>NC_136062.1:485267045-487667045 GCF_964261635.1 Lissotriton helveticus | reverse complement strand
ACAGAATGCCACTCCATTACACCGTGACCCAAGACATGGCACAGAATGCCGCTCCATTGCACCGTGGGCAAGACATGGCACAGAATGCCACTCAATTACACCGTGGGCCAAGACACGGCACAGAATGCCGCTCCATTACACCGTGACCCAAGACATGGCACAGAATGCCGCTCCATTGCACCGTGGGCAAGACATGGCACAGAATGCCACTCAATTACACCGTGGGCCAAGACACGGCACAGAATGCCACTCCATTACACCGTGACCCAAGATATGGCACAGAATGCCACTCAATTACACCGTGGGCCAAGACACGGCACAGAATGCCACTCCATTACACCGTGACCCAAGACATGGCAGAGAACGCCACTCCATCACACCGTGGGCCAAGACATGGCACAGAATGCCGCTCCATTACACCGTGGGCCAAGACATGGCACAGAATGCCACTCCATCACACCATGGGCCAAGACATGGCACAGAATGCCGCTCCATGGCACCGTGGGCCAAGACATGGCACAGAATGCCACTCCATCACACCGTGGGCCAAGACATGGCACAGAATGCCGCTCCATTACACCGTGGGCCAAGACATGGCACAGAATGCCGCTCCATGGCACCGTGGGCCAAGACATGGCACAGAATGCCACTCCATCACACCGTGGGCCAAGACATGGCACAGAATGCCACTCCATCACACCGTGGGCCAAGACATGGCACAGAATGCCACTCCATGACACCGTGGGCCAAGACACGGCACAGAATGCCACTCCATTGCACTGTGGGCCAAGACATGGCACAGAATGCCACTCCATTGCACCGTGGGCCAAGACATGGCACAGAATGCCGATCCATTACACCGTGGGCCAGGACATGGCACAGAATGCCACTCCATTACACTGTGGGCCAAGACATGGCACAGAATGCTGCTCCATTGCACCGTGGGCCAGGACATGGCACAGAATGCCACTCCATTACACCGTGGGCCAAGACATGGCACAGAATGCCACTCAATTACACCGTGGGCCAAGACACGGCACAGAACGCCGCTCCATTACACCAAGACATGGCACAGAATGCCGCTCCATCACACCGTGGGCCAAGACATGGCACAGAATGCCACTCCATGACACCGTGGGCCAAGACACGGCACAGAATGCCGCTCCATTACACCGTGGGCCAAGACATGGCACAGAATGCCGCTCCATCACACCGTGGGCCAAGACATGGCACAGAATGCCACTCCATTGCACTGTGGGCCAAGACATGGCACAGAATGCCACTCCATTGCACCGTGGGCCAAGACATGGCACAGAATGCCACTCAATTACACCGTGGGCCAAGACACGGCACAGAACGCCGCTCCATTACACCAAGACATGGCACAGAATGCCGCTCCATCACACCGTGGGCCAAGACATGGCACAGAATGCCACTCCATGACACCGTGGGCCAAGACATGGCACAGAATGCCACTCCATTGCACCGTGGGCCAAGACATGGCACAGAATGCCACTCCATTGCACCGTGGGCCAAGACATGGCACAGAATGCCACCCCCATTACACCAAGGGCCAAGACATGGCACAGAATGCCACTCCATTACACCGTGGGCCAAGACATGGCACAGAATGCCGCTCCATTGCACCGTGGGCCAAGACATGGCACAGAATGCCGCTCCATTACACCGTGGGCCAAGACATGGCACAGAAGGCCGCTTCATCATACCGTGGGCCAAGACATGGCACAGAAGGCCGCTCCATCATACCGTGGGCCAAGACATGGCACAGAAGGCCGCTCCATTACAGCGTGTGCCAAGACATGGCACAGAAGGCCGCTCCATCATACCGTGGGCCAAGACATGGCACAGAATGCCGCTCCATGACACCGTGGGCCAAGACATGGCACAGAATGCCGCTCCATTACACCGTGGGCCAAGACATGGCACAGAATGCCACTCCATTACACCGTGGGCCAAGACATGGCACAGAATGCCGCTCCATCACACCGTGGGCCAAGACATGGCAACTTGAGAGGCCCGTCATAGAGCGGTCTAGTGTTCCAAAAGGTTCTTACTTCTTTACATTTACCTGCAGATGCGACTAAAAATGAAGATGATCAGAACCTTTGCAAGACTAGTTAAAGCTGTTTACCCTTCTAAAGCTTTAAACTCACTTTTACTCACAAAGCCTTGGGAATGTACAGGAGCCAGATATGGTTTAACAAAAGACATCGTGTTATGTGACGTCTCTTTTTCCGCATCAAATCTGTGCATTTTGAAATTATTCATTCTGGTTCAGTTCAAGTAAGCAAATCAGACTAAAACACCTGAAAACAATGATTTGTAAAAGTAAAAACTAGAAATAGAAAAGGGCTATCGCAGTAACATAGGGGCATCTAATATTTAGGATGATGTTATCAAAATGTAAACAATTGCTTATGGCTCCTTATGAGGTGACCTACAAAGTATATTTAAGAGGCTTCATTCCAATCTCATGACAGAAGTAAAAAAAAACTATGGTCTTGATTCAGAGTTGTGAAGACGAAGTAAACCCAGTCAGGATGAATAAGGACAATACCACAAAAAATGTAGAGTTGTCCGCTGGCCTGTGGACAGAGCTCTAGATTGACAGGAAGTTATATCATGGCAGCTTCCCTCGATGCACAAATTATTTGAAGGACAGTAGAGTCAGCTATAATGGCTGGGTACAAACTTTCAAAAAACATTTTGTTTTTGTTGGAAAGGGATGTCTTAGTAGTGTCCTACCACTAGTATTAAGGTCACAAACAAAATAACAGGTTCAGGTAGGGTCTCAATAAATGAATCCCTTGCTGAACCCTTGGTAGATGGCAACGAGCAGGCAGGATACAGGTGGGTAACACATTTAAAAACACCAATACAAAACTAATTTTGAAAAATAGTTTGTTTTTTATGAAGGATTTGACACCAAAACCACAAAAGTCCAATGTAGGGAACTGGAGATATGATTTTTTTAAAGAATAAACACTTTTTAGTGCACAAAAACAATAGCGCCAAATTAGGACATCTGCTTACTCTTGGCCAGGAAAAAGTCAAAGTATGAGGCCGAACACGGTGGATCCACGGTCAGATACACTAAGCGGGAGGCCACGGTCAAAATGTTACCTTCTCGCGTAGTCATTTTTCTGGAGCTATTTCTCTCGACGCCAAGCAAGGCCCCTCTTCAGGCCAGATTTGTGTCAATGTCATCATCTTGGTGTTCTGTGATGCCCCTGTGATATCCTGGAAGTCTGCAGCTCCAGAGTTTACAGCAGCACTTATCTGAAATTCAGGCCTGGTCGCCGGTCAACTTATGGAGCTTTTTACAAAAAGGTTCCCAAACTTCTGGATTTTCTTCCAGAAGGTCCACATGAAGGTTCAAAGTGTCCACTACACCATTCCAGTGGTTTGAAGTCTCTGAGATGGTCCTTTGTATGTTGGTACTACAAATCCCACAATGCACCTGGTCAAATCCTTAAAAGTCCACTGGACGCATTCCAGGCTAGGGACATCTTGGTGGAGTGGATGCAGGTGGGCTCAGTTAACCTGTAGCTTGCAGAGGGTCCACTCCTTAATCCTTCTTCAAGGAAGGCCTAGTAGTTAGAGTGCAGACATTGGTAATTTCTTCTCCTTGTAGTTTCAGGAAGCAGATTGGAGTTGCCTTGCAGCTTTTCCATATTTATGCAGTGGTCCTGGGTGTCAATCGGATGGACCCTCTGAACAATGGGATGCACTTCCTCCAACATGTGGCATATTCTTGTCTCAGAAGGCACTATTTTTCCAAAATCCAAAATGAGAAAATCTCTCCATGGAGGTTAGACCAGGCAAAGCCAACACATGGGTGTGGCTCAGATTCCTCAACACTCCTCTTCCATCCCTTTCCCTAATCTAATTAAAGGGGCTCCTGTGTGGCTGGGGTTGCAGGATGTGGGGGTGAACCTGTGCTGACCTAAAGTGTCCTTCTCCCTCTGAAGACCAGTCTGGTTCCTCCACGCAATCCTCTCTGTTGCATCTGCCGCTGCAGTTCCCCACCCACAGAAAATCCTTTGGCTACTTCACAGCACATTAAGAGAGCTTGGCTCAGCCCGGCAAGGCTAGCCAATCAGGAGAAGGCAGCTGCAGGGCTGGATTTTGGCTTACAGAGAAGAGAATTGAATAACGTATTTTCTGTGATAGTTATAATAAATTTAACAGTGGCAAGTTGGTGGATTCATCATAACTATCATTTTTAATCCTTGAATGACATTTTGAGCTCCATCCTATCAATATTTATGCTGAAATAAAAAATTCTAAAGTTAGCCTATGGAGCTAGTTATATACTCTCTCACCAGAACTTATAAAACATCTTTTAAAATGTCCCTGCTTATAGTTACATGGCACCCTACCCCTGGGGCACCTAAACCTTCGGGGTGACTTACATGTGAAAATAAGGTAGATCATTCCTTTAGAAGTACCTTTAATTCCAAAGTTGAAATAGCATATACATTACTTTTAACGACAGTCTGCAAAGCAGGGCTGCCATTAAAATGGGAGCAGGCAACACAGCAATGCACACTACAGTGCAGGAAATCTACTGGGCCTCTAAACTCCCAGCTCCATTATAAACTGGTACTAGGGACTTATAGGTAGTTTGAGTCCCCCCACCTTATTATATCCTAGGGACTTACAGGGGTCTCATTGCCAATTCGAATTATACGGAATTACAATATACTTTTAGTCAGAGCTGAGGCCCTGGGTCTGGTTAGCAGAGCCCATGGAGCTGTCAGAGTCATAAAACCGGCACATACTCGGCAATGTGGGGGCTAAAAGTGGGGTGGGGCACTGCAAACAGGTCCTGATTTCTCACAGTGCAGACTTACTATGTATTTGCCTCTTTTACTGCATCTGTAATACAGCGTGGATGTAACGCCAAAAGGTTGCCTCATTTCCCTGGTCCTTTACTTGAACCGGACGCCACACTGGCAAACAGCTGGAGCAATTGCATTCTAAACTTTTATATAAAACAACCAACTTCAATACGCATCGAACTAAGAAGTATAAATGATGAAAACATGTGTACTGAGCCCTGGAGAAGTTCTTGGTGGACGAAGCACGTTGACTACTGTTCGATTGAGGTGATTTTAAGAAAAAAGAGATGAATAAAGATTTACTGGAAGAAGAAATTATCTTCACATCTGTTTATTGAGACTTGATGTTGACATTGCTTGAAGTTGCACATTGTGTACAATAGACTCAAGTTTCACAGTATACATTTAACAATTTTGGAATTGAGTGCTGAACCATTATCTTGTGGGGCGGTGCAGAGATGTTGTGACTACTGCTGAAGACCTTAAAGTGTGCAAATACAAGATACTTGGTAGTAGACTGCGTAAATATTAAAATTAGAAGCAGTTATGTACCTTCTGCTTCACCTTGGTTCTGACCCATTTGTCTGTCTTCTTTCCCAATTCTTTTGGAGAGATCTGATCAGAGTCCACCAGGTGCTGATGCAACATTTGATTCTGACAGTTATTAAGGATCTGCTCCCTCATAATTAAGTTGTACGATCCTGCATAATCACACACCTTACTGCTCAGTAACCAGCCTCCCAGAGCCTTAGTAGCACACTCTACAAAGTCAACCCAGTCCTGAGGCTGAGCCTTTTGGGTATCTCTGAACTTTATCCTGTATTGTTCAGTGGTTAAGCCAAACCCTTCAATCAGAGCACTCTTCAGGACTGTGTAGTCATCAGCATCCTCTTCTCTAACAGTGAGGAGCTTTTCTCTACCTTTGTCTACAAGATTGCTGCCCACTGCTCCTGGGGGACCTCCTGAACTTTTCAGGCCCTCTCCAGTGCAGTTATCCATGTGTGGATGTCATCCCCAGACTGATAGGGAGGGACACTCTTGTTTAAATTCCTAAGCTCACTAGATCTTTCTCCACCAAGAGAGAAGTTGCTGCCACCATGGGCCTCCTTAATCTTGAGTTTCCTTTCTCTCTTTTCCTGGGAGGATTCCCTCCTATGAGAAGAGACAGAGGTCCCTATAGATACACCAGAATGGTCAGATTCCACAGAAGGAGATCTGGGCCTTCTAGGTGTACCCCAACTCTTCCTGGGGGCACAACGTTAGGGCCACCTTGGCCTTCCTCCTCATCTCCAGTAGGAGCTGGATTGTCCAGGTCAAAGTTATTGTTACCTTCCTGGTCAGCATCAGAGTTTAAGTCCTGGTGGTTTGGACCACTGGGCTTCTGCTGCTCCCACCCCACTGCCTGACCCCTCAGCTCTGAAGCCTTTCTAAGATCATCTAACAGTAGTACCTCCCTGAGGCGTTGGGTGTTGGCACTTTTGCCTGTCTTCAGTTTCCTCATCGTACACAAGGCCCTTAACTCTAAGAAAGGGAATGTGCCATACTTGGATGCCTGTAACATACTGACATCTGGCAGTGACCCACGGGTTCCTGGCCCTGAAGACATTAGTAGTGTGGTGTGGTGTATGCACCTACCTACTCTAGTTGTTACCTATTAAACTCTCTTGAGTTGTAGAAAGGGTGTACTAAGCCCTTAACACACAACTCTAATTTCAGTAGAACTTACTGTATTTAAGCTTGTATTATATGTACCTCTGGTAATTTAGTGGATTTCAGTTAGTCAATCACTTGAGATTATCTGGTAAAACAATGGCAAGCTGAAATCCCACACACTGCACACCAATGTGAGAAGTTGGCCTGGCATAAGCTGTCCACTATTCTAGTGATCACCTTGCACCAGTCCAAACGACCCTTATTGATGGTAGGTTAAAGACGATCTTTATAGAAAGCTATCCTAGTGATAGCTGTGGAGAGCAGCCTTCAGGCTAAGTCTTGGAGGAATATAAAGCAGCTTGTTTTACCAGTCTATAATCTCGTGAATGACCAAATGAAAGGAGAACCACACCAGGTATATGTATAAAAAATATGTATTTATTCTAAACACATCCCACTAGTCTCTTTATGAGGCTAGAGGCAAAAGTACATACAGTAAACTCAATAGCACACAGTAAATTAGCACAATAAATGTTGAGCCCTAGGGGCGTACCAAACCATATATCAATAAAGTGGTATAAGAACCACGACTTCGATAGACACAACGTCTAGAGCCTGTAGAAAGGCTGGGGCCACAAGGAACCACCCAAGGTAGTGACACAGGAGACCCACAGGAAGTGCGTGCAGTGTCTAAACACAGCTGCGGGTTACCATTAACTTCTATGTGGGAAGATGCAGTTGGAATTTTAAAGAAAAGGGACATTTAGAGGAGGGCTTTGAGCAAACCCCTTGAGACTTAAGGGGTTCTAGAGCCAACACCCACGGAAGCACCGGAGTACTCGAGTTACCTCACCCAGGGAAGCCGGGTGCATAGGTGTGTTTTGGTGTCGGTTTTCGTCGTCGTTTTCAATGGCGATCTGCTGCAAAGTGCTGCTGCCGTCGTAGAGTAAAGTGTCTGGAGTGATTCCAGCCTGGATCAGAGATGAAAAGAACCTGAAAGCAGAGGGGACAGGGTGTGGATGTGGGTCACTTGCCAATGACCAGGTGTGAGAAATTGTCATCTTTCTTGCATGGTATGCCCCCACTTTTTGCTGAATTGCTGATGTGCTTTGACTGAGTGTGCCCTGGGCTCCTGCCAATCAGGTGCCCAGGGCCTGTGTTCCTTCCCTAAAACTGTATTGAAGCTGAAACACAATTGACATCTCTGGCCACATGTCAGCCCCTGGTAAATAGTACCCTAGGTACCCAGGGCATTGTGACCAGAGAAGACCCCTAAGGGCTGCAGCACTTATTGTGCCACCCTTAGGGGCCTTGCACCCTGACACACACACACTGCCTTTGCAGGCTGAGTGTCCTGTGTAAAACTAAACAAAGAGTCGACATGGCACACATCCCTGTGTGCCATGCCCACACACCCACTGCCCCGGCATACATCAGTCACCCCTCTAGCTGGGTGCCCAATGCCAGTGGTGTGGGCACCGGTGCAGGAGCCCTGTGCCCCTACAGTACCCAGGACCATTCCTGAGCATTGTAAGTGCAATGATGCAATTAAGATATATGGTGTAGGGAGGTTGTCTTTACGAACTCCACAGCACCATAATGGTTACACTGAAGACCGACAAGTTTGATCTCAAACTTCTCAGCACATTAAACCCACACTGATGCCACTGTGGGATTTAATGTAAAATGCACTACAGAGGGCATCTTAGAGATGCCCCCTGAAACCTAACCTACACTCCACGTCTTGTCTGAGAGGCTGCCACACAGCAGACATGTTGCTGGACCCCTGGGTGGAGAGCCCCCGCTCTCTTGGGCCAGCAACAATGCACATCCTGGGCGAGGTGCTAAGCCTCCTCCCCAGGATGGGCAGGGGAAGCTTCAAAGGCATACCACCTTTGTGAGCTTCTCCAGAACACTTGCTGTACTCACCGGTTCTGACCCCCACTCTGGTGGGAAGACTGGTGGGAAAACCTATGTGAGAAAAGGGGGTGGGCCAGCCTGTGCTAACTCCACCCCTACGGTGGGAAAGGAGAGGTGAAGCACAACTCCGGGCTCCGGCCATCTTGAGGATGGGGAGCCCTGCCCAATTAGAGATACGCTCCTGCTCCCCTCCCGCAGGAGAGGAGCAGGATAGGGGGTGTACCCACCCCAGGACAGGGACCTATTGGTCCCTGGCCTTCCCCTACCTGTAACGCCCCTAAATGTAGTATTTAGGGGCACCCCGAACCTTCCTTCCTCAGATCCCGATTTCGAAACAAGAAAGAAGAGCAAGAAGAAGAAAACCTGCCTTGCACCTGCTAACAATAGGACAACACCAACTGACTTGGCCCCAGCTCTACCGGCCTGTTGATCCTTGAACCTGCTCCTGCTAAATCCCGGCGTCTCCTGCTTACAGCAACCTCAAGAACCCCGGAGGACCTGCCTGTCTTGACCCTCTTAGAAACTGGGACTTCCATGAGCAGTGGGTCTGCTCAAACAGCCAGACCCCTGGTGCCAGCCAGGAACCGCAAATCCAGCCCACTCTGCACCTGCCGAACCCGGCCTGTGCCAGAGTGGACAAAGACCCTGAGGACGTCCCCCCGGCGATTCTGACCTGGAATCCAGTGCCCAAGGACCCTCCTCGACGACCCAGATGAAGCCTGCAGACTCAGAAACAGGGACCCCTCCAACCGCGACCAGCAGAGTGTAAGAATTCCCGCGCCCAAAGACACCCCAGCACCCGGCGCACCCGGCCTCCTGTGCTCAACTCCGCGGTACCTACCTACCCTCCAAGATCCCCACTTACCCCTCAAAGTGTTGGTCGCTCCAGAATATCCTCCGTCCCCGAGCCTGCAGCCTTTGTTCCCTTTTCAAGATCCTCATTGTATAACATTGAGCGTCCGACGGCTCAAAAAAACCCTGCACCCAGCCACCCAAGTGCCCCTGGCAGTGCAACCTTTGTCCTATCCTACTTCGCCATTTGCCCTGAGCAAGTGACCAGGAGCCCAGCTCCCACAGCCGTGTGGCCTGCTAGCCAGCAGCCACCAACCGAAGGCCCCCTGCCTCTCATTAGATAACATTGGGCCTAGCTACCTCTGCACCAGGCTGCCCCTGTGTGGCTGAGGGTGAAACAACTGTACCTACCTGACCCCGGGAGACCCCTGAGTCTTTGCCCAGAACCTTAACTATGCCATTCGAGTACTTACCTAAAAGCCGATGACTCACTTTTCTTCCATAGGCTAACATTGACTGGTTTCACTTGGAAATTCTTCTGGAGTGTGGAGTTTTGGAACTTTAAAATATTCACCTAAAATCAGTCGAACAACGAATTCCGATTTTCTCACCTGTTATCAGGAGAGACCTCCGAGCTGCACCTTTTAGCCCAGCACAAACCCTGAAAAGTAATTTAAACCGTACTTAATAGTAACCTGAATTTTCTTCCGTAGGAAACGATTGACTGTTTTTCTGTGAAATTTCATCTGTGTCGATTTCTGCAAAATACACATATTATTTAAAAATTGTACAAACTACCAAAACGTAATTACTTACCTGTTTTAGACTGAGGTCTCAGTGCTCAACCTAGGAGTCCAGTACTGGATTACAAAAGTAACATGAACATACTTTACCTGCAAATTGAATTTCCTTCCGTAGGATAACATTGTTATTTTCAACTAAAAAAGTTTCAAAGTGGCAACTTTTAAAAAACAATAATATTCCTTAAAAATCACTACTATAACCAAAACGCTTTTATTTAACTGTTTACAGCTCATGTCCCGGGACTGAATCTAGGATCCAGTCCTGTGGTTAGAAAAGTAATCTACAAAGTAACTACTTGCATGTAACTGAAAATTCCCATCAAGCTCAATGTTGCATTGTGTTTGAAATTGTGTTACCTATTGCAACAAACTGTAACTATTGCATTCAAAGAGTCTATTGCCTATATGAAAAGTATTTAACTAAAGTAACTCATCCTGAGAAAGTATATTTTGATACCTTGTTCGTTCTAAAATAAAACAACTTTATTTTTTGATACAAAACAATTGGCCTGGAGTTCAGTTCTTGAGTGTGCGAAACCTTTTGCTGACTGAGTGTGTACAACAAATTCTTTACACTGTCCTCTGATACTGCCTTACTGCTCGACAAACCAGGGAAGCCCAAGGAAAATAAGAGTTGCCTTCGTAGGGACCCACCAGTCAATGGATCAGGGATCGCAAAGGAGCCTCAAGCTGAAATGCAAAAAGCGGGCTCAGGGAACACTCGTGGAGTGAAGGCGCACAAACTTCGATGCAGATGGTGCTTGGGACTTGGGCTACAATTAACCCAAAGCACAACTTCAGGAAAGATCAATAAGTCAATGCACTAGCAAATGTGCAGGGAATTGACTCCTTCACTCCAAGGGAGATTCCTTCAGGTGTCTTTGTTGCCCACAGGCCTTGGAAGGTTCTTATATGGTGCACAGGCACAGACGAGGCAGCAGACAGGAAGGGGGACAAAGTAGAGTCCAATGAATTCCAGCGAAATCTAGAGAGCCCAGACGGTAGAAGTTGAAGTGGTGTCTGATTTAAATTGAGTCCCATGATGAAACTAGAGACCTACACCCAGGTAAGCCCTTAAGTCCCCTAAGGAAAGGGTTGGGACAATTCAGGGTTCCCTCCCATGGGAGGGTCTGGACAGTGTGGAGGATACTTCCATGTCCTTTGTCCAGTTTTGCACCAGAGCGGGAGCTAACAGCTCCCAGAGCTGGTTTGAACTGGACTATGCAAGGAGGCACCAAATGTGCCCCTTATGCAGACTGAGTGGTGCTAGCAAGTGCTCCCACCGAGCCCCAATACACCTCCCTGTGACAGGACACCTATTGTTTGCCGTCCTCTGCTCGAGCTTGGCTCAGCAGCAGGAGGGCAGAATCGTATCTCTGGTGAGGCAGCAGCCATGTTCTGCTGTCCAGGTCTAGAAGATTGGCACCAGGAGCACTGAGAGCACTACAGAGGTCCGTTCTATTGCTTGGAATCAATACCTAACAACAGTTCAGGGGACAATTGATAAGCAACAATTGTTATCTATTCACACATTGGTTACTACAAACAAATTTACATTTATAAGAAAAAAGGGGGGAGAAAAAAGAATAAAGGGAAACCATATGTCAGATAAACTAAACAATTGAAAACAATAAGAGAGAGTAGGGTGTTTTACAGGAATGTAGGGTGGGAACTCCCGGTCCCCTGTTCAATATTACACAACAAAGAGAGGAGTACCCCCTGCAGGCGTAACAGAGAAAGTCGGGGACCCCGATGATGAAGCATGTCACCAACTAGGTTGGTGAGTGAGGGGTCTTCTTAAAGGACATGCGTTGTCCTGTATATGGGTTGGGCACAAGCTCTTCATGAAGCCTTAAGCTTTAGGCACAGAGACTTTCTCTGTTACGCCTGCAGGGGGTACTCCTCTCTTGGTTGTGTAAGATAAACTAAACAGTCAGCAAAATTCTTTAGAAAAATATCACAAATTTGTTTATAAATACATAATTTAAGAAAAACAAGCACGCTCAGATAAATACTCGCTGGTATACAAAACAATACATCACAAAAACCAGACAGGTGGCAGACAACAAATATGTTACAGTAAAGATACAACATATACAAAAATTATGTGTCCTCTAAAGATTATTGGCCACATATGCGTCGACGGCGTTTCAACCGCTGTTCAATTACGCGGTCATCGTCATGGAACTCAGAGCGGAAATAAGGACTTATCGTGCTGGGTGAGACATACGGTGGATGATTGATTCTTCTTTTCCCGATTACAATTTTGACAAACAAGAAACTCACAAGTTGAAGCCTTGTTCCTCGGGATTTGATACCTTGTTTTAATAGACTGTGGATATGAAATTTACTGCGAGCTCGCTAAATATAAAGTGACTGCTCGTGCAATAATTTTAAAAACAGAACCTTTTTGACGCTCAGTGTACAATTCTGTCCTGATGATGACCGCGTAACAATATTCACCGGCCCAAATTAGATGTTATACTCATCACACGGGCACTTGTTGCTTGAATAGGAATTTACCTTTGAAAAACAAAGACAACAGACGTTTTGCAAAACAAGAACCGTTGGTTTAATCAAACACCATGGCCAGGAGTGCAGCATACAGAAATGGGTCTGAGGTCTGACTCAAAGTACAATCGATTTGAATGTCTTTTTATAAATTTCTTGACACATCATAAAATAATTCAAAGATCCTGTTTCGGGAGTGGAATGTGGGTCTTGGCATACAGCCATCAATTGCTCCCACATGATGACAATTGCAGGTGGGTCTCGACCTTGCGTGGATACGAGGGCCAGTGGGTAACGTGTCCAGATGTCCAGCATGGGGACCATATAATCACTGCATGTGTAGTGAGTGTTGCGTCCTGATTGACGGAGTATTCCCAACTTCATGTGGCATCTAACTTTATGGTGTTTTGGGGAACGTGTGCGTCTCCGGCCATGTGTGTTTTATTGGGGACAATCTTCTAGGCCCATAGCGGTGTCCCTCCCTATCTGTGGAACTAATCTGGGTTTATCCTGTTCACACATTTGTTCTGCTGGTTATGTGCCACCCCATATGTGATCTGTCAATCAGTAGCCTCAGGTCTACTGCGCAGGGCCTGCCTGACCGCGTATTTCTTACTTGGGGTTGATGGAGAGGTCATATTGGGGGATTTCGGTAAGTGATTTGATTTCTTTTTTGTACATACACATATCATTTTGTACATCAACATCAATATTAACATTCTCACCTCTATGGAAATTTGAACTATATCATTTACCCATATTTCATGACAGTCACATTGTTGGGGGCTTGTCATGTTTCAGTCTTAACTGTTACTACTTCCTTAGCTACTTGCATTCTACCCAATTTCATGACTGCGTTTTTAAAGCTGGAAACCTCCACTTGTACGAAAACCCACAAAAACAGTGCAAAATTGAAAATAAGCAGCAATGACGGGCACAGTCTTGTTACCCACTGGGGAGCCAGGAAAATCATCTGGAGTGCCAGTCTTGCTTGTGGGCACCTCCCTCCCTATGCAGGTTTGTTTGTAAGGAATGCAGTGCTTGGATGGCAAGAGTCAGAGCCACATTGTTCATGTCGTTGCCTGGGAAAAACATGCAACAGGACGCACCGATATTGGAACACAACCCTCCCTCCATTACGGTCATCAAGTCCAAGGCATACCAATGTTGCATCTCTATGAGGAGAATGGCTCTTAGGTCTTCTCTAATTATATAGAGGCCGAGCTCAGAACCGTTCATCATCTTCATCAACTCCCATCTGGTTATTTGCAACCAGCAGGCATTTGCTTCCGTCTGAACTGTGCCGAAGGGTATGGACCCTCCCGCATATACTCGTGTGTCTAAAAACAGTCAGAATGTTTCTGGAATATCCTTGAACTGAGCCCAGCCTAAAATAATCAGCAGTTCTTTTTTCTCGAGCCTGATACAATAGAGTTGTTTTCACCTGTAGCGGATGTTGGTACAACTCTACCAGATCTTCTCCAGGAATGATCAGGTTAGGGGTGCGTATGGTAACTAGGGAGCACAGGCCTCACCATCCAGGGACAAGCTGGGTATAGGCAAATTCACCGCACTGCCAGTAGGTATTCATCAGATGGAGGTGCCCCATAGCATGTCCAGTACATGCAGTATTGTGCCAAAGTTCTCATTTGTGCCGAGTGGGATTCTTCCTTTACTTCTAAAACACAAGGAATACGGTGTAAGTTTCTGCACAATTAGGGGTTCCCCCTTCCCTACCAACCTCAGGTACCTATCTATCTCAGTGTCCCTAATTTCCTAACAGGGTTATCAACGCTGGTATTTAACTCTCCCCTATGAGACTCATTTACCTTCGCATCATCAAGGTGGATGGCCCTGCTCCGGAACTCCATGTCTGGTGTCCAGTTGGTATTGAAGAAGACTGCACCAGACAGGATAAGGGCCACCCTGGGACCACAGATGGAAGTGGGAGCGAGCATGTTTGTGCACTGGTGCTGCGGCTTTGCTACCTCCAAGAATCTTTTTTCTGGAAAGTCTTGGGGCCAAACGGCATCGTCCTCTACTGTGCCCCGCCTGCGTATTCTATCTAGTTCTGTTTACATCTCTCTAGGATTGAGGAAGAGGTATAGTGCTGTGGGATTGGTCTCATAAAGGGCCACGTTCACTACTGTTCTATATTGGTCCTAATCTTGCATAGGTCCCGGCGGAGAAGACAATTCTCTTTTTCTGGGGCTAACTCTTGGGACACGTAAAGCCTGCCTGCACCTACTGCATGTGGTATCAGCAAACAGACCAAGCATGACCTCTCCGATGTCTGGGTGCTAAGGCAGTCATGTGCTGATACCATGTGTTGTGTACGAATGAGCTGTGTAGTGCATGTGGAATACTAGTGTTGTGCTTGGTGTAAGTATAGGTGACATGGGAGATGACCCTAAGCCAGCGCTTCGGGTGGTTTTGTCATGAGCCTATAGATGGTCTGAGTTCTTTAACATTGTATGAGTGTCACAGGACGTCTAATATCCAGCCTTCCGTAGTGAGGGAGTGCGGTCATGCCTTTTGACCCACACATCCGTGGGTAGTGTTTAAAGAAGGGGCGTGCTGCAATTAGGCTTTGTGGGTGATCACTTTCTGGGGTCATGTGTATACCCATCTAGTCCCAACAAGTGGCGTGCAGTAGCAAGCCTCCCTAACTGCGCCAGGTGTCTTGACTAAGGCCTTTTTGTAGAGGTTCTCTTTAGAGTAGTTTTGGGCTTCTTTTTGCGGGTATCTTCGGCGTTTCCCTAGATTCTCATGTGATTTGGCCACTTCCATTGTCAGAAAGCTACGCCGTTGCCCCCAGGTGTTTCTGATGTGGTGGTGTCCGAGATTGGGCTTATTTGCTCCCTCAGATGGTGTGTCTAAGGCTTTGTGTATTGTCAGCTTGATCGCTAGGTCGGATACCACGGTGAGCCTATTTCTGAGTACCTCGCACAGAGCTGTGATGGATTTTTGTGGACTCTCCTCCTCCTGGCACCCCCTTTCCCTTCAACTACATTCTACCCACGTTTGGCCAGAGACATCCAACTGGTAACATGCTACCTTCCATGTTTTGGAGGGACATGACACAACAAGCAGGCTTTGGCTGATTGGAGAACCTTGAGGGAAAGGAGGAGGCAGAATGTTGCTCAATGGAGAGTCCAGTGCGAGGCTAAAACTCATCTAATTTCGCCTGATGCAGGTAATAGACTGGATGGTCGATTGTTCTGGTGGACTCACTACTGACTCTGCACCAGGTGATGGATTGTGAATGGTCGGAGTTTTGTGCCTGCTCCAGACATCATGGGGTCTTCATCCAAAGTGTGCGTGAGACCTGGCTCCCGACACTGGTATGTTGCCTTAGGATCACATGCCATGAAGGAATTTGGGTCCCGGTCAAGAGGCCCCAAAAATTGGGTCTTTTTGGTCTGGTCATAGGAACCCGTCCAAATAAGACTTGGGTGAGGGGCCTGGGTTCCTGCTTTCATGCACTGGATGGGGAGCCACCCTGCACCCTCGTCAGACTGCCCACCCCAGGGTGTGGCCAACCGACCCCACACTGGGGGATCAGCAGCAAAGTGGGTTCTAGGCTCCTGCGGGCACCTGAATGGCAGAGTCTAGTGTGGATTCAAGATTGACGCAACGTACGGCAGCCCTGTGTTTCCAGAACGCAAGTAAAGGCTTGGAATTCCTAATGCTAATGTTGTCTTAGTAGTCTTTAGTTTTTTAAATGTGTGGTGAAGTGTGCGTGAAGTATATGGTGTGCATTGGAGGTTTGAATCTAATGCCCAGGAGGGTTTTGCGATTGTGTGAAAGGCATTGCCTCCCTAGACAGTTGCCCCTCCCTACTGAGGTCCTTGTTGGGCTGGGTACCCTGTCTGTTGCCGCTGTTTGACCAACCACCTTATCGCTGCTGCGGTGGGGCAGTGGCTGTCCGCTCTCCCTGCGGTTGAACATATGTTGCATTCAGGTTACCTTGGGCTTGATTTTGAGGATGGGAATTCTGTGGAGCCTGACCCAAATTCATCGATCTCGGCTCGTGATAAGCTTTTAGGCAGCATCGGTCAACAATGTGGCCATTCGATGGCAATAATAACAACCTCTGAGGTTCGGCTGCTGCCAACCTGCCTGACCTCTGCCGTTAGAACCAGGTTTAAACCCTCTGGGGTTTTGCGGCGGAGCCCCCCTTCAAGGCTAGTGCCATTTCTAGGCTAGGGCCAATGCTGCCCCCTCAAGGGCGGTCTTTTTCAATTTGTGTTGGACCAATTTGGTGATTTCTGCAGGCTTGCACCTGCTTTTCCCTGTCCTTTTCTTGTCTCTTTTTGTAATAGTGTAACATGTGGGTCTGTATACTCAGCCAGGGTTTGGTGTCTAACCCTACTACGCTGTCCAATCTGCTTTGTATTTCGGTGGGCAGGCCCTTTTTTGAGGATGTTGTAGAAAAAAGAGACCTGTGGGCCCGTATCGGTCTAAATCCAGAGTAACTCTTTGCTTTGCTGCCCTTGTAATGCTTGCTAATAGGTTTCCGGACATGCTTTTTACCTTGCGCATTAATACACTTTGCAATACGTATCGACACCGTGAAGTAGTTTAATCTTAATAAGGGACGAGACCCCCCTGCTATTTCAATAAGGATAGCTTTGCACTTCAAGTGATAAGAGTGCAGTGGCAGCTGCCTTTTGGTTTCTAAAGTGTTTTAATTGACTTTAGAGACAGAATTCATTTCTCGAGCCAAGCGGATGGATCACACAGCGCGTTAATGATTTGGAATCTGCAGTCCCTTTGAATGGGATAATTGTGTCGAGAGAGCCCTTTACGTTTTTTAAAGACTCTCCAGATTGAGTGTGGGTTATTGATATTCACACATTTAGCGATAGGGCGTTTGTAAGGAGTCTCTGACCATTCTTCATCCAATCACGCTTCTGCTAATATTTTAGCACAATGGGGGTGCCATTGGGTTCTTTACTTTATGAGGTAGTGAATTTTGACTGAGTTTAATTGGTCTCTCAAATACACAGGGCCTCATTTATGAGAAGTGACGCACCGGCGGGGTAAAAGTGACGCACGGCCTCATGAATAAGGCCCATAGTCTTTACATATGGTTTATCGTTTTACTGTTTTCAGAATTTGCAAATTCTAAATACATCCCATGATCGCTAGAATATGAAATCTATCTGCTTACTTTGCAAGTATCGCACTTTGGGGCTAAAACCATCACTGACGTTTATCCACCTCTGTAGTGTTCATTGGTTACAATATGAACTGCTTTTAATGCTGCCGTCCTTTCCACAGACTCAGGATTATTACCAAAAATACTGTGTGCCTCGTTTACGAGAAGTGGTGCATCACTGCGTGAAAGCAGCGATGCAACACTTCTCAGTGCGCCCTCATTGCGACACCAATGATGCGTCCGTTATACAGTATGAGGCATCCTGTCGCAAGGAATGGCAGATACTTCAGTATCACTGATACATCTGTCAGCGCAAAAGTGGCACATTGCTGGAGTTGTGTCGGAAGCGCGACGCAACTCCAGCAGTGTTCCTTTCACATGGGGCGAGCCCCATGTGTAATAGCCTGCGTCATCTATTTGCCTGCCATGAGGCAGGCGTAAGGGTTTGACACAGTGGCGGTATAGAAGCGTTGCAGTAAAATGTCATAGATTTCACTGCAACACTTCTATGGGGCTTTGTTGCGATGGAACGCCCACACTGCTTACATTATACCTGATGCAGGTAGAATGTAGCGCAGGGCTTTACAAGGTGACACATCTGCCTAGACGCGTCACCTTGTAAATATGTCGCAAGGTGGCGCATGTTTACGCTGCCGCAGCAGCACAAACAGTGAATCAACGGCGGCGCAAAACTGTTGCAAGGACTCATAAATAGGCCCCTGTATCTTTTGTTACCGTGTAAACGTTTCAAGATTCCCATGTTTGGTTCGATCTTGCTATCAATTGATGTTGAGCTCTATTGTACTTTATCAAACTTCCTACACGCTTGGTGCGCGGTTCCCAAAGTTCCAGTCGCATTAACTCCGTTGCTTGTGAGTGTCTTTGGCCGATCCCCATTCAAAGGCATGTTGTACTTGTTATCACTTATTCTCACGTTTATTCGGTTTTCGTGGCAAAGCAGGCAGTGCTGCCGGATCCTATATGTGTCGCTTAGACACTGTGGTGCAGATTTATAGGCCCCAACTGCAACCAGTACAGCCCCTTGCGCCACCAGTACGTCACTTTTTGTGACGTACTGGTGGTGCAAGGGGCTCCTCTATATGTCCACCCTGCGTGACTTTTCCTCTCCTTGTCAATACTGCCCCTTCACACGCATCACTTTGCCTTGAAGGGGCGTTCCATGGTGTTGCAGTGGGTGTTCCCACACATCACCCATGGAACAAGACACATCTCCAGATTTATGAGCAATCGTGAATCTAGAGATGTGTCTGAATACTACTCCACCCTAGAGGTGGCGTAGCGAGGCACAATGTGTGTTGAATTCTACAGCACACATTGAAAGAGGAAAACGCCTGTAGTGATTGTTTTTCGTGCAGGAGGGGGCACCTTCCTGCCAAAAAAAAATCTACCCACGATGCAGGCATCCTTGCACCATGGTGCAAGCGTGCTTGCGCCAGCGAATGGCTGCAGTTTGTGCTCCAGTGCAGGGGAGAGCACAGGAATGCCACATATTCTTGTAAATATGTTGCATCCCTGTGCTTTGAAAGTGCCGCAGCGTGGCGCAGCCGAAGGGCTTGCGGTGCCGCGCTACAGCACTTTCTTGTAGATCTTCCCCCACATTTATTATATATATGGATAAATAATGTCTTCTTTTCTATACTCTTTCTGTTCTTTTAACCACGTTTTCTGTTTGCCACTTATTTTGTTGCGGTGTTTCGTGTATTCATGATATCTTCTCTGTTCAGTTCTGGTTTTTGTATTTTCATTCAATCATAGCATATTAATTACCTTAACATTTGGTTGTTTTTCTTCTTGTTTCTGTTACATTTGCCTGTGATTCTTTACTCTATGATCTAATTCTCCTTACGTGCACCTTTCCCATTGATGCTGTGCATTTTAACAGCATTTACTAAGTATGTGTCTTTGGTCCTGATGAAGAGGAGGGTTAGTCGTGAAACACGGGTTGGCCTAGGAAGAACTTTTGAATCAACAACAGTAAAAAAGTCTTGATTTATTCATAAAATTTTAAAAGCTGAGGAACACTCATTATGTTTCAGATTTAAAAATACAATCAGTGTTAATCAATATTGACATTCCAAACAATAATTAAGGACAAAGAGGCCGATTTACGAACTTGTCACGCAGCGCAGCAAGTCACTGCGCTGCGTTGCGCTGCGTTGCGCTGCGTTGCGCTGCGTGACAGGGAAAGGCCAGGAATGCACCATATTTAAGGCAATACAGCGCATTGCTGCCTTTTTCCCTGCGCTGGCGCCCTTTTAGAAGCCTAGCGCCGTTGCAGGCGCCCTTGCACAGGTTTGTTTTTGTGCACGAAGGGGCGCCTTCCTGCACAAAAACAATCCTCAGAGGCTTTTTCCTCTTTCCATGTGCAGAATGCAGCACACATAGGAAGGGGAATTAATGAGTAGAAATAAAGATATTTCTCCTTGCTATGCCTCACCTTTGGAGGAACATCTTTTTGGTGCATTCCCAGTTCTGGTAACTCTGGAAATGCGTCAGAAACCATGGGAGTTGCGTGGGAACACCAATGCAACGCCTGTTCCCATGGAACGCCTCCTGGCACAGAGAAAAGTATCACAGCCATTTGCGAGCGTTGCTTTAGTCCAGATTTATGAAGTCGCTCAGGGCCGCGCAAATTGGCGTTGTGCGGCTTCATGAATCTCATTTAGGACTTGCGTCACTTTCGCACCACTTCTGTGGTGCAAGAGCGACGCGACTTCCCATGTAACTGCTGACTAGGCAGATCACTGTCAGATTCCATCTGACACTCCATGCACCAAACAACACCACAAAGGCAAAGCAAAGACCCCATGATTAATTGCAAAAATGTAAAAACATTAACAACAAAGCTCCTGGAAAGAATCATATCAAACACATAAATCCTCACCCACCCCACAAAAACATGAAAAGGAAGAGAAGTATCCTGGCTGTAAACTACAACATTGCAGCAGCAACTGCACACCACTGAGAAAAAAGTAGAAAACAAAGGAACTCGCATGTTGGTTCTGTATAGACTTGAATGATGAAAGGAAATCAACAAGATTGTGAAAACACAATCAATTCATAATGTGAACACACTATAAACAGAAGTAACTAAAACAGAGATCCTCGCGGCCAAAGACTTGTTCATTCGTCACAAATTGATAAAAATTGGAATTATTTCTCCCGGGTTGTGACGTAAACATTGCATAGACCCCAGCTCTGGTGCAGGGATTGAAACCAGAAGGGGATCTTTTTAGGGAGACTCTGCTTAATTCTCTATAGACTGAGGACTTACCACACCTGCGGGAGGGAGCTTTACGGAATGTCCTGCAAAATGTGCCAACAAAAGGTCCTCTCTCAACGGGTGGTGAAACTCTATATGTCCCTTTGCTAGTGGCTGCAGTCTACTCATGAATTTTGGAGCCAACACTCTCCCTGCGTCTCGCCTCTTCCTTTGCAGAAGTCCCTGAGTTGTTGCATTGACTGGAAATTTTGGGATCCATGGCTGATTACATTGTCTGAAACAATCCCTACAGGTAGAAGGTTTGATGACGGTTGAATGGAAGCTCTAGATTTAAAGATATGTAGGATATGAGGAGGCGGAGCCAAATGCTGAGCAAGAGGCCACTTACTCGTCCTGCCCGGACCGAGAGGTGTAACCAATCCTAGAGGGACGGTGGCTAATGCCCCACCCATGTGGGCGTTCCCCGAGGGGCGTGGCAGCAAAAGGGCGTGAAAACGCACGCCAAAACAAGAGGTCATAGCAGTGCGCAAACCATACACATTCAAATCGTTCAATCATGAAGGAGGGAGCATGGCCACAGATGTGGCCAAAGGTCGACCAAAGAAGCGTCCGGCATCGTGTCGCTGAGAAGGTGAACTGAACTGTGTCGTCGGCAGAGCACTGCCAAGGGGGAGGAGCCTGTGCCATCCATGAACCTGCACAGTAGCTGCAGTATCTTGGAAGACCTACAAGGACGCAGCACCCGCTAGCAGCAATTACCGGGTAAAAGAAAATCAGCAGCAGGGGCAAGCGAGACTGCCCGCTGCTTCTGATGGCATTGATGCAAGCGTCGGGTGGCGAACGCTGGAGCTGCGAGCGGCAGGATTAGGCCAGCAGCAGCAGCTGGCCTAATTCGCTCAACCACAATCAATGCGGGCAGAAGAGTGGGCTCCCTGCACCTCCTTAGAGGACCCGAGCCAGCGATGAACCCCCGCTCGACCAGAATCAATGCGGGCAGAAGAGTGGGCTCCCTGCAACTCCTTAGAGGACCCGAGCCAGCGATGAACCCCTGCTCGACCAGAATCAATGCGGGCAGAAGAGTGGGCTCACCGGCACCTCCTTAGAAGATCCGAGCCAGCAATGAACCCCCGTTCAACCAGAATCAATGCGGGTAGAAGAGTGGGCTCACCGGCACCTCCTTAGAAGAACCGAGCTAGCGGTGAATCCCCGTTCAACCAGAATCAATGCGGGCAGAAGAGTGGGCTCACCGGCACCTCCTTAGAGGACCCGGGCCAGCGATGAACCCCCGTTCAACAAGAATCAATGCGGGCAGAAGAGTGGGCTCACAGGCACCTCCTTAGAGCACCCAGGCCAGAGATGAACCCCTGTTCAACCAGAATCAATGCGGGCAGAAGAGTGGACTCCCTGCACCTCCTTAGAGGACCCGAGCCAGCGATGTACCCCCGCTCGACCAGAATCAATGCGGGCAGAAGAGTGGGCCCCCTGCACCTCCTTAGAGGACCCGAGCCAGCGTTGGAGCCCTGCTCGACCAGAATCAATGCGGGCAGAAGAGTGGGCTCCCTGCACCTCCTTAGAGGACCCGAGCCGGCGATGAACCCCCGCTCGACCAGAATCAATGCGGGCAGGAGAGTGGGCTCCCTGCAGCTCTTTAGAGGACCCGAGCCAGCGATGAACCCCCGCTCGACCAGAATCAATGCAGGCAGAAGAGTGGGCTCACCAGCATCTCCTTAGAAGATCCGAGCCAGCGATGAACCCCGTTCAACCAGAATCAATGCGGGCAGAAGAGTGGGCTCACCGGCACCTCCTTAGAAGATCCGAGCCAGCGATGAACCCCGTTCAACCAGAATCAATGCGGGCAGAAGAGTGGGCTCACCGGCACCTCCTTAGAAGATCCGAGCCAGCGGTGAACCCCCGTTCAACCAGAATCAATGCGGGCAGAAGAGTGGGCTCCATGCACCTCCTTAGAGGACCCGAGCCAGCGATGAACCCCTGCTCGACCAGAATCAATGCGGGCAGAAGAGTGGGCTCCCTGCACCTCCTTAGAGGACCCGAGCCAGCGATGAACCCCCGCTCGACCAGAACCAATGCGGGCAGAAGAGTGGGCTCCCTGCACCTCCTTAGATGACCCGAGCCAGCGATGAACCCCCGCTCGACCAGAATCAATGCGGGCAGAAGAGTGGGCTCCCCGCACCTCCTTAGAGGACTCGGGCCAACGATGAACCTAGGCTCGACCAGAATCAATGCAGGCAGAAGAGTGGGCTCCCTGCACCTCCTTAGAGGACCCGAGCCAGCGATGAACCCCCGCTTGACCAGAATCATTGCGGACAGAAGAGTGGGCTCACCGGCACCTCCTTAGAGCACCCGGGTCAGCGATGAATCCCTGCTCGACCCGAATCAATGTGGGCAGAAGAGTGGGCTCAACTGCACCTCCTTAGAGGACCTGAGCCAGCGGTGAGCCCCCGCTCAGCCAGAATCAATGCGGGCAGAAGAGTGGGCTCCCTGCACCTCCTTAGAGGACCCGAGCCAGCGATGAACCCCCGCTCGACCAGAATCAATGCGGGCAGAAGAGTGGGATCACCTGCACCTCCTTAGAGGACCCGAGCCAGTGATGAACCCCCGCTCAACCAGAATCAATGCGGGCAGAAGAGTGGGCTCACCTGCACCTCCTTAGAGGACCCGAGCCAGCGATGAACCCCCGTTCAACCAGAATCAATGCGGGCAGAAGAGTGGGCTCCCTGCACCTCCTTAGAGGACCCGAGCCAGCGGTGAAATCTGGACTTTAGGCAAGTGCACGAGGACCATCAGATCACTGGAATTAAAGGTTCAGGGTCCAACAATTAAAGGGACGTGGCGGGCGAGCACAAGGAGTCTGGTGCTCCAGATTTAAAGGCACAGGCACCAAAAAACTTAAAGGGACAAAACGGACGATCAGCACAGAGTGGCAGATTTAAAGGCGCAGTGAAAGGTAATTAATAAATTAAAGGGGCAGTGCGGCTAGAACTATACAGCTACGAGTGAGAGGCACTATCATTGTACTGGGAAGCAAACAAACGGATTGTCAGCAATGCAAGTGGGGGGTGCACCACTATTGAATTTGGCTTTGAGCAAACTGGATTCATAGCAGCTGGAGGCAGCACATACAGCAGTAAGGGGAGTGCAAGAGAGGCTGCAGGCCAAGGAGGTAGAAGGTTGCTGCACCACTCAAGAAAATGCCCGCTGCTCCTCTCAAAGCACCCAGCAGGAAGGGAGCCACGAAGGGAGCCACTGAGTGTGCCAAGCGACTTTTACTTACAAAACCTAAAAAACTGGACACCCTAGCTACGGTGCTTTACACCCTATGTTAACTGAAAACTGGACACCATAGCTATGGTGCTTTACATGCTGGGGCTATCTGAAAACAGGCCATACTATCTACGATCCTCTACATTCTGGGACAACCTGAAAACTGGACACCCAATAACAGTGCTTTACATACTGGGCTAGCTGGAAACTGGACACCCTAGCTGTGGTACTTTACACACTGGGATGACCTAAAAAACTGGACACTCTAGCTATGGTACTTTACATGCTGGGGCTAGCTGAAAACTGGACAACTTAGCTATATTGCTTTACACTCTAGGACAATATGAAAACTGGCTACCCTAGCTGTGGTGCTTTACTCGCTGGGGCTAGGTGAAAACTGGCCACCCTAGCTGTGGTACTTTACACGCTAGGATGTTCTTAAAACGGGACACTAGCAATGGTACTTTACAGGCTGGGGCTAGCTAAAAAACTGGACACCATAGCTATGATGCTTTACACGCTGGCGCTAACTGAAAACTGGACACCTTAGCTATGGTGCTTTACACGCTGGAGCTAGCTGAAAAGTGGACAACCTAGCTAAAGAGCTTTACACGCTAGGATGTTCAGAAAACTGGACTCTCTAGCAATGGTACTTTATATGCTGGGGCTAGCTGAAAAACTGGACACCCTAGCTATGGTGCCTTACATGCAGGGACTATCTGAAAACTGGACAACCTAGCTACAGGGCTTTACACGCTGGGACGACCTAAACAACTGGACACCTTAGCTAAGGTGCTTCATATGCACTATCTGAAATGGGACACCCTAGCTATGGTACTTTACACACTGGGACGATCTTAAAAGTGGACACCCCCGGGTGGCAAAAAGGAATATTGCCCTGGGGTGGGGGCGCGGGAGGCTCCATGATGGGACCAATGGAGGTGAGACTTGGATTGGTGCCAAAGGGCGGAGGAGACGACTTACAAGGCAAGGGGGTGTGTAAAGAAGTGGAGGAAGGTCTGGGGCCATAAGTATCCATAAGAGGATGCCAAGCACAAAAGCAGCAGAGTCCATGGGGTGACATCTCATGTGCACAGGTACAGAAGCAGTCCTTGGGTGGATATCCAAGGTGCACAGGTACAGTTGCAGCAGGAGTCCAAGGTGCACAGGTACAGTTGCAGCAGGAGTCCAAGGTGCACAGGTACAGTTGCAGCAGGAGTCCAAGGTGCACAGGTACAGTTGCAGCAGGAGTCCAAGGTGCACAGGTACAGTTGCAGCAGGAGTCCAAGGTGCACAGGTACAGTTGCAGGAGGAGTCCAAGGTGCACAGGTCGAGAAGCCGCGAGAACCCACGGGGGTGATATCCAAAGTGCACAGGTACAGAAGCAGCAAGAGTCGAAGGTGCACAAGTACAGAAGCAGTCCTTGGGTGGATATCCCGGGTGCACAGGTACAATTGCAGCAGGAGTCCAAGGTGCACAGGTACAGAAGCCGCGAGAACCCACGGGGTGATGTCCAAAGTGCACAGGCACAGAAGCAGTGAGAGCGATGGGGTGATTTCCAAAGTACAGAGTGGATCCTCCGTGTGATATCTCCGATGCACAGGTAAAGAAGGTCTCAGGGTGATATTTTTGATGCCCCGGCACAAAAGCTCACAGTACATACCCTCCATATAAACCCTACAGTACATTAATCCTCATCTCTCACCCGCGTCTGAATTTACCTCAATTTCAACCTCATTCCTCCAGCCCCTCAAATGCCCTTTCACTGCCTCTCTATACTTGCCTCATCCACTCTCCTTTGTCTCTACTTCACTCCCCGCCTCCTTCAGACTCCGCCCAGTCCCTGAGCCAATCGAGTGCTGCCTCCAAAATCACTGCTTCAAACGAAGTCCACCTCAGTACCTCTGCCGCTTCCAACCTCAAGCTCTCCGGGTCCAGGCCCAGTTTCCAACACATGTTTGTTTTCATCTGTGTCCCCTCCTTAATCCCTGATCCATCGCCCTCCATCCTGAAGCATCCGGGACCCTTCTCACTGTCGAACCCCATACCCTGCCCGCGCTGCACCTCAATCCATGGTGCAATCCCGTCGTCCCTCAAACTACTCCCTACCTTAATCCCCTATTCTATACTTACCCCAGCCTCCCTCATCACTCCATCACAGCTTGGTCTCCCCAGCCCCATCCCTCCCTTAGTCCCCACCCCTTCCCTAGCTCATTGACCCCACCCCTTCCCCTACAGCCCTGAGAGGGAATGCCTCAGTCCTCTAGCCCACTCTTGAGTCTTTAAACTCTGCTCCCAACTCAATCCCAAATTCTTCAACGGTGAAAATGGTGTCCCAGGTCTTGTTGATGACTTGTTGCAGTGCCTGCAAGAAGAACATAAGAAGCACTTAGGAATGTGTTATTACCAAACAGCTGCAGCATCTGCTTAAATCATCATCCGGATATGTGGATTACACACAACTGCAGCACCAGCACTCATCATCAACAGGGTACATAGATCAGACACACAACTGCAGCACCAGTTTAAATCATCATCCAGGTATGTGGATTACACATAACTGCAGCACCAGTTTAAATCATCATCCAGGTATGTGGATTACACACAACTTCAGCACCAGTTTAAATCATCATCCGGGTATGTAAATTACACACAACTGCAGCACTAGCACTCATCATCAACAGGGTACATAGATCAGACACACAACTACAGCACCAGTTTAAATCATCATCCGGGTATGTGGGTTACACACAACTGCAGCACCAGTTTAAATCATCATCTGGGTATGTGGATTACACACAACTGCAGCACCAGTTTAAATCATCATCTGGGTATGTGGATTACACACAACTGCAGCACCAGTTTAAATCATCATCCGGGTATGTGAATTACACACAACTGCAGCACCAGTTTAAATCATCATCTGGGTATGTGGATTAAACACAACTGCAGCACCAGTTTAAATCATCATCTGGGTATGTGGATTACACACAACTGCAGCACCAGTTTAAATCATCATCCGGGTATGTGGATTACACACAACTGCAGCACCAGCGTACATCATCAACAGGGTACGTGGATTCAGCATTTGTAGACCCACTGGCTATCATCATCACCATGGGATGGTTGTCATATACAGCAGGATCTCCACTTGCTTCCATCATCAACAGGGGACAATACTTCCACACACAGGTGCAACACCTACTTACATCATCAGAGGACAGTACTCGCACACGCAGGACAAACTGATGCATCCACCTGCTTAAAGCAATACTGGGAAAACTGGTCAGACTCCAGTGCAAGAGTCTGCTTGCCTCATCATTAAAGGATGCTCAGAAGAAGCTTTCGTCATTCCATAGACGCCAATCATCCATCCCCTTCCTGGAACCCTTTAGCTTTGGTGGCCTGACCATTGGCTTCTCATCACCTTCCACATTCCAGCCCTTACAAACAAGAGGCGTGTGCACTTCCCTCACAGGCACCTCACTGCCCTCCAAAATTAAGAAAACCCTGGGTCCTCAGTCTGGGTGGTTCCACCCATCATCCCGGGAGCATCTGTAACCGAGAGGTTCTCTTCGCTTCTATTTTGTCTGCCCGTGGGCAGCCGCCCCACCGGGCCTTCTCATGTTTCTTCCATTGGGCCTGGTGCTCCAGGTTGGATGACACTGTTCTGTGTGCTCTGTAGGTGAGTGATGGTCGCTGTGGTGAGGTGAAGGAGGCAAGTACCATCCTGCTAGGAAGATGCAGCACTTGTCCCCCCATCCTCATGCTGCTCTGAGGGATACACCACAACACTTTATCTACAACCCGCGTCCGCTCCTATCACTCGTTGACCTCATGCTTTAACCCTGTTCAGCACTTCGCTGCCTTTGGATAGATTTGCACTGGCGAAATACCTTATACATGCATAGGGGCAGCTGTCCATGGGCTATGCGTGATTAATTATGATCAGGACTTGCCCCACAGATCTTCTGTTTCCATATCCATCCATCCAATTAATATATGGATGAAAAGAAGTAATCCAAATGTAATATCATCTGTATATATGTTGCGCAGTGCTGCTTTTTACATTTGGCTCATGCAGATGTTTCAAAGACTGAAAGGTTGGCTCTAGTAGCAGCCAGGGGATCCTTGTTTTCGGTTTATTACCCTTGTCCCCTTGGTCTGAGGGGTTGCTCTCTTTTGCTTTTTGGTCCTATAATTTTGACCATATTCTCGTGCTGATGGTGTAATGTGGACAATCAGCCATTAATAAGTTCAAGTCCCACCAGTAGCCCCAGGATGGGGCGAGGCTGATTACTATCTAGATGGTCATCATGGTGGTGTCTTCGGCAGGGACGCCTAAAGATGCATCTCCACCTGAGCCAACGGACTGAAGAAAATGAGTTTCACAAGGTCCTATTCATTTCCTTACATTCCTCCATTCCTTACCATCTCGTGACAAAACCCTGCCTACAGCCTCCATTTCTGCTGACGCTCAAAACTATCACATACCCAAGCCCCCCTGTTCTTTGCAGTTAGCCAATTCATCAACAGAAAGCCATGAAACACCTACGCCCTGTGTAAACAAGCTTGTTTTTCATCTTCTGCTCCCTGCTTTGTAAACATTCTTGACACCGTGATCAGGTTATCTGGAGAATAGTCTGAATGCCGAGCCTTGATCAAGCTGATTGGACAATGGTCTGAATGCCGAGCCTTGATCAGGTCATCAACTACAAACACCGCCTTGATCAGGTCATCAACTGCAAACACCGCCTTGATCAGGTCATCCACTGCAAACACCGCCCTGAATGAACAATGTACTGAATGCTAAAAGAGTGGAGTAGAAATGTAAATAAGGCTTGTTCGCTGCGGAGTAAAGCAGCAGCCTCCTGGGTTTTGTCTGACTAGCTTGGGACTCTGTTCCATAGCCCGGGCTATTGTAATAAAGGTGGTTCTCTCTACAGACGAAGGTTTCCGGGTCCACTTTATTAAATAAGGAGGGTAAGAGTAGACTCGGGTGATTCCCGCACCGCCACGCCCTAACTCCTCCTTGGGGTGGGCTTTTCCTGGTTCTACAGGACAGCAGAGTGAACACTGCTCAGTGTCGTACTTATGCTGGACTGTATCTTTCAATACGGGCCGGTGCGAAGGATATCCGTGTGTCCCTGTCCTTACTAAAATAATTTGGAAAACTCACCTGTGATCTTTGTGTAGGGGGGGACCATGCCAAGCTTCTTCCGTAGATGGCTTCCCATTTGCCGATCCTATCAGAAATGTCCTTTCTATGGTCCCATGAACTGCATCTTTCTCTTCCCCGTCGATACAGAGAGGAGGTGCATGCACTTTCCTGACAGGCAGTCCACTCCCTCTGACCTCTAAAATAAATAAAACCCTTGATCCTCAGGCTCGGTTGCTTCACCACTATCCTGGGAGAACCTTTAACCAAGGTATCCAGACGAATATATGCTGATACTTAGCATACCATTAATCCGCAGGTATTTACTTTGAAGTATTTACTTCGCAAATACCATTACTACGCATGATTTTAGTGTGCATGCTTTTACTTCCAAATATATACAAATGCGTTAAAAATGCTTTTACTTCGCAGTTAATTACGCATACCGTTACAACCCTATCTCACCCTGACCCCTAAAAATATCCCAGCACCCCAAAACCTAAACGTACCCTGAACCCCAAAAATACCCAGCACCCCAAAACCTTAAACGTACCCTGAACCCAAAACCTTATCCCACCCTGACCCCTAAAAATACCCCAGTACCCCAAAACCTAAATGCACCCTGAACCCTAAAATTACCTCCTACACCCCAAAACCCTAACCAACCCTGACCCCTAAAATTACCCCAGCACCCCAAAACCTAAACGCCCCCTGAACCCCAAAAATACCCCAGCACCCCAAAACCTTAAACGCACCCTGAACCCAAAACCCTATCCCACCCTGACCCCTAAAAATACCCCAGTACCCCAAAACCTAAATGCACCCTGAACCCTAAAATTACCTCCTACACCCCAAAACCCTAACCAACCCTGACCCCTAAAATTACCCCAGCACCCCAAAACCTAAACACCCCCTGAACCCCAAAAATACCCCAGCACCCCAAAACCTTAAATGCACCCTGTACACTAAAAATATACCCTATACCCCAAAATACTAACCCATCCTGACCCCTAAAAATACTCCCGTGCACAGTAACTCCATTATGCATAGTAAGTTCATGCTAAGTAATGGAACATGCGTAGTAAATGCATGCTAAGTAAAGGCATCTGCGAACTAAAATCTGCGTAGTAATGGTAGAATACCATCCAGACTACTTGGAATATTTAGAGCCGCACAATCTTCTCCATTGCTCTCAGTCAGAGTTTCGACCATGCCATAGCAGTGAGTCTTCCTTACTCATAGTCTCTGAAGAACTACGAAGGACTTTGGACCAAGGTGACCCAGCGGCTGTAATTCTGCTTGACCTCAGGTCTCCCACAGAATTCGGCTTGTTCAGACTGCAAGATGGCGGAGCAACAGGTCAGGGTTTGCAGTAGTTTGTCTCGTTGATTCAAGATCAGTCTTTAAGTGATCAATAGCCCTTTTCCTCTGATCTTCCTTTGGAGAGTGGGGTTCCTCGGGGGTACCCTGTGAGCCCCACATTGTTCAAAGTATGCGTCTGCCATTGTGTAATCCTTCGCTGTCACCCTGGTGTCCTACGCTAATGACTCGCAGCTGGTGATACCCCTCTCTCCTGACGAGGCAATGGCTCCCAGCTAAAGAACTGTCTCACAGCTGTAGGTGAGTGGATTGAAACAGCTGTCGGAAGATAAAGAAGCGCATGCAGTTAAGGATCCGAAAGTGTGACAAAGGCAAAAGGAAAATGCTACTTGCCCAGTATGCATCTGTTCTTGGCATGTAGAGCTGTAGATTCCCATGCTTTGCATAGCTCGCCATCTAGTGTTGGTTCCGGATGTTTGCACTTTGATTTTCTTCGAAGAAGTCTTTTCCAGTCACATGTTAGGTGACTCCTCCTTTCGGTAATAGGGCGCTTGGGCATCGACTCCATTATTAGATTGTTTTCCCGCAGAGGGTGGTAATGGAGTTAGTAAGATTAGTAGTGTATTTATCTACGTAAGATATCAGTGCCACATGTGTAGGTACCCAGGCCGGCAGGTGACCGCATGTGAATCTACAGATCTACATGCCAACAACAGATGCATACTGGGTAAGTAGCATTTTCTGTTCAAGGCATGTGAGCTGTAGATCACATGCTTTTTATACACTGTACAGCAGTAATCTTCCAAAGCGGTGGCTACATGTAGCTGTTGCAGTGGTTTGAAAGAGTGTTCTAAGTAATGCTTGGCCCACACTAGCTTGTTGTTTTGCTAACACATCTACACAATAACGTTTTGTGAATGTGTGTGGTGTAGACCATGCTGCAGCTTTGCAGATGTCATTTATGGTGATGTTTTGTAAGAATGCCATCGAAGCCCCTAGTTTGTGAGTGGAGTGCGCTCTAGGGGTAATTGTTAATGTTAATTTCGCTTTTGCATAGCATGTCTGAATGCATTTGACTATCCACTGTGCAATACCTGATTTTGAGATGGGATTGCCTTTATGAGCTGGAACAAAAGCCTCAAAGATTTGTTTCGTTGTTTTTTTTTTTTTTTGGTTTTGTTCTTTCTATGTAGTAGAGTAATGCTCTTTTAACCTCTAAGGTATGTAGAGCACGTTCTGCCACAGAATCTGGTTGAGGGAAGAACACAGGCAACGCAACAGATTGGTTGATATGGAAGGCAGAAATCATGTTGGGTAAAAATTTAGGATTATTCCGAAGAACCACTTTGTTTTGTGTACTTGTAAAAATGGTTCTTGTATGTTTAGTGCCTACAGCTCACCCACTCTCCTCAGTGATGTAATAGTTATGAGGAAAGCAACTTTCCAAGTGAGAAATTGCAGCTCATATTTGTGCAATGGCTCAAAGGGTGGACCGGAATCTGGATGTCTTATCTCTCCACGGTTCTGCGTGAGGAGATTGGGTGTAAGATGTAGTTTTTGGTGATGGACTACTGAGAGCTCCAACAGGGTGGTAAGCCACGGTTGACGGGCCCATGTGAGAGCAACTAGGATTAGTGCCAGGACGCCTGTTTGAGCTTCCGAACGACTAGTGGAATGAGTGGGAGAGACGGAAAATCGTAGGCAAATATCCGTGACCAATTCATCCATAGTGCATTGCCTTTGGACAATGGGTGTGGATACCTGGATACGAAGCTTGGGCATTTTGCGTTTTGGTGTGTGGCAAACATTTCTATGTCTGGGAAGACCCACATCTGTAAGAACGTGAGCAGAACTCGAGGGTGGAGTTCTCACTCGTGGATCTGTTTTCTCTGTCTGCTGAGCAAATCTGCAATTTGGTTGTCTACTCCTGGAAGGTGTTCTGCGAGGATCTGCATTTTGTGATGTATGGCCCACCTCCAGATGGTCTGTGCTAATTGTGACAGTTGGAGAGAGTGTGTCCCTCCCAGTTTCTGTATGTAATGCATTGCTGACATGCTGTCTGTGCATATTAGGACAGCTTTGCGTACTAGGTGAATTTGAAAGGCTTTGAGCGCTAATAATATTGTTAGAAACTCTAGATGATTTATGTGAAGTTGCTTTTGACTCCACAGGCATTGATTTGTGCGAGTTCGGAGATGAGCTCCCAAACCAGTGAGCGATGTGTCTGCTGTTAGCCCTGTCTGTTGAAGAAGTTCGATGAAGGGGTGGCCTTTGGATTGGTTTTGTGGATTCCACCACTGCAAAGAGTGATGAGTGCGGCCGTCCACCAATACAAGATCTGATAACTGACCTTGAGACTGATTCCACTGATGTGCTAAGCATTCCTGAAGGGGAAGCATTTGAAGGAACTATAGAAGCAGGAAGCGTCATCCTGGACTCCTCACTCTCGTTGACCAGACAAGTCAACGCCGTTTCATCATCGTGCTTCAACATTCTTCGTATGCTCAAAAAAACATTTCGCTGGATCCCCACCAAAACTAGAAAAACGGTCACTCACGCACTGGTTACTAGCCGCCTGGATTACGGAAACACCCTATACGCCGGTACCACCGCAAAACTTCAAAAAAAACTCCAACGCATCCAGAACGCATCAGCCAGACTCATTCTAGACATCCCGCGTAACGACCACATCTCTGGTCACCTGAAATCCCTCCACTGGCTCCCCGTCAATAAGAGGATAACATTCCGCCTCCTAACTCACGCACACAAAGCACTTTACGAACTTGGACCCGAATGCCTCAACACACGACTGTCCTTCTACACCGCCCCCCGCCAGCTCCGCTCCTCCAACAAAGCCCTTGCCACTATACCTCGCATCAACAAAACCACCATGGGAGGAAGATCCTTCTCCTACCTGGCGGCTAAAACCTGGAACTCACTGCCCATTCACCTTCGCCTCACTCAGAACCACCTTACATTCAGAAAGCAACTTAAAACCTGGGTATTTGACAAGTAATCCCCCACCCTTTTCCAAGCGCCTTGAGACCCTCTAGGTATGTAGCGCGCTATATAAATTTTTGAATTGAATTGAATTAAATTGAAGCCATGATTCCTAGTAACTGCATTAACGCTCGAGCTGGCAATGAGTGGTAAGGCTGGAACTGGGACAGTAGAGTATGAATGTCGCAGATTCTGGGAGAATTGGGATAGGCCACAGCTTTTTGTGTATCTATAGTGGCTCCCAAGGACGCCTGCGTGCTATAGGGATGGAGATGGGACACGGATAGATTCACTGAGAATCCAAGACCGTGGAGCAGCTGCACTGTTTTGTGACTATGTCGTAGACAGCTTTCTTGCGAGCTTGCTTTTATGAGCCAGTCGTCTAAGTATGGGAAGATGTGAATGTGTTGTCTTCGTGGATAAGCTGCGACTACTGACAGGCATTTGGTGAAAACCCTGGGTGCGGTGGTGACTCCGAATGGGAGTACTCTGAATTGGTAATGTTGCCCACCTACCACACACCTGAGGTATTTGCAGTGAGCGGGGTGTATCGGGATGTGGAAGTAGGTGGCCTTTAAAGCTAAAGTTGACAGAAAGTCGTCTTGCTGAAGGAGTGGGAGTACTTGTTGGAGTGTTACAATATGGAAGTGATCCATTTGGATGTATAGATTAAGGTCTCAGAGGTCCAGTATAGGTCTGAGAGAGCCGTCTTTTGGGGGAATTAAGAAATATAGGGAGTATAAACCTGCCCCTTGATATTGTAATGGGACTGGTTCTATAGCTCACTTTTGCAACAGAGAAAGAACTTGTTGTTTGAGAAGGTCAAGATGTTCCTCTGACATTGTGTGTGATCTTGGAGGAATGTTTTGGGGAGTGCTTGTAAGTTCGAGGCAATAACCATATTGGATCATTTGTAAAACTCATCTGTCTGAGGTGATTGTATTCCAGACGGGTAGAAATGGGGATATAAGTCCCCCGACAGGAGTGGATGATCGGGGGTAGAGGAAGGAAGTCACTGTTTGGTGTTTGCAGGGGAGGTGCATGTGGAGTTACCTCTGCCTCTTTCCTTGCCATTGTTCCCTCTAAATCCTCCTCTAAAGTAACCTCTCGACGAGGGCGATTCATTATTGCCCTTGTAAAAGGAGGGATCCTGTGATGAAGTGTTTTTGGAGCCACCCCTGTAAAAGAAGTGTTGATAGGAACCCCGATTGGCAGGGAGTCGCAAAGCCCCCATGGATTTTGTGACCTCAGTGTCTTTTTTCATCTTCTCTGAAGAAGTGTCCACTGTAGGGCCGAATAGATGCTCTTTATGAAAGGGTTGGTCTGGAAATTCTGAGCCAAGCATGTCTTCATAGCAACACACTGGTGTTGAGTGCACGGGCTGCTGCGTCTGCTGCATCTAAGGCGCACCTAATAGAAGTATTGGAAATTAATTTCCCTACCTGAATTAGGCAAACACAAGGAGATGATGGACGGATTCAACCCAGATCTGTGACTGGGGGTGAGTTTCTGAAAAGATTCAGCGCTCCGTCCATCATCTCCTTGTGTTTGCTTAGTTCGCCCTAAGTTGACAGATTATGCCCCGACGTGGGTCCCTTGCTTACTTTGCCACTGGATTCAAGCTTGCCTGGCTGATGAAGGGTGTTACCCAGAAACCGGTCCCAGGAAGCTTGTTCTCGGTTCAGGGAAGACCTGGTTTGGCAGTTCGGGCGGGACTGTTCCCATGAGGCACTGGGTCAAGATGGATTTGCATATAGCACCGAAACACCCACTCCCCACCCCTTTCACGCAAAGCATAGCTTTGGAGGGGGCCTTATGTACAAGGCAGGGTTAAGTCATGTTAAGTGGCTTAACTCTGCCTTGTAAATAAGGCTAAGCCCCTATCACCACCACAACGTCGATAAACGCGACGTTGTGGTAGCGACTGGGGCAGGTACATATGCCCCCTGGTGTCTAAGGAGGGAGACTGGCATACCACCCTCTACGTGCAGCCATTTGTGAGCACTGTTCTCTGGAGGAGAAGGTACCACAAATGAAGGCTCAGTTTGGAAGCTGAAGTCTCAGGGCACCTATGAACTGAAAACCCTTGTTCTGCACCAGGTGTGACATGGACAAGCTAATAAGAAACCTGTCATGTCTCAACAGATGGTAACAACAGGCGGTGGCAGCTTCCACCACAGGGACGAGCCCTGTAGAAACTATCCTGTCACCGAGATAAGGATGCTAACGGAAGGACCTCACCTGGGGAGCCAGGGCCTTTGTAAACACACGGGGTGCAGACTTCAACCTGAACGGCAGAACCTGGAACTGGAGGTCCCCAACAGCGCATCGGAGGAACCGAAAGAGGGTCAGAGAATTGGGTGATGTTAAAGTTCGTATCCCTCAGGTCCAGCCAGGCTGAGAGCTCCCCAGACTGCGCCAGAGGAATCATCTTCTGGAGGGGTCCAAAGTAAATTTGGATGGACCCCACAAACATCTGACAGTCTCTAAGTTGACAGAAGTTCATCTTACATTCAAGGTCTTTGCTCAAGGAAGCAACCGCGAAGCAAGGTTTCATTCAAGTAGGTTCTAGTGCATTCAATGCGCAGGACTTACCTCAACAATGCCACAGGACACTGCCTCTTGCACCCAGGCCTGCACCTTGGTCCCTGTCTCACTCCTTAGCACTCCACCCTATTGCCCCTACCCCCAAACTCTCCCCCTCTGAGCCCTTCCCTCTCCCCAGCGTCACCTGCTCAGTTCATCCAGGCGTAGGCGAAGAGCCCATTCTTCTTCCAGAGGGCGCACCGGTCCGGGTAGTACTCGGGCACCACAGTCAGTGAGGTGGCGAGTAGGGCTGTGTGACTGGGGTAGGCCGGCCACTCTGGGGGCATCGCACCTGCAGAGGAAGGAGACAGTCAGTGTGTGTTCATACAGAGACGCTGCAGCTCCGCCTTGGCACCTAACTCTCTGCCCAGCACCTGAGCTCTCAAACCATCACCATGAGCTCTCTTTCCATCACCTGAGCTCTCTGCCATCACCCTCAGATCTCTGCCATCACCCTCAGATCTCTGCCCATCACCCTCAGATCTCTGCCCATCACCCTCAGATCCCTGCCCATCACCCTCAGATCTCTGCCATCACCCTCCACTCTCTGCCCATCACCCTCAGATCTCTGCCCTCACCCTCAGATCTCTGCCATCACCCTCCACTCCCTGCCATCACCCTCACATCTCTGCCCATCACCCTCAGGTATCTGCCCATCACCCCCAGCGTTGTCCCTCACCCTTCGCTCTCTGCTGAGCACCCTCAGATCTCTACCCATCACCCCTGCTCTGCCCATCACCCCTGCTCTGCCCATCACCCCCAGCAAAGAAGTCAAGGTACTTTCTCAGAAGTCATCACTAAACTGGAACTTACCATTCTTGGGTCACCAGAAAATTATCATTCTTGGATTTCCCTTAAACCTATAATTCATGGGTTCAATATGAACTCTCCGTTCTTGGGGTCATCATGAAACAAACATTCTTGGGGTCACCATGAACTTACCATTCTTGGCGAAATGGACGAGGTATTTTCTCACAAGCCTCTCGAAGTCGCGATCAGCCACTGTCGTCACAGTCTGGGCGAGGTTCAGGCTGCCATATAAAGCGAAGACATCCAGTATGTGGTAAGAAAACCAGCTGTCAAAGGGCAGGATGGACGAGGGGAGTGCTGGGCGTGAAGGCGTGTACGTCACCACGTAGCGATAGACTGGGCTGGAGAGGGTGGCTGAAAACAGCACAGCGGCACCAATGAGCAAAGTCAGGGCTTAAAACCCGCAGAATCACAACAATCAAGAGAGACGATCAGAGATAAATGAATATAGATAGAATGGGATGCAGAGGAGGACAGACCAGGGAAGATAAAGGGGAGAAGAAAGGGGTAAAGGAAAGGGGAGGAAAGGGGAGGAAAGGGAAGGTAAGGGAACAAAAGTGAAAAGAAAATGAAAGAACGGAAGGAAAAGGAAGAGGAAAGAAGCAAAGTGAGAGAGTTAGAGGGGATGGGAAGGACAAAGGAGAGAGAATATAGAATGAGAAAATAGAAAGAACTAGGAATAAAATAACATTGAGATAAAAGTCAACAAGAAAACGAAGAGAGAGATGCACAAGAAACACTGGACAGAGAACCTGGAGTGACAGACAGTGAGAAGATGGAGAAAGAAGGTACAAGGGATAGCTCAATTCTTGGTAGAACAACATCTAACTGGACACAATGCGACCCATATGACGTAGACCAAGCACCTATTGCACTGAAAATACAGGATACCCAGGCATGGGCGAGGCGAGGCTGCAGCCGCTCGCCAGGAGGGAACATGCAGTTATTGCAGCAAGGCCCCCAGAGAGAGCTCTGTCTAGATGGGCTGGTGCTGGAGGGGAACAGTACATTACCAGGACTGGTGGGGGCTGGTTTAAGTGGGGGGCACAGAGGAACCAGCTGGAGAGGAGGACATGCACGTGTGCAGTCATTGGCTGCTTCCTGCCAGATCTCAGGCGCTCGCTGCTTTGGGTTGATGTGAGATTTGTACAAACGACTCTTACCAGAAGACAGAGTGAATACCGAGCTGTTGTATCTTTCAAAGACAACCACAGGAGGGCCCTGGCCCCATCACTCCAGGGGGCAGGGCCCCATCACTCCAGGGGGCAGGAGCCCCATCACTCCAGGGGGCAGGAGGGCCCTGGCCCCATCACTCCAGGGGGAAGGGGACCCATAACTCTAGGGGGCAGGGGCCCCATAAATCTAGGGGGCAGGGCCCCATCACTCCATGGGGCAGGGCCCCATCACTCTAGGGGACAGGGCCCGATCACTCCAGGGGGCAGGAGGGCCCCATCACTCTAGGGGCAGAGGGCCCCATCACTCCAGGGGGCAGAGGGCCCCATCACTCCAGGGGGCAGGAGGGCCCCATCACTCTAGGGGCAGAGGGCCCCATCACTCCAGGGGGCAGAGGGCCCCATCACTCCAGGGGGCAGGAGGGCCCCATCACTCTAGGGGGCAGAGGGCCCCATCACTCCAGGGGGCAGGAGGGCCCCATCACTCCAGGGGGCAGGAGGGCCCCATCACTCCAGGGGGCAGGAGGGCCCCAACACTCCAGGGGGCAGGAGGGCCCCATCACTCCAGGGGGCAGGAGGGCCCCAACACTCCAGGGGGCAGGAGGGCCCCATCGCTAGAGGGGGGCCCATCCCTCAAGGGAGCAGGGGCCCCATCACTCCAGGGGGTAGGGGCCCCATCACTCCAGAGGACGCCAGCCCCCACTCCCAGACAACGGACTTATCTGGTATCCGAATCCAGTATCCAGGGCGATCCGCTGCAGCTCATCTCCACCCTTGACGGATCCAGAATGAGGAACGGGCAGCGCCAAGAGACCCCATGGGGTAAAGGCACTATACAAGTGTGGGAAGTCAGACAGAAATGCTAACGACGAAAGGAAGGGGTTGAAATCATCTCAACTAGACCACAACATCTTTGGGATTGGATGCTTCTCTTTAAATTAGAAAGAAAATACATGTTATTTGAAAAGAACTTGATGGCTTGAGTTTAGAACACTTTAGGCATCAGGATAAGCTTTTAACTTCAACGGGAAAAAGACCTATTTTACACATCTAAGTTTGAGAGGGGGTTTTTTATTCTACCAGCATTGCTCCAATCCTTGCCACATCTGTAAATGAATTGCTTTGTGGTGGAGTGGCGCCGCCCTCTTGGTAGGAAGCAGGAGTGATTCCTCTGAAAACAAATATGGCGGCGGCGGCCATCTTGACTAACTTTCCACCAATGACGGATTCTTTCCTGGCCAATCGCTCTCATGTGATTTTATGCTGCTTTTTAAGTCTGAATTCAATCCACTGACCTCTGTAGAGCAAGCTGCTGCACAGCTTTGTCCGACGCAGTTATCTACATATCTCCCCTCTTGGTAACATGTATCGTGTCCTTGAGGATCACCGCTTGATATATGCCGATGGCGCCCAATTTATTATCCACACTGATAGACAGCAAGGCCTCAGGGCTTGACTGTCTGTTGTGGTCAGCAGAGTGGATGACAAAGTCCTCAGATTGAAGGCTGGCACCAAGGAAGAGATGGTCATTGGCACCCCTCTACCTGCTTGAACAAGTGATTCTGCACAGGGGTTTATTCATGTATTTATTGAGAGTTTTATAAAGCGCGTACATGACCTGGGGGTACCAGAGTGCTGTATGGAAAAAGGCAAACAAAACCAGGTTACTGGAAAGGCAGTTGCGCGAGGCGTATGAGGTGAGGAAAGACGCCCCTCGACTGTGATGACATCAATTGGTCGAGATAAGGCAGACCCGAGAGTATCAAAGGGACAATATAAACAAAGAGAGAAGAACCTCTAATATGGAGGATCTCAGAACTGTTCTCATTACATGAGACGTCTCTTTTCCAGCCAAGTCAGGCCAGGATCTTGGTGTCATTTTCAACTTTGATCTTTTTGAAGGACAACATCCAGAAAGTTGCCTCAACTTCTACTGACCTGTTTCTTCTGTTGTAGCCAAGTTCACTGTACGGTCTCAGATGGACCTTTGCATCTCCTGGTTTATCACCTTCACAATCTTTCATTGATATAAAATTCCACCCTAGACTGTTCAGGGGAAATTATTGGGTCTAGTCGCTGCGGCCGAGGGAGCTTCGCTCCTTTGCTATAGACTGATCAACAGTCGAAGAGCGGCTTTTATTCGCACTATGTTCAATTGCTACATTGCCTATTGTCCATATTCTGCTGCTAGCCCTGTGCCAGTACTCGGGGTCTGTCGCTCCCAAACACGGGGCCGCGCTCCTTCAATGACGGCTGCTTGGTAATGGAATGAGATCTCATCCTTTCTTAGGTCTTTGGACAGCCCCTTGAACTTCTGAAAATAAGTGACAGCTCTTCCCTTCGTCTTAGAACTTCACTGAGGATTTTAATTAGAGTAGGCTAGTACAGCTGTCAAGCATAGCGCCAAGACACTGCGTCCCTGGTAACAGCTCACTTTCAACTGTATTTGGTACTGTTAGCATTTATGGCGAATAAAGGTCTGAATGAAGAGCAAACTTGACGAAAGAATGAGCCAAGTTGTAGTTTGCTTGGAGCTCAGAGTGTTGTCGCAGTCCACGCCTTGTAGTGTGGGAGGCCCAGGTACTATCGCGGTCGGGCATCACTAACTTGGACATTTAGATTTAAAATCGGCTGCAAAATCACTTCCGATCATTTCAGAGCAAAGTGCATTGGAGGCACTTACAATGGGGTTTGCCTAATTTACAGATCAGGGTAAATAATAGGAAAAAAATCTGCAAACAACTTATTTTTGCCTGATGCTTGGGCATAATTAGCCCAGTTTTGCATGTTATGCATGTCTGTATGGTCGACTGGGAGGTGGTGGGAATTGTCAGGGACGCTAGTACTACCACTGCTGCATGGGTCTTAAAGAACCCGTAAATGAAGGGACGTGCGGTACCATGAGATCTGAATAAAATCAGGGTATAATCTCAACAAATCACAAGAGTGTCACAAATTGATATAGTGTTGAACTCTACTAAACACTACACTATACCCAAACTTTTCTGAAGTTCTAAACTATAGTTATCTAATAAATGAAATTTTATAGTGTATGAGAATCCTTATTCATCTTGTTGAAGGTTTGCATTCTGATTGGCTGAAAAAAGAAACAGGCTGAAAACCCACTGAGGAGATGAACATTGGATTGTCTACAGATTGTCAGGCTTGGGCAGGTCCTGGAGCCTGTGTGTGACATACAATGTACACATAGACTGTCACACAGATGTGTAGACAGGGGTTTCACAGCTCCTGCAACATGCTTGAGGGTGCATACCCAGGCCCCCTGAAAGAGATATTTCACTGCACACAAGGCTTGAATATTCATTCATTCATCCAAGCATGCATTGGCCAATCATAGCCTGAGGGTGTAAGATGGAAGTAGGGGCCAGTGGTCCTCAACCGTGGGGCGGAGCTTGTTTGACTGATGTTCCAGGATCCGTCCTGCTAGGACTCTGCCAACTGGGCCAAGAACAACCGTTTCAGCACCCAACTCTCAGTGGTGGCGATGGCGGCGGCCACAGCCTCGACCGTAGCGGTGGCGGCAGCCACAGGCTTCTCAGGGTGGGACTGTGGGGAACCTTGATGACCACGTGACTCTTGGTGGTAGCAATGGTGGCTGCACATACTTCTGAGGGAGGCGGTGTGGATGAACAACATGATAAGAACTCAACAACTCAACAACTCACAACATCACTTGACTCTCAGCGGCAGCCATAGGCTACTAAGGCCCAGATGCATGAAGCTAAAAACCGCTCACAAAGGGGCAGATTCTCAGAATCTGCCCCTTTGCGACCAGTATTTTTGCATTTGGGATGCATCAGCCCAAATGCAAAAATAGCAAATTAAGAGTTCGCTAAATTGCGATTACTTGCATTTAAGGAATCTCAAATTGAGATTCCTTAAATGCAATGCATAAAAGTTTTTAAAAAAGCGATTTCGCTAATAGGACTCGCAAATTACCATGAAGTTCAACTTCATGGTAATTTGCAAAAACTTAGAAAAATAGTTTCATGTTGCGCGCACACATGCCCTAAGGGCATGTGTGTGCGCAACATATGTGCACAGATCAATTTCAGGGGTGCACAGGGTGTCCTTTGGACACCCCTGCACCCTTGAAATCGCATTCTCATTTTGCGATTCGCTAATTGCGATTCGCAAATTGAGAATGTCTTCCCATTCATTCCTATGGGCCTCTAGGCCAATAGGAATGAATGGGGAGGTATTCCTTAATTGCGACTCGCAATTTGCGAGTCGCAATTGAGGAATTTTAAGAAATCGCTATTTTTAAAGTGATTTCTTCTTGCATAGCATTTTGCTATTCCTTATTAGTGATTCCTTATTTTTCGCTAATAAGAAATCGCAAAATGGATGCTTGATGCATCTGGGGGTAAGAGAGATAGAGTTTGCGATGTTGCATCGAGAGTTGAAATGATCTGACTTTATGATCAAAGAATTTAAAGAACTGCCGACTCAGACAGATCACAGACTCTCGAATACGATCATGGACTCTTAGCCGATCTCACAACTGCAAGGAGTGATTTCATGCAGTGACAATCAGCGATTTGTAGTGGGAGGGTATTGTTTTAAAAATATTTTTATTATAATGTCTGTTTGTTGTCCTCAACTCATCTAAATCACGGATTAAGGAAGTTTGTTTCCAGCAGTCATCCGATGTAATTGGGGGTTTCCTCTCTTCAAAAAAAATTTCATAGAACAATGAACCCCAAGGTTTAGGACTTTTTATTTTGATCCTAAGAGAAGCAAAACCCAGAAATTCAATAATGCATTTATTGAACCTGGTGTCAATGTTACAAATTAGAGGCAGGATTTTCGAGTCCATCTCTGCAAGTTTGTTTCTATCAGAGTTTTTGGTGTCACAGACCCTAGTGAGTTCTGTATCAGGCTGGCCTATGGTTTTGTTTTCCTTAAAAATGAACGAGAACACGACCTGGGAGCTTTAAGACCAGTCTACCTTAATTTAGGGCCATATGTAGGTAGCCCCATTGCGATCGCAAATGCTGAAATTTTCAGAATTTCAGCGTTTGCAATCGCAATTAGGGCAGTGTGCTATGTAGCACACAAAAAGCCACACGCAAAATAAGGAATCACAAAATTTGCGATTCCTTATTTTGCGATTGCATTTAAGGAATAGCAAATTGCAATTCCTTAAATGCAATGTAGGAAGCACCCAAGTTGTACGAATTGTGGCTTAAGGAATCGCAAATTACCACTAACTTCAGGTTGGTGGTAAATTGCGATTTCTTTGAAAAATTCACTTTTTGGCATTTTTCAAAGGGTAGAGAGACAAAATATCGAAATTAAAATATCGATATACAATAATATCGATGTTTTAATTTTGATGGTATAGAATATCGATGTGCAATAATATCGATAGACAGAATATCGATATTAAGGTATGTATGTTAGTAATATCGAAATTTTGTTTAGTGTTATGTATTTTATTATGTTGTTTATATGTTTGTTAAACATGTTTTTTAATGTATGTTTAGAATTAGTAAATTTGTTTACATTTTGCGTTTTAGTATCAGAGCGGGTTGTGGGTTTATAGGGGAATAGGCTGGGAAGTAATTTAATTATAATTAATTGATTAATATGTTTTTAAAATATGTTTGATTAATAAATAATTAATAATTAATAATTAATTGGTAATTAATTATTATTAATTAGTTAATTAAATGAATTAGAGTTAATGTAGTAGTATTTATTATTTTTTGTTATTGTTAATTAATAATTAATTGGTAATTAATTATTATTAATTAGTTAATTAAATTAATTAGAGTTAATTTAGTAATGTTTATTATTTTATTTTATTGTTAATTAATAATCAATTGGTAATTAATTATTATTAATTAATTAATTAATTAAATTAATTAGAGTTAATGTACTAATATTTTTAATTTTTTGTTCTTGCTAATTATTAATTAATTGGTAATTAATTATTATTAAGTGATTAAATGACAATTACATTTTTTATGTGATTTATTTATGTGTAGTGTGTTGTGTGTTTATAGGGGAAAAGGGTGTAACATAATTAAATTAAATTAATTAAACAGATTGTATTTATTTATTGGTATTTATTGTTAATTAATCGTTAATTAATTAATTGGTTATTAGTTTTTTTAATTATTTCATAATATTAATTATAAATAATTTATTAATAAATATTGTTTTTTCTTGTAAATATCTTGTTAATTAATTGGTAATTAATTATTAATTGATAATTAATATGTGTGAATTAGCTAATTTATAATTACATCAATTTAATATTAATTGTTATTAATTTATTAATTGATATTTATATTAATTGTGTTTTTTTGTATGTGTAGTGTGTTGTGTGTTAAAGGGGGAGTAGTGTGGGAAGTAATTTTTACCCCATTCTATCCAACGCTTTCCCTACTATTGCACCCTCTGGAGTGGGAATAGTAATTTTTACCCCTACGCTATCCAACTCTTTCCCTACTGTTGCACCCTCTGGAGTGGGAATAGTAATTTGTACCCCTACGTTATCCAACGCTTTCTCTACTGTTACATTTGGTGGAGTGGGAATAGTAAATTATTCCTACCTGCTATCCAACACTTTCCCTACTGTTGCACCCTTTGGAGTGGGAATAGTAATTTTAAGCCCTACGCTATCCAACGCTTTCCCTACTGTTGCACCCTTTGGAGTGGGAATAGTAATTTTTACCCCTACGCTATCCAACGCTTTCCCTACTGAAGCACCCTTTGGAGTGGGAATAGTAATTTTTACCCTTACGCTATCCAACGCTTTCCCTACTGTTGCACTCTCTGGAGTGGGAATAGTAATTTTTACCCCTACGCTATCCAACGCTTTCCCTACTGTTGACTCTCTGGAGTGGGAATAATACTTTTTACCCCTACGCTATCCAACGCTTTCCCTACTGTTGCACTCTCTGGAGTGGGAATAGTAATTTTTACCCCTACGCTATCCAACGCTTTCCCTACTGTTGCACCCTTTGGAGTGGGAATAGTAATTTTAACCCCTACGCTATCCAACGCTTTCCCTACTGTTGCACCCTTTGGAGTGGGAATAGTAATTTTTACCCCTACGCTATCCAACGCTTTCCCTACTGTTGCACCCTTTGGAGTGGGAATAGTAATTTTTACCCTTACGCTATCCAACGCTTTCCCTACTGTTGCACTCTCTGGAGTGGGAATAGTAATTTTTACCCCTACACTATCCAACGCTTTCCCTACTGTTGCACTCTCTGGAGTGGGAATAGTAATTTTACCCCTATGCTATCCAACGCTTTCCCTACTGTTGACTCTCTGGAGTGGGAATAGTAATTTTTACCCCTACGCTATCCAACGCTTTCCCTACTGTTGCACTCTCTGGAGTGGGAATAGTCATTTTTACCCCTACGCTATCCAACGCTTTCCCTACTGTTGCACCCTCTGGAGTGGGAATAGTAATTTTTACCCCTACGCTATCCAACGCTTTCCCTACTGTTGCACCCTTTGGAGTGGGAATAGTAATTTTTACCCCTAAGCTATCCAACGCTTTCCCTACTGTTGCACCCTTTGGAGTGGGAATAGTAATTTTTACCCCTACGCTATCCAACGCTTTCCCTACTGTTGCACTCTCTGGAGTGGGAATAGTAATTTTTACCCCTACGCTATCCAACGCTTTCCCTACAGTTGCACTCTCTGGAGTGGGAATAGTAATTTTTACCCCTACGCTATCCAACGCTTTCCCTACTGTTGCACCCTCTGGAGTGGGAATAGTAATTTTTACCCCTACGCTATCCAACGCTTTCCCTACTGTTGCACCCTTTGGAGTGGGAATAGTAATTTTCACCCCTACGCTATCCAACGCTTTCCCTACTGTTGCACCCTTTGGAGTGGGAATAGTAATTTTTACCCCTACGCTATCCAACGCTTTCCCTACTGTTGCACTCTCTGGAGTGGGAATAGTAATTTTTACCCCAACGCTATCCGACGCGTTCCCTACTGTTGCACTCTCTGGAGTGGGAATATTAATTTTTACCCCTACGCTATCCAACGCTTTCCCTACTGTTGCACTCTATGGAGTGGGAATAGTAATTTTTACCCCTACGCTATCGAACGCTTTCCCTACTGTTGCACTCTCTGGAGTGGGAATAGTAATTTTTACCCCTCCGCTATCTAACGCTTACCCTACTGTTGCACCCTCTGGAGTGGGAATAGTATTTTTTACCTCTACGCTATCCAATGCTTTCCCTACTGTTGCACTCTCTGGAGTGGGAATAGTAATTTTTCCCCTACACTATCCAACGCTTTTCCTACTGTTGCAATATGTAGAGTAAGTATATATATTAATTTATATGTAGTTTTTAATTTATTTTAAATGTGTATGTATTAGTTATTAATTTTTTAATATAGCCTTATAGCCCGCCGTAGAGGGCTATACCAGCTATTAAAGGCCCTCTCCAGCGTTAAAGGCCCCGAGCCGAAGGGGAGGGCCTTTAACAAGGGAGAGGGACTTTAATAGCGGTATAGCCCATCTACGAAGGACTATAAGGCTATTAGAACATTCTGTCACTAGAGGACAGAATGTTCTAACAAAAAAAACAAAGCCTTTTGGGAGCGTGAGGGGATTGGAATCTCCTCAGGCTCCCTGAACCCTTTGTTCACAGCCATATTTTTGTACTTACCTTTATGTAGATAGAACTCCGATATTTTTGATTTCGATATTTTTGTGTCGATATTTTTGTATGTCTATATTCTGTCTCTCGATATTATGTCATAGATTCTTTCAAAGTGTTATGTGGGTCACATACATCCCTTAGGGCATGTATGTCGGCCACATGTGCACACATGTAAATTTCAGGGGTGCAACAGGGTGTCCTATTGACACCCTTGCAACCCTGAAATTGCATTCTCAATTTGCGATACTCTAATTGAGAATCGCAATTTGAGAATGTCTTCCAATTCATTCCTATGGGCCTTCTAGCCCATAGGAATGAATGAGAAGGTGTTCCTTATTTGCGAATCGCAATTCGCAAATAAGGAATAATTGGGATTCGCAAAAAAAATGCTGATCCTACCTACATTTCATTTTGCAGTTCCCTAATTGAGATTCCCCAAAAATCGCAATTTGAGAATCGCAAAACAAACATTACCTACATATGGCCCTTAGTCGCCAATCATGAGAAAAGATGAAGATGCTGACATCCAGTATAGAGCCTTTGATCTACATAGGTTTACTGCATAGTTACAAAATATCAATACAACGCAAAGAACGAAGAGAACAAATGACAACTGCGCCATTGGAATCCCCTGAAGGGATATTAAATTCACCTAGGTAAATGTTTTAAGTCGAAAAGAATGAAGGTCTTATTTAGAGATTGGAGGCTGGTACTCACAGGGCCAGATTCACAGAACTAACTTAAGACAAAATCCTAAACTTACTACCATTTTGGTATTCACAGAAGGCACTTACTCATTTCGGTATTCACAGAAGTTAGGAGTCCTAACTTTAGGACTCCTAAATGCCTTCTTTGAATACCAAAAGTCTTAAAGTTAAGATTTTTCTCCGTTTGGAAGTCCTAAAGTTCGGAGTACTAACTTTACTACTCCTAAACTGAGAAAAATCCTAACTTTAAGACTTTGGGTATTCACAGAAGGCATTTAGGAGTCCTAAAGTTAGGACTCCTAAATTCTGTGAATACTGAACTGAATAAGTGCCTTCTGTGAATACCAAAATGGTAGTAAGTTTAGGATTTTGACTGAAGTTAGTTCTGTGAATCAGGCCCACAGTTACATATGTGGCGGACGGTTCCATGTTTAAATATCGATTACAAAAATATAGTTTACAAAAACATAGATGTAAAAATATCGATTACAAAAATATCGACTCCCTATACTTAAACAGGTAAGTACAATAATATCGACTCAAAAATATAGATGTAAAAAATAAAGATGTAAAAAATATCGACTTTAAACAATATTATAATTTAAATTAAATATTTAAATATTATTAATATTAGTAACAAAATAAATGACATTACATTTATATTTTAACTATTTATAACAAATAAACTTAATTTAATCATTATAAACTTAATAAATGTGTACATATACATATATTTTCTTAAATACATTTATTATTTTCTTTATTTAATTAATAAACGTTAATAATTATATTAAAAAACATATATAAAACATTTTGAATAAAATAACATTTTCTATATTTAATTAACACATAAAAGTATTTAAAAATAATAATACATACATTTAATAACAAAATTAAAACTTAGTAGTTAAAACATTTGATAGCGAAGGGGTAAAAATTACTATTCCCACTCCAGAGGGTGCAACAGTAAGGAAAGCGTTGGATAGCGTAGGGGTAAAAATTACTATTCTAACTCCAGTGAGTGCAACAGTAGGGAAAGCGCTGGATAGCGTAGAGGTAAAAATTACTATTCCCACTCCAAAGGGTGCAACTGTAGGGAAAGCGCTGGATAGCGTAGGGGTGAAAATTACTATTCCCACTCCAGAGGGTGCAACAGTAGGGAAAGCGTGGGATAGCGTAGGAGTAAAAATTACTATTCCCACTCCAGAGAGTGCAACAGTAGGGAAAGCATTGGATAAGCGTAGGGGTAAAAATTACTATTCCCACTCCAGTGAGTGCAACAGTAGGGAAAGCGTTGGATAGCGTAGGGGTAAAAATTACTATTCCCACTCCAGAGAGTGCAACAGTAGGGAAAGCGTTGGATAGCGTAGGGGTGAAAATTACTATTCCAACTCCAGTGAGTGCAACAGTAGGGAAAGCGTTGGATAGCGTAGAGGTAAAAATTACTATTCCCACTCCAAAGGGTGCAACAGTAGGGAAAGCGCTGGATAGCGTAGGGGTAAAAATTACTATTCCCACTCCAGAGGGTGCAACAGTAGGGAAAGCGTTGGCTAGCGTAGGAGTAAAAATTACTATTCCCACTCCAGGGGGTGCAACAGTAGGGAAAGCATTGGATAGCGTAGGGGTAAAAATTACTATTCCCACTCCAGTGAGTGCAACAGTAGGGAAAGCGTTGGATAGCGTAGGGGTAAAAATTACTATTCCCACTCCAGAGAGTGCAACAGTAGGGAAAGCGTTGGATAGCGTAGGGGTGAAAATTACTATTCCCACTCCACAGGGTACAACAGTAGGGAAAGCGCTGGAACCCAAAACAATAAAATAACAAACTATCAAATTTTTCATTACATTTAATTTCCAATATAAACATAAATAATATATACATTTAAATATTTTATTATTAACAAAGATAATGAAAAAAATATATATATTTACACATTATTTAACACTATAATATCCACCACACACCTAAAAATAATTACACAATTACATTTAATATTTACTAATTAATGAATGATAATTATATTATTTTTTTAATTAATTAATTAATTATTTAATTGACAGATTTCACACCATATACACTTATAAACACCACAACACAAACCTAAATTTAATTACACATTTACAATTAATAATTACTAATTAATTAATGGTAATTAGTTTATAAAGTATTTAATAATCAATCAATAACAATTTAATTACTTCACACCATTTACACATATAAACTCCGCTACACACACCTAAAATTGATTAAACAATTAACATAATTAATTAACATAATTAATTAATTAACATAATTAATTAATAATTGACTAATTGAAATTAATTAACAAATAATTATTAAATTAACACATTAATTAATCAATTAATTTTATATATTTAAATTACTTCCCACCCTATTCCCCTATAAACCCACAACCCGCTACGGAACTAATAACACAAAATTCAACATAATATACATTAATAACTATTAAAATTCAACAACATATATTAAAATGACAAACAATTCTCATTAAAAACACTAAAATACATGACATTATTAAAAAATCGATATTTTTGTAAACTATATTTTTGTAAACGATATTTATTATAACTATATTATTGTTATCGATATTACTTACCTGTCTGTCGATATTCTGGTCAAACTATATTTTTGTTATCGATATTTCTTCAATTCGATATTTCTGTGGCGATATTTATGTCAGACGATATTTCCCTGACGATATTCCTGCTCTGCACCGTGGCGGACGTCCCGTCTGATGCACCACACGTTCATTGTAGCCTATGGCGCTCGCCATACTACGGGCGGGATAGCCAACACGTTTGTGACAGAGTATCCCACCAGTCAAACTCTACATAAGGCCCTTAGTTGATTCCAGTTTGTTCCATGCACTGTTCAACGACCGTCTTGGTGTCGCCAGGTTGGCGATAGACGGTATTTAGTCTGATGTGCGATACATCGAATGGATTGATTTTAATGCATGAATTCTGGGAGGAAGGAAAATAGCCACAGGGAAGCTTCACGTACTAAACACATCTCTCCACCAGCCCAGTCTTCCCCATCACGGCTTATCATACAATAGACGTGAGGTTGGTGGCTGTCCACAACATTTTGTCGAGAGTTGTTGAGCCAAGTCTCGGCGGATTCTATAAAGGCACAAGTTTTGGTTAATAGTCGTGTCTGCAATCTCCACCCCGACTCATGGGTCAGCCACAGGTGTGCAGAAGGCATCACAGAGAGATGTTTATGACTTTGGTGGACTGCATAGCCATGTTTTATATAGCACTTGCTAGACCCAAAGGTATCAGAGCGCTTTACAAGATCATGACCAGAACATACAGTAAAACAGACATGTGAAAAAAGACGGGACGAGAATTCAAAATAGAAAATATTAAATATCAAAGAAAATAAAAGCAGTACCAAAAACAAGAGACGCAATTCGAGGGGATCTAATATAGAGCATAAAACAGATAAACGGCCTATGGTCGTCGGGACTAGACCTGTACACGAGATAATTAAACAAGGTCAATAATCTAGGAGTTAAAGTATTTGTTGATGAGGAGTTGTTTTAGGTTTCTTTTGAAGTTAGTGAAGGAGGGCTTGCATCGAAGGTCACAAGGTAAAGAGTTCAAAATGCTCGGAGCATTTCCGGGAAAAGAGCGAGACTTGGGGCCATATGTACCAAACCTTTTTCCCGTTTGCAAACAGGCAGATTCTCAGAATCGGCCCGTTTGCGAATGGGAAAAAGCCTTTTGGGATGTATCATCTCAAAAGGCCATCGCAAAATGGAGAATCGCAAAATTTGCGGTTCTCTATTTTGTGAATGCAATTAAGGAATTGCAAATTGCGATTCCTTAAATGCAATTCTGGAAGCACCAGAAATTTGCTATTTGGCCTTAAGGAATTGCAAATTGCCACCAACTTCAAGTTGCTGGTAATTTGCAATTTTCTTTAAAAAAGCACTTTTTTAATCTTTTTAAAAGTGCCCTATGTCACATATACATGCCCTTAGGGCATGTGTGTGCGCAAAATGTGCACACATGCATATTTCAGGGGTGCAACAGGGTGTCCTTTTGGCACCTTTGCAACCTTGAAATTGCATTCTCAATTTGCTATTCTCTAATTGCTAATCGCAGATTGAGAATGTGTTCCCATTCATTCCTATGGGCCTCCTAGCCCATAGGAATGAATGGGACGGTATTCCTTAATTGCGAATCTCAATTTCGAATTCGCAAATAAGGAATAGGTAGGATTTACAAAAATGTTTGCAAATCCTACATACATTGAATTTTGCGATTCTCTAATTGCGATTCGCTAAAAATTGCAATTTGAGAATCGCAAAACTCTTTTTTCATACATATGGCCCTTGGTTGCTGATTCTTTTTTTAAACATGTGTGTCACTGGTTGCATGTGCATGTGTATGCATGTGTGTCAGGAAGCGTATAGCCTATAAAGGTGATGGGTGAATGGTTACAAAAGTCTCAGCCACTGGCAGTCACTCGGGCCTCATTCCAGATGAGTGTTTTCTGCTGAGTATGGCACTCCAGACAGAGGCCAGCTAGATGCACATGAGACTTGACCCAGCCAGACTACCAGCCTTGCCAGTGTGCCCTCACCTGCTGCTCGCCCGGCCAGGTCTGAGTTGGGGCACGTGGCCCTGAGGTCTGACACCATGGTCGTGTAGGCTTTCTCAATGCATCGCTCTTCCGTCGGCTGCTTGCAGAAGTCACTCAGGGGGTAGAGTTTAAGGGCCTCACTGGTGAGTGTCCCCCCAAACGTGTCCAGATGTTCTGTGGAAGAGAAGAAACTCTTCAGAGGCTGTTCAGTGTGTCTGCTACAAGCACCTTAAGAAAGCAGAGTCTACGCGCCTTACTTGTCACCTGCCAGCGGAAGTCCTCTTCAGTCCAGGATGAAATGTTGCTGTACAGGGGGCTGAGGAAACCAAAGGTAGACCCAGGTCATTGGTCAGATAAGGAATGTTGGTCCAATAAACCACAGCTGTCAACAGGCGGGATCCCATGTTTATTGTAACCCTCAGCAAATGTTTAAAGACAGATTATAAAGCCATTCTTATCAATGCCAATCAGCTTTCTGACTCCTCCCACTGCGAGGTCACAGCTACCACGATAAGTGTGTGACCCCAATAATATCAAAAACTCTGGATCACGGCTTCAGGGGGCTGCACTGATATGAAAATCACTTGTGCAAGAGCGCCCCTTTCAACTCTTTTCAAAACATTGTGTGCTCACAGATACTTGTGAAAAATACTTTTTAATGACCAAAGTTAGAAATTTGTACCATTTAGTAGCAGAGTGGATCAGTGGGATCAACATTCCCGGAGAACCCGATACCTCTCAAAAGAGCCGACTTTGAAGCATATCCTAGGCTTTTGTAGATCAGAAAAGGGATGAAGATAATGCAAAGCTCAGAGCAGAATATGGATTAATGACTACAGAATCAAGATCTCTCTAATCAATTTAAAGCAGGGAGAATCAATTTAGACTGTACATATCTGAAACATGTAATTCAAGATGATTGAAATATATATGCTACATTGAAGTTAATGGAATATTGAAATATATCTGCCACACTAAAGTTAATAAAAGCTCATTCACCATGTCCTGAAGAAGGTCACCCGGGAGTAGACCGAAACATATGTTGACTTGATTTAACATTAGCGACTGCCTGCCACTTGATCTCTAGATTGATTATGAGTTAAAACCTCAGGTTCTCTCTGGTACACTACTGTACTGTCCTGGTTTTCATGTATAATTCATTGGTGAAAAGAGCAATTTAGGCCACCTTTTTACAACGTAATCCAGTCACTCGACATTTTCAGATGAAGTTTTATAAAATTTGAATCTGTAGAAAATAACAGGAATTTAATTAATTTTTTTATCATGGTAAAGTAATAGATGTTGATTTAATTTTGAGGATTCTAAATTATATTGCATTATGAAAGTGACCTGTAATTCTATGATGCTTGCTGAGGGCTTCATTAAAAATACGAGGGGGCTCACTAATTAGCTGTGGTGCAGGTGGCCCAGCCTGAACCGGCCCAGAAGAGGCTGGTCACCATACTGAAACGTGCTTTGTCGCTCTCGTTGGGAACTGTGGCCAAAACTGTGCCTCTCAACAAACACAGTGTAAGGAGTTTGGGGGCAGGCCGAGTCACCATCTCATGACAACCAGGACTGCATTTCTGGGGTTTTCAGAAACAAAACCCCAAAGCAGGGGGTTTAATTGTAAGGCAAAACAAATAAGTGTCCTTGAAGTGCTTGGAGTTTGAGTCAAAGGAATAGTGGAAATGTCTATACTGCTTGTAGGAGAGTAGGATCTGCTTAACATGGCTACCCCCACTTTTTGCTGGTGTTTCACTGTTTCTCGACTTTAGTCTGCCTGGGGCCCTGCTATTCAGGACCCCAGCCTAGCTGCTTCCTCTCTAAATTGATTGCATATACTAGGAACACTCCAGTTTGGTTACTGGGGTACCCTTGTGAGTCCCTAGTGTATGGTACCTTAGGTACTAAGGGCATAGGTACCCCAGAGGCCTACCTGGGGCGGAAGCCTTCCAAAATGGCACCACAGGACTGCTACTGCAGCCTGGGTAAGGTGGTGCATGCACCGTTTATTAAGATATAAATTACCTATATCTACCTTTATTCACTGACACATATAAGCCTATCAGTCACTCCTATGGCAGGCCTTACAATCCTGAAGGCAGAGTGCTTGGTTTTGTGTGAGAGGATGCCCATGCATGAGCACAGCTCCTCTGCAGCTTTCGGAGCCTATTCTCTGAGGCTGTTCTGTGATGCAGCCAGACCATATACTCTTAAGTGCATTATAACCTCGCGTTAAATGCTAACTTTGGAATGGCTGCATGAAAACATGTCGTGTTTGGTGTCAAACACTTTGGAATCCTACCCCCCACTAGTCCTGGTGGCGGGGGTAGAATTCCACCCTTCTAGAAGGAGACATGTCCTCGTGGCTGAAGAGTCAATATTCACCCCCTTCACCTGAAATCCCCCGACATCGGTGGGCATTTGACTATCATGCCCCTGGTCACTGGCAAGTGACCCAGATTCTGTCCCCTCTGCTTTTAGGTTCTTCTCATCTTCGATCCAGGCTTGGATTACACCGGACACTTTCCACTTGTACACCAGCAGCACTTTGCAGCAGATCGCCATTGAAACCTACGACGAAACCCGACATCAAAAGACCCCTATGCACCTGGCTTCCCTGTTTGAAGTAACTCGAGTACTCCGGTGCTCCCATGGGTGTTGACTCTAAAACCTCCTAGTTCTAAAGGGGTTTGCTCCAAGTCCTCTTCTAAGTGTCCTTTATCTTTAAAATTCCAACTACGACTTCCCCTATAGAAGTTATTGGTGATTCGCGGCTGTGTTTAAACACTGCACGCGTCCCCGTGGGTCCCCAGTGTCACTACTTTGGGTGGTTCCTGGTGACCCCAGTGGTTCTAAAGACTCTAGGCCTTGTATCTATGTCAGTCTTGGTTCTTATTCCACTTTCTTAGTATATGGTTTGGTACGCCGCTAGGGCTCCAAATATATTGTGCTAATTTACTGTGTGCTAAATACGTTTACTGAATGCACTTTCGCCTCTAGCCTCATAAAGAGACTAGAGGGATGTGTTTGGAATAAATACATAGATTTTATATATATACCTGGTGTGGTTCTCCTTTCATTTGGTCATTCTAGAGATTATAGGCTGGTAAAACAAGCTGCTTTGCATTCCTTCCAGAGTTACCTGAAGGCTGCTCTCCACAGCCACCACTAGGAGAGCTTTCTATAAAGATCGTCTTTAACCTACCATCAATAAGGGTCATTTGGACTGGTGCAAGGTGCCCACTAGAATAGTGGACAGCATATGCCAGGCCAACTTCTCACACTCCTCATGTTTGCAAGGACCATTCCTTGCACCAAACAGTGGAGACCAGCTCCAGAAGCCAGCCTTCCAATGCTGCACAGTGGGTGGTCCTGTGACATTGGGACCACCGGTAAGAGCCTGCGACTGTGGGGTCAAGTGAGGTTTCCTGCCAGAAGCCTGGGGGTTCCCATGTTTCTCAATGAGGTGGGGGAACCACAATGTGGTCAACTAGGCATCCGCTGGTTTTGGGGGGATGCCTACTCCGTCCTAACTCCAAGGAAGCCCCTTCCTCACTAACATAATCATTTTCAGTACATTTATCTCCAGATCAAACAATACCACCCTGCACCTTGTGTAAGGCGTTAGTTAGCCCTGGAGGAGCCATTTATGCATGTTGTGAGCAGATTAAAAGACAGAAGGAATGCTCTCATTGGTTGGATGGAGCTTGACGCGTCAGACAGAGTGACCGCTGGCAGAGTTTGGGAGCCAGAGGGCTCAAACTAGAATATCAAGCAGGACCCCTCCCATGCCATCCCAGACCTGGTGAGGGCACAAGGCAGAAGCAGAGCCTGGCCTCTGGAGTACATACAAAGGTGATGGGATGTTACACGCAGTGTAAATCGGCAGGGGTGGTCCAAGCCTCTTGTATGTCCAGGGACACCCAGCGAGGTTTGATAAGGTTTACTTTAATTAAAAGACACAACAAATGCCTCAGTGATATTACATTTGTCGTTAATAACTCTTCCTGGTTATAGAGTTTATTGCCTAATGGGACAGATTCTTTATTTACAAAAAACAAAATGGAAGCACTGAACGTTCCTTGGGTAAAGCTGGAGATGAGAGAGGGACTCGCGAATAGGCAGGTAGCAGTGACCCTCAGGCTTCCGTCACAGACACACACAGACAGAAACACACGGATGCACAGACACACAGACACACAGACACACACACAAACACAGAGGTACACACAGACACAGACACAGACACAGAGAAACACACAGACAGACACAGAGGCACACACACACACACACACACACACAGACACACACAGAGACACACTCAGACAGACACACACAAATACACACACACAGACACACAAACAGACACACACACACAGACACACACAGACACACACACACAGACACAGACACACACACAAACACAGAGACACACACACGCACAGACACACACACAGACACAGACCGGCACACACACAGACACACAGACACAGAGACACACACACACAGACGCACACCTAGACACGCAGACACACACACCCACACACATACACACAGACAGACACACACACACAGAGACACACACATACACACACACACAGACACAGGGACACACACACACAGACACACACCCACAGACACAGACACACAGACACACAGACACACAGACACACAGACACAGAGACACAGAGACACACACAGACGCTCACCCTGACACGCAGACACACACTCCCACACACATACACACACACACACAGACACACACACAGACACACACACAGACACACACAGAGACACACATACACACACACAGACACACACACAGAGACACACACACACACAGACACACACACACACACACACACACGCAGACACACCCACACACACACCCACACACACACAGACACACACACAGAGACACACACAGACACACAAGCACACACAGACACACACACACGCAGACACACACACAGAAACACACACAGAGACACACACAGAGACACACACACACACACACATAGAAGAAGCACCACCCAGTACAGCTAGGACTGTACCCTCTCTTCAGCCAAGTACTGGTGAACCTTCTTTATTGTACCTGTGGAAGGTACAGAATAACACCCAGCAGCTGTGGGTTTTGTCAGTACCAGGGGGAAAGGGAGTAATGAAAGGCTGCACCGAAGACGGGAAGCTAACATCTCCCCGCCCACACGCGGAAAGAGTGGGTTCCTCTGCTCTGTCTTTGTCCCCATCTCTCAGGGGTTGGCCGTGTTTCTCCATCACCTCTGTCTTACCCGAACTCAGCTTCCTGCATGGTTGTTCCAACAACAAACGGGACATCGCTGTACCCAGGCATCTTCTTCTCCCAGATCTCAAGCGGGGGCGCCGGCAGCACATGCCCGTCCACGATGGCCACGGGACCGATGAGCCTTCCCTTCGTCGGCAGGTCTGTGAGGTCGTCTCCTGACCAGGACGGGTACCCAAGCCATGGGATGGACTTCATGAGGAGAAACCAGAGAAAGAACATGAGGGCAGGTGAGACAGAAAGAGGGCAAGACAATGGAAGGTCCATTGTGCTTTCACTCAACACAACACACACTCATGTATTACAACCCATGGAAGGGAACTCCTGCAACCCACGCTAGTCCAGCCCTGCAACTCCAACAAGGCCCTGAATGCAGCCATCACCAATGCATCCTCAGTGATACAATCCATGGAAGGGAACTCCTGCAAACCCCGCTAATCCTGCTCTGCAATTCAACAAGGCCCTGAATGCAAGACCACCAATGCATCCTCAGTGATACAACCCATGGAAGGGAACTCCTGCAACCCACGATACGGCAGCTCTGCAACTTCAACAAGACCCTGAATGCAAGACCACCAATGCATCCTCAGTGATACAATCCATGGAAGGGAACTCCTGCAACCCACGATACGGCAGCTCTGCAACTTCAACAAGACCCTGAATGCAAGACCACCAATGCATCCTCAGTGATACAATCCACGGAAGGGAACTCCTGCAACCCACGATACGGCAGCTCTGCAACTTCAACAAGACCCTGAATGCAAGACCACCAATGCATCCTCAGTGATACAATCCATGAAAGGGAACTCCTGCAACCCATGCTAGGCCAGCTCTGCAACTTCAACAAGGCTCTGAATATAAGACCAGTAATGCATCCTCAGTGATACAATCCACGGAAGGGAACTCCTGCAACCCATGCTAGGCCAGCTCTGCAACTTCAACAAGGCTCTGAATATAAGACCAGTAATGCATCCTCAGTGATACAATCCACGGAAGGGAACCCCTGCAACCCATGCTAGGCCAGCTCTGCAACTTCAACAAGGCTCTGAATATAAGACCAGTAATGCATCCTCAGTGATACAATCCACGGAAGGGAACTCCTGCAACCCATGCTAGGCCAGCTCTGCAACTTCAACAAGGCCCTGAATGCAAGACCACCAATGCATCCTCAGTGATGCAATCCACGGAAGGGAACTCCTGCAACCCACGATACGGCAGCTCTGCAACTTCAACAAGGCCCTGAATGCAAGACCGCCAATGCATCCTCATTGATTCAACCTATGGAAGGGAACTCCTGCAACCCACGCTAGGCCAGCTTTGCAACTTCAACAAGGCCCTGAATGCAAGACCACCAATGCATCCTCAGTGATACAATCCATGGAAGGGAACTCCTGCAACCCTTGCTAGGCCAGCTCTGCAACTTCAACAAGGCCCTGAATGCAAGACCAGCAATGCATCCTCTGTGATACAACCCATGAAAGGGAACTCCTGCAACCCACGCTAGGCCAGCCCTGCAACTTCAACAAGGCCCTGAATGCAAGACCACCAAAGCATCCTCAGTGATACAATCCATGGAAGGGAACTCTTGTGACCCACGCTAGGCCAGCTCGGCAACTTCAACAAGGCCCTGAATGTAAGAGTAAACAATGCATCCTCAGTGATACAATCCATGGAAGGGAACTCCTGCAACCCACGCTAGGCCAGCTCTGCAACTTCAACAAGACCCTGAATGCAAGACCACCAATGCATCCTCAGTGATACAATCCATCGAAGGGAACTCCTGCAACCCACGATACGGCAGCTCTGCAACTTCAACAAGACCCTGAATGCAAGACCACCAATGCATCCTCAGTGATACAATCCACGGAAGGGAACTCCTGCAACCCACGATACGGCAGTTCTGCAACTTCAACAAGACCCTGAATGCAAGACCACCAATGCATCCTCAGTGATACAATCCATGAAAGGGAACTCCTGCAACCCATGCTAGGCCAGCTCTGCAACTTCAACAAGGCTCTGAATATAAGACCAGTAATGCATCCTCAGTGATACAATCCACGGAAGGGAACTCCTGCAACCCATGCTAGGCCAGCTCTGCAACTTCAACAAGGCTCTGAATATAAGACCAGTAATGCATCCTCAGTGATACAATCCACGGAAGGGAACTCCTGCAACCCATGCTAGGCCAGCTCTGCAACTTCAACAAGACCCTGAATGCAAGACCACCAATGCATCCTCAGTGATACAATCCATGAAAGGGAACTCCTGCAACCCATGCTAGGCCAGCTCTGCAACTTCAACAAGGCCCTGAATGTGAGTCCACCAATGCATCCTCAGTGATACAACCCATGGAAGGGAACTCCTGCAACCCACGCTAGGCCAGCTTTGCAACTTCAACAAGGCCCTGAATGCAAGACCACCAATGCATCCTCATTGATTCAACCTATGGAAGGGAACTCCTGCAACCCACGCTAGGCCAGCTTTGCAACTTCAACAAGGCCCTGAATGCAAGACCACCAATGCATCCTCAGTGATACAATCCATGGAAGGGAACTCCTGCAACCCTTGCTAGTGCAGCTCTGCAACTTCAACAAGGCCCTGAATGCAAGACCAGCAATGCATCCTCAGTGATACAACCCATGAAAGGGAACTCCTGCAACCCACGCTAGGCCAGCCCTGCAACTTCAACAAGGCCCTGAATGCAAGACCACCAAAGCATCCTCAGTGATACAATCCATGGAAGAGAACTCTTGCGACCCACGCTAGGCTAGCTCGGCAACTTCAACAAGGACCTGAATGTAAGAGTAAACAATGCATCCTCAGTGATACAATCCATGGAAGGGAACTCCTGCAACCCACGCTAGGCCAGCTCTGCAACATCAACAAGGCCCTGAATGCAAGACCACCAATGCATCCTCAGTGATACAACGCATGGAAGGGAACTCCTGCAACCCATGCTAGGCCAGCTCTGCAACTTCAACAAGGCACGGAATGTGAGACCACCAATGCATCCTCAGTGATACAACCCATGGAAGGGAACTCCTGCAACCCATGCTAGGCCAGCTCTGCAACTTCAACAAGGCCCTGAATGCGAGACCACCAATGCATCCTCAATGATACAATCCTTGGAAGGGAACTCCTGCAACCCACGCTAGGCCAGCTCTGCAACTTCAACAAGGCCATGAATGCAAGACCACCAATGCATCCTCAGTAATACAACCCATGGAAGGGAACTCCTGCAACCCACGCCACGCCAGCTCTGCAACTTCAACAAGGCCCTGAATGCGAGACCACCAATGCATCCTCAGTGATACAATCCATTGAAGGCAACTCCTGCAACCCATGCTAGGCCAGCTCTGCAACTTCAGCAAGGACCTGAATGCACGACCACCAATGCATCCTCAGTGAAACAATCCATGGAAGGGAACTCCTGCAACCCACGCTAGGCCAGCTCTGCAACTTCAACAAGGCCCTGAATGCGAGACCATCAATGCATCCTCAGTGATACAATCCATGGAAGGGAACTCCTGCAACCCACACTAGGCCAGCTCTGCAACTTCAACAAGGCCCTGAATGCGAGACCACCAATGCATCCTCAGTGAAACAATCCATGGAAGGGAACTCCTGCAACCCACGCTAGGCCAGCTCTGCAACATCAACAAGGCCCTGAATGCAAGACCACCAATGCATCCTCAGTGATAAAACCCATGGAAGGGAACTCCTGCAAGCCACGCTAGGCCAGCTCTGCAACTTCAACAAGGCACGGAATGCAAGACCACCAATGCATCCTCAGCGATACAACCCATGGAAGGGAACTCCTGGAACCCACGCTAGGCCAGCTCTGCAACTTCAACAAGGCCCTGAATGTGAGACCACCAATGCATCCTCAGTGATACAACCCATGGAAGGGAACTCCTGCAACCCATGCTAGGCCAGCTCTGCAACATCAGCAAGGCCCTGAATGCAAGATCACCAATGCATCCTCAGTGATACAACCCATGGAAGGGAACTCCTGCAACCCACGCTAGGCCAGCTCTGCAACTTCAACAAGGCACGGAATGCAAGACCACCAATGCATCCTCAGAGATACAACCCATGGAAGGGAACTCCTGCAACCCACGCTAGGCCAGCTCTGCAACATCAGCAAGGCCCTGAATGCAAGATCACCAATGAATCCTCAGTGATACAACCCATGGAAGGGAACTCCTGCAACCCACGCTAGGCCAGCTCTGCAACTTCAACAAGGCACGGAATGCAAGACCACCAATGCATCCTCAGTGATACAACCCATGGAAGGGAACTCCTGCAACCCACGCTAGGCCAGCTCTGCAACATCAGCAAGGCCCTGAATACAAGCCCACCAATGCATCCTCAGTGATACAACCCATGGAAGGGAACTCCTGCAACCCACGCTAGGCCAGCTCTGCAACTTCAACAAGGCCCTGAATGCAAGTCCACCAATGCATCCTCAGTGATACAACCCATGGAAGGAACTTCTGCAACCCACGCAAGGCCAGCTCTGCAACTTCAACAAGGCCCTGAATGCAAGAACGCCAATGCATCCTCAGTGATACAACCCATGGAAGGGAACTCCTGCAACCCACGCTAGGCCAGCTTTGCAACTTCAACAAGGCCCTGAATGCAAGACCACCAATGCATCCTCATTGATTCAACCTATGGAAGGGAACTCCTGCAACCCACGCTAGGCCAGCTTTGCAACTTCAACAAGGCCCTGAATGCAAGACCACCAATGCATCCTCAGTGATACAATCCATGGAAGGGAACTCCTGCAACCCTTGCTAGTGCAGCTCTGCAACTTCAACAAGGCCCTGAATGCAAGACCAGCAATGCATCCTCAGTGATACAACCCATGAAAGGGAACTCCTGCAACCCACGCTAGGCCAGCCCTGCAACTTCAACAAGGCCCTGAATGCAAGACCACCAAAGCATCCTCAGTGATACAATCCATGGAAGAGAACTCTTGCGACCCACGCTAGGCTAGCTCGGCAACTTCAACAAGGACCTGAATGTAAGAGTAAACAATGCATCCTCAGTGATACAATCCATGGAAGGGAACTCCTGCAACCCACGCTAGGCCAGCTCTGCAACATCAACAAGGCCCTGAATGCAAGACCACCAATGCATCCTCAGTGATACAACGCATGGAAGGGAACTCCTGCAACCCATGCTAGGCCAGCTCTGCAACTTCAACAAGGCACGGAATGTGAGACCACCAATGCATCCTCAGTGATACAACCCATGGAAGGGAACTCCTGCAACCCATGCTAGGCCAGCTCTGCAACTTCAACAAGGCCCTGAATGCGAGACCACCAATGCATCCTCAATGATACAATCCTTGGAAGGGAACTCCTGCAACCCACGCTAGGCCAGCTCTGCAACTTCAACAAGGCCATGAATGCAAGACCACCAATGCATCCTCAGTAATACAACCCATGGAAGGGAACTCCTGCAACCCACGCCACGCCAGCTCTGCAACTTCAACAAGGCCCTGAATGCGAGACCATCAATGCATCCTCAGTGATACAATCCATTGAAGGCAACTCCTGCAACCCATGCTAGGCCAGCTCTGCAACTTCAGCAAGGACCTGAATGCACGACCACCAATGCATCCTCAGTGAAACAATCCATGGAAGGGAACTCCTGCAACCCACGCTAGGCCAGCTCTGCAACTTCAACAAGGCCCTGAATGCGAGACCATCAATGCATCCTCAGTGATACAATCCATGGAAGGGAACTCCTGCAACCCACACTAGGCCAGCTCTGCAACTTCAACAAGGCCCTGAATGCGAGACCACCAATGCATCCTCAGTGAAACAATCCATGGAAGGGAACTCCTGCAACCCACGCTAGGCCAGCTCTGCAACATCAACAAGGCCCTGAATGCAAGACCACCAATGCATCCTCAGTGATAAAACCCATGGAAGGGAACTCCTGCAAGCCACGCTAGGCCAGCTCTGCAACTTCAACAAGGCACGGAATGCAAGACCACCAATGCATCCTCAGCGATACAACCCATGGAAGGGAACTCCTGGAACCCACGCTAGGCCAGCTCTGCAACTTCAACAAGGCCCTGAATGTGAGACCACCAATGCATCCTCAGTGATACAACCCATGGAAGGGAACTCCTGCAACCCATGCTAGGCCAGCTCTGCAACATCAGCAAGGCCCTGAATGCAAGATCACCAATGCATCCTCAGTGATACAACCCATGGAAGGGAACTCCTGCAACCCACGCTAGGCCAGCTCTGCAACTTCAACAAGGCACGGAATGCAAGACCACCAATGCATCCTCAGAGATACAACCCATGGAAGGGAACTCCTGCAACCCACGCTAGGCCAGCTCTGCAACATCAGCAAGGCCCTGAATGCAAGATCACCAATGAATCCTCAGTGATACAACCCATGGAAGGGAACTCCTGCAACCCACGCTAGGCCAGCTCTGCAACTTCAACAAGGCACGGAATGCAAGACCACCAATGCATCCTCAGTGATACAACCCATGGAAGGGAACTCCTGCAACCCACGCTAGGCCAGCTCTGCAACATCAGCAAGGCCCTGAATACAAGCCCACCAATGCATCCTCAGTGATACAACCCATGGAAGGGAACTCCTGCAACCCACGCTAGGCCAGCTCTGCAACTTCAACAAGGCCCTGAATGCAAGTCCACCAATGCATCCTCAGTGATACAACCCATGGAAGGAACTTCTGCAACCCACGCAAGGCCAGCTCTGCAACTTCAACAAGGCCCTGAATGCAAGAACGCCAATGCATCCTCAGTGATACAACCCATGGAAGGGAACTCCTGCAACCCACGCTAGGCCACCTCTGCAACTCCAACAAGGCCCTGAATACAAGACCACCAATGCATCCTCAGTGATACAACCCATGGAAGGAACTTCTGCAACCCACGCAAGGCCAGCTCTGCAACTTCAACAAGGCCCTGAATGCAAGAACGCCAATGCATCCTCAGTGATACAACCCATGAAAGGGAACTCCTGCAACCCACGCTAGGCCAGCCCTGCAACTTCAACAAAGCCCTGAATGCAAGACCACCAAAGCATCCTCAGTGATACAATCCATGGAAGGGAACTCTTGCGACCCACGCTAGGCCAGCTCGGCAACTTCAACAAGGCCCTGAATGTAAGAGTAAACAATGCATCCTCAGTGATACAATCCATGGAAGGGAACTCCTGCAACCCACGCTAGGCCAGCTTTGCAACTTCAACAAGACCCTGAATGCAAGACCACCAATGCATCCTCAGTGATACAATCCATGGAAGGGAACTCCTGCAACCCACGATACGGCAGCTCTGCAACTTCAACAAGACCCTGAATGCAAGACCACCAATGCATCCTCAGTGATACAATCCACGGAAGGGAACTCCTGCAACCCACGATACGGCAGCTCTGCAACTTCAACAAGACCCTGAATGCAAGACCACCAATGCATCCTCAGTGATACAATCCATGAAAGAGAACTCCTGCAACCCATGCTAGGCCAGCTCTGCAACTTCAACAAGGCTCTGAATATAAGACCAGTAATGCATCCTCAGTGATACAATCCACGGAAGGGAACTCCTGCAACCCATGCTAGGCCAGCTCTGCAACTTCAACAAGGCTCTGAATATAAGACCAGTAATGCATCCTCAGTGATACAATCCACGGAAGGGTACTCCTGCAACCCATGCTAGGCCAGCCCTGCAACTTCAACAAGGCCCTGAATGCAAGACCACCAATGCATCCTCAGTGATACAATCCACGGAAGGGAACTCCTGCAACCCACGATACGGCAGCTCTGCAACTTCAACAAGACCCTGAATGCAAGACCACCAATGCATCCTCTGTGATACAATCCACGGAAGGGAACTCCTGCAACCCACGATACGGCAGCTCTGCAACTTCAACAAGACCCTGAATGCAAGACCACCAATGCATCCTCAGTGATACAATCCATGAAAGGGAACTCCTGAAACCCATGCTAGGCCAGCTCTGCAACTTCAACAAGGCTCTGAATATAAGACCAGTAATGCATCCTCAGTGATACAATCCACGGAAGGGAACTCCTGCAACCCACGCTAGGCCAGCCCTGCAACTTCAACAAGGCCCTGAATACAAGACCACCAATGCATCCTCAGTGATACAACCCATGGAAGGAACTTCTGCAACCCACGCAAGGCCAGCTCTGCAACTTCAACAAGGCCCTGAATGCAAGAACGCCAATGCATCCTCAGTGATACAACCCATGAAAGGGAACTCCTGCAACCCACGCTAGGCCAGCCCTGCAACTTCAACAAAGCCCTGAATGCAAGACCACCAAAGCATCCTCAGTGATACAATCCATGGAAGGGAACTCTTGCGACCCACGCTAGGCCAGCTCGGCAACTTCAACAAGGCCCTGAATGTAAGAGTAAACAATGCATCCTCAGTGATACAATCCATGGAAGGGAACTCCTGCAACCCACGCTAGGCCAGCTTTGCAACTTCAACAAGACCCTGAATGCAAGACCACCAATGCATCCTCAGTGATACAATCCATGGAAGGGAACTCCTGCAACCCACGATACGGCAGCTCTGCAACTTCAACAAGACCCTGAATGCAAGACCACCAATGCATCCTCAGTGATACAATCCACGGAAGGGAACTCCTGCAACCCACGATACGGCAGCTCTGCAACTTCAACAAGACCCTGAATGCAAGACCACCAATGCATCCTCAGTGATACAATCCATGAAAGAGAACTCCTGCAACCCATGCTAGGCCAGCTCTGCAACTTCAACAAGGCTCTGAATATAAGACCAGTAATGCATCCTCAGTGATACAATCCACGGAAGGGAACTCCTGCAACCCATGCTAGGCCAGCTCTGCAACTTCAACAAGGCTCTGAATATAAGACCAGTAATGCATCCTCAGTGATACAATCCACGGAAGGGTACTCCTGCAACCCATGCTAGGCCAGCCCTGCAACTTCAACAAGGCCCTGAATGCAAGACCACCAATGCATCCTCAGTGATACAATCCACGGAAGGGAACTCCTGCAACCCACGATACGGCAGCTCTGCAACTTCAACAAGACCCTGAATGCAAGACCACCAATGCATCCTCTGTGATACAATCCACGGAAGGGAACTCCTGCAACCCACGATACGGCAGCTCTGCAACTTCAACAAGACCCTGAATGCAAGACCACCAATGCATCCTCAGTGATACAATCCATGAAAGGGAACTCCTGAAACCCATGCTAGGCCAGCTCTGCAACTTCAACAAGGCTCTGAATATAAGACCAGTAATGCATCCTCAGTGATACAATCCACGGAAGGGAACTCCTGCAACCCACGCTAGGCCAGCCCTGCAACTTCAACAAGGCCCTGAATGCAAGACCACCAAAGCATCCTCATTGATTCAACCTATGGAAGGGAACTCCTGCAACCCACGCTAGGCCAGCTTTGCAACTTCAACAAGGCCCTGAATGCAAGACCACCAATGTATCCTCAGTGATACAATCCATGGAAGGGAACTCCTGCAACCCTTGCTAGGCCAGCTCTGCAACTTCAACAAGGCCCTGAATGCAAGACCAGCAATGCATCCTCAGTGATACAACCCATGAAAGGGAACTCCTGCAACCCACGCTAGGCCAGCCCTGCAACTTCAACAAGGCCCTGAATGCAAGACCACCAAAGCATCCTCAGTGATACAATCCATGGAAGGGAACTCTTGCGACCCACGCTAGGCCAGCTCGGCAACTTCAACAAGGCCCTGAATGTAAGAGTAAACAATGCATCCTCAGTGATACAATCCATGGAAGGGAACTCCTGCAACCCACGCTAGGCCAGCTTTGCAACTTCAACAAGACCCTGAATGCAAGACCACCAATGCATCCTCAGTGATACAATCCATGGAAGGGAACTCCTGCAACCCACGATACGGCAGCTCTGCAACTTCAACAAGACCCTGAATGCAAGACCACCAATGCATCCTCAGTGATACAATCCACGGAAGGGAACTCCTGCAACCCACGATACGGCAGCTCTGCAACTTCAACAAGACCCTGAATGCAAGACCACCAATGCATCCTCAGTGATACAATCCATGAAAGGGAACTCCTGCAACCCATGCTAGGCCAGCTCTGCAACTTCAACAAGGCTCTGAATATAAGACCAGTAATGCATCCTCAGTGATACAATCCACGGAAGGGAACTCCTGCAACCCATGCTAGGCCAGCTCTGCAACTTCAACAAGGCTCTGAATATAAGACCAGTAATGCATCCTCAGTGATACAATCCACGGAAGGGAACTCCTGCAACCCATGCTAGGCCAGCCCTGCAACTTCAACAAGGCCCTGAATGCAAGACCACCAATGCATCCTCAGTGATACAATCCACAGAAGGGAACTCCTGCAACCCACGATACGGCAGCTCTGCAACTTCAACAAGACCCTGAATGCAAGACCACCAATGCATCCTCAGTGATACAATCCACGGAAGGGAACTCCTGCAACCCACGATACGGCAGCTCTGCAACTTCAACAAGACCCTGAATGCAAGACCACCAATGCATCCTCAGTGATACAATCCATGAAAGGGAACTCCTGAAACCCACGCTAGGCCAGCCCTGCAACTTCAACAAGGCCCTGAATGCAAGACCACCAAAGCATCCTCATTGATTCAACCTATGGAAGGGAACTCCTGCAACCCACGCTAGGCCAGCTTTGCAACTTCAACAAGGCCCTGAATGCAAGACCACCAATGCATCCTCAGTGATACAATCCATGGAAGGGAACTCCTGCAACCCTTGCTAGGCCAGCTCTGCAACTTCAACAAGGCCCTGAATGCAAGACCAGCAATGCATCCTCAGTGATACAACCCATGAAAGGGAACTCCTGCAACCCACGCTAGGCCAGCCCTGCAACTTCAACAAGGCCCTGAATGCAAGACCACCAAAGCATCCTCAGTGATACAATCCATGGAAGGGAACTCTTGCGACCCACGCTAGGCCAGCTCGGCAACTTCAACAAGGCCCTGAATGTAAGAGTAAACAATGCATCCTCAGTGATACAATCCATGGAAGGGAACTCCTGCAACCCACGCTAGGCCAGCTCTGCAACATCAACAAGGCCCTGAATGCAAGACCACCAATGCATCCTCAGTGATACAACCCATGGAAGGGAACTCCTGCAACCCATGCTAGGCCAGCTCTGCAACTTCAACAAGGCACGGAATGTGAGACCACCAATGCATCCTCAGTGATACAACCCATGGAAGGGAACTCCTGCAACCCACGCTAGGCCAGCTCTGCAACTTCAACAAGGCCCTGAATGCGAGACCACCAATGCATCCTCGATGATACAATCCTTGGAAGGGAACTCCTGCAACCCACGCTAGGCCAGCTCTGCAACTTTAACAAGGCCATGAATGCAAGACCACCAATGCATCCTCAGTAATACAACCCATGGAAGGGAACTCCTGCAACCCACGCCACGCCAGCTCTGCAACTTCAACAAGGCCCTGAATGCGAGACCACCAATGCATCCTCAGTGATACAATCCATTGAAGGCAACTCCTGCAACCCACGCTAGGCCAGCTCTGCAACTTCAGCAAGGACCTGAATGCACGACCACCAATGCATCCTCAGTGAAACAATCCATGGAAGGGAACTCCTGCAACCCACGCTAGGCCAGCTCTGCAACTTCAACAAGGCCCTGAATGCGAGACCACCAATGCATCCTCAGTGATACAATCCATGGAAGGGAACTCCTGCAACCCACGCTAGGCCAGCTCTGCAACTTCAGCAAGGACCTGAATGCGAGACCACCAATGCATCCTCAGTGATACAATCCATGGAAGGGAACTCCTGCAACCCACGCTAGGCCAGCTCTGCAACATCAACAAGGCCCTGAATGCAAGACCACCAATGCATCCTCAGTGATAAAACCCATGGAAGGGAACTCCTGCAACCCACGCTAGGCCAGCTCTGCAACTTCAACAAGGCACGGAATGCAAGACCACCAATGCATCCTCAGCGATACAACCCATGGAAGGGAACTCCTGGAACCCACGCTAGGCCAGCTCTGCAACTTCAACAAGGCCCTGAATGTGAGACCACCAATGCATCCTCAGTGATACAACCCATGGAAGGGAACTCCTGCAACCCATGCTAGGCCAGCTCTGCAACATCAGCAAGGCCCTGAATGCAAGATCACCAATGCATCCTCAGTGATACAACCCATGGAAGGGAACTCCTGCAACCCACGCTAGGCCAGCTCTGCAACTTCAACAAGGCACGGAATGCAAGACCACCAATGCATCCTCAGTGATACAACCCATGGAAGGGAACTCCTGCAACCCACGCTAGGCCAGCTCTGCAACATCAGCAAGGCCCTGAATGCAAGATCACCAATGCATCCTCAGTGATACAACCCATGGAAGGGAACTCCTGCAACCCACGCTAGGCCAGCTCTGCAACTTCAACAAGGCACGGAATGCAAGACCACCAATGCATCCTCAGTGATACAACCCATGGAAGGGAACTCCTGCAACCCACGCTAGGCCAGCTCTGCAACATCAGCAAGGCCCTGAATACAAGACCATCAATGCATCCTCAGTGATACAACCCATGGAAGGGAACTCCTGCAACCCACGCTAGGCCAGCTCTGCAACATCAGCAAGGCCCTGAATACAAGCCCACCAATGCATCCTCAGTGATACAACCCATGGAAGGGAACTCCTGCAACCCACGCTAGGCCAGCTCTGCAACTTCAACAAGGCCCTGAATGCAAGTCCACCAATGCATCCTCAGTGATACAACCCATGGAAGGAACTTCTGCAACCCACACAAGGCCAGCTCTGCAACTTCAACAAGGCCCTGAATGCAAGAACGCCAATGCATCCTCAGTGATACAACCCATGGAAGGGAACTCCTGCAACCCACGCTAGGCCACCTCTGCAACTCCAACAAGGCCCTGAATACAAGACCACCAATGCATCCTCAGTGATACAACCCATGGAAGGAACTTCTGCAACCCACGCAAGGCCAGCTCTGCAACTTCAACAAGGCCCTGAATGCAAGAACGCCAATGCATCCTCAGTGATACAACCCATGGAAGGGAACTCCTGCAACCCATGCTAGGCCAGCTCTGCAACTTCAACAAGGCCCTGAATGCAAGAACGCCAATGCATCCTCAGTGATACAACCCATGGAAGGGAACTCCTGCAACCTACGCTAGGCCAGCCCTGCAGTTTCAACAAGGCCCTGAATGCAGGCACCACCAATGCATCCTCAGTGATACAACCCATGGAAGGGAACTCCTGCAACCCACGCTAGGCCAGCTCTGCAACAAGGCCCTGAATGCAAGATCACCAATGCATCGTCAGTGATACAATCCATGGAAGGGAACTCCTGCAACCCACGCTAGGCCAGCTCTGCAACTTCAACAAGGCCCTGAATGCAAGATCACCAATGCATCCTCAGTGATACAACCCATGGAAGGGAACTCCTGCAACCCACGCGAGGCCAGCTCTGCAACTTCAACAAGGCCCTGAATGCAAGATCACCAATCCATCCTCAGTGATACAATCCATGGAAGGGAACTCCTGCAACCCACGCTAGGCCAGCTCTGCAACTTCAACAAGGCCCTGAATGCAAAACAACCAATGCATCCTCAGTGATACAACCCATGGAAGGGAACTCCTGCAACCCACGCCAGCTCTGCAGCTTCAACAAGGCCCTGAATGCAAGACCACCAATGCATCCTCAGTGATACAACCCATGGAAGGGAACTCCTGCAACCCACGCGAGGCCAGCCCTGCAACTTCAAGAAGGCCCTGAATGCAAGATCACCCATGCATCCTCAGTGATACAACCCATGGAAGGGAACTCCTGCAACCCACGCTAGGCCAGCTCTACAACTTCAACAAGGCCCTGAATGCAAGACCACCAATGCATCCTCAGTGATACAACCCATGGAAGGGAACTCCTGCCACCCACGCTAGGCTAGCTCTGCAACTTCAACGAGGCCCTGAATGCAAGACCACCAATGCATCCTCAGTGATACAATCCATGGAAGGGAACTCCTGCCACCCACGCTAGGCCAGCTCTGCAACTTCAACAAGGCCCTGAATGCAGGCACCAATGCATCCTCAGTGATACAATCCATAAAAGGGAACTCCTGCAGCCCACGCTAGGCCAGCTCTGCAACTTCAACAAGGCCAAGAATGCGAGAGTAACCAATGCATCCTCAGTGATACAATCCATGGAAGGGAACTCCTGCAACCCATGCTAGGCCAGCTCTGCAACTTCAAAAAGGCCCTGAATATAAGCCCAGTAATGCATCCTCAGTGATACAACCCATGGAAGGGAACTCCTGCAACCCACGCGAGGCCAGCTCTGCAACTTCAACAAGGCCCTGAATGCAACACCACCAATGCATCCTCAGTGATACAATCCACGGAAGGGAACTCCTGCAACCCACGCTAGGCCAGCTCGCCAACTTCAACAAGGCAGTGAATGCAGGCACCACCAATGCATCCTCAGTAATACAATCCATGGAAGGGAACACCTGCAACCAAGGCTATGCCAGCTCTGCAGCTTCAACAAGGCCCTGAATGCAAGACCACCAATGCATCCTCAGTGATAAAATCCATGGAAGGGAACTCCTGCAACCCACGCTAGGCCAGCTCTGCAACTTCAACAAGGCCCTGAATGCAAGACTACCAATGCATCCTCAATGATACTACCCATGGAAGGGAACTCCTAAAACCCCCGCTAGGCCAGCTCTGCAACTTCAACAAGGCCCTGAATGCAAGAGTAACCAATGCATCCTCAGTGATACAACCCATGGAAGGGAACTCCGGCAACCCACACTAGGCCAGCTCTGCAACTTCAACAAGGTCCTGAATGCAAGATCACCAATGCATCCTCAGTGATACAACCCATGGAAGGGAACTCCTGCAACCCACGCCACGCCAGCTCTGCAACTTCAACAAGGTCCTGAATGCAAGACCACCAATGCATCCTCAGTGATACAATCCATGTAAGGGAACTCCTGCAACCCACGCTAGGCCAGCTCTGCAGCTTCAACAAGGCCCTGAATGCAAGACCACCAATGCATCCTCAGTGATACAATCCACGGAAGGGAACTCCTGCAACCCATGCTAGGCCAGCCCTGCAACTTCAACAAGGCCCTGAATGCAAGACCACCAATGCATCCTCAGTGATACAATCCACGGAAGGGAACTCCTGCAACCCACGATACGGCAGCTCTGCAACTTCAACAAGACCCTGAATGCAAGACCACCAATGCATCCTCAGTGATACAATCCACGGAAGGGAACTCCTGCAACCCACGATACGGCAGCTCTGCAACTTCAACAAGACCCTGAATGCAAGACCACCAATGCATCCTCAGTGATACAATCCATGAAAGGGAACTCCTGAAACCCATGCTAGGCCAGCTCTGCAACTTCAACAAGGCTCTGAATATAAGACCAGTAATGCATTCTCAGTGATACAATCCACGGAAGGGAACTCCTGCAACCCACGCTAGGCCAGCCCTGCAACTTCAACAAGGCCCTGAATGCAAGACCACCAAAGCATCCTCATTGATTCAACCTATGGAAGGGAACTCCTGCAACCCACGCTAGGCCAGCTTTGCAACTTCAACAAGGCCCTGAATGCAAGACCACCAATGCATCCTCAGTGATACAATCCATGGAAGGGAACTCCTGCAACCCTTGCTAGGCCAGCTCTGCAACTTCAACAAGGCCCTGAATGCAAGACCAGCAATGCATCCTCAGTGATACAACCCATGAAAGGGAACTCCTGCAACCCACGCTAGGCCAGCCCTGCAACTTCAACAAGGCCCTGAATGCAAGACCACCAAAGCATCCTCAGTGATACAATCCATGGAAGGGAACTCCTGCAACCCACGCTAGGCCAGCTCTGCAACATCAACAAGGCCCTGAATGCAAGACCACCAATGCATCCTCAGTGATACAACCCATGGAAGGGAACTCCTGCAACCCATGCTAGGCCAGCTCTGCAACTTCAACAAGGCACGGAATGTGAGACCACCAATGCATCCTCAGTGATACAACCCATGGAAGGGAACTCCTGCAACCCACGCTAGGCCAGCTCTGCAACTTCAACAAGGCCCTGAATGCGAGACCACCAATGCATCCTCAATGATACAATCCTTGGAAGGGAACTCCTGCAACCCACGCTAGGCCAGCTCTGCAACTTTAACAAGGCCATGAATGCAAGACCACCAATGCATCCTCAGTAATACAACCCATGGAAGGGAACTCCTGCAACCCACGCCACGCCAGCTCTGCAACTTCAACAAGGCCCTGAATGCGAGACCACCAATGCATCCTCAGTGATACAATCCATTGAAGGCAACTCCTGCAACCCACGCTAGGCCAGCTCTGCAACTTCAGCAAGGACCTGAATGCACGACCACCAATGCATCCTCAGTGAAACAATCCATGGAAGGGAACTCCTGCAACCCACGCTAGGCCAGCTCTGCAACTTCAACAAGGCCCTGAATGCGAGACCACCAATGCATCCTCAGTGATACAATCCATGGAAGGGAACTCCTGCAACCCACGCTAGGCCAGCTCTGCAACTTCAGCAAGGACCTGAATGCGAGACCACCAATGCATCCTCAGTGATACAATCCATGGAAGGGAACTCCTGCAACCCACGCTAGGCCAGCTCTGCAACATCAACAAGGCCCTGAATGCAAGACCACCAATGCATCCTCAGTGATAAAACCCATGGAAGGGAACTCCTGCAACCCACGCTAGGCCAGCTCTGCAACTTCAACAAGGCACGGAATGCAAGACCACCAATGCATCCTCAGCGATACAACCCATGGAAGGGAACTCCTGGAACCCACGCTAGGCCAGCTCTGCAACTTCAACAAGGCCCTGAATGTGAGACCACCAATGCATCCTCAGTGATACAACCCATGGAAGGGAACTCCTGCAACCCATGCTAGGCCAGCTCTGCAACATCAGCAAGGCCCTGAATGCAAGATCACCAATGCATCCTCAGTGATACAACCCATGGAAGGGAACTCCTGCAACCCACGCTAGGCCAGCTCTGCAACTTCAACAAGGCACGGAATGCAAGACCACCAATGCATCCTCAGTGATACAACCCATGGAAGGGAACTCCTGCAACCCACGCTAGGCCAGCTCTGCAACATCAGCAAGGCCCTGAATGCAAGATCACCAATGCATCCTCAGTGATACAACCCATGGAAGGGAACTCCTGCAACCCACGCTAGGCCAGCTCTGCAACTTCAACAAGGCACGGAATGCAAGACCACCAATGCATCCTCAGTGATACAACCCATGGAAGGGAACTCCTGCAACCCACGCTAGGCCAGCTCTGCAACATCAGCAAGGCCCTGAATACAAGACCATCAATGCATCCTCAGTGATACAACCCATGGAAGGGAACTCCTGCAACCCACGCTAGGCCAGCTCTGCAACATCAGCAAGGCCCTGAATACAAGCCCACCAATGCATCCTCAGTGATACAACCCATGGAAGGGAACTCCTGCAACCCACGCTAGGCCAGCTCTGCAACTTCAACAAGGCCCTGAATGCAAGTCCACCAATGCATCCTCAGTGATACAACCCATGGAAGGAACTTCTGCAACCCACGCAAGGCCAGCTCTGCAACTTCAACAAGGCCCTGAATGCAAGAACGCCAATGCATCCTCAGTGATACAACCCATGGAAGGGAACTCCTGCAACCCACGCTAGGCCACCTCTGCAACTCCAACAAGGCCCTGAATACAAGACCACCAATGCATCCTCAGTGATACAACCCATGGAAGGAACTTCTGCAACCCACGCAAGGCCAGCTCTGCAACTTCAACAAGGCCCTGAATGCAAGAACGCCAATGCATCCTCAGTGATACAACCCATGGAAGGGAACTCCTGCAACCCATGCTAGGCCAGCTCTGCAACTTCAACAAGGCCCTGAATGCAAGAACGCCAATGCATCCTCAGTGATACAACCCATGGAAGGGAACTCCTGCAACCTACGCTAGGCCAGCCCTGCAGTTTCAACAAGGCCCTGAATGCAGGCACCACCAATGCATCCTCAGTGATACAACCCATGGAAGGGAACTCCTGCAACCCACGCTAGGCCAGCTCTGCAACAAGGCCCTGAATGCAAGATCACCAATGCATCGTCAGTGATACAATCCATGGAAGCGAACTCCTGCAACCCACGCTAGGCCAGCTCTGCAACTTCAACAAGGCCCTGAATGCAAGATCACCAATGCATCCTCAGTGATACAACCCATGGAAGGGAACTCCTGCAACCCACGCGAGGCCAGCTCTGCAACTTCAACAAGGCCCTGAATGCAAGATCACCAATGCATCCTCAGTGATACAATCCATGGAAGGGAACTCCTGCAACCCACGCTAGGCCAGCTCTGCAACTTCAACAAGGCCCTGAATGCAAAACAACCAATGCATCCTCAGTGATACAACCCATGGAAGGGAACTCCTGCAACCCACGCCAGCTCTGCAGCTTCAACAAGGCCCTGAATGCAAGACCACCAATGCATCCTCAGTGATACAACCCATGGAAGGGAACTCCTGCAACCCACGCGAGGCCAGCCCTGCAACTTCAAGAAGGCCCTGAATGCAAGATCACCAATGCATCCTCAGTGATACAACCCATGGAAGGGAACTCCTGCAACCCACGCTAGGCCAGCTCTACAACTTCAACAAGGCCCTGAATGCAAGACCACCAATGCATCCTCAGTGATACAACCCATGGAAGGGAACTCCTGCCACCCACGCTAGGCTAGCTCTGCAACTTCAACGAGGCCCTGAATGCAAGACCACCAATGCATCCTCAGTGATACAATATATGGAAGGGAACTCCTGCCACCCACGCTAGGCCAGCTCTGCAACTTCAACAAGGCCCTGAATGCAGGCACCACCAATGCATCCTCAGTGATACAATCCATAGAAGGGAACTCCTGCAGCCCACGCTAGGCCAGCTCTGCAACTTCAACAAGGCCAAGAATGCGAGAGTAACCAATGCATCCTCAGTGATACAATCCATGGAAGGGAACTCCTGCAACCCATGCTAGGCCAGCTCTGCAACTTCAAAAAGGCCCTGAATATAAGCCCAGTAATGCATCCTCAGTGATACAACCCATGGAAGGGAACTCCTGCAACCCACGCGAGGCCAGCTCTGCAACTTCAACAAGGCCCTGAATGCAACACCACCAATGCATCCTCAGTGATACAATCCACGGAAGGGAACTCCTGCAACCCACGCTAGGCCAGCTCGCCAACTTCAACAAGGCAGTGAATGCAGGCACCACCAATGCATCCTCAGTAATACAATCCATGGAAGGGAACACCTGCAACCAAGGCTATGCCAGCTCTGCAGCTTCAACAAGGCCCTGAATGCAAGACCACCAATGCATCCTCAGTGATAAAATCCATGGAAGGGAACTCCTGCAACCCACGCTAGGCCAGCTCTGCAACTTCAACAAGGCCCTGAATGCAAGACTACCAATGCATCCTCAATGATACTACCCATGGAAGGGAACTCCTAAAACCCCCGCTAGGCCAGCTCTGCAACTTCAACAAGGCCCTGAATGCAAGAGTAACCAATGCATCCTCAGTGATACAACCCATGGAAGGGAACTCCGGCAACCCACGCTAGGCCAGCTCTGCAACTTCAACAAGGTCCTCAATGCAAGATCACCAATGCATCCTCAGTGATACAACCCATGGAAGGGAACTCCTGCAACCCACGCCACGCCAGCTCTGCAACTTCAACAAGGTCCTGAATGCAAGACCACCAATGCATCCTCAGTGATACAATCCATGTAAGGGAACTCCTGCAACCCACGCTAGGCCAGCTCTGCAGCTTCAACAAGGCCCTGAATGCAAGACCACCAATGCATCCTCAGTGATACAATCCATGGAAGGGAACTCCTGCAACCCACACTAGGCCAGCTCTGCAGCTTCAACAAGGCCCTGAATGCAAGACCACCAATGCATCCTCAGTGATACAATCCATGGACGGGAACTCCTGCAACCCATGCTAGGTCAGCTCTGCAACTTCAACAAGGCCCCGAATGCGAGACCACCAATGCATCCTCAGTGATACAATCCATGGAAGGGAACTCCTGCAACACACGCTAGGCCAGCTCTGCGACTTCAACAAGGCAACAAATGCAAGACCACGAATGCATCCTCAGTGATAAAACCCATGGAAGGGAACTCCTGCAACCCACGCTAGGCCAGCTCTGCAACTTCAACAAGGCCCTGAATGCAGGACCACCAATGCATCCTCAGTGATACAACCCATGGAAGGGAAGTCCTGCAACCCACGCTAGGCCAGCTTTTCAACTTCAACAAGGCTCTGAATGCAAAACAACCAATGCATCCTCAGTGACACAACCCATGGAAGGGAACTCCTTCAACCCACGCTAGGCCAGCCCTGCTACTTCAACAAGGCCCTGAATGCAAGACCACCACTGCATCCTCAGTGATACAATCCATGGAAGGGAACTCCTGCAACCCATGCTAGGCCAGCCCTGCAAGTTCAACAAGACCTTGAATGCAAGACCACCAATGCATCCTCAGTGATACAACCCATGGAAGGGAACTCCTGCAACCCAAGCTAGGCCAGCCCTGCAACTTCAAGAAGGCCCTGAATGGAAGACCACCAATGCATCCTCAGTGATACAATCCATGGAAGGGAACTCTTGCAAACCCACGCTAGGCCAGCTCTGCAACAAGGCCCTGAATTCAAGAGCACAAATGCATCCTCAGTGATACAATCCATGGAAGGGAACTCCTCCAACCCATGCTAGGCCAGCTCAGAAACTTCAACAAGGCCCTGAATGCAAGACCACCAATGCATCCTCAGTGAAACAATCCATGGAAGGGAACTCCTGCAACCCACGCTAGGCCACCTCTGCAACTTCAACAAGGCAGTGAATGCAGGCAGCACCAATGCATCCTCAGTGATACAACTCATGGAAGGGAACTCCTGCAACCCACGCGAGGCCAGCTCTACAACTTCAACAAGGCCCTGAATGCAAGACCACCAATGCATCCTCAGTGATACAATTCATGGAAGGGAACTCCTGCAACCCACGCTAGGCCAGCTCTGCAACTTCAACAAAGCCATGAATACAAGACCACCAATGCATCCTCAGTGATACAACCCATGGAAGGGAACTCCTGCAACCCCCGCTGGGCAGCTCTGCAACTTCAACAAGGCCTTGAATAAGATACCACCAATGCATCCTCAGTGATAAATCCATGGAAGGGAACTCCTGCAACCCACGCTAGGCCAGCCCTGCAACTCAACAAGGCCCTGAATGCGAGATCACCAATGCATCCTCAGAGATACAATCCATGGAAGGGAACACCTGCAACCCATGCTAGGCCAGCTCTGCAACTTCAACAAAGCCCTGAATACAAGATCACCAATGCATCCTCAGTGACACAACCCATGGAAGGGAACTCCTGCAACCCCCGCTAGGCAGCTCTGCAACTTCAACAAGGCCTTGAATGCAAGACCACCAATGCATCCTCAGTGATACAACCCATGGAAGAGAACTCCTGCAACACACGCTAGGCCAGCCCTGCAACTTCAACAAGGCCCTGAATGCAAGAGTAACCAATGCATCCTCAGTGATACACTCAAGGAAGGAACTCCTGCAACCCACGCTAGGCCAGCTCTGCAACTTCAACAAGGCCCTGAATGCAAGACCACCAATGCATCCTCAGTGATAAAATCCATGGAAGGGAACTCCTGCAACCCACGCTAGGCCAGCTCTGCAACTTCAACAAGGCACGGAATGCAAGACCACCAATGCATCCTCAGTGACACAACCCATGGAAGGGAACTCCTGCAACCCCCGCTAGGCAGCTCTGCAACTTCAACAAGGCCTTGAATGCAAGACCACCAATGCATCCTCAGTGATACAACCCATGGAAGAGAACTCCTGCAACACACGCTAGGCCAGCCCTGCAACTTCAACAAGGCCCTGAATGCAAGAGTAACCAATGCATCCTCAGTGATACACTCAAGGAAGGAACTCCTGCAACCCACGCTAGGCCAGCTCTGCAACTTCAACAAGGCCCTGAATGCAAGACCACCAATGCATCCTCAGTGATACAATCCATGGAATGGAACTCCTGCAACCCACGCTAGGCCAGCTCTACAACTTCAACAAGGCCCTGAATGCAGGCACCACAAATGCATCCTCAGTGATACAATCCATGGAAGGGAACTCCTGCAACCCACGCTAGGCCAGCTCTGCAACTTCAACAAGGCCCTGAATGCGAGACCACCAATGCATCCTCAGTGATACAACCCATGGAAGAGAACTCCTGCAACACACGCTAGGCCAGATCTGCAACTTCAACAAGGCCCTGAATGCAAGACCACCAATGCATCCTCAATGATACAACCCATGGAAGGGAACTCCTGCAACCCATGCCAGCTCTGCAGCTTCAACAAGGCCCTGAATGCAAGACCACCAATGCATCCTCAGTGATACAACCCATGGAAGGGAACTCCTGCAACCCACGCGGGGCCAGCTCTGCAACTTCAACAAGGCAGTGAATGCAGGCACCACCAATGCATCCTCAGTGATACAATCCATGGAAGGGAACTCCTGCAACCCACGCTAGGCCAGCTCTGCAACTTCAACAAGGCCCTGAATGCAAAACAACCAATGCATCCTCAGTGATACAACCCATGGAAGGGAACTCCTGCAACCCACGCCACGCCAGCTCTGCAGCTTCAACAAGGCCCTGAATGCAAAACCACCAATGCATCCTCAGTGATACAACCCATGGAAGGGAACTCCTGCAACCCACGCGAGGCCAGCCCAGCAACTTCAACAAGGCCCTGAATGCAGGCACCACCAATGCATCCTCAGTGATGCAACCCACGCTAGGCCAGCTCTGCAATTTCAACAAGGCAGTGAATGCAAGACCACCAATGCATCCTTAGTGATACAACCCATGGAAGGGAACTCCTGCAACCCACGCTAGGCCAGCTCTGCAACTTCAACAAGGCCCTGAATACAAGACCACCAATGCATCCTCAGTGATACAACCCATGGAAGGGAACTCCTGCAACCCACGCTAGGCCAGCTCTGCAACTTCAACAAGGCCCTGAATGCAAGAGTAACCAATGCATCCTCAGTGATACAACCCATGGAAGGGAACTCCTGCAACCCACGCTATGCCAGCTCTGCAACTTCAACAAGGCCCTGAATGCAAGACCACCAAAGCATCCTCAATGATACAACCCATGGAAGGCAACTCCTGCAACCCACGCTAGGCCAGCTCTGCAACAAGGCCCTGAATGCAAGATCACCAATGCATCCTCAGTGATACAACCCATGGCAGGGAACTCCTGCAACCCACGCTAGGCCAGCTCTGCAACTTCAACAAGGCCCTGAATGCAAGACCACCAATGCATCCTCAGTGATACAATCCATGGACGGGAACTCCTGCAACCCACACTAGGCCAGCCCTGCAACTTCAACAAGGCCCTGAATGCAAGAGTAACCAATGCATCCTCAGTGATACAACCCATGGAAGGGAACTCCCGCAACCCACGCTAGGCCAGCTCTGCAACTTCAACAATGCCATGAATGCAAGACCACCAATGCATCCTCAGTGATACAACCCATGGAAGGGAACTCCTGCAACCCACGCTAGGCCAGCTCTGCAACTTCAACAAGGCCCTGAATGCAAGACCACCAATGCATCCTCAGTGATACAATCCATGGAAGGGAACTCCTCCAACCCACACTAGGCCAGCTCTGCAACTTCAACAAGGCCCTTAATGCACCTCTATCCTGCAGAGGGCGGCCCTCCTCATCGGTGTCTCACCTCTATCCTGCAGAGGGCGCCCCCTTCTCATTGATGTCCCACCTCTATCCTGCAGAGTGCGTCCCCTCCTCATTAGTGTCCCACCTCTATCCTGCAGAGGGCGTCCCCTCCTCATTGGTGTCTCACCTCTATCCTGCAGAGGGCGTCCCCTCCTCATTGGTGTCCCACCTCTATCCTGCAGTGGGCGCCCCCTCCTCATCGGTGTCTCACCTCTATCCTGCAGAGGGTGCCCCCTCCTCATCAGTGTCCCACCTCTATCCTGCAGAGGGCACCCCTTCTCATCAGTGTCCCACCTCTATCCTGCAGAGGGCGTCCCCTCCACATCGGTGTCCCACCTATATCCTGCAGAGGGCGCCCCTCCTCATTGGTGTCCCACCTCTGTCCTGCAGAGGGCGCTCCTTCTCATTGGTGTCCCACCTCTGTCCTGCAGAGGGCGCTCCTTCTCATTGGTGTCCCACCTCTATCCTGCAGAGGGCGCTTCTTCTCATTGGTGTCCCACCTCTGTCCTGCAGAGGGCGCTCCTGCTCATTGGAGTTCCACCTCTATCCTGCAGAGGGCGCCCCCTCCTCATTGATGTCTCACCTCTATCCTGCAGAGGGCGCCCCCTCCTCATCAGTGTCCCACCTCTATCCTGCAGAGTGCGCCCCCTCCTCATCGGTGTCCCGCCTCTATCCTGCAGAGGGCGCCCCCTCCTCATCGGTGTCCCACCTCTATCCTGCAGAGGACGCTCCTCCTCATTGGTGACCCAACTCTATCCTGCAGAGGGCGCCCCCTCCTCATCAGTGTCCCACCTCTATCCTGCAGAGGGCGCCCCCTCCTCATCAGTGTCCCACCTCTGTCCTGCAGAGGGCGCTCCTGCTCATTGGAGTTCCACCTCTATCCTGCAGAGGGCGTCCCCTCCTCATTGATGTCTCACCTCTATCCTGCAGAGGGCGCCCCCTCCTCATCAGTGTCCCACCTCTATCCTGCAGAAGGCGTCCCCTCCTCATTGATGTCTCACCTCTATGCTGCCTCAGGTTACAGGTTTAGAGTTTTCCCTTCTACAACAGCTAGTAGGACGACATTGCGAGATGACAATAGTGCATTTCTTAATTAGCTATTAGTGATTTTCCAGTCAACCCATATTGCTCATGAGTGTCAAGATGCTGACGTACTGCAGTGTTTCCCTTTCACTTTTATCCATCACCACATCTTCTCTGGCTGGTTACAAAGTCACAGTTCAGTGATCCATCAGAGAGAATGCTGGGAGTAAACTGCTATGAACCTCCCCAACTAACACTATCTGGTTGACCCGGGGTCCATGCGGCGACAGATCTGGGGCTTGAGTTGATGGACTGAGCAGAACGGTGCAGGACCGCCCCCTTTTCCACCTCATTTTCTCATTCCCCTCTCCCAAACCTCTCCCCTCTCCCCACCTACCCCGGTCCCTTCTTGCAGGTGGTAAATAAGGCTTCGCTGAGCTCCAGGGCACCCATGCATACATTACTCAAGTCTGGCTCACACTATGCTGGGTCACCAGCCAGGAATCACTCAGTCGACTAGTATGTGGGGGTGAAACACAAGGCTATCTCCACAGTTTCAGTTCCTGCAAGTCCTGTTTGTGGGTGGGGGAGGGGGCACGCTGACTGTGGATAGGGGGAGGGTACAGATAATATTTTACCTTTAGGATTTTGTCTGGGGTCAGAGCTCTCAAACACTGCAGGTCCTTGCAGCCCGTGTTCTTCAAGAAGATCTGGTTGTCCTTCTCCGCCTGGGCCATGGTCGCAGTGTATACGTAGGACCCACTCATGTCAATAGCGCCATGGAAAAGGCCTTTCGCAAGAGGAGACGTCATCATCGTCCACACCGAGGTCCCTCCTGCAAAGACAGGGGAGCATGAGGCAAGGGAGGGCAGACAGGGGAGGAGTGGAGATGGAGAAGGCCAGTAGAGACTAGGAGAAGCAGATATGACTGGAGCGGAGATGGAGAAGACCAGTAGAGACCGGGAGAAGAAGACATGCCAGGAGCGGAGATGGAGGTGACCAGTAGAGACCGGGAGAAGAAGACATGCCAGGAGCGGAGATGGAGAAGACCAGTAGAGACAGGGCGAAGCGGACATGACAGGAGCGGAGATGGAGAAGACCAGTAGAGACCGGGAGAAGCAGATATGGCAGGAGCAGAGATGGTGAAGACTATTAGAGTGTACTCACAAAACCAGTAAACTATCCATGGCTCTAGAGAATGTAGAAGGTATTAATACCTATTTGGATGCAGAGAACCTTGTGTCCTATATTCGGAGGATACTACCTACTAAAAACCTGATCTGCAGGTGTGAAGATATAAAATATAATATTTTCATGTTTCAGGATCCATCATCCAACAATATCCTGTGACTTGCTTAGGATCTTCACGCCTGCAGATCAGGTTTTTAGGTTGTATTGATTCCAACCTTGGTTTTTCTACTTCTCTTCGCATATATATATTTTTTCACTACGCAGTAGCAAATATTAATAGTGGTCCTGAGGAAGACCTTGGATAAAATCACATCCAGATAGGCTGACACATGTAGACCAGACCCAGTTACATCTAAGAAGTTCATTTGTTCAAACTGCTTTTGCATTGTTTTTAATTTGGACTAGTAGAAGATACCTATTAAATCTTTTTTCTTCTACTAATAATTTTATGTTCACATTTCACATGTATGCACTCAATTCAATTCAATTCAGTTAATTTGTATAGCGCGCTACATACCCAGAGGGTCTCAAGGCGCTTGGAGAAGGGTGGGGAGTTACTTGTCGAAAATCCATGTTTTAAGTTGCTTTCTGAATGCTAAGTGGTTCTGAGTGAGGCGCAGGTGGGTGGGAAGTGAGTTCCAGGTTTTAGCCGCCAGGTAGGAGAAGGATCTTCCTCCCATGGTGGTTTTGTTGATGCGAGGTATAGCAGCAAGGGCTTGGTTGGAGGAGCGTAGCTGGCGGGGGGGGGGGGGGTGTAGAAGGAAATTCGTGCGTTGAGGCATTCGGGTCCGAGTTCGTACAGTGCTTTGTGTGCGTGCGTTAGGAGGCGGAATGTTATCCTCTTATTGACGGGGAGCCAGTGGAGGTTTTTCAGGTGACCAGAAATGTGGTTGTTATGCGGGATGTCTAGTATGAGTCTGGCTGATGCGTTCTGGATGCGTTGGAGTTTTTTCTGGAGTTTTGCGGTGGTGCCGGTGTATAGGGTGTTTCCGTAGTCCAGGCGGCTTGTAACCAGTGCGTGGGTGACCGTTTTTCTAGTTTCGGTGGGGATCCAGCGAAAAGTTTTTTTGAGCATGCGAAGAATGTTGAAACACGATGATGAGACGGCGTTGACCTGTCTGGTCATCGAGAGTGAGGAGTCCAGGATGACGCCCAGGTTCCGTGCGTGGTCTGTCGGGATGGGTGCTTTTCCAAGGGACTCTGGCCACCAAGAGTCGTCCCAGGCAGAGGGGGAGGTTCCTAGGATAAGGACTTCTGTTTTGTCGAAATTCAGTTTCAGACGGCTGTGCTTCATCCAATCGGCTACTTCTTTCATTCCTTCATGTAGGTTTGTTTTGGCGGTGTTAGGGTCTTTGGTGAGTGAGAGGATCAGTTGAGTGTCATCAGCGTAGGAGATGATGTTGAGGTTGTGTTGGCGTGCGATGGCCGCGAGGGGGCTCATGTATACGTTGAAGAGGGTGGGACTGAGTGAAGATCCTTGTGGCACGCCACAGCTGACTTCAGTGGCCTCTGACTTGAATGGTGGGAGGCGGACTCTCTGAGTTCTTCCGGCAAGGAACGAGGTGATCCATTCCAGTGCTTTTCCTTGGATTCCGATGTTTCTGAGGCGTTGTAACAGGGTTATATGGCAGACTGTGTCGAAGGCTGCGGAGAGGTCAAGGAGGATGAGGGCGACTGTGTCTCCATTGTCCAGTAGAGTTCGAATGTCGTCTGTTGCTGCGATGAGTGCGGTCTCCGTGCTGTGTTTTGCTCGGAAGCCGGACTGTGAGGCGTCGAGGGATTTGTTGGTTTCGAGGAAGGCGGCGAGTTGGTTGTTGACAGCTTTCTCGATGACTTTGGCCGGGAATGGAAGTAGCGAGATGGGGCGGTAGTTTTGAGTTCAGAGGGGTCAGCAGTGGGTTTTTTCAGAAGGGCGCTGAGTTCGGCGTGTTTCCAGCTTTCCGGGAAGGTGGCGGAGTTGAGGGAGCAATTGATGACGTCTCGGAGGTGTGGTGCTATGATGGAATCAGCTTTGTTGAAGATGTGGTGAGGGCATGGGTCTGTGGGGGATCCTGAGTGGATGGAGTTCATCAGGCGAATGGTGTCCTCAGTGGAGATTGGGTTCCAGTCAGTAAGGATGTTCAAGGGGGGTGAAGGTACGGCAGAAGGTTGGGTGGGTTGTTCTCCGGGTTGGTTGACGAAGCTGTTGTGGATGTCTGCGATTTTGTCGTGGAAGAACGAAGCTAGGGAGTCGCAGAGGGCTTGGGAGGGAGTGATGTCGTTAGAGTTGGCGGCGGGGTTGGTAAACTCTTTGAGGATGTTGAATAATTCCTTGCTGTTGTGGGCGTTGTTGTCGAGTCGGTCTTTGAAGGCGGCTTTCTTGGCAGTCCGTATCAGTTGGTGGTGTATGCGAGTGGCGTTTTTGAAGGCGTCCCTGGTACTGGTGTTTGGGTCTTTTTTCCATGCCCTCTCAAGGGAGCGGCAGAGTTTCTTGGATTTCTTAAGATCATCGTTGAACCAGGGGGCGTTTTTATTGCCTAGTTTGATTTGACCTTTTCTCAGGGGTGCTAGGTTGTCGGCGCTGTTGGTTAGCCATTGAGTGAGGTTAATGGCTGCTTGGTTGGGGTTCGAAGAGTGGGCAGGGGGGTTTTGAAGAAGCGATGAGGAGATCTGGTCGATGGTGATTTTGTTCCAGTTTCTCCGCATAGTAGGTTGAGGATGGTTGTGGGTTGTGGGCTTTTTGTAGAAAAAGTGAACGCAGCTGTGGTCCGTCCAATGGAGGGTTGTGGTGTGACTGAAGGAGATATGTTTGCTGGAGGTGAAGATAGGGTCGAGTGTGTGACCTGCGTCGTGAGTGGGGGAATTAACAAGTTGTTTGAGTCCGAGGTTGGCGAGATTGTCCAGAAGGGTGGTGGTGTTACTGTCGTTGTTTTTTTCCAGGTGAAAATTGAGGTCTCCCAATAGAATGTAGTCCTCGGAGGGGAGGGCGTGAGGGGTGATAAAGTCAGTGATGTCTTCACTGAATTGAGCACGGGGTCCTGGTGGCCTGTAGAGGAGGGTGCCTCTGAGAGTGGTCTTGGGGTCAATGTGGATCTGGAAGTGAAGGTGTTCGGCGCTAGCGAGGTTGACGTCTGAGGTGGTTGAGATGCGGATGGAATCCTTATGGACGATAGCGATGCCTCCTCCTGTTTGCTTGGCGCGGTCTTTCTGGATGATCTTGTAGCCTTCCGGGATGGCAATGGTGATGTCTGGGGCTGAGGAGGCGTTCATCCATGTTTCTGTTAGGAAGGCGACGTCCGGGGAGGTGGTGTCTAGTAGATTCCAAAGGTCGATGGCATGTCTGTGGACCGAGCGGGTGTTGAGCAGGATGCATTTTAGGTGGTTGGTGTCGTGTCTCAGTTTGGTTTTAGTGGATGTGGAGTTGGACTTGGTGCCGTCGAATTTGCAGGAGTGGCAGGCGAAGGGTCCATGGGTGTGTCCTGGTGCTGCTTGGGCGCAGTTAGGGAGTCGGCCGGGGTTAAGAGCTAGGAGGGTGGAGGCGTCGTAAGTAATGCGGGAGGGTTGGGTGCTGCGGGGACCAGGGGGTCTGGCGCTAGGCGCGGTCCAGGCGCGGACGGGCGTAGACGGGCTTACCTTTGGCGCACCTTCGGCGCGGCCGCAGCGCGTGGACGCTGCGCGTTGGGACGTCAGTCTTAAATGGGTGGTGGGGGGGCGGAGCGTGGGAGGGGCAGCTGGGAGGCGGGATCTGGGAGGAGCCACGGGCTGCCGAGGGTAAACAGAGCTACAATGGAGCCCGGACCCTGAATCGAAACTGGGTCACAGCCGGAGTGGGCAACACGTTTCTAAACACAGTAAAATGCACTCCACACAATCGACTCTTCCCTGATTAATTAGCAGTAGTGCGCAGCAGGAGATCAGTATAGTGCAAGCAGGCAGATACCACCAAGCGCCGAGTACAATATTGAGATAAATAATTAAATCTACTGAAAAACGATACCAAGCGCTGAGTGCGCTTAAACAGCAGGCAGGCAGGCAGGCAGGCGCGGATACAGCCAGCAGTGAATGCAGCGTCTGGGGAAGGCAGAGGGCGAGGGGAGCAACCGCACAGGAGAGTGTCCACTCGGTCACAAATGGTGGGAGGTCGTGACGCGTTAGCTGTGCTTGTGGGTGGGAGGGGCAGCTGGGAGGCGGGATCTGGGAGGAGCCACGGGCTGCCGAGGGTAAACAGAGCTACAATGGAGCCCGGACCCTGAATCGAAACTGGGTCACAGCCGGAGTGGGCAACACGTTTCTAAACACAGTAAAATGCACTCCACACAATCGACTCTTCCCTGATTAATTAGCAGTAGTGCACAGCAGGAGATCAGTATAGTGCAAGCAGGCAGATACCACCAAGCGCCGAGTACAATATTGAGATAAATAATTAAATCTACTGAAAAACGATACCAAGCGCTGAGTGCGCTTAAACAGCAGGCAGGCAGGCAGGCAGGCAGGCGCGGATACAGCCAGCAGTGAATGCAGCGTCTGGGGAAGGCAGAGGGCGAGGGGAGCAACCGCACAGGAGAGTGTCCACATCACTTATATCCACAGAATATGTCTTCACATCTGTAGTTTCCCATTTACCTTCTTTGTTTGAAAACATCTGTGAGCTCCCCTTTTTAGTGAGAAGGGTGTAGTCCCTGGTTACACTATTGAGTAACCGGGAAGGAGAACCCAGATGATGAAGCATGTCACTTCGGTGAGTGATGGGTTCCCGTTCTTCTTAAAGGATTTTCCCTTCTAAAGATGTGTATTCTTGCCTATTAATAGGTAGTATGCTCTAAATATAGCACACTAGGTTCTCTGCATCCAAATAGGTTTTTATACCTTCTACATTCTCTAGACACATGGATGGTTTATTTGTTTTGTGAGTACACTCAGGGGGGTATATCCATGCTAGGTCTTTAAATATTCCGTTAGACCCCTTCTATAATGTTTGTTTGAAGACTATTAGAGACCAGGAGAATTGTGAGGAGCGGATATGGTGAAGACCAGTAGAGACTGGGAGAAGCAGACATGGGAGGAGGGGAGATGGTGAAGACCAGTAGAGACCAGGAGAAGCAGACATGGGAGGAGCGGAGATGGTGAAGATCAGTAGAGACCGAGAAAAGCAGACATGTGAGGAGCGGAGATGGTGAAGACGAGTAAAAGTAAATGTAAATGTAAATGTCAAGGTATTTGTAGAGCGCACTGCCACCAAGCGGTTTCCTGGCGCTATTACTCATACCGCTGAGGAACCCTTCCTGGCTTTCCCTGTGAAGTGTCCACTCCTGGGCACCCAGGGTGAAGCCAGGCATCCTAGCGCTGTTGGGGCCGGTGTGGAGGTTAAGCAAGCTATTGCCCAGATTTGCAGCGTGGGGCCCATGATTAGAATAGGCACAGAGGCGAGAATTATCAGGTCAGAGGAAATTGAGCCCAAGACCCGCCGAGGCGGGAATCGAACCCTGGTCCCAGGCCAGAACTCTGCATCAGGGTCTGCCGCTCTAACCATTGAGCCACACTCCTCCACGAGGAGTAAAGACTGAGAGAAGGAGAGATGAGGACCCAAAACAACCGGAAGCAGAGGTGGGGAGTGGAAATGAGCAGCCCAGGGAGGGATCAGAGAGACGAGGGGAGCAGACCGAGAAGAGAAGCAAGGGGGTAGGAAAAAAAGATGTTGGTGCATGGAAGGTGTACTCTGGACACCTATCAACCCATTCCACTGGGAACCCATCAAAGACACTTGTACATCAGGCTTGCACCTTCTACATGTGCCAAGTCCGTGGGCAAACAGGATTAGGGTTCTGCACTTTCGATGCCACTCCATACATAATTACCTGCCTGACCACTGTGGCGTAACCGCTCTGTGCATAGGATCCTCGGTGACAAGTAGACCCCTGTGATGCACCTGTAACCTCTGATCACCTCAATGTCAGTTGTTGATGCATTGGCAGTCAAGTTGAGGGTCTCACAGGGGCACCCATGAACCGGCTTGCATTAGGTACCCTCCATGGGTCAACAATGCCAGCAGCACCAAGGTGGAACTGTAGGAAGGCACAGCCGAGAGGCTTTCGCTTCTTGTTCATTTTGGGGCAATGATATCTGTGTCCTGTTGGTAAGCACTGGTGCCAAGGGTACTGATGTGTGGTGGTACCAACCACAATGAGTGCTCTGGGGGTGCAGGTAATCACTGTCTATGATACATTCATTTCATGCCCAGGTTTGGGGGCAATTGACCAATTTTACTCACAACTGTAGAAGCTGGCAAGCACCTCGGCTGGACAATGACCCAAGAGCTCTAGTGGACAAGGGATGACCTTCGGAGAATTAGCAGTAGAAGGATGGTAGTGCTCCCCGGCCCTTTGTAGGCGCACTCCATTATGGAGGCAAGCCAAGCGTCATGCAAAGGTTTGCAGAACATGAGAGGGAGGTGGAATTCACTGCGGCAATTGTAAACCATCCAAGCAGCTTGTACACCCCAGGCTTCCTTGGAAGGAAGCAGAGGAGGCCAAGAGGTCCTTGTGCTCCTCATTGCAGAAACAGGATTGAAAATATGGCATCCACACACCTGCACAGTGATTGTTAGTGAGGAGAGAGTGAAGCTCTCACATACACTGGAGCATCGGTAACGGTTATTTAGCTGAGCTCATGATTTCAGCCGCCATGTTTGCATGTGGCGGTGCGGCTCCATTTAACATGAGACGCATGTTCCAAGAGCACCAGGCGCATCATGGGATATGCAGAGCACCGGGTGCATCATGGGATATGTAGAGCACCGGGTGCATCATGGGATATGCAGAGCACCGGGTGCATCATGGGATATGCAGGGCACCGGGTGCATCATGGGATATGCAGAGCACCGGGTGCATCATGGGATATGCAGAGCACCTGGTGCATCATGGGATACGCAGAGCACCGGTCCATCATGGGATATGCAGAGCACCAGATGCATCATGGGATATGCAGAGCACCAGATGCATCATGGGATACGCTGAGCACCGGGTGCATCATGGGATATGCAGAGCACCGGGTCCATCATGGGATATGCAGAGCACCGGGCGCATCATGGGATACGCAGAGCACCGGGTGCATCATGGGATACGCAGAGCACCGGGTGCATCATGGAATATGCTTCACTGGCTACCTGTGGCTGCCAGGATACAATTTAAGGCTATGTGCATGGCTCATAAAGCCATGTGGAAAACGGGCCCGGCCATCCTCCATTCTCTGCTAACGCCTTACCTGCCGCCGAGATCCCTTCGCTCCAGCACCTTACACCTTGCCACCACTAAGAAAATCAGGAAGTCAAGATGGGGAGGACGTTCGTTCTCATGCACTCCGGCTAAATTGTGGAACTCTCTTCCTCAAGATATGCGAGAGAACCGTAATTTGATGTCTTTCCGTAAGCTTCTAAAAACGCACCTGTTTGGAATGTCCTTTTAAGATGAGAACTTGTCTGCGCTCTGCTTTCTTTCCTGTTAAGCGCTACGAGGCCTCCGGGTAGTTAGGCTCTATAGAAATATTCTTTCAATTCAATTCAATTCAGAGAATTGGGTGCATCGTGGGATACACAGAGCACCGGGTGCATCGTGGGATATGCAGGTGCTCACCAGATGTGTGTTGCTTAAACTGCCACTGTCACGGTGCTGAGCTTCAGTAGCACATAGGCCCTACGGTTTACCCGCTGTGCCCTGAAGACAGCCATGTGGGGCCTGGGAGAGGTCTTAAAAGGGTTCAGTGGCATCTTCAAGAACTTAGGCTAACCTAAGAAGAAGGACATAGGACTACTCATTCACAGAACACTGCTGTCTGCAGTCCAATCACAAAAACAACAGTTGATGGACAGAATGCAGAACAATGTCATACATTCACCCCAGTACAGAGATCTGGGCATGTTGGACTTGGCCCTTCTGACAGGTTCATCCCTGAACTTTTTACCTTTTAATACTACATCAGTTTAGTGATTTCTGACTTTTCCACTGTGGTGCAGTGTAAAGTGCGTGCGCTCTCTGAGTGCGTGTGTGAGATTGGCCTGCCCTCTGATAGGAATGCATGGGGAATGCATGTGTTCCTGGTAGTTCCTGATGCGTGGGGAGTGCAGGTGCGAGTTTGGTATGTGCAGACTCGTGTGATTAAATGCTGCACGATGATGTGTGCGGCGTTATTGTGTCTAGTGTGGAAGTGCCACTTCTAGAGGTTGGCCTGTCTGTGCAGTGTCTGTCTGGCTTGTGATTGGCTGGAGCTGGCTGATGAGCCTGGCTTCAGGAGTCAGGATGGGTCTGCCCCGGTGGTGAATGGGAGATCTGCATGTTGATGGCCGGGGAGGAGTGCACCTGGGACCTGAATAGGGCTGAGCTTTCCCCTCTCAATGCTGGCTCCACCCCCTGTGGTGTGTCTGATGTCGATGAACCATCCTGTGAATAGGCAGAGGGGCTGAGCAAAACAAAGTGCTCAGGAACCAGTTGTATCTGGTTCGCCCCTTGCCTGCACCTTTGTAGACAAAGGATTTCTCTGTATAAAAGAGGGGCTGTGACCCCATGAACATTTTCTTGTTTTCCTGACTAGAATCTACCAAGGGCGTGCTGCTGCTGAGGCCCAGTGGAAGGCTTGCCTCCCGGGGCCCTGCCCAGCCCCTGGACGGCTGATGGACTTCTTGGGGACCCCTCTGCCATGCCTGGGGGACAGGAAGACTTTTTCTTGCCCTAGGACTGTTCCTGCGCTGTTCTTTCTCTTTGGGCTGGGTGTCTGCACCTTTGGCGCCTGGGGCGCCTTGTCTCCTTGTACCTGCTTATTTCACTGTTCCATTGCAGGTGCCCACCCTGCTTTGTTTCTACTTGCTTTGTGATTAATTATCCCCAGTGCGCAGGTGCCCACCCTGCGTCTGCGTTTGGACTTTATAATTGACATGGGTGCCACCCCGCTTATCTGTGCCTTAGCGGGTGCCCACCCTGCTTCTACGTTTATTTTCTGCTAGGAGGGAGCCTACCCCTCTTGCCGCCCTGCCGCCACAAACTACGACCCGCCTGACTGTGGGCGGGGCTCATGGATGGAAGCAGGAGAAGTGCGGCCAGAAGCGGAAGTGACGCGGCTGCCGGAGTTGATGGGAGCCCCGAGACGTTCGAAATGGGAGAACGGGAGCCCACCCCGCCTACCAGAGCAGTGCTGCAGAGTCCTGGGCCACGAGAGGAGGCCTGGGTGAAAAGGAAGGCGGGGGCCTCTCCTGCGGAGAGAGGGCCCCGCACGTACCGCCGCCCGAGAAAGAGGACTTACCCGACGGAGCCGGTGAGTAGGGATCCGGGGGGAGGTGAAGGAGGTGGTGCCAGTGAGGGCACTGAGTGAAGAGCGGCCCCGGGTGCTCAGTGGGCCGGTCCTACAATTGGGGGCATATTTAGTCAATGAGCTAGATGGCTCCCCCGTCCCCACAAACAGTCGTATTCGAGCCCGAGAGGCTCCTGGGGGCATTCATTGATTTTGAGTCCCCCGAGAGGGACTCCAACGTTCGGGCCCATTTCTTTAGAGCCCACGAGAGGCTCCTGGGCATTTTTGATATTTCGAGTCCCCCGAGTGGCACTCCAACGATTCCGGGGCATTTTCGAGGGTAGAGCGCCCCTGGTTGGAACGGGCCGCTCCACCAGTTTAGCCGTATATTTGTTTAGAGCCACGAGGTTCCAGGTGGCATTATTGGTCGAGCCCACGAGGCTCCTGAGGCCCCCAGTTGTTCACGCAGAGCCCACGAGGCTCCAACGGGGCCATTGTGTTCACTAGAGCCTACGAGGCCCCAGTGTCCCTTGAGCCTAGATGGCTCCAACCTGGAGCACATTTTGTTTTCAGAGCTTAGAGGGCTCCAGCAATGGGCAAGTGTTTGTTCAGAGGGCCAGTGAGGGCCCCTGTCGCAGTTTTGAGATCCCAGCTGCCCAGCAAGTAGTGGGCAGCTGCACCGTTTAGGTTTTGCTTTCTAGGGACTTGTTCTTTGGACTCAGGAGTGAGGCACACTCCTTCATTCCTACCTTGGCCTCCCCCAGCTGCGCAGCACTTAGTGCCAGGTGCAGCGTTTAGGCCCTGTTCTTGTCCTCAGCTGCCCAGCAAGTAGTGGGCAGCTGCTACGTTTAGGTTTTGGCGCAGTGGCGGAACCTGGACTTTGATGTAAGTTATGTGCTAAATGTGATTTCTGCTCTAATTGTGATTTATGTGCTTCTTGGGGTGCTAGGAAATGTACTGTGTGTAGAATGTTTTGCGCACCCTGTTCTGATACCTCTAGACATATGTTTATGGTTAGGAGGTTGTTTTATCTAGTATGGGTTATACTAGTGTGTTCATGGTTCCCTGCATGATATTTGCCTAAAGTGTTTAGAATTGCGTAGGTAGTACTTACCTTTTGCCAGTGGTTACTGGTTGTGGTCTACAGTTTCTATTTGGCGCTATAGTTATTATATGTGCTATGTGCTATTTCAACAAAGTGCTAATTCTACCAAGTGCTAGTTCTAAAAGTGCTTATTCCTGACAGTGGTCCATGTGGCCCTGTCCCATGTATATAATCCCCTGTAAATTCTGCCCATGCCTAATGCACATTGTAAAGTGTGTGTTCATTATATAATGTGTTTGGTATAATACAAAGGTATAATTTTTATATATAACCTTGTGTGGAGTTCCTTTTGTGGGGGGCCTTGGATGTTGTTGCTGGTGGGTGGGTGTGCAAATACTTAACTTCCATTGCCTCCGGGGTATGCCTTACTGCTCGTGTCACGCTACCAAGGGGGTGAGCAGGGGTTATCTTGGCGTGCAACTCCCTTGCCCTGACTAGAGTGGTGGTTTCGGCCTGGTTTTGGCGCCAGCTTTAGCCAACTGGAAATCCCATTTCTAACAGGGCCTATATCCATCCTTTTTTTGCTCACCATGCCATTCCAATTTGGACCCAGCCATATGCAAATCAGTCTTGACCCTGTGCCCCATGGGAACATTCCAGCCTGAACTGCCATGTCAGGTCCTCCCTGGACTGGAAACAAGCATACTAGGACAGGTTTTGGGGTTTCACCCCTCTTCAGCCAGGATAGCTTGACTCCAGTGGCAATGAGAGCAAGGGACCCATGTCTGGCCAGACCAATCACAGCACGGAATCCCCTTTCATCTGCCCAACTGGAAAAGAACGAAGAAAAGTTGGAGGTGACAGGGATCCATGAAAAGGTCAAATGTCACACATCCGGGTCATGAATGAGTCTGGACATCAAAAGCTGATAACACTGTGAGCAAGAAGAATATGTGTCGACTGAAGGTGGGAGCAGCAGCTAAGGAGTGGAGTATACAGGGAAGGTGAGGAGTAGAGAGGGCACGGTGTACACAGGGAAGGTAAGGAGGGGAGGGTGTACACATGGAAGGTAAGGTAAGGGGTTGAGGACACAGGGAAGGGAAGGATCAAAGTACACAGGGAAGGTGTGGAGGACATAGACCATGGGTACACACTGAAGATAAGGAGGGGAGAGTGTACATAGGGAAGGTAAGGAAAGGAGGGTGTACATAGAGATGGTAAGGAGGGGAGGGTGTACACAGGGAAGTTAAGGAGGGGAGGGTGTACATAGGGAAGGTAAGGAAAGGAGGGTGTACATAGAGAAGGTAAGGAGGGGAAGGTATACACAGGGAAGGTAAGGAGGAGAGGGTGCACACAGGGAAGGTAGGGAGTGGAGGGTGTACACAGGGAAGGTAAGGAGGGGAGGGTGAACACAGGGAAGGTTTGGAGGGGAGGGTGTACACAGGGAAGGTAAGGAGGGGGAGGGTGTACACAGGGAAGGTAAGGAGGAGAGGGTTACACAGGGAAGGTAAGAAGGGGAGGGGGTACAGAGGGAAGGTAAGGAGTGGAGGGTGTACACAGGAAAGGTATGGAGGAGAGTGTGTACACAGGGAAGGTAAGGGGAGAGGGTGTAACAGGGAAGGTAATGAGGGGAGTGTGTACACAGGTAAGGTAGGGAGTGGAGGGTGTACACAGGGAAAGTAAGAAGTGGAGGCTGTATACAGGGAAGGTAAGGAGTGGAGGGTGTACATAGAAAAGGTGAGGTGCACACAGAGGAGGGTGAGATGGACACAGAGAGGTGAGATGGACAAAGAGAAGGTGAGATGCACACAGAGGAGGGTGAGATGGACACAGAGAAGGTGAGGTGCACACAGAGGAGGGTGAGATGGACACAGAGGAGGGTGAGATGGACACAGAGAAGGTGAGATGGACACAGAGAAGGTGAGGTGCACACAGAGGAGGGTGAGATGGACACAGAGAAGGTGAGGTGCACACAGAGGAGGGTGAGATGGACACAGAGGAGGGTGTCTGCAGAGGAGGGGAGGACAGGTTTTACATAAGGCATAACCAGTGAAGGTCCTGGTTCCTTATTGTTACCTGAGCTCTGGCCGTAGATGGTCACCTTCGCTGGGTCTCCCCCGAAGGCCTGAATATTGTTTTGAACCCACTTCAGCGCTGCGATCTGATCCATGAAGCCGTAGTTTCCTGAGGAGAGAATGAATCGGGGGTCAAACAAGGTGCCAAACCCTGACTCTTTATGAGGAGCAGTAAGGTACCCTGGAGAGAGAGGAGAGGGTGGTGCACACCTGAGGGATGATCTCTGAGGTCTGTGATGGCCTGTGAAGCAGGGTGGAGCCTGTTGGTTACCACCGAGGGCCCTGGGACTCAGGAAGGATTTCACTCAAGTTAAACAAACTCACTTCGTACATCTAAGTCTCAAACAAAAAGATTTAAGCAATGAAGCCTTACTCCTGGAGGTAGTAGGGGCTTGAAACTGAGCCTTACTCCTGGAGGTAGTAGGAGTTTGAAACTGAGCCTTACTCCTGGAGGTAGTAGGGGCTTGAAACTGAGCCTTACTCCTGGAGGTAGTAGGAGTTTGAAACTGAGCCTTACTCCTGGAGGTAGTAGGAGTTTGAAACTCAAATACAACTTGACACAGACAACAAACATGGTCTTCCGTCAGGACCGCTACTCACAAAAATAAGGCGCTGATTTAAAGCTGGACACACAGAGGTGAGGTAAGGTACTAAGGGGCACAGGGATCAAGCTCTTTTGCGGACGCAAAATGGCCTTTTCTAATGCATGAACGTTTTTTTCCTCACAATTTAGGTAATGAAAATCTTTTGCGATTCCCTAAGTTGTGAAATCAAATAGGGAATCATAATTAGTGAATCCTAATGCACATGCAAGAAGCCTTTCCTAAATGCGAACTGTGCCTTTAGGAAACGCTAATTACCATCAAGTTCAAGTTGATGGTAACCATGTGCATACTTTGAGAAATGCACAAAACTGCATTTTTCAAAATGCCATGTGGCACACACATGCCTTACATGTGCATCTTTTTTTGTTAGGGGCACCTCAGGGGGGGGGGCTTAGGCCGCCGGGCACCTTGCCTTTGCATTACCTAATTTACGATTACCAATTAGGTAACACAAGACCATTCTCACCTGTAGGCCTTGAGGCCATTCTCACCTGTAGGCCTTGAGGTCCGTAGGAAGGAATGGCGTCGCAATTGCAAATAGCGATTCCCTAATTGCGATTCGATTCTTAAGGAATCGCAATTAGAGAATCGCTATTTGCTGTTTGTTTTGTTGCATTGCATTTTGTGATTACCAAATAGCAATTTCTAAAAAATAACTAATTGGTAATCGCAAAAGGAAACTTTCATGCATGTGCCCCTTAATTTAGAGTTGTCCACCAGCCCTGTAGACAAGTCTTAACATTGACAGCAGCTGCCGTCACAGCAGTTCCTCTCGATGTATTACAAGCTTGACGGATGGTACTGTCAAAATAGCGGTACCGTGCGAGGAACGTTTAACATGTTTTTGTTCTATACAAAAAACAAAATCCCAAAGCAGGATTTTGTTTCCTAAAACAAACACACACAATATAATGACTCCCCCACACCATGCGGTTTATTTAGGGGCCAGATGTACGACTCGTTTTTGCATGCGCAAGTGTGTTAGCGAACCCGTTTGCGCATGCTAATACATATTGGGCCATGTACAGAGCATATTTAGCGAGTTGCAATTTTTTTGCAAATAGCTAAATAGGTTTTGCGACTCGCTATTTGGAAGGGGCGTTCCCTTCAAATAGCGAGTCTCAAAACAATGAACTAATGTTTTGCGACTGCAATTGTGGTTGCAAAACACCGTAATTACACCTACTTCAAGTAGGTGGTAATGCATATGCAAACAGGAAGGGGTCCCCTTCCCCTTTGCAAATGCATGCATAATATTTTTTTAACGGCAGGCAGTGGACCCAGGGACCACTGCCTGCCCTTAAGAAATGAAACGAAAATGTTTTTTTTTTTTTTTTTTTTAAATGCATCCTGTTTTCCTTTAAGGAAACCAGGCTGCATTTAAAAATTTAAAAAGCAGTCCCAGACATGGTGGTCTGCTGAGCCCAGCAGGTCACCATCACTGGGAGAGCCTGGTATTTCCAATGGGCACGTAAATTGCGAGAGGCTCATTAATATTAATGAGCCTTGCAATTTGTGACGCCATTGGGAATCGCAAGACAGTGTAAACACACTGTTGTACATTTCATTCAGCACCTCGCAATGTGTCGCAAACTTGCGAGGTGCTGAATTAAAGGGTTGTACATCTGCCCCTTAGAATTTGCAACAGCGACAAAGTACTCTGCACGCCAAACTGAAGGTCCGCGCGCCTGATGTACAGATGGACGGACCTTAAGTATGTCACCAATCGAGACTACTCCGACGCTGACATACTCCTCCAATGGGCCGATGAACTAAGGGCTGTCAGAGGTTTGGCCATTAAACTGCCTGCCCAATTCAGAGACAGGAGGTCAAATGCCCAGTTTTTACTTTCCCTTACTGCCATAAAAACGTGGCGGTAAGGGACAGTAAAACTTCAAATGACCCTCACACATGGAAGAAAACTCACGTGGTGTGTGTGGGTGGGAGTCGTTAGATTTTATGTGTGGGGGGGTCATTAGGTTTTGTGTTTTCAACAACAAAATCTCGCTTCGTAAAGTACTCCGCCATACAGAATAGAATTCCGTCCACCAAACTCTACAACGGCCCCTGAGTCTTTCATTACAGGCAGCAGGTGAGGCAGCTGAAAGGAAGTGTCATGATAAACAGAAGTTCATTGCCCTACCCTTTTTAACATCTATGTGGCCCCCCTAGCTAACATCATGAGATCCCATGGGTTTATCCCTGTGTCATACGCGGATGATACCCAACTCCTCTTTCCTTTTAAATCCCTTACGGATGAGATCAGGAACTCCTTTTCCCAGGGGATGAAGGCAGTGGCCCACTGGATGGCATCTAACCTCCTGCAATGCAATGTTGCAAAGACGGAGGTGATGCTGTTCGGTGAAGCCAAACTCCTGTGGTCCCCCGACTGGTGGCCGCAAGATCTTGGCCCAGTCCCTGAGCCAAAGCAGGTGGTTAAGAACCTCGGTGTTCGCCTAGACCAGGAACTTTCTTTTAAGCAACATACCACTCAAGTGGTGGGGTCTTGTTTCCACATTATTGGGATGTTGCGGAAAGTATTCCCTCTGCTTCCTGATTCAATCAGGAAAACCTTGGTACAGACCTTAGTGTTGAGTCGCTTAGACTACTGCAATGGGTTGCTTCTTTCAGCTAACGAGGGAGTAATCTCTAGATTGCAGGTAGTCCAAAACACCGCTGCTCGCCTTGTTCTTAATCAGCCCCCTCGAACACCCTCTAAACCCCTCTTGACCACTCTGCATTGGCTTTCCGTTAAACAGAGGGTGAAGTTTAAGGCCTGTTGTATTATACACAAGTGTCTTCAGAGGAAAGGCCCTATGTACCTGTCCAATAAATTCTCTCTCTATGTCCCCTTGCGATCCTTGAGATCTAGTGAACAGGCTTTGCTGCAGGTACCTAGAGCAAAAAAGGCAAGACAAGGCGATAGAGCACTTTCCATTGCTGGTCCAACACTGTGGAATACCCTCCCACTTCTCTTGAGACTCTGTAAGGAGCATTTCCCCTTTAGGAGACAGTTAAAAACCTTTTTATTTCAAAACTAACATGTTATACTGCCAGTACTGTTTATTTGCAATAAGGCTGCCAAAGGCGCGGAGATACTCCTTCGGGATGTGATCCTAGCGCGATACAAACCCGCAAATAAATAAAATAAATAAACGTATTACACAGTTACATTTGAAAGTGTCAGTACCTCATTCCGCTTTTACATGGAACTAGGGTAACACAGACACCAACAAAGTCTGCGGGTCAAATGGAGTGCAAAATCAACACCAGGTGTAGTCCTTTAATGGTCTAAGCATGTCCTCGACCTTCAGGCAGACGTCTCCAGAACTGACTTTAGTATGTGGCTGCAGACTCGTGTGGCTCTAGGGCTGGCCCTCGGCAGGAGGCTGCAGACTCGTGTGGCTCCAGGGCCGGCCCTCGGCAGGAGGCTGCAGACTCCTGTGGCTCCAGGGCTGGCCCTCGGCAGGAGGCTGCAGACTCGCGTGGCTCAAGGGCTGGCCCTCGGCAGGAGGCTGCAGACTCGCGTGGCTCCAGGGCTGGCCCTCGGCTGGAGGCTGCAGACTCGCGTGGCTCCAGGGCTGGCCCTCGGCAGGAGGCTGCAGACTCCTGTGGCTCCAGGTCTGGCCCTCGGAAGGAGGCTGCAGACTCCCGTGGCTCCAGGGCTGGCCCTCGGCAGGAGGCTGCAGACTCCTGTGGCTCCAGGGCTAGCTCTCAGCAGGTGGCTGCAGACTCCTGTGGCTCCAGGGCTAGCTCTCAGCAGGTGGCTGCAGACTCCTGTGGCTCCAGGGCAGGCCCTCGGCAGGAGGCTGCAGACTCGCGTGGCTCCAGGGCTGGCCCTCGGCAGGAGGCTGCAGACTCCCGTGGCTCCAGGGCTGGCCCTCGGCAGGAGGCTGCAGACTCCTGTGGCTCTAGGGCTGGCCCTCGGCAGGAGGCTCCAGACTCCTGTTGCTCCAGGGCTGGTCCTCGGCAGGAGGCTGCAGACTCCCGTGGCTCCAGGGCTGGCCCTCGGCAGGAGGCTGCAGACTCATATGGCTCCAGGGATGGTCCTCGGCAGGAGGCTGCAGACTCCCGTGGCTCCAGGGCTGGCCCTCGGCAGGAGGCTGCAGACTCCCGTGGCTCCAGGGCTGGCCCTCGACAGGAGGCTGCAGACTCGTGTGGCTCTAGGGCTGGCCCTCGGCAGGAGGCTGCAGACTCCTGTGGCTCCAGGGCTGGCCCTCGGCAGGAGTCTGCAGACTCCCGTTGCTCCAGGGATGGCCCTCGGCAGCAGGCTGTAGACTCCTGTGGCTCCAGGGCTGGCCCTCGGCAGGAGGCTGCAGACTCGCGATGCTCAAGGGCTGGCCCTCGGCAGGAGGCTGCAGACTCGCGTGGCTCCAGGCCTGGCCCTCGGCAGGAGGCTGCAGACTTGCGTGGCTCCAGGCCTGGCCCTCGGCAGGAGGGTGCAGACTCCGGTGGCTCCAGGTCTGGCCCTCGGAAGGAGGCTGCAGACTCCTGTGGCTCCAGGCCTGGCCCTCGGCAGGAGGCTGCAGACTCCCGTGGCTCCAGGCCTGGCCCTCGGCAGGAGGCTGCAGACTCACGTGGCTCCAGGCCTGGCCCTCGGCAGGAGGGTGCAGACTCCGGTGGCTCCAGGTCTGGCCCTCGGCAGGAGGCTGCAGACTCCTGTGGCTCCAGGGCTGGCCCTCGGCAGGAGCCTGCAGACTCCCGTGGCTCCAGGGCTGGCCCTCGGCAGGTGGCTGCAGACTCCTGTGGCTCCAGGGCAGGCCCTCGGCAGGAGGCTGCAGACTCGCGTGGCTCCAGGGCTGGCCCTCGGCAGGAGGCTGCAGACTCCCGTGGCTCCAGGGCTGGCCCTCGGCAGGAGGCTGCAGACTTGTGTGGCTCTAGGGCTGGCCCTCGGCAGGAGGCTCCAGACTCCTGTTGCTCCAGAGCTGGCCCTCGGCAGGAGGCTGCAGACTCGTGTGGCTCTAGGGCTGGCCCTCGGCAGGAGGCTCCAGACTCCTGTTGCTCCAGAGCTGGCCCTCGGCAGGAGGCTGCAGACTCCTGTGGCTCCAGGGCTGGCCCTCGGCAGGAGGCTGCAGACTCCTGTGGCTCCAGGGCTGGCCCTCGACAGGAGGCTGCAGACTCCTGTGGCTCCAGGGCTGGTCCTTGGCCGGAGGCTGCAGACTCCTTTGGCTCCAGGGCTGGCCCTTGGCAAGAGGCTGCAGACTCCTGTGGCTCCAGGGCTGGCCCTCGGCAGGAGGCTGCAGACTCCTGTGGCTCCAGGGCTGGCCCTCGGCAGGAGGCTGCAGACTCCCGTGGCTCCAGGGCTGGCCCTCAGCAGGAGGCTGCAGACTCCTGTGGCTCCAGGGCTGGCCCTCGGCAGGAGGCTGCAGACTCCCGTTGCTCCAGGGATGGTCCTCGGCAGGAGGCTGCAGACTCCTGTGGCTCCAGGGATGGTCCTCGGCAGGAGGCTGCAGACTCCTGTGGCTCCAGGGCTGGCCCTTGGCAGGAGGCTGCAGACTCCCGTGGCTCCAGGGTTGGCCCTCGGCAGGAGGCTGCAGACTCCTGTGGCTCCAGGGTTGGCCCTCGGCAGGAGGCTGCAGACTCGCGTGGCTCCAGGGTTGGCCCTCGGCAGGAGGCTGCAGACTCACATGGCTCCAGGGCTGGCCCTCGGCAGGAGGCTGCAGACTCCTGTGGCTCCAGGGTTGGCCCTCGGCAGGAGGCTGCAGACTCGCGTGGCTCCAGGGTTGGCCCTCGGCAGGAGGCTGCAGACTCACATGGCTCCAGGGCTGGCCCTCGACAGGAGGCTGCAGACTCCCGTGGCTCCAGGGCTGGCCCTCGGCAGGAGGCTGCAGATTCCTGAGGCTCCAGGGCTGGCCCTCGGCAGGAGGCTGCAGACTCACATGGCTCCAGGGCTGGCCCTCGGCTGGAGGCTGCAGACTCCTGGGGCTCCAGGGCTGGCCCTCGGCAGGAGGCTGAAGACTCCTGTGGCTCCAGGGCTGGCTCTCAGCAGGAGGCTGAAGACTCCTGTGGCTCCAGGGCTGGCCCTCGACAGGAGGCTGCAGACTCCTGTGGCTCCAGGGCTGGCCCTCGGCAGGAGGCTGCAGACTCCCGTGCTCCAGGGCTGGTCCTCGGCAGGAGGCTGCAGACTCCCGTTGCTCCAGGGCTGGCCCTCGGCAGGAGGCTGCAGACTCGCGTGGCTCCAGGGCTGGCCCTCGGCAGGAGGCTGAAGACTCCTGTGGCTCCAGGGCTGGCCCTCGACAGGAGGCTGCAGACTCCTGTGGCTCCAGGGCTGGCCCTCGGCAGGAGGCTGCAGACTCGCGTGGCTCCAGGGCTGGCCCTCGGCAGGAGGCTGAAGACTCCCGTGGCTCCAGGGCTGGCCCTCGGCAGGTGGCTGCAGACTCCTGTGGCTCCAGGGCTGGCCCTCGGCAGAAGGCTGCAGACTCCTGTGGCTCCAGGGCTGGCCCTCGGCAGGAGGCTGCAGACTCGCGTGGCTCCAGGGCTGGCCCTCGACAGGAGGCTGCAGACTCCTGTGGCTCCAGGGCTGGCCCTCGGCAGGAGGCTGCAGACTCCTGTGGCTCCAGGGTTGGCCCTCGGCAGGAGGCTGCAGACTCCTGTGGCTCCAGGGTTGGCCCTCGGCAGGAGGCTGCAGACTCACATGGCTCCAGGGCTGGCCCTCAGCAGGAGGCTGCAGACTCCTGTGGCTCCAGGGCTGGCCCTCGGCAGGAGGCTGCAGACTCGCGTGGCTCCAGGGCTGGCCCTCGGCAGGAGGCTGCAGACTCCTGTGGCTCCAGGGCTGGCGCTCGGCAGGAGGCTGCAGACTCCTGTGGCTCCAGGGCTGGCCCTCGGCAGGAGGCTGAAGACTCCTGTGGCTCCAGGGCTGGCCCTCGGCAGGAGGCTGCAGACTCCCGTGGCTCCAGGGTTGGCCCTCGGCAGGAGGCTGCAGACTCCTGTGGCTCCAGGGTTGGCCCTCGGCTGGAGGCTGCAGAGACTGTGGCTCCAGGGCTGGCTCTCCGCAGGTGGCTGCAGACTTGCGTGGCACCAGGGCTAGCTCTCAGCAGGTGGCTGCATACTTGCGTGGCTCCAGGGCTAGCTCTCAGCAGGTGGCTGCAGACTTGGTGGGCTCCAGGGCTAGCTCTCAGCAGGTGGCTGCAGACTTGGTGGGCTCCAGGGCTAGCTCCCAGCAGGTGGCTGCAGACTTGCGTGGCTCCAGGGTTGGCCCTCGGCAGGAGGCTGCAGACTCCTGTGGCTCCAGGGCTGGCTCTCCGCAGGTGGCTGCAGACTTGCGTGGCTCCAGGGCTAGCTCTCAGCAGGTGGCTTCAGACTTGCGTGGCTCCAGGGCTAGCTCTCAGCAGGTGGCTGCAGACTTGCGTGGCTCCAGGGCTAGCTCTCAGCAGGTGGCTGCAGACTTGGTGGGCTCCAGGGCTAGCTCTCAGCCGGTGGCTGCAGACTTGCGTGGCTCCAGGGCTAGCTCTCAGCAGGTGGCTGCAGACTTGCGTGGCTCCAGGGCTAGCTCTCGGCAGGTGGCTGCAGACTTGGTGGGCTCCAGGGCTAGCTCTCAGCAGGTGGCTGCAGACTTGCGTGGCTCGAGGGCTAGCTCTCAGCAGGTGGCTGCAGACTTGGTGGGCTCCAGGGCTAGCTCTCAGCAGGTGGCTGCAGACTTGGTGGGCTCCAGGGCTAGCTCTCAGCAGGTGGCTGCAGACTTGGTGGGCTCCAGGGCTAGCTTTCAGCAGGTGGCTGCAGACTTGCGTGGCTCCAGGGCTAGGTCTCAGCAGGTGGCTGCAGACTTGCGTGGCTCCAGGGCTAGCTCTCAGCAGGTGGCTGCAGACTTGGTGGGCTCCAGGGCTGGCTCTCAGCAGGTGGCTGCAGACTTGGTGGGCTCCAGGGCTAGCTCTCAGCAGGTGGCTGCAGACTTGCGTGGCTCCAGGGCTAGCTCTCAGCAGGTGGCTGCAGACTTGCGTGGCTCCAAGGCTAGCTCTCAGCAGGTGGCTGCAGACTTGGTGGGCTCCAGGGCTAGCTCTCAGCAGGTGGCTGCAGACTTGGTGGGCTCCAGGGCTGGCTCTCAGCAGGTGGCTGCAGACTTGCTGGGCTCCAGGGCTAGCTCTCAGCAGGTGGCTGCAGACTTGCGTGGCTCCAGGGCTAGCTCTCAGTAGGTGGCTGCAGACTCCCGTTGCTCCAGGGCTAGCTCTCAGCAGGTGGCTGCAGACTCCCGTTGCTCCAGGGCTAGCTCTCAGCAGGTGGCTGCAGACTTGGTGGGCTCCAGGGCTAGCTCTCAGCTGGTGGCTGCAGACTTGGTGGGCTCCAGGGCTAGCTCTCAGCAGGTGGCTGCAGACTTGGTGGGCTCCAGGGCTGGCCCTCGGCAGGAGCCTGCAGCCTCTTGTGGCTCCAGGCCTGGCCCTCGGCAGGAGGCTGCAGACTCCTGTGGCTCCAGGGCTGGCCCTCGGCAGGAGGCTGCAGACTCGCGTGGCTCCAGGGCTGGCCCTCGACAGGAGGCTGCAGAATCCTGTGGCTCCAGGGCTGGCCCTCGGCAGGAGGCTGCAGACTCCCGTGGCTTCAGGGCTGGCTCTCAGCAGGTGGCTGCAGACTCACGTGGCTCCAGGGCTGGCCCTCGGCTGGAGGCTGCAGACTCCTGTGGCTCCAGGGCTGGCCCTCGGCAGGAGGCTGCAGACTCCTGTGGCTCCAGGGTTGGCCCTCGGCAGGAGGCTGCAGACTCACATGGCTCCAGGGCTGGCCCTCAGCAGGAGGCTGCCGACTCCTGTGGCTCCAGGGCTGGCGCTCGGCAGGAGGCTGCAGACTCGCGTGGCTCCAGGGCTGGCCCTCGGCAGGAGGCTGCAGACTCCTGTGGCTCCAGGGCTGGCCCTCGGCAGGAGGCTGAAGACTCCTGTGGCTCCAGGGCTGGCCCTCGGCAGGAGGCTGCAGACTCCCGTGGCTCCAGGGTTGGCCCTCGGCAGGAGGCTGCAGACTCCTGTGGCTCCAGGGTTGGCCCTCGGCAGGAGGCTGCAGACTCCTGTGGCTCCAGGGTTGGCCCTCGGCAGGAGGCTGCAGACTCACATGGCTCCAGGGCTGGCCCTCAGCAGGAGGCTGCAGACTCCTGTGGCTCCAGGGCTGGCCCTCGGCAGGAGGCTGCAGACTCGCTTGGCTCCAGGGCTGGCCCTCGGCAGGAGGCTGCAGACTCCTGTGGCTCCAGGGCTGGCTCTCCGCAGGTGGCTGCAGACTTGCGTGGCTCCAGGGCTAGCTCTCAGCAGGTGGCTGCAGACTTGCGTGGCTCCAGGGCTAGCTCTCAGCAGGTGGCTGCAGACTTGGTGGGCTCCAGGGCTATCTCTCAGCAGGTGGCTGCATACTTGGTGGGCTCCAGGGCTAGCTCCCAGCAGGTGGCTGCAGATTTGCGTGGCTCCAGGGTTGGCCCTCGGCAGGAGGCTGCAGACTCCCGTTGCTCCAGGGCTGGCCCTCGGCAGGAGGCTGCAGACTCGCGTGGCTCCAGGGCTGGCCCTCGGCAGGAGGCTGAAGACTCCTGTGGCTCCAGGGCTGGCCCTCGACAGGAGGCTGCAGACTCCTGTGGCTCCAGGGCTGGCCCTCGGCAGGAGGCTGCAGACTCGCGTGGCTCCAGGGCTGGCCCTCGGCAGGAGGCTGAAGACTCCCGTGGCTCCAGGGCTGGCCCTCGGCAGGTGGCTGCAGACTCCTGTGGCTCCAGGGCTGGCCCTCGGCAGAAGGCTGCAGACTCCTGTGGCTCCAGGGCTGGCCCTCGGCAGGAGGCTGCAGACTCGCGTGGCTCCAGGGCTGGCCCTCGACAGGAGGCTGCAGACTCCTGTGGCTCCAGGGCTGGCCCTCGGCAGGAGGCTGCAGACTCCTGTGGCTCCAGGGTTGGCCCTCGGCAGGAGGCTGCAGACTCCTGTGGCTCCAGGGTTGGCCCTCGGCAGGAGGCTGCAGACTCACATGGCTCCAGGGCTGGCCCTCAGCAGGAGGCTGCAGACTCCTGTGGCTCCAGGGCTGGCCCTCGGCAGGAGGCTGCAGACTCGCGTGGCTCCAGGGCTGGCCCTCGGCAGGAGGCTGCAGACTCCTGTGGCTCCAGGGCTGGCGCTCGGCAGGAGGCTGCAGACTCCTGTGGCTCCAGGGCTGGCCCTCGGCAGGAGGCTGAAGACTCCTGTGGCTCCAGGGCTGGCCCTCGGCAGGAGGCTGCAGACTCCCGTGGCTCCAGGGTTGGCCCTCGGCAGGAGGCTGCAGACTCCTGTGGCTCCAGGGTTGGCCCTCGGCTGGAGGCTGCAGAGACTGTGGCTCCAGGGCTGGCTCTCCGCAGGTGGCTGCAGACTTGCGTGGCACCAGGGCTAGCTCTCAGCAGGTGGCTGCATACTTGCGTGGCTCCAGGGCTAGCTCTCAGCAGGTGGCTGCAGACTTGGTGGGCTCCAGGGCTAGCTCTCAGCAGGTGGCTGCAGACTTGGTGGGCTCCAGGGCTAGCTCCCAGCAGGTGGCTGCAGACTTGCGTGGCTCCAGGGTTGGCCCTCGGCAGGAGGCTGCAGACTCCTGTGGCTCCAGGGCTGGCTCTCCGCAGGTGGCTGCAGACTTGCGTGGCTCCAGGGCTAGCTCTCAGCAGGTGGCTTCAGACTTGCGTGGCTCCAGGGCTAGCTCTCAGCAGGTGGCTGCAGACTTGCGTGGCTCCAGGGCTAGCTCTCAGCAGGTGGCTGCAGACTTGGTGGGCTCCAGGGCTAGCTCTCAGCCGGTGGCTGCAGACTTGCGTGGCTCCAGGGCTAGCTCTCAGCAGGTGGCTGCAGACTTGCGTGGCTCCAGGGCTAGCTCTCGGCAGGTGGCTGCAGACTTGGTGGGCTCCAGGGCTAGCTCTCAGCAGGTGGCTGCAGACTTGCGTGGCTCGAGGGCTAGCTCTCAGCAGGTGGCTGCAGACTTGGTGGGCTCCAGGGCTAGCTCTCAGCAGGTGGCTGCAGACTTGGTGGGCTCCAGGGCTAGCTCTCAGCAGGTGGCTGCAGACTTGGTGGGCTCCAGGGCTAGCTTTCAGCAGGTGGCTGCAGACTTGCGTGGCTCCAGGGCTAGGTCTCAGCAGGTGGCTGCAGACTTGCGTGGCTCCAGGGCTAGCTCTCAGCAGGTGGCTGCAGACTTGGTGGGCTCCAGGGCTGGCTCTCAGCAGGTGGCTGCAGACTTGGTGGGCTCCAGGGCTAGCTCTCAGCAGGTGGCTGCAGACTTGCGTGGCTCCAGGGCTAGCTCTCAGCAGGTGGCTGCAGACTTGCGTGGCTCCAAGGCTAGCTCTCAGCAGGTGGCTGCAGACTTGGTGGGCTCCAGGGCTAGCTCTCAGCAGGTGGCTGCAGACTTGGTGGGCTCCAGGGCTGGCTCTCAGCAGGTGGCTGCAGACTTGCTGGGCTCCAGGGCTAGCTCTCAGCAGGTGGCTGCAGACTTGCGTGGCTCCAGGGCTAGCTCTCAGTAGGTGGCTGCAGACTCCCGTTGCTCCAGGGCTAGCTCTCAGCAGGTGGCTGCAGACTCCCGTTGCTCCAGGGCTAGCTCTCAGCAGGTGGCTGCAGACTTGGTGGGCTCCAGGGCTAGCTCTCAGCTGGTGGCTGCAGACTTGGTGGGCTCCAGGGCTAGCTCTCAGCAGGTGGCTGCAGACTTGGTGGGCTCCAGGGCTGGCCCTCGGCAGGAGCCTGCAGCCTCTTGTGGCTCCAGGCCTGGCCCTCGGCAGGAGGCTGCAGACTCCTGTGGCTCCAGGGCTGGCCCTCGGCAGGAGGCTGCAGACTCGCGTGGCTCCAGGGCTGGCCCTCGACAGGAGGCTGCAGAATCCTGTGGCTCCAGGGCTGGCCCTCGGCAGGAGGCTGCAGACTCCCGTGGCTTCAGGGCTGGCTCTCAGCAGGTGGCTGCAGACTCACGTGGCTCCAGGGCTGGCCCTCGGCTGGAGGCTGCAGACTCCTGTGGCTCCAGGGTTGGCCCTCGGCAGGAGGCTGCAGACTCCTGTGGCTCCAGGGTTGGCCCTCGGCAGGAGGCTGCAGACTCACATGGCTCCAGGGCTGGCCCTCAGCAGGAGGCTGCCGACTCCTGTGGCTCCAGGGCTGGCGCTCGGCAGGAGGCTGCAGACTCGCGTGGCTCCAGGGCTGGCCCTCGGCAGGAGGCTGCAGACTCCTGTGGCTCCAGGGCTGGCCCTCGGCAGGAGGCTGAAGACTCCTGTGGCTCCAGGGCTGGCCCTCGGCAGGAGGCTGCAGACTCCCGTGGCTCCAGGGTTGGCCCTCGGCAGGAGGCTGCAGACTCCTGTGGCTCCAGGGTTGGCCCTCGGCAGGAGGCTGCAGACTCCTGTGGCTCCAGGGTTGGCCCTCGGCAGGAGGCTGCAGACTCACATGGCTCCAGGGCTGGCCCTCAGCAGGAGGCTGCAGACTCCTGTGGCTCCAGGGCTGGCCCTCGGCAGGAGGCTGCAGACTCGCTTGGCTCCAGGGCTGGCCCTCGGCAGGAGGCTGCAGACTCCTGTGGCTCCAGGGCTGGCTCTCCGCAGGTGGCTGCAGACTTGCGTGGCTCCAGGGCTAGCTCTCAGCAGGTGGCTGCAGACTTGCGTGGCTCCAGGGCTAGCTCTCAGCAGGTGGCTGCAGACTTGGTGGGCTCCAGGGCTATCTCTCAGCAGGTGGCTGCATACTTGGTGGGCTCCAGGGCTAGCTCCCAGCAGGTGGCTGCAGATTTGCGTGGCTCCAGGGTTGGCCCTCGGCAGGAGGCTGCAGACTCCTGTGGCTCCAGGGCTGGCTCTCCGCAGGTGGCTGCAGACTTGCGTGGCTCCAGGGCTAGCTCTCAGCAGGTGGCTGCAGACTTGCGTGGCTCCAGGGCTAGCTCTCAGCAGGTGGCTGCAGACTTGGTGGGCTCCAGGGCTAGCTCTCAGCAGGTGGCTGCAGACTTGCGTGGCTCCAGGGCTAGCTCTCAGCAGGTGGCTGCAGACTTGGAGGGCTCCAGGGCTAGCTCTCAGCCGGTGGCTGCAGACTTGCGTGGCTCCAGGGCTAGCTCTCAGCAGGTGGCTGCAGACTTGCGTGGCTCCAGGGCTAGCTCTCGGCAGGTGGCTGCAGACTTGGTGGGCTCCAGGGCTAGCTCTCAGCAGGTGGCTGCAGACTTGCGTGGCTCCAGGGCTAGCTCTCAGCAGGTGGCTGCAGACTTGGTGGGCTCCAGGGCTAGCTCTCAGCAGGTGGCTGCAGACTTGGTGGGCTCCAGGGCTAGCTCTCAGCAGGTGGCTGCAGACTTGGTGGGCTCCAGGGCTAGCTTTCAGCAGGTGGCTGCAGACTTGCGTGGCTCCAGGGCTAGGTCTCAGCAGGTGGCTGCAGACTTGCGTGGCTCCAGGGCTAGCTCTCAGCAGGTGGCTGCAGACTTGGTGGGCTCCAGGGCTGGCTCTCAGCAGGTGGCTGCAGACTTGGTGGGCTCCAGGGCTAGCTCTCAGCAGGTGGCTGCAGACTTGCGTGGCTCCAGGGCTAGCTCTCAGCAGGTGGCTGCAGACTTGCGTGGCTCCAAGGCTAGCTCTCAGCAGGTGGCTGCAGACTTGGTGGGCTCCAGGGCTAGCTCTCAGCAGGTGGCTGCAGACTTGCGTGGCTCCAGGGCTAGCTCTCAGCAGGTGGCTGCAGACTCCCGTTGCTCCAGGGCTAGCTCTCAGCAGGTGGCTGCAGACTTGGTGGGCTCCAGGGCTAGCTCTCAGCAGGTGGCTGCAGACTTGGTGGGCTCCAGGGCTAGCTCTCAGCAGGTGGCTGCAGACTTGGTGGGCTCCAGGGCTAGCTCTCAGCAGGTGGCTGCAGACTTGGTGGGCTCCAGGGCTGGCCCTCGGCAGGAGCCTGCAGCCTCTTGTGGCTCCAGGCCTGGCCCTCGGCAGGAGGCTGCAGACTCCTGTGGCTCCAGGGCTGGCCCTCGGCAGGAGGCTGCAGACTCGCGTGGCTCCAGGGCTGGCCCTCGACAGGAGGCTGCAGACTCCTGTGGCTCCAGGGCTGGCCCTCGGCAGGAGGCTGCAGAATCCACGGCTTCAGGGCTGGCTCTCAGCAGGTGGCTGCAGACTCACGTGGCTCCAGGGCTGGCCCTCGGCTGGAGGCTGCAGACTCCTGTGGCTCCAGGGTTGGCCCTCGGCAGGAGGCTGCAGACTCCTGTGGCTCCAGGGTTGGCCCTCGGCAGGAGGCTGCAGACTCACATGGCTCCAGGGCTGGCCCTCAGCAGGAGGCTGCAGACTCCTGTGGCTCCAGGGCTGGCCCTCGGCAGGAGGCTGCAGACTCGCGTGGCTCCAGGGCTGGCCCTCGGCAGGAGGCTGCAGACTCCTGTGGCTCCAGGGCTGGCGCTCGGCAGGAGGCTGCAGACTCCTGTGGCTCCAGGGCTGGCCCTCGGCAGGAGGCTGAAGACTCCTGTGGCTCCAGGGCTGGCCCTCGGCAGGAGGCTGCAGACTCCCGTGGCTTCAGGGCTGGCTCTCAGCAGGTGGCTGCAGACTCACGTGGCTCCAGGGCTGGCCCTCGGCTGGAGGCTGCAGACTCCTGTGGCTCCAGGGTTGGCCCTCGGCAGGAGGCTGCAGACTCCTGTGGCTCCAGGGTTGGCCCTCGGCAGGAGGCTGCAGACTCACATGGCTCCAGGGCTGGCCCTCAGCAGGAGGATGCAGACTCCTGTGGCTCCAGGGCTGGCCCTTGGCAGGAGGCTGCAGACTCGCGTGGCTCCAGGGCTGGCACTCGGCAGGAGGCTGCAGACTCCTGTGGCTCCAGGGCTGGCCCTCGGCAGGAGGCTGAAGACTCCTGTGGCTCCAGGGCTGGCCCTCGGCAGGAGGCTGCAGACTCCCGTGGCTCCAGGGTTGGCCCTCGGCAGGAGGCTGCAGACTCCTGTGGCTCCAGGGTTGGCCCTCGGCAGGAGGCTGCAGACTCCTGTGGCTCCAGGGTTGGCCCTCGGCAGGAGGCTGCAGACTCACATGGCTCCAGGGCTGGCCCTCAGCAGGAGGCTGCAGACTCCTGTGGCTCCAGGGCTGGCCCTCGGCAGGAGGCTGCAGACTCCTGTGGCTCCAGGGCTGGCCCTCGGCAGGAGGCTGAAGACTCCTGTGGCTCCAGGGCTGGCCCTCGGCAGGAGGCTGCAGACTCCCGTGGCTCCAGGGTTGGCCCTCGGCAGGAGGCTGCAGACTCCTGCGGCTCCAGGGTTGGCCCTCGGCAGGAGGCTGCAGACTCCTGTGGCTCCAGGGTTGGCCCTCGGCAAGAGGCTGCAGACTCACATGGCTCCAGGGCTGGCCCTCAGCAGGAGGCTGCAGACTCCTGTGGCTCCAGGGCTGGCCCTCGGCAGGAGGCTGCAGACTCGCGTGGCTACAGGGCTGGCCCTCGGCAGGAGGCTGCAGACTCCTGTGGCTCCAGGGCTGGCGCTCGGCAGGAGGCTGCAGACTCCTGTGGCTCCAGGGCTGGCCCTCGGCAGGAGGCTGCAGACTCCCGTGGCTCCAGGGTTGGCCCTCGCAGGAGGCTGCAGACTCCTGTGGCTCCAGGGTTGGCCCTCGGCTGGAGGCTGCAGACTCGCGTGGCTCCAGGGCTGGCCCTCGGCAGGAGGCTGCAGACTCCTGTGGCTCCAGGGCTGGCTCTCCGCAGGTGGCTGCAGACTTGCGTGGCTCCAGGGCTAGCTCTCAGCAGGTGGCTGCAGACTTGCGTGGCTCCAGGGCTAGCTCTCAGCAGGTGGCTGCAGACTTGGTGGGCTCCAGGGCTAGCTCTCAGCAGGTGGCTGCAGACTTGGTGGGCTCCAGGGCTAGCTCCCAGCAGGTGGCTGCAGACTTGCGTGGCTCCAGGGTTGGCCCTCGGCAGGAGGCTGCAGACTCCTGTGGCTCCAGGGCTGGCTGTCCGCAGGTGGCTGCAGACTTGCGTGGCTCCAGGGCTAGCTCTCAGCAAGTGGCTGCAGACTTGGTGGGCTCCAGGGCTAGCTCTCAGCAGGTGGCTTCAGACTTGCGTGGCTCCAGGGCTAGCTCTCAGCAGGTGGCTGCAGACTTGGTGGGCTCCAGGGCTAGCTCTCAGCCGGTGGCTGCAGACTTGCGTGGCTCCAGGGCTAGCTCTCAGCAGGTGGCTGCAGACTTGCGTGGCTCCAGGGCTAGCTCTCGGCAGGTGGCTGCAGACTTGGTGGGCTCCAGGGCTAGCTCTCAGCAGGTGGCTGCAGACTTGCGTGGCTCCAGGGCTAGCTCTCAGCAGGTGGCTGCAGACTCACATGGCTCCAGGGCTGGCCCTCAGCAGGAGGCTGCAGACTCCTGTGGCTCCAGGGCTGGCCCTCGGCAGGAGGCTGCAGACTCGCGTGGCTCCAGGGCTGGCCCTCGGCAGGAGGCTGCAGACTCCTGTGGCTCCAGGGCTGGCGCTCGGCAGGAGGCTGCAGACTCCTGTGGCTCCAGGGCTGGCCCTCGGCAGGAGGCTGAAGACTCCTGTGGCTCCAGGGCTGGCCCTCGGCAGGAGGCTGCAGACTCCCGTGGCTCCAGGGTTGGCCCTCGGCAGGAGGCTGCAGACTCCCGTGGCTTCAGGGCTGGCTCTCAGCAGGTGGCTGCAGACTCACGTGGCTCCAGGGCTGGCCTTCGGCTGGAGGCTGCAGACTCCTGTGGCTCCAGGGTTGGCCCTCGGCAGGAGGCTGCAGACTCCTGTGGCTCCAGGGTTGGCCCTCGGCAGGAGGCTGCAGACTCACATGGCTCCAGGGCTGGCCCTCAGCAGGAGGATGCAGACTCCTGTGGCTCCAGGGCTGGCCCTCGGCAGGAGGCTGCAGACTCGCGTGGCTCCAGGGCTGGCCCTCGGCAGGAGGCTGCAGACTCCTGTGGCTCCAGGGCTGGCCCTCGGCAGGAAGCTGAAGACTCCTGTGGCTCCAGGGCTGGCCCTCGGCAGGAGGCTGCAGACTCCCGCGGCTCCAGGGTTGGCCCTCGGCAGGAGGCTGCAGACTCCTGTGGCTCCAGGGTTGGCCCTCGGCAGGAGGCTGCAGACTCCTGTGGCTCCAGGGTTGGCCCTCGGCAGGAGGCTGCAGACTCACATGGCTCCAGGGCTGGCCCTCAGCAGGAGGCTGCAGACTCCTGTGGCTCCAGGGCTGGCCCTCGGCAGGAGGCTGCAGACTCGCGTGGCTCCAGGGCTGGCCCTCGGCAGGAGGCTGCAGACTCCTGTGGCTCCAGGGCTGGCGCTCGGCAGGAGGCTGCAGACTCCTGTGGCTCCAGGGCTGGCCCTCGGCAGGAGGCTGAAGACTCCTGTGGCTCCAGGGCTGGCCCTCGGCAGGAGGCTGCAGACTCCCGTGGCTCCAGGGTTGGCCCTCGCAGGAGGCTGCAGACTCCTGTGGCTCCAGGGTTGGCCCTCGGCTGGAGGCTGCAGACTCACGTGGCTCCAGGGCTGGCCCTCGGCAGGAGGCTGCAGACTCCTGTGGCTCCAGGGCTGGCTCTCCGCAGGTGGCTGCAGACTTGCGTGGCTCCAGGGCTAGCTCTCAGCAGGTGGCTGCAGACTTGCGTGGCTCCAGGGCTAGCTCTCAGCAGGTGGCTGCAGACTTGGTGGGCTCCAGGGCTAGCTCTCAGCAGGTGGCTGCAGACTTGGTGGGCTCCAGGGCTAGCTCCCAGCAGGTGGCTGCAGACTTGCGTGGCTCCAGGGTTGGCCCTCGGCAGGAGGCTGCAGACTCCTGTGGCTCCAGGGCTGGCTGTCCGCAGGTGGCTGCAGACTTGCGTGGCTCCAGGGCTAGCTCTCAGCAGGTGGCTGCAGACTTGCGTGGCTCCAGGGCTAGCTCTCAGCAGGTGGCTGCAGACTTGGTGGGCTCCAGGGCTAGCTCTCAGCAGGTGGCTTCAGACTTGCGTGGCTCCAGGGCTAGCTCTCAGCAGGTGGCTGCAGACTTGGTGGGCTCCAGGGCTAGCTCTCAGCCGGTGGCTGCAGACTTGCGTGGCTCCAGGGCTAGCTCTCAGCAGGTGGCTGCAGACTTGCGTGGCTCCAGGGCTAGCTCTCGGCAGGTGGCTGCAGACTTGGTGGGCTCCAGGGCTAGCTCTCAGCAGGTGGCTGCAGACTTGCGTGGCTCCAGGGCTAGCTCTCAGCAGGTGGCTGCAGACTTGGTGGGCTCCAGGGCTAGCTCTCAGCAGGTGGCTGCAGACTTGGTGGGCTCCAGGGCTAGCTCTCAGCAGGTGGCTGCAGACTTGCGTGGCTCCAGGGCTAGCTCTCAGCAGGTGGCTGCAGACTTGGTGGGCTCCAGGGCTAGCTCTCAGCCGGTGGCTGCAGACTTGCGTGGCTCCAGGGCTAGCTCTCAGCAGGTGGCTGCAGACTTGCGTGGCTCCAGGGCTAGCTCTCGGCAGGTGGCTGCAGACTTGGTGGGCTCCAGGGCTAGCTCTCAGCAGGTGGCTGCAGACTTGGTGGGCTCCAGGGCTAGCTCTCAGCAGGTGGCTGCAGACTTGGTGGGCTCCAGGGCTAGCTCTCAGCAGGTGGCTGCAGACTTGGTGGGCTCCAGGGCTAGCTCTCAGCAGGTGGCTGCAGACTTGGTGGGCTCCAGGGCTGGCCCTCGGCAGGAGCCTGCAGCCTCTTGTGGCTCCAGGCCTGGCCCTCGGCAGGAGGCTGCAGACTCCTGTGGCTCCAGGGCTGGCCCTCGGCAGGAGGCTGCAGACTCGCGTGGCTCCAGGGCTGGCCCTCGACAGGAGGCTGCAGACTCCTGTGGCTCCAGGGCTGGCCCTCAGCAGGAGGCTGCAGAATCCCGTGGCTTCAGGGCTGGCTCTCAGCAGGTGGCTGCAGACTCACGTGGCTCCAGGGCTGGCCCTCGGCTGGAGGCTGCAGACTCCTGTGGCTCCAGGGTTGGCCCTCGGCAGGAGGCTGCAGACTCCTGTGGCTCCAGGGTTGGCCCTCGGCAGGAGGCTGCAGACTCACATGGCTCCAGGGCTGGCCCTCAGCAGGAGGCTGCAGACTCCTGTGGCTCCAGGGCTGGCCCTCGGCAGGAGGCTGCAGACTCGCGTGGCTCCAGGGCTGGCCCTCGGCAGGAGGCTGCAGACTCCTGTGGCTCCAGGGCTGGCGCTCGGTAGGAGGCTGCAGACTCCTGTGGCTCCAGGGCTGGCCCTCGGCAGGAGGCTGAAGACTCCTGTGGCTCCAGGGCTGGCCCTCGGCAGGAGGCTGCAGACTCCCGTGGCTTCAGGGCTGGCTCTCAGCAGGTGGCTGCAGACTCACGTGGCTCCAGGGCTGGCCCTCGGCTGGAGGCTGCAGACTCCTGTGGCTCCAGGGTTGGCCCTCGGCAGGAGGCTGCAGACTCCTGTGGCTCCAGGGTTGGCCCTCGGCAGGAGGCTGCAGACTCACATGGCTCCAGGGCTGGCCCTCAGCAGGAGGATGCAGACTCCTGTGGCTCCAGGGCTGGCCCTCGGCAGGAGGCTGCAGACTCGCGTGGCTCCAGGGCTGGCCCTCGGCAGGAGGCTGCAGACTCCTGTGGCTCCAGGGCTGGCCCTCGGCAGGAGGCTGAAGACTCCTGTGGCTCCAGGGCTGGCCCTCGGCAGGAGGCTGCAGACTCCCGTGGCTCCAGGGTTGGCCCTCGGCAGGAGGCTGCAGACTCCTGTGGCTCCAGGGTTGGCCCTCGGCAGGAGGCTGCAGACTCCTGTGGCTCCAGGGTTGGCCCTCGGCAGGAGGCTGCAGACTCACATGGCTCCAGGGCTGGCCCTCAGCAGGAGGCTGCAGACTCCTGTGGCTCCAGGGCTGGCCCTCGGCAGGAGGCTGCAGACTCGCGTGGCTCCAGGGCTGGCCCTCGGCAGGAGGCTGCAGACTCCTGTGGCTCCAGGGCTGGCGCTCGGCAGGAGGCTGCAGACTCCTGTGGCTCCAGGGCTGGCCCTCGGCAGGAGGCTGAAGACTCCTGTGGCTCCAGGGCTGGCCCTCGGCAGGAGGCTGCAGACTCCCGTGGCTCCAGGGTTGGCCCTCGCAGGAGGCTGCAGACTCCTGTGGCTCCAGGGTTGGCCCTCAGCTGGAGGCTGCAGACTCGCGTGGCTCCAGGGCTGGCCCTCGGCAGGAGGCTGCAGACTCCTGTGGCTCCAGGGCTGGCTCTCCGCAGGTGGCTGCAGACTTGCGTGGCTCCAGGGCTAGCTCTCAGCAGGTGGCTGCAGACTTGCGTGGCTCCAGGGCTAGCTCTCAGCAGGTGGCTGCAGACTTGGTGGGCTCCAGGGCTAGCTCTCAGCAGGTGGCTGCAGACTTGGTGGGCTCCAGGGCTAGCTCCCAGCAGGTGGCTGCAGACTTGCGTGGCTCCAGGGTTGGCCCTCGGCAGGAGGCTGCAGACTCCTGTGGCTCCAGGGCTGGCTGTCCGCAGGTGGCTGCAGACTTGCGTGGCTCCAGGGCTAGCTCTCAGCAGGTGGCTGCAGACTTGCGTGGCTCCAGGGCTAGCTCTCAGCAGGTGGCTGCAGACTTGGTGGGCTCCAGGGCTAGCTCCCAGCAGGTGGCTTCAGACTTGCGTGGCTCCAGGGCTAGCTCTCAGCAGGTGGCTGCAGACTTGGTGGGCTCCAGGGCTAGCTCTCAGCAGGTGGCTGCAGACTTGCGTGGCTCCAAGGCTAGCTCTCAGCAGGTGGCTGCAGACTTGGTGGGCTCCAGGGCTAGCTCTCAGCAGGTGGCTGCAGACTTGGTGGGCTCCAGGGCTGGCTCTCAGCAGGTGGCTGCAGACTTGGTGGGCTCCAGGGCTAGCTCTCAGCAGGTGGCTGCAGACTTGGTGGGCTCCAGGGCTGGCTCTCAACAGGTGGCTGCAGACTTGGTGGGCTCCAGGGCTAGCTCTCAGCAGGTGGCTGCAGACTTGCGTGGCTCCAGGGCTAGCTCTCAGCAGGTGGCTGCAGACTCCCGTTGCTCCAGGGCTAGCTCTCAGCAGGTGGCTGCAGACTCCTGTGGCTCCAGGGCTGGCCCTCGGCAGGAGGCTGCAGACTCGCGTGGCTCCAGGGCTGGCCCTCGACAGGAGGCTGCAGACTCCTGTGGCTCCAGGGCTGGCCCTCGGCAGGAGGCTGCAGACTCCCGTGGCTTCAGGGCTGGCTCTCAGCAGGTGGCTGCAGACTCACGTGGCTCCAGGGCTGGCCCTCGGCTGGAGGCTGCAGACTCCTGTGGCTCCAGGGTTGGCCCTCGGCAGGAGGCTGCAGACTCCTGTGGCTCCAGGGTTGGCCCTCGGCAGGAGGCTGCAGACTCACATGGCTCCAGGGCTGGCCCTCAGCAGGAGGCTGCAGACTCCTGTGGCTCCAGGGCTGGCCCTCGGCAGGAGGCTGCAGACTCGCGTGGCTCCAGGGCTGGCCCTCGGCAGGAGGCTGCAGACTCCTGTGGCTCCAGGGCTGGCGCTCGGCAGGAGGCTGCAGACTCCTGTGGCTCCAGGGCTGGCCCTCGGCAGGAGGCTGAAGACTCCTGTGGCTCCAGGGCTGGCCCTCGGCAGGAGGCTGCAGACTCGCGTGGCTCCAGGGCTGGCCCTCGGCAGGAGGCTGCAGACTCCTGTGGCTCCAGGGCTGGCGCTCGGCAGGAGGCTGCAGACTCCTGTGGCTCCAGGGCTGGCCCTCGGCAGGAGGCTGAAGACTCCTGTGGCTCCAGGGCTGGCCCTCGGCAGGAGGCTGCAGACTCCCGTGGCTCCAGGGTTGGCCCTCGGCAGGAGGCTGCAGACTCCTGTGGCTCCAGGGCTGGCCCTCGGCAGGTGGCTGCAGACTTGGTGGGCTCCAGGGCTGGCCCTCGACAGGAGGCTGCAGACTCCCGTGGCTCCAGGGCTAGCTCTCAGCAGGTGGCTGCAGACTTGGTGGGCTACAGGGCTAGCTCTCAGCAGGTGGCTGCAGACTTGGTGGGCTCCAGGGCTAGCTCTCAGCAGGTGGCTGCAGACTTGGTGGGCTCCAGGGCTAGCTCTCAGCAGGTGGCTGCAGACTTGGTGGGCTCCAGGGCTAGCTCTCAGCAGGTGGCTGCAGACTTGGAGGGCTCCAGGGCTAGCTCTCAGCAGGTGGCTGCAGACTTGGTGGGCTCCAGGGCTAGCTCTCAGTAGGTGGCTGCAGACTTGCGTGGCTGCAGGGCTCGCTCTCAGCAGGTGGCTGCAGACTTGGTGGGCTCCAGGGCTAGCTCTCAGCAGGTGGCTGCAGACTTGGTGGGCTCCAGGGCTAGCTCTCAGCAGGTGGCTGCCGACTTGCGTGGCTCCAGGGCTAGCTCTCAGCAGGTGGCTGCAGACTTGGTGGGCTCCAGGGCTAGCTCTCAGCAGGTGGCTGCAGACTTTGTGGGCTCCAGGTCTGGCTCATTCCCGCCAGTTGTCTTTCGCATAGATCCAAACAGCTGCGCTCTTGCCCTCACAGTTGGGCAGCTCCTTCCCAGGGCAGTACAGTTTCAATAGTTTCAGCAGCACAAACATCAGGGTTCTTCTGAGCCAAGCTTGAGCCAAGCCAGGAGACGCGGCAATGTGGTGTGTCCTATTCCAGTGCAGCTGTCGCTATCTGTGCCGGAGAGCTCCGTCTGGAATCTGAACGGATACCATGAGCTGGCTCTGGAGAACAAGTTATTTTCCAGTTCAGGGAGTAGGAAGTTGTTTGCCTTATTTAACAAGTGGTCCCCAAGTCTACCCCCAAAGACTGGTAAAGGGGCTGCAGTGACAATCTGCAACAGGGGAACTACCCTTTGGAATATGCCTTTCGATTACACTTTCAGCATGCCCTTTTGAATTACACTTTGGGCACATCTCAAAAGATTACACTTTGGATTACCCTCTGGATTACACTTTAGATGTACTCCTTTGGATTGCACTTTGGAATTATCCCATTGGATTACACTTCAGGTATACACTTTTGGATTACACTTTAGATATACTCATTTGGATTACAATTTACGTATAATCCTTTGGATGTACTCTTTTGGACTACATTTTGAAAGTACTTCATTGGATTACTTTTTTGGATTACCTTCAGAAGTGCCCCATTCAATTACATTTTTGGTATACTCCTTTGAATTACCGTTTGGGTTTACCTCTTTGGATTACACTTTATTTATAATCCTTTGGATGTACTCTATTGGACTACATTTTAAAAGTACTTCATTGGATTACTTTTTTGGATTACCTTTAGAAGTGCTCCATTAAATTACATTTTAGGTATATTCCTACGGATTACACTTTGGAAGTACCCCCTTGGATTACACTTTATGTATAATCCTCTGGATGTACTCTTTTGAAATACATTTTGAAAGTACTCCCTTGGATTACTTTTTTGGATTACCTTTAGAAGTGCCCCATTCCATTACATTTTAGGTATACTCCTTGGATTACAGTTTGGACATACCCCTTTGGATTACACTTTATGTATAATCGTTTGGATGTACTCTTTTGGACTACATTTTGAAAGTACTTCATTGGATTACTTTTTTTGGATTACCTTTAGAAGTGCCCCATTCAATTACATTTTAGGTATACTCCTTTGGATTACATTTTGGATATACTCCAGTGGATGACACTTTGGAAGTACCCCTTTGGATTACATTTTATGTATAATCCTTTGGATGTACTCTTTTGAAATACATTTTGAAAGTACTCCCTTGGATTACTTTTTTTGGATTACCTTTAGAAGTGCCCCATTCCATTACATTTTAGGTATACTCCTTGGATTACAGTTTGGACATACCCCTTTGGATTACACTTTATGTATAATTGTTTGGATGTACTCTTTTGGACTACATTTTGAAAGTACTTCATTGGATTACTTTTTTTTGATTACCTTTAGAAGTGCCCCATTCAATTACATTTTAGGTATACTCCTTTGGATTACATTTTGGATATACTCCAGTGGATGACACTTTGGAAGTACCCCTTTGGATTACATTTTATGTATAATCCTTTGGATGTACTCTTTTGAAATACATTTTGAAAGTACTCCCTTGGATTACTTTTTTTGGATTACCTTTAGAAGTGCCCCATTCCATTACATTTTAGGTATACTCCTTGGATTACAGTTTGGACATACCCCTTTGGATTACACTTTATGTATAATTGTTTGGATGTACTCTTTTGGACTACATTTTGAAAGTACTTCATTGGATTACTTTTTTTTGATTACCTTTAGAAGTGCCCCATTCAATTACATTTTAGGTATACTCCTTTGGATTACATTTTGGATATACTCCAGTGGATGACACTTTGGAAGTACCCCTTTGGATTACATTTTATGTATAATCCTTTGGATGTACTCTTCTGAAATACATTTTGAAAGTACTCCCTTGGATTACTTTTTTTGGATTACCTTTAGAAGTGCCCATTCCATTACATTTTAGGTATACTCCTTGGATTACAGTTTGGACATACCCCTTTGGATTACACTTTATGTATAATCGTTTGGATGTACTCTTATGGACTATATTTTGAAAGTACTTCATTGGATTACTTTTTTTGATTACCTTTAGAAGTGCCCCATTCAATTACATTTTAGGTATACTCCTTTGGATTACATTTTGGATATACTCCAGTGGATGACACTTTGGAAGTACCCCTTTGGATTACATTTTATGTATAATCCTTTGGATGTACTCTTCTGAAATACATTTTGAAAGTACTCCCTTGGATTACTTTTTTTGGATTACCTTTAGAAGTGCCTATTCCATTACATTTTAGGTATACTCCTTGGATTACAGTTTGGACATACCCCTTTGGATTACACTTTATGTATAATCGTTTGGATGTACTCTTATGGACTATATTTTGAAAGTACTTCATTGGATTACTTTTTTTGATTACCTTTAGAAGTGCCCCATTCAATTACATTTTAGGTATACTCCTTTGGATTACATTTTGGATATACTCCAGTGGATGACACTTTGGAAGTACCCCTTTGGATTACATTTTATGTATAATCCCTTGGATGTACTCTTCTGAAATACATTTTGAAAGTACTCCCTTGGATTACTTTTTTTGGATTACCTTTAGAAGTGCCCCATTCCATTACATTTTAGGTATACTCCTTTGGATTACAGTTTGGACATACCCCTTTGGATTACACTTTATGTATAATCCTTTGGATGTACTCTTTTGGACTTCATTTTGAAAGTACTTCATTGGATTACTTTTTTTTGATTACCTTTAGAAGTGCCCCATTCAATTACATTTTAGGTATACTCCTTTGGATTACATTTTGGATATACTCCAGTGGATGACACTTTGAAAGTACCCCTTTGGATTACATTTTATGTATAATCCTTTAGATGTACTCTTTTGAAATACATTTTGAAAGTACTTCCTTGGATTACTTTCTTTGGATTACCTTTAGAAGTGCCCCATTCCATTACATTTTAGGTATACTCCTTTGCATTACAGTTTGGCTGCACCCCTTTCAATTACATTTTGAGAGGGCTCCTTTGGATTATACTTAGGATGCATTCCAATGGATTACAAATTGGTGTACCCTCTGGATTACACTTTAATCTCCTTGCTGATAGATCAGGGAAGATCCTGGGTAGGTTTATTGCCTCCAAATGGAGTCTGGCTTAGAGGAGAAGCAGATACTTTCTAGGGTGCAATATGGGTTTCGTACAGGTTTGGGCACTATTGATCAGTGCAGAAACGTACGGCATATCCTAGGTTAATATGTCAATGTTGGGGGAGGGGTGGTCCGGACTTGTAGCATTTATGGATCTCCCTAGTGCATTTGATCTGGTAAATTGTCCTAGAATGTTATATAAAATATAAATAATATATCGATATATGAAAAATTATACATATCAGATTTTCTTCAATAAAAAAATATATTTTGGAATAATAATTACCTTTTTGGTCACATATTGGTAATGTAAAGTATAGGTCCACCCTTTTTAACCTTTTCCTAAATGTCTATTTGCAAATATTGCTTTTTTGCCTTGATTTAGGAAACTCATGCAGGGGTACCCCTCTTTTCCACATATGATTCCCTACAGATAATAAGTGTTTGGACAGACTATTAGCCGCACCACAATCCCTGCCCACCTCTGCATGCCACTTAGAGCTTGGTGTAAACTTTTTGGAGGATAGAATTAAAACCGGTACCTTGCTCCTTTGTCTAAGGATCTGGGTGACACCAGAAGCTTAGATTACAAGGGAGGGGATTCCAGACTGCCTCTGTGATTGGTCCATTTCTTGGCTGAGGGATGTCAAATCTTTTTTATACACATTGGGAATCTGAGAATGTTTTTCACAAATCCTGAAAGTATTAAGAGTAACACTAAAGCATTGGTTAGAGAGGTCTTTTACAAATGCAGCCTGAGGGATTTGTATCGATTACAAACAGCTGTAAATGATGTATCGATTAAATCCACAGCAGGTCTGGAATCTTACGTCTTGTATCCAAAATGAGAGGCATAGATTTGATCTCATGGGGTGCGTTTCAATACTATTCACTTCCTCGTGGCTGGTCCCAAGCAGGTTACCTGGTTTACTAATCTCCCAATCGTCTCTGTGCTCGTGACCCAAAGCAACGCGCTCTGCGTTTTATGTTCTGTACCTTGTATTCCTCGCCTAGGACGCGCTTCTTGGTCCAGGGACTCCGCGTTCCTAGGATTAGACATTGTAAGAAACCTCTTGCATTTTCGCAAAAGTTGCATACTCCTCCATCTATTATGCAGTGATTACCTTTATTAAAAGGTATTTAGCTACTAGAAGAGGTACGGTCTAGTAAGCAGCATATAAAGAACAGTGAATATGTAAGTGAGCTCTGTATATGGCCAAGGGTATTATTTCTTCCACCGATTTGTAGACTGAATATTTTCTTTAATATTATTACTTTTTTATCTGTATTTTCAGATGTTTTTACCATGAGAAATCAGTTTTATTGTAATATTTTATGAATTCTGCGTTTATGTCTGGATTGCCAGCCAAAGAAAGTTCATTCCTGACTGGTACTTTAAGTGCACCCCTTTGGGTTGAAGTTGGATGAACCCCTTTGAATTTCATTTTGAAAGGACTCCTTTGGATTACACTTTGGATGTACTCCAGTGGATTACACATTGGAGTACCCCTCTAGATTATGTTATGTTATGATTTTGTTGAGCGTGCAGCTGCCCCAGCTAAGGGGCGTCCCGGCGCTGTCAGTCTAATTGTACCAGGTATCTGAAACAGAACAAAAAAGCAGAGTCCCTAAATCAGTGGAAAAAGGAAGGTCTTAATGGCTTTCCGAAAAATCAGTATGTCCTCTATACCACGAATGAAGACAGGTAAAGAATTCCACAATTTAGCCGCCAAGAGCCGAAATGAACGGCCCCCGGCACGGCAAAGTTTAGTCCTTGGTATAGTTACCATATGTTGGCCCGAGGAACGCAAACTACGTTGGGGAATGTATGGGGTTAGAAGAGGGCAAAGTAGCTCAGGGCTATTACCCTTTAAAATTTTAAATGCCATACAAAGAGTCTTAAACTGGATTCTTACCTCAATCGGCAGCCAGTGCAGGGCTCTAATAGTGGCTCTGGCTGAACATCTACGTGGGAGTCCCACTAGTGCACGGGCTGCCGAGTTTTGGACTCGTTGGAGCCGTAGAATCTCGGCTTTGTTTGCGCCTAAGAGTAGAACACTCGCATAGTCCAGGCGCGATAAAATTGTTGCCTGGACAATGAGCTGCCGAACTGGTGCATTAAAGAACTTCAGGATAGGGTGGAGACTTCTCAACAAGCCCACACAAGTCGCTGCCACCTTCTTCGTGTGGGTCTGAAAGTTGAGACCCGCATCCAACCAAACTCCCAAGTTCTTAACCACTGGCTTAGATGTTGGCATGGAGCCCAGCGAGGCCGGCAACCAGTGCTTATTCCAGAGGGAGATGTTTTTCCCTACCAACATCACTTCCGTTTTACTGGCGTTTAGCTGTAAACAGTTGTCAGCCATCCACTGAGCAACTGCAGCCATCCCATCTCTGAACCTCGTAACTGCTATAGAGGGGCCTTCTGTTAGAGTAATCACCAGCTGAGTAGAGTCAGCATACGATACCAGCGTGAGGCCCCAATCTCTTGCCACAACCGCAAGCGGTTGTACATAGAGATTAAATAGGGTCGGGCTCAACGCAGAGCCCTGCGGAACCCCTTGGCCGATGGAATGGGCTTGAGATACGAATGGCGGAGCCGAAACCTGGAAGGATCTGTCAGACAGGAATGCACGAAACAATTTCAAAGCCCGGCCTGTGATCCCTATTGCCTCTAGGCGGAACAACAAGATGTCATGTGACACCGTATGAAAGGCAGCGCTAAGATCTAGTAGTATAAGCGCTGCACTCTGACCGGTGTCAAGAATCGTTCTTAAATGCTCAGTGGTGGCCAACAAGGCAGACTCGGTACTGTGACCTGGTCTAAAGCCGTTTTGCGACGGGTCCAGGATGTTGTTAAGGGTCATGTACCAAGATAGCACCTCGTTCACATGTGCCTCTGCCAGTTTGGCGACCCACGGAAGCAAAGAAATTGGCCTGAAGTTATCGGGAGATGATGGATCCAGTGTGGGCTTTTTAATAATAGGAGAGACCCAAGCCTGTTTCCAGGCCTGGATTACTTTGGCCGTGGCAAAGGATAGATTAGATATATATCCTAACGGCTGCTGAACAAGCTCCATAGATTCCATAAATTGCGCTGGCCTCATATGGTCTGATGGAGATCCCGATTTGACACTTTAGGTATACTCCTTTGGATTACACTTTGGATGTACTCCAAAGGATTATACATTGGAAGTAGCCCTCTGGATTACACTTTAGGTATACTACTTTGGATTACACTTTGGATATACTCCAGTGGATTACACATTGGAGTACCCCTCTGGATTACACTTTAGGTATACTCCTTTGGATTACCTTTGGAAGTACCCCTTTGGATTACACTATAGGCATTCTCCTTTGGATTACGCTTTGGGTGTTCTCCAGTGGGTTACACATTGGAGTACCCCTCTGGATTACACTGTAGGTATACTCCTTTGGATTACACTTTGGATGTACTCCAGTGGATTACTCATTGGAGTGCCCCTCTGGATTACACTTTATGAATACTCCTTTGGATTACGCTTTGGGTGTAATCCAGTGGGTTACACATTGGAGTACCCATCTGGATTACACTTTAGGTATACTCCTTTGGATTACACTTTGGATATACTCCAGTGGATTACACATTGGAGTACCCCTCTGGATTACACTTTAGGTATACTCCTTTGGATTACACTTTGGATATACTCCAATGGATTACACATTGGAGTACCCCTCTGGATTACACTTTAGGTATACTCCTTTGGATTACCTTTGGAAGTACCCCTTTGGATTACACTATAGGCATTCTCCTTTGGATTACGCTTTGGGTGTTCTCCAGTGGGTTACACATTGGAGTACCCCTCTGGATTACACTGTAGGTATACTCCTTTGGATTACACTTTGGATGTACTCCAGTGGATTACTCATTGGAGTGCCCCTCTGGATTACACTTTATGAATACTCCTTTGGATTACGCTTTGGGTATTCTCCAGTGGGTTACACATTGGAGTACCCCTCTGGATTACACTGTAGGTATACTCCTTTGGATTACACTTTGGATATACTCCAGTGGATTACACATTGGAGTACCCCTTTGGATTACACTTTAGGTATACTCCTTTGGATTACGCTTTGGGTGTTCTCCAGTGGGTTACACATTGGAGTACCCCTCTGGATTACACTTTAGGTATATTCCTTTGGATTACACTTTGGATGTACTCTTTTGATATACTCCTTTGGATTACCTTTCGAAGTACCCCTTTGGATTACACTTTATGTATAATCCTTTTGATGTACTCTTTTGTATTTTGAAAGTATGTAGGTTTTGGGCTAGCAAGGGAGCCAATAGAGTCCTATCAGGAAGAGGGTGATGTGATCTTATTTCTTTATGCCCTGGGTGTGATGTTCTGCAGCACATAGGATAACCTTGATGGGAGCCAGGGTCGAGTCTGGGGGGGCATGGGGCAGGGCACCACAATCCAAATGTCAGCACAAGGGCTTGAACAGTGGTTCTGAAGTTATTTTCTGAAGTAATGGTTTCCCTATCATAATTTGTTTTTTTAAAGAGAGCTGGTTCCAGAGCATCTGTCTTTTTGGCACTTTGTTCTTGGAGGGCAAGGCTGGTTTTCAGGGGGCATTCATTTGGCTTGGCATTTATTGAAAGTTGGGGTTTAAAACCATAAAGGTTCATGTTATTGATCGAGATTTATTTGTTGTTCTTGGCACATAACAGGAATTCTGCCTTGGTCGGGTTGAGCTTCAGGTAGCTACGATACACCTACTTCTGATGATGTGGGGCAGTGCTTCAACAGTGCTTCAAGCACTGAATGGTGAAACCTGAGAAGACTCTTAACCCCTTCGCTGCGGGAGTAATTCCCCGACGGCGCGGGGGGAGGGAGGGGCGCGGTGCCGCAGTGCTTGTGACGAGCCCAGCTCGTCATGAGGCACAGTGGAGCTGTGCTCACGACGAGCTGGGCTCGTCACGACTCCGCCCACTGATTGATTCTCCCGCACAGGCGGGGAATCAATTGCGCGTGGGAGTGCCGCGGCCGTTATGACGAGCCCAGCTCGTCACGAGCACAGCTCCACTGTGCCTCATGACGAGCATGGCTCGTCATAAGCATGGATGGGGTCAAGCACAATTGTGTATCATCAGCGTATTGGTGAATCTTGATACTTTTATACGGCGTTGGAGCAACAAGCAAATCCATGGGAGTCGGAAGAGGACAGGGGACATCACGGAACACTTGCGGACTCCACAGGCAATCGGAATCTTTTGAGACTTGGAGATACCGATGTGAACAAACTGGTGTAGGTTGTAAAGGTACAATGAGAACCAGTAAAGGACGTTACCAGTGAATACCATTTGAGACTCCAGAGTCCCTATGAGGGTGGACTTGTCGAAGGCTGCTGATGGATCGAACAATACCAGGAGGCAGGGGTCATCTTCAATCTGTGGGCAGGAGAATATGGTCTTCGATGTGTTAGGTGGCAGCTGCAGCGTGATCTGAAGCCAGGCTGGTAGCCCCGCAGGAGATGGTAAGCATTAATAGGATGTGTGGCCGAACACAGACGTCTTTTTCAATGGCCTTGTGATAAATGGTAGATGGGCCATGGTCGGTGGATGGCGAGGTCATCAAGGTCCAGTGTCGGTTTCTTTGGGAGTGGGCGGATCTGGCCCGTCTTGAGATCGTCTGAGAAGATGCCTCGAGTGAGGTAGTTATGAGCAATGGTAAGTAGGGGTAAGAGAGTGGCTGCAGAGAGAGTTTTCAAGAAGGGTAAGACATCACTTCATAAGAAGTGGCGGCTTTGAGGAAGTTCACTGAGTTGGCGAGATCTGCGAGAGATTGGGCTTGTAAGGATAACCTTTGCTGAATTCTACGGGAAGGAGTGAGCACAAGGGAAGGAGAAAGCTTGGTGTTGTCAATGTGGTGTCGGACCTTCTGCATTGTTTCACAGAAGGCGTGTTTGATGGCATTGCACTTTTCTGTGGAGTGAGACATAGGTGAGTCTGGCAGCGGGTTGATGCGCTGCTTGACTGTCTTGAAAGGGGTTCTGCTTCTGGTGGTGGCGTCATTGATGGTGTTTGGATCATATTTTGGTTCTGACTGATGTGTTGAGCTGTCCGAGTGTTGTGCAAGAGAAACTTTGGAGTTCTGTTTTTCATCCATTTTCTTTCCTGTCTGCAGATGGATCTTTACTGTCATCAGTGTCTTTAGAGAACCAAGGTGATAAACCCTTGGCTTTGCACTTCTGTGTTTTAATTGTGGTATTAATGCTCACATTGTTTTCCAATGCTGAAGTTGCTTAGCAGGGTGGTGACATCAGAGGTGGAGTTGACAGGGTGAGAGATGGGTTGAAGCATTAGGTTGTCCATGATGAAGTATTTGAAGAATCTGAGGGACCGTCTTCTCTTTTGGGTTGTCTTGGTTTATTGGTGGACATGAGTAGGGAGACAGGGATGGTCAGCCCAGTCCGGTGGTATGGGTGGCTTGAATTGGACTGTTGGTGATGTTGAGAAGACAAGGTCAGGAGTGTGGTCTTTGGAGTGTCTTGGTTGTGTGGTATGCTGTCCCACACTGAGGACCTGATTCAGAAAGGTAAACTGACATGTTTGTGTAAGTTTATGCTTTTTCAGTATTTACAAAACTGCATTTTAGTAGTAAGTTTATAAGTGTGGACATTCCACAGCTGGGCGGAGAGCTTCGCACAAGTTTACAGGTGCTGACATTCCGCAGTCAGGCGAAGAGCTCCACACATAAAGAGATAGGCCTGTCCTGTAAAGTTTACCTTTCTGAATCAGGTCGTGGGTGTGTTGAAGAGGGTGGGGATGGTGTGTTTTTTCACAAGCTTGTATTGTCTAGACGGTTGAGGTCCCCCAGGAGGGTGGTGTGGACATGTTGGATGGGCAAGCTGGCAATGAGATCTAAGTATTCATCAACAAAACATTTGTCTTGCTCAGGAGACCTGTACATGAGATGGAAAGTGATGGTCTGAGATGCTGAGAGAGGGAAAAGTCATGTCAGCTTTATTTTGGGAATTCGGTCTCTAAATCTTCGCATCCAGAAGGCCTCCCTGCACTGCCAGCCCTCCCACCTCAGCCCTAAGAAAACACTCTGGCTGTCCTCCTCACCCAGCCACTCACATCCACCTACACATGATAAACTCCTCCTTGCTGAGAAGTACCTTCAAGAAGGCAATCAATCCTTCCTCTCCTGCTCCATCTTCTATATAGTGTGGCCAGGCTCTAAATAATGCAGAACAATGCAGCCCACACACTCAGAGACACATTGGCTAGGTCATGTCAAACCAACCCTAGTGTTGCACCACTCGCTGTGGATGCACCAACGTGCACAGTTACAAATGCCAAAGCACACATGCCATCCATGCCAGATGCAAACCTCTGAACGCGCCTCAGAACCAGCCAAGTACCTCTCGAGGTGGCTGCAGTGTCACGGATAGACTTAGTCTCTTGTCGCTCAAGCGGAGACTCAATCGCTGTGGATGTATGCACCCATCTGCTGGCTAGGGAGTATGCAAGGTGTGGGACAGGGGGTGGCCACCATGACCGCACTGCAAGCTCAGAGACACATGGGACTGGGTGTGCTCAGTGCATATGTTCATAGTACTGTTGGTGGACTCTGTACAGAGGGAAATTATACTTCACGTGCAGCTTAGAGGGAACATCTTGGTAGGGGAAGGCATAGTGCGCCGGGATCTTGGTGTCTTCCTTGTGTGTCATGCATTAAACTTGTGCACATCAGCACCTGTGTTGGGGGATAAGGTAGAAATTCTCTGGACATGTTTTTGATCCCAGCAGCCTGTCGTCCACATCCTTCAGTTTTGTTTTTCCCACATGGGGGGAGCTAGCCTCCATACAGTGGGCCTGATTCACAGAACTAACTTAAGAAAAATCCTAAACGTACTACCATTTTGGTATTCACAGAAGGCACTTACTTATTTCAGTATTCACAGAAGTTAGGAGTCCTAACTTTAGGACTCCTAAATGCCTTCTGTGAATACCGAAAGTCTTAAAGTTAGGATTTTTCCCAGTTTAGGAGTAGTAAAGTTAGGACTCCTAACTTCTGTGAATACCGAAATGAGTAAGTGCCTTCTGTGAATACCAAAATGGTAGTAGGTTTCGGGCCAAAAGTATCTGTTCCCTTTTTGGGGGTTACAATATGGAATTTAGAACATGATGACCCTATAGTACATGACTGGGCCGGGGCGAGGCGGAAACACCCGGAACTGTCGGTAGAATGGGACAGGCTGACAGGCAGTAACAGAGTGTTAGGTTTTGTGAGTCAAACTGCACAGGGAGAAATCATGCAAGTACCAAACGGAGGACACTCACCGGAGGTGTTGGTTGGAGACCCTTCTCGCAGCATTGGCAGCGCCATGAAGCCGAACGCATTCAGTCGGTAGTTGAAGCTGACATGGACGGCGTTGGTCTTGGCAGTAAACTCTTCAGTGGGCGAGTAGCCCTTCTCCGACCCGCTGAAGATGTGCAGGTACCCGCCATGGATCCAGACCATCACGGGTAGCTTGGCCTGAGGCCTCAGGGAGGGGGTCCACACATTCAGGTAGAGGCAGTCTTCCGAGCCCATCACCGTCCCATTGGCATTGAGAGGCTGCACTTGGGCACACATGGACTTGAACTTGGTGGCGTCGAGGGTCCCGTTCCAGCTGGTGCCACCTAGGCTCTGCGGTGGTCTCCATCTCAAGGGTCCAACGGGTGGCTTGGCAAAGGGGATCCCCTTGAAGCTATACGCCAGGCTGCTGTGAGTGCCCCGGACAACCCCGCAGTCTAACGTGACGTCCACTAGAGTGGAGGCCGACATACCGGAGAGGTAGGCCACGGACGCCGCGAGGACACTCAGCAGCACAATGCCACCACCCATGATGAGTAGGTTCCTCCTGGTCGGGGCAACGCAGAGTGGATGGTGCTGCTTCCTGATCTGGGTCACCGCCTCTTGTTCGTCACCAGACCCCACCAGGTGCTGATGCTCAGACGTGTCTTGGTCTGTGTCTGTGTCACTCATGGTAACGGGGCGCTTGTGCGAGAAACTCCCCTAAATAAAATAAAGAAACAGAAAATTAGCAAGTGCTATTGGCAGTTTGTCCATGCACTGTACATACATGTGTTCTAACAGGCATGTGACTAACGGAAATACACAGGCTTTGGAAGTTAATGGCAGAGGGCAGAGGAGGAAGCAACAAAGGGAGGAAGAGGCAGAAATGACAGAACAAGAGGGGGCAGCAGTTCGAGGAGGTACTGGAGGGAAAGCTCAAAGGATGCAGCCTAAAAGACTGGAGATAGCATTGGAAAGAAACAAGACTGCAGCAGATGGAGGACTCTTCAAAGTGAAGATATAAGAGACAGCCGGGGAGGGGTCCAACCATGGAGGTTGACTCAGTCATTGTTCGATTGATGAACAGGATTGAGGACCGAGCCAGAATCCTGGGAGGGAACACTTTGCATTCCAATACACTATCAAATGATGTCAAACAAAATAAACAATTATTTATTTTATTTATAAAGTTTTATATAGCGCTGTTAGAATTGGGGGTCTCTGGTTGGCGCAAGTATGCACTTGTGACAAGCAGGGACCCTCTCCTCTAAGTCAGGGCGAAGGATGACCCCTTGGAATTACCCTTGCTCACCCTCTAGGTGCGTGGCGTGAGCAGCCAAGGCTATTCTTCAGGCGTTATTCAGTTAAGCATTTGTAATAACACACACAGTAAAATGTACCAATCCCCCCACAAATGGACACCAGGCTGTTAATATATAAAAATACGCTTCTTTATGTAAAAATATATATGTTTAGGCAAGACTTTATCACAAGACCAATGTAACGTTTTTTAGGTAAGCCAAAAGATTGTAAATGGGCAAGCTTCTCTTTAGTTGCAAGTTCAAATGTGGATTTCTTCGTTAAATGCTCCCACACAGTTCTTTTTGTTCCACTTATCTCTAAATCAAGTCTCCTTGTCCCAGTTCTCTCCCCAATGGTCCTCTTCCCAGGTTCGGGGGGGGGGCTTTGGAACAACCCCGGGCCTCCGGCGTGCCCTGCGGCGCCTCCCTCGCTCTCTGCGAGGAAATTGACCTCGGCCCTACCACGGCTCACGCATCGGGCGTGGGCACGCCTGTGCCGCGAACGGCTCTTCCCCACGGCTCGGGGACAGAGTCAGACGCGAACCGGCTCGGCGGTGCGGGAGGGCTCCGGGGACGGAGCGGCAGTCAGAGGGAGCTAGGGGTCCCAAACAGGGAGTGTGGACGGAGCGCACAGCTCTCACTCACTCGTGGGGGCGCGCAGACTTCCTCCTTTGACTTCCACGGCAAGGAGCGGCTCCGGTGAACGGGGAAAACACAACTTGCGGGCCCCGAGCCCGATGATGATTCACGGAGACTTCTTTCTTGCTGGGGTTGTGCCGAGTCAGGCACGGCAGCGCGACTCGGTCCGGATAGCACTTTGGGATCCCTTCTGACAGCGGAGGATCTCCGGGGGTGACACGCAGCACGGGGGCCCTCAGTACCGACGGTACAGCGAGGGGGCTCCCTTCTCAGTGCGGCGCGGCCTCTCCTGGGGGGGCAGAGCAAAGCGGGGCGGCCGGGTGCAAAGGAATGCACGGACGGCCGTCCAAGCTGCAGACAGCTCGCGCCCCCGGGATTCCGGCGGGAGGGGCTGTAGTCTCACTCAAGGGCTCCGTGAAGCAGGCGGGGGTAGAGGAGCGGCCGGCCTTAGCCCTGGGGCAGAGAGCGACTCCGAGTGGAGCGAGGCTCTCAAGGGCAAGAGGGCAGGCTGGCTCCCGGGTACCACGGCCCTAGGAGGGGGCGAGAGGGGGCAGACTTCACCTCCGGCAGGAGGAAATACTCGGCCTCAGGCAGGGGACGAGCCAAAGCGCAGGAGAACCCACTGGTCCTGGGGTTCAGTTCAGGGGGCAAGCTCAATCAAGCCCTTGGAGAAAAGTTTCAAGCACAAGTCAGCAAAGTCTTTTAGCAAAGTGTTCTCCTCTCCTTCCTCAGCAAGGCAAGCAGCAGGCCAGTCCTTCCAGCGTCTTCTTTTCCTTCTATTCAGGCAGAGGTTCTTTGTGGGAACCAGGATTCTGATTTACAAGGAACAGGGCTCCTACTTTTATACTGTATTTCCTTTGTTCTCACAGGCCAGGGGGGCCTTCGCATAACTGCTTTCAGTCTCTGAGCACTTGTTGGGTGTACTTCTGGCTTCTGCTTTCAGTGTGAGGGCAGGCACATCAGACGCTCCACAGGGAGGTGGAGCCAGCATTGTGTGGACAGGGGCAGCCAGGAGTACCTTGTTGACAGTGCTTCACCCTTCCTGGGCCAGGTGCTGGCTGAGTCATCAGTCGCTCCCCAGGGGGGCGGAGCCAGCATTGTGGTGGCAGAGCACAGCCTGATTAAGAGTCCAGGGGCACTCCTCCCTCCCACTAAGGTGTAATCCTTGCATTCACCACCTGTCATCCCCCAGCCCTGTCACTCACACAACCCAGACAGTCAGATACACATACTGCAGAGGCGGGCTGAAATGGTTAGGCAAGCAAATGCTAACTTTCTAAAAGTAGCATTTGCAAACACAGGATATTAAAATAACTTTTAATAAAAGAAGTATTTTATTATTCTGAGTTCAGGCATACTTAACATTATTTTCTACCATGTTCCCTGAGCCTGCTGGGATTATAGTGTGTAATAATTCCAGCAGCCCATCTGGCCTAAAGGGAACAGGTAGCCTTACAATAGTGAAAAACGAATTTGGCTGTAATTCACTATTAGGACATGTCACACTCACCAGAGCATGTCCTACCTTACACTTACAATGTACCCTGCCCTTGGGCCTACCATAGGGGTGACTAATATGAAGTTAAGGGAAGGTTTAGAGGCTGGCAAGTGTGTGCACTTGCCCAGCCAGCATGACAGTACCAGACTGCACGCAGGTTCTGCAATGGCAGACCCTAGACACATTTTAAGGCTGCTTCTGTGGGTGGCGCAACCAGCGCTGCAGGCCCACTAGCAGTATTGGCATTCACAAGCCCTGGCACTCCTGGTGCACTTTACTGGGGACTGACAGTAAATCCAAAGAACCAATCAGGAATATCAATCATAGTTACACTTTTCATAGGGAGCACTTGCACTGCGGTACAGATTGGCCGTGGCGCAGTGCCCTGAGCAGCGGACACCAGCAAAAACATCTGAGGCACATCAGCAAAAAGTGGAAAGGAAACTCACGCCAAGGTGCCAGGTCTAACACGTGTCCCCTCCAGCTGAAATGTGGGGGGAACTACCCTTCCCCAGGGAGTTCCTCATCACTAAGGCGGAAAAACCTGGACAGACCGTCAGCGTTGGTGTGATCTGTGCCAGGGCGATGTTCCACCGTGAAGTCCATACCCTGTAGGGAGATGGACCACCTCAACAGTTTTGGGTTCTCACCCCTCATCTGCATCAACCATCTGAGGGGCCTGTGGTCTGTCTGAACCTGGAAGTGAGACCCAAACAAGTAGGGTCTTAGCTTCTTCAGTGCCCAGACCACAGCAAATGCTTCTCGCTCTATTGCACTCCACCCACGTTCCCGTGGAAGTAACCTCCTACTGATGAAGGCTACAGGTTGGTCCCAGCCCTCCTCAGTCATCTGTGAGAGAACAGCCCCTACACCATGCTCTGAAGCGTCTGTTTGCACTAGAAATTCCTTGGACAAATTAGGGGCCAGCAGCACGGGCGCCGTGCACATGGCAGTTTTCAGGGTGTCAAAAGCCTTCTGGCAGGTGTCAGTCCAAATCACATTCCTGGGCTGCTTCTTCGAAGTCAGCTCTGTCAAGGGGGTCACAATAGTGCCATAGCCCTTGACAAACCTCCTGTAGTACCCAGTGAGCCCCAGGAAGGCTCTCACTGCAGTCTGGGTCTTGGGGGGCTCCCAAGCCAGGATGGTCTCAATTTTGGGTTGCAAGGGTGCCACCTTGCCACTCCCCACTTGGTGTCCCAAGTACACCACTGATCCCTGCCCAATCTGGCACTTGCTTGCCTTGATTGTGAGGCCTGCCTTGCGCAGCGCCGTCAACACTTCCCAGAGGTGCCGCAGGTGTTCTGGCCAGGTGCCACTGAACACTGCGATGTCATCCAGGTAGGCGGCACTGAACTCATCCAGCCCAACCAACACCTGGTTGACCAACCTCTGAAAGGTGGCAGGGGCATTCTTCATTCCAAATGGCATAACCCGGAACTGGAAATGCCCATCTGGTGTAGAGAATGCTGACCTCTCTTTTGCCCCATCGGTCAAGGCGATCTGCCAGTACCCAGACGTTAAATCAAACGTGCCGAGGAACCGGGCAGCCCCTATCCGATCAATGAGCTCATCAGCTCTGGGGATAGGGTGCGCGTCACTCTTGGTGACTGAATTGGGCCCTCTGTAGTCCACACAGAACCGGAGTTCAGGTGTGGCTCCCGGCGCAGCAGCCTTTGGGACCAAGACCACGGGGCTGGACCAAGGACTGCTGGAGGACTCAACCACCCTAAGAGCAAACATCTTGGAGACCTCCTCCTTGATGCAGGCCCTAACCCTGTCAGTTACTCGGTAGGCCTTATGCCTCACAGGTAAGCTGTCTCCTGTGTCCACATCATGGACGCACCAATCTGTGACACCAGGAACCAGGGAGAACAGAACTGGAAACTGCCCCAGCAATTGGCGGAAGCCTTCCTGTTGCTCAGGCGTCAGGGTGGGTGAGAGGTTAACTCCATCCACTGACCCATCTTTCTCAGAGGCAACTAAGAGGTCAGGAAGAGGCTCAGACTCCTCCTCCATTCCATCATCAGTTGCCAACAACATGCCCACTTCGGACCTCTCCAAGTGGGGCTTAAGGCGGTTAACATGTAGGACCCTCAAAGGGTTCCTGAGAGACTGCATGTCCACCAAGTAGGTTACCGGACTCTTGTGCTCCACAACCTCAAATGGACCTGTCCACTTATCCTGAAGTGCACAAGGCTCCCCTGGGGCCAAGACCCACACCTTTTGCCCAGGCTGAAGCTCTACCAGAGTGGCATTCTGGTCGTACCACCGCTTCATCTCTTCCTGGCTGGCTTCCAGATTTGCCTCAGCAAGTTGTCTGAAGCGCCTGGTCTGGTTTCTGAAGGCCAGCATGTAACTGTGTGCATTCTGAGGAGGTTTCCTGGGAGATTGCTCCAAACCTTCCTTTACCAAACTCAGAGGTCCTCTCACTGGGTGACCATACAGCAGTTCAAAGGGGCTGAACCCTAGGGACTTCTGTGGCACCTCACGGTATGCGAGGAGAAGGCATGGCAAGAGGACGTTCCACTTACGCCTCCTTGGACCTTCCAGGCCCATGATCATGCCTTTCAGGGTTCGGTTGAATCTCTCAACCAACCCATTTCCTTGGGGATGGTAAGGGGTGGTGAACTGGTAGGTTACACCACACTCTTGCCAAAGGGACTTCATATACTTGGATATGAAGTTGGTCCCCCTGTCACTCACCACCGCTAGAGGGAATCCCACTCGTGAGAAAATTCCCATCAGTGCACGTCCCACCACGGGGGCCGTCACTGTCCTCAGAGGGATGGCTTCAGGGTACCGGGTGGCATGGTCCACCAGGAACAGGGTGAACCTGTTGCCCATGGCTGTCTTGCGGTCCAGAGGCCCAACAATGTCAATACCCACTCGCTGGAATGGCGTACCGACCACTGGGAAGGGTTGCAGAGGAGCCTCGTGCCTCCCTCCGCTCTTACCACTTGCCTGGCAAGTCTGACAGAACCTACAATGAGCGTCTGAGCTCTTGTGCATTTGGGGCCAATAGAAGTGGGTGACAAGCCTGTCATAGGTCTTGTCCATCCCCACATTTCCTGCTAACGGCACATCGTGAGCCAACCCCAGTAGGAAGGCTCTGAACTTCTGGGGTACCACCAGCACACGGGCTGACCCAGGTTCAGCAGCCTTAGGCTCTGAATACAGGAGGTCATTCTCCCAGTACACGTAATGTGTCTTGGCCTGAACACCATTGGCCTGGTCTGCGGCCTGCTGCCGCATACCCACGAGAGAAGGGCATTCTTTCTGTTCCCTGCAGAATTCTTCCCTGGAGGGGCCTCCTTCTTGCTGCCAATGGGTCAGCTCAGGCAGGTCCCCCAGTTCAGCAATCTGTTCCCCAGTAGGCTCCAGGGCATCCCCCTCAAGGTCTGCTTCCTCCTGGACCGTGGGAACTTCAGGGGCTGGTTTCCCGCGCCCCCTGCGCCTTCTCCCTAAGGCCGGTTCCTGGGCCTCTCCTTCAGGCCCCAGGACCTCTTGAGCACCCCTACTGGCTGCCATTGACCGGGTGGTCACGCACGCCCAGTCAGGCAGACCCACCATCCTCAGGTGAGTCGTCTTCTCCACCTTTTCCCAAGGGGAGTCTTCCAAGTCATTCCCTAGCAAACAGTCTACAGGCATGGCTTTCCTCACACAGACCTGCAGAGTACCAGAGACCCCCCACTCGAAGGGAACTTGAGCCATCGGACACTGACTCTCTGAATTATCAGCATTGATAACCCTACAGTAGGCATGGGGTACAACCTGCTCTTGAGACACCAGGTGCTGCCTCACTGCAGTCACACTGGCTCCTGTATCTCTAAGAGCCTCAGCTTTCTTACCATTGATGGTCACCACCTGCCCATATTTTTTAGTGTTAGAGGGCAGGTAATTCTCAGGGACCATCTCACTGTCTCCTAGCGAGACTAGGGTCATCTGGACAGGATCTCCACCCCCTGGGACCATTACTTCTTCTCCCAAGTGAACACTAGTCACTTGCCGGGGTGGAGCACCAGTGGGTGCTGGTTTACCAAACAGGCGACACTTGGGGTCACTGGCAATGTGCCCCGGGTCACCACATCTGAAACAATTGAAGGGCCCCTTTGGAACAGATCTACCTGTCGGGGCCCCGTTCTGCTTTGGGGGTGGGGGTGGCTGAGAACCTCGCTGCTGGTTCCCTTGGGGATTACTTTGGGGGCCTCGCTGGAACCCTCTTTGTTTGCCCCTGTGCCCCCCACTCTTCTGCTGGGGACCCTGCCCACCCTTGGCGGAGTCTCCCACTGGACCCTTGTGGACCCTGGTGCTGAGCCAGCGGTCAGCCTCCTCAGCAAGCTTCCTCGGGTTGGACAGCTTGCTATCAATCAGGTGCTGTCGTAGCTCAGGAAAACAGTGATCAGACAAGTGCTCCCATGCAATTAAATCAAGAAGCCCCTGAAAATCATTTACTTTGCTACCCGTCACCCAACCATCCAGTGCTCTGCAAAAACAAGTCACATACTCCACATATGTACTCCCAGGACGCTTTCCACTCTCCCTGAACTTCTGCCTATACATTTCAGGGGTAAGCCCATATTTTATTTATTTGATTTGTAAAGCGCTACAGCTACCCAAAAGGGTTTCCCGGCGCTGGTAGAGAGATTGAGTGCAGAAAAGAAAGAGGGAGATGAATAGCCAGGTCAGGTTTACTGGTTGAACAGCCAAGTTTTCAGAGATCTACGGAAAGTAGCGAGATTAGTTTCAATGCGCAATTCCAGGGGGAGTGAATTCCATAACCTAGGACCTAGGTAGGAAAAGGACCTGCCGCCCATTCTGGAGAGCCGGACTTTAGGCACGTTGAAGAGGCCCTGAGAAGAAGATCTGAGATGCCGACTGGGAAGATATACATGGACTAGGGATTTTAGGTATCTTGGGGCAGAACCAAATTTTATCTTATGCATGAAACAGAGAGTTTTGAATTTTACTCTGCTCTCAATTTTAAGCCAATGCAAAGTTTTTACGTGTTCCGACATGTGTTCTCTTCTATGGCACTTGCGCAATAGACGGGCCGCCGCATATTGTACACGCTGTAGTCGTTTCATTACAGCTTGGGTTGCTCCTAGGTAAAGGACATTCCCGTAGTCAAGCCTAGAAGTTATTAGGGCGTTAACTACAGATTTCTTAGTGTCTTCGTGGATCATCCATATGATCTTACGGAGCCATCTCAGGATTACAAAGCACATGGCAGTAAGTTTTCCAACTTGAGGCTGCATCGTAAGTCCTTTATCAATAGTTATACCTAGGTTCCGGACTTGGTCACATGGGCTGGGAAGAGGGCCCATGCTGGATGGCCAGTGGGAGGCATTCCATAGATCATGGTTGGGGCCAAAGATTAGAACCTCTGTTTTTTCTCCGTTAAGTTTCAACAGATTGGTCCGCATCCAGGTTGCGATTTTGGCAAGGCCAGATTTCAGGGGCGAAGGTAAGTCCTTGTTTGTGCTGGACAGAGAGAAAATTATTTGCGAATCGTCAGCGTAACTAAACATAGTTAGGCCTTCATTTTCCGCAATACGGGCAAGAGGGGCAACGTATAAATTAAAAAGCAGGGGGCTAAGCACCGAGCCCTGAGGGACACCATAAGGGGACTGGTAAACACCAGAGGTGCCTATATTAGAATTAATTTGAAAAGAGCGCTGGTCTAAATAAGAGGTTAGCCACTCAAGAGCAGTTCCCCGTATGCCAACATCAAAAAGGGAGTTAAGCAAGATACTGTGCGAAATGGTATCAAATGCTGCACTGAGATCAAGAAGTATCAGTGCAGCCGTGAGTCCCTTATCAACTAAGCTCCGCAGATGTTCTACGACCCCCAACAAGGTAGTCTCGGTTGAGTAACCGGGTCGAAAGCCCGACTGAGAGGAGTGAAAGATGTCATTTGTCTCTAAGTAGTGTGCCAGATGGTGATACCTGGTCATTAAGGCCTCTTTCATGCGGGGATAGGAACTCTGTTCTTCAGTGGGCAAATCTAGCAGGGTATCCCGCCCTTCGCTAAGGAACCTCCCCCACTACCCCGCTCCCCAATCCTTGTCAGGGACCCGGTGGGAGGACATGGCGACCTCATATGCCCTAAACCACTGTCCTATGTCATCCCCCTTAAAGAACTCCTTAACTACATCTTTGGGTATGTACACCCTGGACTCTACCTGCACCGGCGTTGTGCTGCCACCAGAAGGAGTTGTTCCCAACCCTCTCAGCTCCAACTCCTTCAATCTCAGGTCATGCTCCATTTGGCATTGCTGCGCCTCCATGACCAATCTTTGCTTGTCCATCTCCATCTGCCCAGCTAATCTTGCCATCTCCCTCGCATGTGCCCTGTCTGCTGCCCTGTCTGCCAGCTCCTCTGGTGACAGGCCTCTGCTGGGCTCCACAATGCCATCTGGTGGTATGATATCCACCGCATTCTGTGGTTCTCTAGACTCTTTCCAGGCTCTCAGCGCCCTGATGAATTGGCCTTTCTTTTTGCACCCAGTGTGCGCAACTCTGAATTTTACACAGTAGCCTTTCAACTGCTCCACTGTGTAACCCTCTAGTCCTCTGTGTTCCCAATCCACATCTTCAATTCCAGAAATCACAGAGGGTGCTCCTCCAGCAGGGAGTGAGCCAGGCATGGCTTCAGCAATGGCAGATGTCTCAACAAAATTATCAAAATGGAAATCTGTGGCTGCGTTATAGGTCTGCTCTCGCTATGTGGTGATCAGTACTTCACTGTATGTCAACTACAAATGCAAATTCGCAAATCCTCACCGCTGCGTCCAATGTTAGAATTGGGGGTCTCTGGTTGGCGCAAGTATGCACTTGTGACAAGCAGGGACCCTCTCCTCCAAGTCAGGGCGAAGGATGACCCCTTAGAATTACCCTTGCTCACCCTCTAGGTGCGTGGCGTGAGCAGCCAAGGCTATTCTTCAGGCGTTATTCAGTTAAGCATTTGTAATCACACACACAGTAAAATGTACCAATCCCCCCACAAATGGACACCAGGCTGTGAATATATAAAAATACTGCTTCTTTATGTAAAAATATATATGTTCAGGCAAGACTTTATCACAAGACCAATATAACGTTTTTTAGGTAAGCCACAAGATTGTAAATGGGCAAGCTTCTCTTTAGTTGCAAGTTCAAATGTGTATTTCTTCATTAAATGCTCCCACACAGTTCTTTTTGTTCCACTTATCTCTAAATCAAGTCTCCTTGTCCCAGTTCTCTCCCCAATGGTCCTCTTCCCAGGTTCGGGGGGGGCTTTGGAACAACCCTGGGCCTCCGGCGGGCCCTGCGGCGCCTCCCTCGCTCTCTGCGAGGAAATTGACCTCGGCCCTACCGTGGCTCACGCATCGGGCGTGGGCACGCCTATGCCGGGAACGGCTCTTCCCCATGGCTCGGGGACAGAGTCAGACGCGAGCTGGCTCGGCGGTGCGGGAGGGCTCCGGGGACGGAGCGGCAGTCAGGGGGAGCTAGGGGTCCCAAACGGAGAGTGTGGACGGAGCGCACAGCTCTCACTCACCCGTGGGGGCACGCAGACTTCCTCCTTTGACTTCCACGGCAAGGAGCGGCTCCGGTGAACGGGGAAAACACAAGTTGCGGGCCCCGAGCCCGATGATGATTCACGGAGACTTCTTTCTTGCTGGGGTTGGGCCGAGTCAGGCAAGGCAGCGCGACTCGGTCCGGATAGCACTTTGGGATCCCTTCTGACAGCGGGTGACACGCAGCACGGGGGCCTTCAGTACCGACGGTACAGCGAGGGGGCTCCCTTCTCAGTGCGGTGCGGCCTCTTCTGGGGGGGCAGAGCAAAGCGGGGCGGCCGGGTGCAAAGGAATGCACGGACGGCCGTCCAAGCTGCAGACAGCTCGCGCCCCCGGGATTCCGGTGGGAGGGGCTGAAGTCTCACTCAAGAGCTCCGTGAAGCAGGCGGGGGTAGAGGAGCGGCCGGCCTTAGCCCTGGGGCAGAGAGCGACTCCGAGTAGAGCGAGGCTCCCAAGGGCAAGAGGGCAGGCTGGCTCCCGGGTACCACGGCCCTAGGAGGGGGCGAGAGGGGGCAGACTTCACCTCCGGCGGGAGGAAATACTCGGCCTCAGGCAGGGGACGAGCCAAAGCGCAGGAGAACCCACTGGTCCTGGGGTTCAGTTCAGGGGGCAAGCTCAATCAAGCGCTTGGAGAAAAGTTTCAAGTACAAGTCAGCAAAGTCTTCTCCTATCCTTCCTCAGCAAGGCAAGAAGCAGGCCAGTCCTTCCAGCGTCTTCTTCTCCTTCTATTCAGGCAGAGGTTATTTGTGGGAAACAGGATTCTGATTTACAAGGAGCAGGGCTCCTACTTTTATACTGTATTTCCTTTGTTCTCCCAGGCCAGGGGGGCCTTCGCATAACTGCTTTCAGTCTCTGAGCACTTGTTGGGTGTACTTCTGTCTTCTGCTTTCAGTGTGAGGGCAGGCACATCAGACGCTCCACAGGGAGGTGGAGCCAGCATTGTGTGGACAGGGGCAGCCAGGAGTACCTTGTTGACAGTGCTTCGCCCTTCCTGGGCCAGGTGCTGGCTGAGTCATCAGTCGCTCCCCAGGGGGGCGGAGCCAGCATTGTGGTGGCAGAGCACAGCCTGGTTAAGAGTCCAGGGGCACTCCTCCCTCCCACTAAGGTGTAATCCTTGCATTCACCACCAGTCATCCCCCAGCCCTGTCACTCACACAACCCAGACAGTCAGATACACATACTGCAGAGGCGGGCTGAAATGGTTAGGCAAGCAAATGCTAACTTTCTAAAAGTGTACAAATAGAGGTGTGGGGTCCTACTACTGATCAACCTGGACCTCAATAATTCAAGAAACAGAACAGGATGGCTGATCAGGATAGTTAAAGACAGAGTATGGAACTACACAGCCAAAAAGTGCCGTGCAACCAAGGGTTTAGATATTACCCAACAACTTATGTATTTTTTGAAAAAAGCTTTTGTATTATTTCATGAAAACAATGGCATCAAATAAACACTCCATCACAACAGTTGGTACAAAAACATGAACGAATATATACAAATATACACAACAATGTCACAATCAAGGCAACATACAATTAAGGAAACAATGAAAAAAACATATAATCAAATTATTATAATGACACCAGCTATTGTCTGAGATACGGAATCAATAGCACATAATTGCAAGTTAAACACTATTTTTACATTTCATAAACGAAATAAACCAGTCCTATGATAACAAAACCTGTGAACAGGACGGAACTAAGATGGAATAGCCTGCCTGTCACACAACACCTGTGAATAGTGAGTTCGTAAGAAATTACAGATAGGGCCCACACATGTGGTGATTAACACAGATCGCCCCAGGCGCCCCTGATTTTGGCATCTTTGAGACAACATTCAGAATAAATCCTGTGGTCTGTCCACTTCTCTCCACGCAGCCAATGTGTTGGCTGAGAAGGAACATCTTTACCCAGTCCTCGTCCTGAGGAGAACCTAGACTAAACAAGGTTCGAAACGCGTTGACCCCCAGCCTGTGTCAAGAATAAAGGGTGCAGCTAGGGACAAACTCATACCACATGTGTGGGCCCTATCTGTAATTTCTTACGAACTCACTATTCACAGGTGTTGTGTGACAGGCAGGCTATTCCATCTTAGTTCCGTCCTGTTCACAGGTTTTGTTATCATAGGACTGGTTTATTTCGTTTATGAAATGTAAAAAAAGTGTTTAACTTGCAATTATGTGCTATTGATTCCGTATCTCAGACAATAGCTGGTGTCATTATAATAATTTGATTATATGTTTTTTTTCATTGTTTCCTTAATTGTATGTTGCCTTGATTGTGACATTGTTGTATATATTTGTATATATTTGTTCATGTTTTTGTACCAACTGTTGTGATGGAGTGTTTATTTGATGCCATTGTTTTCATGAAATAATACAAAAGCTTTTTTCAAAAAATACACAACTTTCTAAAAGTAGCATTTGCAAACACAGGATATTAAAATAACTTTTACTAAAAGAAGTATTTTATTATTCTGAGTTCAGGCATACTAAACATTATTTTCTACCATGTTCCCTGAGCCTGCTGGGATTATAGTGTGTAATAATTTCAACAGCCCATCTGGCCTAAAGGGAACAGGTAGCCTTACAATAGTGAAAAACGAATTTGGCTGTAATTCACTATTAGGACATGTCACACTCATCAGAGCATGTCCTACCTTACACTTACAATGCACCCTGCCCTTGGGCCTACCATAGGGGTGACTAATATGAACTTAAGGGAAGGTTTAAAGGCTGGCAAGTGTGTGTACTTGCCCAGCCAGCATGACAGTACCAGACTGCACGCAGGTTCTGCAATGGCAGACCCTAGACTCATTTTAAAAGGCTGCTTCTGTGGGTGGCGCAACCAGCGCTGCAGGCCCACTAGCAGTATTGGCATTTACAAGCCCTGGCACTCCTGGTGCACTTTACTGGGGACTAACAGTAAATCCAATGAACCAATCAGGAATATCAATCATAGTTACACTTTTCATAGGGAGCACTTGCACTGCGGTATGGATTGGCCGTGGCGCAGTGCCCTGAGCAGCAGACACCAGCAAAAACATCTGAGGCACATCAGCAAAAAGTGGAAGGGAAACTCACGCCAAGGTGCCAGGTCTAACAAGCGCAAACATATTGTATTGTATTAGGTACTTGTAAAGCGCACCGTCGCCCAAAGGGTATCCTGGCGCTGTTGAACATGTGCTCAAGTCAGCCGTGGATGGAGGGCCCTGAGCAGACTGATCGAAGCGAGCAGATTATGAGAAAATTCATTCTCTGAGAACGAGCTAGGTTTTGACTCTTTTCCTAATTGGCATCAGATGCTCTAACTGTCTGATATTGGTGGGGAGTGTCCTCCAAAGCTTTGCTGCCGGAATGCTGAACACTCTCCCACCTGATGTTATCTTTCTGAATTTGGGCACCTTAATCAAATTGGCCGAAGATGAGCGTAAACTCCGGGGGGGACATACCATGCAAATTTGTCCTGCATGGGTTTAGGTCCAACACCGTACAGAGTTTTGAACACTAGGCAGAGAGATTTAAACTTTATCCTTTCTGACACTGGGAGCCAGTGTATCTTTGCCAGCGCTTATGATGCGGATAAGTATCTTGGTTTTGCTAAAGCCAATTTGGCCGCCATTGTCTGGTCCCTCTGCAGTCTCTCAATTAAGTACTTTGGAGACTCTAGCAGCAGTGCGTTACAGTAGCCTAGTCTGCTCAAGATAACGCTTCTAACTACCAGTGCTCTGACCTGTCAGGGTAGTATCGGTAGGATCTTTCGGAGCACCCTGATAAGATCAAAACAGCAACCAGCAGTTTTATTGATCTGGGTTTCAAGGCTCAGTTTATCATCAAACATTACTCCTAAATTATGCACCGTCTCGGAAGATCTTAGAGGTGTATCGGTCGATATAGGCCAGAAATCATTTAGTAGTAGGCGAGGAACTTTACCTGCTGTGCAGCACAAGACCTCTGTCTTGTCTGCATTAAATTGAAGAGAGTTTTCTCTCAGCCAGCCAGAGGCATCCTTCGTGCAGGTGTGGAATTCTTCCAGTGAGGTGAAATGGTCCCCTTCCAGTGACACAATGAGCTGCGTGTCACCTCCATAATTAATAAGGCTAACGTTATGAGCTTTAATGTCAGCCAGCAACGGTCTCAAATATATGCTAAATAGTATTGGGCTGATAGCAGATCCCTGAGGAACACCGTATGGGTTGTTAGTGAACTCAGATTGAAACGGTGAGAGAGCCACTGCCTGTCGTCTCTTGGCGAGGTCTGATTGGAACCATTTCCAAGCCATAGAGGGTGTCAGAGCGCTTTACATTACAATGTACGGAAACGTTAGATGGTTGGGGGTTATATACATACATTCGGTAAATGACATTCACTATAAAAAAGATGTAGACAATAGTATATAAGGTAACATATGTTGCTATCAGTGATTTGGTTCAGCGTTTTATGGATTGCATTTGTTCATTAGAAGTGATTTCACTTCTTTTTTGAAGGAGGAGGAGTGTATTCGACATACATCTGGAGGTAAGGAGTTCCAAGTCTTCGGTGCGATACTAGAGAAGGCTCTGCAACACGTTCCCTTTTTGTGGAAGGATTGTGGTTTCAGTAGTAGTGAGCTCACGCTTCAGGAGTATCTGCACCCTCCTGAAAGTACAAGCTTTTGTGCTAAGTAGCTGGGGTTTTGTGATGAAGGGCCTTAAGGGTCATGCAGGTTATCTGTAGTTGTATCCTAGTAGCCCTATTGGATGTTAGTGGTAAAGTATTTTCAACAAGTATTGGCAATGCAAGTAGTTCAAGCACGGACAAAACATGTTGCTTCATAAATATGGTTGCAAATGCTTACAATAAAAACATTTTTTTTCAATTAAACATGAAAGTGCACAGACATCCTGGAAAGGTATTGCCAGAGTGTATATTTGTTGAAAAGGTCCAACAGTGCCGCCATTTTAAGCAATGTGTTGGACAACTTGTAGTGTGTTATGTAGGAAACCTGAATCGATATTCCTATTTTATGCCCTTGTCCGGTTATAATCAATAATGTCCATACAACAGCATAATAATCATATCCATAATTCAGTCATAGCACATGCTGTCACATTAAGCAAGGCTACTTCTCCGGCCCCCTAGTAAGCACACCGAGTTCTCTAAACAAAACCAAGCCTCCAGCAACCTGGGAAATCCCCCTTGCCTTTGTTTTGATTTCGTCCTAGAACTCCAGTAAAGCACTGTAAGAACGGCCAGTTCTTAGTGATATCTTTATTGACGTCTTATGTCCAACCTTACGTCAAACCCAGGCACCTTTCAGGTATAAATATACCAACATTGCCTTAAGCAAACACACGGTCGTGAATCTGGAGCAGAGCAGCTATCTACTTGCCCGAAAGCCCAGCTGATGCGAGAGCCCACGGACGCTGCCCCTCCTCCTTGACGCGCTGAGAAAGACGCTGTCTTCTCCTGCCGAGAAATCCAGCTCCGGCGTTTCCAGCCTACCCTTGCGGGTTGCTGGGATATCAAGTCCTGAGAGAGAGATACCAGACCTCCTGCTTTCTATTACCCAGGTACGGATCTGACTAAACCCTTACAGAGAATTCTTGAGTCAGATTCTTGGCAAAACAAACTTAACTTAAACTGCTACTTACTTACTCCTTCCCACGTATTAGGCTTAGGTCAGGTACACCGGGGTAGGCGTATTTAGAAGCACCAGTTGAGTACGATTAGTCAATGTATATATGTATGTATATGTTTTATCTATTTTAAAGTATCAAATGGCTAAGAAACCATATCAATGCTTTTACAGTATTATTTTATAATCCTCCTTTTAATGTACGCACTTTACTTTACCATGAGCATTTGAATCGTGGCAATTCATTTCTCTTGTATGAGGAAGAAGACTGCTCAATAAATAACACCCTTTATTGAAAACGCCCGTCTCTCTTTTCTCTGCATTCTGGTGAAACTAAGTACGCACATTTGACTGAGTGAAATAGCTGTCTTTTGTTTTCACACGACTCTAGAGATACACTCTTATTCAGGGAGAGCAAAGTTGTGATGTTGTATGGTTGTCAGAAGCTAATCCCTTCTTGTCTATCCAGTGAGGTTAAACTCCTCCTCGTTTATTCGAGAAAGTTTCTAGTGACCTCTGAGCTAGCTGGCAAACCTTAAGTCTAATATAGTCAGTAGAGACCTAGATAACCTCAGTCCTACATCTACACTGCTGAATATATTATGCCAATGCGCAGAGCCTATCGGGAATATAGGAACTACACTACATGGCGCCCAACATTTGGTAAGGCGATAAATCTAACGCAAGACGTTAGAGTAACTCAGTCACACAGACCCTTTTTCCCGTAAATACTCCAAAAGACGTGTGGAGTGGGTAAAAGGTTAAAAATCTGCCGGAACTTAGTAGGAAGAGATTTCTATGTATAGTTTTTGGTTTAGTCAACGTTGAAGGATACAGTGTTCCAAAAATATTGTGCACCTAATCTTTGTTTCCTTGAAACCTGATCTGCAACAAAAAACCTTTCTGTCGGTAAAATGGCAGAAAGTGAAGAAGAAAGGGAGACAGCTAGAATAGCAGCTCAACTCCTACAGGATGACACTAGTCTCCTGCAGACCGACCCGAATGCTATACTCATTCCGGTCAACATAAGAAAAACTATAACTCTTAAACTAATAGAGAATGGACTAACATCGAGAGGTGGTATAGTCGTATTCGTAATTGAGGCACATGAATATCGGCAGACAGAGGTATTCTATTCATGGATAAACTTTCCAGCAGCAAACGCTGTAACACACGAATTCCACTATTACAAACTAGAGGAACCACCGGATGAGTACACTCCTTTCGAGGAGGTGGAAATCCTATTAATATACCAAGAGCATCTGCTCTGGTTTAAAGGTGCCCTAAAACATAATAATCATCACCAGGCTCGGTCCACTAGGTAGACCAGGAGCAACGTGGCCACTTCTAGCAAGCTACACACCACATCCAGACATTGAAAAAATGTCAATACCAGAACTTTTAGCACAGCCAAAACAACTGATTAAAATTCATAGACAATTAGTCCAATATGTAATGTGGACTTCAACAGTCCAACCAACTGTTAACATTCCACAGCTGACCCCTCATCAGGGGAACACAAACAAAATTACACCACAGAACATACAATCATGTTTGGGTAAAGTACCAATTAAACGGGAACAAATTCCATTCTGGTTAGCACAAAAATCACTCAAATAGAGGCAGTATTTCCGGATGCTACCCCTACTGAGAAACACAGAATTCTGACTATCTGTCTTCCAATGGGGATCGCACCACATGTGGAGGACTGTGACACTTGGGGCACAGTCTTTGCTTCCATTTACACAAAAACACATGGTGTTCCGTCCATGGCGGTAATACCCGATGTGCTAAGACAGATTCAAAATGAATACGGTCCAGAACCTGCTTTAACTCTGGGTATGAAATTACTGAAAGACTTCAAGCAGGTCTCGGCTATATTATTAGCCAACATAAAAGGGGAAGCAGCATCTGTAGCGATCCGCCAGAAATTGAAAGAAACAGATATAGCAGAACAACCATTTGAACTTGCCAGAATGATAGAAAAATCCTATGAAGAACTAGGAAGAGATAGTTTGGGTGGGAAGCCCGTAAAACCCCAACTAACTGAAAATCCTGAAAAGATATTTATTAAAAATAATCTAAACACTCCAAAAAAGAGCTGGGATGGAAATAAACAATCCACTCCCAAAGAAAAAAGATTCCAGCCCAGAGGAAGGTCTCCTCGGCGGAGAGAAAGATCTCCGGACCAAGGACACAAGTCTCCCCAGAGGGAGCCCTCTGAGAAAAGATACAACCTTAGAAATAGGGATAATCTAAAGAAACCTGATAGATATCAAGATATTGATACACGTCCCTCTCGATCTTTTCAGACTTCCTCGCAGAAATCAGAAAGAAGAGGACGATCAGAACAACGGGAAGAGCACGTCAAGTCCAAAGACAAAGAACCTGCTCATCAAGGTAAAAAATTACAATTTCCAAGAAAGAAGGTAGCCAGCATTAAAATAATTAAACATGCCGAGGATACTGAGGACACAGCTGAAAAACGGAGAGTGGGCCCAGACAGTGCTAGACAGCACAGCAGAAGTGACCATAGCTCGCAAGATTCTGATGAATCATCTGGAGACAGTGGACACGAATGAATACATTCAAGTGGAAACTGCAGACAGCAGAGTTAGCAAACCTCATAAAATATACGAGATAACACTACGTATAGAGGGAGATAAGACTAGGAAAGTAAGGGGTCTATTTTGGGATAACCTTCCCAAAGGCTATGACATCCTTTTAGCTGAAAAGGACTGGCCACCAAAGTTTGTCAGGGAGTGCCCTCATGGCGAAGAAATGATTATGCCTGCCTTCTCAAATCACATTCCAATTCATAAAAAATATACACTTGCAAGAAAGTGGGCAGTAGCCCAAGCTCCTGTTTTATATAAAAATCATGTAGGATGGGATGAGGACTCTCCTCCTCACAAAATCCAATTAAAATGTCAACCAACTGCATAAAGCAGTACCCAATTAAGCAAGACGCTAAAAAACAGGTCAGGGAGATCTTAGATCAACTTGAAAACCAGGGGGTGATTGAAACATGCACCTCACAAATGAACAATCCTTTGTTTCCTGTCTCCAAGCCAGACGATTCATATCGTCTAGTTTTGGACTACAGACACCTTAATTCATGTTGCAAGACATTTGCAGTACAAAACTCACACAGAGCAGCACTAATGAATAACATCGTGCGCAAAAAATACAAAACAACATTAGACATCTCTAATGGATTCTTTTGTCAAAACAGTGCACCTGAAAGCAGGTATTTGACCGCTTTCTCAATAATGGGCTCGCAGAAGAAATTTCTGTCGACTCCCACAGGGGTTCCAGAATAGCCCAGGATTATTCTCAGCAAGAGTAACAGAGTTACTACAAATGTATGATGATGAGGCATTATCTTATGTCGATGACATCTATCTAACAGATGTTGACTTGGATACTCACTTGAAAAGAGTGAACACCATAATACTTGGGTTTGCAGCAGAGGGTTACAAATTCAACTTTAAAAAGTCACGAATTGCCCATCTGACTGTCCTGTTTTTAGGATATGAATTATCAAGTGAAGGCAAAAGCCTAGCAGACAACTTCTTAGAAAAGTGTGCTGTACTCCAAAAACGCTGAGGAACTTACAATCAATACTAGGTTTCCTGAATTTCGGAAGAACATACATTCTAAATTATGCACGGAATGTTAAACCTCTCTATGAATTAATAAAACCAGATTTTAAACCAATCAATTGGACTCAAAAACACACCGAAATTTTGAGATCATTGCAAGCAGACATGTTAGTTAAAACAAAATTGCAAACTCGCGATAATACACGCAACCTTGTAATCCGAGTCATCCCAGGAAGATGCGGATTCACGTACCTGACCTCTAATGAGGGAGAAAAGGTACCAATAGCATACAAATCACACTTGTACTCACAAGCTGAAAAAACATTCAGTCTTGCGAAAAATGTTGTAAATGCGGTTCAAACAGCTGTAGCAAAAGAAAGATCCCAGGCCCAAGGCAGACGGATTACTGTTTTAACAGCAGAATCAGCCTTCGAGGCATTAACAAGCCCATGTAATTTAACTACCGGGGCATTAGATCCATAATGGATACAATGGGAAAATTCTCTTGCTAAAGAAAAATTGAAATACTATTTTGACCCGGAAATGAAAAAATTGAAATATCTAACATATGAAAAAGAATATTCTCTGCCTGACGACATTCTGCCCATACAACTTTAGCCTTCGTAATATACACAAACAGTTATGCAGAACCCTCAGTTTGGGGAAAACAAGCTTATAACGCTACGTGCGAGGTTGTCAAATGCCGTTGGCGCTGAGGCAAATTGAGACCACTGGTAACAATGTCACAATCTGTAAAAGACAATTCAGGTCAACAAACTGAATTAATAGCTTTAAATATGGCGCTCGACATTGCCGATCGCGAATTCCCGACACTAATAGTGTGCGATTCGCACTCCTGCGTCAAATCATACAATGAAGACTTGCAGAAATGGGTTGAAAACGGTTACAAAGATGACACAGGTGCCACAATTAAGCAAAAATCGCTTTGGGAACAAGTAGTTCTTTTGCAGAAAGAACTACAAAAGACTCACGTGATCCATACACTGAGTCATCAGCGTGATGGCGTTCACGCTGCAGGGAATTCATTTCCTGAGACAGCCACAGCGGAAGCAACTAAACCGGCTTCCGTAGCCACAAAAAAGCGTTCAGAAAAATACGTAGACGGGGAAACCATGCTGGCGGTAAAAACGTCCTCAAAAGGCGACTGTGCAGCATTACCCGTGAACTATCCACGCAATTATACATACATAATCGATGCAAACTCTGTTCCTTTTGCTCAAATCCCTGGAGTGGGGGATAGAGTGATTCCAAACACGAACAGGAGAGTCTTGCTAATAGCAGACGCACACTTGGGTGAAGGTCTAGGGCACCGAAAGATCAAGGAATCTCTGAAGGAATTACAATCAGAATACTGGTGGCCGGGAATGAGCCTGCAACATTACAAATTTGTAATGAGCTGTCAAAACTGCAACAGAGATCGCAGTGGCGAACTGACCGAAGTAGTGCCAGAACACCAAATAGAAAGCATAAGGCGATCTATACGCATGATTAAACAGGAAACATGCGTCTCTATGTATATTATTTAAGACTAGATTTACTTAAAATGTAGACCCCAGCGCTCGGCTGACGCCAGAACTGTTATAAAAGATTTGCGAGTATATATCGGCACATATGCAATTGGCATGCTACATTCTGACCAGGGTCCTGCTTTTAGCTCTCGAGCTTATAAGGAGGCCATGACCAGCATGGGCATTGCATTGCGGTATTCTTGTCCCTTCCATCCTGAGGGAAACGGGATTGTGGAAAGAAAAAACCGAGACATAAAGCAATCTATAACGGCGAGGGTATTAGGTACGGGTACTGGGTGGGTCCAACATTTAACAAGTGTCCAACGTAGTCTTAACAATCTGCCAAGAAATTCTCTAAAAGGTTTCAGTCCGTATAAACTATTGTTCGGTACTAGAATGCATATTCAGGACTTAGATAGTCAGACTTCAGTGGTAGAAGAAAAATGCTTTGATATCAAAGATCGTTTGGCTATTTTACAGGATTTAAATGAAACAAGAAAAGACCTGAGCAACGTAAAGCTAAAACACCAGCCAACAGCCACTGAAGAGAAACCACCTGTCCCAGCAAGGCCTGTCTGGATTCCAAAGATTGGGGATCTGGTCAGAGAGAAGATCGCGGTGAAGAAGGAATTTGGGCCTTCTTACAGAAAAGCAGTACCTGTCTTAGCTATCAGCGGAACAAGATCAGTTGTACTACCGCCCCTTGCTGGTAAAAAGGAGAACCGAGTTGTATCCATCGACCTGGTAAAACCACAATCATGTGGCCAATAATAAGTAGTAGGCCCAGTGGACTCCCAAGATATAGCAGAAGACCAAATCTTGCTACAATCCAAGAGGTTCAAACTGAGAGACTAATCACATTTGACAAACCTGTAGTGATTAAAAAGGGACTATGCAATAATGCCATGGAACTTGTGCCTCTTGAAACCCAAATTGAAACAGTTCATCAAGAAACACCTGTCTACAACGATGTAGCCACAGACTATGCTAATGAAACAAAGAAAATTCCAAAAGCAAATAAAAATCCGGAAGCGATTCCAACAATTGACAGAACTGCATCTGGCTACTTCATCAATTTCGATGACTTTTCTGAGGATCCGAGCGAACCTGAAGAACAGCCAACAACAAAAACCTTTAAAGACAAAGTAACAGAACTCTTTCATCAACTCAAAGAAACCTATCTGATATCTCCATGGATTGAATTTTGGATTGTGTTAGGTGTACTTTTCCTCCTGCTTTGGCTCATCATGGTTCTTTGTTTGGGAAAATTCATTGAGGGAAAATATAGTACAATGGACACAGCAAGTCAGAACATCAACTTGGTCCTAAAACCACACAAGTCATCTCACATCGAGAAAAGAGAACTATCATCCGTGAATGTCACAGCCAATCCAATACCCGGTGGGGTAGCTTGGGACAAAACAGATTACGATATTTATGGCCCGGTCGAGCTCTTGAAGTATCCACACCAGTTCAAGATTTCATTGAGTGACTTTGTAAAACCGAGCACATTTTCTGATGATTGGGACTTTGAAAGTATTAATGATATGATGTCAGATTTAGTAATGTCAGCAAAATTTACAGAAGATGATTACTTGCAGGGTTCATCTAATTATGAAGAATTGTACTGCTACAACCACTATGCACATCACTACTTGCATAAATCTGCTCAACCTAGAAATGTTTTAAATTATAATCAATGGGAACATTGTGCAACTCCACCGAAAGGCAGTTCAAAAACATTTGATGAGAAATTCCCATACTTCTCAGGGTTTAACACAAGTGAAGCAGAAGCCTTTTATTTCAAAATGTTAAATAAGACAGGAATGAAAACAATGCTTACAAACACTAAATTAATTTATTCAGAAGCATTTTATGAAAAAATGACTACATTTGGTTTTGATTTTTGGAAAAACAATATTGAAACAAAAACAATCTGGGGTACAAAAGATTGGCAGGTCCAAGGTATAGAATCTTTATTTAGAGCCTGCATGATCCCAGAACAAATTATATTCTTGAATGATACCATTCAACAGACAACCTGTCTTGGCCTAGCCAAAATTAAAGACTTGAACAAACCGTCAATTCCAAAGCCAACACCTGACAATAATAGCACTCTAGATGTTGAGATAGACGTATCCCATATTTTTGTCCAAACAGAACACATCCTGATTGGAAAAAATGGTTGATCTGGCCCACAGACACAAATAACTGTCAAGATAGATTCCTGAACAAAATACAGGGGTTCGAATTGACCAGGCCAGACCACAGATACTCCCAGAGACAACATCCAGGGATAGTTACAACATACAGTGTAGGAAAACTCTGCCTCGAATGGCTACACACATCCACACTGGCAGAAATTAAGCAACACTTGACTTTACTTAAAGACGGTGCTGACTTGCGTGATTTCATAATGGGACCACGCAAACAGCGTCAAAAACGTTTCATAGCGGCCGGTACATATGCAGCTTACAACGAAGCTTGGAAAATAATGCAAATTGAAACAGCAGAAAAAATACGGGAAATTGACCGTATAAATTTGGAAAAATCACTTTCTGTTGTGGACAATGGGTTAATGACTCCGTCTTCCAGAATATATTCACTGGACAGTATTGTATCATCTGCTATGGATATAATAGACAAGACATATATATAATGCAGACAAGACTGCAGCAACAATGGAAGAAACGATCCTAGCTATACGCTATCGGGACCACATAACTAAAGTCCTTGGATTTGCCCGGCTAAGAGATCTGAATATGACCTGGTTTCTTTCATTCAGACCCATCTGGCAGAATTGTATCTTACCTGTGCTTCGATGTATGCTATGCGGAGAAGAATGCGTGTTGGAGGTCTGTCTTACACTACAATCAGAAGTACCATTGGATACAGATACTTTGCTAGGTCCTGTAACGGCTCATGCATCGTGTTGTCCCCAGCGGTTACCCATCCTGATGACGGCATTCGTTGAGACTTCACCACTGCGATTAAAGGGTAGTGAAGTACGAGATGAGAGCAACATCACCCAGGTACGACCTTCTGTGAGCACTGCTGATCCTGTCATCGATGATAGCAATCATGCTCACGACTGCACAGTTGCGGCATTTTCCAACTTGGTCGAACTTTCACCTGAAGCGGTAAACCACTTTTTTGAAAGTCTGTCTGAAATGATGTTTTCCCCAGAACAAAAAGAATAACTTTTAAGCAAACTAGTACACAGCGTTCCCTGAACTCTGAATTCGGCCTTCGACTTTGATAAACAAAAGCTACTGAACATATTTGGAACTATATTTTTTTTCTCTCTCTCTCCCCTGAAAGCGAAATTATTTTTTTCCCGATTCCAAAATATTTACCTTTTTTTGGCACATGTACTCTGCTTGAAGTAGAACTATTCTTAGAGAACAGAGCTTCTATTTTAGGAACTCTAAAGACAATATATCACGTCAGCCTCTAGCACATTTACAGCAACTGTATTTATATGTGATGGAATGGTCTCGACCCTTTTTTCTGTATTAAGAGCCATTTCATGTGTAAATTTTGTAAATCATTCATGCTGATATATATATGCATAGTTTTTTAATGAATGATTACACTGCTTGAAACACGTACAGTACCTATAATCATTTTCATGTATTTCGCATACACCATTTCAAATGCAAAAATTTATTTTGGGGTGGGTTGGTATACATGTGCACCTTTTTTGTTTACTATTGCTTAAGTTTTAGTAATGATGGACATTAATTCGTGGAGTGGGTGTAGTGTGTTATCTAGGAAACCTGAATCGATATTCCTATTTTATGCCCTTGTCCGGTTATAATCAATAATGTCCATACAACGGCATAATAATCATATCCATAATTCAGTCGTAGCACATGCTGTCACATTAAGCAAGGCTACTTCTCCGGCCCCCTAGTAAGCACACCGAGTTTTCTAAACAAAACCAAGCCTCCAGCAACCTGGGAAATCCCCCTTGCCTTTGTTTTGATTTCGTCCTAGAACTCCAGTAAAGCACTGTAAGAACGGCCAGTTCTTAGAGAAATCTTTATTGACGTCTTATGTCCAACCTTACGTCAAACCCAGGCACCTTTCAGGTATAAATATACCAACGTTGCCTTAAGCAAACACACGGTGGTGAATCTGGAGCAGAGCAGCTATCTACTTGCCCGAAAGCCTAGCTGATGCTAGAGCCCACGGACGCTGCCCCTCCTCCTTGACGCGCTGAGAAAGACGCTGTCTTTTATCCTGCCGAGAAATCCAGCTCCGGCGTTTCCAGCCTTCCCTTGCGGGTTGCTGGGATATCGAGTCCTGAGAGAGAGATACCAGACCTCCTGCTTTCTATTACCCAGGTACGGAACTGACTAAACCCTTACAGAGAATTCTTGAGTCAGATTCTTGGCAAAACAAACTTAACTTAAACTGCTACTTACTTACTCCTTCCCACGTATTAGGCTTAGGTCAGGTACACCGGGGTAGGCGTAATTAGAAGCACCAGTTGAGTACGATTAGTCAATGTATATATGTATGTATATATTTTATCTATTTTAAAGTATCATATGGCTAAGAAACCATATCAATGCTTTTACAGTATTATTTTATAATCCTCCTTTTAATGTACGCACTTTACTTTACCATGAGCATTTGAATCGTGGCAATTCATTTCTCTTGTATGAGGAAGAAGACTGCTCAATAAATAACACCTTTTATTGAAAACGCCCGTCTCTCTTTTCTCTGCATTCTGGTGAAACTAAGTACGCACATTTGACTGAGTGAAATAGCTGTCTTTTGTTTTCACACGACTCTAGAGATACACTCTTATTCAGGGAGAGCAAAGTTGTCATGTTGTATGGTTGTCAGAAGCTAATCCCTTCTTGTCTATCCAGGGAGGTTAAACTCCTCCTCGTTTATTCGAGAAAGTTTCTAGTGACCTCTGAGCTAGCTGGCAAACCTTAAGTCTAATATAGTCAGTAGAGACCTAGATAACCTCAGTCCTACGTCTACACTGCTGAATATATTATTCCAATGCGCAGAGCCTATTGGGAATATAGGAACTACACTACATGGTGCCCAACGTTTAGTAAGGCGATAAATCTAACCCAAGATGTTACAGTAACTCAGTCGTGCTTTTTCACACAGACCCTTTTTCCCGTAAATACTCCAAAAGACGTCTGGAGTGGGTAAAAGGTTAAAAATCCGCAGGAACTTAGTAGGAAGAGATTTCTATGTATAGTTTTTGGTTTAGTCAACGTTGAAGGATACAGTGTTCCAAAAATATTGTGCACCTAATCTTTGTTTCCTTGAAACCTGATCTGCAACAAAAAACCTTTCTGTCGGTAAAATGGCAGAAAGTGAAGAAGAAAGGGAGACAGCTAGAATAGCAGCTCAACTCCTAGAGGATGGCACTAGTCTCCTGCAGACCGACCCGAATGCTATACTCATTCCGGTCAACATAAGAAAAACTATAACTCTTAAACTAATAGAGAATGGACTAACATCGAGAGGTGGTATAGTCGTATTCGTAATTGAGGCACATGAATATCGGCAGACAGAGGTATTCTATTCATGGATAAACTTTCCAGCAGCAAACACTGTAACACACAAATTCCACTATTACAAAATAGAGGAACCACCGGATGAGTACACTCCTTTCGAGGAGGTGGAAATCCCATTAAAATACCAAGAGCACCTGCTCTGGTTTAAAGGCGCCCTAAAACATAATAATCACATCACCAGGCTCGGTCCACTAGGTAGACCAGGAGCAACGTGGCCGGTTCTAGCCAGCTACACACCACATCCAGACATTGAAAAAATGTCAATACCGGAACTTTTAGCACAGCTAAAAATAACTGATTCAAATTCATAGACAATTAGTCCAATATGTAATGCGGACTTCAACAGTCCAACCAGCTATTAACATTCCACAGCTGACCCCTCATCAGGGGAACACAAACAAAATTACACCACAGAACATACAATCATGTCTGGGTAAAGTACCAATTAAACGGGAACAAATTCCATTCTGGTTAGCACAAAATATCACTCAAATAGAGGCAGTATTTCTGGATACTACCCCTACTGAGAAACACAGAATTCTGACTATCTGTCTTCCAATGGGGATCGCACCACATGTGGAGGACTGTGACACTTGGGGCACAGTCTTTGCTTCCATTTACACAAAAACACATGGTGTTCCATCCATGGCGGTAATACCCGATGTGCTAAGACAGATTCAAAATGAATACGGTCCAGAACCTGCTTTAACTCTGGGTATGAAATTACTGAAAGACTTCAAGCAGGTCTCGGCTATATTATTAGCCAACATAAAAGGGGAAGCAGCATCTGTGGCGATCCGCCAGAAATTGAAAGAAACCGATATAGCAGAACAACCATTTGAACTTGCCAATATCATGGAAAATCCTATGAAGAACTAGGAAGAGATAGTTTGGGTGGGAAGCCCGTAAAACCCCAACTAACTGAAAATCCTGAAAAGATATTTATTAAAAATAATCTAAACACTCCAAAAAAGAGCTGGGATGGAAATAAACAATCCACTCCCAAAGAAAAAAGATTCCAGCCCAGAGGAAGGTCTCCTCGGCGGAGAGAAAGATCTCCGGATCAAGGACACAAGTCTCCCCAGAGGGAGCCCTCTGAGAAAAGATACAACCTTAGAAATAGGGATAATCTAAAGAAACCTGATAGATATCAAGATATTGATACACGTCCCTCTCGATCTTTTCAGACTTCCTCGCAGAAATCGGAAAGAAGAGGACAATCAGAACAAAGGGAAGAGCACGTCAAGTCCAAAGACAAAGAACCTGCTCATCAAAGTAAAAAATTACAATTTCCAAGAAAGCATGTAGCCAGCATTAAAATAATCAAACATGCCGAGGATATTGAGGACACAGCTGAAAAACGGAGAGTGGGCCCAGACAGTGCTAGACAGCGCAGCAGAAGTGACCATAGCTCGCAAGATCCTGATGAATCATCTGGAGACAGTGGAAACGAATGAATACATTCAAGTGGAAACTGCAGACAGCAGAGTTAGCAAACCTCATAAAATATACGAGATAACACTACGTATAGAGGGAGATAAGGCTAGGAAAGTAAGGGGTCTATTTTGGGATAACCTTTCCAAAGGCTATGACATCCTTTTAGCTGAAAAGGACTGGCCACCAAAGTTTGTCAGGGAGTGCCCTCATCTCAAACCACATTCCAATTCATAAAAAATATACACTTGCAAGACAGTGGGCAGTAGCCCAAGCTCCTGCTTTATATAAAAATCATGTAGGATGGGATGAGGACTCTCCTCCTCACAAAATCCAATTAAAATGTCAACCAACTGCACAAAGGCAGTACCCAATTAAGCAAGAAGCTAAAAAACAGGTCAGGGAGATCTTAGATCAACTTGAATACCAGGGGGTGATTGAAACATGCACCTCACAAATGTACAATCCTTTGTTTCCTGTCTCCAAGCCAGATGATTCATATCGTCTAGTTTTGGACTACAGACACCTTAATTCATGTTGCAAGACATTTGCAGTACAAAACTCACACAGTGCAGCACTAATGAATAACATCGCGCGCAAAAAAATACAAAACAACATTAGACATCTCTAATGGATTCTTTTGTCAAAAAATTGCACCTGAAAGCAGGTATTTGACCGCTTTCTCAATAATGGGCTCGCAGAAGAAATTTCTGTCGACTCCCACAGGGGTTCAAGAATAGCCCAGGATTATTCTCAGCAAGAGTAACAGAGTTACTACAAATGTATGATGATGAGGCATTATCTTATGTCGATGACATCTATCTAACAGATGATGACTTGGATACTCACTTGAAAAGAGTGAACACCATAATACTTGGGTTCGCAGCAGAGGGTTACAAATTCAACTTTAAAAAGTCACGAATTGCCCATCTGACTGTCCTGTTTTTAGGATATGAATTATCAAGTGAAGGCAAAAGCCTAGCAGACAACTTCTTAGAAAAGTGTGCTGTACTCCAGCACCAAAAACGCTGAGGAACTTACAATCAATACTAGGTTTCCTGAATTTCGGAAGAACATACATTCTAAATTATGCAGAGAAGGTTAAACCTCTCTATGACTTAATAAAACCAGATTTAAACCAATCAATTGGACTCAAAAACACACCGAAATTTTGAGATCATTGCAAGCAGACATGTTAGTTAAAACAAAATTGCAAACTCGCGATGATACACGCAACCTTGTAATCCGAGTCATCCCAGGAAGATGCGGATTCACGTACTTGGCCTCTAATGAGGGAGAAAAGGTACCAATAGCATACAAATCACACTTGTACTCACAAGCTGAAAAAACATTCAGTCTTGCGAAAAATGTTGTAAATGCAGTTCAAACAGCTGTAGCAAAAGAAAGATCCCAGGCCCAAGGCCGACGGATTACTGTTTTAACAGCAGAATCAGCCTTCGAGGCATTAACAAGCCCATGTAATTTAACTACCGTGGCAATAGATCCAAAATGGATACAATGGGAAAATTCTCTTGCTACAGAAAAAGTGAAATACTATTTTGACCCGGAAATGAAAAAATTGAAATATCTAACATATGAAAAAGAATATCCTCTGCCTGACGACATTCTGCCCATACAACGTTACGCCTGTGTAATATACACAAACAGTTATGCAGAACCCTCAGTTTGGGGAAAACAAGCTTATAACGCTACGTGCGATGTTGTCAAATGCCGGTGGCGCGGAGGTAAATTGAGACCACTGGTAACAATGTCACAATCTGTAAAAGACAATTCAGGTCAACAAACTGAATTAATAGCTTTAAATATGGCGCTCGACATTGCCGATCGCGAATTCCCGACACTAATAGTGTGCGATTCGCACTCCTGCGTCAAATCATACAATGAAGACTTGCAGAAATGGGTTGAAAACGGTTACAAAGATGACACAGGTGCCACAATTAAGCAAAAATCGCTTTGGGAACAAGTAGTTCTTTTGCAGAAAGAACTACAAAAGACTCACGTGATCCATACACTGAGTCATCAGCGTGATGGCGTTCACGCTGCAGGGAATTTATTGGCTGAGACAGCCACAGCGGAAGCAACGAAACCGGCTTCCGTAGCCAAAAAAGGGTTCAGAAAAATACGTAGACGGGGAAACCATGCTGGCGGTAAAAACGTCCTCAAAAGGCGACTGTGCAGCATTACCCGTGAACTATCCACTCAATTATACATACATAATCGATGCAAACTCTGTTCCTTTTGCTCAAATCCCTGGAGTGGGGGATAGAGTGATTCCAAACACGAACAGGAGAGTCTTGCTAATAGCAGACGCACACATGGGTGAAGGTCTAGGGCACCGAAAGATCAAGGAATCTCTGAAGGAATTACAATCAGAATACTGGTGGCCGGGAATGAGCCTGCAACATCACAAATTTGTAATGAGCTGTCAAAACTGCAACAGAGATCGCAGTGGCGAACTGACCGAAGTAGTGCCAGAACACCAAATAGAAAGCATAAGGCGATCTATACGCATGATTAAACAGGGAACATGCGTCCCTATGTATATTATTTAAGACTAGATTCACTTAAAATGTAGACCCCAGCGCTCGGCTGACGCCAGAACTGTTATAAAAGATTTGCGAGTCTATATCGGCACATACGCAATTGGCATGCTACATTCTGACCAGGGTCCTGCTTTTAGCTCTCGAGCTTATAAGGAGGCCATGACAAGCATGGGCATTGCATTGCGGTATTCTTGGCCCTTCCATCCTGAGGGAAACGGGATTGTGGAAAGAAAAAACTAGACATAAAGCAATCTATAATGGCGAGGGTATTAGGTACGGGTACTGGGTGGGTCCAACATTTAACAAGTGTCCAAAGTAGTCTTAACAATCTGCCAAGAAATTCTCTAAAAGGTTTCAGTCCGTAAGAACTATTGTTTGGTGGGGGGCATGGTTTGGGAACCGATCGGGATGGCGGCGTGAGCCAGCAGCTCCGTGCCCGATCCCGCATATTATCCTGAGAATCACCATACACGCGCTGTTTGTAGCGCGGGCATCCTGTGCGGAGCACCGGGGTAGCAGAGGAGCATTGCTACGGGCCAGCGGGAGGCCGAGAAGTGCGCCGGGACCCGATCTCGGTGCTCGGAGGTGCTGCGTAGTGATAAGTAAGATGGCGGCGACCCCAAACTGCGGAGGCTGAACTACGAGAAACGACGGGCTGGGGCATAGTGCGGACCGAAGCCTGGAGGAGCGGGCGGAGTGAGGCCGCTGCAGCACGTGGCTTATCGGCTGGAGTGGTGGTGAAGAGCCCTCTCTGCTGCATTGTTGTTTTGCGGCCTGGGAGTCGCTCCCCCGTCACCGGCGATGGCGGCCGTGTGAGGAAGGCATCGCTCCCCGCCTCGACCTGGTAAAACCACAATCATGTGGCCAATAATAAGTAGTAGGCCCAGTGGACTCCCAAGATATAGCAGAAGACCAAATCTTGCTACAATCCAAGAGGTTCAAACTGAGAGACTAATCACATTTGACAAACCTGTAGTGATTAAAAAGGGACTATGCAATAATGCCATGGAACTTGTGCCTCTTGAAACCCAAATTGAAACAGTTCATCAAGAAACACCTGTCTACAACGATGTAGCCACAGACTATGCTAATGAAACAAAGAAAATTCCAAAAGCAAATAAAAATCCGGAAGCGATTCCAACAATTGACAGAACTGCATCTGGCTACTTCATCAATTTCGATGACTTTTCTGAGGATCCGAGCGAACCTGAAGAACAGCCAACAACAAAAACTTTTAAAGACAAAGTAACAGAACTCTTTCATCAACTCAAAGAAACCTATCTGATATCTCCATGGATTGAATTTTGGATTGTGTTAGGTGTACTTTTCCTCCTGCTTTGGCTCATCATGGTTCTTTGTTTGGGAAAATTCATTGAGGGAAAATATAGTACAATGGACACAGCAAGTCAGAACATCAACTTGGTCCTAAAACCACACAAGTCATCTCACATCGAGAAAAGAGAACTATCATCCGTGAATGTCACAGCCAATCCAATACCCGGTGGGGTAGCTTGGGACAAAACAGATTACGATATTTATGGCCCGGTCGAGCTCTTGAAGTATCCACACCAGTTCAAGATTTCATTGAGTGACTTTGTAAAACCGAGCACATTTTCTGATGATTGGGACTTTGAAAGTATTAATGATATGATGTCAGATTTAGTAATGTCAGCAAAATTTACAGAAGATGATTACTTGCAGGGTTCATCTAATTATGAAGAATTGTACTGCTACAACCACTATGCACATCACTACTTGCATAAATCTGCTCAACCTAGAAATGTTTTAAATTATAATCAATGGGAACATTGTGCAACTCCACCGAAAGGCAGTTCAAAAACATTTTATGAGATATTCCCATACTTCTCAGGGTTTAACACAAGTGAAGCAGAAGCCTTTTATTTCAAAATGTTAAATAAGACAGGAATGAAAACAATGCTTACAAACACTAAATTAATTTATTCAGAAGCATTTTATGAAAAAATGACTACATTTGGTTTTGATTTTTGGAAAAACAATATTGAAACAAAAACAATCTGGGGTACAAAAGATTGGCAGGTCCAAGGTATAGAATCTTTATTTAGAGCCTGCATGATCCCAGAACAAATTATATTCTTGAATGATACCATTCAACAGACAACCTGTCTTGGCCTAGCCAAAATTAAAGACTTGAACAAACCGTCAATTCCAAAGCCAACACCTGACAATAATAGCACTCTAGATGTTGAGATAGACGTATCCCATATTTTTATCCAAACAGAACACATCCTGATTGGAAAAAATGGTTGATCTGGCCCACAGACACAAATAACTGTCAAGATAGATTCCTGAACAAAATACAGGGGTTCGAATTGACCAGGCCAGACCACAGATACTCCCAGAGACAACATCCAGGGATAGTTACAACATACAGTGTAGGAAAACTCTGCCTCGAATGGCTACACACATCCACACTGGCAGAAATTAAGCAACACTTGACTTTACTTAAAGACGGTGCTGACTTGCGTGATTTCATAATGGGACCACGCAAACAGCGTCAAAAACGTTTCATAGCGGCCGGTACATATGCAGCTTACAACGAAGCTTGGAAAATAATGCAAATTGAAACAGCAGAAAAAATACGGGAAATTGACCGTATAAATTTGGAAAAATCACTTTCTGTTGTGGACAATGGGTTAATGACTCCGTCTTCCAGAATATATTCACTGGACAGTATTGTATCATCTGCTATGGATATAATAGACAAGACATATATATAATGCAGACAAGACTGCAGCAACAATGGAAGAAACGATCCTAGCTATACGCTATCGGGACCACATAACTAAAGTCCTTGGATTTGCCCGGCTAAGAGATCTGAATATGACCTGGTTTCTTTCATTCAGACCCATCTGGCAGAATTGTATCTTACCTGTGCTTCGATGTATGCTATGCGGAGAAGAATGCGTGTTGGAGGTCTGTCTTACACTACAATCAGAAGTACCATTGGATACAGATACTTTGCTAGGTCCTGTAACGGCTCATGCATCGTGTTGTCCCCAGCGGTTACCCATCCTGATGACGGCATTCGTTGAGACTTCACCACTGCGATTAAAGGGTAGTGAAGTACGAGATGAGAGCAACATCACCCAGGTACGACCTTCTGTGAGCACTGCTGATCCTGTCATCGATGATAGCAATCATGCTCACGACTGCACAGTTGCGGCATTTTCCAACTTGGTCGAACTTTCACCTGAAGCGGTAAACCACTTTTTTGAAAGTCTGTCTGAAATGATGTTTTCCCCAGAACAAAAAGAATAACTTTTAAGCAAACTAGTACACAGCGTTCCCTGAACTCTGAATTCGGCCTTCGACTTTGATAAACAAAAGCTACTGAACATATTTGGAACTATATTTTTTTTCTCTCTCTCTCCCCTGAAAGCGAAATTATTTTTTTCCCGATTCCAAAATATTTACCTTTTTTTGGCACATGTACTCTGCTTGAAGTAGAACTATTCTTAGAGAACAGAGCTTCTATTTTAGGAACTCTAAAGACAATATATCACGTCAGCCTCTAGCACATTTACAGCAACTGTCATTATATGTGATGGAATGGTCTCGACCCTTTTTTCTGTATTAAGAGCCATTTCATGTGTAAATTTTGCAAATCATTCATGCTGATATATATATGCATAGTTTTTTAATGAATGATTACACTGCTTGAAACACGTACAGTACCTATAATCATTTTCATGTATTTCGCATACACCATTTCAAATCCAGAAATGTATTTTGGGGTGGGTTGGTATACACTTGCACCTTTTCTGTTTACTATTGCTTAAGTTTTAGTAATGATGGACATTAATTCGTGGAGTGGGTGTAGTGTGTTATCTAGGAAACCTGAATCGATATTCCTATTTTATGCCCTTGTCCGGTTATAATCAATAATGTCCATACAACGGCATAATAATCATATCCATAATTCAGTCGTAGCACATGCTGTCACATTAAGCAAGTCTACTTCTTCGGCCCCCTAGTAAGCACACCGAGTTCTCTAAACAAAACCAAGCCTCCAACAACCTGGGAAATCCCCCTTGCCTTTGTTTTGATTTCGTCCTAGAACTCCAGTAAAGCACTGTAAGAACGGCCAGTTCTTAGTGACATCTTTATTGACGTCTTATGTCCAACCTTACGTCAAACCCAGGCACCTTTCAGGTATAAATATACCAATGTTGCCTTAAGCAAACACACGGTGGTGAATCTGGAGCAGAGCAGCTATCTACTTGCCTGAAAGCCCTGCTGATGCGAGAGCCCACGGACGCTGCCCCTCCGCCTTGGCGCGCTGAGAAAGACGCTGTCTTCTCTCCTGCCGAGAAATCCAGCTCCGGCGTTTCCAGCCTACCCTTTTGGGTTGCTTGGATATCGAGTCCTGAGAGAGAGATACCAGACCTCCTGCTTTCTATTACCCAGGTACGGAACTGACTAAACCCTTACAGAGAATTCTTGAGTCAGATTCTTGGCAAAACAAACTTAACTTAAACTGCTACTTACTTACTCCTTCCCACGTATTAGGCTTAGGTCAGGTACACCGGGGTCGGCATATTTAGAAGGACAAGTTTGAGTCAGATTAGTCAATGTATATATGTATGTATATATTTTATCTATCTTAAAGTATCATATGGCTAAGAAACCATATCAATGCTTTTACAGTATTATTTTATAATCCTCCTTTTACTGTACGCACTTTACTTTACCATGAGTATTACAATCGTGGCAATTCCTTTCTCTTGCATGAGGAAGAAGACTGCTCAATAAATAACACCTTTTATTGAAAACGCCTGTCTCTCTTTTCTCTGCATTCTGGTGAAACTAAGTACGCACACTTGACTGAGTGAAATAGCTGTCTTTTGTTTTCACACGACTCTAGAGATATACTCTTATTCAGGGAGAGCAAAGTTGTCATGTTGTATGGTTGTCAGAAGCTAATCCCTTCTTGTCTATCCAGGGAGGTTAAACTCCTCGTTTATTCGAGAAAATTTCTAGTGACCTCTGAGCTAGCTGGCAAACCTTAAGTCTAATATAGTCAGTAGAGACCTAGATAACCTCAGTCCTACGTCTACACTGCTGAATATATTATTCCAATGCGCAGAGCCTATTGGGAATATAGGAACTACACTACAAACTCACAATGGTAACAATGTGATACACTGTGCACAATACCATTCCAAGATGGCCGCACAAAAACTGGCTCAGCAGCCCTGGCACAGAAGCGCAATCATTTTCAGGCTGATGTGCACATGCGATCAGATGACACGCTGTCACAGACAAGGCAATAGAGCAACGGCAGAAGTGTGTGGACCCATTCCTTTGTGCTGTATGCCGTCATGAACAGGGGCAGACCCTGAATTAGAGACGAACAGACAAATGGCTGAAGAGGGTTGACCTATTTCTCTATGCTGTATGTGGTCATGGACGGAAGCAGAACACGCGAACAGACAAATGGCTGAAGAGGGCAGGCCCATTCTTATGTGCCGTATGCGGCCATGGACAGAGGCAACCATGACTGACTCTCGAACAGACAAACGGCTGTCCCAAAGCACCTCTAAATCTTTATGTATCCATATGCCATTTTTTAGTATAAAACTGAGCTAGCATTTGAGTTAATAGATACGTTTAAGAGTGCCAAGAAGAATAATACTCTAGTATTGCATAGTGATGTCACCACAGACAACCTGTCATGTATCCGTTGTTTACAAACAGTGAATTATTATGTAATTTAGCGTCACAATATATGCACATTTCACCCTATTGTGTTCCCCCAAGGTAAGAGTCACCCACCCCCTCATCACACCCCAACCAGGGATGTATGACATTACAACGCATGCTTTTACATCGCATGCCTTTACAACGCTGTTTTTACAACGCATGTCTTTACAACGCATAGCGCTCTGGGGCGCTGGATAGTGAATAGTTTAATTTACTATTCCAACTCCAGTCCCCGTGGATAGTAGGGAAGGTGTTGGATAGTAAATTAAACCTATTCCCTATCCTAGAGCGCCCCCCAACGCAATGCGTTGTAACGGTTTACGTTGTGAAAGTTGCGTCGTAAAGGCACTGCATGGTAAAAGTTGCGTTGTAAAGGATGTTTTCCCCCCAACCCCCGTATCGGGTCCAGCAGTCTACACTTTTACAGGGTTCCTTTCTGCCATCGCTCCGTAGGCCAAAGATATGTATGCTAATCCCAGTGTCACTCTTGAGGTGGCCGGGCGCCCTCAACTTCTGTTGATAATCTTGGGCCATTGGCTGTACCAAAGGTCTCTGCATTCGCTCAGCTCATGTGATGGGTGCCCTCTTCCATGGCCATGGCACGTCACACTTCTGCAGTCCAGTGAGCTGTGGTGGGCGGGACTTCCTTCTTCCACTGTGTCACACCCAGACATTTTCTGGCGCCCACCATGTGACCTCCAGAGTATATTAAAGTCAGATCCTTCGAGTGCTGCGTGCTTGGCCCAATGAGGTGAGTTGTGGGTGACGTGTCAGATAGAGCTTCTCAACACTTCCTATATGTGCCTTAAAACCTCCTTACAGGATGTCTGGGGTATTGAGAAGCCTATCTGATGTGTAGCATCGCCCCCGCCTCCTGTCCACCTGTTTCTGCCTCCTTTGCTCATCTCCAACATTTATCAGAACCTCCTGGGCTTGCATGATCCAACCCACCTGGAGTGGCCGCCCTCTCATCCTAGTTTATACTCAGTGCGCCTGCGATGCAAACTTCTCAAACTTCTGGGCGCTGTGCACCTGGCCCTTCCCTGCCACTTGTCTGGAACTTTCCTTCCAAGCTCCAGTTCTCATGGAGTTTCGCATTTCCATTTTAAGGGTAAGCCACTTTCAGATCTGAAAATAATGTACAATGTTGACACTAGACCTTTTCTGGGTTCAAACCTTGAATAGGAACTTCCAGATGTCGTTTGCTGCCCCTTGGCTGTAGCCTGGTGGGTTGGAGTGCCCAATGTTCAACTGCGCCCATGAGACGTGTCCGCTTCGATTCTAGAAAGGAGTTTATATGACCCCCCCCTCGTGAATAAATCCTTGAGAGGCGGCTTTCTCTTGCTTTCCATCTCTCATTTGAAGTCCAATCCCACGCCAGGGCGAAAGGTGGCTTGACCAACGCACAGTGCTGTTGTGTCCCTAGATGCAAGCGCTGTACTTGTTATGTTTGATATGTAAAGATCCTGGGTGGTGGGGGAGGGCGGGGGGGATCTGAACCCTTTGGGCTCCCAGGGGGTGTCCCTTAGTGGACTCATGGTCAATGCTTCATCCAATGTTTCTCCGTTTCATGAAGAGACCCCTCAACGGTAGCACATGGGTGAAAGCGTAAGAGTATTTTGTGTCTGGTTGCTCAGTGGACTAATGCATCCACTGTAGGGGTCTGTGTTCGACCTCATGGTCACAGGTTCAAACCCCGGCGGGTCTACTCAGCCTTTCATCCATCTGAGGTCGATAAAATGAGTACCATTGAGTTGGGTAACAAACATCTGTTATTCAGCGCCAAGAGACCTCGTTGGGGTGAACGTGCGCTTTACAAAGACACGTGTTATGTTATGTTATGCCTGACCACGCGTGCTGGCTTGCTGGCTGGCGGCCATGGGTTTCTTCCTGGTAGTCATGCCCTACCTTGGCCCAGTAAGTTAAGAGGGCTCAAAGAGGGCAGCGCCCACTGGCCACGTGAAGCCTTGTCCATCTCTGGGTTGAGCTAGAGGGCAGGCCTTGGGTATCTGGCAGAGGGGGTCGCTCCTTTTAATGGCGGGCATCTTTTAAGCACGGCTGCCGGCCACGCACGAAGGCTGTGAGGAAGATTTCCAATTTGTCCTCAGTCATTTTAAATCCTGAGACGCCCTCAGATAGCTCAAGAGTTTCCATCAATAACGGCCGGACTCAGGCTCAGGAGTGTAAGGAGGGCACCGTCTGCAAAAGACCCACTTTATGCCTAGCCTCCAAACCTCTCATGCCTCTAATGTTGGGTTATTTCCTTGTGCGGTGGCGGCCCCTTAACAGGGGCGTCGAGACGTGGCCGCCAGGCTCCAGATGGCAGGAGGAAGAGGAGGGGCTAGCGGGCTGAGGCACTCTCCATCTAGAGAGTGCGGTTTAAAACCACAGCACTCTTTAGCTGGAGGTCTGGATTGCGCATGTCTGAGGGGTGTCGTTCAACTACGACCCCCTCACACAGGCGCACAACTTTTTATTCAGCAGACTTACTGCGCATGCCTCAGGCAGCACAGTGTATCTGCTAAAGTGTGGCTGTCAGGGCACACATCAGTGCATCTCTGAGGCCAATGAGAAGCCGGTCAGAGCAGTGGGGGCGGGACCACAGCTCTGTCCCAGCTTCTGATAGGGCTGCGCCTCCAGTCCTATCACGAAGCTTGGACAGTGTCGGAGTTGAGTCCTTCCCTTTGTAATACGGGCCCTGCGGCTTGGACTTGCCCCTCGTTGGGAACCCCAGGACAGCGCCAGATTCCTTCCCTGCTGCTGTCGTGGAGCTTCCGAGTTGCCAGCAAGGCAAGTAAAACAAACATTTGCAATGCAATAGGTTTCGCATTTGCAAGAGTTTAAGCTATTCAAATCAAATCAAATCAAATATAGCTTTATTCGGCATTTCACCAACACCATATAAGCGAGCATTACAAAAATACAATTTAAAACGGCATTAATTGAAATTTACACAGTAAAAGCAAGTGATTACATAAATTCACAATTTTTACCCTAAGCATTAGTTCATTTAATATTAAAAAACCGTTTAAAAGGAGACTTATTTCTCTATCTAAAGATTGGTTGAATGTGTGAGTCCTTACATTTGCTTGCTGAATAGGTCGAGGTAAATATGACATATTTGTGTATTATATGATGTTATTAGGCACATAATAATACTCCACAAACCCTCAACCTACTAATCGTTTCTCATGGACCCTCTACATTTTATAATAAATGACAGAAATTTTATCATTACTCCAATTGTACATTCGTCTTGAAGCAAGTACAATCTGTGTAGGGCTGCTTTACAGCTTCTTAGGCCCCACAGTTTCAGCAGGGGTAGTAAGTGTATTTTCCTACCCCGTTGATAGTACTTGCAGAAGAGTATGCAATGTATATTGGACTGAGTGGCTATTCCATCACATGGGCACTTAATCGTTTTCACCGCCCAATCATTAGGGGTAGGGAACGTTATTAACCTAAAAAAACAGTCTGTCCTCAGACGAGCTAACAACATTCTATGGTAAGGGGAGATATTTGGCGCCAGGTAAGGATGTAAGCCTTGTTCGTACAAAATCTGGCGGTGGGCTATAATGGTGGACTTACTCCCGTCTACATAATATCTCCTATCCTCCAATAGGCCTAGACACATCTCTTTTAATGCTTTTTTGGTGATTTGGGCACATGATATTGGGTCCGCGAAGAATTCTGATTTGCCGATGGAATTCAGGAATTTTTTTACGTAAATTAGCCAGGGTTGTTTGGCGCCATTTCCTTGCTGCATGCAATCCTGAATCACCTCCCTATTAAAAGTCGTGTCCTCGCATGTCCATATCTTGTGCCACAGCATAACTGGCGCTATCTTTATGATGTCCCCAATGTGAGATCTACCCAGTTCGCTGTGGCAGATGGTGGTGGATGTGGAACGCGGGACTCCTAGGAGGTACCTCAGGAAAGCATTTTCCACCCTTTGGATTTCGGAGCTATCTGCTAGTCCCCAAATCCCTGCCCCATAGACAGCTGTGGAGACACATTTTGCTGCATAAATCTTTAGTAGTGTGTCTACAGGCTTCCCGCCCAGTTTTTTGGCAAATTGCTTAACCGCCCCTATTGCGCGTGTAAATGCCAGGTTTCGGGAGGTAATCGCTGCGGACCATGACCCCCTATTGCTAAAAACGATACCCAGATAGGAAAAAGTTTTTGACATCGCTATTTTTGATTTACTTACAAATGTTTTACAGTCTGGGGCTTTTTTCCTCGTTGTACATGACATCGTGAATGTTTTCCCCACATTTATTATAAGGCCTCTCATACTCATAAATGTAGCAAAACCTGTTAGTGCCTTTTGAAGTCCCAGCTGAGTGCGGGCCATTATCACCGCATCATCGGCATATAACAATAGCGGGACTGCAAGACTGTTTATCTTGGGGTAGTCCACCTCTAGGGCATTCATCGAGTCTGCTACCTCGTTTATATATAGATTAAATAAAAACGGTGCAAGAATGCAACCCTGGCGAACTCCCTTGCCAATAGGAAATTTTCTCGTTCGCTCGCCATTTTTGCCATATCTCACCGAAGCTCCTGCATCTCGGTAAAGTTCCTGGATAAAGGTTAGGATGTTTTTATCTATCCCCATTTTGATCAAGGATTTCCACAGGGTTTCATGATCCAGACAATCGAAAGCCGAGGTTAAATCGACAAATGTCAGGAATAAGTTCCCTTTTTTAGATCCAATATATTTATTTATTATAAGGGACAGGTTTAAACCCTGTTCTATGGTTCCCACCCCCGGCTTAAAACCATATTGAAATTTTGAGAGTAACCCATTTTCCTTGGACCAAGTTTGTAATTTGGTTAGGAGGACCCTGCCAGCAACCTTCATTAAGTTGTCTAACAAAGAAATGGGGCGATAACATCTTGGGTCTTGTCTATCTCCTTTTTTGAAAATTGGGATGACTATCGCTTCCTTCCATGTACTGGGGAAACCTAATTTGGTATAAGCATTTAAAACGTTTGCTAGTAGGGGTGCCCAGAGACCTACATTTCCTTTAAAGAGATCAATGGGTATACCATCAGGCCCAGGAGCCTTTAGGCTCGCACTCTGTGATATCGCTTGTTCCAGATCTGCGGGGGTGAACATTACGTTTAATGGGAAATTTCCCTGTGATTGTGAAAGGGTCTCACTCTCTTTAACCCTTTCTTCTTGTGCAGTCGGCACAGGTGAGTCCTTCTTGTAAAGTGCAGTAAAATGTTTGACCCAGACATCTTCAGCTATGGCGATTTCCATGGTGTCTACCTTCCTATCCATAAAGAAAGGGGCGTTTACCTCTTTCCAAAAGGACGTGTTGTCCCTTAATGCACTTGCCTTTATCAAGGCTTCCCAGGCTGCATTTTTAAGTTCTTTCTTCCTTGTCAGGGTAGTAAGCTTATAAACTTGTCTGGCTTCCTTGACTTGATTGCTATCCCTGGGTATAGTCTTTAGTGCCTGTAGGAGAGTTTTATGAGCACTTGTGCAAGCTCGGTTGAACCAGCCATGTGTTCTCGTTTCTTCCTTTGCCTTTAATTTTTTGGTTAGCTTGGCATTTATTTCTACTTTAATCTGATCAAATGCTTGTATTATTTGTTCCGGATTAGTGCTTAATTCCAGGCAGGTATTAAATTGTCTAGTTTCTTTCTGTAATAGTTCTTTCAAAAAGTTCGTGGGTTCAATTTTTGCCCATTTAGTGGCATAGCCGTTTTTCCTGGCCAATGCCACTGAACGGCCATGTAATATCTCAGTGGTACTAGTTTTTTGCGCGCCCATTTTCCCTAATTTAAGGGAGGTGCTAATGGGGTAATGGTCACTCATTGCTAGGTCCTCCGTTTCAAAACCACCCACCCAACCTTGGTTCCTATTTGAAACCAGGATAAAGTCTATCACAGTACCTGCCCCGTGGCCAAAAAAGGTTCTTTGAAACTGTACTGGTGGCTGGCAAAGTTCATTTGCAAATGCCAGATCCCATTCATGCATGAAATGATTTAATAGATTGCCCCCTAAGGAGTGTTCAAAATGTGTAGTGGGGTCCCCTTGCGCATCCACAATGCCACAATTTTTTGTCTGGCTATAGGGACATAGGTGGCAATTAAAGTCTCCTGCTATCAGTAAGCAGTCTGCCGCCTGTCCGCCTTTTTTTAACAACGAATCCAGTTCCGCTATTAGACTATTTACCTCTACTTTTGGGATATTGTTATAGAGGTTTATCAGGAAGAAACAACGCCCATTTAGTTTAAAAGACAAACCTTGTAGTGAACTCCCTACCCCTTTCTTTGGCCCATTTGCCTCATAGTTATTCTGTTCTATGTTACAGAGGTTAGAGGTGAAAATACAAAGTCCCCCCGAACCCCTGCCTCGGTTACCCTGGGTCGAGGGAATATAAAAGGTGCTAAACCCCTCCACTGATGTCTCGTGTGGGTCCCAACACTCCTGCAAGCAGACTATATCCTGCTTTTCCATAAAAGTTAGGAATAGCTGGTCTCGCGCTTTTTTCGCAAGACCCGCAATGTTCCAGGAAGATATCTTAAGCATACAAAACCCCTCTTTAATAGCACGTGGTTTTTCCTGTCTGATTTGTAAGACCCTACTCATATCTTGGGCTAATATAGACACTGGAAGCGCATGGTTAGTATTTGCTACTGGGGTGCGGCCATCATGGTTTTTGTGTGGAGGATCAATAACTTCTAAGAACCCCGTGGTAACCTTTTTTGGTCAATCGACCATGTCTAGACAGTCAAATCTGTTCCTCATGGGGACCCCCTCCCAATAGTCGAAATTTGGGTTGCCTCTACTATGATGCCAGGTGCGGGGATTCCAGCCTCTGTTCCATCCATTATTATTATTGTTCCTATTTCTATTTCTGTTGGTATATCCCACCTGGGTCCAGGGCCAATCCTGCACATCATTCCATCCATTTCTGTTTTCGTTTAACGGGGGATAGAAAAAAGAAAGGCGCTGTACATCCACCCCCCCCCTTTTTTCAAGTGCTGGCCAGGAGGCGATATAATCAGCCATGGCAGGGTCGTCGCAATTGATTATCACGCAATCACCCTGTAAGCTTTTATTGGTATCCCCTATCCAAAAAACTCTTCTGACTGAGTTGATTCTGTTCTGGTGCGATGGCTGTATTGGTCTATTTTGGCTAAGCCATTGCAGAACTTTATTTCTCAGAGACCACTGTGGCTCATCCGAGCCCTCTGGTAATTCTGAAACCCCTGTTAGGACAACAGTGAACGGGGTGGCCTCAGGTGGGAGATGGAACGGCCGTCTAGATCTAAAACCCGTCCTCTGTTTCTCCTGATCTTGAGGGGGCTGCGATTTTTGGAGTTTTTGTGTGTTCTCCTTTAAATTTGCTAGCTGTGTGTTTAGTGCCACTATGGCTGGGCTAGGTTGTACATTATCACTCGCAGTGATGAGTTGGCTCTTACCCTCTACAGTTTGTTGTTTGGGCGTGTTTTGTGGATTCTGTTTTGTGTTTTTCGTGGTCTGAGTATTACCTTCTTTAACTGGTCCACAGGACTTTGGGCCAGCAGCTGGTGTTATGGGTGGGTGAGTTGACTTAGCCGATTTGGCCGGCTTACTTGGTTGTTTGGTCTTTCCCTCCCCCATATCGGGGATGCTAAGTGACTTCTGCGTGAATGCAGGAGTATTTAATTTGGCGAGTTGTTTTTCTATTACCCTTATGCTTTTCTCCAAAGGTTTCAGGTGGTGTTTTAACAGTTCCCCCATACTATTCGTGAGGAAATCGTGTAGTGTCACACATGAGGTACAGGGTTTTTGTATGCCCCCTGCTGCGCCTAGTGTATCTGGGTTCCCCAGTATCATGATGTTCCGTGGGGGCGTGTTTAGGATCACACTATTAGATGGCGTTGGTGTTTGCAACACTACAATGTTGTTACTGTTTGTTTTCAGATTATTAGAGGTCCCACCATTTAGAGAAACTAACAATTGTGCGTGTGGGTTCGCCCCCTTGTTTGTTCTCTTAGGTATAGCACCCTCCCGGGCCCCCATGGTGTTAGATTCTGTGGGCAGTTCCTGTGTATGTAAAAGTTGTAAATCTGGTGTTTTTTCCAGATCCACCCTAGAGTCAGACACAGAACCTAGTGATAGCTGTGTTGCTGATAGATCCACAGTGTTTGGTACTGTGTGTATTTGTGCGCTAGTTGGAATCAGCAGGGGTATGATCGGCCCCTTTTGTATGGGGGTTTGTGCTGACGCCAGTGGGCCCATGGACGATCTTTTTCTGGCCATCTCCAGTTCATGGGACACCCGCCTATCTATCAGTTGAATAGTATTGTCAATGGCTGCATTGGCCTTGTGTAAGAATAGGTCAAGTGGACCCGTGATGTCGGTGGTTTTATCGGTTTTTTTGCTTCTTGTGACTCTAGTCATAATTTGGGGCTCTACTTCACGGGGGCTATAACTTAAAGGTCTCATGCAAACAAGGCTAGTATCGCTGTTTCAACTAGACAATTTGACCCACTATATTAAAACCTCGCCGAGTAACTACTGGGCAGAGGAGGATACAAACAATACTAACAAAAATGAAAATACCGTGGCCCAGTCCAGTCTCTCACAGTCTGGAACGGGCTGAAACGGGCCCGCCCTTGGCCCGGGCTTCTCCTCGCGCGCGTCCCGCGTTGCGTGTGATGTGGTTCTATTTAAAGTAACATATACGCACGGGGGCGTTTACCGCCGGGGGAAGAGGCACCAGGTGTGAGAAGCAAAGGCTTCTGGTCCTCGCAGTCCCCCGGTGCAGGCAGCCAAAGATGGTGGGGTCAAGCGCACGCTGGGAGCTGGTAGGCACTCCGTCGACCACAGGAGAGCTCCCACCAGCAGCGCTACCTCGCTGGTGTCAGGATTCCGGCAAGAGTTCGCAGCAAAAGCGTCCCTCGTTTCCAGAGCAGCAGAGTCAGGTTAGTGAGCGGCACCCGCGGAGCGGGTGGCGCGAAAAGTTAAATGCGGCAAGTAGTGGGCGTTACCGCCGGGGGAAGAGGCACCAGGTGTGAGAAGCAAAGGCTTCTGGTCCTCGCAGTCCCCCGGTGCAGGCAGCCAAAGATGGTGGGGTCAAGCGCACGCTGGGAGCTGGTAGGCACTCCGTCGACCACAGGAGAGCTCCCACCAGCAGCGCTACCTCGCTGGTGTCAGGATTCCGGCAAGAGTTCGCAGCAAAAGCGTCCCTCGTTTCCAGAGCAGCAGAGTCAGGTTAGTGAGCGGCACCCGCGGAGCGGGTGGCGCGAAAAGTTAAATGCGGCAAGTAGTGGGCGTTACCGCCGGGGGAAGAGGCACCAGGTGTGAGAAGCGAAGGCTTCTGGTCCTCGCAGTCCCCCGGTGCAGGCAGCCAAAGATGGTGGGGTCAAGCGCACGCTGGGAGCTGGTAGGCACTCCGTCGACCACAGGAGAGCTCCCACCAGCAGCGCTACCTCGCTGGTGTCAGGATTCCGGCAAGAGTTCGCAGCAAAAGCGTCCCTCGTTTCCAGAGCAGCAGAGTCAGGTTAGTGAGCGGCACCCGCGGAGCGGGTGGCGCGAAAAGTTAAATGCGGCAAGTAGTGGGCGTTACCGCCGGGGGAAGAGGCACCAGGTGTGAGAAGCAAAGGCTTCTGGTCCTCGCAGTCCCCCGGTGCAGGCAGCCAAAGATGGTGGGGTCAAGCGCACGCTGGGAGCTGGTAGGCACTCCGTCGACCACAGGAGAGCTCCCACCAGCAGCGCTACCTCGCTGGTGTCAGGATTCCGGCAAGAGTTCGCAGCAAAAGCGTCCCTCGTTTCCAGAGCAGCAGAGTCAGGTTAGTGAGCTATTCAAATTGTAAATGACTATGACTTTTTTCCTCTGTTTTGATCATTAACACATAAATAAAAGGCACTGCCATTTACAATGCCAATAGCTTACACTCGTGCAAATGCGAGACCTATTTCATTTCAAAGAAGTGGCCGGCATTGTCCCGGGCTGCTTGGAAAGTGAAAGCGTGCATCATGCGTTGAATGTTGAATTGGGGAGAGGATATGGCCTAACGGCTAGGACAGTCGATCTCAAATCTGGGGAACCCAGTTCGAGTCTCAGCAATGACACTCAACATCCTGTGATTCTGGGCAAATCACTTAATCTCCCAGGGCCTATCAAAAATGAATGTGTCCTCGTGTAACGCAACTGGTGATCACGTAAAGAGCTCTGATACCCGATACCTATGGTTCAAGTTTGCGCTATATAAGATTCTGGGGAAAAAAATGTTTCAGGAAAGCATGTCCTGTCTGCAGAAGGAGAAACTCATTATGGAAAATATTGCTTACAGACTAAATAAGACATTCCTTGTAACAACAGAAGTAAAAGGACCAGTCCTCATGGGAGGTCACAAATGAAGACAAGGCGGTACTAAGGAGGGACTAGCAAGCCTATTAATGAATCAGCAGCCAGCATTTATGAAGGAAAATGACACAAGCCAATGAAAAATATGGGCGGAGAGTGGGCGGGGCTTCAAGTCCACACTTGAATAGTACAGCATGCCTCGCAGGAGCCCATGCGATGCCCAGGCTCGACCCAAAATAAGTATTTAGCTTTGACTGTTTGTGTGTTTGTGAGTGAGAGTGAGTGAGAGTGAGTGAATGAAACTGAATGAGTGTGTATTGTGAGAGTGTATTGTGAGTGTGTTTAAATGTGTCAACGACACTAAAAATGATTGAGAATCAGTGGCCGAGAGTGTATATTTATGTGAAAGTGAATGTGAGGGCGTGAATGAAAGGCTGAGATTGAGTTAGGAGTTTAAGAGACGGAGTGGAAGTGAGTCCGGGAAATAGCTATCTCTGGTGCAGCAGGGGCAGTTGCACCAGGCCCCACAGGCCTGAGGGACCTACTACATGCAATTTATTAAAACTGAGCACCTGTACATTAGGAGTTATGAGATTCAGAGGGTGCAAATGGGTGTTTGTGCTTTTGTGAGTGAGAAGTAGTGAATGTGAGTGTGTTAGTGAGTATAAGGAAGAATGGAATGAGTAAGTGTGTGTTAGTGAGTATAAGGAAGAATGAGTGAGTGTGAGTGTGTTAGTAAGTATAAGGAGGAAGGAGTGAGTGTGAGTGTGTTAGTGAGTATAAGGAAGAATGAGTAAGTGTGTGTTAGTGAGTATAAGGAAGAATGAGTGAGTGTGAGTGTGTTAGTGAGTATAAGGAAGAATGAGTAAGTGTGTGTTAGTGAGTATAAGGAAGAACGAGTGAGTGTGAGTGTGTTAGTGAGTATAAGGAAGAATGAGTAAGTGTGTGTTAGTGAGTATAAGGAAGAATGAGTGATTGAAGAATATACAGTGGCTTCTAGCCGAATTATCAAATATACAACCTTCGGTTTAAGGAAGGAGTGAGTGTGAGTGTGTTAGTGAGTATAAGGAAGAACGAGTGAGTGTGAGTGTGTTAGTGAGTATAAGGAAGAATGAGTAAGTGTGTGTTAGTGAGTATAAGGAAGAATGAGTGAGTGTGAGTGTGTTAGTGAGTATAAGGAAGAATGAGTGAGTGTGAGTGCATTAGTGAGTATAAGGAAGAATGAGTGAGTGTGAGTGTGTTAGTGAGTATAAGGAAGAATGAGTGAGTGTGAGTGCGTTAGTGAGTATAAGGAAGAATGAGTGAGTGTGAGTGCGTTAGTGAGTATAAGGAAGAATGAGTGAGTGTGAGTGTGTTAGTGAGTATAAGGAGGAAGGAGTGAGTGTTAGTGTGTTAGTGAGTATAAGGAAGAATGGAATGAGTAAGTGTGTGTTAGTGAGTATAAGGAAGAATGAGTGAGTGTGAGTGTGTTAGTAAGTATAAGGAGGAAGGAGTGAGTGTGAGTGTGTTAGTGAGTATAAGGAAGAACGAGTGAGTGTGAGTGTGTTAGTGAGTATAAGGAAGAATGAGTAAGTGTGTGTTAGTGAGTATAAGGAAGAATGAGTGAGTGTGAGTGTGTTAGTGAGTATAAGGAAGAATGAGTGAGTGTGAGTGCATTAGTGAGTATAAGGAAGAATGAGTGAGTGTGAGTGTGTTAGTGAGTATAAGGAGGAAGGAGTGAGTGTGAGTGTGTTAGTGAGTATAAGGAAGAATGAGTGAGTGTGAGTGTGTTAGTAAGTATAAGGAGGAAGGAGTGAGTGTGAGTGTGTTAGTGAGTATAAGGAAGAATGAGTGAGTGTGAGTGTGTTAGTGAGTATAAGGAAGAACGAGTAAGTGTGTGTTAGTGAGTATAAGGAAGAATGAGTGAGTGTGAGTGTGTTAGTGAGTATAAGGAAGAATGAGTGAGTGTGAGTGTGTTAGTGAGTATAAGGAAGAATGAGTGAGTGTGAGTGAGTGTGAGTGTGTTAGTGAGTATAAGGAGGAAGGAGTGAGTGTGAGTGTGTTAGTGAGTATAAGGAAGAATGGAATGAGTAAGTGTGTGTTAGTGAGTATAAGGAAGAATGAGTGAGTGTGAGTGTGTTAGTAAGTATAAGGAGGAAGGAGTGAGTGTGAGTGTGTTAGTGAGTATAAGGAAGAATGAGTGAGTGTGAGTGTGTTAGTGAGTATAAGGAAGAACGAGTGAGTGTGAGTGTGTTAGTGAGTATAAGGAAGAATGAGTAAGTGTGTGTTAGTGAGTATAAGGAAGAATGAGTGAGTGTGAGTGTGTTAGTGAGTATAAGGAAGAATGAGTGAGTGTGAGTGCGTTAGTGAGTATAAGGAAGAATGAGTGAGTGTGAGTGTGTTAGTGAGTATAAGGAGCAAGGAGTGAGTGTGAGTGTGTTAGTGAGTATAAGGAAGAATGGAATGAGTAAGTGTGTGTTAGTGAGTATAAGGAAGAATGAGTGAGTGTGAGTGTGTTAGTAAGTATAAGGAGGAAGGAGTGAGTGTGAGTGTGTTAGTGAGTATAAGGAAGAATGAGTAAGTGTGTGTTAGTGAGTATAAGGAAGAATGAGTGAGTGTGAGTGTGTTAGTGAGTATAAGGAAGAATGAGTAAGTGTGTGTTAGTGAGTATAAGGAAGAATGAGTGAGTGTGAGTGTGTTAGTGAGTATAAGGAAGAATGAGTAAGTGTGTGTTAGTGAGTATAAGGAAGAATGAGTGAGTGTGAGTGTGTTAGTGAGTATAAGGAAGAATGAGTAAGTGTGTGTTAGTGAGTATAAGGAAGAATGAGTGAGTGTGAGTGTGTTAGTGAGTATAAGGAAGAATGAGTAACTGTGTGTTAGTGAGTATAAGGAAGAATGAGTGAGTGTGAGTGTGTTAGTGAGTATAAGGAAGAATGAGTAAGTGTGTGTTAGTGAGTATAAGGAAGAATGAGTGAGTGTGAGTGTGTTAGTGAGTATAAGGAGGCAACATCGGAATCCAGGACAAGGCACTGGAATGGATCACCTCCTTCCTCGACGGAAGAACACAGAGAGTCCGCCTACCACCGTACAAGTCAGAGGCCACCAAAGTCATCTGCGGCGTCCCTCAAGGATCCTCACTGAGCCCCACCCTCTTCAACGTCTACATGAGCCCCCTCGCGGCCATCGCACGCCAACACAACCTCAACATAATCTCCTATGCCGACGACACCCAGCTGATCCTCTCCCTGACCAACGACCCCGCCACCGCCAGAGCCAACCTGCACGAAGGGATGAGAGATGTAGCCGAATGGATGACGACCAGCTGCCTGAAACTGAACTCGGACAAGACGGAGGTCCTCATCCTGGGCTCCTCGCCCTCCGCCTGGGACGACTCCTGGTGGCCCCCCGCCCTGGGCACCGCACCCAAACCGACGGACCACGCACGCAACCTGGGCTTCATCCTGGACTCCTCCCTCTCCATGACCAGACAAGTAAACGCCGTCTCCTCGTCTTGCTTCAACATCCTGCGCATGCTACGTAAGATCTTCCGGTGGATCCCCACCGAGACAAGGCAGACGGTCACCCAGGCCCTCGTCACCAGCCGACTGGACTACGGCAACTCCCTCTACGCCGGAACCACCACCAAACTCCAGAAGAGACTCCAGCGGATCCAGAACGCCTCGGCCAGACTCATCCTCGACATCCCACGAACCAGCCACATCTCCGGACACCTGAGGGATCTGCACTGGCTCCCGGTCAACAAGAGAATCACCTTCCGGCTCCTCACCCACGCACACAAAGCCCTACACGACCAAAGCCCGAGCTACCTCAACAACCGGATCAACTTCTACACTCCCAAGCGCCTCCTCAGATCAACCAGCCTCGCCCTCGCCGCCGTCCCCCGCATCCGAAGAGCGACAACAGGAGGAAGGTCCTTCTCCTACCTGGCTGCCAAGACCTGGAACTCCCTGCCGACCGACCTACGCCTGACCCAAGACCACCTCGCCTTCAGGAAGCAGCTCAAGACCTGGCTGTTCGAGCAGTAACGGCACCCCCCCCCCCCCCCCCAGCGCCTTGAGACCCTACGGGTGAGTAGTGCGCTCTATAAAGGACCTGATTGATTGATTGAAGCTTCTCTTGTTTTTATTGACAGTGCTCTTCCCACGTCTTCTATTTTTTCCAATGAACTCACAATACCAGAGGTTGTAGATTCTATTTTTTCCGTTTTTATATTGCATTTAATCCGCCTAAGTTTACACTTCATCTTTCAAATCGTCGTGTCTGGCTCTCTTGAATGTCCTTATCTTTTGCTTAATGTCTTTCATATATTTTCTATTTTATATGGTCAATACCTCATGTTTGTTTAATTTCTTCTTTCTGTTCTATTTCTCATGTTTGATGTGCAAGAACCCTCGATGGTTCCTCAACAGTTAATAAAATGAAGGCGCGTGACACACCCCCTCGAGCACGCGCCTGCTGATCACCATCCAGGTGAGGGGTGTAATGTATGCACGGGCCGACGTGTCCATACAATGTTACCGACGCTCATCTTTCGAAATAAAAACATATGTATGTTGTCGACGATGCATCACCGGCTCATTATGCAGACCTGGGGGGGGGGGGGGGGGGCTCAACTGGCTCAAGTCCCTTCTCGCATCCGACGGATACTGTATGGATTCATTGACCACAGCTCGGGTCCCAGAACCGGAGACTCGAGGACTTCACCAAACCACGAAACAGCACACCTCACCTCACCGTGCCATACTAGAACAGGCCAGATCATAAAATGACAAGACAAACCGCACCATGTTCTGGGCAGCACAGCACCGGGGGTCCTTCAGAGCACCTCTGAGATCTGCGCAGCACAGAGGGTCCTGCACAGCACCGGTGAGCTCTGTGCAGCACGGAAGGTCCTGCGCAGCACCTCTGAGATCTGTGCAGCACGGAGGGTCCTGCACAGCACCTGTGAGCTCTGTGCAGCACAGAAGGTCCTGCGCAGCACCTCTGAGATCTGTGCAGCACGGAGGGTCCTGCACAGCACCTGTGAGCTCTGTGCAGCACGGAGGGTCCTGCACAGCACCGGTGAGCTCTGTGCAGCACAGAAGGTCCTGCGCAGCACCTCTGAGATCTGTGCAGCACGGAGGGTCCTTCAGAGCACCTCTGAGATCTGCGCAGCACAGAGGGTCCTGCACAGCACCGGTGAGCTCTGTGCAGCACAGAAGGTCCTGCGCAGCACCTGTGAGCTCTGTGCAGCACGGAGGGTCCTGCACAGCACCTGTGAGCTCTGTGCAGCACGGAGGGTCCTGCACAGCACCTGTGAGCTCTGTGCAGCACGGAGGGTCCTGCACAGCACCTGTGAGCTCTGCGCAGCACAGCACGGAGTGCATCATCTCTCAGTTTTACGCAGCTCGTAGCGTCCGGACCAGCAGCTGCCCGTGCTGCGCAGCACGGCCGTGCGCACTGAATGCAGAACCAAAGCGCCTTCTGTTCACCTGCATTTCAGTAGCGCTGGGACCGCATGCATGCTTGAATGAAGCTGTGGCGTAAACACCAGCAGACGAGATTCATTCGAGTTAATAGCATTAGTATTGCATTTATGGAAAAGAAATGCGATAAAGCCAAAACAATGCGCCAACCTACCTCCACGGAGAGGGGGCGCCATCCTGCCTGGGCGAGCTGACGGGAAAAGGGGCACAGGTCTGGGGTGCAGCCCCCTGTGGTGACCGGATGCACCCCAAGACTGACTGCATGTGACGGGGGGAGGTGCAAAGGTCTGGATGCAGCCCCCCCTGTGGTTACCCGATGCACCCTTCGACTGACAGCAGCTGTGGGAGAGCAGAGACTGGCACAGCCGCCCTCTCCCTCCGGTGTTGTACCAGTGGGAGGGTCCGGCCCGCCCTATGGTGTCACCCTCTAGCGCCCACGGCTCTGCTCCTAGGCGCCTGCTGCAGCAGCGGCGTGGGCGCCTCTTGCACGTTTTTCAAGTTTATTTTACATCATATTTATGCACTTTGTCTCCTGATTGGTCATTTTCCCGGGATGATGAGTCTGTGGCAAAAGGTCAAAAACCCAAAAGCTGCGATGACTCACGAGTGGTGAAGCCAGTTTACTGGCCAGGGGGTCGGCTGCCTTCCTGTGCTGAGTGAACACACCGTGCTGTCTTTTTGCAGTTTTATAAAGCGCCTACTGGACCCGAAGGCGTTGGAGCGCTTTACTTGAGCACCAGTTACATTATACAAGGTACATCCATGTTTTTGTTGGACCGAAGGGATGTGTCCAAAATCACACGATGTTGAGCCAACGCCGAGACTCAAACTTGGTTCCCCAGCTCCAAAGTCGTCAGCTCTGGCCCTTACACCACATTTACATCTGTTGAATGGTCACATTCAGGGGATACTCAGGCGCAGAAGGCCACCCACCTTTCTAATGCTGGATTTGTGCTGCTTCGGTTTTTATACGCGGTTATATACATTACCTACTCGGGTCGCCACAAGATAGTTATAGTTAGGGCTGCTTTTCCATAGACAGTGATTTTTGGTTTGCTAATAACTTTGGTCCCATTTGACAAATCTTCACACAACTTTCCCCCAAAAAGTTCATCCCCCTCAGGTCCTTCCTGGAATGTTTTGAGCTGATCCATCCAGTGGGGGTGAGAAAAAAGGGGAGTGGGGGTCCCAAAACGCAAACCCCTCTGCATTAACCACAGACTTCTTTAGACAAGGCTTCAGCAAACACCGCAGAACGGACTGACACCAGACTCGGCAGGAAGCTGGATCTTGGTCAGCAGATTCTGCTGTTTGTATTTTGGTGTAAATCAGTTAAGTGGGTTTTTGAGATATTAAAGGTCCAAAAATGTAGATATTTGTATTTTGGGGCTTGCAAGAGTTTTACGCGTCCAGAGAGAGCGTTTATTAAAAAAGGAGCCCTGTGACTGCGCGAGACGTCCGTGAGCTCTCATGATCTCGCGGGGCGTGAAGATTCCTGGGGGTCTCATGAGAGCAAGCGCTCTGATTGGCTGGTTATTAATGTTTTAGAAATTAAATGGCAGCTATTACTGTTTACCGTAACAGCAGAAAGGCTGCCCGGCCCCCTAGATTTGGAGAGGCATAGCTGCTGTGAGCAAAATAAAAAGATACTATTAAAAAAATAAAATACAATCTTGCAGGACCCTCGCGTGATCATGAATAGTAAACAGGAGTAGCTGAGTTATCAATACCTCCTACTAATAGAACTGCTTATTGTGGCCCTTGTTATTGAGAGGAAGCGAGGAAGAGATAAGTACTGTGAGGAGTAGAAGGTTCTTTCTTTTTTTTTTTAAATTACAATCTTGCGAGACTCTTGCGGGATCATAAAAAATAGGAAGGAGTAGGTGATCTTTGAAAACAGATAAATTAACAAAAGAGGGAGGTAGAGTAACACAGAAGGATTCTTACTCCACAAACATATTCATATAAACAAAAGGAATCCTACTGGGGTAAGGAAAGAGTGTTCGTCACAGTGGTGTGGAAGCACTCAGGGGTATATTATCAAGGGGTTTTATCTCCACTTTTTTGGCTTTAAAAGCCAAGAAAGCGGAGATAAAATTATCTCCCTATTACCAAGCTGTCGCTAACACCAGTTAGCGACAGCTAATAGGAGATAGCGACCATCATGGGCCCCACTTTGCATGTCAGTGATATTTATCACTAATGATATGCAAAGTGGGCGTGCCAAGATGTTAGCGACTGGAAACAGTCGCTAACATCGCTATCTCCTATTACCAACTTTTGGAGATATTTGCGCTAAGCGCGAATATCTCCAAAAGCTAACACCTGCCCTGAGCAGTTCTTAGCCATGTTATCCAATGGGAGGTGGATAACATGGCTAAGAGCATTTGCTCGATAATGCATGAATATCGCGGACTTTTCAGTGATATTCATGCATTGCGGGCGTTTTTTATCGCATTTGCGATAAACCTTGCTAATAGCAAGGTTTATCTGCGATAAAAATCGCCGATGTGCGGCGATAATTTTTGTCTCTAAACAAGTTAGAGACAAAAATTATCGCTAGTTGTTGGTAATATGCCCCTCAGTGTTTGATAGCGGAGCAGCGTGTGGGGTAAGACGGAGGACGAGTAATCCCGAGTCCATTGCACACAGCAATCACCCCCCAGACGTTTTTGAAATGCTCATGAAGCAAGCAAAGAATACTTGACAAGTGATGCAATTCGCATTTACTTGAATAAAATCCGCTGTAGGCACATAGTAGCCTTTAATTACATACACATGTATATATAGTTTTTTCACTTTTTGTTAAATTACCATAAAATACTCTTTTTTCTACAAGTAGTGAAACGTGAGTAAGGTGGGGAAGTTGTGCCCCCGTCCTGAAGAAGGAGCTTTGCCTCCGAAACATGTTGACGCACACCTGAGGTACTGTCCATAATCACGACAGATTTACCTCGCACTGCACCTCTTTTAATAGTACCAGCCCGGGGTCTTGAATAAACTTTTTTCTAGTCAACCCACGAGCCAGGTGCTTTTGAATTTTTTCACCTCTACCCACCACTCACATATAATATACCCACTCACATGCACCACATATGGTCATTACTATAAGTGCTCCCGCATAGTCGTAGGTCGCAGCACGCCGCATCCCGTTAGAAGGGTGCGAAGACCCCAATGATGAAGCATGACACCAAGGGGCCTTTTGGTGTGTGAGTGATCTTTGAAAACACTCGGGTACGCAGACTTGTTACTGTGGGAAGGAGCGTTAGTGGAGACGCTGTTTATCCGACTCCACTATTTACGCCCGTTGGCTTAGGGAGAGCGGCGAGGAGAGTTGAGGCTCCGCGCACACACATTATCCAAAACAGAGGTCTCAGCGGAGAGGGCAGTCCCTCTGAAGAGGCACACTCATCAACTGAGAAAGGGGTCTCAAACGAGAGCCCAGTCCCTGCCCACTCTCTGCTGTGCACACCTGTTATCTGAGAGAGAGAGGTCTGAAAAGAGAGGCCAGTCCATCCATGCACACTACTATGCACACCTGTCACAGAGAGAGAGGTCTGAAAGAAGAGGCCAGTCCATCCATGCACACTACTATGCATACCTGTCAGAGAGAGTGAAATCTGAAAGGAGAGACTAGACCATCCGTGCACACTACTATGCACACCCGTCATCTGAGAGAGAGGTCTGAAAGGAGAGGCCAGTCCATCCATGCACGCTACTATGCACACCCGTCACAGAGAGAGAGGTCTGAAAGGAGAGGCCAGTCCATCCATACACACTACTATGCACACCTGTCACAGAGAGAGAGGTCTGAAAAGAGAGGCCAGTCCATCCATGCACACTACTATGCATACCTGTCACAGAGAGAGAGGTCTGAAAGAAGAGGCCAGTCCATCCATGCATACTACTATGCATACCTGTCAGAGAGAGTGAAATCTGAAAGGAGAGGCCAGTTCATCCATACACACTACTATGCATCCCCATCCTCTGAGAGAGAGGTCTGAAAGGAGAGGCCAGTCCATCCATACACACTACTATGCACACCCGTCACAGAGAGAGAGGTCTGAAAGGGGAGGCCAGTCCATCCATGCACACTACTATGCATACCTGTCATCAGAGAAAGAGGTCTGAAAGGAGAGGCCAGTCCATCCATGCACGCTACTATGCACACCTGTCACAGAGAGAGGACTGAAAGGAGAGGCCAGTCCATCCATGCACACTACTATGCACACCCATCATCTGAGAGAGAGCTCTGAAAGGAGAGGCCAGTCCATCCAGACACACTACTATGCACACCTGTCACAGAGAGAGAGGTCTCAAAAGAGAGGCCAGTCCATCCATACACACTACTATGCACACCTGTCACAGAGAGAGAGGTCTGACAGGAGAGGCCAGTCCATCCATGCACACTACTATGCACACCTGTCACAGAGAGAGAGAGGTCAGAAAGGAGAGGCCAGTCCATCCATGCACACTACTATGCACACCCGTCATCAGAGAGAGAGGTCTAAAAGGAGAGATCAGTCCATCCATGCACACTACTATGCATACCTATCAGAGAGAGTGAGGTCTGAAAGGAGAGACTAGTCCATCCGTGCACACTACTATGCACACCCGTCATCTGAGACAGAGGTCTGAAAGGAGAGACCAGTCCATCCATGCACGCTACTATGCACACCCGTCACAGAGAGAGAGGTCTGAAAGGAGAGGCCAGTCCATCCATACACACTACTATGCACACCTGTCACAGAGAGAGAGAGGTCTGAAAGGAGAGGCCAGTCCATCCAGACACACTACTATGCACACCTGTCACAGAGAGAGAGGTCTCAAAAGAGAGGCCAGTCCATCCATACACACTACTATGCACACCTGTCACAGAGAGAGAGAGAGGTCTGAAAGGAGAGGCCAGTCCATCCATACACACTACTATGCACACCTGTCACAGAGAGAGAGAGAGAGGTCTGAAAGGAGAGGCCAGTCCATCCATACACACTACTATGCACACCTGTCACAGAGAGAGAGAGCTCTGAAAGGAGAGACCAGTCCATCCATGCACACTACTATGCACACCTATCACAGAGAGAGAGGTCTGAAAGGAGAGACCAGTCCATCCATGCACACTACTATGCACACCTGTCACAGAGAGAGAGGTCTGAAAGGAGAGACCAGTCCATCCATGCACGCTACTATGCACACCTGTCACAGAGAGAGAGGTCTGAAAGGAGAGACCAGTCCATCCATGCACACTACTATGCACACCTGTCACAGAGAGAGAGGTCTGAAAGGAGAGACCAGTCCATCCATGCACACTACTATGCACACCTGTCAGAGAGAGAGGTCTGAAAGGAGAGGCCAGTCCATCCATACACACTACTATGCACACCTGTCACAGAGAGAGAGGTCTGAAAGGAGAGGCCAGTCCATCCATGTACGCTACTATGCACACCTGTCACAGAGAGAGAGGTCTGAAAGGAGAGGCCAGTCCATCCATACACACTACTATGCACACCCGTCACAGAGAGAGAGGTCTGAAAGGAGAGGCCAGTCCATCCATGCACACTACTATGCATACCTGTCACAGAGAGAGAGCTCTGAAAGGAGAGGCCAGTCCATCTATGCACACTACTATGCACACCCATCATCTGAGAGAGAGCTCTGAAAGGAGAGGCCAGTCCATCCATAAACACTACTATGCACACCTGTCACAGAGAGAGAGAGCTCTGAAAGGAGAGACCAGTCCATCCATACACACTACTATGCACACCCGTCATCAGAGAGAGAGGTCTAAATGGAGAGATCAGTCCATCCATGCACACTACTATGCACACCTGTCATCAGAGAGAGACGTCTAAAAGGAGAGATCAGTCCATCCATGCACACTACTATGCACACCTGTCATCAGAGAGAGAGGTCTGAAAGGAGAGGCCAGTCCATCCATGCACACTACTATGCACACCTGTCATCAGAGAGAGAGAGCTCTGAGAGGAGCGACCAGTCCATCCATAAACACTACTATGCACACCTGTCATCAGAGAGAGAGAGCTCTGAAAGGAGAGATCAGTCCATCCATGCACACTACTATGCACACCTGTCATCAGAGAGAGAGGTCTGAAAGGAGAGGCCGGTCCATCCATGCACACTACTATGCACACCTGTCATCAGAGAGAGAGGTCTGAAAGGGGAGGCCAGTCCATCCATGCACACTACTATGCATACCTGTCATCAGAGAAAGAGGTCTGAAAGGAGAGGCCAGTCCATCCATGCACGCTACTATGCACACCTGTCACAGAGAGAGGACTGAAAGGAGAGGCCAGTCCATCCATGCACACTACTATGCACACCCATCATCTGAGAGAGAGCTCTGAAAGGAGAGGCCAGTCCATCCAGACACACTACTATGCACACCTGTCACAGAGAGAGAGGTCTCAAAAGAGAGGCCAGTCCATCCATACACACTACTATGCACACCTGTCACAGAGAGAGAGGTCTGACAGGAGAGGCCAGTCCATCCATGCACACTACTATGCACACCTGTCACAGAGAGAGAGAGGTCAGAAAGGAGAGGCCAGTCCATCCATGCACACTACTATGCACACCCGTCATCAGAGAGAGAGGTCTAAAAGGAGAGATCAGTCCATCCATGCACACTACTATGCATACCTATCAGAGAGAGTGAGGTCTGAAAGGAGAGACTAGTCCATCCGTGCACACTACTATGCACACCCGTCATCTGAGACAGAGGTCTGAAAGGAGAGACCAGTCCATCCATGCACGCTACTATGCACACCCGTCACAGAGAGAGAGGTCTGAAAGGAGAGGCCAGTCCATCCATACACACTACTATGCACACCCGTCACAGAGAGAGAGGTCTGAAAGGGGAGGCCAGTCCATCCATGCACACTACTATGCATACCTGTCATCAGAGAAAGAGGTCTGAAAGGAGAGGCCAGTCCATCCATGCACGCTACTATGCACACCTGTCACAGAGAGAGGACTGAAAGGAGAGGCCAGTCCATCCATGCACACTACTATGCACACCCATCATCTGAGAGAGAGCTCTGAAAGGAGAGGCCAGTCCATCCAGACACACTACTATGCACACCTGTCACAGAGAGAGAGGTCTCAAAAGAGAGGCCAGTCCATCCATACACACTACTATGCACACCTGTCACAGAGAGAGAGGTCTGACAGGAGAGGCCAGTCCATCCATGCACACTACTATGCACACCTGTCACAGAGAGAGAGAGGTCAGAAAGGAGAGGCCAGTCCATCCATGCACACTACTATGCACACCCGTCATCAGAGAGAGAGGTCTAAAAGGAGAGATCAGTCCATCCATGCACACTACTATGCATACCTATCAGAGAGAGTGAGGTCTGAAAGGAGAGACTAGTCCATCCGTGCACACTACTATGCACACCCGTCATCTGAGACAGAGGTCTGAAAGGAGAGACCAGTCCATCCATGCACGCTACTATGCACACCCGTCACAGAGAGAGAGGTCTGAAAGGAGAGGCCAGTCCATCCATACACACTACTATGCACACCTGTCACAGAGAGAGAGAGGTCTGAAAGGAGAGGCCAGTCCATCCAGACACACTACTATGCACACCTGTCACAGAGAGAGAGGTCTCAAAAGAGAGGCCAGTCCATCCATACACACTACTATGCACACCTGTCACAGAGAGAGAGAGAGGTCTGAAAGGAGAGGCCAGTCCATCCATACACACTACTATGCACACCTGTCACAGAGAGAGAGAGAGAGGTCTGAAAGGAGAGGCCAGTCCATCCATACACACTACTATGCACACCTGTCACAGAGAGAGAGAGCTCTGAAAGGAGAGACCAGTCCATCCATGCACACTACTATGCACACCTATCACAGAGAGAGAGGTCTGAAAGGAGAGACCAGTCCATCCATGCACACTACTATGCACACCTGTCACAGAGAGAGAGGTCTGAAAGGAGAGACCAGTCCATCCATGCACGCTACTATGCACACCTGTCACAGAGAGAGAGGTCTGAAAGGAGAGACCAGTCCATCCATGCACACTACTATGCACACCTGTCACAGAGAGAGAGGTCTGAAAGGAGAGACCAGTCCATCCATGCACACTACTATGCACACCTGTCAGAGAGAGAGGTCTGAAAGGAGAGGCCAGTCCATCCATACACACTACTATGCACACCTGTCACAGAGAGAGAGGTCTGAAAGGAGAGGCCAGTCCATCCATGTACGCTACTATGCACACCTGTCACAGAGAGAGAGGTCTGAAAGGAGAGGCCAGTCCATCCATACACACTACTATGCACACCCGTCACAGAGAGAGAGGTCTGAAAGGAGAGGCCAGTCCATCAATGCACACTACTATGCATACCTGTCACAGAGAGAGAGCTCTGAAAGGAGAGGCCAGTCCATCTATGCACACTACTATGCACACCCATCATCTGAGAGAGAGCTCTGAAAGGAGAGGCCAGTCCATCCATAAACACTACTATGCACACCTGTCACAGAGAGAGAGAGCTCTGAAAGGAGAGACCAGTCCATCCATACACACTACTATGCACACCCGTCATCAGAGAGAGAGGTCTAAATGGAGAGATCAGTCCATCCATGCACACTACTATGCACACCTGTCATCAGAGAGAGACGTCTAAAAGGAGAGATCAGTCCATCCATGCACACTACTATGCACACCTGTCATCAGAGAGAGAGGTCTGAAAGGAGAGGCCAGTCCATCCATGCACACTACTATGCACACCTGTCATCAGAGAGAGAGAGCTCTGAGAGGAGCGACCAGTCCATCCATAAACACTACTATGCACACCTGTCATCAGAGAGAGAGAGCTCTGAAAGGAGAGATCAGTCCATCCATGCACACTACTATGCACACCTGTCATCAGAGAGAGAGGTCTGAAAGGAGAGGCCGGTCCATCCATGCACACTACTATGCACACCTGTCATCAGAGAGAGAGGTCTGAAAGGAGAGGCCGGTCCATCCATGCACACTACTATGCACACCTGTCACAGAGAGAGAGAGCTCTGAAAGGAGAGACCAGTCCATCCATGCACACTACTATGCACACCTGTCATCAGAGAGAGAGGTCTGAAAGGAGAGGCTGGTCCATCCATGCACACTACTATGCACACCTGTCATCAGAGAGAGAGGTCTGAAAGGAGAGGCCGGTCCATCCATGCACACTACTATGCATACCTGTCATCAGAGAGAGAGGTCTGAAAGGAGAGGCCAGTCCATCCATGCACACTACTATGCACACCTGTCATCAGAGAGAGAGGTCTGAAAGGAGAGGCCGGTCCATCCATGCACACTACTATGCACACCTGTCATCAGAGAGAGAGGTATGGAAGGAGAGGCCAGTCCATCCATGCACACTACTATGCACACCTGTCACAGAGAGAGAGGTCTGAAAGGAGAGACCAGTCCATCCATGCACGCTACTATGCACACCTGTCACAGAGAGAGAGGTCTGAAAGGAGAGGCCAGTCCATCCATACACACTACTATGCATACCTGTCATCAGAGAGAGAGGTCTGAAAGGAGAGGCCGGTCCATCCATGCACACTACTATGCACACCTGTCATCAGAGAGAGAGGTCTGAAAGGAGAGGCCAGTCCATCCATACACACTACTATGCATACCCGTCACAGAGAGAGAGCTCTGAAAGGAGAGGCAAGTCCATCCATGCACACTACTATGCACACCTGTCACAGAGAGAGAGGTCTAAAAAAGGAGAGGCCAGTCCATCCATACACACTACTATGCACACCTGTCACAGAGAGAGAGGTCTGACAGGAGAGGCCAGTCCATCCATGCACACTACTATGCATCTGAGAGAGAGCTCTGAAAGGAGAGGCCAGTCCATCCTTGCACACTACTATGCACACCTGTCACAGAGAGAGAGGTCTGAAAGGAGAGACCAGTCCATCCATGCACGCTACTATGCACACCTGTCACAGAGAGCGAGGTCTGAAAGGAGAGGCCAGTCCATCCATACACACTACTATGCATACCTGTCATCAGAGAGAGAGCTCTGACAGGAGAGGCAGTCCATGCATACACACTACTATGCACACCTGTCACAGAGAGAGAGGACTGAAAGGGGAGGCCAGTCCATCCATGCACACTACTATGCACACCTGTCACAGAGAGAGAGGTCTGAAAGGAGAGGCCAGTCCATCCATGCACGCTACTATGCACACCCGTCACAGAGAGAGAGGTCTGAAAGGAGAGGCCAGTCCATCCATGCACACTACTATGCATACCTGTCACAGAGAGAGAGCTCTGAAAGGAGAGGCCAGTCCATCTATGCACACTACTATGCACACCCATCATCTGAGAGAGAGCTCTGAAAGGAGAGGCCAGTCCATCCATAAACACTACTATGCACACCTGTCACAGAGAGAGAGAGCTCTGAAAGGAGAGACCAGTCCATTCATGCACACTACTATGCACACCTATCACAGAGAGAGAGGTCTGAAAGGAGAGCCCTGTCCATCCAGACACACTACTATGCACACCTGTCACAGAGAGAGAGCTCTCAAAAGAGAGGCCAGTCCATCCATACACACTACTATGCACACCTGTCACAGAGAGAGAGAGAGGTCTGAAAGGAGAGGCCAGTCCATCCAGACACACTACTATGCACACCTGTCACAGAGAGAGAGGTCTGAAAGGAGAGGCCAGTCCATCCAGACACACTACTATGCACACCTGTCATCAAAGAGAGAGGTCTGAAAGGAGAGGCCAGTCCATCCATGCACACTAATATGCACACCTGTCACAGAGAGAGAGGTCTGAAAGGAGAGGCCAGTCCATCCATGCACACTACTATGCACACCCGTCACAGAGAGAGAGGTCTGAAATGAGAGGTCAGTCTATCCATGCACACTACTATGCACACCTGTCACAGAGAGAGAGGTCTGAAATGAGAGGCCAGTCCATCCATGCACACTACTATGCACACCTGTCATCTGAGAGAGAGCTCTGAAAGGAGAGGCCAGTCCATTCATGCACACTACTATGCACACCTGTCATCTGAGAGAGAGCTCTGAAATGAGAGGCCAGTCCATCCATGCACACTACTATGCACGCCCGTCATCTGAGAGGAGGTCTGAAAGGAGAGGCCAGTCCATCCATGCACACTACTATGCAAGCCCGTCATCTGAGAGGAGGTCTGAAAGGAGAGGCCAGTTCCTTTCCACTCCCGGCTAAGCAATCACGTTACCTAAGAGGCAGACTACAAAGGAGAGGCCAGTCCTTGCCCATGCACTACTATGCACACCAGTACACTACTATGCACACCAGTGCACTACTATGCACACCAGTACCGTACTATGCACACCAGTACACTACTATGCATACCAGTACCGTACTATGCACACCAGGACACTGCTTTGCACACCAGTACCGTACTATGCACACCAGGACACTGCTATGCACACCAGTACCGTACTATGCACACCAGGACACTACTATGCACACCCATCATCAGAGAGAGGACTGAAAGGAGAGGCGAGTTCCTTTCCACTCCCGGCTAAGCAATCACGTTATCTGACAGGCAGACCTCAAAGGAGAGGCCATTCCTTCTCCATGCACTACTATGCACACTAGTCATTTGAGAGAGAGATCTCAAAAGAGAGAGGCCAATCCATTCATGCACTCTACTACACACTACTGTCATCTAAAAGAGAGGTCTGAGAAGAGAGATCAATCCCTCCCCACAACCTACTATGCACTTCAGTTCTCAGCGGAGGGGCCATTCCCTTCACACCCTACGACACACTCCTGTCAATGAAAGAGAGAGGTGGCAGCATGTGGGGGGTCGGATGCTGAGCCTGGCCGCAGGCTGCTGGGTTGGATTTATGTATGGTAATTAAGGATTACTTTACTTTATTTTTTTAATCTAGAAATTTTGTTAAAGTAATGTTATAGTTAGGTGTACTAAAAAGATTAGTTTTTGTTTTAAAAAAAAATCTTAGAAATGTACTGAAACAACCAAAGTTTGAAGTAACATTACAGTTAGGTGACTATGTCAGTGATAATATTAAAATTTTGAATTAAAAAAAAACTGAGAAATTCAGCAGTTTTAATTAGCGGGGCACCTATAACTTGTGCCCCGCCATGCACTGCTTATGACCTCACATACAACATCACTCATGACATGTTCTATGACATCATTTATGACATCACTGCTATCATCAAAGCTTTGTTCTCCTGCCAGGAGACTATTGGCCATAATTACAGCCATCACAGATACAACTCCCTCAGGTGCAGGAAGCAAGCATAATGTGTAAACTCGACCCCATGCCATACCCTTAACAGAGAGCATAGTTCACATTAACAATCAACCACCGATATATGGGAAACCCTCATTGAGTACGGTGTGCAACCTGTATACAACTGGTCCGAGAAAGACAAGGTCCTAAAAATCGTGGACGTCAGTTCCAAAACACATGACCTCCTATGGACAGCTTTTATCTGAATCAAACATATGAAACTCACTGAACCTACTTTGAGAAATGAAGTTATCAAATGGTTAAATGGATTACCGCAGGACCCAGCATGCAGGATGGAGAGAGGGCTGATGGGCCAGGGAGGGTACAGACAGGCTCTGTGTAGGAAGGTGGATATCTGACTATGGTTACCCCCAAACTTTTTGCCTAGTGTTTAGCTGGTTGTTTGACTTAGTTGGCCTGGGATCCTGCTATTCAGGGCCCCAGGCTAATTGCTCTCTCCTTAAAATGGACTCTATGTACCTTAGGTACATACACAATTGGAACTGGTTCACCTTATTGGCCCCTGTAACAGTGTACCCTAGGTACCCAGGGCATAGGTGGTTCCAAGGCCTACCAGGGGCTGCAGTATGTATTGTGCCACCCCTGGCCTGGCCTCCATATTTGACACAACTGGCTGATCACTCAGCTGGGGTAAGTCGGTGTAATCACCCCTTACTTAGGTATAGTATGCCTATATCTAACCTTAAAATGGACACATATGTTCCTATCAGCCACTCCTATGGAAGGCCTCATCAATCCTGGAGGCAGAGTGCTTGGAAATATGTGAGATGGTGCTCTAGCATAAGCTGAGCCTGTCTGCAGCTTTCAGAACCACGTCCTTTAGCTGTTCCATGATACTGCCATACCATATACTCTTAAGTGCATTATGAACCTCGCGGTTAAATGCTATCTTTGGTTTGGCTGTATCAAAACATGTCGAGTAAAGTGTCATACGAATTGGAATACTACCCCCTCACCAGTTCTGGCGACGGGGGTAGCATTCCACCCTTCTAGAGGGACACGACATGTACATAACCTGAACCCCGGTTAAAGTTAAACATGAGCCTCAGCATCACAAAATGGATGCTGCCACCACAGACACAAGTCTGACCTCCTGCTGCTGGGAGTTCTTCCAGCGAGGGAGGCTTGGACAAAGGGTTTCCTGCCTTGGGAGATGCTAGCACCACCCCAGACAGGATTTTGTGTATTGGGTAGGACAGGGCTGAATAGAATGAGACATTGCTGGGGCACACAAGGTGTCCCTGTGCATAAGCCAGTCTAAACCGGTGCTGGGGCTTCACAGCCCCAGTCTTGGCACGGAGATGGACAAAGGAAAGGGGGTGTAGCCACCCCCCTTCCTGGTCCCACCCAGAGGAGGGACCTAGCAGGTAATCCGGCCCCTAGATTTGGAATAAGAGTAGGAGCTGTGTCCCAAGACTTCAGATCATCCTGAACTCGACTTGAAACTAAGAAGAAAACTGGACTTCGACATTCTACTGCACAGAAGACTGAAGAGAATCTCCCTTGTGGCCAAGGAGTGACCACCCTGTGAATACAGGCACCAACCCGCAACTCGACGTCTGCTTTGCCGCCACCTCCCGCTGGAGCCCGAGCCCAGAGCCCAACAAGACCCAGATTCCCAGACATCACACAGCCCGATCCACAGTCCCTGAAAAGAAGAGACCCGTGGAGGCATCGAGAGACGTGGGACCGGCCATCTTGAAAGACTCCCGAGAAGCTGACTGCGCAGCACCCGAGGCACCCTCGATACTGTGCTTTGGGGTTTGAGAAGCCCCAACCTCTAGCAGCCCTTGCACCGAAGATCAGCCCCCCAGCATCTCTACGATCTGCGTGGGGCCCTTTTGCACTTTGCCACTTGACGCGCCATCCCGGTCACTTGCCACGCGGCTAGTGGCCATCTTGGCAATGAAATCTATGATCTACACCACTGGTCTGGTTGCTCCAGACTGGTCCTCGCTCCTGTAAAAAGGAGCAGCCCCTCTGACCTTGCTGGTCCGAGAAATAAGCTTTCTTCATTTCCTGCGTGGCTTGCATTAGCCAAGGCCTGTTTGCTCCAATCAAGTTGCTGACACCGCCATCAGCTAGAGCCTTTGTGGGACAGCTTGTGAGCGACTCCTGGACGTCCTCCACCTCTTCGTGTCCACGTGGCTGCGGAGACAAGCTGCACCTCTTCACCTGTTTGCACCCGACATCGCCTGGTTCCAGCCTGGTTCCACGGTAGTCACTGGCTAGTGACTTTGAACATTGTCCCCTCTGCTTTCAGGTCTTCACATCTTCAGATCCATCCTTGGATCCACCGGAACTCTCCTCGACGACCCGCCTGCAGCATCTTCATCTCCAGGCACCATCGACCTGCTCGACCAAACCCTACACTACTTGGCACCTGTGCACCCGCTTCCTGTGGGTGAGGTAACTCAGCAACGCCGGTGTTCCTACACTGGTACACACCTCTAGTGCCTATATCTAAAGTTTTGTCCTTCTAGGTCAGTCGGAAGGTTCCTAAAACAGTAACTTTATAACTTTTACGCACCATTGACATTGCATTGGTGCATGCGTGCACTTTAAGCACTGCACCCGAGTCCCGCGGGCCTTTCCCGACTTCTTCACTGTTAGTCCCGATCAGCTCCAGCGATTCCTCAGGCCCTAGGCCTATTCCCTTTCCAATTGGTGGTTCTTATACCACTATTTTAGTATATGGTATAAGTGGCCCCTAGGGCTCATCCATATTGTGCAACTTTTGTATATTTAAACTGTGTTTTGTTTTAACGCATTTGCTCCAGTGCTCATAAAGAGTATAGGGGATATTTGTAGTAAATAAATATATATATATTTTCAATATATATCTGTGTGGTGTCCTTTCATTTGGTATTCAAGGGGATTGTGTATGGTAAAACAACTTGCTTCACATGCCTTTACAGAGTTTAGCCTAAGACTGCTTTGTCCACGCTACTAGGATAGCTGGTCTATAAGGTTGACTTACAACCAATCATCATAAGGGTTGCTTGGCATGGTACAAGGTGATCACTAGAACTAGTGAGCATCATATACCAGGCCAACTTCTCACACTCTGTACACAAAATCACGTGGGCAGCGGCTCACTGGACCAACTGCTCTCACAATCGCCATATGGCACACTACCACTAAACAACCGGGATGCAAAAATAAATTAACACAAATGGCACACTTATGGCATGCGGCAATATTGGGAAATTTAAGTAGATGCAGAGGATTTGATAAATGGGACACTATCGGAATATCACAAGTCAGTGACCTAATAAAGAAAGCCAAAATAATGACCTTTGCTGAATTACAAACAGAATATAAGTTATCCGCGAATGAAATCTTCCGATACTTACAAATACGCCATGCCTTGCCAGAAGCCACTAAAGAATTAGATGGAATCCCAGAGGTCGCCCCGCTAGAGGACAGATTGCTGGCAGATCCCATGCAGAGCAAGGCAATCTCATTTGCGTACTGTAAAATAATCAATAACTTACAAGACCCGCTGACTCATCTATACACACGCTGGCCGACCGATGTCGGAAACTTGGAGGAAGAGGACTGGCTTGAGGCGCTGTCCTCCCCGCGTGAGGCACTGTCCTTCCCCGTGTGAGGTACTGTCCTCCTCGCGTGAGGCGCTGTCCTCCCCGTGTGAGGCACTGTCCTCCCCGCGTGAGGCACTGTCCTCCCCGCACGAGGCACTGTCCTCCCCGCACGAGGCGCTGTCCTCCCCGCGTGAGGCGCTGTCCTCCCCGCGTGAGGCGCTGTCCTCCCAGCGTGAGGCACTGTCCTCCCACCGTGAGGCACTGTCCTCCCCGCGTGAGTTGGCCATACCGTCAAGGTTGCGACGGGTCCAATTAAAGGTTTTGCACCGTATATATATATCTCATGCACAACACTAGTCAAAATGGGCTGCAGTAGCTCGACAGACTGTAGGAGGAGATGTGGGAAGGCGGGTAAGTTTTACCAAATACTCTGGGAATGTCCCTTGATAGAGAGTTACTGGGAAGCAGTCAACCAGGTTGTGGGTGAGGTGAGTGGGATGCCCTAACGTCATCTCCTAAGACATGTATCTTCAACATTTGGGACGCCACTGATTTCAACGTATGGACGAACACGTATGGATCAATTGTGGGCGGCCAATTGTTTTATAATTGCAAAGCGTAAAAAACCCGCAAATGGGGAGTTGCGGACCCACCAACGATTGTAGACTGGAAAAAAGTCATGGATTGGTGTATGTTGGCGGAACGAGCAGTCTACATAAATAGAGGTTGCCCCAAGAAATGGGATAAGATATGGGGGAAATGGAATGCGTATCGAAGTAACATTTGCTCCTCCCCCTCGGACCAGCGACATGGGTTAGACATATCAAACACGGCACGTGGCCGTGGGATGGGTTGGAGGGGGTGACAGCAGTGGGATGTTAAGTACTGGATTGCAATCTTCCGTCAGTGATTTGAAGTGATGCAAAGGATTGTATTTTATGCATTATTGCAACGTTTGAATAAAATAAAAAGAATTAAAAAAAAAAGAAATGAAGTTGATATCCGTGCAGAACTGGGTACTGTAAACAGTGCTTACTCTATGCAGAGAGTTTACTCTGTACCACACAGTTTGCAAACAGTGAAAGTCATAAGAAACTCACCAGAGAGTATTTAAAAGTACTCTTTTAGAGCTAGGCGACACTTGTGAAACACCCCAAGTATATAAGAAAAGATGATAGAATAAAGATGTTAAAAGGTGAGCAAACAGCTAAAATGATTATGGAAGCTATGAGTCAAACATGTCTCAGAAACAAATGAAAGTAATACATGACCGTACACGTATTCTTACCTGTTTCAACATATGACTGGCAAGCCTATATCTCACTGGCATAAGAGTTGTCACTTTCCAGATCACTAGCCCGTGACATTAACATTACCTTGTTTTACAGACGGCTACACTTAAAGGAAAGACAGAGGAGAACCATTACACTCCTTATTCACTTTTCCTTTCTGTGACAATCTGCTCTGAACAGCTATGAAATCACTCCCCATATGCTTTTTTAGACAGAGCACAACCCAAAAGTTTGTCACCACAATGATTTAAATAAATCAAACACACCTAACATCATATATGGAACGACTCAAATATAGTCCAAAAAACAGAAGGGTCTTTTTTATTTTCAAGTCCTCATCAAAGTTGACTCATCACAGTTGACACGTATACATAAAGAAATTCACAGCCGACACGTGTTTCGTCTTGGGATGACTTTTTCAAGGCTAAGACAAACTATATAAACGGTTTTGGTTCCACAATGTTTCCTGAGTAGTTGAGGAGATACTTTTTATATAAAGAACCAAACTTCTGTACCAGTTGAGACTGTACAAGACAAAATCTATTCCAAATGTGGTAGTAAGATGAGTAAAATCCGAAAGGTACAGAATCGCGCAGTCTATATAGATAGGACCGTCCCGTGTGGTCTAAAGTATTTAATCAGTATAATTCACCGTTAAGTAGAAATAGCTGTTGTATCTCGAACAGTGTAGAGACATGTAGTTCCTGGTGTACAGTGATTCCCCGAATCAGAGATACAACATGCAGTTGAAATGACAGCGACACCACCAGTATGGGAGGGTCCACCTGATTATGGCAAGGGAAGTAATACACCCGGGGGCTTCAATAGCTGCCTGTACGGTAAAGTCACTCCCCATATATTCAGGAGAATTAAACAGTAGAATCAAAATACTGCAGACACCATGGGTGAAACTGATGTAAGAGGCAGTAACCTGTAGGTAAACTGGCTAATAGCGCTTGCACATCCTGTGCGTTCACTACTCCACTCATTTCTTGTACCTCTGTTTTGAGTGGTTCATAAGTGCCATACCTCACTAGGTCTAGGTAAATTTATTGTACACATTTTGATCTCGTTTATTACCCTTGTGTAATACTTGCTAAGTGCACATTTAAGTTGACTCCATCAGCCTTGAGGAAGGCTCGAGTTTTCATGCCTTAGCAGGGCGAAACGTGTTGGCTGAAATTCTATCCTACACAAAAACTGCATTCTATACGGAAACTTCAAAAGAATAAAAGAAATGTATAATAATGACCAACAATCTACGTGCTGCGTTCTAAATGTACAAGTTACTGGCTAATCCTATGTTATTTACAACACTGTATTTCTGGTTTTAACACTCATCTAAGACACTGACTTCCAATCGAAACGGGATACAGACCCTAGCCTGTTAGCGTGAGTGCACACAACATCACAATAATCATTTCACGTCAACTAGGCAGACAACAGACAGAGGCTCTATTTGAAGTTGTCCGCCTCGCTGAAATAGTGAGATTTAAAATATACAGTTTAATTCACTACGGCATTCATAATTAGAGCTTACTGTATGTAGCAGAACGACTAAACTTTGCTGGTAGAACAGGACTATGAAGTCAAAATACTACTGAATTGCTGATATTCAAACCCTCAGTCACATGAGAAGTCCTTCTTGTGGGCAGTTGCTTCCTCCGGTGTCTCTCTCAATAGATATCACCTTAGCTCCTTCAACAAGGCCCACTTTGCGCCCGCCTGCTCATCTGTCACTTCTGACTTCACTCTTCCCACCTCCTTCAACGGGTGCTCCATTTGTCCATTCGTTATCAGTCCCTATGCACCTTGATGTACCCTTCTATGTACCACATCGCAGCCAAGACCTGGAACGAGCTCCCGGCAGACATCAGACGCGCCCCCTCCCTGAACACCTTCACGAAGACCCTCAAGACCTGGAACGAGCTCCCGGCAGACATCAGACGCGCCCCCTCCCTGAACAGCTTCAGGAAGACCCTAAAGACCTGGCGCTTCGGCTAAACAGGTCTGTGGACCCCCCTCCCGCCCCCCCCCCGCACCCCACCTCAGCACCTTGAGACCCTCACGGGTGAGTAGCGCGCTTCCAATCCCCTTGATTGATTTCTTTCAAACTGACTCCAAGTAAAGCGCTTAAACACCTGGCCATGCAGCACTGTGTGAATGGTACAAATGAAAACATAAAATGGGACTTGACAGAACACTCAGGATTGACGGCCACAGTGTGACTTCAGACCCAGCTCAAGCCAATGTTTGCCTGAAGGGCAAAGGTGACTCCTGCTCATCGACTGAAGAGACTTTTATTCTGAAACTGCGGAAGCCGCGCAAACTAAAATAAACGCAGATAAGGCATGGTGAAACAGCTGTATGCATGAGGGTTATGATGTAAATACTGCTGGATGCACTATTATAGTCTTAAAAATGAAGTTAAGTTACAAGTGCTTAAGGAGACAAGAGAGATCTGCAAAACTTTCCAGCAATGGAAACAGGGGGGGTGGGGGGGTGCTGAATAGCTCTGCAGCATTTTATTGATTATATTATATTAACAATTAAAGATATGAAAGTTTGTGGTAACTGAGAGCACTTATATACCAATACTTTCATAGCAATGCGCACCACAGTGGGGGCCAGCCATGCCTGTGGGACCACCAAGGGAGTAGTTTTTGTATGTTCGAAGGAACAAACATAAACATAGCTAAAGAAAACAAAGACACGTGACCGCCATTGATGATTATAAAGTGCACTTTGCTGTTAAAAAAAACATACAATATTAAGAAAAGAGTTTGGCGCGCTGTGCACAAGAAAAGAAATGTGCGCGGCCGCCAGTGTTGAACATGAAGGATGGTGTGTTACGCTGCTTAAAAAAAATATGTAATATGTTAAAATCAGTTTGCCACCCAAATGCATGTAATGAAGCCTTTAAAACTGTGCAGGAAATGTGATGCGTTACCACATCTCACCCCACAAATAACTGCTTAATTTGGAATATGTCTGGCCTCAAATAGGAATGGGTGTTGAGATCAACAGAATGAAGAACGTGCCCATGGCCAGCAAGTCTCCCAGCAGCTGGGACCTGTAGGCCGTTGAAGGAGGAGGCTAAAAACAGAAGCCTTTTGAGTATTTGCCTTCAGACCCTTCGACGTCATCAGGGCACGACAATTAGTGAGAGTGCACGGCGCGACGTCTCAGCTCCTGTTCGCGACAGAACTCTACTGGGTTTGGATTGGACAGCACATGTGGGCTTGAACTACGGAAAGAGTTAGAAGCTGATATTTTGCTACTGGAGAGTTTATGCGTGGCAGCATTTGGAACGCTAATAAAGTGACACAACTGACATGGATTTACAGTGTGTGCCAAATGCATAAAGCGCACAGTATTTTACTTCTCCACCCGCAGCGGTCACCTGATGACGAAGGCGCGGTCTCCCTAAGCAGGCAGTGGGTCTGGGGGGAGCGCTAAAATAGGCAGCCTTTTTTTCTGGTGGTGGGAGGGAGGGCACTCACCTCGAGGAGATGCAGCGTCAAAGCAGCAGGTCACTGATAAAGCGCTGTGCTCGTTAACAAGAGCTGTGGTGCTGTTGAAAAGACCGCTGCCCCAATATCACAAGTTGAAACTCAGCAACCGCCGTGTTGCAGCAATAAAAAGCAGGAGAGTGTGATGTGCCTGCAACAGCAGCTAGGAGAAAGTCATTAAGAAAGTAGTGCTGACAAACTGCAATAAAACATACTGAGTAACAACACATGTAACAGGGGCAGTCTCATGGGACGTTACATCAGGAGAATAGGAGGTACTATTAAACAAATTAACCAATGAAAAAAAATCATTTACAAAAGAAATTGAAAGGAGCCAATAAAATACATGGGCCGAGCTCAAAGCCCACATCCTGTATACAGCATGTCTCGAAGAGACCGTGAAAGAGCTGCCTAGGCGACCCCGAACAAGAATAATAAAGACACATTAAGTACTGACACCAATACCCCTTTCTGGCAGCAATGCTGAGTAAAGAAATGTAAAATGATCACCCCAGGGGAATGGGGGCAAGAGAATCTAAAACTGCATAAAAGAGTTTGTGGTAATTGGTAATGAAGTAATCTGCTTATACATATAAAGCGCCTGAAGGCGGAAAGGGAAGGCGGGTGGTGCCAGAATGTTGAACATAAATAGAGACATGAGACAGTAGCAGGATGGTTAGACTTCTAATGAAGGCGGTTTTAGTTCCTTAATGGACCGCTCCAGGAACTGTCGTACAGTGAACGCAATCGAAGCTTCATTCTTCATTCCCCGCTGCACCAAAATACAGGGAAGTAAAACCTCTTTCCAAACACAAATTAGAGTTGGTTGCGAAATCAAAGTCACGGTTTATTCAGTCAAAAAGTTTATAAAAACAAAATTGCTGGTAAATAAATCTATTTAAACTGATGTACAACTACAAATAAAATAAAGTACATAATCCTGGTTTTGAATAGTGACTCTCTGTTAAGCTGTAATTGCTCAACACAGACGTTTAATCTCGTGACATCAAGAAAATGGAATATAGTCAACTCATTAAGTGCTATGAATTATCTTCCACTAGTCCTCAAAGAAATCCTCAAGTCATGACTATGTATAAGGTATCAATCAATCAAGAAAGTGTTTGTTAAGCGCGACTACTCACCCTTAAGGGTCTCAAGGCGCTGGTAACGACCACCTCAGTCAATACCACAAGCAGCATTGGTGGTATTGGATATGTCAGATGTTACCTACAAGCCCTGTTCAGTCCTGATTGCCTGAACCAGATCCAAACAGCAGGGGGCTGATGCCACGCGTTAAGGCCCCCTTTGAGACTTTATATTAACAGCCTCAAGTGCAATATTAATGTGTCCCGCTCTTGTTTTGTTTCGACCCCTGCGGGATGATACTCAAAGTACGGCCCTCCTGACCTTTACATGTAGACGCCGGTGAGAAGCTTTTTTTGTACTTTAGGAACAATCGTGTAAAAAAGTGTTAACATGCAGATGCGTTTCACCTCAGTACATTGGATATAAGTGCATTGAAAAGTAATTTTTAAAAGTGATAGTTTTAAAAATGAACATGGAAACATTTATGCCTCCCCCACTCTGACAACACGCCAATAGAGAACTAAGAGTCAATCAATCAATCAGGTGTCTTATAAACGGGTCTATTCACCCGTGAGGGTCTGAATGTACTGAGGGGGGACTGCCGATCCGTCGAAGGCTCTGTGGTTCAGTCGAAGAGCCGGGTCTGGAGCTCCTTCCTGAGTTGAGCCAGGGACGGTGATTGCCTGAGGTGGAGAGGCAGGAGTTCTAGGTCTTTGCTGTGAGGTAGGAGAAGGCTATTCCTCCGGCTGTGGTCTTGCGGATTCGTTGGACGGTGCCCAGGGCTAGTTGTGTGGAGCGGAGGTCTCTGGTGGGTGTGTGGAATGCGAGGCGGTGGCTGAGGTATGCAGGTCCGGAGTTGTGTTGGGCTTTGTTGTCGTGTGTGAGGAGCTTGAAGGTGATTCTTTTGTTGACTGGGAGCCAGTGGCGGGTCCCTCTCCATGGAGGAGGAGCGTCGCCCCACTGCTTTAAGCCCCTGGCTGCGTCCGGAATTCTGCGCCTGTGCGGCACATTCCGATCGCGGGCGTGGTCATGACGGTTCCCAGCCGTCATCAGCACACGCCCACCGTAACTGATGACGACCGGGAGCCGTCATCAGCACCGAAGGGGTTAAAGCAGTGCAAAGTAAAGGAAACATAAAATGATAATAACTTTGAGTTATTATTATTTTATATTTCCGTGCTGTTTGCTGATGGGTGGGCGGGTGGGCGATGCTGCTCTGCCCTTAGAACAAGGCAGGAAGGAGTGGTTTGCCCACTCCTAAGTGCACATGATTGTTTGGCCAACCCTCGCGGGCCGCCCAAAACACTCCTGCGCACCTTCCCTGTTCGTCATGCAGGCGGCACTACAGCCTGCGTGGAGAACATGACCAGGCCTTCATCCCTGGCTTAGCATTGAACCAGGACACCCAGACCAATCACAATGCTGCATTGCAGCGTTGTGAGTGGTCAGCGGAGCCTGGCTGTGCCACCTGTTTCTCGAGTCCAACGAGGACAGTATGAGCAGAGACACAGGACCCGGCGGCAAGGTAAGTGTTTATTTTTTTTTATTTTTACATTGTGCCCCCCACATGCCCTCCACCCCATTCTCGTCCCCGCCACCCGTGAGCCATGCCGGCCGCCACTGCTGGGAGCCAGTGGAGGTCTCGCAGGTGGCCGTTGATGTGGCTGCAGCGGGGCATATTGACGATGAGCCTGGCAGAGGCTTGCCGAATGTTCAGCATTTTTGTAGCAGTTTTTGGGTGATGCCGGCGTAGAGTGTGGTGCCGTAGTTGAGTCTGCTGCTAATGAGTATGTGGGTGACCGTCTTTCTAGGCCCGGTGGGGATCCACTTGAAGATCTTTTGGAGCAAGCGTAGCGTGTGGAAGCAGGATGATGAGACGGCATTTATGGGGCGGCTCATGGTGAGCGAGGATTCCAGGATGGTGCAGAGGCTTCATGCATTGTCTGTGAGTGTGGGGGGTTCCAAGTGCTGTGGGCCACCAGGAGTCGTCCCAGGCAGAGGGGGTGGAGACTATGATGAGGACTTCCATCTTCTCAGAGTTGAGCTTGAGGCAGGCTTCATCCTGTCGTGAAAGTTGTTCTTGGTAACTGAGGGTTCGTTGCTGGGGAGAGAAGCATTTGGGTGTCGTTGGGGTAGGAGATGATGTTGAGTCCGTGTTTCCTGACGATGTCTGCGAGCGGGGCTTTGTAGATTTTGAAGAGAGTGGGGCTCAGGGAGGGGCCCTGAGGCACTCCGCAGCTGATTTCTGTGGGTTTAGAGTGGAACGGTGGTAGTCTGACTCTCTGTGTTTGGCCGTTGAAGAAGGAGCGTATCCATTCTAGGGCTTTGTCGCGGATGCTGGTGCCGTGTGCATAGGGTGAGACGGTATCCAAGGTGGCCAAGAGGCCCAGGAGGATGAGGGCTGCAGTTTTGACTCAGTTGAGGAGGGTGCAGCCGTTGTCTGTGGCAGCGCGGAGGGCGGTCACGGTGCTGTGGTTGCTTCAGAAGCCGGATTGAGAGAGGTCCAGGAAGTCAAGTTAATTGTCATGCGGACCCCTCTAGGTGGCCTGAGTTGTTATTATACTGGTGCATCATTGTGGTTTATTAAATTAAACACAAGAGAAGGGTTTGTACAGTGCATAACCTAAACACTTTTCAAGGTGATCTAATAAATGAAAAATAAGTTAAAGGAGGCAAAGGGAGTTAAAACAATTTTCTAGGATCTCACAATGTGGTCAAGTGGGGAAGCTGGGATTGATCCCAGGTTTTCTGGTTCCAATTGTATTTCATTGCAATTCCGTGATCAACTTCCTTCTTTTGTACACTTGACTCGGACAGGGTAGCAGTAGCAACCACACAAGGCTGACCCTGAGGTGCAGTAAAGCGATAGTGACTAAAATACAGCATAACCCAGTCTTCCCAAATAAATGACTCTTCTCGAAACTATGGGCTTAATTTAGAGAGCTGTATGAAATGAAACTCTCAATAGTGCATGACTGTCCACACTATATACATGCTTCACTTCCTGTAGGTCCACCTTACACAACCCCCCTGACTCCCTCATGCTCCGCTTTCATCAATGAAGCCCTCTGTCACATCACAGCCCATACCCTTTGACCCCTGGGTATATGGTTTTGAGTACTCATGCTCTAATTGACCTTTCACAGTCCGACAGATGTGAAATACAACAGCCTACTAAGGTTTAAACCGATACATAGACAGTCCTGTATTCAATTTTGTTTTTGTGGAATTCAGTAGTGTTTTTTCAGTGTTTTCCAAACATATTGGTGTTTATTCACCTGCCTAACCCCCAAAATAGATAAAACCAGTATGTTTCCATTGTTTACAAAACTTGTTTTTGGCATTGATTGTTTACCAATGCACATATTTAAGTGAAAGGTGAAGTAATGCAGAGTTAATGTAGTGTCTTCCGACTTGCAGTGTGTCCAACTGATTTATGTTAAACTGTTTTAAGAATAGAAAGTCTGTGTATTGCACTCTCTCTCTCTCTCTCTCCTCTCATTACCTCTCACGCTCACTCTCTCAGGACTCTCTCTGGTTTGCAAGACTTTTAATGGATTAAAAAAGTAAGAGTGATATATTCCAATGTTTTAATAAACAAAATCCTGGACACATTTGGGTGTCTCAACCTACTCCTCACCTAATATTATGACATTGTTGGGGTGGTCAGCCCTGCCAACAGCATAGTACCTTGAGAAACTTAACATTTTGATTTACACCAGATTAGTTTGAAGGCCTACGTGCTAACGCACCTAAACCGTGATGCTTTAAGCGTGCTCACGCTGCTCTTCTGCACAGTTTTCCTGACTCCATTAAGGTGGTCCTGCTGTTGTGTTGATGTTCATAGCAAGTGTCCCCATGGTAAATGTCTCACTTTATGTAAGCCTGACCTTTTAACAGACATCACATTGTATTCTGGGACTTGACATTTTGCTGTTGGCTCAAAAACCCCAGCAGTAACGAGCAGTTGGATAAGTGTCAGGATTGGCAGAAGATTTCTCACATAACAATGGGGCACGTGCAGCTCTTCTGTTGGTATATGGCAAGTCCTATTTCATGTTTTCACCAGTATCCCAAGAGCGTGGTAACACACTATTTTAATTGCCACCTGTCACTACACCTTGCATTGAATGTTTAAAGCCTGGGGTGTCCGCAGTTGAACTGCTATCAATACCGATGTCAGTAAAGGGGGCTGATGTTCCAAAGAAATTTCCCATTCTGCATTTGTGGGTAAATGCAATAGTACATATTGGCCATGATTCTTATAAGCAAGCACTTCCACCAAAAAGTGTGAGAAATAAATATTGCAGAAATATCAAATATGATTTTAATAGTCCCAGATTCTCTACAGCGTATAAAATAATTAGATCAGCACTAAAATATGTTTTTAAACCCGGCACCTTTAATCTGAGCACACAAAACTGGAGGAATCAAAAGGAAGAAGGAACAATGTTTTGGTGACATCCCTAAGCAACAAACCTCTAGCCGAATAATCCTAGACCAGTCTTTCTTGCCACTTCCTTGTATAACAAAGTCACACTGTATCGGCCCCTTCAGGAAGACATACAATTACTCATTCTCTTGCATTTTCCTTTTTTTAAATGGCATTTTGTCTTTGTGCAGGCATTTATCAGTGTATGTATATGTTTACAATGATGAGGGCTGTTTCCCTTTCGGTGGGGTTTTATCAGTTATTATAGTTTTAAATCTAAAACAGGCCAGCCTACTGATACATTAAACTGCCCTAGACATCTAACCAAGCCCAGCACCTTTGGGTGGTTTGAAAAATAAAAGTTAAAGAATGGAGGTGACAGAATTCACCACAGCTTCAACCCATCATACATTTTCTTCCTAATAAAGCTGCTCCTCTACGCCGTTTGGACTCTAACCCGCACGTCACACGGTGAGAAGTGAATTAAGGCCACTCACTCTGGCTTTGTGCCCTATTGTGCAACTGATACCATCACCCTAAGGCCAGGGAGATCTTAAAAGTAATTAAACAACAATTCTTTGGTAAACATCTCTGTCCTTTTACTATTGCAAAGGACCCTTTGTTAAAAGCCACTGTCTGTGAGTAGGGAAAATATTCTGGGTCAATGCCCAGGCAGTAAATGAACATTCAACAATTCAAACAAATCATGAACCACAAGAATTTTAAAGAGGAAAATCCTAAAGACTGTCTTATCCACACCTACCACTGAGGTTCGTGCTTCTGGAACTTTTCCCCTTAAATGCCTTCTGTCTGACTGAGTTTCTTCCAACCTTCCAAATTATCTACATTCTCTGTATTTTGTTCAAAGATAATGGCTGCTTATTCTGTTCTGTGTCCAATTTGCGGCAACTCAACATCACTCTGAGCTGAACATGTGTTCGATCAAGATGGGGGCTGAAGAAAATGTTCTGAAATTGTTTCGAGCGTTATTATTGCCAGGATTCTACTTCGTAAAATTGTCCTCTTACAGATCTCCGACTTCATCCCTAAACTGCTGTGCAAGATCAGTTCTCTCACTGAACCTATTGAGGATCTACAAGAACCCCTGCAGTGTGAGTTTAGGATCATAACATCACCACTCACCAGAGCTCTGATGGCATCCCACCCAAACATATCAATCCCAAAAATCATTCCTAGAAAATCTGATTTTGGAAAGAGCTCATACTTCCCAAAACAGAACAAAAACCATAACTCTTTCTCCTCCTCTCCGCTTCTAACAATTATGCGCCACTGGTACAAACAGGTCTAGAAATAATCACACAACTGGGGATCTCCCCCTCTCTGACCCCTTCATGAAATCATTAGGATTCATCATTCCTGACCTGGACTCCTCACTTCTCCAAACACACAAAGCTGACTCCTTCAAGAACTTGTGATAAACAAACTCAGCCCTTCTATCTGTCCTGCAGATGTCAGGACCACAGTCCACACTCTGGGCCCGATTTACAGAACTAACTTAAGACAAAATCCTAAACTTACTACCATTTTGGTATTCACAGAAGGCACTTACTCATTTCGGTATTCACAGAAGGCACTTACTAATTTTGGTATTCACAGAAGGCACTTACTCATTTTGGTATTCACAGAAGGCACTTACTCATTTTGGTATTCACAGAAGGCACTTACTCATTTCGGTATTCACAGAAGTTAGGAGACGTAACTTTATTACTCCTAAACGGAGAAAAATCCTAACTTTAAGACTTTGGGTATTTACCACCGTCATGCCAAATGTCTATATCGGTGCCTGCTGACTGTCCACCGTCATGCCTCAGGGCATGTTCGGAGACAAGCTAGGCAAGGAACCAACAAGCACAGCAAGAACCTTGGAGAGGTGGGCATGTGCTCTACAAACCCCACCCCCTTAAATGACAAGGGGTCCCCCACCTCAGTGCCTTCATCAGCTCACAGCAATGGCAGCTTGTAGGGCTCTGACACCGCCAAAGCCGGTAGGTCTGGCTTTCCATTAAGGAGACAGCCTGGTAATGGCGAGGTTTGTGTGCGTTTTATCTGGTTGCATGAATGGCAAGTCAGTGAATGTAGCAGTTATGTAAATGGGAGGGTGAATGCCATCACGTGCCACCCATGCCGGTGTCCACTCTTGCCATAATGCTGCCCCTGGCACAATGGTGCCTATGCAAGGTGGCATATTACACATACCCTTGCCAACAGGGGAGCATTCTTGGCTGAAATAAGGATGGCTCTGGCATAATGATAGCCAACCTTCTCATCATTTGGGTGTCCCCAGCATAAAGGGGGGGGTTGTCCTTGGGTAAGTAAGCTTCCTTGGCGTGACTGCGCCCTCTGCTGGCAGCACCGCTTTACAGAGAGCAGTTTCTATAAACATGAGTCACTGTCTTGAGTGTAAGAAGCTCTGGTTTATGGATTTTAATATGTGAAACCTTTCACGGCTTTATTCTTTAAACCTAGAATAAACATATTGTTGCCTGATAGGTGCAGTAGACCTGATCTTAGTGGCACGCCAAGAGCTGCACACTCGCCCCCAAAATAAATATATGATTTAACTCCTGCCATACTCTGGGACTCCAGTCACTACCATTGAAATGCTGGTTTCAAACAAACTCAAGCACCGTGACAGAGAATACCTTGATGGGTTATAAATTCTACACACCTGTGAGAAGTGGAAAGGATCCTCAGCACATTTAATACTAGTGATACTGGGTATCAGGTTTGTTGCTAAAGCAGCTGTGTCTGCTCGGGGAAGTGAATAGCGACTGTCAATATGAAAAATACAATCCGCACAGATACTACAGTTCGAGAAACGACCCATATTTATATCAGAAGCCTGAGGTCGCGGCTTCAACTGAGAAGGACAAGAATAGGAAGAGGGAAGGAAAGAAAGAATGAACGAAGGGAGGAAGGGAAGGGGAGGGAGGTGAGGGGAGGGGAGGAGAGGAGAGGAGAGAGAAGAGAAGGGAAGGAACAAGGGACTTGTTATAGCCATCTTAGAGATTAACCCCCAGATGCATCAAGAACCCATTTTGCTATTCCTTAATAGCGGAAAAATAACGATTCGCTATTAAGGAATAGCAAAATGCAATGCATGAAGAAATCACTAAAAAAATAGCAATTTCTTAAAATTCCTCAATTGCGACTCGCAAATTGCGACTCGCAATTAAGGAATACCTCCCCATTCATTCCTATGGGCCTAGAGGCCCTTAGGAATGAATGGGAAGACATTCTCACTTTGCAAATCACAATTAGCGAATAGCAAATTGAGAATGTGATTTCAAGGGTGCAGGGGTGTCTAAAGGACACCCTGTTGCACCCCTGAAATTGATCTGTGCACATATGTTGCTCACACATATGCCCTTAGGGCATGTGTGTGCACAACATGAAACTTTGAAAAATGCACTTTAGTGCATTTTTCAAAGTTTTTGAAAATTACCATGAAGTTCAACTTCATGGTAATTTGCGATCCCTATTAGCGAAATGGCTATTTTTTAAACTTTAATGCATTGCATTTAAGGAATCTCAATTTGAGATTCCTTAAATGCAAGTAATCGCAATTTTGTGATTTCTTAATTTGCGATTTTTGCATTTGGGATGATGCATCCCAAATGCAAAAATACTGCTCGCAAAGGGGCAGATTCTGAGAATCTGCCCCTTTGCGAGCGGATTTTACCTTGATGCTTCTATGCCCAAGTATTTATTTCTATTTGAGGAACCCCAGAGTTCCCCCAATAATCCAATGTGCCAGCGGTTATGAGGTGCAGATGTTATAGCAGGTTTTTGATGCACAAAGGCAAAAAGATGAAAGTATTAATCTTGTCTTCAAATGTCCTCTGTGACCGAAGTACACAGCGCCAAGAGGATTGACCAGCATGAGTGGCACTACGCAATGTTCTCTCTCTTGTCCCATTCCCCTTTCCCTTCTCTTACCAACGCCCCTACACCAGATTTACAAGGCAGCCAGTGGTGATGCCCATGCAGCCCAGGGCATATCTACTCTGCCCTTCATTATTAACGTCCACACGTTGGATGGGGGTCCCTGCCACTTTGTCTTATGCAAATGAAGATGAACCCAGTGAGCTATAGACCCAGCCCTATGCTATGTGCTACTGACAAAGCAGTCTGGCCTTCCTGAAGCAGGGTGAGGTACTGGGTTTTTAAGAACCGGTACCGAACCTACAGAACCGGTAACCCAGCGGTGCCAGGGGATCAACACCCAGAGACCTCGGGTTCTCCTGAGTCAGACCTACAGAAACTTCAGAGTCTTCCAGGTGCAGTCAAAGATTAGTTTATTGGCTGCAACCAAGGTGACAGGGTCCTAGAAGTACAATACCAGTATATTCAGGAGACTGCACACTTTCACAAAGTTAGGCTTCTCTTCTTATACAAAATATTCAGCCTTGGGCAAAACATTCCTTGGATTCGTGGCATTTCATTTATGGTTACTGATTACAAAAGAAAAGCAGAGTCATGATGACATGTACATATTTCACGTCGTGCTGCTCATAACAAATCATCCGGCAAGGCCCAACATTTCATCAGATATCGCTGTACCCCTAATAAAAATGGTCACCTCCCCATCATAAAGCAAGTGAGGAGAAGGAGTGGAGAAAGATGTGAGCGAGATATGGCAGGTGTGCGCGCTGAAATGGTTTTATGGCTGGTTGGGCCTAGATGCTATCTTGCTCGGCCACTGGGAGGGAACTGACCTAACGAGTTCGGCCTGGGGCAATGGTTCTAACTTGTACTGGGGTCAGGAAGAAGTCGATTAAGGAGTATGTGTCCTTGTGGAATCAAATTCAACTGGATTAAGGCCTATGTAAAGGGCAACATGCAGCTAAGGGTTTAGAAGGTAAATGACGATTTCGAGGTGAAATTGTCACTCGAATATGCCGAAAATACATGTACTTGATGTACTCGTCATTCTCGGTCTTTTGATACCAAATTCGTCCTATTTCGACGAAGTTTTTATTCTCGAGTCCAGTACTATTATATGAATCCAGATTTTCAGAACCACAGACCCTCCTTTTGCCCTTACATAGGCAATTTAATCTATCCTCATGTTAATCTGAGTCCAGATCTATATTCCTGAAGTCATTGAGATGTTGCTGCAACATCATTCTAGTGCTGAGCTCATGTCTTGACACAGGCTTCCTTACACATGATGTAACACAGAGGCCACATATTGCAGGAGCACACTGTATGCATAGACAGAAAAGAAAAAGAATGGCTAAGACCATCCCAATGACCATCAGAATTTTCCATCCCCAGGCAGATATCAGTCCCCAGAGCCATCCCATTAATGACCAATCTCCTTTATCCACATGGATAGATTCGGAAATTTTATGTAGTTTGGAGATGGCCCCGTATACTGTTGGAGCATTATCTGGAATAAAGATGCAACAACTGGACTGGATCAATTTACATACTCCACCTCGATCCGCAAGTATTACATCCAAAGCGACCCGGTTCTGAAGGGTCATCAGTCGATCCGACTGGAGCTCAGCAGTCAGGTTACTAAGGGCACCAGCAGTTTCAATCACGGTGGATTCAACTACCCTTGTCAATTGCCTTATGTTTCTGCTGTTAGCCATGGCTCCCCAGAACGGCAGAACACCCATTGCAAAGTCACCAAATTCTTGACCTGCAGTGTCTTCTTTACTCAAAACACCTCTAACTACCCTTGTCCGATGGTAATCCGCCGCTGCTGTGTAGGTGGGAGGTAACAGGAATGAAACAAAACATGAGCCCGAGAAGTCAGGGGGCAACCATGTATAGGCTCTATCACGGCAGATGAAATAAGTACCCTTAGCGGCTGAAAAGGCAGGGGAAGTCTGGGATCCAAAAACGTACGTTTCTGTACAGATACTCTTCCCTAGCTGAGCTCTGGGATTCTTACCAATACCTTGCAGACACAGGTGACCTTGATGGGGTACAATCCAGATAGGGGATGATCTCTTGGCTTGCTGTTTCTCACTTAATGTAGTGCCATATCCGGTCACATTCCAACCTACATATGCAAGTATCTCATCGTCCGGGGTATCTTCGTAAGAAGTTACTTCCTTGATCATGTCAACTATACCCTTGACTAGGGCGCTAGTCTTGAGGTTGTCTTTTACAGAACGTAGGGGTTGGATTTCTCGTGCATATATGAACATTGTCCTATATGCCCATACTGACCCATTGCGACTAAATGGCAGGACCAAATAGGGGATACCTCTATCCGTGGTGTGGGGCATGAGACCACACACCCAACAGTTGGTTGTGTTCATTACAAGTTGGTGTTGGTGTAATAACTGAACGAAGGAGTTATTTATGAACTCTAATCTCCTATTTGATTCGTGGTCAGGCAAAGGGTGGAAAGAATGAGAGGAAACAGTAGTAGGAGGTATGGGTGATGTAGTGGGCGCAAATGTCACATGAAAAGAGAATAAAACATAGCTTATCAAAAAGACCATTACGCTGAATAGCATAAAAATACACATTATTATAAAAATTCTCTTCCTTATTGTTTTCAAAAGTCTCTGCTTAAAGTTCATTTGTTTGGCAGTTCTCTCCACATCAGGAAACTCCATCCTCTCTAAGGTGCTGCCCGCGGCGGTAGGTTGTTTCTGCTAAAGGATGCTTCCGTCAGTCTAGGGTGACTCCCTTGGACGGACTGGAACCAGCGACCTATCGTCGTCAGCTGCACCCAAAAGTCTTTAATCAACCGCGACCCTAGCAGCGGAACCCGGATGGCGGTTCAAAAAAACAAAAATAAGCAAGTTACCTAGATGGGAGAATCTGCACTTTCAAAAATAGGATTTGGGGAAAAAAACATATTTTTCTTTATTAGTCCACAGGTTTTTCTCGGATCATAAGATAAATCACTTTTACTTTAGTCTGTTTTTCTTGGTCGCAAATTGTAGCGTCTTTTCCCGGGTACTGTCTGGTCCAGAAATAGTAGCTCAGGTTCCACAGAGTTCAATTGTTCTGGTGGTGGCGCGGTTTCAGAAATTTTTTTCCTACTTTCGCAATCAGGATTGGCTTCTTTCACACGTTCATCAGTTGTGCGCTCTGAGTCAGTGCCTCCTTTTCGGACCCATTGGTCATGTGGCAGAGGGAAGGGTATTTTCTTACAATGGATCCCGTGGACCCAATTGGCCTTCCCCTCCACTTTAACAGTCGTCCTTGTAGACAGGAGGATGAGGTGAGGCCCGGTCCATCTGGGCTGGTCGTTTCTTGTTCTTCGGAAATTGCGGACCAACACCCAAGAACCGGGGTCAATGGAGTGACCCGGTGTTTCAGAAACCGGAGGCAAGGTGTTGTGGACCTGTTGATATAAAACACGCAATTTAGCCGTCAATTCATACAAATAGTCAAGCAAAATGGGGTGTTGCAGCTCGCTAAACTTCGTGGGCCTAGGCACTCCCCATATGTTGGCTGGCCGACCAAAGATTATTTCATAGGGGCTGAGTTTCATTCGCGAATGCACAGTCATTCTGGTGGATAGGAGTGCTAAAGGTAGAGCGTCAGGCCATTTAAGACCTGTGCTCGCTTGGATTTTGGCCAATTTAAGTTTAAGCGTGCCATTGTAACATTCCACTAATCCAGCTGATTGGGGGTGATTTGCAGCGTGGAACTTCTGCCTAATGCCTAGCCCTTCACACACTTTTTTCATTACACAACCCACAAATTCACTTCCGTTGTCCGACCAGACCATTCTAGGCATTCCGAACCTGGGGAAGAACTCTTTCACAAGGGCTTTCGCTGTGGACAAGGCAGTATTGTCCCTTAGGGGATAGGCTTCTACCCATCTTGAGAAGGCACAAACAACCACAAGCACATATTTTAAGTTGTTGCACCTCTCCATGTGTATGAAATCTAGCTGCAAAACCTCGAACGGATACGTAGGAGGTGCAAAATGACCAGCTGGAGTTGGGGTTCCCCTACCAGGATTGTGCTTCAGACATACCATGCAATTCTTGACAACATTCTCTGCACACTTGGGAATCCCTGAATTCTTCCACACTGGGGCCAACAACTCGCAAATCCCTTTCGCGCTGATATGGGCCATCCCATGAGCCATTGTAACCACTGCAGGCACATATGCATCGGGTAACAACCATCTCTGTTGCTCTGTCGATTCAATCCAACAACCATTTGCATCCATTCTCCCTGTACTTTCTCTCCACATGCTTAACTCTTTCTCCATGGCCTCAGCTTGGATGGACTTCACACTTTCTATCGTGTCTTCACATATTCCAACATCACCAGTCCATCTTTCTGGGCTCGCGACATACATTCGGCTCATCATATTCTTTGCCGTTTCCTTAGCAGTTTCATCAGCAAATGCATTTCCACGACCAACATCATCAATCACTTTCTTGTGTGCACTACATTTCACGATCGCTACTTTCAGGGGCAACATCAGTGATTCAAGAAGCTCATTCACCAACTGACCATGCTGAATCTTAGCTCCATGCGAAGTCAGGAACCCACGTTCTCTCCACAATCGTCCAAAACTGTGAGCCACTCCAAAAGCATACTGACTGTCGGTATAGACAGTCACTTTCATTCCTTTGGACAACACACATGCTCTCGTCAGTGCCACGAGTTCAGCGGCTTGAGCTGAACCATGTGGTATTCGCGCAGTTTCAACGATTGTGTGCAAAGTTGTGACAGCATATGCTGTAGTTACGTTACCATTTGGGAGTTTAAAGCATGAACCATCCACCCATAATGTACCATCACATTCAGCAAGAGAAGTGTCGAATAAATCAACTCTCCCTTTTGTCTCTTCCTCTGTTCTGAGGAAACAACCGTGCTGTTCTGAAGCATCCGATTCCTCAGCAATTGGTAACAATGTGGCTATGTTCAAGGTACTGCACCTTTTGATGTGCACATGGCTTGCTAGTAGCGTCAACTCATAACTGGACAGTCGAGCACTAGTTAAATGCTGTGTCTTGGTCCTATTTAACAACGTGTCTACTGCATGCGGGACCATCACGATTAGTGTATTATTCATTACTAGACCTGCAGACTGTCGAATAGAAACAGCTGCTGCTGCTGTGGCCCTTAAACAACTTGGCAATGCTCGTGCTACTGGATCCAAAGTTGACGAAAAATAGGCGCATGGCCGCTGTCTATCTCCGTATAACTGAGTCAGTACGGACAATGCACAGCCCTCCTTCTCGTGGACATATAATGTGAAAGGTTTACTGTAGTTGGGGTTACCTAACACAGGGGCCGAACATAATGCTGTGCGTAATTCGAGAAAACTTTTCTGACACTCATCAGACCAAGGAATGGGATTGGGTGTATTTGTACACGTTAGTGCCAATAAGGGTTTGGCTAATAACGAAAAATTTGGAATCCACTGTCTACAGTACGATGTAATGCCCAAGAAAGCGCGTACTTCTCTCTGCGTTCTTGGCACATTCAATTTAGCTATTGCCTGAATTCTTTCTGGGGTCAGTTTCCTTCCCTCCTTCGATAAGAGATGACCTAAGTAGGTCACTTCTTGTCGACAATATTGGAGCTTGGAAAGTGACACCTTGTGATGTAGATCATATAGATGACGCAGTAATTCCAATGTGGCCATTTTACATATTTTCTCAGTATCTGCAGCTATGAGCAAATCGTCCACGTACTGTACGAGAGTGGAACCTTTGGGCAAAACCATTGCGTCAAGCTGACTTTTCAGAGCTTGACTGTATATTGAGGGGCTTTCACAGTAGCCTTGAGGAGCGCGTTTAAAGCGGAAGCTACGACCACCTAAACTGAAGGAAAAAATATCCCTGCTTTCCTCAGCAATCGGGATACTGAAGAAAGCATTCTTCAGGTCAATCACCGAAAACCAGGATGCAGAGGCTGGAATCATAGTCAATAATGTTGTAATGTCGGGGACAACTGGGAATTGTGGTACCACTATCTTATTTACTTCCCTAAGATCAATCACGAATCTATACACAGGTGGCTGAGAAGGGTCAGTTCGTTTTAAAACAGGTAGAACAGGACTATTGCAAACATTGCCTCGTGTTTCTTCAATTACGTCTTTTTCAATCAACTCGTAAACAATCGCTAGCAAAGCTTTTTCGCCCTCATTGGATATTCTGTATTGGGGAATTCGTGGCATTTTGACATTCGGTTTCAATGTTACAATATACGGTGGAATTTCTAAAAGACCTACATCATTCGGACCAGTAGCCCAAAGAATATCTGGCAGAAGTGCCAATTCTGCTGGAAGCGTATTCCTTGACAAATACATGGGAGAAACCACTTTCTTACCTAAAGTCAGTTGTACTCCTGAGGGAGAACAGTACAAAGTCGCATACAATCTTTTTAGCAAATCTAATCCTAGCAAATTTTCACCACAACCTGTTGTCAAAATAAGGGGTGCTTCGAATTCACAAGGACCAACAGAAAGAGATAAAGGGTCAGAAATCGGATTTCTAACCGGGGCGCCAGAAAAACCAACGGAAACGTTCATTTCGCCAGACAAAGGTGCGCCAGGGAGTTTGGAGTGCATAATAGAACTCTTTGTAGCACCAGTATCCAACAGAAAAGGTTCTGACACACCCGATGTAATCACCTCAACGTAAGGTCCACTCTGATCTACTGGAACTGAAACAACTCCTTCTCCTTGTCTAAGGCTGTCCTAGCAATCATTACTCTCCCACTGCTCATTTCCTGTGTAATACTCATCAACGTAGTATTGAGCTGTCCTGTCAGATACGTTATTTTGCTGGTCAAACCTGTTCATAGAGTTTTGTGGTGGAAGGGGACGTGCGTCCTGAGGGGCGTTTCCACGCCCTCTACCTCTAGGCGCTTGCTGACTACCACGACCTCTTACGCCAGTAATTCCATTTGCACGTTGTGGTAGGGCAGGGCAGTCATATTTGTAATGACCCTCTTGTTTGCAGTATAAACATTGGTTGGGACCTACGCGGTTTTGATTGTAATCGAATCTCTGCAAGTTTCTCTGAGGCTGTTGAAAAGTGTTCTGGTAGTGATTCGAACCATTATTATTTTTATTACCACCACCACGTGGAGGATAGGCTTGCTGTAGCAAAACCTTCGTTTTGAGTTCTCTAGTTTTCTTCTCTACTTTATCTTTCTCATCCTTGTCTCTATTCTCGTAGTACTGTGCGGTAGCTAATATCTGGGCTGAAGATGAGACTGCCCAAGAACTTTCTGAATCTTTTAATTTCCTACACAAGTCTGGAAGTAGATTGTGCACAAATTTATCGAAAAACAATCTCTGACCACCTTCTGTGGTCATATCTTGACCGCTGTGGTCAATGAATGTTTCTTCAAATCTGGTGAAGAAATCTGAAACAGTTTCTTCTTTCTTTTGCTTGCATGCAGATAACTTATCCCAATTTACGCGTATTGCAGGCATTATCGTTTTCATGTAATCTACTATTCTACCAGGTAGTTCCGCTATCAGAGGCTCAGGCTTGGCACCACCAACTTGTCGTGCATCTGCAGTAGTAATATTAGCCCACGTGTCACCTAATTCCTGGTCATGATCTACATGACGAATTTTTCCCCATAAAGGCTGTGGAACAACATTCCCGAATAACATATCGATATCGGCCAAATTCATTATACATGACCCAGCAGTTTGCGACAATTCTTTATAGTACCCTGCAGGATTTTTACGCGGATCTGGTAGTGTTTGCTTGAGTGCTAAAACTTCAGCTCGCTTCCATGGAACATGTACCCATACGCGGTGAAAGTGGGGCAGGACAGGTGGGACAGCTGTCGCGTCACCCTCTCTCCATTGTGGGGGAACTTCTCTCATAGGGTATTGTCGTGCCTTTTTCCTACTAGATGCACTGGATTCCGATGGTGACCCAGAACTGCTTCCCTTACTTCGATATGATAATAGCATTTCAACTGCTTTTTCCACATCGGGACCTACAATCATACCCTCTCCAAACTTAAATCGTACACGACACATCTCTCGCGGGATGCATTCTTGATCATTGTCTTCTAAATCCTCGCCAAGAAAGACACACATTTGTTCGAACACATATCTCTGTGTCGCTGCTTCCCACTGATGGAAGACTTCCATGACAGACTGTAAATCATATTTTGCAGTGTCCATGACCCATTTCCGAGCTAAACCATTCAGGGAATCTCTCTCTTGATAATCAGGCAGTTGACTTCGCAACTGTCTTCGTCCTATGTAAGGGGTCGCAGCAGGTGACCCAAAAAGGGGTAAAAGAAGATTAGTAACAGTGCTGGCCATTTTCTGCCGAAGGGAAGGTGAAACTGAAGGACAAACAGACGAAAAAACGGGGTGAGATAAGGCGGGGGTAGAGATGGCAGAAGAGGTATCAGGAATAATAGATGTGGTACTAGGCAAAACCATAGAAGGGGCATTAGGAGATGTAGAAAGCACTGTAGGCAAAATCGTAGAAAACACAGGTGAAACAGAAGTGGTCGGTGGGCCTGGAGGAGGCTGCACCGAAGAAGTAGGAGCCAGCTGAAGAACAGCTGGTGGGTGCTGTGGAAGAGCCAGAGGCGCAGCTTGTGCAACTAAAGGTTGCGGGGGTGCTGTAGCATTCTGCGCATAGGGGGGTGGTGAAGTTAATAATTGTGACATTAATTGGTCTTTTTCACGCACTTTTGCTGTCCCTTGCTGAAGAGACGGCAAAACTGGATAACACTTATCTATTGCCATTTTACGTTGCCTGTGCAACTGCTCATTTATCTGCTCTTCCTCATTATCTTTAAACTGCACGGCAGCTTGCATTACTGAAAGTCCCCCTTCTCTCTTATTTTTCTTAGCTAATTTAATTTCTTTTTGTTTGGCTTCTTTGCGCCATAAGCGGAAAGAGTCAAACATCGCCGGCCGGGCTTTCTTTTTGAAGAGTTTAACTTCAAGGTTGTCTAAGATTTCAGAATCAAAGCTACCATATTGGGGCCATTTTAAAACACCATCCTTCCTAGTGTATTTAATCCATACCTCGTTGTAAACGATGGGGCCTACCCCATGTTTAACGTATAGCTCGTAAGTCGGAGTTCCAACTGGAGGAACCGGACACGAGTCCTCCAATCGGGAGTCCCTATTATTACTACCAAGACAAAACCAATTCCCGAGTCTAAGACTAGGCATCCTCGCTCTCTAGTCTAGTTCCAAAACTTCAAAGGATTTATCGATTACGATATTTCTCGTGAATACACGAGTCCTTCGGTTATGGTGCTTGCAAGTACCAATAAAAACCTTATGTATCTCCAAGATACCACAAAGCAAGTCCAACTAAGGACTGGGAGACGCTCCACTTATACTTAACTGAAAATATTGATGGCTTCACCAGAAGACTCGTCTCAGCGTTTCGCTCTACCGAAAATTTCAAGGGTCCAACATCAGGGCGATAGCCAGGGCAGCAGTCCTTGTAGCCGTCGGGAAGCGGGGAACCTCGCAGTAAAGACCTTCGGACCACGTCGACATGCAGGGGTCGATGAGGTGGGGGGCCCTCCTCCGGAATTTTCACACAAAGCTCCTCACGATCTTCAGGCTGATTGGTACCACTGGAATCGCCCCAAACGCTGGGCGCCAAATGAGGTACTGGGTTTTTAAGAACCGGTACCGAACCTACAGAACCGGTAACCCAGCGGTGCCAGGGGATCAACACCCAGAGACCTCGGGTTCTCCTGAGTCAGACCTACAGAAACTTCAGAGTCTTCCAGGTGAAGTCAAAGATTAGTTTATTGGCTGCAACCAAGGTGACAGGGTCCTAGAAGTACAATACCAGTATATTCAGGAGACTGCACACTTTCACAAAGTTAGGCTTCTCTTCTTATACAAAATATTCAGCCTTGGGCAAAACATTCCTTGGATTCGTGGCATTTCATTTATGGTTACTGATTACAAAAGAAAAGCAGAGTCATGATGACATGTACATATTTCACGTCGTGCTGCTCATTCAAATCATCCGGCAAGGCCCAACATTTCATCAGATATCGCTGTACCCCTAATAAAAATGGTCACCTCCCCATCATAAAGCAAGTGAGGAGAAGGAGTGGAGAAAGATGTGAGCGAGATATGGCAGGTGTGCGCGCTGAAATGGTTTTATGGCTGGTTGGGCCTAGATGCTATCTTGCTCGGCCACTGGGAGGGAACTGACCTAACGAGTTCGGCCTGGGGCAATGGTTCTAACTTGTACTGGGGTCAGGAAGAAGTCGATTAAGGAGTATGTGTCCTTGTGGAATCAAATTCAACTGGATTAAGGCCTATGTAAAGGGCAACATGCAGCTAAGGGTTTCGAAGGTAAATGACGATTTCGAGGTGAAATTGTCACTCGAATATGCCGAAAATACATGTACTTGATGTACTCGTCATTCTCGGTCTTTTGATACCAAATTCGTCCTATTTCGACGAAGTTTTTATTCTCGAGTCCAGTACTATTATATGAATCCAGATTTTCAGAACCACAAGGGCTGGGTTGATACAAGGTCCATTCTCTCTCACGGGGGCACAGCGTGAACAATCCAGTTCACACAGGTTGTGCCCCGGAAGAGGCAAGGAGCAATACCCACATTCCCATCACAACGCTAACGAGTAAGTGCAATAAGCGTGTTCTCTGTACCATTCTGCCCCAAGAGATGGATGAGGGGTCGACACTCTTATTGTGGGGGTCCGATGTCACTCTTAAAGGTGATAATTTCACTGTTTGCCCCTTGGCATGTAGATGCCAACATATGAAGTGGCTTGCGGGTCTCACACAAGGCAAGTCCCTTTGTGGACATATGGGTTGGCGCCCGCATGGCTGGTCTAGCTGCCTGTGTACAGGTGCCTTGGGCACAGGAAGATGGGATTAGAAACCAATGGTCACCAGCTTGAGAAAGAGACAAAACAGGCCAACGTCTGATGGTCCTATGGCATTTCCACCTCTCGTATGATCTCCCAAGTTAAAATACCTTTCTTTCCGAGCTTCGGCAGCCATGTGTAGATATGGTGGCATCCTGAGCCCCTCGCCTTCCTCTCAGACATTCTTAGCTCCTTGTCTGTCATCTTCATATTTTTGCTGATATGCTGCAGGACATCCTCACTGTCTGGTACCCCAGTCAACCTCCCCTGAACCTCCTCTTCCTCAGCATCATCAGCAGCAACAGGTAGGTCCACTGAGTCCTTTTCTAGAGAAGCATTATTCTTCCCTTTAAAAGCAGCAGCCACACCCATTTCCAGCATCTACTGGACATCGACAACACCGGGACCCCAGAGGCGCTCCAGCTTCCGGGGAGCTTGAATCCTGCAGTTGTTGCTGCTTATCCATGCCCTTCTTTGGCTACTCCATCACTGCCAGAGTTTTGCACCACCCTGGCCATTTCCTAATAGAGCTTCCCTCCTCAAGCCGTTGCCAGGCAACGCTGCCCCTCATGAGAACCGCCATTACGGAGTCAGGCGGCGCTCAGAGAACCTCACAGAGCACATTAATCACTGTCTTGGAGCACCTCGCTCAAGCCCAGTCTTTAACTTGATCTCTTTATTTTCCAACACAAGGACTTGAACACTTAATCTCTAGAGTGAGAGTCTAACATGTTAATGATAAGGTCACACAACTTACATTTCCAGAGTGATCTGCTTAACAGGGATCTTTAGTTCAAACTTGAGGGGGATCCTACCTAATCACTCCCCCCCCCCCCCGATTCTCATGGATACGCTACAGCGGAACCTTTAATCAATGTTGCCAGGGCAGTCCATCTTAGAATTACATACATGTACAACATTTTAAAACATTCCACTGTTTGTTAACAGAAAGTACTGTGGAAGGTCTCTAAAAGCCCTTTTCAGGGATTTCAACCCCCTCGGCTCCTTGAGGCCTTTGTTTTACAAATTAGAATATTCTGCACTCTAGTGGTGTAATGTTCTAATGGGCTCTACCAGTCATTAAAGGCCCACTCCTTGTCTTAGGCTTGGGCCTTTAATGCTGCAGCGGGTCTTTAATGGCCAGCATAGCCTGCTCCGGCAGGCTATAATATATGTACCTGTGCCTGGCAATCCTACCTTCACCCGCAGGAGCCAAAAAACAAAAAGTGGAGTGGGCGGGCCTCCCTTTTTTCATATTCACTATTAGTGGCAAGGAAGCCGGCAATATTGGGAAGGGATGGGAAAGATGTGGGGATGTTTTGTGCTTTGGTAATATCTTCGCTTATAGCTTCAGGACTGCGGAGAGAATAAAGGATGAAGAGCCAGCGGCCCGGTTAGTTACTGTTACTCTTTATTACTCCTTGTCCTGGTCCACTCCACAGGCAGCGTTTGCCAACCCCCAGGCCTGGTCTTCACCTTCATTACTGCATAGCTTGGTCATACAGGAAGTGGAGTAGGCCGACTTCCGTTTTTTGAAATCATATTCATAATTAGTGTCAAGGAAGCATTCTGTATTGAGGAGTGTAGAAAATACTTTTATTTGATTTTTTTTAAATCATGAAAGGGTGGAACAAACCACCAAAATACATAAGACATCAAAGCCATTGATCGCGTTAAAAAGCATTAGAAAGAAAAGTAACAAAACTCGTCAGGATTCGTGGGTATAGAAGAGAACAAACTTCAAGATAATAAATTAAAACTGTACACGTCTAGCTCGCTGTTCCAGGATATAATGATCTGCAAGCGCTGAGAGCCTATGAGCAGCGATTAAAAATGGGTAACCAAAGCAATTCCGTGTTTTCAAGTTCAGTTCAGCAGTCCTTCTTATCTAGTTCTTTGGCTGCTATGTTCCAAAGTTGGATTGCCTTGCAGGACAGTTGGACTGATGAGCCTCCACGACATGTTGTAAATGCCCCTCTGCAGGTCTTTATTTCTTCTCTTCTGAGTGCTTCCCGAAGGAGAGTTTTCTGGGTGTCTTATAGCGTAGGACAAATACATAGGCGATGTAGTAGAGACTCATCTCCTTGTCTGCAGAGGCGGCATTCCTTCGTCGTCCAGGTCCGTTTCCATTTTGGAGTGAGATCTTGCCAGGGGAATGATCCCAGCCTCAGTAGGGTCAAGTTCTACTTTATTTGGTATGGGAAATGTTCTTACAAATACGGTTGGGGTATCAAAATTTTGTAAGATTGCATCACAGTCCATTATTGTGAGCCAAGCCACGTCTAGCTTTCATGTGAAAAGCGATTCCTTTAAGACTGGGAATACGGATTTGCTTAGCCTGGATTGTTTTTCGATCTCCTGCCAGCAATAATGGGCTAAGGTGTTGTCTTCTGATGCCCTCATCCTCCAATAGTATTTGACCAAGGCTCCTTGTCTTGCAGGTGTCTGTGTTTTTTAGACCATTTTCTAGGCTTATCTGTGCTTGTCAGATGGGACGTGGAATTGAGAACAATTTCTTAAAGAAACGTCGGAATTCAAGAGAAGGCGCTGGAATGGATCGTCTCCTTCCTCGACGGAAGAACACAGAGAGTCCGCCTACCACCATACAAGTCAGAGGCCACCGAAGTCATCTGCGGCGTCCCTCAAGGATCCTCGCTGAGCCCCACCCTCTTCAACGTCTACATGAGCCCCCTCGCGCCCATCGCACGCCAACACAACCTGAACATCATCTCCTACGCCGATGACACCCAGCTGATCCTCTCACTGACCAACGACCACGCCGCTTCCAGAGCCAACCTTCACGAAGGGATGAAAGATGTAGCCGAATGGATGACGACCAGCCGCCTGAAACTGAACTCAGACAAGACGGAAGTCCTCATCCTGGGCTCCTCGCCCTCCGCCTGGGACGACTCCTGGTGGCCCCCCGCCCTGGGCACCGCACCCACACCGACCGTCCACGCACGCAACCTGGGCTTCGTCCTGGACTCCTCCCTCTCCATGACCAGACAAGTCAACGCCGTCTCCTCGTCATGCTTCAACATCCTGCGCATGCTACGAAAGATCTTCCGGTGGATCCCCACCGAGACCAGGAAGATGGTCACCCAGGCCCTCGTCACCAGCCGACTGGACTACGGCAACGCCCTCTACGCCGGAACCACCGCCAAGCTCCAGAAGAGACTCCAGCGGATCCAGAACGCCTCAGCCAGACTCATCCTCGACATCCCCCGACGCAGCCACATCTCCGGACATCTGAGAGACCTGCACTGGCTCCCCGTCAACAAGAGAATCCCCTTCCGTCTCCTCACCCACGCACACAAAGCCCTACACGACCAAGGCCCGAGCTACCTCAACAACCGCATCAACTTCTACGCTCCCAAACGCCACCTCCGATCAGCCAGTCACGCCCTCGCCGCCGTCCCCCGCATCCGAAGATCGACAACAGGAGGAAGGTCCTTCTCCCACCTGGCCGCCAAGACCTGGAACTCCCTCCCGACCGACCTGCGCCTGACCCAAGACCACCTCTCCTTCAGGAAGAAGCTCAAGACCTGGCTGTTCGAGCAGTAGCAGCACCCCCCCCCCCCAAGCGCCTTGAGACCCTCCGGGTAAGTAGTGCGCTATATAAATGCCCATGATTGATTGATTGAAAGACACTGGATTGAGCTGTGTTCAAAACTGTTGAATCCTTCGCATTTATCCTTTTCGATCCGTACGATATGGATGGTATGAATTTCGCAGCGATGACCTTTAGCAACTGGTTTGTAGAACAACTGCTGAGTTTTTTATGCCAGATTTTGAATGCGAATAGCAGTTGTTTTGCCTTTATTTGCCCTTGGATATTTGTATGTGTTCACCTAGGTCAGCGGTTTGTCATTTACCATCCAGATGAATTTGTGTTTTTTTTTGTGGCAGATGGAAAAGCACACGACCTTCGATTTTTGATGGTTAATTAATAATTGAGCAGAGGTGTATATACTGCTAGTAGGAAAATCATCAGCTGCAAACCTAGGGGCGTTTGAGATAAGAGGACGATGTCGTCCGCGTATTGGAGACTTACAATTGATGTTTTCCTTAATTTTGGGGGGTCACCTTGTGATGAGCAAAGATTTTTCTCTAAGTCGTCTGTATAAATGTTAAATAGACAGGGAGCCAACACGCACCCCTGTTTTAGGCTGTTGCTGGTTGGAATTGTATTAGTTCTGCTGTGCCACTCTCCTTTTTTTTATTTGAACCCATTTTTGGGAATAAAGGTTGATGATGGCTTCTAGTAGTTTGTTTGGGGCTCGCCATTGTTTCATTTTCGCCCACAGCTTAATTCTCAAGGCTTTGTCGAAGGCTGCTTTGAGGTCTATAAAACACGCGTACAGGATGCTCGATTTTCCAATGGCTTGATTGGCTAGACGGGTGACTGCGGATATATTTGTTAAAGTGCCCATCCCTGACCGAAATCCTGTTTGTGTGTTTGGGATGAGATTTATGCGGCTGACCCAATCTTCCAGGTCTGCAGCAAGTTTGATGCGTAGATTTTTGCCTCTACATCGATAAGAGCTATCGGTCTGTAGTTGGACGGATCGGAGCGAGCCCCTGATTCATATATTGGTTGTAGAATGCTTCCTCACCAGGAGTCTGGGATCGTGCTGGACTCTAGAATACACGAGAACAGTGGAGTGAGAAGGCCAGACCAGAAGGGTGTATCTTGTCTGAATAATGCCTTTGGCAGGAGTGATGGGAAAGGTGTAGCTGTGTTCTTGTGATTTGGTGACTACTTCTCGCAGCAGAAGCTTCACCCATATTGTAAGGATGGAGGCGAGGAAGACGTGGACTAGAAGTAATGAAGATTACCGGTGAGTAACCAGCCATTTACTACTTCCAGCAGTGAAACAACATGAAAGCAGTTGGCGGTGGCCGGGCCATGGTGCCCATCTATGCATCGTCCACTGTTCTCAGCAGAACAACCCGCAGACACGAGGCTGGCAGGATGCGGCTTCTTCGCCAGATTTGCCACGTGTCGCACATACACTTTTGTTGATGTCTGCATCATAGGAGACTGGTAAGCGTTCCCTAAAATGAGTACACGCCAGAGGGCTTGGCTGACATTTGCAGGAGTGCGCGGGCGTCAGCGTAAATCTGGGCAGACTTTTCATATATTTATTACATTTGGCCATCAAGAGACATTGGGAAAATCATTTCAAATATTAATTAAAACAGTATAGAAAAGGAAAGTATGAATGGGGAGGTGATCACAATTGATCAAGAACTTGGACTGCGATGCCTGGTGCCAAAAACAATTCAAGTATGGGGAGCATTCAATGTCCGGCCAAATGCCTCCCCAGATTTCATGAATGGCTTCATTTATGGTCTTCCGGTGATTCAGTCAGGATTGGCATTGCTCTGGTACTCCAGGATCACTCATTCCTAAACAGTTGGGCTTTTCCCTGGTCCCTTTGATTGTCCTTCGCAGGCCCTGGAGGTTGCCTTTATTGGATCGTCAAGATCTGACGAAAGGCAAGTGACTTTGGGTTTGAAAGCGGAAGGGTGAAGAGACCTGGGGGAACACGTGTCAATGTTGCACCTCGATGGAGTATGTTGTAGGTGTTGCTGTAGGTGTTGTCGTTGATAGGTTCCCGCATCGGTGCAGGGTCGTCCTTGTATAGCTCCTGGAACCTTTACGAAGGATCCTCTTCTGAGGGAAGAGGGCGAGGTGGAGGCTATCTACTTGCCCGATATTGACAATGCACCATCTCGATTTCCCTTGGTCCCCATGACTTCTGCCATCGTGAAGGTCTCGGATATTGACTCTTGCCAATGCCGAAACGCTGCCCGTCGTTGCCGTTCGATAAGAAGATACCTCTTAGAGGAGATGCTTTATCTTTTCCATTTTATCTTCTCAATTAACCATGGGGGGTTAGGGGTGGGTAGCTAGTCTGTGGGCACCTAGCCAAAGAACAGCCGACAAGACTAGGTCATGCAGTCAATGATGCAGTCTTAGGGACCCCAAAAGCCTGTAAACTGTGGTAAATAAATAAATAATACCTCTCTTTTTGACTAGACATATATCATAACAGATAGCTCAATAAATAAGAGTCAAGATTCGAGGTAGTAGGAGTTTTTGCAGGTTTAATACAGCATAAGGACAAGAACAGGACAACCTGCATAGGAATAGGATGACAGGGCCCAGCAGCTGCTGGGGCTGGATCTGGGATGAGCGCGCTGACTTTTAATAACAATACATGAGCATATATACATAACGCAAACACATAGCATTACATTGCAGTAGGCGTAGCAGTGGGTGGAGCAGAAGGCGTGACGCGTAGCAGTCGCGAAAGATAAGGGCGAAAAGAGGTGTAACGGGGCGTATACATAGACATGTGATGCAAACGTAACAGAATATGTCATGAATGGGGCGGAAACCATTGGAGGGGGCTACCTAAGGAGCCGGGACCTCTAACCTGATGGTGCGCGCAAACTAGCAGTGACGTATCACTAGGAGAAGCTGGGGGCTACGAACTCTGTGCTAGGAGCAGAGACTGAAGTCTGGAGAGTCAGGGCGACATGTACCTAAACAGTATCTAGTATCTGATGTTTAGAGAACATGTTGATATAAACTAGAAGTCAGGAGGGGAAAGGCTAACTTGATTCTAAGACTGGACCATGCATTATTCTACATGTAGTGCGTGATGAAGAATATTAAATGACCATTAAATGCAGTATTTCTCTAACGTGGAGACGTGAAGGCTAGACAATGACGGAAACTATCGATGCGATTCAGTAGCTTAGGAATGCAGAGAAGGAGGACTGAACTGATAACTGGAATCATAACATATTCTTGGCAGACTCAGAGACTGAGCCAGGCTGGGCCGGGCACTGCGAGGTAGGAAGTAAGTGAAGGGTCGAGGATACAGGTGGGGGCTGTATCGCTCCTCAGCGAGGCTTCAGGAGACAGGAGCTGAATCTGGTGTCCAGGCCCTTTTGAGGCCTAGAAACGGAGGCTTTATAATAGAATAACGTGCACACTGAGAAACGTGGCAACGTAGCTTTACATAGGCCTGATATTCGTAGTATTCACGAGGACTGGAAACTGGCATACTAGAGGTGGACACAACTGTAATTGCGTCATTAATCGGACATGGGGAATGCATATGCATATTTAATCATGCACACATAACATATGATGGATGACACGTAGGGACACAGAACATGGCAAAATTTACTTTTCCACATTCCCTCCTTGTCACTACGTTTCCATCAGGAAACATCAATATTCATGATACCATCTATCATTTCATACAGTATCATTTGTTCGTCTCGAATTATCCTGGAACGGGATTTAGAACGGGGCTTGGGACTAGGAATACAAGAGGTAGCACAAATGCCGCAAATCGCAGGGCCACATTGTATACAGAGGCAGCAGCTAAATATGATCGCTACTGCAATACCTAGAAAGGACAATATTTTCCATCCCCATGCGGAAATTATATTCCAGAACCAACCGGACCATGTCCAGGTGCCTGGATCTTGGTGTAACAGATGGGCAATTTTATGGAGTCTGGTTATAGCTGAATAAACAGACGGCGCGTTATTTGGAATGAAAATACAGCAACTAGATCCGATGACTCTACAGGCCCCGCCCCTATCGGCCAGTATGACGTCAAGGACGAGACGATTCTGCAAAACGACAAATCTCATAGCAGATTGCTCTTCGGTTAAGTTACCTAGAGCGGAGGCAGTCTCATTTACTACAGCTTCAAGGGTTCTGGTTAATCTACGGATTAACTTACTATTCTGGACAGGGCCTACAAAGAAGAAGAAACCTTTATTGAAATCGGTATATTGTTCTAGAGTAGTTTCAGTATAATCGACAATTGGGGACTCCCTTCTATGTCTAACGTGTACTAGATGTGTGTTTCTATGATAATCAGGTGGGGCTAGGAAAACAGGTGGCAGTAGGAAGGCAATGTAACAGGTTCCCTCCCAATCGAGGGGCAGACGAACATATGCAGTTTGACCACAAATAAAATAAGAATGACGTGAAGCTTTGAAAATAGATTTCCCACTGTCACTATACTTGACAATAGTAGTACAATCACTATGTCCTACATGTACAGAACCATAATTACGGACACATAATTCGCCTTTGACTGGCAGTACTGAAATAGCAGGTAAGTCTGGAGTAGTATCAGACTGAACATTCAAGACCATGAAATTCAAAGAATAATTACCTAAATTATACACTTCATTTTCTAGATCTAAACCTGTTCTGTGGGGAAGACCTTGCTTGTCTGGAAAACATGTACTGTTAAGAAAAGACATATCTGTTGAGGATGACGTTAACGTGGACCATGCTCCACACGAACCATTATGTGAAAAGGGATAAGGAAAAAGTGGCAGAACTCCCTTCGGTGTCTGGAAAGGGGGGAGTCGACCACACACCCAACAATTAGTGGCATTGCTGGTCTGGTGTGAGTAATGTAACATACGGATAAATGAGTTATTTCGCATGGCGAGGCGGTAAGAGAGTTCATGAGGAGGCAGATCACTAAACGTGTGCTCTACTGTAGCATTAGCAGACTTATTTACATGAAGAACTGGGAAATACAAGAAAAATGCATAACTGGTACAGGAAATCATAATGCTGAGAAACAATATGAAACATAGAAAAACGATACATCGGATTGAGTTTTGACTAACTCTCTCACTATGGGGGTCTATTTTATACATGTCAGAAACAGTCTAACCGTTTCACCTAGGGGAGGACTTAGACAATCAAACTGACTGACTTATTTTACTAGACCGGAGTTTGAGTTTATACTCCTGTTGTGGAGTTTTCTCTAACAGGGGAGGGGTTGTAGCAATGTCTTTTGCGGGAGAGTCCTTGAGAACAATATTTTGGCAATCCTTCAAATCCTGGGAAATGTTCTTTAAGACGGGTTTTAGTCCATTAAAAAGTTTGACATGAGAAAGGTGTACCCAGCCTTTGCGTCCTTCCAACTTCACGGCTGTACGGGTGGTGAGGAGGACCTGTCGGGGCTCTTTCCAACGAGGCTCCAGCGGACTTGACCTGTCAAAGTTGCGGACCATCACCATGGATCCTGGAACGATTTCGTGCGGTGCCACCTCGGTATTGTCTGGAAATGCGGCAGCAACCTGTGAACGACATGAGTTGAGGGCAGACATCAAGGAAGCTAGGTAATCTGTCAGCATATTACTTGAAACATCGGTAATACTTCGGGGTCTAGGAGTACCCCACATGTTAGGGGGGCGGCCGAAAACGACCTCATACGGGGACAGACCTGATCTGGAATGTGCGACCATACGCATATAAAATAAAGCAACTGGCAGAGCTACTAGCCAGTCCACACCTTTTTCTTTACACACTTTTGCGATTCGGATTTTCAGAGTCTGATTATGTCTCTCAACGAGACCGGCTGCTTCAGGATGGCGTACACAATGGAACTTCCACTGGTACCCTAACAACAGGGAAACATGCTTCATGAGTTCAGATGAGAATGGCTGGCCGTTGTCAGAATATACGACTCTAGGGAGTCCATAACGGGGGAAAAACTCACGAACCAACTGCTTGGCAGTGGTCGCGGCTGTGTAATCTGGAACTGGATATGCTTCTGTCCACCTGGACAAAGCGCATACAACTACAAGGACATACTTGAAACCTCGACATCGCTCCATCGGAATATAATCCATCTGGAGGACTTCGAAAGGGTGGTCAGGGGGCTGGAATCCACCTTGTTCCACCGGGACACTTTTACCTGGATTAAACTGACAACATATCATACAGGTACGGACTTTCTGCTTGGCTGCAGCTCGTAAATGCTTGTTGAACCAAATGTTCTGGATACTGTCTAACATGGCTTTTTCTCCTAAATGTGCTGGACTATGTGTGGTATTAATGATGACTTGAACCATAGAGTCGGGGAGAAACCATGTGGCTCTACCCTTCGTTAACCATCCTTGATCTGTCTGGACCCCTCCTTGTTCGGACCATTTCTTGATTTCTTCGGGAGTAGCATGTAACTGGATATCTATGACATCTTGTGTAGGGTCCTTAACTGTCATGCATGTAGTCGGATCTGGAGTATGTGTCTGTGTCGGATTAACTTGAATGTCTGGAGTCTGTGCTGTAAGCTTGGCTGTGCGATCTGCTAGATCATTACCTTGGGAAATAATGTCAGTAACTTTCGTATGTGCTTTGCACTTCATGATAGCGATAGATGTCGGCAAGTGTATGGCATCTAACAGAGCTTGAATGAGGAGACCATGCTGAATCTTGGTTCCATGAGAAGTCATGAAACCTCTCTCCTGCCAGAGCACTCCGAAGTCGTGTACAACTCCAAATGCGTAACGTGAATCTGTGTAAACATTAACTTTCAAGTTCTTGGCGTGTATGCAGGCTTGTGTCAGAGCAACTAGCTCTGCTGCTTGAGCGGACAGGGTATCAATACGGTGTGTTTCAATAACTTCGGTGTCAGTAGTCACTGCATACGCGGCGACTAGTTCTCCTGTACTAGTTCTCATACATGAACCATCCACATAAAGTGTCAGGTCGGGGTTTGGTAACGGAGTATCTGTCAGATCTTGTCTTGGCTTTGTCGTAATGTTAACTACTTCCACACAGTCATGTGGGTCAGGATTCGAAGTAACTGATGGTAACAGTGTAGCAGGATTTAAAATGTTGCAGCGTCTGATTTCTATGTGTGGCTGGAACAGTGTCAATTCATAACCTGTTAAACGTGCAATTGTCAAGTGCTGAGTTTGTGTTCGGTTTAAAAGAACTTCCACGGAATGTGGAACTTGTACTGTCAAGGTATGTCCTAAGACTATGGAATCACTTTGTCTGATAGCTAGTGCTGTGGCTGCAACTGACTTGAGGCACGCAGGCAGAGCCTGGGCTACAGGATCTAATGTGCTCGAAAAATAAGCACAAGGCTTGTATTGTCCTGCTTGATCTTGTGTGAGAACAGATAATGCTGTACCTTCACGTTCAGTAACGAAAAGTGTAAAAGGCTTACTGTAGTTCGGTGTCGCTAGGACTGGAGCTTGGCATAGGGCTTTCTTTAACTCATTGAAACTAAGTGTATGTTCAGATGTCCAAGGGAGGACAGTCGATACGGCTGCCTCCTGTGTCGTTAACTGTATCAGTGGTTTGGCTAGAAATGCATACTGAGGAATCCATTGTCTACAATAAGAAGTAAGGCCGATAAAAGCACGTACCTCCTTCTGGGTCTTGGGCTGAGGAAGACTCGCTATTAACTGGATACGGTCTGGTGTCAACTGCCTACCCCTCTTGGACAGTAAGTGTCCTAAGTAGACCACTTGCTGGACACAGAATTGAAGCTTAGAAGGGGACACCTTGTGCCCCATCTCGGCTAGGAAATACAGAACTGTCAGTGATGCTTGCTCGCAAGCACGTTCAGAACGGGCTGTGATCAGCAGATCATCGACATACTGGAGCAGGGCAGTGTCAGTTGGCATGTGAATGTTGTCAAGTTGTCTCTTAAGTGCTTGACTGTAAATACTAGGACTTTCTGTGAAACCTTGAGGAGCGCGTGTAAACATATAGCTCCTTCCATTTAAACAAAATCCGAAAAGGAACTGGCTGTCTGGATGAATAGGAACACTGAAAAATGCGTTCTTGAGGTCTATGACAGTGAAGAACGTGGCTTCGGAATCAATGGCTGTCAATAGGGAAGAGATGTCTGGGACAACTGGGTACTGCGGAATAATACATTTATTAAGCTCTCGTAGGTCGATCACTAATCGATATACTGGGGGTGCATTTGGATCAGTACGTTTCATGACTGGAATGATCGGAGAATTACATACATTGGAGTCAGTTTCTACAACCACTCCTTGAGCAATAAGCTCGTCAATAATTTTGGATAAGGCTGCTACAGCCTCAGGTGGCAATCTGTACTGTCTGATTCGTGGTAACACTACACCTGGCTTGAGAGTCACACGATAGGGTGTGATTTGCATATAACCTACATCAGTTGGACCTTGCGCCCATAGATGCTGCGGAACTTTAGACAGTCTTGAATCAAAATCTCGTAATACATAGTGACCCTTAAAGTCACGTAGGAACAATCGTATTCCCTCTGGGGAACAGCATATAACGGCACCTAACTCTTTCAGTGTCTTAATGCCTAATAGATTTTCTGGACATGACTTAGTAAGTAACAGATCAGTAGTGCGGGACAATGGACCTACTTCTAGGGAAACTGGTTTTGAAATCTCATTTACGATAGGTTTTCCTGAAAATCCAAGGGAAACATTTCTTGAGCCTGAGAGCGGAGCCCCTGGAACTTCGGCGTGACTAATTGTGGTCCTACTTGCCCCTGTATCAATCAAAAACTTTCTGTCTTTCCCTAATACTTGACTGTGAACATAGGGACCTTCTTGATCTACAGGTATCTCGATGAGAGGCAAGCCTACCTCCCTCTCTAGGCTGTTTCATGAATACTGCTGGTACTCTGGATACTCAGACTGTGCATACTGGTACATCTGCGATGTAACATGCTGTGTTGCAGCAATAGGCTGCGGTGCGGTAACTGTCTGTGGTGCATTCTGTGGCTGAGGAATCTGTGAAACTTGTTCCTGTCTAGGCGGACGTGGTCTTTCTTTAGTCTTACCAGTAGCTATGTTGTGTTTCAGAACTGCACACTCATTTATAAAATGACCTGGCTGTTTACAATAATTGCAATTCCCTTTAACAGGAGCTGCAGGATGACTGGCTTGATTCGGACCCCTCTTCTGACTGTCTTGAGGAACGGATTGTGCAACTAGTACTTTCATTTTCGTGTCTTTCATACGTTTTCTCTCGTGTTCTTGCTCTTCCCTGATTCTATTCTGGTGGTATTGAAGCATTTGCAACATCTGGGACGGGGTATTAGCTTGCCAGGTACTTTCGACTTTCAGAACTCGATTTTTAATTTGTGGACTTGAATTCTCGACTAATTTAGTAACAAAAAGATGAGGGTATGACTCACTACTTGTCTTGAGGCCACTGTTGATGCTGAAACATTTTTCAAATCTAGAATAAAAATCACTAATATCTTCGTCTTGTTTCTGTTTACAGGCTGAGATTGCATCCCAGTCTTCTTTTCTAGTTGTCAATAATCTGGGTAGAACTTGTATTAATAATTCTGGTAATTCTTTACATTTATCTCCAAGACCGGTACCTGGTACTCGTGCCTTGTCTTCAGCTTCTAGAACTGCCCAATCGATCTTTTTCTCTCCCACCTCCCATTCTTTTTCCTTTAGCTTCTCATACACCTCTGCGGGCAACAGGACCTTTAACATTTTAATGATATCTGGGTAAGTGTATTCTCCCATACGGAGCATGTCTTTTAATTCTCTATGGAACCCTGCTGGATCTTTGTCATGACAGGGAATCAATTTCTTCATTTCGAGGAGTTCCATCTTTGTAATTGGAGTGTAAACAAACACTCGTTCTAGTTCGCCACCCGTTCCTCTAACTGGGTGGACTTCTCGTAACGGATTCTGTCTTTCCATGTAAAATGGTTTACTTTCTGGAGGTGAGACATGAACAAAATGCGGGTTCAGAAACGTTCCATATTTGTGACGCTGTTCTAGAATGATGCTAATTAAATCGGTACCTAGACCTTTCCATCTATACTGGAGTAACTCGTTCAGGACATCATGTAACGGACCTGGATCAGAGTGTTGACCCTCATACAAAGTAATGAGGTGCTGAATCATATACATACCCACCAGTCGTTGCTCGGCTGGGGGCATTTTCAGAAACATTTGTGCCACTATTTCGTCTGGAAAAGTGGTAGAATCAGTAATCCATCGGACTGCTGATCGGGCTAGTTCTTGTTCATGCATGGTACTTAACTCACTGTAACCGATTCGTGATTTCAGAATGTGATCGGTAGCTTGAAACACTTGTTCTAGTGAACCTTGTTCTGGTGCTGGAGAATGGAAAATAGACTTGTGTTCTAGGCGTAAATGGCGATCTGGAAATCTAGATTTTCCTACATACGCTATTCTGGCGGAATTCTCGTCCTCTATCTCTTCAGTATCAGAGTTACTTTCTTTCTCGCTTACTTGTGCTGCTTTACGTTGTTTGTGTATCTTTATTATTTCTCTACGGATTTTCTTGTACATACTCTCCATAGCACCGACGGTCTTGTGCTTACCCTCGGCTATATTATCACTCCACCTTGTCAGGGTTTTCATTTCAGCCGGATCTTTAGACGGGTAATCTTGTTCTCTTATTAGACAATTGATCAGAAACTTTAATATCATGAGCTGGATCTCGGCTTTCCTTTGAGACATGGCTTCGCTAATACTTTCTGGCTCATCCCCTGTACGGATGAAACGATATATTCTGTCTAGATCTTCTTTCATATTCGGTAAGGTGACTAGATACTCGGCCACCTTTCTTACGCGGAATGAATATAAAACCATATTATCCTCGCCTGGGACTGGATCATAACAGCATTCGGCAAGGGATTTTCTTATTTCTGCTACAGTCTGATGTCTGGGCGTACGCTGTGACGCTTGTGCATGTAATTCGGCTGTCGTTAAACGCTTGTGTGGCGGCGGGGTTTGAGGAGTACCTCCCCCTGCGGCCCCTAAACTAGAGTCGTCTACTGAGGCTCTTCGTCCTGGCAGAGTGGGAAATGGAAATGTAGGCTGGACTTGTATGGCGGGCTGGACCGGGGGTACCGTAACAGGTACTCCGGTGTCTGGAGGAGCGGGAAGTGCCTGATTTACAGGGACTGGTGGAGCGCGAACAGGATTTGCATATTCTGGGACTGTGTCGTCCAAATAGGACGAAATAAAAATATCAGCTGCGGTCTGTTTGTGACGTAGCTTGGTCGGAACTAACGGTGGCGGGAAATTACTGGATGCCTCTGGGGTCGTTTTTGGCAAGCCCTCGGCAAGGAGAGGATACATACCCCTAATAAGGGCATGCCTCTGTCTGTCTGACTGTTCGGCTTTGACTTGTTCACCTATCTCGATTAATTCCCTTTCTTGGGCTCGTTCCAAGGATTCTCTACTTAATTCTGACTTTCTGATTTCTTTTTCGGTTCTTTTATGAGCTTCTTTGCGCCATAACTCGATGGCATCTTTCTGTGATTGTCTGGCTTTCTTTTTCCATAATGCTTCTTCTACTCGCATGATGCACTCGGCATCCCATGTACCCAATACGGGCCATCTATACTTTTCTTCTAACTGTTTGGTATACTCTACCCATAAATCTAGATACAATATGGCGCTTATGCCATGCTTCTGATACATAAAATGACCTGGACTGTCCCTCGGCGGAACAGGAACTGCTTCTTCTAACAAACCTTTTCTAGTTTTTAGCTGACGTAATCTCGAAAAGAGAGACATTGTAAACTTGAATCGGGACACAATACAATACACGAGGAACAATAACAACTGGGAAAACAATTCAGGCATACCACGACATTGGAAATACATTGAACAACATCATAACATAACAGTTCGGACAGAATATTACCTGGAATATTGAGAACAGAAACACAAGAATTTCTCGAGAACGGAACAGACTAGAGTTACTGGATGCACTGCTGAAACAGTACGGAACATACCGGTCCCATAAAGGGACGCATCAAGACCCGTATCCACCTAGGTGAACACTTCGTTTGTGAGTCTGTGTACCACCAACCCACGGACCAGAGTCAATTTAGATTGACCCTGTCTAGATACTACCCCAGTAATGGTACTCACCGGGCAGCAAGAACGGAAAGCCTCGGACTGGACTGGACTGCTACGACGACGGACGACGAACTTCGGACTTCAGTTACGGGTGGGCCTCCGGATACCTCGGACCTTGGACTCTTGGCTTGGGCTCTGATCGGGACTCGCCGCGTTCCTCCACCGTCTCGTTTGGATGCTGGACCGCCTCCTCCGTCTCCTCCGTGGGCCTGAGGGATACTTGAAGCAGAAATATCTGCCGGTGCACAGAAGAGTTCCGTCACGACTGCAGAGGGTCAGGGGGTCGGCGTGGCTTCACCGACGCGTGGGGAAAGGGCAAGTCCCTATTCGGGCGCCATTATGTGGTAAATAAATAAATAATACCTCTCTTTTTGACTAGACATATATCATAACAGATAGCTCAATAAATAAGAGTCAAGATTCGAGGTAGTAGGAGTTTTTGCAGGTTTAATACAGCATAAGGACAAGAACAGGACAACCTGCATAGGAATAGGATGACAGGGCCCAGCAGCTGCTGGGGCTGGATCTGGGATGAGCGCGCTGACTTTTAATAACAATACATGAGCATATATACATAACGCAAACACATAGCATTACATTGCAGTAGGCGTAGCAGTGGGTGGAGCAGAAGGCGTGACGCGTAGCAGTCGCGAAAGATAAGGGCGAAAAGAGGTGTAACGGGGCGTATACATAGACATGTGATGCAAACGTAACAGAATATGTCATGAATGGGGCGGAAACCATTGGAGGGGGCTACCTAAGGAGCCGGGACCTCTAACCTGATGGTGCGCGCAAACTAGCAGTGACGTATCACTAGGAGAAGCTGGGGGCTACGAACTCTGTGCTAGGAGCAGAGACTGAAGTCTGGAGAGTCAGGGCGACATGTACCTAAACAGTATCTAGTATCTGATGTTTAGAGAACATGTTGATATAAACTAGAAGTCAGGAGGGGAAAGGCTAACTTGATTCTAAGACTGGACCATGCATTATTCTACATGTAGTGCGTGATGAAGAATATTAAATGACCATTAAATGCAGTATTTCTCTAACGTGGAGACGTGAAGGCTAGACAATGACGGAAACTATCGATGCGATTCAGTAGCTTAGGAATGCAGAGAAGGAGGACTGAACTGATAACTGGAATCATAACATACTCTTGGCAGACTCAGAGACTGAGCCAGGCTGGGCCGGGCACTGCGAGGTAGGAAGTAAGTGAAGGGTCGAGGATACAGGTGGGGGCTGTATCGCTCCTCAGCGAGGCTTCAGGAGACAGGAGCTGAATCTGGTGTCCAGGCCCTTTTGAGGCCTAGAAACGGAGGCTTTATAATAGAATAACGTGCACACTGAGAAACGTGGCAACGTAGCTTTACATAGGCCTGATATTCGTAGTATTCACGAGGACTGGAAACTGGCATACTAGAGGTGGACACAACTGTAATTGCGTCATTAATCGGACATGGGGAATGCATATGCATATTTAATCATGCACACATAACATATGATGGATGACACGTAGGGACACAGAACATGGCAAAATTTACTTTTCCACAAAACAAATGAGAAACATCCCCGAGCCAATCCAAGAACTCAATACATTCTGCAGCACGCCCCCCCCCAGCCAATCTAGACCACCAGAGGTGTCCGGAGCACCTCAACAAATGAACAACCGACAAAGCATCAACAAGCCAAACCCATGTCAAGAGCCCCTCTGACCACTCCTGTAACACCAAACTACTTCCAGCAAATATTTCGCCCTGCATAACAAACTTGAATCCAAAAATATTAGGTAGGTACCAAATCACAGAATGTCTGAACAATTTGGGAGATGTGATCCAGGCCACTCACTGCCCCCTGCAGGGCTCTCCACTTGTTTGGCTCTGGATATCTTCTAGGCAGGGCCGCTGCAATCATGTGCTCTGCGACCACAGCATTATCCACATAATTATGGATTTGCAGTAGTTGCCACATTATCCACCATCCGCTTCACAATCTACACATTTTAGCCAAAAACATTATGTCTAGTTCAAATGGATAAAAAGTTACTGAAAAAGCAGCAACACCTGTTGCTGCACAGTGGAAGGCCCTTCGCAAAGTTTGACTGGACATCTTTCAGTCAATCAGAAGGTCTAGAACAGTGCGGCGTGTCACCCCGGGGGTCTCTGGGTGCTGGTGGGCTGTGTGAGTCTCGGTCGAAGTGCCAGATCTTGAGCTGCTTCCTGAAGTCCTTCAGCGAAGGGACGGTGCGAAGATCAAGGTGGAGGGCATTGCAGGACCTGGCGGCGAGGTGGGAGAAGGAGCGGCCTCCAGATCAGCTGCGGTCAAAAGCGGGGGATGAGGGCCAAAGCGAGGGTGGAGGCTCGGAGATTCTTCGTCGGTCGGTGGAATGTTAGGCAGTTGTTGATGTAGGCGGGTCCAGACATGCAGAGGGCTTTGTAGGCGTGCGCGAGGAGCTTGAAGAGGTATCTTTCCTGGACGGTCAGCCAGTGGAGAGCTCTGAGGTGGGGGGTGGTGATGGTCATTCTGGGGAGGTTGAGGATCGGTCAGGCGGACGAGTTCTGGGTGGTCTAGAGGTGATTCAGGAGTTTCTTGGTGGGTCCAGCATAGAGTGCGTTACCGTAGTCGAGTCGGCTGGTGTTGAAAGCCTCGGTGACTGTCTACCTGGAAGAGACGGAGATCCATCAAAAGATCTTGCAGACGGTGACGAAGCAGCAGGAGGATACGGCGTTACTCTGTTGCTGCAGAGTTAGGTGGGAGTCCAGGATGATTCCGAGGGTGTGCGCTTGGCTGGTGGGGGTGGGTGAGGGGCCGAGTGTGGCAGGCCCTTGGGGAGGCCCATGGTCTTCATCCAGGTGGCGGCGTTTGTCATGGTGTGTTGGAAGTCGGCCCTTGAGGAGCCGGCCACTTCCGAGAGGGACAGGACGAGCTGGGTGTCGTCAGCGTAGGAGATGATGTTGAGTCTGTGGGTGCAGGTGATGTTTGCCAGAGGAGTCATGGGGGTGTTGAAGGTGGTGGGGCTGAGGAAAGATCCCTGGGGTACACCACATAGGATGTCTCTGGGTGCGGAGGGGAAGGGTGGTAAGTATATCTTCTGTGAACGGTCAGATCTGTTTCTTATTGATGTTTTTGGCATCAGACAGTAGTAATGAGGTAGAACCTTTGCAGAGATAATGTTAAATTGCAAAATGAACAAATAATGAGATAATGCTATCACAAAATGAGCCCTGTTATGTTGCATAATTTACATAGCGGCCAAATTCCTAAATCCGTGCTATTTTTCCTTTTCCTAGCGCTTAATTCAGTAAACCATGCCATATAATTTGCCCCTCCCCAGCCACATAATTCTGGTGCCAATGCTTACAGGGTCCTATGAACTGACTATCCTAGCCATTGTCCGTGGTGCATTGCACACCGCCTCTGTGGTATAGGATAGACTCACAGCAGACTCACAAACAAACGACACAACAATGGCTGACAAACACACTCTCTCTTCCGCAGGGCTCGGAGGGAAGCGAGGGGACGCAGTGCACAACTCCTACCAGGAGTAATGGCCTTCTATTGCAATGCAAACACACGCACCGTGCATGCATTGCAATGGCAGCACCCCATAGGTGGACCCACACATCTAACGCACCAATGAAAAGGCTGGAGGATGAAGAGGAAAGAGTCCTGTGGGTGGATGAGGAGCCGCACCAAAGGAACCGGGGACCTGCTGTTTGTGTTTATTACTCATGGCCGAAGCCCCTGCTCCCTCCACTAGGTATCATTCAAGCATCCACCTTTGCACAAAATACAAACATAAGGCCGCCAATCAAAATTCAGCAGTAAAAACACGTGGGCGAGGAGCAAAGACCCCCCTCAACCCAGCCTGGAACCGCACCCACCCCAGAGACAGAAAACTTCAGAGCGCCCGCCCATCTTCAGAGAGGCCTTGAAAAGAAGGGGTGTACTGCAGATGAAACCTTGCACCGGTCCAGAAATACACTGGATGGTTTTGCACCACGCTTGCTGCTTGGGCAAAGGGGACGGCTCCTTGCACAAACGGAGGCAGCACCGATATAAATGTAATTCAAATTGATTCGTTCTACAATAGCTGTGTTTACATGAAACGAAGTGGGAGAACACGCTTTCCCCTTCGAAACATGATGGAAAACCACTAAGTGCTCACCCAGCCCTTCATTTAGCACTCAGTGCCTCCGGAGCAGGCTCGGTTCTAGCGGGTGGGACAGGCCCACCCAAAGAGGATCCAACCATGGCCCTCGCGGTGAGGGCTTGAAGGCTGCGCGCAAAGGCATTGGGATCAAAGTGCTTCAACCCTCCCCGTCGTGTGTGTCAGCCCGGCCGATACAGCTTCCCGGGCGCGCACACACAGACAGTTTTTGAGATTATCGCTGCCACCCCCGAGCACTTCACAGGTCTTTACAAGACCATGTACATGTTAACGTGGCTTTGTTTATGTTTTCACCCCTTCATCTCTGCATGGCGAAAGGCAACAAATCCTTTCTTTGATGTCGGTAACCTTTGGTAACCTTTGCCTACTGTCCTGCTGTGTTGATATTTTTTTTTCTACGCAGCACAGGAGAAAATAAGTTTGTTTATTTCTATTCACCTTTCCTGACCCCAGCAGCTCCTTATCCCATGAGGCTGTGACACAAAGTTTGACTAATGGAGTAGGTAAAAGATTGTGTTCTTACATTTTTTTCTGTTTAAAATCTGCGCAGGCCCAGCAGGACACATACTTTGTGTGCTTCATTTAAACAGTTTTTATCATTATCACGGCGATGCAGGACAACAATAATAATACAAAATGCCAAGATAACGCTGGTGATTAATAATCGTGCTGGAGAGCAATCATTTGTCTGTTAATAGTTTTTAAATGCAGATGAACTGTATTTTATGTGGTTAGCTCCAGGGCTTAAAGTGGGATGAAAAAACTGGTGGGGGTCTCTCAAAGGGGCGTGGCCAAGGTAATTGAGGACGTGGCTTAAAAACAGTACGTTAAAAATCTGTGTTTAGCAGTGTGAGGCCCGACTTGTATTTTGCTGTTTCTGTCATTGCATCATTGCCAGGTATATGGTACAACAAGTAACATCATACCAACAAGTCAGGACTATTGGCTTTGTCAATGGTTGTTAGTTGCATAAGATAAATAAGCAGCAACTGTGGCTTGTATATAATATTGAAAAAGCTTCCACTTAAAGCCCTGGTGACATCACAACAATGTTGCTGCTCTTGCGTTTCAGAAAGAGAAGGGAAATCCAGAGAGAAAATGACTCTTTAAAGGATTTCCCTTCCCCTACTACGCTCACCTGGCATGACGTCATGCCGTAACTTTCCACTTGTGAGTAGTGTGAACAGGGTACATGGATGTGGCTTCTGTCTCGAAACGGATCTCTATTGGGCTCTGTTTTGTGCCCTGCACTTTTTTCTGGACTGCAGTGACAGCAGACTGCTGTCACTGCAGTTCAGAAAAAAACGGACTACCTGTGACTAGCGCACAAAACAGAGCCCGACAAAGACCCGTTTCGAGACCCCCTTAAAAAAACTGCTGGTGCTCAGACCCAGTGAGACCTGGCCCACTTAAAGCCCTGGATAGCTCAGTGCGTTACTGCCTTTGTCACATAGATCTTTGTGTTACTTGCAGTTCAGAAGTTACAATCCTAACACAGTCCAGTAACCAATGAACTGTCATCAAAGAGCTGCATACAAACATGAATGGTATAGTTAGTGTTGGATTCCGCCCAGCCCGAGCACTGCAGGAACGTAGCATGCACCAGTCCCCTTCCCCTGCCCAGTGGCTACTCACAAGATTAGAACCATGAGTACACAAATGGACCTGAAAAGAGGGTGGTATATTGAAGAGACACCAAGTGTTCCACCCAAAAAGATCGATAGGACACAACTCCTTCCTTCACGCTTCTGCACCTACAGCAAACAGAAAGAAAAACGAACTCTTCATACACCAGGCAATCCAAGATAAGAAAATCACTCTTAACGGATAGCCAATCAGGAGTAATTAATTTCGGTGTCCTTCGTTTTCTATCATCTGGGCCAAAAGGGGAAAAAAGGTCTTCTCTGGGTACAGGGTGTAGCCTATGCCAGACAAAAAAAAACCCTTTGTTTATAAAATAAAAGGACAAGGAAAAGGAACCAGTCTATAACACTCGGGAACGCCCAGGTTTCCAGCGTTCAGTTACACGGCCCTTCGCGGAGTGACCCAAAACGTCACTTCCGACTAACAACGATGCGAGAAGCGTCTAAAGAAAGGACGCGGTAAACGCTTCGTTTTCTTTGGCGTTTCTACGAGTTACCAATGATCAAGGGCACAGTAAAAAAAAAAAGGAACACAGTGAACGGGAGCCCCCGCACACTAGAGTCACGTGTAAAAAAACGCTGGGCTGGGAAAACAAAGCAAATAAGGAAGGGAGAGGGAATTTACAAAACAGGGACCAAGTACTAACTAACTACGGGCAAGAAAAGGGCAGCCAAACAAGGGGAAAAACGTCTCTCACGAGCCCGTGAGAGAAAACCAGATAAAAGAATCCAGGACAACAGGAATCCTTAGCAAAGATAAACAGCAACCAGGAGAGCAGGATACCAGAATCCACACAAGGGCAATATCAAGCAATGAGACAAAGGGAGGACAAACCTTTATCCCTCTGCCCCAGGTCATGTGATGACAGTGCATGGTCACTGAGAGAGGACTAGCCCCAGACCCTAACAGTACCCCCCCCTACAATCCTCCCCACAGGGCGGGGCTTCAGGGGATGTTGCCTATGAAACATTCGAACCAATCGTGGTGCATGCACCCCCCCAGCTGGCTCCCATGTCCTATCCTCCTGTTTGTAACCCCTCCAATCCACCAAATAGAAAAGACGACCCCTGACCCGCTTGGAATCGAGGATAGCCTGCACTTCGAATTCTTCCTGGCCATCTATTACCAATGGAGGAGGAGGGGGCAGCACCTGTGCTGAGGGTACATAGGGTTTCAGTAATGATGTATGAAACACAGGATGCACCCCATAGTCTGGTGGTAACTGAAGCTTCATAGCCACCGGATTAATAACTTGAGTTACCGGAAATGGACCCACAAACCGAGGCTGCAATTTGCGAGATCCCCGCAACCTCAGATTACGGGACGCCAACCACACTAGATCGCCCACCTTATATGAGGGAGCCTGGGCCCTATGTTTGTCCGCCTGTGTCTTCATAGCAGCCTTGGCCTCTACTAAACTTTCCCTGGCCAAACCCCAAATGTGACTCAGTCGCCCACACACATCATCGATGGCTGGCACGCGTCCCGTAGGTTGAATAGCCACAGCTCTAGGATGGTAACCAAAGGAGCAATAGAAGGGGGTCATACCCAGAGCGGAATGAAGGCTGTTATTATAGGCAAACTCCGCTATGGGTAGAGCCGTCACCCAGTCGCATGACAATGATGAAACCAGACATCTCAAATATTGCTCCATCGTCTGATTGGTTCGCTCAGTCTGACCATCAGACTGAGGATGGTATGCCGAAGACAAACGTATCTCCGTCTTAAAGTACCAAACAGAGTTCCGTCCAGAAATGAGACACGAACTGCGCTCCCCGGTCAGATATAATTACAGCCGGCAACCCATGTAATCGTACGACTGAGGACATAAAAACCACAGCCATCTCTTTTGCCGTAGGGATTTTGGAAAGCGGAATGAAATGCGCCATTTTGGTGAATAAATCCACTACCACCATTATGGCAGTATAACCAGAGACAGAAGGCAAGTCGGTCACAAAATCCATACTCATGGTGTGCCAGGGGCCAGGGGGTACCTCCAAGGGTTGTAGAAGCCCCGAGGGCTTAGTGTGCGAAGGCTTACTGATGGCACATATAGGACAGGCACGCACATATCTCTGAATGTCACTAGTCATGGAGTCCCACCAAAACCACCTCATACACAATTCCTTCGTTTTCCTTATCCCCGGATGCGCTACCAAGGCGGAGGAATGACACCACTCCAGAAACATAGTCCTCAACATAGGGGGAATAAACAATTTACTCTCATGATATAGCAATCCCTCCTTTACTGTAACCATGGGCAACGATAACCAAGGAGCCAAATCCAACTGATTCAGTCGCTCTTTCACTAATGCAGGGAAATCATCCATGACCATGGCCCCTATAATCCTTTCTCCTTTTATCATAGCCCTGTCCTCACTCAAGGAGCCTTCTTCCTTAGGGTCGCCATGAATCCGAGAAAGAGCATCCGATTTAATCTGTTGAGCCGCTGGCCTATAGGTGATGATAAAATCATACTCATTAAAAAATAAAACCCATCGCATCTGTCGAGGTGTTAACGCCCTAGCAGAACGAAAGAATTCTAGGTTTTTGTGGTCAGTGTAGATGGTAATAACATGCCTAGCGCCCCATAAATAGTGGCGCCACTCCTCAAAAGCCAATTTTACAGCCAACAATTCCCGTTCAGCCACCGTATAGTTTAGTTCTGCCGGCAATAATGTCTTAGAGAAAAAAGCGATGGGATGCATATGACCAGTGGCCTTGTCACGTTGGGACAACACCCCACCCACGGCACACATAGAAGCATCAGTTTCTACAAAAAACGGCAGGGCAGGATCAGGATGCACCAGCACGGGTGCCGAGGTAAACTGCTCCAACAATGATCGGAAAGCCTCCTGAGTCCCACTGGTCCACTCAAAGGGGATGCCCTTCCTCAAGAGGCGGGTCATGGGTGCCACTATGTCGGAGAAATGCGAGATAAATCGCCGATAGAAATTAGCGAAGCCTAGGAGCACCTGGATCTGCTGCACTGAAGTCGGCACAGGCCAGGTCACAATGGCCTGTATCTTCTTTGGGTCCATCCGGATCCCTTCTGCCGAGATGATGAAGCCCAAGAACTCCACCTCAGAGGTACTAAACTGGCACTTCTCCAACTTGGCGTACAGTTCATGTTCCTGTAATGTTTGTAACACTTGCAACACGTGTTCTGTATGCTCTGCCCTGAATTCAGAAAAAACAAGGATATCATCCAAATAGACGATAACCGTGCGGTCTAGGTATTTGCTGAGGACCTCGTTGATAAAAAACTGAAACGCCGCTGGCGCATTACATAAGCCAAACGGCATAACGGTGTACTCAAACAGGCCATACTTGGTTTTAAATGCCGTCTTCCACTCATCTCCGGGTCTAACCCGTATAAGATGGTAAGCACCCCGCAAATATAATTTGGTAAATACCGTTGCTTTGCGGAGCTGGTCCAATAACACGGAGATGAGTGGAAGAGGGTACCTGTTCTTTACTGTAGCCGCGTTCAATATCCTGTAATCCACACAAGCCCTCAACGTCCCTTCCTTCTTGGGAATGAAAAATATAGTCAATGACACAGGGGAGGAGGAGGGACGAATAAACCCCAACCGCAACATCTCATCGATGTATCCTTTCAAATGAATCTCTTCGGGTTCCGAAAGTGCATACACTCGGCTGCAGGGCAGTGAAACCCCTGGTATCAAGTCAATCTTACAATCGTAGGAACTGTTTGGTGGTAGGTCTTGAGCACATCCCTTATCAAACACATCCTTAAAGGCAGAATACTGTGGCGGGACGGATCCTACATCAGCCACGGCACAAAACAAAGGGTTAACCTGCTCACGTGCCACAGTGTAACAATTCCCCAAACAGTACACCGAATCTAACGTCACCAATCTCTGTACCCAATCAATCTTGGGGTTATGCTTCTGCAGCCACGGGACCCCCAACACCAAACCAAAAGAGGGGGCATCGATCAAATCAAACACCACTGTTTCTAAGTGCCCGTTCTCACATAACAAGCATAAAGGAGCGGTCTGGCGAGTAATGCAACCAGAGGTCAGCTCAGTCCCATCAATAACCCTCACAGGCTCAGGTTGTTCTTTCAGTTGACAGGGAATCATCAATTTCTCTGCCATTGATATATCTATAAAGTTTCCGGTAGCACCTGAATCTAGCAAAACTGATACAGGGACATGGTTATGTACTGAAAGCATTAACTGGGCATTAATAACAAAATGTCTTGGGGCTTGGTCTACAGCACCAACGACCTCATACTGTTGATTTCGTTCCACATCCATCCCACGTTCTACTTGTATACAGGCTACTTTTTTGCCAAAACCTGCACCGGATGGCTTAACAGAACATTCCCGTGCGAAATGTCCTCCCTGGCCACAGTACAAACACAGATTATTCTCTCTCCTTCTCTTCTTTTCCTCCGGGGTCAGAGGACCCCTCACCCCTGCTATTTCCATGGGTTCGGGCGACGTCTTATTTTCCCCTCCTACCTTTGTCTCAACCTTCGCATAACTACTCCTAGATGCCTGGAATCGACTGCGTTCACCACGCCGTTCTGATACCCGATGATTCAATTTGACCACAAGGTCTATGAATGCCGCACAGTCCTCTGGTGGATCCACCACCTGTGACACTATGTCCTTGAGCTCCTCACAAAGACCCTGATAGAATATAGACGTCCTCTTTTCAGTTGGCCAATGAGTCTCAGATATTAACCGATTAAAGGAAGCTATGTATGACAACAAATCCTGCCTACCCTGCCGTAGTTTCATCAATTCTGCATCGCTCGCCTGCATGAACGCATGCTTGGCAAACAAGCCCCGCATCAATTCCTTAAACGCTGTATAATTATACAGCACATGATCGTCACTATCCACCAATGGAATAGCCCACTGGGCCGCATTTCCAGCCAAATATGATATCGTGAAGGCGACTTTAGCGGAGTCGTCAGGGAAGGCACTCGGTCTGCACATGAAATGCAGCTGGCACTGGGTCATGAACATCCCGAATTTGGCGCTATCCCCAGTAAATCTCTCAGGGGGTGCTAAAGGAACCGCAACAGGAGATGACACAGTCACTGCTATGGGACTGCTGCCACCAATCGCACCTTGTCCCACCCCTCCACCATACTGAAAGGTAGCGGGCTGTATGACAGGAGCCGTCCCCCTATGTTGCGACTGCTCTCTAGCCCTAACCGCCACCAATTCCTGTTTAAGGCCTACATTCTCTTGCTGTAGCTCCTGAACCTGTGCCTGTAAAACATGCAAAGCCCCCATAATGTCTTGCATTGAGGGACCTCCCGTATTCCCACTCAATACATTCCCGTCTTCGTCCATGCTAGTCCGGGCAGTGCTAAAATACGTGGGCTTGATATTCTGTTGGATTCCGCCCAGCCCGAGCACTGCAGGAACGTAGCATGCACCAGTCCCCTTCCCCTGCCCAGTGGCTACTCACAAGATTAGAACCATGAGTACACCAATGGACCTGAAAAGAGGGTGGTATATTGAAGAGACACCAAGTCTTCCACCCAAAAAGATCGATAGGACACAACTCCTTCCTTCACGCTTCTGCACCTACAGCAAACAGAAAGAAAAACGAACTCTTCATACACTGCTATATCCCAACTCCAGCGACCATGAACTGCCCCAACATGCACAACCCCTCTTACCCGTGATTAGTGAAGGCACCAGGCAATCCAAGATAAGAAAATCACTCTTAACGGATAGCCAATCAGGAGTAATTAATTTCGGTGTCCTTCGTTTTCTATCATCTGGGCCAAAAGGGGAAAAAAGGTCTTCTCTGGGTACAGGGCGTAGCCTATGCCAGACAAAAAAAACCCCTTTGTTTATAAAATAAAAGGACAAGGAAAAGGAACCAGTCTATAACACTCGGGAACGCCCAGGTTTCCAGCGTTCAGTTACACGGCCCTTCGCGGAGTGACCCAAAACGTCACTTCCGCCTAACAACGATGCGAGAAGCGTCTAAAGAAAGGACGCGGTAAACGCTTCGTTTTCTTTGGCGTTTCTACGAGTTACCAATGATCAAGGGCACAGTAAAAAAAAAAAAGGAACACAGTGAACGGGAGCCCCCGCACACTAGAGTCACGTGTAAAAAACGCTGGGCTGGGAAAACAAAGCAAATAAGGAAGGGAGAGGGAATTTACAAAACAGGGACCAAGTACTAACTAACTACGGGCAAGAAAAGGGCAGCCAAACAAGGGAAAAAACGTCTCTCACGAGCCCGTGAGAGAAAACCAGATAAAAGAATCCAGGACAACAGGAATCCTTAGCAAAGATAAACAGCAACCAGGAGAGCAGGATACCAGAATCCACACAAGGGCAATATCAAGCAATGAGACAAAGGGAGGACAAACCTTTATCCCTCTGCCCCAGGTCATGTGATGACAGTGCATGGTCACTGAGAGAGGACTAGCCCCAGACCCTAACAGTTAGAAGTTCGCTTTTTTTTTGTTTTGTGATATAGTTAGAACTTCCCCAGTCTTTCATTATTCTAATGTTGCTAAAATAAGTATTTTTGGGCAGATATACATTTTTATCAGTAAAGCTGACCCCCATGGAATACTCTTTAAGGTTGAGTTTCCCCAGACCAAACCCACTTAAAATATACTGCCCACCAGTATGGATGACGTGATGCTTATGTGACATTCCCTATAGACTGATTTACATACTTGTATGATTCATTGTCTCTGTATAATGTGTGCGTTGTGTAAAATACTGACACACACTACACTGATATGAGTAGCGCTATACAACAAATGAAATGCATATGACAGAGGGGCTACGTAAAGATAAGGGGCACTGTTTGAGAGTGGAAGTGAGGGAATCCGAGGAGGAGGTCATGGAGTGGAGGGGGGAGTTAGGGAGAGATGAGGGGCACCGGTGGAGGGTGGCTTTGAGGGAATCCGAGGAGGAGGTCAATAGAGGGGGCATTGGGAGATGAGGGGCACTGTTGGAAGGTGGGAGTAAAGGTATTTACGGAGAAAGAGTTTATTGGTGTGGCGCCAAAAAAGACTTTTGCATCAGCGCTGAAGCCGGCCTTTCTGTTTTTGTTATTTAATTAGCAGTCGGGTCATTAGGGCTAATGTGGAACATACTTTAAAGTGCATGCTAATTATATTTACTACTATATTCAATGTTTTAAGTTTGAAGGTGATTTTACTAATGTTTTTACTGGGAAAAATGAAAGTGTAGCCCGATGGTGCCTGATATGGGGCTGGGGCCCAAGGTCAGCTGTGAGATGCACTGGAGAGGGGCGGTAGAAAAGTGGCTAATCAAGCCTGTAAGGGAGAGCGTTGCAGAGTCCGGGGTCAGGTGGAGGTAGTAATGAAGAGGGATTCTCCCTGAAGGCTCGCACAGAGGGAGCCCGAGAAGTGTCACTTGCCTGATACTCCCACCTCAGAAACCTCCTCTTCCCATCAAAGGAACATTACATAGAAAAAACACTTTTTGAGAGTGATCACATCTAGTAAGAGATTTGGGAAAGAGTGCGTTTTACTAGGCCTTGTATGAATGAATGAATGAATGAAATTATTTATAGAGCGCACAATGGCCAAACAGCTTCCTGGCGCTGCGAAGTCTAGGGAACAGAACAAGCAAGGCTGGGAAGAATATTAGCAGGGGTAGGCCAAGGCGAACAAGAATGTTTTAAGTGCTTTACGGAAGTGTGAAAAGATGGGAATAGAACGCATAGAGAGAGGGAGGGAATTCCAAAACCGGGGTGCAAGAACAGAAAATCTGGAGCCACCAGTGCGAGTTTTGCGGAAGCGGGGGACTGTGAGAAGGGCAGAAGAGGATGAACGGAGAGTACGGACAGGGGTGTAGGAGGAAATAAGGGAGTTGATGAACACCGGTGCTGAGCGATCCAGAGCCCGATAAACAAAGCACCCTAATTTAAACAAGGATCTCTGCGGGATAGGTAACCAGTGAAGGGATTTGAGGACAGGAGTGATGTGAGAAGTTTTGGGCAAGTGAAGGATGAGTCGGGCAGCCTGATTTTGGATTGCTTGCAGGCGGCGGGTTTCGTAGGCAGGAATGCCCACGAACAAGCTATTACCATAATCAAGGCGGGAAGTGATGAGGGCAGAAATGATAATTTTAAGGGATTCAAGGGAAAAGAAACGAGAAATTTTTCGGATCAACCGAAGAGAAAGAAAACAGGAAGATACAACAGCGCTGACCTGGCCATGCATGGACAGGTCCTGGCTGACCTTGATGCCCAAGGTTTTTACAGAGGTGACCGGGGTGGGAGGGGGACCGAGGGAGGGGGGCCAGAAAGCAGAGGACCAAGGGCTGGATGGGCCGCCAGTCAGAACAAGCTCAGTCTTATCTGGATTGAGCTTGAGGTGATTGGCGCCCATCCACCCAGAGATAAAAACCATGGTGGAACGGAAAAAGGATAGGGAGTGAGAAGAAGAAGAAAGGTCAAAGACAAGCTGGAGGTCATCTGCGTAGTTAAACACCGAGACCCCCAGCTGAAGAAGAGAAGAGATAAGTGGGTGAATATAAAGGTTGAAAAGAAGAGGAGAGAGAGAGGAACCTTGGGGAACCCCACAGGGCACCGGGAGGGGAGGGGTAGAAAAGCCGTGGAGGTGAACAGCTTGTGAACGTCCTGTTAGAAAGGACGTGATCCAGGAAAGGGCAGTACCTCTAATGCCCGCTGCGCTGACACGGTCTAAAAGAATGTTATGGTCGACCGTGTCAAACGCAGCGGACAGGTCGAGGAGAATCAAGGCTTGGGGAGAATTAGTGTCGGCCTTGGCTTTCAGCTCGTCGAGAACGGCGAGCACCACGGATTCGGTCGAATGACCCGAGCGAAAGCCCGCTTGGTGAGAAGCAAGGTGTTGGTTCTGCTCAACATAAGTAGAAAGACAAGAAGTAACATGGGATTCCAGAATTTTAGCAAGGTAGGGAAGGAGAGAAATGGGCCTGAAGTTAGAAGGGAGGGAAGAGTCAAGACCAGGTTTTTTAAGAATGGGGGAAACAATAGCAGATTTAAATGAGGAAGGGACCGATCCAGTAGAGAGGGAAGCATTAAGAAGGGAAAGAGGGGCAGCAGGACAAGAAGAAAAGAGAGTTTTAAGAATGCGGGCAGGGGCACAATCAGTGGGGGACCCAGACTTGATTTTTGTGAGTAGGCCCAAGAAGGAGTCCAGAGAAAGGGGGGGGAAAGAGGAGAAAGAAGAATTGGACATAGAAGGGCCAGGGTGAAGAGGGATAAAAGGAGTGACAGAGATGTTAGATTTGATTTTGACGATCTTCTCGATGAAGAAGTCGTTTAGAGAGGTGCAGAGGGCCTGAGAAGGAGTGAAGTTGGGGCAAGCACGGTCAGAAGTGGCCAAGTTATTGACCAAGGAGAAGATCTCTTTAGATTTATTAGCCGAAAGGGTTACTTGTTCGGAAAAGTACTTAGACTTAGTTGTAAGAATAGCTTTCTTGTACTCTTTAAGAAGAGATTTATATTTCTCCTTGAGGTCGGGGCGGTAGCTACGGCGCCAAAGGCTAAGACTAAGAAGAGATAAAGGAGGGCCCTGAAGCAGGCCTGCCTAGACATATATGTGACAAATGGAGCCCGCAGTGGCCCACCCAAATGCACCCTTGGCCCACCCAAATAAAAATTCCTGGAACCGGGCCTACCCCGGAGTGAAAATGAGTCTGTTCTATTGGTTTTAAAGGGTTATTCAAAGACTAGGATGTCCATTTGAATGTATCTGTCACTCCTTTAAAATAAAATAAAATGCAATGGTTACACATATTTTCGAGGTAGTTAAAACCATTTTGTACCTTTTATATAAATATTTCTGTAATATAGAAGAGAGGAAAATTTATTTGCTCCCAAAATCCTGCGAACTCCATTTCCCTGCACCAGTGAAAAAGGCGTCCTTTGATGCTTCGACTGACTGTACGCTCCCACCATGTCCCGGGAGGTCCTGCAGGGGCAATACTACATCTGACCCTTCGCCCTTGGGATCTGCCCGAAGAAGCAAGTGCCTTATTCGCTCAAAAGAGGTACCCGAACTGTGGATGGGCCGTGACCGAACCAAACCCCTACATCGACGGACCTCATTTGCCGCCCTCCTACTGGGACAGAACAGTGTCCCCTCCCACCACTGGTCTCCAGGTCCTGAGTGAACTCCACAAAATCCTGGAAGGACGGGCAGCTTCTCACCTTCCATTTTCTTACAATCCCCTCTAAACAGCCGTTGCCAACTGCTGACGGTTTGTTCGGGAGCCCTACATTCTAATCTGAGATTCTCCACCAGAGCACACTGTGTGATCCGTGGCAGATCGCGTCACCTGCATATTTTCTCATTTCCGAAACAGGAGCCCAGGACAGTGTGAATAACGACATTTGTATCAATATATTGTGGGTAGCAAAAACCCATATGTCAAAAGTGGTCTACAAAATAAAGAAAGAAAACAGAAATGAAATATTCGGTGCAGCCAGGTTCACAGCTTTCGAATATGACATAAACTAAAACACGTACTCGCACTATTATCAGATATGTTTCTTATAAAACCACAAAGAAGCTGCACTGTGATTTGATTAATTGGTGCCGGTCATATTTTAAATTAATGTGAAAACTAACAAGAGTTAATATTTTAACCTATCGCTGCAATGAGAAGATTCATTATTATTCGTACAAATATACTTGAGAAAAACATACTCAAAGTAAACAAGCGCTCACCATCTGTTTTCACTCAGCCGCTTGTTTATATTTGCATTTGTCTTTCACTTTCACTTTAAGTGGAAGCGCGATGCGAAAATAAACACGGGGCTGAGTGAAAACAGATGGTCACCATAAAGATAAGAAATTGCTTTGCGACAACCGCAAAGCAGACAACCCTGTCCGGATTGTGGTAAATAAATAAATAATACCCTATTTTTGACTAGACTTATAGCATAACAGATAGCTCAATAAAATAAGAGTCAAGATTCGAGGTAGTAGGAGTTTCTGCAGGTTTATTACAGCATAAGGACAGGATCAGGACAACCTGCATGGGAATAGGACAATAAGGCCCGGCAGCTGCCGGGGCTGGGTCTGGGATGAGCGCGCTAACATTCAATAACAAAACATTGACTTATATACATAGCGCAAACACATAGCATTACATTGCAGTAGGCGTAGCAGTGGGTGGAGCAGAAGGCGTGACGCGTAGCAGTCGCGAGAGATAACAGTAAAAGTAGGTGTAACTGGGCGTATACATAGACATGTGGTGCAAACGTAACAGAATATGTCATGAATGGGCGGAAACTTTGGAGGGGGCTACCTAAGGAGCCGGGACCTCTAACCTAATGGTGCGCGAAAACTGGCAATGACGTGTTACTAGGAGAAGCTGGGGGCTATGAACTCTGTGCTAGGAGCAGAGACTAGAGTCTGAAGGGTCGGAGCGACATGTACCTAAACCCTATCTGGTATCTGATGTTTAGGGAACATGTTGATATAAACTAGAAGTCATGAGGGGAAAAGCTAACTTGATTCTAAGACTGGACCATGCATTATTCTACATGTAGTGCGTGATGAAGAATATTAAATGACCATTAAATACAGTATTTCTCTAACATGGAGACGAGAAGGCTAGACAATGACGGAAACTATTGATGCAGTTCAGTAGCTTAGGAATGCAGAGGAGGAGGACTGAACTGATAACTGGAACTATAACATACTTTTGGCAGACTCAGAGGCAGAGCCAAGCTGCACCGGGCACTGCGAGGCAGGGAGTAAGTGAAGGGTCGAGGATACAGGTGGGGGCTGTATCGCTCCTTAGCGAGGCTTTCAGGAGACAGGAGCTGAATCTGTGGTCTGGACCCTTTTGAGGCCTAGAAACGGGGATTTTATAATGGAATAACGTGCACACTAAGAAACGTGGCAACATTACTTTACATAGGCCTGATATTCGTAGTATTCACGAGGACTGGAAACTGACATATCAGAGGTGGACACAACTGTAATTGCGTCATTAATCGGACATGGGGAATAACATATGCATATTGGTCATGCACACATAACATATGATGGATGAGGCGTAGGGACACAGAACATGGCAAAATTTACTTTTCCACATTCCCTCCTTGTCACTACGTTTCCATCAGGAAACATCAATTTTCATGATACCATCTATCATTTCATACAGTACCATTTGCTCGTCTCGAATTGTCTTGGAACGGGATTTAGAACGGGGCTTGGGACTAGGAATACAAGAGGTAGCACACATGCTGCAAATCGCAGGGCCACATTGTATACAGAGGCAGCAGCTAAATATGATCGCTACTGCAATACCTAAAAAGGACAGGACTTTCCATCCCCATGCGGAAATTATATTCCAGAACCAACCGGACCATGTCCAGGTGCCTGGATCTTGGTGTAACAGATGGGCAATTTTATGGAGTCTGGTTATAGCTGAATAAACAGACGGCGCGTTATTTGGAATGAAAATGCAGCAACTAGATCCGATGACTCTACAGGCCCCGCCCCTATCGGCCAGTATGACGTCAAGGACGAGACGATTTTGCAAAACAACAAATCTCATAGCAGATTGTTCTTCGGTTAGGTTACCTAGAGCAGAGGCAGTCTCATTAACTACAGCTTCAAGGGTTCTTGTTAACCTACGGATCAGTTTACTATTCTGGACAGGTCCTATAAAGAAGAAGAAACCTTTATTGAAATCTGTATACTGTTCTAGAGTAGTTTCAGTATAATCGACAATTGGGGACTCCCTTCTATGTCTAATGTGTACTAGATGTGTGTTTCTGTGATAATCAGATGGGGCTAGGAAAACAGGTGGCAGTAGGAAAGCAATGTAACAGGTTCCCTCCCAATCGAGGGGCAGACGGACATATGCAGTTTGACCACAAATAAAATAAGAATGACGTGAAGCTTTGAAAATAGATTTCCCACTGTCACTATATTTGACAACAGTAGTACATTCACTATGACCTATGTGTACAGAACCATAACTACGGACACATAATTCGCCTTTGACAGGTAGTACTGAAATAGCAGGTAAGTCTGGAGTAGTATCAGACTGAACATTCAGGACCATGAAATTCGACGAATAATTACCTAAATTATATACTTCATTTTCTAGATCTAAACCTGTTCTGTGGGGGAGACCTTGCTTGTCTGGAAAACATGTACTGTTAAGAAAAGACATATCTGTTGAGGATGACGTTAACGTGGACCATGCTCCACACGAACCATTGTGTGAGAATGGATAAGGAAAAAGTGGCAGAACTCCCTTCGGTGTCTGGAAAGGGGGGAGTCGACCACACACCCAACAATTAGTGGCATTGCTGGTCTGGTGTGAATAATGTAACATACGGATAAATGTGTTGTTGCGCATAGCGAGGCGGTAAGAATATTCGTGAGGAGGCAGATCACTAAACGTGTGTTCTACTGTAGTATTAGCAGACATATTTACATGAGGAACTGGTAAATACAGATAGAACGCATAGCTGGTGCAGGAAATCATTATGCTGATGAATAATATGAAACTCAGAAAAACGATACATTGAAGTGAACTTCGACTGACTCTCTCACTATGGGGGTCTATTTTATACATGTCAGAAACAATTTAACCGTTTCACCTAGGGGAGGACTTATACAATCAAACTGACTGACTTATTTTACTAGACCTGAGCTTTAACTTATACTCCTGTTGCGGAGTTTTCTCTAACAAGGGAGGGGTTGTAATAATGTCTTGTGCGGGACAGTCCTTTGAAACAATGTTCTGGCAATCCTTCGAATCCTGGAAATCCTTGGAAATGTTCTTGGAGACTGATTTCAATGGATTGAAAAGTTTTACATGAGAAAGGTGGACCCACCCCTTCCTGCCTTCCAACTTGACGGCAGTTCGGGTGGTCAAGAGGACCTGACGTGGCTCCTTCCAACGTGGTTCCAGCGGACTTGATCTGTCAAAATTTCTGATCATCACAAGGGAGCCTGGAACGATCTCGTGCGGTGCCACCTCGGTATTGTCTGGAAATGCGGCAGCAACCTGTGAACGACATGAGTTGAGGGCAGACATCAAGGAAGCTAGGTAATCTGTCAGCATATTACATGAAACATCGGTAATACTTCGGGGTCTAGGAGTACCCCACATGTTAGGGGGGCGGCCGAATACGACCTCATACGGGGACAGACCTGATCTGGAATGTGCGACCATACGCATATAAAATAAAGCGACTGGCAGAGCTATTAACCAGTCCACACCTTTGTCCTTACAGACTTTTGCAATGCGGATTTTCAGAGTCTGATTATGCCTTTCGACTAGTCCAGCTGCTTCTGGATGGCGTACACAATGAAACTTCCACTGGTACCCTAACAACAGGGAAACGTGTTTCATGAGTTCAGATGAGAATGGCTGACCGTTATCAGAATATACGACTCTAGGGAGTCCGTATCTAGGGAAAAATTCACGAACCAACTGCTTGGCAGTGGTCGCGGCTGTGTAATCTGGGACTGGATATGCTTCTGTCCACCTGGACAAAGCGCATACAACTACAAGGACATACTTGAAACCTCGACATCGCTCCATCTGTATATAATCCATCTGGAGGACCTCAAAAGGGTGGTCAGGGGGCTGGAAACCACCTTGTTCCACCGGGACACTTTTACCTGGATTAAACTGACAACATATCATACAGGTACAGACTTTCTGCTTGGCTGCAGCTCGTAAATGCTTGTTGAACCAAATGTTCTGGATACTGTCTAACATAGCTTTTTCTCCTAAATGTGCTGGACTATGTGCGGTATTGATAATGACTTGAACCATAGAATCGGGGAGAAACCATGTGGCTCTACCCTTCGTTAACCATCCTTGATCTGTCTGGACCCCTCCTTGTTCAGACCATTTCTTGATTTCATCGGGAGTAGCATGTAACTGGATATCTATGACATCTTGTGTAGGGTCCTTAACTGTCATGTATTTAGTCGGATCTGGAGTATGTGTCATGTTAACTGGAATGTCTGGAGTCTGTGCTGTAAGCTTGGCTGTGCGGTCCGCTAGATCATTACCTTGGGAAATAATGTCAGTGACTTTCGTATGTGCTTTGCATTTCATGATAGCAATAGATGTCGGTAAATGTATGGCATCTAACAGGGCTTGAATAAGGAGACCATGCTGAATCTTGGTTCCATGAGAAGTCATGAAACCTCTCTCCTGCCAGAGCACTCCGAAGTCGTGTACAACTCCGAATGCGTAACGTGAATCTGTGTAAACATTAACTTTCAGGTTCTTGGCATGTATACAGGCTTGTGTCAGAGCGACTAGCTCTGCTGCTTGAGCGGACAGGGTATCAATACGGTGTGTTTCAATAACTTCAGTGTCAGTAGTCACTGCATACGCGGCGACTAGTTCTCCTGTACTAGTTCTCATACATGAACCATCCACATAAAGTGTCAGGTCAGGATCTGGTAACGGAATGTCTGTCAGGTCTTGTCTTGGCTTTGTCGTAATGTTAACTACTTCCACACAGTCATGTGTGTCTGGATTTGAATTAACTGATGGTAACAGTGTAGCAGGATTCAGAACGTTGCAGCGTCTAATTTCTATGTGTGGCTGGAACAGTGTCAATTCATAACCTGTTAAACGTGCAATTGTCAAGTGCTGAGTTTGTGTTCGGTTTAGGAGAACTTCTACTGAATGCGGGACTTGTACTGTCAGGGGATGTCCTAAAACTATGGAATCACTTTGTCTGATAGCTAGTGCTGTGGCTGCAACTGACTTGAGGCACGCAGGCAACGCCTGGGCGACTGGATCTAATGTGCTCGAAAAATAAGCACAGGGCTTGTATTGTCCTGCTTGATCTTGTGTGAGAACAGATAATGCTGTACCTTCGCGTTCAGTAACGAAAAGTGTAAAAGGCTTACTATAGTTCGGTGTAGCTAGAACTGGAGCTTGACATAGGGCTTTCTTTAACTCGTTAAAACTAAGTGTATGGTCAGATGTCCAAGGGAGGACAGTCGATACGGCTGCCTCCTGTGTCGTTAACTGTATCAGTGGCTTGGCTAGAAATGCATACTGGGGAATCCATTGTCTACAATAAGAAGTAAGGCCGATAAAGGCACGTACCTCCTTCTGGGTTCTGGGCTGGGGAAGACTCGCTATTAACTGGATACGGTCGGGTGTCAACTGCCTACCCCTCTTGGACAGCAAGTGTCCTAAGTATACCACTTGCTGGACACAGAATTGAAGCTTCGAAGGTGACACCTTGTGCCCCATCTCAGCTAGAAAATACAGAACTGTAAGGGATGCTCGCTCGCAAGCACGTTCAGAACGGGCTGTGATCAGTAGATCATCGACATACTGGAGCAGGGCAGTGTCAGTTGGCATGTGAATATTGTCTAGTTGTCTCTTGAGTGCCTGACTGTAAATACTAGGACTTTCTGTGAAACCTTGAGGAGCGCGTGTGAACATATAGCTCCTTCCATTTAAACAAAATCCGAAAAGAAACTGGCTGTCTGGATGAATTGGAACACTGAAAAATGCATTCTTGAGGTCTATGACAGTGAAAAACATGGCTTCGGAATCAATGGCTGTTAACAGGGAAGAGATGTCTGGAACAACTGGGTACTGAGGAATAATACATTTATTAAGCTCTCGTAAATCAATCACTAATCGATATACTGGGGGTGCATTTGGATCAGTACGTTTCATGACTGGAATGATCGGAGAATTACATACATTGGAGTCAGTTTCTACAACTACTCCTTGAGCCATGAGCTCGTCAATAATTTTGGATAAGGCTGCTACAGCCTCAGGTGGCAATCTGTACTGTCTGATTCGTGGTAACACTACACCTGGTTTGAGAGTCACACGATGGGGTGTGATTTGCATGTAACCTACATCAGTTGGACCTTGCGCCCATAAATGCTGTGGAACATTAGACAATCTTGAATCAAAATCTCGTAACACATAGTGACCCTTAAAGTCACGTAGGAACAGACGTATTCCCTCTGGGGAACAGCAAATAACTGCACCTAACTCTTTCAGTGTCTTAATACCTAATAGATTTTCTGGACATGACTTAGTAAGTAACAGATCAGTAGTACGGGACAATGGACCTACTTCTAGAGTAACTGGCTTAGATATTTCATTAACTATTGGCTTTCCTGAAAATCCAAGGGAAACATTTCTTGAGCCTGAGAGCGGAGCCCCTGGAACTTCGGCATGACTAATTGTGGTCCTACTTGCCCCTGTATCGATCAAAAACTTTCTGTCTTTCCCTAATACTTGACTGTGAACATAGGGACCTTCTTGATCTACAGGTATCTCGATGAGAGGCAAGCCTACCTCCCTCTCTAGGCTGTTTCATGAATATGACTGGTACTCTGGATACTCAGACTGTGCATACTGGTACATCTGCGATGTAACATGCTGTGTTGCAGCAATAGGCTGCGGTACTGTAACTGTCTGTGGTGCATTCTGTGACTGAGGAGTCTGTGAAACTTGTTCTTGTCTCGGCGGACGTGGTCTTTCTTTAGTCTTACCAGTAGCTATGTTGTGTTTCAGAACTGCACACTCGTTTATAAAATGACCTGGCTGTTTACAATAATTGCAGTTCCCTTTAACGGGAGCTGCAGGATGACTGGCTTGATTCGGACCCCTCTTCTGACTGTCTTGAGGAATAGATTGTGCAACTAGCACTTTCATTTTCGTGTCTTTCATACGTTTTCTCTCGTGTTCTTGCTCTTCCCTGATTCTATTCTGGTGATACTGGAGCATCTGGAGCATCTGGGACGGAGTATTAGCTTGCCAGGTGCTTTCGACTTTCAAAACTCGGTTTTTAATTTGTGGACTTGAATTCTCGACTAATTTAGTAACGAAAAGATGAGGGTATGACTCACTACTTGTCTTGAGACCACTGTTGATACTGAAACATTTTTCAAATCTAGAATAAAAATCACTAATGTCTTCATCTTGTTTCTGTTTACAGGCTGAGATTGCATCCCAGTCTTCTTTCCTAGTTATCAATAATCTGGGTAAAACTTGAATCAATAATTCTGGTAAATCTTTACATTTATCTCCAAGACCGGTACCTGGTACTCGTGCCTTGTCTTCAGCTTCTAGAGCTGCCCAATCGATCTTTTTCTCTCCCACCTCCCATTCTTTTTCCTTTAACTTTTCATACACCCCTGCGGGTAACAGGACCTTTAACATTTTAATGATATCTGGGTAGGTGTATTCTCCCATACGGAGCATGTCTTTTAATTCTCTATGGAACCCTGCTGGATCTTTGTCGTGACAGGGAATTAGTTTCTTCATTTCAAGAAGTTCCATCTTTGATATTGGAGTGTATACAAATACTCGTTGCATTTCGCCACCCGCCCCTTGGACTGGGTGGACTTCTCGTAACGGATTCTGTCTGTCTATGTAGAATGGCTTATTTTCTGGGGGTGAGACATGAACAAAATGCGGGTTCAGAAACGTTCTATACTTGTGACGCTGTTCTAGAATGACACTAACTAAATCGGTACCTAGACCTCTCCATCTATACTGGAGTAACTTGTTCAGGATATCGTGCAACGGGCCTGGATCAGAATGTTGACCCTCATACTGAGTAATGAGGTGCTGGATCATATACATACCCACCAGTCGTTGCTCGGCTGGGGGCAATTTCAGAAACATTTGTGCCACTATTTCGTCTGGAAAAGTGGTAGAATCAGTAATCCATCGGACTGCTGATCGGGCTAGTTCTTGTTCATGCATAGTACTTAATTCACTGTAACCGACTCGTGATTTCAGAATGTGATCGGTAGCTTGAAATACTTGTTCTAGAGAACCTTGTTCTGGTGCTGGATGAAAAATAGACTTGGGTTCTAGACGTAAATGGCGATCTGGAAATCTGGATTTTCCTACATACGCTATTCTGGCGGGATTCTCGTTCTCTTCCTCTTCAGGATCAGAGATACTTTCTTTCTCGCTTACTTGTGCTGCTTTACGTTGTTCGTGTAACCTTATTATTTCTTTACGAATTTTCTTGTACATACTCTCCATGGCACTGACGGTCTTGTGCTTACCCTCGGCTATATTATCACTCCACCTTGTCAGGATTCTCATTTCGGCGGGATCTTTAGACGGGTAATCTTGTTCTCTTATTAGACAATTGATCAGGAACTTTAATATCATGAGCTGAATCTCGGCTTTCCTTTGAGACATAATCTCGCCAATACTTTCTGGATCATCCCCTGTACGGATGAAACGATATATTCTGTCTAGATCTTCTTTCATATTCGGCAAGGTGACTAGATACTCGGTCACTCTCCTTACACGTAAAGAATATAAAACCATAGTATATTCGCCTGGGACTGGATCATAGACACATTCGTTAAGGGCTTGTCTGATTTCTGTAACAGACTTATTACTTTTAGGAGTACGCTGTGATGCTTGAGCATGTAATTCGAGTGCTGATAAACGCTTGTGTGGCGGCGGGGTTTGAGGAGTAGCCCCTCCTGCGGCCCCTAGACTGGAGTCGTCTACTGAGGCTCTACGTCCTGGCAGAGTGGGAAATGGAACTATAGGCTGGACCGGGGGTACCGTAACAGGTACTCCGGTGTCTGGAGGAACATGAATTACCTGGTTTACAGGGACTGGCGGAGCGCGAACAGGATTGGCATATTCGGGGACTGTGTCGTCCAAATAGGACGAAATAAAAATATCAGCTGCGGTCGGTTTGTGACGTAGCTTGGTCGGAACTAATGGCGGCGGGAAATTACTGGATGCCTCTGGGGTCGCTTTTGGCAGGCCCTCGGCAAGAAGAGGATACATACCCTTAATGAGGGCATGCCTCTGTCTGTCTGACTGTTCGGCTTTGACTTGTTCACCTATCTCGATTAACTCCCTTTCTTGGGCTCGTTCTTGGGATTCTCTACTTAACTCTGACTTTCTGACTTCCTTTTCCGTTCTTTTATGAGCTTCCTTGCGCCATAACTCGATGGCATCTTTCTGTGACTGTCTGGCTTTCTTTTTCCATAATGCTTCTTCTACTCGCATGATACATTCGGCATCCCATGTACCCGATACGGGCCATCTATACTTTTCTTCTAACTGTTTGGTATACTCTACCCATAAATCTAGATACATTATGGCGCTTATGCCATGTTTCTGATACATAAAATGACCTGGACTGTCCCTAGGCGGGACAGGAACTGCTTCCTCTAACAGACCCTTTCTAGTTTTTAACTGACGTAACTTGGAAAAGAGCGGCATTCTAAACTTGAATCGGAACACAATACAATACACGAAAAACAATAACAATTGGGAAAACAATTCAGGCATACCACGACATTGGAAATACACTAAACAATATCATAACATAACAGTTCGAACAGAATACTACCTGAAAATACTGAAAACAGAAACAGAACAGAATTCTCGAGAACGGAACAGACTAGAGTTACTGGATGCACTGCTGTAACAGTACGGAACATACCGGTCCCATAAAGGAACGCATCAAGACCCGTATCCACCTAGGTGAACACTTCGTTTGTGGGCTTGGGTACCACCAACCCACGGACCAGGAGTCAATTTAGATTGGTCCTGTCTAGATACTACCCCAGCAATGGTACTCACCGGGCAGCACGGAACGGAAGGCCTCGAACGGGACTGGACTACGACGGACTTCGGACTTCGGACTTTAGTTACGGGTGGGCCTCCGGATACCTCGGACCTTGGACTCTCGGCTTGGGCTCTGGTCGGGACTCGCCGCGTTCCTCCACCGTCTCGTTTGGATGCTGGACCGCCTCCTCCGTCTCCTCCGTGGGCCTGAGGGATACTTGGAGCAGAAATATCTGCCAGTGCACGGTATGGTTCCGTCACGACTGCAGAGGGTCAGGGGGTCGGCGTGGCTTCACCGACGCGTGGGGAAAGGGCAAGTCCCTATTCGGGCGCCATTATGTGGTAAATAAATAAATAATACCCTATTTTTGACTAGACTTATAGCATAACAGATAGCTCAATAAAATAAGAGTCAAGATTCGAGGTAGTAGGAGTTTCTGCAGGTTTATTACAGCATAAGGACAGGATCAGGACAACCTGCATGGGAATAGGACAATAAGGCCCGGCAGCTGCCGGGGCTGGGTCTGGGATGAGCGCGCTAACATTCAATAACAAAACATTGACTTATATACATAGCGCAAACACATAGCATTACATTGCAGTAGGCGTAGCAGTGGGTGGAGCAGAAGGCGTGACGCGTAGCAGTCGCGAGAGATAACAGTAAAAGTAGGTGTAACTGGGCGTATACATAGACATGTGGTGCAAACGTAACAGAATATGTCATGAATGGGCGGAAACTTTGGAGGGGGCTACCTAAGGAGCCGGGACCTCTAACCTAATGGTGCGCGAAAACTGGCAATGACGTGTTACTAGGAGAAGCTGGGGGCTATGAACTCTGTGCTAGGAGCAGAGACTAGAGTCTGAAGGGTCGGAGCGACATGTACCTAAACCCTATCTGGTATCTGATGTTTAGGGAACATGTTGATATAAACTAGAAGTCATGAGGGGAAAAGCTAACTTGATTCTAAGACTGGACCATGCATTATTCTACATGTAGTGCGTGATGAAGAATATTAAATGACCATTAAATACAGTATTTCTCTAACATGGAGACGAGAAGGCTAGACAATGACGGAAACTATTGATGCAGTTCAGTAGCTTAGGAATGCAGAGGAGGAGGACTGAACTGATAACTGGAACTATAACATACTTTTGGCAGACTCAGAGGCAGAGCCAAGCTGCACCGGGCACTGCGAGGCAGGGAGTAAGTGAAGGGTCGAGGATACAGGTGGGGGCTGTATCGCTCCTTAGCGAGGCTTTCAGGAGACAGGAGCTGAATCTGTGGTCTGGACCCTTTTGAGGCCTAGAAACGGGGATTTTATAATGGAATAACGTGCACACTAAGAAACGTGGCAACATTACTTTACATAGGCCTGATATTCGTAGTATTCACGAGGACTGGAAACTGACATATCAGAGGTGGACACAACTGTAATTGCGTCATTAATCGGACATGGGGAATAACATATGCATATTGGTCATGCACACATAACATATGATGGATGAGGCGTAGGGACACAGAACATGGCAAAATTTACTTTTCCACAGGATTGGCAAGACTAAAGGGAGAAAGGGCAGTGGCCTAAAAACCTAATTTCCAATGGCAGTCATCGTTTAGCATAAACGGTCACGCTAGTCAATGAAAATGAGGGGCGGGGCTTCAAGTCCCCTTCTCAAATCTACTCTATTACAATATTTCTCACCCAGCGAGTAGCGCTTTGCGCTTCAACGCCAGGCGAGACCTAAAAACCACTGGAAAAGCTAATAGGTCCCAAAGGAGATACCTATTGGGTTTACCAGTGCTTGTTCTACAACTGTCAGAGCCTCATTCAGGGATGCCTGGGCACACATGGGTTATGGGGCGTCAATCGAGGTGGTGAGTTTATTTACCACCAATGCACAGGAGCCTGGGCCACTGTAGGAAACTGGGTTCTTGTTGCCGCACCGCCTCCCCACCCCCACGTTTTGCCTGGTATTTGATGCAACTTTGACAGAGGTGTGCTGGGTTCCTGTTAACCAGGTCACCAGTACCACTGCTCTTTCCCTAAAAACTGCACAATTTTTACCCCAACTGGCAAATCCTTTAGCACCCTCTGGGAGTCCCTGGTAACCCCCTAGTACCTATGTCCTGAGGGTACTAAAGAGGGTTTCTAAGGGACTCAGCACAAAGTGTACCACTGTAAGTCATGTAATACTTGCGTCACCCCTACAGCAGGCCTAACTGCCCTAAGGCAGGGTGCTGAATATTACATGTAAGGGCATACGTGCATGTGCAGAAATGCCCCTGCGCTGGTCAGTCCTATGACTGCCAGTGCAAGTGACCAGAGAAGCCATCTTAAGACATGTGCCGGACGCTGGTGAACACGAGTTCCCCAGCTACATGACGGCTTCACTGAAGATAGGGATGTCTGGTATCAAACACCTCGTATTGGTAACCCACACTGATGCCACTGATGGGTTTACCAATACATGCACCCAGAGGGCACCTTAGAGGTGCCCCATAGAACCTACCAGCCTCTGGTGCCCCTGCTGACTGGTTTCTGCCACCCGAGACGCTGTTCTGACCTCAGTGCGTGCCTTTGCTATCAGGAGATGCAGAACAAAAGCCTGGCCGGGCAGAGGGTGTAACACCCCCTGCCACAGGATGACCTGCTGATTAGCCTCCTTGACCCGGCAAGCTTCAAAGAAGCTGCCGCCTTTGGATTGTGAATCTGGCTCCCCTCGCAGGAGATGAAGCCAAACCCTCTGTCCAGAGCCCCCTTGGCACCTGGACAGGCGGGAAAAGTAGCTAGTCAGGTAGGAATGCCACCTCCAGGCTAGTACCACCCCTAAGGTGGCCTACTTTGAGGTGGACACAAGTTTTCAGAAGTAGCTATCTTTGTGATGGCATTTTTAGGAATTCTGGGACAGGGTTGTACCCACTTCCAACAGGAAGTGGTCATGATAGGGGGTGTAGTGACCCCCAGGGTCAGAAGTCCATTGGCTACTACCCTACACTCCCCTAATGACCCTAAATTCAGTATTTATTGAGCCCCTGGCACCAGAGAAGCAGATCCTGATGACCTTAGAAGAGAGAGGACACAGAAGAGACGCAAAAGCAGAGAGGAGAGGAGCAGCAGCCGACCTGGACACTGATAACCGAGCACCAATGAACCTCTGATGCACCCGACTCGCCGATGAAGGCGGTGAGCGTTCGAGGGGTTACTGCGGGTGGTGGTGTGCGGCCGAGACTCAAACTCAACGTTACTCAATCCTACCCTGGCCTGTTGGACACCGAGAACCTGCCATTATCCAAGGCTTAAGGGAATAGGATCTCATGGGAAACTCTGGGCAGGTGCAACGCTTTCTCCAAGTTCAGTGACCCGAGGGTCGGTCTCTTTGTTGCGCCACAGCTAGGGTGACCAAAAACCGGGACGGGCGCAGACATAGAAATAGGACTAATGTTGACACATCCTATATATATGATGAAAGATAAAGAACTCCACCCCACACCCCATAGCAGTCAAGAGCTCCAGTGTCGACTGTTGAAGAGCCCGGCCCTGGCTCGTGGGCACGGCAGACCTCATTCACCGCTCATTGAGTCCTGCTGTGCTGCTCGAATGAGGTGAAGCAGCACGGCAGGTGCTCAAAAACTGAGACAGGTCTTTGTGTGCCAGAATTTCGGGTCGCCGGTACAGATTCAAGCTGCCGAGTCATGCACACAAGGCACTGCATCACCTTGGTCCTAGAATACACCAGAATAAAATAGAATTTTACGTCCCCACGAGGTGCTTAAGATCACAATACCAAGCACTAGCCAGGTCCAGACATATAAAGAAAGTAAGAGCAGGAGGCCGATCATTCTCATACCTGGCGGCTAAGCACTGGAACCAATTACCCCAAGACCTACGTCTTACTGAGGACTATGTAACTTTCAGGAAAAAACTAAAAACCCAGCTTTTTCCTACAACGTAAGTGTGGGCAGTCGAAGGCACCCAACCTAAACCACCATGTGTTCCGCAAGATAGCGCTTGATATCCGTCAGGATGAATGTTGCGCTTTACAAATAAACAAAATGAATAAATACATTCCTTAAAAAAAACACGAGTGTCCAGCCAAGACCGGGTCATCAGGTCACCCAGCCTGGTCTGCTGCAGTTCCAACCCCTGTGTGGAGGCTCACATTGTAAGGGAGTCAGGCTTACCTGTTGTCACTGCAGTGGGGACCACAGTGCTCTCTTCCCCAGCCCCGCCTACTCCAGAAGACACCCATCCTTCCTCATAGGCAGCAGAGGAGCAGTTGTACTGCTTCTAAGGCCCAAGGCAACAACCTCCAACCAAACCAGGGCACAGCTGCCCACAGCAGTTTAAAAGGGGCAGGAGCTGAGCCTAGCACCCACTGGCTGTCATGACAGGGGCCACTGGGTCATCAAAGCGCTTGATAATGCCACAGCAGTCAGTCAGCCTATAAGGGCTCAAGTCCCAAAGGGACAACGGTGTGCACATCTGGGCAGCAGAACCTCTGGCAGACTCCAGTCCCCACCGCTTTCATGTTGGATGCCATGTCACCAAGAAGGTTTTCCAGTAAACTTCCGGTGGAGAGCTCCACTCGATGCAGCCAGGGGTGCACCACACGTCATGAAAGGCTCCTTCCTGGTGTTGGTATACAAAAGCTGAAGGAAGGCCAGCTGTGCACAATGCAAGACTTGTAGACTACTTCCAACCACCATTGTGTACAGCTTGCATGCAGTGACAATCTAAGATGGCTTCCACTGACCTCCCATCCACACAGTACATCTACCACACACCTGTGGTATACAAATGTGCTATCCAGGCATGTGCAGGGCCACTGGAATAATGTGATTCAAAGGCTGCAGCTTTTTGAGCATAATTAAGGATTTGCCTCGTTTGCCACATAATCCATCATCTACTGCATAATCTGAAGATTTTAACAAAAGCAGTGTTGTTTCAAGCCCAAACGGATGAAACATTACAAAAAACTTGGTGATATGTGTTTGTGTGCCTTGTGTGAAGTCATCCGTTGTGTGAGCAGGCCTCTGCAGGTGTGGATAACAATACACCAAACGAAAGGTACACAGGCACTGGTGTGCTGAGTGACCACAAGTGACCACGAGCGGTCATTGAGTCTTTATTTATGCCTTCAGGCCGAGCCCGGCCCTCCGTTTGTCAGTTTACAACAATGCAGAATAGAGGCCGGGTGGCACTCTACATCCCTCCCAACGTTTACATGTACAATACAAAAACAAGTCATTCACTGGAACGGGAGAAGACGTACATGCTCTCTCAGTCTCTGGCCGGGGCAGGATTGGGGCGCAGTCCATACTTCTGGCTGCAACCACTTGCTGCTTGATTCATGGCTTGTCCATTGGCCAGGCCCCCATGGACTATGGGCACTTGGCCACTGGCTTGCCTCAGGTCACTGGCTCTTGACCTGGCCTTGCAGAAGGTGAGCCCTGAAGGGGGCCAAGCATAGCTGCATCAGGTTCAGACGCGTCATCCGTTGCCTCTCGACCAATGTCCAGCTCGTTTCTTTCCAACCTGGACAGCTTGACCGAGGATATATTTCTGGACACCGATGAATGTCCTCTTTGAATGGTGACCGTGATCCCTTGAATGTTTCTGGCAGAGCAGGCAAACAAGTGGCTTGTGGTTGGTCACCACCCAGAATATCTGCCCGCAGAGATACAGGTGGAAATGACGGCAGGATCATCGAATCGCCAATGTCTTGCACACGACCTGGTCAAACCGGGTCAGTGAGAGCCCGGCTAGTGTAGGAGATAGGGACCCATGATCCTTCTTGCTTTTCTTGTAGCAGGACGGCACCAAGGGCCACCGGGCAAGCATCTACCACCAGGTCTGTCCTGATTTTGGAGACAAAGTACTCCATCTTTGCATGGTCCAGCAGCGCATCCTTCACCATCCTCAATGCCCAGTCAGTTCTGCTGGTCTACTCCCAGGGGCAGTCGCACTTCATTAGGTCTCGGAGAGGTGCTGACAGAGTAGCGATGTTGGGAATGAACTGCCTACAGTAGGTGGCCATCCCCACAAAACTCCTCGCCTCCCGTGGTCTGCCACAGTTTTTATAGCATCAAGTTTCTGTGGGTCGGCCTGCAGACCATCGCCGGTGAAGTGTATCTGAAGAATTCGGTAGCATTGGTGTAGAATGCGCATTTCCCTTTGTGTAGGGTCAACCCACAGTCTGCCTGTCTCTGAAGCGTAGCCTTCAGCCTTGCGTCGTGGTCTTCTAGGTTGTCAGAGTAAATTAAGATGTCATCGCTCACGTTCAGCATGCCAACTAACCTGGACAGGGTCTACCGAATGACATCTTGGAAAAGCTCGGCGGGGACGAGATCCCGAAGTTAAGGCATCTGTAGCTGTGAAAGTCAACTTGAGTTGAGAACATTGTTATGTATATGCTTGCCCCGCTGAGCTCGAGCTGGTGGTAACCTGCATTAAGATCCAACTTGCAGAATCAAGGAGCCCCAATAAGGTCGGCCACTATTTCATCTACCATGGAGGTGATGTGCCTATCATGGCATATTATCTTGTTTGGTAGCCACATGTCTATGCATAGACTAATGGCCCCCGGCTGTTTAGGTTTGGGAGCGATCACTAAGGATGAGAAACCATGTGTTAGGCCCAGTCCCTTTTTCAATGATCCCTAACCATACAAGCTGATCCCGTTCCTTTTTAGGTCTTGACTAGCGCTGTAGCGTGCATGCGCTACTCGTTCTGCGAGGCATATTGTAGTAGGGTGAGTTTTACAAGTGGATATAAAGCCCCAGCCCATGTTTCCATTGGCTTGCGTCATCGTCCATGCTAAACGCTGGCTTTTGATTGTAAATGAGGCTTCTTAGTCCCTCCTTGTTACCGCCCCGTCTCCTTTTGGCCCCGCCAATCCGGACTGGATCATTTACTTGCAGCGTTACACGGTCTCCTTCCTACGTCTGTAAGCACTCCTTTATTTTAATTTTCAGAGCGGTCCATTTCGGCTGCGCTTGTCTTGTATTTGCAATGCTGCGGAGCGCAGCTCCCGCTACAGGGACACCACGCTCGGTTTATTTATTTATGTTTTTTAAACTTTAAAACTGAGCGCGGCGCCCGCTTCAGGGACACCACGCTCGTTTTCTTTCTTTATTTTTAAAACTTTAACACTGAGCACGGCACCCGCTTCAGGGACGCCACGCTCGTTTATTTATTTATTTTTTAAAACTTTAACACTGAGCGTGGCACCTGCTTCAGGGACACCACGCTTGTTTATTTATTTATTTTTTAAAACTTTAACACTGAGCACGGCACCCGCTTCAGGGACGCCACGCTCGTTTATTTATTTATTTTTTAAAACTTTAACACTGAGCACGGCACCCGCTTCAGGGACGCCACGCTCGTTTATTTATTTATTTTTTAAAACTTTAACACTGAGCGTGGCACCTGCTTCAGGGACACCACGCTCGTTTATTTATTTATTTTTTAAAACTTTAACACTGAGCGCAGCTCCCGCTACAGGGACACCACGCTCGGTTTATTTATTTATGTTTTTTAAACTTTAAAACTGAGCGCGGCGCCCGCTTCAGGGACACCACGCTCGTTTATATATTTATTTTTTAAAACTTTAACACTGAGCACGGCACCCGCTTCAGGGACGCCACGCTCGTTTATTTATTTATTTTTTAAAACTTTAACACTGAGCACGGCACCCGCTTCAGGGACGCCACGCTCGTTTATTTATTTATTTTTTAAAACTTTAACACTGAGCGTGGCACCTGCTTCAGGGACACCACGCTCGTTTATTTATTTATTTTTTAAAACTTTAACACTGAGCGCAGCTCCCGCTACAGGGACACCACGCTCGGTTTATTTATTTATGTTTTTTAAACTTTAAAACTGAGCGCGGCGCCCGCTTCAGGGACACCACGCTCATTTATTTATTTATTTTTTAAAACTTTAACACTGAGCGCGGCACCCGCTTCAGGGACGCCACGCTCGTTTATTTATTTATTTTTTAAAACTTTAACACTGAGCGTAGCACCTGCTTCAGGGACACCACGCTCGTTTATTTTTTAAAACTTTAACACTGAGCACGGCACCCGCTTCAGGGACGCCACGCTCGTTTATTTATTTATTTTTTAAAACTTTAACACTGAGCGTGACACCTGCTTCAGGGACACCACGCTCGTTTATTTATTTATTTTTTAAAACTTTAACACTGAGCACGGCACCCGCTTCAGGGACGCCACGCTCGTTTATTTATTTATTTTTTAAAACTTTAACACTGAGCGTGGCGCCCGCTTCAGGGACGCCACGCTCGTTTATTTTTTTATTTTTTTTAAACTTTAAGACTGAGCGCGGCGCCCGCTTCAGGGACACCACGCTTGTTTATTTATTTATTTTTTAAGACTTTAACGCTGAGCACGGCACCCGCTTCAGGGACGCCACGCTGGTTTATTTATTTATTTTTTAAAACTTTAACACTGAGCACGGCACCCGCTTCAGGGACGCCACGCTCGTTTATTTATTTATTTTTTAAAACTTTAACACTGAGCGTGGCACCTGCTTCAGGGACACCACGCTCGTTTATTTATTTATTTTTTAAAACTTTAACACTGAGCACGGCACCCGCTTCAGGGACGCCACGCTCGTTTATTTATTTATTTTTTTAAACTTTAACACTGAGCGTGGCGCCCGCTTCGGGGACGCCACGCTCGTTTAAAAAAAAAAAAAATTAAACTTTAAGACTGAGCGCGGCGCCCGATTCAGGGACAACATGCTCGTTTATTTATTTATGTTTTTTAAACTTTAAAACTGAGCGCGGCGCCCGCTTCAGGAACACCACGCTCGTTTATTTATTTATTTTTTAAAACTTTAACACTGAGCGTGGCACCTGCTTCAGGGACACCACGCTCGTTTATTTATTTATTTTGTAAAACTTTAACACTGAGCACGGCACCCGCTTCAGGGACGCCACGCTCGTTTATTTATTTATTTTTTAAAACTTTAACACTGAGCGTGGCACCTGCTTCAGGGACACCACGCTCATTTATTTATTTATTTTTTAAAACTTTAACACTGAGCACGGCACCCGCTTCAGGGACGCCACGCTCGTTTATTTATTTATTTTTTAAAACTTTAACACTGAGCGTGGCACCTGCTTCAGGGACACCACGCTCGTTTATTTATTTATTTTGTAAAACTTTAACACTGAGCACGGCACCCGCTTCAGGGACGCCACGCTCGTTTATTTATTTATTTTTTAAAACTTTAACACTGAGCACGGCACCCGCTTCAGGGACGCCACGCTCGTTTATTTATTTATTTTTTAAAACTTTAACACTGAGCGTGGCACCTGCTTCAGGGACACCACGCTCGTTTATTTATTTATTTTTTAAAACTTTAACACTGAGCGCAGCTCCCGCTACAGGGACACCACGCTCGGTTTATTTATTTATGTTTTTTAAACTTTAAAACTGAGCGCGGCGCCCGCTTCAGGGACACCACGCTCGTTTATATATTTATTTTTTAAAACTTTAAGACTGAGCGTGGCGCCCGCTTCAGGGACACCACGCTCGTTTATTTATTTATTTTTTAAAACTTTAACACTGAGCACGGCACCCGCTTCAGTGACGCCACGCTCGTTTATTTTTTTATTTTTTAAAACTTTAACACTGAGCGTGGCACCTGCTTCAGGGACACCACGCTCGTTTATTTATTTATTTTTTAAAACTTTAAGACTGAGCGCGGCGCCCGCTTCAGGGACACCACGCTTGTTTATTTATTTATTTTTTAAGACTTTAACGCTGAGCACGGCACCCGCTTCAGGGACGCCACGCTCGTTTATTTATTTATTTTTTAAAACTTTAACACTGAGCACGGCACCCGCTTCAGGGACGCCATGCTCGTTTATTTATTTATTTTTTTAAACTTTAACACTGAGCGTGGCACCTGCTTCAGGGACACCACGCTCGTTTATTTATTTATTTTTTAAAACTTTAACACTGAGCACGGCACCCGCTTCAGGGACGCCACGCTCGTTTATTTATTTATTTTTTTAAACTTTAACACTGAGCGTGGCGCCCGCTTCAGGGACGCCACGCTCGTTTTAAAAAAAAAAAATTTAAACTTTAACACTGAGCGTGGCACCCGCTTCAGGGACGCCACGCTCGTTTATTTTTTTATTTTTTTTAAACTTTAAGACTGAGCGTGGCGCCCGCTTCAGAGACACCACGCTCGTTTATTTATTTATTTTTTAAAACTTTAACACTGAGCACGGCACCCGCTTCAGTGACGCCACGCTCGTTTATTTTTTTATTTTTTAAAACTTTAACGCTGAGCGTGGCACCTGCTTCAGGGACGCCACGCTCGTTTATTTATTTATTGTTTTTAACTTTAAGACCTTCCCAGCACTGCAGTGTGACGCGGGTATGCTAGAAGGGCGAGTCTGACTCCGGTGGTTCTCAGGCCTGGTGGGGTTCTTTGGCCCCGAGGTCTCAGGTGCCCTCTAAGCCCCACGCAGCCTTTCCCAAGCCATGCTGGAGGTGAAGGAGCACGTGCGTGACGTGGCAAGTAAACCCGCCCTCTCCTTGTACGCACAGGGGCTCTGGAACTGACCCCCAAATGCCATGCACTTCCCCTCTCAAAATCAGTTGCAGGAGTAAAGCAGAACCTACCTCCTCACAGAGCTTCAGGTGCCTAGTGACTGACCCCTGCCCCTGCGGTGGTGAGCTCCGGTCAGGGCCAGGCACACAAGTCCCCCATGTGAAGGGATGCGCTGTACAGAAATACCCCAATAAATATGCGTGTGAATGTCCATGTATGTGAGTTAGCATGCGAGCTTGCCTCTGTGAGGACGAATGTTCGTGAAATAATCAGTTTGAGAGCTGTGTGTGTGGGAGGGATGCATGTGTTTGTGTGAGCACACCTAGGGAACTGTGCACGTGTGTGTGTGACAATGTGTGGGATTGCGTTCTGGGCCACCACGGTCTCAAAACTTTACGGGAACAAGCATTTACAATGCAATAGGTCTCGTATTTGCGAGACTTTGAGCTACTGGCATTGTAAATGACAAACCATTATCTATGTGCTGGTTTTGAAAACAGATAAATAAAAGGCATTGTCCTTTACAATGCCAATAGCTCAAAATTTCGCAAATGCAAGACCTATTGCATTGCAAATGCTTGTTCTAAAAGCGGGCGCAGGTGGAATGGCACTCTCCGGTGATTAAGAGCTACTGGTCTGATGGATTTGTTGATGTGGAGTTTTATCTTCATTCCTTTTAATAGTACCAGACCTTGGAACAGTTGTGGGAACGCCTTTAGAACGTTCATGGCATAAGAGTCATGCGACCAGCCCCACGTCCACAGCTGTGCGGCATCCAAGGGGGATGCCAGGGTCTCCTTTCGTCACATTTAATCTGGCCTGCACTGTCTTCCCCTCACCTTCTACTGTCACCTCCACAACAACTTTTAGGGGCAAGACTTTTGTTAATCCAGATGTGTAGATTCTAGCCTTGGTCGGTGTTAACGTCAGTTGTGTTAGGAGTTTGCGAAACTGGGTCTTGTCCATGACATTCACAGATGCACCCGTACAGACAAGGGTAGTGATGTGTGTCCCACCGACTGACACTGAGCACATTGGTGGGGGCCGCCTGTGATGGTTATTTAACCCAGCGAAGGACACTGGGAAGACTTTATCATCATCTTCAGGACAATTCAAAAATTCTGCCAACTGACCTGCTCTATCTTCATCAAGGGACAGCTGCAGATGGTTGGCTGCCCTTGTCCCCTGACTCCTGTGCCTGGGCTTGGCACGCCACTGTGCCACACCTTTCCAAAGTGGTTTATGTGACCACATTTCCAACGCGACCCCCCCTGCGCCGGGCACACGCTGGGAGTGCGGCTCGCAAGTCTGCTGTTCCCGCACTCTTTTTCAGCTAATTTGGGGACGGGATTCACGTGGCCCGGCAGGGCGCCTTTGGATGGCATCGACCTGTTCCTCTTTGACCTTTACTATCCGGGTCGCAGGTGACAGGGCTGCGCCTACTGCCACCTCCATGTCTTCAGCCCAGCTATCTGCCAGTTTGTAGGACCTCACCAAAATCAGAATATTGTCTGGGGAGATGCCTGGTTGACGCACCTTGCTTAATCTCCACCGGCCCCAGCAGCGCTAAGGATGCCTGGCTTCACCTTGGGGGTGCCCAGGAGTGGACACCTCACAGGGAAAGGCCAGGAAGGGTTCCACAGCGGTATGTGTACAGCGCCTTGATACCCCTTCTGGGGTGATACGCTATATAAGCACTACTACATTTACATTTACATTTATGAACTTGCGAAGGGTCGATGTCCGGCACCCTTGGGTCAGTTGGGCCCTGAGTTCGTCAGGCTGGTTGATGTCAGCACAGGTACTTGCTAGGTTGCGTAGGCATGCGTAACAGACATCTACGGACTCGTCGCGCTATAGGTGGGCCTGTCTCAGTTAAAACATTTCGTAATCGGGGTTGTGTTGTGGATCGAACTATCAGTCGAGGGCTGCACTGCAGCATCTAAGCCGTCATCTCCTCCAGTGTGGGAGTCATATAACTCTGCGCCGCACACCTGGAGCATCATTTACCTCTTCACCACCACGTCTGTCTCACACGTGGCACAGAAATAGTGTTAAAGGTGCCCAAACCACTGACGCCAGTGTGGGCAGGCTGTAGCGGGGTAGACTAGTTGGCTAAAGGGCGGCAGAGCAGTTATAGACGCCGGCTCACCCCGTGGGGGAGCAGGCGGCACTGCCTCCTGCTGCTGGGCAGACATTTACCTGCATTAGAGTATTTATCAAGTCCCTTCCCCACTCAGGGTCAGGGCCGGACTGGCCGTAGCGGGCACTGGGCAACCCCTGGTGAGCCGCAAGGGTGGGGGGCGGTTTGGGGCCCCTGGGGCCGGTTTTGTTACAGGGCCGGTTTTCGCAGCATAGCTGCAAAATCGGCCTTGTAACAAAATAGGCCGAAAACCGGCCCGGCAAAGAGTTCGTCGGCACCCACAACCCCCGGAGGGGGGGGGTGGGGCGGTCAAGCTCTTTACCAGGGCCGGTTTTGGTTCCCAGTCCGACCCTGCTCAGGTTCATACAGCTATGGCAGTCTTAGATGCTTACGCACTAATAATAGCCCCCTAGCACCCATCCCCAGCTGTGCGTTGGCCCCTCCACCCCGACCCCAGCTGTCATTCGTGATCTTGCCTCTCGGAGATGCGCTTCGCGCAAGAGAGCACTCATGCGCATTACTAGTGCAACACGTGCATTACTAGTGCAACACGTGCATTACTAGTGCAACACGTGCATTACTTGTGCAACACGTGCATCACTAGTGCAACACGTGCATTACTAGTGCAACCCATGCATTACAAGTGCAACACGTGCATTACTAGTACAACACACGCATTACTAGTGCAACACGTGCATTACTAGTGCAACGCGTGCATTACTAGTGCAACGCGTGCATTACTTGTGCAACGCATACATTACTAGTGCAACGCGCTCATTACTAGTGCAACACGTGCATTACTAGTGCAACACGTGCATTACTAGTGCAACACGTGCATTACTAGTGCAACACACGCATTACTAGTGCAACACGCGCATTACTAGTGCAACACGTGCATTACTAGTGCAACACGTGCATTACTAGTGCAACGCACGCATTACTAGTGCACTCCTCTGTGCACTTCCCACAAGAGAGTAATGCACGCCCCACTGTGCGCATGAGTCGTGCTCTCCCCGCTGTGCTTCACGCCCCTCTGCCTGCATTACTAGTGGGCTCCCCTACATGTGTGTGGTGAAGTCCTGTCTGCTCCAGAGACACATCAGTACTTTAGAAACTGCACCCAACAGTTTGAGGCACTTTAAAAAATGTTTTGGTCTGCAAAGAATCAAATGTACACCAGTGGCATAAAAGTTAGCAGGGCAAGAGACAACATTTTATAATGGAGTCCAGTAGTATGCCAGTTGTATAATGCTGATGTTTCCGCTCTTTGTGGACAGACAAATCAACGAGTCCCCTTCAGGACAACTGAAGTTCCAGCAACTTAGATCAGTGCAAAGGCGAGAAACAAAGATAGTGTAGCAGCGAAGAATGACCGTAAGTGGAGCAAAAATGTCCATTCATCCTGTGGGGACTAAAAATAAATATACTTCATACAGCCCGACAGTTCAAAAGTTAGTCGCTGAAGAGACAAGCATTGTCAAAATACTTATAAGGTCCCAAAAGCGAGACCTATTGGCTATGCCAATGCTTGTTCCATTGAGCCCTCCAGATATAAATATTGTGCCAATGTAATCCAAACTTTAGGACTCCTAACTTCTGTGAATACCAAAATGAGTAAGTGCCTTCTGTGAATACTAAAATGAGTAAGTGCCTTCAGTGAATACCAAAATGAGTAAGTGTCTTCTGTGAATACCAAAATGAGTAAGTGCCTTCTGTAAATACTGAAATGAGTAAGTGCCTTCTGTGAATAATGAGTAAGTGCCTTCTGTGAATACTGAAATGAGTAAGTGCCTTATGTGAATACCAAAATGAGTAAGTGCCTTCTGTGAATACTGAAATGAGTAAGTGCCTTCTGTGAATACCAAAATGAGTAAGCGCCTTCTGTGAATACCAAAATGAGTAAGCGCCTTCTGTGAATACCAAAATGAGTAAGCGCCTTCTGTGAATACCAAAATGAGTAAGCGCCTTCTGTGAATACTGAAATGAGTAAGTGCCTTATGTGAATACCAAAATGAGTAAGCGCCTTCTGTAAATACCAAAATGAGTAAGCGCCTTCTGTGAATACCGAAATCAGTAAGTGCCTTCTGTGAATTCCGAAATGAGTAAGTGCCTTCTGTGAATACCAAAATGAGTAAGTGCCTTCTGTGAATACTGAAATGAGTAAGTGCCTTCTGTGAATACTGAAATGAGTAAGTGCCTTACGTGAATACCGAAATGAGTAAGTGCCTTCTGTGAATACTGAAATGAGTAAGTGCCTTCTGTGAATACTGAAATGAGTAAGTGCCTTATGTAAATACTGAAATGAGTAAGTGCCTTATGTGAATACCAAAATGAGTAAGTGCCTTCAGTGAATACCGAAATGAGTAAGTGCCTTCTGTGAATACTGAAATGAGTAAGTGCCTTCTGTGAATACTGAAATGAGTAAGTGCCTTATGTGAATACCAAAATGAGTAAGCGCCTTCTGTGAATACCGAAATGAGTAAGTGCCTTCTGTGAATACTGAACTGAGTAAGTGCCTTCTGTGAATACCAAAATGAGTAAGTGCCTTCTGTGAATACCAAAATGAGTAAGTGCCTTCTGTGAATACCGAAATGAGTAAGTGCCTTCTGTGATTACCGAAATGAGTAAGTGCCTTCTGTGAATACCAAAATGAGTAGGTGCCTTCTGTGAATATTGAAATGAGTAAGTGCCTTATGTGAATACCAAAATGAGTGAGGGCCTTCTGTGAATACCAAAATGAGTAAGCGCCTTCTGTGAATACCAAAATGAGTAAGAGCCTTCTGTGAATACCGAAATAAGTAAGTGCCTTCTGTGAATACCAAAATGAGCAAGTGCCTTCTGTAAATACCAAAATGAGTAAGCGCCTTCTGTGAATACCGAAATGAGTAAGTGCCTTCTGTGAATACTGAAATGAGTAAGTGCCTTCTGTGAATACCAAAATGAGTAAGTGCCTTCTGTGAATACTGAAATGAGTAAGTGCCTTCTGTGAATACCAAAATGAGTAAGTGCCTTCTGTGAATACCAAAATGAGTAAGTGCCTTCTGTGAATACTGAAATGAGTAAGTGCCTTCTGTGAATACAAAATGAGTAAGTGCCTTCTGTGAATACCAAAATGAGTAGGTGCCTTCTGTGAATACCGAAATGAGTAAGGGCCTTATGTGAATACCAAAATGAGTAAGTGCCTTCTGTGAATACCAAAATGAGTAAGCGCCTTCTGTGAATACCAAAATGAGTAAGCGCCTTCTGTGGATACCGCAATGAGTAAGCGCCTTCTGTGAATACCGAAATGAATAAGTGCCTTCTGTGACTACCAAAATGAGTAAGTGCCTTCTGTGAATACCGAAATGAGTAAGCGCCTTCTGTGAATACTGAAATGAGTAAGTGCCTTATGTGAATACCAAAATGAGTAAGTGCCTTCTGTGAATACAAAAATGAGTAAGCGCCTTCTGTGAATACCGAAATGAGTAAGTGCCTTCTGTGAATATCGAAATGAGTAAGTGCCTTCTGTGAATACCAAAATGAGTAAGTGCCTTCTGTGAATACTGAAATGAATAAGTGCCTTCTGTGAATACTGAAATGAGTAAGTGCCTTATGTGAATACCGAAATGAGTAAGTGCCTTCTGTGAATACTGAAATGAGTAAGTGCCTTCTGTGAATACTGAAATGAGTAAGTGCCTTATGTGAATACCAAAATGAGTAAGCGCCTTCTGTGAATACCAAAATGAGTAAGTGCCTTCTGTGAATACGGAAATGAGTAAGTGCCTTCTGTGAATACCGAAATGAGTAAGTGCCTTCTGTGAATACTGAAATGAGTAAGTGCCTTCTGTGAATACTAATATGAGTAAGTGCCTTATGTGAATACCAAAATGAGTAAGCGCCTTCTGTGAATACCAAAATGAGTAAGTGCCTTCTGTGAATACTGAAATGAGTAAGTGCCTTCTGTGAATACCAAAATGAGTAAGTGCCTTCTGTGAATACTGAAATGAGTAAGTGCCTTCTGTAAATACTTAGATGAGTAAGTGCCTTCTATGAATACCAAAATGAGTAAGTGCCTTCTGTGAATACCAAAATGAGTAGGTGCCTTCTGTGAATACTGAAATGAGTAAGTGCATTATGTGAATACCGAAATGAGTAAGTGCCTTCTGTGATTACCGAAATGAGTAAGTGCCTTCTGTGAATACCAAAATGAGTAGGTGCCTTCTGTGAATATTGAAATGAGTAAGTGCCTTATGTGAATACCAAAATGAGTGAGGGCCTTCTGTGAATACCAAAATGAGTAAGCGCCTTCTGTGAATACCAAAATGAGTAAGAGCCTTCTGTGAATACCGAAATAAGTAAGTGCCTTCTGTGAATACCAAAATGAGCAAGTGCCTTCTGTAAATACCAAAATGAGTAAGCGCCTTCTGTGAATACCGAAATGAGTAAGTGCCTTCTGTGAATACCGAAATGAGTAAGTGCCTTCTGTGAATACCAAAATGATAAGTGCCTTCTGTGAATACCGAAATGAGTAAGTGCCTTCTGTGAATACCGAAATGAGTAAGTGCCTTATGTGAATACCGAAATGAGTAAGTGCCTTCTGTGAATACTGAAATGAGTAAGCGCCTTCTGTGAATACTGAAATGAGTAAGCGCCTTATGTGAATACCGAAATGAGTAAGCGCCTTCTGTGAATACTGAAATGAGTAAGTGCCTTCTGTGAATACCAAAATGAGTAAGTGCCTTCTGTGAATACTGAAATGAGTAAGAGCCTTCTGTGAATACCAAAATGAGTAAGTGCCTTCTGTGAATACCAAAATGAGTAAGTGCCTTCTGTGAAATGAAATGAGTAAGTGCCTTCTGTGAATACAAAATGAGTAAGTGCCTTCTGTGAATACCAAAATGAGTAGGTGCCTTCTGTGAATACCGAAATGAGTAAGGGCCTTATGTGAATACCAAAATGAGTAAGTGCCTTCTGTGAATACCAAAATGAGTAAGCGCCTTCTGTGAATACCAAAATGAGTAAGCGCCTTCTGTGGATACCGCAATGAGTAAGCGCCTTCTGTGAATACCGAAATGAATAAGTGCCTTCTGTGACTACCAAAATGAGTAAGTGCCTTCTGTGAATACCGAAATGAGTAAGCGCCTTCTGTGAATACTGAAATGAGTAAGTGCCTTATGTGAATACCAAAATGAGTAAGTGCCTTCTGTGAATACAAAAATGAGTAAGCGCCTTCTGTGAATACCGAAATGAGTAAGTGCCTTCTGTGAATATCGAAATGAGTAAGTGCCTTCTGTGAATACCAAAATGAGTAAGTGCCTTCTGTGAATACTGAAATGAATAAGTGCCTTCTGTGAATACTGAAATGAGTAAGTGCCTTATGTGAATACCGAAATGAGTAAGTGCCTTCTGTGAATACTGAAATGAGTAAGTGCCTTCTGTGAATACTGAAATGAGTAAGTGCCTTATGTGAATACCAAAATGAGTAAGCGCCTTCTGTGAATACCAAAATGAGTAAGTGCCTTCTGTGAATACGGAAATGAGTAAGTGCCTTCTGTGAATACCGAAATGAGTAAGTGCCTTCTGTGAATACTGAAATGAGTAAGTGCCTTCTGTGAATACTAATATGAGTTATGTTATGTTATGTTAGAGTGCATTTTTATAGCGCGCGGCTACTCTAAAAGAGTGTCCCGGCGCTTTCCACAGGCAACTTACAGTGTCAAATCAACATAACAGGTAAAACAGAATGAGTAAGTGCCTTATGTGAATACCAAAATGAGTAAGCGCCTTCTGTGAATACCAAAATGAGTAAGTGCCTTCTGTGAATACTGAAATGAGTAAGTGCCTTCTGTGAATACCAAAATGAGTAAGTGCCTTCTGTGAATACTGAAATGAGTAAGTGCCTTCTGTAAATACTTAAATGAGTAAGTGCCTTCTATGAATACCAAAATGAGTAAGTGCCTTCTGTGAATACCAAAATGAGTAGGTGCCTTCTGTGAATACTGAAATGAGTAAGTGCCTTCTGTGAATACCAAAAGGAGTAAGCGCCTTCTGTGAATACCTAAATGAGTAAGCGCCTTCTGTGAATACCAAAAGGAGTAAGCGCCTTCTGTGAATACCTAAATGAGTAAGCGCCTTCTGTGAATACCGAAATGAGTAAGTGCCTTCTGTGAATACCAAAATGAGTAAGCGCCTTCTGTGAATACCAAAATGAGTAAGCGCCTTCTGTGAATACCGAAATGAGTAAGTGCCTTCTGTGAATACCAAAATGAGTAAGCGCCTTATGTGAATACCAAAATGAGTAAGCGCCTTCTGTAAATACCAAAATGAGTAAGTGCCTTCTGTCAATACTGAAATGAGTAAGTGCCTTCTGTAAATACTGAAATGAGTAAGTGCCTTCTGTGAATACCAAAATGAGTAAGTGCCTTCTGTGAATACTGAAATGAGTAAATGCCTTCTGTGAATACCAAAATGAGTAAGTGCCTTCTGTGAATACTGAAATGAGTAAGTGCCTTCTGTTTGTATGCAGCTCCTTGATGACAGTTCATAGGTCACTGTCCTATGTTAGGATAGTAACTACTGAACTGCAAGTAACACATGGATATCTGTGACAGAGATAGTAACCCACTGAGCTATTCCATAAAATTCAGTTTATCTGCATTTAAAAACAACCAACAGACAAATGGTTGCTCTGCAGCAGGATCGTAAATCACCAGTTATCTGAACAGTTTTTATTGATGTTGTAGATCGGTGGCAGATTTACTGCTCGGGCCAAGGATCATGTTTGGGTGGGCCTGGCCCACCCGGCCCACCCTCTAGAACCGGGCCTGGGGACACAGCTGGGGCCCTGAAAGGTACAGCTGGTCAGCTGAGATCCCCTGAAGTGCACGGGTGGCCGGCTGGGGCCCCTGAAAGGCGCAGGCAGTCAGGGCACAGCAGGGCCCTGGGCCCGGTGCTAGGGCCCTGGATGACGTCACTATCTAGGACGTGGGAGCGACGCAGTGCACGCGCGGGGCAGGGGCAGCTCTGTAAGGTGAGCGTGCAGGGACCGCGCGATGCGTGAGCTCTGCAGGGGCCACACAGGGCGGCACCTATAGGATTCAGCCCCCCCCGACCCCCTCTCACCTGGGGCAAGGGTCCCTCGTGGGTGGTCTGTCGGCCCCTCCGGCAGGAACGGAGTCTGGCGAGCGGTCCGAGGAGGAAGTAAAGAGGGGAGGGAGGGAGGGGAGGGCCAGGGGAGGGCCGGGGGAGGGGCATGAGAGAGGAGAGGGGGGGGGGAGAAGGGGGCACCGGGAAAACGCACAGCTTTGGCGGGGAGGGAGTCAATAGAAAATACAACAGGGAGAGGGGCCACGGTGAGGATCCATGTTTTTGTTGCAGTTTCTATAGCGCCCACTGGCCCCGGTGCTGTCACAGCGCTGTGCACGTGCGCTGCGCACGATCACACTCAAGTCAGGTTTCTGTCTCACGCACGAGGAGATGCAGTGATGTGCCCAGAGTCACAGGGTGTGAAGCCGGCGCTGGGACTCAAACCTAATGATGTCCATGATTTCCCAAAACAAGGGGGGGGGGAGGGGGCTGCAATGCAAGACAGGTGCTCTGTGGGTGCCGCTAGATTTACATAACCACGCCCCTTCATTAGTATAGGCACGCCCCTTTCCATCCTGGCGGGCCCTGAAACGCAGGAAGCCCAACCTGGGGGGGACAGAGTAGCAGCCCCCCTCCCTGAAGAACACAGAAGCACCTTCCTCCTCCCGGAGGACAGAGTAGCTGCTCCCCCCGGGAGGACAGAGAAGCAGCCCCCCCTCCAGGAGAGAGAAGCTGCCCCCCCTCCCCCCTGAGAGGACAGAGTAGCAGAGTCCCCCCCCCCTCCCTAGGTCAGAGTAGCAGCCCCCCGAGAGGACAGAGTAGCAGCCCCCACCCCGGGAGGACAGAGAAGCAGCCCGCCCCCCCAAAAGAGAGAAGCAGCCCCCCCCCCCCCCAAGAGAGAGAATGAGCCCGCCGGGAGGATAGATTTATTCTGTACTCTGAGTTTGCTAGCGCCAGGATGCCTGCCAGGTGACAGTGCGCTTTACAAATGAAGTAAATAAATAAATAAGAGAAGCAGCCCCCCCTCACCCCCCTCGCCCCTGAAAGACCTCCTCCGGTTCAGCAGACACTCACACACAGGGCAGTGCCGAGGGTGAGCTGACACCCAGACACAGGGCAGTACCGAGGGTGAGCTGACACCCAGACACAGGGCAGTACCGAGGGTGAGCTGACACCCAGACACAGGGCAGTACTGAGGGGGAGCTGACACCCAGACACAGGGCAGTACCGAGGGTGAGCTGACACCCAGACACAGGGCAGTACCGTGGGGGAGCTGACACCCAGACACAGGGCAGTACCGAGGGTGAGCTGGCACCCAGACACAGGGCAGTACTGAGGGCGAGCTGACACCCAGACACAGGGCAGTACCGTGGGGGAGCTGACACCCAGACACAGGGCAGTACAGAGGGAGAGCTGACACCCAGACACAGGGCAGTACCGAGGGTGAGCTGACACCCAGACACAGGGCAGTACTGAGGGGGAGCTGACACCCAGACACAGGGCAGTACCGAGGGTGAGCTGACACCCAGACACAGGGCAGTACCGTGGGGGAGCTGACACCCAGACACAGGGCAGTACCGAGGGTGAGCTGGCACCCAGACACAGGGCAGTACTGAGGGCGAGCTGACACCCAGACACAGGGCAGTACCGTGGGGGAGCTGACACCCAGACACAGGGCAGTACCGAGGGTGAGCTGACACCCAGACACAGGGCAGTGCAGAGGGTGAGCTGACACCCAGACACAGGGCAGTACTGAGGGTGAGCTGACACCCAGACACAGGGCAGCACCAAGGGTGAGCTGACACCCAGACACAGGGCAGTACCGAGGGTGAGCTGACACCCAGACACAGGGCAGTACTGAGGGTGAGCTGACACCCAGACACAGGGCAGTACAGAGGGGGAGCTGACACCCAGACACAGGGCAGTACAGAGGATGACCTGACACCCAGACACAGGGCAGTGCCGAGGGTGAGCTGACACCCAGGCACAGTGCAGCGCCGAGGGTGAGCGGACACCCAGACACAGGGCAGTACTGAGGGTGAGCTGACACCCAGACACAGGGCAGTACTGAGGGTGAGCTGACACCCAGACACAGGGCAGCACAGAGAGTGAGCTGACACCCAGACACAGGGCAGTACAGAGGGTGAGCTGACACCCAGACACAGGGCAGTACTGAGGGTGAGCTGACACCCAGACACAGGGCAGCACCAAGGGTGAGCTGACACCCAGACACAGGGCAGTACACAGGGCAGCACTGAGGGTGAGCTGACACCCAGACACAGGGCAGTACAGAGGGTGAGCTGACACCCAGACACAGGGCAGTACAGAGGGGGAGCTGACACCCAGACACAGGGCAGTACAGAGGATGACCTGACACCCAGACACAGGGCAGTGCCGAGGGTGAGCTGACACCCAGGCACAGTGCAGCGCCGAGGGTGAGCGGACACCCAGACACAGGGCAGTACCGAGGGTGAGCTGACAACCAGACACAGGGCAGTACAGAGGGTGAGCTGACACCCACACACAGGGCAGCACCAAGGGTGAGCTGACACCAGACACAGGGCAGTACAGAGTGTGAGCTGACACCCAGACACAGGGCAGTACAGAGTGTGAGCTGACACCCAGACACAGGGCAGTACCGAGGGTGAGCTGACACCCAGACACAGGGCAGCACCAAGGGTGAGCTGATACCAGACACAGGGCAGTACAGAGTGTGAGCTGACACCCAGACACAGGGCAGTACAGAGGGTGAGCTCACACCCAGCCACAGGGCAGTACACTATTTGAGGGTCTAAGAGACTTGTGACACTCTGTGAGGGTCTGAGTGACTTGTGACACTCATTGAGGGTTTGAAAGACTTGTGACACTCTTTGAGGGTGTGAGAGACGTGTGACACTCTTTGAGGGTCGAGAGACTTGTGACACTCTTGAGGGTCTGAGAGACTTGCGATACTCTTGAGGGTTTGAGAGACTTGTGACACTCTTTGAGGGTTTGAAAGACTTGTGACACTCTTTGAGGGTGTGAGAGACGTGTGACACTCTTTGAGGGTCTGAGAGACTTGTGACACTCTTGAGGGTCTGAGAGACTTGCGATACTCTTGAGGGTTTGAGAGACTTGTGACACTCTTTGAGGGTTTGAAAGACTTGTGACACTCTTTGAGGGTGTGAGAGACGTGTGACACTCTTTGAGGGTCGAGAGACTTGTGACACTCTTTGAGGGTCTGAGAGACTTGTGACACTCTTGAGGGTCTGAGAGACTTGTGACACTCTTTGAGGGTCGGAGAGACTTGTGACACTCTTTGAGGGCCTGAGAGACTTGTGACACTCTTTGAGGGCCTGAGAGACTTGTGACACTCTTTGAGGGTCTGAGAGACTTGTGACTCTCTTTGAGGGTCTGAGAGACTTGTGACATTCTTTGAGGGTCGAGAGACTTGTGACACTCTTCGAGAGTCTGAGAGACTTGTGACACTCTTCGAGAGTCTGAGAGACTTGTGACACTCTTTAAGGGTCTGAAAGACTTGTGACACTCTTTGAGGGTCTGCGTGACTTGTGGCAGTCTTTGAGGGTCTGAGAGACTTGTGACACTCTTGAGGGTCTGAGAGACTTGTGACACTCTTTGAGGGTCGGAGATTTTTGTGACCCTCTTTGAGGGTCTGAGAGACGTGTGATACTCTTTGAGGGTCGGAGAGACTTGTGACCCTCTTTGAGGGTCTGAGAGACTTGTGACACTCTTGAGGGTCTGAGAGACTTGCGACACTCTTGAGGGTCTGAGAGACTTGTGACACTCTTTGAGGGTTTGAAAGACTTGTGACACTCTTTGAGGGTGTGAGAGACGTGTGACACTCTTTGAGGGTCGAGAGACTTGTGACACTCTTTGAGGGTCTGAGAGACTTGTGACACTCTTTGAGGGTCTGAGAGACTTGTGACACTCTTGAGGGTCTGAGAGACTTGTGACACTCTTTGAGGGTCGGAGAGACTTGTGACACTCTTTGAGGGCCTGAGAGACTTGTGACACTCTTTGAGGGCCTGAGAGACTTGTGACACTCTTTGAGGGCCTTAGAGACTTGTGACACTCTTTGAGGGTCTGAGAGACTTGTGACTCTCTTTGAGGGTCTGAGAGACTTGTGACATTCTTTGAGGGTCGAGAGACTTGTGACACTCTTTGAGGGCCTGAGAGACTTGACGCACTCTTTGAGGGTCTGAGAGACTTGTGACACTCTTTGAGGGTCTGAGAGACTTGTGACACTCTTGAGGGTCTGAGAGACTTGTGACACTCTTTGAGGGTCTGAGTGACTTGTGACACTCTTTAAGGGTCTGAGAGACTTGTGACACTCTTGAGGGTCTGAGAGACTTGAGACACTCTTTGAGGGTCTGAGAGACTTGTGACACTCTTTGAGGGTCAGAGAGACTTGTGACACTCTTCGAGAGTCTGAGAGACTTGTGACACTCTTTGAGGGTCTGAGAGACTTGTGACACTCTTTGAGGGCCTGAGTGACTTGTGACACTCTTTGAGGGTCGAGAGACTTGTGACACTCTTTGAGGGTCGAGAGACTTGTGACACTCTTGAGGATCTGAGAGACTTGTGACACTCTTGAGGGTCTGAGAGACTTGTGACACTCTTGAGGGTCTGAGAGACTTGTGACACTCTTTGAGGGTCTGAGTGACTTGTGACACTCTTTAAGGGTCTGAGAGACTTGTGACACTCTTGAGGGTCTGAGAGACTTGAGACACTCTTTGAGGGACTGAGAGACTTGAGACACTCTTTGAGGGTCTGAGTGACTTATGACACTCTTTAAGGGTCGAGAGACTTGTGACACTCTTTGAGGGTCTGAGAGACTTGTGACACTCTTTGAGGGTCTGAGAGACTTGTGACACTCTTTGAGGGTCTGAGTGACTGGTGACACTCTTTAAGGGTCTGAGAGACTTGTGACATTCTTTGAGGGTCTGAGAGACTTGTGACACTCTTTGGGGGTCGAGAGACTTGTGACACTCTTTGAGGGTCTGAGAGACTTGTGACAGTCATTGAGGGTCTGAGAGACTTGTGACACTCTTTGAGGGTCTGGGAGACTTTGTGACACTCTTTGAGGGTCTGAGAGACTTTGTGACACTCTTTGAGGGTCTGAGAGACTTGTGACACTCTTTGAGGGTCTGGGAGACTTTGTGACACTCTTTGAGAGTCTGAGAGACTTGTGACACTCTTTGAGGGTCTGAGAGACTTGTGACACTCTTTGAGGGCCTAAGAGACTTGTGACACTCTGTGAGGGTCTGAGAGACTTGTGACACTCTTTGAGGGTCTGGGAGACTTTGTGACACTCTTTGAGAGTCTGAGAGACTTGTGACACTCTTTGAGGGTCTGAGAGACTTGTGACACTCTTTGAGGGCCTAAGAGACTTGTGACACTCTGTGAGGGTCTGAGAGACTTTGTGACACTCTTTGAGAGTCTGAGAGACTTGTGACACTCTCTGAGGGTCGAGAGACTTGTGACACACTTTGAGGGTCTGAGAGACTTGTGACTCTCTTTGGGGGTCGAGAGACTTGTGACACTCTTTGAGGGTCGAGAGACTTGTGACACTCTTTGAGGGTCGAGAGACTTGTGACACTCTTTGAGGCTCTGAGAGACTTGTGACACTCTTTGAGGGTCGATAGACTTGTGACACTCTTTGAGGGTCGATAGACTTGTGACACTCTTTGAGGGTCGAGAGACTTGTGACACTCTTTGGGGGTCTGAGACATTTGTGACATTCTTTGAGGGTCTGAGAGACTTGTGACACTCTTTGAGGGTCGATAGACTTGTGACACTCTTTGAGGGTCGATAGACTTGTGACACTCTTTGAGGGTCGAGAGACTTGTGACACTCTTTGAGGCTCTGAGAGACTTGTGACACTCTTTGAGGGTCGATAGACTTGTGACACTCTTTGAGGGTCGATAGACTTGTGACACTCTTTGAGGGTCGAGAGACTTGTGACACTCTTTGAGGGTCCGAGAGACTTGTGACACTCTTTGAGGGTCGAGAGACTTGTGACACTCTTTGAGGGCCTAAGAGACTTGTGACATTCTTTGAGGGTCCGAGAGACTTGTGACACTCTTTGAGAGTCTGAGAGACTTGTGACACTCTCTGAGGGTCGAGAGACTTGTGACACTCTTTGAGGGTCTGAGAGACTTGTGACTCTCTTTGGGGGTCGAGAGACTTGTGACACTCTTTGAGGGTCGAGAGACTTGTGACACTCTTTGAGGGTCGAGAGACTTGTGACACTCTTTGAGGCTCTGAGAGACTTGTGACACTCTTGAGGGTCTGAGAGACTTGCGACACTCTTGAGGGTCTGAGAGACTTGTGACACTCTTTGAGGGTTTGAAAGACTTGTGACACTCTTTGAGGGTGTGAGAGACGTGTGACACTCTTTGAGGGTCGATAGACTTGTGACACTCTTTGAGGGTCTGAGAGACTTGTGACACTCTTTGAGGGTCTGAGAGACTTGTGACACTCTTGAGGGTCTGAGAGACTTGTGACACTCTTTGAGGGTCGGAGAGACTTGTGACACTCTTTGAGGGCCTGAGAGACTTGTGACACTCTTTGAGGGCCTGAGAGACTTGTGACACTCTTTGAGGGCCTTAGAGACTTGTGACACTCTTTGAGGGTCTGAGAGACTTGTGACTCTCTTTGAGGGTCTGAGAGACTTGTGACATTCTTTGAGGGTCGAGAGACTTGTGACACTCTTTGAGGGCCTGAGAGACTTGACGCACTCTTTGAGGGTCTGAGAGACTTGTGACACTCTTTGAGGGTCTGAGAGACTTGTGACACTCTTGAGGGTCTGAGAGACTTGTGACACTCTTTGAGGGTCTGAGTGACTTGTGACACTCTTTAAGGGTCTGAGAGACTTGTGACACTCTTGAGGGTCTGAGAGACTTGAGACACTCTTTGAGGGTCTGAGAGACTTGTGACACTCTTTGAGGGTCAGAGAGACTTGTGACACTCTTCGAGAGTCTGAGAGACTTGTGACACTCTTTGAGGGTCTGAGAGACTTGTGACACTCTTTGAGGGCCTGAGTGACTTGTGACACTCTTTGAGGGTCGAGAGACTTGTGACACTCTTTGAGGGTCGAGAGACTTGTGACACTCTTGAGGATCTGAGAGACTTGTGACACTCTTGAGGGTCTGAGAGACTTGTGACACTCTTGAGGGTCTGAGTGACTTGTGACACTCTTTAAGGGTCTGAGAGACTTGTGACACTCTTGAGGGTCTGAGAGACTTGAGACACTCTTTGAGGGACTGAGAGACTTGAGACACTCTTTGAGGGTCTGAGTGACTTATGACACTCTTTAAGGGTCGAGAGACTTGTGACACTCTTTGAGGGTCTGAGAGACTTGTGACACTCTTTGAGGGTCTGAGAGACTTGTGACACTCTTTGAGGGTCTGAGTGACTTGTGACACTCTTTAAGGGTCTGAGAGACTTGTGACATTCTTTGAGGGTCTGAGAGACTTGTGACACTCTTTGGGGGTCGAGAGACTTGTGACACTCTTTGAGGGTCTGAGAGACTTGTGACAGTCATTGAGGGTCTGAGAGACTTGTGACACTCTTTGAGGGTCTGGGAGACTTTGTGACACTCTTTGAGGGTCTGAGAGACTTTGTGACACTCTTTGAGGGTCTGAGAGACTTGTGACACTCTTTGAGAGTCTGAGAGACTTGTGACACTCTTTGAGGGTCTGAGAGACTTGTGACACTCTTTGAGGGCCTAAGAGACTTGTGACACTCTGTGAGGGTCTGAGAGACTTTGTGACACTCTTTGAGAGTCTGAGAGACTTGTGACACTCTCTGAGGGTCGAGAGACTTGTGACACACTTTGAGGGTCTGAGAGACTTGTGACTCTCTTTGGGGGTCGAGAGACTTGTGACACTCTTTGAGGGTCGAGAGACTTGTGACACTCTTTGAGGGTCGAGAGACTTGTGACACTCTTTGAGGCTCTGAGAGACTTGTGACACTCTTTGAGGGTCGATAGACTTGTGACACTCTTTGAGGGTCGATAGACTTGTGACACTCTTTGAGGGTCGAGAGACTTGTGACACTCTTTGGGGGTCTGAGACATTTGTGACATTCTTTGAGGGTCTGAGAGACTTGTGACACTCTTTGAGGGTCGATAGACTTGTGACACTCTTTGAGGGTCGATAGACTTGTGACACTCTTTGAGGGTCGAGAGACTTGTGACACTCTTTGAGGCTCTGAGAGACTTGTGACACTCTTTGAGGGTCGATAGACTTGTGACACTCTTTGAGGGTCGATAGACTTGTGACACTCTTTGAGGGTCGAGAGACTTGTGACACTCTTTGAGGGTCCGAGAGACTTGTGACACTCTTTGAGGGTCGAGAGACTTGTGACACTCTTTGAGGGCCTAAGAGACTTGTGACATTCTTTGAGGGTCCGAGAGACTTGTGACACTCTTTGAGAGTCTGAGAGACTTGTGACACTCTCTGAGGGTCGAGAGACTTGTGACACTCTTTGAGGGTCTGAGAGACTTGTGACTCTCTTTGGGGGTCGAGAGACTTGTGACACTCTTTGAGGGTCGAGAGACTTGTGACACTCTTTGAGGGTCGAGAGACTTGTGACACTCTTGAGGATCTGAGAGACTTGTGACACTCTTGAGGGTCTGAGAGACTTGTGACACTCTTGAGGGTCTGAGAGACTTGTGACACTCTTTGAGGGTCTGAGTGACTTGTGACACTCTTTAAGGGTCTGAGAGACTTGTGACACTCTTGAGGGTCTGAGAGACTTGAGACACTCTTTGAGGGACTGAGAGACTTGAGACACTCTTTGAGGGTCTGAGTGACTTATGACACTCTTTAAGGGTCGAGAGACTTGTGACACTCTTTGAGGGTCTGAGAGACTTGTGACACTCTTTGAGGGTCTGAGAGACTTGTGACACTCTTTGAGGGTCTGAGTGACTTGTGACACTCTTTAAGGGTCTGAGAGACTTGTGACATTCTTTGAGGGTCTGAGAGACTTGTGACACTCTTTGGGGGTCGAGAGACTTGTGACACTCTTTGAGGGTCTGAGAGACTTGTGACAGTCATTGAGGGTCTGAGAGACTTGTGACACTCTTTGAGGGTCTGGGAGACTTTGTGACACTCTTTGAGGGTCTGAGAGACTTTGTGACACTCTTTGAGGGTCTGAGAGACTTGTGACACTCTTTGAGAGTCTGAGAGACTTGTGACACTCTTTGAGGGTCTGAGAGACTTGTGACACTCTTTGAGGGCCTAAGAGACTTGTGACACTCTGTGAGGGTCTGAGAGACTTTGTGACACTCTTTGAGAGTCTGAGAGACTTGTGACACTCTCTGAGGGTCGAGAGACTTGTGACACACTTTGAGGGTCTGAGAGACTTGTGACTCTCTTTGGGGGTCGAGAGACTTGTGACACTCTTTGAGGGTCGAGAGACTTGTGACACTCTTTGAGGGTCGAGAGACTTGTGACACTCTTTGAGGCTCTGAGAGACTTGTGACACTCTTTGAGGGTCGATAGACTTGTGACACTCTTTGAGGGTCGATAGACTTGTGACACTCTTTGAGGGTCGAGAGACTTGTGACACTCTTTGGGGGTCTGAGACATTTGTGACATTCTTTGAGGGTCTGAGAGACTTGTGACACTCTTTGAGGGTCGATAGACTTGTGACACTCTTTGAGGGTCGATAGACTTGTGACACTCTTTGAGGGTCGAGAGACTTGTGACACTCTTTGAGGCTCTGAGAGACTTGTGACACTCTTTGAGGGTCGATAGACTTGTGACACTCTTTGAGGGTCGATAGACTTGTGACACTCTTTGAGGGTCGAGAGACTTGTGACACTCTTTGAGGGTCCGAGAGACTTGTGACACTCTTTGAGGGTCGAGAGACTTGTGACACTCTTTGAGGGCCTAAGAGACTTGTGACATTCTTTGAGGGTCCGAGAGACTTGTGACACTCTTTGAGAGTCTGAGAGACTTGTGACACTCTCTGAGGGTCGAGAGACTTGTGACACTCTTTGAGGGTCTGAGAGACTTGTGACTCTCTTTGGGGGTCGAGAGACTTGTGACACTCTTTGAGGGTCGAGAGACTTGTGCGACTCTTTGAGGGTCGAGAGACTTGTGACACTCTTTGAGGCTCTGAGAGACTTGTGACACTCTTTGAGGGTCGATAGACTTGTGACACTCTTTGAGGGTCGATAGACTTGTGACACTCTTTGAGGGTCGAGAGACTTGTGACACTCTTTGGGGGTCGAGAGACTTGTGACACTCTTTGAGGGTCGAGAGACTTGTGACACTCTTTGGGGGTCGAGAGACTTGTGACACTCTTTGAGGGTCTGAGAGACTTGTGACACCCATGAGAGTCTGAGAGACTTGTGACACTCTTTGAGGGTCTGAGAGACTTGTGACACTCTTTGAGGGTCCGAGTGACTTGTGACACTCTTTGAGGGTCGAGAGACTTGTGACACTCTTTGAGGGCCTAAGAGACTTGTGACATTCTTTGAGGGTCTGAGAGACTTGTGACACTCTTTGAGAGTCTGAGAGACTTGTGACTCTCTTTGGGGGTCGAGAGACTTGTGACACTCTTTGAGGGTCGAGAGACTTGTGACACTCTTTGAGGGTCGAGAGACTTGTGACACTCTTTGAGGCTCTGAGAGACTTGTGACACTCTTTGAGTGTCGATAGACTTGTGACACTCTTTGAGGGTCGATAGACTTGTGACACTCTTTGAGGGTCGAGAGACTTGTGACACTCTTTGGGGGTCGAGAGACTTGTGACACTCTTTGAGGGTCGAGAGACTTGTGACACTCTTTGGGGGTCGAGAGACTTGTGACACTCTTTGAGGGTCTGAGAGACTTGTGACACCCATGAGAGTCTGAGAGACTTGTGACACTCTTTGAGGGTCTGAGTGACTTGTGGCACTCTTTGAGGGTCTGAGTGACTTGTGACACTCTTTGAGGGTCTGAGAGACTTGTGACACTCTTTGAGGGCCTGGGAGACTTTGGACACTCTTTGAGGGTCTGAGAGACTTGTGACACTCTTGAGGGTCTGAGAGACTTTTGACACTCGTGAGAGTCTGAGAGACTTGTGACACTCTTTGAGGGTCTGAGAGACTTGTGACACTCTTTGAGGGTCTGAGAGACCTGTGACACTCTTTGAGGGTCTGAGAGACTTGTGACACTCTGAGGGTCGAGAGACTTGTGACACTCTTGAGGGTCTGAGAGACTTGTGACACTCTTTGAGGGTCTGAGAGACTTGTGACACTCTTTGAGGGTCTGAGAGACTTGGGACACTCTCGAGGGTCTGAGAGACTTGTGACACTCTTTGAGGGTCTGAAAGACTTGTGACTCTCGAGGGTCTGAGAGACTTGTGACACTCTTTGAGGGTCTGAGAGACTTGTGACACTCTTGAGGGTCTGAGAGACTTGTGACACTCTTCGAGGGTCTGAGAGACTTGTGACACTCTTCGAGGGTCTGAGAGACTTGTGACACTCTTCGAGGGTCTGAGAGACTTGTGATCCTCTTTGAGGGTCTGAGAGACTTGTGACACTCTTTGAGGGTCTGAGAGACTTGTGACACTCTTTGAGGGTCTGAGAGACTTGTGACACTCTTCGAGAGTCTGAGAGACTTGTGACACTCTTTGAGGGCCTGAGAGACTTTTGACACTCTTTGAGGGCCTGAGAGACTTGTGACACTCTTTGAGGGTCTGAAAAACTTGTGACACTCTTTGAGGGTTGAGAGACTTGTGACACTCTTTGAGGGTCAAGAGACTTGTGACACTCTTTCAGGTCCTGAGAGACTTGTGAGATTCTTTGAGGGCCTTTGAGACCTGTGACATTCTTTGAGGGCGTGAGAGACTTGTGACACTCTTTGAGGGCCTGAGAAACTTGTGACACTCTTCGAGGGTCTGAGAAATTTGTGACATTCTTTGAGTGTCTGAGAGACTTGTGACACTCTTTGAGGGTCCGAGAGACTTGTGACACTCTTGAGGGTCTGAGAGACTTGTGACACTCTTTGAGGGTCTGAGAGACTTGTGACACTCTTTGAGGGTTGAGAGACTTGTGACACTCTTTGAGGGTCAAGAGACTTGTGACACTCTTTCAGGTCCTGAGAGACTTGTGAGATTCTTTGAGGGCCTTTGAGACCTGTGACATTCTTTGAGGGCGTGAGAGACTTGTGACACTCTTTGAGGGCCTGAGAAACTTGTGACACTCTTCGAGGGTCTGAGAAATTTGTGACATTCTTTGAGTGTCTGAGAGACTTGTGACACTCTTGAGGGTCTGAGAGACTTGTGACACTCTTTGAGGGTCTGAGAGACTTTGGACACTCTTTGAGGGTCTGAGAGACTTGTGACACTCTTTGAGGGTCTGAGAGACTTGTGACACTCTTTGAGGGACTGAGAGACGTGTGACATTCTTTGAGGGTCCGAGAGACTTGTGACACTCTGTGAGGGTCTGAGAGACTTTGTGACACTCTTTGAGGGTCTGAGAGACCTGTGACACTCTTTGAGGGTCTGAGAGACTTGTGACACTCTTTGGGGGTCTGAGAGACTTGTGACACTCTTTGAGGGTCTCAGAGACTTGTGACACTCTTTGAGGGTCTGAGAGACTTGTGACATTCTTTGAGGGTCCGAGAGACTTGTGACATTCTTTGAGGGTCGGAGGGACTTGTGACACTCTTTGGGGGTCTGAGAGACTTGTGACACTCTTTGAGGGTCTGAGAGACTTGTGACACTCTTTGAGGGTCTGAGAGACTTGTGACATTCTTTGAGGGTCGGAGGGACTTGTGACACTCTTTGGGGGTCTGAGAGACTTGTGACACTCTTTGAGGGTCTGAGAGACTTCTGAGAGTCTGAGAGACTTGTGACACTCTTTGACGGTTTGAGAGACTTTTGACACTCTTTGAGGGTCTGAGAGACTTGTAACACTCTTTGAGGGTCTGAGAGACTTGTGACACTCTTTGAGGGTCTGAGAGACTTGTGACACTCTTTGAGGGTCTGAGAGACTTGTGACACTCTTTGAGGCTCTGAGAGACTTGTGGCACTCTTTGAGGGTCTGAGAGCCTTGTGACACTCTTTGAGGCTCTGAGAGACTTGTGACACTCTTTGGGGGTCTGAGAGACTTGTGACACTCTTTGGGGGTCTGAGAGACTTGTGACACTCTTGAGGGTCTGAGAGACTTGTGACATTTTTTGAGGGTCTGAGAGACTTGTGACACTCTCGAGGGTCTGAGAGACTTGTGACATTCTTTGAGGGTCCGAGAGACTTGTGACACTCTGTGAGGGTCTGAGAGACTTGTAACACTCTTTGAGGGTCTGAGAGACTTTGTGACACTCTTTGAGGGTCTGAGAGACTTGTGACACTCTTTGAGGGTCTGAGAGACTTGTGACACTCTTTGAGGGTCAGAGAGACTTGTGACACTCTTCGAGAGTCTGAGAGACTTCTGACACTCTTCGAGGGTCTGAGAGACTTGTGACACTCTTTGAGGGTCAGAGAGACTTGTGACACTCTTCGAGAGTCTGAGAGACTTGTGACACTCTTTGAGGGTCAGAGAGACTTGTGACACTCTTCGAGAGTCTGAGAGACTTGTGACACTCTTCGAGGGCCTGAGAGGCTTGTGACACTCTTTGAGGGCCTGAGAGACTTATGACACTCTTGAGGGTCCCCTGACAGCTCACCGTGGCCTTGTGACACTCTCTGAGGGTCGGAGAGACTTGTGACAGTCTCTGAGGGTCTGAGAGACTTGTGACACTCTTTGAGGGTCTGAGAGACTTGTGACACTCTTTGCGGGTCGAGAGACTTGTGACACTCTTTGCGGGTCGAGAGACTTGTGACACTCTTGAGAGTCTGAGAGACTTGTGACACTCTTTGAGGGTCGAGAGACTTGTGACACTCTTGAGAGTCTGAGAGACTTGTGACACTCTTTGAGGGCCGAGAGACTTGTGACACTCTTTGAGGGTCGAGAGACTTGTGACACTCTTGAGAGTCTGAGAGACTTGTGACACTCTTTGAGGGCCGGGAGACTTGTGACACTCTTTGAGCGTCTGAGAGACTTGTGACACTCTTTGAGGGTCGAGAGACTTGTGACACTCTTGAGAGTCTGAGAGACTTGTGACACTCTTTGAGGGTCGGAGAGACTTGTGACACTCTTTGAGGGTCGGAGAGACTTGTGACACTCTTTGAGGGTCTGAGAGACTTGTGACACTCTTTGAGGGTTCGAGAGACTTGTGACTCTCTTTGAGGGTCTGAGTGACTTGTGACACTCTTTGAGGGTCTGAGAGACTTGTGACACTCTTTGAGGGTTCGAGAGACTTGTGACTCTCTTTGAGGGTCTGAGTGACTTGTGACACTCTTTGAGGGTCTGAGGGACTTGTGACACTCTTTGAGGGTCTGAGAGACTTGTGACACTCTTTGAGGGCCGAGAGACTTGTGACACTCTTTGAGGGTCTGAGAGACTTGTGACACTCTTTGAGGGTCGAGAGACTTGTGACACTCTTGAGAGTCTGAGAGACTTGTGACACTCTTTGAGGGTCGGAGAGACTTGTGACACTCTTTGAGGGTCTGAGAGACTTGTGACACTCTTTGAGGGTTCGAGAGACTTGTGACTCTCTTTGAGGGTCTGAGTGACTTGTGACACTCTTTGAGGGTCGGAGAGACTTGTGACACTCTTTGAGGGTCGAGAGACTTGTGACACTCTTGAGAGTCTGAGAGACTTGTGACACTCTTTGAGGGTCGGAGAGACTTGTGACACTCTTTGAGGGCCTGAGAGACTTGTGACACTCTTTGAGGGTCGAGAGACTTGTGACATTCTTTGAGGGCCTGAGAGACTTGTGACTCTCTTTAAGGGTCTGAGAGACTTGTGACATTCTTTGAGGGCCTGAGAGACTTGTGACACTCTTTGAGGGTCGAGACACTTGTGACACTCTTTGAGGGTCTGAGTGACTTGTGACACTCTTTGAGGGTCTGAGTGACTAGTGACACTCTTTGAGGGTCAGAGAGACTTGTGACACTCTTTGAGGGTCGAGAGACTTGTGACACTCTTGAGAGTCTGAGAGACTTGTGACACTCTTTGAGAGTCTGAGAGACTTGTGACACACTTTGAGGGTCTGAGAGACGTGTGATAGTCTTTGAGGGTCTGAGTGATTTGTGACAGTCTTTGAGGGTCTGAGTGACTTGTGACAGTCTTTGAGGGTCTGAGAGACTTGTACCACTCTTTGAGGGTCTGAGAGACTTGTGACACTCTTTGGGGGTCGAGAGACTTGTGACATTCTTTGAGGGTCTGAGAGACTTGTGACACACTTTGAGGGTCTGAGAGACGTGTGATAGTCTTTGAGGGTCTGAGTGACTTGTGACAGTCTTTGAGGGTCTGAGTGACTTGTGACAGTCTTTGAGGGTCTGAGAGACTTGTGACACTCTTTGAGGGTCGAGAGACTTGTGACTCTCTTTGAGGGCCTGAGAGACTTGTGACTCTCTTTAAGGGTCTGAGAGACTTGTGACATTCTTTGAGGGCCTGAGAGACTTGTGACACTCTTTGAGGGTCGAGACACTTGTGACACTCTTTGAGGGTCTGAGTGACTTGTGACACTCTTTGAGGGTCTGAGTGACTAGTGACACTCTTTGAGGGTCTGAGAGACTTGTGACACTCTTTGAGGGTCGAGAGACTTGTGACACTCTTGAGAGTCTGAGAGACTTGTGACACTCTTTGAGAGTCTGAGAGACTTGTGACACACTTTGAGGGTCTGAGAGACGTGTGATAGTCTTTGAGGGTCTGAGTGACTTGTGACAGTCTTTGAGGGTCTGAGTGACTTGTGACAGTCTTTGAGGAGGGTCTGAGAGACTTGTACCACTCTTTGAGGGTCTGAGAGACTTGTGACACTCTTTGGGGGTCGAGAGACTTGTGACACTCTTTGAGAGTCTGAGTGACTTATGACACTATTTGAGGGTCTGAGAGACGTGTGACAGTCTTTGAGGGTCTGAGTGACTTGTGACACTCTTTGAGGGTCTGAGAGACTTGTCACACTCTTTGAGGGTCTGAGTGACTTGTGACACTCTTTGGGGGTCGAGAGACTTATGACTCTCTTTGAGGGTCTGAGAGACTTGTGACACTCTTTGAGAGTCTGAGAGACTTGTCACACTCTTGAGGGTCTGAGTGACTTGTGACACTCTTTGAGGGTCTGAGAGACTTGTGACACTCTTTGAGGGTCGAGAGACTTGTGACACTCTTTGAGGGTCTGAGTGACTTGTGACACTCTTGAGGGTCTGAGAGACTTGTGACACTCTTTGAGGGTCTGAGTGACTAGTGACACTCTTTGAGGGTCTGAGAGACTTGTGACACTCTTTGAGGGTCTGAGAGACTTGTGACACTCTTTGAGGGTCTGAGAGACTTGTGACACTCTTTGAGGGTCTGAGAGACTTTGTGACACTCTTTGAGGGTCTGAGAGACTTGTGATACTCTTTGAGGGTCTGAAAGACTTGTGACACTCTTTGAGGGTCTGAGTGACTTGTGACACTCTTTGAGGGTCTGAGAGACTTGTCACACTCTTTGGGGGTCGAGAGACTTGTGACTCTCTTTGAGGGTCTGAGAGACTTGTGACACTCTTTGAGGGTCTGAGTGACTAGTGACACTCTTTGAGGGTCTGAGAGACGTGTGACACTCTTTGAGGGTCTGAGAGACTTGTGACACTCTTTGAGGGTCGAGAGACTTGTGACACTCTTTGAGGGTCTGAGTGACTTGTGACACTCTTGAGGGTCTGAGAGACTTGTGACACTCTTTGAGGGTCTGAGTGACTAATGACACTCTTTGAGGGTCTGAGAGACTTGTACCACTCTTTGAGGGTCTGAGAGACTTGTGACACTCTTTGAGGGTCTGAGAGACTTGTACCACTCTTTGAGGGTCGGAGAGACTTGTGACACTCTTTGAGCGTCTGAGAGACTTGTGACACTCTTTGAGGGTCGAGAGACTTGTGACACTCTTTGAGGGTCGGAGAGACTTGTGACACTCTTTGAGGGCCTGAGAGACTTGTGACTCTCTTTAAGGGTCTGAGAGACTTGTGACATTCTTTGAGGGCCTGAGAGACTTGTGACACTCTTTGAGGGTCGAGACACTTGTGACACTCTTTGAGGGTCTGAGTGACTTGTGACACTCTTTGAGGGTCTGAGTGACTAGTGACACTCTTTGAGGGTCTGAGAGACTTGTGACACTCTTTGAGGGTCGAGAGACTTGTGACACTCTTGAGAGTCTGAGAGACTTGTGACACTCTTTGAGAGTCTGAGAGACTTGTGACACACTTTGAGGGTCTGAGAGACGTGTGATAGTCTTTGAGGGTCTGAGTGACTTGTGACAGTCTTTGAGGGTCTGAGAGACTTGTCACACTCTTTGAGGGTCTGAGTGACTTGTGACACTCTTTGGGGGTCGAGAGACTTGTGACACTCTTTGAGGGTCTGAGTGACTAGTGACACTCTTTGAGGGTCTGAGAGACTTGTGACACTCTTTGAGGGTCGAGAGACTTGTGACACTCTTGAGGGTCTGAGAGACTTGTGACACTCTTTGAGAGTCTGAGAGACTTGTCACACTCTTGAGGGTCTGAGTGACTTGTGACACTCTTTGAGGGTCTGAGAGACTTGTGACACTCTTTGAGGGTCGAGAGACTTGTGACACTCTTTGAGGGTCTGAGTGACTAGTGACACTCTTTGAGGGTCTGAGAGACTTGTGACACTCGTTGAGGGTCTGAGAGACTTGTGACACTCTTTGAGGGTCTGAGAGACTTGTGACACTCTTTGAGGGTCTGAGAGACTTTGTGACACTCTTTGAGGGTCTGAGAGACTTGTGACACTCTTTGAGGGTCTGAAAGACTTGTGACACTCTTTGAGGGTCTGAGTGACTTGTGACACTCTTTGAGGGTCTGAGAGACTTGTCACACTCTTTGAGGGTCTGAGTGACTTGTGACACTCTTTGGGGGTCGAGAGACTTGTGACTCTCTTTGAGGGTCTGAGAGACTTGTGACACTCTTGAGGGTCTGAGAGACTTGTGACACTCTTTGAGGGTCTGAGTGACTAGTGACACTCTTTGAGGGTCTGAGAGACTTGTGACACTCTTTGAGGGTCTGAGAGACTTGTGACACTCTTTGAGGGTCGAGAGACTTGTGACACTCTTTGAGGGTCTGAGTGACTTGTGACACTCTTGAGGGTCTGAGAGACTTGTGACACTCTTTGAGGGTCTGAGTGACTAGTGACACTCTTTGAGGGTCTGAGAGACTTGTGACACTCTTTGAGGGTCTGAGAGACTTGTGACACTCTTTGAGGGTCTGAGAGACTTGTGACACTCTTTGAGGGTCTGAGAGACTTTGTGACACTCTTTGAGGGTCTGAGAGACTTGTGACACTCTTTGAGGGTCTGAAAGACTTGTGACACTCTTTGAGGGTCTGAGTGACTTGTGACACTCTTTGAGGGTCTGAGAGACTTGTCACACTCTTTGATGGTCTGAGTGACTTGTGACACTCTTTGGGGGTCGAGAGACTTGTGACTCTCTTTGAGGGTCTGAGAGACTTGTGACACTCTTTGAGAGTCTGAGAGACTTGTCACACTCTTGAGGGTCTGAGTGACTTGTGACACTCTTTGAGGGTCTGAGTGACTTGTGACACTCGTGAGAGTATGAGAGACTTGTGACACTATTTGAGGGTCTAAGAGACTTGTGACACTCTTTGAGGGTCTGAGTGACTTGTGACACTCATTGAGGGTCTGAGAGACTTGTGACACTCTTAGAGGGTCTGAGAGACTTGTGACACTCTTTGAGGGTCTGAGAGACTTGTGACACTCTTTGAGGGTCTGAGAGACTTGTGACACTCTTTGAGGGTCTGAGAGACTTGTGACACTCTTTGAGGGTCTGAGAGACTTTGTGACACTCTTTGAGGGTCTGAGAGACTTGTGACACTCTTTGAGGGTCTGAAAGACTTGTGACACTCTTTGAGGGTCTGAGTGACTTGTGACACTCTTGAGGGTCTGAGAGACTTGTGACACTCTTTGAGGGTCTGAGTGACTAGTGACACTCTTTGAGGGTCTGAGAGACTTGTGACACTCTTTGAGGGTCTGAGAGACTTGTGACACTCTTTGAGGGTCTGAGAGACTTTGTGACACTCTTTGAGGGTCTGAGAGACTTGTGACACTCTTTGAGGGTCTGAAAGACTTGTGACACTCTTTGAGGGTCTGAGTGACTTGTGACACTCTTTGAGGGTCTGAGAGACTTGTCACACTCTTTGAGGGTCTGAGTGACTTGTGACACTCTTTGGGGGTCGAGAGACTTGTGACTCTCTTTGAGGGTCTGAGAGACTTGTGACACTCTTGAGGGTCTGAGAGACTTGTGACACTCTTTGAGGGTCTGAGTGACTAGTGACACTCTTTGAGGGTCTGAGAGACTTGTGACACTCTTTGAGGGTCTGAGAGACTTGTGACACTCTTTGAGGGTCGAGAGACTTGTGACACTCTTTGAGGGTCTGAGTGACTTGTGACACTCTTGAGGGTCTGAGAGACTTGTGACACTCTTTGAGGGTCTGAGTGACTAGTGACACTCTTTGAGGGTCTGAGAGACTTGTGACACTCTTTGAGGGTCTGAGAGACTTGTGACACTCTTTGAGGGTCTGAGAGACTTTGTGACACTCTTTGAGGGTCTGAGAGACTTGTGACACTCTTTGAGGGTCTGAAAGACTTGTGACACTCTTTGAGGGTCTGAGTGACTTGTGACACTCTTTGAGGGTCTGAGAGACTTGTGACACTCTTTGATGGTCTGAGTGACTTGTGACACTCTTTGGGGGTCGAGAGACTTGTGACTCTCTTTGAGGGTCTGAGAGACTTGTGACACTCTTTGAGAGTCTGAGAGACTTGTCACACTCTTGAGGGTCTGAGTGACTTGTGACACTCTTTGAGGGTCTGAGTGACTTGTGACACTCGTGAGAGTATGAGAGACTTGTGACACTATTTGAGGGTCTAAGAGACTTGTGACACTCTTTGAGGGTCTGAGTGACTTGTGACACTCATTGAGGGTCTGAGAGACTTGTGACACTCTTAGAGGGTCTGAGAGACTTGTGACACTCTTTGAGGGTCTGAGAGACTTGTGACACTCTTTGAGGGTCTGAGAGACTTGTGACACTCTTTGAGGGTCTGAGAGACTTGTGACACTCTTTGAGGGTCTGAGAGACTTGTGACACTCTTCGAGAGTCTGAGAGACTTGTCACACTCTTTGAGGGTCTGAGTGACTTGTGACACTCTTTGAGGGTCTGAGAGACTTGTGACACTCATTGAGGGTCTGAGAGACTTGTGACACTCTTAGAGGGTCTGAGAGACTTGTGACACTCTTAGAGGTCCTAAGAGACTTGTGACACTCTTTGAGGGTCTGAGAGACTTGTGACACTCTTTGAGGGTCTGAGAGACTTGTGACACTCTTTGAGGGTCTGAGAGACTTGTGACACTCTTTGAGGGTCTGAGAGACTTGTGACACTCTTTGAGGGTCTGAGTGACTTGTGACACTCTTTGAGGGTCTGAGAGACTTGTCACACTCTTTGAGGGTCTGAGTGACTCGTGACACTCTTTGAGGGTCTGAGAGACTTGTCACACTCTTTGAGGGTCTGAGTGACTTGTGACACTCTTTGGGGGTCGAGAGACTTGTGACACTCTTTGAGGGTCTGAGAGACTTGTGACACTCTTTGAGGGTCGAGAGACTTGTGACACTCTCGAGGGTCCCCTGACAGCCCACCGTGATCTTGTGACCCTCTTTGAGGTCCTCTCATTGTATACATGTTTCGGCTTGAAGCTGCCCTGCAGTGTTCCGGTTTTGATACATTTTTTTGAGGCTTCATCAGGGTCGTGACCTCGTCCTGTTAATGAAGATCTCAGTGAGGCCTTAAGTGGCAGTTCATGACCTCAGCGTCACTGGAGGGAGGGGCCCTCGAGAGAAGCCTCATTCACTGGTGACATGAACCGGTTCTTTGGCCCCGGGTGCAAGGTGCAGAGGCCGGAGGTGGCACCAGCCCCGCCTGCTCGGCTCCCTCACTTCCGCAGGTTCAGGATTACAGATTAACAAAGCATGCAAATGAGACCACGCCCACCGGGCAGGACCAGCTCCGAGCACCAGGAAATGCATGCAGGTGAAAGGAGTGCACAGGACTGGTGCAAGGGCAGGAGCACAGAGCTACAGCGCCCTGGTACAAAGATAGGAAGACACACACACACTCAAAGGCAGCAGCACTGACCCACAGCACTAGTGCAAGGACAAGAACTCAGACCCATAACTACTAGTGAAAGGAGTGCACACCACAGGACAGGTGCAAGGGTGGGGGCGCAGAACTACAGCGCCCTGGTGCAAAGATAGGAACACACACGAAGGCAGCAGCACTGACCCACAGCACTAGTGCAAAGACAAGAACTCAGACCCATAACTACTAGTGAAAGGAATGCACACCACAGGACCGGTGCAAGGGCGGGACCGCAGAGCTACAACTGCACCCTCGTGCAAAGATAGGAACACACACACAAAGGCAGGAGCACTGACCCACAGCACTAGTGCAAGGACGAGAACACAGAAACATGAGTACTAGTGAAAGGAGTGCACACCACAGGACTAGTGCAAGGGCGGGAACGTGGAGCTATGACTGCACCACTGTGCAAAGATAGGAACACATACAAAGGCAACAGCACTGACCCGCAGCACTAGTGCAAGGACAAGAACTCAGAACTATAACTACTAGTGAAAGGAGTGCACACCACAGGACAGGTGCAAGGGCGGGGGCGCAGAACTACAGCGCCCTGGTGCAAAGATAGGAACACACGCGAAGGCAGCAGCACTGACCCACAGAACTAGTGCAAGGACAAGAACTCAGAAACATAAGTACTAGTGAAAGGAGTACACACCACAAGACTGGTGTGAGGACGGGAGCCCAGAGCTTTAGCACCCTCGTGCAAAGATAGTAACACACTAACAAAGGCAGCAGCACTCACCCACAGCACTAGTGCAAGGACAAGAACTCAGACCCATAACACCACAGGACTAGTGCAAGGGCAGTAGTGCAATGCTACAACTGCATCCTCGTGCAAAGATAGGAACACACACACAAAGGCAGGATCACTGACCCACACCACTAGTGCAAGGACAAGAACTCAGACCCATATATACCAGTGAAAGGAATGCACACCACGAAACTGGTGTAAGGGCAGGAGTGCAGAGATATAGGTCCCTCATGCAAATATAGGAACACACACACAAAGCAGGAGCACTGACCCACAGCACTAGTGCAAGGCCAAGAACTCAGACCCCTACGTACTAGTGAAAGGAGTGCACACCACAGGACTGGTGTGAGGGCAGGAGCGCAGAGCTATGACTGCACTCTCGTGCAAAGATACGAACACACACACAAAGGCAGGAGCACTGACCCACAGCACTAGTGCAAGCACAAGAACTCAGACCTATAACTACTAGTGAAAGGAATGCACACCACAGGACTGGTGTGAGGGCAGGAGCGCAGAGCTATGACTGCACTCTCGTGCAAAGATACGAACACACACACAAAGGCAGGAGCACTGACCCACAGCACTAGTGCAAGCACAAGAACTCAGACCTATAACTACTAGTGAAAGGAATGCACACCACAGGACTAGTGCAAGGGCAGTAGCGCAATGCTACAACTGCACCATCATGCATCCGTGAAATTCCACAGAGATAGATAAACACTCGTGAAGCAGGAGGAGTTTGGCTTATCGAGTTGGTCACACTGATTTATAGCGCCGGGACCTTGTTCCTGTGCTCTAACATCAGTGCGAATTGTATCACGTGGTGTGCCAGAACTAGGGGAGTGCGGGAGGGGGGGGGGTGCGGACCGCACCGGGTGTCACCCCATCATGGGGTGACACCAATCTGGTTACGCTGGCACGCTGTGTAACACAAACACAGCTACAGCTCTGCACCGCAGTGCAGACAGACAGTGCAGTAAACCTATCCTAAAGGCAGCACAGGCAGCGCTGTGCATACACTGTTAAAGATAAAGTCAATATGAGAGTTGGGGGCGGGGTGGAGGGGGCAGCATGTTGGTAAGAGCGAGAGTGGACAATTTCTGCCTTGTAATGTAGTATCCGTCAAGTAGCTTTTAAATACAGGGCACGTGACATCGCGATCTCGTTCCAGCTTCTGTTCACAGAGAGAGAAAGCCACGTGCCCTGTATTTTCCTTTCCTTTTCTTTTAGGCACTTCTTAGTCTCTGGTGATAGTGTCCTGGGTGCAGGTGTGCAGAGATTCACCAGAGGGTGCGGGCCCTAACAACATTGTAACTATTCATTGCGTAATGTACCCATGCAGATCACATCAAATCATTACATACATAAGTGCAAAGACATGAACATTAAAATAAGGATTGTATGACTAGCACACTTCAGCAATGCGAAGTTGTTGAGATTTATGGCATTGTTAGGATTCATGGTGAGTGCTTGATGCAGGGAGGATCCGACTTTGAAGTGTGTTTCTAATTCCTGCCAAATGCTGGAACCTTTAATATGAAATATGAAACCTATTCACTCAAATTGTACCTTAAGGCAATGTGAGTCTTATATTTTTTATTTTTACTTTTTTTTTTTTAATTTTTATTTTGTAATATGCAAGTGAATCGGAAAGGGGGAAGGGGAATAGAGCAAGAGGAACAAGAAAAGAGGAAAGGAAGAACAGGCGACATATCGCCACAAATCCCCACACAGGGGGGGCAAAAAATTGGGGAGGAAAGCATTCGCAAAAGAAGGGGCAGTAGAACTCCAAAGTCCACTACAAGATGACAGCAGCCAGGCAAAGCAACAGAGTTCGGGCCGGAAGGCCGCCCAGCAAAGCGTTCAGATCAGTCCTGGTGCTCCAGCCGTGAATGCATTGTTCGTGGTCAAGAAAGGCAGCCCCAACCTCAGCCGAGGTCTAATGTCCAACCCAAGAGCCAGGCAAGTCGCAACATAAGAAGGAACCCAGAATTAACTTCCCCAACTACCCCCCCTCCCTCGACCACCCCTCACACCCACCCCCCCCCAGTGGTGGCGACATTCAAGCTCACAAACCAACACAGAGACTCCCACAATGCACGGAAGACATCCCTAAGGTGCTCAAATTTGGAAGAGATGTAGGGACCTCAGCGCTGATGGGCACACCGCCGAAGGCAGGCCTCGGGACAGAAATCTCACAAGTGGACCCCAATTGCACATAAAATTCTTAAAGTTCCCCCGGAATATGTCAGAGAGACGTTCCATGCTCAACAAACGCCATAACCGGGCATGCCACAAGGAAACAGCAGGGGTAGATGGGGACTTCCAAGCAGCTGCCAAAGTCATCTTAGCCGCACCCAAACACAACCACATGACACGCTTATCCGCCCTAGTTTGGTGCTCAAGCATTGGATCCCTTAGGCCTAATAGGACAAAGGCCATGGAGTCAGGGATAGGGTATCCCAAAATATCCTTCAAATGGGAGAGAATCTCGGCCCAGAACGGCCGAATGGAGGGACAGTCCCACCATATATGGCTAAAGTCCCCCAGCATCCCACAACCCCGCCAGCATCTATCTGAAGTAGTTGGAAATATGCGGTGCAATTTAGACGGATATAAGTACCAATCAAAGATGAGTTTCATGTGGGCCTCCCTGAGGTCAGTTGAGTGGTTATGTGCCGTCACATCCCGCCATAATCCCTGCCACTCGTTGACGGAGATATCCCTCCCTAGAGCGGACTCCCAGTGTTCTTGATAGCGCGGCCGCGGAGACATAGTAGTATCTAAGAGTAATCTATACAGAAAAGAGATCGCCCCTCTCATGGTGGAAGTGCGAAGAAGAAAAGACTCGAATTTCGTCAGAGGTCTGGTAGCGGCGTCCACAACTGCAGGCGACGTCGCCCAGTGCAGGAGCTGAAGATGTCTATATCGCTCCGTCGGTAGAACTCCATAGTCCCTCATACAGTTGTGGAAAGTGAGGGGTGCGGTGCCATGGAACAGGTGGGTGAGGGCCCTGCAGCCACCCTCCCTCCAAGTCTCAAACGGACCCTCCGTCATAGCCGGGGGGAAAGCCGGGTTAAAATGAATTGGGGTGAATGGGGATGGGAATGTGGTCCAACGGTCATCGCCGCTCACCGTATCCCAAACCTTCAAAACCGTGCTCGTGGGGGTGCTAATGTACGCATTTCTGGGTCGGTCCATCTTAGGCTTCCAGGCTAGATCCCAGATGGAGCGGCCCGCGACACTCCGGTCCATGTGGAGCCAATGCTTCTCCGAAAGCTGTTGGGACCATTCCACCAAAATTCTCAATTGGGCAGCTTTGTAATACAGATGCATATCCGGAAAGCCCACTCCACCCTCCAATCGCAGGCGTCGAAGAACCACAAATGGAAGTCGCGCTCGGCCACCTTGCCAGACAAATTTCAGCATCAGGGTCTTCAATCGGCGAAAGAAGTCCAGTCCCATCGGGATGGGTAAAGCCTGAAACAGATATAAGAGCTTCGGGAGGAGAACCATTTTGAGTGCATGGATCCTGCCCAGCCATGAGATAAATTTGGGTTTCCATCGCTCCAGTTCAGCCCGGATTGATGTCAAGATCGATGGGAAATTAGCTTGGAACAGGGCACCGACGGCGGGAGTTAGTCGCACTCCCAGATAGAGCAAGGATGACGACGCCCACGTAAGCGGAGTAAGCGACCGGATCCACTGTACCTCCTCTGGTGACAGGGTCAGATTTAAGATGTAGGACTTATCAAAATTAACCTTAAATCCTGCAACCTCCTCATAGGCGGAGAGTACCGAGTGAACAAAGGGGAGTGACGACGCTGGGTCACGAACGGACAACAAGACGTCGTCGGCAAAGAGCGAGATCTTATGTTGCTCACCCGTAAAAGGAAGCCCTAGAATCCGCTCATTCTCCCGCACCGCCAACGCCAATGGCTCTATGCTAAGAGCGAAGAGGAGGGGCGAGAGGGGACAACCCTGGCGCGTCCCCCTGGAATGGCAGAAGCTTCCGGACCTGTGGCCGTTGACCAACACTCGGGAAGTAGGGCTACTGTAGTTGGCCTCGATCATTCGCACGAAGTGGGGCGAAAACCCAAAGGCCTCCAGAGTCTTGTGTAAGAACCCCCAATCGGCGCGATCGAAGGCTTTCTCCGCGTCAAGTCCTATCAGTACCGCAGGCACGTGGAACCGTTCCGCCTTTTCAATGAGGTGGACGACGCGGCGCAGATTATCGTGAGTCTGCCTACCCTTAATGAACCCAGATTGATCAGGGTGGATCAGGGCAGGCATCAGGTCTTGCAGTCTGCCCGCCAGTATAGAGGAGTACAATTTAGCGTCTAGATTGAGAAGCGCTATTGGGCGATAAGATGTACAAGAAGTGGGGTCCTTCCCTGGCTTGGGGATAACAGTAATCAGCGCCTCGGCCATAGAGTCCGTGGTCCTACCGTCAGCCGCCATTGCATTGAAGAGAGAGACTAAAGAGTCGCAAATGTCAGCTGCGAACGTCTTGTAGAAGAGGGCAGTGTAGCCGTCAGGCCCAGGGGCCTTATGCAGCTTCAGGCCCTTGATGGCATCCAGGACCTCCTCTCGTGTGATGGGGGAGGACAGCAAGTCATTCCATTCCGTAGAGACTTTCGGAAGAGGCAAACCCTCCAGAAACTTGGATTGCGCCTCCGGATCGAGAGCATCACCCGAGTAAAGCGCTGCATAGAAGCGCCCAAAGATGGCTGCTTTGTCCGCACCTCTGTGCTGAACAGAGCCCGCGTGGTCACGTATACCACCTATATAATCTCGCTCGCGTTTATCACGAAGTTGCCGGGCAAGATGGCGCCCAATTTTGTTGCCTTGGGAGTAGGAGGCACGTCGAAGACGCAAAAGAGTAAATTCCGCTCTGTTGTTATAATGGGCCCGCAGCTTCCCTCTCACTGCCGTCAGGGGGCGCAGAGTCACCCTGGAAGGATTCGCCTTATGGGCCTGTTCCAAGGTGGCAAGTTCCGATTCGAGGGCCTCCCTCTCCTCACGCCTCAGTTTGTTCAGGTTCGCGTTAAGAGCAAGGCACGTGCCCCTTAAGGAGGCCTTGCACGCGTCCCACGTGTTATATACCGAGGTGTCTGAAGGAGGATTGAGGAGAAAGAATTCGCCAATAGCCTTGCGCAAGGCCTTACAGGACACCTCGTCCCTCACTAGAGCGGCCGGAAAGTACCACTTACGCCAACCGTCCCCCCCAGCGGTCCAATGTAGCCCCAGCACCATCAGGCTATGATCGGACAACGAGAGTGGGAAGATAGCAGACAGTTGTATATCCCCCCGAAGAGCCTGGCTAACCAAGACATAGTCAATGCGAGAGTACGAGCGATGAACGTTAGAAAAAAAAGTGTAGTCCCTAGCCTGCGTGTGAACAAAGCGCCAACTGTCTATGAGCCCCAGATCACCCACCTGACGCTTAGTTTCCTCCGTGAAAACGCCAGTGTCCGCTCTACGCGCTCCAGAACTATCCAAGTCCCTGTCCCACACCATGTTGAAGTCACCCAGCAGAAACAAATGCCCCTCCATAAAGTCCCCCATCTTATCCAGCAAATCCTGCAAAAAGCCATTCTGACCTGTATTTGGAGCATACAGCACTGCAAAAGTACAAAGGCGACCATGCAACATCCCCTTCACCATAAGCCAGCGGCCGTCTTTATCAGCATTCACACCCACGGGCTGAAAGTGTAGGGAAGCCCGGAAGAGAAGGGCCACCCCTCTATGTTTCGTGGTCGCGGACGCCCTATAGATAAGAGGGAACTGTCTATGACGGAGTCTCAGTTCGTCCCTCCTAGCCAAGTGGGTTTCCTGGAGAGCAACCACATCCAAATGATGGTCCACAATGTACTTCCAAAGCTTCTGCCGCTTTTGCGGGGAGTTAAGGCCTTTGACATTCCAAGTGCCTATGCTAATAGGCATAATGGGAAATTAAAACACCACGCCATGCACACGTCTGGAAAGCCACTCAGCCCAGGCAGCCCTCCGACACACTGTGGAGCCCAAGACCATCGAGGACATTCAAGCAAGGGGAACCAGGGGTAAGACCCCAGCCAGAACCATAGTAAGGGGGCCGCCCGCCTACTCTCCGAACCTCCCAGGGCTGCTACTCCTCCAGGAAGTGTAAGAGCTGAGGGAGCCATCACACAAGTCAAAACATGAGCCGTAGGAGCAAACATCGTTGAAGACACCATCATCACACAGCTAACACACAAGGTCGCCACCACCACCCCCCCAACACCACCCCCAAACCAAAGCGCTCTGCCATTACAACTACTTGCAGAACACCAATCAACCCGCCCCCCCGAAACAACCCCAATACAAAAAAAACAGAGCACCAGGCCCGTAACCTGAAACGTAGGTTCGTCAGTTCCAATGGGCCACAGGGCACAGGGTCCACATCAGACTGGTATCGGGGTGGGGACTCCAGATCAGGGGTCCCCAGGACCAAGGCCCGGGGTGTCTTCTCCAAAAGTACCATAGTACCCCAGGGCCGCAGGGACAGAGGCGCTCCGGCGCCCGATTATCAAAGAAGGCAGGGATCACGCCGCTCCAGAGGACTGCTGAGTATCCGCAAGAGTGGCCGAGGCCACCGACGCCACCGCCGATCCCCTCTCCTGTAGGCGGACAGAATGATCCGGTCTCAGCCGTTCCGGGGAAGCTCCAACTCGGTGCCAGGATGAAGAGCGACGTCAACGCCGCGAAGAGGAGGACTGTGTCGCCTGCGATGACGAATCTTCCTCCAATCCCAACAGGTCCCTCGCGGCTTTCAGAGAGCGGAGCTGCACCAACCTGTTCTGCCACCGGAATATAATCCTAAAAGGGTGACCCCAGGAGTAGGAGACACCCTGTTCCCTCAAATAAGCAGTCACAGGCCGGAAGTCCCTTCGCTTCTGCAGCGTGGATGCTGCCAAATCCTGGAATAGCTGAGGCTGATGGTCACGGAAGCTCAAGGAGCCGAGGGTCCTGGCGTTCCGGAGGATGCGTTCTTTAATCTGAAAATCATGGACACACGCAAGAATGTCTGGGGGGGGCCACCCCGCCTGGGTAGGCCAACTCTGTGCACTCGGTCCAACTTAATCACCTGAACATCTTCCTCGTCCAGCACCTGGAGGAAAAGGGCATGTACATACCCCCTTAGGTCACCAGCTTCGCCATCCCAGGGGACCGCTCTGACACGGATGTTGTTTCTTCTGGAGCGGTTCTCCAGGTCCTCGGCATATGCTTGCAAGTTCAGGATTTGATCCGCAAGGCGAAGAACATCCTGCTGTAACTGGTGAACGTCATTTTCCATATTCAAGTCATGATCTTCTAGCACGGCTACCCGCTCCCCAACGCCGTCTACATCTCTCCGGACCTCACGTAGGTCCGACGCCAACTGAGCACGAAGCTCAGAAATGTCCTCCTTGATCGAGGCAAAGAGTTCCGCCATGAAAGCCTTGGTGGCTGGCGCCTCCTCGTCTGATTGTCTGGTCGAGCCACTCGCTCCAGGGGAGTTCGGCGGTTGCGATCCCTTCGAGGCCCCCTCCTTCACTGTCCTCCCTTTGCGTGGCAAGTTCGACATCGTGGCGGAGCCTCGGATACTAGGCCGTCCAAGAGGTAGGCCGTGCAGGATTCCACGGTAACGTCCAGTCCCAAACTCTCCGCACACACCGACAGTCCCAAGTCGCAGGCAGCGCAGTGCCCGGGGGGCCCCCCCGCGTGGCTCCGTAAGGCCAAAGATAGGGGAAACTCCCTAGGCCGCAGGTGTCGCGTCAAGACGCCAAGCAGGGACAGTCACCCCAAGCACGTCCGATGCCGCCCGAGCAGCAAAGTCCAGGGTCCTCCCAGCCGGCCAAAGCTCACCCGCACACTCCGAGGAGCTCGCTGCTGTGCCACCACCACTCCAGGGCCCGGCGCTGTCTCAGGCGGGGCAAAGTCCTCGCTTGGCGGGTAGGCTCCGCACTCAGCCACAGTGCCTGGCAGAACTCCTCATGCCGCGGGCGCCATCAGCAGGCCGCGGGTGGGCTCCGCCGGTCATGCGGAACGTGGGGCCGCCGCTCGGGCTCTCCGTCGGCCCACGGGCCGTCACCTACCACGCGGGTGGGCTCCGCTGCGATTCCCTTGACTGCGGGCGATCCGGATGGGCTCCGGCAGTCCGCCCTCCCCCTGCACGTCCCCACCGGGGCAGCCGGGCACCGGCACTTGAGGTACAGGGTGGGCTCCTGGTCGCCTCGGGTCGCACTGCAAGCTCCGCCGTCCTCCGCTCAATGGGGGTCACTCTGGATCGACCCGGGCGGCTCCGTTTGTGTAGCCCGATGTATGGGGCCGCCGCTCCGCAAAGCCACGCCCAGCCGATGCCGAGCCGCTGCACTCCTCGGCGGCCTCGTTTCCACGCCAGGCCGGTGCTCAGTAGGCCGGATCCGGAAGGGCACCCGACGGCGCCTTATGATCGCGCCGGGGTGCACCGAGAGCACCGGACCCCCCCGCTCAACACCGCCGACCTCCGCGGATGTTTCAGAGCGGCATGAGGCCCCGCTGGCAAAGCTACTCAATGCTGAGCAAATCGGGCGCCGGAGCGACTCAGAAGTACGTCTTACTCCGACGCCATCTTGGCCACGCCCCCTTTATTTTTACTTTTAAACGTCATCGCAATATAGAGGGCCATGTCTGCCACAGCCTCACCTTTGCTCTGCTGCTTTGCTTTATTATAGTGCAAGCGCACGGTCACCGGTGCGCACCTGCTTACAAATTAAAATGCTGCTGCTGCAGTCAGTGCAGTGCACGTCGCCACGCACGCACGCACCACTGACTGACTATAGTGGTGATGTGATGATGGTGCGATGCGCGGCGGCGTACCCAGTTTGTGGGTCCCAGGGCCGGCAATCTTTAGCGCTACCAATGACGGCCCTGGGACAGCTCCTGCGCGCTGTGCTCCTCTGACGCGTCGCGGCTGTCGCACGCCAGCACCACGTCAGACGGAGGAGAGACAGTCTTGGCAGGCCAGGGGAGTGTGCGTGTGCTGCTAGAATAATAATTGTCACGTTGGCTTGCCTTTGATATCGCGAGCGCTGCGCTGTCGTCTCCCCTTCATCCGGTAATTTGGGACTGACTGGGGTCCGGAGGCTGAGGTGAGAAATATGGGGCCGATTCACAGAACTAACTTAAGACAAAATCCTAAACTTACTACTTTTGGTATTCACAGAAGTTAGGATTTTGTCTTAAGACAGACTTAAGACAAAATCCTAACTTAAGTTTGTCTTAAATTTGTCTTAAGAGTAACTTAAGACAAAATCCTAACTTCTGTGAATACCAAAAGTAGTAAGTTTAGGATTTTGTCTTGAGTTAGTTCTGTGAATCGGGCCCTATATTATTTATCTGATGAAGTTTAGAAATGTGGCACGCAAACTCAATCAGATCGCATCGCAATCGCATTAGACTCCCAGTCACCAAGGCAGGCCCAAGACAGTCACAGTGCTATAAAAACAGGAAGGAAGCTTTAAAGACGTGTTAAGGAGCGATTTATTTTCAGAGCTGCCTGGTGTTCGCTATCGCTATATGAAGCATCTGTGTCGGGAGCAGCACCTTGCTTTGTATCTAATCTATTATCATATGGCTCCAGGGTTTCTTCTGCTTAGGGAATCCCCTCGGATAAATCAGATATAGAATGAAAAAAAGATGGTGGGCCCAAGGCAGCACTGTGTATTTGGAAGATCTGACGCATGACTGTGTCGGCCTACCTTCTTGGCGGACTCGGAGCGGAGGAGGTCCATGAGGTAAGTCGTGAGGGGGTGACACCATGAGTTACCAGCACCGGGTGACACCAACCCTAGTGACGCCACTGCTGCTTCTTTCTGCCCTTGAGTAAGCGGCAGCTTCCTTAACGCAAATTGTCATTACCTGCCGCCACTGTCCACATTGAGAAATCTCGCCTGGGGGCGCTATCCCACCCGAAAATCGAGCAAGGAGATGCAAATTCTTTCTTGGGCCCACCAACTTAATTTCAGCAAGCTGTGCACATAAAAAATCTCCACTGTGTGGTTTTGCGGAATGTGGAGTGGGCAAAACTCCGCCAGCAGAGCAGAATTTGTGCCCACTGCAAGCAAGTAAAGGAACACAGAACCACAGAGACCCAGTGCAAGGACAGAAACTAGAACATCATCGAAAAAACAGAACCATACAGAGCTAGTGCAAGGACAGGAGCTCAGAACACTATCGAAAGAACAGAACCATACAGAGCTAGTGCAAGGACAGGAGCTCCGAACACTATTGAAAGAACAGAATCATACATAGCTAGTGCAAGGACAGGAGCTCAGAACACTATTGAAAAAACAGAACCATACAGAGCTAGTGCAAGGACAGGAGCTCAGAACACTATCGAAAGAACAGAACCATACAGAGCTAGTGCAAGGACAGGAGCTCAGAACACTATTGAAAGAACAGAATCATACAGAGCTAGTGCAAGGACAGGAGCTCAGAACACTATCGAAAGAACAGAACCATACAGAGCTAGTGCAAGGACAGGAGCTCAGAACACTATTGAAAGAACAGAACCATACAGAGCTAGTGCAAGGACAGGAGCTCAGAACACTATTGAAAGAACAGAATCATACAGAGCTAGTGCAAGGACAGGAGCTCAGAACACTATCGAAAGAACAGAACCATACAGAGCTAGTGCAAGGACAGGAGCTCCGAACACTATTGAAAGAACAGAATCATTTGGAGCTAGTGCAAGGACAGGAGCTCAAAACACTATTGAAAGAACAGAACCATACAGAGCTAGTGCAAGGACAGGAGCTCAGAACACTATCGAAAGAACAGACTCGTACAGAGCTAGTGCAAGGACAGGAGCTCAGAAGACTATTGAAAGAACAGAACCATACAGAGCTAGTGCAAGGACAGGAGCACAGAACACTATTGAAAGAACAGAATCATACGGAGCTAGTGCAAGGACAGGAGCTCAGAACACTATTAAAAGAACAGAACCATACAGAGCTAGTGCAAGGACAGGAGCTCAGAACACTATCGAAAGAACAGAACCATACAGAGCTAGTGCAAGGACAGGAGCTCAGAACACTATCGAAAGAACAGAACCATACAGAGCTAGTGCAAGGACAGGAGCTCAGAACACTATCGAAAGAACAGAATCATACAGAGCTAGTGCAAGGACAGGAGCTCAGAACACTATTGAAAGAACAGAACCACAGAGACCCAGTGCAAGGACAGAAACTAGAGCACTATTGAAAAAACAGAACCATAAAGAGCTAGTGCAAGGACAGGAGCTCAGAACATTATCGAAAGAACCGACCATACAGAGCTAGTGCAAGGACAGGTGCTCCGAACACTATTGAAAGAACAGAATCATACGGAGCTAGTGCAAGGACAGGAGCTCAGAACACTATTGAAAGAACAGAATCATACAGAGCTAGTGCAAGGACAGGAGCTCAGAACACTATCGAAAAAACAGAATCGTACAGAGCTAGTGCAAGGACAGGAGCTCAGAACACTATTGAAAGAAAAGAATCATACAGAGCTAGTGCAAGGACAGGAGCTCAGAACACTATTGAAAGAACAGAATCATACAGAGCTAGTGCAAGGACAGAAACTAGAGCACTAATGAAAAAACAGAATCATACAGAGCTAGTGCGAGGACAGGAGCTCAGAACACTATTGAAAGAACACAATCGTACAGAGCTAGTGCAAGGACGGGAGCTCAGAACACTATTGAAAGAACAGAATCATACAGAGCTAGTGCAAGGACGGGAGCTCAGAACACTATTGAAAGAACAGAATCATACAGAGCTAGAGCAAGGGCAGGAGCTCAGAACACTATTGAAAGAACTGAACCGTACAGAGCTAGTGCAAGGACAGGAGATCAGAACACTATTGAAAGAACAGAATCATACAGAGCTAGTGCAAGGACGGGAGCTCAGATCACTATTGAAAGAACAGAATCGTACAAAGCTAGTGCAAGGAGAGGAGCTCAGAACACTATTGAAAGAACAGAATCCTACAGAGCTAGTGCAAGGACGGGAGCTCAGAACACTATTGAAAGAACAGACTCGTTCAGAGCTAGTGCAAGGGCAGGAGCTCAGAACACTATTAAAAAAACAGAATCGTACAGAGCTAGTGCAAGGACAGGAGCTCAGAACACTATTGAAAGAACAGAATCCTACAGAGCTAGTGCAAGGACAGGAGCTCAGAACACTATTGAAAGAACAGACTCGTACAGAGCTAGTGTAAGGACGGGAGCTCAGAACACTATTGAAAGAACTGAACCGTACAGAGCTAGTGCAAGGACAGGAGCTCAGAACACTATTGAAAAAACAGACTCGTACAGAGCTAGTGCAAGGACAGGAGCTCAGAACACTATTGAAAAAACAGAATCGTACAGAGCTAGTGCAAGGGCAGGAGCTCAGAACACTATTGAAAAAACAGAATCGTACAGAGCTAGTGCGAGGACAGAAGCTCAGAACACTATTGAAAGAACACAATCGTACAGAGCTAGTGTAAGGATGGGAGCTCAGAACACTATTGAAAAAACAGACTCGTACAGAGCTAGTGCAAGGACAGGAGCTCAGAACACTATTGAAAGAACTGAACCGTACAGAGCTAGTGCAAGGACAGGAGCTCAGAACACTATTGAAAGAACAGAATCCTACAGAGCTAGTGCAAGGACAGGAGCACAGAACACTATTGAAAGAACAGACTCGTACAGAGCTAGTGCAAGGGCAGGAGCTCAGAACACTATTAAAAAAACAGAATCGTACAGAGTCAGTGCAAGGACAGGAGCTCAGAACACTATTGAAAAAAACAGAATCATACAGAGCTAGTGCAAGGACAGGAGCTCAGAACACTATTGAAAAAACAGAATCATACAGAGCTAGTGCAAGGACAGGAGCTCAGAACACTATTGAAAGAACAGACTCGTACAGAGCTAGTGCAAGGGCAGGAGCTCAGAACACTATTAAAAAAAACAGAATCGTACAGAGCTAGTGCAAGGACAGGAGCTCAGAACACTATTGAAAGAACAGAATCCTACAGAGCTAGTGCAAGGACAGGAGCTCAGAACACTATCGAAAGAACAGCATCATACAGAGCTAGTGCAAGGACAGGAGCTCAGAACACTATTGAAAGAACAGAACCACAGAGACCCAGTGCAAGGACAGAAACTAGAGCACTATTGAAAAAACAGAACCATAAAGAGCTAGTGCAAGGACAGGAGCTCAGAACATTATCGAAAGAACAGAACCATACAGAGCTAGTGCAAGGACAGGAGCTCCGAACACTATTGAAAGAACAGAATCATACGGAGCTAGTGCAAGGACAGGAGCTCAGAACACTATTGAAAGAACAGAATCATACAGAGCTAGTGCAAGGACAGGAGCTCAGAACACTATCGAAAAAACAGAATCGTACAGAGCTAGTGCAAGGACAGGAGCTCAGAAGACTATTGAAAGAACAGAACCATACAGAGCTAGTGCAAGAACAGGAGCTCAGAACACTATTGAAAGAACAGAATCATACAGAGCTAGTGCAAGGACAGGAGCTCAGAACACTATCGAAAAAACAGAATCATACAGAGCTAGTGCAAGGACAGGAGCTCAGAAGACTATTGAAAGAACAGAACCATACAGAGCTAGTGCAAGGACAGGAGCTCAGAACACTATTGAAAGAACAGAATCATACGGAGCTAGTGCAAGGACAGGAGCTCAGAACACTATTAAAAGAACAGAATCATACAGAGCTAGTGCAAGGACAGGAGCTCAGAACACTATCGAAAGAACAGAACCATACAGAGCTAGTGCAAGGACAGGAGCTCAGAACACTATCGAAAGAACAGAACCATACAGAGCTAGTGCAATGATAGGAGCTCAGAACACTATCGAAAGAACAGAATCATACAGAGCTAGTGCAAGGACAGGAGCTCAGAACACTATTGAAAGAACAGAACCACAGAGACCCAGTGCAAGGACAGAAACTAGAACATCATCGAAAAAACAGTACCATACAGAGCTAGTGCAAGGACAGGAGCTCAGAACATTATCAAAAGAACAGAACCATACAGAGCTAGTGCAAGGACAGGAGCTCAGAACACTATTGAAAGAACAGAATCATACGGAGCTAGTGCAAGGACAGGAGCTCAGAACACTATTAAAAGAACAGAATCATACAGAGCTAGTGCAAGGACAGGAGCTCAGAACACTATCGAAAGAACAGAACCATACAGAGCTAGTGCAAGGACAGGAGCTCAGAACACTATCGAAAGAACAGAACCATACAGAGCTAGTGCAAGGACAGGAGCTCAGAACACTATCGAAAGAACAGAACCATACAGAGCTAGTGCAAGGACGGGAGCTCAGAACACTATTGAAAGAACAGAATCATACAGAGCTAGTGCAAGGACAGGAGCTCAGAACACTATCAAAAGAACAGAATCATACAGAGCTAGTGCAAGGACAGGAGCTCAGAACACTATCGAAAGAACAGAATCATACAGAGCTAGTGCAAGGACAGGAGCTCAGAACACTATCAAAAGAACAGAATCATACAGAGCTAGTGCAAGGACAGGAGCTCAGAACACTATCGAAAGAACAGAACCATACAGAGCTAGTGCAAGGACAGGAGCTCAGAACACTATCGAAAGAACAGAACCATACAGAGCTAGTGCAAGGACAGGAGCTCAGAACACTATTGAAAGAACAGAACCACAGAGACCCAGTGCAAGGACAGAAACTAGAACATCATCGAAAAAACAGAACCATACAGAGCTAGTGCAAGGACAGGAGCTCAGAACACTATCGAAAGAACAGAACCATACAGAGCTAGTGCAAGGACAGAAACTAGAGCACTATTGAAAAAACAGAATCATACAGAGCTAGTGCGAGGACAGGAGCTCAGAACACTATTGAAAGAACACAATCGTACAGAACTAGTGTAAGGACGGGAGCTCAGAACACTATTGAAAGAACAGAATCATACAGAGCTAGTGCAAGGACAGGAGCTCAGAACACTATTGAAAGAACAGAATCACACAGAGCTAGTGCAAGGACAGAAACTAGAGCACTATTGAAAAAACAGAATCATACAGAGCTAGTGTGAGGACAGGAGCTCAGAACACTATTGAAAGAACACAATCGTACAGAGCTAGTGTAAGGACGGGAGCTCAGAACACTATTGAAAGAACAGAATCATACAGAGCTAGTGCAAGGACGGGAGCTCAGAACACTATTGAAAGAACAGAATCATACAGAGCTAGTGCAAGGGCAGGAGCTCAGAACACTATTGAAAGAACTGAACCGTACAGAGCTAGTGCAAGGACAGGAGATCAGAACACTATTGAAAGAACAGAATCATACAGAGCTAGTGCAAGGACGGGAGCTCAGATCACTATTGAAAGAACAGAATCGTACAGAGCTAGTGCAAGGAGAGGAGCTCAGAACACTATTGAAAGAACAGAATCGTACAGAGCTAGTGCAAGGACAGGAGCTCAGAACACTATTGAAAGAACAGACTCGTACAGAGCTAGTGTAAGGACGGGAGCTCAGAACACTATTGAAAGAACTGAACCGTACAGAGCTAGTGCAAGGACAGGAGCTCAGAACACTATTGAAAAAACAGACTCGTACAGAGCTAGTGCAAGGACAGGAGCTCAGAACACTATTGAAAAAACAGAATCGTACAGAGCTAGTGCAAGGGCAGGAGCTCAGAACACTATTGAAAAAACAGAATCGTACAGAGCTAGTGCGAGGACAGAAGCTCAGAACAATATTGAAAGAACACAATCGTACAGCGCTAGTGTAAGGATGGGAGCTCAGAACACTATTGAAAAAACAGACTCGTACAGAGCTAGTGCAAGGACAGGAGCTCAGAACACTATTGAAAGAACTGAACCGTACAGAGCTAGTGCAAGGACAGGAGCTCAGAACACTATTGAAAGAACAGAATCCTACAGAGCTAGTGCAAGGACAGGAGCACAGAACACTATTGAAAGAACAGACTCGTACAGAGCTAGTGCAAGGGCAGGAGCTCAAAACACTATTAAAAAAACAGAATCGTACAGAGCCAGTGCAAGGACAGGAGCTCAGAACACTATTGAAAAAAACAGAATCATACAGAGCTAGTGCAAGGACAGGAGCTCAGAACACTATTGAAAAAACAGAATCATACAGAGCTAGTGCAAGGACAGGAGCTCAGAACACTATTGAAAGAACAGACTCGTACAGAGCTAGTGCAAGGGCAGGAGCTCAGAACACTATTAGAAAAACAGAATCGTACAGAGCTAGTGCAAGGACAGGAGCTCAGAACACTATTGAAAGAACAGAATCCTACAGAGCTAGTGCAAGGACAGGAGCTTAGAACACTATTGAAAGAACAGACTCGTACAGAGCTAGTGTAAGAACGGGAGCTCAGAACACTATTGAAAGAACTGAACCGTACAGAGCTAGTGCAAGGACAGGAGCTCAGAACACTATTGAAAAAACAGACTCGTACAGAGCTAGTGCAAGGACAGGAGCTCAGAACACTATTGAAAAAACAGAATCGTACAGAGCTAGTGCAAGGGCAGGAGCTCAGAACACTATTGAAAAAACAGAATCGTACAGAGCTAGTGCAAGAACAGGAGCTCAGAACACTATTGAAAGAACACAATCGTACAGAGCTAGTGTAAGGATGGGAGCTCAGAACACTATTGAAAAAACAGACTCGTACAGAGCCAGTGCAAGGACAGGAGCTCAGAACACTATTGAAAGAACAGACTCGTACAGAGCTAGTGCAAGGACAGGAGCTCAGAACACTATTGAAAGAACTGAACCGTACAGAGCTAGTGCAAGGACAGGAGCTCAGAACACTATTGAAAGAACAGAATCCTACAGAGCTAGTGCAAGGACTGGAGCTCAGAACACTATTGAAAAAACTGAATCATACAGAGCTAGTGCGAGGACAAGAGCTCAGAACACTATTGAAAGAACAGAATCATACAGAGCTAGTGCAAGGACAGGAGCTCCGAACACTATTGAAAGAACAGAATGATACAGAGCTAGTGCAAGGACAGGAGCTCAGAACACTATTGAAAAAACAGAATCATACAGAGCTAGTGCGAGGACAAGAGCTCAGAACACTATTGAAAGAACAGAATCATACAGAGCTAGTGCAAGGACAGGAGCTCAGAACACTATTGAAAAAACAGAATCATACAGAGCTAGTGCGAGGACAAGAGCTCAGAACACTATTGAAAGAACAGAATCATACAGAGCTAGTGCAAGGACAGGAGCTCAGAACACTATTGAAAGAACAGAATAATACAGAGGTAGTGCATAGAGAGGAGGTTACAACACTATTGAAAGAGCAGAATCGTACAGAGCTAGTGCAAGGACAGGAGCTCAGAACACTATTGAAAGAACAGAATCATACAGAGCTAGTGCAAGGACAGGAGCTCAGAACACTATTGAAAGAACAGAATAATACAGAGGTAGTGCATAGAGAGGAGGTTACAACACTATTGAAAGAGCAGAATCGTACAGAGCTAGTGCAAGGACAGGAGCTCAGAACACTATGGAAAGAAAAGAATCATACAGAGGTAGTGCAAGGGTAGGAGCTCAGAACACTATTGAAAGAACAGAATCGTACAGAGCTAGTGCAAGGATGGGAGCTCAGAACACTATTGAAAGAACAGAATAATACAGAGGTAGTGCATAGAGATGAGGTTAGAACACTATTGAAAGAGCAGAATCGTACAGAGCTAGTGCAAGGACAGGAGCTCAGAACACTATTGAAAGAACAGAATCGTACAGAGCTAGTGCAAGGACAGGAGCTCAGAACACTATTGAAAAAACAGAATCATACAGAGCTAGTGCAAGGACAGGAGCTCAGAACACTATTGAAAGAACAGAATCATACATAGCTAGTGCAAGGACAGGAGCTCAGAACACTATTGAAAAAACAGACTCGTACAGACCTAGTGCAAGGACAGGGGCTCAGAACACTATTGAAAGAACAGAATCATACATAGCTAGTGCAAGGACAGGAGCTCAGAACACTATTGAAAAAACAGACTCGTACAGACCTAGTGCAAGGACAGGAGCTCAGAACACTATTGAAAAAACAGAATCGTACAGAGCCAGTGCAAGGGCAGGAGCTCAGAACACTATTGAAAAAACAGAATCGTACAGAGCCAGTGCAAGGACAGGAGCTCAGAACACTATTGAAAAAACAGAATCATACAGAGCTAGTGCGAGGACAGGAGCTCAGAACACTATTGAAAGGACAGAATCATACAGAGCTAGTGCAAGGACAGGAGCTCAGAACACTATTGAAAGAACAGAATCATACAGAGCTAGTGCGAGGACAGGAGCTCAGAACACTAGTGAAAGAACAGAATCATACAGAGGTAGTGCATGGAGAGGAGGTCAGAACACTATTGAAAGAACAGAATCATACAGAGCTAGTGCAAGGACGGGAGCTCAGAACACTATTGAAAGAACAGAATCATACAGAGGTAGTGCATGGAGAGGAGGTCAGAACACTATTGAAAGAACAGAATCATACAGAGCTAGTGCAAGGATAGGAGCTCAGAACACTATTGAAAGAACAGAATCATACAGAGCTAGTGCAAGGACGGGAGCTCAGAACACTATTGAAAGAACAGAATCATACAGAGCTAGTGCAAGGACAGGAGCTCAGAACACTATTGAAAGAACAGAATCATACAGAGCTAGTGCAAGGATAGGAGCTCAGAACACTATTGAAAGAACAGAATCATACAGAGGTAGTGCATGGAAAGGAGGTCAGAACACTATTGAAAGAACAGAATCATACAGAGCTAGTGTAAGGACGGGAGCTCAGAACACTATTGAAAGAACAGAATCATACAGAGCTAGTGCAAGGACGGGAGCTCAGAACACTATTGAAAGAACAGAATCATACAGAGGTAGTGCATGGAAAGGAGGTCAGAACACTATTGAAAGAACAGAATCATACAGAGCTAGTGTAAGGACGGGAGCTCAGAACACTATTGAAAGAACAGAATCATACAGAGCTAGTGCAAGGACGGGAGCTCAGAACACTATTGAAAGAACGGAATCATACAGAGGTAGTGCATGGAGAGGAGGTCAGAACACTATTGAAAGGACAGAATCATACAGAGCTAGTGCAAGGAAAGGAGCTCAGAACACTATTGAAAGAACAGAATCATACAGAGGTAGTGCATGGAGAGGAGGTCAGAACACTATTGAAAGGACAGAATCATACAGAGCTAGTGCAAGGACGGGAGCTCAGAACACTATTGAAAGAACAGAATCATACAGAGCTAGTGCAACGACGGGAGCTCAGAACACTATTGAAAGAACAGAATCATACAGAGGTAGTGCATGGAGAGGAGGTCAGAACACTATTGAAAGAACAGAATCATACAGAGCTAGTGCAAGGACGGGAGCTCAGAACACTATTGAAAGAACAGAATCATACAGAGCTAGTGCAAGGAAAGGAGCTCAGAACACTATTGAAAGAACAGAATCATACAGAGGTAGTGCATGGAGAGGAGGTCAGAACACTATTGAAAGGACAGAATCATACAGAGCTAGTGCAAGGACGGGAGCTCAGAACACTATTGAAAGAACAGAATCATACAGAGCTAGTGCAAGGACGGGAGCTCAGAACACTAGTGAAAGAACAGAATCATACAGAGGTAGTGCATGGAGAGGAGGTCAGAACACTATTGAAAGAACAGAATCATACAGAGCTAGTGCAAGGATAGGAGCTCAGAACACTATTGAAAGAACAGAATCATACAGAGCTAGTGCAAGGACGGGAGCTCAGAACACTATTGAAAGAACAGAATCATACAGAGCTAGTGCAAGGACAGGAGCTCAGAACACTATTGAAAGAACAGAATCATACAGAGCTAGTGCAAGGATAGGAGCTCAGAACACTATTGAAAGAACAGAATCATACAGAGGTAGTGCATGGAAAGGAGGTCAGAACACTATTGAAAGAACAGAATCATACAGAGCTAGTGTAAGGACGGGAGCTCAGAACACTATTGAAAGAACAGAATCATACAGAGCTAGTGCAAGGACGGGAGCTCAGAACACTATTGAAAGAACAGAATCATACAGAGGTAGTGCATGGAGAGGAGGTCAGAACACTATTGAAAGGACAGAATCATACAGAGCTAGTGCAAGGAAAGGAGCTCAGAACACTATTGAAAGAACAGAATCATACAGAGGTAGTGCATGGAGAGGAGGTCAGAACACTATTGAAAGGACAGAATCATACAGAGCTAGTGCAAGGACAGGAGCTCAGAACACTATTGAAAGAACAGAATCATACAGAGCTAGTGCAAGGATAGGAGCTCAGAACACTATTGAAAGAACAGAATCATACAGAGCTAGTGCAAGGACGGGAGCTCAGAACACTATTGAAAGAACAGAATCATACAGAGCTAGTGCAAGGATAGGAGCTCAGAACACTATTGAAAGGACAGAATCATACAGAGCTAGTGCAAGGACAGGAGCTCAGAACACTATTGAAAGAACAGAATCATACAGAGCTAGTGCAAGGATAGGAGCTCAGAACACTATTGAAAGAACAGAATCATACAGAGCTAGTGCAAGGACGGGAGCTCAGAACACTATTGAAAGAACAGAATCATACAGAGGTAGTGCATGGAGAGGAGGTCAGAACACTATTGAAAGAGCAGAATCATACAGAGGTAGTGCATGGAGAGGAGCTCAGAACACTATTGAAAGAACAGAATCATACAGAGCTAGTGCAAGGACAGGAGCTCAGAACACTATTGAAAGAACAGAATCGTACAGAGCTAGTGCAAGGATGGGAGCTCAGAACACTTTTGAAAAACCAGACTCGTACAGAGCTAGTGCAAGGACAGGAGCTCAGAACACTATTGAAAGAACTGAACCGTACAGAGCTAGTGCAAGGACAGGAGCTCAGAACACTATTGAAAGAACAGAATCGTACAGAGCTAGTGCAAGGACAGGAGCTCAGAACACTATTGAAAAAACAGACTCGTACAGAGCTAGTGCAAGGGCAGAAGCTCAGAACACTATTGAAAAAACAGAATCGTACAGAGCCAGTGCAAGGACAGGAGCTCAGAACACTATTGAAAGAACAGAATGATACAGAGCTAGTGCAAGGACAGGAGCTCAGAACACTATTGAAAAAACAGAATCATACAGAGCTAGTGCAAGGACAAGAGCTCAGAACACTATTGAAAGAACAGAATCATACAGAGCTAGTGCAAGGATGGGAGCCCAGAACACTATCGAAAGTACAGAACCATACAGAGCTAGTGCAAGGACAGGAGCTCAGAACACTATCGAAAGAACAGATCCATACAGAGCTAGTGCAAGGACAGGAGCTCAGAACACTATCGAAAGAACAGAACCATACAGAGCTAGTGCAAGGACAGGAGCTCAGAACACTATCGAAAGAACAGACCATACAGAGCTAGTGCAAGGACAGGAGCTCAGAACACTATTGAAAGAACAGAACCATACAGAGCTAGTGCAAGGACAGGAGCTCAGAACACTATCGAAAGAACAGAACCATACAGAGCTAGTGCAAGGACAGGAGCTCAGAACACTATCGAAAGAACAGACCATACAGAGCTAGTGCAAGGACAGGAGCTCAGAACACTATTGAAAGAACAGAACCATACAGAGCTAGTGCAAGGACAGGAGCTCAGAACACTATTGAAAGTACAGAACCATACAGAGCTAGTGCAAGGACGGGAGCTCAGAACACTATTGAAAGAACAGAATCATACAGAGGTAGTGCAAGGACAGGAGCTCAGAACACTATCGAAAGAACAGAATCATACAGAGCTAGTGCAAGGATAGGAGCTCAGAACACTATTGAAAGAACAGAATCATACAGAGCTAGTGCAAGGACGGGAGCTCAGAACACTATTGAAAGAACAGAATCATACAGAGCTAGTGCAAGGACAGGAGCTCAGAACACTATCGAAAGAACAGAATCATACAGAGCTAGTGCAAGGATAGGAGCTCAGAACACTATTGAAAGAACAGAATCATACAGAGCTAGTGCAAGGACGGGAGCTCAGAACACTATTGAAAGAACAGAATCATACAGAGCTAGTGCAAGGATAGGAGCTCAGAACACTATTGAAAGAACAGAATCATACAGAGCTAGTGCAAGGACGGGAGCTCAGAACACTATTGAAAGAACAGAATCATACAGAGCTAGTGCAAGGACAGGAGCTCAGAACACTATCGAAAGAACAGAATCATACAGAGCTAGTGCAAGGATAGGAGCTCAGAACACTATTGAAAGAACAGAATCATACAGAGCTAGTGCAAGGACAGGAGCTCAGAACACTATTGAAAGGACAGAATCATACAGAGCTAGTGCAAGGACAGGAGCTCAGAACACTATTGAAAGAACAGAATCATACAGAGCTAGTGCAAGGATAGGAGCTCAGAACACTATTGAAAGAACAGAATCATACAGAGCTAGTGCAAGGACAGGAGCTCAGAACACTATTGAAAAAACAGACTCGTACAGAGCTAGTGCAAGGACGGGAGCTCAGAACACTATTGAAAGAACGGAATCATACAGAGGTAGTGCATGGAGAGGAGGTCAGAACACTATTGAAAGAGCAGAATCATACAGAGGTAGTGCATGGAGAGGAGCTCAGAACACTATTGAAAGAACAGAATCATACAGAGCTAGTGCAAGGACAGGAGCTCAGAACACTATTGAAAGAACAGAATCGTACAGAGCTAGTGCAAGGACAGGAGCTCAGAACACTATTGAAAAAACAGACTCGTACAGAGCTAGTGCAAGGGCAGGAGCTCAGAACACTATTGAAAAAACAGAATCGTACAGAGCCAGTGCAAGGACAGGAGCTCAGAACACTATTGAAAGAACAGAATGATACAGAGCTAGTGCAAGGACAAGAGCTCAGAACACTATTGAAAGAACAGAATCATACAGAGCTAGTGCAAGGATGGGAGCCCAGAACACTATCGAAAGTACAGAACCATACAGAGCTAGTGCAAGGACAGGAGCTCAGAACACTATCGAAAGAACAGATCCATACAGAGCTAGTGCAAGGACAGGAGCTCAGAACACTATCGAAAGAACAGAACCATACAGAGCTAGTGCAAGGACAGGAGCTCAGAACACTATCGAAAGAACAGACCATACAGAGCTAGTGCAAGGACAGGAGCTCAGAACACTATTGAAAGAACAGAACCATACAGAGCTAGTGCAAGGACAGGAGCTCAGAACACTATCGAAAGAACAAAACCATACAGAGCTAGTGCAAGGACAGGAGCTCAGAACACTATCGAAAGAACAGACCATACAGAGCTAGTGCAAGGACAGGAGCTCAGAACACTATTGAAAGAACAGAACCATACAGAGCTAGTGCAAGGACAGGAGCTCAGAACACTATTGAAAGTACAGAACCATACAGAGCTAGTGCAAGGACAGGAGCTCAGAACACTATTGAAAGAACAGAATCATACAGAGGTAGTGCATGGAGAGGAGGTCAGAACACTATTGAAAGAGCAGAATCATACAGAGGTAGTGCAAGGGCAGGAGCTCAGAACACTATTGAAAGAACAGAATCGTACAGAGCTAGTGCAAGGAGAGGAGGTCTGAACACTATTGAAAGAACAGAATCATACAGAGCTAGTGCAAGGACAGGAGCTCAGAACACTATTGAAAGAACAGAATCATACAGAGTTAGTGCAAGGACAGGAGCTCAGAACACTATTGAAAGAACAGAATCGTACAGAGCTAGTGCAAGGATGGGAGCTCAGAACACTTTTGAAAAAACAGACTCGTACAGAGCTAGTGCAAGGACAGGAGCTCAGAACACTATTGAAAGAACTGAACCGTACAGAGCTAGTGCAAGGACAGGAGCTCAGAACACTATTGAAAGAACAGAATCATACAGAGCTAGTGCAAGGATAGGAGCTCAGAACACTATTGAAAGAACAGACTCGTACAGAGCTAGTGCAAGGACAGGAGCTCAGAACACTATTGAAAAAACAGACTCGTACAGAGCTAGTGCAAGGGCAGGAGCTCAGAACACTATTGAAAAAACAGAATCGTACAGAGCTAGTGCAAGGGCAGGAGCTCGGAACACTATTGAAAGAACAGAATGATACAGAGTTAGTGCAAGGACAAGAGCTCAGAACACTATTGAAAGAACAGAATCATACAGAGCTAGCGCAAGGACAAGAGCTCAGAACACTATTGAAAGAACAGAATCATACAGAGCTAGTGCAAGGGCAGGAGCTCAGAACACTATTGAAAAAACAGAACCATACAGAGCTAGTGCAAGGATGGGAGCCCAGAACACTATCGAAAGTACAGAACCATACAGAGCTAGTGCAAGGACAGGAGCTCAAAACACTATCGAAAGAACAGATCCATACAGAGCTAGTGCAAGGACAGGAGCTCAGAACACTATCGAAAGAACAGAACCATACAGAGCTAGTGCAAGGACAGGAGCTCCGAACACTATTGAAAGAACAGAATCATACAGAGCTGGTGCAAGGATGAGAGCTCAGAACACTATTGAAAGAACAGAACCATACAGAGCTAGTGCAAGGACAGGAGCTCAGAACACTATCGAAAGAACAGAATCATACAGAGCTAGTGCAAGGATGGGAGCCCAGAACACTATCGAAAGTATTTCTATTTTCTATTTAGGGGGTTTTATAAAGCGCTTGGTGACGCTCAAAGGCGTGTCCCCGCGCTGAGGAGCAGAATTTACAGGAGCCTACAGAGCAGAATAACTTACTGTGCGAATAGTACAGTTTTAAGCTTAGCTCTAAAGATTGATTCTGATGGTTCTAATCGCAATGCCATAGGTAATTTGTTCCATCTAGAGGCTGCAAGGTACCTAAAGGATCTTCCGCCCATCCGTGCTCTAGACACTTTAGGGACAGCCAGGAGTCCTGAGCCGGAAGATCTCAGGGGGCGGGACGGTTCGTAAGATGTCAGCAGTCCTTTCAAAGGGAGAGGGGACCTCCCGTTGATGATCCGATGGCACGTGCATAGTGCTTTGAATTCTACCCTGCTTCTAATCGGAAGCCAATGCAGAGAACGGAGGGCCGCTGAAGATGCGGCTCTTCTGGGTAGTCTAAGCACTAGTCGGGCAGCGGCATTCTGTAAAACCTGTAGCCGGCTCAAATTCTTCTCCAAAGTCCCTAAATAGAGAAGATTGCCATAGTCCATCTTTGATGTGACTAGTGCATGCACCAGGGTTTGACGGGCTGTCACAGGTAAAAACTTTAATGCCTTCCTGAGACTTTTAAGGGTCCCGAAGCATGATCCAACCACCCGGTTGATCTGGGGGCCAAAGGTAAGGTCAGTATCAAACCATATGCCCAAGTTCTTTGCTTTCTGGCAGGGGATAGGTGTTGGACCTAAGCAGGACGGCCACCATGCCGACGTCCATGCAGATTGGCAACCCCCCACGACCAGCACCTCGGTCTTTCCTCCGTTGAGCTTGAGACAATTGGCGGACATCCAGGCAGCTAGATCTTGCATGCAAGCTCTGAAGATGTCCGCCGAGAGACCGGGTGCACGCGACAGGGAGATAACCATCTGCGTGTCGTCGGCATACGACACCATTCGGAGGCCGTGACTCTCTACTAAGGAGGCAATTGGGGCAACATAAAGGTTAAAAAGTGTTGGACTCAGGGATGAACCTTGCGGCACCCCCTGGTCCAAAGTGATTCGCTCAGAGTACTGATCGCCTTGCCTCACTTGGAAGCCCCGACCTGTAAGAAATGAATAAATCCATTTCAGCGCTGCCCCTCTCACCCCCCCTCTGTTCAGACACTGTAGCAAGATGGAATGTGCCACAGTGTCGAACGCCGCGCTGAGGTCCAAGAGGATTAAAGCCATGGTTTGTCCCTCATCTGCACCCTGCCTGAGGGTTTCGGTAGCCCGAAGAAGGGCAGACTCCGTAGAATGACGGGGCCGAAACCCAAATTGGGTGGGGTGAAGAAGGTTGTTTTCCTCCACACATTTCATTAGCTGTTTGTTAACCACCTTCTCTGCTACCTTAGAGAAATATGGCAGCAGAGAGATGGGACGTAGATTGTCCAACTTCTCAAAGCTAATGTTGGGCTTTTTGCGGAGGGGAAGCACCACAGCCTGTTTCCAATCCTCAGGTATAGAACTAGAATGGAAGGAGACATCTAGCAAGTGCCTGATATAGGGTTCGAGTGTCTCCAAACTGTCACTCAACCTTTTTGGGGATGCAGGATCTCGAGGGGAGCCAGATTTAACAGACCTGCAAATTTTAACTAAATCCTCCGTTGAGGGGATAGTGAAATTAAGTAGCAGATTTTGATCGGCTTCGTCTCCTATTAGATCTACAGGCTCATCCGCTACAGGTGGTGTATCGGGAAGAGTAGATCTTAGACACTTTGTCACCAAAGTAGTAGGCAATGTGATTGCATGCTGCTACTGAGTGGTCTACGTCGTGAGTAGAGGTTTTAAGGGTGGCTAGGGACTTATATATGCTAAACAGTTCCCTGGCAGAATTCACTGCCCCATGGATTCTGTCTGCATAGTATGTGGCTTTTTCTATCCGGATTTTGTTATGATAGATGTGTCTCTTAGTGAGATAAGCCTCCTTCAGCCGGTCATCGTATGCCACTCTCCATTGTCTTTCTGCTCGTTTACAGTCCCTCTTGGCGTGGCGTAGCACCTTGCTGAACCAGGGAGCAGTTCTTTGTCTGTGGACACCTTTAGTTGACCGGCCCAAAGGGGCTGTGCAGTCCAGAGCAGCCGTGATGCGATCATTGAGCAGTTTATTTGCCGTTACCACGTCATTGCCTCCTGGGGGCCCTTCCCCGGAGAGAGCCTTATGAATTCTAGCAGGGAGAATCTTGCCCACCTGCGTCGAGGGTAGTTGAGAGGGGTGGGAGCGATAACTGTTTGCTTGGGCAGTTGAATAACGAATGGAACAAAAAAATGATCTGTCCAGGGCAGGGGCACTGGGGGTACAACCAAAACATCCTCCCAATTGGCAAATATAGGGTCTAGTAGGTGCCCACGGTTGTGTGTTGGGAGCTGCCCCTTTAACTCTAGCTGTAGGGTGTGAAGTTCTTCCAGGAACTCCACCGCCCCTTTGTCTAGTGGGTCTTCCAGGTGTGCGTTTAAATCTCCTAACAATAGAAACTTGTCCCTCCGTATTGCTGCTTCTGTGACACACTCTAGGAGATTGCCTTTGAATCTGGACATAGGTCCCGGTTGGCGATAAACTAACAGACCTTTAACAGTCATGCTCCCATCGATTGTAATGGTGAAGACACCCGCCTCACATCCTGCCAGATTAACTGGTTCTAGTTTACAGGCCCATTGCTGTTTAAAGGCGATCGCAATTCCGCCTCCTCTGCCTACCAGTCTGTCCAGGCTGATAGTCATCTGGTAAAGCCTGAATGATATCTGGATCAGAGTTGGCGTCAAGCCAGGTTTCTGTAATAAACAGCAGATCAGGATGTTTATCAATGAGAAGGTCATGTACATCGTGTTTATGACAGCAAGGCGATCTCACATTAATAAGGCCACAGGACAGTGAGGAGTTGTTAGCCTTATTGTTTGCTGGCAGAACCGTACAGAGCTAGTGCAAGGACAGAAGCTCAGAACACTATCGAAAGAACAGAACCATACAGAGCTAGTGCAAGGACAGGAGCTCAGAACACTATCGAAAGAACAGATCCATACAGAGCTAGTGCAAGGACAGGAGCTCAGAACACTATCAGAACCATACAGAGCTAGTGCAAGGACAGGAGCTCAGAACACTATCGAAAGAACAGAACCATACAGAGCTAGTGCAATGACAGGAGCTCCGAACACTATTGAAAGAACAGAATCATACAGAGCTGGTGCAAGGATGGGAGCTCAGAACACTATTGAAAGAACAGAACCATACAGAGCTAGTGCAAGGACAGGAGCTCAGAACACTATCGAAGGAACAGAACCATACAGGGCTAGTGCAAGGACAGGAGCTCAGAACACTATCAAAAGAACAGACCATACAGAGCTAGTGCAAGGACAGGAGCTCAGAACACTATTGAAAGAACAGAATCATACAGAGCTAGTGCAAGGACAGAAACTAGAGCACTATTGAAAAAACAGAATCATACAGAGCTAGTGCAAGGACAGGAGCTCAGAACACTATCGAAAGAACAGAATGATACAGAGCTAGTGCAAGGACAGGAGCTCAGAACACTATCGAAAGAACAGAACCATACAGAGCTAGTGCAAGGACAGGAGCTCAGAACACTATCGAAAGAACAGATCCATACAGAGCTAGTGCAAGGACAGGAGCTCAGAACACTATCGAAAGAACAGATCCATACAGAGCTAGTGCAAGGACAGGAGCTCAGAACACTATCAGAACCATACAGAGCTAGTGCAAGGACAGGAGCTCAGAACACTATCGAAAGAACAGAACCATACAGAGCTAGTGCAATGACAGGAGCTCCGAACACTATTGAAAGAACAGAATCATACAGAGCTGGTGCAAGGATGGGAGCTCAGAACACTATTGAAAGAACAGAACCATACAGAGCTAGTGCAAGGACAGGAGCTCAGAACACTATCGAAAGAACAGAACCATACAGGGCTAGTGCAAGGACAGGAGCTCAGAACACTATCAAAAGAACAGACCATACAGAGCTAGTGCAAGGACAGGAGCTCAGAACACTATTGAAAGAACAGAATCATACAGAGCTAGTGCAAGGACAGAAACTAGAGCACTATTGAAAAAACAGAATCATACAGAGCTAGTGCAAGGACAGGAGCTCAGAACACTATCGAAAGAACAGAATCATACAGAGCTAGTGCAAGGACAGAAGCTCAGAACACTATCGAAAGAACAGAACCATACAGAGCTAGTGCAAGGACAGGAGCTCAGAACACTATCGAAAGAACAGATCCATACAGAGCTAGTGCAAGGACAGGAGCTCAGAACACTATCGAAAGAACAGAATCATACAGAGCTAGTGCAAGGACAGGAGCTCAGAACACTATTGAAAGAACAGAATCATACTGAGCTAGTGCAAGGATGGGAGCTCAGAACACTATTGAAAGAACAGAACCATACAGAGCTAGTGCAAGGACAGGAGCTCAGAACACTATCGAAAGAACAGAATCGTACAGAGCTAGTGCAAGGAGAGGAGGTCAGAACACTATTGAAAGAACAGAATCATACAGAGCTACTGCAAGGACAGGAGCTCAGAACACTATTGAAAGAACTGAATCATACAGAGCTAGTGCAAGGACAGGAGCTCAGAACACTATTGAAAGAACAGAATCATACAGAGCTAGTGCAAGGATGGGAGCTCAGAACACTTTTGAAAAAACAGACTCGTACAGAGCTAGTGCAAGGACAGGAGCTCAGAACACTATTGAAAAAACAGACTCGTACAGAGCTAGTGCAAGGACAGGAGCTGAGAAACACTTTTGAAAGAACAGAATCATACAGAGCTAGTGCAAGGACAGGAGCTCAGAACACTATTGAAAAAACAGACTCGTACAGAGCTAGTGCAAGGGCAGGAGCTCAGAACACTATTGAAAGAACAGACTCGTACAGAGCTAGTGCAAGGGCAGAAACTAGAGCACTATTGAAAAAACAGAATGATACAGAGCTAGTGCAAGGACAAGAGCTCGGAACACTATTGAAAGAACAGAATCATACAGAGCTAGTGCAAGGATGGGAGCCCAGAACACTATCGAAAGTACAGAACCATACAGAGCTAGTGCAAGGACAGGAGCTCAGAACACTATCGAAAGAACAGATCCATACAGAGCTAGTGCAAGGACAGGAGCTCAGAACACTATCAGAACCATACAGAGCTAGTGCAAGGACAGGAGCTCAGAACACTATCGAAAGAACAGAACCATACAGAGCTAGTGCAATGACAGGAGCTCCGAACACTATTGAAAGAACAGAATCATACAGAGCTGGTGCAAGGATGGGAGCTCAGAACACTATTGAAAGAACAGAACCATACAGAGCTAGTGCAAGGACAGGAGCTCAGAACACTATCGAAAGAACAGAACCATACAGGGCTAGTGCAAGGACAGGAGCTCAGAACACTATCAAAAGAACAGACCATACAGAGCTAGTGCAAGGACAGGAGCTCAGAACACTATTGAAAGAACAGAATCATACAGAGCTAGTGCAAGGACAGAAACTAGAGCACTATTGAAAGAACAGACTCGTACAGAGCTAGTGCAAGGGCAGAAACTAGAGCACTATTGAAAAAACAGAATGATACAGAGCTAGTGCAAGGACAAGAGCTCGGAACACTATTGAAAGAACAGAATCATACAGAGCTAGTGCAAGGATGGGAGCCCAGAACACTATCGAAAGTACAGAACCATACAGAGCTAGTGCAAGGACAGGAGCTCAGAACACTATCGAAAGAACAGATCCATACAGAGCTAGTGCAAGGACAGGAGCTCAGAACACTATCAGAACCATACAGAGCTAGTGCAAGGACAGGAGCTCAGAACACTATCGAAAGAACAGAACCATACAGAGCTAGTGCAATGACAGGAGCTCCGAACACTATTGAAAGAACAGAATCATACAGAGCTGGTGCAAGGATGGGAGCTCAGAACACTATTGAAAGAACAGAACCATACAGAGCTAGTGCAAGGACAGGAGCTCAGAACACTATCGAAAGAACAGAACCATACAGGGCTAGTGCAAGGACAGGAGCTCAGAACACTATCAAAAGAACAGACCATACAGAGCTAGTGCAAGGACAGGAGCTCAGAACACTATTGAAAGAACAGAATCATACAGAGCTAGTGCAAGGACAGAAACTAGAGCACTATTGAAAAAACAGAATCATACAGAGCTAGTGCAAGGACAGGAGCTCAGAACACTATCGAAAGAACAGAACCATACAGAGCTAGTGCAAGGACAGGAGCTCAGAACACTATTGAAAGAACAGAATCATACAGAGCTAGTGCAAGGACAGAAACTAGAGCACTATTGAAAAAACAGAATCATACAGAGCTAGTGCAAGGTCAGGAGCTCAGAACACTATTGAAAGAACAGAATCATACAGAGCTGGTGCAAGGACAGGAGCTCAGAACACTATTGAAAAAACAGACTCGTACAGAGCTAGTGCAAGGGCAGGAGCTCAGAACACTATTGAAAAAACAGAATAGTACAGAGCCAGTGCAAGGACAGGAGCTCGGAACACTATTGAAAGAACAGAATCGTACAGAGCTAGTGCAAGGACAGGAGCTCAGAACACTATTGAAAAAACAGAATCGTACAGAGCCAGTGCAAGGACACGAGCTGAAAGAACAGAATCATACAGAGCTAGTGCGAGGACAGGAGCTCAGAACACTATTGAAAGAACAGACTCGTACAGAGCTAGTTCAAGGACAGGAGCTCCGAACACTATTGAAAGAACTGAACCGTACAGAGCTAGTGCATGGACAGGAGCTCAGAACACTATTGAAAGAACAGAATCAACAGAGCTAGTGCAAGGACAGGAGCTCAGAACACTATTGAAAAAACAGACTCGTACAGAGCTAGTGCAAGGGCAGGAGCTCAGAACACTATTGAAAAAACAGAATCGTACAGAGCTAGTGCGAGGACAGGAGCTCAGAACACTATTGAAAGAACAGAATCATACAGAGCTAGTGCAAGGACAGGAGCTCAGAACACTATTGAAAGAACAGAATCATACAAAGCTAGTGCAAGGATGGGAGCTCCGAACACTATTGAAAGAACAGAATCATACAGAGGTAGTGCATAGAGAGGAGGTTAGAACACTATTGAAATAGCAGAATCGTACAGAGCTAGTGCAAGGACAGGAGCTCAGAACACTATTTAAAGAAAAGAATCATACAGAGCTAGTGCAAGGACAGGAGCTCAGAACACTATTGAAAGAACAGACTCGTACAGAGCTAGTGCAAGGACAGGAGCTCAGAACACTATTGAAAAAACAGAATCGTACAGAGCTAGTGCAAGGGCAGGAGCTCAGAACACTGTTGAAAAAACAGAATCGTACAGAGCTAATGCAAGGGCAGGAGCTCAGAACACTATTGAAAAAACAGAATCATACAAAGCTAGTGCGAGGACAGGAGCTCAGAACACTATTGAAAGAACAGAATCGTGCAGAGCTAGTGCAAGGATGGGAGCTCAGAACACTATTGAAAAAACAGACTCGTACAGAGCTAGTGCAAGGATGGGAGCTCAGAATACTATTGAAAAAACAGACTCGTACAGAGCTAGTGCAAGGACAGGAGCTCAGAACACTATTGAAAGAACTGAACCGTACAGAGCTAGTGCAAGGACAGGAGCTCAGAACACTATTGAAAAAACAGACTCGTACAGAGCTAGTGCAAGGGCAGGAGCTCAGAACACTATTGAAAAAATATAATCGTATAGAGCCAGTGCAAGGACAGGAGCTCAGAACACTATTGAAAGATCAGAATCGTACAGAGCTAGTGCAAGGACAGGAGCTCAGAACACTATTGAAAGATCAGAATCGTACAGAGCTAGTGCGAGGACAGGAGCTCAGAACACTATTGAAAAAACAGACTCGTACAGAGCTAGTGCAAGGGCAGGAGCTCAGAACACTATTGAAAAAATATAATCGTACAGAGCTAGTGCAAGGACAGGAGCTCAGAACACTATTGAAAAAACAGACTCGTACAGAGCTAGTGTAAGGGCAGGAGCTCAGAACACTATTGAAAAAATATAATCGTATAGAGCCAGTGCAAGGACAGGAGCTCAGAACACTATTGAAAGATCAGAATCGTACAGAGCTAGTGCAAGGACAGGAGCTCAGAACACTATTGAAAGATCAGAATCGTACAGAGCTAGTGTGAGGACAGGAGCTCAGAACACTATTGAAAGATCAGAATCGTACAGAGCTAGTGCAAGGACAGGAGCTCAGAACACTATTGAAAGATCAGAATCGGACAGATCTAGTGCGAGGACAGGAGCCCAGAACACTATTGAAAAAACAGAATCATACAGAGCTGGTGCAAAGACAAGAACAAAGAACCATAGAGAACTAGCTCAATGAGAGGAAATGAAAAAGACAGGAAGACAGAACTACTGAACACTAATGTAAGGAGAGGAACTGGAAACAGAACACTAGTGCAAAGGCATGAATATAGAACTACTGGGCCCTCATGAAAGGGAATGCACATAGACACTGGTGTATGGTCAGAGACACAGAATCATAGAGCAGGTGTACGGACTGGAACACAGAACCACAGAGTAGTACAAGGGTAGTCCTGCAAGACCAGGAGTATAATTCACCAGTGATAGCACTCGTGCATTAATTACAATTCGGAGTCAACGGAGTGTAGACTTGGCACAGTCACAACCTTGGCCATGTATCAGGAATCGGGCTGGGCACTCTGGAGCCCGTGTCCACTCAGAGACCGGCCTGCTGTGGGAGCATTGTGACCACCACGCTTGAGGCCATTACAGACTGTGGGCCCGATTCACAGAACTAACTTAAGACAAAATCCTAAACTTACTATCATTTTGGTATTCACAGAAGGCACTCACTCATTTCGGTATTCACAGAAGTTAGGAGTCCTAACTTTAGGACTCCTAAATGCCTTCTGTGAATACGGAAAGTCTTAAAGTTAGGATTTTTCTCAGTTTAGGAGTAGTAAAGTTAGGAGTCCTAACTTCTGTGAATACCGAAATGAGTAAGTGCCTTCTGTGAATACCGAAATATGTAAGTGCCTTCTGTGAATACCAAAATGGTAGTAAGTTTAGGATTTTGTCTTAAGTTAGTTCTGCGAATCGGGCCCACTCTCTTCAGTCCTGAACTTGCTACCTACAAATCATTGATATCAGGGGTGCTCATCTGATTCATTCAATGAAAGCAAAACAGTACTACAACACCCAGAATGCATTAAGCTATCACCCATTCGTTGGGACTGATACTTTAAATAAAGGGGGGGCCTTTCATTTGAAAGAGGGGAGGAGGACGTGTGCCCCCTCTTCCGAGTCGATGTTCAGTCCCCCGGGCTCCATCCCACAGGGCCTGATAGGGCTGCAGGGTGATGGGTATACCATCCCCCGGGTCACTGCTGTCGTCTGCCCAGGAGAGTGCTGGGAGGCAATAAAAAAATGAACTTTTCCCAGGCAGGGGCGGCCTTAGGCATGTGCCAGCTGTGCAAGGGTATTAGGTTTGGGTGGTATTTTGGCCAATCATTTATATGGTGTCCAGAGGGCTCTCAACAATATGCCAAGAAGTTCCCTAGGAGGTGTCACTTTGTACGAAGTCCTATTTGGAATGAGAATGGGGTTACCAGATCTCGACTATGAAAGCACAGTGACGGATGAAAAACCATTTGACATCAATAAACATTTGCCTGTTTTACAGGATCTCAATGAATTCCTGGCACTACAAAGCAAAGTGCAAGTAAAACGCACCGCCACTGGGGAAGTCAAATCAGTCACAGCAAGACTTGCCTGGATCCCACAAGTCAGGGATCTGGTCAGAGAAAAGATTGTGGACAAGAAAGAATTTGGGCCATTGTACAGAATGCCTGTACCTGTACCTGTCCTGGCTGTTGCAGGAACAAGAACAGTACTTCTTCCGCCTCTTGCCGACAAGAAAGAAAAGAGATTAATCTCCATTGATCAGATCAAACCACACTATGTGACTGATACTGAATAGTAGGCCTCGTGGGCTCCTGGGTATCTGATGCTTTCCTCTCGCTACCATACAGGAAGTTCAGACAGAAAGCCTCAAAGCATTTGAAGAGTCACCAATACAAAATAATGGACTTTCCAAAAATGAAATGGCACTGGTTCCTGTTGAAATAGAACATCAAAACACGATTGAAAGACAAATATCAATTTGGCCTAATACCGATATCTACATCAATATGCCTCAACAAGAGAAATCTGACAGTTCATCAAAACCTGCTGAGCTACCGAAAATAGATCGAGCTGCATCTGGCTACTTCATTGATTTTGATACCTTCTCTCTGGGTCCCAGTAAACCTGAAACAACACCAGCTCAAGTTTCCTGCAAACAAACAACTTCATGAATTCTACATTTTATTCAAAAATAGTTGCCTAGTATCACCTTGGCTACAGCTCTGGATAATAATATTGTTTTTTCGATTCTAGATTGGCCTAGTGACTGTTTTTTGCTTAATCGTGAACGGAAACTATCTCCCAGAAAGCTCTGCAGTATAAAATGTGAACTTGGTCCTGAAACCTCTTACATCATCTCATTGTGACCAAAGAGACCTATCCTTTGTGAACATTACAGCTGTCCCAATTCCTGATGGTATAGTTTGGGACAGAGGTTCATATGATGTGTTTGGTCCCACTGAGCTTTTGAAAATGCCTCCTGTATTTAAAATCTCTTTAAATGATGTCATTACCTACAGTACATTTTCCGATGATTGGGAGTTTGAAACTGTAAATAATAGGTTGTCTGATTTAGAACAATCCGTTGCATTTTCAAGCATTGAAATGTTAGAGGACACAACTGATTACAACACAATATATTGTTATCAACATTATGATCATCACTTTTTACATAAATCCAGTATCCCATGTAATGTTTTTACATACCACCAATGGGAGCATTTCCCAATACCACCGAAAGGTAGTTCACATACATTCACACAGAAGTTTCTTATTTTACAGGGTTTAAAACTTTGGACCCAACCTCATATTACTATAAGGTTGCACCTACAACTGCACAGAAAAATATTCTAACAAACACCAAACAGATCTACTGTGCATCCTTGATTTCCCAACTGTCTGAGCAAGGTTTCGACTTATGGAAAGACACTTTTGACATAAAATCAGTCTGGGGTTCAAAGAAATGGCAAGTTCAGGGAACAGAAGCACTATTTCGAGTGTGCCTCATTCCACAGCAGATAATATTTTTTATTGACACAGTGCAACATACTTCTTGTCTTAGACTAGCCAAGAACAAGGATTTGAACACACCTCAGATTCCCTCACCATCACACTTTGAGGGGGGGGCAGAACTTTACATTTGGTGAAAATAGAATAGAAGACATATTATGTACAGTTTCATATAATTCATCAGACCCCAATTGGAAGGGATGGTTAGTTTGGCCTTCAGACACAAAGAGCTGTCAGTCAAGGTTCAGGGGTAGCACTGAAAGGTTTAGTATCAATAGGCCGGACCAACGCTTTGTACAACGAGAACATCCGGGGATGGTGACATCACACAGTGTTGGGAAGTTATGCCTCGATTCGCAAAAACCTCAACACTATCCCAGGTGAAACAACACTTATCCATACTATCAGAAGACATGGATAGAAGGGACTTTTTATTGGGTCCCAAAAGCCACGTTACAAACGTTTCTTATACACTGTTTATAATTAAATCTGGAAAATCTCTCAAAATGAAGCTGTGGAGAGATTTTGTGATAGAATTAACCTAGAAAAGGCCTTAGCGGTGATTGACAATGGTATGACCCCATTAACACCCAGGATATATTCACTGGGCAACATTGTATCTTCTGCTATAAATATACTGAAACAAGATTTGTCCATACTACAGCATGGACAATCTCGGCTATGTTCTATTATGTTGTTAAGCTGGATGCTACAATCATTGCGTTCTGGTTATGTGCCTTGGCGATTTATCAACAGTACGCCCTTGTTCTCTGCATACAATCTGTCTAAGAAACAGATAACAATGGCACAAAGAGGACCAAAATATACAATGTTGCATATTGAAAAACTGGAACAGTTACCTTTCACTGTGGCAGAGTCACCATCCACAGAATGGGTAATCCATGGCCATATAACATTACTGGTCACAACTTTCCAGTTTCAGTATTGCCTAGAACCTCAACAGGCAGGCAGATATGAAGCGATGGGTAGGGATGTCATCAAGGTACCTTGGGAATTGCCATACAGATTTCAATGCAAGAGTGGGGACATGGAAGTGTAAAAACAGTGAGAACACTTTAAGTTGATCTCTCATGTGCCAGGATATCATGCTTCACGGGTCTATAATGATTCAGTTTCAAACTTATCCTGTCACATGAAAGGTTCCCCAGCTGCCCTGATTAATCCGGTGTTCAAGTTGCTCTCAAATGGGAGTTACTTGATGCTGAATGATCAAGGTTGTTGTGGGATGCTTGCGGGCATCGCATATCTTGTCACTGTAGGCTCCAGGGCTACTTGTTGTATGCAAGTATAGTTTCCACCGACCCACACAGTCAGGGAGTCGCCGTTATGGCCTTAGTTGAATGTTTCCTCTATACGGTTTGATACTCTGAGTTGGATGAAAGACATGCTTTTACCAAAACCGTGCCCTTAACCTCCACCTGAGAGATTTTTGATCTTCAGGTTGCAAGGTCCTCAGCTGAGATACAGGCACTTGTATGAACGAAATGCCCTTCCCATTTCACAGAAATAGTACAACATATCTTTAACATGTCTGATACAAAGAGTATGGTAGCCCGATTTAAGATCATAGGTTCTGGGCTGTCAAGCACCTTTCAGACAGTCTTCGGAATGATTCCAGAGTTCATACACTCTGTATTCGGAAGCATTTTAGGAGGACTTCCACAGATCCTGTCACTAATAGCAGGAAAACATACTATAATTTTTCTGCTACACAATGGACATCCCAGTCACCAAGGAGATGGAAAAAATGCTCTTGGAGTGTCAATACCGTGATTGCATGGTACACCATCTGTGCACACTTTGCCTTCTAGAACTAAGCGAGTCTTGGTTCCTATAATTTCGACCAGCCTGGATTGACTGTGTTTTGCCTGTCCTTGGATGCCTGTTCTGCAGACAAGAATTATTTTTTATGTATAAAATTGTATACAGAGCGTACAAGATCCAGAAGGATATCAAAGCGCTTTCCAAAAATGATGGAAGGAAGGACATAAAAGCGATGCCGACATCGAGTAAGAATAAAAAAATAAAATGAAAAAAGAATGCATGTTGGTTCTCTGTCTAACACTTTCATCTGTTGCGCCACAGGATGCGGGTGCTTTACTGGATCCGATAATGGCCCATGCACTGCTGAGTCCTCATCGTATTCCCAAATTGATACCTGCATTCTCAGAGCCCCCACAGGACACTTCAGCTGCTGTTGGAACAGAGACCGGCTCCTCTACAAACACTCAGTCCTTGCATGTCACACAGGCTTCCTCAGCATTGGCTGTGGGAAATACAGAAGATCATCTGTGCTCGTTTGACCTGATCTGTGAGGTGTTGCAGGGACCGTCGTCTGCGATGGCAAGCAACAGTGATGTTGTGTCTCCCAGCCAGGACACATAAACATTTGGCTCATCGTGTGCTGGGAGAATTTGGCCTTTTTCAAAACAACTAAATCTGGAATTTTTAAATAAGACAGACTTTTGCTTTTGCTGGACGGCATGTCTTTCAGACACTCATAGTTGTTCGGACTGTATATACGAACACATTTTAATTGACCTCTACTGCTTACGCTACTATTTTAGCATTTTTGTCACATTATTTTTCATGGACTTCTTAGTTGTTTACGTATTCTAGAAATACATTTAGACTTTTTAGTATGCTGTTCAGTTGGATGAGGAGTGGATATTATGTTTCATAGGGGTACCCCAATATAGGCTCAGGTAGTTACCAAACGTTTCACCTATATTTTCCCTGCCATTACGCTACAGAACAGTTGTTGGTACTGACCTTTTACCTAGTTAGGGTACTGCTTAAAGGACGTGGGGTTTTCTCTGAAAACTAACCTCATTCATTATGCATGAGGATTCTTGAAACCTCAGCAGGACTACCATCTCCTGCCTTATAACTATGTATAAGGGTCATTACTTCTGTCTTTCTAGTCCGACATGACACAGCAAGGTAGATCCCCTGAGGGTACCACATTGGGTATATAAACACCATGGGCCAGATGTAGGAACCTTAATACCGGTCAGTAACGGACGAAATTACCGAATTTTGGTTGTTACTGACCGGTATTAGGCATTTGAGATGTAGGTGGCTACATTTCAGATTCGGTAATTTACCGAATCGGTATTTAAGAATTCGGTAAATTACTGAATTCTTAAATACCGAGTCGGTAAATTACCGAATCTGAAATGTAGGAAGCACTCAAGTGAGTGCTTTTCACCTGTAAGGATTCGTTATTTACCACGAACTACAAGTTGGTGGTAAATAACGAAAACCGTTAAAAAAGCAATTTTGTGCTTTTTTAACAGTGCCATGTGGCAGACATACATGCCCTTAGGGCATGTATGTGTGCCACATGTGCACCCAGGCACTATTCTGGGGTGCAACAGGGTGTCAATGTGACACCCTGCCACCCTTGTAGGTCTTCCCCCCTTACCGATTCGGTATTTATCGAATCGGTATTCCCCATTCATTCCTATGGGCCTGGAGGCCCATAGGAATGAATGGGGAATACCGATTCGGTAAATACCGAATCGGTATTTACCGAATTTTACAGATTCGGTAAAAATTACCGATTTAATACCTACATACCATTTACCCATTCTAAAATACCGAATCGGTAAAATTCGGTATTTTAGAATCGGTAAATGGTATTTACCTACATCTGGCCCCATATCTTTGCTGAGGCAGGGAGAAGAGAAAAAAGACTTCCATGCTGATGCACTAACGCAAGACACTTTAGTTCCTGCACGCAGACACTCCAGATCACAGTGGTCTTACATCCCTTGTGGGGTGTCCATCTCGAGACCAAGACAGGGTCTCAGAGTCTCTCACTTCAGGTAATGGGGTTGACTTTATCCTGAAGGGATTCTTAGCTCTACACCTACATACATACTAGGTATACTTAGGTACATCTATGTATGGATGATTGTTTTTGTGCAGGAAAGGGCGCCTTTGTGCACAATGGAGGAGATTTTATTTTCCTATGTGTGCTGCTGCAAGGAGAGCCACGCAGGGTGGCTTTAGGTGGCCTTGTAGATGTGGCTAGGCCCTCTGCACTGCCAGAATGTCACAAAAGTGACGTTCTGGTGGCACACTGGGCTTGTAAATAAACCCAGTTTTGTGATACAAACACAAAACACACAGGGCCAAGTTGATTGGGCTTTAAACAGATTTTGCAAGAAGACTGCAAATGACTCCTGCCCCTACTCCCCACCTACAGATGTTTTTAAAAATTGGGAGAATATTAACAATATTTTGGCATAGGACAGTGCCGTAAGTCTTCTAGCTGCATCACCCTACCCCTAAAGGAAAGGACAGGATTGCACCATGTCTACAAAATACAGCAAATTCCTGTCCTTACTGCCATTGCACAAACTGCAGCCGAATGCCAACGCAGGCACCCTTGCATGAAGATCATACAACCTCTCGGCCGAGGATGGGTTCAAGAATATCACACATCCTCTCGGCCGAGAATTGGCTCAGAAAGATCACACAATCTCTCCGGCAAGGATGAACTCTGAAGCTCACACAACCTTTAAGACGAGGAAGGGCTCAGGGAGATCACACAACCTCTCAGCCAACGATAGGCTCGCGAAGATCACACAACCTCCAGGCCAAGGATGGGCTAAAGAAGATCACACAACCTCTAGGCTGAGGAAGGACTCAGAAAGATCACAAAACCTCTCAGCTGAAGATGGGCTCAGGAAGATCACACAACCTCTCGGCCGAGGATGGGCTCAGGAAGATCACACAACCTCTAAGCTGAGGATATTCTCAGGAAGATCACACAACCTCTCGGCCGAGGATGGGTTCAGGAAGATCACACAACCTCTCAGCTGAGGATGGGCTCAAGAAGATAACACAACCTCTAGGAAGACGGGTAATGGTATGTATGGGAAGGTTTTGAGTAGTTTGGGGATCGTGCCTGAGGAAGTTATGCATTTTATTGGATATAAAATGATAAAACAACACTGATCTTTTATAAAGTGTTGTCTAAATGATGGATATGATATAAAAAATAAAAAAAGTAATAGCAATAATGAGAAATTAAATTGAGCAGGGTCAGCAATTATTTCAATGGTTACATCTAACGAGAAGAAATACAGGTTCAGCAGGAATATTTATTGTTATTACACTGGTTACTTCCCCCATCCCGAACTTTAATATAATTTTCTGTGGGTGTGCGCTTTATGTGCATACTACAGGATAATAGCAAACCTCAAAGTGAACACAAATAAATCATGAGTCTTGGATGTAGTGGGGAGAGGGTTATGGCGTCAATGGTTATGGACTTAAATCACCTCACCCTCTTTCTCCAGATGATGGCGAGCATAAAGTACTGAGGAATTCACTGCAGCCCTCACCTACAACTCCGCACCACCAAACATTTTGGGCTCTTCTTGCTAGAGGCCAAGACAAGACTAAGAGCATGTAAGCAGCCCTCAAAAGACACTCCAACCACGAATACTACACATCTTTCAATCCATACCTTTCTCCATCAAGAAAGAAGAAACAGCCTGGCTTCCGAACAACTGTAACACGTACACATGGGATGGAAAAAACTAACCTTATTCCCAGAGCATGTACTGACCACCGAAGCAGGGGGGACTGGTGGTGCCACGCCTGCGGCTGAACCAACAAACCTCCCTATTAATATTTATGATCGAATGTCTTAGAGATGAAACAGAAACAAACAATTGTGCTTCATTGACCAGGACTTAACCAACAGCCCATTGGGGGAGGTCACCGGGGTTCCCAGAGGTCACCGTCGGCACTGATTATAGATAGAAATAAGCATTGGCATAGCCAATAGGTCTTGCTTTTGGGACCTTATAAGTATTAAATTATGCAGCACAATGTCCTTGGTGCAACAACATTACTGTTGCATGGTTAAACACTTATAAGGTCCCAAAGGCGAGACCTATTGGCTATGGCAATGCTTGTTTTTCTTATGTTATGTCTTACCTCATTCGGTGCTTATCTTCAAACGTGCCCATTCGTTTTGAGGAACTCCTCTATGTGCTGCACAGGCTGTAACGTCTCTCTATGGATGTGGTCTGACATTCTGCTACGAGCAATTGCTATAATCGCGGTACCACGCTTTACTTTTAACATGGTTAAAAGTAAAGCGCGGGTGCCGCGATTATAGCAAAAGTAAAGAAATAGATGTTTATGCAGCAATCTCGGCACCGGCGCTTTACTCATGGTTGGTAAAGTGCCGGTGCCGCGAATGATGCAAGAGTAAAGAAATAGAAAAAAAACATCTATTTCTTTACTTTTGCTACAATCGCGGCACTGCCACTTTACTTAAAGGTAAAGCGCCCCCCAAATATAGAAATAAAACTAAAAGAAAAAGAACATCAAGGGACTTGGATGCACTGGATGAACGGGGACTGGGAAGCAAATGAACACCACGGAGTGGGATGGTGTGCTAAAAGTTAAAATAACATTTTTACAAAAAAACATTGGCTGTGAAAGTGATCACGGCTGTAAGGGTGCCCACGAGATGGCTCCTGTGCTTGTAAGCGCGCGCGCGCGTAACAGCAAGATCTAGGCCACCACCAAATGTGTGTGGTAGCATTTTCTGAAGCCCTTACTAAAAGTCTCGCCAGACAGTGCATGCGCTGGCTCAGGCGAGACCTAAAACAATACACAGGTCAATGCGTGCACAATACAGAGGTCGACATAGGCAAAATCTATATATAGAGTTAGACACAGAAGATTCAAAAGCACACCTACAACACCAAGCTTGCTTCTTCTCTTACGTCCACCCTTCCTATAGAAACCCACGTTGGTCAGCCTTCGAAACCCTATCTATCGCAGACTGCATTAACATACCTGTTTTAAAGCCTCTTATTGGAAAGATTCTATTTTACCCATGTCTTTTTATCGAATCTCTCTCCGAGGATGCTCTCTCACCCTTTCTTACCATTGTCAGGGCTTCTCTCACTTAGGGAATCTAGACTGGCCAGAACCTCCGACTCCTAAAGAGATCGACCCTAGACACCAATGACTTCACCAGGTAATGGTCCATTACTCAGTTACCATCTATTGGTACGGTTATTGAAGAAGCAGTCTACTTTCAACTCCAAGATCACATCAATGCTAGCCGTCTCCTGCACAGCGACCATCCCGGCTTCAGATCATGCTGAGGTACAGAGACTGCCAACGTCCATGTTATAGATGATGCCGACCTGATCATAGACGAAGACAACCCTGTCTCCTAAAACTACTGGACCTCTTAGCTGCTGCCAGCATAGAAGACCATCTCACGCTCATATGCACCTTGCAACTTCCACCATGTGCCGAGTCCCTTTGACTCACTTTGGATACTAACGTCACCGTCGAGGAACACATTGCCAAGAAACGGATCGGCTGGTAACGCTCTCTCTTCTAAACAAAGTCAAACTGTTTCTTCAGAAAATAACTTCTTCTGGGCAAGCTCTCCTACTTGGATCTGGATGGTGGCAACATTCTACTTCCACGGCATTGTAGACCCCACACTCGCACCTTTAGGGGCACCCTACACTCAGCAGCAAGTCTCATCCAGGGCCAGAAGAAATCTGATTACATCATCCTCATCCTGATGGAACTACCTTGACTCCCTTTGCCGGCTCGCACTGTCCGCAAACAAAGTAGCATCATCATTTACAAAGCCATCACAAGCAGCACCCTGCACATCTCTGGTCACTCTCAGCACGCCGGCAGCCCGGACACCATCAGACTGCAAAATAAGAAGTGTAAAAAAAGCAAGTAGGCCTCTTCCATCTGTGCACCCAAGAAATGGAACAACTTCCCTGAGTCCATCAGGACCACCACAGCTTCGGTGCACCCAGGATCTGCAACAACATCCCTGTGTCCATTAGGACCACCCCAGGATCTGGAACAAGATCCCTGAGTCCAGCAGGACCACCCCAAGATCTGGAACAAGATCCCTGTGTCCAGCAGGACCACCCCAAGATCTGGAACAAGATCCCTGTGTCCAGCAGGACCACCCCAAGATCTGGAACAAGATCCCTGAGTCCAGCAGGACCACCCCAAGATCTGGAACAAGATCCCTGAGTCCAGCAGGACCACCCCAAGATCTGGAACAAGATCCCTGAGTCCAGCAGGACCACCCCAAGATCTGGAACAAGATCCCTGAGTCCAGCAGGACCACCCCAAGATCTGGAACAAGATCCTTGAGTCCAGCAGAACCACACCAAGATCTGGAACAAGATCCCTGAGTCCAGCAGGACCACCCCAAGATCTGGAACAAGATCCCTGAGTCCAGCAGGACCACCCCAAGATCTGGAACAAGATCCCTGTGTCCATGAGCCCCGCCCCAAGATCTGGAACAAGATCCCTGAGTCCAGCAGAACCACACCAAGATCTGGAACAAGATCCCTTTTTTTTTTTTTTTTTTTTATTGAAAGTTCATGACAATATAATATTCTCTATACATAACAGTAGATATTAACACAGAAATATAACTATACATACCGGATGATAAATACACATAGTAAGATCTCAACTGTTAAAACATAAGGCCCTAAATGCAGTAAATATGTTAAAAGTATTAGCAGTATCTACATGGGTGTTAGAAGACTATAGACCCCCACTTTTTGACCGCCTCCATGATGCCACGGGCGACCAGATCCTTAGTCCCATTTCCCTGGATTTCGCTCCCTTTAGGGCATATAACTCCGATTCGATATTATGGATCCCGAGCATCCTGCACATCCACATTTGAAAGGTTGGAGCCTCAACATCCTTCCATGCTGCAGCAATTAATATTCTAAGAACAGCTGTTGATATAAAAACAAGTGCCTCAGACTCTATACTTAAACCTAATTTGGCATCACACCCGATTATTAAAAGTGTAGGGATAGGTCTATTTTGACAACTAGCAGCCCCTCTAAAAACTTTTCGATTTCCTTTTTAATTGGCCCTAATTTCCCACAGCTACAAAACATATGTAATACATCATCAGGCCCATTTCCACATCTAGGGCAGTTGTTATCCGCTCTCTTTCCCCATTCATACAATTTTGCCGGTGTATAGTATAAGTTAAAGAGGGTTTTGAAGTGCTGTGCTCTTAAATTTGAAGATCGTAGGAACCTTTTATCCATAAGAATGGCTCTATCCAGATCGATGTCAGGATCTCTTAATTTATCAACCCAGGTAGCCTCTGTCTTAAGCATGTCATCGGGTAGCGTTTCCAAGAATAGTCCGTACATTACCCTGATGCTACGGCCACCTCCCTTCATATAGTCTAATAATGTGCAGTCTTTTGATATGTTTATGGTGGGTCTTTTTGATTTGATTGTGTTAGTCAACTGTATATATTTGAACTCTTGGGAGCCTTGAAGTGAGTATCGTGACTTCAGAAGATCAAGGGGCCTCACAACATCCTTTATCATCACTTGGCCTAATGTGGTGATTCCCTGTCTTTCCCAATGTCTCCAGGGGCCGTCTCTACTTAAGTGCGGGAATAGCCCTGATTTCCAAAGTAAAGTATGTTTATTAAACTTCGGGAACAAGATCCCTGTGTCCACTAGGACCACCCCAAGATCTGGAACAAGATCCCTGTGTCCAGCAGGACCACCCCAGGATCTGGAACAAGATCCCTGAGTCCAGCAGGACCACCCCAGGATCTAGAACAAGTTCCCTGAGTCCAGCAGGACCACCCCAAGATCTGGAACAAGATCCCTGTGTCCAGCAGGACCACCCCAGGATCTGGAACAAGATCCCTGAGTCCAGCAGGACCACCCCAGGATCTGGAACAAGATCCCTGAGTCCAGCAGGACCACCCCAAGATCTGGAACAAGATCCCTGAGTCCAGCAGGACCACCCCAAGATCTGGAACAAGATCCCTGTGTCCAGCAGGACCACCCCAAGATCTGGAACAAGATCCCTGAGTCCAACAGGACCACCCCAAGATCTGGAACAAGATCCCTGAGTCCAGCAGGACCACCCCAAGATCTGGAACAAGATCCCTGTGTCCAGCAGGACCACCCCAAGATCTGGAACAAGATCCCTGAGTCCAGCAGGACCCCCCCAAGATCTGGAACAAGATCCCTGTGTCCATTAGGACCACCCCAAGATCTGGAACAAAATCCCTGAGTCCAGCAGGACCACCCGAAGATCTGGAACAAGATCCCTGAGTCCAGCAGGACCACCCCAAGATCTGGAACAAGATCGCTGTGTCCAGCAGGACCACCCCAAGATCTGGAACAAGATCCCTGAGTCCAGCAGGACCACCCGAAGATCTGGAACAAGATCCCTGAGTCCAGCAGGACCACCCCAATATCTGGAACAAGATCCCTGTGTCCAGCAGGACCAACCCAAGATCTGGAACAAGATCCCTGAGTCCAGCAGGACCACCCCAAGATCTGGAACAAGATCCCTGTGTCCATTAGGACCACCCCAAGATCTGGAACAAAATCCCTGAGTCCAGCAGGACCACCCCAAGATCTGGAACAAAATCCCTGAGTCCAGCAGGACCACCCCAAGATCTGGAACAAGATCCCTGTGTCCATTAGGACCACCCCAAGATCTGGAACAAAATCCCTGAGTCCAGCAGGACCACCCGAAGATCTGGAACAAGATCCCTGAGTCCAGCAGGACCACCCCAAGATCTGGAACAAGATCCCTGAGTCCAGCAGAACCACACCAAGATCTGGAACAAGATCCCTGAGTACAGCAGGACCACCCCAAGATCTGGAACAAGATCCCTGTGTCCAGCAGGACCACCCCAAGATCTGGAACAAGATCCCTGTGTCCATTAGGACCACCCCAAGATCTGGAACAAGATCCCTGAGTCCAGCAGGACCACCCCAAGATCTGGAACAAGATCCCTGAGTCCAGCAGAACCACCCCAAGATCTGGAACAAGATCCCTGTGTCCAGCAGGACCACCCCAAGATCTGGAACAAGATCCCTGAGTCCAGCAGGACCACCCCAAGATCTGGAACAAGATCCCTGAGTCCAGCAGAACCACACCAAGATCTGGAACAAGATCCCTGAGTACAGCAGGACCACCCCAAGATCTGGAACAAGATCCCTGTGTCCAGCAGGACCACCCCAAGATCTGGAACAAGATCCCTGTGTCCATTAGGACCACCCCAAGATCTGGAACAAGATCCCTGAGTCCAGCAGGACCACCCCAAGATCTGGAACAAGATCCCTGAGTCCAGCAGAACCACCCCAAGATCTGGAACAAGATCCCTGTGTCCAGCAGGACCACCCGAAGATCTGGAACAAGATCCCTGAGTCCAGCAGGACCACCCCAAGATCTGGAACAAGATCCCTGAGTCCAGCAGAACCACACCAATATCTGGAACAAGATCCCTGAGTACAGCAGGACCACCCCAAGATCTGGAACAAGATCCCTGTGTCCAGCAGGACCACCCCAAGATCTGGAACAAGATCCCTGTGTCCATTAGGACCACCCCAAGATCTGGAACAAGATCCCTGAGTCCAGCAGGACCACCCCAAGATCTGGAACAAGATCCCTGAGTCCAGCAGAACCACCCCAAGATCTGGAACAAGATCCCTGTGTCCAGCAGGACCACCCCAAGATCTGGAACAAGATCCCTGAGTCCAGCAGGACCACCCCAAGATCTGGAACAAGATCCCTGAGTCCATGAGCCCCGCCCCAACGTGCTTCAATGTAGGTAAGAGTTGGACACAGCTCTTTAAAGAACGCCACATAACTATGCATTCACTTTCTTCAACCCAACCACCTCTGCTGTCACTCACTGACTGTATGCTCATGACCAGTATTTTAAGGTCTCAGGCGGTAAAAAAATGACGAAATCACCTCAAAGCATTTGTTCCTCTCATCAGCACAGACTTTAGATGTAAATGTAAGAAGAGAGCTCAGGTGTGTTCTAGACGACTTAAGGGTCCCTGGCTGGAGATGAAAGGGAACAGAGGCAGGAAGGCCCTGGATACAGAGGCAGGAAGGGCCCGGATACAGAGGCAGGAAGGGCCCGGATACAGAGGCAGGACTGCCCAGAATACAGAGGCAGGAAGGGCCCGGATACAGAGGCAGGAAGGGTCCGGATACAGAGGCAGGAAGGGCCCGGATACAGAGGCAGGAAGGGCACTGGATACAGAGGCAGGAAGGGCCCGGATACAGAGGCAGGAAGGGCCCGGATACAGAGGCAGGAAGGGCACTGGATACAGAGGCAGCAAGTGCCTGGATACAGAGGCAGGAAGGGCCCGGATACTGAGGCAGGAAGGACCCAGATACAGAGGCAGCAAGGACCTGGATACAGAGGCAGGAAGGCCCTGGATACAGAGGCAGGAAGGGCCCGGATACAGAGGCAGGAAGGGCCCTGTATACAGAGGGAGGAAGGGTCGTATACAGAGTCAGGAAGGGCCCCAGATACAGAGGCAGGAAGGGCCCGGATACAGAGGCAGGAAGGGCCAGGATACAGAGGCAGGAAGGGCCCGGATACAGAGGCAGGAAGGGCACTGGATACAGAGGCAGCAAGTGCCTGGATACAGAGGCAGGAAGGGCCCGGATACTGAGGCAGGAAGGACCCAGATACAGAGGCAGCAAGGACCTGGATACAGAGGCAGGAAGGCCCTGGATACAGAGGCAGGAAGGGCCCGGATACAGAGGCAGGAAGGGCCCTGTATACAGAGGGAGGAAGGGTCGGTATACAGAGTCAGGAAGGGCCCGAGATACAGAGGCAGGAAGGGCCCGGATACAGAGGCAGGAAGGGCCAGGATACAGAGGCAGGAAGGGCCCGGATACAGAGGCAGGAAGGGCCCGGATACAGAGGCAGGAAGGGCCCGGATACAGAGGCAGGAAGGGCCCGGATACAGAGGCAGGAAGGGCCCGGATACAGAGGCAGGAAGGGCCCGGATACAGCGGCAGGAAGGGCCCGGATACAGAGGCAGGAAGGGCCCGGATACAGAGGCAGGAAGGGCCCTGGATACAGAGGCAGGAAGGGCCCTGGATACAGAGGCAGGAAGGGTCCTGGATACAGAGGCAGGAAGGGCCTGGATACAGAGGCAGGAAGGGCCCGGATACAGAGGCAGCAAGGACCTGGATACAGAGGCAGGAAGGGCCCGGATACTGAGGCAGGAAGGACCCAGATACAGAGGCAGCAAGGACCTGGATACAGAGGCAGAAAGGCCCTGGATACAGAGGCAGGAAGGGCCCGGATACAGAGGCAGGAAGGGCCCTGGATACAGAGGCAGGAAGGGCCCCAGATACAGAGGCAGGAAGGGCCAGGATACAGAGGCAGGAAGGGCCAGGATACAGAGGCAGGAAGGGCCCGGATACAGAGGCAGGAAGGACCCGGATACAGAGGCAGGAAGGGCCCGGATACAGAGGCAGGAAGGACCCGGATACAGAGGCAGGAAGGACCTGGATACAGAGGCAGGAAGGGCCCCAGATACAGAGGCAGGAAGGCCCTGGATACAGAGGCAGGAAGGGCCAGGATACAGAGGCAGGAAGGGCCCGGATACAGAGGCAGGAAGGACCCGGATACAGAGGCAGGAAGGGCCCGGAGGGCCCGGATACAGAGGCAGGAAGGGCCCGGATACAGAGGCAGGAAGGGCCCGGATACAGAGGCAGGAAGGGCCCGGATACAGAGGCAGGAAGGGCCCGGATACAGCGGCAGGAAGGGCCCTGGATACAGAGGCAGGAAGGGCCGGGATACAGAGGCAGGAAGGACCCGGATACAGAAGCAGGAAGGGCCCTGGATACAGAGGCAGGAGGGGCCTGGATACAGAGTCAGGAGGGGCCCTGGATACAGCGGCAGGAAGGGCCCGGATACAGAGGCAGGAAGGGCCTGGATACAGAGTCATGAGGGGCCCTGGATACAGAGGCAGGAAGGGCCCTGGATACAGAGGCAAGAAGGGCCCGGATACAGAGGCTGGAAGGGCCCGGATACAGAGGCAGGAAGGGCCCTGGATACAGAGGCAAGAAGGGCCCGGATACAGAGGCTGGAAGGGCCCGGATACAGAGGCAGGAAGGGCCCTGGATACAGAGGCAGGAAGGGGCTGGATACAGAGGCAGGAAGGGCCCGGATACAGAGGCAGAAGGGGCCGGATACAGAGGCAGGAAGGGCCGGGATACAGAGTCAGGAGGGGCCCTGGATACAGAGGCAAGAAGGGCCCGGATACAGAGGCAAGAAGGGCCCGGATACAGAGGCAAGAAGGGCCCGGATACAGAGGCTGGAAGGGCCCTGGATACAGAGGCAAGAAGGGCCCGGATACAGAGGCAAGAAGGGCCCGGATACAGAGGCTGGAAGGGCCCGGATACAGAGGCAGGAAGGGGCTGGATACAGAGGCAGGAAGGGGCCGGATACAGAGGCAGGAAGGGCCCGGATACAGAGGCAGGAAGGGCCCGGATACAGAGGGTTTCATACAAAGTTCGATTTAAGAGTCAGCCTGGGCCTCTGCAGAGTCTTAAAAGGTGGCCAGATGCCCTGTTCTTTGTCTGGCAAAGGTGGCAGAGGGGGAGGAGGGAGGGATGATGCAGCTGCAGGTGTTATTTGAATACAGGTGTTTACTTCGGCTCTGAGATAAGCCTCCCTTTCCTGGCACCTGTGTGGGGGCGGAGCCCTTTGTGGAATGAAGCCCGGGTGGAAACCGCCCCAACAAGAACCTCCCTCAGGTGACTGAGGCCAAACCCAAACGGGGCCCCAGGGCCACAGGCAGGGTTCAGGCCAGGGCGGAGCCAGGTGCACAAGAAGGGAGCTGCACGCAGGACGGGACACCAGAAGACAAAAACAAGCATTGGCAAAGCCAGTAGGTTTCACCTATGCCAAATGTATTGGCTTTGTCAAAGTGTTTTTAGGTCGCCCAGCAGTGGATACGCCGTGCGCCTGCGCGTTACCCCTCTCTACTATAGGCAGGCTCTTCTACCCCGGACATGAAACTGCCCCCCCCCAACAACAACACCCCTCCCCCCACCTTTACTAACCCTAACTGGTGCACGGGCTGCCCAGATTTCCCTTACGTCAATTTTGCGTCATTTGTAACAAGGAGAAAGTGACGCAAAAGTGGCGCACGGGGCTTGTAAATCTGCCCCTGGGTGCGCTGCGGTCACAGGGCTGTGCTTCGAAGCGCCACCCGCAGCGCTGTTTACAGGAGGCCTCGCCCTGCACTGGAGCCGGGGCAGGTCACCCATGAGCATGAAAAGGATTCTGGGAAAGGCTGGGAGCAGCATGGGCGTAGGAGACACTAAATTTCTGGGGGGGACAGGGACAACATTGTGGACTTTCCAGTGACCCTATACAAATCGCCCATTGTGTGAGACCGTACGCGCGTTAAATGTATACAATCGCATAGTTATGAAGAGAAATATTAAGAAAGGCAGGCTTGGAAGATGTACAGGCTACTCAAATGCGGTACTAAGATGATCCTGCTCAGTTGTCAAATGGTGACAAGTACAAAGAAATGAAACTGAGGGACTTGAGACAATATCTTCACTAGCAGTATCCTGAGCCCAGATACCATCAGGTGAAAAACTCCACATAGTTTTATGAGCAATAGAGAATTGTGAAACACAGAACTAGGAGAGAGTGTGTGTGAGATGCACGAAGGCTCAAACAGGGTGCAGGTAACCTCTAGCCTATAGTCCACCGGTACTCTGCCATAGCCTGCCCTTGCACCCAAAATATGTAAGGGAGTGAGTACCAAATTGCCGATTCCCAGATTTTAAAATTAAAAACAAAATAGTACAAATACTATGTTCATTGTTTGCATGATAGGTGTGACCTCTGCAGGTGGAAAGTTTACACATTGAAGAAACACTGTTTTAAAGAATACTGCCTCACAAAGCATTATTAGCCAAGAAACCAGCTAACTCTAACACCACTGGTTGACTTTCAGCTGCACTATGTAAGGCTAGGTTTCAAAGTCCATGCCTATAGTAGAAAACATAAAACTACAAGTACCAGAATGCAAAGGGCTGCTGGCTAAAAAGCCACAAGTGGCCGATAACCTCATCTATAATTGTTGTCCACTTGGAGCTTTAAAATTTAAAGTCACTCAGCTGAAAATATAATTTGTACAGTCTTCAAAAGCATAATTTTTCCTGAAATCCCACTTGTGTCTCTAATTCAAAATGACCCACAGCTGTCACAAACAAACACAAACAGAAAGCTCGGAGGGCATGTGGCACTTGGCACACGTTTTATCAAGAAGATGCCCTAGCAGGCCTGACACTTCTAAAGGTGGCCAGGCGCCGACTGGTGCAGTAAGGTCATGAGGGCTACTCACATTTCAAATGCTGGTTCAAGACTGAGTAAATCTCTTGCACTTTTTGCGAATCACAAACACAAGCACAAGAGGCTTAAGTGGGAAAATTAATTTTTAATTTGGGAACACTGTCAGGCCATTAATGGTAAAAGACTTGATAATGGGGCAACTCAGTTTACACTTGCCACACCTGCAAAAAGAGCCCTCATATTTCTCTCCGGGTTCAGAGTGGTTCTGCCTAAATAAATGTAGCTTACCATTAATGTTATCACCATACTCTATAATATCATTAGATACACAGTGGTCAAGCCAGGGCCGGCGCTAGGCATGGGCAGCGTGGGCGGCTGCACAGGGCCTCGCGCTCAGCCCACCAGCATGGGGCCACGCACTGGTGATGTGTCCTGTTGTTTCCCTGGGGATCTATTTCAAAAAAAGGTGTCGCCTTGCAATTAAGGTCCATTGGAGGGGGCCCCCTCCCCGGGCCTCTCAGGGATGGTGTCTGTCTGGAGGCATAGGGGAGGGAGACGCTCCCTCAATTGCAAGGAGACCATTCACAGACACTGTGGGGGGCCCATTGTCCAGCATTTTGGCGCTCCCACAGTTTTAACTTTTAGACCACAATCAATTCTCACACCTATCGGACTGAAGGTGTGAGAAATGCTTGTGGAGTAAAAGTTAAAACTGTGGAGGCGCAAAAATGCTGGACAATGGGCCCCCCACAGTGTCTCTGAATGGTCTCCTTGCAAGGGGCCACTTATCTAAATTAGGGGGGGCCTCACACGTTCTCTTTTCGCCCAGGGCCTCGCAAATCCTAGGACCGGCCCTGGGTCAAGCCATGGGTCTTCCCTTTTCCTGAAATTGCTCTCAGGTATATTAGTCCACTTAGTTAAGCTGATGTAATGCAAGACTACATATCCCAAGATGCATTAGTGTGCTTAAGGAAAGTCAGGGACTACAAAATAGCGTTTTCCTGATAGTGTCATCTGGTATTTATTGGGCTTCATTAGTAAAATGGCAAGGCACAGGGAAAGTGCTCTTGCCCCTATGCAGCCCGTGATTCCTAATTTCAAAACCCAGTTCCCACCTGAGCCAACTGTGATCAGCGACTGTCATGCTTAACCCCTACTCTGATAATACTCCAGTTTCTGGGGGTTCGACATTGAAAACATAATAAGCTGAAAGCAGTGGTCAGAGTGGGGGAAAAAAGTAGGAGAATTGTGGGCAGAGAATCAGAGGCCCAGAATAACCTGAGGATTAGATTTATGGGTGGAGTCAGAGGCGTGGCCGAAAGAGCAAATCTTCCCTGTATTTAGTATTTATTTAGCATTTCACTGACCAGTCACAAACTACTACGCTATCTAATTCAACCAATAGCCGCACATGCTTATTTAAGGTTTAATATGAGTTATTGACATTAAAATACATTCACAAAGTGGGATATGTTTTCAATCACAGAATGTCCCAAATACGCTTAAAAGTGGAATCACACGCCATTTGTCTCTGAGCCAAGCAGTTTCTGTCATCAGTACTTTTCTCTTTTCCCCAGTTCAAATATGAATAGCAAAATATCCTAGTTTGCAAATGTTTTGATCATAATTATAGTTGTACCATATTTGCCACATAATTCATCATCTGCTGAATAATCTGACAATTTTAACTAAAAAGTGGTTTGTAGCTCACAGGGATCAAAAATTACTGAATAAATGTGACTTATGTTGCTGCAAAGTGGAGGGCCCTTTGCAAAGGTTGACTGGTCACCTTTCTCATTGCTGCATTTGTATGTTATATTGGTACTAACAAGGCAAAATCTTTGCAGAGACTGTAGGTATGTGTAAAAATGTCAAAATTCACTTGAAGTAACGTATTCCTTAAATTAATAATTGTTCCCCTAAATTAAGAATTTTAACCAAAACTAAAGTCATGTGTTTTTCACATGTATTGTAAAAAAACTTGTAATGTCTGGCACAGAACATATCCAATCACAACAGCATCTTGGTTTTCTGGATCATTCTATTTTTTCATGTCAGCTGATTTTATTGTGTTTCACTAGTAGTAATTTATCCCCCTCTTCCCGGACGATTTCACTGTCATGTCATACATGTGAACTAAGTCCCATTAAGTGCGGAATGGCTAGTTTCACTGTTGTCTAAGCTGCATGCCAATGCATTTAGTTTTCGGCAGCACCAACCCACATGGCTGGGCTTCACCTTTACCCATAGCTTAACCCCTTCCATGTGTCGGACGGCCGGCGGCCGTCCGACGTCACGGTGGGCGTGTGCGGACGGCCGGGGGCCGTCCGAACCACGCCCATGCCGTAAATCACCCGCACCGCGGGGGAATTTTCGCCGCGGTCAAGGGGTTAATGAACCAGGGCTCTCTTCGTGGAAAGTAAACAACACTTTAACATGCTGGGTGGAATCAGGGCCTTTTGTTAGCTACAACTAGGGGCAGATTCAAGGACATATTACTCCCACTGTTAGATTGTGCTCAGCAAAGGAGAACGCCCCCACCGAAAGCTCACCTCTTGAAGGGGAGAATTACACATTTCATTTTAAACCACCAAACTGCGTGTCTTTTCAAATGCTGCAAACGTCTTGAACATTAAATAGCAAGCCCGGATTTCAAGCCACAGACAATCTAATTGTAATGTTACCCTCTGTAAATAAATATTGGATTAAAATATTAGGGCAAGAAGAGTGCAAAGGTTTGAATGACCGAAATATTTTCTGACCTAGCTAATGTTTTAATGGCAGTCCAGGGTGGTCTGAGAGCACTGAATCCCTCTTTCAGAGACAGGTTTTGCAGATGAAGCCAGGCTAGCTGCAGGCCCTGCTTTGCTCTGCATTGATATGTCGTGGCAGTGCCTGTCTGAGAGATGGAGATCAAGTTATCACTGGCCCCATTCCCAATCATGTTAACCTGCACTTCATAAACTAGCTGGACACAAGCTGAGAACATGGCGGCCCTAAAGGTTAAGTATACGTTGTGCTCTTGTGAGGCAGCTGACTGTGCTGTAAAGTATCATTGGAGTGTCTTTAAATGCTTAGACGCTCTTCTTATATTTAACAAATTGCTTTAAAAAAACGCTTTTCTTCTGGGGAAACATTTTTTGAGTGCAGCTTGCTCCAAAAAATAGAAAGTCGCCTATTGGATATCTTGTGTTATTCTCCAGTGATGCGGCCTTGGGGTTCCGGTAATATTTACACACTCCTACCTGGCCCTCGTGCAACTGTAAATTTTGTAACTTGTGGGGTTGGAGGGAGGGGGGTGGGGGTTACGCGCGTGCGTGTCCGTGTGTGGGTACAATGCCACTGAGAGTCTATTCATCTCTTAAATCAATAGACCAAATCATATGTAAATGGCACCAGAACCTATAAATCGCATTTTATTGTACAACATCCAGCGCCTGGTGTTCAGTATAGCGACCTCCGAAGGATGAAAGGGAGTCAGCAGTGATATGTACATCAGCACATGTATAACTTAAATGGCAGCAGTAAGTCTTTTGTCGTTTATTTTAAGCCCATAAGACATGAGTGCGCACCCAGTTAAACGGCACTCAGATTGTGACATGATGAGAACATCTGAGCCGACACGGCTCCTCCTTTCAGCAGCGCACTGGTTGCTCGCATCATTGTGTTATGTTGTGGAATGTCATTGCTGGCCAGCGCACTGGAGCGGAGGCTGTGTTACACACGAGGAGGGTATGGGTTTTAGGCAGAGCCACTGGAATTCTAAAAATGGGGAGCAAAACATTTTCACCGTCATGTCACACCTGGCTGATAACATGTCAATGTCAGGTAAAATCAAAGTTCAGCAAATAGCAAACTAAAAGTGGAGTCACAGAACAGAAGAGAGGGAGAGGCGCAACGAGAAAGCAAGAATGAGGGAGGGGGAAAACGAGTACAACAGACCGACAGATTAATGCAGTGTAACAGCTCTTGGCTTTACTTACAAGTTAACCGAACCAAAAGTCAGTCACTTCAATGGGATAGGTACTCACGCAGGAGGGACATCACACTTAGTGGGAGCGTGCTGCTGCAGCCCTTCCTTCTTCAAGCCGGCCACAGACACGGGGGCGAGGAGTCCAAGGTCAGCATATCAATCAGTGCACTGGCTACAGGCAGCTGAGGTGAGAAATAAATAATTCCCGGAGCCTCAGGGTGCTGTGCCACACAAAGAGTTGAAAAGGGCAGAGGCAGGGGGGCGAGTGGCCTCTGACGTCACCTTATGCTGTGACTATCGGACAGGGTCGGATTGGGATCACAATTTTGCCCGGGCACTGCCTAAAAAAGTTGCCCACATTCGAGGGGCGTGCCCTTTCACGAAATACCATTTGGTTACTCTCAGAGGTGTCATTTGTAGAGAAATTTCTGGTAAATTAAGCATTTTAAAGCTTATAGAGCGAATAAAGTAAAGTCCACATTTGTAAAGCGCACAATCACCCGTAAGGGTCTCTAGGCGCTGGGGGCCGTCGGGAAGATTAAGCGAGCTATTGCCCAGAGTCACATGGTGCTGGGCTAACCTGCCGCCGGAGCCGGGGATCGAACCGTGGTCCCCAGATTCCAGCGCCAGTCGCCCTGGCCGCGGCGCCACACCTCTCCCACAGCGAGTAACATTAATAAAGACTAGGAGCACTGCAGTTCTGATAACTGAATACTTACTTGCAATCTTAATGCCCTGCACAATGTAGTTAGATACTCTTTCCCAACCAGCTATGTTGTTGACTCTGATCATCTCAGAAATCTAGTACAAAGTCATGGAGAAAGAATTAGACTGGAATCTCTGGGAATAAAATATGTAATAACAAAAGTAACAGGAAGAGCAACTCTGAACCTCTGCCATGGAGAATAGAACCTCTAATGCCAACAGTGAATATTTTTCTTTTACTCGTCAAGAGTACCCTACTCCCTTGACTACAACAAGTGGTCTCTCTCTCCATTTTACATACTACTGTGGCTAGACAGTGATCTCCAGCTCTGCTGGGGAGTGCCAACGGGAGGGCTGGGGGAAAAAGAGGTAAAGAGAGGTGAAGTAGAACTAGAAATCCAGTAGTGATAGGTGTGATGGGGAAAGTCCAAAGGTAAAGACACAAAGATTGGATAGCCGGGAGAAAAGGAACATAGATATAGATAGAGGAAGAAGTAGGTAGGTAATGAGAGTAAGAGGACAGTTCCTCCCCGGCTCCTCCCGTCTCTTCTTGCCCTATCCCAGAGGAGGAGCGAGATGTGAGTCCGGAGGATCCTGCCCTCTGTGTGCCAACAGTTGGATGAAGGAGCCGGGAACTACCTATGATGATCATCCCTTTTCCCGTGATCAAGGGCCTCGGCCGGTCACCTGGTGTGTCGGAGCAGGCGTGGCCTGAATAACCACCCCGCCAGGACTCAACACTCATTTCCCTCTCAGACACGGATGCCAGCCCTTAGCATGCAGCATGTCGGGCAAGCACTATAAGGGGCCAGAGGTTAGGTGCTGCATTACTTCAAGGTGTTCCCGACCCTGCCCTTCTTTGAGGCTCAGCAGTTGCCCATATAAGGTCCATGGGGGTAAAGCCACAGTCAGGTGAGCCACATCAATGAAGGTAGTAAGTGACTCTAGGCAGGCAGTGAGTATGCAGCTTTGCATGGTGCACATGTGGTGTGGCTGGTTTCACAGCATTGTGTAATGTGCTGCAGACGGGTATAATGTCACCTGTTTGTGGACTGGACAGGCAACGGCTTCTGACCAAGTCAGTCAGCAGTGTTACAGAAGAACTGTGTCTTGCACCACAACTACTGCACGCACATTTGAAACCCACACTACTTAGGCAAATCACAAACTAGGCATTCATACACAAACCATACCCATATTTATCCCGCTCTCTCGTTGCCCATTGTCCCTCATTCAGACCCGACCAGTAGTCTTTCCTGGACTCTACCATGTCCCGTCCCTTCCCGTCTTTCCTGAAGTATTTCTCATCACTCACACAGACAATCTGTTGAGCACCAAAACTCTCTCTGGACCGCTCTCCTGGTCTTCCATCCTATGGACCTTACCTCACCCAGACGCCATCTATACCTCTCTCCCCCTGCCCCCTTCCTGGAGACTAATAATCCACATTTGTATAGCGCACAATCACCCGTAAGGGTCTCCAGGCGCTGGGGGCCGTCGGGAAGATTAAGCAAGCTATTGCCCAGAGTCACAAGGTGCTGGGCTAACCTGCCGCCGGAGCCGGGGATCGAACCGTGGTCCCCAGATTCCAGCGTCAGTCGCCCTGGCTACTTCATACCCCAGTCTAAGGATACACAGAGCGAAGCATTGTGAAGCCCACACTAGGGTAAATCCCACTCTACATAATTCCAGTACACTCAAAACCAAATCATTACTATCCACATAATTCCACTGCACACCTTGCCACATAATTCTACGCCACACTATTCCACAACTAGCAATTCGAATCCAACCAACATAATTGCACTCCATAACACATACCACCACTCCATTCCAAAACACATGGGTAAAACACATTGTCATTGCCAATGCTTGTTTTTTATTGCTGTTGTTCTTTTTGACAGTTTTATATATTGTGAACCCAACCCAAGGCAAAGGCTATTTAAGCGCTATTCATGAGCACCAATTACAGTACACAAGATCAGATGTTTTATTTAAGGGCCTAGGAGATGAAGTTATTTGCTCAGAATCACAGGATGTTGAGAGCAGACGCCTGGACTCAAACCTGATCCCCCATCTCTGCAACTCTGACCTTCAGGTCACATGTGCCTATGCACACGCAAGCCATGAAAGTGGAGGATATTGTTCTTTGGAAGGACACTGGGGGCAAGGTGACAATGGCCGACACCCTGAGCAATAGGACAACAGGGAGGCCCTTTCACTTAGAAAATTACCAAATCTCCCCTCCAGCCCCCCTTGCCAGGCCCATTTATATTACTAAATTACTCAAGCTCTCCCCAGTCCTCCACTGCCTCGGGGCAATGGCCTGACAGGGGAGGGTATAAAGCATAAAACTCCACTGCTGTGCCATCCAGAGGGGCAGGGGTAGCGGTGAGAAGATGGTTCAAGTCCACAACATCACCTGTCCCCCACAGCGAGGCCCCAGCACAAACCCACCCTCCTCCGCCCACCAGTGCACTGAATGAGAAGGCCCATGTGCGAGGTGTCAGATGAAAACACCTTTTCTGGGCTGTGTGGCCCCAGGGGGGCCGAGGTGAGAATGGCTCCCTGGCCTGAGGAATACCTGGCCCCCAGGGAGGCCGATTCTCGCATACAGTCCTCAGCTGCCCAGCCCACCATCAGGGCAAAAGGTTGGCAAGGCAGGGGGTCAAAGAGAGACCACAACTAATCATCGCCCAAAGGCCATATCACACGCTCCCCACCGAGGCAGCTTTTCATTATACCTGTCCAGTGCCCTCTGTGGGCTGGGAAATTAACAAGGGGGGAAAAAACGGCCCACAGAGGTCACCAACACACCGGCCCTTCGGCCAATGCCCGATTGCACGCTGCGCCAATCTGCCCCTGCTATCGGATCATTGGCGGCTCACAGACAGGGACCTGGAGAGGCGCCAGGTCAAGTGCAGGGCCATTAGGTCACACAGCTCCGCTCGCACTTTTTTTTCGCGCGCTAAAGGCCTGCTAATCTCCCTCTCAGGAGGGAGAAGGGAATGTGTTTGTCCCCTGCGCCCCCCCCACTCCAAAATCTGGGGGGGATATGTCCCCCGTGTCCCCCACAGTTCCTACGCCCATGGGGAGCAGTGCCCACATACCAGCTGCCAGCTGCTTGGGCAGAGATAGGCAAGCTGCCATGGCATGAACATGTACATGTGGGCACTCCAGGAGACGGACGGACACTCACTCCTCACTCACTCACTCCTCACTCACTCCTCACTCACTCAATCCTCACTCCTCACTCACTCACTCACTCACTCCTCGCTCACTCACTCAGTCACTCCTCAGTCACTCCTCACTCACTCCTCACTCACTCACTCACTCACTCACTCACTCACTCACTCACTCACTCCTCGCTCACTCACTCAGTCACTCCTCACTCACTCCTCACTCACTCCTCACTCACTCACTCACTCCTCGCTCACTCACTCAGTCACTCCTCACTCACTCCTCACTAACTCACTCACTCCTCACTCACTCCTCACTCACTCACTCTTCACTCACTCCTCACGCCAAGCTCACTCACTCTTCACTCACTCCTCACTCCAAACTCACTCACTCCTCACTCACTCACTCCTCACTCACTCCTCACTCACTCTTTACTCACTCCTCACCCGCTGTTACACTCAGTCTGTTCCTGCACTCACACTCTACAGAGGGTTTATGTCAACAAAGAAGACGCGTCACTTGAGCTCGGGACAGTAAAACAAACCGTCTCTTAAAGAGACATACCACTGACTTACGTCACAGTTTAAAGCACACCTTTCAGAGACATCAGCAGGCGGGGCAAACACTCCTCTGATCCCACGCAGACTTTGACCCGCTGGCGCCAGATGTGCCCAGCTGTAGTTATTCCTCACTCGCCTGACAAATGCGGGTTTGGGGTGCACCCTGGGGATGCCTGTGCGGAGCAGGGGCAGGGGAGGGCCTCAAATAAAGCCCTATGATAACCGAAGCTGGTCAGGTTTTTTCTTCATAACAAGGTCACCGAACTCTTTTTCTGTGCAGCGGGTAAAACGTGCGTATTAAAGAAGGGGTCAAACAACCACGGGCAATAAAGAGGGGAGGGCGAGCCATGGGGGGCCGCGAATACCTCACGGTACAAGGAACTCTGGGCTTCAGGGAGCTAGCAAGGCTGCGTGGACTGCTCATTACCCCCAGGTCCCTTATGTCCTCGGCCCATTCAGAACTTATGGAGATAATCATCTTCCAGACAGAAAATAAAAACAAGAGGAATGCTGGGATATCCCTACTGCCCCTCCCCCCGGGAGTATAAAGGTAGGATCTACCCAGCAGCCCTCCTGTTCTTTTTTTCTGTCTTCGACAGAATGGCTGTTGGATGCTGTGATTGATGATCGAGGCTGCACCGGCTCCTGCTGGGCTTGAGTGGCGTGCAGTGCTCGTCTGGCTCCTCCTGCCCGGCTGCCTGGCTTCTCGGGCAGGGGTGTGGTTCCTGTTGTGTCTCCCCCCCGGCCTGCCGGGCTTGCTGGGGGGTATTGACTTCTTTGCAGCCGTTCTTCCGGGTTTCCGGCCCTTTGCGGCTGGTGCGCCGCCTCCCGGTTCCTTCCGGGTCGCTGTGCGCGTCTCCCCGAGCCTGGCCGGGTGGGAGACGCGCTGCGCTGGTGTTTCATTCCCGGATCCGGCTGTTGGTGTGGGGGCCTTTCTGGAGCTGCTCGGGCCCCCGCTCCGGGTGAGTCCCGCTTTGCGGTGTTTTTTTTTGCTCCCCCTGTCCGAGTGTGGTTTCCTGTTCACCGCTGCAGCCGAGTTTTGTCAGGCGGCTGCAGCGTGTCTTGCCGGTTGCTCTGTTTCTGCAATGCTGCGCTGCTGGCTTTGTGTCTGTCTCCTTGCAGGTTTTGCTCTCCTGCCTCGGATGTCTCGTGGATGCCACTGCGGAGTCCTGCCTGTGGAGACGGCGTTTCTCAGGAGTTTTTTCTTGGGGTGCCTATGCAAGATGCCTCGGATGTCTCATACCTACCAATGCTGTGTCCTGCCTGGTGATGCGGCGTTTTTCTCGGCAGTTTGCTTGTGGTGCCTGTGCATGTCACATTCCTGCACATGCTGCCGGCTTTGGGGCTGGTGTCCCGAGTCCTTGTTGGTTCCACATCCTGTACTTTGCTGTTGTCATTGTACTGGTTTTACCCCCGTCTTGAGTTTGTCGTGTTGGCGGGGTTTCCTGTGTGTTGCCACTCTCTGCTCCCGACGTCGGTGTGAGGTTGGCCTGTGGCTTTCTGTCCAGGGTGCGCACTGTTCAGTGGATTGCTTTGTACTGCCTCACTTTTGTGGGGGGGGGCTACCTACCTCTATGGTGGGGCTGCTCTGTCCCTGCCGATCTGCCTGTCGTGCCCTTTCGGATTGGTCGGACGACTTGGCGGTGGGTGGTCCAGGTTCTGGTCTCGGCGGGGGTGCTCTTCCTCCGGTGCTCGACGGTTCTCCTTTCTCGGGGTTCCTTCCGACTTGGCGGGGGTTCCTCGGAGTCTGGGAGTGGTTGTGTTCTGTTGGCTGCCTCTGCCGTCTTTGGTGCTGCCGCCCTTTGTTCGTGCCTCCCTTCGACTCGCCACGCTTCTTGGTGGGGCGCTGGGCTTTGGGTCTCGGTTTCTGGGGTGATTTCCTGGGCCCGGGTCTGGAGGGGTGTGTTCGCTGCTGCCTGCCGTGGTGGCTGGTTGGGCTGTTTTTTGGCCCCTGTTTTGTTCTGGGTCTGGTGGCTCTGTGATCCTCTTCCCTTCTGGGTGTGGGGTTTCCTTTGACCTTCCTGTGCACTTGTTGTGCGGGGGTCTGTGTGAGAAGCTGTGCGGGGTACTTTCCTTGTTATCCTTGCTGCCTGTTCCGCTGCGGCTGGGTGTGGGTGCCTTTCTCCTTGTCGTGGGCTCCTCGCTGCCGTGTTGCTGCTCGTCCGCCTCCTGGGTTGCCTTGGCTGGCGCTTCCTTTCGCTGTGTTGGTTGGCGCTTTGCCCTCTGTCGGTCCTCCGGTCCCCTGTGCGGCGTCTGGTTGGCCTCCGCTCTGGCGGTTTTTCGCCTCTGTTTGGTGTCGGGGCTTGCTTGTGGGCTCTGTGCTACCTTCCCTTTTGGGGTTTCCTGCTGCTGCTGTTTCGGGGGTCCGCGCTCCCTTCGGCTGATCCCGGTTCTCCTGTGGTGGACGTTCCGTGGGTCTGTTCCCTTGGTTCTCTTCTTCGAGGGTTCCCCTGCTCTTGGCGCCTCTGGGGGTGTTTGCCCTTTCTGTTTCTGGCTTGGGTTCCGGTCGCCTCTGTGGTGGCTGGTTCTTTTTGCTGCTCCTGCCTTTGCTTGCTTGTGGGTTCCCTGTGTGGTTGGGGTTTCCCTGCCTGCTGGTTTGCGCCTTGCCCTCTGGTGCTCTGGTGCCGGTGTCTCTTCTTTTTATGCTTCGGCGGCCTGTTTGGGTTGCCTTCTGCTCCGGCTCTCTGCCCCGTCTGGTGCTGGGTCGTTGTTCCTACTTCTTGGGCCGCTGTGCGGTGGGTCCTGTGGGCTCCCCTCGTTCGGGTTGGCCTGCCGTCCTGTTCTTCCTCGGTGGTCGTGCCTCCTCTGCGGGCTGGCTGTTGTGGCCGCTGCCCTGCTTGGGGATCCTGGTTCTTCCCTTCCGGGTTCCTGGTCCTGTCCCTCCTTTGCCTTGGCTGCGCCTGGTTCCTCTCGTGGGTGCCGTTGGTTCTTTGGGGTGCTCTCTACCCTCTGCCTCTGCTTGGGTAGCTTTGCTGCCTTGGGTCCGGCTGTTCTGCTCCTCCCCGCCTGTGCCTGTTGTCGGGCGGGGTGCGTAGTGGGGGCCTGCTTGGTCCTTCTGGTGCTGTGGCCTTCCCTTTGCTGGCTGTTTCCTGGCGTCCCCTCCTGTGTCTGCTGGGCTGTCTGCCTGGGGCCTCCTGGCGGCTGCAGGGTCCTGTCTTGCCTCCTGTTCTCGGGGTTGGTGTGTTGTTCCCGCGCTCCGCTATCTGCTCGGTGGCTTGGTCTGGCCTGGTGGGTTTCTGCCTGGCGTCCTGGAGCTGCGGGGTGCGCTTGGCTTCTTCCTTTGGTTTTCTTCCCTGCCTCTTCTGGTGATGGTGCGGGGTGGCCGTTGTTGTTGCCTCTCCTGGGCCTGTGGGTTTTTGGCTCGCTGGTTGTCTGCTGGGTCTGCCTCCCGGCCTGTAGGGCTTGCTGGGCGGCATGGCTTCCTCCTGGCCGGTGTTCCGGTTTCTCGGCCCTTTGGGGCGGGGGCTCCGCCTCCCCGTTTCTTCCGGGTCGCTCTGCGCGTCTCCCCGTTGCTTGGCCGTGTGGGTGGCGCGCTGCGGTGGTTGCTGTGGACTGCGTTTGCTTCTGCTTGGCTTTCGGCCGTGGCTTTCTGTGGTGGCCTGTTGCCTTGGGATTCCTCCCTGTTGGCTCCTGTTCTGGGCTGGTCTGCCTTCTGTTTGTGCCTCCTGCTCTGGGTTGCCTGGTTGTGCTCTTTCTGCGGTCCTGGGCTGCCTGGTGGTGTCTCTTCTGGGGGTTTCATGGGTGGCTTGGCGCTTCTTTGCGGGTGCCCTGTCTGCCTGTGGGGTGGCTGGTCCCTGTGTCGTGGGGTTCCGGTTGCTTGTGGGTGTGGTGTGTTCCGGTCTGGTGCTTGTTTCTGGCCGTCACGCTGTTGCCTTCTTGTTTGCCCTTCTTGCCTCTTCTGGGGTTCGTTGGGGCTTCGGCGGGGCTGTTGGCTCCCGGGCCTGTGCTCTGTTGGGGTCTTGCCCTCTTTGTCCTTCCCTTGTTTTGGGTTGGTTCTGCGGGTTGCTTTGGCTTCGGCTTTGGCTTCCTGTCTGTTTCCTTGGTTGCGGCTTTTCGCCGTGCGGGGTTCGTCCCCTGTGCTTGCCCTGCATTGGGTCTTGCCGGGCTGTGGGATGTGGTTTGCTTGTGCTTTCCTCCCTGGCTGCGGTTGCTTCTGTGAGGTCCTCTGGGGTGGTTTTGCCTCTGTCTCTCTGGCCTCTGGGTTTCTGCCCGGTCCTTTGCTTGGGATGTTTGGGGTCTTTGTGCCTGGCCCTTTTCTGGTTTGGCTTGGCTTGGCTGTGGTTGTTGTGTCCTTCGTGGTTCCCTTGCTGTTGTCTTGGGTCCTCCGGGTCCTTGGCCCGTCCGGTTGCGCTCCTGCTTTGGTGTTCAGGTTTGCCTTCTTCGGGCTGTTGATTCCTGCTCCCGTTTCCTCCGCTTTGGCTGGAGTTCTGTTTTGGGGTTCCTGGGGTTCCTTCGGTTCCCTTTCCTCTTTTTCCGGGTCTCTTTGTCCTGGTTGGTTGCCCTTGTTGGTTCTTCCTGCTCGGGTTTCCTGGAGGTGCTGGTTCCCTTTGCCTTGTGTCCTCGTCTTGCGGGGCCTGGTGGCTTGGCTTCCTGGGGTTTGCTCTTCGTTCCCTGGTGTCTGGGGTTTCTCTCTTTCCCTGGCCTTGGGCTCGGTCTTGCCTTCCGGGTCGGGTTCTGGTGGGCTTCCGCTGTTCTTCTTGTTGGGCCTTTGGTTCCTCTGGTCCGCTTGTCTCCTGCCTGTTCGGGCGTGGGTTGTCTTCTTCGGCCCGTTTCTGGTTTTTTGGCCTGGTGATTCTTGGCCTTTCTCTTTGTTTGGCCTCTCTTCTGCTGTTGTCCCCTTGCCTGTGGCGGATTGGGCTGTGCTCTCCCTGTCGCTGATTGGCTGTCGGGTGTTCCTGCGGTGGGCTGGTTGGCCTCTGTGGTGGCCGGTCTGGTCGTCTGGCTGTGCGCCCTTGCTCTTGTTGGGTGTCTGCTGGTCTGGTGGGGGTCCCTCTTGTCGGGGGCTCTGCCTGGGGTTTCCCCGGTTCTTCCTTTTTCCCTTCTGCGGTTGCTGCCTTGGTGTGGTTTCCTGGGTTGGCTTCTGTTGGGTTGGGAAGGCCGGCTTTTTCTGCTTTGGTATTTCTCCATAAGTTCTGAATGGGCCGAGGACATAAGGGACCTGGGGGTAATGCTCTATTACTTACCGGTAATCTTCATTACTCCTGGTCCCGTTGTCCTCGGCCCATTCATGCGCCCCTCCCTCCCTCCCGGGCGGCCGGCCTTCCTGTCTGAGCTTGTTTGTACAGGAGGGCTGCTGGGTAGATCCTACCTTTATACTCCCGGGGGGAGGGGCAGTAGGGATATCCCAGCATTCCTCTTGTTTTTATTTTCTGTCTGGAAGATGATTATCTCCATAAGTTCTGAATGGGCCGAGGACAACGGGACCAGGAGTAATGAAGATTACCGGTAAGTAATAGAGCATTCACAAGCCTCGGCGTCTTCAACCAAAATGACAGTAATGTTCTTTTTCCAGGCTTTGGTTGTGTTGGGAATAAAATAAAACCATAGCGCCGACTCTGAAGGCTGTGAAGCGAGGAGGCGCTTCGAGTCTCGGTGGAGGCGCTTCGAGTCTCGGCGGAGGCGCTTTGAGTCTCGGCGGAGACGCTTCGAGTCTCGGAGGAGGCGCTTCGAGTCTCGGTGGAGGCCGTTATACAACTGCCGCTCACGTAAAGCGCCTCGATACTTCGAAGGAGATAGCGCTATACAAGCGCGTGCACTGGTATGGAGTGCGGGGTAAAAGTAAAACAACAAGTATACCAACAAATAGAAAGTATGGATGGGCTGTAAGCCTCTTTTGTTTTTATGTATATATATAGTGCCCACACCATCAGTGCTTACTTCGCCCTGCGCGCATACACTTACATACCAAGGAAACCATGAGACATATTTGTGGGAAAGCAGTGGTGCAGGTTTATTCGCGTACAACACGGTGTGGCTCACTGGTTAGAGGTGGCAGACCTGTAAGCAGAGAACGGCCCGGGACCAGGGTTCAATTCCCGACGCGGCAGGGTCTTGGACCAGGGTCAATGGACTCGATAATTCTCGCCTCAGTGCCTACTCTAACCAGGGAACACACTCGGTAACTCTGGGCATTAAGCTTGCCTCATCTCCACAACGGCCCCCCACAGATGCCGGGGATGCCTGGTTTCACCCTGGAGATACCCAGAAAGGGACCATCTCACAGGGAAAACCAGGACGGGTTCCCCAGTGGTCTACAGCGCCAGGACACTCGGGTAGAGTAACAGTGCGCTTTACAAGTATCCCACATTTACATTTACATTTACTGATAGGTGGGTCATCTTACAGGCGATCCAATGCAGCAGCCTCTCGCTGACCCGCATGCCCAAGGAGCCATCTTGCACGGCGAGTCGATGCTCAGACGGTGCAGTCATTATCACTTTATTTTGTTAGACTCCCGCCCCCCCTGTCAGGGCGGGAGATGAGGCACACCCCCGGTCGGTTCAGGCCCCCCGACCGCCCGAAGGACTAACGGGGCGCCGACGCTGTTTCCTGGAACCCCCTCGGCTCCAGGTTCTTGGCTCGGGCACCCTACTGTGCCAGGCAGAGGTATTTAGACTGTATCCTTCTGCCGCAGAGGTACCCCTACTGTCCATCTGCTTCCAGATCGCCCTGTACTCCGCCACAGCTCTAGAGGAGGCTTCCGTCGATGACAGAGCCCCCCACCCACCTATCTACCTTATGACACTGTTTTGTGCACCTCTATCATGGTCCCCTTTTGTTACATGCACATCTATCGTAGTCCCCTTTGCCACACCACTATGGCGATATCTTAAACGTTCTTAGGACACGCCCTTAGTTCCATAAGCCGCACCTCATTTGGGGATTGCGTGGACACGCCCTTAGTTACAGAAGCCGCACCTGAGATGCGTAGGTACAGGTAGAAAAGACACCTTCGTACACAGGGTGCTGTACTTGTTTGAGCCTCAAAGTGCCTTATTACATACTGGATACCCAGTTGTCGCATGGTAACGCCCCATCTGAACCTGCACGCACTTAATTATGCTACGAGGGTAGGTCCCAATCACACAGGACAGGTTACCCAACATTGCTCTCGCCACCTTGGGACCTGAATAACCCATAATCCACGCACTTAATTATGCTACAAGGGTAGGTCCCACTAACACAGAACTGGTTACCACAACATTGCTCTCGCCACCTTGGGACCTGAATAACCCATGATCCACTGACTCAGGGCGCCCTCTTAATATGTACCTGGCCCAGGGCCCTCCCCTTTTGTGAATGACCCACTGAACCATCTGTTTCTAGTGGTTTGCCTGTATTAAATTAAGCGCTATGAAAAGTAACGCAATTCTGCACCGGTGATACATGTTCTTGAATATGTTTCCCAATTTAGAAGGACCAAGTTCATTCTGCCATTGCTGCTTTACACTCACTGACTATGGGATGGTGGTGACGCATATGATATTCATGTATAGGCATGGGCACTCCACGGGGGCCTAATCCAACTCTTCAAAGATGGGTAACGCGAGTATTATGCTATAGACATGTTATTGGCAGTTAGAGAATACTGCTCATATAGGCTTCCCGGCGCCTGAAGCGCCTGTCCACGGTCAACCGTGACAATCATACCAGAGATTGTTTACACAGAGCAACTCCCAACTCTCTTTTAACAATGAGAGTATCACCTTCCATTTGCCAATTGTTATCATTCCCTGACCCCTGAATACTGTTACATATAATTTGTGGGGGAACGCACTGCATAGAACAAAATAAGTAATAATATATTCCCCATCCCTATTGCACTAGCTATCAAACAGTAGCACGGAGATGCATGGTCTGGCTTCTGTTTCTGTTGCTAGTAACGATCACCTCGTTTGTGTGACGGTCCCCAACTGCGGTTTACGCGAGAAACCGTTTTCTTTACTGACCAATCTCCGTGAAACCCGTAATCTCCTGGTCCGAATGTTGTTATATTTCGGGAAGCAGCCCTCAACGTGCTATGACATCAACTTGGAGAGCAGTTACTCATACCTAGCTACACGGGGCTTGACATGTCAGGCTGCAGCATTGTGCATTGGTCTATGAATAGCGTGCACTTTTACCCGTAGGCGTCAGCGCTCTACACAATATGACCCGTTGTATTACCACAGGACGTGCTTAGCTCCAGTTCCAAATGAAAGTTAAATAGGCTGGTAGCAGGCTGTGTTATAACATAGGCGCATGCTCAGCTTCGGGCGTCTGGCGTTAACTTAATTAACAGACTAGCACATTTTTGAGCGAATTTAGGTCCCTTGAAAACCATTGGGAATCATAAGAATTCTGAGAGAATTGTTTTCATACTAGCCTGAAGACCGTGTCCCATTACCGTCAGAACATCTCGCCCTTACCAGCCCTCGGTAGGGCGGTACACTCAACACTTTGCTCCAACCTGACTCCCTGCATCATAAGAATTCTGAGAGAATTGTTTTCATACTAGCCTGAAGACCGTGTCCCATTACCGTCGGAACATCTCGCCCTTCCCAGCCCTCGGTAGGGCGGTACACTCAACACTTTGTTCCAACCTGACTCCCTGCATCGATCATGCGAGGGCGTGCGCGACCATTAGTTAGGCCGCATTCGCAGGGCATGCTCGAATGGGAAGGCACCCACACCCTTCACGATCGGACTACTGTGATTTCCATACGAGCATCCGGTAGACACCACAATGCGGCATTCAAACTACCTCGCGTGCCATCAGAGTTACAAGTCCCCCCGTGCTAACGTGTCCAGAGTACACTCCCGTGGTTCCATTCATTGTACACAGCGCATGCCAGTAATTCTCACCCGAGGGTGGGGCAAGGCCTCGCGTTAAGCAGTGCTTACGTTACATACAGTATCCTATCTACTGGACCCCATATCCGGCAACGGCCCTCACACGAGTGACCCTCCCTCAATAATAACCACTATCATCCCCACTGCAACGCCTGACTTTTATTTAGTTATTAATTCTTGTCGCATGTGATCTTATGTGGCGCGATCCTTACTCGAACGTATTCTACTGCACTCGATTACGTATCCCCACTGCATCGCACGACTTTTATTTTGTTATTACTTCTTATTATATATCGCAATCTTTCCTCGACCGTAGTCTACTGCACTCAATTACGTCCGACGTCACGATGATACCCGTTATCATCCCCACCGCACAGCACGGCTTTCCCTTTTATCTATTGCTATTGCACGCCATTTTATATAGCGCGACCTCTTCCCAACGTGGAGGCATGCAGATCGTTCTAGAGGACTGCTTTAATGCCTACTGCGGGTATTAGCAGGAAAATGTTCCAGCTTGTTGAGATAAGACATGGAGGACCAGACATTATCTTTGCCACTGCTTGTCTATAAATGGAATTTGGTATTCGTTTTAGAAGAAGACAGAGACATGACCTCTTTAAAGAGTTTGGCAGCATGTGCGCCTGCTAATTTATTTGCCGCAGATCACTAAAATTGTTCCATTGATCGAATTTCCGAATGCGAGCGATAATCCTGTCTAGTTTCGACAGGTCAGAGGTCACAGCACGACATAGCTGCAGCAGAGACATCATCAGATAGATCAGTATTACTATAAACGCTTAGCAAAGTTTGGCTTAAAAGCGAGCACGCTGCAGGCTCTTAGGGTTATGCTATTTTATTTTGAGGGCAACGAAAGTTCCTGCAGATGGGGAAAGTGCTGGATACACGTTCAAATGGACGCTAAGGCCTTGAATATGGGTTAGGCGTAATGAATTACCGAATGCCTGGGTAAAGTATTCGTACATTTAACGGCCCCCGCGTTGTTTGCGCTACCCATCGCACACCGTAATTATCCCATAAGAAAATTAATGTATGCGGTAATTAACTCACTTATATGTATCACAGAAGTGGTGTTTCTGCACTGCCTGCTGCTTATTCCTTGATATTTCACCCATACAAGTTATCAAGATGGGAAACAATCATCCCGTGAATTGTGTCTTTAGGCCATGCCTTAGTTGCTTCAGCTGCAATGTCCGAGGCATTCGAAACATTGGGGGGATGAACAGCGCGCGCTTCCCACAGGCGCATAACCAAGGGGGGGGTTGGGCCGAAGGACAGGTAATGGCGGTCGCATTTATGGCGCCAACACAGTCCCCCCGCCAATGCAACATGATCGCCCATAGTTCGGACCGGTAATGGCGGTCGCATTTATGGCGCCAACACAGTTCAAGGCCGCCTAGCGCATAAACCTTCAAGCATCGACCAAAACTATGTAGAGGCAGCGGCGGTTTGGTGCCAGTAGCGCCGTGAATGGCTTTCGGGACACGCACAGAACGCAGAAGACAACGGGCCACAAGGGCAGCCAGGTGAACTGCAAAGGCTATGTTGGTGCCAATAGCCCAGATAAATCTAGTTACACAACCAGCTTAATGAATCCACCAAACGTTGTAAATCACATACTAAACAGAGCAAATAACTGGTATCATCTGGCAACTGTTTCACACGCATGTGCAGGAGGAGCTGTGCATGGATGGATGGGTGGATAAATGGATAATCAAACAGATAAAGTGACCAACTAAGCCAACCCATCTACGGAATGTGAAAACCCCTCTGCAAATATCCAGGGATCCCTTCATTATCTACGACTATTCCACAGAGGTATCAGAACTTTTATGTCACCTAGCGAGTGGTCGCTAGGAAATGAAATAAATCACATGCCCGACTTATGACTATCTGTGTCGTTGTTACCATATCCGAGCGATAAAAGAAGGGCGCTTTTAATATGCTCAAACTATATAGTGAATGTAGTTAATTTGGGTAAATGCCAACATTGCAAATACAATAAGAACATAATACTGTGTGATATACCTCAGGGCATCCTTTGCCCAACCGTAATATAATGACATACTTATGTCAGTATATTATATACCTTCGTATTAGTTTCCTTTTTTAATGAGGACGGCGATGCAAGAGTCACTGGTGCTTCCGGGAGAGCCGCACATCCAGCGGGCCCAGATATGAAACTCTGCAGAAACCGGCCCCGAGAGAGGGCCCTCTGTGTGTTTGTGAAAATGATAAAATTACAGGAGACAGCCATGAAAAGACTGGGGTTTTACTGAAAAGACTGGGGTTTTACTGAAAAGACTGGGGTTTTACTGAAAAGACTGGGGTTTTACTGTAAAATGCACCGCTTCGCTCTGAAAGGTATCAGGAAACTAGTGCCAACGCTACAATTCTGCAGTACTGGGACCGGCTTTCGGTGGCAGGATTATTTGTAATTAGGACCTGCCAGCTTTCTGCCTTCCGAGGGCTCCGAATGGGGCTGTGTCGTAGGCTACAGCAACTCGGTCCTCACGGGACAACAGCGAAGCGCAGCACCTCTGTGGCTGCGCGGGTTTTACTGATATGCTAATCGGCAGGTGAACCGGGACCAATGAATGTGTGGTGCTTTCCGGAGCCTCCTCATTCAGTACCGGTTTTGTGGCAAGACTAGGAAATCCACTTTGTCGCTAGCAGCAGTAAAGAGAAGGCAGTGCTTTGTGATTCCCAAAGCCGCCCGACCATGATGGTGCAGTTGCATGTGCTTGTTAAACAGCAGATACGTGTATAAAGCTGTAGGCGCCCCTATCAAAAAATGGAAAACGCTGTTCCCTCTGAATTTATAAAAGATCAGGGCGCTAAGGGAGCTCGGTGAAGCCTCTGAGCGCTATCGTGTCCAATCAGACATTCGCTCAATATGACACACGAGTTGGATCCTAGCAGGTCTGAACTAACAGAACAACTTCCGGCTACAACCACCTACCATGAATTCTCCCGGCGGAATCGGGGCACGCGGCCACCGTTGAACTTAAATGCGCGGGCTTTACTGCATAGCGCAGCACCTCTGTGGCTGCGCGGGCTTTAATGATATGCTAATCGGCAGGTGAACCAGGACCAATGACTGTGTGGTGCTTTCCAGAGCCTCCTCATTGGCAATCGAGACCAACATTTATTTATGGCACTTGTGCCCGTTTTGTAATTGAGGTAATGAGGTCGCAGCATTTTGCTACCCTGAGGCGAATGTGCCAGACGCTATTTGGCGGTGCTAGAGCGCCTCGTATACCTCCCAACGGAAGTGAAACGAGAGACAACGAGCAAGATTGTAAATAAACCTCTTAATGTGATATTGTACGCCAAAGCGATCGGCATGTGTACTAAAAACGGGAAAGCGGGGTCATGCCGATAAAACGTGTATTTAGGTATTTGTTTTTCGACTGATGCGTGCAGCGTTTCAGCTGCCTCGCAGCGCTGGTTTTAATTCTGTGTCAATGACAACAATCACCAGCACAACGGACACCGCCCGGCTGTCGTGGGGCAGCCCTTGCGTGGATTGGCAAGTTAAATAAAGCGCCAATGAATTCACAGCCACGTCCAGGATGAACCGGGATTTTCTCTGCAGCGCTATCTCCCAAAACTCGTATGCCAGTTACTCGATCAACGAGACACCGTTTGTAACTGCCCAATTGAGACGCCACCCGTGAGCAGGGATGTGTCTTCCATAAGGAACCTTGCGGAGGCAGGAAACTACATTTCTTTTGTTTATTTAAAACAGAGACCTACTAACTATGAATACTTGTTTGATTAATAAATTCATCACAATTGTGGACATGCAGCAAATAAAACGTAAGTCAGACAGTTGCTAAAACGTCTGGGGCAAGAGAAAAGAGCTTAACTGAGTTTCCGTATCCTCCTGCTCTTTTAAAAGCAAACCTAAATGCGGCCATTTTTACACTGATTTATGGAAAAACACTTCAATCTGGTAGCACAGGACATCCATTTCAAACAAAATTCGCTAGTGGAAAAAAGGGGGGGTGCTCGCAGGTTATCGGGTTTACCCGGGTTAACCAGTTCGCATACAATCCCCATTGACTCGTTCGTTATGCACGGCCGTTGCACCGGAGCTGCCTGTTCCGCAAAATTCACTGCTACAGAAAGGCACACCTCTGATCTAACGCGAACCAAAGGGTCTATCGATTTTGGCATGGTAACGTAGGGTTTAGGAGCTTCCCGCCTCCCCACAGCCCCCTCATTTTACTAATCGAGTTGCACCGGCATTAGGTAACTCGGTTCTAGATTTTTTGCTAGCATAATAACTGCCACAGCCTATCCAACGCTGCGCCCTCTACCGCATCATTATTCGGTCATGAAGCGTCCACCACCGCATCATTTCCTGACCATTTTACAGCATACGGCATCAGGCCTATTTAGGTCACTGAAGCGCAACCGCAGGCACAGATGTGACACCATCCCAAGGCTCGAACCGTGGTCTCCCCTCCCTGTATTACGGCCCCCGGATATCTGAGCATTAACGAAGCTGCCTGGTTTAGGCAGGAAATGGCGAAGCCGATTTCCGATAAGGAAGGACCCACCCCGACTTCCCCGCACGGAACTGGCAGCACCGCGCAAATCCGACTGGAAACACCTAAAACTTTGCCTGTACAGGGCCTTCTCTGCCCTGGGCCTAATTGGCCCGTGTTCATTTTCCCGTCTACTCATCTAGCCAGGCTAGGCCATGATACCGTCCCCCTCAGCCCGCCCCCGTCGACCAGGAAGGAGCCCGCAGGCCCAGGAACCCTGTCGGCAGCCGCAGACCACAGGAGCAGACTCAATGCCTGGACACCCCTCCCGCACTCCGCGGCTGCACACAGGCCCCCCCGGCACCCGACTCCTTACATGGCGAGATGGACGGCTGCAACCTGACGCGCTTCTCCTCCTCGTTGCCTCCCATCACGCACTCGGCCCACCGGCCTCTGCTCCTAGCTCCGGACGAGGGAATTCGGGAATTTAAAAGTTTAAAACTATACAAGGGGATGGGAGGGAGACTCTTCTGGGAGGCCGCCTTACAGCGCAGAGCAGCCACGGCGCGGGAGAGAAAGGCCGAGCTGCTGTCTTGTTTTCGTCTGTCAGATTCCTTCTGACAGTGGTGAGTTTTTGGATACCGAGGCAGTAGCCTCATTACTCCACAATCATTTTGAATTTTTTTAGTCGCTGTTTAGATTGTCTTATTGATGTGTGACGCTTTGTCACAGTTGAGGTTGCATCACATGGTCATCTCAGTGATGGGCCGCGGGTAGCGGTCGATTGAGTATGCAGAATTGTCAGCATGTTTCCTCAGAGGGTCTTGTCTTTGTCCATCAAATTCCTTCTGATAGTGTTGAGTTTTGGTTGCTTGCCGAGGCTGTTATGCCATCTGGCAGCGGTGGGTTTTGTGTACCTGCCGGCGTTTGCCTTCAAGCAGTGCTGAGTTTTTGGATGCTGCGTTTCTGTTTCAGTTTCGCAAGGTTAGCGCTTCAATGGGACGCGGGTAGCGGTCAAATGGGTTTGTAGAGATGTCTGCGAGTTTCCTGATCAGTGGGTTTTCCTTTTGATCTAATCCTGTGTAGAATTTCCTGTTGAGTTTGAGGAGATGGTCGTCCAACATCTCAATCCCTAAGTCTCTGTGGAGGTCTGCTGTTCGTGTGAACATAGGTGCACCTGCTGCAATCCGTAAGGCCTTGTTCTGTACTTTCTGTAGGTCCATCCGAAGCTGTGGGCGGCAGCCACTCCAAACTGGCGAAGCGTATGTCATAGTTGGTCGAATTATTGCAGTGACTACTCGCACCTTGCTCTGCATGGGCATCGACTTAGTCTTCAGGAGTGGGTATAATGCAGCCAGTTTGGATGCTGCTTTCTGGCAGGTCTTCTCTATGTGGTTTCTCCAGCTGAGTTTAGAGTCCAGAGTCACCCCCAGGTAGGAGCTGCTGTTTTCCCATTTGACCTCGTCCCCGTTGAGGAGGATCTGTGGGTGTTTCCTGTTCTGCTTCCTGGTAAATAATGTTGCAGTGGTTTTGCCCGTGTTCAAGGTGATCTGCCAGTCGCTGTACCATTCGGAGAGTCTGCAGAGCGATGTCTCCAGGTTCTTAGCCACTTCCTTGTCGCTGAAGGATTGAGAGATGACCGCAACATCATCTGCGTATAGGGCAAGATCAGTCTTCTTCAGGTCCGTGGGGATGTCGTTTGTGAATATGTTGAAGAGGAATGGTCCTAGGATTGATCCCTGAGGCACTCCAGCAAGAATTGGGCGTGGCGATGAGCATTCTTCTCGCACTGCCACGTGAAAGGTCCGCTTTGTCAGGTAGCTGGACAGTAGCTTGACCAGGTAGCTGGGAAACTGGAGCTTGATAAGTTTATAAAGCAGTCCCTCGTGCCATACTCGGTCAAATGCTTTGGCTACATCCAGAAAGACTACTCCGGTAGACTTGTTGATGTTGAAACCATGGCTGATGATGTCCACAACTCTGAGGAGTTGGTGATTGGTTGAGTGATCTTTCCGGAACCCAAACTGTTCTTTAGCAAGGAGGTTGTTGCTTGTCGCAAAGTCCACGAGACGGGCGTGGATGACTTTTTCAAAGAGTTTTGATAGGCCAGATAGCAGACTTATGGGGCGGTAATTTGCAGGGTCTCGCAGTGGTTTCCCAGCCTTGGGGAATACGACGACTCTTGCTTCTTTCCAGGTGTTTGGGAAATACTGGTGCTGCATGCATGCGTTAAATATCTCAGCAAGGTGATCCACTGCAGTATCTGGTAGCATCTTGATGGCTTGGTTGACTATTCTGTCCTTCCCTGGTGCCTTGCCGTTTTTTAGTGTTTTTGCCAGGGCCAGTAATTCGCCCATTGAGCATTCCTCAATGTGTGCAGTTTCTGTTTCTGGTGGGTGCTCCCGGTGATGCTTGGCGACCTCTTGCTCTACTTCTGTTGCCAGTTTGCTTGCCTGGTTGGGCCTGAATGATGCCTCCAGCGTGTCAGCGAAGACCTCAGCCTTATCCCTGCTGCTGCATGCCAGGTGAGTCGTCCCTTGTATCGGTGGGTTTGGTTCCTTCTTCCCAGTCAGGCGGCGGGTCATTCTCCATAGAGAGTTATCTGAGTCCTTTAGGTTAGCTGTAGCTGCTTCCCATTTTTCGCCTCTGTGCTGGCTTATTTGCATCTTCAGCTGTCTTGTCAGTTCATTATACTTCTTCAGCAGGTCGGGGGTGCAGTTCCTTTGCCACTCTCTGCGGGCTCTGTTCTTGGCAGCTATTGACTGCTTGATGCCCTTCGGGAGATCGTAGATAGAGCATCGTTGTAGTTTCTGCTCTGGAATGCTGCGCTCAATAGCTGTGTGGATTGAAGCTGTGAAGTGGTGAATCGCCTGGTCAATGTCTTCAGTGCTTCGCAGGGGACCAGGGACCAGTGTCTCCTCCAGGCATCTCTTGTATAGGCACCAGTCCGCCTTCTTGAAGTTGTGCCTGATGCCCTGCTGCTGGTCTTCAAGTACGTCTCCAACTGTGATCAACACTGGGTTGTGGTCGGATGTCAGCGCTGTTAGGGTTTCAAGCTCCATAGACTGGGAGAGATTCTTCATGACCACAATGTCCAGAACATCCGGTTTATGCAGTGCAGAGCCTGGATAGTGTGTTGGTTGAGTCGGGCCGGCCACTACAAAGTCCTTCTTCTTTGAGTGGGCAAGTAGGGCGTGTCCTTTGCTGTTTCCCGTCCGAGAGTTCCAGCATTTGTGCTTGGCATTAAGGTCACCTCCAATTATTGTTGGGATGCTGGGGTCCAGTAAAGCATCCAGGTCCTTTGGGCTTAGCTTGCCTGGGGGTGAGTAGGCGGCGATCAGCCGCAGCGGGCCTGCAGATGTCTGGATCTGTATGCCAGTTGCTTCAATGCTCCCAACTGGTGGTAGAGAGATCTCGTGGTGCTTCACTTTTGTGCTGACGATCACCGCTGTTCCTCCGCCCTTGGCTCCAGTGGTGCGATCTGTGCGGTATACCCTGTGGTTTGCTAGGGTAAGCTTCTGGCTTCCTTGGAGATGAGTCTCAGAGATAAGCGCCACACTCACGTCCTTAGTTTCCATCAGATGTAGGAGTTCGTCAGTTTTCTTCTGAATGCTGTTAGCATTCCACATCATGAAGAGAGAGTTTCTTTTAGTTTTTGCTGCCATTGGAGTTGCTTTCTTCACCTGGGAAAAGTCCGGCGATGATATTCGCCACCATTGTCACCACGGGGTGGATGTCCATGTCTGCGACGACTTTCGCAATCTTCACAATGAGTTCCTGCCAGTTGATGGTTGAGCCTATTCCACAGGATGGTCCCGGTGCGGTTGTTGGAGGTGGGCTGGTTGAGCCTGTTCCACAGGATGGTCCCGGTGCGGATGTTGAAGGTGAGCTGACTTGTTTCGGTACCATGACGTCCGCGTATGTCCTTCCATCCACGTGTGCATCTCTACTGTCGTCGGTTGTATTGGGGGTTGGGATCCTGTGTTCCAATGCAGGTCTGCGGTTGTAGGTCTTCCTTTGACGCTGGTCTGGTGCTGATGATTGTTGGGAAGACCTTTGTGGTTGTGGGGGTGGCTTGCGGTGTTCAACCTTCTTTGCATTCTGTAGGTAGGGACAGCCGCGATAGCTCGCTGGGTGGGGTCCTGCGCAGTTGGCACACTTTGCTGGTTCGGTTTCCCGGTTCCTTGTGCATTGGGTGGAGGTGTGTTCGCCTCCGCAGCGTACACACTTTGGCTTCTGTTGGCAGAAAGCAGAGGTGTGCCCCAGGCGCTGGCAGTTGTAGCACATGTCCTCGTTTCCCTCTAGGTGCTTCTGTGGTTACGATGCAGCCGCAGAGCCGTGTGACTGCTGAGAGGTCCGCTGGTTTCCCGTCGTGGCTTGCTGACAGGGTTACGACAAAGAGGGGAAATTTCTTGCTCTTGTCTGCTGGAGAGGCAATCTGTGCGATATTTTTGACTGGAAGCCCGCGTTCAGCTAAGTCCCCAGTGATGTGCTCAAGTGATGCATTTGCTGGGAGTCCCCGTATTACAAAGCGCTGGGCTTTTGCAGTGGTCATTGGAAAGGTGTAATACTCCATTTTCTGTTCGGTGAGTGTGCTGGTCACGCTCCTGTAGTCTTCAGGGGTGGTGAGCATAATCTTGGCGTGGTCTTGCCTGGGCTTGATCGTGTAGGGGGAGTCGCAGTGTTCATCCAGCATCTCCACGAGGTCCTTGTGTGTGGGTAAGTTCTTCAGGATGATGGGGGGGATCCGTAGTCTTTTTGTGGGACCTGGAGAGGTCCCTGGTTCAGCTGCCCCGTGGTCCTGAGGGTTGGCGTCGCAGTCCTGGGTAATTTGGAGAGCCTGATAGCGGTTTGAGGTTGAAATTGTAGGACTGATGAGAGGTGGGCGGGCAAGCTTTGCATGTTTTTCCGGCGAGCTTGGAATTGAGTCGCGTCCCTTTCTTTTTGCCTGAATGCGCCATTCCGTGTCGTCTCCGGTGTTGCAGGGTTGAGTCCCGGCGTCTGCATCCATGGTTGGTGCTGCTTGGTGGGGGGGCTGTGGGTCGCCTTGGGTAGACATAGGGTAGTAGCTATGGGGCTTCTACGGGTATAGTAACACTAAGTTTTTTGCTAAGAAAAACCTGAAATTCACAAACAGTGTTGCTAGGGAGTCGCAAGATCCAGAATATCTAAAGGTCAATTGATGCAAAACCACAGTCTCAGAATCAGCTGTTGTAAAATCACAAAAGCAAACAATGCAGGAGAATAGCACAGCGTATAGCAGGTCAGAAAGCGCAGGTAGCAAATGATGCAAAACCACAGGTTCAGTAAATGCAAGTTCACAAATGCAGGAAATGCAATAGAATATTACAAATACTAAACAATGCAAGGGAATAGCACAGCGTTTAGCAGAGGCGCAGGGAAGAAACGATGCGAAAACCACAAATTCAGTTAATACAAGGTCACAATTGCGAGCAATGCAGTAGAATATGATAGTGTTTACCAGGTTAAAAAGCACAGAATCAAATCACAAGTGCAGTTTTAGCAGGTACTCACTGTTTTGTTGAACCCCGGCAATCCAGCGGCGATTCTCCGGAAGACAGCACGCCCCACGGCAGGAACAGTCAGTCCAGGTGGATGGGTCTGGGGGAGGGTCTGGGGGAAGCCCTTGGTATTCTCAGGCAGTCAGCCTGCTTGCCTGCCCCCCTCTCTGGTGCGCAGCCTGGCCCCGGTCAAGCCAGGGAGACGCAGGCCCAGCACCCAAGAGGAGCTAGCTGTGAAATGGGGCTAGCTCTTCTCCTTCCCCTCCTTGGTGCGCAGCCTGGCCCCGGTCAAGCCAGGGAACGCAGGCCCAGCACCTTAGAGGAGTGGGGAGAGAGAGCGTGGAGCGAGGGAGAGAGAGGCCCTAATCAGGTGCTGCCATCAGCTGGAGCTTCCCCTCCTTGGAGCGCAGCCTGGCCCCGGACAAGCCAGGGAACGCAGGCCCAGCACCTTGGAGGAGCAGGCAGGCAGCGAGGCGCGAGGGCGGGGGGGGGGGGAGAGCCCTAATCAGCTGCTGCTCATCGTCACGATCTGAAACTGATCCGATTGGAAGTGAACTGAACTGAAGTGAAGTCTGAAGACAAAAAAAAAAAAAAAAAAAAATCAGAAAGGCCGAGCCTAGCTGCTGGCCAGGTATATACTTGGAAGCGCCCTCCCCCGTCCACAACGAGCCCTCCCCATTGGCTGATGGCCGGGGGGCGGCACCGGGGGGCGCGCTGCAGGCTGCGCTTGCCAGATGTGTGGGACTAGGGCGCTGTCCCCCCATACTCCCCTTCGTGTCGTGGTGCCAGCGGCATATTTTCTTAAATACAAAAGAGTTTGCAAGCTCAGCGCAGGCGAAACCTAGCAAGTCCAAAGATCCCTTGGACAGGTGGTGGGTGGGGCTAGGCCTGGCTGCCAGGCTCTCTCCCAGCAGGAGTCCTGTATCCCTTGAGTCATATGGCTGCCTCTGGGGGTACCCTGGTGTTGTAGTAATAATAATAATAATAATAATAAACTTCTTTATTCGGCTTATTCACAAAGGAAAAACCATAAAAGATACAGTTGATAATACACATTACATTTTTGCGTGAATAAGAAAGAAAAAACACACAGTTTCAGGAAAATTCATAGAAAGAACTGATAAAATAAAAGAGGATTAATTATAAAAAGTTTCATCAGAAATCAGCTCAGAGAATCGTTAATGAGGGCAATTATACGTTTTTCCTGTGCTTCATGATGCATTTTAGAAAATTGCTCACAAAATAACAGACATTTTCAGTTTCCAACATTTGGAGTCTAAGAGGAGCGGGCCTGCATTGTCTCAGTCCCCAGCTCCTCAGTATTGGTAGTAACCAGATTTTTCTATGCGGTTGATGAAATTTGCAAAGCATAATCACATGTAGATTGGATTGTATTGATACGTCATCACACGGACAGGGTGGGAGAGTAGTTTCCCAACAGTTTTTCAATGGAAACGTAACCAATCTAAAAAAAGTGTTTAGCCTGAATCTAGTTATTAGCATTCTTTCATATGTTGATAATTGAAGTGACAGATACGGATGGATGCCATGGGCTATTTGTACCATATTCGCATGGACTACCGCAGTTTTTAATGATTCAGATGCCAATCTTAGAGACTCCAAGTGTCTTAGTGCTAATTGTTTGAGGTCTCTCTTCGAGATATCCGTTATAGATTCTGGTTCAAGGAAATAGTTCTCAAGCCCTAGATCCTTGAAGAAATCTCTTATATATGTAAGCCATTTTACTTTAGAGGATTTGTCGAGGGCCATCGAGTCAGCAATGATGGACTGGGTCAGCGTGTTTTTTTCAGATGTCCAAATGCGCCGCCACAGCATCAGTGGTTCAGTTTTAATTAAGTCCTCTATATACGGTATTCCTAATTCCAGGTGCATGGCATAGGTAGAGGTACCTTTCTGGGTGGCTAGGAGAAATCTAAGGAAAACGTTTTCAGCCTTCTGGATGGAGCTAGTGTCGGTGTATCCCCAGACTCCCGCACCATATAGGGCGATAGCCTGGCATTTGGCATTATAAATTTTCAATAGCTCCACTGGGGGCCTTTTTCCTAATCTCTGAGAGAAGCTCGTCAGAGCGGCTATTGATCTCTTAAGGAGATGACCCCTTGTATCTACTGCTGGCTTCCATGTCAGTTGATCATCTATCATGATGCCCAGGTAGGGGTATTGGGGGGTAACCTCCAGCTTTTGGTTATCGAGGTAGATGGCCTTTGTTCTTTTCTTCCCCCTGCCTGCTGTCATGACAAAAGTTTTCTTCACATTCACCCGCAAATCCAGGTTGCCCATGAAAGTCGTATACCTATTCAATGAGAGCTGAAGCTCGCGTGGTGTGCGCGCCAGAATGACGGCGTCATCCGCGTAGAGCAGGGCTGGAATCAGGCGCTGATTTATGCGTGGGAGATCCTGAGCCCCCCTCAACATCTCCCCCTCCAGGCCATTAGTATAGAGTGAGAAGAGGAAGGGGGCCAGGACACATCCCTGCCTGACTCCACGCCCTACGCTAAACGGGGCTGTCAACTCGCCATTCAGGCCAAATCGCACTCTGGCCGTTGCACCGGAATAGAGTTTCCTCAAAAAATCCAAAAGAGATGGTTCTACTCCCAATTGGCGTAGGACCGTCCACAGTTTTGCGTGCGATACACAGTCAAACGCTGCGGAGAGGTCGACAAAGACCATGTAGATCTTCGTTGCTTTGGCCTGTGTGTATTTTCCCATTATTAAAGTGAGATTGAGGACCTGTTCCACTGTTCCGAAACCCTCACGGAAGCCAAACTGGATATCAGAAATAATGCCTCGATCCTCACTCCACTGCTGGAGACGCTCTAGGATAACTCTCCCCACTACTTTCCCGAGCGAGTCCAGCAGTGAGATGGGACGATAACACTTCACGTCTTGGCGGTCCCCTTTTTTAAAGATCGGGACCATTATTGACTTGGTCCAGGAACTTAAAACTCCCTCATTCGTCGCCGCCATGCACACTCTTGTTATAATGGGGGCCCAGAGATCTAGGTTATTTTTAAAAAAGTCCACTGGGACCCCGTCAGGGCCTGGAGCTTTACCCGATTTGCTTTTCTGCAATGCTTCCAAAAGGTCAGAAATATCAAACAGAAGCGGGATGGGGTACTGTGCTTTTGGGAGCAGTAAGTCTGTGGGTGAACTACTTTTAAAGATCTTAGAAAAGTGTGCAACCCATGTGTGCTCATCTATGGCAACTTCTATTCTGGGGGTGCCAGTGTCAGAAAGATATGGGGTTCTGACTGTACGCCAGAAGAGCTCACTATTTTTTGATACAGCACTGTTGTGAAGATCGTCCCAGAGTTTCTGCTTTAATTGTGCAATTCTCAATTTTCTTTCACCTATGTATTGACGCCTTGGGAGTTGAATTTGGGCTGCATCCCTCGGTTTGTTATGGATCGCCGATTTTAGTTTGGTTAGAGCGGTTGTGCAATTATGGGTAAACCACCCTTTCTTTTCAGGGTGATTTGTTATGGGTTTTGACGAGAGTAAATCCTTGATGAACTTTAAAATTTTATTGAAGTTCGTTAGGACTTCCTCATAACTTGAAGAGAGATCCAGACATTTTAAAATGTTTGGATATGCCTGGATTATCAGTTTTTTTGTAATGATAGTAGGATTAATTTTCCCCCATTTGATTGTGTAACCGTTCTGTTTACCGATCTCTATTTTATTCTGTGCGAGCATATTTACTATGGCCGAGTTTTGGGGTTTGAGCTCAGGTAAATAGAGATTAATCCTTACGGCTGAGTGGTCGCTGAGAGAATTGCCAATGATCCGAAAATCCTTAGCTATGCCTACCAGGCCGGAAGATAAAAAAATATAATCTACTGTTGTATGGTAGCCTCTACCCACATAGGTTGGATTGAGTGAATTAGAGACTGCGTTACGATGGTTAACAATTTGCAGGTCCAAGTCCGAGAGGATGGCATTTAGAGCGTTTCCCGCTTTATTGTGTGTGAAGTGTACTAATGGGGCCTCGAATTCATCCACCATCCCACAGCAGAGAGGGTTGGTCGTTAAACATGGATGGAGATTGAAATCTCCTCCCCATATTAAATGGGTTACCCCCTGACTAATTCTCCATTGATATGATTGTTTTAATCTCTTGTGTGCGTTACTAAGGAGATTTATGAATTGGTCTTCATCAAGGTTATTATAAAGATTGGTTAAGAAGATGGTCTCCTTGTTGGCAAAGGAGAGAGAGAGGATTTGATAGTTAGAATTCTGAAAAACTCTCGCCACTTTTAGGTGGGGTAAAGTGTTCGCTATGTAGGTTACTAACCCACCTTTGGGTCTTCCCATTATACTACTTACTGCTGGAACAAAGTAGGTTTTGTAACCTTGTAGGTGCAGCTCTTCTATTGACCAAGTCTCCTGGAGACAGATTATTTGATAGGGTTTTAGAAAGTTTTGTGCGGTCCCGTCCTCGATTTTGGAGCGCAGACCTGCTATATTCCAATAGAGTATAGAAATCAGGGGTCTCACAGCTTGTAATTGTGCTGCTGTGGATACAACTTCGGCTTCCGTGGGTTCCGAAGAGATATTTAGGTTCCTGGAGGGGGAGAGTACAAGCGAGTTGGTGGGTGCACTTTCGTTTGATGGTCAATCGACCATTTAAAGTCCACTATATCTATTAAACAACGGGATCTTATGCCATGGGTCCCACCGGGACTGGTCTCTAATCACCGGCCTTTGTTAGTATGGTCTCCTATCTGCCCAGCCTCCCCCTGATGACGTGGTCCTACTGTATGCCAGGAATAATCTGGGTCATAAAGTCTGGGGGGGCCGAAATATCTGGGATTCGATAAATCATCCTGTCGGGAGACTGGAACAGCCCAAGGAGGCTCTTGTTCCTGGGGAGGTCCGTTTATTTGCCTAAAAGGATAGAAAAAAGAAAGTGACTTAATTTTAATGCCTCCGTTTGAGGCGATGTCTTCCCAGGAGCAAATATAATCTACTATACGTGGGTCCTCAAAAGTGATCACTATGCAGTCCCCTAGGATCGTTTTTCTAGTGTTACCCACCCATGGAACCCTGGAAACAGATCTAATCCTTCCATGCCAGGTTGAAGGGATCGGTCGATTGGTCTGCAGCCAATGCTGTGCCTTGTTTGTTAGAGACCAGCCAGGTTCCGAGTTATGATCTGTTAGCTCAGGAACGCCGGCCATGACCACTACGTACGGTGAAGCCTCAGGTGAAAAGTCTGCTGGAGCTCTAGTCTGCCCTAAATTTTTGGCAGCGTTTCTCCTGGGCCTGACGGACGATGGATTTGGAGCTGAAGTCTGAGTGACCAAGGTAGATGATTTATTTGTAGTTTTATTGGCGGTTTTATTAGTGGTTTTGTTAGATGCCTCAATATTTGGGGCGGGTGTAATTAGTGGTCCTGGCGAAGCCTGTAAGGTAGTGTTTGTTGAAATACTAAGTATAGTCGGTGTAGTAGTTGAATGTGGTGTATTCAGTGGATTCGGTGTATTGTTAGTGGCGGGTACACTGGGGATTGTTATCTGAAGTGTCTTCTTTTGGGGATTTGACAAATTCGGGTTTACGTTTGTTGTCTTTATGGGGTGTGGTTTTTTAGTATTATTTTCCCCTATTTTTTGTGGCCCTGAAAGATGGTTGGGTTGTTGAGTTTTTGCGATTTTTAAGATCTGTAACTCCAACTGCGCTAGTCGTTGTTCTAGGGGTTGCAAGGATTGTTTAAATATATTAGCTATCTTATTTAGTAACAGCTGGGAATCCTCCGTATCATGTGGGCCCTTATGGGTTTGTGTGATAGTTGGTGAATGCAAAATTACCGGGATAGGTGTTTCGTTCTCTGAGTGATGAACTAACACTGTGACTCCTATTTGTTCCGCTCTATCTGATCGATCTTGTGGGGCGCTAGATATATGGGTCGGGTTGTTAGGTGTTGGGTGATTAGGGAGAACCCTTTTCTTGCTTATCGCCCCCTCCCTCCTTCCCCTTGCTATTATTTTTTCTATGGAGGAGTTTTGTGGTGAGGTTTGCGGGGCTAGGTCCGGTGTTTTTTCTAGGTCAAAGCTAAGCTGTGAGTCTGCGAGCTGGGACACTGATAGATCAATTGTGTTAGGCAAACTGCGTCTCTCTTGACTTGGATTTACCACAGCATTTGGGACTCCTACGGCTGGCGATCTGGCGTCCGCCAATATCCCCAAAGAGGATCTTTTGGCGAATGCCAGGTCCAAGGAGACCCTTTCTTGTATTAATGATATGCTTTGGTCTATGAACGTATTCGCCTTCGTGATGAAGTCGTCCATAGGACCAAGCATTTTGCCTACGCTACCCGGAGCTTTGGTTTTGTTTCCCCTAGTGACGACCATTGTAACTAATCAATGATACTGTTAGTAACAGCAATGAGGGGGGATAAATCCGGGTGAGAAGGAAAGAAAAGTGGTCCAGTCCAGTCTCTTACGTCCTCGAACGGCCTCAAACGGCCCGCTCTTTGCCCGGTCTTCGCCCCGGGCTCCGACCCGCGCGCGTCCCGCGTCGCGGTAAAGTTTGTGTTGCTTATATAGGTGGAGATTAGGGGGCGTGGCCGCCGGGGGAAGAGGCACCAGCTGCAAGGTGTGGTGGTTGCTGGGCCTCGCAGTCCCCCGGTAGGCTCCTCAGGCAGAATCCCTTGCTGAGCTCCTCAACCTGGGCAGGATCACGCTGGGAGCGAATGAGCTAACCGCCGACCGCGGTAGCGCTCCCACCAGCCGACACTGCATCAGGGAGTGCACCGGTAACGAGCGTTCTGGAGCAGATCCTCTGGTGAGCAAAAATCCAAGTAGTGAGCGGCACCCGCGGAGCGGGTGTCGCGAAAGGTGATAAGCGGTGGAGATTAGAGGGCGTGGCCACCGGGGGAAGACGCACCAGCTGCAAGGTGTGGTGGTTGCTGGGCCTCGCAGTCCCCCGGTAGGCTCCTCAGGCAGAATCCCTTGTCGAGCTCTTCAACCTGGGCAGGATCATGCTGGGAGCGAATGAGCTAACCGCCGACCGCGGTAGCGCTCCCACCAGCCGACACTGCCTCAGGGAGTGCTCCGGTAACGAGCGTTCTGGAGCAGATCCTCTGGTGAGCAAAAATCCAAGTAGTGAGCGGCACCCGCGGAGCAGGTGTCGCGAAAGGTGATAAGCGATGGAGATTAGAGGGCGTGGCCGCCGGGGGAAGAGGCACCAGCTGGAAGGTGTGGTGGTTGCTGGGCCTCGCAGTCCCCCGGTAGGCTCCTCAGGCAGAATCCCTTGTCGAGCTCCTCAACCTGGGCAGGATCACGCTGGGAGCGAATGAGCTAACCGCCGACCGCGGTAGCGCTCCCACCAGCCGACACTGCCTCAGGGAGTGCACCGGTAACGAGCGTTCTGGAGCAGATCCTCTGGTGAGCAAAAATCCAAGTAGTGAGCGGCACCCGTGGAGCGGGTGTCGCGAAAGGTGATAAGCGGTGGAGATTAGAGGGCGTGGCCGCCGGGGGAAGAGGCACCAGCTGCAAGGTGTGGTGGTTGCTGGGCCTCGCAGTCCCCCGGTAGGCTCCTCAGGCAGAATCCCTTGCTGAGCTCCTCAACCTGGGCAGGATCACGCTGGGAGCGAATGAGCTAACCGCCGACCGCGGTAGCGCTCCCACCAGCCGACACTGCATCAGGGAGTGCACCGGTAAGGAGCGTTCTGGAGCAGATCCTCTGGTGAGCAAAAATCCAAGTAGTGAGCGGCACCCGCGGAGCGGGTGTCGCGAAAGGTGATAAGCGGTGGAGATTAGAGGGCGTGGCCACCAGGGGAAGAGGCACCAGCTGCAAGGTGTGGTGGTTGCTGGGCCTCGCAGTCCCCCGGTAGGCTCCTCAGGCAGAATCCCTTGTCGAGCTCCTCAACCTGGGCAGGATCACGCTGGGAGCAAATGAGCTAACCGCTGACCGCGGTAGCGCTCCCACCAGCCGACACTGCCTCAGGGAGTGCACCGGTAACGAGCGTTCTGGAGCAGATCCTCTGGTGAGCAAAAATCCAAGTAGTGAGCGGCACCCGCGGAGCGGGTGTCGCGAAAGGTGATAAGCGGTGGAGATTAGAGGGCGTGGCCGCCGGGGGAAGAGGCACCAGCTGCAAGGTGTGGTGGTTGCTGGGCCTCGCAGTCCCCCGGTAGGCTCCTCAGGCAGAATCCCTTGTCGAGCTCCTCAACCTGGGCAGGATCACGCTGGGAGCAAATGAGCTAACCGCTGACCGCGGTAGCGCTCCCACCAGCCGACACTGCCTCAGGGAGTGCACCGGTAACGAGCGTTCTGGAGCAGATCCTCTGGTGAGCAAAAATCCAAGTAGTGAGCGGCACCCGCGGAGCGGGTGTCGCGAAAGGTGATAAGCGGTGGAGATTAGAGGGCGTGGCCGCCGGGGGAAGAGGCACCAGCTGCAAGGTGTGGTGGTTGCTGGGCCTCGCAGTCCCCCGGTAGGCTCCTCAGGCAGAATCCCTTGTCGAGCTCCTCAACCTGGGCAGGATCACGCTGGGAGCAAATGAGCTAACCGCTGACCGCGGTAGCGCTCCCACCAGCCGACACTGCCTCAGGGAGTGCACCGGTAACGAGCGTTCTGGAGCAGATCCTCTGGTGAGCAAAAATCCAAGTAGTGAGCGGCACCCGCGGAGCGGGTGTCGCGAAAGGTGATAAGCGGTGGAGATTAGAGGGCGTGGCCGCCGGGGGAAGAGGCACCAGCTGCAAGGTGTGGTGGTTGCTGGGCCTCGCAGTCCCCCGGTAGGCTCCTCAGGCAGAATCCCTTGTCGAGCTCCTCAACCTGGGCAGGATCACGCTGGGAGCAAATGAGCTAACCGCCGACGCGGTAGCGCTCCCACCAGCCGACACTGCCTCAGGGAGTGCTCCGGTAACGAGCGTTCTGGAGCAGATCCTCTGGTGAGCAAAAATCCAAGTAGTGAGCGGATTTTGTCTTAAATTAGTATTTTGTCTTAAAATAGTATTTTGTTTTGTAAGTTAGGATTTTGTCTTACATTAAACTTAAATTAAACTTAAGTTAAACTTTGGTTTTAGGACAAAATCCTAACTTAAGACAAAATCCTAACTTTACTACTACTAAATGCCTTCTGTGAATACCAAAAGTAGTACGTTTAGGATTTTGTCTCAGATTAGTTCAGTGAATCGGCCCCATAGTGTTTAACGCTCACTCAGTGCTCTAATGAGGTCAGCCTGAAGATTCTTTGTCCGTCAGGGAAGGGCGTGGGGCAGATTCAGGACGTGAGGCCGGGGTCATCTTTACAGCATTATAGGCCCCCGGGCAAAGCATGGAAAATTAGTGTTAAACTCTGGTCTGCATGGGGCCCCTATGCTCGCAGGGCCCCGAGGCAACTGCCCAGCTTGGCCATGCGTTAAGACGGCACTGGGTGTGGCACGTACTCACCTGTGCCTTGTTTTCTGGAATGCAGTAGTAAATGTATTTCGATGATAAAGGCAACCTGGCAGGTCTCTTCATTTCTACCTTTTCCCCTTTGGGGTCGGTCGCCGGGCCCTTTTCCTGCCGCTGCTACAGGTAAGTCGGAATCTTTTGAACCCAAAGAGTCTTACGTTGCTGCTCCTCCAGTGCCACCAGGAAAAAGACTCTGACCGCCCCTGGCACAGGGAGCCTGGTGCCCCACCCCTCCGACTCCATCTCAGACCGGCTCCGACGCGCAGGCGGCTCTATTGATTTTGTAGTCACAGCCCGGCCACCTTGGAGTACTTTGCTCTGAACACCTGGACTCTGTGGCTTCTTGCCCAGTCGTTGCCAGTCTCAGTCTTGGTACCAGGCATGGGGCGGGAGCAGAGAACCCCTCATGCTTACCAGGCTACGTGTGAAGGCCAGCTCACCCAAGGGCTGGGCAGAGGGTGCCACCCGCCCAGTTTTCTACCAGCAGGACAAGTATGTTAATGTCTGGGCCAGTAAAGAAAATAAGCAAATCACCTAAAAGCTGCACAGCTGCCAAGTTTCAGAGGTCCATGTGTGACGTGTTTCTCTACTCCAAGTTATTTCTTTGAATTCTGGGACTTGTAGTCCTGTCTTATAATTGAGAGAAGAGTAAACCTGTCCTGGAGCAGCAGATCAAGCATGGACCTGCGAACCTTGGCAGGACTTAGCGAGTATTTTTCCCTCTATCAGTACAAACTTTAAACCCTTCAAATGTGTTCAGGAGCTCCCTACGGATCCCTGACTGATAAAGTGAAAAAACAGACAGTAATGACATTGGTACAGACAATTTCATATAAGGTTGTACTTAAGAATCCTGCCCGGGTGTTCATGGAAATGACTGCGCGGTAAAGGATGCGTCACTTCCTGCGGGGGGGGGGGGATGCCTTCCGATTGTCTGAAGCTGAATTCAGACCCAGCATTAATGCCTCCTGCTGGACCAATGGAATGACCAATGGCATGTCCAAATGCATGTCCAATGGCATGTCCAATGGCATGTCCAATGGCATGTCCAACGGCATGTCCAACGGCATGTCCAATAGCATGTCCAATGGCATGTCCAATGGCATGTCCAATGGCATGTCCAATGGCATGTCCAATGGCATGTCCAACGGCATGTCCAATGGCATGTCCAACAGCATGTCCAACGGCATATCCAACGGCATGTCCAACGGCATGTCCAACGGCATGTCCAATGGCATGTCCAATGGCATGTCCAATGGCATGTTCGATGGCATGTCCAATGGCATGTCCGATAGCATGTCCAATGGCATGTCCAACGGCATGTCCAATGGCATGTCCAACGGCATGTCCAACGGCATGTCCAACGGCATGTCCAATGGCATGTCCAACGGCATGTCCAATAGCATGTCCAATGGCATGTCCAATGGCATGTCCAATGGCATGTCCAATGGCATGTCCAATGGCATGTTCGATGGCATGTCCAATGGCATGTCCAATGGCATGTCCAATGGCATGTTCGATGGCATGTCCAACGGCATGTCCAATGGCATGTCCAACGGCATGTCCAATGGCATGTCCAATGGCATGTCCAACGGCATGTCCAATGGCATGTCCAATGGCATGTCCAACAGCATGTCCAATGGCATGTCCAATGGCATGTCCAATGGCATGTCCAACAGCATGTCCAATGGCATGTCCAATGGCATGTCCGATGGCATGTCCAATGGCATGTCCAATGGCATGTCCAATGGCATGTTCGATGGCATGTCCAATGGCATGTCCAATGGCATGTCCAATGGCATGTTCGATGGCATGTCCAATGGCATGTCCAATGGCATGTCCAATGGCATGTTCGATGGCATGTCCAATGGCTTGTCCGATGGCATGTTCGATGGCATGTTCGATGGCATGTCCAATGGCATGTCCGATAGCATGTCCAATGGCATGTCCAATGGCATGTCCAACGGCATGTCCAACGGCATGTCCAACGGCATGTCCAACGGCATGTCCAATGGCATGTCCAACGGCATGTCCAATAGCATGTCCAATGGCATGTCCAATGGCATGTCCAATGGCATGTCCAATGGCTTGTCCGATGGCATGTTCGATGGCATGTCCAATGGCATGTCCAATGGCATGTTCGATGGCATGTCCAATGGCTTGTCCGATGGCATGTTCGATGGCATGTCCAATGGCATGTCCAACGGCATGTCCAATGGCATGTCCAATGGCATGTCCAATGGCATGCTGTCTTCTGTCAGGGTCTGATACGGCAGGTTGACAAACTGCTTAGGGTTGGACGGATGTCAGCAGTGCGGAGCCTTCCCTCAGAGAGTTTCCCTCTAGGCTGGGCCAGGAAGCAGACATTTGTAGTGGTCATAGTAGTAATAGTCGTAGTAGTACTGGTAATAATAGTAGTAATAATCAATCAACCAGTCAGTATTTGTAAAGCACAGCGTATCACCCCGGCGGGTATCCAGCAGCTGGGGATGGTGAGAGTTAGCTGAAGAGCCAGGCCTTGAGTCGGCGAGTGAGAGGTAGCTTTGGAGGTGTAGTGGGAGGTCGTTCCAGGGTTTGGCAGCGAGGTAGGAAAATGAATGACCTCAACAGTGGCTCCGCTGGATGCGGGGGATGTGTACGAGGGTGAGGAAGGTGGAGCGTAGTTGTCTGCGGGTTGGTGGAAGGTCAGGCAGTGGTTGATGTAGGAGGGGTGTGGAGGGCCTTGAAGGCATGAGTCAGCAGCTTGAACTGTCATCTCTGCTGGATGGGGAGTCAGTGGAGGCTTGTGAGGTGGGGGTGGGTGATGCTGGTCCATTTGGGGAGGTTGAGGATGAGTCTGGCTGAGGCATTCTGTATGGTCTGTCGTCATTTGAGGAGCTGGGAGGTGGTTCCGGTGTAGAGTGCATTTCCGTAGTCCAGTTGGTTGGCGACGAGGGCCTGAGTCACTGTCTTCCTGGTGCTGGCGGGGCTCCAACTAAAAACCTTACGGAGCATGCGGAGGGTGTGGAAGCAGAAGGAGGCTGCGGCATTGACCTGGTGCTTCATGGAGAGGTCTCTGTCTAGGATGATGCCGAGGTTGAGGGCGTGGTTGGGGAGGTAGGTGAGGGTCCGAGTGCCGAGGGCACCATGTGTTGTCCCGTGGGGAGGGGTTCTTTCCAAAGATGAGCACTTCCGTCCTGTCCGTGTTCAGCTTCAGGCAGTTGGATTTCATCCAGTCGGCGATGGTGGTCATGGAGTTCTGGACGTTGGATGTGGTGGTGTCTTCGGTGAGAGAGAGGATTAGGTGGGTGTCATTACCGTTTGAGATGATGTTGAGTCCGTGGGTGCAGATGATGTTGGTCAATGGCATCACGCGGGCTTTGAAGAGGGTGGGGCTGAGGGAGGATTCTTGGGGGATGCCACAGATGATGCTCTTGGGTTCAGAGGTGAAGGGTGTTAGGTGGATTTTCCATGTACGTCCTGTGAGGAAGGAGGTTATCTACTTGAGGGCCTTTCCTCTGATGCCGATGTGGGGGAGTCTGGTTGTGAGGGTGTGGTGGGATTAGCTTTGAATGCCGCTGAGAGGTCGAGGAGTATCAAGGCTGCTGTCTCAACATGGTGGTGGTGGTTGTCTCTGATGTAATCGATCGTGGCTATCAAGGCTGTCTTGGTGCTGTGGTCGGAGAGGGAGTCGGACTGGGTGATGTCAAATAGGTTATTCCCTTCCAGGTGGTCTGTGTGGTGCCGATTGATGGCTTTCTCCAGGACCGTGGCTGGGAAGAGAAGCAGTGAGATGGGGTGGTAGTTTTTGAACTATTTGGGCAGAGGAGGGTTTCTTCAGGAGGGGTTTCACCTCTGCGTGCTTCCAGGCATCAGGAAAGGTGGCAGTAGTGATGGATGAGTTGAGGATGTTGGTGAGCGCGCTGCTGGTAATAATAATAAAAATTATAATGATTTTTGGATGAGTTTAGTTTTATACAATAGAAAATCGTATAAAGGAAAAAATACAGAACAATTTACGAGTAGAGCATATTTAATTAGCCTCTCCACAATTAATATTGTACTTGATGAATATATCAAAACATATTTGTAACACGCATGAACAGTGGCACCTAATCAATGAAGTAAACACAAAAAGAAAAAATACATAACACAGTCACCATAGAAAATTATTCTTGCTAGTGTCCCCCCTACAATTCTGGGTGAACTATAATTCCAATGACTCCTCCTTAGAAGAGTTGACGTGACCACGTTTCAGCCTTTTCTTTTTAGGCCTTCTCAGGACAGGGGTTATACATTAATATTTCAAACAATCAAAAGACCGTGGTACAGAGTTTAGAACGCCGCATAAGTATCTCAGTGCCGTGGATACAATCACCTCCCACTCTGTGTGGTGGAGCACCCTCCACGTGTGTTCATTTAATAAATCACCATCCACGTCAATTTTGTCTGTTCCATCTATTCCATTCGGAACCAATCAGCTGTTTCTGGATATCGGGGGAAGCAAATTTCCTTAATTCACCTCTGTTCACCGCGGCCGCCAAATGCATCCGCATTGTAGGGGGGACTCTAGGGAGAATAATTTTCTAGGGTTACTGTGTTATGTATTTTTTGTTTCTGTGTTTACTTCATTGATTACGTGCCACTGTTCATGTGCGTTACAAATATGTTTTGATATATTCATCAAGAATAATAATAATGGTGAAGAGGGTAATTATATGCGCTCTACTCATAAATTCTTCTTTATTTTTTCCTTTATACTATTTTCTATTGTATAAAACTACGTCCCATACCCAGGTATAAGAGGGTAATTTGGGTATAGCCCTGTTAATTTTGGATGAGTATAGGCAACATATTCTAAAGGTATATTTTTGTTTCAAGGTATAATCTGTTGTATAAAAACAAGTTAATATTTTTTATTAATATTATCACTAAATATGGGCATATGATTAACGTTAAATTATATAGCACTTTGTACCACACTTTTGCAATTTCTAAGCACTGTAAATTGACAGCTGTCAAGTCTTTGGTTGGCTTATGTGTGACACTCCCATGTGAGGTGTGTGTTTATGTGTGACATTTCAAGGTTTATGTGTGACACTTTGAATGACACTTTGGGACTAGTTAGGATGCCTACCGTCTGGATTATGCTGTCGGTTTCCGACAGGCTTTCCATGTCTTGCTTTCCGACATGGAAAGCCTATAGAAAAGCGACTTTGGGGCACCTAGCAGGGACCCCCTTCTCCGTGTGGCCTCCAGATGGAGGGCAAGGGGGGCACCGTAGGTGCCCCCCTGTAAATCTCTGCACCGCGGGGCAGGCACCAAGAGGTGCCTGCCACACGGTGCAGAGAGTTTGCAACTGCACCATGTGCGGACGCTTCGTAATCCGGTGATCAGAACCGCCGACCTATGGTAGGTCGGTTCCCAGATCAAGACGGGGGCGGTCAGAGGCAACTCAGACCGACATCATAATAGGGACCTTAATTGGGAGTGTCCTTTTGTCATATATGATGGTCTAGAAGGGACTTGAAAGAGTTGCAACAGCCTGGAACCATCGTACACCTGTTGTGGATAGTGGTGCATCAGACCTGACTCTGTGAGCCACAGTGCATTCATAAGTTGAACCTGGGGGGCTTTCCCGTTGCTTCCATTTTCTCCCTCTTATTGTCTCCCCCTCCTTGCCCCTCCATCCTTTCATTCCTCTTTTTGTTTTTCTCTTGCTGTAGGAAGGTGGATACCTGACTATGGTTACCCCAGATTGTTTGCCTTGTGTTTAGCTGGTTTTCGACTTAGTTGGCCTGGTTCCCTGCTAATCAGGGCCCCAGGCTATCTGCTCTCTCTGTAAAATGGATTCCATGTACCCTAGGTACATACCACAATTGGAAATGGACTCCTTGTCAGCCCCTGTACCTTGCACTATAGGTGCTCAGGGCATAGGTGCCACCAAGGCCTACCAGGGGCTGCAGCATATCTTTTGCCACCCCTGGCTGGTTCTTAAATTGACACAACTGGCTGATCACTCAGCTGGGGCAAGATGGTGTAATCACCTCTTGCTTAGATATAGTATACCTATATCTAAACCTATATCTGGACACATATAAACCTGTGAGCCACTCCTATGGAAGGCCTTATCAATCCTGGAGGCAGAGTGCGTTGTTTAATGTGAGATGGAGCTCTAGCATGAGCTGAGCCTGTCTGCAGCTGTCGGGAACAAGTCCCTAAACTGTTCCAGGATAATGCCATACCATATACTATTAAGTGCATTATAATCCTCGCGGTTATATAGCAACTTTGGTTTGGCTTTATCAAAACATGTCGTGTAAGGTGTCATACGATTTGGAATACTATCCCCTCGCCAGTTCTGGTGACGGGGATAGCATTCCACCCCTCTAGAGGGAGAAGACATGTTACTTTACTGAAATGCGGTTGATTTTTAAAAGAGCCTCAGATCCACAAAATGGATGCTTCTGCCACAGACACGGGTCTGACCCCCTGCAGCTGACCGAAACTCAGCCAAGGGGGCCTGGACAAAGGGTTTCCTGTCGCAGGGAGGTGTCCCACCTCCCCAGACAGGAGATAGTGGATTGTAGCAGGGAGGTTTGAAAGAAACCAGACACTGCATGGGGAGCACAAGGCTGCCCCTTGCATAATCTGGCCAAACCGGTTCTGGGGCACACCAGCCCCCATCCCAGCGTGGCCTGGATCAAAGGAAAGGGGTGTACCCACCCCCTTCCTGGGTCCCACCCATTGGATGGGGACCTAGCAGGTAATCCAGCCCCCCAGATTCGAATAAGAATGGGAGCAGTGCCAATGCACTTCAGATTATCCTGATGAAACATAAGAAACAAAACTCTGGACCCTTTGACATCCTACTCAACGTAGAAGACTGAAGAATCTCCCTTGTGGTCAAGGAGTGACCACCCTGTGCAAACAGGCACCATCCAGCACCTCGACGTCTGCTTTGTTGCAGTTCCCGCCGGAACTCGAGTGACAGAGATCAACGAGATCAAGCTTGCCTGCCTTCCAACAGCCCGATCCACAGTCCCTGCAGAGCTGAGACCCGTGGAGGCGACCGGAAGCGTGGGGCACGCCATCTTGGAAAGACCACGAGACGCTGACCGTGCAGCCCACGAGTGACCCTCGAAGCTGTACACCGGGGTTTGAGAAGCCCCAACCCTGAGCCACTCTTGCATCGAAGTTCACCCCTCTACACTTGACGAGTGCTGCATGGGGCCCTTCTGCTTTCTTTGGCTCAACGCGTTGGCCCGGTCACTTGCCAGCTGGCTTGTGGCCCCTGTGCCGGCAAAAACCAAAATACGACTCGTGATTCTGTTTGCTCCAGATTTGCCCCAGCTCCCCTGAAAAGGAGCCCCCACTCTGACCCTCCTGGTCCGAGTGAGAAGCAATCTTCCAGTTCCGCGTGGATTGCTTTTGCCAAGTGTTGTTTGATCCAATCTTGAAGCCGACAGTGCCGACGGTGAGAGCCTACAAGGGACAGCTTGTGTCCCACTCCTGGACGTCGCAGATGCCCCAGAGCCCACGTGGCAGCGGAGAGAAGCTCCTCGACAACTACCTGATTGCGCCCGACATTGCCTGGTTCCGTCCTGGTTCCACCCTTGTCACTGCTGAGTGACCCAGACTCTGTCCCCTCTGCTTTCAGGTACTTTTCTATCTGGATCCACCCTTGGATCCCACCAGACACTTCTCCTTCACATCGCCTGCAGCATCTTCAGCTTCAAGCACCCAGAACCTGCACGACGAAACCCGACGCCACTTCGACCCTATGCACCCACTTCCTGTCGGTGAGGTAACATTGCAACGCCGGTGTTCCCACACTGGTACACACCTCTAGGGTCTGTGTCTAAAGTTTTGTCCTTCTAGGTTCATCGGAAGTATCCTAAAACTCTGTTTGTGTAACTTTTACGCACCATTGACTTGCATTGGTGCATGCGTGTGCTTTAAGCACTGCACCCGAATCCCGCGGGCTTTTCCCGACTTCAGCATTGCTTGTCCCGACTGCTCCCAGCGATTCCCTAGGCCCTAGGCCTAACCACTGTTCGAATGGTATCTCTTATACCACTTTCTTAGTATATGGTCTGAGTGGCCCCCCGCCCTCATCCATAATTGTGCAACTTTGTATGTTATACTGTGCTTTTGATTTAACGCTTGTGCCCCTTTGTTCATAAAGAGTACTGGGGATTATTTTAAGAATAAATACATATATTTTTATAATCTATACTTGTGTGGTGTCCTTTCATTTGATATTACAGGACTGTGATTGGTAAAACAGCTCGCTTAACACGACCTCTTGAGTTAAGCCTTTAGGGCTGCTTAGTCTATGCTACCATTAAGATAGCTTGTCTACAAGGTTGACTTACAACCAGACACCATAAGGGAAAGCTTGGACTGATACAAGGTGGTTCCAGAATTGGAAACATCATATATCAGGCCAACTTCTCACACTTGCCCTCTTCCCTCATGTCCACACTCCTTGTCTCATTATTTCCTCCACTTGAACCCCTCCTCCTTTCTCTCTTTTCTCCTGCCTCCTCCTTCATTGGCTTTCCTATTTCCCTCATGCAATCTTCCCGTCTCCTGTTGTCTGTTCTCTCCTCTCACCTCTCTCCTACCTTTGTCTCTCTTACTGTTTCTCTCTTCAGTCTTTCAGTTGGATCTACTCCCTCTCTGCTCACCCTTCTTCTTTTTATCTCATTCCCTCTAACTCAGGTGTCTTCAACCAGTCGATCGTGAGCTACCAGTGGCTTGCAGAAACCTAACTAAGAATTTCAATAAATACGTGTTTGTGATTTCCTTTTAAAGATAAGGAGAGGCTATGTTTATTTTACTTTATTATCAGGCTGCAAACAGCAGCCTCTGATAATGAGCAGTGCTCAACTCACATTTATGACCCAGGCGGGTCACTGAGGTCCAGAACTGAAACACTGAGGCATTTAACTCTTAAATAAAAGTTGTTCTCAACTCAATATTGGAGCATGAGAACAAAATGATATTTCTGAATGCTTTTAAATGAGAGAAAATTAAACTGAAGAGTTAACATAATGATTACGTTAACTCTTCATTCTAATTTTCTCCCTTTTCAAGCTGTCCCTTTTACAAACAGCAGGCATCTTGCTCCCAGTGGCTGGTAGACACAGGGCCATGTTGATAGCTGAAATATACAGTCATTTTCTTTCAAACAGGAGAAATATCAAGTGAAGAAAAATGTTTCTATGAGACATTGTCTTACTGTTTTTGTCTACTTTAGATGAAGCAAATTAAGTCCTAATGTTTTATGAAGCATGTTTCTTCACTTTAACGTCCTCACATTTCAACCAAGAACTCTATTTCCTGTTATAAATATGGCACCATGTCTACAGAACACTGAGAGTAAAATGCCTGCTGTCTGGAAAGACAATTTGACATGGGAGAAAATTAAATTAAATGATGAATCTTATGTAAGGCATATAAACATAGAGTTAACTCTTCACTTGAATTTCCCCCCATTTCAAAGTGTTGCATTTACACACAGCAGGCATCTTGCTCCCAGTGGCTGGTAGACACACTGCCATATTTAGAACTGAAAATACAGCCATTTGTTTCAAAGAGGAGAAATTTAAAGTGCAGAAAAATGTTTCTTATTATGAACATTTTTGCAGAACATTTTTCTGCACTTTAAATTTCTCCCATTACATTTTTTTCTATGTTTGTGTTATACTTGTAACGCTGCCACATATTGCAAAAGCTAAGTCCTGTGACACAAGTACATACGACACAGGCTCTCAGTGACCCTTATACATATTTCCCATTTATTCACACACATGTTCATACATTCCCACAGCCATGCACACAATGAGCACATGTCAGCTCTATCATAGTACCCCTTGTCACAGTATTTTGTTACATCATAATATCAGGCTCCATGGACATTAGGTTTAAAGTCAGTGAAGCTGGGCGAAGGGGTGTCTGATAACAATGCCCGAGGTTCTTGGCCTTCAGTCGCTCATGACGACTTTCACTGATCAGAAGTAGCTCTTGTTACAAAAAAGGCTGAAGACCCCTGATTTATATGAATGTCTTTTACTACGCATAGGTCTTTACTACTCATGCCTTTGCTACAAGTGCCCTTACCATACATGCGTTTACAACGTATAGTGATAAGCATACGTAAGTATAGGTTAGAGTGTATTGTAATTGATCAAAAAGGAGGGTTTGGAGTTAAATTAAAACCTGCACTAATTAAATAATTATATTTGTGTATTAATTAATTTTATTAATTTATAATCTATAACATTATGGGACTGATTTGGATGTCGGTTGGAAAGCCTCCATCCTCCATCCATGGTTTAACCCCTTGGCTGCTGCCGTCGGCCAACGATCGTCACATGCACTACCTTGGTAGTGCTGCGAACGTCCGTTGGCCGACGGTCCCCCACCCGTTTTTCGAACGTTCAGCACTGGAGCTGAACGTTCGACGCAGGCAAGATGTTAAAGTCCGAACACCTTATTACAAAGAAGGCGGTCGGAGTTTAAACCGGCCAGTCATTCCAGCTGGCTTCCGGTGCGCTCAAGGAGCCCGTCGGCTAGTCAGAAACCACCACATAATCTCTAACCTACGGCGTTTTCGCCGTAGGGATTATGATGTCGGTTTCCAACAGGCTTTCCATGTCGGGCAAGCCTGTTGGAAAGCAACTTTGGGGGACCCTAACAGGGCCCCCTTTCCTCCACAGCCTCCGGGTGTGAGCTGGGAGCCACCTATGGTGCTGCCCTGTAAAACCCTGCACTGTGTGGCAGGCACCATGAGGTGCACTGTGTGGCAAGCACCATGAGCTGCACTGACTGTGTGGCAGGCACCATGAGCTGCACTGTGTGGCAAGCACCATGAGCTGCACTGACTGTGTGGCAGGCACCATGAGCTGCACTGTGTGGCAAGCACCATGAGCTGCACTGACTGTGTGGCAGGCACCATGAGCTGCACTGTGTGGCAAGCACCATGAGCTGCACTGACTGTGTGGCAGGCACCATGAGGTACACTGTGTGGCAGGCACCATGAGGTGCACTGTATGGCAGGCACCATGAGGTGCACTGTGTGGCAGGCACCATGAGGTGCACTGTATGGCAGGCACCATGAGGTGCACTGTGTGGCAAGCACCATGAGGTGCACTGTATGGCAGGCACCATGAGGTACACTGTGTGGCAGGCACCATGAGGTGCACTGTATGGCAGGCACCATGAGGTACACTGTGTGGCAGGCACCATGCGGTGCACCGTATGGCAGGCACCATGAGGTGCACCGTGTGGCAGGCACCATGAGGTGCACCGTGTGGCAAGCACCATGAGGTGCACTGTGTGGCAGGCACCATGAGGTTCACTGTATGGCAAGCACCATGAGCTGCACTGTGTGGCAAGCACCATGAGCTGCACTGACTGTGTGGCAGGCACCATGAGCTGCACTGTGTGGCAAGCACCATGAGCTGCACTGACTGTGTGGCAGGCACCATGAGCTGCACTGTGTGGCAGGCACCATGAGGTACACTGTGTGGCAGGCACCATGAGGTGCACTGTATGGCAGGCACCATGAGGTGCACTGTGTGGCAGGCACCATGAGGTGCAGTGTATGGCAGGCACCATGAGGTGCACTGTGTGGGAAGCACCATGAGGTGCACTGTATGGCAGGCACCATGAGGTACACTGTGTGGCAGGCACCATGAGGTGCACTGTATGGCAGGCACCATGAGGTACACTGTGTGGCAGGCACCATGAGGTGCACCGTATGGCAGGCACCATGAGGTGCACTGTGTGGCAGGCACCATGAGGTGCACCGTGTGGCAAGCACCATGAGGTGCACTGTGTGGCAGGCACCATGAGGTGCACTGTATGGCAAGCACCATGAGGTGCACTGTATGGCAGGCACCATGAGGTACACTGTGTGGCAGGCACCATGAGGTGCACTGTATGGCAGGCACCATGAGGTGCATTGTGTGGCAGGCACCATGAGGTGCACTGTGTGGCAGGCACCATGAGCTGCACTGACTGTGTGGCAAGCACCATGAGGTGCACTGTGTGGCAGGCACCATGAGGTGCACTGTATGGCAAGCACCATGAGGTGCACTGTATGGCAGGCACCATGAGGTACACTGTGTGGCAGGCACCATGAGGTGCACTGTATGGCAGGCACCATGAGGTGCATTGTGTGGCAGGCACCATGAGGTGCACTGTGTGGCAGGCACCATGAGCTGCACTGACTGTGTGGCAGGCACCGTGAGGTACACTGTGTGGCAGGCACCATGAGGTGCACTGTATGGCAGGCACCATGAGGTGCATTGTGTGGCAGGCACCATGAGGTGCACTGTGTGGCAGGCACCATGAGCTGCACTGACTGTGTGGCAAGCACCATGAGGTGTACTGTGTGGCAGGCACCATGAGGTGTACTGTGTGGCAGGCACCATGAGGTACACTGTGTGGCAGGCACCATGAGATGCACTGTATGGCAGGCACCATGAGATGCACTGTATGGCAGGCACCATGAGGTGCACTGTGTGGCAGGCACCATGAGGTGTACTGTGTGGCAGGCACCATGAGGTGCACTGTGTGGCAGGCACCATGAGGTGCACTGTATGGCAGGCACCATGAGGTGCACTGTGTGGCAGGCACCATGAGGTGCCTGCCACAGGGTGCATGGATTTACACGAACTCCCATATCTCCATGGGAGCTTGTGCAGCTGGTGGAAACCGCCTGCAGCACTAGCTTCCATAGAGAAACAGAAGTTTGTGACTGCACTGTGTGCGGTCGTATCATAATACTGTGTGCGGAACCACCGACCTATGGTTGGTGGGATCCCACATCGAAATGGTGTTGGGCGGACTTAAGTCTGCCCGAAATCCTAATAGGGCTTTAAGTTTTTAAAAATACATTTTAGTAGCGGGTTGTAAAGCATCTGAGGTAGTCGTTAGGCTGTATAGTATTACTAAGGTATTTTAAAAAAATACTTGTGTATTCATTTATTTAATTTAATTATTAACATTACAATGCATATTTGTTTAATATATACAAAATGTATTTTGGAGGGGGATGTACAGGATATAGGGGTAGTATGTGAGAAGTGTATTAGTACCCAGGTGTTAATTGGAATATTAAGCATTGATATAGGCCAAAAAACAAAATACTATAAATATATATATATATATATATAATGCAGAAATGGGAATTAAAAGTAAACATTTTTCAAAGTTATTATATAATAAACATAATTTAGAAAACATAACTTTTTTAAACATTGAATTTACGATTTAAAAAATAGTAAATGGACACAATAAATTTAATGTCAAACTATAATATTGTTCATTAAAACAAATGTAAAGTTAATTTAATAATACATTTTATTTAAAAATTGTTTTTTTATTTTTATTTCTGCAAAATATATAAATATTTATTTGAACATTTAGGTACATTAAAATTACAATTCTTTAACACTTTTCAATGGTTTCCAAATCAATCCAATGTGAGCAACTGTCCTTTATTTGTTTTATTTTTCAGCTTGACTTTCTTGGTTGTTTGTCTGTTTCTACAATTGATGGAGCATCGTAGGCAAGTTTAGAGCCATGGAGGAGCTACAGTCCAGTAAGAACAATCTAACTTACTTAAAATAACATATAGGTAAGGTAACTTATTGTAAGGAGAGAAATAGGGAGGAAGAAAGGTGGTAAATGAAAGAGTATTTGATGTATTGTGCGTTGCAACCTGTTTTCACATCACCATTCAACCCAATCAAGCTTTCTTATGCATACATCGGATTAGTTGTAATGTTTTTTTAAAGAAGTTTGTAATTGCATTCTTTTATCTTTTTTCATAGATATGGTAATTACATGTTTCTATTGGATTTCTAAAAGGATTTACATTTTTTAAAGAAGAACATGAAACCGTTCCGGTGACCGAGCGCGGTACAAATAATTTTAACATAACTAAGAAGAAGAAGATAGAATGAATCGTTGGATAACATTACTCCAACTTTATAGGAGTAATTTGTTTAAACAAAACTTTTCCTGTTGGTTTTTGGACCTAAAGAAGTGACTGTCTGGAAAACAATGGCAGAGGAAAGATCATTGCATGATGGATTTATGTTAATATGTATTTGTTTTTGTAAAACATCAGATTTAAATTATTTTTTTTTGAGTTATACAGGTGAAGAACGTAGTTGCACACAAGAGACACCATAAAATGCATAAATTTTTAATCTATGTAGGTTGTGTGTTTTTTTTATTAAAATAACATTTTTAACTTTAAAACAATTTTCAGGTTATGGATTGTGGTTCACATTTATTGATTGTTGGGTTATCAGTGACTCTTGGTGAGTCGGTGGATAATTATTCACCAAGAGTTGACAAAAGAAGATATCAACCGATAGGGTAAAATACATTTAAATTGTTAGCAATTTTATAGAAAAACAGTCAATTATATTTTGTATTTATTAAAAACAGGAGAATAATGTTTTTAATTTAGTAATGTTGTTAGAAGTGTAAGATGTATGCAGTATTGTCAAGGTAGTTTACAGCTCCAAACATAAAAAAAGTATGGATTTTTGCAAACAGTCTTTCTGATATTTCTCGACATCTTTTGGAAATTTGAGGATGGAACCTACCCTCTCAATGATTGCGCATTTCTCATTTCTTGAAAATGTTATCCCTTCTTTAAAATTGCCAAGAAATGATGCAGGTTGGGGTGATGTTTAAGTATATGCCTTTTAATAGAGTTATTCCAACCTTCAGTAGCATTGTTTGTCTTTGCACCTCCTTATAAGCAAGTCCAGTGGCAGTTCTACCACCCACGGCCCGATTCTGATCTCGCTAGGAAAGCCCTCATTACGACTCGGATCCAGAGGGCTTTCTGAGTGAAACGTGCTCCGGGAGTCCGGACAAGCGAGTACAATACTGCCGAAGGCTTACGGGCTCGGTTCGCTCAGACTCCCATTGAACTCTACGGGAGCCTGTGCACAGACGCATACACAGGCTCCCATAGCAGAAAAGGAGTGGGTGGGGAAAAGTGGACACTCTGTGGCAGGCACCATGGTTCCCGCCACACTGTGCATGCCTGTATCGGGGGGGCCTGTGGGCACACATCCACAACAGATTCGGAGAGCGTCGGGTGTATGGCAGCCGTTTCGTCACGCTGAGACTGAGAAGAAGCAGCTATCCGAATCGTGCATAGTACTCGCTCGGTTGGAGATCGGCTCCATTGCGTGGCACGATTCAGCTAGGAACGTGTCGTACGGAGCGGTTCGGGTCTGGAAACGATTCGATCGACGCTACCGTGATCTTCACATCGTACTTGGTCATTTGGATCTGTGTACTATTCAGTCAGAAATAAGGGCTAAGAATCGGATCCAGCTAAGCCAAATCCAATTCGGAGGCCTTCCGAACGACATCGGAATCGGGCCCTCAGTTGGAAAACATTGTTTCTTTCTGTGATGTTACCTGTTTATATCTTTTTCTAAATAATTTAGCAGTAGTGCCAATTTTTCTTCATTTTGTGCAAAAAACACTGATTGTGTAATTGATGTCTATGAAATCATCTACACATTCAGTAGATACAAAATACAATGCTGTTAGTTTCTTCAATTCAAAATATAGTTTACTACTTGATAAGTAATCCTAGCTAAGGACTTTTTTTTGTATTTTTGGAAATATGGACAAAACATCCCTGAATTTGGGTGAATCTTAATAGTGCTTTTTATCATTTGCAAGTCAAAGACAATTATTATTTTCCTAGGACTTTTATTGGTAGTTTTAGGTATTATTACTGATAAAAACTCATTATAAATTGAGGATTGTTTGTCAGGCAGTATACCATATATCAAAGGTATAGTAGTGTTATTCATTTAATTATGAATAGTATGCATTTGAGTGAATGGATGGGGAGGATAGAGATAAAAGTACCACCCATCATCCAAATTTCACTATTCTCTTGTGTTAGGGTATTACATAGGGTTGCAAATATTAGAATACGTTTTTGAGAATTCTTGTTAACATATGGAAGGAAAGGTTCATTGTTAAAGGATTCTCTTAGTTCAGGGGGAATATTAATATCAGAATAGGTATGAGGGGCTCTGAGTTGTGTATTACTCCTGTTTTTTGTCATTATACCATTCTTTGGAAATTTGGGACAGTAGGCATACTCCTTACGGCATGCATTGGGATGTTGTGAGCTACCTCCCTCAATGTTGAGCCGCAGGCTTCATTGCAGGTAGCACCAAGTGTTGTTATGTGTTGTACATGTTCTCTAACTTCTAACTCCATTGCAGAGGCAGAGTGGTTATGCTCAGTAGTCCTTTCGACAATACCACCAAGAGTAGCCACTCTGGCTTTGCAACTGGGTGACAAATAGTCTGCATACCTCCAAATACTCCTGGGATGAGTACGTCTAGTAAATGTACCCACCGTCGTAGTATGTTGCCTCTTTAGACAATATTTATTGAAATTACCATAGATTTTCATGTTTTGATGATCTGAAAAAGAATTTTAAAAAATTCATTTTAAATGTTCTTGAAAATCAATGTTTTTTTTGTTGTTTTGCTTGTTCTGTTCTATGCTTTGGGAAAAAAATTGTTAATTTCTCATACCACTTAAAAAAAGTACAAATGTTAATGTTTTTAATTCTATGGGGAGAAAGGAAAATATACTCATTTTCCTGTTTGGGTTTTTGAACATTGGTTAACAACTTGTGTAGCAATTGTCAGGCCAGATACCTTTTGGACTTGAGTATTGCTCTTTGTTGAGAATTTAGTCCTATTGGGATTGTTGGAGCTCTTTGTGATTGTATGGATGTTAACTTTTTAACGTAGAAAATTGAAAAAGTGAATAAGATATTGATTCATTATTTTGTTGATTTACCCATGTCTCTTTGAGGAGGTAAAACATTGTTGTTTGTTAATTTTTTGGTGAAATTTTAAATAACAAATTTCTCTAAATATGCTTTATAAAAATATTTCAATGTAGTTGCAGTTTGTCAAGAGACGGTTTTCAGTAGCTAGAGGAAGTTGAAAAGAAATTTTAGAAAATATTTACCCTTTTAGTCAGGGACGGTGCAATGCTTTGTTTGTAATAAAAGGCTTGGCAAGTTAGCAAAGTTCCTAAAGAAAAAAAACTAGTTTTCAGTTTTGCCCTTTAAAACTTTAGTACTCCTGTTGAGAATTAAAATTGTAATATCAGAGGGAGGAAGATAAAGAAAGTGTTTAGAAAAGGTTTAAATGTTCATTGTATTATATTTACCTTTTTGTAAACGGTTTGGATTTGTTTTTAAAAGGAATTCTTTGTGGTGGCTTTAATTGGGTTGCCTCTGCTTTGTTTGATAAAATATAGTGGATATTGGTATTTTAAGCATTATTTTATTTTATTACACAATTATGAAATATTTAACTTTGACTCCCTTTTTTAAGAATTGGTTTAGTTTGGTGTTTTAATAGTAAATCTCACCACTTCAGCTTCCAACACCTTCCTGAGACGGCTTATTTTGGAGTTGGAATAGTACATCTGACCCCTTTACTGTCCAGTACCTTCCCCGACTTGGCTTAGTTTTGAGTTGGAATAATCAACCCGACTCCTTCAGTATCCAGCACCTTCTACAAGATTGCTCAGTTTGGTGTTGGAATTGTAAATCTGACACCTTCTGCACCCAACACCTTTCCTGAAATGGCTAAGTTTTTAGTTAGAATAGGAAATCCGACCCATTCAGTGGCCGGCACCTTCCCCAAGATAGCTTAGTTTGGAGTTGGAATAGTAAATCTGGCCACTTCAATATCCTACACCTTCCTGAGATTGATGGAGTTTGAATAGTAAACCTGACCCTTTCAGTATCCAACAACTTCCCTGATATGGCTTAGTTCGGAGTTGGATTAATATTCTGACTTCTTAAAAGTCCAGTATCTTCCCTGAGATGGCTTAGTTTTGAGTTTGAGAAATAAACCTGACCCCCTCACTGCACAACACCATCCCGGGGATGGCTTAATTTCGAGTTGGAAAAGTTAATATTAACACTATATTGACGAGAAATGGTATGTCTTGTATCAGTGTTGAGTTAAAAAAGATCGTTTTTTAATATTAAGCTCTTATTCCTCGAATCCATTTATCACGTTTCTATGTTGTGAATACAAAATATGTTTTTTTACTGATTAAAATAAATGATTTTAAAACTCATTTGTTCAGTTATTGTGCTTGTGCCCTACTAAGAAAATCTCCACTTTGATATATATGAAGTGCTTCAGTATTTACTTGTGAGGTCATAGAAATACTGATATATTTTACACATAATTATGACTAAATAAATATGACTTCATTTAATATATGTTTTCTTTCTGTAATACTTGCAAAGTAGGCTACATTACAGTGTTTCAAGAGCTCAATGTCTCTGTCTCTCTTCCTGTTAGCAGTGAGTTTGGTCAACTCACTGGTGGGTGCACCACTGAACACAAAATGGTGGACATTCTTGTTGATAGTATTTTTAAACATTAACCATCATTACAATAAAATACAAGTTAGACATTTTTATTGTGACATTTTTTAGTATGACTCTATTTGCCATCTTGGTTAGAAACAACATTTTTAAGCTCATTACTACTTTCTTAAAAGGCTCCTTTGCTTAATAACTAAGAGCCTCATTACGATGCCAGTCGGACCGACAGTCCGACTGCAACAGCTGCAATTTGATTCTGATGGCCAGGAAAGTTCCCCCCACCGTGTTACAATGCAACCGCTGCTACTGTGGCGATCTCATCTACGATGGTGGACATACCACGAATATGTCACTGCAAGTGTTTACAAACTCACAGGAAACATGTGATATGCACACACATGCATGACATATGTGGGGATATGCCTTGTGCTGCATGTATGCCATTGCTGGAGTGTGCAGATCTGTGAACAGTCCAGTCAATAGGGATATATGCCACTTACGAACTTACTTGCATTCCGGTGCCCAGAGGGTTGTAGTCTTCGGGGTTTAGCTGCAGTGGTGTAGTAGGGACCTAGGAAAAGGGATCCACTCCAGAGACTGTCGTAGAGAAGCTAATTTGGATAAGTAAGCACCCCAAATCCTTTGTTTCCAGCGAGTCGACGCAGCCGATCAGACCGCCAAGGTCCGCTCGTCAGAAATGCACATCATCATCCAGATAGCGGTCAGAAAGAACAGTGACTAAGATATTTTGTATTTGCAATTAATGTATATTCAGTATCAACTTGTATACTGCAACATGACCGACGATAATGTACACATTTGATAGTCCATTGTTTGTGTCACAGTGCTTGTTGAAATAGGAAGTGCTCTAGTGTGCGGGCGTCATGATAAAGGCTTTGGAAGCCGAAACGCGTCTGACACTATACACGGTTGTGTTCTGCCAAGCTGAATATATTACCGTAACTCTACTCGGAGTGCCGTTCTGTGATTGAATTTTTTACGGAAGCCTTAGGATATGGGAATGCAAAGTTGTGTCTTTTTCAGTGGAATGCGCAGCACATGAAATATAAAAGTGCACACTGTGTTCACGCATGATTTTACAGAACTATGTAAAAATTGACCCACCGCGACTTTACATATCATTCGAATTGTAGAATTACCTTGGTCTGTCCTCACTGTTTGAAGCTACACTTAAATACGATCAAATGAGGGGCCGCCCTTATTTGTTACATCTGATTAAGACTCGTGGTGGTTGAAACGCGTTACCCTGTGAACTTTGCCTTTCAATAAAGAACTTTTTATCTGAATCAGTTTGGATGGGCCTGTATGCATGACACTGAAGGTGGTGTTCATGTTCCTTCTGGAATATATATATATGTATATGTATTCCAATCCCATTGCATCAATACCATCAATGTAACACCGGGGCGGCAGAGACTCCAAAATATAAGTGCCAATACTTTATTACACACAGATTGACATAATGCGTTTCGGCCAAACTTGGCCTTGTTCACATGACACGCTACGGAACTACCAATGCTCTTTTAAGGTGCACACGTGATATCTACCCACACAAACATGAAAAATAGGCTAACTGAAGGTCAGCTATGTTGCTATCCATAGTCCAATCCATTTGTTGCAACTCGTACAAGTAACATGATTTAAAATGAAAATTAATATAATACTCATTTATATCAATAAATCCAATCATGTTACAAATTTTACATAAATACGTAAATTTGTCTACCGCATATAAATAAAAATGATTGAAAACCAACTTTTTAACTATAGCAACAAAGATTAAACTGTGCAAACACCACATTTGTGCAAACTTTGCACTTTTTAACTGTAGCAGCAAAGATCAGACCCAGTCTAATTTGGGCCAAAGTGCAAACACCAAATTTGTGCAAACTTTGCTGAACCTCATAAAGTGCATAGGCATATTGTTCTATATTTGCTGCTGGTATTTATTATCATTGCAATTGCGCCCCAAGTGAGCTTAGTTTGAACCCAATGATACCTGCTCTCCAATTATATATATCCGCTGAACCATTCCATTTATAATATATTGTTTTTCTGAATATAAACAGATTTTTAGCAATGTATATATTATGTCAATGTACATGGTTTCTAGCAGCATGTTAATGTCCCTGTGAGCATTATCGAGTAGTATTGCCGCACCTTCCAATCCCAGAAAAGTGACATGTGCAATAAGAGAAAAAACAATAAGATAAAAAAAAATCAAGAGGAGTCATTGCTGCAGTTTGTTTCAAAACCCTTCTCCACACCATATGATATATACATTTACATGCCTACAGTCATGGCTATGGCCACTTCTGTATCAATCTGTCATAGCATAATTTTAAAATTCATCCTTCAGAGATAGGTGTATAAATCCTCGTTAGTATTGAGCCCATGGGGAGTCTTGGTGTCTAGGTTTAAACTGTACCTTTTCTCCCACCGTCTTAACATTAGTTCTCCGTTGCCCCTCCCCTTAATTTTGATACTGCATCAATTACAAAATGTACGAAATGGCTAAGATTATTATTGTGACATTCAATACAGTGGCTTGCTACCGGATATGTGGATTCCGAGTTGGTTATGGCTCTTATGTGCTGTATTATTCGTTTGTGGACCTGCAGTTTCGTGCTTCCAATAGAGTGTAACTTACATGTACATTCAAGGGCATAAACTGCGAATTCGGTTACACAGGTGAGGAATTTGTCAATCGTAACAGGCATATCACGGAATGGAGTGTTGTACTGGGTTGTATTAGTACCAGATTGACAGACTCTACACAAATTGCCCTTGAAGAATCCCTTCTTGGTTGTTAGCCAATTATCTCTCTCCATACTCTCAGGACTACTCTTAACCAGCCCATTGCTCATCGATACAGCGCTTCTAAAAGTAATGACTGTGGTTTTATGGAGTTTTGGAACAATAACAGAATCACCTAAAATGATCGGCCACTGTTCTCTAAGTATAGATCTAAATTGCTGTTCCTGTTTGCTGTAAGTCAGTATTAGCCTTGTTCCTTCATGCATGTTGTCATTATTCTTTTCACAGCTGGATTTCCTTCCAAATAACAGAGGTTCCCAACTTTTATCCTCAGTTTTAAATTTAGCCTGATCAATTGTATATATGGAGTATCCCCGTGCCAGGAATCTTTTTTTAGACTCAAGTTGGGGCATCTTTAAGTCATCCTCCCGGCTACAAATTCTATTTAACCTTAGCATTTCCCCGTAGCGAATGCTATTGATCAATTGTCGGGGACGAAAGCTACTGGCATTGAGTGCAGAATTTCCAGCTGTTTCCGTCCTATGCAGTCAGGACTCGATTTTTTTATTTTGCATAAAAACTTTCACATCCAAGAAGGCAACCGTCTGATTCCTTATATGTGCTGTGAATTTAAGATTAACTGAGTTGAGATTCATACTGGTCACAAAATATTCTGTGGTCTCCGTCATTCCCTTCCACACTATAAACAATCACCACAATAGTGCAGCTAACAAATGACATCACTATCCCAAATGTTGCTGTGGTCACGCATGAGTACCCGCTCCTCCTACCAGCCCATGTGTAAACACGCGTATCTGTGGGAGAAGCACGCATCCATGGCAACTCCGAGCACCTGCTGAAATATTTCTTTCTTAAACAGGAAAAAATTGTTCTCTAAGCAATATTTTATCATGAAAACCAACATTTTGCTGTGTTCGTAAAGTTTTAAAGGTCTGCTCTTAAAAAAATGTTCAACAGCTCTTAAGCCATCACGATGGTTAATGCTCGTATGAAGAGAAATCATGTCTAGAGTCATAGGAAGATATTCCTGGCTCCAAGGGATATCAGATATCCTCTTTAAGAAGTCGCCTGTATCTTGGACAAAGGACTGTAAATTCCGTACGTAGTCCTGCAAGAAAAAATCCACATATTGTGAAGTACATTGAGACGTGCTATTTCTGGCAGAGATGATAGGCCTACCTGGTGGTGGAACTATATTTTTGTGGACTTTTGGGATAAAATATAACACAGACATAATCAAATGTTCATTGCTCTGGAATTTATATTCGTCCACAGTTAATACGCTGTTGTTTTACTATGTGGTCATCTTCAAGTGAAATTCGTTATAGACAGATCTTACAGTCTGCATATTGCTTCTCTTATAGGATTGCGCATCGTTCAATTGTTTACGTGCCTCCAACATGTACTCAGATCTAGGCCAAATTACAATATTTCTGCCTTTGTCTCCATTGCGTATTATAATCTGGTTGTTGTTTTGCAATTTCTTAATCAAGTTCTGATATCTCCTATTGTGATCACTCTGCTCTTTACGTGCTCTCTGAATTGTCTAAATGAACTTTTTGATTTGTTCAATTATCTGTTATCTTGCGGCATCATGGGTATAAATGTTGATTTGGGTTTAAAAGGTGTTGCAGTCTTTCCATATCTATCCAGTGCCTGTTGTTCTACCACTGATTCTGTCGATGGTCTAGGACTGACTTCTGAATCCTCACTCTGTAATGCCTATAGGACCTGCATTAAATTAATATCCGAGATTGGTAGGTTGTCCCGATTGCTGTTGTATCCCTGGAAACAGTTTTTTGTTATAGTAGCAGGCTGTCTGCTTGGTTTTTGGAAATAGTATTTTATAAGTTTCAGTTTCCTAATATATTTATAGATATCAATTCTAGTTTTGCTATAGCTGAAGGAACTTTCTGGGCAATCGGTTAGTCCTAAAGTTAACAGTTGCTTCTCCGCTTCATCTAATGCTACATTGAATAAGTCGATCACTGTTTCACTGTCCTTGTCCATTCCATTTATTTGTGTTTCCACTAGGCATCTAGCTGCTTCTTGCCTCTTGATGTCCCTGTGTTGCTTTCTTCTCTCACAAAGTCTTTTGTTTCTCCTCTGTTTGTTTTGAAGTTTGGCACTCTCGGTCGTAAGGTTTGAGTCGGTCGCGCCTTTAAAAATCAAACTCTTCAGCTAGAATGAACGTATTTGATCCTGTCGCCCGCCGTCTGATGTTCTGCTCCGTCTGAGTCCGATTCGCATTCAAGGGCCGAGCTTAGATCAGAGGCTGATACCATGTTGGATATTTATCAATAATTCTGTCATCCTGTTTCACAATGTTGCGGTCTATTTGTTTTTGTTTCTTCTTTGGGGCCGATTCTGATCTCGGTTGGAAAGCACTCTGGCCGAGCCGGATCGGGGTGTTTTCTGACCGAGCCGGACTCCTGTAGTCTGACCGAGCGAGTACGATGCAGCTGTATGCTGTCGGACTCGGTTCGGTCAGACTCCCATAGAAGTCAATGGGAGCCGATCATACGACGGATACATGGGCTCCCATTGACTGAATGGGTACGTTGCGGACAAGTGCACCCCCTACAGTGGGTACCCGTTGGTGCCATCTGCACCGTACATGCCTGTGTTGGGGAGACCCATGGGTCTCCCCCTGTGTCCGAGTCGTAAGGCTGCGGGTAACAGGGGGTCCGATGCAGACCCCCAAAGCCCAACTCCGGAAGCTATTGCCAGCCGGAAGCTCCGACTCGATCCGGCTGTCCGAATCGAGCATCGTACTGGCTCGGTCGGAATTCGCCTCCTTTGCGCGCCACGGTTAGCTTACGGCCGAGACGTACGGAGCAATTCGGACCCGGAAACAATTCGGACAGAGATTCCGCGCTGGTTTGCATCGTACTTCGACGTCCGGAACCGTGTACCAACCGGACGGAAATTCAGCCTCCGAATCCGATCTGCTAATGCCGAACCCGATTCGGTGCCCTTCCGACCGAGATCGGAATCGGCCCCCTTGTGTCATATTTTCGATAACAACGTAAAAATGAGCCTAGTTTCATGATCTATTTTGTCCCTTTGGAACTTGTGTGCTTTTCTGGATTTAATAATGTCCTCCTGCTTACGAAGCCTATCTGTCATCTCTTCTCGATATTTAGTAATGAATTGATTTGATCTGAATTCCCCAACTCGCTGTTGATGGCTTCAATCTCCTTCTGCAGCTGTTCGCCGTCTATTTCGGCAAATTTGACCAAAATTTGGACTAACCTTGTGGAGGCTTCTACATTACTTTCTGCCCATTCCTTGAGTGTGTGTGTGTGTGTGTGTGTGTGTGTGTATATATATATATATATATATATATATATATATATATATATATATATATATCTTACCTCCCCGAGCACTGATTGCTTCGGGAGAGGTATCACTGGAAAGAGGAGTATTTCCCCTTTCCAACTGTACCTCTGCCCAGTAGATCACTGCGTGGGTATTGCCACAAGAGAGCGATCCCCCGAGCAGGGATCCACCTACTAAGGCCCAGGGACATGGGGGAGGGACCCATTAAGGAAGGCCTTGTGCTCCCCGACCACCCCTGAAACATTCATTCTTCCCCTCCCCTCCCCGGGGGCAGATGTGGGAGATTACCCACGATTTCTTCCACTAGACCTTATGGATACAAGAAAAAATAGAAGGTTGGGGTGGGGCCATGCCCCCACCCCTTAAAAAGTGGCCTCAGACTTTCTGCCCCCGGGGAACAGATAGGGGGGATTATCTGAAGCAGGAACAATCCAACTGCATGTTTTATTCAGACAGTAAAGAATTGTGACGTGTTGCTCCGGGTGAGGTATGGTGTCTTCCCACACTGAAGAGTGACATCACTTCCCTGAAGGACACTCACCCTCTGCTGCTGAGGACAGAGATGGGATGTAAAATATATCTGAGGGAAGAGGGTGGGACGGAGGAACAATAGGGTGACCAACCGTCCGTAAATTTCACGGACAGTCCGTAATTTCGGCCGTCTGTCCGTTGTCCGTGAAGGATCCTTTAACGGACGCCATTTGTCCGTCATTTTAACCGGGCACACCTCCCGTCTTCACTCCGATGCTGCACCAAAGCTCCTCAGATACCCGCAGCATTGGAGAGGCGCAGCGGGGTGGCCTCACACCTCCAGCCCTTGATGACCTGTTAAGAGGCGCTTTGAAGGTGACTGAGAGGGGGGGGGGGCAGCCCTGACACCTCCAGCCCTTGATGAGCTGTTAAGAAGTGCTCGAAGGTGACTGAGAGGGAGGGGCTGCAGCCTCAGGAGCAGGGGCATCCATTCAGATGCAAACAGCCCTGAATGCGTCTCTGCAATTTAGAGGGGCCGCCGCCTCGCACATTCCCTTTCTGCCAGAGTCCCAAACATCCTAGAACCTGCCCTGATTACCGAGGCAGCATTTGTAAACAAACCTCGGTTCTTCAAACATGCAGCCTATAATGTAATAAAGTAAAGAAATGGCACAATCGCACCCACACTGATTAACAAAGTATGGAGGACAATCAGTTCAATCAGTTCTCTTGGAGTATCTCCTTTAAGTGCTGTACATCACAGTGGGGGACTGGTGGGATGGCAAAACTAACATTTTGGAAGGAGAGCCTGTCTTCTCGTTGTCTTGTCCAGGAGGCGGTGAGGAGCCCTACCCCACCCTGGAAGAGACCAAGATGACACTAGAATACCGCATGCCCACCCCTGTGCCCACCCTGGTGGATCCTGTTCGCCCTCCTGTGATCGCTCCTGCCCCCCCAGTGATGGCTCCTGTGCCCCCCATGTGATGGCTCCTGTCCCCTCTACCCCCCCCCCCCCCGCCTGTGATGGCTCCTGTCCCCCTCCTGTGGTAGATCCTGTCTCTGCCCTGGGTGGCTTCTGTCCCAGTCCTGGAATGGCTCCCGCAGCGAGGGTGAAGTTCTTGTTGGGCCTCTTCTCAGAAAGGCTCAGCTTAAAATTAATATGAAAAGGTGGGCGAGTAAGTGAATAGATGAGTGAAGGAGTGAAAGGATAAATGGATGAGAGAAAGGATGGATGTGTGATAGGGTCGATGGATGTCCTGAATTTTTACAGTCACCGTCCTGAATTTGCACCCATAACAGTTGGTCACCCTAAGGAACAAGCACAAGACGTTGGTCATTTGAAGAGCTGCTGAGCACTGCTGCTGCTTCTAGGCGCTATAAATGATATGGTATGATGATCCATTTCAGCGGTGCCCCATTCAGTGAAGAATGGAAGGGGCCGTCTAGAGCTGGCCTTTGCCCCAAGGGCGCCCTGGGCGGAAGAAACGTGCCGCCCTCACCGCTGCTAGAGGGTGAAATGCAGCAGCGGCCCCTTTCACAGGTCAGTGTCCGCCGCCTATATCAAGGCAGCGACTCACCTCTGAATACACATCTAAGCACCGCCCCTGCTTACCTGAATTACCCGAGGCTCTGTCCGACTGGGTCAGGCTGTGTGTTGATGGGAGGGGGGGGCGGCAGGGAGTGGGATGGGGAGCCACGGTAGGGGGCTGAAAACAGCAACTGCGGCAGCACATTAACAATGAATAAAAGCACTTTTTCCGGAGCCGCAGTGGGCAGGTATTGCTGTTTGCAGGACCTTGATGCGGACAGTTCTTTTCACCCGCTGAAGGTCGGCGCCCTGTGCCTGGGCCCAGGGCGCACAGGCCAAAAGCCGACCCAGTCTGCGTCGGCCCTGCTGACACCACGAGACATATTAACAAGCTGAGGGCCCACAGTAGCTGTGTTGTACAGAACAGAGGTTGACGCACTTCTTGGAGCATGCAGGAGGCTTTGTATGATCTGTGAGTCACAAATACAGAGCGCCTCAACACACATCTCCAAAGCAGCAGACAGCGCGGCATCATGGGGAGGGACTGCACGTGTCTGTGGTGAGAGGAAGGCTGGGGGTGACCAGAGAGAGAGAAAACAAAACAGCAAAAGAGAGAGGGAAAGAGGGGCATATTATCAACGGCCAGCGATAATTATCGCTGGCCGCGCTTAGCGATAGATTTTTTATCGCAGGAAATTATCGCCATGCTAGCGCTGTATCAACAACGCATAGCGCAGTGGTGATAATTATTTCTGCGATAGCGTTGTTTTCCATGGAACATCGCTGGTTTTCCAGCGATGTTCCATGGAAAACGGCGATAACCTTGTTGATACGACCCTGTGGTCGTATCAGCATAATCCACCCCCTATGTTGTGAATAGGTAAATCAGGATTTTAGCAGACGTTATTTTTTGGCGAAAACCGCGGTTTTCGCCAAAAACTAACGTCTGCTAAAATCCTGAGGGCCACCTTGTAAATATCATGATGTGAGTTTCACAATAATTTACAAGGTAGCCCCTCAGGGGTACGCCCAGTGACGCTCACTTTGCATCTCATTAGAGATGTAAAGTGAGGCGTGGGCAAAACATCTGCTAACATGCGCTCTGCATGTTAGCATCGGCTTGCAAATAGGGCGATAAGATCACCTCCGCTTTTTTTACTTTTAAAGCCAAAAAAGCGGAGATAAGACCCTTGTTAATATGCCCCAGAGTTTGCTAGCTGGATAGGAATATAACACGCAGGAGTCAATGTGTCCAACCAATAGCCACTTCTTATCTCCATTTGTGCGCAATTTTTAATCCAGAAGCGTTTGCTGCTTTGAGCAAGAGATACGATTAGTTAAACACAGGAGAGGCGTTATTCCCCATCGCATGTAATCCCTCAGCAGACCTTAAGCTCCCTTAAAAGCCACACCAGACCCCACCTAGGGCCATTGAACCGCCGTACTTATGGTGGCGGTCTGACCACCGCCACACTGCTGGCCTGCCTGCAGTATTATGAGTGTGATTACCTGTCTGCCGCCCCTTTCATGGCGGTGAGCCCCCCATGAAAAGAGTGGCGAAGAGGCAACAAAGGGGACCCTAGCAGGATCCCCTGACGCTCCTGGGCCTGGGGCGCATGTAGGGTGCACAACATGTGCCCTCCGGATTTGTATCCTCAGTTGCTGCGCGGTCTGGTGTGCATGCCACACTATGCAGGAACGTGCAGTCGGCTCTCTCATGGCGGCCGTCCGAGTGTAAGGCTCTCCCATGAGCCTACCGGGATCCCAGCCGCTTAAACACCCGTCCACCATGGATTACACTCGGAATCCGGCAGGCGGGTGCTGGACGGGCTTTCAGCTCCTCCTGTTGGCGGTCCTCCTATTGGCGGGGCGCGACCAGGGCCGGACTGGGAACCAAAAGCGGCCCTGGCAAAGTGCTCGCCCCCTCCCCCCCGGGGGTTGGGGGTGCTGCCGAGCTCTTTGCCAGGGCTGGTTTTCGGCCGATTTTCCCAGGGGCCCAAAACCGGCCCCCATCCGGGGGATTGCCCGGTGCACGCAACGGCCAGTCCGGGCCTGGGCGCGGCCGAAGGAAGGGCCTCTGTGTTGTGTTTGTTTCTCTGATCATCCATCACAAATCACCAAATTTGACAAATGTCTCAATCATTGACTCTGTTTTGTGTTCCCGCACTAGTTGCCTCCTCTGTCCTGTTGATGGCATTTCTGCTTGAAATGCCAGGTAAACCTGTGAAATTATTAAAATAATTGCAGGCACACCTTCAGGGCGTTGAGGGCGTTGGCACCAAAGGATGGGGCCGGCATAGATCCGGTCTGGGCTGCAGTGACTCCTGGGCCGTGGCACCCAGCACCACTGCACATTGCATGGGGGTCTTCTGCACACACACATCATGTGAATGATACTCTGCACACAGGTGCCCATGCCCCAGATCCCCCATGAGTAGGGGTGGGCCATAACTGGGGTAATACTCTATAGCGTAATTACCCATTGCCCTACGCCAAAATCCCATAAATGAGGCCGCCAAGAAGTCTCGACAGAAGCAACTGTCACTCAATGTTGCAGTCTTTCCAGAGATATTCCATTGGGACAATTTGGCATTCACGGCTCCAGAAATCCAGGCAGGAGGTACCGCAGTCTGCGGCAATGAAAGCAGCCAACGTTGAGCCTCCATGGTGGCTCTGAAGGTCAGCATCACTGCCTGGCCCGCCCTCTTTTCCTAAAGTTTGATGTCAGCAGACTTACCAGTGGGTTTCTAGAGCCTGCACCATCCCTATGCTTAAGAAGGTGATACATTCAGGCCCTGCTCCTCCCCCCCCACTGGAGCTGCATTCTCAGCTCTTCTGATCATCTCTGACCCGCTGTTTGACTCCTCTCTTCACCATCAGCACCTTTCCAGATGTGCAGATCCAAGCTACAACTCCTGGCAGATACGCTGGGATGGTCTGATGTGTGGCGTGCCTACCATCCCTCTGAGTCATGGTTCGCTGTCGCGATTAGTCTATGTCTTCACACCACATAGTTACATACATCGAATATCTCATATTTCTATCATACCCAGGGGACTGTCCGACCATTGCTCAGTCTTATTCAAGCTGCGCATTGGATCTCATAAACCTCTTTTAGGTGGCGGATGTCCCCATGGCACCTACACAACTCAGAATATCGAGAGACGCTAAGTCAGGCCATTTCGGACTATCTTGCGTCCAACATGGCCTTGGCCCCATCCAAGGTTCTCTTGTGGGAAGCCCTTAAGCCCACAATCCGCGGGGTAGACATCAGTTTTCGTGTGGGCGAAAAGCCCAAACGCATCGCACAACTGGTTGAATTGAAAAACTGTCGGAGGTCCCTCGAAGCTCAGCTCGTCACAGATGTCAGCCCGTAAATACAACGCAACTTACTTCAAGCGCAACTGCAAATACAACAACATCTCACTAATGAAGCGCGACAGATCGGGCTTGCGACACAACATCGGACCTACCAATGGGGGTATAAGTCTAGCAAAATGATCCATCGACTGTACCAGGCCGCAAAGTCCCCCGTAGCATTCCCAACGCTCCGGGGGGCAGACGGAGCCTGTGCTCGTCTCCCGAGGCAGTGGCTAGAGAATTCGCAACATAAAACGCCTCACTATATACATGACAGGAACATATCTCAAGTGCCCTGATGGACGAATTTTTAACGGACATCCCCCTTAGAAGCTCGCAGACCATACTCAAGATCAGCTAGGTGCCACCTTAACGGTGGATGAACTTAGAGCTGCACTGGCCAGCATACGCCCGGGCAAAGGCTCCTGACCCCGACGGATTCCCTGGGGAATGTCTTAGGTCACATATAGGTACGTTGGGCCCACATTTGCTAGATGTACTTCATGGCGCCCTAGATCAACGCATATTACCCCCAGATTGGCATCACGCTGAGATTGTCTTGTTCCTGAAACCCTGTCACCCTCTGGAAGATCCATCTTTGTATCACCCTATCTCGGTGCACAGACATAATATCGACTCCAAAATATCGTCTGGACAGAATATCGAGTTTTAAATATCGTTTGGAGAAAATATCGACTAGACAGAATATCGACAGCCAAAATATCGTTTTTAAGGTAAGTGAAGTAATATCGACTGTAAATAATATAGACAGTGAAAATATCCAAGTATATAATCTAGATAGTAAAAAATATAGTTTTTTAAATAATATTTAATTATTTATAGTGTGTTTATGTTATAATATGTGTGAAAAGTGTCAATTTATTTTATTATTTTTTTTAATTAATTATTTTTTTAATTATTGTGTAATTTAATTCTGTAGCGGGTTGTGGGTTTATAGGGGAATAGGGTGGGAAGTAATTTAATTATAATTAATTAAATATGTAAATTTATTAATTGGTAGTAATAATTAATTAATTGGTAATTAAATAATATATGTTAATTATTTAAAATTTAATTGGTAATTAATTTTATTTAATTGATTAATTGCTAATTATGTCAATTAAAATAATTTATTTTCTCTAGCGGGTTGTGGGTTTATAGGGGAATAGGGTGGGAAGTAATTTAATTATAATTAATTAAATATGTTAATTTAATAATTGGTAGTAATATTTAATTAATTGTTAATTAAAAAATGTTTGTTAATTAATTAAAATGTAATTGGTAATTAATTTTATTTAATTGATTAATTGCTAATTATGTTAAATGAAAGGGGTATTTTTAGGGTTCAGGGTCAGTTTTTAGTTTTTGGGTAAAGGGGTATTTTTAGGGTTCAGGGTCAGTTTTCAGTTTTTGGGTAAAGGGGTATTTTTAGGGTTCAGGGTCAGTTTTCAGTTTTTGGGTAAAGGGGTATTTTTAGGGTTCAGGGTCAGTTTTTAGTTTTTGGGTAAAGGGGTATTTTTAGGGTTCAGGGTCAGTTTTCAGTTTTTGGGTAAAGGGGTATTTTTAGGGTTCAGGGTCAGTTTTCAGTTTTTGGGTAAAGGGGTATTTTTAGGGTTCAGGGTCAGTTTTTAGTTTTTGGGTAAAGGGGTATTTTTAGGGTTCAGGGTCAGTTTTCAGTTTTTGGGTAAAGGGGTATTTTTAGGGTTCAGGGTCAGTTTTCAGTTTTTGGGTAAAGGGGTATTTTTAGGGTTCAGGGTCAGTTTTCAGTTTTTGGGTCAAGGGGTATTTTTAGGGTTCAGGGTCAGTTTTCAGTTTTTGGGTAAAGGGGTATTTTTAGGGTTCAGGGTCAGTTTTCAGTTTTTGGGTAAAGGGTTATTTTTAGGGTTCAGGGTCAGTTTTTAGTTTTTGGGTAAAGGGGTATTTTTAGGGTTCAGGGTCAGTTTTGGGTTTTTGGGGTACATATACAATATTGCCTATTATTTAATTAAATGTTGTTACTATATATATATGTTTTAAGAAATATGATTAAAAATATATATTTTTTTTACTTTCATTAAATATTTAATTATTAAAAGTTATTTTAAGTATTGTTAATTATATTTTAGTAATTAATTTTTTATATTAATGTAATTAAACATTGTTTTTAGTAAAGTCGATATTTTTTACAACGATATTTTTGTAAACGATATTTTGTAGTCGATATTTTTGTACTTACCTGTTTGTACATACAAACTCGATATTTTTGTAGTAGATATTTTCACCTCGATATTTTGGGTACTCGATATTGTGGTAGTCGATATTCTTTCAGTGATCCCCTATCTCCCTTATTAATTTTGAGCCCAAACTCCTGGGCAAAGTCCTTGCCGACCCCCTCCATACGTGTATTCACGAGCTGATTCATCTCGATCAGTCCAGCTTCATGTCACACCGGTGCACCCGAACGATGATGGATTCAACCCAGATCTGTGACTGGGGGTGAGTGTCTGAAAAGTGTCAGCGCTCCGTCCATCATCTCCTTCTGTTTGCTTTGTTCACCCTAAGTTGGCAGGGTCTGGCCAGACGTGGGTCCCTTGCTCACTTTGCCACTGGATTCAAGCTAGCCTGGCTGATGAGGGCTGTTAGCCCGAAACCGGTCCCAGGATGCTGGTTTCCGGTCCAGGGAAGACATGGCTTGGCAGTTTGGTCTGGACTGTTCCAATGAAGCACAGGGTCAAGACCAATTTGCATATAGCCATGTCTGAACTGGGGTGGCAAAGTGAACTAAAGAACGATGATGGATTCAACCCAGATCTGTGACTAGGGGTGAGTGTTTGAAAAGTTTCAGCGCTCCGTTCATCATCTCCTGGTGTTTACACCGGTCCACCCGACATAACACCCATCGGGTCAACACCCCATAGTGAAGGCCCCGGAGTTGGGCCGCCCTGCGGGTACCTTATTGGTTGATATAGACAAGGTGTTTGACTCCCTAAGCTGGACATACCTGTTTCAACTCCCAGAAGCTATTAACCATGGCCCTATATTTCTGGCATATGTTCAGCTACTCTACACTGGCTTATCAGCCTCAGTTCGGATTGCAGGACACCAGTCGGCTTCTTTCCCTATTGGTCGTGGCACGAGTCAAGGCTGTCCCTTGTCTCTGCTATTGTTTGCCCTGGCCGTAGAGACTCTGGCGGCCTGGGTTTGACGTGATCCACTGATCCGAGGATTTGAGTGGTCACAGATACAATCCGACAGAATCGCACTACATGCGGACGATGTGCTGTTTTTTATGACCGACCCCTGGTGCTCGGGACCCCGAATTCTTCAGATTCTCTGGGTATTCAGATAGACCTTGGAACTTAGTATCAATCCCTCAATATCAGTACTTTTCCCTATATGCAGGGATCAGGGACGCAGTACCTGGGCCGCACAGTTGTCACACGCTACTGATGGTTTTAAATATTTAAGTGTCTTCATTTCGCCCTGGCCTAAGACCTCGTGGGCGCCCTACATTAACTTACTCCTCACCAGTTTATGCGGCGAGACTGCAATATGGTCCCATCTTCCACTATCACTATATGGATGACCAGCGATCATTAAAATGGTTTCCTTAACTCAAATATTATATCGGCTACGAAATGTCCCTTATATTATTCCACGTACATGGTTTGCCCAAGTCAACGCTATCCAAAATAAGTTTTTATGGAACGGAGGTGCAGTCAGGGTGGCGCTGAATATATGTACACAGTCAACGTACTATGGGGGTATAGCAGCGGCGGATCTGTTTGCATACTATACTGCATCCTATCTCCTGATTATCAACGAATAGTGGTACAGCTCACCCACGGATCCTGCTTTTGCTCTTGAGCATTTGGCAATAGAGGGTGCTCCCCGTCAGCAGCTCTTACACAGTCATATGCATTTGGACTTTTTAGCTCCTGCCAGCAGAACCGTGGTTCAGCTCTGGATATATACTGATAGACACATGGGTTGGCAGAGTCGTCTGACTCAGACGACCCCGCTATGGCATGACACGTATCTACGCCCCATGGCGGCTTTGTCGGGATTGCGCAAATGGGACCGACTGGGTGTCTACACCCTAGGTGAATTTATGCAGGGAACCACTCTCAAATCGTTCCAACACTTACGGACAGATTTTCAGCTGGTTAACGGAGCATGCCAGAGCGCGAACACTCCTCGATGTTCCCTGATGAAGGGCTACATGCCCGAAATGCATAAGAAATGAAGCAATGATGCCATACACTGATAATGAAATGGAAATAATTTCATGAATATTAAATGATGAAAAAAGGAACCAAATAAAGAATGGAAAGTTAAAAATACATAAAGGACTGATTTACTTTTTTCAAAGGAATCCCTGGGGCCGCACCAAGGAGACATAGGAGTGCATAAGGGGATGCAAGTAATGGTCCATTAGAACCACATAAACACTCTGGGCAATAGCTCACTTGGGGGCATATTAACAAGACCTTTAACTCCACTTTTTTTAGCTGTAAAAGCTAAAAAAGCAGAGATAAAACTATCACCCTATTTACAAGAGGGTGCTAACAAGCATAATCGTATGTTAGCACCCTTTTTTCCGACGCCTCTCTTTGCATCTCTAATGAGATGCAAACTTGTTGTCACTGGGTGTACCCCTGACGGGGCTACCTTGTAAAGTATCGCTGATGTGCACATCGCGATATTTACAAAGCAGCCCACAGGCTTTTAGCACACGTTAGATTTCGGAGAAAACTGCGGTTTTTGCCAAAAATGAATCCTGACTTAGCTATGCCTAACATAGGGGGTGGATTATGCTGGTATGTTACAGGGTCGTATCAGCAAGGTTATCGCCGCTGGAAAAGCAGCGATGTGCCCTGCAAAATAGCGATTTCCCCGCTATCACTGGATTTCTTATCGCCGTTTTGAAAAGCGTTGTTGATACAGTGCTATCACGGCAATGAAATCCAGCGATAGGATAAACATCGCTGAACGCGCTTAGCCTTGTTTATCTCTAATCGTTGTTGATATGCCCCACAATTTCTACAACGGCCCCCAGCGCCTTGAGACCCGCGCTCGCGCTTCACAAATATGGATTTACATTTACAAGGCCTCATTGCGAGGACCCTTTTAATTGTGAAGAGGTCACGAGCCCCCTGAGAATTATGAGAGCCACAGGAACATGGCTGGTCTCTTTAGCTTACTTTTTGCCTAGTAATACTTAATTTTTTTCACAGAATTCTCAGAATTCAACCATAATCCTTTTAATTCAGCCCCCCAGGGTTGACCGGACTGCAATATTGTTTAATCTGGGTCTGTAGAATCAACACTCTCATTTCTGGAGCTCTCATAATTAAATCCATGGTATGAAGGCCACATAAGGTGGTAACCATGAGTGACTGTTTGGGATCAGATGATTGGTATATTTGATAACAAACATTTAAGACATGAGACTGGAGGCTAGTGACCTCGAGCTCTGGGGTACACACCGCCCACCATTCCAATCCAGCAAACATGCAACGAATTACCCAGAATTCAGAATGAAACGAAATCAGATATCATTTATAAAAGAATGATATCACAAACATCTAAGCAGTGGCTAACTAAAAAAGCTCAGCTTTAAAGTGTAAATGAAACAGGAGAGATGGTCCCTGGGAGGATAATGCGCTGCCCATTGAACACAGTCGCCTTTACCCATTCAGGGAAAGCTTCTGCGTTCCACCAGGAGCCACCATTAGCAGAAGTATATGAGCCTCGGACTCTGTGTTCAAAAAACAATATCATTGGCTCACAAGCTACTGCCCTGTGGTTAGAAAGAGTCCCTCTGGGGGAGATGCCAGCCTGCCTACCTACACAAAGCTGACTAAGGTGTGACTCACATGTGCCTCTTAAAGGCGGTAGCCCCTTTGAAGCGGGGCCATCTGTGCCCACCGCCCTTCAGCCTTCCTGGTAGGACGAGGGCACACCTCCTCCCTCCAGCAGACCTTTTGTACCTCTTTCTGGGAGTGCTTCACGCCTCCTAGCAGGCGGGCAGCATGTTGCCTTGAGTGACAGCTGCTGCAGTCAATCAGAGGTGGACACCAGAAGTTTGGGACAGGATAGTGGTGACTTTCTAAAATCACCTTTTTATTAAATGTTACCTTACAACGGACTTTAGCACAAAGTCGGGTTTAATGTAATGATTAATTTGATATCTTGGAGCTCCAGGTTTTTGGTAAGCATGGGCGCAAAATCCGTTCCGCTCGCGGATTTTTCGGATTTTCGGTAAATCCGCAATCCGCGAACTCTCGCGGATGTGGCGAAAATACGCAAATCCGCGCGCGGCGGATTTTTTGCTTGTGTTCGCACTGCTCGCGAGCCGCGGCGCGGGCAGCAACAATCTCGCACTCGCGAAATTACAAAAATGACAATTGGGGAGGGGTGAAGGAAGTGACCCAGTCTCCAACTTCCTCTTCCTGTCCAGCAAGCTCCTCCCATTGCTTAGTCCATTTCCTGGCCACTTTGAATTCGATCTTGACTGGGAAGGATTACTTTTTGTGGATGCTGCTGAAGATTTGGCTTTGAGGCCTTTTGGATTACTTTTTGATTAGAAATTTGATTTACAAGTAAGTTGATAAGTTGATGTTGTTTGTTTGTGGTGATTTTTGTGTGTGTTTTTCGACTTTTTGGGGTGGGTTTGGGGGCTGGCTATGTGTGGGAGGCCATTTTGAGGCATAGTCCTGCAGGTCCTGGCCATGTGGATGGGGTCAATCGGCCATTTTGAAGTCAGGCAGTGTGTTTTGTGCCCTATGCCCACCCAGTCTGCTCTGATTGCTTTCATTATGCCCAGGGGGCCTCGAACTCCCGCGGATTACCCGAAAATCGGATTAAAAATTTTTTTTTTGCCTGTGTTCGCACTGCTCGCGTCCCGCGCAGCAACAATCTCGCACTCGCGAAATTGTAAAAATTACAATTCTGCACATGAATTGAAAACTACCAGGCTTAGTTATGGGTGCATGCATGATACAACTGTTTTCTTTAATTTTAACATTATTCTGGCCAGGGCATGGATGGCATTGGATTGTTGTGATTTTTGTGTGTTTTATGACTTTTTGGGGTGGTGTTGGGGGCTTGCTATGTGGGTGGGGGCCAGTTTATTGCCTGGTCCCGTGTCGGTGGGGGTCTAGGGGCCATTTTTAAGCCAGTTTGTGTGCTTTGTGCCATAGGCCTGCACCCAGTGTGCTGTGATTTTATCATGCCCAGGGGGCCCAGAATCCGTCTGTTCGCGGATTTTGCTGGTTATTTGCCACGTTTGCGTCGTGAAGCAACAATCTCGCACTCACGAAATTGCAAAAATTGCAATTTCGCACCAGAAAACCACCAGCAGGCAGCATAAACCTTCTGAAACTTGATGGATGGCATTGGATTGTGGTGATTTGATTGGTGTTGTGTTTTTTGACTTTTTGGAGTAGGGGTTGGGGGCTGGCTATGTTGGTGGGGCCATTTTGAGGCATGGTCCTGGCCATGTGGATGGGGGTCAAGCGGCCATTTTGAAGGCAGGCAGTGAGCTTTGTGCCATAGGCCTGCACCCATTTTGCCTTGCTTTCACCCATTGTGCCCAGGGGGAGTCAGTGGTACATGAAACTATAACCCTCTGTGTGTGTGCTATCTTGGATCAATGTTAAATTCCTGTTTCCCAAAAATTTAGCAATTCTTAATTTTGAAATTTCCATATTGTGTGGTGTGCACGTGTGTATTCATAAATGCCTACTTGCAAACTATTTATTGAAGCGCTACATATGCAACATATATTTACTGATGTTCCTCTGTCTTCGTTTGCTCTTAGGTGCACAAAGTCAATAACTCCGCATCATCGTTGAGCATCAGTGCCAGGAAGAAGTCCTGCTGCCGCCTGCTGTTCCGACATCTGAAGAAGATGGCTCCAAAAAGAGGTGCCCGTAGCTCCTCTTGCAAGAAAGATGTCTCTACTAAGGAGAAGAAGAAGCAAGTGGCACCACTTACCAAGGAGACTGGTGGCTCGACCACTAAGTTTTTGTGGAAAAAACAAAAGTCCACCATGAGTGCTGCACAGGTAGCCTGTTTAGTGGTTCAATCACCAACGACTAGTGATGTTGGCTCATCGCAAGAAAGTAGCAGCACACCATCAACACAGGTTGTAACTCATCTCACAAGTACTATTCAACAACCAAAGCCGCAACAACAACTGCATGGGCTACTAGTACAAGCACAAGTACATGCGCAAGGAGCTGTCCGAGAAGGAGCTGTCCGAGAAGGAGCTGTCGAGAAGGAGCTGTCCGAGAAGGAGCTGTCCGAGAAGGAGAAGGTCGAGAAGGAGCTGGTCGAGAAGGAGAAGGTCGAGAAGGTCGAGAAGGAGAAGGTCCAGAAAGAGAAGGCCGAGAAGTAGAAGGCCGAGAAGGAGAAGGCCGAGAAGGAGAAGGCCGAGAAGGAGAAGGCCGAGAAGGAGAGGTCCATGGAGAGTTGCAAGTAGAGGTCATTGAAGAGGCCCATGTAGCGGCGCATGGAGCGGTGCAAGTGCCCACAATGGTTCTTCTTCCAGGAGTAGGGGCACAGGAGGAAATTGACTTTGGAGCCGGGGTTTCATGTCAGGAAGACGAAGGCACTCCTCCTGATGATTCATTTTCTCCCAGCTCCCCAGCAAGGAAAAGATCAAGGAGTGTGTGTAGAAGTTCCTCTTCAAGCCCCGCTCCATCAGATGATCTGGATCTAGATTGGCAACCATCTCCGACGTCTGAGAGGGAGGCACACCACTCGCTGCGAAAGGTATCAAAAGTTAAAAGGAAGGGCCCCGGAAAGCTCATACTTATGGATCCGAACGCCGGACTTGATGAAGTGGTTCATTCTGATGTTGATGAACAGGATGACAGCAATGACCTAGTCATCACACACTTCATTCCAGCCACACCGGCCATGCAGCAGACAGACATTTATACCCTATCCCGACGTCATGCTGAGCGTGACCATGGCGACGTGGCACTGGTAGCACCACCAACGCAGTCAAGTAGTACAACAAGTTCAACAAAACCTACAGCTCCCATATTTTCTCCCCAGAGGGGGACTCCATCCAGCTCGACTCCCTCAAGTAGGGTTGCTGCAATAAATGCACAACCCAGTAGATGTCTGCAAGGCTCATCCACCACTGCTTCATCTGGAATTGGCAGTATCATCTCGTGCGGCAAAACCAGAAGTTTCCAGTCCCCAGTTTGGAACTTTTTTAGTGTCCATGCAAAGTATGATAACATAGCCGTTTGTTGCATTTGTAAGACTAGAGTTAGCCGTGGTAAGACTGGTACCAACTATGGAACCGGAGGCCAGATAGGTCATCTTCAAAGAAGGCACGCTGTCGTATGGTTTGCGCACCTAGCAAACATCAAGGGAAAGCAATCCCAAAGGGCAAGTGGCCAAAATATACCCATACTAGGTGTTTCATCTGAAGATGACGGGGAGGTAGAAGAAGCGTCAGACATTTGTCCGGTTGCACCCAGTACCCCTGGCAGCACCACACCCTCCGGAACACATAGGAGGCACACTGAGAGTCTGGGAGACACACCAATGCGGAAAATGTCAACACTGAGCAGAAGTGGGTCGAAGAAGGCATCAGCATCATCCAGTAAATTTGTCCAGCGCACCATTTCAGCCATGTTCTCCTCAGATGCGCAATTTTAACGCAACCACCCAATTGTACGCCTGTATAACACTAAGCTGGCTAAAATGCTAGCGGTGGACCTTCTCCCTTTTTCGTTTGTCGAAAATGTGGGTTTTCTTGAACTCGTGGCAACACTGGCCCCTAAATGGAAGGTTCCTAGCCGGTTCTATTTTGCCAGGGTTGCTGTTCCAGCACTACATAAAGAGGTGCTTGAGTTGGTTGGGGCAGCTTTGCAGAAGAGTGCTGTTCACACTATACACCTGACAACAGACATGTGGACCAGTTGCCAAGCCCTTGATTACATGTGCATCACTGCACACTGGGTCTCTTTTTCAGGGGTTGCAAAACAGATAAATGCAGGTGGTGACTTGGCCGAGATTTTTAAGGGTGCTCGTAAACATGCAACATTAGCCATGTTTGGCATGGAGAAAAGTCATACTGCAGCCAACATTTTGGATGACTTTAACAAAAAGGTCTCGCAGTGGCTGCCCCCAAGAAATTGCAAGGTTGGTTATGTTTCTACTGATAATGGCAGCAATGTAGTTAAGGCCATGGAGAACGGTTACTATTTCAGAGTGCCGTGTTTGGCGCACTGTATGAACCTTGTCGTGCAAAAGTTCTTGAAAAAAGAACTTGCAGTCGACAAAATACTGACCATCTGCAGAAGAATATGCACACATTTCAACCATTCTTTTAAGGCCCGGAAGGAGCTGAGGCGCCAGCAAAATGTACGTAGAATGCCAGTGAAAGCACTTATCCAGGAGGTGGCAACACGTTGGAACTCAAACTTCTACATGCTTGAGCGTCTGCATGAGCTGTTTCCAGTAGTCAATGAGTATTTCTACAACCTGGGTGGTGATACGACAGAAATGATGCTAGCGGTGGAGCAATGGCAGCTAGTTAAAAGCCTGACAGACATGCTTCGTCCTTTTGAGGTCTTCACGCGTGACGTCAGCAGGGAGGACTGTTCTTTGAGCAAAGCTATCCCATTGTTGCTGAAGCTCGAGCACCAAGTCAAGGTGGTGTCTTCAGAATTAAAAGATGCTGGAAAGAATGAAGCATATGAGTTGGCGCAGAGATTATTACAACGCCTAGTTAGCAATAAACGGCTTGTAAATATCAAGAAACAACAGCACTACATTTGTGCTACTATTCTGGATCCACGTTACAAAAAGCCATTGTTTGGCAAAGTAATAATTCCTTTTGAAACATCAGATGTTACAGAGTACAAAGGTTGGCTAGTTCAGTCAGCCATTCGTTTTGAAAGAGAGCGGAAGGAAACTGTAGAAGACAGTACTACTAGTGAATCAGCAGGCCATCAGGCGTCCCAAAAAAACACTTCTGCATCTGTGCCTGTGGCAGAAGTGAGTGACTTTTCCTCTGAGCCGTTAACCACACCAGCAACCGTATCATCTGCACCAGGCCCAGGCGATATGTCTGAAGCGGATTGGCTAAGTGAGCTAGGGTTTCCTTGTCCCAGAAAGGACACAGAAGTGCAAAGTACAGGAATCAGGGAGGACATTCTTTCAATGGTGCAGGCCTATCTGGATGACTCAACAGCGGTCAATATTACTGAGGACCCATTGGCGTATTGGCATGGGAAAAGAAACATATGGCGAGAGCTCACCAACCTGGCTATCAATTACTTGTCTTGCCCACTCGCAAGCGTGTCTTCAGAACGTGTTTTTAGTTCTGCTGGTGGCATTGTGACTTCCAAAAGGTCCCGCCTCTTGCCCGCAAATGTGGAGCGGCTCACTATGATAAAGATGAACCAGCACTTCATACCACCAGATTACAAAGTACGAGAATGCACGCAGGAAGAAGACGAGGACACCGACCTACCTGAGGAAAGTTCTCCTCAGTTACCAGAAGTACTACCGACTCAATTTGCAGAGTTTGAGGATGAGCTCTGCTTCCCTGACAGCGAGTTCTGAAAATGAGTGAATGATCCATTAACTTTAATATTAGTCCTTATTCACTTTTATTCCTGTGTGTCTGTCTTTCTTTTTTTAGCAAGTGCTTCATCACATTCACAACAAAACTGCAATCACCCAATCAAACAACAAGCCCATCAGCAGAACTGTCTTCATTTTTATGCCGCAGCATTCCTCAGGTTCACAACATTTAGTTGACAAGAACTCAGTCCTGGTCGTCTATCCTCCTCCTCCAGACTCACCCTATCCATTTCCCGTAATGCTGATGCCTGGATTCTGCACAATGAAGAAACTTACGTTGACGAGTCCCCTAAAGAGGGACTGTCTGGAAGTAGTGAGTCCTCATTTAAATACATTTTGCTAAGTGTGACTTTTTTGCGTTTGGGTTTACGGGTCTTGGCTGGGCCATTGCTGGCAAGGTCTATTAAGGGATGAAATTGGTTAGGCATTTACTTTGGAAAACATTTGGCCTATTACACGTGAATGTTTAGGCGTTATTATTGCTCGCTTGCCTGTCTTAGGGGTGCTGTCTGTGGGGCTTCTAGGATTTTGGGGTCTGTGAGCACCGCTGCCATATTTCTAATGTTGATTGCTTTTGTTTTGCAGACAATCCACGCCGGGAAACTCCAGTTGGGGCCCTGCTGCAGAACGCTTTAGGACACTGTGAATTCCAGGTGGAGTCAGCCCTCAAACACAAATTACAGGTAAGATAAGCGTTTGGATGGGAGGTAGTATAATGGAGTATTAGGAGAGGCGAGAGAGTGACAGTGGTACTAGTAGTAAAGTCCTAGGACTCCTCAATTAACAAACTCTGTGACAGGCATTTACTTTGGAAAACATTTGGCCAATTACACGTGAACCAACACGATGACAGTGTTCAGTAAAACGAACTTACTGCAAAACCACCACCCACCAGGCTCAAAAGTAGTAAAAAAAAAGATATGCTCAGATAAAGTTTGAAAAAGTATATTTTTATATCCCTAACAAAATAATCTCCCGCAAGACCCTCCCTAACCCCAATAAATAAATAGTCCCTCAAAAGTCCCCAAAAAACCCAACTCCCAATTCCCACCCCCCAAAAGTCTCTAAAAAAGGGGCAAGGGACACTCTAGGGATGCATGGTGTTGTTAACTTTGGCCTCCAGGGCATCATGCCTTAGGGCCAGGGCATCGTATTGCTCCCGGAGGGTGGCGTGATCTAAACGGAGGCCCTCCACCAAATTTTGGTACTCTTTCCACTTCCGGACCTCCGCCTCCAGGTCCGACACTCTGCGGATTGCTCGGCGCAAGCGAGCCTTTACAGTACTGTGAGGTGCAGCCTTTGCTGCTCGGCGGTGGCGTCTGCCAGCACGGCTCCGTTTGGCTGGAGCACTGCGCTGACCGGCAGAACGTGGGGTCACGGAGGAGGATTCAGATGTCACGTTGGAAGTACTGGACTGCGTGTCCTCCCCCTCCAGTTCCACCAGCCGCCGATATTGGGCAACAGTAGCATCCAGCCTCCGTTGCCGGGCCAGTAGAGCCTGCATACTCCTTGTTGGTTTTGTTTTAGTATGACCAACTATATGAAGAAAGAAAGACATAATCTGTAACCAATGCTCTTTAAGAATATGATTAACACAAAATGATTCAGCAGGAAGTTGTGTCACAGTACAACTAGCAACTAGCCAGCGCAGTACAAAAGAAACTATTCAGGCCAATATCATGGGCGTCCGCAGGGATGGGCAAGAGAGGGCGCGATTGCCCCCCCCCCTGGATCGCAGGTCCATCCAGTGCTGGCCCAGTGACAAATTACAATATGGTAATTACAGCAGGCTGGGACCGACAGACAGATAGAGGCAGAGACAGAGAGAGAGGAAGACAGAAGGAGAGAGAGAGAGAGGGAGGGAGCCAGAGGGGGACAGAGGGAGGATGAGGGAGGGAGACAGAGAGAGAGGGAGGGGGAGAGAGAAAGAAAGATGTGTGTAATGTGTATGCCAGGTCTGGTGGCTCAGTGGACGAAGGCATCCGCTGCAGTGGCATGATTTCAATTTCATGGTCATATTTTTTTTTGTTGCTCTAGATCCACCCCCCTCCCCCACTGACCCTGCCCCCTTCGGTGCGGCCCTTGGCCCCAAACCACACTATCAATCATGTCAGGAGTAGGACTCAGGAGATGGTGATGATGTTGCACCCCCCCCCTGGAAACATTTCATAGTATGTTCGTAGTTCATCCAGTGACCGTCTACTCTCTGTAGATACACATCATATGCTATCTAAGAGTCAGATAGTACCATGATCCAGCTTACCTGTACCCGCCACCACCACTGTCTACTTCCTCACAGTCTGTACTTCTTGGTCCTCTTGCGCCGCCTCCTCCCCAGAGTGATCCTCGGACTCGGAGTCGATCACTATTACCACATCCGAGCTGGCCCCGCCACCAGATGTTCCACCTACAAAGTAGATTTAAGAATGTTAGATTACACCACTCACTAGTATTTGGTCTATGAATGAAGAATGTGAAAACAACAGAAAAAGTAATTGACTGTCTACTCTAGTCTAAAGTAAAAATGTCCATCCTTCCAGGGAAGGTTGTTGTCTTGCTGCATTTTTTTGTCATAATTGATGAATGCTTGATTAATTTTAACACACATCATTTTTCTCTGAACAGACAGAAACTGGACTTCTAAGGACAAGAGCAACATCAACTTCAAACCAGGTGAAAGCTCGGCTCGACCACAAGAAATGTGTTCCATTACTCATCAACTCAGCACCAAGCACTTTTCCATTTCCAACTAACTTTATTTTAATATATGTGTTTACTTTAACTTTTAATAAAGCTTTTAAACTTGAATAGACTCTGTGGTTTTTGGTCCTCCAGACTAGAGTGACTGAGCGAAAGGTTTTGAAATTTTTGCAAGGAGGAGTCCGTGCCGCTGACACTACCAGGTTTATACAGTGTGCCAAACACGCCACTCTGAAATATTATTACTCTGGTCTTTGGTGTCCATAGTTAGGTTTGTGGAGAATTGTCCCTGCAACAGTAGTATTATTGATTTTGCTCCTATCTAAACACTATTTTGAAAAAATTAAATTAGAAACGCTTGGACAACAATAGGTCCTCTATATTTAAATGAAAACTTACTGGGGCCAGCAAAGGAGCACTCGCCGCCCTGGCCTGCATCCTCCTCCTTTGGAGCCACTGCATCCGCTTTTTCTGTCCGCTTGCCCCTGGGCGGACCTGACGTACAACATGAAAGAATGAACAGAAAACATTGATGATTGCTGCTTGTCGATGTCCTTGTCAACCGAATCAAACATTTAGAAAGAACAAGAACCAACTATTTCAGCCAAAAAGAGGGCTACAAAGGAAGGACTGCACCTGAGCCTCTACTCTAGGGGCAGATTTACAAGCCCTTTGCAGCTCTTTTGCTCCGTTCTTGCGTCACTTTTGTGACGCAGCGCCACAACAAGAGAGGCGCCATGGTGTGGCGTATATTAACAACGTGACGCATATGGGAGATGCATCCCATTCTAAAGCCCTGCGCCATTAGGGAGCATTCCAGCGCAAGGGAGGGCGTTCCTGCGCAGGAACGCATGCTAAAAGTGGCTATGGGGAATATATAAAATTTCAATCAGTCATTTAGAACAATGATGCGTCACTGAAACCCTGCGCCTGCATGAAGCAGACTTACGGCTTGACGCAGCATTGCTGGAGCTGCGCCATCGTTGCAAACGCAACTCCATCAATGAGCCGCCTTTACGGCACCGATGCGTAACGCTTCGGTGACGTTTTGGGACCATGGTGTGCCGCATTGTAAATACGGCGCACCATGGGTGGTGCTGGCGTGCCGCACACTTTGCAGGGATGCGCAGGTAATTGCTAATCTGACACTTAGGGGCATACTTACGAGTTCTGAGCTGGACACCTCCAGATGTGCACCAGAACAAATGCGTAACGCAAAACTAACCTTGCGTCACGGCAGATGCGCCGCAATTACAATGCGGCAAACCCTGGCGCAAGGGTAGGCAGATGCGTGACGCATCTCGTGACGAAAGAGGGGCGCATCTCTAGAGTCGCGTCGCTGGCGCGATGCAACTATAGCAATGCTCAGGGCTGCCCAATACTCAACATACCGCATCAGTCCTTACGCCTGCTTCAAGCAAGCAGGCATAAAGAATTGACGTAGCAGCGTCGCGGAAGTGCCTGCGTTAAATCTTGTAGATTTCACGCAGGCACTTTTGCGAGGCGCACAGCTGCCTGACCGCCACCCCCAACACCCCCCCCCTGCGTGGGAACGCACCCATTGTGGCGCAGGCCCAGGCCTTAACGTGGCGCATCTCCTTAGATGCATCTCGTTGTACATAACTCGCATGGATTCGCCAGGTTTACGTCGCTGTGCGTCAGGTAAGGCAGCGTAAACGTGGCGCAAGGGGCTTGTAAATCTGCCCCTTTGTGTCTAGCATTACGCAGTTCTGTAAAGTACACTCATACATTACTCAGCCCAATTAAATGAACACAAAATAGAAAACAAATAAGCAGTGGCACCGCCACAGAGAAGGAGAACAGTGCACCTGAAATGCACAGAAGATTTTGAAATATTAATTTACCTCTCCTATCAATGTAATCAGCAGCATTATTGCTGTTTGTAAAAAAGTTAAAGCAAACATTTGCAATATAACACAGTCACACAGAGCAGGAGAAAAAACAGAGTAGTGAGTGATGAAAAAATTGCTACTACTACTCACCAAGCCCGGGGACCTCCACTCCCAGCAGGTCTAGCAGGTCGCGCTCCCGGTCCAGGATATCGGTCCAGCGGTGGGTCACTTGATTGTAGGTGCGCTGGACCCCCGTGATGTCAAAAAGGGCCCGGCACACCTGCCCCCACCGCTTCCGTCGCTCCTGGCTGTTGGTATAACCAGCAGCGATCCTGCCGCCTGCCGCAATGGTCCTGGGGAGACGGCGCTGCACATAAAAAACGAGTGAGCCCACCTCCTCAGGGCTGAAGATCTCCCTGGGCACCACCATTTCCGCCCTCAAACGGCCACATGGGAGCCGGGCACGGCTGCGGTGCCCGTCTTGGGCAGCTTGACAGCTGTCTTCACCATGTTCTGGGCAGGTGTTAGCAGTAAGGAGACAAAATGAAAAAGAATAAGAGTAGGGAAGAAGGAAATAAAAGTTTAAAAAAGTAGTTGAAAAGTAAACAAAAGTAGCCTAAAACACAAAAATATAGACCTAGAAAACTAGAGGGATAGAAAAAAAGTTAAATAGATCAAAAAAATATTAAAACAAGCAAAGGATGGCAGAGATATACAGAGGATAGAAACACCATGCCCAGACACATAGGAATGAATGAAAAACAAGATGGCGGCCCGAACACGTGCGTGTAAGTAAGTTCGCACGCGATTTCTCTCGCGAACTCGTGCGAACTTGCATTCGCAAGGCGCTCATTGCGCGAGATTACACATAGCGGGCGGAAACGGAAATACGTCACGCAAACAAAATGGCGGCGCCCATACTCAACCTTGGGGTAACTCGCACGAGTTCGCGGCTTCTACGGTCGATTTCGCACTACGCCGCGCCTCGCGAATAGGGCGAAATTACCGAAAAACGAGTTTTGCAAAAGCAAAACCAACGAGCAGGTGCAAAAGTTCGAGCTCATCATTTGTAACCATTTACCAGTAGTGCTTCCTGAAGGGGCCCTCCAGAATCCGGTTGCCTACTTGCAACTATTGTGTGACCCTGCTCTGACAGTCACAGAATAGTTACAAGTATGCCATTGCATCCTGTTATTGCAACAAAAAGGAAAGGGAGCAGACAAGCAGGTGCCAGCCTTCATTAATGTCAGTTGGGGCAGGGCAGGTGTTGTTGTTTGCAAAACTTAAAGCACTTAGCAGGTGTGCTTGGCTTTGCCACAATAATGTACACTCACTGGTCAATCAGAGGGTGCTGTGATGACACCGAGGGTGGCATGGGTGTGCCAGCCAGAGGGTGGCATGGGTGAACCAGAGTGCCAGTGTTGACAGAGGATGGCAGTGCTTTGCTTTGCCCCAATAATGTACACTGGTGAACCAGAGGGTGCTGTGATGACACAGAGGGTGACATGGGTGAGCCAGAGGGTGGCATGGGTGACCAAAGAGAGTGCCAGTGGTGACAGAGGGTGGCAGTGATGAAGAAAGCCTTGCAAACAGTCTGGGCACGTAGAAACAACAAGTTCGCAAAACTGGCGACCCGACAAGTAAGTTCGCAATTTGCGAAATTGTACAAAACCCTCGCGAACTTGTAGAAACCCGTGCGAACACACACCCCAAAAAAAATACGCAAATCCACGAGAATTCGCGGATTTTGCGTATTGTCGCAATCCGCAAATACGCAAATACGCAAATTCGCGGATTGCGAATCCGCAAAATCCGCCCATGCTTAGTTTTTTGGTCCTAAGGGAAGTCAGCACTTACCGCATAGGCTCATGAAACTCCATAACAGCCAATAGGGCTACCGACCTTGCACCAGTTAAAATTACCATTTTGAGTTTTCACTCTCAGGACAGGTAAAGTATGAAAGGAATATTTCTTTCTCGTTAATAATTAGCACCCGGCCTTGTGGGCTACTTCGAGCTTCCCTAGCGGTGACTTATCAATATTAAAAAGGAATGTTTGGACTTGGCAAAAGGGTTTATTTTGCCCTGTTGGGTGGCAGCTTTAAAAGCCGCTCGCCTAGGCTGCAGTGTCAGGCCTGGAGCCATGTTCATTCCTTGTCACTGTAGTGGCGGCTCAACAGGGTCTGCAGTCCACTGGTGACATTTAACTTACTAGCCCTGGGTACCCTTTGTAACATATACCATAGCCTTATAGCCCGCCTATTAAAGGCCCTCTTCAGCGTTAAAGGCTCGAGCCGAAGGTGAGGGACTTTAATAAGGGAGAGGGACTTTAATAGCATAGCCCAGCTACGAAGGGCTATAAGGCTATTAGAACATTGTGCCACTAGAGGGCAGAATGTTATAACAAAAAAAACAAAGCCTTAAGGGAGCGTGAGGGGATTGCAAACGGTTAAGTACAGGCCCCTCCCACACTTGTGTCTCAGGGCAGTGAGGACAGGAGTCACAGGCTCCTTAGAGAGGTAGCAGGTCCTCGTACCCTCCCCCGTGACAGTCTCCTGAGGGGCCTGAGGGAAATGATGTGTTATTCCCATTTGACAAAAAACACTCTCAATTCCAGTCCTGCTGCAGATCACGGTGAAAGAAATCATGCAAATAAAAAGCACACACTGCACCTCAGTGACTGCATTTCCCCGTTGGCGGTCTAATGAGCAGACCAGAGTTCATTTTTTTACAGATACATTATTTCGGATACTGCTGAATAGAGAGCCCTGGACAGGTTGGGCCCACTTGCTTCCCACTGCAGCAGTAAACAAAAATAAATACATAAGTCTGATTGGCGATAGACTCCGTGACTCAGTTACCGGTGTAGTGTCGCTGCTGTGGCACAGCAGTACAAGCAGACATAGCCCAGTGTGAAATCCTAAATCCCGCGAGGGGAGTCCCTCCGGAGAGTCCTGATGTGTGAAGAAGATCCTCAGCTCAAGGTAACAGAAAGGCAAGGGTGGCAGACCTGGGATAGTCACCATTCCTTTCTGTACCCCTTGCAGGGATTGATCTGGCTCGAGGCAGGGTGAGGTGATAATACCAGGAATTGCTCTGAAGCGCCACGTTACTGCATACCTGTCTGTCAATCAAAGGTTTTGTTTGTCCCATTTGCTGCTATGTTTTTTAGCTTAGTATTTAAGAGGATAGATATAGAGTCCAAAGTGGACCCATCTCAATCTCCCTTTTAATTATTGCCGGTGCTCAGACTCGCAGGACCCGGCCCACTTCAGCCCTGCCTAAATGAACATGAATGGAAAAGAGACAGAAGACCCATGACATGCAAAAACAGAATAGCCTTGATATGAAAGAATAAAGGGCCATATTAACAAAAGAGGGCGATACATTATCGCCGCTTTTATCGACAGGAAACTGCCGCTAAAGCTGCGATAATGGGCTTGATAATACGCCCTTGTGAATTCCCATAGAAACCCAGGTTAACACCAGAACCTGGGTTTCTATGGGAATTCACAAGGCCATATTATCAAGCCCATTATCGCTGCTTTAGCGGCAGTTTCCTGTCGATAAAAGCGGCGATAATGTATCGCCCTTTCTTGATAATATGGCCTAAAGATCCTTTACAAACACCAGATACTCATCCATCCTGAGTCTCTAGACATGGGTTAATGCCAGGGCTTCTGCGGTGCTCAAAACAGGTGCTTTGCGGAGACTGCTCTTAGAACAGCAGCAGCAGGGGGCATATTGGTATTCAGAAAGCCCAAACAACAAGCTTCAAAAACCCCTTAATGCAGTGGCATTCAAACTTTTTTGATGACACGCCCCTCCGCCCCCACCCCCCCCCCCTTGAGAAAACTTATCATCAGGATCCACCCTCACATTTTATCACAATTATTTTATTATACTGGCAATCTTTTTTTTTATGTTTGAAACATTTTATTGAATAATAAAACCTAATAAACATAATCTAATTAATAAAGCATAACTAAACATGAGCTGGCATACATATAATAGACAAAAGTGGTACATAAAACTCAACATACTGTAACAGAGAATTCTGTAACACAGCATAGTTATGTAGAGCAAAATTCTTAATATCATGCAACATAAAAAGTTAAAAAATGGAAATGTTCACGAAGAAATGAAAGAAAAGAAAGAAGGTGGGATACAGAGATTTCATTAATGTAATGCTTTCAACATATAGAAAAACAAATACAAATTATTTTTTTACACAAATAAGTACAAAAATTAAAATACTAAGAGAAATATTGTGAACAATAATCATATCGTGAACAATAATCATGTTATATTGTAATTAAAATTCGATTTGAATGTTCAAGGAGGCTTTTTGACTTCATCAGCGTTATTTGACTTATGATAGGGACATGAATACTTTCTGGAGAAGAACCGCCTCATAGGGTTCAAAAACATATCTTTTTCTACACTAGCAATTAAGTTATAAACTTGAATTCGATCCACTTTGTGATTAAACACTTCTCTTTCTAACAAGCATCACAGGACCACTTATTGTTATTTTTCCAATTACTGATAATGTTTTGGGTGGCAACAACAATAAATATTATTACAATTTTACGTTCGAAAGGAAAAACATACCATGTCTAAATCATGCTGCACAACAGGGCATTTTTAGGTGTAGCATTCATTAAGGTTTGACCAGACCTGAAACCATAACTCCTTATCTTTTGGGAATTTAAATGTCATATGGAAATAGTTCCAGCAGACCCAACTCAAGACCAGTATCAATTAGAAGATGAGTTAATTCTAATTAGAGAATATGTGCTGATAAATAATCTATTGATGTAAAATACAGTGGTCAGGCAATGTTTGTGTATCTAATCTATTCAGATTTTAACTCCATACTTTGTTCCATAAATTGACGAGGCATAATACTTGAAGGTCCATCTCTCAGATCAGTTCTATTACAGTTTTATTTCTGATAATAGTAATTGAGATCAATGATAAATAGCTTTTTGAAGCCATGGGTGGACTTGATCTTTGGTCTAAATCTAGATTATTGTCTGCAACAGATGCCAGAACATACAGATAAAATCTAAAAGGTTTGAATATGTTTATTATAGTGGTTTTGAGAAAACCAAGAGACACACATTGTTCCTGATACTCAGAAAATGTATCTAAAAATCCTGATTACATTATATCTTATGTTGAAGGTCCAGAGACAGCTTTAGCTACATTTCTGTATGTGACAAAATTTGGAAACATATTTAACAAAACATTAAAGCTTGATGTCAGAAATTCTGTCCTTAAATAAGTATTGTGTCAGAGTTAAGCAAGATGGTTTCTGTTAGAATTGGGGGTCTCTGGTTGGCGCAAGTATACACTTGTGACAAGCAGGGACCCTCTCCTCTAAGTCAGGGCAAAGGATGACCCCTTAGAATTACCCTTGCTCACCCTCTAGGTGCGTGGCGTGAGCAGCCAAGGCTAATCTTCAGGCGTTATTGGGTTAAGCATTTGTAATCACACACACAGTAAAATATACCAATCCCCCCACAAATGGACACCAGGCTGTAAATATATAAAAATACGCTTCTTTTTGTAAAAAATATATATATGTAACTCAACAGACTTATCACAAGACCAAATAACGTTTTTGTAGCACCACAGGTTGTAAATAGGCAAAGGTTCTCAGTTGTAGCTTTCAATGGTTGTTTGCTTGTTCAAAAATAATTCAATTGCTTTACTTCAAGAAAATAGTTCTTTAAGGGTTCTCTCCGTGTTATCCCCTTTCAAAGGATAGTCTCTCTCTGTTCTGGGACTTTGGGACCCTCCCCGGGCATTCGGCGTGCCTTGCAGCGCCTCTCCTGCCTTCAAGGGTGAAACTGACACAGCCCCTACCAACTCTCACGCATCGGGCGTGAGCACGCCTGTGCCGGCCCCGGCTCTTCCTCTCGGCTCGAGGACAGAGTTAAAGGCGGGCCGGCCCAGCGGTGCGGGAGGGCTCTGGAAGCAGTGCAGCAGGCAGGAGGCAGCTTGGGGTCCCTGACGGGGAGTACTGGCGGAGCACACAGCTCTACTCACTCATGGGGGCTCCGGGCACACGGAGGCTTCTCTGCGCAGCTCCCAGGCAGGGAGCGATGACGGGGAAAGAAGGAGTGGCAGGCCCCGGGCCCGGCGGTGATTTAATGCGCACTTCTTCTTCTTCTTTGGCGAGAGTTGGCACAGGCTTGTGCGACTCCAACGATGGGGGCACTCTCGGATCTTGACGCCAGCGGGCGTGTGCAGACAGGCAGGCGCGTCCCATGACCCTCAGCACGACGGTGCGGGGGTCTCCTCAGCGGGGGCGGCGCGGCCTGGCAAAACCTCGGGGATTGCGAAGCGGGGTCACAGGGCACGGACTGTGCAGCTGTCGACCCGGCGTGGATCACAATCCACGGAGGAAATTCCGGCGGGAGGGGGGAGAGCGCTTCAAGGCACTCCAGTAGCAGGCAAGGGGAAGAGGAGCAGGAAGCCAAGCCTGGGGGCAGAGAGCGACTCCGGTCGGAGCGAGGCTCTCACAGGGCAGAGGCTGGCAAGCTCCCGAGTACCACAGCCCTAGGAGGGGGCGATGAGGGGCACAGTCTGGCTCCAGCAGGGAAGCACACACGGCTCGAAAGTCAAGACGAGCAAAAGCACCAAGGACCCACTAGTCCTGGGGTCCAGGTCAGGGGGCAAGCTCAATCAAGCCCTTGGAGAATGTTTAAAGCACAAAGAAGCAAAGTCTTTTCTCAGCAAGTCTTCTCCTCTCCTTTCTCAGCAAGGCAAGAAGCCGGCCAGTCCTCCCAGCGTCTCTTCTCCTTCTAGTCGGGCAGAGGTCCTTCGTGGTAAAACAGGATTCTGATTTACAAGGAGCAGGGCTCCTACTTTTATACCCAGTTTCTTTTGTTCTTACAGGCCCGGGGGGCCTTTGCATAACTGCTCTCAGCCTCTGAGCACTTGTGGTGGGTACTTCTGGCTTCTGCTTTCAGTGTGAGGACAGGCACATCAGCCACTCCCCAGGGGGGCGGAGCCAGCATTGTGTGGACAGGGGCAGCCAGGAGCACTTTGTTGACAAGCTTCGGTCCTTCCTGGGCCAGGTGCAGGCTGAGTCATCAGTCGCTCCCCAGGGGGGCGGAGCCAGCATTGTGGTGGCAGAGCACAGCCTGATGCATAGTCCAGGGAAACTCCCACCTCCCACTAAGGTGTCATCCTGCCATTCACCACCTGTCACCTCCCAGCCCTGTCACTCATACAACTCAGACAGTCAGATACACACAAAGCAGAGGCGGGCTGAAATGGTTAGGCAAGCAAATGCTATCTTTCTAAAAGTAGCATTTGCAAACACAGGATATTAAAATAAACTTTACTAAAAGAAGTATTTTATTATTCTGAGTTCAGGCATACTAAACATTAATTTCTACCATGTTCCCTGAACCTGCTGGGATTAAAGAGTGTAATAATTCCAGCAGCCCATATGGCCTAAAGGGAACAGGTAGCCTTACAATAGTGAAAAACGAATTTGGCAGTAATTCACTATTAGGACATGCCACACACATCAGGGCTTGTCCTACCTTACACTTACAATGCACCCTGCCCTTAGGCCTACCATAGGAGTGACTAATATGAAGTTAAGGGAAGGTTTAGGGGCTGGCAAGTGTGTGCACTTGCCCAGCCAGCATGACAGTACCAGACTGCACGCAGGCTCTGCAATGGCAGACCCTAGACACATTTTAAAAGGCTGCTTCTGTGGGTGGCGCACCCAGCGCTGCAGGCCCACTAGCAGTATTGGCATTCACAAGCCCTGGCACTCCTGGTGCACTTTACTGGGGACTGACAGTAAATCCAATGGACCAATCATGGAAATCAATCACATGTACACTTTACAGTAGGGAGCACTTGCACTGCGGCACGGTTTGGCCGTGGAGCAGTGCCCTGAGCAGCGGACACCAGCAAAAATATCTGAGGCACGACAGCAAAAAGTAGAAGGGAAACTCACGCCAAGGTGCCAGGTCTAACAGTTTCATTTAAGCATGGGCGCAAAATCCGTTCCGCTCGCGGATTTTGCGGATTTTGGGCAAATTCGCAATCCGCGAATTCCCGCGAATTTGCCAAAAATCCGCGAGCGGAACGGATCCGGGGGGGCAAAAGTTCAAGCTTCAAGCTTGTAACTATTTTAGAATGGCGCCGGCAATCTGCCAGAGCCATTCCAAAATAGCCACTAAGCTAGCTTCAACAGGAAGCACCAATAGATAAAATGAAGCAGGCGCTCGAGTTTCACTGAATTCGAGCTTCAACTCGAGCACTTGCTTTATTCCATCCACCAGTGCTTCCTGACGAAGCCAACCCTGCAACTATTCTAGAATGGCGCTGGCAGCTTGCCGGCGCCATTCTAAAATAAAACAGGAGTGGGGCAGAGGGCAGAAGGGCACAACAACAAGTGTGGCAGAGGGCAGAAGGGCACAACAACGAGTGAGGCAGAGGGCAGAAAGGGCACAGCAATGAGTGGGGTAGAGGGCAGAAAGGGCACACCAACGAGTGGGGCAGAGGGCAGAATGGCACAAAAATGAGTGGGGCAAGGGGCAGAAGGGCACAACAACGAGTGGGGCAGAGGGCAGAATGGCACAAAAATGAGTCGGGCAGAGGGCTGACAGGGCACAACAACGAGTAGGGCAGAGTGGGTGAACCAGAGGGTGGCAGTGGTGAAACAGAGGGTGCTGGGATGAACCAGATGTAGAAAAAACATGGTCGCGACCGTTGCGACCCGACAAGTAAGTTCGCGTTTGCGAACTGGTAAAAAACCCTTGCGAACTGGCAGAAACCCTTGCGAACACAAAAAAAATCTGCAAATTCGCAAAAGTTCGCGAATTTTGTGGATTGCGAATTCGTAAATAAGCAAATTCGCGAATCGCGAATTCACAAAATTCGCCCATACTTAGTTTCATTTGATCTCAAGCAATACTAACATTAAATAGGTAGGTGTACAGGTTACTAACTCAACTAATGGTATTAGCAACCTTAATTTGGACACAATTTAGTAAAATAGGGCTTTACCATTCACAAACACCTGATTCGATAATTCCTATGGTTTGCAATGCTAAAACCCTTTTTCAAATATACTAAGCCCATTTAAGGATTCAGAATTTGGAAGGGGGATACCCTTCTGAAACTTTAATACATCCTTGTGGTATGTATTAAGTTTTATGACCAAACGTAGGTTGCAAAACATTATTATACTGGCAATCTTTTAGTATGTCAATACTTGTTTAAATATTGCAGGTAAATTCTGTCACTGTTCAATAAGCAATCAAATACGAGATTGCCAAAAATATTATTCTGGTCAGGCAGGCCTTACTAATGTGTAAAAGTATCCACAGTGTAATTATTAGAAATGGTGGTGGGGGTGTTGAAGAATAATTGGAGTCCCTTCTACATTAACACCTTATCTCAGACAGGATATAGATGGCAAAAGATGTTAGCGATCACCCATTACAGAAGGGCTTGCTGCTGCAAATTTTTTCCCAAAAACAAAGCAGTGTTATCTTCATAATGTTTTTTTCGGCTATAGCCTGGCGCACCCCTTGTGATCACTTGTGGCCCCCAGTTTGAGAAAGGGGACATTGTTTTTGTTAGCTCACGTATGAGTTTCCCACCTACATTTGCGTAGTTGGTAAGTATACATTTAATATACATCAAATGACAAATAGTTAAAAAGTAAATATGGGAAATATAGTATAGGACTAATATTTCTGTATCAAGGAACACGTTAGTGGCTAAACTGTAAGCTGACCATGTATGGAAATCTGGGGGGCACATTACCAAGTGTGGCGATAGGCAATTTTCGCCGGTTTAGCGGCCGTTCTCGGCCGCTAAGCGGCGATAATTCTATCGCTCTATTAGCAAGCTGTCGCTAACTGATGTTAGCAACAGCTTTTAGGCGATAGTGAGCGGTTTGGGGCCCGCTTTGCATGTCAGCGATGTTTACCGCTAATGACATGCAAAGTGGGCGCACCCGACCTGTTAGCGACTGAAAGCAGTCGCTAACGCCGCTATTGCCTATTAGCAAGGCAGGCGTAGCGATGGAAATATTCCCGCTATCGACAAAAACCAACACCTGCTCAGACCAGTTCTTAGCCATGTTATCCAATGGGAGGTGGATAATGCGTGAATATCGCTGTATTCTCAGCGATATTCACGCATTTTGCCTGATTTTTATCGCTTTTGAGATAAACCTTGCTAATAGCAAGTTATCTCAGCGATAAAAACCGGTGATGCGTGTCGATAAAAATATTGCCTCTAATCCTACTTAGCGATAAATATTGCTATTTGTTGGTAATATGCTCCCTGGGCCTTTAATTCTGCTTCCCCTAAACCACTGTGTGAGTTGTCCAGATAACTTTATCTCCCTCTGACTAAGGATTTGCTTTTGCTCTGTGTCAAGGGTAACCTCACCAAACACTGTGGGTCATATTGCAAAATCCTGACCTTGGCCATTAAGCTCTGAGAGGAAAGCTCACAGGCTGTTCTTACGGTCAGACGAGAGTACCGCGATCACACTCTCTTAACAGGTCTGTTTTTTAGGATCTGTACTAAGGCAAACAGTTTAAATTCACATTGTTTTTTCATCCTTTTACATCAATGTTTATAAACTCTTTATTTTATGTTAATTTTACATAATCATATTTTTTTTATTATATATTATTGTATACATGTTTAAAACGTAAACAATGAACATTTTTATCACTCACTCGCGCATTAGGGAACGTGCATAACAAAAATATATAATGTCCAAGGTCAAAATATAAAAATGGTAAAAGTGTTTTATATAGTGCACTTCATGTTTTGATCCTGCTGGAATAACATAGGGGCATATTATCAAGGACGGGCTTTACATTATCACCGCTTTTATGGGCAGAAACTGCCGATAAAGCGGCGATAACGGCCTTGATAATATGCTCTATGAATTCCTATCGAAGCCCATGTTAGATGTCTTCACATCTAACATGGGCTTCGATAGGAATTCATAGAGCATATTATCAAGGCCATTATCGCCGCTTTATCGGCAGTTTCTGCCCATAAAAGCGGCGATAATGTAAAGCCCGTCCTTGATAATATGCCCCATTGTTCACTGTAAAGTGATCCACTGCTCCTTGAAGATAGGTCTGTGCTGAAAAATGGGAGCAGGAGGTGCTGGACATGGAAAGAGCAACATACTGAATCTGTTCACTTACTTCGAAACCCCCCAAAGCTCCCTGCGGGCGGACACTTAGAGCCGGACTTAGAGGAGGATGGTAGATCTTACGCTGCACCATTGGCAATGTTCATAGTAAACTGTTCCGTAATCAACTTTAAAACATCTTTTCCTCATTCTTGTCTGTGAATCCACATGCGGAGCATATTGCAATTTTTCAAGTTTCTTATATTCCACCTGTGCCCATCCGGACCTCTTGTAAGAATACGACTGATGCAGGATTCATCACAAGCAGCTTTATTTTGTAAAGACCCAATGCATTTCAGGCTGTGAAAAGCCCTTCCTCGGGGGTCATTCCTCCCTCTTTCAAACTAAGCGTGCACTTCCCAGTATGTCTTATGGCTTGCATCCCTGCTGTGAAAGTTTAAAAACCCTCTCCGTTCTCTCCATAATCCAAACGATAATGGTTCCACAGTTGGAATATAAGAAACTTGAAAAATTGCAATACGCTCTGCATGTGGATTCACAGACAAGAATGAGGAAAAGATGGTTTAAAGTTGATTACTGAAGAGTTTACTATGATTACCGGGTTTAAATTGAAGGTATATATGTGAGAGGGGAAACATCCTTTACAACAAAACTTTTTCCACGCAATACTTTTACAACGCAGGTATTACAACGCAAGTCGTTACAACGACTTGTGCTGGAGGGCGCTGTAGGATAGGGAATAGTTTAATTTAGTATCCAAAACCTTCCCTACTATCCACGGGGACTGGAGTTGGAATAGTAAATTAAACTATTCCACTATCCAGCGCCCCCCAACGCAAGTCGTTGTAACAACTTGCGTTGTAAAACCTGCGTTGTAAAGGCATGCGTGGAAAAAGCATGCGTTGTAACGACATCTATCCATCAGAAAGAGCTGTGCGTTTGGCTTTGGGGCAGGAGGAGGCCTCACCTTACAGAGTTGCATTTGCAACCCATGGCATTTGGGCATGCCATTCAACCAGACAGCACGCATCCGTGGATGAAAAGGACAAATAAAAACAACTAAATATGGATTACTGGGGGGTGCATTCCATTTGTACAGTCCACTGGCGATGTTACCATTTTATAGAGTTTCCAGATGACAGAGATGCTTTGATGAAAGTCATGTGATCCTGAGATCTGCTGCACCAGTGTTTGGAATCTACTTGACAAGACATGTTGCCATTGTGCATGTGCTAGCAGTGGTAGGGCAGTTGCTCAGCCTGGAATGATGTACCTTCTACGATTGTTGGCAGCATCATTTCCTGGAGAGGTAAGTACCATGCACCTCCCATGCTAGAGTCTTGCCCCAGCCAGTTACATTTTTTTAAACAACTAATTTAATCAAGAGAAGTGATTGACAGCTGACTGCAATTATGAGAAGTTTGTTTTTTTCTTTGCTTATGTCTTTTGGGGAGGCTGGCATCTCACTATGTACTTGCTATTGCCTATGGTTCTTAATCAAGACGCTTGTGCACAACCTTGAGGTTGGTGCATGCCTATGCAGGCTGAGAGAGGAGCTTATAGTGCAATGAGAGAACGATGTCACCTGTAATATGAGTATAATAGAACATGTTCACCCTGAGCCAGGGTAAGTGATATTCTACTGTCTCAAAAATGGCTGACTCAAAGAGTGCCTACGGCAACTCAACGTATTCTATGTCAGAGGTATGTCAGTTTCAAATATGACTTTCTATATATATATATATATATATATATATGTGTTGACTGGCATAATGATTTAGATATGTTCGGAAGGAGAGACAGGGAGCGAGACAGAGAGAAAGGTGGCCATGTGTGTTTGCTTCCTGTAAATTCCCTGACAGTGCACAGAAAGAGGAACGCATTTTACAGTTGAGTACTGTTGTCATTGCTCCAGCCCTGAAGAGATTGGTGTAGTTTATTTTTGCAATTTTATCTAGTATTAATTATCTGGGACAACCCTGTTTTTCCGTCGTCTGTGCAAACTTTACTCCACAACTTTGTTGGAAGAAGGTGGATCGTCTACCATGAACAGCTCACTCCTACGCGGAGGAGTGATGGTCACTCAATGGCTTCTTGGTCATTCCAAGAGCTATTATTGGCTTACAAAGAGACACAACTCCGTTATTGCTGTCACCAGGTCTTGGCGAGGTTGCCCTGTCTATACGGTCTATTCCCGAATATCAAGAAAAGCGGCGGTGGGAGTCATCCCGCCTAGGATGCGGTGAGGCAACAATGGCGTGTAAAGGTGCATTTCGCGCTCGTTAGCCACTGTCTCCACATGAGTGGGGTTGGTTAGTTATAAAAAATATCTGAGAGTGTGGAGACACTGGCTCCAGAGTATTCCTTTAAGGGAAACATCCTTTACAACGCAGTATTTACACCGTGCGACCTTTACGACTCGGCCATTACAACACAAGTCATTACCACGACTTGCGCTGGAGGGCGCTCTTGCTTAAGGAATAGTTTGATTTTCTATTCCAACACCTTCCCTACTGTTACATGGGCTGGAGTTGGAATAGAAAATTAAATTAATCCACAATCCAGCGCCCTCCAACGCAAATCGTTGTAACGACTTGCGTTGTGAAAACCGCGTTGTAAAGTACCGTGATCAAAATGATCGCGTTGCACTGACATACATCCTTCCTTTAATGAAGACCCCTGTTGGCTCATTGTGCTGAAGTGTCTCTGTAGCAAGGTGGAGAAATTTTACTTTGGGATTGGTCTGCAACCCCTAGCCCAATAATTCGGGGCCCATGAGTCATTGGATCCTACTTTGCTGCTACAGGGGCTGTGGAGATCAGCACAGTAAGGCCGACCTGCCCCCTGCAGCAGCCCTGGGGAAGTAGGCAATGCTCCTCCCCGACAGAAGCCTGCCCAGCCCCGTCACATGCCCTCACCCCTCCCAATCCCGATGCACTTTCCCTCAGCTCAGGGCAAGTGGGGAACAATACATGGCCTAAAATCCAGTTTTCTAGGCCCATGCAGCATTTTCACATTTCATGGAGAAAACTCACAATAGCCAGGATTTAGTGCAAAGATGTTGTCCGCCAACCCCACCCCAAATTCTATCCAACTTGCAATGAGGGCGTACTTACATATTTCTACTTTCCATGTGTGTTTCTTTAAATGCTTTTAGAATGTTCTGTTATCCTGGACGTGCAACCTTTGTCATGCATTCTGGATTCCAGTCAGACTTTTTCTATCCACTGACTGAGTAACCTGTATTTCTCTCTAATTAAACCCTTATTTTACATGTAAATCTGTATTTTTTTTGTATTATTCAAATCTTACAAGCCTCATGTTTCCTTTAACTGTCAGCACTCACTGCATAGATAAGTATACATAAGTCTGACTCATAAGAGCGCCACACAAACGTACAAACGAACATTCTTGTTTGGAAGAAGAGGAAGGTGTCATTTCTAACTCCAAGAACTGACAGACGTGGCAGTAATTACAAAGAACAAAATAAAGCTGAGAAACAATATTGTATTGTGCAATAAGACATGGATGGCTATTTGGATAATAAAATAGATCAGATTTGTATGATGCTGAACAGTTGATAAACTAATTTCATTGTTTTCTTTTTTACTAGCTGCCACAACTTTGAGGCATGATAACCGTAGCCTACTGTCATTTTGTATTTTAGTGTATAAATATTACATAACACATATTTGTAGAAAGAATATATAAGCTGCAAGATATACTGTACCCAGGCTGTCTGGTGAAGTCATTTCTTTAGACCGGGTTATTTCTAGGGTATCAGAAGACAACTTTTGTTTTTGGCCAAAAGTAAGGGTTGTGCCTCTAGCTGAGGTCCCTGTGCCGGTTCTAAGTGACTTGAAAGTATGACCCGTTGAGGCAAAAACTGTGTTACAGAGGCTGCTGGGTCTCACTTCATTTTGCACATTATCTCGGCCATTTAGACTTGGAGGGTACGGTTGAAACGGGTGCAAACAATATCTGTGCATATTTTAGCACTAGCACCTCTTAAAAATGTTGTGCAAACTCTTATCTCTCTAGTGGCTATTTAGGGCCAGATGTAGGAAGGCTATTACCGGTCGGTAACGCCCGAAATTAACGAATTTCGGTCGTTACCGACCGGTAATAGGCCATTCTGATGTAGGGGCCGAAATTAACGATTCGGTAATTTACCGAATCAGTACTTTAAGGAATCGGTAAATTACCGATTTCTTAAATACCGATTTGGTAAATTACCAGATTCCTAATGTAGGGAGCACTTAAATGAGTGCTTTTCCCATGTTAGGATTCGTTATTTACCACCAACTACAAATTGGTGGTAAATAACGAAAAACCCCAAAAAGCAATTTTAGGCAAATTGCTTCAGTGCCATGTAGCAGACATACATGCCCTTAGGGCATGTATGTGTGCCACATGTGCACCCATACACAAATAAGGGGTGCAACAGGGTGTCAAAGTGACACCCTGCCACCATTCAATGTTTTCCCCCTTTTACCGAATTGGTATTTACCGATTCGGTAATTGACATTCATTCCTATGGGCCTGGAAGCCCATAGGAATGAATGGCAATTACCGAATCGGTTAATACTGATTCGGTAAATATGAATCTTAAGGATTCGGTAATTTTTACCGAATGATTTGCTACAAAGCATTTACCGATTCGAAAATACCGAATCGGTAAAATTCGGTATTTTCGAACCGGTAAATGCTATTTACCTACATCTGGCCCTTAGTGTTTTAGCTGACTGGGTATTAATACAAACATTTTTTACACACACAACTTTTACATTTTTTAACCATGAAAAAAATTAAAACGTGAAACACTTCCGATGACTGGTACAAACTTGTTTTGTTTCAGCGTAATTCTTTGACCAATGTAATATCCGTGTTTCTTTGGTCAATGTATCATCAGTCTATACCTGTTGTACACAGTGACCACATGCTGTATTTTTGTACGTGATAAATGAGTTTAGCATATTCTTTTTTTTGGTTTATTGCATGGAAAATCTTGGTAAAAAAGTAGGAATTTAAGGCAAAGGAGAGGAAAATCTCAGCCAGTTCTACCCAAAGTGAAAGAATCGGGCTGCAATAAATAATAACAGAGTCCCTTTGAAATTATCTCGAGATGCTTTCTCATTTATAAGATGAATGTTCCCGTCTCCTCGTCTTTGACCTTAAAACAAATAGTGACAGTCCCGCTAAAATCACGAGAAATAAGATAGAGTTTTGAAAGCCTAATCTGTCCAGCCTGCCGCAGTCTGCCGTCCTCTCCTGCTTTCTGTTGCTGCCTCCTCTGCTTCGTTTTCTGCTCGTTCTGACCTCTATTTCTGCCTTTCTTTGCTCGTTCTACCTCTGATTTTGTCTTTGTCTATTCATTTCTGCCTTTTTTTTGCCAGTGTCTGTGTTGTATTCTCATAATGCTTATGTGCCCTTTCCCTTTAAAGATATTGGTTCCATTTAGATCTTTTGTATGGTGGTGTTCTATGTCTGGGCTTCTGGTCAGTTACCCGTTAGCCTGGATGTGGACACCAGCATTTCTCTGTGTCTCTAATAAATTATATATTATTTTATAATATTACTTGTGGACAGCGATTCTTCTCCTACAACAGATGGCGACGAGGATGGGATCAGTTTTGGCAGGAATAAAGAACGTGGTGTACTTTCAAGACGACGTGTTGTTGTTTGGTGAGAAGATTGAGGAGCACAATGTTATTCTGAATGATGTATTGCACAAAATGGAGGGTGCAGGATTGACGTTAAAAAAGGAGAAATGCAAATTCGCAGTGGAGGAGGTTGAGTATTTGGGTTATACGCTGTCGGCAGAAGGTGTAAGACCTAAACGGGATCTGCTAGAATCAATAAGAAGAGCGCCTGTGCCAGTTGACAAGGATCAGTTAAGATCATTTTTAGGTCTTATCGAATATTACGCGAAATTTGTAAGGAATTTTGCAGATAAGACAGGGATGATAAGAGTGTTACTTAGAAAGGGATCAAAGTTTGTGTGGGGCGTTGAACAGGAGAAAGCGTTTGTTGACATAAGTTATGTTATGTTATGTTATTTGTATTTTTATAGCGCACAGCTGCCCCAGCAAAGGGGCGTCCTGGCGCTTTGACAGACGCTGTAACATAACACACAATAAAAAAAAAATGAACTAGACACTAGAAACAGGAAAGTTTTAATCGCTTGCCTGAATGCGAGCAAATCCTCAAGAGCTCGGATGTGTACCGGGAGCGAATTCCATAGGCCTGCCGCTAACACCCTAAAGGAACGGCCACCCATTCTGCTCAACTTAAAGCGTGGACAGACAGCCAAATGAAGCCCCTCAGATCTCAAGGGTCTCGAAGGTACATAGGGCGTGAGTAGATTGGCGAGTGCCGGCGGCGAAGAAGATTTCAAAATTTTGAAGGCCAGACACAGCGCCTTGAACTTAATTCGCTGTCTGACCGGGAGCCAATGCAAGGCCGTGATGGTACCAGACACTGAGCAGTGTCTGGGAAGGCCCACAATGGCTCGTGCCGCGTCATTTTGTACTCTTTGGAGCCTAGAGGCCTCCGTTTGATTCACCCCTAACAACAGTGAACTGCCGTAGTCCAGCCGAGATAGTATCGAGGCCTGGACTACCAGCTGTCTGGTAGGGGGATCAAAGTACTTTAAAACCGGCCTAATACCACGCAATATTCCATAGCACGTGGCCGCCACCTTCTTGGTGTGGTCCCTGAAGTTGAGCGCAGAGTCCACCCAGACTCCTAGATTTCTCACTCCAGCAGCAGGAATAGGAGTGACACCAAACTCTGATGGCCACCACTGGTTACCCCATAGCTCAGCGTGCTTCCCTAAAACCAACACCTCCGTTTTGGTGGCATTCAACTGGAGGCAGTTGGTGCGAAGCCAGCTAGCTACTGCCAAGAGACCCGCACGGAATCTGGGGGCCGCCACCTCAGGGTCTCCACTAAGTGTCACCGCTAGCTGTGTGTCGTCCGCATATGAGGCCATCGTAAGACCCCACTGTTTGACGACACCAGCCAACGGTTTCACATAGAGGTTGAACATTGTAGGGCTCAACGAGGATCCCTGTGGTACCCCCAGCTCCAGGGGATGAGTGGCGGATTGGCCAGGTGGTATGGCCACTTTAAAAGAACGGTCTGCCAGAAAGGACCGAAACCACTGGAGAGCGACATCCGTCACTCCCGCCTCCTGTAAACGTTGGATAAGTATTTGGTGGGAAAAGAAAAGATATGCAATGCAGGGATTTTGACACCTTTTGACACAAAATTGTTGTCTGTATTAGCCGTTGATGCTAGCGCAGTGGGGTTAGGTGCAGTATTGGCGCAGGTACATCCAACAGGAGTGAAGACAGTGGCTTTTGCGTCGAGGTCATTGAATGTTTTGGAAAGGAACTACTCTATTATTGAGAGGGAGGCACTTGCGGCAGCATGGGGTTGCGAGTATTTCAGGATGTATCTGTGGGGGTTCAATTTCAGGTTGCAAACTGATCATAAACCCTTATTGAGAATTTTGTCTCCAGGTGGCGCAGGGAAAGGTTCGGCAAGGTTGGCAAGGTTTGCGGCAAGGATGCAGGAATTTTTGTATAAGATTGAATATATTCAGGGTTGGAGGAATATTCAAGCCGATGGTCTGTCGAGACTTCCTTTGCCATGGGAAGAGGTGGATCAGTTGGGAGTTGAGTCGTTATCTAATGAGGGCTCTGTTGCAGCTGTGGAAGACGTTGTTGATTTGTGTTCTGGTGCAATAGGGAGATCGCAGTGGAATGAGAGCATGGCAAAGGATGTTGTAATGTGTAGTGTGAAGGATCTTATTATAAAAGGTAACAGATGGGAAAGCACCTTAGAGATGGCTGTTAGGCCGTATGTAAAAGTGTTGGATGAATTGTCAATTTATGATGAGGGAAATGTGGTGATGAAGGATAACAAGTTCATTCCACCGCTTGATCTAAGATTTTTGTTATTCAAGTTGGCGCATGAAGGTCATCTGGGTCAGTCACTTAATAAGAAGAGATTGAGGGAATATATTTGGTGGCCAGCAATGGACCAACAGGTGTCAGAATAGGTTGAGAGGTGTGTGGATTGTTTGGAGTGTGAGAAGAGGTTGAAAGTGGTCAGCAATGTGGACCATGGTACAATTGAGGATCCAGCGTCACCTTGGCATACGGTTTGTATGGATTTCATTGGACCGTTTGGTGGTCTTAAAGCAGATTTAAAATTTGTTTTGGTGTTGGTAGATGTTACGTCAAGATGGCTGATTGTTAAGTTGTGTAGAGAAATTACTACTAAATCTACAATTAGTATGATGAATGATATTTTTCGTGAAGAAGGTTTTCCAGTCAAACTAATAACAGATAATGGTACTCAATGGACGTCTGAGGAGATGGTGAAGTTTTTGAAAAATTGTAGTATCATACATTCACGGACACCTTTATATAACCTTCAAGGAAATGGTATTGTTGAGAGGGCAAACAGAATGGTGAAGTGTGCGATACAGATGGCTTGTTCGAGTGGTGGTCAAGTGAAGGATATGGTTGAGGAATTAGTGTGGGCTTATCGCACAACTGAAAATAATTCATCAGCGAAGATTCCTTTCAATGTGATGAGAGGACGTGTTGCAAGGACAAAACTAATTCCAGCTTGGATGAAGGATTGCATTGGTTTGGCGGATTTGAGTGGGGCATGCTCGAGTGGAAGTGAAGTCATGCGGGGGAAGACCATTATTTCAGTCAATGACTTAGTAAAAGTAAAACCAGGACGTGTTTGTGGTGGTCTTACTAAATTTAGAGGTTCATTCAAAGTAAAATCTGTACATGATAGGTTTGTAACTTTGTGTAATGGTGAGTGTAGGAGAGTGGGGTCTGCAATCCTATGGTCACCCCAGATTTTTGCTTTTTGCTTCACTGATTTACGACTTTCCCTGGCTGTGGGCCTGCTAATCAGACCCACAGCCTAGCTGTTCTCTCTCTAAATTGACAACCATGTACTTTAGGTGCATTTACCAATTGGTACTGGGCCACCTTATCAGTCCCTGTACAGTATACCTTAGGTATCCAGGGCATAGGTGTACCCAGGGCCTACCAGGGGCTGCAGCTTGTATTATGCCACCCCTGGCTGACCATCTAAACAGACACAACTGGCTGCACGACAGGTGGGGCAAGGTGGTGTAATCACCCTTTGCTTTAGATATAGTTCCCTATATCTAAACCTAAAATGGACACATATATTCCTATCAGTCACTCCTATGGAAGGCCTTATCAGTCCTGAAGGCAGAGTGCTTGGAATTATGTGAGATGGTGCTCTGGCATGAGCTGAGCCCGTTTGCAGCTTGCGGAACCAAGTCCTAATAGCTGTTCCATGATATACCATATACTCTTAAGTGCATTATAATCCTCACGGTTAATTCTGGCGACGGGGGTAGCATTCCACCCTTCTAGAGGGACACGACATGTATGTAACTGAGAACCCCGGTTAAAGTTAACTCGAGCCTTGGCATCACAAAAATGGATGCTGCCACCACAGACACAAGTCTGACCTCCTGCTGCTGGGAGTCCTTCCAGCGAGGGAGGCTTGGACAAAGGGTTTCCTGCCTTGGGAGGTGCTAGCACCACCCCTGACAGGATTTTGTGTATTGGGTAGGGTAGGCTTGAAAGGAATGAGACATGCCCGGGGCACACAAGGTGTCCTGTGCATACACCGGTTCCAACCAGTTGCTGGGGCATCCCTGCCCCAGCTCTGGCGGGAAGCCGGACAAAGGATTGGGGGTGTAGCCACCCCCCTTCCTGGTCCCACCCAGGGGAGGGACCTAGTCAGTAGTGCAGCCCCCTTTAGCAGGATTAAGGTAGGAGCTGGTCCGATTCCAAATCAGATTATCCTGAACACATTCTACAAGAAGAAACTCTGGACTTCGACGTTCTGCTCCACAGAAGACTGAAGAATCTCCCTTGTGGGCAAGGAGTGTCCACCCTGCACAAGCAGGCACCATCAAGCGTCCAGCGGCTTCCCTTTGTCGTCATCCCTCGAGGATCCAGACTTCAGAGCCCGACGAGACCCAGATTCCCAGACCTCTCCGACCTCAACCCACATCTGCAGCAAAGCTGAGACCCGTGGGTGCGACGAGACACGTGGGACCGGCCATCTTGGAAGAAACTTCACTTCGCTTCCAGCACGACTCCCGAGGTAAACTCGACCAAGTGCTTTGGGGACTGAGAAGCCCCAGCCCGAGCAGCCCCTACACCGAAGATCTGCCCTCCAGCATCCACGAGATCTGCGTGGGGCCCATCTGCTTGGTTCCTGCTTGACGCGTTGTCAGGTCACTTGCCGGCTGGCTAGTGGCCTCCTAGACGACGAACTTTGAAATCTTTGCTGCTGGTCTGGTTGTTCCAGACTGGCCCTTGCTCCCTTCCAAAAGAGGGGCACCCCGGACTCTCCTAGTCCGCACCAGATGCTTTCTTCATGCACCGCGTGGGTTGCCTTTGCCAAGGCCTGTTGACGCCGATTCCGGATCCAACACCGCCGACAGCGAGAGCCTGCATGGGACAGCTCGTGCCTCCATCCTGGTCATCGAAGACACCTCCTGGTCCACGTGACTGCAGAGTCAAGCGTCCACTCTTCACCTGATCGCGACGACGACATCTTGTTCCTTCCTGGTTCCACTCCAGTCACTGGCTAGTGACTTTGAACACTGTTCCCTCTGCTTTCAGGTCCTCTTCTTCACCGATCCACCCGTGGATCGCACCGGACATCTTCCTCCTGGTCGCCTGCAGCATCTTTTCTTTCAGGCTCCATAGACTTCAACGCGAGAACCCGACACGACTTCGCACCTATGCACCCGCAGCCCGTGGGTGAGGTAACAAGAGCATTTCGGTGCTCAAGGGTAGTTTAACTGTCCAAGTGTCCAGTTCCACAGTCGTTGTTGTCCTATCTAGTCAGGATTGTCCGTACTCACCTTTTTCTTGAACTGTACTGTCCATAGACGTTGTTACGCATCTCGCGTGTGAGTTCACACTCTGCACACGCGTTCCGTGGGCCTCCTATTACTTACCTCAAGTTAGTGTAGCGTGGTCCCATCGATCCTACAGCCTCTGGACAGCTCCATTCGAACTATCGACTTTCACATTCCACTTACTTAGTATATGGTTTGTCGTGCCCCTAGGGCACCATTGTAATTTGTGCGACTTACTGTATTTTTCTTAAGAGATTGTCATGTGCTTAGCCCTCTGATCTCATAAAGAGTTCAGAGGTGTTGTTATTAATAAATATATTGTTTATTTTCATAACAACCTGTGTGGTGTCCTTTCATCTGGTATTCAAGGGGTTATATTGTGGTAAAACAGCTGGCATGTGAAATGCCAAAAGAGTTTAGCCTAAGACTGCTTTGTCCATGCTACCATTAGGATAGCTGGTCTATAAGGTTGACTTACAACCAATCACCATAAGGGTTGTTTGGACTGATACAAGGTGATCACTAGAACTAGTGAGCATCATATATCCGGCCAACTTCTCACAGTGAGCATTGGAATCTACGGAGGGTGGCTTTGTATAAGAAACATGAACCGAATGAGCGTAGGGGAAATGTTATAAGGGAAAAGGATGTTGTACATGTTGATCGTAATGTGGGTGTTAGTGCTCAAATCCAAAGGGACAGGAGACCCGCAGCTTATTTAAAAGATTATTTTGGTGATGATGCATGATTTCCTTGCTTATTTTTAGTTTCATGTTTTTATTTTAACTTGTTTTTTTGTTGTAGGTGTTTTGTTTTGTGAAGGGAAGAGGATATGTTGTATTCTCATAATGCTTATGTGCCCTTTCCCTTTAAAGATTTTGGTTCCATTTAGATCTTTTGTATGGTGGTGTTCTATGTCTGGGCTTCTGGTCAGTTACCGGTTAGCCTGGATGTGGACACCAGCATTTCTCTGTGTCTCTAATAAATTATATATTATTTTATAATATTACTTGTGGACAGCGATTCTTCCCCTACAACAGTCTGATTCTAGTTTTTGCCTTTTCTGCCTGTCTCGGACCCCTCTTCCCGCCACCCAGCGCACCTCCAACCCCCGGAACTACTTGATGGAGGCCGCCGCGTGGCTGCGCTGCCGGAACGCTGAAGGCGCTCACCCCCAGGAGCGCCGGTCCACCCACTGTGTGCTGCTACACCACCAACGAGCTCCTGCACCCCGGGCCCCGACAGAGGCATGGCACCCACAGCGCACAGAAACCCCTAAGGGTGACAGTGCAGCGCTATACAAATACTGATTCATATAAAAAAAAACAATTTTAGTTATTTTCGTTTGCAGGCTGGCTACAGTGCTGACATGAAATATTCTTATTTAAGATTTGAATAACTAAATTTGTATATGTTTGTAATTTGTCGAGGTCCTGCCGCCAGTTGCTTCGCCTTTCGTGCGGGATGCCGGTGTGCATAGAAAACCTCTGCAAAAAGTAAACTTGCGGAGAAAAAAAATCTATATTCTGTTGTCAATGTGAAATTTATTTTAAAAAATGTGCAAAAGGCATCCGTCGTCGTGAAGCACTCGGCACGGGAGGTGTCGGTGAGCCAGACAAGTTTGCAAGCTTTGCTGACGTCATCAGCCGAGAACTTCACAAAACTTCACCAGCAGAATCCACACTGCAGGTTTCTTAGCAATCCGCCTTGACACGTGCAGTTCCGCACATGGCCACCGGAGGTCAGCAGCGCCTCGCGAATGAGCTACAATTAACTTCACCCGCAGAGATCAGACTGAGGCAGTGGAAGATAAATCCTCAAAGCCCAGAGGAGGGGTCACTGGACCCAGAGGAGGGGTCACTGGACCCAGAGGAGGGGTCACTGGACCCAGAGGAGGGTATACTGGACCCAGAGGAGGGTATACTGGACCCAGAGGAGGGGTCACTGGACCCAGAGGAGGGTATACTGGACCCAGAGGAGGGGTCACTGGACCCAGAGGAGGGTATACTGGACCCAGAGGAGGGTATACTGGACCCAGAGGAGGGGTCACTGGACCCAGAGGAGGGTATACTGGACCCAGAGGAGGGGTCACTGGACCCAGAGGAGGGTATACTGGACCCAGAGGAGGGGTCACTGGACCCAGAGGAGGGGTCACTGGACCCAGAGGAGGGGTCACTGGACCCAGAGAAGGGGTCACTGGACCCAGAGGAGGGGTCACTGGACCCAGAGGAGGGTATACTGGACCCAGAGGAGGGTATACTGGACCCAGAGGAGGGGTCACTGGACCCAGAGGAGGGTATACTGGACCCAGAGAAGGGGTCACTGGACCCAGAGGAGGGGTCACTGGACCCAGAGGAGGGGTCAGTGGACCCAGAGGAGGGTTCACTGGACCCAGAGGAGGGGTCACTGGACCCAGAGGAGGGTTCACTGGACCCAGAGGAGGGTTCACTGGACCCAGAGGAGGGGTCACTGGACCCAGAGGAGGGTTCACTAGACCCAGAGGAGGGGTCACTGGACCCAGAGGAGGGGTCACTGGACCCAGAGGAGGGTTCACTAGACCCAGAGGAGGGGTCACTGGACCCAGAGGAGGGGTCACTGGACCCAGAGGAGGGGTCACTGGACCCAGAGGAGGGGTCACTGGACCCAGAGGATGGTTCACTGGACCCAGAGGAGGGGTCACTGGACCCAGAGGAGGGGTGACTAGACCCAGAGGAGGGGTCACTGGACCCAGAGGAGGGGTCACTGGACCCAGAGGAGGGGTCACTGGACCCAGAGGAGGGGGTCACTGGACCCAGAGGAGGGGTGACTGGACCCAGAGGAGGGGTCACTGGACCCAGAGGAGGGGTCACTGGACCCAGAGGAGGGGTCACTGGACCCAGAGGAGGGTATACTGGACCCAGAGGAGGGTATACTGGACCCAGAGGAGGGGTCACTGGACCCAGAGGAGGGTATACTGGACCCAGAGAAGGGGTCACTGGACCCAGAGGAGGGGTGACTGGACCCAGAGGAGGGGTCACTGGACCCAGAGGAGGGGTGACTGGACCCAGAGGAGGGGTCACTGGACCCAGAGGAGGGGTCACTGGACCCAGAGGAGGGTTCACTAGACCCAGAGGAGGGGTCACTGGACCCAGAGGAGGGGTCACTGGACCCAGAGGAGGGGTCACTGGACCCAGAGGAGGGGTCACTGGACCCAGAGGATGGTTCACTGGACCCAGAGGAGGGGTCACTGGACCCAGAGGAGGGGTGACTAGACCCAGAGGAGGGGTCACTGGACCCAGAGGAGGGGTCACTGGACCCAGAGGAGGGGTCACTGGACCCAGAGGAGGGGGTCACTGGACCCAGAGGAGGGGTGACTGGACCCAGAGGAGGGGTCACTGGACCCAGAGGAGGGGTCACTGGACCCAGAGGAGGGGTCACTGGACCCAGAGGAGGGTATACTGGACCCAGAGGAGGGTATACTGGACCCAGAGGAGGGGTCACTGGACCCAGAGGAGGGTATACTGGACCCAGAGAAGGGGTCACCGGACCCAGAGGAGGGGTGACTGGACCCAGAGGAGGGGTCACTGGACCCAGAGGAGGGGTCACTGGACCCAGAGGAGGGGTCACTGGACCCAGAGGAGGGTATACTGGACCCAGAGAAGGGGTCACTGGACCCAGAGGAGGGTATACTGGACCCAGAGGAGGGTATACTGGACCCAGAGGAGGGGTCACTGGACCCAGAGGAGGGTATACTGGACCCAGAGAAGGGGTCACTGGACCCAGAGGAGGGTTCACTGGACCCAGAGGAGGGTATACTGGACCCAGAGGAGGGGTCACTGGACCTAGAGGAGGGGTGACTGGACCCAGAGGAGGGTTCACTGGACCCAGAGGAGGGGTCAGTGGACCCAGAGGAGGGTTCACTGGACCCAGAGGAGGGGTCACTGGACCCAGAGGAGGGGTCACTGGACCCAGAGGAGGGGTGACTGGACCCAGAGGAGGGTTCACTGGACCCAGAGGAGGGGTCAGTGGACCCAGAGGAGGGTATACTGGACCCAGAGGAGGGTATACTGGACCCAGAGGAGGGTTCACTGGACCCAGAGGAGGGGTCACTGGACCCAGAGGAGGGTTCACTGGACCCAGAGGAGGGGTCACTGGACCCAGAGGAGGGTTCACTGGACCCAGAGGAGGGGTCACTGGACCCAGAGGAGGGGTCACTGGACCCAGAGGAGGGGTCACTGGACCCAGAGGAGGGTATACTGGACCCAGAGGAGGGGTCACTGGACCCAGAGGAGGGTTCACTGGACCCAGAGGAGGGGTCACTGGACCCAGAGGAGGGTTCACTGGACCCAGAGGAGGGTTCACTGGACCCAGAGGAGGGGTCACTGGACCCAGAGGAGGGGTCACTGGACCCAGAGGAGGGGTCACTGGACCCAGAGGAGGGGTCACTGGACCCAGAGGAAAGGTCACTGGACCCAGAGGAGGAACAGAGGCCTCTGACCCGGATCCAGCCCCCCCAGGCACCGAGAGGAGGGGGCACACTGCCTCCACCACCACCACACAGACACACAGAGCCTCTGGGGACCCCGACATACCACGCCCAGGAGCAAAAGGACATTTTTACTAGTAAAACAAGCATTGAAAATGCACTAGGTCTCGCCTTTGATTAAGTTAAAGCCATTTGCTTTGCTTACGGTATTGTAGAGCAAAGCAAATGGCTTTAACTTAATGAAAGGCGAGACCTATTGCATTTTTAATGCTTGTTTTTTTTTTACTTCAAATAAGATTGCACGTGACTTTACACCAATTCTGGACAATATTTGGTCAGAAAGTACTGACTTAATGCCATACAGTGGGTGCCGGGGTTACATGCCACAATGTGTGCAAAAGCCAAAACCTCTCTGTCACTGGTGCACGCAGATGTATCATATTTTTATTATAATTGTGAACTGCATTTATTCTATTTATATATAACGCAACAACCACTGTTGAGGAGTAAAGCGCTTTGGTAATGGGTTTTAAAGGGCAAGTAGTAAGTTGTCATTGTATGTAATGGCCGTGTGTGCCTGTTAGTTGGGTAACATGGCTAAAAAGGAGAGGGGAGGTACAGAAGTGTGCCTGGGGTGTCCGCCCAGATAGAATCGAATTAGAGAGAGTATGGGATTGTCTTTAATGAGTTGTGACGTCTGGGCTGAACCTGCTCTTTCTATAGGTTTGCCCAGGAAGGAGGTACCACATTACGCCAACGAGGAACACCTCATTCGTCAAAAGTGACGCATCGCTGCGTGAAAACAGCGATGCGTCACTTTTCACTGCACTCTCCCTGCAACACTAACAATGCGTCATATTTACAGTATGTCGCAAGGAGTTACAGATAGGCTAGAACAAAGAATAATAGATAGAAGGTTACGAGCTTGCGCTCAATTGTCAACTGTAACTTCAATTTAACTTATTAGGGCTGCTACTAGGGATAAAGATGACGTCTATCTATCGTCACCAAATAATGTAGAAAAACCACATCGACATGAATAAACACAATGTATCCCGAGCAGAATTGAACAATTTAAGTCATACAAATCATAGATGAGAAATAAAGCAATATGTTCCAAATTAAGTAATAGTCTTCTTCTTTATTGTTCAAAACAGCACCCCTTTGATCATGCCGATGCTGTTTTGAACAATAAAGGAGTTACAGATATGTCAGTATTTCTGACGTATCTGTAGGCGCAAAAGTGAATCATTGCTGGAGTGTGTCACAAAAGTGACGCAACTCCAACAATGTGTCTTTTCACAGGGGGCAAGCCCCATGTTGTTAGTGCCTGTGTCAGTCTTACGCCTGCCATGAGGCAGGCGTAGGATTTTGACGCATTAGCAGCCAAGAAATGGCGCAGTGAAATCTTATAGATTTCACTGCGTCACATCTATGACTCTCTTGCGTCAATACGCCCCCCCGCATACATTATACCTGGCGCAGGTATAATGTGGCGCAGGGGTTTACAAAGAGACGCATCTACCTGGATGCGTCACTTTGTAAATATGGCGCAACAAGGCGCATTTTTTACGCCACTGGTGCGTCACAAAAAGTGACGCACAGGTGGTGTAAAAGTGACGCACAGCCTCAGAAATGAGGCCCATGGTGTTTCATGTGCACAACGTGTGAAGTTTCTAAAGGGTGTTGGTTGTGAAGTCAGCCTCCGAGGCCACAGAGGACTCGGTGGCGGTCAGCCCTGAGTGGAAATGGTGGATGTGCAGCACAGACAGGGATTTGGTACACTTGGGCCTGGTCTTCAATTTGAATGGCAATGTTTAGGTTACAAAGTTATTTTGTAATGTAATGTAATGTAAAGAAACATTTCTATAGCGCACCTCTCACTCCGAGGAGCATCTTGGCGCTAAAGACCAGAACAGATGAAAAAGCTGATCAAAAACTTCACTTGTCCGTGGGGTCCAACACTCACACTAACGGTTTGCACGCTGTGTCCGTAAGACTATATATCCAGGTCTTAAGTAATTTTCTGAAACGTGTTTCAGAAAATTACCTGGGTTTCCTTGTGGAAGGAGTAACAAGGGAGCCAGACAGGCAAAGGAAATCAGACAGAATAAACCATGCAAAGAGAGTAATCATCGACTTGTAAACCTATGCAAGCACGTGTGCGCCTAGAACGCTTTTGTGATTGCTACATATTTTCTAGAGCCTTTGTGCGGGAGGAGCGGTTCATGATGGGTCTGGAGTATGCACGTTCCTTTATATGACGTGAAACCTTTAGACGGACCCACTTTTAATTTATCTGTGCCATTATCTTGGGCTTGGGTGAGCTCCTAATGGAGGGACTGCTGAAGTTTCAAAATGCTGTGTTTTGTTTAGGCATTGGATATATTGTTTTATTTTTGTATTCAATACATTCTTCAATTGAATTGTGATCCCCAACAGAACCATTGGTGTTGTTTAGTTTCCTTACCCAGGTTTTGAGGGTTACTGGGTTACCCCATTACTACTAATGGCATTTTGGAAAGGATCAGCAGGGGAGGGCACAGTTTGCCTCGCCTGGATTTCCTATACCAGTCAGTAGCTACACGGTTATATTAGCACTTATCTTGTGAAGATCGCTAAATACAGGGGTATTATCATGCACTCTTAATGTGGCAATGGGATGTACGTTGTTACAACGCATGCTTTTACCACGCATGCTGTTACAACGCAAGTTTTACAACGCAAGCCATTACAACGCATTGCTTTGGGGGGTGCTGGATAGTGAATAGTCACTGATTCTTTCCCCGTGGAGCGTGGGGTGAGACAGGGATGCGTCCTGGCCCCCGCCTTATTCTCCCTTTATATCAACGGCGTAGTAGACCATCTAAAGAAATCACCAACTGATGCCCCTATGCTAAATGGGGAGCGGGTCCCAGTATTAATGTTTGCTGATGACACTTTACTGGTCTCGCGGACCCCTAGCGGATTACAAAAGACAATTGATGCATTTGGAGATTTCTGTAGGATTCGGGGCCTGGAATTAAACACTACAAAGACCAAGTTCATGAACCTAAATCCTGCTAAGCAATTCAAGGGCAAAATAAATTTTAATGGGTCTGTTCTGGAAGAGGTGAATGCTTTCTCTTACCTTGGTATTTCCCTGCAGGGTAGTATGAACTGGAAATCACACATTGATTCTGTGGTCTTAAAGTTCCATCAGCTGGCTGGGGCCATAGCACAAAAATATAAATCTTCGCTAACAAAACCCATCCAGCCTATTATGGAGATTTATAGTATGAAAGTGCTGGGCGCCTGCCTTTATGGATCAGAGCTATGGGGCTTCGCCAATCTGAGTGTCTTGGCTATTGCAGAGAACAAATTCCTTCGCCGGTTGGTTGGTGTCCCGCAGAGCACTCCATCGATCCCACTCCTATATGATCTAGGGAGGAAAAAGATCGAGGATATGGCTAGATTGCGCCCACTTTTATATTGGAGGCGCATAAAGACAACACCTGAACTGGGCCATTATGCATCTGCTCTCATGGACAATATTAGCTCTGACCGGTTCCACAAAATAACTTGGCTTAAAGAAATTAGGATCTTGCTACAAAAACTGCATTTAGACCACTTATGGACTACTACTGACCCTTCCGCCTTTCCATCTGAGGTGTTGTTGAAAAAAATGTATTGGGACATGGTACACCAATCGGTTTTAACTTCCAATCGACCATCTATGTTGACATCCCAGTATTTGGAGACCAAATTAGCCCCAAACTTTGAACAGTACTGGGATCTGATCACAAAACCCTTGGACAGAAAGCTGTATTTCCAGTTCAGAGTTGGTTGCCTACCTCTAAATGTTTTTACTTTAAAATGGTCACCAAGTAATGTTAATACATGTTGCTTCTGCAAGGTCCACGTTGAGGATATTCCACACTTTTTGTTTGTATGCCCCCTGTATGCTGCTCCAAGAAGCAGATGGCTAAAACCAGTGTGCAAGAATTTGGGGATAAGAAAATACCTAGAAGCACTGAGAATATTAAGATCAAATTGTACCCCCAATCTTGCAATTGCCCTAGCCAAATATTTGGGTTGGGCCTGGATCATCCGCACCCGCACTTTAACTGCGATTAATCATGAATGATGAAAAGTTTTTTGTTTTAAGCTAGATTTATCTTTTATGTATTAGACATAGTGACCCTGTACTTTTAAACTGTATAAATTCCTTCTAGAGGAAAGAATTCGCCAGCATTTTGTATTTAATGTGTATCTTAAATTGATCTTAACTTAGTATAGTAATTATTTATGTTTAGAATAGGGATAAAATGCTTTTATGACAATGCTGTCAAATAAAGTATTGAAACTCGAATAGTTTAATTTACTATTCCGACTCCAGTCCCCGTGGATAGTAGGGAAGGTGTTGGATAGTAAATTAAACTATTACTTATCCTAGAGCGCCCCCCAGTGCAATGCGTTGTAATGGTTTGCGTTGTAATACTTGCGTTGTAAAAGCTTTGCGTGGTAAAAGATGCTTGGTAAAGGATGTTTCCCGTGGCAATGGCTTTATAGGTTTGGAGCAGTTGTCCCACAGTACACTGCAGTGTCTGCCTGAGGATTGAAGTGTCAAGGATCTGACGACATGCTCAGATTTCAAGCTATATTTCCATAAGGGCTCCTTAAAACACCTCTACCATTGTGTATTCCATAAAGCAGCCAACGGACATGACCGTTACGAATAGCTCTTCATGGCACAGTTGCATCATACGGACGCAGAGGTAATGTCACCGTATATTTCAAATAAAAATCACAGCTCATAGCTGTCCATGTGGACACCGGTATACAGAAATCAGATCACAGCTCTGGTCTGTTGAGGCATGTCCATTCTCACCTCATGCTCGGACAACCCTCCAGATCTGCTGCCTACAATGCCCTGTACCTCAAAGCGCTATATCACCTCAGGGAAAATCCCACCATCCATGGTGAAGCCTGCAATATAAGGAGCAAGTGTTGACGCGCCCTGGAAATTTGCTGCTGGCTGGGTCCAAACTGGGGTGTCATGGTGCCCTCAGTCATTAACAGCCTCATCATGAATAAAACACCTTGCTACAAAAATCTGATTTTGCATCAGAAGTGTGGAGCCTGGGAGAGCACAAGGCTGGGGAAAGATGCTCCCTGTATGCTCCCCATACCTGTTACGAAACTGAGGTCACTGAAGGCAAACTGAGCCACACAGTCAGAATATATGTATTCAGCCGATACATATGACCATAAACACACAAACTAAAACCAGTCTGCGTATATGTAGTGCATGCAATAAAACAAAAACATTTCAAATCAATAAGTTATGTCAGACCTTTAAAAACAAACCATCATCACCATGACCCACTCCAATGAAATTAAAAAGGCAGAAAACCCTTTTAAATGACTGTAGTTAACTAGCATCAGTAGTACTTGAATGAATAGCTATTGTCTACGCAGAGGTTAAAGTGCATAGTTTCTTCTTAATTTGATTGCAGGAACATTGGGCCCGATTAACAGAACTAACTTAAGACAAAATCCTAAACTTACTACCATTTTGGTATTCACAGAAGGCACTTACTCATTTCGGTATTCACAGAAGTTAGGGCTCCTAACTTTACTACTCCTGAACTGAGAAAAATCCTAACTTTAAGACTTTCGGTATTCACAGAAGGCATTTAGGAGTCCTAATAGGACTCCTAACTTCTGTGAATACCAAAATGAGTAAGTGCCTTCTGTGAATACCGAAATGAGTAAGTGCCTTCTGTGAATACCAAAATGAGTAAGTGTCTTCTGTGAATACCAAAATGAGTAAGTGCCTTCTGTGAATACCAAAATGAGTAAGTGCCTTCTGTGAATACCAAAATGAGTAAGTGCCTTCTGTGAATACCGAAATGAGTAAGTGCCTTCTGTGAATACCGAAATGAGTAAGTGCCTTCTGTGAATACCGAAATGAGTAAGTGCCTTCTGTGAATACCGAAATGAGTAAGTGCCTTCTGTGAATACCAAAATGAGTAAGTGCCTTCTGTGAATACCAAAATGAGTAAGTGTCTTCTGTGAATACCGAAATGAGTAAGTGCCTTCTGTGAATACCGAAATGAGTAAGTGCCTTCTGTGAATACCAAAATGAGTAAGTGCCCTCTGTGAATACCAAAATGAGTGAGTGCCTTCTGTGAATACCAAAATGAGTAAGTGTCTTCTGTGAATACCAAAATGAGTAAGTGCCTTCTGTAAATACTGAAATGAGTAAGTGCCTTCTGTGAATACCAAAATGGTAGTAAGTTTAGCATTTTGTCTTAAGTTAGTTCTATGAATCGGGCCCAATATAATTAAGGACAGCGGTATAAATTTCTGCAGAAGATACGTTTTGCAAATAAATAGCCCCTACCTATGAGATACAAGGTACTTTATTTTTAAAGAATCGGACACAAAAAAAGAGATTTACACAAAGTGCTGAAGGCAAACTAAGTCATTCTTTTGGGAAGTTTGAGAACCCTCACTCCAGGGTGGAGCTAACCAGTATAAAGTGCAATAAATCATGGGATGGACGACCCTCAGACAGTGCCCTCCTGCACTGAGAACAGAGCCCTCTCTCAGGACAAGGGATACCTCTCAAATATGGCCATTGGCATGGAATTCATCCCATATTACTCACTTTCAGAAGGCTGATCCCACTGTCACTGCTGGAGCTGTAAAATGTTCCTCATCATCGGAGTGAGTGTCTCCAAGAAACCAGGGGTGTGTAAACTCCTGTCCGGAGCCCTCCCAGGAGCGCGCGAATCCCAAGCGGCGACCTGAGAGGAAACACAAGGTAGGCAGTCAAAGATGGTGAGGACTACCCCTCTGCACTCTCTGTTTCACGACGAAGAGAAGGCATGGCCATTCCTATCCATCCGAGATCTATTCTAATACAGAAAAATCTGTATTAGTTCTTGGACTCTGTAAGCTGCATTAACCGTTGTTAATGGCCCGCCCTGCATTTATGGTTCAGAGAGAATGCTAACAGGAAAGGGTCATGGGGAGCTTCTGATGCCCAGCAGCATGTTTGCAAAAAGGCTTTTAGGAAGCTGCCTTGTAATGTTATCTACCACAGACAGACGTCTGCGGACTGTCCGCTGCGTGTGTCTCATTCGCAGTCTCGCCGCACTTAGAATGCAAGAAAAGGGGCGCAGTCAATGCCTGAGGACTGACGCCGGCTGAGCTAACACTAGTACTCCTTCCATGGTGTGGGAAAGAAGTTATGCCTGTTGGATAAAAGCATTCCCTCATTCCAACCTGATAAAGGGGAATATACTATTATTATGTTAAACAGAGAAAAATGGAGAAAACAGAAAACAGGGCCTGATTCACAGAACTAACTTAAGACAAAATCCTAAACTTACTACTATTTCGGTATTCACAGAAGTAAGGAGTCCGTACTTTCGGACTCCTAAATGCCTTCTGTGAATATCGAAAGTCTTAAAGTTAGGATTTTTCTCAGTTTAGGAGTAATAAAGTTAGGACTCCTAACTTCTGTGAATACCAAAATGGTAGTAAGTTTAGGATTTTGTCTTAAATTAGTTCTGTATATCGGGCCCACAGTCACTAGCAGCGCGCCTCTTGCACTAGCCTTAGAGTCTTCAGTCATACTGCTTCGGCCGCAGTGGCGGCTGGTTATATTTTAAAGTGGTGAGGCGTAACATTTTCGTACTGCACTGTGCAGCAAGCGGTTTGGGAAGATTCTTCCCCCCAAAAAAGTTTGAAAAAAGAGTGGACAAACGGTGCATTTTTAATCAAATTTGAGTAAGCAGGAAGGTTAATAAAGCAGTGAGTGCTGGGCCTAATAAACACAGATCGTTCACTGCACCTCCCCTCCCCTCACTTCACACAGCTTTGCTCTTGTACCTTCAGCTAGCTCCACAGAGACCCGTGCTCACTCACAGGTGTACACACACTTCTCTACTGGGGATTGCCAAGTAGACAGACAAATACACAACTAACAAGCAGACACATCTCAGTCTTGAAACTGTAAAGCAGAAACATCCAATGCAGACAAATAGTCACTCAGCCTCCTCCCCCCTTCCATCTCAAATGTTCAAGTTTGTACCTCTGAAACACTACACTGCATTCTAAAAGCCAGGAAGTAGTTAAGGGTATGAGGCATTAAAAATATGTATAAATAAATACAAACATTACTTTTCTATCAACATATTGCACGATTTGTGAAATGGTGCACTGTTAAACAGTCAATACAGGTACAACCCATTAAGTCTGGAGGGGGGGAAAATAGACTGAGAGGCTGTGCGAGGGCAGGCCCGGACCAGTGTGTGGGGACAAATTCAGGAGGTGTCTGGGGAGGCTGTGCAAAGGCAAGCAGGGACATCCCTAAGAGGTAGAAAGCTAGCATATTTTAGGTTTTTAGCTTAAATAAACGAGTGCCCCCATGTGCGGCACAATCAAAAGCATGTTCATGCAATTGTCATCTAAAATGACAATTACGAGACATCCCACTTGCTCCACAAGAGAGATTCCTGTATACAACAAGAGGCGTCTGCAAAACGGAGGAAAAGTATGCGGAGGAGGGCTAAAACATAAGGAACAAAAGCTAGTTCATTAGTGTATGTTAGAAAGGCGTTCCCGGGGGAGGCAGAAGATGTCTGACTGACCACCCCTAGGTCCACCCCTCCGTTGAGAAGTAGCCGAGCGTTATCGAGAGGCCTCCTGGGTGAGGGTTCTCTCCTAGGATCGTACAGCAGAGTAATCACAACACTACAAATGGACACCACACAAGAGGATAAGTTCTTAAGCTTTATCAAGAATAAAGGTTGCTTGTCCTTAGCGATATGTACACAATAGATCGGGGGATCTGTAAAGTCTTGTGACCAAGGGACGGGGTAGTGGGACAGTCTTAGTTCGGGTGTCGGAAGGGATACCCTGCGCACAGCTCTCAATCCTCGAGCCGGGGGGTTCCGAGAAGTCGAGCCGCGGCAGCGCCAGCAGGCTCTCAAGATGGTTCGAAGGTGGGCCACGGCAGCGTCAGCAGGCTCTCAAGATGGTTCGGAGGTGGACCGCGGCAGCGCCAGCAGGCTCTCAAGATGGTTCGAAGGTGGGCCGCGGCAGCGCCAGCAGGCTCTCAAGATGGTTCGGAGGTGGGCCGCGGCAGCGCCAGCAGGTTCTCAAGATGGTTCGAAGGTGGGCCGCGGCAGCGCCAGCAGGCTCTCAAGATAGCTTCAAGTTACAGGCAAGGGAGTTCTTCTGGTGTCGGCGCGACAGCGTCAGCAGGGCTTCCAGTCCAGGATACAACTCCCGCCCCACTCCGGGGCTGGCCCAGATATAGGACTGGAGTCCTTTGATGTCCGGACCCTCCTGCCTGGGGGCCAGAGGGGCCGGATTGATGGTGTCCAGACACCCAGCAGGGGGGTGGAGCCAGCACCCAGGGAGGCCGGAGGGCGATCGATACCAGGCGTCCGGGGACGGCTGGAGGCCCATCGAAACTTCCCTCCTCCCGGATCTGTTGAGTGGCCACTTGACCACCTGGGCGGAACTTGGTGCCTCGATGTCGGGGCTTCGCTGGAGCCGGGGCCAGGGGCCGAGGCCACGTGTTCATGACGTGGTGGGCCCAAGATGGAGTCAGGCGAGCCTCGTGCTCAGGACGTGGTGCGTGTCGTGCGGAGTCCAAGATGGAGTCGGGCGCGGCCTCGTGCTCAGAATGTGCTGGGTCCAAGATGGAGTCAGGCCGGTAGGGGTGGTCCGGGAGGGTAACCGGACTGGCAGTGTGGGTGTTGGGGCGTGCAGGGTCGGGCAACAGGGGTCGCCCGAGGCTCGGTGGAGGCTGATGTCGTTCTGGGCCCGCCATGCGGGAGGGGTAGGGCCACGCCATGCGGCCGATTCCAACAGTGTACATTTTATGCTAATTTAAATCAACCTAAACACAGATAAGAAGACTAGAAACCCGCGATTGCTGCATGCTACCCCCGTAGAATTGGCTACCCCATTTCTAACATGCTGCTACCTGTAACTCTTGAAGCCGAGACCGCTGCCAAGGAAACCCATTCAAAAACGAAATATGCATGAGCAGCACGCAGAGTAAACACGATATAAACTGTGACACAGTGACATATCGTAATATCATGTAACATGGCACGAAGAGACCTAGGACAAGGTAACCTGACATAACACATCACAATCTGAAGTATAAAACAACATGAACATAACATAACAGGAAACACATTATGGAACACAAACCAATGGCATAACCAGGTCTGGGCATAACACTGCTTGATCGAAACTTCAAAATGAGGTTTGCCAAGCCAGAGTTCAGCTCAGCCTGCAGCCTGTGCGTGTATGTGCAGGTGGTGGGGGCTGTCTGTACAAGTCTGGCCTGCACGCTAGACCTGTGAAATCAACAAGATTTCACTCAGTCACTTTGGGGGCCCATGCTGCGTCAAAACCCTGACACAGCATTGGAAGAATAGCCCCCCCAGAGCATTGCTGGAGCTGCGTCACGCTTGCGACGCAACTCCAGCAATGTGCCGCCTTTATGGCACAGATGCGTCACACATCTGTGCCGTTTTTGCCCCATGGTGCGCCGCATTGTAAATGCGACGCATCCATGGTGGCGGAGCCGTGGCGCACAATAACTGGCGCATCCCTGCTGATATGCAGGGTTGCGCCACTTATAGTAAATCTGCCCCTGAATGTATTTATTTTTAATGTGTGTAGTGCAAACCTTGACAAAAACTTGCGCAACACTTAACCAAAAGCTACATTTACATCAATAAGGGGAGTGACATAACAGAACAAAATCATTAAAACAGTAACTTGAGTCTCTAGAGGTCTTCCCTCTCGGAAAACAGGGTGGGACCCTCAGTCTTGTGTCCCGCATCGCCACTGCACCTGTTGCACCATGATAGCTATGCAATTGACCACACATTTAATACACCTCGCCAACGTGTATTTCTCCTAAATGTGCCGCACTCCCAGGGATCATGGTTTATGGAGGACAGTAACATTTATTTATTTATTTATTTATTTATTTTTACCATTTGTTAAGCGCGCTGTTACCGGGCGGTGTCCTGGCGCTGAAACGATACATTATCTCCAAGAGGCAAAGAAAGTTACTGGAGGTTAAAAAGCCATGTTTTGATATTTTTCCTGAAGGTCAGGAGATCATTGCTTTGTTTTAGGGCGAGAGGCAATTCATTCCAGATGTTAGATGCTCCGTGGAAGAAGCTACGGCCTCCCCAACGGGCTTTCCTAATACGGTTAGTCATGACCAGGCTTTTATTAGCAGATCTTAGTTGTCGCCCTGGTTTGTACAGTTGAAGGTGTTCTTGAAGGAAGGATGGACCTATTCCATTTACTGCCTTGAATACCATACAAAGAGCCTTAAACATGATACGTTTCCGTATTGGAAGCCAGTGTAGATTTTTTAATTCCTGAGTTACCGATGCAAACTTAGGTAGACCAGTAACCAGTCGGGCTGCAACATCTCCGTTCAAATGTGGGAAACAGGAGTGTCAACTGTTTCAAACCATGCCATCCCCTCTTTTCAACAGTCGTCTCGCTTCCAAGTTTACAGCACTACCAATCAGCCATCAATTGCACTTTTTGCGAGCCATGCGCTACCTATATTCGAAACAGATATGCAGCTCTAGGAGTTACACGCTCGCCGCTGACGCAAGTGGTAAACTGCACGTTCCAAGTTCGAATCCAGGCAGATTTCACTCAGTCGTTTTAGGATGCAGAAAGTGTGCTACAATTAAAAATGTGTGCAAAATGGCAAAAGTGTTGTGTTAAAATGCTATATTAATATGTTAGCTCCAGTGTCACAATTACCTTGATAAGAGTAATAATGAGAATCTACTACTGCTCCAGGGTTCACTTGCCTAACTGTAAACTACCTTAATTCATACCTGATTATAGAGCACAGCACATAAAGGGGTGGGCGGTCCGACGTCATGCTGACTGACATCATTGTCAGTTGTCGCGCATTGTTAAGTTAAAAAATGCCGAGGGAGTTGCGGGCGGGGGGGCTATGCCCCCACGCCCCAATGGACGCACCGCGCCTATTTGGCCGGTATTCTTGGAGCATGAGTTTAGAGCGTTGGTGGCACCGGAAGCCACACAGAGGACCGGCTTGCTTTTGGCTCGAAGTTTCAAGATGCACTGAGCCAGAGCCAGGCACCTGGCACGAGCCTTCGGTGTCTTTCTCGCCTCTACGCAATGCCCCATTTTTCAGGCAATAATCGTCTTTTGGGTGCTATTATCGCACTCGAAAAAAGTCAAACCCTGCTGTGTCAGAATATCTCGATAAATATCCTTATGCACCATAATCGGAATCTAAAGCGCTGCTTAGTTTTCATTTTTTTTTTAATGACTGCGCAATGCTTGCCTCATGTTATCAAGTACGAATTTACTTCCTGAATGTGTGGACTTTCTGTGGGCGGAAGTTATCTAGAGCACCCACGTATCTATTCTGAAATTTCACTTTTTAAGATCTTCTTCGGGTGTGGATAATTGGAAGTAGGTGTATTGCTGTCAAATATTTCATGTGTGAGAATATCAATCAATCAATCATTTGCATTTGTAAAGCGCGCTACTCACCCGTGGGGGTCTCAAGGCGCTGGGGGGTGGGGGGGTCAGTGCTCAGAAAGCCAGGTCTTGAGCTGCCTTCTGAAGGAGAGGTGGTCCTGTGTGGGGCGCAGGTGGCTGGGAAGAGAGTTCCAGGTCTTCGCTGCCAGGTAGGAGAAGGACCTGCCCCCGGCGGTGGCCCTGCGGATGCGGGGCACGGCTGCCAGGGCTTGTCCTGTCGAGCGCAGGGTGCGAGGAGGACAGTAGAAGGAGAGGCGGTGGTTGATGAGTTTTGGTCTGAGGTTGTGAAGGGCTTTGTGTGCGTGGGTGAGGATCCTGAAGGTGATCCTCTTGCTGACTGGGAACCAGTGAAGTTTCTTCAGGTGTCCGGAGATGTGGTGGTGGCGGGGGATGTTCAGGATGAGTCGTGCGGCTGCGTTCTGGATTCGTTGAAGTTTCTTCTGTAGCTTGGTAGTGATGCCGGCGTACAGAGTGTTCCCATAGTCCATGCAGCTGGTGATGAGGGCGTGGGTGACGGTCTTCCTGGTGTCGGTGGGGATCCAGCGGAAGATTTTGCGGAGCATGCGGAGGGTGTTGAAGCATGCCGATGTCACCGCGTTGACCTGTCCGTTCATGGAAAGGGACGAGTCCAGGATGAAGCCGAGGTTGCGGGCGTGGTCGGTGGGTTGGTGAGTGCTGCCCAGGGCGGGGGGCCACCCGGATTCGTCCCAGGCGGTGGGAGTAGGGCCGAGGATTAGGACCTCCGTCTTATTGGTGTTGAGTTTAAGCCAGCTGTCTGTCATCCAGTCCACTACTTCCTTCATGCCTTCGTGTAGTCTGGTTCTTGCAGAGGTGGGGTTGTTGGTGAGGGAGAGGATGAGGTGAGTGTCGTCGGCGTAGGATATGATGTTGAGTCCGTGTTTGCGTGCGATGTTCGTCAGGGGGGTCATGTAAATGTTGAAGAGGGTGGGGCTGAGGGAGGATCATTGTGGGACGCCGCAGATGACTTCAGTAGCTGTAGATCTGAAGGGGGGGAGTCGGACTCTCTGTGTTCTTCCGGAGAGGAAGGAGGTGATCCATTCCAGGGCCTTGCCTCGGATGCCGGCGTTGTTGAGGCGCCGTATTAGAGTACGGTGGCATACCGTGTCGAAGGCTGCGGAGAGGTCCAGGAGTATCAGTGCCACGGTCTCTCCCTTGTCTGTCAGGGATCTGATGTCGTCTGTGGCTGCGATGAGGGCGGTCTCGGTGCTGTGGTTAGCTCTGAAACCGAACTGTGAGGGGTCGAGTGAGTCGTTGGATTCTAGGGCGGTGGTGAGTTGAGTGTTGATGATCTTCTCAATCACTTTGGCGGGGAATGGGAGGAGCGAGATGGACCGGAAGTTTTTGAGTTCGGCGTGTTTCCAGTTTTCGGGGAAGGTGGCGGTGGTGAGTGATGCGTTGATGACGTCTCGTAGGTGGGGTGCGATGATGTTGTTGGCTTTGTTGAAAATGTGGTGCGGGCATGGGTCGGATGGGGATCCTGAGTGGATGGAGTTCATGATGCGGGTGGTTTCCTCGGTGGTGGTTGGGTTCCAGGTGTGGATGGTGGTGTTGTCAGTGTCGGATTCCGGAGGTGGGTTCGTGTTGGATGTGGAGAGGCTGTTGTAAATATCGGTGACCTTATGGTGAAAGAAAGCCGCGAGGGAGTCGCAGAGATCCTGAGAGGGGGGGAAGGCGTTGTTTTCAGCGTCGGGGTTAGAGAGTTCCCTGACGATGCCGAATAGTTCCTTGCTATTGTGGGCGTTGTTTTCGAGCCTGTCTTTGAAGGATGAGTTTCTTGCTGCGCGGAGGAGTTGGTGGTGTTTGCGGGTTGCGTTCTTGAGAGCAGACATGTTCTCGTCGGTCTGATTGAGGCGCCAGGTTTTTTCGTGGGTGCGAAATTCTTTTTTGGAGTCCTTGAGGGTGGGGGTGAACCAGGAGTTTTTCTTGTGGTTGTCTTTGTATACCTGGGTCTTCAGGGGGGCCAGGAGGTTGGCGCAGTCTGAGATCCAGTTTGTTAGGTTGGAGGCCGCTTCTTTGGTGTCTGCGGTGCTGGTGGGTGGGTTCTGGTGAGTTGTTCGGCGGTGACTCGGTTCCATTGTCTTCTTGGTGGCTGTTGGGCGTGGTGGTGTACGGCGTTTTTTTTTTAAGCTGAAGTGGACACAGCTGTGGTCCGTCCAGGATAGTTTGGTGGTGTGGCTGAAGGAGATGTGTTTGCTGGAGGAGAAGATCGGGTCGAGTGTGTGTCCGGCGTAGTGGGTGGGGGTGTTGACCAGCTGTTTCAGTCCGAGGTTGGCGAGGTTGTCCAGTAGGGTGGTGGTATAGTTGTCGGCGTGGTTCTCCAGGTGGAAGTTGAGGTCCCCTAGGAGTATGTAGTTGGTGGAGGGGAGTGTGTGTGGGCTGATGAAGTCTGCGATGTCTTCGCTGAATTTTGTGCGAGGTCCCGGTGGTCTGTAGATGAGGGTGCCTCTAAGGGTGGTCTTGGGGTCGCTGTGGATTGAGAAGTAGAGGTGTTCGGCGTCGGGGAGCGTGTTGTCGGTGTTGGTCGTTATGCGGATGGAGCTCTTGTGGACGATGGCGATGCCTCCTCCGGTGTGGTTAGTGCGGTCTCTCCTGATGATTTTGTAGCCGTCGGGGATGGCTATGGTGGTGTCGGGTGCCGAGGAGGAGTTCATCCAGGTCTCGGTGAGGAAGGCGATGTCCGGGGTTGTGGAGTCGATGAGGTTCCATATTTCGATGGCGTGCCTGTGGACGGATCGGGTGTTGATCAGGATGCATTCGAGTTTGTTTCCGGGGGAGTTGTTCTTGTTGGGTGCGTTGGGTGTTCGTAGGCAGGTGAAACTACAGTTGCGGCAGGAGAAAACCCCGTGGGCTCGCTTCGGGGTGGCGCGGCAGCAACCCGGTGTGCGTCCGCGGTTGAGGGCGGTGAGGGTGGAGGTGTCGTAGGTCCGGCGGGGGTGTGGGGGTCATGGGGGCCAGGGGTTGTGGCGCTGGGCGCGGTCCAGGCATGGACGGACGCAGACGGGCTTGCCTTAGGCGCGCCTTCGGCCTCGCAGCGGCCGCCATTTATGGGGTAGCTGGGGGAGGAGGGGTCAGCGGGGGGGTGGGCGGCGGGAGGGTAGGCGGGGAAAAGACTGATTTGCGGTAAAAAATCGGTGGGAAAAGGGTGGCGGGAGGGACGGAAACAGAACGAAGGGGAATCTGTGGGGAGAAAAAACAGTGAACAGAGACAGACAAAGATGGCAAAAAACAAAGGGGAATCTGTGGGGAGAAAAAACAGTGAACAGAGACCGACAAAGATGGCAAAAAACGAAGGGGAATCTGTGGGGAGAAAAAACAGTGAACAGAGACAGACAAAGATGGCAAAAAAAAAAACGAAGGGGAATCTGTGGGGAGAAAAAACAGTGAACAGAGACAGACAAAGATGGCAAAAAACGAAGGGGAATCTGTGGGGAGAAAAAACAGTGAACAGAGACAGACAAAGATGGTGAAAAAAGAAGGGGAATCTGTGGGGAGAAAAAACAGTGAACAGAGACAGACAAAGATGGCAAAAAATAGGTATCTGCCAATCCTTATCTTTAAGACAGAAGACCCAGTGAGCATGCTGGGGCCTGGAGGCCCATGTTACCAAGGGAAAGGAAAAATACAAGTCCCTGATAGTTAATGCTGCTGGTTGAAACAAGAGTTACAAGCCTCGCTTTCAGGAAGATGTCAAAAGAAAAAGAGAAAGTAAACAGAGGCTATAGCGCGGGCCCGTCATGGGATGGACAGAAGATGTGCACGCGGGGACTACCTTTACTGGCGGCGAAAAAAAAGTCCACAGAGTGTCACGCCGCCAGTAAAGGGCCAATCCCCGCGTGCACATCTTTTGTCTTGTTTGTCTCCCCTCGTGCAAGCTGGAATCGTATCGATTCCAAAAGGTCTTCTGCATGGCAGACAGCACGTGCGCTGCTTTTCGTTAGGCCGAGACCTAAAAACGGAAGAAAAAAAGTGCCTCGTCCTAGGCGATACACCAGAACCAGTGGGATGGGCTGCAAAAGCTTTGCAGACCTGTTCATTCCTGTATCTACACTGGCTGATGAGGCAAAGGTTTGCGGTGACGCCTGAAATACAGACTTCAAAAGCGCTTACACACTGAGAGGAGCACTTCGGGGCACACGTAAGATTTAATAAGCATTACTTCTTTATTTTGACGGCTTTTGTAGCTTGCCATTGTACTGCATTGTATAACACACTGGAGCAGGGGTTTCCAAGCTTTTTTGTAATGAGAGCTACTTCTCGTCAGTGAAAACTGTTGTGAGCGGCTGAAAGCCAAGTAACTCACCCATTGTCACCAGAGAGCCCCACACCCAGCTCCACTGGCTTTAAACCTAAAGCCCATGGAGCCCGATACTTAGAGTGATGTAACAAGATACTGTGGCTAGGGCCACTATGACAGAGCTGCCATGTGCGTCGGTGAGTGCATGGTCTGTGGGGATGTATGAATATGTGTGTGAATGATTGAATACATGTGCATGGGTGACCGAGACCTTGGCCGTATGTACTTGTGGCGCAGCACATACCTTTCGCCATATGTTGCACCTTTACATGTACAATAGAAAAATAACACCATATTTTTTTAATGGGAGAAATTAAAATCGCAGAAAACATTTCTGCAAACATTTTTCATAGTAAGCAACATTTTTCAGCACTTTCTCCAATTTTAAAATAATGGGTGTATTTTTCAGTTATACATATGGAATCGTGTCTACCAGCCACTGGGAGCAAGCTGCACGGTGTGTGTAAATGCAACACTTCACGGTGTGTGTAATTGCGACACTTTAAAATGGGAGCTAGTTCAACTGAAGAGTTAACTTTAGGTTTATATGCATTATATAAAACTCATCATTAGGGAGAGGTGTGGCAGAGCGGATGACTCCGGAGCGCAGGGATCACGGTTTGATCGCTGGCGGCAGCGCAGCTCCGCACCATGTGAAGTTAAAGTGAAGAAACATACTTCATAAAACATTAGGACTTAATTGGCTTAGTTTAAAGTAGACACAAACATTAAGGGCCAGATGTACGACAGTAGCATTTTGCAACTCACAAATTGTGCTCAATTGCGAGTCGCAAAATGCCACGTACAACAGTGTCTGACACACTGTATCAGATTCCCAATGGGGTCATCGATATTCACGAGGCACCACCAATGTGTGACCCCATTGGGACTGGCTGGCCCTCCCAGCTATGGTGACCTGCTTCGCTCAGCACACCTACATGTCTGGGACTGCTTTTAAATAAAGCAGTTTAAAAAAAAAATGCAGCCTGTTTTCTTTAAAGGAAAACAGGATGCATTTAAAAAAAGAAAAATGAAACGTTTTCGTCACATATTTTAAGGGCAGGTAGTGGCTGCTGGGACCACTGCCTGCCCCTAAAAAATATTTCTCCTGTATTCACAAAGGGTAAAGGGTCCCCTGGGCACCCCTTACTGTTTGCGAATAGGTTACCACCCTCTTGAAGAGGGTGGTACATTACGAGGGTTTTGCAACTGCAATTGTGGTCTCAAAACATTCTTGCATAGGGTAGCGAGTCACTATCAGGATGGGGCGCCCTCGGAACACCCCTTCCAAATAGCAAATCGCAAATCCTATTTAGCGAGTTGGAAAAACATTGGACTCGCTAAATAGGATTTGTACATGGCCCTATTGTATTTTGCATGGGCAAATAGGTCGCAAACCCGTTTGCGCATGCAAAATAGGGTCGTACATCTGCCCGTTAGGCTATATTTCATAAAAAGAATTTTCTTCACTATAAATTTCTTCAAATTAAAAAAACATGAATGTATTTTACAGTTATAAATAATCCACAGTGTCTACCAGCCAGTGGGAGCAAGATGCACGGTGTTTATAAGTAGGACACTTTGAAAAGGGAGAAAACTAAAATGTTAACTTTTACTTTTAAATTTCTCTCATTTAAAAGCATTCAGAAATATCATTTTGTTCTCATGCTCCAATATTGAGTTGAGAACAACTTTTATTTAAGAGTTAAATTCCTCTGAGCTTCAGTCCAGGACCTCTGTGACCCAGCCTGGGTCATACATGTGAGTGGAGCACTGCTCACTATCAGGCCCTGCTGTTTGCAGCCTGATAATAAAGTAAACTAACCATAGGCGTCCCTTCCCTTTAAAAGGAAAAGGCAACATTTATTGCAATTCTTAGTTAAAAATGAAGCCAAGGCTGCGATCTAATCTGCAGGTTTCTTTGAGCCACCGGGAGCTGACGTCAGACGGTTGAAGACACCTGCTCTGGAGAGCAACAGAGACCTTTGCTCAGCAAGGAGGTTTCAGCACATATTATCTTCAGCCAGAAGGGGGCAGCAGAGATGTTCTTCAGCAACAATGGATCAGCACTGTTGGAAAGTGGGTTATTAGTAGTGGTAAATAGTCATCTGCCACCGGCAATGAGGAAACGAACACAGTCCAGGGCTCAGTACAGGTCTCAGAAAACTATTCACATGCTCAACCCTTGGCAGCCTGGCTACGAGCAGGCTGGCTTTACTCCAGCAGTTCAGAGACAGGTATGAAAGCATTTAAAATCACAAATTCTGTAGATACTTAAGACACCACACACACAATAAAAATCCACCAGCCATTTATAAAAATAGGAAATATTTTTACTTTTAAACTGACAACAAAATGAAACAAGCATTAGAAATGCAATAGGTCTTGCATTTTTTTGAGTTAGAGCTATTGGTGTTGTAAATGGCAGTGTCTTTGACACTTGTGTTATGGAGAGGATGTATGTGGTTTGAGTGAAATTATGTGGGTGGGATTGGAATTATAAGTTGTGTAATTGTGTGGCGTGTATTTGCGTGGAGTGGATTTGTGTAGTGTAAATATGTGGTACGGTGTGCGGTGGAATTACGTGTGTAGATCACTGTGGTGTAGATAAAAGTTGTGTGGAGTATAGTGGCTTAGAGTGGCGCTGCTTAATTGTCCAAACTGACGCCTCGGAACACGGCATTGGGGCCGTACTCTCCCAAATGAACTCTGACGGAGTTGACCTTCCTGTGGCCTTCATCAGCCGGCGCCTGCTGGCCCGAGAACAACGATGGAGCACCATCGAGAGGGAAGCATTCGCCGTCGTATGGGCCCTAAAGAAGCTCCGGCCCTACCTCTTCGGCACCCATTTCCGAGTACAGACCGACCATCAGCCCCTGCGGTGGTTGATGCAGATGCGGGGCGAGAACCCGAAGTTGCTACGTTGGTCCATCTCCCTCCAAGGGATGAACTTCACCGTGGAGCATCGCCCTGGCAACGACCACGCCAACGCTGACGGCCTCTCCAGATTCTTCCGCCTTGGCGAGGAGAATCCCCAAGAAGATGGGTGACTCTCCCCTGCCTTCAGCTGGAGGGGACGTGTGTTGGACCCGGCCTCGTGGCGTGGTCCTAACCCTCCCGCATGGCAGGCCCAGGACGACATCGGCCCTCCATCCAGCCCGGGTCGGCTTCGGGCACACCTCTGCACGCCCTCCAAACCACCAGATCCGCCACCAGGCGGCCCACAACCACTGACACGGCACACTCGGGCCGCCCCAGCATTACCGGTCCGGTGCCCGCCCCAGACCCTCATTCCAGGCCCGACGCCATCTTGGGCCCATCACGTCACAGACACGTGGTCCCGGACCAGCCGCGGCCACGGCCCCAGCGAGCCCGCCATCGAGGCACCAAGAACCCTCCGGGTGGTAGAGTGGCCACTCAACCAGAGACAAGGAGAGGGGAGTTTCAATGGCTCTCCAACCGTCCCCGGATGCCATTGTTTCGATCGACCCCCGGCCTCCCTGAGCGCTGGCCCCACCCCCTGCTGGGTGTCTGGACACCATCATCTCGGCCCCTCTGACCCCCAGGCGAGAGGGTCCGGACATCAAAGGACTCCAGACCTATATCTGGGCCAGCCCCGGAGTAGGACGGCAGTTGTATCCCGGAGTCGAGAAGCCCTGCTGACGCTGTCGCGGCTGACCCTGAGACGAACTCCCCTTGCTGCTCTACCTGGACCCTGCTGGCGCTGCCGCGGTCCATCCTCGCTGTAACCACCTTGGAGCCTGCTGGCGCTGCCGTGGTCCATCTTTGCTGTAACCATCTTGGAGCCTGCTGGCGCTGCCGCGGTCCACACTCGCTGAACCATCTTGGAACCTGCTGGCGCTGCCGCGGTCCATCTTTGCTGTAACCATCTTGGAGCCTGCTGGCGCTGCCGCGGTCCACACTCGCTGAACCATCTTGGAACCTGCTGGCGCTGCCGCGGTCCATCTTTGCTGTAACCACCTTGGAGCCTGCTGGCGCTGCCGCGGTCCATCTTTGCTGTAACCACCTTGGAGCCTGCTGGTGCTGCCGCGGTCCATCTTCGCTGTAACCACCTTGGAACCTGCTGGCGCTACCGCGGTCCACACTCGCTGAACCATCTTGGAGCCTGCTGGCGCTGCCGCGGACCAACCTTCCGGAACCCCCCAGCTCGAGGATTGAGAGCTGTGCGTAGGGTCTCCTGGCAACCGACCATCTATAAGACTGTCCCGCTACCTTGCCCCTTGCCACAAGACTTTCCAGATCTCTGGATCTGCTGTATATATTGAAACGATACTTATTGCCCGATAAAGATTGAAAACTCTATCTACGTGCGGTGTATATTTGTAGTGGTGTGGTTACTCTGCTGTACGATTCTAGGAGAGGGCCCTCCCGTCGGAGGCCTCTCGACATCGCTCGGTCCCTTCTCTGAAGGAGGGGTAGACCTAGGGGTGGTCAGTCAGACACCTTCTGCCTCCCCCGGGTTCGCCTTTCTAACAACGGCCTTATAGGGGAGGTCATGCCAATCATAGGGGTACCCTAGCCCATAATGCAGCCTAGTATATGCAGGTGTGTTCACTGTATTCTAAGTGTGTTTTCAGCATAGCGCAGGCTCTTGGCCTGGTTAGGCAGAGACCACAGTCAGTTACCACCGGTACCAGTCAGAAAATAATGTGGGTGTCCCTAGCACAAGGATGACTTTGCAACCATCACATATTATTTTTAGCCAGCAGGAGGCAGCAGGGACCGTTCTTCAGCAAGGAGAGATGGTCACATATTGCCTTTCGTCACCAGGAGGCAACATAGGCCCACGCATATCCAGAAGAGACCCTTCTTTGTCTGTAGAGCATTTTCTGAGACCAGTAGGCACTCTTTTTGGACAGCTGATAGCTACCGTTGACCGGTAAATAGTCAGGTTCGAGCAGCAGAGGTCCAGGTTCAACCCGAATAAGTCAGATTGTGTAAAATCATCTTTGGTTGGAACTGGCCCATCATTGGCCTGTACACAAACATATCTGGCCAGCAGGAACTCATTTTTGGCAAGCCTCTGACCATATTTACCCTGCACAGATCACAAGAGAGTTATTCTGCCAGCAGCGACACATGCATGGCACATGCATGACACACTCATGCAGAGCTCCATTGCCAGTAATCTTGGAGGCCCATCGTGGGCTACCTGAATAGCCTCTCTTGGAGGACAGAAGTCAGCAAACATATTCGTCCTTGGCTAGCAGTGGTTCAACCGTGTCTACAAAGACCCATCTTTGGCCAAAATAGGGGGAGTGACACGCTGACTTCTGAAGTGCTGTTGAAAAAGGCCTTGCCTCTAAGCACTGAACATCTGGGGCAGATAAGATTAGACTGTGGTGAGAAAGGACCAAAACTTTGCTGCGGTCTGGAGCTCTGCTCAGAGAAGAGATCAACTTGTCTCGGGTCGTTCAGCCACCTGCACAGGGGCAACTTGTCTCAGGTCTTTCAGCCACCTGCACAGGAGCAACTTGTCTCGGGTCGTTCAGCCACCTGCACAGGGGCAACTTGTCTCGGGTCGTTCAGCCACCTACACAGGAGCAACTTGTCTCGGGTCGTTCAGCCACCTGCACAGGAGCAACTTGTCTCATGTCTTTCAGCCACCTGCACAGGGGCAACTTGTCTCAGGTCTTTCAGCCACCTGCACAGGAGCAACTTGTCTCAGGTGTTGGACGGCGACCTCAGGGGCGAGCAGGAAGTGTACTGAGTTTGCTATAGTTCCACATGGGGTCCCACAGGGGTCTGCGATCAGTTCGATCCTTTTTTATTTCTACATGCAACCCCTGATGGGCATCATCAAGGCTCACGGCATTAGCGTGATCAACTATGCGGATGACACGCAGCTGGTGATTTCTCTTGATGGTGCCCATGCAGAATCACTTGAGACATTCCACACCTGCATGCTGGAAATGGCAACTTGGCTAAAATGTAACTCACTACAGTTCAACAGTGTCAAAATTGGGATAATGCAATGCAAAGTGGGAAGAATCGCCAGAAGCCTGCCTGTTGACTTTTGGCCTCTGGATTCAGGTGAGTTACTGACTCCAGTAAAAACAGTGCGGAATTTGGGGGTCAGCTTTAATGACAACCTGAGTCTAGAGACCAACGTCAACAGGCAGGTGAGCAGCTGCTTCGCCTTAATGCGAGGCCTTCGAAGGCTGCTGCCTCTCCTCCCAGTACAGACTAGAGCTACCGTAGTCAGGAGCTTTATTCTCAGCCGCCTGGATTACTGTAACGCTCTGCTACTGGAAACTCCTGCATATTTGATTTCCAGACTCCAGAGCATCCAGGCGGCGGCAGCAAAAATGGCACTCTCTCGAGGGCGAAGATCCTCTACCACCCTAGCATTGGCCGAGCTACACTGGCTGCCCGTGCATCAGAGGATCCTTTTCAAATCTCTATGCACTGTCTTCAAGGCAGTGCATGGTCTGGGTCCTAAACCGCTACAAAACAAATTCAAATGGTATGAGCCCACACGGACCCTCCGTTCCTCTTCCACTAATCTCATTAGCATACCTAGGATCAGGAAAACTACTCATGGTGGCAGAGCCTTTAGTATAGCGGCAGCCCATCTCTGGAATAGCCTCCCCATTGCAATCAGGAAAACAAGCCAACGGACGCCTTTTCGAAAAAAGGTAAAGACATGGCTTTTCCCCAAAGTCTAACTGCCCCAGGAGTAAATTTCTCACCCCCCTTCCTGCCCCATGATGCTTACTTTTCAGTTGCACTTTCACAGCGCCAGGATGCCCGTAGGGTTGTAGCGCGCTATAGAAATGGCATAAATAAATAAATAAATAAAGTACCTGACCACCCTGGGGCCCACCTTCCTAAGTACAAAGACGAGCACTGGCGGGAGACTTCTCAGGGGGAGACCCTCGAATCTAGGATCGTACACACTATACCAGAACCACACGACAAAGATACACCACACCGTAGCTTCTTAAGAACGTTTCTTTATCTTGTGATTCAAAAGGATCTTTATGATCGGCAAGGGCAGGTAGTTACAAATAGGGCAAGGGCCCCTAGAGTCTCAGTCAGGGTAGGGGTAGCGGGACAGTCTTATGGTTCAGTGTCAATATCCGGCGCACGGCTCTCAATCCTCGAGCCGGGGGATACGAGGCGATCTTTGGGGTCCAGCCGGACCAGGAGAGTCAGGGAGCCGCGAGACACTCAGCAGGGCTCAAGCAGGAGGTCGGAGGTCTTACGATCTTCAGGGGAGCCGCGAGTCACTCAGCAGGGCTCGAGCAAGATGTCGGAGGTCTTACGAACTTCAAGGGAGCCGCGAATCACTCAGCAGGGCTTGAGCAAGATGTCGGAGGTCTTACGATCTTCAGGGGAGCCGCGAGTCACTCAGCAGGGCTTGAGCAAGATGTCGGAGGTCTTACAATCTTCAGGGGAGCCGCGAGTCACTCAGCAGGGCTCAGAGGTTCCAAAGTTGCAAGGGAGCCGCGAGTCACTCAGCATGGCTCAGAGGTTCCAAAGTTGCAAGGGAGCTGCGAGTCACTCAGCAGGGCTCAGGTGGTTCCAGCAGAAGTCCTTCTCTGCCAGGCGAGCCGCGACCACGTCAGCAGAGCTCTCGTCGTTCCAGAGTCGAATATGTCGATAGTCCCGGAGCATCCCCAGTTATAAGGCTGCTCCTCTTTGATCTCCTGAGTTCTGGTATGCCGGGGTCTTGGCACCTGGGGGCCGCTTGTTGGGGTTTCCTGCCACGCGGCCCTTTGATCCATTCATGTCAGGTTCGGGAGGAGTCCCAGACACACAGCAGGCGTGGAGCCAGCCCTCAGGGTGGCCGGAGGGGCGATCGAAACCCATCTCTCGAGGGGAGGTCGGAGGTGTGAGAGAAACTGCTCCTCCCTCTCTCACTCAAGGGGAGCGCGCTTCCTCCAGCCAGGGTGGCGCCTCTCGGCCTAGGCCGTGCTGGATCGGGCAGCCGTCTTAGATGCCGGAAAGTGGGCATACAGGGCCTACGGGCCGGGAAGATGGATGCACGGACGGGGCAGTCCGGGGACGGGTGTGTGTAACATGGAGGGAAGGGTTGGCTAGGCCGGGGGACTCAGGGGTCTGTTGTGGGGTACAGCTCGGAAGGGTGTGGCTAAGGGTCAGGGAGGACCACGCCACGAGGCCGGGTCTAACATGCGTCCCCCCCAGCTGAAAGTCGGGGAGAACTACCCATCCTCTTGGGGGTTCTCTTCGCTGAGGCGGAAAAACCTGGAGAGGCCGTCAGCGTTGGCGTGGTTGGTACCAGGGCGATGCTCTACAGTGAAATCCATCCCCTGGAGGGAGATCGACCATCGCAGCAGTTTGGGGTTCTCGCCCCTCATCTGCATCAGCCACCGCAATGGTCGATGATCCGTCTGGACTCGGAAATGGGTTTCGAACAAGTAGGGCCGTAACTTCTTTAGGGTCCAGACTACTGCGAACCCTTCTCGTTCGATGGTGCTCCACCTCTGCTCTCTGGGGAGTAGCCTCCGGCTAATGAAGGCTACAGGGTGGTCTAGACCTTCCTCATTCATTTGGGATAGTATGGCCCCAATGCCGTGTTCCGAAGCATCAGTCTGTACCACAAATACTTTGGAGTAGTCAGGGGCTCGTAGCACGGGGGCAGTACACATGGCTTTCTTGAGGGCGTCGAACGCCCCTTGGCAGGCTGGGGTCCACTGCACCTTCTTGGGCTGCTTTTTGGACGTTAGTTCTGTGAGGGGACCTACGAGGCTGCCGTAACTCCTGATGAACCTCCTGTAGTAGCCGGTGAGGCCCAGGAAGGCTCGGACCTTGGTTTGGGTGGTTGGTGGTTCCCAGGCTAAGATGGCGTCGATCTTAGGCTGTAAAGGGGCGACTTGCCCGCTTCCGACCTGGTGCCCCAGGTAGACCACCGATCCTTGCCCAATCTGGCATTTGCTAGCTTTCACTGTGAGGCCTGCCTGGCGCAGGGCCATCAGCACCCTCCGGAGGTGCTGGAGGTGCTCACTCCATGCCGAACTGAAAACTGCGATATCGTCCAGATATGCGGCACTGAACTCTTCCAACCCGGCCAGGACTCTGTTTACCAGTCTCTGAAAAGTGGCATTTTTCATCCCGAAGGGCATCACGCGAAAGCGATAGTGCCCATCCGGGGTGGAGAAGGAGGACCGCTCCTTGGCTTCCTCTGTGAGCGCAATTTGCCAGTATCCGCAGGTCAAGTCAAAGGTGCTGAGAAAATGAGCCGACCCGAGACGGTCAATAAGCTCATCGGCGCGGGGGATAGGGTGAGCGTCGGCTCGGTGATGGCATTGAGCCCCCGGTAGTCCATGCAGAACCTCAGTTCAGGGGCGACACCCGGGGCAGTGGTTTTGGGACCAGCACCACTGGGCTGGCCCAGGGGCTGTCTGAGGGTTCGACCACCCCCACGGACAACATCTTCGAGACCTCGGCCTGGATGCAGGACCGGACTCGATCGGGGACTCGGTAGGCTCGGTGTCGCACCGGCTGGCTGTCTCTGGTGTCCACGTCATGGACACACCAGTCGGTGACTTTGGGGATGAGGGAAAACAGGTCAGAGAACTGCCCCAAGAGCTGGCGTTAGTCTTCTCGTTGTCGGAGAGTGAGGGAGGGAGAGAGGTTCACTCCGTCCACGGAGCCATCTTTCTCTTTGGTGCACAGGAGGTCAGGGAGAGGCTCTGTTTCCTCTTCCGCCCGTCATCTGTGGCCAACAGTAAACTCAGCTCCGTCCGCACGAAGTGAGGCTTGAGGCGGATAACGTGTAGGACCCGCAGGGGCTTCCGGGGGGACTGGACGTCCACCAAGTACGTGACTTGGCTTTTCCGCTCGATCACCTTGAAGGGCCCCGTCCACTTATCTTGGAGGGCGCAAGGTTTTACTGGGGCCATGACCCATACCTGCTGGCCCGGCTGGAACTCGACCAGAGTGGCATTCTGGTCGTACCAGCGCTTTATTTCTTCCTGGCTTCCTTCCAGGTTGGCCTCGGCCAGCTCCCGGAACTTCCGAGTCTGGTTTCGGAGGGTCAGAATGTACCGGAACACCTCCTGAGGGGGGTCTCGGGGTTCCGTCTCCCAACCGTCTCTGACCAAGCTGAGGGGCCCCTGGACAGGGTGTCCGTACAGTAATTCAAACGGGCTGAACACCAAGGATTTCTGGGGGACTTCGCGGTAGGCGAACAAGAGGCAGGGAAGCAGGACGTCCCACTTACGCCGGAGGGGCTCCTCTAGGCCCATGATCATCCCCTTTAGAGTCCGGTTAAACCGCTCTACTAGGCCATTTCCTTGGGGGTGGTACGAAGTGGTGAACCGATAGGACACTCCGCATTGCTGCCAAAGGGACGTCATGTACCGGGAGATAAAGTTTGTCCCGCGGTCACTCACAACTTCTCGGGGAAATCCTACACGGGAAAAGATTCCCATCAGCGCCCGGCCCACCACGGGGGCCGTGACGGTGCATAGGGGGATGGCTTCAGGGTATCGAGTGGCATGGTCCACTAGGACGAGGATGAAACGGTGACCTTGAGAGGTCTTGGGGTCCAGTGGCCCCACAATGTCAATTCCCACCCTCTCAAAGGGGGTACTTACGACGGGGAATGGTTGGAGGGGAGCCTTGCGTCTCCTCCGCTTTTTCCACTCACCTGGCATGTGGGACAGGACTTGCAGTGGGCCTCTACGTTCGCTTTCATCTTGGGCCAATAGAAGTGTGTGACCAGGCGGCTATACGTCTTGTCTTGGCCCAAGTGGCCGGCTAGGGGTACATCGTGGGCCAAGCCCAGGAGGAAGTCTTGGAAGCGTAGGGGTACCACCAGCACTCGGGCTGACCCTAGCTCCGCTGACTTCTGTTCGCTGTAAAGGAGGTCATTCTCCCAGTACAGCCAATGTGTTCCGGATTGGTTGCCCGCGGCCTGGGCTTGGGCCTGTTTCCGGGGTCCGACCAGGGAAGGACAGGTAGCTTGCTCCCGGCCGAACTCCTCTCGGGAGGGGCCCTCTTCGTGGCGCCACTGTGCCAATTCGGGCAGATCACCCAGCTCGGTGATCTGTGCGGGGTCGGGGTGTATGGGTTCGTTGTCAGCGACATCTTCTCCTCGTGGGGAGAGGTCGGAGGTCTCGGCTGGATCGGCCCTGTCGTCATCCACAGGGGGGAGGCTGGCAGTTTCGTCCTCGACTTCCCCGTCGGGGGGCAGTCGGGCTGCCATAGATCGGGTGGTGGCGCACACCCACTCGGGGAGACCCATCATCCCGAGGTGGGTTCGTCGCTCGACCTGCTTCCATGGCGAACTTTCCAGGTCGTTCCCCAGGAGGCAGTCGACCGGCTGGGAGGTCCGTACTGCTACTTTCAATTTACCTGCTACTCCTTCCCACTCGAATGGTATCAGGGCTACCTTACACAAGCTCTCAACGTTATCTGCTGAAATTACAGGGCACAGGACATTGGGGAGGATCTGGTCTTCCCGTACTAAATGGCTAAGGACACCTGTGATGCTGGCTCCGGTGTCACGGAGGGCCGTCACTCGGTGGCCATTCACTGTTACTAACTGGCGGTACTTCTTGGTGTTGGTAGGCAGGGCATTCCCGGGGATCATCTCCCTATCTCCCAGGGATACTAGGGTCATGGCAGTAGGTTCCCATCCCTCGGTGTCCTCAAATTCCTCCCCTAGAGCTACATTTGCTATCTGCCTAGCCGGGGGAGTTGTGGTCGGGATACGTGGGGTCATGGGGCACTGGGGATCGCTGGCGTAGTGCCCGGGCTTTTGACACGTCCAACATGTGATGGTCACTCGGTGCTGTCTACCTGGGGGACTGGCAGCAGTGGGTGGCGGTGTGGGGAAACTTGGCGGTGGGTTTCTCGGGGGGCTACGCTGGGGACCGGACTTGGCGTCCCTGGGTCCTCCCGGGTTTCCCCCCCTCTCCGGCGGGGTGGTCCTTGATTGTTGCAGGGGTAGTCACCTACGGGGCCCCGGGTGACCCGGGTGTTCACCCAGCGATCCGCCTCGACGGCCAGCTTCCTCGGATCTGCGAGCTTGCTGTCGAGCAGATGCTGGCGTAGCTCCACAAAACAATTCGTGGACAAATGTTCCCACAGCATGAGGTCAGTTAGTTCTTCCAGGGTGGTCACTTTGCTGCCCTTGACCCATCCTTCGAATGCTCAGCTAAAAAAGTTTACGTATTCCACCCAGGTGGTGCCAGGAATCTTTTTGCAATCCTGGAACCGCTGGCGGTACATTTCTGGGGTGAGGCCGTATCTCGTCAGGAGGGCCTCCTTCATGTGGCTGTAGGAAGTCTGCACGGAGGACGGGAGATCGAGCATGGTGTCTCTCCCTTCGCTCAGGAATCGACCCCACAATCCAGCCCCCCAATATTTCTGTGGGACTCGGTGGGAGGTCATGGCAACTTCGTAGGCCTTGAACCATTGCTGGATGTCGTCATTTTTGTAGTATTCTTTGACCACATCTTTGGGGATGTGGACCTTCGGCTCTGCCGGGAGTCCGGTCTCCCGGTTCCCCGGGGGCCGGTTCTCTTCGTTCCTTGCCTTGAGCTCGAGCTCCTTCAAGCTTCGCTCGTGCTACAGCTGAAGTCTCTTCCCTTCATGCTCCCGCTGGAGTTTATTCTCCTCCAATTCTCCTTGTACTTTCATTTGCTCGATCGCAAGTTTCTTTTCTGCCAATTTTATTTCGCCTTCGATCTTCAGTTTGGCCATCTCAAGCTCGTGGTGGCGACTTCTTTCTCGATCCACGAGCGTTTCCGCGGATAGGCCCCCGTCTGGCACGATGCTTCATACCTGGCTGCTGCTTTCTGTCTGGGGGAGTCCCGGTTCGTCTGGCTGCGCCGCCGCTCCTTCTGTGCGGGGGACTCCGGACTCCACCCACGCTTTCAATGCTATCTGCATGTCTTCCTTTGTTTTGAGGCCAGTGGTAGCGATTCCCAGTTCTTTGCAAAATTCCTTTAGTTCTTTATGCGAGTACTCCGTCAGTTGTTCTACACGGAATGCGGTACTCGCGTCGACTTCCGTGGTACTCATGATGGTTTCTTCTGTCGTCTTTGCTCGGTAGTGCTTAAGTCGTGTACTGTACGATCTCTAGATTGTGGCTCGTATCCCGTCGCTTGCCACCAAATGTTGGACGCCGACCTCAGGGGCGAGCAGGAAGTGTACCTGACCACCCTGGGGCCCACCTTCCTAAGTACAAAGACGAGCACTGACGGTAGACTTCTCAGGGGGAGAGCCTTGAATCTAGGATCGTACACACTATACCAGCACCACACGACAAAGAGACACCACACCGTAGCTTCTTAAGAACGTTTCTTTATCTTGTGATTCAAAAGGATCTTTATAAACGGCAAGGGCAGGTAGTTACAAATAGGGCAAGGGCCCCTAGAGTCTCAGTCAGGGTAGGGGTAGCGGGACAGTCTTATGGTTCAGTGTCAATATCGGTGCGTATCCGGTGCACGGCTCTCAATCCTCGAGCCGGGGGATACGAGGCGATCTTTGGGGTCCAGCCGGACCAGGAGAGTCAGGGAGCCGCGAGACACTCAGCAGGGCTCAAGCAGGAGGTCGGAGGTCTTACGATCTTCAGGGGAGCCGCCAGTCACTCAGCAGGGCTCGAGCAAGATGTCGGAGGTCTTACGATCTTCAGGGGAGCCGCGAGTCACTCAGCAGGGCTCGAGCAAGATGTCGGAGGTCTTACGATCTTCAGGGGAGCCGCGAGTCACTCAGCAGGGCTCAGAGGTTCCAAAGTTGCAAGGGAGCCGCGAGTCACTCAGCAGGGCTCAGGTGTTCCAAAGTTGCAAGGGAGCTGCGAGTCACTCAGCAGGGCTCAGGTGGTTCCAGCAGAAGTCCTTCTCTGCCAGGCGAGCCGCGACCATGTCAGCAGGGCTCTCGTCGTTCCAGAGTCGAATCTGTCGATAGTCCCAGAGCATCCCCAGTTATAGGGCTGCTCCTCTTTGATCTCCGGAGTTCTGGTATGCCGGGGTCTTGGCACCTGGGGGCCGCTTGTTGGGGTTTCCTGCCAAGCGGCCCTTTGATCCATTCATCTCAGGTTCGGGAGGAGTCCCAGACATACAGCAGGCGTGGAGCCAGCCCTCAGGGTGGCCGGAGGGGCGATCGAAACCCATCTCTCGAGGGGAGGTCGGAGGATTGAGAGAAACTGCTCCTCCCTCTCTCACTCAAGGGGAGCGCGCTGTCCTCCAGCCAGGGTGGCGCCTCTCGGCCTAGGCCGTGCTGGATTGGGCGGCCATCTTAGATGCCGGAAAGTGGGCACACAGGGCCTACGGGCCGGGAATATGGATGCACGGACGGGGCAGTCCGGGGACGGGTGTGTGTAACATGGAGGGAAGGGTTGGCTAGGCCGGGGGACTCAGGGGTCTGTTGTGGGGTACAGCTCGGAAGGGTGTGGCTAAGGGTCAGGGAGGACCACACCACAAGGCCGGGTCTAACATCAGGTCTTTCAGCCACCTGCACAGGGGCAACTTGTCTCAGGTCTTTCAGCCACCTACACAGGAGCAACTTGTCTCAGGTCTTTCAGCCACCTGCACAGGAGCAACTTGTCTCAGGTCTTTCAGCCACCTACACAGGAGCAACTTGTCTCGGGTCGTTCAGCCACCTGCACAGGAGCAACTTGTCTCAGGTCTTTCAGCCACCTGCACAGGAGCAACTTGTCTCAGGTCTTTCAGCCACCTACACAGGAGCAACTTGTCTCAGGTCTTTCAGCCACCTGCACAGAGGCAACTTGTCTCAGGTCTTTCAGCCACCTACACAGGAGCAACTTGTCTCAGGTCTTTCAGCCACCTGCTCAGGGGCAACATGTCTCAGGTCTTTCAGCCACCTACTGAAGAACCGGGTTTTCTTAGAACCCAGCGGTGCCAGGGACACACCCGAAGTCTTCGGCTTCTCCTGTCTTGGAATACAGAGACACGGAATACTTCTGGATGGGGTCAGATATCAAATTTATTAGCTGCAGCTAGTAACAGTAAACCAAGCAATACAACACAGTGTACAACTCAGGAAACTGCTCAATTTTCATAGAGCAAGACATTGCTTTTTATACACCATATTCTCATTACAAATGTACACCCACTGCGCAAAATTCTGACCAATAGGACACATTGTCTTACTGAGTATCACATTAACAAAAACCCAATTTACAGCAACCCAACCCAAAAGTTAATTATTATGACTGTCCCAAATTCAATTTCCACAAGCCAGACAAACCCATAATTGAAAGCACTACCCATGTAATGAAAAGTCGTAAGGAAAGAAACAATTCAGATGCTGATTAGGATGAGATATGTGCATGGAAACTAAAAGTTAACGATATCCTGAACATTGATTGGCAATTTTAGACAAGAATCAAACTTAAGGGAAATTGGTTTTGCGAGTTCAGTTTCAGGTGAAGAGGTCAGTTTCTCTGCAATTCACTCACAAGTCAGAAAAGGGCCTGTTAATGCATACATGAACAATGAGGCCCATGCAACTTTGTTTGTTCGGTTACCTCCACGGCCTACGTGAGGGCAACACAAAAAAGGCGTCTTGAACAACTCAAACAAAATGGAGTCTGGTTCGAAATCACGGAACCTCAGGCCCTCCTTTTGCCATTACGTAGGCAATAACCTAAACTCACGTCAATCTGAATCCAGGTCTATATCTATTCTCATCAGGTCGTCAAGGTGTTGCTGTAACATCATCTTATTATCCTTCGCTTCTCTCGGGACTGGTCTTCTCATACAGATCGTAGCACAAAGACTACAAATGGCGGTACCACACTGGATGCATAAGCAACATGAAAAAAGGATTGCTAAAGCCATACCAAGAAACATCAGAATCTTCCATCCCCATTTGGACAGTAGTTCCCAAAACCATTCTATCAATGACCAGTTCCCTTCATCTACATGTATAGACTCAGCAGACTTATGTAACCTCAAGATGGCTTGGTACACTGTTGGGGCGTTATCTGGTATGAAAACACAGCAACTAGACCCGATCAATTTACATACCCCACCTCTATTGCAAGTATAATATCTAAAACAAAGCGGTTCTGTAATGTCATAAGGCGATCCGCTTGAAGCTCAGCTGTAATATTGCTAAGGGCACCTGCAGTTTCATTTATAGTGGCCTCAACCACTCTCGTAAGCTGACGAATATTCCTACCATTAGCCATAGGACCCCAAAAGGGCAGAAAACCCTTAAAGAAGTCTCCAACTTCTTGTGCGACAGTATCTTTCGCATCGATAACACCTCTAACATATCTTGTCTTATGGTAATTGAAAGCAGCTGTGAACGTAGGGGGAAGCAAAAATGCCACATAACATGTGCCTGAAAAATCAGAAGGAAACCATGTATATGCTCTGTCGTAACAAACAAAATACGTGCCTTTAGCTGGCACGAATGGTGGAGATTTCTGGGATGTATAGACATAGGTGTGAGAACACACACTCTTACCAAGCTGAGCTCTCGGATTCTGACCATTACCTTGCAGACAAAAAGGACCTCGGTGGGGTACAATCCAAATAGGAGGAGACCTTTTATGTCTCTCCTTCTCTGTCAGGCTAATGCTATATCTCGTCTTGTTCCAACCAACATATGCTCGTACCTCATCCTTAGGGATAGCATTATACGCATCAATATCTCTGATCATATCTACTATTCCCTGTATCAAGGCATTATTACTCGCATTATCTTTAACGGAACATACAGGAGATGCTTCATTCGCATAGGTCAAAACCAAATATGGCATACCCTTATCTGTCGTATGTGGCATAAGACCACAAACCCAACAATTTGTGGTATTTACTACTAGCTGATGCTGATGCAACATCTGTATGAACGAATTGTTCACAAATTCTAATCTTCGTGTCTGTTCATGTTCAGGCAACGTATGAAACTCATGTGGGGAAACAGTAGAAAAAGAAAGAGTAGGTTGGGATGTAGATGCAAACGTCTGTTGTATGGCATAAACAATCCAACCCACACATCCCAATATAATATTCAAAAGCATCAAGAAACACAATATTAAAAAACATTTGCTACGGACCAATGTACACATTTTCATTTTAAAATCAACTTTCTCAACACTCTTATCAGACCCAAAAGACTCCATCCTCTAACGTGCTGCTCACGGCAATCTTCCTTCTTCACTCAAGTGTGCGTCAAGATCGTACTAACGACCATGAACCACAGACCTTTCGTCAATTCGCGGCACACCCCTTAAGAACTTATACCGTGACCCTGCAGCGGAGTCCGGATGGTGACTTGAAAAAGAAAAAAGTAAAAAAGTCTCTTGATCTGACAAGGTGTAATTCACTATCTAAAAAATTCAGATTTGTATTTGTCCATGGGAACAGTCTTCCTTGGTCTCAAATTGTAGCGTTCTTTACCAAGCACAGTTGGGTCTTTAAAAAGGAGCTCCGGATTCGTCGTGTCCAGCTTCAGATGTGGAGGCACAGCAGCTTGCAGAACATCATCATCCTCGCGTTCTGACTGAGTCCATGTCAAATGTGCATCACTAAAAGGTACAAATCTAGGAATCCTTTCACATTCGGAATCAGCTATTCCATCCTTCACTCACTTATCATATGGTAAAGGCAAAGGAACTTTTTTAGTATGGGTGGCATGCACCCAATTTTTTTTACCAGCTACTCTAACAGCAGTTCTAGTGGCCAAGAGGACCAAATGTGGTCCAGTCCATCTCGGCTCCAAGTTTTTGGTTCGTTGAAAATTCTTCGTCAAGACAAAATCACCAGGTTGAATCGTATGGCCTGGATCTGCAGTAGCTGTCGGCAAACTGTCATAGACCTGTTGGTGGAGAACATGTAATTTAGCAGTCAAGTCATGTAAGTAATCCACCAACATAGGGTACTCAATCTCGCTGTATTTCTTGGGAAGAGGCACACCCCAAACATTCGCTGGACGACCAAAAACTATTTCGTATGGGCTAAGTCCCACACGAGAATGCACTGTCGTCCTTGTTGACAAAAGAGACAACGGCAAGGCATCCGGCCATGTAAGACCAGTGCTCGCTTGTATTTTAGCTAATTTCAGCTTCTAAGTGCTGTTGTAGCACTCGACAAGTCCAGCAGACTTGGGGTGATTCGCAGCATGGAATTTCTGTTTTATTCCCAAACCAGCACATACTTTCTTCATGATTTGACCCACAAATTCACTCCCATTGTCGCTCCATACAATTCTCGGCAATCCATACCTAGTGAAATACTCTTTGAGCAAAACCTTGGCTGTAGACAAGGCAGTATTATCCTTTAGGGGGTAAGCCTCTATCCATCTGGAAAAGGCACAAACAACCACAAGGACATACTTCAAATTATTGCATCTCTCCATGTGTATGTAATCTAGCTGTATCACTTCAAACGGATACGTTGGAGGGGCAAAATGACCAGCTGGAGTTGGAGTTCCCTTTCCAGGATTGTACTTCAAACAAATCATACAATGTTTCACCACATTCTCAGCACATTTCGGAATTCCAGCATTCCGCCATACTGAAGCCAACAACTTGCATATTCTCTTCGAACTAAAGTGAGCCATTCCATGAGCCATAGTAACCACTGGGAGCACATACGCATCAGGCAACAACCATCGCTGGTATTCTGACAACTCAACCCAACAACCCGTCGAATCCAACATACCCGTACTTTCTCTCCACGTACTCACTTCCTTTTCCGTAGCTTCAGCCTGAATTGACTTCACACTTTCTATTGTGTCTTCACACATTCCACCAGCCATAACCCAATTAGCAGGGCCCGCAACATACATACGGCTCATCATTTCTCTCGCCGTTTCCTTCGCAACTTCATCCGCAAACGCATTCCCTCGACCTACATCATCCACAACTTTCTTATGCGTACTACACTTCACAATTGCAATCTGCTTTGGGAGAGTAAGTGATTCCAGAAGTTCATTCACTAACTGCCCTTGCTGAATTTTCGCACCATGAGAAGTAAGGAATCCTCTTTCTCTCCACAAACGTCCAAAACTATGGGAAACACCAAACGCATACTGGCTATCAGTATAGACATTCACTCGCTTTCCCTCTGGCAATACACATGCTCTAGTCTATGCAATCAACTCTGCTGCTTGCGCAGAATTCTGTGCTATGCGTGCTGTTTCAACAACTGTATGTAAAGTTGTGACAGCATATGCCGCAGTCGTCTCACCATTCGGAAGCTTGAAACACAAACCATCTACCCATAAGGTACCATCAACATTCGTGAGAGGAGTATCTTTTAAATCAACTCTAGCCTTCGTTTCCTCCTCTGTCCGGAGAACACAATCATGCTGTTCCTGAACATCTGTCTCTATAGAGATCGGCAACAACGTAGCTGGATTCAACACATTACATCTTTTAATGTGAACATTACTAACCAAATGCGTCAACTCATAACCTGACAGACGTGCACTAGTAAGGTGCTGAGTCTTTGTCCTGTTCAATAAGGTATCCACTGCATGTGGGACCATCACAATCAACGTATTGTCCAATACCAAACCAGCAGACTGTCGGATAGAAACAGCCGCTGCCGCTGTAGCTCTCAGACAGCTCAGCAACGCTTTAGCTACCGGATCTAACGTCGCTGAAAAATACGCACATGGGCGCTGCTTGTCTCCAAATTGTTGAGTCAATACTGACAATGCACAACCTTCTCTCTCGTGAACATACAATGTGAAAGGTTTACTATAGTCCGGAGTACCCAACACCGGAGCCGAACAGAATGCATCACGTAATTCAGAAAAACTTTTCTGACAATCGTCAGACCAAGGGAGAGGTTACGGAGTATCTTTAAGAGTCAGCGGCAACAGAGGTTTCGCTAGCAAGGAAAAGTTGGGGATCCACTGCCTACAATACGAGGTGATACCTAAGAAAGCAGGCACTTCTCTCTGTGTGGATGGCACACTCATTTGCGCAATCGCTTGAATTCGTTCTGGGGTCAACCTTCTTCCCTCCTTCGACAAGAGATGACCTAAAAAGGTTACTTCTTGTCGGCAATACTGTAACTTGGAAGGTGACACTTAATGATGAAGGTCAGACAAATGTCGTAACAAAGAAAGAGTAGCCTCTTTACAAATCTCTTCGTCATCAGCAGTAATCAACAGATCATCAACGTACTGAATAAGAGTAGCACCAGAAGGCAGCACAAAATCATCAAGCTGAGTTTTCAACGCCTGACTATAGATGGAGGGACTTTCACAATAACCTTGGGGAGCTCTCTTAAACCGGAAGCTTCGACCTCCTAATGAGAAGCCGAAAATATCTCTACTTTCCTCGGCAATTGGAATACTGAAGAAAGCATTCTTCAAGTCGATAACAGAAAACCAGGCTGCCGAAGCAGGAATCAGAGTCAACAAAGCAGTGATATCAGGGACAACAGGAAACTGTGGCACCACAATCTTATTCACTTCTCGAAGATCGATCACAAACCGGTACACAGGTGGCTGAGAAGCATCAGTACGCTTAAGGACAGGCAGAACAGGGCTGTTACACACATTACCTCTCGTTTCTTCAATTACACCCTTCTCAACCAAATCATAAATAATTGCTAGAAGAGCTCTCTCGCCATCACTCGATATCTTATATTGGGGAATACGAGGTAGCCTAGCATTCGACTTAAGGGTAACAACATAGGGTGGAATCTGCAAAAGACCAACATCATTGGGACCTGTAGCCCAAAGTGTATCAGGAAGAGAACGCAATTCCAGTGGAAGACAATCTTTAGACAAATACATCGGAGAAATCACTTTCTTACCCAAGGTAAGATGTACTCCCGCAGGAGAGCAATGTAATGTCGCATGCAGTCTTTTCAGCAAGTCCAACCCCAACAGATGCTCACCACAACCAGTCGTTAGAATAAGGGGAGCTTCCAATTCAAAAGGACCGATAGAAAGGGACAAAGGACTAGAAACCGGATTACGAACTGGGGCGCCTGAAAATCCTACGGAAACATTGGTCAAGCCAGACAAAGGTGCGCCAGGAAGTTTAGAGTGCATAATAGAACTCTTCGTCGCACCAGTATCCAAAAGAAAAGGTTCTGCCACACCTGATGTAATCACTTCAACATAAGGTCCACTCTAGTCTACTGGAACTGACACTACTCCCTCTCTTTGCCCATGGCTGTCCTAACTATCATTATAACCAGCACTCTCACTCTCGACATAATAATCATCAACATAGTACTGTGCAGACTGACCACTCGGAACATTCTGTCTGTCAAAATAATCCGCAGAATTCTGAAGGAAAGAGAAACGCTCATTCTGGGGTAACACACCACGTCCCCTACCCCTAGGAGCTTGCTGGAAACCACCACGACCTCTCTGACCGGATATGCCATTCGCACGCTGTAACAAAGCCGGGCAACTATTCTTGAAATGACCTTCCTCTCTGCAATAAGCACACTGATTAGGACCAGGAAAGAATCGCTGAGCATAAGGCTCAGGCTTCTGTAACAATCTCTGAAACTGTGGAGGTTGCCGAAACTGAGGCCGATTCTGATGAGGCGGATAAGCTTGCTGCAAAAGATCTTTCGTCTTTAAATCTTTAGTCTTCTTCTCTGCTTTATCCTTCTCATCTTTATCCCTATGAAGAACCGGGTTTTAAGACCCAGGGGCGCCAGGGGCACGCCCAAAGTCTTCGGGTATCACCTGTCTTAGAACACAGAGACACGGAAACTTCTTGGTGGCATCAAAGATCGAATTCATTGGCTGCAGCCAGTAACAGAAGTCCTAGAAGTCAATACGGTATGAGTTCTCAGGAGACTGCTCAATTTTACAAAGCAAGTCATCCCTTTTTATGCCAAAAATCACATTCCAGACAAATACCTAACATTTACAAACTGTCCAATCACATGTATCCACACCAAAAGTATCGCATTACGGAAAAACCCACTTTTCAATTACCCGGCCCATGATCAATCATTGGTCAAACCCAACATTCTTCTTAAGACAGGTCGAACGAACCCATAATAAAAAAAGCCACAACCCAATCATAAATAGACCATAAAGAAAGGAGCAGAAACAGGTGTGAGTAGGATAAGGCATATTTGTGTGCAATAAAAGTTTTACGATCTCCTGTGCTCTGATCCTTAATCTTGATCAGCTAAAGGGCAGGAACTAGTTTAACAAGGTCAGCTTCAGGCAACAGGGTCAGTTCACTCAGGTCAAACAGGAGTCAGCACGAACTGGAGGTACATGTACTTAAAGGACTTCTTCAGCCACAGTCATCGGCCTATGTGAGGGCAACCACAAAATGGCTGTTATACATAAAATGGAACCCAAGGGTTCAGAACGAAATCCCTAAATACGTAGTGAATCCATCAGTCTAACATGACGAAAACACACATACTTGCGTCTAACTTGCTAACTAGTTACGGTTCGCTAATATCAAATTCATAACGAAACCATGACCTTTATGGAACAGGTTAAGAATTCACGGAACCTCAGACCCTCCTTTTGCCCTTACATAGGCAATAACCTAAACTCACGTCAATCTGAATCCAGATCTATATTCATCAGATCATCAAGATGTTGCTGGAGCATAATCCTATTACTTAGTACCTCTCTTGGGACAGGTCTCCTTGCACATGTAGTAGCACAGAGGCCACATATAGCAGGAGCGCACTGCACACAAAGACAGAACAGGAAAAGAATCGCTAAAGCCATCCCAATGATCATCAGAATCTTCCATCCCCAGGTCGATAACAGTTCCCAAAACCATCCAATCAACGACCAATCTTCTTTGTCCACATGTATAGACTCGGAGATCTTATGTAACCTGGAAATGGCCTCGTAAACTGTCAGAGCATTATCTAGGATAAAAACGCAGCAACTTGATTGGATCACTTTACATTGTCCACCTCGATCGGCGAGTATGACGTCTAAAACCATACGATTTTGTAACGTCATTAGGCGATCCGCTTGAAGCTCAGCTGTCAGATTACTAAGGGCACCAGCAGTTTCGTTTATGGTGGATTCAACCACTCTCGTCAATTGTCGTAAACCTCTACTGTTAGCCATAGGTCCCCAAAATGGTAAGAAACCCTTAAAGAAGTCTCCCACTTCTTGTCCAGCAGTATCTTCCTGATCGAAGACACCTCTAACAACTCTTGTCTTGTGGTAATCTGAAGCAACAGTATACGTAGGAGGCAACAAGTATCCAACATTCCACGTTCCCGAAAAATCAGGGGGCAACCATGTATATGCTCTGTTGTAACAAACAAAATATGTGCCCTTAGCTGCCAAAAACGGCGGGGAAGATTGAGACGTAAAAACATACGTCTGAGTACAAACCCTCTCCCCCAGCTGAGCTTTCGGATTTTTGACAATACCTTGCAGACAAAATTGACCTCGGTGGGGTACGACCCAAATCGGAGGTGACCTCTTTCGTTTCTGCCTTTCACTCAGACTAACACTGTAACCAGTCGTGTTCCATCCAACATAAGCCGCTAACTCTTCCTTAGGAATAGTCCTATACGTGTCGATATCTCTGCTCATATTCATAACTCCCTTCACCAAAGCTTGATTACTTAAGTTATCTCTCATGGAATGTAGAGGATAAACTTCCAGGGCGTAAATGAACATAGTCTGAAAAGCCCATATCGACCCATTCTGACTAAACGGTAAAATCAGACAAGGAGCAACTCTACCTGTAGTATGTGGCATAAGACCACACACCCAGCAATTAGTAATGTTCACTACCAACTGATGCTGGTGTAGTAGCTGTATGAATGTGTTATGTACAAATTCTGACCTTCTAATCTGCTCGTGTTCAGGTAGGACATGAAAAGAATGCACAGAAGTAGCAGTAGAAAAAGACATAGGCTGGGAGGTGGGTGCAGAAGTCAATTGTGTAGCGAAAACAATCCCACCCGCCAATGCTAATGTCATGCTTAAAAACATCAGGACACATGTTATCAGAAAACATTTGCTGTACATTAATTTACACAGTTTCATTTTAGAGTTCTTTCTCTCAGCAGCTCTCTCTGTCCCAGGAAACTCCATCCTCTAACCGTGCTGTTCGCGGCAGTTGGTTCTTCCGTGCTAAGGAATGCGTCTGTCAGTCCAGGGAACGCCCTAGGACCAACCAGAACCTCGACCTTGTGTCTTCGGCTTGCACTCCCAAGTCTTTATACCGCGACCCTACAGCTGAGCTCGGATGGCAGCTCGAAAAAGAAAAAATAGGCCAAAACAGTTTCTTGGATGAGAGAGTGCAGTTCTCCAAAAGCAAAAGGAGGAAAAAAATTAAACTTTAATTGTCAATTGTTTCTCGGTTGTAAATTATAACGGCCTTTACCAGGCACTGTGTGATCACGAAAGAAAAGTTCAGGCTCAGTAGTGTCTAATCTTTGAAACACAGGCACAGCTTCTTGAAGGACATCGTCATTTTCTTTCTCGGAGCCTCTCCACACCAACTCAGCGTCGCTAAATGGTGCAAACTTCGGCACCCTTTCAGTCTCTGAATCTGCAATACCTTCACGGACCCACTGGTCATACGGCAAAGGCAACGGCACCCTCTTACAATGTACGCCGTGGATCCAGTTCTTTTTCCCGAAAACTTTCACTGAGGTCCTTGTGGACAGGAGCACTTGGTGGGGGCAGGTCCAGCGGGGCTGCTTGTTTTTGGTCCGCTGAAAATTCCTCACTAGGACCCAGTCACCGGGATTGATGGTGTGACCTGGATCCATAGATGCTGGTGGCAAGTTATCATGAACCTGTTGATGGAAGACACGCAATTTAGCCGTCAAATCATACAAATAGTCCACCAACACAGGATATCCGATGTCATTAAACTTCACTGGCCTCGGTACTCCCCACACATTCGCCGGACGGCCAAAAACAATTTCATAGGGACTAAGGCCAATCCGGGAATGTACTGTAGTTCTAGTTGACAAAAGTGCCAACGGCAAAGCATCTGGCCATTGGAGACCAGAACTCGCGTGAAATTTATGTCGTATTCCCAACCCTTCACACATTCTCTTCATAACCTTCCCCACAAACTCACTTCCATTATCACCCCACACCATCCTTGGCAAACCAAACCTCGGGAAATATTCTTTGAGCAAGACTCTAGCTGTGGACAAGGCCGTATTGTCTTTTAGGGGGTATGCCTCTACCCATCTAGAAAAGGCACAGACAGCTACAAGGACGTATTTCAGGTTGTTACACCTTTCCATGTGGATAAAATCCAATTGCAGAACCTCAAACGGATACGTCGGAGGCGCAAAATGAACAGCTGGAGTTGGAGTTCCCTTGCCAGGATTATACATCAAACACACCATGCAATTCTTGACCACATTCTCCGCACATTTGGGAATTCCAGCATTCTGCCATACTGGAGCCAACAACTTACAAATTCCTTTCACACTAATGTGAGACAAACCATGTGCCATCGTAACCACCGCAAGCACATACGCATCTGGCAACATCCATCTTTGGTGTTCTGACAATTCAACCCAACAACCAGTTGAATCCAATTTACCCGTAGTTTCTCTCCAAACATTCTTCTCACTTTCAGTAGCTTCAGCCTGTATCGATTTCACACTCTCAATCGTATCTTCGCACATTCCAACATCACCAATCCATCTCGCAGGGCCTGCCACATACATTCGACTCATCAGATTTCTTGCTGTGTCTTCCGCAACTTCATCCGTAAACGCATTACCACAGCCAACATCATCCGTAACCTTCCGATGAGCACTACACTTCACAATCGCAACTTGCTTCGGCAAAGTAAGTGATTCGAGAAGCTCATTCACCAACTGTCCATGCTGAATCTTAGTCCCATGCGACGTCAGAAATCCTCTTTCTCTCCACAAGCGTCCAAAACTATGGGCAACACCAAACGCATACTGACTATAGGTGTACACATTCACTCTCTTTCCTTCAGACAAAACACACACGCTAGTTAATGCAATCAATTCCGCTGCTTGTGCTGAATTATGGCTCACTCGTGCAGTTTCAACAACTGTACTTAATGTCGTTACGGCGTATGCTGCAGTCGTATCACCATTCGGGAGCTTGTAGCATGACCCATCAACGCTTAGCGTACCATCAGGATCCAAAAGAGGAGTGTCTTTCAAGTCGACTCTCCCTTTTGTTTCCTCTTCCGTCCTCAAAAGACAGTCATGCTGTTCCTGACCATCTTTATCCACAGAGATCGGCAATAATGTCGCTGGATTCAGTACATTGCACCGCTTGATGTGCACATGACTAGCCAAAAGCGTCAATTCATAACCCGACAACCTCGCACTAGTAAGGTGTTGAGTCTTGGTTCGATTTAACAAAGTATCCACTGCATGTGGAACCATCACAACCAACGTATTATCCATCACCAGCCCAGCAGACTGTCGGATAGAAACAGCCGCTGCCGCTGTAGCTCTCAAGCAACTTGGCAACGCTCTAGCTACCGGATCTAAAGTCGACGAGAAATACGCACATGGACGCTGCTTGTCCCCAAAAGATTGTGTCAACACTGACAACGTCCATCCCTCTCTCTCGTGTACATACAACGTGAAAGGCTTGCTATAGTCTGGAGTACCCAACACAGGAGCCGAACACAATGCATCACGTAATTCCGAAAACTTTTCTGACAATCGTCAGACCACGGGAGAGGATTCGGTGTATCTTTACAAGTCAATGCCAACAGAGGTTTGGCCAGCAAAGAAAAATTCGGTATCCACTGTCTACAATATGACGTGATACCCAAGAAAGCACGCACTTCTCTCTGTGTACTTGGCACAGTCATTCTAGCAATCGCTTGAATTCGTTCTGGGTCAACCGTCTTCCCTCCTTCGACAAGAGATGACCTAAGTAGGTCACTTCTTGGCAACAATACTGCAATTTAGAAGGTGACACTTTATGATGCAAGTCCGACAAATGTCGCAACAAAGAAAGAGTAGCTTCTTTACAAGTTTCCTCATCATCAGCAGCCACTAACAAATCGTCAACATACTGAATAAGAGCACTACCAGCAGGCAACGCAAGAGTATCAAGCTGAGTTTTCAAAGCCTGGCTATAAATAGAAGGACTTTCACAATAGCCTTGAGGAGCTCTCTTAAACCGGAAGCGTCGGCCTCCTAAAGAGAAGCCAAAAATATCTCTACTTTCCTCGGCAATTGGAATGCTGAAGAAAGCATTCTTCAGATCTATAACCGAAAACCAAGCAGCTGAAGCAGGAATCAAAGTCAACAAAGCAGTAATATCCGGAACAACTGGAAACTGTGGCACGACGATCTTGTTAACCTCTCTAAGATCGATCACAAACCTGTAAACAGGTGGCTGAGAAGAGTCAGTGCGCTTTAGGACAGGCAAAACCGGACTGTTACACACATTACCTCGCGTTTCTTCAATCACGTCTTTCACAATCAAATCATAAATGATTGCTAAAAGCGCTCTTTCACCATCGCTAGAAATCCTATACTGGGGGATACGTGGCAATTTGACATTCACTTTAAGCGTTACAACGTAAGGTGGAATCTCCAAAAGACCCACATCATTAGGACCAGTAGCCCAAAGAGTATCAGGGAGAGAACGCTATTCCGGTGGAAGCCGATCTTTAGACAAATACATCGGGGAGATCACTTTCTTACCCAATGTAAGCTGTACTCCCGCAGGAGAACAACGTAATGTTGCATGCAACCTTTTCAACAAAATACATAATGTCATAATCAATCCAAGCCTAACAAATTCTCACCACAACCGGTCGTTAAAATGAGAGGTGCTTCCAATTCACAAGGCCCTATAGAATGAGACAAAGGACTAGAAACTGGATTACGAACTGGGGCGCCAGAGAATCCTACCTAAACATTTGTGCCAGACAAAGGTGCGCCAGGGAGTTTAGAGTGCATGATAGAACTCTTCGCTGCACCAGTATCCAAATGAAAAGGCTCTACCACACCCAATGTGGCTACTGCAACATAAGGCCCACTCTGATCTACTGGAACCGACACTACTCCCTCTCTTTGTCCATAGCTGTCCTAGCAATCATTATAGTCAGCATTCTCACTCTCAACATAATAGTCATCAGCATAGTACTGAGTCGACTGACCAGATGTCATTTTCTGTTGATCAAAGCAACTGGCCATAGAATGCTGGGGAAAGGAACGTTCGTTCTGAGGAAACGCACCACGTCCTCTACCCCTTGACACTTGTTGAAAACCACCACGACCTCTCGGGGCCGGCATACCACTCGCACGTTGTCGCAACACAGGTCACTCATTTTTATAATGACCTTCCTCCTTACAATACGCACACTGATTCAAACCCAAGGGTGGTCTTGGAGGAAAATACCCAACGTTCTGTTGCGGTCTCTGGAATGGCGGAGGTTGCTGAAACTGTGGGCGTTGCTGTGACTCTTGCTGATTTGAGCGAGGTGGATACGCCTGCTGCAAAAGAACCTTTGTCTTTAAGTCTTTAGTCTTTTTCTCTACTCTGTCTTTCTCGTCCTTATCCCTATTCTCATAGTACTGTGCAGTTGCCAATATCTGGGCCGATGAAGAAACAGCCCAAGAACTTTCAGAATCTTTTAACTTATTACATAGTTCAGGGAGCAAATTAAAGACAAATTTGTCCACAAATAATCTTTGTCCACCCTCCGTACTCATGTCCTGACCACTATGATCTATAAATGTTTCTTCAAACCTAGTGAAGAAATCAGATACACTTTTGTCCTTCTTTTGCTTACATGCTGCTAACTTTTCCCAATTTACTCGTAACGCTGGCATCATCGTTTTCATAAGATCTATAATTCTGCCAGGTAGATCTGCCACTAAAGCCTCAGGTTTAGCACCACCAACCTGTCTAGCGTCTGCAGCAGCAATATTGAGGCATGTGTCACCTAATTCAACTGCATGATCCTCATGACGAATTTTTGCCCACAGAGGTTGAGGTACTACATTACCCAACAGCATATCTATGTCGGCTAAATTCATGATGCATGCGTCAACTGACTGGGAGAATTCTTGGTAATAGCCAGCTGGATTTTTACGGGGATCAAGTAAAGACTGTTTAAGGGCCAAAACGTCTACTCTCTTCCATGGCACATGTACCCATACTCTTTGAAAATGTGCTGGTATAGCCGGGGGAACATTATTCGGACCAGCAGCTACTGCATCACGCCACACTGGAGGAACTTCTCTCATCGGATACTGTCTCACTTTCCTCCTAACTGCGGAATCAGGCTCAAACAGTCGCTGAGAAGGGAAATCGCTCCTTAACGCAAGTACTATCGCAACTGCATTCTCAATTCCGGGACCCACTATCGTCCCTTTTGCAAACTCAGACTGGACATTTAGCAATTCTACAGGGACTGAACCCAAATCATTCTTTTCCCATTCCTCACGAAGGAAAGTACACATAACTTCAAAAACATACCTTTGCTTGGGTGCTTCCCACTGCTGGAAAACATCCATAACTGACTCTAAGTTATACCTCGAAACATTCGAAACCCATCTGCGAGCCAAGAGATATAACATTGCCCGTTCTTCGGGACCAGGTAGCTGACTACGCATTTGTTTACGTGCAGAAACAGGGATCATAATCAGTGACCCAAAGAAAGGAGACAAAAGACCAGTAACGGTATCAGTCATTCGTTGTCGAGCAGAAGGAGAAGCTGTCATAGGACAGGAGACAAAGTATTTTGAGGTGATAGAAGCGTAGAGTTAGTAGCAAGAGAAGTTGAAGGTACAGGAGAATAAGGCAAAGTAGTTCCAGACAAAACCGATAGCAAAGTCGGTGGCCCCAGAGGAGGCTGCGCCGTAGGAGGAAGAACCAGCTGAGGAGGACCCGGTGGCGGAACAGCAACAAGAGGTTGTGCAACTGGAGGTTGCGGAGGTGCAATCTCAACAAATGTGACATCAAAGGATCCTTCTCAGGGTCCTTCGTTGCATTCTCAAGAATAGGTGGAAATGCTGGATAACATTTATCAATAGCCATATTATGTTGCCTATCTGACACCTCAATTGCTTTATCTTCTTCGTTTTCTTTAAACTGCCTAGCAGCTTGCATTATTGATACATCCTTTTCTCTTTTATCTCTTTTAGCCTGTTTAATTTCTTGTTGTCTGGCTTTTTTACGCAAGGCGAAAGGAGTCAAACATTGCCGGCCGGGCTTTCTTCTTAAATAGTTTAACTTCCAAATTATCTAGAAACTCTGTGTCATGGCTACCATGATGTGGCCATTTTAAAACACCGTCTTTCCTAGTGTATCGGACCCATACTTCATTGAACGTAATGGGGCCCAAGCCGTGTTTAGAGTAGAGCTCATAAGTCGGAGTTCCAACTGGAGGTATCGGACATGAAACCTCCAATCGGGAATCCCTATTACAACCGCAACAAAATATTCTCCCAATTTTGCTAAGACCAGGCATCTTTGCTCACTAATCTAGCTTCAAACTTCAAGGGATTATCTACAACGATAGTCTCGCAAATATACGAGTCCCTCGGCTTTGGAAATTGCAATTTTCAAATCAAAACTAAGGACCAAACAAACTAAGAACCAAGAACCAAGAACTAAGGACTGGGAGCGACCCACTTATTCTTAACTGAGGTATCAGTCACGCCACCAGAAGACCCGTCTATCGTCTCGCCATACAAAGCATCACAAATGGGTCCAAGACAGGGCGACAGTCAGGGCAGCAGTCCTTCGTAGCCGTCAGGAAAGCAGGAAACCTCGCAGAAAAGACCTTCAATCCACACTCGACATGCCGGGGTCGATGAAGTGATGGCTGTCCTCCAGAATTTCCTCACGAAGCTCCTCACGATCTTCAGGCTTGGACCGGTACCGCTGAAGTCGCCCCACGTTGGGCGCCAACTGAAGAACTGGGTTTTAAGACCCAGCGGCGCCAGGGGCATGCCCAAAGTCTTCGGGTATCACCTGTCTTAGAACACAGAGACACGGAAACTTCTTGGTGGCATCAAAGATCGAATTTATTGGCTGCAGCCAGTAACAGAAGTCCTAGAAGTCAACACGGTATGAGTTCTCAGGAGACTGCTCAGTTTTACAAAGCAAGTCATCCCTTTGTATGCCAAAAATCACATTCCAGACAAATACCTAACATTTACAAACTGTCCAATCACATGTATCCACACCAAAAGTATCGCATGACGGTAAAACCCACTTTTCAGTTACCCAGCCCATGATCAATCATTGGTCAAACCCAACATTCTTCTTAAGACAGGTCGAACGAACCCATAATAAAAAAATCACATCCCCATCGTAAACAGACCATAAAGAAAGGAGCAGAAATAGGTATGAGTAGGATAAGGCATATTTGTGTGCAATAAAAGTTTTACGATGTCCTGTGCTCTGATCCTTAATCTTGATCAGCTAAAGGGCAGGAACTGGTTCAACAAGGTCAGCTTCAGGCAACAGGGTCAGTTCACTTAGGTCAAACAGGAGTCAGTACGAACTGGAGGAACATGTACTTAAAGGACTTGTTCAGCCACAGTCATCGGCCTATGTGAGGGCAACCCCAAAATGGCTGCCACACACAAAATGAAACCCAAGGGTTCAGAACGAAATCCCTAAATACGTAGTGAATCCATCAGTCTAACATGACGAAAACACACATACTTGCCGCACTAACTAGTTACGGTTCGCTAATATCAAATTCATAACGAAACCATGACCTTTATGGAACAGGGTCAGAATTCACGGAACCTCACTATTCTCATAATATTGTGCAGTAGCCAATATCTGGGCCAACGAAGAAACAGCCCATGAACTCTCAGAGTCCTTTAACTTATTAGAAAGTTCGGGAAGAAAATTAAAGACAAATTTGTCCACGAAAAACCTTTGACCACCTTCAGTGCTCATATCCTGACCACTATGATCAATAAACGTTTCCTCAAACCTCGTGAAGAAATCAGACACACTCTCGTCTTTCTTTTGTTTGCATGCTGCTAACTTGTCCCAATTCACTCGTAAAAGAGGCATCAAAGTTTTCATTAAATTAATAATCCTACCAGGTAATTCGGCAACTAAGGGATCAGGTTTGGCACCTCCTACTTGCCGACCATCTGCAGCAACAATATTAGCCCATGTATCACCTAATTCTTGCGCATGATTCTCATGACGAATCTTCGCCCACAATGTTGAGGGACTACATTACCCATTAACATATCTATATCAGCTAAATTCATAATACAGGCATCAACTGTCTGAGACAACTATTTGTAATAACCAGCAGGATTCTTATGGGGGTCAGGCAAGGTCTGCTTAAGAGCCAAGACCCCTGCTCTCTTCCAAGGGACATGTACCCATACTCGCTGAAAATGTGCCGGTACACCCTGAATACCCTGATTGACATTAGCAACAACTTCCTCTCTCCTCTCCATACAGGGGGAACCTCTCTCATAGGATACTGCTTCACTTTCCTCCTAACAGAAGAATCAGGTACGTACAATGTCTGAGGCGGTAATCTAGACCTAAAAGCAAATATCGTCTCCACGGCATCTGTAACATCAGATTCCACTATCGTCCCTTTAGCAAATTCGGACTGAACATCAAGCACTTCCTGCGGAATCGGACCCAACTCATTATGTTCCCATTCCTGACGGAGAAAAGTACACATTACATCAAAAACATACCTTTGCTTAGGCGGCTCCCACTGAAAGAAAACATCCATAACCGCTGGCAAATTATACCTGGAAGCATTTAAAATCCATCTACGAGCCAACAAATCCAACACTGTCCGTTCCTCGGAACTAGGAAGCTGACTACGACTCTGCTTTTGTTCCCAAACAGGGGTCATACTCAGTGACCCAAACAATGGAGACAACAGATTAGCAACAGTCTCAGTCATTCGTTTTCGAGCAAAAGGAGATGAAGCAGACATAAGAACAGGAGAATAAGTATTTTGAGGCAAAAGAGGTGTAGGAACAAGAGCAGTAGGAGTCGAAGATGCAGAAGTAGAAGGCAGAGGAGTATGAGGCAAAGCTGGTAGCAAAGCTGGCGACCCTAGAGTGGGTTGCGCAGTAGGAGGCAAAACCATCTGTGGAGCACCGGGTGCCTGAACAACAGCAGGAGGTTGAACAACAAAGGGTGGAACAACCGGGGGTAATGGAGGCGCAGTAGCACCCTGCACATAAGGGGGTGGCAATCTCAGTAAATGAGAGATCAAAGGATCTTTTTCAGGATCTTCAATCACTTTTGGAGGAGAAGACGGCAAGGGCGGATAACATTTATCAATGGCCATACAACGTTGTCTATCTGAGACTTCACTCGCACGCTCTTCTCCATCTTCCTTAAACTGCCTAGCAGCTTGTAGTACTGACATATTCTTATCTTTCCTATCTCTCTTTGCTTGCTTAATTTCTCGCTGTTTGGCTTCCTTTCGCCAAAGGCGGAAAGAGTCAAACATTGCCGGCCGGGCTTTCTTCCTAAATAGCGCAACTTCCGGATTATCTAAAATATTTAATTTGAAACTACCATGTTGGGGCCATCGTAAAACACCATCTTTCCTTGTATAGCGGACCCACACTTCATTATAAGTGATAGGACCCACTCCGTGTTTTGAATAGAGCTCATAAGTCGGAGTTCCAACCGGAGGTATCGGACATGAATCCTCCAATCGGGAATCCCTGTTGCAACCACAACTAAACCATTTACTAATTTTGCTAAGACCAGGCATTTTATAGCTCACTAATCTAGCTTCAAACTTCAAGGGGTTATCAACTATCGATACGCTCGTAAATATACGAGCCCCTCGGCTTTGATTATTGCAACAACCGAATCAAAACCAAGAACCAAAACAAAGTCGTGGGAGCGACCCACTTATACTTAACCAAAATATCTGTCACGCCACCAGAAGACCGTCTATCGTCTCGCTTTACAAAGGATCAATCAAGGGTCCAAGACAGGGTGACAGTCAGGGCAGCAGTCCTTCGTAGCCGTCGGAAAGCGGGAAGCCTCGCAGAAAAGACCTTCGGTCCACATCGACATGCAGGGGTCAATGAAGTGGCGGCCTTCCTCCAGAATTTCCTCACGTGGCTCCTCACGATCCTCAGGCTTGGACAGGTACCGCTGAAGTCGCCCCACCGTTGGGCGCCAACTGAAGAACCGGGTTTTCTTAGAACCCCGCGGTGCCAGGGACACACCCGAAGTCTTCTGATTCTCCTGTCTTGGAATACAGAGACACGGAATACTTCTGGATAGTGTCAGAGATCAAATTTATTAGCTGCAGCTAGTAACAGTAAACCAAGCAATACAACACGATGTACAACTCAGGAAACTGCTCAATTTTCATAGAGCAAGACGTTGCTTTTTATACACCATATTCTCATTATAAATGTACACCCACTGCGCAAAATTCTGACCAATAGGACACATTTTCTAACTGAGTATCACATTGACAAAAACCCAATTTACAGTAACCCAACCCAAAAGTTAATTATTAGGACTGTCCCAAATTCAATTTCCACAAGCCGGACAAACCCATAATTGAAAGCACTACCCATGTAATGAAAAGTCGTAAGGAAAGAAACAATTGCGATGCTGATTAGGATAAGATATGTGCAAGGAAACTAAAAGTTAACGATATCCTGAACATTGATTGGCAATTTTAGACAAGAATCAAACTTAAGGGAAATTGGTTTTGCGAGGTCAGTTTCAGGTAAAGAGGTCAGTTTCTCTGCAATTCACTCACAAGTCAGAAAAGGGCCTGTTAATACATACATGAACAATGAGGCCCATGCAACTTTGTTCGTTCGTTTACCTCCACGGCCTACGTGAGGGCAATACAAAAATGGCGTCTTGAACAACTCAAACAAAATGGAGTCTGGTTCGAAATCACGGAACCTCACTTCCAAAACATTTTTCAAGTGGATCAGTTGATCTTCCCACGTGGAGCTAAAGACAGCAATATCATCAAGGTAAGCTGCACTATAGGCTTCCAGACCTGTTAAGACTTTATTCACCAACCTTCGAAATGTGGCAGGTGCATTTTTCAGACCAAAGGGCATTACCTCAAAGTGATAAGGTCCACTAGGGGTTGAAAATGCTGTTTTTGGCTTTGCTAGTCTGATCTGCCAGTAGCCAGATGTTAGATCAAAGGTGCTCAGAAATTTGGCAGAGGCCAACATATCTATGAGCTCATCTGCTCTAGGAATCGGATGGGCATCAGTCCTAGTGACTGCATTGAGACCTCTGTAGTCTACACAAAACCTCATCTTTCTCTTACCACCTTGGGTGTGAGGGTTGGGGTGCTAGGACTACGAGACTAGCCCAAGGGCTATCTGAAGGTTCAATCACTCCCAGATCCAACATTTTCTGGAATTCTGTCCTGCTACAGTCCCTGACTTGATCAGGTTGCCTGTAAATTTCATTTTGTTTTTGAAAAACTGTTTTTATTACGGTTATTACAGTAGTTTCAGCTTGGTCATACAGACAATACACAATTTGTTTCCCATTAAAGACTGTACAAGCAATTTCTCTCAACAGTGGTTTCCTCATGATCTTGTCTTCTAACCCTGTGTCGGTGTCTCATCCTAAGGTCAGGTTCCCAGTGATCCTAATATATCTCCTCATCTGAGCTATCATCATCCGATTCTGGAAGTGGATCACATATGTCCCCGCTTAAAGTGTTCCATGCCGCCCAGATCTTATTCCATTTCCGTGGACACTTTCTTGTTGTGTATACTGCGCGTTCAATTACCATCGTTAGGTCCATGTTTCTGCACCAAGCCGACAGTGTTGGTACCTCTGCCGATCCCCATTTCTGCACAATGTCTCTGTTAGCAATTATTAGACCCAGCATGGCCCATACCAGCCCATAACGTGAAAGGTTGTTAGGTCCCCATATGTTTAGTAGACATCGTTTTGGGTCTGGTAATAGAGAGGTGTTTGTCGTCTGGGATATAGTGCAGAGTACCTGTCTCCAGTAGTTTACTATCATTGGGCAATACCATGTAAATTTCAGTTTTTAACAGACAGACTGTCTCCAGTGTCCACTTCATGAGTGCACCAGGTAGTCTGACTTGGAGTCAGTGAAAACATATGTCTGAACTGTTGTAGCACTTGTCTGCAATCAGTTTGCTGCTGAGCAGTGAGGCTGCCTGCCAAGGCAACACCATCAATTGATCCATCATCAGCGTTCTGAGAAAGCAGGTCTGGGAGAGGGTCACTCTCTTCCTCCTGTCCATCATCAGTAGGTATGAACAAGCCCATGTCAGCCCTGTCAACATATGGTTTCAGTCTGTTGACATGAAGCACCCTGTGGGGGCTCCTGGGAGTTCCAAGATCTACCAGATAGGTAACCTCTCCCTTCTGTTCAACAATAGTGTGGGGCCCACTCTACTTGTCTTGGAGAGCTGCTGGGGCAACAGGCTCCAACACCCACATTTTCTGTCCTGGTTGGTAAACAGTCAGTACAGCCTTTTGGTCATGCCAGGCTTTCTGTAATTCCATTTTAGCTTAAAGGTTTTTAGTTGCCTTATTCATGTACTCTGCCATCCTGGAGCGGAGACCAAGTACATAGTCCACAATATCCTGTTTAGGGGGTTTGAGAACTCACTCCCATCCCTCCTTCACAAGACAAAGTGGTCCTCTAACAGGGTGCCCAAACAGAAGTTTAAATGGGCTGTAGCCAACCCCCTTTTGTGGAACCTCCCTGTATGTAAACAAAAGGCAGGGTAGCAGGATATCCCATCTCCGCCTGAGCTTTTCTGGGAGACCCTTAATCATACCCTTTAAGGTCTTGTTGAACCTTTCAACTAGACCATTGCACTGTGGATGATAGGGTGTGGAGAACTTGTAGTTCACTCCACACTCCTTCCACATTGCAGTCAAGTAGCTAGACATAAAGTTTGCACCTCTGTCAGATACTACCTCCTTAGGGAAACCCACTCTAAAGAAAACTGTCCAGTACCCCACAAGTTACCTGTTTCTTGTGGAGAGATCTCGCAGACATGACATGAGAGCTATCCCCCCCACGCCCACCTTACCCTACTTTAAAATCTAACAACAAACTAGGATGAAGATGGGAGTGGGGAAGGTGGTTAAAGAATTGCAGGATGATGTGATGTCCCTCTGATCTGATGAACCATGGGCACCCGCTGGACAGGGAGACAAGGGAAAGCCTGATAGAAACTGCTCAAACAAACTGTGTCAATCATTAACATACACTTATGCTGGAGTCAGGGGTTACCTCAGGCGTGGACGTCATAGGTCTGCCATCTTCAATGGGAAAAAAGAAAAGAAAGGCAAGTCACCATAACACGTGTTCCTGCGCTATGTAGAACAAAATTAACCAGCGCTCCTGCGCTATGTACAACAACAGTAACCAGCGCTCCTGCGCTATAGTAAAGAGAACCCAAAAGAAAATCAGCGCTCCAGCGTGGTGAAGAAATGTAAAGGAAAAGTAACACAAGGATACGTTCCTGCGCAAGGTATAGTACTCCCAACAATCGCCCCAGAGTTCCAGGACATAGAAATGAGAACCAGAGTTACCAGAAGGCCAGACAGGTTACCAGCAAGAACCCCAAACGCTTCAGCGTGGCAATGCTGTAACCCTGAAATATGAGCGTGGGCATAACAAAGTCATAAAGAGAACCCCAAGCGCTCCAGCGCGGCAATACTGTAATCCAGGAACATGAGTATGGAAAAGACACAGTCACGAAAATATCCCCAAGCACGGAAATGCAGACACACAGGGTATGCGCTCCAGCGCGCTGTTTGTAGACAAGGACTAGCACTCCCGCGCAGAAATGCGGATTACCTGAGGAATTATCCAGGAGTCTCCAGAAGTGGCTGGCCAGCATAGGAAGCAGGACGGGCGTCAACACGATGCGCCGGACTAGGGGAAACCGCAGCTGTTATCGGATTCCCTTGGAAGCGCTGATGACGTCAGAGCGGTTCCGGCAGGAAGGCTGGACCACCAACCTGCAGGAACCCAGAAGCGAGGAGATCGCGTCCTGCAAGAGCCAGCGCCAAGCACACACAATCATCAGGTGAAGAAAATGGGGAGGAGGGGCACACAAATGATCCACACAGCAACTCCCAAGAGGGCTTTTGCCACAACAGGTGCTGTAGTGGTCCTAAGGGGAATTGCCTCTGAGTACCTGGTGGCATAATCCACTACCACTGGGATAAACCTGTGCCCAGATGCAGTTTGGGGATCCATTGGTCAAACAATGTCAATCCCTACACGTTCAAAGGGAACCCCCACCACAGGTAGTGGTATAAGGGGGCCTTTGTAGTGCCACCTACTTTGCCACTGGCTTGGCAGGTTACACAGGAGCGACAAAACTCCTTGGTGTCTTCAGACATGTATGGCCAGTGAAAGTGAGGGACACGCCTGTCCCAAGTCTTGTTCTGGCCAAGATGTCCTGCTAAGGGAATATCGTGGGCTAGTGTCAAAAGGAAGCCCCTGAATGCCAAAGGTATGACCAACCTCCTGGTTGCACCAGGCTTGGGGTCTCTAGCCTCTGAATACAGGAGCCCTTCATCCCAATAGACTCTATGGGTTCCATTAGCATTCCCAACAGCCACAGCAGCAGCTTGCTGTCTTAGGGGTTCAAGAGAAGGTCAGGTCAACTGTGCCTGACTCAGATCTACCCTAGAAGGGCCCCCTGTCCCTAAGAACTCAACCTGATCGGGTTCAAGCTCCCTCCTCTGGGACAGTTCCTTCTTCAGGCTCACAATCAGCTTACTCAGAAGGCTGATCCTCACTCTGAATCAGGGGGAAAGGCCCTGCCTTAACCCTACTGCTCCTTTTCTTGGTAGGCAGCTGGTCCAATATTTCAGAATCCAGGGCCTGTCCAGTGTTAGCCTTTTTGACCTGTGACCTAGTCACAGAAAGGACATATGCTGAGATTCTTAACATTTCTGCATGGGTCCTATACTCCACTTCAGACCAGACTGAAGTCTCTAGGTAATTTCCAAGCAAACATTCTACAGGGAGGTCTGCACTTATCACAACCTTCTTTAAGGCCAGTTACCCCTCCCCAGGAGAAATTAACAACTGCCATACTATGGGTGGTACTGACGTTGCTAGCATTGATCACTTGGTAAGTATCTCCAAGTATGATATGTCCAGGGTCTACAAAGTCTGGTATCACCATTCTGACACTGACCCCCGTGTCCCGGTAGACCTCAGCCTTTTTCTCATTGATTAAAGGTGTTTGTCTGTACTTGCCCAGGTTACTGGGGCTCACAGAGGAGGTCATACCCATGCCTCCATCACAGATCAAAACAGCTTGAGTTGGTATTCTGACTAGGCCAGAGTCCCTCCCAGATCCCAGGGTTAACCCTACTACACCCTTCTGCTGAGAACCACCACTTGTAGCTAAACTAGGGGGAACAGTTGCCTTAGGGGCAATGGTGGCTGGAGCTGTCTCCTTTTTGGTGCAATCACTGGCCCAGTGACTATTAACCTTACAAACTTTGCACCATGGTTTTCTTTGGCCTTCTTTCTTTTTAGATTGGGGACCCCCACCAATAGAAGCTTTTTGGGGACCTTGTGAAGACTTCTGGTCTTTACTTTTCTCCCCACCCTTTTGGTCTGGCTTCTTTTGGTTACCACCTTGGTTCTGTACCTTCTGCTTCATCCTGGTTCTGACCCATTTGTCTGCCTTATTTCCAAATTCTTGGGGAGAGGTCAGATCAGAGTCAACCAAGTGCTGATACAACAGCTAGTTCTGACACTTTTTAAGAAGTTGTTCTCTTATGATCAGAATATACAATCCTGTATAGGCACACACTTTACTGCCCAGCAACCAGCCCTCCATAGCCTTAGTAGCACACTCTACAAAGCCAACCCAGTCCTGAGTCTGTGTCTTCTGGGTATCTCTGAACTGCAACCTGTACTGTTCGGTGGTTAGGCCAAACCCATCTGTCGGAGCGCTCTTCAGGACATTGTAATTGTCAGCATCCTCATCACTGACTGTGAGGAGCTTGTCTCTACCTTTGTCTGCAAAGGAGAGCCACAAGATTGCTGCCCACTGCCCCTGGGGTACCTTCTGTACTTTGCAGGCCCTCTCCAGTGCATTAATCCATTTGTGGATGTCATCTCCTGACTGATCGGGAGGACAATCTTGTTCAGGTTTCTATGGTCATAAGACCTATCCCTACCACTAGGGATATTGCTGCCACCATGGGGCTCTAGCCCCATCTTTTTCCTCTCTTTCTCAAGGGCTAGGGACTCCTTGGCTAAGGCTACTTCTTGTCTCCTTATCCTAAACTTGGCTTCTCTCATCCTAGCTTCATGCTCTCTCTTCTCACTTGAGGTACCTCTCCTGTGAGCACAGGCAGAAGACCCTATAGAAGTACCAGAATGAATAGACTCCTAGGAAGGAGACCTATTTCTTCTGTGTACAACACTACCTCTACCCGAGAGAACAAAGGGAGGCCTGCTTTGGCCTTCTTCATCTCCAGGTCGACCTACATTCCCCCGGTTGAGATCTTCATCTTCATCCTGGCTCTTATCATTGTCAGAGTCGGTTCTCTTCCTCTGATGTCTCCACCTCATTACTATTGTTCATCCCTGTGGGTTCAGATGCTCTCATGAAATCATCTAGCTATAACACCTCTATAAGGCGTTGGGTATTGGGGTTCTGTCCTGTCTTTAACTTCCTCATAGTTCACAGACCTCTTAACTCTTGGAAAGGGAATGTGCCATACTTGCATGGCTGTACTTGACTGACATCTGGCTCAGACCCACTAGGTCCTGCCCTCAAGGACATGACTAGTGAGGTGTGGTGAGTGCACCTACCTACACTACTTGGTTTTCTACTAAACCTCTCTAGTATTTGTAGTCAGGGTGTGCTAAACCCTTAACACCTACAACTGCTACGTTCAGTAGAACTTATGTATTTTAAGCTTAATGTATCTGTACCTACTGGTATCTTTAGTGATTTTTCAAATGATATTCTCAAGATTATCTGGTTAGACAATTGCAATTTGTAATCCCACACGCTGCACACCAATGTGAGAAGTTGGCCTGGCATATGATGTCCACTATTCTAGTGATCACCTTGCACCAGTCCAAACGACCCTTATTGATGGTAGGTTGTAAAGTCAACCTTATAGAAAGCTATCCTAGAGGTAACTGTGGAGAGCAACCTTTAGGCTAAGACTTAGAGGCGAGTTAAGCAACTTTTTTTACCAGTCAATAATCTCTTGAATGATCAAATGAAAGTACACAACACAAGGTATATATCAAATATATGTATTTATTCTAAACACAACCCCTCTGGTCTCTTTATGAGGCTAGAGGTAAAAGTACAATACAAGGAACTTAATTAGCATACGATACGTTGCACAATATACGTTTTGCCCTAGGGGCCTCACAAACCCTATACTTAAATAGTGGTATAAGAACCATGTGCGGGATAGAAAGAAGGCCTAGGACCTGTAGAACCATTTGGGCTTCCAGGAACCACCCAAGGTAGTGACACAGGAGACCCACCGGGGACGCGTGCAGTGTCTAAACACAGCCGCGAATCACCATTGACTTTCTATGAAGAACAAACAAGTTAGATTTTTAAAGATTAAGGACACTTAGAGGTGAATTACGATGGAACCCTTTTAGACTAGGACACTTCGAGAGTCAAGACCCACGGGAGCACTGGAGTACTCGTGTTACCTCACCCAGGGAAGCTGGGTGCATAGGTGTCTTTTCGTGTCGGGTTTCGTCGTCGATTCCTATGAAGAGCTGCGAAGAAGTGCTGCAGGCGACCAGAGGAAAAGTGTCCGGGTGCATCTAAGGGTGGATCGGAGATCTGAAGAACCTGAAAGAAGAGGGGACAGAGTCTGGGTCACTAGCCAGTGACCAGGATGGCGAGGAGAAGATGCCAGCCGATGTGGGGTGATTTCAGGTGAAAGAGGTGAAGTTTGACTCTTCAGCCACGAGGACCAGGAGGCGTCGATGTCAACCAGGAGCTTGATTTGAGCTGTCCCATAAAGGATATCGAGTGCTGAAGCATCGCTGTCCGGATTGGACACAAGAAGCCTTGGCAATAGCAACCCACGCAAGATGACAAGATTGGCTTCTGTGCAGACCAGCAAGGTTTGAGGTACTCACTCTTTGGAGAGGAGTCAGAGCACGTCTGGAGCTACCAGGAAAACTCAAGAAACAAAGAATTGGCCTTCATGGGGCTCCCTAGCCAACAGACTAGGAACCGCGAAGGTGCCTCGAGCTGCAGTGAAGAAAGGGGACTCACGTGTCACTAGTGGAGTGCTGGCCTCTGTACTGCGGTGCAAAAGTTGCTCGGTGCTCGGGCTTCAAATACCCTAATGCTCAATTTTAGGAAGCTCCGAGAAGTAGGTGCAGTTGCAAAAATACAGGATGTCCAGGAGTCCCACGTCTCTTGTGTCCGCTACGGGTCTCAGCTTTGCTGGAAGTACAGGTCAGCGTCAGAGATGTCTGGAAGTCCATGTCCTGTGTCGCAGATTCTCTCCTCCTGTCACTCTCTCTCCACTCTCTTCCTTCTCTTCTCCAGCTCTCTTTCCCCCCCTGTCACTCTCTCTCTCTCCACAGTCCTTTCCCTCTCTTCACTAGCTCTCTTTCTCTCTCCACAGCCTCTTCCCTCTCTTCTCTAGCTCTCTCTCACTCTCTCCCTGTCACTCTTTTTCTCTCTCCACGGTCCATTCCCTTCCTTCTATTCTCTAGCCCTCTCTCTCTCTCCCTCTCCCTGTCACTCACCCTTTCCCTCAGGATCTGTGTATACCTGCCAGAATACAACTTTTAATTTGGGCGAATTTTGTAGATCCCAGGGAGGAGTACAAAATTTTCCAGCTATCGCGACAAGAATTTTAGATTCTATTAAGGACATGGAGACGAAGATTATGCTGTCTCAATTTCTTTACTGAACTCACAGCAGCAAATGAAAGTAAAACTACATAAGTAAAAAACATCAATACCCATGAGGCTTTGAACTACACCTCCTTTACCACAGCCAATGACTGCATCACAAAGTATACAAAATATAGAGGCTACATACTGGCGTCCTCTTTCTTTGCGCAAACTCAGTCCATAAGTACGAACCGAAACCAAAGTCTTAAACTCTCGACGGAGAGATAAACGGTTCCTTTATGTATTCTCAACGGAGAAAATAATCCACAGCACGCGAAGTCATCTGCCTCTGTCACGAAGACGATGCATCTCCATCCGGAGTAACCAGTCAGTTCTTGTTGGAATCATTTCCTAAAACAGAAGCAAGGTTGAGAAAGGGAACCCACAACTTCACTTCTCATAGGGAGGGCACATAACGTTGTTATAAACATAACATCAGACAACTTAACAGTTGAAATAAACTGTCCCAACGGGTGGGATAATCCTCGCCTCCGTGTCCTTAATAGAATCTAAAATTCTTGTTGCGATAGCTGGAAAATGTTGTATTCTTTATCAGGACCGGAGGCTTCTGATTATGCTCGTTCAAAGCTCATCAATCACAGCATCAGAAACATGAGAAATAGGCTTATAATCGAAAACTTTAAACATAGAATCTGTAGAGCAGTCAGCCTCTTTAAGGATGTGTTCTAAACAAGATCCCAACATGTACGCTTTGGAGGCCATTGCTCCTCTCGCAGAATGGGCACCATTTACAGAAATATCAATACCTGCTTCTGATATCACCCATCTGACCCACCTAGCTAAGGTGGCAGCAGAGACTGGTCTGAAAAGTTTCTGAACTGAAATTAACACTGACCCAAAGGGTCAGACCTGTGTGCAATAGTATGCTCCTCATAACATTTCAAACATTGCAAGACACATAACTTGTTATTATGAGGGAAAGAAGGATACTCCACTGAACGTGACATAGTCTTCGTCCGTCTCGTGAGCACGAAAGAGACACCCTGTGGAGAAAACATTCTACCAGCAAGATCTAAGGCTCGTACATCAGACACTCTCCGACAGGAGATGAGACATAACAGCATGGTGAGCTTGGCAGAGAGTTATTTCAAAGAACGATCTGCATTATTCGGCCAAGATTCCAGAAGGGAAAGGACCTTGGAGACATCCCATAAGGTCAAGTACCTGGAACGAGGTGGATTAGCCACCTGAACACCTTTAAGCAATTTACAAACCAGAGGATGCATCCCCACAGGTTTACCATCAACATGATCATGACCTGCTGAAATAGCGGACCTGAAGTTGTTAACTGATCTGTAAGCAAGGCCCGATTCTGCACACTCAGAAAGGAAGTTTAAAATCTCAGTCACATCTGATCCCACGGGATCCACCTGCCGTTAAAGTCACCAACCCAACCATCTCTTCTAGGAAGCTGAATACCGCTTTCGGGTGGATGGAGCCCAAGCTTGCTGTATAAAGCCGGCAGCAGCCTGTGAAAGGCCTGCAATGCTCTCATGTCTCCTGAGAGCATCCACACCATCAGAATTATCTGGTTCTGTAGGACCAATGGGTGGTGTGCTCCCACTGGGTCCTGGAGAAGTGTTGGGAACACTGGAAGTTGAAACGGAAGATCCTCAGACAATTCCAATAGTGTGGGAAACCACGACTGAGTCTTCCATAAAGGTGTCACCAACACTATTGAATCCGCCTGCCGACGGACAAAGACTGCCACTCATGGGATCAAGGCGAACGGAGGAAAGGCAAAGTTCCTCTGCTGCCCCCAATGGTGAAGGAACGCGTCCGTTCCCATCGCCATCGGATCCGGTCTCCAACTGAAGAACAGGGGAAGCTGGGCATTGAGGCGAGAAGCAAATAGATCTATTTTGCATGGGCCTCGCATACATATGATCAGGGCAAACAGAGTGGGGAGAAGTCTCCAATTGCCGTAATCGATGACGAATCTGGGGTTCCAGTCCACCATCTGATTGAGCTTCCCCGGAAGGTACTTTGCTACGACATTGATCTTGTGATCCAGGCAGAAGTGCCAAAACTCCTTCACTATGTTGACCAACATATGGGACCTCGTGCCCCCCAGTCGATTGATATATCTCACCGCTGAGACATTGTCCATCCGGAGAAGGATGCAACAATTGCTCTTCAGAGGTGAGATTGACCTGATGGCAAAGGAGCCGGCCAGCAACTCGAGGCACTTTCTGTGCAACTTTAGTTCGTCTGCTGACCAACGTCCGCCTGTGGCAAATTCTACACAGCGAGCGCCCCAGCCCCATCGGCTGGCGTCGGATTCGACAACCACGTCTGGGGCTGCGCCGAAGACTGCTCGCCCATTCCAGGCTGTCATGTGTTCCAGCCACCAACAAAGCTCCTCCCGAGCTTCCAGGGATAAGGGAATGAGGTGATCGTAGTGGAATTTCTTCTGAATGTAAAATATCTTGAGTCTTTGAAGGGCCCGGTAGTGCAAGGGGCCCAGAAAAATGGCTTAGATCGAGGAAGCCAACAGACCCACAATTCTCGCCAGAACTCTCAGAGAAATCATTTGTTTGGACAATGTGGATTTGATCTCCCTTTTTATGGACCTGATCTTGCCCACGGGGAGGAGTTGGGCAGAGACTGAGTCTATCAGGAATCCCAGGAATTCTGCTGACACAGGACTATCATTGACTTCTTGATGTTGATGATGAAGCCCAGATCCTGCAACAGGGACATCGTCCACTCTAAGGGAGTGAGGAGAAGGGCCTGATCCGGCACCAGAATTAACACATCGTCGAAGTACACAATGAGGCGCACCCCCATTTCCCGAAGGCGGGAAACCACTGGTTTCGGGAGTTTGGTGAAGACCCACGGGGCCGATGACAGACCAATGGGGAGAGTGCGATATCGGTACCATTGCCCTTTCCATTGAAATTGCAAGAACTTTTGATGTGAGGGGCAAACTGGTACTGTAAGATAAGCATCCTTCCGGTCCAGCCAGACCATCCAATCTTTCTCCAGAAGGAGAGCTCTCAAAAGATGGATGCCCTCCATCTTGAAATGCCTGTAGACGGATGTATGTCATCACAATGCATGCTTTTACTCTGCATGCCATTACAACGCAGTTTTTACAACGCAAGTCGTTACAACGACTTGCGTTGGGGGCACTGGATAGTGGAATATTTAAATTTTCTATTCCAACGTCAGTCCCCGTGGATAGTAGGGAAGGTGTTGGATAGAAAATTAAACTATTCCCTATCCCACAGCGCCCTCCAGCGCAAGTCGTTGTAACGACTTGCATTGTAATAGCTGCGTCGTAATGGTAGTGCGGAGTAAAAGTTGCGTTGTAAAGGATGTTTCCCCCTGTAGACTACATACGGATTGAAATCTCTCAAGTTCAAGACTAATCGTTGACCTCTGCCCTTCTTGTGAACCAAAAAGACGTTGCTGCAACATTCTTCGGGGATGAAGGGTCCTACGGCAATAGCCCGTTTGGCCAAAAGCTCTTCTAGTTCTGAGTCTATAAAAATCTGTTCTTGAAGGGAAAAAAGGAGAGGCCGAGGGGGAAACATCTGATAAGGGGAATCCAACAGTTCTATCTGATATCCCTGAAGGGTCTGAAGGACCCACACATCTGACATGAGATTCGTCCAATTGACCACAAAATGCAACAACCTGCCCCCTAGGGAGATCGATGGACATAGAGGACTTACCAGACGACTAGGAGTCGAAGTTTTTGTACCCACGGTTGACACCTCTGTTGAAGCGACCCTGTATCCACGAGATGTGGAAGCCGGCCTGCTCGGGCTCCTGGGTGTAATCTCTGCATCTCCGGGAGAAGCCTCTCTGGGGGTTTGTATTGGTGTACCGGCCGGTCGAGTACCCTCTGCCAAGGCCGGCCCTACCAAAGACCTGATGGAGCACTCTTTTAAGGGAAGCCTGTGATTTATCAAGGGAAGCGAACGTGCTCACGAATTTGGCAATGTCCTTCACAAACTTGTCGCCAAAAAGCTGTCCTTCAGCCAGAGGACCTGGTTCCGATGAGGCCAGCTCCACCAACTGTGGATCAATCCTAAGCAATGCGGACTTGTGCCGTTTAGAGGCCAAAGCGCAGTTAGCGTTCGCCAACATGCAAATCGCACCTTGCACCCATCCAGCCAGGACCTCGGGGTGGATAGTGGCCGCGTCTCCTGTGCCTGGAGGGCCAACTCCAGAATATTTGCTAAAGGGCCTGAAAGGTCAAGAACCTTATCTTGGCACGCCCTGAGGGTGTGATCAATCCCCTTCTTAGGATCTTTTTTATACTTTTTTAGGGCTCGGCCTACGTCACACACTGCGAAGCAGTGTGGGCGGAGCCAAGAGTCCTATTATCAGGGTGTCCGAGAAGCAACCCAAACATTCCTGAATGCTCGGGATTTTTCGTGTTCGTTTTTTGCCATCTGCATGGCGATTGGGCCTTGCATGCCTGTCTTTTAAGAAGTCAGCACGCAATAGGCCATAGCCTGTACAATTTATCCACTTCCTGCATATTCCGTGCGGACGCGAGCAGGAGAAGATCATAAATCTTCAATTACCAGCTGTCATGGCTGGCGGTAATTGAAGACAGATGCTGTGCTCGCAAGGCAGATGGTGGGCGCGCATGCTCACGTCAGCCCCACAGTCTAGGAAGAAAGCGAGCGCTCCCCGCCGCCCTCCGCAACACAGGTGACAGGGGAGGGCATTAAACTGACAAACAGCGCTTGGAAGCGACTGAAAGAGGGCCCGTTGGAGAGCGCTTCAGCCTTCCCTGATGGGGAACCTGTAGCAGGTTGGCAGCTCAGCGCTTGGAGTCAGTTCACACCACGGAAGTATCGCAATTTATTACTTTCATCCCCACATGGTCGTGGATAGATAGCGAGCGTTGGCTTCTAGGCGGTACTTTACCATCGGATGCCGGGGTGTCTGCGCCCGGGAAGTCCGAGGCTGCACCTCCATGGAGCGGAGACTGGCCCGTGTTTAATGAGACCGGACCGGTCAGACGTGTTCAAGAAGTGATGAAAGACTGATCCGAGGCACAGAGGACAGACTCGGGCAGGTACGAGGAAGCGCGGGCCATGACAGGCACGAGGAGGTACAGAGTGAGCGACGGAGGTAAAGTGTGAGGTAGAGGTACACTTGATGTAAGAGAAGATAGGAGGGCAGTGGGAAGAGAGATTAAACTTGGCCAAGAATTACAGCCACCACAGACATGAGCCCCTAGCCCAAATACGCTGTGACGGGGTGCAAAAAGGGAGCCCTAACAGGAACAGAAGGGGCCGTTCAGGTGGCTCAGTGAGTTAGGCACTTGCTGCTCAGTGAGCATGGACTGCAACAGAAGGGGCCGCTCAGGTGGCTCAGTGAGTTAGGCACTTGCTGCTCAGATCGTTTGGAGCTAGCAGAACATAAGTAGGTCCCCGCCAAGACCAACCCACACTCTCATCCTTCTAAGGTCGACGCATTGAGTTCCATTAAACTGGGAAACGTCAATGCCTTTTATATACAGGGCTTAGAAATTAGAGCTGCGGCACTAAGCGCTATGTGAAACACATCACATGCTCATGTTATAGGCATGCCACCTATCCCCTCTTCTATTTGTATTCTTTTCTCCCCCCACCCCCCTGTCATTTCCACAGTCACTCTTTCCTTTGCTCCTGTTTCCCTGTCATTTATCAGAAACACTCTATCTTCCAGCACTACCTACCCCATCATTTCACTTTAATATTTTCTTTTCACACTTTAACTTATTGTTCAATACACCATTTGTCCATAGAGATTCCTCCGACAGCGCTTCTTTTCTTTCTAAGCACCCTCCTCTTACGCCTCCCCTTTTTCCTCAACCTCACGTTCAGAGAATGTGTGTCATGGTGTGAAACCGTGGTCAACAAGTTCAGAAGTGTATGCCACACAACTGGACTGTGACCCAGACCCTTCCTGAGAGAAGGTAGCTCAGCAAGATATACACGTGCTGTTAAGATGGCTGCTTGTATATGTGTGTGTGCATTCTGCAAGTTTAAGACTCTGCCATTCATCCTTCCGAAGTAGATACATTGATTAATACTAGCACCTCGCACACACTGCAAGTTATCAGGTTTTAGGGTTGTAATATTTAACCCCGTCATGCAGGACTACATGCAGTGAATTGTCTAAACGAATGATCTTCATATTTTTTATTATTTCACCGTGCCCCCTCCTCCAAATGACCAGTTATCACAGTTATTCTATAAAATGTTAAATAGTGCACGCAAGATACAGAATTGTTCTGATAAATACAGATAACGCTGATTTGACGTGGTGCTTCATGAGGTCACACACTAGAAGGACAAGGGAAAAGCAAAGCAAGTCAAACATTTGAAGAGAGTTTTTTCCGGACTTGTGGTCCGTCGTCTTTCCTAAAAATGAATCCTAGGTTTGAAATTGAAACATAATTTTAATCTAGTTAACCAAAAAAGTGTAAGGGTCTTATGAAGGCTTCAAAGGAATGTTGACAACAACCGATGATTATTTCTGAATTATACCTTGTTTCATCATCCTTTGCTGGCAGTGGGTCTCACACCTATCCTGGCCTTTTAGCGAATTACACTTTGCAAGTTGGGATTTTGAAGCCCATCCTTACAATTTTAAATATAAAACTGCAAGTCCCAAAATGCAATGATCTGTTGGAGAAAGAATGAGGCCTGGATGAAGATGTTTCACTAGAAATGGGGCCAGAAAACAGCCCGGGCATCTGTAGCAATCTAAACATTGCTTCCATGCTACCCTTTTTAGGTTTTGACTGGCCATGCGCTTTGCGCATGTGCCAAAAAAACCTCTTGAGTTGTGTGTGTGGGTCGGGATACGCCCCCTCCTCCGATTGGCTAGCTCCATAAATGGAGGCTAGCCATTGGACGAGGGGCCTGTCCGTCAATGCCGGACCAGATTCGGGGGCGTTCCCGAGATTCTTTGGCTTTTGCCGACGTCACGCGACGTCAGCCAAAAGCCGGGAACGCCCCCGAATCTGTCCCGGCATTGAGCCGGCACCCGCCTTCCGATGCAGCATTTTCATTGTTACTATAAGCTTGTTTATTTTATACGTTTTAGCGTTGTGGACATTAAAAAGGACTGAAATGATGTACATATATGTGAATATCCGTTTTAGAGTTAGGTCCTTTGCTGGATGTGTTTTATTTCATGGGAGTAAAGTATACCGAATTCACGCTGGTTTCTCTTTATTTTAATGAGGCGAAAACAGACAAATTTGTGCGGTGATAAATGTCCCAGCGGCGAGCATGCTACTTTTTTTTATTTAATGACAGCCTCATTAGATGAAGTTATTTATTTAGAGCTTCCCATGTGTTACCTATTATAGGGCACCGACCCCTACTGTGAAACCACTAACTTTCCACTTTCCGACCAGAAAAGTGCACCCGGGATCACAGCATCGCCTAATTGTGCACTTCCCGCGGCAGCGAAAGGCCACGAGGCAGCAATATTGTGCTACTGAACACTGCCTGACCCGCTGGGCATTGACAAACATTGCATGCGTATTAACACGAGGAATAAAAAGGTCTGCTTACTACAGAACAAAGGGAATATTTCAAGTAGATAAACTTCCAAATAAGGTAGGAATCGTAAGCTGATAGTTAAAAAAAATGTTTATGCTGTCGCACTTTGAAACTTCCTGCTCACCTTTTAATAAAATTTCGTAACGAACATCAGGCAAACAAAGGAACCGAGAGTGGATTTTAAGGCGTGCAGATTCAGAGTCAGAGTGCAGAGTGCGAGTGCAGAGTGCAGAGTGCGAGTGCAGAGTGCAGAGTGCGAGTGCAGAGTGCAGACTGATAGTGCATACTGATAGTGCATACTGATAGTGCAGACTGATAGTGCAGACTGATAGTGCAGACTGAGAGTGCAGATTGAGAGTGCAGATTGAGAGTGCAGATTGAGAGTGCAGATTGAGAGTGCAGATTCAGAGTGCAGAGTGGAGATTCAGAGTGCAGATTCAGAGTGCAGAGTGGAGATTCAGAGTGCAGATTCAGAGTGCAGAGTGGAGATTCAGAGTGCAGATTCAGAGTGCAGAGTGGAGATTCAGAGTGCAGATTCAGAGTGCAGAGTGGAGATTCAGAGTGCAGATTCAGAGTGCAGAGTGGAGATTCAGAGTTCAGAGTGCAGAGTGCAGATTCAGAGTGCAGATTCAAGATTCAGAGTGCAGATTCAGAGTGCAGAGTGGAGATTCAGAGTGCAGATTCAGAGTGCAGAGTGGAGATTCAGAGTTCAGAGTGCAGAGTGCAGATTCAGAGTGCAGATTCAAGATTCAGAGTGCAGATTCAAGATTCAGAGTGCAGATTCAGAGTGCAGAGTGCAGATTCAGAGTGCAGAGTGCAGATTCAGAGTGCAGAGTGCAGATTCAGAGTGCAGAGTGCAGATTCAGAGTGCAGAGTGCAGATTCAGAGTGCAGATTCAGCCCTGTGTGTGGTGAGGAGGGCCCCTCAGTGTTTCACATGCTTCTACGGAGGTTTAGGGACCTTGTTGCTTCACTGCTGATTGGGCTCTGAGACGACCATCCTGCCTAGTTACCTGTTGTGAATGGGTATAAACAATAAACGTCCGATTATGGTGCCGGTTGGACCTATCCCCCCCTCAAGAACACAAAGAACCTACTGACATTTTCTACCTGAAATAGACCATCTAATTTGGAAAGACCACCCTGTGTCCTTCCTGATTTTATTTTCACCCAGTCACTAATCTCAAACTTATACTCCTTTCTCTCCATGCTCACATTTGTCCCCTTGCCTCCTACACCATTTCAACCTTTCAGCCATGCATGGACCAATTTAGTACCAGGTAAGCATCACACATCTATTGAAATGGGGGTCGCAGTGTGTAGGGCTTGCAGTGTGTGGGGGGGTCGCAGTGTGTGGGGGGGCTCTGTGTGGGTGTGTGTGGAGGGCTCCGTGTGGGTGTGTGTGTGGGGGGGCTTTGTGTGGCTGTGTGTGTGGGGGGCTCTGTGTGGGTGTGTGTGTGGGGGGCTCTGTGTGTGTGTGTGGGGGGGCTCTGTGTGTGTGTGGGGGGCTCTCTGTGGGTGTTTGTGTGTGTCATTTGCGAGAGATAAAGCTAGTTGCATTGTAAATGACAATGCCATTTATTTATGTTTTAAAAAAACACATAAATAAAAATAATGTCAAGAGCAATGCCAATAGCTCTAACTTTAACAAAGGCAAAACCATTGCATTGTAAATGCTTGTTAAAAGTGCAGTTAAAACATGAATACAGACAAGCTACAGAGAGAGGGGGCCACTACAATGGTCACACGTGAGACTCTTTCAGACGTGTGTTTGGATGCCCCCACCTGGACACCTCCTCCCATCATGGACATGCCTGAGGAGAGCTGCGGAGAGCTCCTCACAGAGCGCCTCACCTCATTACCAGCTCTTCAGAGCGCTATGAAATGGAATAGATTCTAGTTGCTTTGGCTGCACACACCTGTATGACATTAGGAACCAGCAGGGGGCACGCACATGACTCGACTATCATATGACCTGCAGCACAGAAGGGGATGGGCCAGGTAGAGGTGGACGTTGGGGTGTAGAAGGTGTAACATTCCTCGCACGAGCAGCACTGCTTCCAGGGAGGAAGGAAGGAGGAATTATTGAAAAAGATGTCCATGCGCACATCGGAGGGAGCCATCCCTGCTCAATACTGTCACCATGTGAAGAGTCGCTAAAGCGCCTTGCACACTACTCCTGAATTCAGCAGGAGCCCTGGAAGGTATTTGAATCCACTGCTCAAAGGGACCGGCGCTGAGAAACGGACGTCTCTTGGGGCGAGAGAGGCTTCCAAAGCTTCCCGGGCTTTGCTGCGACTCATGGGTAGGAACATGCAGCCTGATTCATGTACAGGCCGTTTTGCGTGGCCCTAATAACGAATCATAGCGACTCGCTATTGAGGACACGCAAAACGGTATTCATGTAGGAATTGCTAAATAAATAGCGATTCCTACATGTTCTCTATTTGCGAGTAGAAATTTGCTACTCGCAAAAAAAGGAATAACTCCCCATTCATTCCTATGGGCCAAAAGGCCCATAGGAATGAATGGGGAGTATCCCTTATTTGCGAGTAGCAATTTACTACTCGCAAATAAGATAGCGATTTTAAGGGTGCCAGGGGTGTCCAAAGGACGCCCTGTAGCACCCCTAAAATGCACATTTGAACAGGTGTTGCGCACACACATGTCCAAAGGACATGTGTGTGTGCAACATGCAACTTAGAAAAATGCTTTTAAAAGCATTTTTCTAAGTTTTTGCTATTTACCGAGAGGTCTAACCTCTCGGTAAATAGCGGCCCAAATTTGCAAAATCGCAATTTTTGAAAGTGTCATGAATAGCATTTAAGGAATCTCTAATAGAGATTCCTTAAATGCTAATCCTCGCATATTAGCTAATTCTTCATTAGCGATTTTTGCATTTGGGATTGTGAATCCCAAATGCCAAAATTGCACTCGCAAAAGGCAAGATTCTGAGAATCTTGCCCTTTGCGAGTGCAATTTAGCTTCATGAATCAGGCTGATGATCCTTCAGCACAGGTTTAAATCTAAAGACGAGCCCGGATGTGAACACTGCGAGTGATGGGGCCAAATGTTGCAAAACCGAGTCTAACCGCGCAACAAACGAACGCCTCCCACTCTATAAAAAGATGACACCCTCCCGTCCGCACAGCGGACGGGCGCAGCGGGCGCGCCGGCGGCGCGCCCAAAGGCGCGCCAAAGGCAAGCCCGTCTGCGCCTGTCCGCGCACGGCCAGGGACAGGGGCTAGTCCCCCTGGTCAAATCAAAGCTAGACTATGTTGGACTTCCCAGCAACTACGTGACATGCGTCCCGGTTTGGCTAAAGGCTGTTTTCACAGTCTTAATGTAGAGGAAACTAATAGCTGCAAAGTCTGCCATTATACGTGGCAGACCAGACCCCCTCCCAGAGAAGAGCATACCAGGCTCTTATGTGGGCTACTTAACACCAGATCCATGAGGAAACACAGCCTGGATATTCATGATCTATTATTAGATATGAAACTCGACTTATTGTTCCTCACAGAAACCTGGTTGGATTCCAATTCTGGCCCAGATATAGTCGCCTCTCTCCCTACGGAATACAGTCTGGCCCATCTGGACAGGAGTGAGGGAAGAGGTGGGGGGATAGCTGTCATCTTTAAACAACTTGATCCCTTCCCCATAGCTGGAGGCGAGATAGGAGCCTTCACTATTAAAGTCAACATGGGGAATACGGTGAACGGCTTACTAATCTACCGTCCCCCGGGTCCCTCCACCCAGTTCACTACTCGTCTGATTGACGGTATCACAGAAACTGCCCTACGCAGAGATAAGTTCTTGCTTCTAGGCGATCTCAATATTCACCTAGATAATCTAGCTGATAAAGCAGTCACCGATTTCTATCAGCAACTTTCTTCCCTCCAACTATCCACTGAATCCAAAGCCCCTACCCACTCACAAGGCCACTTGTTGGATCCAATATTTGCCAACTGGGATGGTGTAAAAATTCATTCTCCTATCCCTGTGGTCTGGTCCGATCATTTTGTAGTTCCATTGCCATTATCCGTCCCAGCTATAAACACACACAAACCCCAGTGTACCAAATACCTTAGTCGGAAATGGACTACATTCTCCCAAGCGAAATTTGATTCGGCCCTTACTATAGGTGGCAGACCAGGTGGGGAAGATGCGGTTACTGCATCTGATAGACTTGATGAGCGCATAACTATGGCCCTGGACGCTACCGCTCCACTCTGTAAAAAAAAACCCTATAGTAGCTCGCATAAATCGGCCCCTTGGTTTAGTGAGGAACTCCGCTTAGTTAAAGCGGAATGCAAGAAATTAGAACGACAATGGAGGGTTGCCTATCTAGACCAAGCTAAACTGAAATACAAAGGCAGACGCAGGGAATATCACATTCTCATTAGACGCGCCAAAACTAAGCACTTTTCAGATAGGATTGGAGAAGCCCAAAACTCCACCAAGGAGCTATTTAAAATCTACAAGGAAATTTCCATGTGTAGCTCCTCTGTCGATCCCTCACTGAGCTCAGTTGAGTCCTGCAATCGTATTGCTACCTACTTCTCCGATAAAGTGGCTAACATCTATTCTGCTTTTGCAGGGGGGAAGGAAAAGGCAACTGAGTTCAGGGAACCTCCTAACTTAGACGCAGGCACAAATAGATTATGCAATTTTGTGATTCCATCGCCTAATGAGCTGCAGCGGATTTGTCGCTCGATTAAGTCCGGGTCTCCTTGTGACCCAGCATCGCCGAAACTTCTCGGTCGAAGCATTGAAACTTTAGAACCTTATATTAGAGATGTTCTTGACATCTCCTTTAAGACCTGCACTGTACCCAAAAAATGGAAGCAAGCAATTGTACTCCCGCTCCAAAAAAAAAAGCTAACCTTAGCTGGGACAGGTTGGACAACCTGAGACCCATTTCCCTTCTTCCTTATATGGCCATGGTGGCAGAAAAGGTGGTCAACTCTCAAATTATGACCTTTGTGGATGAATCCAATCTTCTCCACCCTACGCAGTTTGGATTCCGTCCTCGCCACTCCACAGAGTCTGCGCTGCTTATGGCCACCGAGACCATCAGGCAAGGAGTTGATGAGGGTCAAACTATGGCACTCATCTTACTTGACCTTAGTGCCGCCTTTGACACTGTAGCACACTCCATCTTGCTACAGTGTCTCAATAAGGGAGGAATCAACGGGAGGGCACTTAGATGGCTACAATCCTTTATGATGGAAAGAGGCTTCCAGGTCAGACAGGGTGAATGCTACTCCAAGCTATTCCATCTCGACCAAGGGGTTCCCCAGGGCTCTGCCCTTAGCCCCACCCTGTTTAACCTGTATGCGTCTCCTGTAGCCACTATTGTGGAGAGATACGATATCCAACTTGTATCTTATGCTGACGACACGCAGCTGGCTATCTCCCTATCACGGGCGCCCGGCACCGCAGCCGCCAACTTCAGTGCTTGCATGCAGGAGCTAGCCTCCTGGATGTCTAACAACTGCCTGAAGTTGAATGGCTCCAAGACTGAGGTGCTCGTGGAGGGGAGGAGTCCATCTGTGTGGTCCTCAGCATGGTGGCCAGACTGCTTGGGCCCTACACCTATGCCAGCTCAACAGGCCAAAAATCTGGGGGTTTTGTTTGACTCCGAACTATCGTTTACGCCCCAGATCAATCGGGTAGTGGGAATGTGTTTTGGAGTACTCAAAACCCTGCGTAGGGTCCTTGATATGCTCCCTGTGGCAGACAGACAGACCCTCGTGCATGCCTTGGTAACATCAAGACTGGATTATGCTAATCTCCTGTACCTGGGTAGTACGGTCAGCAGTATTAACCGTCTCCAGGTGCTGCAGAATGCAGCGGCCAGGTTGGTGCTAAGGCTCCCGAGACGTACCTCCTCCAAAGCGGCCTTAAAATCTCTCCACTGGCTACCGGTCTGTGAAAGGATCAAATACAAAGCCCTCTGCGTATGCCAGAGTATTTTAGGAGGCAAAGCACCTGCCCCTTTGAACGGTGTTATTACCCCCTACAGACCATAGCGGATGCTTAGATCCTCCGACACTGGCTTGGTCACTGTCCCCAAAATCCGCAGAGCCCGCATGGGTGGAAGATCGTTCCGTTTTCTTGCCGCCAAGAATTGGAACTTACTGCCGATTGAACTACGCCTGGAACCCTCTGAGCCCAGATTCCGCAGAGCCCTCAAAACACATCTGTTCCGCCTAGCACTGCCCTAGCTCCTCTTCCCTCACTTTCCCTCCCTTACTAAAGCAATCTTAGCGCAGGGACACGCCGGTAAGCGTAACTAAGCGCTTTATAAAATTCCAAAATAAATAAATAAACAGGAAGCCGGAATCATTGCCAAACAGTAAGGGAAGAAAGCTGGCACTCAATGAGGAGACGCTATCACCAGACCCTGCACTCAGACTTAAGAGCACATTTTGGTCATTTAAATGAAATGGGTTCTTTTTAATCACGTATTATTTAACATTGCATTAGTGAGTCCAGAGTAGTGAGTGCAGAGTAGTGAGTGCAGAGTAGTGAGTGCAGAGTGAGTGTTCAGAGTAGTGAGTAGTGAGTGCAGAGTAGTGAGTGCAGAGTAGTGAGTAGTGAGTGCAGAGTAGTGAGTAGTGAGTGCAGAGTAGTGAGTGCGGAGTAGTGAGTGCAGAGTAGTGAGTGCAGAGTAGTGAGTGCAGAGTAGTGAGTAGTGAGTGCAGAGTAGTGAGTAGTGAGTGCAGAGTAGTGAGTGCGGAGTAGTGAGTAGTGAGTGCAGAGTAGTGAGTGCAGAGTAGTGAGTAGTGAGTAGTGAGTGCAGAGTAGTGAGTGCAGAGTAGTGAGTGGTGAGTGAAGAGTAGTGAGTGCAGAGTAGTGAGTGCAGAGTAGTGAGTAGTGAGTGCAGAGTAGTGAGTGCAGAGCAGTGAGTGCAGAGTAGTGAGTAGTGAGTGCAGAGTAGTGAGTAGTGAGTGCAGAGTAGTGAGTGCGGAGTAGTGAGTAGTGAGTGCAGAGTAGTGAGTGCAGAGTAGTGAGTAGTGAGTAGTGAGTGCAGAGTAGTGAGTGCAGAGTAGTGAGTAGTGAGTGAAGAGTAGTGAGTGCAGAGTAGTGAGTGCAGAGTAGTGAGTGCAGAGTAGTGAGTAGTGAGTAGTGAGTGCAGAGTAGTGAGTGCAGAGTATTAAGTAGTGAGTGCATAGTAGTGAGTGCAGAGTAGTGAGTAGTGAGTGCAGAGTAGTGAGTGCAGAGTAGTGAGTGCAGAGTAGTGAGTAGTGAGTGCAGAGTAGTGAGTAGTGAGTAGTGAGTGCAGAGTAGTGAGTAGTGAGTGCAGAGTGGTGAGTAGTGAGTGCAGAGTAGTGAGTACAGAATAGTGAGTAGTGAGTGCAGAGTAGTGAGTGCTGAGTAGTGAGTAGTGAGTGCAGAGTATTGAGTGCAGAGTAGTGAGTGCAGAGTAGTGAGTAGTGAGTAGTGAGTGCAGAGTAGTGAGTAGTGAGTGCAGAGTGGTGAGTAGTGAGTGCAGAGTAGTGAGTACAGAATAGTGAGTAGTGAGTGCAGAGTAGTGAGTGCTGAGTAGTGAGTAGTGAGTGCAGAGTATTGAGTGCAGAGTAGTGAGTGCAGAGTAGTGAGTAGTGAGTGCAGAGTGGTGAGTGCAGAGTAGTGAGTGCAGAGTGGTGAGTGCAGAGTAGTGAGTGCAGAGTAGTGAGTGCAGAGTAGTGAGTGCAGAGTAGTGAGTAGTGAGTGCAGAGTCATGAGTGCAGAGTAGTGAGTGTAGAGTAGTGAGTGCAGAGTAGTGAGTAGTGAGTAGTGAGTAGTGAGTGCAGAGTAGTGAGTGCAGAGTATTAAGTAGTGAGTGCATAGTAGTGAGTGCAGAGTAGTGAGTAGTGAGTGCAGATTAGTGAGTGCAGAGTAGTGAGTAGTGAGTAGTGAGTGCAGAGTAGTGAGTAGTGAGTAGTGAGTGCAGAGTAGTGAGTAGTGAGTGCAGAGTGGTGAGTAGTAAGTGCAGAGTAGTGAGTGCAGAGTAGTGAGTAGTGAGTGCAGAGTAGTGAGTGCAGAGTAGTGAGTAGTGAGTGCAGAGTAGTGAGTGCAGAGTAGTGAGTGCAGAGTGGTGAGTGCAGAGTGGTGAGTGCAGAGTGGTGAGTGCAGAGTAGTGAGTGCAGAGTAGTGAGTGCAGAGTAGTGAGTGCAGAGTAGTGAGTAGTGAGTGCAGGGTAGTGAGTGCAGAGTAGTGAGTGTAGAGTAGTGAGTGCAGAGTAGTGAGTAGTGAGTAGTGAGTGCAGAGTAGTGAGTGCAAAGTAGTGAGTAGTGAGTGCAGAGTAGTGAGTGCAGAGTAGTGAGTAGTGAGTGCAGAGTAATGAGTGGTGAGTGCAGAGTGGTGAGTGCAGAGTGGGGAGTGCAGAGTGGTGAGTAGTGAGTGCAGAGTAGTGAGTGCAGAGTAGTTAGTGCAGAGTAGTGAGTGCAGAGTAGTGAGTAGTGAGTGCAGAGTAGCGAGTAGTGAGTCTAGAGTAATGAGTAGTGAGTATTGAGTAGTGAGTGCAAAGTGCAGAGTAGTGAGTGCAGAGTAGTGAGTGCAGAGTAGTGAGTGCAGAGTAGTGAGTGCAGAGTGGTGAGTAGTGAGTAGTGAGTACAGAGTAGTGAGTGCAGAGTGGTGAGTGCAGAGTGGTGAGTGCAGAGTAGTGAGTAGTGAGTGCAGAGTAGTGAGTGCAGAGTAGTGAGTGCAGAGTAGTGAGTAGTGAGTGCAGAGTAGTGAGTAGTGAGTAGTGAGTGCAGAGTAGTGAGTGCAGAGAGCAACGTAGTGAGTGCAGAGTAGTGAGTGCAGAGTAGTGAGTGCAGAGTAGTGAGTGCAGAGTAGTGAGTAGTGAGTGTTGAGTAGTGAGTAGTGAGTGCAGAGTAGTGAGTGCAGAATAGTGAGTAGTGACTGCAGAGTAGTGACTGCAGAGTGGTGAATGCAGAGTGGTGAGTGCAGAGTGGTGAGTGCAGAGTGAGTGCAGAGTAGTGAGTGCAGAGTAGTGAGTGCAGAGTAGTGAGTAGTGAATGCAGAGTAGTGAGTAGTGAGTGCAGAGTAGTGAGTGCAGAGTAGTGAGTAGTGAGTGCAGAGTAGTGAGTGCAGAGTAGTGAGTAGTGAGTGCAGAGTGGTGAGTACAGAGTGGTGAGTGCAGATTGGTGAGTGCAGAGTAGTGAGTGCAGAGTAGTGAATGCAGTGTGTGAGCGTGCAGGGTGAGCAGTGTGTGAGCGTGCAGGGTGAACAGTGTGTGAGCATGCAGGGTGAACAGTGTGTGAGCGTACAGGGTGAACAGTGTGTGAGTGTGCCGGGTGAACAGTGTGTGAGCGTGCAGGGTGAACAGTGTGTGAGCGTGCCGGGTGAACATTGTGTGAGCGTGCAGGGTGAACAGTGTGTGAGCGTGCAGGGTGAACAGTGTGTGAGCGTGCCGGGTGAACATTGTGTGAGCGTGCAGGGTGAACAGTGTGGGAGTGTGTATGGTGAGCAGTGTGTGAGTGTGCCGGGTGAACAGTGTGTGAGCGTGCAGGGTGAACAGTGTGTGAGCGTGCCGGGTGAACATTGTGTGAGCGTGCAGGGTGAGCAGTGTGTGAGTGTGCAGGGTGAACATTGTGTGAGTGTGCAGGGTGAACATTGTGTGAGCGTGCAGAGTGAACAGTGTGTGAGCGTGCAGGGTGAACATTGTGTGAGCGTGCAGGGTGAACAGTGTGTTAGCGTACAGGGTGAACAGTGTGTGACCGTGTAGGGTGAACAGTGTGTGAGCGTGCAGGGTGAACAGTGTGGGAGTGTGCAGGGCGAACAGTTTGTGAGTGTGCAAGGGAAACAGTTTGTGAGTGTGCAGGGGGAACAATTCCAATCCAAACCACCTAATTCCATTACACACCACATGCATACACTCCATAACACATGGCTAAAAGACATTACTATTTACAATGCCATTAGCTCTAACTCAAATAAATCCGAGACCTATTGCATTTCCAGTGCTTGTTAAGAAGATGGTCATGGCCGAGTCTATGTCTGGAGTGAGGGCCACTTTGTGAGCCAAGTCTGGTCGTGGGCATTCTGATTTCAGTCGAGCCCTGACCTCTTCATTAAAACCCTTGCGAAGATGAATTTGCGTGTATTCCGCAACAGCAGGGGGGGTCGGTCAGAGGACCTGGGGTGTATAATGTCCGAGGGATCAAACAGGAAGGGCGAAGGTTGGACCGGGGAGGAAGCGTGCTTACGCTCTTTGGTGCACTTGTGCGGCTTGCAGTCGTGGGACGAGTCTGTGTCAGTGTCGGTATCGGTAGTGGTATCCTGAACAGGAGTAGGAGAGGACTGTGGGGGGGAAGGGCAGGGGCCCCATCCTTGGAACTCTCTGTGGACTTACATAATTTCGAATAGGTATGTGCGTGAGGCCATGATGAACTTGGGGGATCGGCAGGAGTGAGGGGAACAGGGACCGAGGGAGATCCTGAGGGAGGAATGGAAGAACCAGGGGGAACCAGAAGCTCCAACTCCTTAGCTATGGGCAACAGGGCGGAAGACAGGGCCTTATCTAATTTGGCATCCACCTTTTTATCAATAATGTCCCCCATGGACTCTTCCTCATAGTATTCATCATCGCCCTGCTCTTCACACGCAGGAACCTCCTCCTGGTAGAAATCACAATATGCCATCATCTTGAAAGAATACAAAGATTCCAATCAAAAATCCCCAGAGGGAAGCAGTCGTCAGCCGTAAGTAATGTAGGGCATCGGTTGGGAGCAGTGCCGGGGCCCAGGAGCCAGATAAACCAGTGCCAGATCAAAGCGTAATGCCACTCCCACTCTAGGACTAATGGAGGGTTATAACCCCTAACTGCATGCAGGTTAGGGGCACCAAAAATGATTTCCAGGAGCCCTGGAATTCAAGGGTTAATGTCAATGAGCAATGCTGGAAACTCCATGACAGAAAAAAGCGCTGCTTTAGCTGCTAAAAATAGCCCTACTGACTCCTGGCCTGCTGCGTGGTATTCCTCCGGTTCAGCCTGGGGCAGGGCGTCGGTCCGGCAGTAATTAGCGATGCACGCGCACCAAGACGCGATCGAGCCCCCGAGACGCACGCCGGAGACCCGGCTGGGCCCTGCGTGCGTCTCACTCCCTGGGTTGGGGGGACCAACTCCTCCGATCGCGGACCGCGATCAAAACCAGCAACGCCGGTGACAGCCAATCAGTCTTCACGGGACACGGCCTAGAGCGCAACACGCGCTCGGAAAACAGGGGAAAAGTAAGAGGCGGTAAGGTGTGGGGCAAACAGAACAGAGCAGCGCTCCGAGGGAATGAACAACGATCGCGCCACAAAACACCAAGCGCGCACAAGGGCACAAAGAAAAAACGCCTCCACTATACAGCAAATAAGCAAACAGTCATAAATATGCAATAATGTAATAATCAAACATCAAAGTGCAAGGTATGCAAAATAGAGATATATAAACAAAAGGAATCCATCTGGGGTGGCTGAAAGTGTTCTCTATTGTGATAGGGAGCACTTAGTGTTTTTAAAATACCCCTCACACACCAAAAGGACCCTTGGTGTCATGCTTCATCATTAGGGTCTTTGCACGCCTCTATGGGAAGCGGCGTGCTGCGACCTATGACTACGCGGGAGCACTTTAATCAATGACTATGGCCCAGATGCATCAAACAAAAATCCGCTCGCAAAGGGGCAGATTCTCAGAATCTGCCCCTTTGAGACCGGTATTTTTGCATTTGGGATGCATCATCCCAAATGCAAAAATCGCAAATTGACAATTCGCTAAATTGCGATTATTTGCATTTAAGGAATCTCAAATTGAGATTCCTTAAATGCAATGCATGAAAGTTTTAAAAATAGCAAATTCGCTAATAGGGCACGCAAATTACCATGAAGTACATGAGATCGTTGGAACCTGAACGCGCGTTACTGCATTTGGCAGCTTTTAAATCTTTTAATCCCTTTGGCACTGTGCACGCTCGCGCTGTAACACGCGCACTCTAATTGTTTTATTTACTTTAGTGGCTTATAATTTGTGGTAGGACTCACCCGCACTATAATTGTGGTTGCACCCGCATTTTGCCGGATTTAGATTGCAGGGCTGCTGTGAGACTCGCTTCGCGGCGTTAGCCGCCATATTGGGTGAGTGAGTGTTAGTGAGAACGGGCCGTTCACTAGGCGCCATCTTGGTTGGCGGTCTAGAGGCTCGCATCGGTGGACTCCCGCGCTTTGGCCCGCACTTAAGGAGCTTTTTCCCCACACTCAGGTAGATCGTTGGAACCTGCACGCGCGTTACTGCATTTGGCAGCTTTTAAATCTTTTAATCCCTTTGGCACTGTGCACGCTCGTGCTGTAACACGCGCACTCGCGTTTTATTTACTTTAGTGGCTTATAATTTGTGGTAGGACTCCCCCGCACTATAATTGTGGTTGCACCCGCATTTTGCGGGATTTAGATTGCAGGGCTGCTGTGAGACTCGCTTTGCGGCGTTAGCCGCCATATTGGGTGAGTGAGTGTTAGTGAGAACGGGCCGTTCACTAGGCGCTATCTTGGTTGGCGGTCTAGAGGCTCGCATCGGTGGACTCCCGCACTTACGGTGATAAATAGAAATGACGGACCCTACGCGCAGCCTTGATGCTCAGCGGGTGCGTCGTTGGCGCGCCAGAGGTGTGCCAGAGGTAAGCCTGTTTGCGCCCGTTCGCGCACAGGGCGCGCTGGCGGCTGGAAATGCTGCCCATGCGGATTCCCCCCTTTTAATTTACACCTAAGAGGAGCTCCTTAGCTTGAAATCTACTGTTATACCTGGTCATCAACCCCCTACATCCAATAGATATCAGGAAATGTTGTCCTGTGGCTTGCTAAATGTGAGATCCCTTTGTAAGCACTTCATGGAGATAGCGCTACTCATTGAACAACACGAACTGGACGCTCTCTTCATGACGGAAACTTGGACCAGGGCAGACAGTATAGTGGAGCTGGGTCAAGCCTGCACCCCAGGATATAAGCTCAGACATATCCCTCGGGTGGGGGCGAGAGGAGGAGGCATAGGGCTAATTTACAGGGAATCGCTGGATTTCTCCCAGCTGGAAATCAAGGAGATCCCGGATTGTTATGTTATGTTATGTTATTTATTTTCTTCTATAGCGCACGGCTACTCCCAAGAGCATCCTGGCGCTTTGGCGAAGAGAACTAAGTGCCGAGTGACAACACAGCAGCTAAAAACTAAGGGGAACCAAAGCTACTATTAGGCAAAGAGCCAAGTTTTCAGTTCTTTCCTGAAAGCGAGAAGGCTGTTGGCCTTTCTTAAAGACAGAGGTAGCTCGTTCCAGCCCCGCGGAGCCAGATAACGGAAAGACCGGCCTCCTATTCTGGTACGCTTGATGGCAGGCACAACCACTTTGGCCAAAGAAGCTGACCGCAAAGCCCTGCTAGGCAGGTAGAAGGATGGGTGTTTCCCAATGTACTTGGGGCCTACACCGTGAAGGGCTTTAAAGGCCAAGGTCAGGCTTTTAAATAAGATTCTCTTGGGGATGGGCAGCCAATGTAATGCTTTGAGTAACTCAGCGGCGCTGGCCCGTCTCGGGAGCCCAAAGATGGCTCGAGCCGCCGAGTTCTGCACCACTTGCAGGCGGGTCAAAAGATATTTAGGTAAACCCAAGTAGAGGGCGTTCGCATAATCCAAACGCGACCCTACCAGGGCCTGCACGATGTTTTTTTTGTGGTGGAGTGACAACAAAGAAAGAAACTTCTTAAGCATCCTGAGAATGCCAAAGCATTTCCCTGAAAGCCCAATGATATGGGGTCTGAAAGATAGGTCACAGTCAATCAGAATTCCAAGGTTTTTCGCCTTGAGGGAAACATTGTCCGGGGGAAACATATCCTGTGGCCACCAGGCCTTCCAGCTGGGATCAGGGGTACAGCCAAAAAAAAGCAGCTCTGATTTGTCGGAGTTGCATTTTAGGCCATGCCGCCGGAACCACTCGAAGACAGCACCTAGACAGTCCCTAATCCGTATGCCGTCGAAAGCCCCGCCCCTGTCACACGTGAACAGAAGCTGGGTAACGTCAGCATAGGATATGATCTGGGCGCCAAAGGATTCCGCCACCACCGCCAGAGGGGCCATAAAGATGTTAAAAAGCATGGGGCTAAGAATGGAACCCTGAGGAACCCCCACCTCTAGCGGTGACATATCGGCGGAATAAGGAGGCGCCCAGATCGTTTGCCGGCGGCCGGTAAGAAAAGATTTAAACCAGTTCAACACCGTCCCACGTAAGCCAATTTCCCAGAGTCTTAAAAGGAGGCCTTCGTGGGGAACGGTGTTGAACGCCGCCGACAAATCAAGCATAACCAACATGGCCTTGCCTCCTGAGTCTAAAACCTCCCTGATGGCATCGGTGACCTCGAGAAGGGCAGTCTCCGCGCTAAAATTAGCACGGAAGCCAGATTGAGACATGTGTAGGAGGTCGTTCTCCTCGATGAAATTGGAGATCGACCGATGCACATGCTTCTCGGTCACTTTAGCCAGCGCAGGGAGGAGAGAGATCGGCCTGAAGTTCGCATGAATGAGGGGATCTAGGTTAGGCTTTTTAATCAGCGGTAAGATCAAGGCACATTTCCAGGCCTGAGGGACCACACCAGTGGACAAAGAGGACTTAAGGAGTGGATTCAGTAAGGTGTTAAGGACTGGCGCCACTCTCCCCAGACACTTCGCCGGGCAGGGATCCAACGGCGAGCCAGACTTCAACCGTGACAAAAGGTCCAGAGAGATGGTAGGGGACATAGGGGTAAATTCACAAAGAAAGGGACCATTCCCATCCAGAGAAGGCAGGAAAGACAGACAGCTAACGTCCGGCAAGGGGCAGGTGGGAAGAAAGGACTCCTGAATGGATTTAATTTTATTAACAAAAAACTCAGCTAATTGATTTATCCAGAGCTCTGAGTGCATGTAAGAAGGAGTGTTTAGGGAGGGAGAGGTAAAATCCTTGCCATCCCAGATTGTGAGCTGATGGGTTTCTCCCTGAAGGGGCAGAGTGGGGTTCTCTACACCGGATTACTGTGTTATCGACCCCCGGCCTGTGCTTTGTCTGCTGTGACTGAGCTCACGGACTTGATATATGATCTTTCTAACTCCCATGCCAGACTTGTGGTGTTAGGAGATTTCAATCTGTGGCCAGATGGACCAACAGACTTGGCTTTTAAATATTTGACCCAGGCCTGTTGTAACATTCAACTGGAGCAGTTAGTCCTTTCTCAAACTCACCAAAAGGGCCATGCTCTGGACCTTATCTTTGCTGCCCCCAGCCAGGTGACTGTCGAGAATATTTTACCACAATGTTGGACGGACCATGCCCTTGTCCTTTTCTCCATGGCTCTCCCAGGGGGCTGCTCAAAAAACAGTAACTCAGGAGTTGCTAAGACTGGTAGACAGTGGTCGAAGCTTTTGAAAGATGCCTTTTTGCCGAACTTGCTCCCTGGAAATTTTAAATTGGGAGGAAATGCAGGTGAAAGTTGTAACTCTCTTACCCGGCAAATTACCGCCTCTTTAGACAAACTGGCCCCCCTGAGGAAAACGCGCAATAGAACCAAAACCGCAATGCCTTGGTTCTCGAGGGAGCTTCTTCAGCAAACATTTCAGTGCAAGCGCGCTGAGTGGGTATGGAGAAAGCAGTACCTTGAATCTGACAAACTTCTCTTTAAACAAGAACTAGCGGCTTATAAGTCGCAGATTAAGTGCGCTAAAGCTAAGTTCCTAGAAGACACTTTACGGTCAGCTTCAAATAAAGCTCAGGCCCTGTTTAAAATCGTTAAAGATCTTTCCCGCCCGGCCTGTGTTACAACAGATACTCCAGCCTCCCAATTGTTATGTGACTCGTTGGCCAAGGCCTTTGAGGATAAGATCGCGACTATTCTTTGTAATTTGAATCCTCAGGCAACTGTGGTTGTTTCTCTAACCACTTCGGAGAGGGAGACCGGGAAAGCCCGGCTGGATAGCTTTCCTCTTCCTTCCCTTATAGAGTTTTGCTCTCTAGCGGATGGAGTAGCGTCCGGCTCTCCCCTTGATGTGCTCCCGCACAAATTTTGGAAGCTGTTTAGGGATGAACTTTTCCCTCCTCTCCATGCAATCTGCTGTCAATCTCTTGACTCTGCCTTGGTTCCGGATAATTGGAAACTTGCGGTAGTTTCTCCATTACTGAAAAAGGAATCACTGGACCCTTTATGTCCAGCAAACTATCGACCTATATCATTGCTCCCCTTTCTGATTAAAATCTTGGAAAAACTGGTCACAAAACACCTGTCCAGTTTTTTGGAGACAAATGATTGTCTGGACTCGAAGCAGTTTGGCTTTAGACCAGCCCACGCAACTGAATCAGCCTTGGTGACTGTTCTGAATGACCTTCACCCGCGTGCCGACCAAGGCCGAGCGGCATTTTTAGTGCTGCTCGACATGTCGGCAGCGTTAGATACGGTCAGCCATGGCATCCTGATCAGGAGACTGGAAGAGGCTGGGGTGGCGGGACGGGCCCTAGATTGGCTGGTTTCATACCTTACCAATAGACCTCAGGTGGTTGCCCTGCCTCCCTTTAAGTCTTCCATCAAAAGGGTTGAGCAGGGCGTACCCCAGGGCTCGTCCGTCAGCCCCATCCTTTTTAACCTTTACCTCCGCCCCCGATCAGGCTTATTAAATCTTTTGGCATCGCAGTCACCAACTACGCCGACGACACTCAACTTATCTTCTCTTTTGAGGGTAAGGATGCAGTGTCGCTGGAGACCTTCCATCACTGTATGGTCAGCACGGCAGAATGGCTGGGTAACAACTCCTTGCAGTTCAATAGTTCTAAAATCGAGGTGCTACACTGCTCGGCAGATCGTATTCCGCGTCCACTCCCGCAAGATTTCTGGCCCCTATCTTTTCAGGGCACGGTATCAGCAGCTCAATCAATCAATCAATGAAGTCATTTATAGAGCGCACTACTCACCCGTAGGGTCTCAAGGCGCTAGGTGGGGGGGGGTGCCGTTACTGCTCGAACAGCCAGGTCTTGAGCTTCTTCCTGAAGGAGAGGTGGTCTTGGGTCAGGCGCAGGTCGGTCGGGAGTGAGTTCCAGGTCTTGGCGGCCAGGTAGGAGAAGGACCTTCCTCCTGTTGTCGCTCTTCGGATGCGGGGGACGGCGGCGAGGGCGTGGCTGGTTGATCTGAGGTGGCGCTTGGGAGTGTAGAAGTTGATTCGGTTGTTGAGGTAGCTCGGGCCTTGGTCGTGTAGGGCTTTGTGCGCGTGGGTGAGGAGACGGAAGGTGATTCTTTTGTTGACGGGGAGCCAGTGCAGGTCTCTCAGATGTCTGGAGATGTGGCTGTTTCGTGGGATGTCGAGGATGAGTCTGGCTGAGGCGTTCTGGATCCGCTGGAGTCTCTTCTGGAGCTTGGCGGTGGTTCCGGCGTAGAGGGCGTTGCCGTAGTCCAGTCGGCTAGTGACGAGGGCCTGGGTGACAGTCTTCCTGGTCTCGGTGGGGATCCACCAGAAGATCTTCCGTAGCATGCGTAGGATGTTGAAGCATGACGAGGAGACGGCGTTGACTTGTCTGGTCATGGAGAGGGAGGAGTCCAGGATGAAGCCCAGGTTGCGTGCGTGGTCCGTCGGTTTGGGTGCGGTGCCCAGGGCGGGGGGCCACCAGGAGTCGTCCCAGGCGGAGGGCGAGGAGCCCAGGATGAGGACCTCCGTCTTGTCTGAGTTCAGTTTCAGGCGGCTGGTCGTCATCCATTCGGCTACATCTCTCATCCCTTCGTGCAGGTTGGCTCTGGCGGCGGCGGGGTCGTTGGTCAGGGAGAGGATCAGCTGGGTGTCGTCGGCGTAGGAGATTATGTTGAGGTTGTGTTGGCGTGCGATGGCCGCGAGGGGGCTCATGTAGACGTTGAAGAGGGTGGGGCTCAGCGAGGATCCTTGAGGGACGCCGCAGATGACTTCGGTGGCCTCTGACTTGTACGGTGGTAGGCGGACTCTCTGTGTTCTTCCGTCGAGGAAGGAGGTGATCCATTCCAGTGCCTTCTCCTGGATTCCGATGTTGCCGAGGCGCTGTACTAGGGTGCGGTGGCAGACAGTGTCGAAAGCCGCGGAGAGGTCCAAGAGGATGAGGGCCGCTGTTTCTCCGTTGTCCATCAGGGTTCGGATGTCATCGGTGGCAGCGATGAGGGCGGTCTCGGTGCTGTGGTTCGCTCGGAAGCCAGACTGTGAGGGGTCGAGGGATCCATTCGTCTCGAGGAAGGCGGCCAGCTGTTTGTTGACGGTCTTCTCGATGACTTTGGCCGGGAACGGGAGGAGCGAGATGGGACGGTAATTCTTGAGTTCGGTGGGGTCTGCTGTAGGTTTCTTGAGAAGAGCGCTGAGTTCTGCGTGCTTCCAGCTCTCCGGGAAGGTGGCGGTGTCGAAGGAGGTGTTGATAATGTCCCGCAGGTGGGGTGCGATGACAGCGTCGGCCTTGTTGAAGATGTGGTGAGGGCAGGGGTCAGTCGGAGATCCGGAGTGGACGGATTTCATTGTGCGGATGGTGTCTTCGGTGCTGATCGGAGTCCAGGTGCGGAGGGTGGTGGTGGGTGGCGTTGTTGCGGTGGTGGCGTGCGTTGGTTGGTTGCTGAAGCTGTTGTGTATGTCCGCGATCTTGTTGTGGAAGTAGGACGCGAGGGAGTTGCAGAGGTCTTGCGACGGGGTGATGTCATTGTTTCCGGCGTTGGGGTTGGAGAGCTCTTTCACGATGTTGAAGAGTTCCTTGCAGTTGTGTGCGTTGTTGTCCAGCCGGTCCTTGTATGTATTTTTCTTGGTGGCGCGGATCAGTTGGTGGTGTTTCCGGGTGGCGAGCTTGAGGGTGGTCATGTTGTCCGTAGTTGGTTCCCTTCTCCATACTTTCTCGAGGGCTCGGCAGTTCTTCTTGGAGCTCTTGAGTTCGTCGGTGAACCATGGGGTTTTTCTGCTGCCGGGTCTGCTGGGCGGGGTTCTTAGAGGGGCGAGTTCGTCCGCGCAGTTGCTGATCCACTTCGTGAGGTTGTCGGCGGCCTGGCTGGGGTTCGCTGAGCTGGCGGGAGGGTGCTGGCTCAGGGAAGCGGTGAGCTGGTCGGCTGTGATCTTGTTCCAGCTTCTTCGGGCAACCTGTTGCTGGTGTTGGTGGATCGTCGTTCTTTTGAAGGTGAAGTGGACGCAGCTGTGGTCCGTCCAGTGGAGTCCTGTTGCGTGGCTGAAGGTGACGTCTTTGCTGGATGAGAAGACGGCGTCGAGTGTGTGTCCGGCGAGGTGGGTGGGGGTGGTCACCAGTTGCTTGAGTCCGAGGTTGGCGAGGTTGTCGAGCAGGGTGATGGTGTTGCGGTCGCTGTTGTTCTCCAGGTGGAAGTTGAGGTCCCCCAGGAGGATGTAGTCGGCGGAGGGGAGGGCATGCGGGCTGATGAAGTCGGCGATGTCCTCGCTGAATCGTGTGCGTGGACCCGGGGGTCGGTAGATCAGGGTGCCTCTGAGGGTGGTCTTCGGGTCGGTGTGGATCTGGAAGTGCAGGTGTTCGGCGGTGGTTAGGGTGTCGTCGGTGTTGGTCGTGATGCGGATGGTGTCTCTGTGGATGATGGCGATGCCTCCTCCCGTCTGGTTGGCGGTGCGGTCCCTCCGTGTGATCTTGTAGCCCTCTGGGATGGCGATGGCGATGTCGGGCGCTGAGGAGGCGTTCATCCAGGTCTCTGTGAGGAAGGCGACGTCAGGGGCGGTGGTGTCGAGGAGGTTCCAGAGTTCTACGGCGTGTCTGTGGATGGAGCGGGTGTTGAGTAGGATGCACTTGAGGTGGTTGCTGCTGGTGTTCGGCTTGGCGAGTGCTGGTGCAGGGTAAGTCCGGATGCAGGTGAACTTGCAGGCGTGGCAGCTGAAGGGTCCGTGGGTGTGCCTCGGGGAGGCGCGGTGACATCTCGGGATGGCGCCGGTGTTGAGTGCGATGAGTTCGGCGGCGTTGTAGGTTCGTCGGGTTGGCTTCCGTCGGTGGGGGCCAGGGGTCCTGGCACTGGGCGCGGTCCAGGCGCGGACGGGCGCAGACGAGCTTACCTTTGGCGCGCCTTCGGCGCACAATCGGCGCGCCCGCTGCGCGTCAACGCTGCGCATTCACACGGTCGCCATATATGGCGAAGTGCGCGGGTGGGCGGAGCAGCTGGGAGGCGGGAGCGGGGAGGGAACAGAAGGAAAAAAGGGGCGGGGTCAGCGGTGGTGGCGGGAAGCGGGGAGCGGGGAGGGACGACGGAGGGCGGCAACAGGCAGGAGAGAACAGGAAAAACAGCGGGAGAAACAACAATAATAACAAATACAGCGGGAGAAACAACAATACTAACAAATACAGCGGGAGAAACAACAATTATGACAATAACAATTCTACTTAGTCAATACAGTAAATACACCAGGGGCACAGGGAGAGGAGCGCCGATCACGGACCACGCCGCTCGGAGGAGGGGGCGTGGTCACGAGGCGGCCGTCGGGCAGCAAGGCACAGTGGAAGGGGAAGCACACGCAGCAGCTGGTGGCCGTGCGGCGCGGGAGCGTCCTAGGACTAGGACACACTCACCTGCGTCGCACGGTCGCCATATATGGCCAAGTGCGCGGGTGGGCGGAGCAGCTGGGAGGCGGGAGCGGGGAGGGAACAGAAGGAAAAAAGGGGCGGGGTCAGTGGTGGTGGCGGGAAGCGGGGAGCGGGGAGGGACGACGGAGGGCGGCAACAGGCAGGAGAGAACAGGAAAAACAGCGGGAGAAACAACAATAATAACAAATACAGCGGGAGAAACAACAATACTAACAAATACAGCGGGAGAAACAACAATTATGACAATAACAATTCTACTTAGTCAATACAGTAAATACACCAGGGGCACAGGGAGAGGAGCGCCGATCACGGACCACGCCGCTCGGAGGAGGGGGCGTGGTCACGAGGCGGCCGTCGGGCAGCAAGGCACAGTGGAAGGGGAAGCACACGCAGCAGCTGGTGGCCGTGCGGCGCGGGAGCGTCCTAGGACTAGGACACACTCACCTGCGTCGCACGGTCGCCATATATGGCAAAGTGCGCGGGTGGGCGGAGCAGCTGGGAGGCGGGAGCGGGGAGGGAACAGAAGGAAAAAAGGGGCGGGGTCAGCGGTGGTGGCGGGAAGCGGGGAGCGGGGAGGGACGACGGAGGGCGGCAACAGGCAGGAGAGAACAGGAAAAACAGCGGGAGAAACAACAATAATAACAAATACAGCGGGAGAAACAACAATACTAACAAATACAGCGGGAGAAACAACAATTATGACAATAACAATTCTACTTAGTCAATACAGTAAATACACCTGGGGCACAGTGAGAGGAGCGCCGATCACGGACCACGCCGCTCGGAGGAGGGGGCGTGGTCACGAGGCGGCCGTCGGGCAGCAAGGCACAGTGGAAGGGGAAGCACACGCAGCAGCTGGTGGCCGTGCGGCGCGGGAGCGTCCTAGGACCCAGCTGACTCGGTTCGCAACCTGGGAGTGATGATGGAACCCAATCTACAACTAGATGGTTTTGTAAATAAAAGTGTCCATCTGCATGGCTCTGTTGCGCTCTTTGCGGAAGATCCTCCCACTGCTCCCGACCCATGCCAGACCAGAAGTGGTGCGGAGTATCATCTTGAGCAGACTTGATTACTGCAACGCACTGCTTCTGGGGGCCCCTATCATCCTGTTGGGCAAACTGCAGCGGGTTCAGAATTTTGCTGCAAAACTGGCGCTTTCTCGCCGGCGCCTCGATTCTTCGTCAGCGGCACTTAAAGATCTCCATTGGCTGCCCATTTCCCAGCGCGTCGAATTCAAAGCTCTGTGTCTGGTCTTTCGGGCTCTTCATGGCCAGGGACCGATTTCTCTGCGGGAACTGTTCTTCTGGTATACCCCCACCAGACCTCTTCGTTCGGCTGCGGCTCATTTAGTGGCAGTCCCCAAGATCCGGAGGATTCGAATGGGTGGCCGTTCCTTTGGTTACGCTGCATCCAGGTTGTGGAATGCGCTGCCACTGTACCTTCGAAGCCTGGCAGACCTCTCTTCTTTTAAAAAGGGATTAAAAACTCACCTTTTTCCAAGGACACTGTAGCTGACTGTTAATGTAATGTTTCTTGTGTTCAGGCCATGAAAGATCATAGCGCCAGGATACCCGTCGGGTGACAGCTGCGCTTTATAAGTGTGCCATACAATACATACAAGTACAACTTCATGGTAATTTGCAAAAACTTTGAAAAAATGCACTAAAGTGTATTTTTCATAGTTTCATGTTGCGCACACACATGCCCTAAGGGCATGTGTGTGCGCAACATATGTGCACAGATCAATTTCAGGGGTGCAACAGGGTGTCCTTTGGACACCCCTGCACCCTTGAAATCGCAATCTCAATTTACGACTCGCTAATTGCGATTCGCAAATTGAGATTGTCTTCCCATTCATTCCTATGGGCCTCTAGGCCCATAGGAATGAATGGGGAGGTATTCCTTAATTGCGACTCGCAATTTGCGAGTCGCAATTAAGGAATTCTAAGAAATTGCTATTTTTTTAGAGATTTCTTGATGCATTCCATTTTGCTGTTCCTTAATAGCGAATCGGTATTTTTCGCTATTAAGGAATCGCAAAATGGGTTGTTGATGCATCTCGGGGTTTTACTGAGTGATTGGTGGGGTGAGCGAGATTAAAAAGTGCCTGGCTCGTGGGGTGAAACTAAAAAACTTTTATTCAGCCCCCGGGCTGGTACTATTAAAATGATGAAGTGCGAGGTGTTGATGTTGTGTTAATGTACATCACCTCTTGTGTGCGTCGACATGTTTCGGAGATCAACTCCTTCTTCAGGACGGGGTGCACAAATTCCCCACCTTACTCACGTTTCACTGTATAAAATTTGTGTAGAGATTTACAAAAAAATATTAATAGGCTACAATGTGCCTACAGCGATAATATTAGTAATTGGCTATTTGCTTTACCTAAGGAAAAAGAAAGAAAAAAAGTGGAAAGAACATCAATAATGCCCTCGGCGACATTCTAGCAGGTGCAATCACCTAGAAAAAACGTCATGCAGGTTGTGCTCACTATGTAGTTATGGTCTGACTACTAGTGACGATTAACCCTGTAAAAAAGGGTTAATTGTTACTAGTAGTCAGACCATAACATCACTCGTCGCCACCACTGCATCACTCGTCGCCGCCACAGCATCACTCGTCGCCACCATTCAACATACACCTGGTTCAAATATGTTCTCTCAATGTTTCAAGCTTTATTACAAATGTCACAAAAAGATGTTAATATTTCACTTCTGTTCTTGGATTTTCGTCACAATAAAATACACTGAACATAATCTTCACAAAAGTTATTGACAAAACTTTAAGCTATTGCCATTATAAATTACAATAACTTTTATTTAAGTATTAATTATTGAATTTTTTTTTTAAAGCAATTGTTATTTGTAATATCAATACATGTAAGCCACGTAAATACAAAACATGTTGCATTACAAATGCTATAGGTGTCACATTTGCGAAAATTATAACTATTGGCATTGTAAATGGCAAAGCTATTAATTTCGCTATTTTCAAAACCAACACACAAATAAAATAATTGTCATTTACAATACCAATAGCTCAAACTTTCCTGATGCGAGGCCTATTGCATTGCAAATGCTTGTTTACTTATGTAGTTTTACTTTCATTGGCTGCTGTGAGTTCAGTAAAGAAATTGAGGCAGAATAGTGAGAAGCCTCCAGTCGGATATAGAGACAGAAGCCCCCCATGAATTCCAAGGGCGGGGGCAGGCCAGCTCAGCTTGGGGGGGGGGGGGGGGGGGTGAGTGGGTGTGAGTGGGGGGGTGAGTGGGGGTGAGTGGGTGTGAGTGGGGGTGTGGCAGTGGCCTCTGCCTCTTCCCCTGTAATAGTTGTCTGTTTAGGAAGTGATTGGCGTGCTGGGGTCTGGGGGAGGGGCCACCCCAGAATGTTCCAGTTTGTTTGGGTTCTGCGTCATTGGGGCCCAGGACGCATGGTCTGGTGTAGGATTCCTGGAGGTGGAGGCCCCATGACCGGACCCCACTGGAGGCGGAGGCCAGACACCGACCAGACCCCACTGGAGGTGGAGGCCGGACACTGACCCTGACCCCACTAATAATGACTGATGGCTGCAGCTCGTCGCATTTACAGGAGTTTAAGCTATTGGCATTGTAAATGCTTGTTTACATATGTAGTTTTACTTTCATTGGCTGCTGTGAGTTCAGTAAAGAAATTGAGACAGAATAGTGAGAAGCCTCCGGTCGGATATAGAATGAGAAGCCCCCCTTTAATTCCAAGGGGGGGGGGCAGGCCAGCTCAGCTTCGGGGGTGTGGCAGTGCCCCCCCCCCCCCCCCCCCCCCCCCCCCAGAGAGAGGCCCTGTAATAGTTGTCTGTTTAGGAAGTGATTGGCGTGCTGGGGTCTGGGGGAGGGGCCACCCCAGAATGTTCCAGTTTGTTTGGGTTCTGCGTCATTGGAGCCCGGGACGCATGGTCTGGTCGTAGGAATCCTGGAGGCAGAGGCCCCATGACCGGACTCCACTGGAGGTGGAGGCCGGACACTGACCCTGACCCCACTGGAGGTGGAGGCCGGACACTGACCCTGACCCCACTGGAGGTGGAGGCCAGACACTGACCCTGACCCCACTAATAATGACTGATGGCGGCAGCTCGCTTCAGTGGGTCACATTTACGTGAGTTTAAGCTATTGGCATTGTAAATGGCGATGCCTTTTATTTGTTTTTAAAAAGAAAAAAATGCTTGTTTCCCTCCTCCCTGCAAAAGAGCTGCCAGTGCTGACATTTAACTGATGCGGCCGAGGGGGTGGGGGGTCAATGCACCTGTTGCTGAGGCCCGTGTGGGAGCTGCAGGTCACGTGGTGCATTCAGTCCCAGCTTTCTTTCCCAGGCAAATTCCGCCGTCAAAGTCCAGTGGATAACTCATCGGGTTCAGCGCATGCTGCAGAGACATGGGTCGATGCCAGCTGCGTGCTTCCGTGTCCGCGCTTTAACCATCCCCGGCAGAATGAGCCCCCCAGCCACGCACTATTATAGCGCCTCGAAGCGCACGCATTCAGGTTTGTGCACAAGGCGCGCTGATAGAGGTTCGGGGCTTAGGACAGGGGGGTGACTGCCTCCTAGCGAGGGGTGAGGGGGGGGGGAGCGCTGGACCGCACAGCTGTCAGGGGAGGGCCAGGGTGGGGCCCACAATTCAGCGCCCCCCAGCATCATCCCGGCTGCAAACCATAGACACAAGCAGCAAAGAGCGTTCATCCATCACTGAGGCGCAGTAGAGGCCTGGCACCGGGGCTGGCACCGGGGGCTGGCACGGGGGCAGGGAGGGCCCCTCTCCTCAGACACACCTGCGCTCCAATGAGGGGGGGACACTGGCTCCTGGAGGGGGTCTGGGGCTCGGTGCAAGGTGCTCCTTCTCCGGTCTGTCTATAGGCGGCGCTGTCTCTGCCCTCAGGAAGAGGGCGTCCAGAGGGGGGGGGGGGGGGGCTGGGGGACGACCCCTCTCTGTGATTCTCTGGGGTGCCAGGCGTCCGGCTGGCACCCCTGGCACCAGGTCCGATGCGTTCCTTCCAGCGGCGCCAGGCGGGTACATGCACCTGCTGCTGTCTGAGCTCCAAAGGCTGCCCTCGCCTCTAGATGTGGCGATGAGGGCAGAGAGGCTGCAGCGATGGGCGGTCTCTGCTGATCCCTGGGTAACTGCACAGCGATATTCAGGGGGGTTCAACTGCGGAGGGGGCGCTGTGCACTTTGGGAGGGATTTTAAAACTGCGCCTCTCTACATTCAAGAGTTACCCGGATCTTTCATCACCAGGGGGCCGGGCCGGGTCTCATCACCAGGGGGCCGGGCCGGGCCGGGCCGGGTCTCATCCCCAGGGGGTCGGGCCGGGTCTTTCATCACCAGGGGGCCGGGCCGGGTCTCATCCCCAGGGGGCCGGGCCGGGTCTTTCTGCCCCTGCCAGTTCATTTCATGCTTTTACAAAACACACGAGACCCCCTGGCGTGCCATTCGTTGTTTGACCATTTTGTGAAGTTGAGATAAGGTTTTCCCAGGAGAGGGGGGTTCTCTCCAACAGGGGCGTAGGAGACTCTACATTTCTGGGGAGGACAGGGACAACCTTGTGGACTTCCCAGCGCCCCCTACAAATCACCCCGGTACGCCCCGTGAACGAATATAATCGGATAGTTTTGAAGAAAACTATTGTGAAAGGCAGGACTATAGTCAGAGTATGCTTTATTGTTATTTGCATTCATAAAGTAATCAGACCGAATGTGGAAAGGTCCTGTCTATTGTTTATAGGCTGCTCATAGTGCACTCAGTCTTGTGGTCTGCATGGTACATGTTCTTTGCAGCAGGCACATTAACCCTCAGCGCTACTTTACGATGAGCCACAACTTTTACTAGACAAAATTTCGAACTCTCACTAGTAGGAACATTAACCACTAGAGCTATCTTGACATTTGTATTGTTGCCTGAAAACTGCCCGATGCACAAGGAAGTTCAGTTGCTTTTAAACAAAAATTATTTTTAAATTCAGGGTCCCTCAACAAAGTCAACAGGTCTCACCGCCCTAAAGCCGGCCAAGCTCCCAGCAATGCGGCGGCACAAGCATTTCCTGAAACGGGGTCAGACCTAACCTTATAGCATTATGGGCCACGTGTAGGTGGCCAAATACCGGTCGGTGGCCGTCACCGACCGGTATCTGGAGTTTCAGATGTAGTGGGGCCTTAAATTTACCGATTCTGTAAATTTACCGATTCTGTAAATTTACCGATTCTGTAAATTACCGAATCGGTAATATGGGATGTAGGTGGCACCGAAAACAGTGCCACAGGCCCCTAGGAATTCGTTATTTACCATCAAATACTACTTGGTGGTAAATAACGAATTCCTGTGTACAGGCACACCTGTGCAAGTACACCTGTGCCATGTGACACACATACATGCCCTTAGGGTGTCACATGGCACACAAGCCTGAATCAGGGGTGCAACAGGGTGTCAAAATGACACCCTGTCCCCCTTGTCAATTCGGTAATTACCGAATCGGTAATTGCCATTGGCCCATAGGAGTCAATGGCAATCGGTATCGGTATCGGTACCGAATCGGTAATTGCCATTGATTCCTATGGGCCTCAAGGCCCATAGGAATCAATGGCAATTACCGAATCGGTAAATACTGATTCGGTAATTACCGAATGTTACAGATTCGTTAAATAATTCGGTAAAAATAGCTACCTAGCATTTACCGATTTGTAAATACCGAATCAGTAAAATTCGTTATTTACGAATCGGTAAATCAAAATGACCTACATACGGCCCTAAATGAGGAAAAACCTCCATGTAATTGGTGGGTGGGGGATACTCCCCCAGATTGCAGCGAGCAAAACAATTTACCAGATTTCTTGTAGAAGATTTAAGGGAGAGTTGACTTCTTCCCTGACAATGTTTTTAAATTTGTGGGATCAAATTTCTAAAATGTGGCGGACCCTTAGGGGGCATTCATGAAATATTCCAGTACTTTCAAGGTGCCCCAAGGAGGCCTGGCTTTCTGAGGAGTAAATCAGATTTTTTCAAATGTCTTATGTCAGAATTAACTCCCACTATGCCAAGGTCCTCATTTTTTCATGGGCGAGCCCCATATGCCAACGAGGACATTCAATACGACAGTGCCAAAAAGTTACCATGGATACTGCAGCAATAGTCTTGGGTACCTCTAAAAATTCCCCCTGTAAGCATAGCATGCATACACTCCCACACACACACTCTCTCACACACTGTCCCACTATATCTCTTGCACTCTTGTACCGTTGTACTCTGTCACACTCACTCACGCACACACACACTCTCTCACACACTTTCTCACTATATCTCTTGCACTCTTGTACCTTTGTACTCTGTCACACTCACTCACACACACACACACTGCCACTCACACTTCAATTAGTACATTTGCTTTTATTGTGTTAGAAAAGCTTGCCCTGCTGCTACTGCTTTACCTGCCTTACCCTTTAGGGAAACTTAATGAAAACAGATTCTCTATACATTATTCAAAATACTGATATATTGCCTTGTCAATGTTTGCTACAAGTATGATATGAATGAAAAATGCTCTTCCTTAAAGTAGCTCTGCAGGGCTTACCTTTGGTTTCCCTCGTGGATCGAGCAGTTACAGTATTAACATGTAGTATCACCGCATCCAACTCACCCGATGAAACGCTCGACTTCTGCAACGACCATGGATTTCATCCAGTAACACTTTACATTTTTGTTTTTTTAGACCCAACTTGCAATGTGAAAACAAACCGACGTGTCTCGGGGTGAAGCATTGGAGTAAATGGAAAGCCAGGGATGGGTAAAGCCGTCACACATTTTTCAATCCAGCACCATACCCCAAAGCCTCCGCCCTAGTCTGCCTCCTCGCGCCATCCCACACCGTCAGTCCACTCTCTGCTCTTGCACCAGCCCCTCTGTTGCAGATGGAATTAATTAGGCGTGTAGTACCACGGAAAGAGCAGGTATTCTTAGGGGTACCTTTGTAGTAATATTTGTAGATTCACGAGAGTTGTAAAATGTTGTATGTGTGTAGAGTTCGAGGTGTGCTCGTGTAAGTGCTGGGTGATGGTGAATAGTGTGAGTGAATGTAGCACGAGTGGCGAGAGTGTAGGGTGAAACATTTGCCAATGTGAGTGTCAGGTGAGCTGCATGCATGCAATGTGAGAGGAGGGCCCATGTGAGTGTCGGGTGCGAGGAGTGAGTGCAGTGATAGGAGCAAATGTAAGGTGGTGTGAGTACAGGATGAGTGGTGTGCCTGTGTGCGGTGCAGGGTGAGCGGCAAGGGTGAAGGATGTCTGGTGAGTGCATGTGGAGTGTAGTTAGTGCAGAGTAAATAGTCTGTTCTGGCAGACTATTAGAGGTTTGTCTGTGTGAGTGCAGGGTGAGAGGAGGAAGTGCAGGGTAAGTGGTGTGACTCCGGGGTGAGTGCTGTGCTTGTTCGTGTGATATGAGTGCAGGGTGAGTGTTGTGCCCATGGGAGCCAAGATGTGAGTCAAGATGTGAGTCAAGATGTCAGTGAAGATGTGTGTGAAGATGTGAGTGAAGGGTGAGCTGTGGAAGTGACAGGGATGCCTATGTGAGTGCACAGTGAGCGATGTGACAGTGGAAGAGTAGGGTGAGAGGAGTGACTGCAGGGTAAGTGTTGTACATATGAGTTTGGGTGCGGGTGAAAGTGCAGAGTGGGAGAAATGAATGCTTAGTGAGAAATGTGCTTGCTTGAGTGAGACTGCAAATGTAGCAGTGAGACTGACAGGTGATTGAAGTGGCTCATGATTGCAGGAGGAGTGGTGTGCTCATGTAAGTGCAGGTGAAAAGCGTGAGTGGTGTGAGTGCAGCGCGTTCACTCTAAGTGCAGGGTGAAAAGCGTGAGTGGTGTGAGTGCAGCACGATCACTGAAAGTGCAGGGTGAAAAGCGTGAGTGGTGTGAGTGCAGCGCGATCACTGTAAGTGCAGGGTGAAAGGTGTGTTCATGTGACCACAGGGTAAGTGGAGGGAGAACAGCGTGAGTCCATGGTGAGGGGCATGAGTGCAGTGTGGTCGCTGTGAGTGCGGGGTGAGTGGTGTGCTTGTGTGAGCGCAGGGTAAGAGGAGGATGAATGTGCGAGTAGACAGTAACAGTGTGAGTTCAGTGTGGTGGCTGTGAGTGCAGGGTGAGTGTGAAAGTGACAAGTGAGTGATGAGAATGAGGGGTGAGGTGTCTGAATGCAGGGTGTATACCCAGACACCTGTAGTAACTCAGCATTGTATTGACGTGTGGGTTGTATATGCACAGTAGAGAGCCTGGCCACAGACTGAAACCTTTTAGTTACATTTGTGCCAGTAGAAGTAGGGCCCACAAAGTCATCTTTGGTGTGGTAATTAATTTAAATTACAGTTACAAAGGTGCTACACCTGTGACAAAAAAACTGTTCAGTTTGCAATTGCAAATTTTTCAGGAATCCCACGGCAATCAGAGATTACCAGGCTCCGATGTAATCAATGACGGGCTTTTATCACTGATGTCATGGGGCTTTACCTTTCTGTTGGGAACAAAGTTAACTACCAAAAGAGAGAAAGAGAAAGGGGGGTTGGGTGTCTGTGTGGGTGTGGGTGGATGTGTGTGTGTGTGTGTGTGTGGTGGGTGTGTGTGGGTGGGTGGATGTGGGTGTGTGTGTGTTGGTGGGTGGGTGGATGTGTGTGTGGGTGGGTGGATGTGTGTGTGTGTGGGTGGATGTGTGTGTGTGTGTTGGTGGGTGGGTGGATGTGTGTGTGGGTGGGTGGATGTGTGTGTTGGTGGGTGGGTGGATGTGTGTGTGTGTGTGGTGGGTGTGTGTGGGTGGGTGGGTGGATGTGGGTGTGTGTGTGTGTGTGTTGGTGGGTGGGTGGATGTGTGTGTGGGTGGGTGAATGTGTGTGTGGGTGGGTGGATGTGTGTGTGTGGGTGGGTGGGTGGATGTGGGTGGGTGTGTGTGTGTGTTGGTGGGTGGGTGGATGTGTGTGTGGGTGGATGTGTGTGTGGGTGGGTGGATGTGTGTGGGTGGGTGGATGTGGGTGGGTGTGGGTGGATGTGTGTGTGTGTGTGGTGTGTGTGGGTGGGTGGATGTGGGTGGGTGTGTGTGTGTGTGTATGTTGGTGGGTGTGTGTGTGTGTGGGTGGGTGGATGTGTGTGTGGGTGGGTGGATGTGTGTGTGTGGGTGGATGTGTGTGTGTGTGTGGTTGTGTGTGTGTGGGTGGATGTGTGTGTGTGTGGGTGGATGTGTGTGGGTGGATGGATGTGTGTGTGGGTGGATGTGTGTGTGTGTGGGTGGATGTGTGTGTGTGTGGGTGTGTGTGGGTGTGTGTTTGTGTGTGTTGGTGGGTGGGTGGATGTGTGTGTGGGTGGGTGGATGTGTGTGTAGGTGGGTGGATGTGTGTGTGTGTGTGGTGTGTGTGTGTGGGTGGGTGGGTGGATGTGAGTGTGTGTGTGTGTGTGTGTGTGTTGGTGGGTGGGTGGATGTGTGTGTGGGTGGGTGGATGTGTGTGTTGGTGGGTGGGTGGATGTGTGTGTGTGTGTGGTGTGTGTGTGTTTGTGTGTGTTGGTGGGTGGGTGGATGTGTGTGTGGGTGGGTGGATGTGTGTGTGGGTGGGTGGATGTGTGTGTGTTGGTGTGTGTGTGTTGGTGGGTGTGTGTGTGTTTTCAATAATTGTCCATCAAGGGTGTTTACTTAGAGGAAAAATCACTTTATCTCAACACACAATTCAATACTGTACATAAATGTTAGAGGGCATTAATATGGCATGCAAAGAGTAAGACATTTTTTCCAGAAGCAGAGGGCAGCCAGTACTGACGTGTGGTATTTAAAAGGCACTGGCATCAATGTACTCTTGCAGGAGGGACAGGCTGGTGAGTTGTACTCTGTTGACCCCTCGTGGTTCCCTCTAGACCCTCCCCAATGGATAGTGATATAGAGTGATGTGTTCCAAAGTTATTGCTGCAATGCCTCGCGTTTGCACTGTACCTTGTTTCCGTCTTCGCAGTCCTCTGCAGGCCAGGTCTGCTGTTTGCAAGCGAGGTTGAGAGCCATGCTGCTTTTAGTGGTGTGTCATCCACACAACACAAGGCAGTCCCACTCGGTGAGTGTGCACTGACTTTGCCGAGATGGACTAGGTTTCTGGTGCGCATACTCGTGCCTCTGAAGGAAGGCTGCCGTGGAACTCTGGTCGATGAAGGGGCGCTGCTTCGCTGTATCTTATGATGATCGGGGGTTCTTGAGCGTGAGATATTGCTCAATCCCAAGCAGGAACCCAACACTCAAAGTGAAGATCCCACCTTGCATCAGAGGTGATCCAAATGGAGGTCAAAGCAACCACTGATTGCAGTAAGAAATCTGGGTTTATGGCGCTTCCTCAAGGTGTTTTGGTTTATTCTGTTGAGACTGACAAATGTTGTCAGACTTTCTAGACATCAAGCCTCCCTTTTGCATCCTGATACACTTCCACTGTCTGGGAAAACACAACACCCACGACTTGTGCACAGAAACATGCTTGGGACGTCCAAAAGGAACACATAGGCCTTCATCACTGCTTTGCATACACGCATACTGTATGTACTACAATAGTTACACACAACGCACACTTGGACGGGATTAGGTGATTAAACAGGGTATAAATCTGCTTGCACACTTGAGAGACAATCTCAACCGGTGTCAAAAAACTGCTTTTTATTGAGTAAGTGAAAAAAATCTATTTATAGAAGAGTGAAGAAAGGCCTTTACATGAGACTTCGCTTTTGTCTGTGCCAGCTCCCCTGTGCAGTGTACAGACCATGTACCAAGGTTGGGATACTCCAGACTATGCTTAAAAAGGCTGCCCGGGGCTTGGCATTCAGCAGGATTGAACTCTTAATGTTTAAATGATGTCTGCACTCAGAATCACATGTTTAAGCCATCTTCCTCCGATATGGAGCGCTTTGTATAATGTTGTTTCTGGCTACGGCCTACATTCTCTGACTAATTGCTCACTCAGAAAGCCTTCTCCCACTATGTTCCCCAACCCTGCATGAAAAATTGACATTAAATGACTCTTGCTTGGTTCCTCTTCTCTCTTTCTCCTGAGTGACCCTCTTCGAGCCTTGCATCCTCTGCATACCTTCTATTTCTGAGAATAGCCTCCTCTGTCTCATGCCCGTCTGTCTCAATCCTTCTTATTGTAATTCAGCAATTGGCTGATACCTCATGTCATCAATTACTACCTCTCCTCCTTAAGACCCTATCCCTGTAATGCAACATTAACTAATCTCTACCAACCTATCTATCTCACCAACCATTCGTCTGAAAGCACAGAGCCTCCTCGAATGAGCATACCACCTGGTATGAATACATCACAAAATAAATCGAGTAAGTGCACGCACTTTTCCTTGAGAGCACTGTACTAATCACAATAACTAACAATAACCACCGGACTAACCACTAACCTTGTGTTCCAGAGTAGCATTCTACTTGTCGTAAAGCACTCCACGCCTTGCCAGGGGCAGTAAGCGCTACATAAATCTAATTACAGCTACTGGTCGGTTGGCTTTTATTGGAGGGGGTAAGGGGCGGAATCACAGGATGAAATGATTTTGTGAGTACTTAGCCGTCACAAACAAAAGTTTCTCGTTCTCCGCTGGTAAGGGACCTCAGATTCTGGTTCCAGAGAAAGCCTGGCACATTGGCTAGTGGTTTCTGCCCCATACTTTTAGCAAGTCAGAAGACAAACTCAGCTCTGTGAGCTGTTTCAGACAGTCCTCGTCTTTGGTGTATTCCGTACAGCCATAGCCTTTGCTTCAGTGCCAGCAGGAAGCAGGGTTATGTTGGGTGTTTCATATCAGGGAGGTTTCTTATCTGGGAGGTTTCCTGTCAGAGGGGACCCAAAACTAAGACTACAAAAGGACCTAGTGGAGAAGTGTGGCTCACTGGTTAGAGGCGGCAGACCCTGAGGCAGAGGTCGGCCTGGGACCAGGGTTCAATTCCCGTCGCGGCAGGGTCTTGGGTCAATGTCCGCGGACTCGATCATTCTCGCCTAGGTGCCTACGCTAACCATGGGTCCCACTCTGCAACTCTGGGCAATAGCTTTCTTAATCTCCACAACGGCCCTAGCAGCGCCGGGGATGCCTGGCTTCACCTTGGGGGTGCCCTCTCACAGGGAAAGCCAGGACGGGTTCCCCAGCGGTATACAGCGCCAGGACGCCACGTAACGAGGTAACAGTGCGCTTTACAAGTATACATACATTACATTCACCTATGTCTCCTTCATTTCAATCCATAGAGTCTGGTCCACCTCAGAGGACTTCAGTAATGCAGTGGAGAAACCCTTAATTCGTAATGATGTTGAGGCTCTCTCCAACCACTAGCTTATCCACTTCGCCAGTACAGGACATCAAAATGGATCCCTGAGGTATCCCTGAGTCTCCTGTAGCATTTAAACTCCACACACATCCTACTTGACATACAAGAGCTACACACTCATAAGTCACCCATGTCCAGGGTCCCAGCATCCCAAGACAATTTGAGGATTACCTTCACAGAGGGGAACACGCCCCTCTGAAAGGGAGACCCCCCAGAATTCCATCACTTGATTTCCTCCTGCATCTCAGCACATCGTCAGCAAAACGGCATCAGATCCAAATAACCCTCCACTCTGATGTTGTCATGCGGAGTGCCTCACAGCCTTTATTTTGTATCGTCTTCAAGCATCCTCTAGCACACCTGTTGCACCATTGGTTGTCTGGAGGCGCTTCTGAACACAATTCCTGAGTTTCAATTGGAGAGCACAGTATGACTCGTCCTAGTAGGTGCTCCATGCTTGCTTCTGAAAATCTACATTCACTATGGATTTGTGATCGCTCTGCAGAGTTTGGGGTGCCCGTACACCATCTTCATGGACAATGTGTTTTGTAACGGTCATCAACGACAGCACAACACAAAAAAAGATTTTCACTCTAGAGACACCAAAATGATGGGTCTTATTTTATTAATTGTTAGAAGGCTTAAAACAGAGTAAAAATCACATTTGACTGCAAACCTAATGTGAACAGTGCTTTACGTGCCAGTAGATAGGAATGCGGAGCACTGCCTTATTGCCCTAAGGAAGTTCCTAAACTTGTATATCTTATGAAGGCAGCTTCAGGGGTGACCTCCAATCCATTTGTCAGGAGTTCTCTCAACATGGCAGTGGATGCCAAAAGGGGAGATCAAAGGGTTCATTTATAACATTTTTTCTACTGTCCAGTCCCAACAGAGCCCTCCTTTGCCTGTTTCCTCTGCTCTCTCTGAGGACCAGACCCTGCTCACGGATGTTCAGTTTGGGGTGCCATCCTTTCCTCTCTCTTCTGTATCAGGTGGAGGATGGGACCTCCTCTCCGTGCTGTGCCACAGTCGAGGAGCCTCCATACAACTTCACACGTAGACTGCTGAGCTTGCACCCCTTCACCAGCAATCCCCCTCCATTCTTTGCCTGCATTGAATCAGCAAAATCTTTACTCTGTTATGCTGAGTGCCATAGAAATAGTCTCCTGGTCTCCCACATGTTACAGGCACTCTTGCCAGCTCCAGACGCTGTAACCCCTGCACTAGAAAACTGCAAAGCCGAACAGGGGTTCAAGCATCAATTGCAAGCTGGTCACCACTGTGGTAAGCTACAAAAACATGGTGTCAGGTTCACATTTGCCTGGCTGCATCCTGAGAAAATCGTTGGTCAATAAAGTTTTCCCCTTTGAATTTACACAATGCAAGCCTTGCTAGCAACAGATATTCGCTTCAGAACATATGTTGCACATAACTGAAAGTAATCAAACTCGTTTCAATGAAAACTGTACTACACGTTTATACCTGCTCCACAAAATATTTTCCGGTTTTGTAGAATCTTTTAACAGTGCTCACACATGCTTGTGGTCACTTCTGAGCAATTATCAACAACAAAGTGGTGAGTGCAGAGTGGTGAGTAGTGAGTAGTGAGTGCAGAGTAGTGAGTGCAGAGTAGTGAGTGCAGAGTAGTGAGTGCAGAGTAGTGAGTGCAGAGTAGTGAGTAGTGAGTGCAGAGTAGTGAGTGCAGAGTGATGAGTGCAGAGTAGTGAGTAGTGAGTGCAGAGTAGTGAGTGCATAGTGAGTAGTGAGTTCAGAGTAGTGAGTAGTGAGTAGTGAGTGCAGAGTAGTGAGTGCAGAGTGCAGAGTAGTGAGTGCAGAGTAGTGAGTGCAGAGTAGTGAATGCAGAGTAGTGAGTGCAGAGTAGTGAGTAGTGAGTGTTGAGTAGTGAGTAGTGAGTAGTGAGTGCAGAGTAGTGAGTGCAGAGTAGTGAGTAGTGAGTGCAGAGTGGTGAGTGCAGAGTGGTGAGTGCAGAGTGGTGAGTGCAGAGTAGTGAGTGCAGAGTAGTGAGTAGTGAGTGCAGAGTGGTGAGTGCAGAGTGGTGAGTGCAGAGTGGTGAGTGCAGAGTAGTGAGTGCAGAGTAGTGAATAGTGAGTGCAGAGTAGTGAGTAATGAGTGCAGAGTAGTGAGTAGTGAGTGCAGAGTAGTGAGTGCAGAGTAGTGAGTGCAGAGTAGTGAGTACGGAGTAGTGAGTGCAGAGTGGTGAGGACAGAGTGGCGAGTGCAGAGTGGTGAGTGTAGAGTAGTGAGTGCAGACTAGTGAGTGCAGAGTAGTGAGTAGTGAGTAGTGAGTGCAGAGTAGTGAGCGCAGAGTGATGAGTGCAGAGTGGTGAGTGCAGAGTAGTGAGTAGTGAGTGCAGAGTAGTGAGTGCAGAGTAGTGAGTAGTGAGTGCAGAGTAGTGAGTAGTGAGTTCAGAGTAGTGAGTAGTGAGTGCAGAGTAGTGAGTAGTGAGTAGTGAGTGCAGAGTAGTGAGTGCAGAGTGCAGAGTAGTGAGTGCAGAGTAGTGAGTGTTGAGTAGTGAGTAGTGAGTAGTGAGTAGTGAGTGCAGAGTAGTGAGTACAGAGTAGTGAGTAGTGAGTGCAGAGTAGTGAGTGCAGAGTGGTGAGTGCAGAGTGGTGAGTGCAGAGTGGTGAGTGCAGAGTAGTGAGTGCAGAGTAGTGAGTAGTGAGTGCAGAGTGGTGAGTGCAGAGTGGTGAGTGCAGAGTGGTGAGTGCAGAGTAGTGAGTGCAGAGTAGTGAGTAGTGAGTGCAGAGTAGTGAGTAATGAGTGCAGAGTAGTGAGTAGTGAATGCAGAGTAGTGAGTAGTGAGTGCAGAGTAGTGAGTGCAGAGTAGTGAGTACGGAGTAGTGAGTAGTGAGTGCAGAGTGGTGAGTACAGAGTGGTGAGTGCAGAGTGGTGAGTGTAGAGTAGTGAGTGCAGAATAGTGAGTGTAGAGTAGTGAGTGCAGAGTAGTGAGTACGGAGTAGTGAGTAGTGAGTGCAGAGTGGTGAGTACAGAGTGGTGAGTGTAGAGTAGTGAGTGTAGAGTAGTGAGTGCAGAATAGTGAGTGCAGAGTAGTGAGTGCAGAGTAGTGAGTGCAGAGTAGTGAGTAGTGAGTATTGAGTAGTGAGTAGTGAGTAGTGAGTAGTGAGTGCAGAGTATTGAGTGCAGAGTAGTGAGTAGTGAGTGCAGAGTAGTGAGTGCAGAGTGGTGAGTGCAGAGTGGTGAGTGCAGAGTGGTGAGTGCAGAGTGGTGAGTGCAGAGTGGTGAGTGCAGAGTAGTGAGTAGTGAGTGCAGAGTAGTGAGTAATGAGTGCAGAGTAGTGAGTAGTGAATGCAGAGTAGTGATCAGTGAGTGCAGAGTAGTGAGGGCAGAGTAGTGAGTGCAGAGTAGTGAGTACGGAGTAGTGAGTAGTGAGTGCAGAGTGGTGAGTGTAGAGTAGTGAGTGCAGAGTAGTGAGTGCAGAGTAGTGAGTGCAGTGTGTGAGCATGCAGGGTGAACAGTGTGTGAGCATGCAGGGTGAACAGTGTGTGAGCATGCAGGGTGAACAGTGTGTGAGCATGCAGGGTGAACAGTGTGTGAGCGTGCAGGGTGAACAGTGTGTGAGCATGCAGGGTGAACAGTGTGTGAGCATGCAGGGTGAACAGTGTGTGAGCGTGCAGGGTGAACAGTGTGTGAGCATGCAGGGTGAACAGTGTGTGAGCATGCAGGGTGAACAGTGTGTGAGCATGCAGGGTGAACAGTGTGTGAGCGTGCAGGGTGAACAGTGTGTGAGCATGCAGGGTGAACAGTGTGTGAGCATGCAGGGTGAACAGTGTGTGAGCGTGCAGGGTAAACAGTGTGTGAGCATGCAGGGTGAACAGTGTGTGAGCATGCAGGGTGAACAGTGTGTGAGCGTGCAGGGTGAACAGTGTGTGAGCATGCAGGGTGAACAGTGTGTGAGCATGCAGGGTGAACAGCGTGTGAGCGTGCAGGGTGAACAGCGTGTGAGCATGCAGGGTGAACAGTGTGTGAGCATGCAGGGTGAACAGCGTGTGAGCATGCAGGGTGAACAGTGTGTGAGCGTGCAGGGTGAACAGTGTGTGAGTGTGCAGGGTGAACAGTGTGTGAGCATGCAGGGTGAACAGTGTGTGAGCATGCAGGGTGAACAGTGTGTGAGCGTGCAGGGTGAACAGTGTGTGAGTGTGCAGGGTGAACAGTGTGTGAGCATGCAGGGTGAGCAGTGTGTGAGTGTGTATGTTGAACAGTGTGTGAGCGTGCAGGGTGAACAGTGTGTGAGCATGCAGGGTGAACAGTGTGTGAGCGTGCAGGGTAAACAGTGTGTGAGCATGCAGGGTGAACAGTGTGTGAGCGTGCAGGGTGAACAGCGTGTGAGCGTGCAGGGTGAACAGTGTGTGAGCATGCAGGGTGAACAGTGTGTGAGCATGCAGGGTGAACAGTGTGTGAGCATGCAGGGTGAACAGTGTGTGAGCATGCAGGGTGAACAGTGTGTGAGCATGCAGGGTGAACAGTGTGTGAGCGTGCAGGGTAAACAGTGTGTGAGCATGCAGGGTGAACAGTGTGTGAGCATGCAGGGTGAACAGTGTGTGAGCGTGCAGGGTGAACAGTGTGTGAGCATGCAGGGTGAACAGTGTGTGAGCATGCAGGGTGAACAGTGTGTGAGCGTGCAGGGTGAACAGTGTGTGAGTGTGCAGGGTGAACAGTGTGTGAGCATGCAGGGTGAACAGTGTGTGAGCGTGCAGGGTGAACAGTGTGTGAGCGTGCAGGGTGAACAGTGTGTGAGCGTGCAGGGTGAACAGTGTGTGAGCGTGCAGGGTGAACAGTGTGTGAGCGCGCAGGGTGAACAGTGTGTGAGTGTGCAGGGTGAACAGTGTGGGAGCGCGCAGGGTGAACAGTGTGTGAGCGTGCAGGGTGAACAGTGTGTGAGCGTGCAGGGTGAACAGTATGTGAGCGTGCAGGGTGAACAGTATGTGAGCGTGCAGGGTGAACAGTGTGTGAGTGTGCAGGGTGAACAATTCCAATCCAAACCACCTAATTCCATTACACACCACATGCATACACTCCATAACACATGGCTAAAAGACATTGCCATTTACAATACCATTAGCTCTAACTCAAATAAATCCGAGACCTATTGCATTTCCAATGCTTGTTAAGAAGGTGGTCATGGCCGAGTCTATGTCTGGAGTGAGGGCTACTTTGTGAGCCAAGTCTGGTCGTGGGCATTCTGATTTCAGTCGAGCCCTGACCTCTTCATTAAAACCCTTGCGAAGATGAATTTGCATGTATTCCGCAACAGCAGGGGGGATCGGTCAGAGGACCGGGGGTGTATAATGTCCGAGGGATCGAACAGGAAGGGCTAAGGTTGGACCGGGGAAGAAGCGTGCTTACGCTCTTTGGTGCACTTGTGCGGCTTGGAGTCATGGGACGAGTCTGTGTCAGTGTCGGTATCGTTAGTGGTATCCTGAACAGGAATAGGAGAGGACTGTGGGGGGGAAGGGCAGGGGCGCCATCCTTGGAACTCTCTGTGGACTTACATAATTTCGAATAGGTATGTGCGTGAGGCCATGATGAACTTGGGGGTTCGGCAGGAGTGAGGGGAACAGGGACCGAGGGAGATCCTGAGGGAGGAATGGAAGAACCAGGGGGAACCAGAAGCTCCAACTCCTTAGCTATGGGCAACAGGGCGGAAGACAGGGCCTTATCTAATTTGGCATCCACCTTTTTATCAATAATGTCCCCCATGGCCCCCTTCCTCGTAGTATTCATCATCGCCCTGCTCTTCACACGCAGGAACCTCCTCCTGGTAGAAATCACAATATGCCATCATCTTGAAAGAATACAAAGATTCCAATCAAAAATCCCCAGAGGGAAGCAGTCGTCAGCCGTAAGTAATGTAGGGCATCGGTTGGGAGCAGTGCCGGGGCCCAGGAGCCGGATAAACCAGTGCCAGATCAAAGCGTAATGCCACTCCCACTCTAGGACTAATGGAGGGTTATAACCCCTAACTGCATGCAGGTTAGGGGCACCACAAATGATTTCCAGGAGCCCTGGAATTCAAGGGTTAATGTCAATGAGCAATGCTGGAAACTCAGGGGTATATTATCAAGGGGTTTTATCTCCGCTTTTTTGGCTTTAAAAGCCAAGAAAGCGGAGATAAAATTATCTCCCTATTACCAAGCTGTCGCTAACACCAGTTAGCGACAGCTAATAGGAGATAGCGACCATCTTGGGCCCCGCTTTGCATGTCAGTGATATTTATCACTAATGACATGCAAAGTGGGCGTGCCAAGATGTTAGCGACTGGAAACAGTCGCTAACATCGCTATCTCCTATTACCAACTTTTGGAGATATTCGCGCTAAGCGCAAATATCTCCAAAAGCTAACACCTGCCCTGAGCAGTTCTTAGCCATGTTATCCAATGGGAGGTGGATAACATGGCTAAGAGCATTTGCTCGATAATGCATGAATATCGCGGACTTTTCAGCGATATTCATGCATTGCGGGCGTTTTTTATCGCATTTGCGATAAACCTTGCTAATAGCAAGGTTTATCTGCGATAAAAATCGCCGATGTGCGGCGATAATTTTTGTCTCTAAACAAGTTAGAGACAAAAATTATCGCTAGTTGTTGATAATATACCCCTCAATGACAGAAAAAAGCGCTGCTTTAGCTGCTAAAAATAGCCCTACTGACTCCAGGCCTGCTGCGTGGTATTCCTCCGATTCAGCCTGGGGCAGGGCGTCGGTCCGGCAGTAATTAGCGATGCACGCGCACCAAGACGCGATCGAGCCCCCGAGACGCACGCCGGAGACACGGCTGGGCCCTGCGTGCGTCTCACTCCCTGGGTTGGGGGACCAAGTCCTCCGATCGCGGACCGCGATCAAAACCAGCAACGCCGGTGACAGCCAATCAGTCTTCACGGGACACGGCCTAGAGCGCAACACGCTCTCGGAAAACAGGGGAAAAGTAAGAGACGGTAAGGTGTGGGGCAAAGAGAACGGAGCAGCGCTCCGAGGGAATGAACAACGATCGCGCCACAAAACACCAAGCGTGCACAAGGGCACAAAGAAAAAACACCTCTACTATACAGCAAATAAGCAAACTGTCATAAATATGCAATAATGTAATAATCAAACATCAAAGTGCAAGGTATGCAAAATAGAGATATATAAACAAAAGGAATCCATCTGGGGTGGCTGAAAGTGTTCTCTATTGTGATAGGGAGCACTTAGTGTTTTTAAAATACCCCTCACACACCAAAAGGACCCTTGGTGTCATGCTTCATCATTGGGGTCTTCGCACCCCTCTACGGGATGCGGCGTGCTGCGACCTACGACTACGCGGGAGCACTTTAATCAATGACTATGGCCCAGATGCATCAAACAAAAATCCGCTCGCAAAGGGGCAGATTCTCAGAATCTGCCCCTTGGCGACCGGTATTTTTGCATTTGGGATGCATCATCCCAAATGCAAAAATCGCAAATTGAGAATTCGCTAAATTGCAATTATTTGCATTTAAGGAATCTCAAATTGAGATTCCTTAAATGCAATGCATGAAAGTTTTAAAAATAGCGAATTCGCTAATAGGGCACCCAAATTACCATGAAGTACAACTTCATGGTAATTTGCAAAAACTGTGTAAAAATGCACTAAAGTGCATTTTTCATAGTTTCATGTTGCGCACACACATGCCCTAAGGGCATGTGTGTGCGCAACATATGTGCACAGATCAATTTCAGGGGTGCAACAGGGTGTCCTTTGGACACCCCTGCACCCTTGAAATCGCAATCTCAATTTGCAATTCGCAAAATGAGATTGTCTCCCCATTCATTCCTATGGGCCTCTAGGCCCATAGGAATGAATGGGGAGGTATTCCTTAATTGCGACTCGCAATTTGCGAGTCGCAATTAAGGAATTCTAAGAAATCGCTATTTTTTTAGAGATTTCTTGATGCATTCCATTTTGCTGTTCCTTAATAGCGAATCGGTATTTTTCGCTATTAAGGAATCGCAAAATGGGTTGTTGATGCATCTCGGGGTTTTACTGAGTGATTGGTGGGGTGAGTGAGATTAAAAAGTGCCTGGCTCGTGGGGTGAAACTAAAAAACTTTTATTCGGCCCCCGGGCTGGTACTATTAAAATGGTGAAGTGCGAGGTGTTGATGTTGTGTTAATGTACATCACCTCTTGTGTGCGTCGACATGTTTCGGAGATCAACTCCTTCTTCAGGACGGGGTGCACAAATTCCCCACCTTACTCACGTTTCACTGTATAAAATTTGTGTAGAGATTTAGAAAAAAATATTAATAGGCTACAATGTGCCTACAGGGATAATATTAGTAATTGGCTATTTGCTTTACCTAAGGAAAAAGAAAGAAAAAAAGTGGAAAGAACATCAATAATGCCCTCGGCGACATTCTAGCAGGTGCAATCACCTAGAAAAAACGTCATGCAGGTTGTGCTCTCTATGTAGTTATGGTCTGACTACTAGTGACGATTAACCCTGCAAAAAAAGGGTTAATCGTTACTAGTAGTCAGACCACAACATCACTCAGCGCCACCACATCACTCAGCACCACCACAGCATCACTCGTCGCCGCCACAGCATCACTCGTCGCCACCACAGCATCACTCGTCGCCGCCACAACATCACTCAGCGCCACCACAACATCACTCGTCGCCGCCACAACATCACTCAGCACCACCACCGCATCACTCTGCGCAACCATTCAACAACACCTGGTTCGAATAGGTTCTCTCAATGTTTCAAGCTTTATTACAAATGTCACAAAAAGATGTTAATATTTCACTTCTGTTCTTGGATTTTAGTCACAATCAAATCAACTGAACATAATCTTCACAAAAGTTATTTACAAAACTTTAAGCTATTGCCATTATAAATTACAATAACTTTTATTTAAGTATTAATTATTGAAAAAAATGTAAAAGCAATTGTTATTTGTAATATCAATACAGCTAAGTCACGTAAATACAAAACATGTTGCATTATAAATGCTATAGGTGTCACATTTGCGAAAGTTATAACTATTGGCATTGTAAATGGCAAAGCTATTAATTTCGCTATTTTCCAAACCAACACACAAATAAAATAATTGTCATTTACAATATTAATAGCTCAAACTTTCCTGATGCGAGGCCTATTGCATTGCAAATGCTTGTTTACGTATGTAGTTTTACTTTCATTGGCTGCTGTGAGTTCAGTAAAGAAATTGAGGCAGCAGAATCAGAAGCCTCCGGTCCGGATATAGAATGAGAAGCCCCCCTTTAATTCCAAGGGCGGGGCGGGCCATCGCAGTTTAGGGGGGGGGGGGGAGGGGGGGGTGAGTGGGGGGGGGGCAGTGGCCTCTGCCTCTTCTCCGTAATAGTTGTCTGTTTAGGAAGTGATTGGCGTGCTGGGGTCTGGGGGAGGGGCCACCACAGAATGTTCCAGTTTGTTTGGGTTCTGCGTCATTGGAGCCCAGGACGCATGGTCTGGTCGTAGGATTCCTGGAGGTGGAGCCCCCCCCCCCCCCAGTGCTGACATTTAACTGATGCGCGGCCGAGGGGGTGGGGGGTCAATGCACCTGCTGCTGAGGCCCGTGTGGGAGCTGCAGGTCACGTGGTGCATTCAGTCCCAGCTTTCTTTCCCAGGCAAATTCCGCCGTCAAAGTCCAGTTGATAACTCATCGGGTTCAGCGCATGCTGCAGAGACATGGGTCGATGCCAGCTCCGTGCTCCTGTGCTTTAACCATCCCCGGCAGAATGAGCCCCCCAGCCACGCACTGTTATAGCGCCTCGAAGCGCACGCATTCAGGTTTGTGCACAAGGCGCGCTGATAGAGGTTCGGGGCTTAGGACAGGGGGGTGACTGCCTCCAAGCGAGGGGTGAGGGGGGGGCGCTGGACCGCACAGCTGTCACGGGAGGGCCAGGGTGGGGCCCACAATTCCCCCCTTACCCCCAGCATCATCCCCGGCTGCAAACCATAGACACAAGCAGCAAAGAGCGTTCATCCATCACTGACGCGCAGTAGAGGCCTGGCACCGGGGGCTGGCACCGGGGGCTGGCACCGGGGGCAGGGAGGGCCCCTCTGCTCACACCCCGGGGGCAGGGAGGGCCCCTCTGCTCAGACACACATGTGCTCCAATGAGGGGGTGGGGGGTGGGCTGACTCCTGGAGGGTGGTCTGGGGCCTGATGCAAGGTGCTCCTTTACCGGTCTGCCTATATGCGGCGCTATCTCTGCCCTCAGGAAGAGGGGTCCAGAGAGAGGGGCGGGGGCTGGGGGACGACCCCTCTGTGATTGTCTGGAGTGCCAGGCGTCGGGCAGGTCTGCCAGGCGTCCGGCTGGCACCCCTGGCACCAGGTCCGATGCACTCCTTCCAGCGGCGCCAGGCGGGTACATGCACCTGCTGCTGTCTGAGCTCCAAAGGCTGCCCTCGCCTCTAGATGTGGCGATGAGGGCAGAGAGGCTGCCGCGATGGGCGGTCACTGCTGATCCCTGGGTAACTGCGCAGCGATATTCAGGGGGTTCAACTGCGGAGGGGGCGCTGTGCACTTTGGGGGGATTTTAAAACTGCGCCTCTCTACATTCAAGAGTTACCCGGATCTTTCATCTCCAGGGGGCCGGGCCGGGTCTTTCATCACCAGGGGGCGGGGCCGGGTCTCATCACCAGGGGGCCGGTCCGGGTCTCATCCCCAGGGGGCCGGGCCGGGTCTCATCCCCAGGGGGCCGGGCCGGGTCTCATCCCCAGGGGGCGGGGCCGGGTCTTTCATCACCAGGGGGTTGGGCCGGGTCTCATCCCCAGGGGGCGGGGCCGGGTCTTTCATCACCAGGGGGTTGGGCCGGGTCTCATCACCAGGGGGCGGGGCCGGGTCTCATCACCAGGGGGCGGGGCCGGGTCTTTCATCCCCAGGGGGCGGGGCCGGGTCTTTCATCACCAGGGGGTCGGGCCGGGTCTCATCCCCAGGGGGCGGGCCGGGTCTTTCATCCCCAGGGGGCGGGGCCGGGTCTCATCACCAGGGGGCGGGGCCGGGTCTCATCACCAGGGGGCGGGGCCGGGTGTTTCATCCCCAGGGGGCGGGGCCGGGTCTCATCACCAGGGGGCGGGGCCGGGTCTTTCATCACCAGGGGGCGGGGCCGGGTCTCATCCCCAGGGGGCCGGGCCGGGTCTCATCACCAGGGGGCGGGGCCGGGTCTCATCACCGGGGGGCGGGGCCGGGTCTCATCACCGGGGGGCGGGGCCGGGTCTCATCACCGGGGGCCGGGCCGGGTCTTTCATCACCAGGGGGCGGGGCCGGGTCTCATCCCCAGGGGGCGGGGCCGGGTCTTTCATCACCAGGGGGCGGGGCCGGGTCTCATCCCCAGGGGGCGGGGCCGGGTCTCATCCCCAGGGGGCGGGGCCGGGTCTCATCCCCAGGGGGCCGGGCCGGGTCTTTCATCACCAGGGGGCGGGGCTGGGTCTCATCCCCAGGGGGCGGGGCCGGGTCTTTCATCCCCAGGGGGCGGGGCCGGGTCTCATCCCCAGGGGGCGGGCCGGGTCTTTCATCCCCAGGGGGCGGGGCCGGGTCTCATCACCAGGGGGCGGGGCCGGGTCTCATCACCAGGGGGCGGGGCCGGGTGTTTCATCCCCAGGGGGCGGGGCCGGGTCTCATCACCAGGGGGCGGGGCCGGGTCTCATCCCCAGGGGGCGGGGCCGGGTCTCATCCCCAGGGGGCGGGGCCGGGTCTTTCATCACCAGGGGGCGGGGCCGGGTCTCATCCCCAGGGGGCGGGGCCGGGTCTCATCCCCAGGGGGCGGGGCCGGGTCTCATCCCCAGGGGGCGGGGCCGGGTCTCATCCCCAGGGGGCCGGGCCGGGTCTTTCATCACCAGGGGGCGGGGCCGGGTCTCATCCCCAGGGGGCGGGGCCGGGTCTTTCATCCCCAGGGGGCGGGGCCGGGTCTTTCATCCCCAGGGGGCGGGGCCGGGTCTTTCATCACCAGGGGGCGGGGCCGGGTCTCATCCCCAGGGGGCGGGGCCGGGTCTTTCATCCCCAGGGGGCGGGGCCGGGTCTTTCATCCCCAGGGGGCGGGGCCGGGTCTTTCATCACCAGGGGGCGGGGCCGGGTCTCATCCCCAGGGGGCGGGGCCGGGTCTTTCATCCCCAGGGGGCGGGGCCGGGTCTTTCATCCCCAGGGGGCGGGGCCGGGTCTTTCATCCCCAGGGGGCGGGGCCGGGTCTTTCATCCCCAGGGGGCGGGGCCGGGTCTTTCATCACCAGGGGGCGGGGCCGGGTCTCATCCCCAGGGGGCGGGGCCGGGTCTCATCCCCAGGGGGCCGGGCCGGGTCTTTCATCACCAGGGGGCGGGGCCGGGTCTCATCCCCAGGGGGCGGGGCCGGGTCTTTCATCCCCAGGGGGCGGGGCCGGGTCTTTCATCCCCAGGGGGCGGGGCCGGGTCTTTCATCACCAGGGGGCGGGGCCGGGTCTCATCCCCAGGGGGCGGGGCCGGGTCTTTCATCCCCAGGGGGCGGGGCCGGGTCTTTCATCCCCAGGGGGCGGGGCCGGGTCTTTCATCCCCAGGGGGCCGGGCCGGGTCTTTCATCCCCAGGGGGCCGGGCCGGGTCTCATCACCAGGGGTCTTTCTGCCCCTGCCAGTTCATTTCATGCTTTTACAAAACACACGAGACCCCCTGGCGTGCCAATCGTTGTTTGACAATTTAGTGAAGTTTAAACAAGGATTTCCCAGGAGAGGGGGTTCTCTCCAACATTAAAGTGGCCGGCCTCCTCCTGCGCAGACTTACACCAGCCTCAAGTGTGCCCGGGGTCAGGTGGCCTCACCTCGCCCTACCACCGGAAGCACAGGGTAGAGTGCAGGGTCTTCAAACTGTGAGGCGGGAGCCCCAGGGGGGCCGTGGAGCGATGCAAAGGGGGTCCCGCCTTCCCAGTCACACAGGGCTTCAGACCCCTGTCTCAGCCCGGGCTGCTGCAGTGAAACTCGCTCTGCTGGGCAGTGTTTGGAGTCCGAGCTCCAGCACCCTTCAGAGTTCTTCACAGGTCTTTAAAGACCGTTTGCATATTGACATGCCTTTGTAAACTGGTTACAGAGGCGAAGTTTTATTCTAGTTCCAGTGCCCCCGGGGCCCCCACTCTGCCTAGTCCTAACATTTGTACAAAGCATGTGACCATGCAGAGCTACACACCAAATAGATTAAGTAACGTTTTGCTTACTGTATATTAAACAGTACATTATTTGTTTTGTGATTTTGCTTTTATTTAAGTACACTTGATTGAAAGCAGTTGGTGTGGAGCTCAATTTACAACTATTCATGAAAAAGCCATACCAATCAATTTTATTTGATAGAAATTAGATCGAGCTACAGTGAGTCTAAAATAAAATATGCCTTGAAGCTGCGTACAAACTACAGTTATTTTGGCCCATAGGAATGCATGGGGAGTTATTCCTTATTTGCGATTAGCAATTTGCTACTCGCAAATAAGGATTGTGTAGGAATCGCTATTTATTTAGCAATTCCTACATGAATCCCGTTTTGCAAGTCCTTAATAGCGATTCCTTATGAATCGCTATTAGGGGCTCGCAAAACGGGAGATTGATGAATCAGGCTCATAGAGGCCTCGATTGAATTCAAAATACTTGACAGTACCTACAAAGACCCAGAATGCCGTACCTGCAGGGAAAAAACACCCACTGCCAATTTGACAGTCTACTGTTGGGCCAGATTTTTTTTCCCGGTTGAGACGAAAGCGAACGTTGAAACCAGGCGGTGGCAGATTCAGGTGTCACGCCGAGACATTCATTACAGCGAGGGGAGCCTATATTGTTTCTACGTTGCAAACACGAGTAATTTACTTCCAAGGTGCTGGCGCTCAGGCGCACTAAGAATCATGGCGGAATAGAAGGTTCTTGACCCAAAAAAATCTGGTGGAATATTACACTTTGGTCTATGAATCTGAAGCAGCCCACGTTGGTTTGTTTTGTTTGAACTTGTGGTTGTTGGTCCTGATGAGAACCCCCATAGTGTTCGGGGTTTGAAACGCGTCGACCTCTGTTAATGACCTGTGTTATTACCACTCCCGATCAAACTGTATTTATGGTGTGATTACGATCTTTTGTTACATTGTGAAAAATTGCAGTGATAAAATTGTTAAGTTGTTTTTGCCATTCGGTATGCAAAAAATCTGTAGAACAACGTTGCCAGGGTAGTGGTCAAGCCACTTTTCATACAAAGTACACTGGCCCGTAAGGATTTTCGTTGTCTGTGTTGAGTGTAGTGACGTGTGTTTATGTGGATGTGTGGGTACGATTGAATAATTAGGTGTGAGTACGAGCGAAAAGAGGTAAGTGTATTTATTTGCTGACATTTGTTTCTATATATCCCCTATTTATGCCTTAACTGAAAACAGTCTTGAAATTTTTTTTTTTAATATTAAAAATAAAAGCTAATAATAAGCTTGGTTTGGTTTCCTTGCACCTATCAGTCATTAGTATTTGATTTGGTTATCAGTATTGGCAGCTTGGTTGGTGTACAGAGAAGATTTTTTTTCCCAGCACCAAATATAAATGAAATCAAGAGTGGGTGGGTTATGGAATTGTCTCTCCACCAACATTGGTAGCGGTCCCAACCTGCTGGAATTCAGGGCAACACTAAAAGCTCATCTGTTAAACCCAAACATGCTTGACTCAAGATTCAATGGAGGAAATGAATGCTGTGTGGTCCCGCCTCAACACAACACCAACGTTGTTCCACCATAAAATATGTTTACAGAATATTATCCATAGCATGATGTGTAATCTGCTAATGTCCAAATCATCCCTCTCAGTAGAAAATAGAAACAATTGAGCCACTAGTGATTTACTAAGAACAGTCAACTTTAGTATTTCTGGAGGGGTCAGTTTTAGTGCACAGACCGCATATGTGGGCTACTTGCCGTGACAATTTTGCACACAGCCTGTGACATCAGAAATCTTACAAAAATTTCCGTTCCTCCACAGATAAAGCATTGTACACAGCTTTTGCAGGACACTGAGCTATAAACAAGATCTGTTGAGAAGCACCATAGGCGATACCAAATCTTTTACGTAATGATTAGACTTCATTCCACATTCTTACTATTACTGCTACTACTCCTGTAGTTCACCACACAAAGATCTTAGCGTAAAGATATGCCTCACATTTTTTGCCGACTGGGCCAGAGAGCCCATGAGATAAATGCAGAGACTGTTAGAGATGAGGGCAGTGAAAAGACAGAATGGCAAGAGGTGATTAAAGGTGAAGTGAGATGTTGAATGGAGAGCGTTCAGAAGTTGTAACAAGGGTTGGAACAAAATGGCCGGCAAAGTGAGAGAGGGATCCAGGGTTAGGAGAGGAGAGAGGGATGGATGGAGGGGAGGGGGTGAGAGGAAAGCGGCAAGGGTAAACTGCTTTACTCTGCACAAAACCACCAGGGTTTTAAGAGACCCCTGCTTCTGCCAGGGCCAGGTGAGCTTCTAATGTGGCAGCACGTATTCCTGCGGAGTGGAAGGCCCTTCACAAAGGTTGACTGGAAATCTTTGTGATGTTAATTGATGTATTTTGGTTATAAACAAGTACTCATGGGGTGAAATCTTTCCTCAGTGTTACTGTTTGTAAAAAATGTCAAAATAATGAAGCAATGCCATCCTAAAATACGCGGCATCACATAACATCACTTACATTTTCTTCCCACACAATTTGGTCAAGCCTGTCGTGTAATTTGGTCCTCACCTGCCTCATAATTCCTGTAGCTCTGTCTGCAGGTTTAGAAAGTTTTGTCAGGAGGGGGTCCTTACGCCTCAAAATGTTGACAGGGGGGTCTCGGCATCCAAACGTTTGAAGACCTCACCCTACCACCGGAAGCACAGTGTAGAGCTACCCCAGTGGTAAGAAGCGCAACAGAAGTGGTACCGCTGAGTTTAGCAGCAGAACAGAGCAATTACGGAGGGAGACGTTGTGGTTTATTGAAAGCAGGCTAATAAATAAATATATCTCCCAAAAAAATGCTTTAAATAATTTAATAGTAATTAACGTTTGTGGATTTAGGGGCATATGTATAAGGCCCTTTTCCCGTTCGCAAATTGGCCAATACTCAGAACGGGAAAAGGCCTATTTTGCGATTGCATTTAAGGAATCGCAAATTGCGATTCCTTAAATGCGATGTAGAAAGCACCCAAGTTGTGCGAATTTGGCATAAGAAATCGCAAATTAACACCAACTTACAGCTGGTGTTAATTTGCGAATTCTGTAAAAAAAAACACTTTTTTCAAAGTGCCATGAGGCACACATACATGCCCTTATGTGCACCGCATGTGCACACATGCACATTACAAGGGTGCAACAGGGTGTCCTTTTGGAACCCTTGCACCCTTGAAATTGTGTGCTCGCAAACTGCGCACGCAATTCCCATTCATTCCTATAGGCCTCTTGGCCCATAGGAATGCGAAGGAATTGCAAAAAAATTGTGAATTTTTATTTACATATCGTTTTGCGATTCTCAAATAGCGATTCTCTAAAAATCACTACTTGAGAATCGCAAATGCATTCTTTCATACATATGCCCCATAGGGCCATATGTATCAAACTCTGATTTTGCGATTCTCAAATTGCGATTTTTTGCGAATCGCTATTTGAGAATAGCAAAACGCTATGTATGTAGGATTTGCAAATAATTTTGCGAATCCTACATATTCCTTAATTGCGAATTGCGAATTGCGATTCGCAATTAAGGAACACCTTCCCATTCATTCCTATGGGCCTTAAGGCCCATAGGAATGAATGGGAAGACATTCTCAATTTGCGATTCTCAATTAGAGAATTGCAAATTGAGATTGCAATTTCAAGGGTGCCAGGGTGTCAAAAGGACACCCTGTTGCACCCCTGAAATGTGCATGTGCGCCACATGGCACTGACAGCACCGAGCTCTTGAGGCGGAAAGCCGGGAGCGAGAACCATTTTAAACTTGTATTTTTACAAATTGTACCTGAAAGTCACTTGTATATTGTCTGCCACTACCTACCCACTTCGCTTCCTCAGTTCTGGTCGCGCAGCGGATTTAGCGCTGCCGCGGCCCCTCAAACAAAACATCTCTTGCCGCCATCCCGGCCCCTTTTTCAGAGGCCACGCTCCCCGGCCGCCGCCCCACGTGTCCATAAATTGTGTGCATCTTCCGGAAGTGCAGCGGACGAGCGCAGCGGGCACGCCGTATGCGCGCCGAAGGCGCGCCAAAGGTATGCCCGTCTGCGCCCCTCCGCGGCCGACCGGGCCTAGGGGCTTTCCATCATGCCCAGACTGTTCAATATTCACCTGCACAGCTTTACAATCTCCAAGGACCGTGGCCTTTGGATGACTCTGTGACTTTGCACATTGGCAAACTGGGATTGACGGCTTCGTGCCCTCTCCCCTCTCTCCCGCTCTTATCCTCCCTCCCTTTCCTCCCCTCTGACCCTCCTCCCGTTCCCCCTGCCCCCCCTGTGCCTACCACCCTATCCGTTTATTATCTCAACACCAGGTCAGCAGTTAAGCATTGCCATGAACTATTTGTGTTATTGGACCCGCACAAACCAGACCTCTTATTTCTTACAGAGACTTGGTTCGATGACCACTCCCTTCCCTCCCTGCTAGCTACCCTTCCCGCTGCATACTATGCTCTGAGCACCGATCGTCCCTCCGGCAAGTCTGGAGGTGGCGTTGCCCTGATCGCCCGTAGAGAATTCTCTTTTCAGTCTTTAACCTTTTCCTCCATTGGATCATCTGACTTTTTAGTCGTCCATTCATCATCTTTTAGAGTCCCGCTTACCTGCTTGCTCATGTACCGTCCCCCCAACCCTCTCAACTTTTCCTCCCCGGTTTCCAAGATCTAGTGGCCACCCTTGCGGTCAATAACTCCTCCATATTGGTTTTAGGAGATTTCAACTTCTTGCCCTCCGACCCCGCAGAATGCTCAACCTCTAAAGAATTCTCGGATACCCTTCGTTCCCTTAACTTTGACTCCAACGTTCACTCCCCCACCCACAATCAGGGTCACATCCTTGATCAGATTTGGTCTCTCAACTGCCCTATAGTTTCCCTGTCTATCTCCCCTTGCACTTGGTCTGATCACTTCCTGATATCCTTCTCCCTGCACCTTAACCCAGCCACCAAGCCTCTTCTTCCCAGAAACACCTGGGCGCACTCTTGGAGCAAGGTGGATGTGGCTGCTCTTTCTGCTACACTCTCCGCATCCAGCCCGGACCTAGACGGCCTGTCATCTTCCGCACAAGCCGACTCTATAAATTCCTGGCTCCTGTCGGGCTGTGATTCTGTCGCCCCCCTCAGGCGGGTGTCCTCCAGACGTCTGAATGACGCAAACCGCTGGTTCAACGAGGATCTCAAGGCCCTGAAACTCTCAGTACGCCATGCAGAGCGGGCCTGGAGGCGTGATTACTGCCCCAATCTTAAAACCCAGTATTCCGCCCTCCTGTCCCAATATAAAAAAGCAATTCTGGCCACGAAGACTGCCTACTTCTCCTCAAAAATTCTGGCTGCCGAAAATCAGACTAGAGAAATCTTCTCCATTGTACACGATCTTGCCTACTCCGACAGAGCCACCCTTAAACCCTCTCCCTCCCAGGATTTATGCGACTCCCTTAACACCTATTTCCTAGATAAAATTCCTAACATCAAAGCAAACATCCCCCCCCTTCTTATGTCGACCCCCAGTGTCCGTTAGTCGAGGCACGCCCCGACTCTCTCCCCCTTTTGACAGAGGAGGCCTTTCTCTCCCTCCTCCCTATGGTCAAATCAGGCTCACCTCTGGACCCCTGTCCCCCTCACATCCTCAGACATATCTACTCCACCTGTGTTCAGCCCCCTCTCAAACTTCTCAACAGCTCACTGTCTCAGGGCATTGTTATTCAACCCTTAAAAACAGCCACCATTTTGCCCATCCTAAAAAAACCTGGAGCCGACCCCTCCGCTCTTGTCAATTACCGCCCTATTTCATTACTGCCCTTTCTAGGGAAGGTACTGGAGCGCCATGTTACCCGAACGCTCAGTACCTTTGTGGAGGAGAACGGGGTATTAGCCCCCCGGCAGGCTGGCTTCCGCCCCGCACACTCTACGGAGTCCGTGGTGCTATCGGTCTTTGACAACCTCAGAGAGGGTATGGACACCAACCATCCCCAGGCCTTGGTCCTCCTCGACCTCTCCGCCGCCTTTGACACGGTTGATCACTCCATCTTACTCTCTCGTGTCAGGGCGGCGGGGATCGGAGGTTCGGCCCTGGTCTGGCTGTCCTCCTTCCTGAGGGACCGCATAAAGGCAGTACGCCTGGGTGACTTCTCGGCGGACTTCCGGAAAGTTCCTTGCGGGGTCCCCCAGGGGTCCTCCCTCTCCCCCCTTTTATTTAATTTGTACGTCGCCCCTCTCATTTTCGCCCTTCAGCAAATGGAAGTCACCGTTTACAACTACACGGATGACCTGCAGCTTATTTTCACCTTGTCTCCATCCTCTGAGTCCATGGCGATGTTCCAGTCTATTATGATCTACAACCACCTGAAGTTAAATCCAGACAAAACTGAGCTGGTTCTGACAGGTGGTTGCTCCAGTCCCTGGACCTCTCTCTTTTGGCCCCACTGCCTAGGTCCCCCCCCCTCACCTTCTTCCTCTGTGAGAACATTGGGGATCAAGCTGAATAACCAACTCACCCTGCACTCCCAGGTCATCTCGGTGGTGTCCTCTTCCTTTCTTTCACTTCGCACCATCCGCAAAGTCTCCCGTTTTTTTTCCTTCTCTGCCTTAAAACTCATTGTCCTGGCGATGATAATCTCCCGCTTGGACTACGGAAATGCTCTATACTGTGTCATGCCCGCCTATAGCATGCGACGATTACAGCTGGTCCAAAACCATGCTGCCCGCCTGGTTTACAACTTGGCCAAATTCCATCATGTTACGCCTCTCCTCAAGTCCTTGCACTGGCTCCCTATTCGAGAACGAGCTCAGTTCAAGATGGGATGTATCACCTTTCAAGCCCGGGTCGGCACTGCCCCCGCTTTTATTTCCTCGGAAATCAAAGCATACCCCCCCCGTTAGGGAACTACGCTCATCTTCCCAACAGCTGTTGGCAGTCCCACTCTAAAAGTGGGGGGGCATGAAGTTCTCCACTCTCGCCCCTGCCTTTTGGAACTCCCTCCCCGCCCAACTGAGATCTTCCACTCAATACTCGCACTTCCGAAAGGCGCTTAAAACCTTTCTCTTTTCACAAGCCTTCCTATCATAACTGCCCTATTCTTCTCATTTTCCCCGATTTCCCTACCCTCATGGGCTCAGTACCTCATAGCGCCATGAAACCGCCAGGTGTACGCGCGCTTTACAAATGTTTTGAACTCAAACTCAACTTTGAAAAATGCAAAAAAGTGAATTTTTCACAGAAATGGCAAATTACCACCAACTTGAAGTTGTTAGTAATTTGCGATTCCTTAAGGCGAAATTGCACTTTTTCTGTGCTTCTTACATTGCATTTCAGGAATAGCAATTTGTGATTCCTTAAATGCAATCGCAAAATAGGGAATCACAAATTCTGCAATTCCGTATTTCGTAAGGCAGTTTTTCTTTCATACATACCACTGGCCCAATTGCGATCGCAAACGCCGAGATTCTGCGAATTACGACGTTTGCGATCGCAATTTGGAATTATACATATAGCCCTTAGACCCTTGTGTGGAAAAAAAGATTTAAATGTATTTCTGTTTCAAAGTTGTGTCACCAGCATAACAGATTTGCTAATGCTGTTAGGCCTGCGCATGTCGAACACTGATGAATTGAACTTTACACGTCAGCAAAATATTTCTGTAATCAAAGGTTTGAGGAGAGCATTTGGCAAGAGGCCCGCCCTGCCTCCCCGCCACAGCAAAGCAAGCAGGTGTATTGGAAACAAACAAAGCGCATGTGTCCGAAGCAGCCTGCTGCAGGTGGAACACGCACGTGTCACCTGGATCAGTCTCTGACTGCCAGTATGCGACCTGTCAGTGTCATTACCGCAAGGTGTCAATCCACAGCACAGACTGGTGACACCTCCTGCTTTTAGGTTTAAAGTATTTTATTGCAGTTTTGAAAACAATACAAACAAATGAATACAGTCGTCCCGAAGAGGTAGCGCGAAGCTTCGCTATGCAGGAGCGCAAACAGCGTGCAAGGCTCTGCTATCGTGATGTCCCTCAGAGCACTGTGCTGGGTGCGCATGCGGCAACAACACACCTCCTGCTTTTAAAGCCAGACAAGAGTTAAACACTGCCTAGCTCGTGTTGTCCCTCTTCGGTGTTTAGTAGCCTGTGCGCCTTTGCCTGCCTGGTGTGATGCTTGCATTTTGATATCCTGGGCTGAATGGGCATGATGCGGAGGCTGTGTGGGCGCTTTGGAGCTTTCACGGAGACTGGGCGTTACGAACAGCGTATCATTAATTAAAGTGAGCCTGGACATTTTCAGGAGCAGAGTATATGTAAATTCACTCAAAAAACCATAGGTTTCAGGTCTTATATAGTTAGGAATTAGCGTTTAAAAAACCTTTAAAATTCACTCAAAAAACTATAAGTTTTAGGGGTGTTATAGTTAGCTGGACATTTCACTCATACAAAACCATTGAAATTGCTCCTACTAACTATATCTCGCGCGCCCGCAATCCACTGCTGATGATGTCACATATTACATCATTCATGACATGGTCAATGACATCACTGATGACATCTCAAATGACATCACTGATGGCTGATGACTGGCGCCTGCATAGTCCTGATGACACAAAGGCAAGCATATTAGACACTCATGCCTTCACTTGTTTATTAATGTGTTTAACCCCTTCAACGCTCATGACGCTGCAGTACATTGCACACACTGCTCCCTGCAGCGGCCAGCATAGAGATAGTTAATTCCTTAGCGCCTTGAGACCCTCTGGGTGAGTAGTGCGCTTTATAAATGCCTGAACTTGAACTTGAACTTGAACTTGTGGCTCATGGCCTCTCTAACAATCTACTTCTCTGCTCATACTCTATCTCTTGGCCTCTCTGCTGCGCTACATGGCCTCTCTGTCAATGTACTTCTCTGCTCTCCTCAATACTATCCACTTGGCCTCTCTGCTCCTTTACATGGCCTCTCTAACAATCTACTTCTCTGCTCATACTCTATCTCTTGGCCTCTCTGCTGCGCCTCAGGGCCTCTCTATCAATGTGCTTCCCTGCTCTCCTCGGGACCCATTCATTGGCCTCTCTGCTGCGCTACAGGGCCTCTCTATCAATGTGCTTCTCTGCTCTCCTCAGAACCCATTCATTGGCCTCTCTGCTGCGCTACAGGGCCTCTCTGTCAATGTGCTTCCCTGCTCTGCTCAGAACCCATTCATTGGCCTCTCTGCTGCGCTACAGGGCCTCTCTATCAATGTGCTTCCCTGCTCTCCTCAGAACCCATTCATTGGCCTCTCTGCTGCGCCACAGGGCCTCTCTATCAATGTGCTTCCCTGCTCTCCTCAGAACCCATTCATTGGCCTCTCTGCTGCGCTACATGGCCTCTCTATCAATGTGCCTCTCTGCTCTCCTCAGAACCCATTCATTGGCCTCTCTGCTGCGCTACAGGGCCTCTCTATCAATGTGCATCTCTGCTCTCCTCAGAACCCATTCATTGGCCTCTCTGCTGCGCTACATGGCCTCTCTATCAATGTGCTTCCCTGCTCTCCTCAGAACCCATTCATTGGCCTCTCTGCTGCACCACAGGGCCTCTCTATCAATGTGCATCTCTGCTCTCCTCAGAACCCATTCATTGGCCTCTCTGCTGCGCTACATGGCCTCTCTATCAATGTGCTTCTCTGCTCTCCTCAGAACCCATTCATTGGCCTCTCTGCTCCATTACAAGCCTCTCTAACCATCTACTTCTTTGCTCAGACTCTATTAACAATCTACTAAAACCAGTCCAAATGACCCTTATTGATGGTAGGTTTAAAGACAACCTTTACTGAAAGCTATCCTAGTGGTAGTTGTGGAGAGCAGCCTTCAGGCTAAGACTTAGAGGCGAGTTGAGCAACTTGTTTTACCAGTCTATAATCTCTTGAATGATCAAATGAAAAAGTACACCACACAAAGTATATATAAAATATATATGTATTTATTCTAAACACAACCCCTCTGGTCTCTTTATGAGGCTAGAGGTAACAGTACAATACAAGTACAATAATTAGCATACAATAAGTTGCACAATATACGTTATGCCCTAGGGGCCTCACAAACCATATACTAAAATAGTGGTATAAGAACCACGTGTGAGTTGGTAAGCAGGCCTAGGGCCTGTAGAACCGCTGGGGCTACCTAGAACCATCCAAGGTAAAGACGCAGGAGGCCCACAGGGGCGCGTGCAGTGTCTAACCACAGCCGCGAAAGGGCCCAAGGAGGTGAACTACGATGGAGCACTTTTAGACTAGGACACTTCGAGAGTCAAGACCCATGGGAGCACCGGAGTACTCGTGTTACCTCACCCAGGGAAGCCGGGTGCATAGGTGCCTTTTCGTTTCGGGTTTCGTCGTTGATTCCTATGGAGATCTGCAAAGAGGTGCTGCAGGCGACCAGAGGAAAAGTGTCCGGGTGGATCCAAGTGTGGATTGGAGATCTGAAGAACCTTAAGCAGAGGGGACAGAGTCTGGGTCACTTGCCAGTGACCAGGATGGCGAGGAGAAGATGCCAGTCGATGTCGGGTGACTTCAGCCACGAGGACCAGGAGGTGTCGACGACGACCAGGAGCTGGATTCGAGCTGTCCCACAAAGGATGTCGAGTACTGCAGCGTCGGTACCTGGATTGGACCCGACAAACCTTGGCAACAGCAACCCATTCAAGATGACAAGATTGGCTTCGGTGCAGACCAGCAAGGTCTGAGGGACTCACTCTTTGGAGAGGAGTCAGAGCACGTCTGGAGCAACCAGGAAAGCTCAAGAAACAAAGGATTGGCCTTCATGGAGCTCACTAGCCAATGGACTAGGAAATGCAAAGGGGCCTCAAGCTGCGGTGAAGAAAGGGGACTCACGGGTCACTCGTGGAGTGCTGGCCTCTGTACTTCGGTGCAAAAGATGCTTGGAGCACGGTCCTCAAATACCCCAATGCACAAGTTCGGGAAACTTAGGGAAGTAGGTGCAGTTGCAAAAATGCAGGATGTGCAGGAGTTCCGGTCCCACGTCTCTCATGTCTGCTACGGGTTTCAGCTTTGCTGGGAGTGCAGGTCAGCGTCAGAGATGTCTGCAAGTCCATGTCCTGTGTCACAGATTCTTCGGGATCCAGTGGGAGCCTCAAACATGCAGACCAGCAAAGATGCTTCTGGATCCTGTTTGAACAGGATGGTCACTCCTTGACCACAAGGGAGGTTTCTTCCATCTTCCAGTCGATATGGAATGTCGAAGGTCTAATATTTATGTATCAGAGTTTCGTCCAGGGTAATCTAAAGTCCTAGGGACTGGGATCCTATACTTATACCAAGTTTAAGGGCTGGACTAGCTTTAGGGTCCCACCTATGGGAGGACCTGGGGAGGGGGTGGTTTCACCCCTTTCCCTTTGTCCAGTTTCGTGCCAGAGCTGGGGGAGAGTGCCCCAGCAACCGGTTTGAACTGGGAAATGCATAGAGCACCTTGGGTGCCCGAGGCAGTGTCTGAAAAGCATTCACTGAATGCAACCCACCCTGCCCCAATACACTAAAACCTGTCTGGGGCTGTGAGGAAAAGTGTTCTTCTGATCGCCATAATTTGTATCAGGACTCCATTGCTTTTTCATTGCCATCTCGTGTCAAACACTTCTACATAACCCACCTGGTAATTTTCTGCTGATGCCTGAGGAAATTCTAAACTGACATGACAAAAACCATCTTGCAGCCTGCATTTCTGCCCAGGAACTGTCGCACACCCAACCCCCCTGTTCTTTGCAGGTCAACTGAAAGCCACAAGACACTCACACACTAAGTGAATGATTCATTTTCCATCTCCTGCTCCCAGCCTGATAAACATCCTTGACACCGTGATCGGGTTATCTGGACAATGGTCTGATTGCTGGGCCTTGATCAGACTGATTAAACAATGACCTGAAAGACCGGGCTTTGATCAAGGTGATTAAAAAATGACCTGAAAGAAAGAGCCCTGATCAAAGCAGAGTGGACAATGCTCTGTGTACCAAGCCCTTGACCAGGTCACCAACTACAAGCATCGCCTTGATCAAGCTATCAACTACAAACACTGCCCTGATTGGAAAATGGACTGACAGCCAGAAGAATGGTATGAGAAATGTTTAAAAGGCTTGTAAGCTACAGAGTAAAGTAGCAGCCTCCTTTGCCCTGTCTCTTGACTAGCTTGGGACTCTGTCCATAGCCCGGGCTATTGAATACATCTGGGTTCCTCCTGCAGACGAAAGGGGAGGGTAGTATTCCAAAGTGTTTGACACCAAACAAAACATGTTTTGATAAAGCCAAACCAACGTTAGCATTAACCGCAAGGATTATAATGCACTTAAGAGTATATGGTATGGCTATATCATAGAACAGCTATAAGGAGATATTTACGGAAGCTGCAGAGGGGCTCAGCTCATGCATGGGCACCCTCTCACACAATACCAAGCACTATGCCTCCAGGATTGTTAAGGTCTGCCATAAGACTTATAGGTTAGTATGTGTCTATATGTAAAGGTAGATACAGGTATACTGTATCTCAGTAAGGGGTGCTTACACCATCTTACCCAGGCAGCAGTAGCAGTCCTGTGATATCATTTTGAAAGGCTTCCCAGGGGTGGCACAATACATGCTGCAGCCGCTGGTAGGCCTAGGGTACACCTATGCCCTTGGTACCTAAGGTACCATATACAGGGGCTCACAAGGGTGACCCAGTAACCAATCAGGTATGTACCTAAGGTACAGGGTAGCAATTTAGAGAGAGAACAGCTGGGCTGTGGGTCTGATTGGCAGGCCCACAGCCACACTAAAGTCGAAAAACCAGAGAATCACAGAAAAAAGTGGGGGTAACCTTAGGAAGCAGACCCTACTCTCCTACACATGGTGCCTGCCTGGGCTCCAGTTTGTGCACTCTCTCCTGGAATGTAAATATTGCTTTTAATCTGTCTAAGCTACGAACATGATACTGAATAATCACACAACTGTTAAGTTACCTGCGCATATCCGTTATCTGGGTGCGCTCACTAACCGCCAAAGAGGGCCCCAGACAGCTCTCTCTCGCTCTCTCCCCGCGGCCCCTTCGCTCTCTTGCTCCCTCTCTCCCCCTGTCACTCTCTCTCTCCACACTCTTCTCCAGCTCCCTCTCTCCCCCTGTCAGTCACCCTCTCTCTCTCACTCACTCTCTCCCTGTCACTCTCTCTCTCCACTCTCTTCCCTCTCTTCTCTAGCTCCCTCTCTCCCCTGTCACTCTCTCTCTAGAGGCCAGGGAGGAGTCAGAAGCTCCCCATTAATTCCAAGGGGTGGGGGCAGGCCACTTCAGCTTCGGGGAAAGTAGTGGGGGTGTGGCAGTGGCCTCTGCCTCTTCCTGGAGAGATGCCTGCCAATAGTTGTCTGTTTAGGAAGTGATTGGTGTGCTGGGGTCTGGGGGAGGGGCCACCCCAGAATTTTCCAGTTTGTTTGGGTTCTGCGTCATTGGAGCCCAGCACCTGGTCTGGTCAGTAGGATTCCTGGAAGTAGAGGCCAGACACTGACCTGACCCCACTAATAATGATTGATGGCTGCAGCTTGCTTCAGTGCATCGCATTTATGTGAGTTTAAGCTATTGGCATTGTAAATGGCAATGCCTTTTATTTGTTTTTAAAAAGAAAACAGAAATAGCTCAAACTTGTGTCAATGCGAGACCTATTGCATTGCAAATGCTTGTTTCCTCTTGGGTAACACCTACCTCCTCCCTTCAAAAGAGCTGCCGTTGTTGACATTGAAATGATGCTCGGCAGAGGGGGATGGGGGGTCAATGCACCTGTTGCTAAGGCCGGTGTGGGAGCTGCAGGTCACGTGGTGCATTCAGTCCCAGCTGGGAAACAACCTTAACCACGAAGTTTTAATTACGAGTTACCTGAATCACGAAGTCAGAACCACGAACAATCCTTAACAACGACTTTCCAGAACCACGACTATTTTAAACAACGAACAAGCTTAGACTTCCAAGGCCTGACATTCCACATTCCCAAAAGTCCTTGCTCCAGAGAAACACTCTGCATGGTACGTCACTACCCTTCGCACCCCCTGACCTGACAAGCTCATTGACCCTGGCATGATTCACTCAGCACTGCAGCCATCAGGCAGGCGGGCTCTGAGGAGCACAGGGTCATGCAGTCAGCTTTCATCCTGCCAGCTTTGTAGCGAGGTCGGGAGGCACAGCGCTAATAGAAATGCTCGAGTCTCAGCCAAAAAGGGAAGATGGGAGGGGTGGGGAGTCTCCCCCCACAAATACAATGTTTAAATAATCTATTCTTAGAATTCTAATAAAAAAATGACAAACATAATGATTTAAAAAAAAAATATGGTGTCAATGTGTAATGAGCAATGTAAATATTTTTTCGTGGTTTAGGAACTCGTCATAAAAAAAGTAGTGGTTTGGGATTGATCGTTGTTTAGCCATCAGAAAAGCCTATTACCGGTCGGTAACAGCCGAAATTCGTTAATTTCGGCCGTTACCGACCGTTAATAGGCTTCCTACATCTGGCCCTAGGTGATTTGCCCAGAATCACAGGATGTGGACGCGACCCCGAGGCTCGAACCCTGGTTTCCAGCACCAAAGTTGGCAGTCTAACCGACGGTCCACGTCCATCAGTTCTCCATCGGCTGCAAACGAGAGGCCTTGGAAGTCCGCTCATTCGCTGCATTCGCTAGGCGAGACCTAATAACATCTGCCGGGCCTTTCACAGGCAGACTGCCAGCGAAAGGCCCGGCCGGTGAACTTCCTTCTAAATAATTAGTCAGGCACCGTGCACGCTTTCATTGAAGCAGCTAGCAAGCATAAGGCTTGACTCCCGTACTTTTGATCACCTTCCTGTGGTTAAGTCACATATTTGGTTGCTCGCCTCTATTACAAATTTTTCTGTAGGCGCTCGCTTGGTGGCTTAGCAGTGCCTGTGAGTATCGAGGACCCCAGTCTTTTATCACCAACAGTAGTCTAGTCTGCATATTTGCGTTTCTTCTGCCCGTATTTATTTCAAATCATGTAAAAGAAAAAATATAACTCTGGGGTCTATTAGCTGGAAACATTGGTCGAAGTGGGCAGGATCAGAAGGGAACGGCGTGCCCCTACTTCTTCCATTAACCCCTTGGCCGCGGCGGTAATTCCGCCGCAGCGCTAGGGGGGAGGTGGGCCGCGCGGCGCCGCCATGCTCGTGACAGAACCACTCCGTCACGAGCCGCGGTTGTGCTGTGCTTGTGACGGCCCGCCCGCCTAATAGAACGCTCAGCACAGGCACGAAATCAGCGCCGCACAGGCGCGGCGGCCAGGTCGTGACGGAACCATCCGTCACCAGCACAGCACCACCGTGGCTTGTGACGGAATGGTTCCGTCACGAGCATGCAAGGGGTTAAAAAGATTCTGTTCCCCTACTTTTTCTTTTCAAAACTATGTCCCAGGACTAGCAAAGTTATTCAGATAAGGCTCGGCTTGCTTTCGTGGACGTTCGGGGATGGGCAGAGAAGGAAAAGGACTATGTCTCTTCCTTACTGCCCAGAGAAGACACGGACAATGTCCTCTTCTTTTCTGTGCTGGCAGCTGCCCCCCCCCCTTCCTATAATTCCCTCTCTTTCTGTCTTGCTCCCCACTCACTGAAAACGTGACTTGAAGAAAGGGTTCGCAACCTCTCTTTCCTTCTTTCATTTAGTTGCTTCCCTGTGAAATGGATCCAAAAAAAGAACAAGCATTTGCAATGCAATAGGTCTCGCATTAGCAGTTTGAAGTTGTTGTTATTGTAAATGGCTTTGTTTTTTATCTATTTGTTTTTAAAAGCGTCCGTGGTGCATTATTTACTATAGTTTTATGTAGCACTATGTTCTAACGTTGTATTAGGGGCAAATTTACACATTCCGTGCTGCTTGACTCCCGCAGAATAGGAGCACGCAGCCAGCCCTGCTAGGGTTCAAACTTACAATCTGCAGCCTGCGAGGACGTTTCTCCAACAGATGTATAAACCCGCTGAGTTACCTCCTACCACCATCATGCGCTCTGGCAGAAGTTACGAGGGGCCAGTTGGGCTATAGCGCCCACACGAGTCGCGATGACCTTGAGGCGCTTTCACGCAAAGTACGCAAAGTCCCATCTTGAAAGAGAGATGTTAAAGCAAGTCAAGGGTCCATTATAGCGCTAAGACGCAGTGTACATCTGACTGAGGAGGCAAGCTAGTCCAGATGCATTAGGGGCGAATTTACACATTCCGTTCTGCTTGACTCCCGCAGAATAGGAGCATCAGCTGAGAGGCCACTATTTGAATGGGCACAATAACAAAGCTGTATTTAACTGCCTTCAGGACACCTCTATTTGGAGGGTTGCAGTTAGGTACTGTAACAATTCCCGCATCTCCATGATAGTCATTTTCCTGGCGGTGGGAGGACGGCGCGCAGCCAGCCCTGCTAAGGTTCAAACTCACACTCTGCAGCCTGCGAGGACGTTTCTCCAGCAGATGAGTTAACTCCTACTACCACCATCATGCACCCATGTGCATTATTGCAGTCGGCTCTCGTGCAAGTCTATGCTTAAGGCCTGCACTGAGCTGCTGACAAGCGGACACGGGTGATACTAATCAGCAAAAAGCAGAAGGGAAGTCATGAACAGGGCTGTGTTAATGACCGGCAACTGGCCGTGTGTCTCAGGGGGCGCGCTCTCAAGCCCCTCCATCCAATGACGAGGGAGGTCCGGCACACGTGAGGGGGCAGCCGGGACTGGCCAGGGGTGCCTCACAGGGGCAGTGATAAGGGCTCAGAGGTGGGAGGCGCTCACTGCACCCAAACAACGGGTTTGTTTTCATATCAAACTGGAGGGCAGGGTGGAGATGTTCTCTGCCTGTTGAGAGCCCTGGTCAGTGTTGCTAAAACACTGCAGCCTGGGCGGAAATATAAAAATAAACAAGGCGGTGGAAGAGGGAGAAAACCAGAAAGAACGAAGATGAGGGATGTGGGGAGGTTGGAGGTGAGGTGAAGGAAGGGACACGAAGGCAGCAAGGACGAGGGAAAGAAAGGGATGTGCAGAAGACAAGGATGCAACAAGGAGAAGCGTTAACAACTGAGGAGGCTGCAGGTGGGGGGGCGGGGGAGATACTCTCCCCTGCTACAGTGGCTGCCGGCCAGGGTGGGTGGGGGGAGAGCTGCACTCCGCGTGCCCCCTGCGCCTCCGCTCTCCGTGCCTGCTTCACAGCTGTGGTGAAGAATGTTCTTATCTGCCTGTTAAATAAACAAGCAGATAGGAAATCTCTACACAACAAGCAGCAAGTCAGGCCACGGTGTCCGGAGGGGCTGTCCGAAAAGCGGACAGGGTGGCACCCAGAAACACTCCTTTCCATTGGGAAGCCAGCGTTTATCATAAACGCTGACGCTACCCAATGGAAAAGGGGCGGGGCTTACAGTACCCTTTTAAAGTCTCGCGTGGGAGGAGCAGCGAAGCTGCCACACCCTGCAAGAGACATTGTTCTAAAAAGGGTCCTGTATGCCCCGCCCCTCCTTTCCATTGGGTAGCGTCAGCGTTTATTGTAAACGCTGGCTTCTGAATGGAAAGGAGTGTTTTCATGTGCCATCCTGTCCGCTTTTTAGACAGCCCCTCCAGACAACATGGCCTGCTTTACGGCTGTAGTAAGTAACTTTCTTATCAGTGAAGGGCTGATTTATTAACTACTCCTGCCAGGCACGGAGCTCACAGGCGCAGGGGTTCACGGGGAGGACAGAGGGATCCCGGCAGACTCTGTAGTCTTAAAAGAAGTAGAATTCCCTCCCTCTCCTCGCCACTCTCTCTGCTGTTCACCTCCCTCGAGGGTGCCTGCATCTCAGACACATTTTAAGTGAAGCTGAATTCACCATGTGTTTGGGCGCTACGGTGCCAAGCATGTAGAGGCGCAATAATGTTGCAAACAATAATAAAAAGTAGTAAACCCAATTCCAGCTGCTCTGCAAGCAAACAGCCAAACTGCGTACACTGCACATTTACTCTGTCCCCTCTGCTTTTAGGTTCTTCTCATCTTTGATCCAGGCTTGGATCACTCCGGACACTTCACATCTTCCCAGCAGCAGCACTTCTTCCCCAGCTTTCATTGAAAACTACGCAGCAACCTGACCCGACACCATTTGACACCTATGCACCCGGCTTCCCGGGATTAGGTAACTCGAGTACTCTGGCGCTCCCGAGGGTGTTTCGCCCTGGACACCTCTAAGTCCAAAAGGGTTTGCTTCTAGTCATCTCTTAAGTGTCCTTAAACTTTAACATTCTAACCGAGGACAGGGGGATTCTAGCAGACTGTGTAGTTTCTTGTTTCACACTTGTAACAACTGTTAACGGGAACCAGACCAGTGGCTCCACGGAAATACACATAATATTCCTCCCTCACCGACCAAAAGCACTCTCCATGTACACTTTATGTACTTTTCCTTCGTTTTAATAAAATGTTTCAAATGCGAAACTGCAACAAATAAACAAAACGAAGTAAAAAATGTTACACATTTAACTTATAGTACTTTTGCATAGTAAAAAGCGCACATATAAAACAACATACTGTACATTAAAAAAAATACAAAATATTTTTTTAAACGAGCCTTACCTTCCTATCGATTTGTGCTTCCTGGTCTCTGGTCACGTCAATAACAAGCACCAGAGGCATAGTATCAACGTTAGCAAATGCTATCATAAACAGCGTGCATCATAGTGACAAACACAAAATACAATCACCACAGTAAAATGCACAGTTTAGATATCCATTTTTTTTTTAATAACATGGGCGCCTTTTACATATGCCCTGGCACAGCCCTGCCAATGCTGTTCCTTGGCCCTCGCCCGCAACTACTCTTTAGGCAAAAAGAGGCTCGGTGAGAGGGTCAGAGGAGAGCAGAGAAGTCAGTAAATAAGCAAAGTATGGGCCACATGTAGGTAAATACTATTTACCTATTCTTAAATACCGAATCATACCGATTCGGTATTTAAGAATAGGTAAATAGTATGTAGGTAATTTTTCAGTAAATTTGACCAAATCTGTAAAATTCGGTATTTACCGAATCAGTATTTACCGATTCGGTATTTACCGATTCGGTAATTGCCATTCATTCCTATGGGCCTTGGAGGCCCATAGGAATGTCAATTACCGAATCTGTAAATACCGATTCAGTAAAAGGGGGAAACATTGAAGGGTGTCAGGGTGTCACTTTGACACCCTGTTGCACCCCTCAATTGTGTTTGGGTGCACATGTTGCAGACATACATGCTCTAAGGGCATGTATGTCTGCAACATGGCACTGTTGGAAAAGCAAAAAAAAATGCTTTTTCAAAGATTTTCATTATTTACCACCAACTTGTAGTTGGTGGTAAATAACGAATCCTTAACTGAGGAATGCACTTACTTGAGTGCTCCCTACATCCTGGATTCGGTAATTTACCGAATCGGTATGTTAAGAATTCGGTATTTTACCGAATCCTTAAATTGTCGATTCGGTAAAATACCGAATCCTACAAAAATGCCACCTACATCTAAAAGGCCCAATACCGGTCGGTAACAGCTGAAATTCGGTAATTTCGGCCGTTACCGACCGGTATTGGGCTACCTACATCTGGCCCTTTGGTTCTAGAGCCGGCTTTAGCGCTGTGGTGTCTGGTGCGAAAGTCAATTTAGGCGTCTGATGATCACCTCCTCGGATTCCAGGAGTACCGGTGGGTGAACGCGCCCCTCATCTCTCCATAGCCCCCTCTCTCATACATGTCATGTGTACCCCTCATCTCTCCATAGCCCCCTCTCTCATACATGCCATGTGCGCCCCTCATCTCTCCATAGCCCCCTCTCTCATACATGCCATGTGCGCCCCTCATCTCTCCATAGCCCCTCTCTCACATACATGTCATGTGTGCCCCTCATCTCTCCATAGCCCCTCTCTCACATACATGTCATGTGTGCCCCTCATCGCTCCATAGCCCCCTCTCTCACATACATGTCATGTGTACCCCTCATCTCTCCATAGCCCCTCTCTCACATACATGTCATGTGTACCCCTCATCTCTCCATAGCCCCCTCTCTCATACATGCCATGTGCGCCCCTCATCTCTCCATAGCCCCCTCTCGCATACATGTCATGTGCGCCCCTCGTCTCTCCATAGCCCCCTCTCACATACATGTCATGTGTACCCCTCATCTCTCCATAGCCCCTCTCTCACATACATGTCATGTGTGCCCCTCATCTCTCCATAGCCCCTCGCTCACATACATGTCATGTGTGCCCCTCATCTCTCCATAGCCCCTCTCTCACATACATGTCATGTGTGCCCCTCATCTCTCCATAGCCCCCTCTCTCACATACATGTCATGTGTGCCCCTCATCTCTCCATAGCCCCCTCTGTCACATACATGTAATGTATGCCCCTCATCTCTCCATAGCCCCTCTCTCACATACATGTCATGTGTGCCCCTCATCTCTCCATAGCCCCCTCTATCACATACATGTCAAGTGTGCCCCTCATCTCTCCATAGCCCCTCTCTCACATACATGTCATGTGTGCCCCTCATCTCTCCATAGCCCCTCTCCATCTCTCCATAGCCCCCTCTCTCACATACATGTCATGTGTGCCCCTCATCTCTTCATAGCCCCCTCTCTCACATACATGTCATGTGTGCCCCTCATCTCTCCATAGCCCCTCGCTCACATACATGTCATGTGTGCCCCTCATCTCTCCATAGCCCCTCTCTCACATACATGTCATGTGTGCCCCTCATCTCTCCATAGCCCCCTCTCTCACATACATGTCATGTGTGCCCCTCATCTCTCCATAGCCCCCTCTGTCACATACATGTAATGTATGCCCCTCATCTCTCCATAGCCCCTCTCTCACATACATGTCATGTGTACCCCTCATCTCTCCATAGCCCCCTCTATCACATACATGTCAAGTGTGCCCCTCATCTCTCCATAGCCCCTCTCTCACATACATGTCATGTGTGCCCCTCATCTCTCCATAGCCCCTCTCTCACATACATGTCATGTGTGCCCCTCATCTTTCCATAGCCCCCTCTATCACATACATGTCATGTGTGCCCCTCATCTCTCCATAGCCCCTCTCTCACATACATGTCATGTGTGCCCCTCATCTTTCCATAGCCCCCTCTCTCACATACATGTCATGTGTGCCCCTCATCTCGCCATAGCCCTCTCTCTCACATACATGTCATGTGTGCCCCTCATCTCTCCATAGCCCCTCTCTCACATACATGTCATGTGTGCCTCTCATCTCTCCATAGCCCCTCTCTCACATACATGTCATGTGTGCCCCTCATCTCTCCATAGCCCCTCTCTCACATACATGTCATGTGTGCCCCTCATCTTTCCATAGCCCTCTCTCACATACATGTCATGTGTGCCCCTCATCTCTCCATAGCCCCTCTCTCACATACATGTCATGTGTGCCCCTCATCTTTCCATAGCCCCCTCTCTCACATACATGTCATGTGTGCCCCTCATCTCGCCATAGCCCTCTCTCTCACATACATGTCATATGTGCCCCTCATCTCTCCATAGCCCCTCTCTCACATACATGTCGTGTGTGCCTCTCATCTCTCCATAGCCCCTCTCTCACATACATGTCATGTGTGCCCCTCATCTTTCCATAGCCCTCTCTCACATACATGTCATGTGTGCCCCTCATCTCTCCATAGCCCCTCTCTCACATACATGTCATGTGTGCCCCTCATCTTTCCATAGCCCCCTCTCTCACATACATGTCATGTGTGCCCCTCATCTCGCCATAGCCCTCTCTCTCACATACATGTCATGTGTGCCCCTCATCTCTCCATAGCCCCTCTCTCACATACATGTCATGTGTGCCCCTCATCTCTCCATAGCCCCTCTCTCACATACATGTCATGTGTGCCCCTCATCTCTCCATAGCCCCTCTCTCACATACATGTCATGTGTGCCCCTCATCTCTCCATAGCCCCTCTCTCACATACATGTCATGTGTGCCCCTCATCTTTCCATAGCCCCTCTCTCGCATACATGTCATGTGTGCCCCTCATCTCTCCATAGCCCCTCTCTCGCATACATGTCATGTGTGCCCCTCATCTTTCCATAGCCCCTCTCTCGCATACATGTCATGTGTGCCCCTCATCTCTCCATAGCCCCTCTCTCACATACATGTCATGTGTGCCCCTCATCTCGCCATAGCCCTCTCTCTCACATACATGTCATGTGTGCCCCTCATCTCTCCATAGCCCCTCTCTCACATACATGTCATGTGTGCCCCTCATCTCTCCATAGCCCCTCTCTCACATACATGTCATGTGTGCCCCTCATCTCTCCATAGCCCCTCTCTCACATACATGTCATGTGTGCCCCTCATCTCTTCATAGCCCCCTCTCTCACATACATGTCATGTGTGCCCCTCATCTCTCCATAGCCCCTCTCTCACATACATGTCATGTGTGCCCCTCATCTCTCCATAGCCCCTCTCTCACATACATGTCATGTGTGCCCCTCATCTCGCCATAGCCCTCTCTCTCACATACATGTCATGTGTGCCCCTCATCTCTCCATAGCCCCTCTCTCACATACATGTCATGTGTGCCCCTCATCTCTCCATAGCCCCTCTCTCACATACATGTCATGTGTGCCCCTCATCTTTCCATAGCCCCTCTCTCGCATACATGTCATGTGTGCCCCTCATCTCTCCATAGCCCCTCTCTCACATACATGTCATGTGTGCCCCTCATCTCGCCATAGCCCTCTCTCTCACATACATGTCATGTGTGCCCCTCATCTCTCCATAGCCCCTCTCTCACATACATGTCATGTGTGCCCCTCATCTCTCCATAGCCCCTCTCTCACATACATGTCATGTGTGCCCCTCATCTTTCCATAGCCCCTCTCTCGCATACATGTCATGTGTGCCCCTCATCTCTCCATAGCCCCTCTCTCACATACATGTCATGTGTGCCCCTCATCTCGCCATAGCCCTCTCTCTCACATACATGTCATGTGTGCCCCTCATCTCTCCATAGCCCCTCTCTCACATACATGTCATGTGTGCCCCTCATCTCTCCATAGCCCCTCTCTCACATACATGTCATGTGTGCCCCTCATCTCTCCATAGCCCCTCTCTCACATACATGTCATGTGTGCCCCTCATCTCTCCATAGCCCCTCTCTCACATACATGTCATGTGTGCCCCTCATCTCTTCATAGCCCCCTCTCTCACATACATGTCATGTGTGCCCCTCATCTCTCCATAGCCCCTCTCTCACATACATGTCATGTGTGCCCCTCATCTCTCCATAGCCCCTCTCTCACATACATGTCATGTGTGCCCCTCATCTCGCCATAGCCCTCTCTCTCACATACATGTCATGTGTGCCCCTCATCTCTCCATAGCCCCTCTCTCACATACATGTCATGTGTGCCCCTCATCTCTCCATAGCCCCTCTCTCACATACATGTCATGTGTGCCCCTCATCTTTCCATAGCCCCTCTCTCGCATACATGTCATGTGTGCCCCTCATCTCTCCATAGCCCCTCTCTCACATACATGTCATGTGTGCCCCTCATCTCGCCATAGCCCTCTCTCTCACATACATGTCATGTGTGCCCCTCATCTCTCCATAGCCCCTCTCTCACATACATGTCATGTGTGCCCCTCATCTCTCCATAGCCCCCTCTCTCACATACATGTCATGTGTGCCCCTCATCTCTCCATAGCCCCTCTCTCACATACATGTCAAGTGTGCCCCTCATCTCGCCATAGCCCTCTCTCTCACATACATTGCATGTGTGCCCCTCATCTTTCCATAGCCCCTCTCTCGCATACATGTCATGTGTGCCCCTCATCTCTCCATAGCCCCTCTCTCACATACATGTCATGTGTGCCCCTCATCTCTCCATAGCCCCTCTCTCGCATACATGTCATGTGTGCCCCTCATCTCTCCATAGCCCCTCTCTCACATACATGTCATGTGTGCCCCTCATCTCGCCATAGCCCTCTCTCTCACATACATGTCATGTGTGCCCCTCATCTCTCCATAGCCCCTCTCTCACATACATGTCATGTGTGCCCCTCATCTCTCCATAGCCCCTCTCTCACATACATGTCATGTGTGCCCCTCATCTCTCCATAGCCCCTCTCTCACATACATGTCATGTGTGCCCCTCATCTCTTCATAGCCCCCTCTCTCACATACATGTCATGTGTGCCCCTCATCTCTCCATAGCCCCTCTCTCACATACATGTCATGTGTGCCCCTTATCTCGCCATAGCCCTCTCTCTCACATACATGTCATGTGTGCCCCTCATCTCTCCATAGCCCCTCTCTCACATACATGTCATGTGTGCCCCTCATCTCTCCATAGCCCCTCTCTCACATACATGTCAAGTGTGCCCCTCATCTCGCCATAGCCCTCTCTCTCACATACATTGCATGTGTGCCCCTCATCTTTCCATAGCCCCTCTCTCGCATACATGTCATGTGTGCCCCTCATCTCGCCATAGCCCTCTCTCTCACATACATGTCATGTGTGCCCCTCATCTCTCCATAGCCCCTCTCTCACATACATGTCATGTGTGCCCCTCATCTCTCCATAGCCCCTCTCTCACATACATGTCATGTGTGCCCCTCATCTCTCCATAGCCCCTCTCTCACATACATGTCAAGTGTGCCCCTCATCTCTCCATAGCCCCTCTCTCACATACATGTCATGTGTGCCCCTCATCTCTCCATAGCCCCCTCTCTCACATACATGTCATGTGTGCCCCTCATCTCTCCATAGCCCCTCTCTCACATACATGTCATGTGTGCCCCTCATCTCTCCATAGCCCCTCTCTCACATACATGTCATGTGTGCCCCTCATCTTTCCATAGCCCCCTCTCTCACATACATGTCATGTGTGCCCCTCATCTCGCCATAGCCCTCTCTCTCACATACATGTCATATGTGCCCCTCATCTCTCCATAGCCCCTCTCTCACATACATGTCATGTGTGCCCCTCATCGCTCCATAGCCCCTCTCTCACATACATGTCATGTGTGCCCCTCATCTCTCCATAGCCCCCTCTCTCACATACATGTCATGTGTGCCCCTCATCTCTCCATAGCCCCTCTCTCACATACATGTCATGTGTGCCCCTCATCTCTCCATAGCCCCTCTCTCACATACATGTCATGTGTGCCCCTCATCTCTCCATAGCCCCTCTCTCACATACATGTCATGTGTGCCCCTCATCTCTCCATAGCCCCTCTCTCACATACATGTCATGTGTGCCCCTCATCTCTCCATAGCCCCTCTCTCACATACATGTCATGTGTGCCCCTCATCTTTCCATAGCCCCCTCTCTCACATACATGTCATGTGTGCCCCTCATCTCTCCATAGCCCCTCTCTCACATACATGTCATGTGTGCCCCTCATCTCTCCATAGCCCCTCTCTCACATACATGTCAAGTGTGCCCCTCATATCGCCATAGCCCTCTCTCTCACATACATTGCATGTGTGCCCCTCATCTTTCCATAGCCCCTCTCTCGCATACATGTCATGTGTGCCCCTCATCTCGCCATAGCCCTCTCTCTCACATACATGTCATGTGTGCCCCTCATCTCTCCATAGCCCCTCTCTCACATACATGTCATGTGTGCCCCTCATCTCTCCATAGCCCCTCTCTCACATACATGTCATGTGTGCCCCTCATCTCTCCATAGCCCCTCTCTCACATACATGTCATGTGTGCCCCTCATCTCTCCATAGCCCCTCTCTCACATACATGTCAAGTGTGCCCCTCATCTCTCCATAGCCCCTCTCTCACATACATGTCATGTGTGCCCCTCATCTCTCCATAGCCCCCTCTCTCACATACATGTCATGTGTGCCCCTCATCTCTCCATAGCCCCTCTCTCACATACATGTCATGTGTGCCCCTCATCTCTCCATAGCCCCTCTCTCACATACATGTCATGTGTGCCCCTCATCTTTCCATAGCCCCCTCTCTCACATACATGTCATGTGTGCCCCTCATCTCGCCATAGCCCTCTCTCTCACATACATGTCATGTGTGCCCCTCATCTCTCCATAGCCCCTCTCTCACATACATGTCATGTGTGCCCCTCATCTCTCCATAGCCCCCTCTCTCACATACATGTCATGTGTGCCCCTCATCTCTCCATAGCCCCTCTCTCACATACATGTCATGTGTGCCCCTCATCTCTCCATAGCCCCTCTCTCACATACATGTCATGTGTGCCCCTCATCTTTCCATAGCCCCCTCTCTCACATACATGTCATGTGTGCCCCTCATCTCGCCATAGCCCTCTCTCTCACATACATGTCATATGTGCCCCTCATCTCTCCATAGCCCCTCTCTCACATACATGTCATGTGTGCCCCTCATCTCTCCATAGCCCCTCTCTCACATACATGTCATGTGTGCCCCTCATCTCTCCATAGCCCCCTCTCTCACATACATGTCATGTGTGCCCCTCATCTCTCCATAGCCCCTCTCTCACATACATGTCATGTGTGCCCCTCATCTCTCCATAGCCCCTCTCTCACATACATGTCATGTGTGCCCCTCATCTCTCCATAGCCCCTCTCTCACATACATGTCATGTGTGCCCCTCATCTCTCCATAGCCCCTCTCTCACATACATGTCATGTGTGCCCCTCATCTCTCCATAGCCCCTCTCTCACATACATGTCATGTGTGCCCCTCATCTTTCCATAGCCCCCTCTCTCACATACATGTCATGTGTGCCCCTCATCTCTCCATAGCCCCTCTCTCACATACATGTCATGTGTGCCCCTCATCTCTCCATAGCCCCTCTCTCACATACATGTCAAGTGTGCCCCTCATCTCGCCATAGCCCTCTCTCTCACATACATTGCATGTGTGCCCCTCATCTTTCCATAGCCCCTCTCTCGCATACATGTCATGTGTGCCCCTCATCTCGCCATAGCCCTCTCTCTCACATACATGTCATGTGTGCCCCTCATCTCTCCATAGCCCCTCTCTCACATACATGTCATGTGTGCCCCTCATCTCTCCATAGCCCCTCTCTCACATACATGTCATGTGTGCCCCTCATCTCTCCATAGCCCCTCTCTCACATACATGTCATGTGTGCCCCTCATCTCTCCATAGCCCCTCTCTCACATACATGTCAAGTGTGCCCCTCATCTCTCCATAGCCCCTCTCTCACATACATGTCATGTGTGCCCCTCATCTCTCCATAGCCCCCTCTCTCACATACATGTCATGTGTGCCCCTCATCTCTCCATAGCCCCTCTCTCACATACATGTCATGTGTGCCCCTCATCTCTCCATAGCCCCTCTCTCACATACATGTCATGTGTGCCCCTCATCTTTCCATAGCCCCCTCTCTCACATACATGTCATGTGTGCCCCTCATCTCGCCATAGCCCTCTCTCTCACATACATGTCATGTGTGCCCCTCATCTCTCCATAGCCCCTCTCTCACATACATGTCATGTGTGCCCCTCATCTTTCCATATCCCCCTCTTTCACATACATGTCATGTGTGCCCCTCATCTCGCCATAGCCCTCTCTCTCACATACATGTCATGTGTGCCCCTCATCTCTCCATAGCCCCTCTCTCACATACATGTCATGTGTGCCTCTCATCTCTCCATAGCCCCTCTCTCACATACATGTCATGTGTGCCCCTCATCTCTCCATAGCCCCTCTCTCACATACATGTCATGTGTGCCCCTCATCTCTCCATAGCCCCCTCTCTCACATACATGTCATGTGTGCCCCTCATCTCTCCATAGCCCCTCTCTCACATACATGTCATGTGTGCCCCTCATCTCTCCATAGCCCCCTCTCTCACATACATGTCATGTGTGCCCCTCATCTCGCCATAGCCCCTCTCTCACATACATGTTATGTGTGCCCCTCATCTCTCCATCGCCTCCTCTCTCACATACATGTCATGTGTGCCCCTCATCTCTCCATAGACCCCTCTCTCACATACATGTCATGTGTGCCCCTCATCTCTCCATAGCCCCCTCTCTCACATACATGTCATGTGTGCCCCTCATCTCTCCATAGCCCCTCTCTCACATACATGTCATGTGTGCCCCTCATCTTTCCATAGCCCCCTCTCTCACATACATGTCATGTGTGCCCCTCATCTCGCCATAGCCCTCTCTCTCACATACATGTCATGTGTGCCCCTCATCTCGCCATAGCTCCTCTCTCACATACATGTCATGTGTGCCCCTCATCTTTCCATAGCCCCCTCTCTCACATACATGTCATGTGTGCCCCTCATCTCTTCATAGCCCCCTCTCTCACATACATGTCATGTGTGCCCCTCATCTCTCCATAGCCCCTCTCTCACATACATGTCATGTGTGCCCCTCATCTTTCCATAGCCCCCTCTCTCACATACATGTCATGTGTGCCCCTCATCTCGCCATAGCCCTCTCTCTCACATACATGTCATGTGTGCCCCTCATCTCGCCATAGCCCCTCTCTCACATACATGTCATGTGTGCCCCTCATCTTTCCATAGCCCCCTCTCTCACATACATGTCATGTGTGCCCCTCATCTCTTCATAGCCCTCTCTCTCACATACATGTCATGTGTGCCCCTCATCTCGCCATAGCCCCTCTCTCACATACATGTCATGTGTGCCCCTCATCTTTCCATAGCCCCCTCTCTCACATACATGTCATGTGTGCCCCTCATCTCTTCATAGCCCCCTCTCTCACATACATGTCATGTGTGCCCCTCATCTTTCCATAGCCCCTCTCTCACATACATGTCATGTGTGCCCCTCATCTTTCCATAGCCCCCTCTCTCACATACATGTCATGTGTGCCCCTCATCTCGCCATAGCCCTCTCTCTCACATACATGTCATGTGTGCCCCTCATCTCGCCATAGCCCCTCTCTCACATACATGTCATGTGTGCCCCTCATCTTTCCATAGCCCCCTCTCTCACATACATGTCATGTGTGCCCCTCATCTCTTCATAGCCCTCTCTCTCACATACATGTCATGTGTGCCCCTCATCTCGCCATAGCCCCTCTCTCACATACATGTCATGTGTGCCCCTCATCTTTCCATAGCCCCCTCTCTCACATACGTCATGTGTGCCCCTCATCTCGCCATAGCCCTCTCTCTCACATACATGTCATGTGTGCCCCTCATCTCTCCATAGCCCCTCTCTCACATACATGTCATGTGTGCCCCTCATCTCGCCATAGCCCCTCTCTCACATACATATCACGTGTGCCCCTCATCTCTCCGTAGCCCCCTCTCTCACATACATGTCATGTGTGCCCCTCATCTCTCCATAGCCCCTCTCTCACATACATGTCATGTGTGCCCCTCATCTTTCCATAGCCCTCTCTCACATACATGTCATGTGTGCCCCTCATCTCTCCATAGCCCCCTCTCTCACATACATGGCATGTGTGCCCCTCATCTTTCCATAGCCCCTCTCTCACATACATGTCATGTGTGCCCCTCATCTCGCCATAGCCCTCTCTCTCACATACATGTCATGTGTGCCCCTCATCTCGCCATAGCCCCTCTCTCACATACATGTCATGTGTGCCCCTCATCTCGCCATAGCCCTCTCTCTCACATACATGTCATGTGTGCCCCTCATCTCGCCATAGCTCCTCTCTCACATACATGTCATGTGTGCCCCTCATCTTTCCATAGCCCCCTCTCTCACATACATGTCATGTGTGCCCCTCATCTCTTCATAGCCCCCTCTCTCACATACATGTCATGTGTGCCCCTCATCTCTCCATAGCCCCTCTCTCACATACATGTCATGTGTGCCCCTCATCTTTCCATAGCCCCCTCTCTCACATACATGTCATGTGTGCCCCTCATCTCGCCATAGCCCTCTCTCTCACATACATGTCATGTGTGCCCCTCATCTCGCCATAGCCCCTCTCTCACATACATGTCATGTGTGCCCCTCATCTTTCCATAGCCCCCTCTCTCACATACATGTCATGTGTGCCCCTCATCTCTTCATAGCCCTCTCTCTCACATACATGTCATGTGTGCCCCTCATCTCGCCATAGCCCCTCTCTCACATACATGTCATGTGTGCCCCTCATCTTTCCATAGCCCCCTCTCTCACATACATGTCATGTGTGCCCCTCATCTCTTCATAGCCCCCTCTCTCACATACATGTCATGTGTGCCCCTCATCTCTCCATAGCCCCTCTCTCACATACATGTCATGTGTGCCCCTCATCTTTCCATAGCCCCCTCTCTCACATACATGTCATGTGTGCCCCTCATCTCGCCATAGCCCTCTCTCTCACATACATGTCATGTGTGCCCCTCATCTCGCCATAGCCCCTCTCTCACATACATGTCATGTGTGCCCCTCATCTTTCCATAGCCCCCTCTCTCACATACATGTCATGTGTGCCCCTCATCTCTTCATAGCCCTCTCTCTCACATACATGTCATGTGTGCCCCTCATCTCGCCATAGCCCCTCTCTCACATACATGTCATGTGTGCCCCTCATCTTTCCATAGCCCCCTCTCTCACATACGTCATGTGTGCCCCTCATCTCGCCATAGCCCTCTCTCTCACATACATGTCATGTGTGCCCCTCATCTCTCCATAGCCCCTCTCTCACATACATGTCATGTGTGCCCCTCATCTCGCCATAGCCCCTCTCTCACATACATATCACGTGTGCCCCTCATCTCTCCGTAGCCCCCTCTCTCACATACATGTCATGTGTGCCCCTCATCTCTCCATAGCCCCTCTCTCACATACATGTCATGTGTGCCCCTCATCTTTCCATAGCCCTCTCTCACATACATGTCATGTGTGCCCCTCATCTCTCCATAGCCCCCTCTCTCACATACATGGCATGTGTGCCCCTCATCTTTCCATAGCCCCTCTCTCACATACATGTCATGTGTGCCCCTCATCTCGCCATAGCCCTCTCTCTCACATACATGTCATGTGTGCCCCTCATCTCGCCATAGCCCCTCTCTCACATACATGTCATGTGTGCCCCTCATCTCGCCATAGCCCTCTCTCTCACATACATGTCATGTGTGCCCCTCATCTCGCCATAGCCCCTCTCTCACATACATGTCATGTGTGCCCCTCATCTTTCCATAGCCCCCTCTCTCACATACATGTCATGTGTGGCCCTCATCTCTTCATAGCCCCCTCTCTCACATACATGTCATGTGTGCCCCTCATCTCTCCATAGCCCCTCTCTCACATACATGTCATGTGTGCCCCTCATCTTTCCATAGCCCCCTCTCTCACATACATGTCATGTGTGCCCCTCATCTCGCCATAGCCCTCTCTCTCACATACATGTCATGTGTGCCCCTCATCTCGCCATAGCCCCTCTCTCACATACATGTCATGTGTGCCCCTCATCTTTCCATAGCCCCCTCTCTCACATACATGTCATGTGTGCCCCTCATCTCTTCATAGCCCTCTCTCTCACATACATGTCATGTGTGCCCCTCATCTCGCCATAGCCCCTCTCTCACATACATGTCATGTGTGCCCCTCATCTTTCCATAGCCCGTCTCTCACATACATGTCATGTGTGCCCCTCATCTCGCCATAGCCCTCTCTCTCACATACATGTCATGTGTGCCCCTCATCTCGCCATAGCCCCTCTCTCACATACATATCACGTGTGCCCCTCATCTCTCCGTAGCCCCCTCTCTCACATACATGTCATGTGTGCCCCTCATCTCGCCATAGCCCTCTCTCTCACATACATGTCATGTGTGCCCCTCATCTCGCCATAGCCTCTCTCTCACATACATGTCATGTGTGCCCCTCATCTTTCCATAGCCCCCTCTCTCACATACATGTCATGTGTGCCCCTCATCTCTTCATAGCCCCCTCTCTCACATACATGTCATGTGTGCCCCTCATCTCTCCATAGCCCCTCTCTCACATACATGTCATGTGTGCCCCTCATCTTTCCATAGCCCCCTTTATCACATACATGTCATGTGTGCCCCTCATCTCGCCATAGCCCTCTCTCTCACATACATGTCATGTGTGCCCCTCATCTCGCCATAGCCCCTCTCTCACATACATGTCATGTGTGCCCCTCATCTTTCCATAGCCCCCTCTCTCACATACATGTCATGTGTGCCCCTCATCTCTTCATAGCCCTCTCTCTCACATACATGTCATGTGTGCCCCTCATCTCGCCATAGCCCCTCTCTCACATACATGTCATGTGTGCCCCTCATCTTTCCATAGCCCCCTCTCTCACATACATGTCATGTGTGCCCCTCATCTCGCCATAGCCCTCTCTCTCACATACATGTCATGTGTGCCCCTCATCTCTCCATAGCCCCTCTCTCACATACATGTCATGTGTGCCCCTCATCTCGCCATAGCCCCTCTCTCACATACATGTCATGTGTGCCCCTCATCTCTCCATAGCCCCTCTCTCACATACATGTCATGTGTGCCCCTCATCTCGCCATAGCCCCTCTCTCACATACATATCACGTGTGCCCCTCATCTCTCCGTAGCCCCCTCTCTCACATACATATCACGTGTGCCCCTCATCTCTCCATAGCCCCCTCTCTCACATACATGGCATTCATTGTAATGTGCTGGTAAAGGCGGCTATACGAATAAGGATGAATGCATATCTCCCCAAACTAACTCTTTTTAGCAAGATTAGCGATAGATAATGAAAGGCTGGGGAAAGCACAGACGCAGCTCTTTGTTGGCAGCTTCTGACAGTCACTGTTCTATATTAGGGTTGCATTTAATGAACTGCAGTCACAGAGGGATCCCCGTGACTAAAGCAGCAATGCATCCCGCCGGCCACATAAAATACAGATCTGTACGGTACGCGTTCTGTGCAGCAGGTGCATCAACCCTCTGCGCTACTTTATAGCGAGTCAACACTGCCACCAGACAAAACTCCATGCACTCTCTAACAGGAACATTAATCACCAGCTTTATCTTGACATTTTTATTGCTGCCTGCAAGCTGGATGCACAATGAACTATGCAGAAGGTGGTTTGAATAACTAAGGGGCATATTATCAAGGACAGGCGATACATTATTGCCGCTTTTATCGGCAGGAAACTGCCGATAAAGCGGCGATAATGGCCTTGATAAAATGCTCTATGAATTCCAATCGAAGCCCATGTTAGATGTGATATCAGGATACGTGTATTCTCCCATACGGAGCATGTCCTTTAATTCACGATGGAACCCTGCTGGATCTTTATCGTGACAGGGTATTAACTTTTTCATTTCTAGGAGTTCTATTTTCGTGATAGGGGTGTAAACAAATACTCGTTCTAGATCACCCCCTTCTCCCTTAACTGGATGTACTTCTCGTAACGGATTCTGTCTGTCTATGTAGAATGATTTTCTTACTGGAGGTGGGATAGGAACAAAATGTGGGTTCAAGAACGTTCTTTATTTGTGGCGCTGTTCTAGAATGACACTAATTAAATCGGTACCTAGACCTTTCCATCTGTATTGGAGTAACTCGTTCAGCACATCATGTAGAGGCCCTGGATCAGAATGCTGTTCCTCATACAGTGTAATGAGGTGCTGGATCATATATGTACCCACCAGACGTTGCTCGGCTGGGGGCAGTTTCAGAAACGTTTGGGCCACTATTTCATCTGGAAACGTGGTAGAATCACTAGTCCATCGGACTGCTGATCGGGCTAGTTCTTGTTCATGCATGGTACTAAGCTCACTATATCCTATTCGTGATTTCAGAATCTGATCGGTGGCCTGGAATACTTGTTCAAGAGAACACTGTTCTGGTACTGGAGGAGGAAAAACTTTCTTGTAATCTAGACGTGAATGTCGGTCGGAAAGTCTAGTTCTACCTACATACGCTATTCTGGAGGGATTCTCGCTGTCTACCTCTTCACTGGAAGAGTCATTCTCTTTCTCGGTTGCTCTTTTTGCTTTCTCTTTCTGGTGTATACTTATAATTTCCTTACGAATTTTCTTGTACATACTTTCTATACTACCTAGTGTCTTGTGTTTTCCCTCGGCTATATTGTCACTCCATTTTGTCAGGCCTTTCATCTCGTCTTGATCTTTCTCAGGATAATCTTGTTCTCTTATTAAACAGTTAATCAAGAACTGTAAAACCATATGTTGAATCTCGGCTTTTCTGTGAGCCATAGCTTCGTGAATACTTCCTGGATTCTCTCCTGTACGGACAAAACGATATATTCTGTCTAGATGTTCCTTCATGTCGGGCAGGGTGACCAAAAAGTTGGCAACCCGTCTTAAACGTACTGAATATAATACCATGTGATCTTCGCCTGGGACTGGATCATATATACAGTCGGTAAGAAGTCTCTTGAGGTCTGCGTATGTAGCCACTTTTGGCGTACGCTGTAACGCTGCGTCTCGCGGCGTCAGTCGTCTTATTTGAGGCGGGGTGATAGGCGCACCTCCCCCCGCACCTCCTGAACTGGAATCGTCAGTTAATACTGTACGTGTTGGCAGAGTGACTGGCAAAACGGGTACATTTACTGTGGGCTGGTCCGGGGGTACTGGCACATTAACATGACCCCCGGGACCAGTGGCTGGAGGAACAGGAATTACATTATTAACAGGGTGCTGCGGGTGAACAGGCGGAATACGATTTGCATATTCTGGGACTGTGTCGTCCAAGGAGGACGAAAGAAAAATTTCAGCTGCGGTCGGTTTATGACGTAGCTTAATCGGGACCGATGGTGGCGGTAAATTACAGGGTGCTTCCGGGGTTGCCTTCGGCAAGCCCTCGGCAAGAAGAGGATACATACCTTTAATAAGGGCATTTCTCTGTCTGTCTGATTGTTCTACTCTAACTCGTTCACCTTCTTCAATTAATTCCCTTTCTTGGGCTTTTTCTGCGGATTCCCTACTTAATTCTGCTTTTCTGAATTCTTTTTCGGTTCTTCTATGAGATTCTTTGCGCCATAACTCGATGGCATCTTTCTGGGACTGTCTGGCTTTCTTTTTCCATAATGCTTCTTCTACTCGTATGATGCACTCGGCATCCCATGTACCTGATACAGGCCATCTATATTTCTCCTCGAGATGTTTGGTGTAATCCACCCATAAATCTAGATATAATATGGCATCTAAGCCATGCTTGTGATACATAAAATGTCCTGGACTGTCCCTAGGAGGGACAGGAACTGCTTCTTCGAGTAACCCTTTTCTGGTTCTGATCTGACGTAATTTCGAGAACAGAGGCATGGCTGAATTATACTTGCGAACACAATACACAATAATCACAGTAATGCAGTGGCAAACAAATCACTCATACCACGACATAGAATTACATTAATAACAGTTCGAACAGAATACTACCTGATACACTGAAACATAACACTTGAATTTCTCGAGAACAGACTTACTAGAATTACTGGATGCACTGCTAAAACAGTACAGAACATACCGGTCTCATAAAGAGACACGTCATACCGTATCCACCTAGGTGGACACGTCGGACTGGATCTGTGTACCCAAACCCATCGGACCAGGAACAAACTAATGATCCTGTCTAGATACTTCCCCCGCAACAGTACTCACCGGGAAGCAGAAACTGGAAGGCCTCGGACTGGACTGGACAGCTACGACGTCGGACTACGAACTTCGGACTTCAGAAACAGGTGGGCCTCCGGATACCTCGGACCTTGCTCTCTCGGCTTGGGCTCTGGTCGGGACGAACCGCATTCCACACCGCCTCGTCTGGATGCCGGACCGCAGTCTCCGTCTCCTCCGTGGGCCTGAGGGAGACTTGATGAAGCAGAAATATCTGCTGGTGCGCAGTAGAGTTCCGTCACGGCTGCAGAGGGTCAGGGGGCCTGCGTTACATCGCCGGCGCATGGGGAAAGGGCAGGTCCCTATTCGGGCGCCATTTCTGTGGTAAATAAATAATTAATTACCGGTACTATTTTTGAATACATTAATAAAACAGATAGCTCAATAAATAAGAGGCAGGATCCGAGGAATCTGAGTCGAACGGGCTTTATTCAGGCATAAGGGAAGGGACAGGATCAGAACAGCCTGAAATAGAATGGCAAGGAAGGCAGCTGCAACGTTTCATCAACAGTACATTGTATAAATAGTAAAACATCACAATTACATTACATACAGTAGGCGTAACTAGTGACAAGCGTAAGATAAGGACACATGGGCGTGAAAAGAAGGCGTGCACAGGGCGTGCACGTAGACATGTGATGAGAACGTCACAGAAGTGTCATGAAAGTGGGTGGATACATGGAGGGGCTACCTGGGCAGCTGGAACCTTTAACCTAGTGGTGCGCGCAAACGGACAATGACGTGTATCTGGGGAGAACTGGGGGCTATGACTTCTGCACTAGAAGAGGAGACGAAAGTCTGCGATGTCAGGACGACATGTACCTATAGCATATCTGGTATCTGGTGTTTGGAGTACATGTTGATAGAATCTAAAAGTTATCAGGGCAAAGGCTACTTGACACTAAGGCTGGTGCGTGTATATATTCTTCATGTATTGCGTGTGCTATGAATCTTCTATGAATATTAATTCAGTAATTCTCTTGCATGGAGACAGAAAGACTAGACTATAGCTGAAACTGTTTATGCGGTTCAGTAGCTTAGGAATGTGAAGAAGGAGAGCTGGACTGATAACTAGAAGCATAACATATTCTTGGCAGAAAGGCAGGCAGAGCCAGGCCGGGCACCGCGCTGCGCGGCAGGAAGTAAGTGAAGGGTCAGGGATGCAGGTGGGGGCTGTATCGCTCCTCGGAGTGGGTTCAGGAGACTGGAGCTTGAATCTGGTGTCCGGGCCCTTTTGAGGCCTAGAAACGGGGACAATTCAATAGAATAACGTGCATAACGTAAAACGTTGGCAACATAGGCCTAATACTCGTTGCTTTCACGAGAACTGGAAACTGGCATACTAGAGTTGGACACAACTATAATTGCGTCTTTAATCGATCATAGGGGGATATATGCATATCGATCATGTACATATAACATAGGATGGGGAACACGTAGGCACACATGGCAAGGCAAAATTCAATTTTCCTCACAATAACCCACTTCCTCGCAAGAGCGGCAACATTTACTCACCATATTAGTCTGGCCTTAGACGCAAGTGCTTCACCATAAACGCGCTAAACACAGAGATGAGAACAGCCAAGCAAGGTGCCTCAGTAACAATTTATGGTCAACGAAGAGCCAGCCCGATTTAACCATTGCCGAAGCACAATTAAGTTCCCGGAGTTGACGGCAAAAGGGACTTTGCAATGCAGGATTTGTTTGTCGGAAACAGGGTTCCAAAGACTTGCAGTTCGGCGGGGGAGGGGGACAGCAGGGGTGGGCAAGAAAGGGGGGGATGGGCTTTAATTTTTAGCTTTTGTTTTTCTTTTGTTTGTTTTTTATTATTTTTACTGTAATGATTTTAAATAATTGAACGGTCAACAATAAATCAATCAATCAATCAATTTATCTATTAGTTCATCTGTTCTTGGAATAGGGTGAGCATCTGTCTTTGTGACAGAGTTAAGCCCTCTATAGTCCACACAAAACCTCATCTCTCTCTTTCCACCCTGTTGATGAGGTTTGGGGACCAGAACCACAGGGCTAGCCCAGGGGCTCTCAGAGGGTTCAATGACCCTTAACTCCAGCCTATTGCTGACTTCAGCTTTGACTTGGTCTGATTGTCGATAGATCTTGTTTTTGACAGGGTTACTGTCACCAGTGTCCACATCATGGGTACACCAGTTTGTCAGTCCAGGGGTCAGGGAAAAGAGACTAGCATACCGTTGCAAGACTTGCTTGCAGTCAGTCTGCTGTTGGGGAGTGAGGGTGTCTGAAAAGACTACTCCATCCACTGACCCATCTTTTGGGCTCTAAGAGAGGAGATCAGGGAGGGGTTCACTCTGTGCTTCCTGTTCCTCATCAAGTCACTATCAGCATGGTGACGTCAGCCCTGTCATTGTAGAGCTTGAGGTTGTTCACATGGATAACGCTTTTGGGTGTCCTGCTTGTGCCCAGGTCAACTAGGTAGGTGACCTCACTCTTTTTCTCTAGGATAGGGTAAGGGCCATTCATCTCTCTTGGAGAGCCCTTGGTGCCACTGGCTCAGAAACCCACACCTGTTGCCCAGGTTGAAATTCAACCAGTGCAGCTTTTTGGTCATACCAGTGCCTCCGAACCTCCTGGCTGGCCTCAAGATATTTGGATGCCTTTTCCATGTACTCAACCATTCTGGACCTTAGGCCAAGCACATAGTCCACAATGTCTTGTTTGGGTTCTTGGAGAGGCCTCTCCCAACCCTCCTTTACAAGACAAAGTGATCCCCTCACAGGATGGCCAAACAGAAGTTCAAAGGGGGAAAACCCCAATCCCTTCTGTGGCACTTTCCTATAAGCGAAAAGCAGGCAGGGCAACAGGACATCCCATCTCCTTTTGAGTTTTTCAGGGAGTCCCATGATCATACTTTTTTTTTTTTAAATCAATTTTTATTGAATATTTCGTAAAGTGTTACAATGATAGTGCAATTTACACGGCATACAGACAGAAACCCAGTACTGTGCATATATTCATTTTCACGTTTCTCAAAGTATAGACCAATCAGTTCCACCCCTTGCGTCCATGTGATTCTCATAGGTACGTGTATCAGGGGACCTTTAACCGAGTCTGTTCATACACTTGTGTCAGACTCAGACTCTTCCAATGAGGGAGAGGGGGTTCACATATATTGCCCCAATACACGTTCTAGCCTCCCCAGACCATCCCCCATTTTTTGGGACACCCTCGGTGGACATACACTGACTTTTCTGCCATCATCGCCATGTCCATATCCTTGCACCATTTATTGATAGTAGGGCTAGCCCTGGATCCCCAGCTTTGTGCAATGTTTCGTTTTGCTACCGTCATGCCTAGAGTTACCCAGTCCTGAGCAACCGCATTGAAATCTGTAGGTTCCCATATGTTGAGTAGACAGCACCTCGGGTCTGGCAGCATGGTGACATGTGTAACCTGGGAGAGTGTCCGCATCACTGCCCTCCAGTAGTATGTTATCTTTGGGCATGACCAAATAGTATGGTAGAATGTGCCTGTTTCTCCGCATTGTCTGAGACAGAGCGGCGTGTCTGAACGATATATCTTATGCAGGAGTGTCCTAGCGTAGTACGTGCGGTGTAGTATTTTTAGTTGCACTAATCTAAGTCGTGATGGAACGCTCCCACGCGGCCTTCAGCGTTACTGTGGGATGTGATTGATTATTAATTATTTTATGGTAGGTCAATGATATAGCCTTTTTGTGTAGATGGTCTGTTAAAAGCCTATCTTCTAGCAGGGAGGATTCTTCGTGTCGTCTATCCGGTGGCAGGAGGGACTGAAGTACATGTCTGACCTGCATGTATCTAAATAGTTCTGTCTGCGCTGAGCCATAGGTGGCCTGTAGATGGGCAAAGGTAACCACTCCTCCCTTCTGCCACAAGTCCCCAACTTTTGATATACCTTTTAAGCCCCAGCTATGAAACCCCTTGGTATTGCGCAGCATCCCAAGTCGCTTGGTATCCCACAACGGCATTGCTTGTGTGACCACACCTTCCCAGCCCAACGTTCGTTGCGCCTCAAACCGTATGCGTATCGTGTGTAACGTTGGGCCTGTAATGTTGTGTCATTTCTTTTTGTTTTGTGATCCCTGATAGGGCTAGAAGATGTCTATCTAGTCTGAATGCTGGATCTTCTTGAGGGACATGGAGCCACTGGTTAGTAGCCACTAGCTGGGAGGCCCAATAGTATACTTTGATGTCGGGGAGAGCGATCCCGTCTTCATAGCAACTTCTGGTAAGTTTGTGTAGCGCTTTACGGGGAGTCTTCCCACCCCAGAGCAATGTCGTCACTTCTGCATTGATTGCTGCGAAATATGTAGAGGGGACAGGGAACGGTGTGTTCTGTAATGCGTATAGACACCTGGGAGCGCCATCATTTTAAAGAGGGCAGCTCTCCCCAGTAACGTCAAAGGTAATGCGCGCCAATGCTTAACATCTTTTTTTAATCTTGTCAGGGGTTGTGTCAAGTTTTTTTTCCGTAAACTGTGTATAGTCATGTGTTATGAATATTCCAAGGTACTTAAAGCCGTCCGTGACTATCTGGACTGTGCATCCACGCGGAAGGCGCGGTGGGGAGCCATGCAAGACATAAAGAAGCAACTTTTCCCAGTTGATGGTGTAACCTGACACACGTCCATAGGCTGTACAGATATCCAAGAGGCAGTTGATGGATGGCGCTGGGGACGTTAAATACAGTAATATATCATCAGCGTAAAGCGAAATACGATCTTCCCAGTCTCCGGCCCATCGCAGTCCCTGTATCGTCAGGTCTTGTCTAATCCATGCCGCCAGAGGTTTAAGTGCTATTGCAAATAGCACTGGCGATAGCGGTCATCCCTGTCTTGTCCCTCTACCCAACTGGAATGCAGCTGATAGATGGCCGTTTACGACTACCTGCGCCATTGGTCGCGTGTACAACAGTCGGATCCATGTGCAAAATTTTGGTCCAAATCCCATATGTTTAAGGACCGCGAAAAGAAAGGGCCATTCCACTAAGTCGAATGCCATTCGTGCATGTAGCGAAAGTATAGCTGCGTCCTCTGCTATAGTCAATCTACGCTCCATTACGCCATGCAGTCTTCTAAGATTAAGCTCTGTGTTGCGGAGGGGCATAAATCCGGACTGATCCGGATGTATCACTGCTGATAAATGTGGTTGAAGCCTGGTTGCTAGTGTCTTAGCAAGTATTTTTGCCTCCGCATTGAGGAGGGAAATCAGTCTATAGGATGTACACTCTTGTGCCGGCTCTCCAGGCTTATGTATTGCAACTATGGTGGCAAGACGCTGGTCCCTAGGCAGGAGTGTGGTACGAGTTGGGGAGCTGCTTGTTTATAGAATTCGACCGGAATCCCGTTGGGCCCTAACGCCTTCCCCGTGTGCAGCTCCCTGATTGCTTGTGTAAGTTCCTCCGGTGTGATGTCCTCCTCTAGGACTTTTATGGCATCTGCACCCAGTGTAGGCCTCTGTATATTGTGTATAAATGCGAGGTTTTCTTCTACCGTTGCAGTGGCAATAGGTGTATATATAGTCTTGTAGTGTTGTGCAATCACTTGAGTGCGGTGCAGTGACTAAGCCTCTGTCATTTGATCGTATCTGGGTTATCCAGTTATTCGCCCTTTCTTTCTTTCCCAACCAGGCCAATAAACGGCCTGCTTTATCTCCCTGCTTGTAAACCATATGTTGTGTCTTGCTCAGTCTACTAGAGGTCTCTTCACGCGCGAATGCTCTATACCCCTGCTGTGTCAGGTGTAATCTGTGTGTCGTCTCTTCGGTAGTGTCTGCTGCCTGTGCCGCCTCTGCTAATGTGACCTCCAATTCTAGTCTGTCAACGTGTTTGTGGCATTCTCTCTTCTGTCCCCAAATTAGGGAGATGGCGTGCCCTCGGAGGACTGTCTAATATGCCTCCCATAGGGTTGTTGGAGAGGGAACTGAGTGTTGATTTTCTGCGAAATAACATTTTGTCGCCTTAATGAGGTCTTTGCTTATTTAACGATTCTTGAGATATCCTGGGCGGATTGGGAACAATCTTCGAGTTTGTGGGGCAAATTGTGCATATGCAGTAAGGACTGGGGAGTGGTCCGATATACCTCTGGGCAGATGTTGATCTCTGCCATACCTCTCATCCCTGTGGCTACGGTAAAAATGTAACCAAGCCTGGAAAGGCTATTATGTACCCCAGAATGGAATGTGTATTGTCTTTCCTCCAGATTTATTTATTTTATTATGAGAATTTGTAAAGCGCAACTGTCACCATTGCAGGCATCCTGGCGCTGATAAGATCAGAGGAGACGGAAATAAACTTCACAGGGAGTGTGAGCTTACAGGTGAGTTAACAGGGGAATAGCCAGGTTTTAATCCTTCTTCTGAACGGAAGGAGTTCAGTGAGGTGCCGAACCTCAACAGGGAGAGTATTCCATAGTCTGGCAGCTGCCACCTCAAAGGATCTGCCTCCGGATCGGACTTTCCTGAATCTGGGCACGACTACCAATTTGGCCTCAGAGGAGCGAAGCTGTCGTGTAGGAGTGTACCAGGCAAATTTCGATTGTAAGGGGGCAGGGCCAGTTCCATGGAGAGCTCTAAAGACTATGCAGAGGGCCTTAAATTGTATCCTCTGTCTTATGGGCAGCCAGTGCAGTTTTGCCAGGGCGGACGGGCCATGAGATCTTCTTGGAAGCCCCAGAGCCAGCTTAGCAGCTGCTGATTGAACCCTCTGGAGCCTGTCCAGCAGGAACTCAGGGGACCCAAGCAGGAGGGCATTGCAATAGTCCAACCTGCTAAGGATGGTGCATCTAACTACTTGGGCGCGGGCATGGGTGGGTAGGAGGGGCAGAACTTTCCTTAGGGAACGAAGGATGGCAAAACAGCAGGCAGACGTCTTTTGAACATGCGACTCCATGCTGAGCCTATGATCCAGCATAACCCCTAGATTGCGGACTGCTTTCACCGGCCGTACATTGGGCCCTATTTCCGGGGGCCAAAAGTTGGTTGGAAACGGTCGGGAAATCCTAGTTCCGGCACTAAAGAGCACCTCCGTTTTCCCTGCGTTGAACTGAAGGGAATTGTCTTGTAGCCACCGAGACGTATTACGCAGACAGTTGTGTAGGACCTCCACAGAAGTTGAGTCCTCTCCTTCCAAGGAGAGGACCATCTGCATGTCGTCAGCGTAATTGATGATCCTGATGTTAAAACTTTTGACGAGTGAAATTAGAGGTCTGAGGTATAAGTTAAAAAGTATTGGGCTAATTGCTGAGCCCTGAGGTACCCCATGCGTTACCAGGGAGAAGGCTGACTGGAAAGGTGGCATGGATACTGCCTGCTGCCTGTCCTGCAGAAAGGATTGAAACCATTGCAGCGCTGTGCCTCTTACTCCTGCCTCAAACAGCCGCCTCAGTAGTATTTGATGGTTCACCGTGTCAAAGGCGGCAGACATATCAAGCAGGATCAGGAACGCTGCCTGCCTTCTGTCTGCGCGCCTTTGAAGCTCATCCATAGCAGTGATAAGGGCAGTTTCGGTTCCGTGGGCAGGCCGAAAACCAAATTGGTCCCCATCTAGTACTTGATGACATTCCAGATAGTCGGAGAGGGTGTTGCTAACTAACCGCTCCACTACCTTGGCAGGGAAAGGCAGCAGGGAGATGGGCCTGTAATTTTTTGAGCAATCAGGGTCTAGGGAAGGCTTTTTTAACAAAGGAGAGACTAACACCCGTTTCCATTGGGCTGGAACGGTGCCAGTCACTAGGGATTGGTTACAAATTTGGTGGAGGGAGGGGAATAGTTCATCCTTAAACTCCTTCCAAATTTTGGGAGGCACCGAATCCAGAGGAGACCCGGAGACAATCCCTCTGGCCAGCTTGGTGAAGGCCTCATATGTAAGTGGTGGAAACTTGAGTAGCATTTTCTTCTTAGCCGTGACAGGGCCAACCGTCCGGTCCACCGAAGAGCCAGGTCTCAGGTCGGGGGGAGGGGCGAGATCCTGGGGAATTTCCAAGTCCTTAAGGATGAGTTCAATTTTTTCCTTAAAAAAGAAACAAGGTTATCGCACAGGTCTTGGGACGGGACGATCGCATTCTTGGAACAATCCGGGTTGGTGACGCTATTTAGTATATTAAAAATACTCCTGGAATATACCTGGTTCTCCATACATCTAGCAGTCCCGGCGCCTCTACAAATTCTTGCAGTCTATGGGTAGGTCCACTTGGGTCTCTAGGGGGCTGCCGGTCTACAGCTGCATTTATGGTGGCATTAAAGTCACCGCCAATAATTAGTTCTTGTTAGATTTGGGGGTCTCTAGTTGGCACAGGTAGGTACTTGTGACAAATAGGGACCCTCGCCTCTAGTCAGGGTAAGGGGGTGCACTCCTAAAATAACCCTTGCTCACCCCCTTGGTAGCTTGGCATGAACAGACAGGCTTATCTCAGAGGCAGTGCGTAAAGCATTTGTGACCACATACAGTAATCAAGTGACAACACTACAGATGGACATCACACAGGTTTTATATAAAAAAGAAGTTTACTTTATATAGAGTTATGACAAGACCAATAAACGAAAAAAATCCACAATACTGTACTTGTAGATGGTAGTTTTAGCTTAGTTTAGTTCAGTTCTTAAGATGCGACACTTTGCGTCGATGTACCTTACGATGCGTTGCGCTTCCGCAACAGAAATGTTGCAGTGATGGAAATGCAGCAAACGTTCCGGTGCAAAGAAATAAAGATGACGCTCTCTCCTTGGTGTGACACGCTTCCCGGTGATGTGGCAGCATCTGCTGCGACGTCGATCCTCTTCTCCGGCGATGAGCCGCGACAGGCCCTGCGACACGCTTCTCGGAGATGTGGCGGCGTCTGATGCAACGTCGATCCTCTACTCCTGCGACACGCTTCCCGGTGATGCGGCGGCGTCTGCTGCGATGCCGATCCTCTTCTCCGTCGATGCGTGACGCTTAGTGATGTGATGCGGCACTTCGGCGACACGCTTCTCGATCTTGCATCGTACTTCCAGCTCCTTGCGACACTCAAATCCCCCAAAAGTCCAGCACAGCTGCAGGCACTTCGGGAAGACTCTTGGGAAGCTGGTGGGTGAAGTCTGTTGTTCGTGAGACTTCAGCAGGAGGCAAGCTCTGTTCCAAGCCTTTGGAAATCCTTCACAAGTTGAAAGTAAAGCACACAAAGTTCGTTCTCTTTTCTTTGGCAGTCAGGCAAACACTGCAGGCCAATCCCCCAAGCAGCACTTCAACTTAGGGATAGTCTCTCCTCAGTTTCTTCAAGTTCCTATCCTCAGCAAAGGTTTCTTCTTGTAGTCAAAGAGTGATCTAATTTCTTGGGATCAGGGTCTCAATATTTATACCCCAAAATCCTTTGTCCTCTGAAGGCAGAGGGGCCTTTGCCCAGTCCAAAACAGTTCTGGAGCACTCTGTTTCCCAGACTTCTTCTTTCCTTTCACAGTGCAGGGCAGAAACATTAGACGCCTCACAGGAGGTGGAGCCAGGACTGTGGAGGGAAAGCACATCCTTGGAGCACTTTGTTAACAAGATTCCTTCTCTTTTTTCACAGTGCAGGGCAGAGACATCAGCCGCACCCCAGGAGGTGGAGCCAGCATTGTGGAGGGGAGGCACAGCCCTTTTCAGGTCCCAGGTGCAACTCCTCCCACCCATCTAGATGCAGATCTCTGTATTCACCACTAGGCTGACTCATTCTGCTCTTGGAATCCCCCAGCCCTGTCACTCACAAAATCCAGACAAAGGAACACTCAACCTAGCAGAGGCAGGCCTGGAAGGTTAGACAAGAAAATACCTACTTGCTAAAAGTGGCATTTTCAAACACAGAATGTTAAAACCAACTTCACTAAAGATGTATTTTATCATTCTGAGTCCAGGCATACTAAACTTGACTTTCTAGCGTTTTCCCTGAGCAGTGAGGATTATAAGGACATGCCACACACACCAGGGCATGTCAAACCATATACTTACATGCACCCTGCCCTTGGGCCTACCATAGGGGCATCTGATATGAAGAAAAGGGAGGGTTTAGGGACTGGCAAGTGGGTGCACTAACCCAGTCGGTGTGGCAGTACCAGACTGCACACAGGCTCTGCTATGGCAGACCTTAAACACATTTTACCAGGCCGCTTCTGTGGGTGGCACAACCAGTGCTGCAAGCCCACTAGCAGCATTTGGATTTACAAGTCCTGGGCACTCCTGGTGCACTGTACTAGGGTCTGACAAGTAAACCAAATAGTCAATCATAGAACAACTGATTAATATATCAATTTACAGTAGGGAGCACTTGCAAGGTGGCACTGGACAGCAGTGGCACCGTGCCCAAAGCATCTAACACCAGCAAAAACACACGAGGCAACAGCAAAAAAAGGAAGGGAGACCCACGCCAATGGTGCCAGGGCTAACAGTTCTCCACAGGGAAGTGTGAGCAGGAATTTCCCAAGGTCTGACAAGGCGGTCTGGTGAGGCGTCGGAGGAATGTACACTGATACAATATTGTACAGCCTACCATCCCACTGGCATGTGATTGCCGCAAACCTCCCCTGGTCTTCATGGTGTGACCCGGTTACTATCAAAGGGAAGTGCTTATTTATGAGGATTCCAACCCCTCTAGATCCGGAGGTAAAATCGGAGTGGACTATCATCCGAAAGCCCCATCGGTCCAGGGCTTTAACAGCCATCCCCTGTAGGTGAGATTCCTGGAGGAGTGCCACCGCTCGATTTTTCCGTCTAAGGCAGTGTAGCACCAACCCACTTTTAATTTTGTCCCCCAACCCATTCACGTTCCACGAAATTACAGTCAATGTGGGGGCTTGCCGCTGGGTGGACTGTGTCTGTAGGACACTGTCCTCATCGTCTAGGTTTGTGTCTGTCATAATGTTTAATGGTCAATCTGCCATGGGCTGCTCCTATATTGCCTGCCATGCAGTTTTTTGTGGTAAATCTTTCTGTAACATCATAAACAAGCATTTGCAATGCAATAGGTCTCGCATTAGGAAAGTGTGAGCTATTGGTATTGTAAATGACACATTTTTTTAATATGTGTTGGCTTTGAAAATATATAAATTAATAGCATTGTTATTCACAAAGCCAATAGCTTACACTTTCCTAATGCGAGTCCTATTGGCTATGGCAATGCTTGTTGGTAGCAAGTAAGGACAGTGATGTTGTGGTGCTGAGTGATGATGGGGTTGGGCTGAGTGATGTGGTGGTGTACTTGAGTGATATGGTGGTGTCCCAGAGTGATGTGGTGGTGTCCCAGAGTGATGTGGTGGTGTCCCCGAGTGATGTGGTGGTGTCCGTGAGTGATATGGTGGTGTCCCCGAGTGATGTGGCGGTGCCCCTGAGTGATGTGGTGGTGTCCCGAGCGATGTGGTGGTGTCTCTGAGTGATTTGGCGGTGTACCTGAGTGATGTCGTGGTGTCCCTGAGTGATGTGGTGGTGTTCCTGAGTGATGTGGTGGTGTCCCTGAGTGATGTGGTGGTGTCCCGAGCGATGTGGTGGTGTCCCCGAGTGATGTGGTGGTGTCTCTGAGTGATGTGGTGGAGCCCCTGAGTGATGTGGTGGTGTCCCTGAGTGATGTGGTTGTGTTCCTGAGTGATGTGGTGGTGTTCCTGAGTGATGTGGTGGTGTCCCTGAGTGATGTGGTGGTGTCCCTGAGTGATGTGGTGGTGCCCCTGAGTGGTGCCCCTGAGTGATGTGGTGGTGCCCCTGAGTGATGTGGTGGTGTCCCTGAGTGATGTGGTGGTGTCCCCGAGTGATGTGATGGTGTCCCCGAGTGATGTGTTGGTGTCCCCAAGTGATGTGGTGGTGACCCCGAGTGATGTGGTGGTGTTCCTGAGTGATGTGGTGGTGCCACTGAGTGATGTGATGGTGTCACTGAGTGATGTGGTGGAGCCCCTGAGTGATGTAGTGGTGTTCCTGAGTGATGTGGTGGTGTTCCTGAGTGATGTGGTGGTGTCCCAGAGTGATGTGGTGGTGTCCCGAGTGATGTGGTGGTGTCCCCGAGTGATGTGTTGGTGTTCCCGAGTGATGTGGTTGTGTTCCTGAGTGATGTGGTGGTGTCCCTGAGTGATGTGGTGATGTCCCTGAGTGATGTGGTGGTGCCCCGGAGTGATGTGGTGGTGTCTCTGAGTGATTTGGCGGTGTACCTGAGTGATGTGGTGGTGTCCCTGAGTGATGTGGTGGTGTTCCTGAGTGATGTGGTGGTGTCCCTGAGTGATGTGGTGGTGTCCCGAGCGATGTGGTGGTGTCCCCAAGTGATGTGGTGGTGTCTCTGAGTGATGTGGTGGAGCCCCTGAGTGATGTGGTGGTGTCCCTGAGTGATGTGGTTGTGTTCCTGAGTGATGTGGTGGTGTTCCTGAGTGATGTGGTGGTGTCCCTGAGTGATGTGGTGGTGTCCCTGAGTGATGTGGTGGTGCCCCTGAGTGGTGCCCCTGAGTGATGTGGTGGTGCCCCTGAGTGATGTGGTGGTGTCCCTGAGTGATGTGGTGGTGTCCCCGAGTGATGTGATGGTGTCCCCGAGTGATGTGTTGGTGTCCCCAAGTGATGTGGTGGTGACCCCGAGTGATGTGGTGGTGTTCCTGAGTGATGTGGTGGTGCCCCTGAGTGATGTGATGGTGTCACTGAGTGATGTGGTGGAGCCCCTGAGTGATGTAGTGGTGTTCCTGAGTGATGTGGTGGTGTTCCTGAGTGATGTGGTGGTGTCCCAGAGTGATGTGGTGGTGTCCCGAGTGATGTGGTGGTGTCCCCGAGTGATGTGTTGGTGTTCCCGAGTGATGTGGTTGTGTTCCTGAGTGATGTGGTAGTGTCCCTGAGTGATGTGGTGATGTCCCTGAGTGATGTGGTGGTGCCCCGGAGTGATGTGGTGGTGTCCCTGAGTGATGTGGTGGTGTTCCTGAGTGATGTGGTGGTGTCCCTGAGTGATGTGGTGGTGTCCCTGAATGATGAGGTGGTGTCCCCGAGTGGTGCCCCTGAGTGATGTGGTGGTGTCCCTGAGTGATGTGGTGGTGTTCCTGAGTGATGTGGTGTGTGAGGGTGAGGGTGTGTGGGGTGTGTGAGGGGGTGAGGGTGAGTGAGGGTGAGAGGGTTGTGAGGGTGAGGGGTGCGAGGGTGTGAGGTTGTGAGGGTGAGTGACGGTGAGTGAGGGTGTGTGAGGGTGAGAGGGTGTGTGAGGGTAAGAGGGTGAGTGAGGGTGAGGGTGTGTGAGGGTGAGGGGGTGTGAGGGTGAGGATGAAGGGGGGTGAGAGTGAGGGGGTGTGAGAGTGAGGGGGTGTCAGGGGGAGGGGGTGTGAGGGTGAGGGGGTGTGAGTGTGAGGAGGTGTGTGTGAGGGTGAGGGTATGAGGGTGAGGGGGTGTGAGGGTGAGGGGATAAGAGGGTGAGGGTGTGTGAGGGTCTGAGGGGGAGAGGGTGAGTGAGGGTGAGAGGGTTGTGAGGGTGAGTATGTGAGGGTGAGTGAGGGTGTGTGAAGGTGGGTGAGGGTGTGAGGGTGAGTGATTGTATGTGAGGGTGTGTGAGGGTGAGGGGGTGTGTGAGGGTGTGAGGGGGTGAGGGTGAGTGAGGGTGAGAGGGTTGTGAGGGTGAGGGTGTGAGGGTGAGTGAGGGTGGGTGAGGATGAGTGACGGTGAATGAGGGTGTGTGAGGGTGGGTGAGGGTGTGAGGGTGAGTGAGGGTGTGTGACGGTGAGAGGGTGTGAGGGTGTGTGAGGGTGAGGAGATGTGAGGGTGAGTAAATGGTAGCAGGGCAGACATCATAAGACAGAGAGAAGAGACTGCGTGGTGACTGCGTTGGTCAGTTTCAGAATCAGGAGGGGCAGAGTCAGCACAGCCTGCGAGGGATCAAGGTGTCTAGAGGCAAAGCATAGCGGATGTAGCATTGCAGCTAGCAAGTCGAGTGTTTTCAAGCTCAGTGTCCCTAGAGAGATGGCAACGCAGCAACAGCATTTGAGGAGCAAGGCTACTGTAAACAAGCACGGTAGGCTTTCACTTTCGTCCAGAAAAAACTCTCGCCATTGCTGTGGCGGTTGAGTGGGCGGGGGAGCGGCAGCCTTTGAAGTCTGATGCCGAAGCACAGACAAATGGTGGTGCGCGATGTGCACGCGGGGGGCAGCAGCCTTTGAAGTCAGATGCCGAGGCACAGACAAATGGTGGTGTGTTATGTGGCTGGCGTGCACGCGCCTGTCTCACATGAACTGTATGGGATCCGCAGCCGTTTTGGTAGACTTTTCTTTTCCACTTACTATAATCTCGCCAGCAATGCGCAAGCCGGGTAGGGAGACAAAGAAGGGACAGCCAGGTAGGAATACAAAGAAGGGACAGTCGCGTAAGAAGACAAACATGACTGCACATCTGCACCGTGATGCTTCACCGGACCGCCAAAACCACCAGACCATCATCTCACCCTCACTTGGACCCACTTTCACTAATATAGAATGTAGCCCTCTCTCGAAGCTTCTACCGTTCTCATGAGATTCCTGAACCTTCTCGTACCAGGCACACAACAGCAGGTGGCCAAGCGTTTGTTATGGCTTGTTAGAAGGGGCGATCTCAGAGAGCCAGGTTATGCTCACCCGGTCACCCCAAGACCCACCTCTCCCCCAGATCTTGCCGAGTCTTATCGTGAGGTCCTCACCGGGGAGGACTTCGAGTCTAGGATCGTACACACGGAGCTCACAGCACACTACGAACAGACACCACACCGTTGGATTAAAGTAACAAGTTCTTTATATAAGCAACGAAACGAAGAAAGCACTCTTATGTACAACGTGGTCGCGGGACCACAAAGTCTTTGAGGATCTGGGAAGGGGGAAGCGGGACAGTCTTTTAGTCTCTGGGACAGTACGAGGCGTACCCTACGCACAGCTCTCAATCCTCGAGCCGGGGGGTACGGAAAAAGGGTCGTACTGGCTGCTTCGCCCACGTCGAGTCGGCTCGGTCGTGATGGGGGCTCTCAAGGATCCAGCCGGACCAGAGTACTCCTCGAGCCGCGACGGGGTCAGCAGGGCTCGATCGGGAGAAGGTCGTGAGGAGCCGCGACAGCGTCAGCAGGGCTCCGATGGTTCAGTTCAGCTCGAGCCGCGACAGCGTCAGCAGGGCTCCGAGGGTTACAAGAGGACGAGCCGCGACAGCGTCAGCAGGGCTCCGATGGTCAAAGTTCAGCTCGAGCCGCGACAGCGTCAGCAGGGCTCCGATGGTTACAAGAGGACGAGCCGCGACAGCGTCAGCAGGGCTCCGATGGTTCAGGATGAGTTTTCTTAGGGTCATCCGCGATCAGATCAGCGGGCTTCAGGTCCAAGATACAACTGCCCGCAAGTTGTCGGGCGGGCCCAGTTATAGTCCTTCTGCTCTTTGATCTCCGGACCCTCGCAGGCGGAGGTCTCAAGCCCTGGGGGCTGGTCGTTGGCGAGGTCCGGCGGTGGGCTCTTTGATCCTTAGAAACCTGGGTCCAGGAATTCCCAGACGCCCAGCAGGTCTGGAGCCCGCCCTCGGGGAGGCCAGAGGTGCGATCGAAACTGGGCCCCAGGGGAGGCCCGAAGGTGTGACGGAAACCAGTCTCTCAGAGGAGGCCGGAGGTGCCATCGCAAATCTCTGGCTTATCTCACTCGGGGAGTGCTTTACCCCCCAGCTGGGACTGGCGCGCCTTTGGAGTCTGGGATTCGCTGGGGCCGGGGTCACGCTAGGCCCCGGGAGACAGGGATGTCGGGAAGGGAAGATGGCGTCCGGGCCTTGTGGGGCAGGCCAGGTTTAGGCGCTCGGAGTCGGGCGCGGGACGGGGACATGCGGCCTGGTCGTGTATTTACGGGGGTTCGGGCTCATCGGGGGTGAGACGACCAGGCTGCTGGGTGCAGGCTATTCTTACGGGGACGCTGCGCAGGGGCTCAGGGTGCAGGCCTACGCTCGCAGGGATCTGAGGGACAGAGACGGGCCACGCCACGAGGCCGGGTCCAACACGCGTCCCCCCCAGCTGAAGGCGGGGAGAACTACCCATCCTCTTGGGGGTTCTCTTCGCTGAGGCGGAAGAACCTGGACAGGCCGTCTGCGTTGGCGTGGTCAGAGCCAGGCCGGTGTTCAACAGTGAAGTCCATCCCCTGGAGTGAGATGGACCAGCGCAGCAATTTGGGATTCTCCCCTCTCATCTGCATTAGCCACCGGAGGGGTCGGTGGTCGGTCTGGACCCGGAAGTGAGTACCGAACAGGTAGGGCCTCAGCTTCTTCAGGGCCCAAACCACCGCGAAGGCCTCCCGCTCGATGGTGCTCCACCTTTGCTCTCGAGGGAGTAGCCTCCGGCTAATGAATGCCACAGGTTGGTCTAGGCCGTCCTCGTTCACCTGGGACAGGACAGCTCCGATGCCATGCTCGGACACATCCGTCTGGACTACAAACTCTCGTGAGTAGTCGGGGGCCTGTAGAATGGGGGCCGTGCACATGGCGTCTTTTAAGGTTTCGAACACCTCTTGGCAGGGGGGTGTCCAGCTGACTTTCTTCGGCTGGTTTTTGGAGGTTAACTCCGTGAGGGGAGCCACGATGCTGCCGTAATTCCTAATGAACCGGCGGTAGTACCCCGTGAGCCCTAGGAACGCCCGTACTTCCGTCTGGGTCGTGGGGGCCTCCCAGGCCACGATGGCATCGATCTTGGCCTGGAGGGGGGCTACGAGGCCGCTTCCGACCTGGTGCCCGAGGTAGATTACGGACCCTTGTCCGATCTGGCACTTGCTTGCCTTAATGGTGAGACCCGCCCTCCTCAGGGCGGTCAGCACCGCCCAGAGGTGCTGGAGGTGCTCGGGCCAGTGGGAACTGTAGACGGCGATATCGTCCAGAGACGCCGCGCTGAATTCTTCCAACCCAGCCAGTACCTGGTTAACCAGCCTCTGGAAGGTGGCGGGGGCGTTCTTCATCCCGAAGGGCATCACCTGGAAATGGTAGTGACCATCCGGGGTCGAGAAAGCGGATCTTTCCTTAGCTCCCTCGGTGAGGGCGATCTGCCAGTATCCACTGGTCAGGTCGAACGTGCTTAGGAAGCGAGCCGCCCCGAGGCGATCGATCAGCTCGTCGGCTCGGGGGATGGGGTGAGCATTGGTTTTGGTGACTGCGTTGAGCCCTCGGTAGTCAACGCAGAACCTCAGCTCGGGAGCGGTCCCGGGGGCGGCTGCCTTTGGGACCAGGACCACGGGGCTAGCCCAGGGGCTGTCAGAGGCTTCGACCACCCCGAGGGCCAACATCTTCGATACCTTGGCCTTGATACAGGCCCGGACTCGGTCAGGGACGCGGTAGGCTCGGTGCCGTACCGGAGGGCTGTCCCCGGTGTCCACGTCGTGGACGCACCAGTTGGTGACGCCGGGGGTGAGGGAGAAGAGGTCTGAGAACTGTCCCAACAGCTGGCGACAGTCCTCACGCTGCTCTGGAGAGAGGGAGGAGGAGAGACTCACCCCCTCTACGGAGCCATCTTTCGCTTTCGTGGACAGGAGATTGGGGAGAGGCTCCGTTTCCTCTTCTTCCCCATCGTCCGTGGCGAGGAGCAAGCTCAACTCGGACCGGGCGAAGTGGGGCTTGAGGCGGTTCACGTGAAGGACCCGCAATGGGTTCCGGGGGGACTCTACATCGATGAGATAGGTCACCTGACTTTTGCGTTCTACCACCTTGAAGGGCCCTGTCCACTTGTCTTGCAGGGCGCAGGGCTCTACGGGGGCCATCACCCAGACCCGCTGTCCGGGCTGAAACTCGACCAGAGTGGCATTCTGGTCGTACCACCGTTTCATCTCTTCTTGACTGGCCTCGAGGTTGGCCTCGGCCAGCTCTCGGAACTTCCTCGTCTGGTTCCGGAGGGCTAGGATGTATCGAAACACATCGGGAGGGGGCTCTAGGGCCGCCGTCTCCCACCCTTCCTTGACCAGGGTGAGGGGCCCCCGGACGGGGTGCCCATAGAGCAGCTCGAATGGGCTGAACCCCAGTGACTTCTGGGGGACTTCACGGTACGCAAAGAGGAGAAAGGGGAGGAGGACGTCCCACTTACGCCTCAGGGGCTCTTCGAGACCCATGATCATCCCTTTGAGGGTCCGGTTGAAGCGTTCCACCAGACCGTTCCCCTGGGGGTGATAGGGGGTGGTGAACTTGTAGGTCACCCCACATTGCTGCCAGAGGGACTTCATGTACTTTGAGATGAAGTTCGTCCCTCGGTCGCTGACGACCTCTCGGGGGAATCCTACCCTAGAGAAGATCCCCATGAGGGCCCGCCCCACCACGGGGGCGGTCACCGTTCGGAGGGGAATGGCTTCGGGGTAGCGGGTGGCATGGTCCACCAAGACAAGGATAAACCGATGTCCCAGGGAGGTCCGGGGGTCAAGGGGACCCACAATATCTATTCCCACCCTCTCAAAGGGGGTACTGACCACGGGAAAGGGTTGGAGGGGAGCCTTGCGCCTCCCGCCGCTCTTTCCGCTGGACTGACACGTGGGGCAGGATTTACAGTGGGCCTCCACATCGGAGCACATGCCCGTCCAGTAGAAGTGAGTGACCAGGCGATGGTACGTTTTATCCTGTCCTAAGTGCCCCGCCAGGGGTACGTCATGGGCCAGGTTGAGGAGAAAACTGCGGAAGCGTAGGGGTACCACCAGGACCCGGCCCGACCCTAGCTCGGCGGACTTTTGCTCGCTATATAAGAGGCCGTTTTCCCAATATACCAAGTGGGAGCCGGACTGGTCACCGGCGGCCTGGGCGGCGGCCTGCTGCCGCGGCCCGACCAAGGACAGACAGGAGGTCTGTTCTAGGCAGAATTCTTCCCGGGACGGCCCTCCTTCCTGGCGCCACTGGGCCAGCTCGGGCAGGTCGTCCGGGCACGGGGTCGGTTCGGCGCCCGGGCCGAGGGGACCTGCTTCGGGGGGGGAAGCTCTCTTCGGGGAACAGCTCAGGGGTCTCAGACGGTTCAAGGACCTCGGGGTCCTCGGGGGTTGCTGGTGCCGCCTCTACGGTCGCCCCTTCGGGGGTGGCTCTCTGGGCGGTCATCTACCGGGTGCTCACACAGGCCCATTCGGGCAGGCCCACCATCTCCAGGTGGGTCCTTTTCTCGACCCGCTGCCAGGGGGAGCTCTCTAGATCGTTGCCGAGCAGGCAGTCCACAGGCATGTCGGAGCGGACCGCCACTCGTAACTCTCCAGAGACGCCTCCCCACTCGAACGGGAATTGCGCTATCCGGCAGGTGCGGACGGAGTTATCAGCTGCGATCACCCTGCAGGAGATGTGGGGAACGATCTGGGCTTCGGTGACTAAGTGTCGTTTGACGGCGGTTATACTGGCCCCAGTGTCTCGGAGCGCCCCTATGTGATGGCCATTGACAGTCACCTGCTGTCGGTACTTCTCGGTATTGTCGGGTAGGGGGGCTCCTGGGACCATCTCCCTATTACCCAGGGAGACTAACATCATCGCTGCGGGGTCAGTTCCCTCGAACTCCTCTACTCCCTCCTCTTATTCTAAGGCTACTGAGGTGATGTGGCGCGCTGGGGGGCCTGCCGCGGCAGGTTTCTTGAACAAAGGGCAGCGGGGGTCATTGGCATAGTGCCCTGGTTGCTGGCAACGGTAGCAGGCTTGGCTGACGCGGGGCCCTGGTTTGGCTGGGGGAAACCCTGCGCGCGCTGTGGGAGGCGAGGTGCCGGGCTGGTTTCTAGGGGGACTGCGTGGGGCTCCTCCCTGGGACCCCCTCTGTCTATTCTGGTTCCCCCCTCCCCTCGGGCGGGAAGATCCCTGTTCATTTCGGCCGGAGTCTCCCCCGGGCCCCCGGGGGACTCTGGTGCTCACCCAGCGATCGGCCTCGACGGCCAGCTTCCGGGGGTCAGCCAGCTTGCTGTCCAGGAGGTGCTGTCGGAGTTCCACAAAGCAGTTCAGAGACAAATGTTCGTAGGCAATGAGGTCAATGAGCCCCTCGAAAGTGGATACTTGGCTGCCCCTAATCCACCCTTCTAGGGCTCGAGTGTAGAAGTTGACGTATTCCACCCATGTGGTGTCGGGGATCTTCTTGCAGTCCCTAAAGCGTTGACGGTACATTTCTGGGGTAAGCCCGTACCGGGTGAGGAGGGCGTCCTTCATATGGCGGTAGGAGGTCTGTTCGGCAGAGGGTAGGTCGAGTAGGGTGTCTCTCCCTTCGCTCAGGAATCGCCCCCACAGCCCGGCTCCCCAATCTTTCTGTGGAACTCGGTGCGAGGTCATGGCGACCTCGTAGGCCTTGAACCATTGCTGGATGTTATCGTTTTTATAATATTCTTTGACCACATCCTTGGGGATGTGGACCTTTGGTTCCACCGGGGGGACGGCCTCTCGGGTCGCTGCTGTTTTGTTGTTTTCGTTCCGGGCCTTTAGTTCTAGCTCCAGCACACTGCGCTCGTGCTCCAGCTGGAGCTTCTTTCCGTCATGTTCTCGCTGGAGCTTCTTCTGCTCCAGTTCTCCTTGCAGCCGCAGCTGCTCGATGGCTAGCTTCTTTTCGGCCAGCTTGAGTTCTCCTTCCATCTTCAGACGGGCTAGTTCTAGCTCGTGGTTCCGGTCGCGTTCTCGGTCGGTCATCTCTTCGATAGACAGACCTCTCTCCGTGCTGCGAGTCCGCGTCGGGGACTCGGTTCTTTCTCGCTCTGGGGCGTCGGTTACGATCAGGGGAGCCCCCCCCCATCAGCCTCTGTCGGTGTGGGAGGTTGGGCTCCGGACTCCACCCAGGCGGTCAGAGCTTGTTGGAAGTCCTCTTTGGTGTTTAATCCCGTTGACGAGATATGGAGATCCTTGCAGAATTGCTTGAGCTCACGGTGCGAATAGTCCTTCAGACGCTCCATCTGGAAGGGGGTCTCGTCGTTTGTGATGCTCATGGTTGTTCTTCGTTCGGGTAGTGTGTCAGTGCTGTACGATCCCTAGACGTGGGTTCTTATCGCGACGCTGCCACCAATGTTAGAAAGGGCGATCTCAGAGAGCCAGGTTATGCTCACCCGGTCACCCCAAGACCCACCTCTCCCCCAGATCTTGCCGAGTCTTATCGTGAGGTCCTCACCGGGAGGACTTCGAGTCTAGGATCGTACACACGGAGCTCACACCACACTACGAACAGACACCACACCGTTGGATTAAAGTAACAAGTTCTTTATATAAGCAACGAAACGAAGAAAGCACTCTTATGTACAACGTGGTCGCGGGACCACAAAGTCTTTGAGGATCTGGGAAGGGGGAAGCGGGACAGTCTTTTAGTCTCTGGGACAGTACGAGGCGTACCCTACGCACAGCTCTCAATCCTCAAGCCGGGGGGTACGGAAAAAGGGTCGTACTGGCTGCTTCGCCCACGTCGAGTCGGCTCGGTCGTGATGGGGGCTCTCAATGATCCAGCCGGTCCAGAGTACTCCTCGAGCCGCGACGGGGTCAGCAGGGCTCGATCGGGAGAAGGTCGTGAGGAGCCGCGACAGCGTCAGCAGGGCTCCGAGGGTTACAAGAGGACGAGCCGCGACAGCGTCAGCAGGGCTCCGATGGTCAAAGTTCAGCTCGAGCCGCGACAGCGTCAGCAGGGCTCCGATGGTTACAAGAGGACGAGCCGCGACAGCGTCAGCAGGGCTCCGATGGTTCAGGATGAGTTTTCTTAGGGTCAGCCGCGATCAGATCAGCAGGGCTTCAGGTCCAAGATACAACTGCCTGCAAGTTGTCGGGCGGGCCCAGTTATAGTCCTTCTGCTCTTTGATCTCCGGACCCTCGCAGGCGGAGGTCTCAAGCCCTGGGGGGCTGGTCGTTGGCGAGGTCCGGCGGTTGGCTCTTTGATCCCTTTGAAAGATGGGTCCAGGAATTCCCAGACGCCCAGCAGGTCTGGAGCCCACCCTCGGGGAGGCCAGAGGTGCGATCGAAACTGGGCCCCAGGGGAGGCCCGAAGGTGTGACGGAAACCAGTCTCTCAGGGGAGGCCGGAGGTGCCATCGCAAATCTCTGGCTTATCTCACTCGGGGAGCGCTTTACCCCCCAGCTGGGACTGGCGCGCCTTTGGAGTCTGGGTTTCGCTGGGGCCGGGGTCACGCTAGGCCCCGGGAGACAGGGATGTCGGGAAGGGAAGATGGCGTCCGGGCCTTGTGGGGCAGGCCAGGTTTAGGCGCTCGGAGTCGGGCGCGGGACGGGGACATGCGGCCTGGTCGTGTATTTACGGGGGTTCGGGCTCATCGGGGGTGAGACGACCAGGCTGCTGGGTGCAGGCTATTCTTACGGGGACGCTGCGCAGGGGCTCAGGGTGCAGGCCTACGCTCGCAGGGATCTGAGGGACAAAGACGGGCCACGCCACGAGGCCGGGTCCAACACGGCTCCAGCGCGAAGAGAGCACATTCCACCGATAAGAACCGGTCCTTTCTGGTTCACTACTAGCAAACAACACATTGAAACTAAAACATTGCCTTTCACCTGAAGAGGCTCAGAAGGATGGTGACAGAAAAGAACATGGCATTGCTCGAGCATAGGCCTTTAGGCCCAAAAAAGAGCGAAAAGCAGCATATAAGGGGACGTAAAGCTGTCAAAGTCTATAGGCAAACCCTACCAACTAGGTGAGATAAAAGTCTGGAATAGGCAGAACACCATACATGTTCGAATGACAGGAGCATATACTGAGATGTTGGTGGGCAACGTCATAACCGAGCCAAAACCAAGCCAAAAAGTACCAATACCTCGGTCATTACATCTCCCCATGACCATTGTTCAACACTATCGAAAGTATAAGGGAATCAGGTTGGACGTAAATCAACAGTAGAATAATAAGAAACATAACAAACAGATCTTGACATAACACGTGGACGAAACATAATCAAAAGAGATGGGATGCTTTGAACAAAACAACAAAGAACAATAAGGAAACATATTACTAAGAGTAAACCACTCAAAATTGGTCGTAGTAAGTGCAAATCTGGTAACCACCCAAAAAGCCAATCAAACCACCCTTGATCTAAATTTTGTCTCATTTCCCGGGACAAATTATGTAAAATATTGATATGGTGTGGGATGGACTTAGAATGATCAGAAAGATTAAAGCAACAAAGCCCTTTGAAATCGGAGCATCCATGGTCGCGCTTTAGAAGTAAATAATCGATGGCAACTCTATTTTGTAAAATAGCATGACGTTCACCCTGTGCATCTAATAGAAATTCAGCTAAAACAGTTGAAGTATGATTAAGCGACTTAACCATTAAACAGGGTAGTTTGCTAATAGCTCGGGAGTTGTAGATCGACAGTCCAGGGATACCTACAAGGGAGGCAGCTAAACTAATATATTCAGTTTTAGACAGAAGATGAATTGTAGAGCACAGGACTCGGTCAATGGGGGTGCTTCAAGTACAGTCCGAGAATGCATAAGAGGAGTTGAAAAAATATGGGTACACTTAATCGAGTTAAGGCACACGGGCCATCAGAAATATTTGCAGGAATATAAGATCTTGCTATGTTACCACATGAAAAGAGCCATCCAGGGGGCAGTAACACATTATAATAATGACTGGGAGATAAAACAACACATTGACATCTTATAGAGTTGCGGACTGAAAAGCACATATTGGTGGTACGACTGAGACATAATCTTCTTTCATGTAGGGAAAGACGGGAAGTATTCTCCAATTTTAGTTGTATGCATTTATAGATGAATTTGGGATCACAAGTGAAGTTGTAACAAGTATCGCCTTCAGAAATGTTGTAAGTGGTAATAGCAAAAGTTAGCGGGGAATCCAATTCAGTCAATACTTGATATGAAGCGCAATAGTCATAAGTATCAAAGTTGATGAAGAAGAAATCAGGATTAGTCTCTGTGATGTTAAAGAAGTGCAATAAAACGGCAGTTGGAACAGGGATTGCAACAAAACACGTTGATAGGAGGTCGGAAACAGACCTCATCGGCGACATGCAAAAAGCAGAAGAGTTTGTTAGTCAACTAGCCAGGGATATCCAGATGTTCACGTTAGAATCCAGTGCTGACATGATGCTGCGTCCTCGGATGATGAATTCAGTTTGGAAATTCCGCGGCCCTACCAGGCCTCTGACGTACCAGACCGACAGGAGTCCAGCGACGACACATCCGGCAGCAGCAGTCCATACAATGATCTACAGGAAAAGGAATCAGAAACAGGCATTACTCATTCTCGAAGATAACATTTGTCATTGGGGACTGTGTCCCATTTTTATTGTCCAGGTCTCATCACTAGAATGGTGTTGTCTTTACCCGTTGCAATAATTTCAGCCTGTTCAGGGGGTTGATTAGGAGACTGAACCCACACTCTGGCTCCTGGGTTGTTGTCGATTGACCAAAACCTCATCTCCACATACAGTTAGCAAAGTTGGGCAGTCCCTTTCTTTAATGCACCACTGAAAACAGGCATAATGACCAATTGAGCAATGCGATCCGCAGATCTGATGGGTAAATCTGAGTCACAACTATTCAAGAGGATGAATTTAATTTCTCCTTGGTAATCACTATCGACAATACCACCCAGCACCTGTATGCCCGTCAAGGCTAAACCAGAGCGAGGGTTAATCAAACCAAAATATCCAGTTGGTATCTGGACACCCAGTCCAGTCTCAACGAGAGCAATGTCATTGCATTTCAGTAAAACAGGTTTCAAAGCATGTAAATCCATTCCAGCAGCGTCAGGAGTCGCTCTATGTAGAGCCAAAGCACCAGGAGTGATTTCCCAGCACATAACAGTACTTTCAGCTGCATGAGGTTGAACATTTACAAAAGGGGACAACATTCTCATTAAGGGGGTGTCAGAGTCAGAAAGGGGGCGATTGTTTAAAATCAACAGTGCATCATTTAAATGATCTCTCCAGTTACGCAGAAAGCCATCAGACAGTTTCCGTAATTGATCCTTCAATAGACCATTCATACGCTCAATCAAGCCGGCAGCTTGTGGATAGTAGGGTACATGAAAAATCCATTCAATATTATGTTGGGCACAATATTCTTGCATTAACCTACCTTTAAAGTGTGAGCCATTGTCCGACTGCACTTGCAATGGATTGCCATAGTACAATGTAAGTAAATCCAGAGTTTTAATTGTATTCATTTGGGTAGCACGTTTGTAAAGGGTAGCAAGTAAATAACCTGAAAAGGTGTCCACAACTGTACATATGTATTGACAATTTTTACTTATGGGCAAAGGACCTACATAATCTCTTTGCCAAATCTGTGCAGGTGACTTACCTTGGTGCAACTGACCTCTCAGTATTTGGGGGACTCCTCGCTGTCGAGAATGCTGACAAATGGGACATTGCAAAATGACAGTTTTAATAACGGGATGCATATTCCTCTATCTACGGCCCACCTGCTAGTAATTCTTTCTCCAAACTGTCCTGCTTTTTGGTGTGCCCAACTTGCCAAACCCATGATCTCAGAATCATGCTCGTCCACCTCCGCCTCAGAGATCTTAGATTTTTCATCTGCAAAAACGTTAAGAAGTCTATCAATGGAATCTATAGAAGTATGAGCATCAACATGAAAGACTGTAACAGTACTTTGAGATAGTAAACTCCAAATATCTTTCAAAAATTCCTTGCCCCACAACTCCTTTGAGTTAATTTTCCACTCATGTTTAAACCATGTAGGGAGCCACACTGCCAAACCATTTGTAATCGACCATGAATCAGCATAAAGGTGGCAAAATCCTGGCAATTCTTGTTTCAGAGCTTGATAAAACAGCATATGATTCTGCGAATTGACTACTCTTTCCTTCACCAGTAGTACTCAACAATTTTTTCGTAACAGGGTTGTATGAGACTGCTTTTCAATGCCTTTTTGCTCCTATGTACCTCGCTGAACCATCCCTAAACCACACATGCATTCTATCCTCCACGGAAAGATCACTGAACCGCTTACCCCACTGCACAGAGGATTCCTGCACTATAGGTACAGAGCAATCACTGTCTGCCTTTTCGATTGGCGCCTGCGCCGCCTGTTCATGTAACATCGCAACACCCTTGGGAACCACACGAGCCCTGTCCGGAATGTACCACTTCCACTTGATGATACTAGCTTCTTGTGCGTGTCCAATTATATGAGTTTTAGGGGAGCTCACCACCCACTGCATGATAGGAATTTCAGGTCTTAAAACCACATCGTGCCCTAGTGTTAACTGCTCGGTATCTACCAGAGCCCAATAACATGCAAGTAGCTGTTTCTCAAAAGGTGTGTAGCGCTCACCGGCGTCAGGTAATTTCTTAGTCCAGAATCCTAAAGGCACTTTCCTTCTGCCTTGCTTTTGCCACAAACTCCAATTTGCATATCAACCTTGTGCAGTCACTTTTAAATCGACAGCACCATCGCGCACTGGCCACAGATCTAAAGCATGTTGAATCGCCTCTTTTGCCAACTCAAACGCGGTTTGCTGCGCCTCACCCCATTCAAACACATTCTTTTTACGTGTAACCTTGTACAAAGGGGCCAAAATCTGACTCAAATGGGGAATATGTTGTCGCCAAAATCCAAAAAACCAATACATTTCTGAGTCTCTTTCTTATTTCCTGGTATTGCAAATTCTTTAATCTGTCTCACTTGTGGAATCACTTCTCGGTTTCCCTCATGCAATTGAATACCTAGAAATTTCACACTCTGTGCTGGACCTTGCAATTTGTCAGGACTAATCTCCAATCCTCTACTCTGCAAATGAGTTATAATCTGATCTAATTGATATTGGACGTGTTCCTGTGTTATTAAATGTTATGTTATGTTATGTTATTAAATTTTGTATAGCGCGCAGATGCCGCAGCCAAGAGGCGTCCCGGCGCTTTTGGAGATAGAAGACACAACACAACATGATGACCAAAACACAGGGCTATACAGCGGAGAACAGATGGGTTTTTAATTGTTTCCTAAATTGAAACAAATCGTGGATGGAACGGAGTGAAGCAGGCAAAGAGTTCCACAGCGTAGCCGCCATCACCGAGAAAGAGCGTCCACCCATTCTGGACTTTTTAAAACGAGGAACAATGGCCAGATTAGACCCTGCAGACCGAAGAGCTCTTAAAGGGACATAGTGGCAGATGGTCTGAGTAAGAATAGGAGGGGAGGCCAAGTTAAGAATTTTAAAAGTAAGGCACAAAGCCTTAAACTTAATTCTTTGGCCCACTGGGAGCCAGTGAAGGTCATAGATAGTGCTACGAGCCGAAACAAATTTAGGGAGGCCGACCAGCATCCTAGCCGCCGAATTTTGTATCCGCTGAAGACGGGCAAGCTCAGCTTGATTGACACCCAGAAACAGAGAGCTGGCGTAGTCCAATCTGGTCAACACCAGAGCTTGGACTATAATCTGCCTGGTGTCCGCGTCAAAAAATTTAAAAACAGGCCGAAGGCTTTGTAGAGCGCCGAAACAAGTTCCCGCAACACGTTTAATGTGGGGAATAAAAGACAATTGATCGTCAAGCCAGACGCCCAAGTTTCTGACTTCGGCTACAGGGGTCGGGACGGGGCCCAATTCAGAAGGCCACCATTGGTCTCCCCAGAGCTCGCTGTCTCTCCCGAAAAGAATGACCTCCGTCTTGGTGGCATTGAGTTGTAAGCGATTATTCGCCATCCAGCCGACAACAGCTTTAAGGGCTGCTTGAAAGGTGGGGGCGTTCATGTTAGAATCGCCATTGAGTGACACCGCCAATTGTGTGTCATCGGCGTATGACACTATAGAGAGACCAAAGCTGGCAGCTACCTGCGCCAGCGGTGCAACATACAAATTAAAAAGGGTAGGGCTGAGAGCCGAACCCTGTGGAACTCCCTGCAAAATGGGACGTGGGGCAGAAATGTAGGGAGGAGTAGAAACTTTGAAGGTTCGACCCGTGAGAAATGATCGAAACCAATCAAGCGCTTGTTCTCCAACACCTGCCTCCACGAGGCGGTGTAAAAGGATGTGGTGGGAGACCGTGTCAAACGCGGCACTTAGATCCAATAGGATCAGTGCCGCCGTCTGACCTTGGTCAACTATGTTCCTGATGTGTTCCACCACCGCCAAGAGAGCGGTCTCGGTACTATGACCGGCTCGAAACCCATTCTGGGAGTTATCCAGTATGTTTGCTTCTTGCAAGTGGAGGGATAAGATCCTATTGGCGTGGGCTTCAGCTAATTTAGCCATCCAAGGAAGGAGGGAGATAGGCCGGTAATGCTCTGATTTGGAAGGGTCAAGAGACGTTTTTTTTAGAATTGGTATTATAATGGCCTGCTTCCAAGCAGTAGGAACACTACCAGATCTGAAGGAGAGATCAATTAAGCTCTGCATCGCTGGATAGCAACAGTCGGCGAAATCACGAAATTCCATGGGTCTCATAGGGTCCTCCGGAGAACCTGATTTAACTTCAACCGTCAGATTTAGGAACTCCTCTTGGGTAGGACCTGGAATGGCTAATAAGAATTTGGAGACCGGAGGGGCACTGTTAATTTCACTGACAAAAGGCGTGACAAATGACCTGTATATAGCCTCCACCACTGTTTCACCTTGAATCATAATGTCATCAATATAGTGAGTGGTGTGGCTCACTGGTTAGAGGTGGCAGACCCGGAAGCAGAAAACGGCCCGGGACCAGGGTTCAATTCCCGACGCGGCAGGGTCGTGGACCAGGGTCAGCGGACTTGATAATTCTCGCCTCGTGCCTACTCTAACCAGGGATCACAATCGGCGACTCTGGGCATTAGCTTGCCTCATCTCTACAACGGCTCCCCACATTCGCCGGGGATGCCTGGTTTCACCCTGGAGATACCCAGTAGGGGCCATCTCACAGGGATAGCCAGGACGGGTTCCCCAGCGGTCTACAGCGCCACGACGCCTCAGGGCAGCTGTGCGCTTTACAAGACACATACATACATACATACATACATAGTGACAAATTTGTACTCTTGTACTTAATGGTACTTCATCTAGGTGCTCTGCCACCAGCCGGTGACAGACTGTCGGACTATGCAAATAGCCCTGGGACAAACTTCGAAACGTCATTTGTCGGCCATTCCATGTAAAACTAAATTGTTCCTGACATTCGGGAGCAATAGAAATGGAAAAGAATGCATTAGCAATGTCAATAGTTGCATACCATGTTCCTGGGTGTTTTTGGATTCTCTCAATTAAAGTAATAGTGTCTGGCACAGCAACGGTTAACGAAGGTGTATGCTTATTCAATTCGCGGTAATCAACTGTCATACGCTAAGAATTATCACTCTTGCGCATGGGCCACACGGGATTGTTCCAAGCAGAAGTAATCGGAATTACGACCCCGGCGTCCATCAATTCCCGAATAGTAGCACTGATCTCATCATGCCCACCTGGTATTCGATACTGTTTAATTGAAATAACTTTGGTCGCTTGGGGCAATTTTACAGGAGGAATTTTTAAACGTCCTACTCTCACAGATTTAGTTGAAATATAATTCTTTAATCCAAATTGGTAATAACCATTGCTTGAATGTAAAGTCATACTTTTTAAAATGTCAATTCCAATTATGTATTCAGAGAGGGGCACTACTAACACTGTGTATTCTCTTTTTGGTATTTTCCCTATTCTTAACTGGAGGTTCGTTTGCACTGCTGGGGTCTCTTTACCACCCAATCCGGTGATAGTATAATACTGTCCTTTAAATTTCGTGGTATTTCCATATATCAAAGTGGCCTCCGCTCCTGTATCTACCAATGCTCGGGCCCGCTGTACATTACGATGCCTCCAAAAGATTTCTATGTCTACATATGGTCTATAATCTTTACGAGCCCAATTTTGTACCGGAGCTTGACCTATTTCCTAGTCAGTTTTACCTTTGTAACCAGCCCAAGACAAATCAGGATAAAGACTCTCATATCGTTTAGGTAATATATCTTGCTCGTACACTCTGTCCTCATAAAATGGATTCCTTCCACCCCGGCAAGATTGCGACCTTTGATCGGGAAATTTCTCTCGTTCATCTCTCATTCTCCATTCTGGAGATCTGCCTCTTTCGTTTCTGTCTCTGCGATCACCATATTTCTCTCTCTCTGAAAATGTCCTGCTACAGGGAGATTCTTCCCTCTCCCGTCTATTTTGATAATTCCAAGTCTCATCTTTTCTCCCTCTTCGGTAACCTTCGTCACCACTTCCCTCTGAATCTCTTCGGTCATGATCTTGTTTATTAACCTTTCTGCTCCCTTCTTTTCTATCTAGACCCCGCTTTCGATACATGTACCACAAGTTAGCAGTAGGTTCCCCATCGATCTCCGCTACACTCACCCCATCTTTAAGCAGGGCAAGAAACATATCTCGTCTGCTTAATCGATTATTATCTTACGGAACTCAGATCTAGACATCCTTTCTGTTTTCATCCATTCTCCTAGTTCACCTAACTCACGAACCGCTTCGATCACATCAGCCAATGTGTTTCCTGTCTGATTTATTAACAGCGTCATCATCACCTGCTTATAAGCAGGAGGAGCAGTACGAATGATCTTATTTCTCACAGAAGTATTGCGCACGCCCTCCATTAATCGGTGTGCAACACCTCGGAAAATAGAGGTTTTCATCACCTCTTCCTTTAATCTCTGTGTCGCGTCTCTCAATGTGTACCATGGTTTCTCATTCACTGGCCAGTCTGATTCAGTGGGATATTTATGACTACAACCGGCCACAGCCAATTGCAACAGACTAATTTGCTCATTATCTTCATAACGTCTAAAATGTTCCTGAACAGTCGGGTCTGTGCTCAACGTGCAGAATATCACTGCATCTCCACGATCTAACATTATGCCTGCAGCACCCAAATCAAAAATTCAGACCATCCAGGTAAGTAAACTCTCGCCAGATTTCTGCCGAAATCTCTCTAGAATGTCATTGATTTCTTGTTGCGTAAAATCCTCTAAGCTATCAAGAGCTATTCCATTGGGAAAGTCAGGACCACCCTGCAATTTTCTTCGATGTATCGGCTGCGCCTCCACTTCCTTGCGCGCTTCTGATTTATCTTCCTTTTGAGTTTTGACAGGCTCTGCTCTATTATGTTCCTCTTCACCTGATCCTGAAAACTCCGAAGAGTCCCAGATATTTCCATCCCACTTTTCAGGATCCCACTCTAGTCCTGCTTTCGCAATAACTAGACGTACCTTTCTGCTATTGACTTTGCCTCGTCTATGTCTGTACTTGTATTTAGCAATACGCACTGCAGCCCTTTCTGAAACAGTCTGATAAGTTTCTAACTTGTCTGCAAGTAATTTGTTCTGACATCTCAGCAGCGTGTTAGCATTTTTCACTTCCGCATATTGTTCTTCAAATTCTTTACACTCACGCTGTATTGTCACATATTTTTCATGCACTAATCTGTAAGCATTTAGCAAAATCCATCCCCTTCGTCCTAATATAGGAAACTCTTCTCCCTTCACTACCAGCACTTTCTGTAAACATGACACCACCTGAGCCGGTTCAGCCTCAGACAAACACAAATTCCAGTTTTCATATAGACCCGTCGAATTAGCCCATTCATGAGCCAGTACTCCATATGGAGTCGACTCCCATCCGGGAATCTCCAAAGGCAATTGAAACTCGGACTTTGTTTTCCTAGAAAACATAATGTATCTTTTCTTTGAAATTCACTCAGCCTCAACTCTATAATTGTCACGACGCCAAAATATCATCGATTTCCCCTACACAATTTCTACCCGACGATCCTGTGAGTCACAACGCCAAGATGTAATGACTGATATTTTCCTACTTTTCGGATGTTTCAGCTAATTAGCTATAAAGTCATTACTCATCACAGTCCCTTCCCAGAATGCCTAACAACAAAACACCACATTCAAAACTACCTATCTGAGAAAGGAATAGTATAAACAACTAAAGATACTATAGATCATAGCTCCGAGGATCATGGGCGTCCGCAGGGGGGGCAAGGAGGGGCGCTTGCCCCCCCCTGGAGCGACCCTCCTTGCCCCCCTGCGGATGCCCATGAAAACCATGACTTCAAGACGGGGCTCTCACTCTCTTTCCTCTCCTTTCTTTTATTTGCTTCCCTGTGAAATGGATCCAAAAAAGAAAGACGCTTTTGCTGGAAATGTCATATTTTTCAGACATTTTAATTCCAAAGTGCAGCATTGGGAATAAAAGGCTAAAAATATGAAAAATAGATAAATACCTAAATAAAGTAAGACAGAGTGGTAGCAAACTGACAAACTGATTTTATTCACACTGAAACACATTAGCGCCACTTTTACAGAGTTTGCCAGTGAAGCGCTATTTTTGTTTTCTTGTCTTTGTTTTCCCTGGACTTGGAACTAGTGCACCAATCCTGGAGGTACTGCAATGTGTGGGTTGGAAAACAAAATGTGTACTGCGGCTCTGCATCCAGGGATGTGGTCTTTTTACCATACTGCTTACGTTTTGTAAGGATATAAGCAATAGCCATTGAAATGGGTCCATTCAGGGCACTGTAGTCGTGTCCTTAACTTTTCAGGCAAAAGCACTCACTGATTTCTGAATAGTGAGTGTAAAAGCATTAAGGTAACCATGTTGTTCCTGCTTACATTTCCCATGGTTTGCTAAATGTTGTATTCCCTATAAGTGTTTGCCTTTTCCAGGATGTTGTTACTGTTTTTTTTTGTAGGCCGCATATTGCTCTTGTCTAGTGCGTAATTTAAATTGAGCCGCATCCAGGTGTTTATAGCGGGCAACTATTGGGTTGTAGTTGAAGACAGTGGGAGTTTTTCTCAGTGGGGCAGTACGGTGTTCAGTGGGGGAGAGGATGTGGCACTATGGTCAGAGCTGCTGAATTTGGAACTGGGAACCAGGTTCAGCCTTAATAACCAGTCCACCAGACCACTCTCCTGATTGAGCACAATCACATGCTAGACCTTAGAAGGCTTCGCAACACCTTAGAAGTCCTGGTGTCTTCGCACCAGCAGGTGGACGCTAGCATGACAAGTGTAGGTTAACCTTCAAGGCTTGTCGAACACTATCCATACTGAAGTTCACCTCCAGTCTTGCGGGAAGGCCTATGAAGCAGCACCCCCTAGAACAACAGTCACTGAGGTCACAGGACCCTTGAGAAGGGCCAGCTCTAGGTCGGTGCAACCAGTGTGACCGCACCGGGTGCTGACTTTAGGTGGAGGCATCATGTTTGCAAGTATATTATGGTTTTCAAAACGCTTGCTGCCTCCTTCCTGGCCTCCAGCAATTTTCGGCCACACCCAAATGTCATGATAACTCTGGTGATTAATGTTCTTCCTAGAGAGAGATCAGAATTTTGTCTAGTGGAAGTTTTGACTCATGGAAAGGTAGCTCAGAGGGTTAATGTACCGGCTGCAAAGAACATGCGCCATGCAGATCACAAAGTGCACATAATGTAAATAGGTCAGTGGGCTACTGCTTTTGTCAGGGAGATCCTTTTGTTACTTGCAGTTTATAAGTTAAATTCCTAATTTAGAACAGTGACCTATTAACTGTCATCTAGGAGCTGCATACAAACTGCAAGGTATAATTTAGAGCGTTACGTTCCCCCCCCCCATCTTTGATTATCCTAATGTCCCAAAAAGTGTTCTTTGGGACAGAAATCAATTCTGATTATTAAGGAGAACCCCCAACCATGGTATTACGTTTTAAATTCCGGGTATTGTGTTTCTCCAGACCAATCACTTTAAAACTATATGGGCTACTAGTATGGTTGTCATGTGACTCCTACACCTTGTAGTCCTTAGTCTTATGTTATATTTTCTATACAGTGATTTACACACATATTGATTGTCTCTGTGTAATGTGTGTGATGTAAAGTGCTCTGACACCCTACAATGGTATGAGTGGCGCTGTAAATCAAATTAAAGGCAACTGAGAGAGAGTGGTCATGGAAACTTGGGGGAGCACAGCTAAAGGGTGGTAGTGAGGGAATCCATGACAGAGGTGGTCATTGGGGAGCACTAACAAACATTAATGCACAGGACACTACCAGTGCTATGGCTGGCCCTGCCCTTGAGACCAGTCTGCTTCACCCATAGGTACCTCCATTGGCCTTGTTTCAGCAGTAGTAGCTGCAACTCACCAGGGATTGGCAATGCACGATTTGCACGCACACCAAACTAAGTTCGCAAACTTACAGTCACCCGGCTTCATTCACAAGCACTTTTAAAATGTGCTGCCTGCTGTGGGGCCACTGGAATTAATTATGCAGCAAAGTATGACAACATTATGCCGTAGTGTTGACTAAATTATGCATTAAAAAAAAGGCTGCAGCGTAATTCAGTATATTTTCAGATATTTTATTATTTTACGTGTGTACACATGCTAACAGTCTCTGGAAAGATTTTGCCTTATTAGTACCAGTGTAACATACAAACGCAGCAGTGAGAAAGATGACCAGTCAACCTTTACAATAGGCCATCCACTCCGCAGCAACACAAGTCTCATTTTATATTAACTTTTGATATGTTTGAGCTATAAACAATTTATTAGTTTAAATGGTCAGATCATGCAGCAGATCTTGCATTATGAGGTAATATGGCCGAGCCATAATTTTAGAGAAAACATTTGCAAACTAGGATATTTTGCCATTAATGTTTGACTGCTGTTGTGGAAAAAGGGAGAAGTGCTGATGACAGAAACTCCATGGCTTGGAGACAAATGGCTTGTGTTTCCACATTTCATCGTATTTGGTACATTCTGTGATTAGAAGCATATCCCACTTTGTGAATATATTTTAATGTCAATAACTCATTATAACCTTAAATAATCATGTGTATCCATTGGTTGATTAAACTGGGCAGTGAAATGCCAAACAAATACTAAAAATTGGGATGTCTACGCATTCTGGCCACACGTCTGGCTCCACCCACATATTCAATCCTTGGATTATTCCCGCCCTTTGATTCTCCGCCCACTGTTCCCCAACTTTTGTTCCCCCACTTCGACCACTGTGTAAGACTCAGCATTCCTGGACCTGTGATGTGCCGCCGCTGCGGGTGCCGCATGTGCCACACATTTACGGTGCCGGGCTTCCGCATAAGGGAGCTGCCATTATTGTATCCCTAAACGTGGGCACGTTGTCAGTTTGACATTGACTACACGTAGAGGGACTCTAAATTTCTTTTCAAAAATATAGCTAACATTTGGACCTATACATTTTATTTTGTATACATTAATTGAATGTGGGTAAAATTTAGCACTGCCCGGGGAATTCTAGTAAAGGGAGCACCCATTGGCGAATCACTAGCATGTGTGATTGATGCATTATTTATTACTAACTTTGACGTTGTTCTTTAACTTTGGATAAAAGTTATCATGAATTCTAGCACCAAGAAGCCAATATTGGTTAATTTGTGTGCTACAAATAATCCCTAACATACACTGTGCATTCAGTATATTTAATCTGGTGCTTTAATCATAGGCTGCTTTAAAGTATTCTGATAAAAATCGAATCTTGCTGAAGACAGCCTTGATTGGTGTTGGATCGAGGACCCGGAAGTCTGCACACCTAGCAGACAGAGATAAAGCACCTTGTCAGAAAGTTTAGCGTTTTCCCTACAGGTGGTGTTTGTTGGCCTGTGGCAGGGTCAGTCACATGTCCTGGATTTCTGGCATTTAATTGAGTCTATCCCAGTTCTGCGCCCCAGTGTTTCTTGTGCCTCACCTGGCACACATCATGTCGGAAGATGGTGATGACGTTAACATTTTGCCCCTCCCCCCTCCCTGGAAAAATGTCTGCGGACGCCCATGTCGAGGATATGTATAGCAACGCCTTTCGACGAATCACAAATCAGCAACGTCTTCCGACGAACAACACGATTGTACGCGAGCAACGTACCCTGGTACGAATCAAAATCAATCAGCAATGTCTTCCGACGAACAACCCAATTCTACGCGAGCAACGTACCCTAGTACGAATCAGCAACACCTTCCGGTGCAAATCAGTACATACCTCTTACGCTATGTTGGGTTGGTCTACCAGCAATTTAGATATTCATGCTTAGGAGCCGATTTCCCTTCTGTATCTACAATTACTCATTAGAGGGGAACTAGCCCATCCCTCCATAAGCATTTGGTTAAAAAGGGGCTCGACCTTCCTCCACAAAGAATAAGGACAAATTATATATTCTCACATGTAGTCATCCCTAATCACGAGCGGTGTACCTTCATCAGTTACTTGTAAGAAGGGAATCACCCATCCTTCTTTACGACAGCACCTGGTTAAGAAAAACCCACACTCCCTCCCAGAGACAACAAACAAATGGAATTAATGCAAATTGGGGTCTTTTTATTACACAATGATAGAAGGACATAGAAAGAAGTGACTCATTAACACACATACATATAGCCTGAAAATAAAGGAATAATTAGATAAAATTAGACATCATGGAACACCTCACCATATTATTAGGCATCTGCAATCTGAAGACGGGTCCGTCTCACCCTCACTTGGACCTGCTTTCACTAATATAGAATGTAGCCCTCTCTCGAAGCTTCTAGAAGAACCCACCTACCGTTCTCATGAGATTCCTGTACCTTCTCGTACCAGGCACACAACAGCAGCTGGCCAAGCGTTTGTTATGGCTCCAGTGCGAAGAAAGCACATTCCACCGATAAGAACCGGTCCGTGCTGGTTCACTACTAGCGAACAACACATTGAAACTAAAACATTGCCTTTCACCTGAAGAGGCTCAGCAGGATGGTGACAGAAAAGAACATGGCATCGCTCGAGCATAGGCCTTTATGCCCGAAAAAAAGCGAAAAACAGCATATAGGGGGACGTAAAGCTGTCAAAGTCTATAGGCAAGCCCAACTAGGTGAGATAAAAGTCGGGAATAGGCAGAACACATGTTCGAATGACAGCAGCATATACTGAGATGGTGGTGGGCAACGGTCATCCTCGCATTTACAAACTGGCTTGTGCAGTCTTGGATAACGCCTTCAAGTCTGAGACACACTTTGCAATACTTTCTTTCTCCTGTTGTGCAGTGATACTCTGAATAACATTCTTCTCTACCCATTTCACCATGTGGTCTTGCTCCCGGCGGAACTTTACGCGCTGCATGTTGACTTGATAGTTTAAACGTTTCTTCACCTCATGGTAAACTGTGAGTAGTCTTTTGTAATGAGTCAAAGAGACCTTACAACTGAAGAAGAAGTAGGTTTATTTCCAATGAAGTAATTCACCCACAGTACAGAGCGTCCTGTCAATCCGAAGTCCGTTCATCAACTAAGTTTGCTGAGCGTACCTCGAACACAAGAATACTTCAGGCATTTAAAACACAACATTATATTACATGCATAACATTCTACATAACATTCGACTCCTTGACATTCTCAGCAAGAATTACATTACATCACTACTACATCACCTCCCCCCTTAATCTAAAAAACAATTAAAACCCTTTTTACAAAATCATTGAACCATGAAAGAAGTAGACTTTCACATAGATTAATATTTGACAAATTCATTAAATCTTGCAGGTACTTTCCTTAGTCTGCCACAGCGAGTAAAAGAAGTAGAGGGGATGTTGTCAGCACCATTATTTCCATTTACCTGATTAGCGACATTTTTCCCCACTTCAGGTTTCAGCCAATGATTCCAGCCACAATCATCCTCAATAGATTTGCCTCTAGCCCTGCCAACTAGTTTTGCCTGTTCCTCAGACATTCTCACAAGTTGTCTTACATTCCACCAACCCTTCTCCCCCAGGAAGGCAGAACCTTTACTCATTTTGATCACTTGCACTGGATTAGAAAAAAACGAATTACCTTTTGAAACTTTATCGGGTTTTTTAATCATAACCCAATCTCCCACAGAAATTACCACATTTCTCACACTTTTCTTCTCATCAAAATTTCTCTTCATTAGATCTTGTTTCTTCCTAACCACTTCTGACAAATTTACTTTGTTGCACAACTTCTCTTTATTAGAACCACAAGCCGGACATAAAGATGAATGTACCTTTCTTCCCCTTAAAAGTTCAAAAGGAGTAACCTCTGTTGTACAATGAGGGGACATATTGTAGTTCCAAACCTTTTCCTCAATAAATGTTATTACATCCAGTCCCGAGGCAATAGCTGTCTGAATTCCCTCTTTTAAAACTTTGTTACCCCTTTCTACCAATCCATTCGAGGATGGAGAATAAAGAGCCACTTTCAACTGTTTCACATCCTGAGAAGGTAAAAATGTACACATTTTTTCAGACACGAAATGAGTACCATTGTCCGTAACTAGAAATTGAGGAGCCCCTTCCAACAAAAATAATCTTTTAAGAAATGAAATCGTATTTTACGAATTTGGAGCATCAACAAACCTATAATACAACCACTTGGAATAGTAGTCTACAGCCAAAATCAAATATCTCATTCCCTCAGACAAAACATTATATGGACACGAGAAATCCAACCCCACTTTCTCCCAGGCTGAACTAGGAAAAGAAGTGGGAAGTGAAGGTGCACTTGCTGTTTCCAAAGTTTGTCTGAAAGCAGACACTCCTCACAGTTATCAACCACAGACCTAACTTGTGCATCCAAACTGGGCAACCAATAATGGGTTTTAATCCTCATGCAAGTCTTTGTGACCTCAAATGACCTTTATGTGCCATCTCTATAATCCCCCTTCTTAGATCAGCAGGAGGAATAGATTCATCTCCACGTAACAAAATGTTATCTTTCACCGATAACTCTTCTGACACCTGAGCCAAATTCCTCAACTCACCCGACAAATTTCTGACTTCTGGCCATTTCTTCGAAGAAAATGCCATAGCCTTAGACCAAATGGGATCTTTCATCCCTGCCTCCTTCCACTCCTCCTCAGAAAAGGGTAACTCCCATTCCTCAATAGTATCTACTAACACGACACATTCCACGTCATCCTCCACTACATCCTCTTCGTCATCCTTATCTATTCCCATTCTGGAATAGCAATCTGCTCGGAAATTCCTTCCACCAGAAATGTGTCTTAACTCAAAATTATATTCCTGAAGTTTGGACACTAACCTAGTTAATCTTGGTGACAGATTATTGTTACCAGTGACCCTACTAAAAATGAAAGAAAGAGGCTTGTGATCAGATAAAATAATGAATTTACGGCCCCAAATATACATTTTAAACTTTTGAGCCGCCCAAACACAGGCTACAGCCTCCCTTTCAATAGTACTGTAGTGTTTCTCAAACTGCTTCAAACTCCTGGAAGCAAACGCCACCCTTTGTTCCTTACCATCAACTTCTTGCGTCAAAAAAGCTCCCAACCTATTCATGCTCGCATCCATAGAAATGGTGGACATGCAGTCATCCTGAAAAGCATGAAGAGCTTGGGCTGAAACAATCAATTCCTTGACTATGGCAAAAGTTGACTCCAGTTCCCTAGTCCATAAAAGATTCTGACCTTTCTTGAATAATGCTCGTAGAGGTTCCACAACTTGCGCATAGTTAACTACAAACCTCGCATCATATTCTGCTAGCCCCAGGAAGGAACGTAAAAAGTCCTTATCCGACGTAGCCCTAGCTTCCTTCTAAGCCCTGACCACCGAACATTATGGCCTGATACCAGATGTCGAAATTGTGTGTCCCAGGTATTCCAACTCATTCACCACAAACTTACATTTTTCTTCCCTTACAGTCATGCCACGTGATCCGAGCAAAGAAAGCACCCTCCTCAACAAAATATTGTGCTCATCTAAACTCTTCGCAAAGATTAGTATGTCGTCCAAGTATGCCTGTACGCCATTTAAATCCTTGAACAGAGTATCCATAAGTCTCTGAAATACACTGGCTGCCGATGCCAAACCAAAAGGAAACTTCAAAAACTTGAAGGCTCCAAATGGGGTGACAAAGGCAGTCAGTTCTTGAGACTCACTGGATAGAGGAACTCGATGGTAGGCCGATCGTAAGTCGATCAAGGAAAACCATTTTGCACCCCTAAATTTGCTAACAATTCTTGTATTGTGGGAAGTGGATGGCAGTCCACTTTAATGTTTTTATTCAAACCTCTGAGGTCCGCACACAATCTGATCTCATTATTTTTTTTCGAGCGACCACAATGGGGGCGACCCATTGTGAAGACTCAGTAGGTTGAATAATCCCTTGAGAACACAAATCATCCATCATCTTCTTCAATTCTTCTCTTACACTCAATGGTACCGCCCGTACCTTATGTGCAATCGGGATAGCATCAGGTAACAGTTTAATTCTATTTCCTACACCTTTTACTAGGCCTACTTTATCACAAAAACATGTTTAAATTCTTTTACAAGATCTGCACGATCAGTTTTAGCATCCTCAATCCAGCAAATAGGTAATTCTCTGGCCCTTATGGGATTGTCATCACCCGGCACTAAATACAACCCCATCCTTGCCAGGTCTTTCCACCCCACAATGTTTTTGCCCTTGATTGCAACACAAATCTTCGTACATATAGATCTTTCCGCACTTTTCTATATTACCCATGAAGAATACCAGCATGTCAATGTCTTTTTCTCCGAACGCCTTAGGATTCACATCTGTTTCCAAAAAGGACAGTTTCTTTTCCCCATTTGTCATAAAAGGTTGAATATCGTAGATTGGTGATAGGCGATCCTGAGTCCACCATAACTTGCGACTGGATGCCATTGATTCTTGAAGAACACAAAGGCCCTTTTATTTCCTCATCACCAGTATCCAAAGCTAACACCAAATTATCCATAGATTCTGAACAGTCATCCATATCCTCATTGTTGACTTTTACGTTTTTCTTTTGAAATTTGCAAACTTTTTGGAAATTACCAATTTTTTTACATACAGAACAACACTTATTCAAAGCTGGGCACCCTTTAAAGTTGCCGATATGGAACTTTGAGCCACATCTGAAACAAAAATTTGTTGAGAAAATGTAGTTACTTTATCTTTAGAACTGACAGCATATAAACCATCCTCATCATACTCATCTGTAACTAAATGTACTTTTGGGTTTACCTCTGCCATCATAGCTTTGGTTGAGGTAACTGATCTCTCAATACTTAAAGCTAAATCAATCACCTCCGACAGTGTAGGACTCTTACAACTAAGAATTCGTTCCTTAATTTTAGGTGAAGCACAATTAAATACGAGTTGGTCTCTAATATAATTATCCAAAATAGGACCAAAATCGCCAACACCCTTAAAGCTGCCACATATTCTTCCACCTTCTCATCCTCCTGTTTCCGTTTATAAAAATTATGTCTCTCCAACATAATATTGGGAGATTCTTCAAATTGATTTTTCAATCTGGCAATCGCTTCTAAATAAACATACCACTGTCTGTCACCTGCTGACAAGAATTACCTTACATCACTACTACATCATTCCCGATAATTTGATTCGAGTAGCATGACAATGTTGTTTCTCTTAGCATCAAAAAGGTAATGCCGCCCCTCAACACGCCACTGTTCTTTGTTCTCATCTGCAATTGCCTGTTCAAGGGCCTCAATTGCAGAATCTTTCACCTCCTGGGCTTTAGCAACTTTATCCTCGTTCAATTTATCAGCAAAAGTTGCTACGCCGGGTCCAAATATCTCAATTCCATAAATGATGGCAATACCGATTGATGCAGCAGCAATGGTTTCATGGTTAATTACATAGATTTCTTTAGAAAGCAGGTATAGCTGAAGCCCAGTGCCCAGCATATAGGGACCTGTAACTCCTGTTTTGGGATACAGGAACTGAACAAATTCTTCTGGAATCAGTCCATGGGGCACCTTGCCGCCTTTCTCCGGAAGTGGTGGCAACGGAGCCAAGCGTTGCTGGCCAGTGTGAAGAGGTCTTGAAGCGTGCAAAAATCCGACACTGAGGGGCACAGAGACTGTTGAACTTGGCCCTTTTCCCCCAAAATTGTTTCGCTTTTCGCCTCCCTAACTTCAGGATGTCTCCCCCATGGTAAAGGTTACGGTATAGGCCATGTGAGGTATGAGATGCCCTGCTCAATGTGTAATGTCATGCAATAGTGTGTGCACTGATCCCATTGTAAACATGCACCCCAATGAAATGCTGTATCTGAAATGGCTGCCATGGCTGTGTGTTGTGCCACCTGACTGCAGTGGGTTAGCGGTCTAGACGTTAGGTACCCAGCCACCACAGCATTTGGAGGGAAAGCCTGGCACCCAGGGTGCTCTACTCCTCCATCAAACTATAGGGGTTGAGGGGGAAGGTGATAGGTAAGGCTGCCCCCCACTCACACAATTATAAATCAACTGAAGCCTCACCTATTTGAAAGCGCATCCAAATATACAACCAAAAGCCGGGGTCTGATATCTTATTATCACTATAAATCCCCTAGATGTGTCAAATAACACTATTCATATGGTCAAGGTGCGTAGTTATTCAATGTAAGAACGTACACAGGTCCACATAAAACACACCCCAAATAAGTGTGGAGAATAGAGAGAGTACCTCACGGTAGTACCACCCGAGGGGGTTCCCGTATGACAATTGCCGGTATACCCACTTCTGGGAACCAATTACTGGTTACGATCGACATAGAGTCGTTATATATCAGCATCCCCCAGGACGCCATGCTGGCGGCAGCAGCGCGGGCCCTGGGGTCGATGGAATGGTTCTATGTACACAACATTGCACATCAGTGTTTGTATGTTTGTCACTGTCTTTTTCACCACTATTCTCATATATGCACGACTATTTGTTCTTGTGCACTTCTGTCTTTTCACATAGAGAGAGTGGCCAGTGATGAGAAGTGGGTATACCGGCAATTGTCATCCGGGAACCCCCTCGGGTGGTACTACCGTGAGGTACTCTCTCTATTCTCCACACTTATTTGGGGTGTGTTTTATGTGGACCTGTGTACGTTCTTACATTGAATAACTACGCACCTTGACCATATGAATAGTGTTATTTGACACATCTAGGGGATTTATAGTGATAATAAGATATCAGACCCCGGCTTTTGGTTGTATATTTGGATGCGCTTTCAAATAGATGGGGCTTCAGTTGATTTATAAATGTTCTACTCCTCCCCCTGAGCCAGTTTAAACCAGTTCGCCTGGGAATTCTAGAAGGCTCTGGCACTGTCTGGGAGGGGGATATAAATAAGGGGGATGCGCCACCATTTACTGAGACAGAGCTGGGACAGGAACATGAGGGGACCTGCTGCCAGGGGATACCACCACTTGGGCCTGTGTGCTGGACCCTGCACCCATCCATCACCCCCCCCTACTGTCCACAGGGCTAGTGGAAGCCCCACTTCAGGAGTTCAGGCTGCTGTTCAGGAGGAGGGCCAGGCTACAGTGGGGATGGTGAAAGCCTACCACCCTGCTTTGATGATGCCCCCACTACCTGCTGACCTGGCCCAGTAGTGCCTACTGCTCTGTCCCCTAGGTCCCTGAAGTGCTGGGACCATGCGCCACGCAAGCGCTACACCCAGAAGCGCCTAGAAGGGAAGGAGCACCTTGGACCCCCCCAGGAGGTGAGGAGAGTTACCCTGGGGCTTGCTGCTGGGACTGTCCGCCCCCCCCCCTTTTGCTGTGCGCCTGGAAGTGTTGGGCCTAGAGGAAGCGCTGTGTGCCAAAGTGCTGTGCCGCCTGGAAGCGCTGTGGGGCCCCGAAGAACTGTTGTCTGCTAAGCGCTATATTGCATGATCCTATAGCGCTGGTTTAAGAGGACTGTGCCTACAAAGTGCTGTGCAAGATGCTGCCCCCAAAGCGCTGCTGGCCCTTCAAGCGCTGTGTGTGCTGAAAGCACTGTGCCCCTTTGAGCGCCAGGGCCCTGGAATCTGTTATTGCCTCATCGCAGCGCTACCCCTTTGAAGCGCTATCCCCCCGTCTCACCGCTGCCGCCCGGGACTCCTGTGGGCGCTGCTGTCATCACGCCCCGCGGCCCGGGGATTGTTGGCGCTGGCTCTTGCAGCCCGGAAGCCTTCTCGGCGCCCCTGCAGCCGCCGTGGACTGTCGCCTGCATACCGAGGCCTCCGCTGTTCTTGCCCTCGTTGCGGCGGCCCCCGGAGCCAATGGAGGGCCGCCGAAGTGAAGAGTGGGCCACGGTAGACCCGAGAAGCCAGCCCCGACCTGCCCAGGTGATGGGGGCGTCCGGCCATGTCATTGGCCGCGCCCCCTCCATTGGGGACCTGCCATTGGCGGGCGGAGCCACACCCAGCAGAAGCCGCAACTCCATTGGAGCCAGCGACCGGCTCCTCCTGACGACCCGACAGAGCCGGAAGAAGCCAGCAGGAGGTGTCGCGGGGCTCTCGTGGTGAGGAGGGAGCCCCGATCGCGATTCGGAGCAGGAGCCCACCCCGCCGGCTCGTTCCCCTGCCGGCTGAAGAAGCCACGAGAACGGTGTCCGCTGGCGGGGCTCCCGTGCGGTAAAGGGAAGCCCCGCGTCTGCTACCAGCCTGCCACTGAAAGATGAAGGTCCTGGAGGAGCAGGGGACAGTCGAGGCATGTACCCTGCTGGAAGACGCCCGGGGGCTGCCCCGAGAGCCTGGTGAGTCAGCGGCTAAGGGAGAACTGGTGGAGAGAGGGGGGCAACAGGGCACAGGGTTGGTGCCAGCCCCCAGGACTGGTGTTTTGCTGCCACGGAGGCCATCCTGCCCGGCTGGGAACTGTTGTAGGGCCCCGTTGGCCCCTATTAAACTGAAGAGGCCCGGAGGGGACTGAGGCTCCTGAACTGGGAATTAGCAAAACATCTGCCTAGGGTTGATTTATTGAATGATGCCCCCATGTTCAGGTAGAGTGAGTTATATACCTCCGCATAGGTTTCACCTAATGTGTGCATGCCACGGGAGGTTTGTAGGTCCTGCGCTCTGCCTATATGATGGTGCCCATGTTAAATGTGATTATGCCTGCCTAGGCCGGATATTAAAATTGCGGGCCTGTTAATCCATTTTGCCTGAGGCGCCAGTGAGTTCATACCTAATGTGTTATTTTATGCTAATGCCCCCTGCCGAGGATTAATGTCTACGTTTACCCTGCAGTATGGACCCTGATGTTTCATGCCATTGATAACACTTTGCTTTTATTTCAGCCCTGGAAACCAACGGACTTACCTCTCTATTCTTTTTCCCATTTTTCCCTGTAAATAATCCCCCTGGTATCCCTTGCCCTGGCACCCGTTGGCGCCCTATTGTGATTACTGTGCATTATTGTGTTTGACTTTTGCAGGTTGGACCTAATACAAAAGTTATTCTTTTTCCAACCGTAAGCGGCGTGGTGTCTCTTTTGTGGTGTGCCTGGGGTGTCGTCTGTGGGTACTGCGTGGATGCTTTGCACATGTCCTCAGGAGTTTGGCCTGCCCGCTCTGCTCAATGCTACCCCCGTAGAATTGGTAACCCCATTTCTAACATTGGTGGCGAGTGGTGGGATAGGACTTGTGTTTGCGCAGTACCACAGCGGCCACGGGTTACACTGCAAATAGAGCTTTGAAATGTAATCAGTTTTTCTTGGGGATTATTGTGTTTTTGCTGATTATTGTTTTACTGATTGTATTTCCTCCTGAAAAGTGTTTTTTTTAATTGTGTCCCCTTGTTGCACTGTGGGTGGTGTGTCCCGGGTGTACCTTGCCAGGATGGGGTTTGTTTATAATGAGGACGAACTCATGGATTACACCGAGCAGGAAGTTTTGTGTTTCTGGAAGGAGAGAGGGATACCCCCAGTAGGCAACCTTCGCAGGAAGCTGTTTCTCTATGAGGCCCCCAAGAGGGAGGATCCCTTAGAGCCCTGGGGGGACCTGTCTGATTACCCCTCTGTGTATTTGAAGGGTGGATTTGGTAGAGACCAGAGGGAGGGCTCCCAGTCCATAACCCTGGAGGGTGGTTACTCTGATGAAGAGGAGGAAGAAGTAAATAGGGCAGAGACGCCAGTAGCTGAGGAGGACACCATAGAAAGGGAGTCCCGCGCTGGGTCCAGTCCCGGGGGCACTGCCCCATCCCTTTCCCTGTCCCCAGAAGAGTGGGTAGATAGGAGGGAAGAAAGGGAGCATCAGCTGGTGCTGGAGAAGCTCAGGAATGCCAAGGAGTTAGCGCAGCTGAGGGTGGAAGAAAAAAGGCTAGAGGCTGAAAAGGTCCTAGCGCAAGAGAGGTTGGCGAAGGCGGAGAGGGCCTTTGCCAGGGAGAGACTAGCTCAGAAGGGTAGGTTGTCCCCTGAGAGCAACACTACGAACGGCTTTACGAGCAGCAGATCTAAGCTGAGACGCACGCTCAACAGACAACATAGAACTAGTTTCCCGTAATTTCTCCTGGTCTTTAAAAGAGTCCTCATCTGACTCATTAGGAGTAGAGGAAAAAATATACGGAGGCGGAGAACGATCTAATAACAAGAAATCCTCGTGAGGTTTTTTAAGAATAGGATAGAGGGGTCGCCGAACAGCGTATTGGCCAGTTACCTGCAAATGACGCTCCCTATCCTCTCTCTCTTTTAATTCTTTAATTTCTTTATTTTTCATTTCTAATGCTTTCGCATGGATGTTCTTTCGCTGTTCTTTTTCAATCAAGGCTTGTTCACACTTCATTCGTTCACGCACTTCTTTCTCCCATATTCGCACACAGTCAAACATATCTTGCCTAGTCTTTGGCTCAAACATACATTGTTCCACATACTGAATCTTTTGTAAATCAAATGACCCATGTATAGGCCAACGCAACTCAGGATCCTTAGGAGTATATTTATTCCATAATGTGCTATACATTATAGAAGAAATACCATATTTAATATACATATCCCTATTAGGCGTCCCCTCTGGGGGGGGGGGGGGGCAGTTGTGCTTCATCAAGTCTCAAACTGGTGCCACTACAAAAGCAAGCAAAAGAGTGTTGTACAGAGTTCCCCAGTGTGAGCCAGTGTTATAGCTCAGTCGATTGTCTCTCTCAGTTAGGGTGGCGGGACAAGTGCATGGTGTAGACCCTTTTCAGAATTTTAGGATACCTCACACAAGTCACCGACAGGCCAACACCTGTTGTCCCAATCGGTGTCCGTCCAGCGTCATCATTGGTATCCTGCTCCTACGGCAGGCTGGCGGTGCAATGCCCGTCGGGCAGCCCGAAGGGCCGCACTTTGATGGAGATCTTTTATTCCGAGCCAGCGGGTGTATGTGTGTGAGGGACCTAGGGAGTGCAATAGTGAGCAAGGGGGTGTGTGTGTGTAGAATTAAAAGAAGTCAGTCGAGTCCATTAAGAATAACTTTAATGATCAGGCTCGCTGCTTTGTTAAAATTAAGGGGTATTAAGGAGTGATAGACAATGAGACCAATCCTTATTCAACCCTTCATGTGAAAACGGTCGACATGTTTCTTGCCGTAAGGGCAATTCATCAGGACCATAGTGCTCATATAATTGCTGGGTGTCTACTAGATTGCGAAGACCCCCATATACGACCTGAGTGGTGTCGTACTGGAATGGTTCCAGGCGGGAAACCTACTGGAAACTGAAAATTTGAATAAACAGACATACATGGTGTTAGAGTATGCTAGCAACAGTTGACATCAGCAGGTGCCTGTGTATCAAGGTGACTTGACCGTGCATATCCCGTGAGTATAAACGCTCTGCCATAGCAAATTGCATGATACTGTGAGAGAGAGGTGATAATAAAACCAGTGCGCACAGTCGAACACGCTCTATATGTGAGCAGTCATGCTGTAAGTTTTTAAAGCATGCATCTCAGTGCAAAGGGCGTGGCTCACGACTATGCGACTTGCCGAGTCCTGTGTGAACCCAATGTGCCGGGCCATTAGTGATGTAGCGCCCCAACCCAGTCAGTTGGTAAGGGCGGCCCGTTTATTCATTACAAAGTTATGAATATACAGAAATGCAGACTGAATAGTTCAGCCGGACATTCCAATAGATAAAAAATGGAAAAGAAACCGCAAATATAAACACAATACACATATATACAAATTCAAGGCGCTCATATCCAGTCTGACACTCCGTCATGTGCTCAAGACCGTTATTTGCGTGGTGATCGCGGCACAGACAAAAACGCCCAAAACAAGGATAGTGCCCTGATTAGCGTGTGCGCGTGAGCGCGAACAATGCCAACAATGATGACAACGCGCTTACCCGCTCATATGGATCCGGGTGCCTCACAAGCTGTCCATGTGGGGCCAACAGCGGGTGAGAGGTTCCTCTGGGGAAAGTAAGGCAACCCGCTGGGTTAACGGAAGAAGTGAAAAGTAAAAAGTAAAAAGTAAACACCATCACGCAGCGTCCCTCGTGAAGGGGATCCGCTGGCGGATGGCTGGCCGGGCGTCTAGCATAGAGCGCGCGGTCTATGAAAGTGGCTCCACACCTTACCTCAAGCGTCGCTGAAGGCGGGCATCTCAGCACCTACCCCCCCACGGTCGCAAGTAGCAAGGACAGCCGGCTAGGATGCCCGGGAGTCTACAGTATAGTTAAAGGGAAATTGACAACGGGCGCGCACCAAGCGGGGGGCGTGTCCCTCTGGTTGCTCTGCCCCGGAATGCAAGAGTGGAAAGTGAGAAGGGGTTAGCTCGAGGCAGCAGCTAGGACGCCCTTCAATGCGGGGGCCATCTTGGAATGTACAGTAGAAGCTGATTTGTTATCCCAGTTCTCATTAAGGAATGGACAATAAAGTCCAAAATCATGCCTATCTGGCGAGGGCAGTCCAGGGCACCCCCTCGTTCAATCCCCGTTCCTCGCACTGTAATCGGTGTACCCATCTTTGTTCAAGTCGGAAGAGGGCTTGTTGATTGGAGTTAGGTACACACTCTAGTACTGCCCACCTGATGTTTTCTGGGCGATGATGATTAATTTTGCAGTGTTCATACAGTCTAGTGTGCGATTTTTGGCACCGAATGTTGCTGTTGTGCTCAATTATACGTTGTTTGATCGGACGCATGGTCATCCCAATGTATACCAGGTCGCAAGGGCAGATCAACACATAGATGCACTTGGAACTATTGCAGTTGGTATGCTTATTCATTGTCCATGTGAAGTCGCCCGGGAGTACAATGGTCTTGCCTTGGATGGTCTGGGGGCAGACAACGCAGGACCCACAGCGATAGTGTCCAGTTACTGGGGGAAGGTCCCAAAGAGTGCTGGCAGTCTGGGTGTTGGTCTTCTTAGGACGGGTGTGGATCAGCGTGTCCTTCAAATTAGCCGTCCTCTTAAATGCAAAGCGAGGACGTGGGAGTTCCAACCCCACAGAATTGAGAAGGTCCCAATGTGAGGTGATCGTTTTTTTGATGAACGAGGAGTGTTTCGTGAAAGAAGTCACACAAACAATCGTGTCCTCTTGTGCTTTGGGGTGTATTTCGAGCAGGGCCTCCCTGTTATTGTTAAGGGCTCTCTTAGTGGAGGTTTTCAAGAGATGAGTGGGATAGCCCCGGGCCTGAAGCTTGGTCTGCAAGGATCGGGCTTGCTGCTTGTAATCAGTAGTTGAGCTACAATTCCTCCGGAGGCGGAGAAATTGGCCGAAAGGTAAATTGTCCCTGAGGGATCTAGTGTGGTGGCTGGTGTAAGATAATAAACTGTTCCTATCAGTATCCTTTTTGTACAGAGTGGTACTGATGGTGGTAGGTTCCAGTGATATAGAGAGGTCCAGAAATGGTATGGATTGATTGGAAATCGTGCCCGTGAATTTTAAAAAAGGGTTCTGTTGGTTTATCCACGAGCAAAAGGCCTCACAGGTCGAGCGGTCACCCTTCCAGAACACCAGGATGTCGTCGATATACCGGCGCCAACACGTGAGGTTTTCACGAAACGGGTTCTGTTCAGGGGGGTAGATGCACTCCTCTTCAAACAATGCCATATAAATGCATGCCAGGCTCGGCGCAAAGGTCGAACCCATCGATGTTCCACGGATCTGATGGTATAGGTTCGACCCGTATTTGAAGAAGTTCTCGGTTAGTGCAATGTGTGCCAGCTCCATGATGAAGGAGATTGGGGTGGGAGACTGCCACTCTTCTCTTCGGAGTAGGGCCTCCACTGCTTCCAGCGTGGCCTGTTGTGGAATATTTGTATATAATGCTTCCACATCGAGGGTAAGGAGGAGGTCAATGTCTTCCCTGCCATCCATATCGTCAATGAGGCGTAACACATCTCTGGTGTCTTGAAGATAAGACGGGATCGATTTGACCAGAGGCTGAAGAAAAGCATCACAGAACTGGGAAAGGGGTTCTAAAAGAGAACCGATGCCTGACACAATTGGTCTCCCTGGGACCGGACTGGTACCCTTGTGTATTTTTGGTAGTGTATAAAAATACGGTGTTATCGGGTCCGTTGTAACCATGAATTCTGCCTCATTCTTGCTGATCCATTCGTTGGTCTCTGCTTCAATAACCAGAGACATCACAGTGGTAGTTAATCGATTGGTGGGATCCTCAGTTAGTAGTCTATAGTGTGTGGTATTGGCCAGTTGGCGTCTACACTCCCGATCATAGTCGTCATGATTCTGTATGACCGTCGCTCCCCCTTTGTCCGCCTGCTTAATAACAATTGAGGGGTCCCTACCGAGGGCGTTAGCTGCCTGTCTCTCAGCATTGGACAAATTGTTGAAGGGTTTGGTTGTAGGGATCTTCTGCATAGTTTTCAAAACAGCTCTTTCAAAAGTTAGGACCTCTGGAGGTACCATCCCGTCGGACGGGGTAAAGGTCGAAGGTTTCCTCAGGCCTGTATCGTCGCTGGGGGGTATTTGTCGATTATCAAAAAACGCTCGAAGGCGTATCTTCCTGAAAAACTGTTTAAGCTCGATCATCTCCTGAAAGGAGTCAGGGGTTGGGGTAGGGACAAAACCCAGGCCTTTTTCCAGAACACTCGTCTCTGGGCTCGAGAGAATTCTGTTTGATAGATTCACGACTAGACTCGTCTCCCTCTGGTTGTCGCGCTCCTGGTCTCCACTCCGGTCGGCTCCGGCGTCTGGTCCTGCCACTGTACTCCTTTGTTCCCTCCTCGCTTTCGCCCTCTTCCTCTGCCCCAACCTCTGCCTTGAAAAGGAGGCTGATTAGGAGGGTAGAATTGCGGGGGGGCTTGTGGATAAAAGGGGTATTGCCATGGTGGTGGTAGATGGGGTGGGCCATGGAACATTGGACCTTGGTGGTATCCCTGTTGCCAGGGCCGTGTAGGTCGTGTATTTCTCGCCTGGTAGCCACCGCTGGAGTCACTGCTTGTGGACCCCCGTCTGGTGTCAGTGCTTGAATTCTCGTCCGAAGAGTATGTGTTCTTCTTTGCTTTATAATCATCTTTAAGGTACGGATACACCTTCTCCTTTGAGAATTTGGCTATGTCCTTCTCCAATTTCGTGGTTTTCTGTTTCATCAAGAAGTCATGGTGGTCGAGCATCTCTTGGTTAATCTCAGAGAGTTTGGTGGTGAATGCTGTTTTGTTGTTCTTTGTAGTAGCATTCTTCATGGTTGCTTCAAGGGCAGAGATTTTCTCTAGCAGTGCTTCAGATAGTCGTTTCGCAGTCTGGGAGATCAAAAACAACAAGTCCTTAGTACATTTCCAGGAAACCTGGCACCAGTCAACTTTGAAGCGTTTGTCGTCCAGAAACAATCTGGGAATGATATTCACAATTAGGCCCTGCGGCGCTATATTGCTTCGCAGATACTCAGTCATCATAATCCCGTGGATCGTTATTCTGATCAGTTCTCTCTTCATATCGCTGAGTGTGGACCACTCATCAGAGGAGGCTCCTGATGTGGCAGCCGGGGGATTATTGAGTAACGAGGGTGTATTCCTTAGTGTTTCTGCTATCGTGTCTTCGTCGAAACTGAGACCCGGGACATCCTCCATTTTCAGGTGCGGTATGGGTAGGGTGCCCTGTGCTGCTCAGAACCAGCGCAGAGTGTCAAACTGGGGTGTGATGAGCGTAAGATGTATACACGTATAAATATGCATATATATTAGTGCGGTATGGTATGGTCCAGGGTGGTGAGAGTATCTCACCCCTGGTAACCTGTGATAGAGTTCCCGTGCGTTCAGCACGCTTAGATTGATATCAAACAGGGGGAATAAAAATGGACGATTATTTAATGGGGTCCAGTGTACTCGTCCAACGCAACGGCAAGCAAAAGAGTGTTGTACAGAGTTCCCCAGTGTGAGCCAGTGTTATAGCTCAGTCGATTGTCTCTCTCAGTTAGGGTGGCGGGACAAGTGCATGGTGTAGACCCTTTTCAGAATTTTAGGATACCTCACACAAGTCACCGACAGGCCAACACCTGTTGTCCCAATCGGTGTCCGTCCAGCGTCATCATTGGTATCCTGCTCCTACGGCAGGCTGGCGGTGCAATGCCCGTCGGGCAGCCCGAAGGGCCGCACTTTGATGGAGATCTTTTATTCCGAGCCAGCGGGTGTATGTGTGTGAGGGACCTAGGGAGTGCAATAGTGAGCAAGGGGGTGTGTGTGTGTAGAATTAAAAGAAGTCAGTCGAGTCCATTAAGAATAACTTTAATGATCAGGCTCGCTGCTTTGTTAAAATTAAGGGGTATTAAGGAGTGATAGACAATGAGACCAATCCTTATTCAACCCTTCATGTGAAAACGGTCGACATGTTTCTTGCCGTAAGGGCAATTCATCAGGACCATAGTGCTCATATAATTGCTGGGTGTCTACTAGATTGCGAAGACCCCCATATACGACCTGAGTGGTGTCGTACTGGAATGGTTCCAGGCGGGAAACCTACTGGAAACTGAAAATTTGAATAAACAGACATACATGGTGTTAGAGTATGCTAGCAACAGTTGACATCAGCAGGTGCCTGTGTATCAAGGTGACTTGACCGTGCATATCCCGTGAGTATAAACGCTCTGCCATAGCAAATTGCATGATACTGTGAGAGAGAGGTGATAATAAAACCAGTGCGCACAGTCGAACACGCTCTATATGTGAGCAGTCATGCTGTAAGTTTTTAAAGCATGCATCTCAGTGCAAAGGGCGTGGCTCACGACTATGCGACTTGCCGAGTCCTGTGTGAACCCAATGTGCCGGGCCATTAGTGATGTAGCGCCCCAACCCAGTCAGTTGGTAAGGGCGGCCCGTTTATTCATTACAAAGTTATGAATATACAGAAATGCAGACTGAATAGTTCAGCCGGACATTCCAATAGATAAAAAATGGAAAAGAAACCGCAAATATAAACACAATACACATATATACAAATTCAAGGCGCTCATATCCATTCTGACACTCCGTCATGTGCTCAAGACCGGTATTTGCGTGGTGATCGCGGCACAGACAAAAACGCCCAAAACAAGGATAGTGCCCTGATTAGCGTGTGCGCGTGAGCGCGAACAATGCCAACAATGATGACAACGCGCTTACCCGCTCATATGGATCCGGGTGCCTCACAAGCTGTCCATGTGGGGCCAACAGCGGGTGAGAGGTTCCTCTGGGGAAAGTAAGGCAACCCGCTGGGTTAACGGAAGAAGTGAAAAGTAAAAAGTAAAAAGTAAACACCATCACGCAGCGTCCCTCGTGAAGGGGATCCGCTGGCGGATGGCTGGCCGGGCGTCTAGCATAGAGCGCGCGGTCTATGAAAGTGGCTCCACACCTTACCTCAAGCGTCGCTGAAGGCGGGCATCTCAGCACCTACCCCCCCACGGTCGCAAGTAGCAAGGACAGCCGGCTAGGATGCCCGGGAGTCTACAGTATAGTTAAAGGGAAATTGACAACGGGCGCGCACCAAGCGGGGGGCGTGTCCCTCTGGTTGCTCTGCCCCGGAATGCAAGAGTGGAAAGTGAGAAGGGGTTAGCTCGAGGCAGCAGCTAGGACGCCCTTCAATGCGGGGGCCATCTTGGAATGTACAGTAGAAGCTGATTTGTTATCCCAGTTCTCATTAAGGAATGGACAATAAAGTCCAAAATCATGCCTATCTGGCGAGGGCAGTCCAGGGCACCCCCTCGTTCAATCCCCGTTCCTCGCACTGTAATCGGTGTACCCATCTTTGTTCAAGTCGGAAGAGGGCTTGTTGATTGGAGTTAGGTACACACTCTAGTACTGCCCACCTGATGTTTTCTGGGCGATGATGATTAATTTTGCAGTGTTCATACAGTCTAGTGTGCGATTTTTGGCACCGAATGTTGCTGTTGTGCTCAATTATACGTTGTTTGATCGGACGCATGGTCATCCCAATGTATACCAGGTCGCAAGGGCAGATCAACACATAGATGCACTTGGAACTATTGCAGTTGGTATGCTTATTCATTGTCCATGTGAAGTCGCCCGGGAGTACAATGGTCTTGCCTTGGATGGTCTGGGGGCAGACAACGCAGGACCCACAGCGATAGTGTCCAGTTACTGGGGGAAGGTCCCAAAGAGTGCTGGCAGTCTGGGTGTTGGTCTTCTTAGGACGGGTGTGGATCAGCGTGTCCTTCAAATTAGCCGTCCTCTTAAATGCAAAGCGAGGACGTGGGAGTTCCAACCCCACAGAATTGAGAAGGTCCCAATGTGAGGTGATCGTTTTTTTGATGAACGAGGAGTGTTTCGTGAAAGAAGTCACACAAACAATCGTGTCCTCTTGTGCTTTGGGGTGTATTTCGAGCAGGGCCTCCCTGTTATTGTTAAGGGCTCTCTTAGTGGAGGTTTTCAAGAGATGAGTGGGATAGCCCCGGGCCTGAAGCTTGGTCTGCAAGGATCGGGCTTGCTGCTTGTAATCAGTAGTTGAGCTACAATTCCTCCGGAGGCGGAGAAATTGGCCGAAAGGTAAATTGTCCCTGAGGGATCTAGTGTGGTGGCTGGTGTAAGATAATAAACTGTTCCTATCAGTATCCTTTTTGTACAGAGTGGTACTGATGGTGGTAGGTTCCAGTGATATAGAGAGGTCCAGAAATGGTATGGATTGATTGGAAATCGTGCCCGTGAATTTTAAAAAAGGGTTCTGTTGGTTTATCCACGAGCAAAAGGCCTCACAGGTCGAGCGGTCACCCTTCCAGAACACCAGGATGTCGTCGATATACCGGCGCCAACACGTGAGGTTTTCACGAAACGGGTTCTGTTCAGGGGGGTAGATGCACTCCTCTTCAAACAATGCCATATAAATGCATGCCAGGCTCGGCGCAAAGGTCGAACCCATCGATGTTCCACGGATCTGATGGTATAGGTTCGACCCGTATTTGAAGAAGTTCTCGGTTAGTGCAATGTGTGCCAGCTCCATGATGAAGGAGATTGGGGTGGGAGACTGCCACTCTTCTCTTCGGAGTAGGGCCTCCACTGCTTCCAGCGTGGCCTGTTGTGGAATATTTGTATATAATGCTTCCACATCGAGGGTAAGGAGGAGGTCAATGTCTTCCCTGCCATCCATATCGTCAATGAGGCGTAACACATCTCTGGTGTCTTGAAGATAAGACGGGATCGATTTGACCAGAGGCTGAAGAAAAGCATCACAGAACTGGGAAAGGGGTTCTAAAAGAGAACCGATGCCTGACACAATTGGTCTCCCTGGGACCGGACTGGTACCCTTGTGTATTTTTGGTAGTGTATAAAAATACGGTGTTATCGGGTCCGTTGTAACCAGGAATTCTGCCTCATTCTTGCTGATCCATTCGTTGGTCTCTGCTTCAATAACCAGAGACATCACAGTGGTAGTTAATCGATTGGTGGGATCCTCAGTTAGTAGTCTATAGTGTGTGGTATTGGCCAGTTGGCGTCTACACTCCCGATCATAGTCGTCATGATTCTGTATGACCGTCGCTCCCCCTTTGTCCGCCTGCTTAATAACAATTGAGGGGTCCCTACCGAGGGCGTTAGCTGCCTGTCTCTCAGCATTGGACAAATTGTTGAAGGGTTTGGTTGTAGGGATCTTCTGCATAGTTTTCAAAACAGCTCTTTCAAAAGTTAGGACCTCTGGAGGTACCATCCCGTCGGACGGGGTAAAGGTCGAAGGTTTCCTCAGGCCTGTATCGTCGCTGGGGGGTATTTGTCGATTATCAAAAAACGCTCGAAGGCGTATCTTCCTGAAAAACTGTTTAAGCTCGATCATCTCCTGAAAGGAGTCAGGGGTTGGGGTAGGGACAAAACCCAGGCCTTTTTCCAGAACACTCGTCTCTGGGCTCGAGAGAATTCTGTTTGATAGATTCACGACTAGACTCGTCTCCCTCTGGTTGTCGCGCTCCTGGTCTCCACTCCGGTCGGCTCCGGCGTCTGGTCCTGCCACTGTACTCCTTTGTTCCCTCCTCGCTTTCGCCCTCTTCCTCTGCCCCAACCTCTGCCTTGAAAAGGAGGCTGATTAGGAGGGTAGAATTGCGGGGGGGCTTGTGGATAAAAGGGGTATTGCCATGGTGGTGGTAGATGGGGTGGGCCATGGAACATTGGACCTTGGTGGTATCCCTGTTGCCAGGGCCGTGTAGGTCGTGTATTTCTCGCCTGGTAGCCACCGCTGGAGTCACTGCTTGTGGACCCCCGTCTGGTGTCAGTGCTTGAATTCTCGTCCGAAGAGTATGTGTTCTTCTTTGCTTTATAATCATCTTTAAGGTACGGATACACCTTCTCCTTTGAGAATTTGGCTATGTCCTTCTCCAATTTCGTGGTTTTCTGTTTCATCAAGAAGTCATGGTGGTCGAGCATCTCTTGGTTAATCTCAGAGAGTTTGGTGGTGAATGCTGTTTTGTTGTTCTTTGTAGTAGCATTCTTCATGGTTGCTTCAAGGGCAGAGATTTTCTCTAGCAGTGCTTCAGATAGTCGTTTCGCAGTCTGGGAGATCAAAAACAACAAGTCCTTAGTACATTTCCAGGAAACCTGGCACCAGTCAACTTTGAAGCGTTTGTCGTCCAGAAACAATCTGGGAATGATATTCACAATTAGGCCCTGCGGCGCTATATTGCTTCGCAGATACTCAGTCATCATAATCCCGTGGATCGTTATTCTGATCAGTTCTCTCTTCATATCGCTGAGTGTGGACCACTCATCAGAGGAGGCTCCTGATGTGGCAGCCGGGGGATTATTGAGTAACGAGGGTGTATTCCTTAGTGTTTCTGCTATCGTGTCTTCGTCGAAACTGAGACCCGGGACATCCTCCATTTTCAGGTGCGGTATGGGTAGGGTGCCCTGTGCTGCTCAGAACCAGCGCAGAGTGTCAAACTGGGGTGTGATGAGCGTAAGATGTATACACGTATAAATATGCATATATATTAGTGCGGTATGGTATGGTCCAGGGTGGTGAGAGTATCTCACCCCTGGTAACCTGTGATAGAGTTCCCGTGCGTTCAGCACGCTTAGATTGATATCAAACAGGGGGAATAAAAATGGACGATTATTTAATGGGGTCCAGTGTACTCGTCCAACGCAACGGCAAGCAAAAGAGTGTTGTACAGAGTTCCCCAGTGTGAGCCAGTGTTATAGCTCAGTCGATTGTCTCTCTCAGTTAGGGTGGCGGGACAAGTGCATGGTGTAGACCCTTTTCAGAATTTTAGGATACCTCACACAAGTCACCGACAGGCCAACACCTGTTGTCCCAATCGGTGTCCGTCCAGCGTCATCATTGGTATCCTGCTCCTACGGCAGGCTGGCGGTGCAATGCCCGTCGGGCAGCCCGAAGGGCCGCACTTTGATGGAGATCTTTTATTCCGAGCCAGCGGGTGTATGTGTGTGAGGGACCTAGGGAGTGCAATAGTGAGCAAGGGGGTGTGTGTGTGTAGAATTAAAAGAAGTCAGTCGAGTCCATTAAGAATAACTTTAATGATCAGGCTCGCTGCTTTGTTAAAATTAAGGGGTATTAAGGAGTGATAGACAATGAGACCAATCCTTATTCAACCCTTCATGTGAAAACGGTCGACATGTTTCTTGCCGTAAGGGCAATTCATCAGGACCATAGTGCTCATATAATTGCTGGGTGTCTACTAGATTGCGAAGACCCCCATATACGACCTGAGTGGTGTCGTACTGGAATGGTTCCAGGCGGGAAACCTACTGGAAACTGAAAATTTGAATAAACAGACATACATGGTGTTAGAGTATGCTAGCAACAGTTGACATCAGCAGGTGCCTGTGTATCAAGGTGACTTGACCGTGCATATCCCGTGAGTATAAACGCTCTGCCATAGCAAATTGCATGATACTGTGAGAGAGAGGTGATAATAAAACCAGTGCGCACAGTCGAACACGCTCTATATGTGAGCAGTCATGCTGTAAGTTTTTAAAGCATGCATCTCAGTGCAAAGGGCGTGGCTCACGACTATGCGACTTGCCGAGTCCTGTGTGAACCCAATGTGCCGGGCCATTAGTGATGTAGCGCCCCAACCCAGTCAGTTGGTAAGGGCGGCCCGTTTATTCATTACAAAGTTATGAATATACAGAAATGCAGACTGAATAGTTCAGCCGGACATTCCAATAGATAAAAAATGGAAAAGAAACCGCAAATATAAACACAATACACATATATACAAATTCAAGGCGCTCATATCCAGTCTGACACTCCGTCATGTGCTCAAGACCGGTATTTGCGTGGTGATCGCGGCACAGACAAAAACGCCCAAAACAAGGATAGTGCCCTGATTAGCGTGTGCGCGTGAGCGCGAACAATGCCAACAATGATGACAACGCGCTTACCCGCTCATATGGATCCGGGTGCCTCACAAGCTGTCCATGTGGGGCCAACAGCGGGTGAGAGGTTCCTCTGGGGAAAGTAAGGCAACCCGCTGGGTTAACGGAAGAAGTGAAAAGTAAAAAGTAAAAAGTAAACACCATCACGCAGCGTCCCTCGTGAAGGGGATCCGCTGGCGGATGGCTGGCCGGGCGTCTAGCATAGAGCGCGCGGTCTATGAAAGTGGCTCCACACCTTACCTCAAGCGTCGCTGAAGGCGGGCATCTCAGCACCTACCCCCCCACGGTCGCAAGTAGCAAGGACAGCCGGCTAGGATGCCCGGGAGTCTACAGTATAGTTAAAGGGAAATTGACAACGGGCGCGCACCAAGCGGGGGGCGTGTCCCTCTGGTTGCTCTGCCCCGGAATGCAAGAGTGGAAAGCAACACATCCTACGAAGTGTGCTAAAAACAGGCATGCCAAAAATAGTGCAGTATATGCAGTATTATAACCAAAGTTGCACTTAAGGTACACTTGTACGTTGTGCCGTTCAAATCTTAGTCACAGTAGAGAAAATTCTCCTCATTACCTGCATATATAAATTGCAATTCATATATCAATCACTTACAAATCCAAATTGGCCAATACAATTCCACAAAGCCACAGCAAGCGTCGCAAAACGACCTTACCAATCCCAGGCATCAAACCAACAGCAAGTGTTGCATCAAAACAACGCTTACCAATCACTTGGTGTCCAGATTCCAACTGCCAAGTTCTCAAATCGACCAAACGGTCACTGCACGGTGAATCAACAGAAGAGATCTCAGTCGAGGACCGGCCCCATCTGGAGGGTCAGATCAGAAAGAGAGGAAAAACGCTGTGGTTGCCAACTCGCGGGTCTCCTCGGGCAGTGATCGTCCAAAGCGAGATTCCAATCCTTCGTTTCGACCACTCCTTCGGGCATCCGAGTCGCCGATGAGCCCCACGTGTCGGGTGCCAATTTGTGGTAGAAGGCCTCAGCCAGGCCTACCTGTGCTAGGGGTTCGCCCTTCTCTGCACAAGTCCTCAGACCAATAGGATAGAAGTTGGCATGGAAACTGGAATGTAAAATACAAAGTTTATTAACCTCATGAGGTGGAACTACATTCACACAACACCCTTCGGTAGTGTATGAAGTAGCACACTGAACAGAAGAAGCATGGTCCTTTTATACCCACACAGGGGCTCAAAAGAAGGCGGTACAAGTACAAGAAGAAGGTTTTAGGTACATATAAGGTCATACAGAAAATATGCAGTCAACAAGTGGGAGGAGCTAACAGTGGCTAATTCTGGCAAACACTTCCTGACATTTACAAACTAACAACAGCTGCATGGACAGCTGCAAGCTCAACTGAGCACGTGCAAAGTGGAAGAAGCTAAATATAGTTTGTTCCTAGGCAGAATACAGGAGCAGACAACAGAAAGGTAGGACATAGCACATGGTGAGCACTTGGTAGCACATGGCAGACAAGATGGCTGCCGGAAAACAAGATGGCTTCAGCTGATGCTAACCCCGATCGCTGCCAAATTACAACAATGTATTCCTTTTCTATGCCTCCTTCATTCATTCCTCCTTCACACATCCTTCCTTCATACAAGCCTACTTCATACATGTCTCCTCCGTGTATAACTTCTCTGTGCCTGCGCCATACATGTCTCCTTCACACATGCCTTCTTCACACATGCCTTCTTCATACATGCCTCCTTCATACATGCCTCCTTCACACATGCCTCCTTCATACATGTCTCCTCTGTGTATATCTTATCGGTGCCTCCTCCATGTATTCCTTCTCTATGCAGCCTTCATTCATTCCTCCTTCACACATGTCTCCTTCGCACATGCCTCCTTCACACATGCTTCCTTCATACAAGCCTCCTTCACACATGCCTTCTTCATGCATGCCTCCTTCATACGTCTCCTTCACACATGCCTCCTTCACACATGCCTTCTTTTTTTTACATTATTTTTATTGATAAAGTGCATGACAGACAAATAGACAATAATTACATTCAATACTTGCAAGTTACATTTAGCACCGCACTTGGGACAAAGTCCGGAAAAACATATGTATTAAACAGTTGCTTCCCTGTCTCTACTTCTTCGCATTTCCAATTCCACCACAGGTGATACACATATCTCCCCCCTATAGGAATTCCACTTACACCATTTCCTATCCCACTTCTTCGGGCACCCCCTAGCTATAAACACTTCTTTATCAGCTACCACACATCTGTCAAATTCTTTCAGCCATATTGCCACTGCCGGCGGAGCCACTCCACTCCACCCTCTCGCTATCTCCCTCTTGATTAGCGTGAAGCCTAGCATCGCAAACTGCTGCTCCGTCTCAGTTAGGTCTGTATCTTTCCATATGTTAAGCAGGCCCAAGCGGGGCGTCAGGCTTAGCGTCTTCCCCAATGCAAATTGCACATGAGTTGTGGCCCTGTCCCATAATTTCCGCACTAACGGGCAGTCCCACACCATATGATAAAAGGTAGCCTGCTGCCGGCAACCCTTCAAACACAGGTCATCTCATCGAGACCCAATTTGTGCTAGTGTTATTCCCATCAGATAGGAGCGGTGTAGGATACGAAGCTGGATTAACCTAAATCTGAGCGTGACAGCAGCCTCTCTAGGCGACATCACCGCCTGTCGCCAATCCTCCTCATCAATCGGCCCAAGGTCTCCCTCCCAGTGCTCCTTAAGCTTCCCAAAGGAATCATTAAATGTTATGGGATAACCCTGCAACCCTCAGAACCTGGGCGGGTAATTAGACAAATAATAATGGTTCTGTCGGATAAGAATACCTAGCAACACGGTATTCAACTCTGTGATTAGAATGCTATGTCCCTGTCGGGGTACACATACAGTTGCTTTAGACAATAAAACACTGACCCATGTGGAAGAGAAAGTAATCTTTAGTAATGCTCTCTCTCAATCCTTTGACACATTTTAAGACATTGGTTAGGGTGTCCTAAAACGTGAACATATACAATACAGACACAACGTGGATTGTGAAGGACTAGTGCAGGATAAAAACATACATACATAAATACATGATGGTACAATTACTTTAGGTTGTCAACTGTGAACACAATAGTCAATCAATCAATCATGACATTTGTATAGCGCGCTACTCACCCGGAGGGTCTCAAGGCGCTTGGGGGGAGGGGGGCCCGTTACTGCCCGAACAGCCAGGTCTTGAGTTGCTTCCTGAAGGAGAGGTGGTCTTGGGTAAGATGGAGGTGGATGGGGAGGGAGTTCCACGTCTAGGCTGCCAGGAAGGAGAAGGATATTCCCCCATGGTGGCTCTTCGAATGCGTGGGACGGCGGCGAGGGCGTGGCTGGACGATCGTAGCTGGCGGGTGGGCGTGTAGAAGGTCAGGCGGTCTTTGAGGTACTTGGGGCCCAGGTCGTGGAGGGCCTTGTGTGCGTGGATGAGGAGTCTGAACGTGATCCTCTTGCTGACGGGGAGCCAGTGCAGGTCTTTCAGGAGTCCGGAGATGTGGCTGTGTCGGGGGATGTCTAGGATGAGTCGTGCGGAGGCGTTCTGGATGCGTTGGAGTCTTTTCTGCAGTTTGGCTGTGGTTCCGGTGTAGAGGGTGTTTCCGTAGTCCTGTCGGCTGGTGACAAGTGCCTGGGTGACCGTCTTTCTGGTTTCGGTGGGGATCCATCGGAATATCTTTCGGAGCATGCGGAGGATGTTGAAACATGATGATGAGACGGCGTTGACTTGTCTGGTCATCGAGAGGGAGGAGTCTAGGATGAAGCCCAGGTTGCGTGCGTGGTCCGTTGGTTTGGGTGCGCTGCCCAGGGCGGGGGCCACCAGGAATCGTCCCAGGCAGATGGTGATGATCCCAGGATGAGGACTTCCGTCTTGTCTGAGTTCAGCTTCAGGCGGCTGGTCTTCATCCACTCGGCTACGTCTTTCATCCCTTCGTGTAGGTTGGTTCTGGCGGTGGCTGGGTCGCTGGTGAGGGAGAGGATCAGCTTGGTGTTGTCTGCGTAGGAGATGATGTTGAGGTTGTGTTGGCGTGCGATGGCTGCAAGGGGGCTCATGTAGACGTTGAAGAGGGTCGGGCTGAGAGATGAGCCTTGTGGTACGCCGCAGATGACTTCGGTGGCCCCGGATCTGAACGGGGGGAGGCGGACTCTCTGGGTTCTTCCGGCGAGGAACGAGGTGATCCAGTCCAGTGCCTTCGCCTGGATTCAGACGTTGCTGAGGCGTTGTACTAGGGTGCGGTGGCAGACAGTATCGAACGCTGCGGAGAGGTCCAGGAGGATGAGGGCCGCTGTTTCCCCGTTGTCGAGCAGGGTACGGATGTCGTCAGTGGCTGCGATGAGGGCGGTTTCGGTGCCGTGGTTGGCTCGGTAGCCTGACTGTGAGTGGTCGAGGGATCCGTTCGTCTCGAGGAAGGCGGCAAGCTGATTGTTGACGGTCTTCTCGATGACTTTGGCGGGGAACGGGAGGAGCGAGATGGGGCGGTAGTTCTTGAGGTCGGTGGGGTTTGCCGAGGGTTTCTTCAGGAGGGCGCTAAGTTCGGCATGCTTCCAGCTCCCTGGGAAGGTGGCGGTGTCGAAGGAGCAGTTGATGATGTCCCGGAGTTGGGGTGCGATGATGGAGTCGGCTTTGTTGAAGACGTGGTGGGGGCATGGGTCGGTTGGCGATCCGGAGTAGATGGTGTTCATCGTGTGGATCGTGTCGTGTCGGTGGTTGAGTGCATGGTCTGTGGTCCGAAGCTGTTGTGTATGTCTGCGATCTTGCTGTGGAAGAACGAGGCGAGTGAGTCGCAGAGGTCTTGTGAGGGAGTGATGTCGTTGGTTCCGGCGCTGGGGTTGGAGAGCTCTTTGACGATGCTGAAGAGTTCCTTGCTGTTGTGTGCGTTGTTGTCTAGCCGATCCTTGAATGCTGACTTCTTGGTGGTGTGGATCAGCTGGTGGTGTTTGCGGGTGGCGTGCTTGAGGGCGGTCATGTTGTCTGTAGTCGGGTTTTTTTGCCAGGTTTTCTCGAGGATACGGCAGTTTTTCTTGGAGTTCTTGAGATCGTCGTTGAACCAGGGGGCTTTCTTGCTTCCGGGTCTGTTGGGATGGTTTTTCAGGGGTGCGAAGTCGTCAGTGCAGTTGGTGATCCACATGGTGAGGTTGTCTGCTGCTTGGGTGGGGTCCGTTGATCTGGCGGGAGGGTTCTTGTTCAGGGATGTGGTGAGCTGGTCGGAGGTGATCTTGTTCCAGCTCCTGCAGGGAGCCTGTTGCGGGTGGTGGTGAGTTGTGGTCCTTCTGTAGGTGAAGTGGATGCAGCTGTGGTCTGTCCAGTGGAGTCCGGTGGCGTGGCTCTCTTCAGGAACTGCTGGACGACACCTCTCTTTATTTTATCACCCAAGCCATTGACATTCCAGGAAAGGACAGAGAGCACTAGTCCCGTTCAGCCCCCATCCCCCAGTACGGTGGTATTCATAGCGCAATAGGTAAATAATACAGCAATCACTTCTGTACGCAACTCGCAAATAAAGGCAGCACAATCACATCTAAGTCTGTCGCATTGAATAAGAACAAAGAAAACAGAACATTGCAACACAATAAACCCATCGCAAGAGCATCCACCTGTCCATCTCATGTCTGAGGATCTCACAACCACATTGTTGAACAAGAAAACAAAAAGGAACTACGAAACACCCCCCGCCCTCGCCTCCCATCCCCTCCCCCCGCCCTTCCCCCCTGCCCATGGATTTAGAGCTACCCACACCCAAACATGGCAGAGTGCCTCTCTCCCCCCCCCGAAATACCAAACATGCACGGGGTGAACTAACTCTCCTCCCCGCAGGGACACATCACAATTGACTTGTAGTTTAGCCATTCAAGCTTAACTGTAGTCAAACCTTTTCACATCACATCAATGAGACCCATCAGACTGTAACATAGCATTAGGTCCTTAAGTGTAAGAAAGTTTCATAACAATGGGCCCTCCTACCCCCCCCCCCCCCCTCCCCACCCTTTACTTGCGCTTTCATCTGGATTTGAGTCCTCCGCCTACACGGCCAGGGTCCTCAGTCCTGCTCCTTACGTTGACTGCCTTCATCCATTGAGCCACTGTTCACCACCTCCGTGCGGGTACCCCTGTGCTGGCCGGGTCTGCTAGAGCAATCTCTCCTTTGGCTTCCGACCATGTTCCAGCCCTCCATCCACTCCCATACTGCCTCCGGTGAATCAAAGAACCATGACTTGCCTCCCGACTCCACTCGTAATCGTGCAGGGAAGAGCATCGCATGTTTCACCTCCCGATCTCTCAGTTCCTTCTTCACCGCATGAAAGCTGCGGCGCTGCACCTGAACCTTAGCCGCAAACTCGGAAGGAATGCCACCTCATAGTTATCTATCTTCAAGGGAGGACTGGAGCGTGCAGTCTGGAGGATGATGTCCCGGTCCGATAGTTGAACACCTGAGCAATAAGGGGCCTGGGGGTGCACCCGGCTTTGGTTTGCCACCTGGTACCCTGTGGGCTCTTTCAATAGAAAAATAGCTGGACAAAGTCTTAGGTTTGAGGTGTTTTGTGATGAGATCCTCCACATATAGGTCAGCAGCCGGCCCCTCCATTCTCTCCGGAACGCCTCAAATACGAATGTTATTGCGGCGGGCACGGCCTTCATAGTCATCAAGTTGTTGCAACATCCTCTCCTGTTTCTTCTGCATTTCCAGCATTTGCAACTGGAGTTCTGATGTGTCCGTCTGCTGCGCGCTGGTAACTAGCTTGAGGTCTTTAACCTTCTCATCCATTTTTCTGAAGTCATCCCTAATTAGCAAGACCTCTACGGTGACCGAGTCCAGCGAAGCGCACACTCCACCAATTGCTACCATGACATCATGAAGAGTTGGCTCCGGGCCTTGTGTAGGCTCGGCCGCCCCACCATGCCTCTCCGATTGCAGCGGTTCACCGTTTTCCCCGGTTTTAGACCATGGGAATTTTGCCAGCTGTCTCTGGGCGTTGGCCTTGGGACCCTTTCCCCAAGTCGCCATAGCTGCTAACCACCAGATGTTCTCCTGGGCAAAGGCAGAGAGCAGCCCCGCAGGAACGGCCTCAACCCTCCATTGAAAGTAGTCGAGCTGGCCCGCAGTACTCCTGGCGTCGCCACGTCGATATCACTGCCACTAAGAACCCGTCACTCCGATTGAACCACTCGGATTGAACCACTCTGCTCGTGATAGTGCTTATCAAGGCTGTGGAGTCAGCCGCGACGGCCCCCAGCACGCAATGCCTCGGTCTCCCAGTCGTGCCACCAATGCGCAATAGTCTCTTGCGGAGGGGCTAAGGTTCCCAGCCTCCTCCTCAGCAAGATACGTCGGGCAGTGAATGTTCTACTGACTCCTACACATCTCTCAGCAAAGCCTGCTGACCACAGTTAACATGGGGGGCCCACCAGTTCACGCCCCGGTCCAAAACACCAGACAAGCTGCCCCCTCTCTAGTCCCACTTCACCATTTTGGTAAAGGAACCAGCAGCTCACCTAGCCAATCACCATCAATACAGAGCGCCTCCAGTTGACGGCAGACACAACAAAACTGGCCCAGCCCACTCTTCAGGCCCCTGCCACAGGGCCCCTTCACTTGCCAGCCAGTCAAGTATCGGCCTTACCCTACCCACAGTTGCATATATATGTCCCCGGGCCGGCAGCGCTCTCCCTCTCCTCTCACCTCCGTGCCTCAGGGTCTATGGTATAGTCAGGCAGCCACGTGATCTCACTGCCCGAAGGGGGGTGCCGGCCAGCGCTCCCCTGTTATACCACCAGCTATTCACAGGCACCTCCTCATCAGGGAAAGGCAAAGGCAGCAGTAAATATGCGCCGCAGCGCTTGAGGAGAGTCCTTCCTTCCCTCAGGCCACAAGCCGGGACCTCTGCTCGTCGCGCTGCGGCCAAGACCGTATCTGCCAGGTCGGGTCCCCGCAGTCTCCGCCTCCCGTGGGCCTCCACAATTCGCACCAGCAGCCACAATCAGCCAGACCTGCCAGTCAGGCCTTCCATCACCGCAGCTCCAGCTCGCTATTCCCCCGCTGGGCCACCACCTGTTCTCACCTCCAGGCCGCCTATGACGTCGCGACGCGGCCCGCTGCGTAGGCCACAAAGCCAGGGTCTCCCGTAGTGAACGCTCACCGGGACTCTCCGCTATGCCGGCCGACGTCCTCTGCAGTTATCCTTTGAAGTCGCCGCTACATGCCAGACGTCACCGCCATCCGTTCCGGCAGCACCTCCCCCGCAGCAACGGAGCCCACAGGGTGCAGTCTTCTCTCCGCCTGGAGGTCAGTGCCTAGCTCGATCCACACCTCGGGTCTGCCATTACCGCAGGGCCCAGGCCAGCAGGAAGGACGACTGCACGGAGCTCACGCCTCACCACGATTTCAAAAGCATCCGGGGGGGTTCCGGACGGGAGCACTTGCTTTGTGCTTCACTTCTCCACCATGGATGGTGCAGGATAGGTCAGGATAGCTGCCGGGAAGGACGGAGCTCTGTCAGGCAGCGGCCATTCCCGATGGCAGTTAGCCACGCCCCTCCACACGAGCCTTCTTCATACATGCCTCCTTCACACATGCCTCCTCCACACATGCCTCCTCCATGTATTCCTTTTCCATGCCTCCTTCATTCATTGCTCCTTCAGACATGCTTCTTTCATACAAGCCTCCTTCATACATGTCTCCTCCATGTATAGCTTCTCTGTGCTTCCACCACACATGTCTCCTTCACACATGCTTCTTTCACACATGCCTTCTTCATACATGCCTCTTCCACACATGCCTCCTCCATGCATGCCTCCTCCACACATGCCTCCTCCATGCATGCCTCCTCCGCGCATGCCTCCTACACACATGCTTCTTCCATACATGCCTCCTCCACGCATGCCTCCTCCATGCATGACTCCTCCACGCATGCCTCCTCCATGCATGACTCCTCCACGCATGCCTCCTCCACACATGCCTCCTACACACATGCCTCTTCCATACATGCCTCCTCCACGCATGCCTCCTCCACACATGCCTCCTACACACATGCTTCTTCCATACATGCCTCCTCCATGAATTCCTCCTCCATGCATGACTCCTCCACGCATGCCTCCTCCACACATGCCTCCTACACACATGCCTCTTCCATACATGCCTCCTCCACGCATGCCTCCTCCACACATGCCTCCTTCATATATGTCTCTTCCATACATGCCTCCTCCACACATGCCTCATTCATACATGCCTCCTCCATACATGCCTCCTCTACGCATGCCTCCTCCACACATGCCTCCTACACACATGCCTCCTACACACATGCCTCTCCATACATGCCTCTTCCATGCATGCCTCCTTCATAGATGCCTCTTCCATACATGCCTCCTCCATGCATGCCTCCTCCATGCATGCCTCCTCCATGCATGCCTCCTTCACACATGCCTCATTCATACATGCCTCCTCCACGCATGTCTCCTCTACGCATGCCTCCTCCACACATGCCTCCTTCATACATGTCTCTTCCATAGATGCCTCTTCCATGCATGCCTCCTTCATACATGCCTCTTCCATACATGCCTCCTCCAGGCATGCCTCCTTCATACATGCCTCTTCCATACATGCCTCCTTCATACATGTCTCTTCCATACATGCCTCTTCCATGCATGCCTCCTTCATACATGCCTCTTCCATACATGCCTCCTCCAGGCATGCCTCCTTCATACATGCCTCCTCATACATGCCTCCTCCATGCATGCCTCCTCCATACATGCCTCCTCCATACATGCCTCCTCCACGCATGCCTTCTCCACACATGCCTCCTTCATACATGTCTCTTCCATACATGCCTCTTCCATACATGCCTCCTACACACATGCCTCCTTCATATATGTCTCTTCCATACATGCCTCCTCCACACATGCCTCATTCATACATGCCTCCTCCATACATGCCTCCTCTACGCATGCCTCCTCCACACATGCCTCCTACACACATGCCTCCTACACACATGCCTCTCCATACATGCCTCTTCCATGCATGCCTCCTTCATAGATGCCTCTTCCATACATGCCTCCTCCACACATGCCGCCTTCATATATGCCTCTTCCATACATGCCTCCTCCATGCATGCCTCCTCCATGCATGCCTCCTCCATGCATGCCTCCTTCACACATGCCTCATTCATACATGCCTCCTCCACGCATGTCTCCTCTACGCATGCCTCCTCCACACATGCCTCCTTCATACATGTCTCTTCCATAGATGCCTCTTCCATGCATGCCTCCTTCATACATGCCTCTTCCATACATGCCTCCTCCAGGCATGCCTCCTTCATACATGCCTCTTCCATACATGCCTCGTTCATACATGTCTCTTCCATACATGCCTCTTCCATGCATGCCTCCTTCATACATGCCTCTTCCATACATGCCTCCTCCAGGCATGCCTCCTTCATACATGCCTCCTTCATACATGCCTCCTCCATGCATGCCTCCTCCATACATGCCTCCTCCATACATGCCTCCTCCACGCATGCCTTCTCCACACATGCCTCCTTCATACATGTCTCTTCCATACATGTCTCTTCCATACATGCCTCTTCCATGCATGCCTCCTTCATACATGCCTCTTCCATACATGCCTCCTCCAGGCATGCCTCCTTCATACATGCCTCCTTCATACATGCCTCCTCCATGCATGCCTCCTCCATGCATGCCTCCTCCATGCATGCCTCCTTCACACATGCCTCCTTCATACAGGTCTCTTCCATACATGCCTCTTCCATGCACGCCTCCTTCATACATGTCTCTTCCATACATGCCTCCTCCAGGCATGCCTCCTTCATACATGTCTCTTCCATACATGCCTCTTCCATGCATGCCTCCTTCATACATGTCTCTTCCATACATGTCTCTCCATACATGTCTCTTCCATACATGCCTCCTCCAGGCATGCCTGCTTCATACATGTCTCTTCCATAGATGCCTCTTCCATGCATGCCTCCTTCATACATGCCTCTTCCATACATGCCTCCTTCATACATGTCTCTTCCATACATGCCTCCTTCATACATGCCTCTTCCATACATGCCTCCTCCAGGCATGCCTCCTCCATGTATTCCTTTTCCATGCCTCCTTCATACATGTCTCTTCCATACATGCCTCCTTCATTCATTCCTCCTTCACACATGCTTCCTTCATACAAGCCTCCTTCATACATGTCTCGTCCGTATATAGCTTCTCTGTGCCTCCACCATACATGCCTCCTCCATACATGCCTCTTCCATACATGCCTCTTCCATACAGGCCTCCTCCATGCATGCCTCCTCCATGCATGCCTCCTTCACACATGCCTCCTTCACACATGCCTCCTTCATACATGCCCCCTCCATGCATGCCTTGTCCATGCATGCTTCCTTCATACAAGCCTCTTTCATACATGTCTCCTCCATGCATGCCTCCTCCACGCATGCCTCCTTCACACATGCCTCTTCCATACATGCCTCCTCCACGCATGCCTCCTTCACACATGCCTCTTCCATACATGCCTCCTCCACGCATGCCTCCTCCACACATGCCTCCTACACACATGCCTCCTACACGCATGCCTCCTTCACACATGCCTCTTCCATACATGCCTCTTCCATGCATGCCTCCTTCATAGATGCCTCTTCCATACATGCCTCCTCCACACATGCCGCCTTCATATATGCCTCTTCCATACATGCCTCCTCCATGCATGCCTCCTCCATGCATGCCTCCTCCATGCATGCCTCCTTCACACATGCCTCATTCATACATGCCTCCTCCACGCATGTCTCCTCTACGCATGCCTCCTCCACACATGCCTCCTTCATACATGTTTCCTCTACGCATGCCTCCTCCACACATGCCTCCTTCATACATGTCTCTTCCATAGATGCCTCTTCCATGCATGCCTCCTTCATACATGCCTCTTCCATACATGCCTCCTCCAGGCATACCTCCTTCATACATGCCTCTTCCATGCATGCCTCCTTCATACATGTCTCTTCCATACATGCCTCTTCCATGCATGCCTCCTTCATACATGCCTCTTCCATACATGCCTCCTCCAGGCATGCCTCCTTCATACATGCCTCCTTCATACATGCCTCCTCCATGCATGCCTCCTCCATACATGCCTCCTCCACGCATGCCTTCTCCACACATGCCTCCTTCATACATGTCTCTTCCATACATGCCTCTTCCATACATGCCTCCTACACACATGCCTCTCCATACATGCCTCCTTCATACATGCCTCCTTCATACATGCCTCTTCCATACATGCCTCCTCCATGCATGCCTCCTCCATGCATGCCTCCTCCATGCATGCCTCCTTCACACATGCCTCCTTCATACAGGTCTCTTCCATACATGCCTCTTCCATGCACGCCTCCTTCATACATGTCTCTTCCATACATGCCTCCTCCAGGCATGCCTCCTTCATACATGTCTCTTCCATACATGCCTCTTCCATGCATGCCTCCTTCATACATGTCTCTTCCACACATGCCTCTCCATACATGTCTCTTCCATACATGCCTCTTCCAGGCATGCCTCCTCCATGCAGCATTTTTTCTAACCTGTCCTTTTGTCCCGGAGATACATATTTATGGAAAAGTTTCACATTTTCAGGGCATTTTGAAAGTATATTGGTTGTCATTACCTTAAAGAGTTCCTCCATAACCTGCATGATGTCCTGGAGGCTCGCTGTGAGGGCTATCTCTGCTTCCACCATGTAAAACTCCGCAAGACGCCTCCGACTTTGTGAGCTCTCAGCTCTGAATGTCGGGCCGAATGTAAAGACTTGGGTGAACGCCCCGGTCATTACTTCCAAATGCAGCTGCTCAGAGACTGTTAGGAATGTAGTAACATTGAAAACGTGCCTCCTCCATGTATTCCTTTTCCATGCCTCCTTCATACATGTCTCTTCCGTGCAAAACTTCTCTGTGTTTCCACCACACATGTCTCCTTCACACATGCTTCCTTCATACAAGCCTCCTTCATACATGTCTCTTCCATACATGCCTCCTCCACGCATGCCTCCTCCACGCATGCCTCCTCCATGCATGCCTCCTCCATGCATGCCTCCTTCACACATGCCTCTTCCATACATGCCTCTTCCACGCATGCCTCCTCCACACATGCCTCCTACACACATGCATCCTTCATACATGCCTCTTCCATACATGCCTCCTCCATGCATGCCTCCTTCATGCATGACTCCTTCACACATGCCTGCTTCATACATGTCTCTTCCATACATGCCTCTTCCATGCATGCCTCCTTCATACATGTCTCTTCCATACATGCCTCTCCATACATGTCTCTTCCATACATGCCTCCTCCAGGCATGCCTGCTTCATACATGTCTCTTCCATAGATGCCTCTTCCATGCATGCCTCCTTCATACATGTCTCTTCTATAGATGCCTCTCCATACATGCCTCTTCCATACATGCCTCTTCCATACATGCCTCCTCCATGCAGCATTTTTTCTAACCTGTCCTTTTGTCCCGGAGATACATATTTATGGAAAAGTTTCACATTTTCAGGGCATTTTGAAAGTATATTGGTTGTCATTACCTTAAAGAGTTCCTCCATAACCTGCATGATGTCCTGGAGGCTCTCTGTGAGGGCTATCTCTGCTTCCACCATGTAAAACTCCGCACGATGCCTCCGACTTTGTGAGCTCTCAGCTCTGAATGTCGGGCCGAGTGTAAAGACTTTGGTGAACGCCCCGGTCATTACTTACAAATGCAGCTGCTCAGAGACTGTTAGGAATGTAGGAACATTGAAAACGTGCCTCCTCCATGTATTCCTTTTCCATGCCTCCTTCATACATGTCTCTTCCATACATGCCTCCTTCATACATGCCTCTTCCATACATGCCTCCTCCAGGCATGCCTCCTTCATACATGTGTCTTCCATACATGCCTCTTCCATGCATACCTCCTTCATACATGCCTCTTCATACATGCTTCTTCCATACATGCCTCCTCCAGGCATGCCTCCTTCATACATGCCTCTTCCATACATGCCTCCTCCATGCATGCCTCCTTCATACATGCCTCTTCATACATGCTTCTTCCATACATGCCTCCTCCAGGCATGCCTCCTTCATACATGCCTCTTCCATGCATGCCTCCTTCATACATGCCTCTTCATACATGCCTCTTCCATACATGCCTCCTACACACATGCCTCCTACACACATGCCTCTCCATGCATGCCTCTTCCATGCATGCCTCCTTCATACATGCCTCCTCCATGCATGCCTCCTTCATACATGCCTCTTCATACATGCTTCTTCCATACATGCTTCCTCCAGGCATGCCTCCTTCATACATGCCTCTTCCATGCATGCCTCCTTCATACATGCCTCTTCATACATGCCTCTTCCATACATGCCTCCTACACACATGCCTCCTACACACATGCCTCTCCATACATGCCTCTTCCATACATGCTTCTTCCATACATGCCTCCTTCATACATGCCTCTTCCATACATGCCTCCTCCAGGCATGCCTCCTCCATGCAGCATTTTTTCTAACCTGTCCTTTTGTCCCGGAGATACATATTTATGGAAAAGCTCCACATTTTCAGGGCATTTTGAAAGTATATTGGTTGTCATTACCTTAAAGAGTTCCTCCATAACCTGCATGATGTCCTGGAGGCTCGCTGTGAGGGCTATCTCTGCTTCCACCATGTAAAACTCCGCAAGACGCCTCCGACTTTGTGAGTTCTCAGCTCTGAATGTCGGGCCGAGTGTAAAGACTTTGGTGAACGCCCCGGTTATTACTTCCAAATGCAGCTGCTCAGAGACTGTTAGGAATGTAGGAACATTGAAAATGTGCCTCCTCCATGTATTCCTTTTCCATGCCTCCTTAATACATGTCTCTTCCATACATGCCTCTCCATACATGTCTCTTCCATACATGCCTCTTCCATGCATGCCTCCTCCATGCATGACTCCTTCACACATGCCTGCTTCATACATGTCTCTTCCATACATGCCTCTTCCATGCATGCCTCCTTCATACATGTCTCTTCCATACATGCCTCTCCATACATGTCTCCTCCATAGATGCCTCTTCCATGCATGCCTCCTTCATACATGTCTCTTCTATACATGCCTCTCCATACATGCCTCTTCCATACATGCCTCTTCCACGCATGCCTCCTCCACACATGCCTCCTACACACATGCATCCTTCATACATGCCTCTTCCATACATGCCTCCTCCATGCATGCCTCCTCCATGCATGACTCCTTCACACATGCCTGCTTCATACATGTCTCTTCCATACATGCCTCTTCCATGCATGCCTCCTTCATACATGTCTCTTCCATACATGCCTCTCCATACATGTCTCCTCCATAGATGCCTCTTCCATGCATGCCTCCTTCATACATGTCTCTTCTATACATGCCTCTCCATACATGCCTCTTCCATACATGCCTCTTCCACGCATGCCTCCTCCACACATGCCTCCTACACACATGCATCCTTCATACATGCCTCTTCCATACATGCCTCCTCCATGCATGCCTCCTCCATGCATGCCTCCTCCATGCATGCCTCCTCCATGCATGCCTCCTTCACACATGCCTCCTTCATACAGGTCTCTTCCATACATGCCTCTTCCATGCATGCCTCCTTCATACATGTCTCTTCCATACATGCCTCCTCCAGGCATGCCTCCTTCATACATGTCTCTTCCATACATGCCTCTTCCACGCATGCCTCCTCCACACATGCCTCCTACACACATGCATCCTTCATACATGCCTCTTCCATACATGCCTCTTCCATACATGCCTCCTCCATGCATGCCTCCTCCATACATGTCTCTTCCATACATGCCTCTCCATACATGTCTCTTCCATACATGCCTCCTCCAGGCATGCCTCCTTCATACATGTCTCTTCCATAGATGCCTCTTCCATGCATGCCTCCTTCATACATGTCTCTTCCATACATGCCTCCTTCATACATGCCTCTTCCATACATGCCTCCTCCAGGCATGCCTCCTCCATGCAGCATTTTTTCTAACCTGTCCTTTTGTCCCGGAGATACATATTTATGGAAAAGTTCCACATTTTCAGGGCATTTTGAAAGTATATTGGTTGTCATTACCTTAAAGAGTTCCTCCATAACCTGCATGATGTCCTGGAGGCTCTCTGTGAGGGCTATCTCTGCTTCCACCATGTAAAACTCCGCAAGACGCCTCCGACTTTGTGAGTTCTCAGCTCTGAATGTCGGGCCGAATGTAAAGACTTGGGTGAACGCCCCGGTCATTACTTACAAATGCAGCTGCTCAGAGACTGTTAGGAATGTAGGAACATTGAAAACGTGCCTCCTCCATGTATTCCTTTTCCATGCCTCCTTCATACATGTCTCTTCCATACATGCCTCCTTCATACATGCCTCTTCCATACATGCCTCCTCCAGGCATGCCTCCTTCATACATGTGTCTTCCATACATGCCTCTTCCATGCATACCTCCTTCATACATGCCTCTTTCATACATGCCTCTTCCATACATGCCTCCTTCATGCATGCCTCCTTCATACATGCCTCTTCCATACATGCCTCCTCCATGCATGCCTCCTTCATACATGCCTCTTCCATACATGCCTCTTCCATGCATGCCTCTTCCATACATGCCTCCTACACACATGCCTCTTCCATACATGTCTCTTCCATACATGCCTCCTTCATACATGCCTCTTCCATACATGCCTCCTCCAGGCATGCCTCCTTCATACATGTGTCTTCCATACATGCCTCTTCCATGCATACCTCCTTCATACATGCCTCTTTCATACATGCCTCTTCCATACATGCCTCCTCCATGCATGCCTCCTTCATACATGCCTCTTCCATACATGCCTCCTCCATGCATGCCTCCTTCATACATGCCTCTTCCATACATGCCTCCTCCAGGCATGCCTCCTTCATACATGCCTCTTTCATACATGCCTCTTTCATACATGCCTCTTTCATACATGCCTCTTCCCTACATGCCTCCTACACACATGCCTCTTCCATACATGCCTCCTTCATACATGCCTCCTCCATGCATGCCTCCTTCATACATGCCTCTTTCATACATGCCTCTTCCATACATGCCTCCTTCATACATGCCTCCTCCATACATGCCTCTTCCATACATGCCTCTTCCATACATGCCTCTTCCATAGATGCCTCTTCCATACATGCCTCTTTCATACATGCCTCTTTTTATACATGCCTCTTCCATACATGCCTCCTTCATACATGCCTCTTCCATACATGCCTCTTCCATACATGCCTCTTCCATACATGCCTCCTCCATACATGCCTCTTCCATACATGCCTCTTCCATACAGGCCTCCTCCATGCATGCCTCCTTCATACATGCCTCTTTCATACATGCCTCTTTCATACATGCCTCTTCCATGCATGCCTCCTTCATACATGCCTCTTCCATGCATGCCTCCTGCACACATTCCTCTTCCATACATGCCTCTTCCATACATGCCTCTTCCATACATGCCTCTTCCATACATACCTCTTACATGAATGCCTCCTGCACACATTCCTCTTCCATACATGCCTCTTCCATGAATGCCTCCTTCATACATGCCTCCTCCATGCATGCCTCCTTCATACATGCCTCTTCCATGCATGCCTCCTTCATACATGCCTCTTTCATACATCGGTAAATACCGATTCGGTAAAATTACCGAATTTGCAAGGGGGACAGGGTGTCACTTTGACACCCTGTTGCACCCCTGATTCTGGCTTATGTGCCATGTGGCACACATACATGCCCTATGGCCACATGGCACAGGTGTGCATGTACACAGGAATTCGTTATTTACCATGACATAGTATGTCATGGTAAATAATGAATTCTTAAGGGCCGGTGGCACTGTTTTCAGTGCCATGTACATGACAAAATTGCGATTCGGTAAATTTACCGATTCGGTAATTTACAGATTCGGTAAATTTACCGAATCTGTAAATATACTGAATCGGTAAATTTAAGGCCCCCTACATCTGTAACTCCAAATACCGGTCGGTAACGGACGAAATCGGACGTTACTGACCGGTATTTGGCCTCCTACATCTGGCCCTAGGTCTGTTAAGTGACCTTGAGCCTGGTTCCACTGACGTGATAAGCACTCTTGTAGAGGACGCATTTGAAGTCTTGCATGGGGCACTATGAAGATGCAAGAGGTCATCATCCCTATGAGTTGCATGAACACTCGTGCTGGGAGGGAGTGTTGTAGCTGAAACTTTGTTAGGAGAGTTTGCATGCTGGCTATCCTTACCCTGGAGTTGGATAAGCTAGTGCTGTTTAGGTGTTTATTGTGGCACCGCGGTACTGTTGTACTTTGGATGGTTGTAGATGAGACCTGGTGTGGTTTATTGTGAACCCCAAGATCTGAAGCAGTTGGATCGTGGCATGAGTATGATCTACACACTGGTTGTATGAGCTGGCTTTTATGAGCCAGTCGTCGAGGTACGGGAAGACATGGATATGCGGTCTTCGTAGACGCGCTGCCACCACTGCCAAGCACTTGGTGAACACCCTTGGTGCTGTTGTGACTCCGAATGGAAGTACTTTGAACTGGTAGTGCTGCCCGTCTATTACAAACCTGAGATACTTCCTGTGAGCTTTGTGAATGGGAATGTGGAAGTATGCGTCCTTGAGGTCTAGAGTAGCCAGGAAGTCGTCTTGTGACAAGAGAGGAAGGACTTGCTGGAGTGTGACCATGTGAAAATGGTCTGACTGTATGTATATGTTTAGCGGTCTGAGGTCCAGAATAGGCCTTAGAGAGTCGTCCTTCTTTGGGATTAGAAAATATAGGGAGTAAACCCCCTTGTTTTGCTGGTGCAGAGGAACTAGTTCTATTGCACTTTTTTCTAGCAGAGATACTACTTCTTGCTTTAGCAGGGATAGATGCTCTTGTGACATTGGACGCTGTATGGGTGGGATGTTCGGGGGGTAGATGTTAATTTTAGACAGTAACCTGAGTGAATAATTTGTGGCACCCACCTGTCTGATGTGATGTTGGTCTAGGCAGGCAGGAATTGTTGGAGTCTTCCCCCCACAGGAGTGGAAAGTTGGGGGGGAAGGGGAGGAAAGTCATTGGGTAGGGGTGGAGGCAGAGCGGGAGGTGTTGTTCCTGCCTCTGCCTTTTGTTGTTGTTAATCCTATAACCCTCTCTCTGGTAGCCCTTGGTGAATGTGGATTGGCCAGGGGTTTTGTAGGAAGAGGAGGGACTTTCTGAGGAGTAGCCTCTTGTGGTGCCTCTGTACGATGAGCGACGAAAAGAACGTCTGGGAGCTTGCTGCTGCAAGGCTCCCATAGATTTTGCAGTCTCTGTGTTTTTCTTCATTTTTTCCAAAGACACGTCAACATTTGGGCCAAATAAGTGTGTTTCATCAAATGGCTGATAAAGTATAGAATTTTGCACCTCCTTCTGCATTCATCAACGAGCTCTTCCCTTCATCTTTTTCCTCTTCATGGCTTTCCATTCCCCTTCCTGGGTTGAAAGGCAGTTGAAGAGCTCCTTCACCTTCCTTTTCCTCTCACCATCCCTTTCCATGACTTCTGAAATTTGCTGTCGGGCTAGGAACTGACTGTCTTTCTGGATTTCTCGCACGGCTCCTTTAAATTCACGTTTGTGTTTGTGAATCAATCTCTTTCTTTCACGCTCTTCTCGCTGCTTCCTTGTTTTTTAGTGAAGTCTAGGACTTCCATTATTTTCAGTGTATACAATTTCAGAGGAACCGGTTTCTTCTTTTCAAATACTAATGCATCGTTACATTTGCCTTTGCTTTGTAACTCTAGCAGTGCATCCTGTATGGCATTCTGCAACTGGTTTGGTAACTCAGCAGACTGTAGTTTGTTAGAGAGGAGGGAGTTAATCGGCTGAAATATCTCCTTGAAGGCTGGCAACTCTCCATACAACAGCAATCGACTCGGGGTAACCCAATATACCCCTGTAGGCTTGGGCAGATGAATGATTGAGGTAGAGGGTAGCTACAAGGGATTTTATTTGTTAACTAAGTACAGTTAGTTTAGCACGGATTAAATCTGGGGTTCAACAACCAATCAAACCCATTAGTATCCGTAGGATGACTAATATATTCAAACGTTATTCAAAAAATACATTCAATGAATCACAAAAAGAGGAGACTATGAAAAGAGCACACAGCAAACTAATTATATCTGAAAAACGTGTATTTTGAAGAAATCAAAAGATCTGAATCATGGGGTTATACAAGAGTCAATCATACAATAAAAAGTCATGAATAGCTGTACATCCGAATTAACTGGACAATTCATAACATGTCATCAACTCCATTAACATTTGAAGAAGACCCAATTCATGAATGTAAAAAGGTTTCTTTCAGTGCATATATTCTGTGGAGATGATGTATTGGTCGACGTTTCGGTCTTCCTTGTTGGCATCTACAAGACCATCATCAGGACTAGTATTATTCGCAAAGAAAGCCCCTTGACAAGACTGAGCGCAAATGTAGCTGGTCTTCATATATTCTTCATATGGTCTATATATATTGGTCCTAAGAATCTGGAGCAACAAAACTGTTGGATCAGTGATGCGGTAAATAGTTGACTTCACAGGGTATTTTAATTAAGAAGCAAATCTCGTGGTTTAAATCGCACGGAGCAAAGCCTCGTAGATACAATCCTTCAGTGTCTCGAGACACTGAAGGATTGTATCTACGAGGCTTTGCTCCGTGCGTCGACCAATACATCATCTCCACAGCATATATGCACTGAAAGAAACCTTTTTATACGGATACTAATGGGTTTGATTGGTTGTTGAACCCCAGATTTAATCCGTGCTAAACTAACTGTACTTAGTTAACAAATAGAATCCCTTGTAGCTACCCTCTACCTCAATCGACTCTCCATACAGACTATCACACCTCTGCACCAGATCCAAGCACATTGCAATGCATGACACTCTCAAGTGGTTCCGCTCTGTGTCACTACGTTCCGTTACTTCAGTTACTGCATGGAGGGGTAACTTCTTTTTTTCCCATGCTTCAATATCTTGCTTATTGGATACTAGAAGCATTTCTGCATTTTTTCCCTGTGGTCTAAACGGATGCACAAGGGTATATCCCAGTTCACCCTTCGTAGGTACTGCAAGATGTAGGATTCCCAAGAGGGAATGAATGAGTTCAGGAGCAAACCTCTTTGAAAGGGACACATACTCAATAAAAATACAACACAGAAACAAACCAGCTGCAACAACTTTAAGCGACAGAACTGGACACTTAATGAGTAACTGACTCAAGTATGTCATTGTAGGAGTTACGACTGGATGCCAAAAGTCAGAAGTAGGAAACAGGATTGCAGTAATTTTCAAATACATGAACATATCCAATGTAGGAAATTTTGCATGACCTTTGCCCTCTAAGATTTCTTCCATCTCATGTGCTGCATCTCGGAAGACAGAACGGAGACTTTCACTAGCAGCATCAGGAAACAGCTGGCAGAGATCATACAAATGCGCAGTCATTTTGTCAATTGTTCCTAGCTGTTGCGAGTCACTGACTGCTAGTTCTCCAATGTACTCCAGGAGAAATCCAAACAATTTTTGCAGCTTGGCTTTGTTTCCTACTGCCAGGATTGGTGTAAAATCATCTCAAAAAGAAGAGGGACACCAGGAAGTAGACGAACAATACTCGCTTTGGAACGCTCGCGGTGTTGACATTCTGAATGAGGTCACCCCGAGCTTTCCAAAGCGTACAGGGGGTGGTGGAGGATTATGTAAGGGCGATACCACACATCCCCCTTCCTTACACAACAAATAGAAGAACAGGGTTGTAACAATAAAATAACAGGTGTAGAACTACTTGGTCACATAATGCCCCAAATACCTGGGACGTCTAACCACTCTCTGGCTGGTTCTGCTAGCAGGGTGGGATACCTCACCACTCTCCCTGACAGGCAGTTCTCCTCGCACCTGGGGTTCGTCTACCCTCCCTTCCCCAAAAATAGCGTCTTCATTGGGTGGATAGTATCTTAGTACTCTTCCCAGGTTCCAAATCTTGCCCTCCTGAGTTTTCACAGCATTTCTGAATAGTTTGATGATCTTTGTGGGTTTGCTGAACTCAGACCAACTCGCTCTGCCTGTGGGTGCTTTTATTTTTATGTCATCTCCTACCTTAAACCCAGCCTCTTGTGTGAAATGTAATTTATCAAATCTCTCTTTCCTCTTTACTATGGCCTTGCGCTGTCTTTCTAACACTTTTGACTCCCTAGTGTGATCTGTCCATCCTTTGTGCCAACCCATCCACCCCGGTGAGAGTTTAGAATTAGGTCTTCTTGCTCTGAGCAATTCAAAGGGAGTGGCACCCGTCGTCTGGTGTGGAGTCAACCGGTATGCTTTGAGGCGCCTCACAATTTTTTCCCTCCAGTTCAGTCCGTTGGTTTTTGCTAACTGGATGCTTTCCTTGAGTGTCTTGTTGAACCGCTCGACCATTCCATTAGTCTCTGGGTGGTAGAGCGCGCATCGTTTGTGTTCAATTCCATGTTTCTCGAGAAAGTCTTTCATTTCTTTCGAACACAATTGCACCCCGTTGTCCGTCAACAGACTGCTGGGTAATCCTTCCCTGGAGAATAATTCCCGTAGAAACTCGATGACTGTTTTCGTGGTGATCTCTGGTACTATTTTCACTTCTGGCCACCTTGAGTATAGGTCCATAAGCACTAGGATGTATGGCGTGCGTATCTCACCCGTCAGTGGGCCTATTATGTCTAATGCCACTTCAATCCATGGTCCTGTAGGGAGCGGTCTGCACAGCATGGGAGGGGTATGCTGTTTCAAGACTTTGTCGCAAACAGTACACGGGATACAGTCTCTTACTTTCCTTTCAATTATGTGGTCCATACACGGCCACCAGTAGTCCTCCCGCATCCTTTGCTTGGTCTTGGTGATGCCCAGGTGTCCATCATGAGCCAAGTCTACTAGATGTTCTCGCACAGTTTTAGGTGGAATAAGTCTTGATCCCCGGAACAGACATTTGTCAATAACGGCCAGTTCGTCCCTGACCATCCAAAATGGACACACATGCTTCGTCCTGTTTATCTTTGTGTCTCCACTTTCCTTTAACTCTCTCGCACACTTCCCTGAGTAGGACGTCTTCCTTCAAGGCCTCTTTCCAACATTTTTCTCCAATGGCCCCTTGCGTAATCACACAAACGTTCTCAGTCTGGAAATCTTCTTTGTTTCACCATTATCGTCGCTAGACTCATCCTCTTCTTTTTCTTCCACTAGTCTCGAGAGGCAGTCTGCTGCTAGGTTTCTTGTCCCTGGCACATATTCCACGCAAAATGTATATTCTTGTAGGCTTACGACCCAACGCCTGATTCTGCTCGAAATCGCGTCGAGGCCCTTTTTGTTGAAGATTTCGACCAAAGGCTTGCGATCCGTTCGTAGAAAGAACTTTGTTCCCCAGACGAAATCCCTGAATTTACCCATGGCCCAGTGTACCGCCAACGCCTCCTTCTCAATAACGGAGTAGTTTATCTCGGACTTCCGTAGGGACCTCGACGCGAAGGCTATTGTCTCCTCCCCATGTGTCCCAACTTGTGTTGCTCCAAGCCCTTTTGAGCTTGCGTTGGTTGTTACTACTGTCTTTCTTCTGGGTATAAATGCTTTTAGGCTGGGTGCACTTGCGAGTGCTGTCTTCACATCTTCAAATTCTTTCTGGCACTCTTCCTCCCAATCGAACCCTACATCCTTCTTCAGCAACCGGCGTATGGCATATGTCCTGCCCGCGAAGTTCCACATTTGCTGTAGAATTCCAGCATTCCCATAAACAATTTTATTTCGTCTTTGTTTTTTGGCGGCATCAGGTTGGTTATAGTGTTTTGGAGTTCCTCTTTTGGACGGATCCCTGCTGGCGTCACCTTGTGTCCCAAGAAGTCTAGTTCTTTGCAGCCGATCTTACACTTTTCTCTCTTCACAGTGAGTCCTTGTGTTCTAAATCTTGCTAACACTTGTCTCAACCTTGCGTCGTGTTGTTTGTTGTCCGTGCCATACACTAATACATCGTCTTGGTAGCACAAGACACCGGGGATGTCTCTTAGGATGCTGCCCATGATCCTTTGGAATACGGCTGCAGCCGAGACTAGCCCGAAAGGCATCCTCTTGAACTTGAACGCTCCCATTGGCGTCACGAACGCTGTAAGTTCCTGCGAGTCTTCGTGGAGTCTGATTTGGAAGTAGGCTGATGTCAGATCAAATGTTGAGAACACTTTTGCTCCTTCATTGTGTGATGTTTGTTAGCGGGTATTTGTCAACCACCACCTCCTTGTTAAGTGCTCTGAGGTCGATGCATAGGCGAACCGATCCATCTTTTTTTCTTGCTGCGACGATCGGCGCCAGCCATTCCGTTGCCTCCACTGGTTCTATGACCCCAAGGTTGCATAATTTTTCTAGTTCGTCTCTGACTGCCTCCTGTATCGCTATGGGAAGGTTCCTAACTTTGGCTACCACCGGTACTGCGTGCGCTTTCAGTTTTATCCTGTGTGAGTAATTCTTCAGGCACCCCAATTCGCCATTGAACACTTCTTTGAATTCTGTCTCAATGCTGTCCCAAGTTCCCTTCACTTCCTGTACCAAAATTTGTGGGGTTTTATTTGGGTTAAGGTATATGCCTAAATCCTTTTGGGCTTGCCACCCCAGAATGTTGTCTCCCGAGGAGGACACATACACCTTAGACACCGTAAGTCTATCTTTATATTCTACTGTGCCCCAAAAGTAGTCCTTCATGCTAATTGGTTTTCCACCGTAGCCCCCCGGTCTAACATCCATCTTGCTCAATCTGATTTTGCCTTTGGCCACCCTTTCAAATATTTTTGCATCGATGATCGTGAGTTTAGAGCACGAGTCAAACATGGCTTTTATACCAGTCCCCTCAATTCTTATGGTGTCCTTGGGATTGCTGACTTGACCACTGTGAATCTGCAGGACAATTTCGTCACACACTCTGTTCGTGTTGTCCCTAGTTTGCTTCTTAATGCCTTGACCAGTACTGCAGTACCGTCTAAAATGGCCCTTCCTACCACACTTGCTACATGTGTACTTGAGCGCAGGGCAATCTTTATCGTTCGCCATGTGCCCTTGTTTCCCACACCTATAGAAATTGCCCTTGAAAGACCAACCTGCTTTGCTCTCCTTCTGCTCTTTGTAGCCCATCTTCTGTTCTTTGACTTCCAACACACTGCCATTTTCTCCCACCACTTCGCTCACCATGACCTTGCCCTCGCTAGCTTTGCTTTCACTATCTTGTTTTATTTCACTTACGCATTGCATCATGTGTTCCACCTGCTTAGCCACTATAAGTACCTCTCTTAGTGGTGGGTCATCTTTTAACCATAACTCCTCACGTACACGTTCAGTTCTGCATGCTAACACAAACTGGTCCCTTATTCTTACCTCACTAGCACCCCCAAACTTGCACTGGCAGCTAGCTAGCGTAGATCAGATACGAAGTCTTCTATAGATTCTCCTTCCTCTGTCCTCTTTTACCAAAGTGGTATCTTTCCATTATAGTACTGGTTTTTGGGAGGTAGTGTAGGTCTAGTTTTGTTATGCTTATGCTTATCTCAAATTCATTCAGCCCTTTAGCTTCATGTGCGCCTAGTTCTGGGAGATGCTCTAACACTTCTTCTCCCTCCGCCCCCAAATAATACGCTAACAAAGCCACTTTTCTTTCCAACCCTAGATTTGGCCCTCATACAACAGCATAGTTCATAAACATTTTTTTCCATTTCTTCCACTGTATTGCAGGATCTCCTGGGCTCAATAGAAACATTGGGGGTGGCGTTACATTTTGCATGCTTCCCACAGTATTCTGTTGTAAATTCTATTCACAAATAAGGGCGTTAGTGTGGCACAGGAAGCTGACACCTGAAAGGTAATGAGCAGTTCTCTCAATTTCCCAATGGACATTTACACCCTAATGTAGAAAATAGGTGAAGTGTACTCTGTAGCCCACAAGGTGGCACTGTTACCCTTCGTACTCACTGTCAGTCAGAGTTCTAATCTATTATTTTGCATACCATGTTTTGTCCTTGTTACCGTGTGACAGGCATTGCTCCCAGATGATGAGGTGAATGTTGCCAGTACTTCAGGCTGTCAATACAAATCGCAAAGAGAGAAAACAAAAAAACAAAGAGTTCCTCGTGCTACAACACAGCCTCATTAGGTTCACAAGGTACACACGCTTATTTATTACTCTCACAGTATTTTCATAGTGTGTTACAACTGCTTTTTTCCTGTAGTGTGCCATCCCACAGTCATTCTTAACGTCTCAGTGAATATTTTGGGCTCTATCCTGTCACTCGCCTACACTCTAAAGTTCTCTTCCGCCTCCCACGCTGCAATCCTCTGTTGATGGACGCTCCACCACTCAATTAGCAAGCCAAAATCTTCGTCTTTTTTCCCTGCTCCAGCCTCTATTTTAAAGTTCTGCTGAATGTTCACAGCGCTACTGAGTGGGCGGTTTTATCATAAAAATATATTCCTCCTCTGGGTGTGGGTGCTACTGTTTTTCGCTAGGTCAATGCTAACACCTTTTGACCTGTGAAGTCACACGCTGTATTTCATCAAGCCTTCATCGCCTCTCACGCCGCATTCTTCCTCTGTCATTCGTTCCGTCGCTCGATTATAATGCTTAGCGCTCTGTCAGTTCGGCTTCGTCACTTCAGCTTCTTCATCACTATACATTTCTGATTCAATGTCTGAGTGTGGGTCGGAAGCATTACTCTCATCATCGTCGTCATCATCCTCATCCTCCTCCTCCTCATCCTCATCCTCATCCTCATCAGATTTTTCCTCCTCTGTTTTTGTTTCCTCCTCATCGTTTTCACTGCTCTCCTCTATAGTATTCCCATCTTGCTCCTGGAGTTCATTCCCCAACTTGCCGTCCTTGTATGACAATAAGCGCCGGTCGTCCTTATCCAGTATGAATCCGTCCACGAGATCATCCGCAGAAACATGCTTTGGCTTTTTGAGAGTCAGATCGTCATCCTTATCATCCCCACGCATTCAACGTAGCCTTTCTTCCTCTAGCTGCTTAAGTCGATCCTCCTCCTCCTTCGCCAGCTCCTCTTGTGTCTTCAACCTATCAGAGCTTTCATCTCAAATCCAAGCTCCCGCACAAGGATGTCGTATTCATCCACCTTTGGCTTTTCTTCTGCTTGAGACTTTCTCTTCGATTTTGGAACTTATGCCCTAGGAGACCCTGAATGGCTTTCTAGTCTTTATCGAGCTTCTCCATCATTTCCAAGGTGTTTTCTTTTTGGTTTTGTCTTTCTCTCTTATCTTGCATGGATTTTGCAATCAACTCTTTTTTAAATTTTTTTAATTATTTTATTTTGGAATATCCGAAAAGAAAGAACGAATTGAATTACGATCAATGTGGCAGTAACATCGACAGACACAGCAAAGTGAAGCAGTAATACAATGCAGCCCTTAAATATTATACTCGATCATAATCATTGTCCCATCCCCAACACACTCTGTAGTCTTCAACAAACCAATCCGTCACGTGGAATGCAATATATACATTTGTCAATATTTAGCTCTCCTGCCCTCTCGCCCCCAGCAAATACCCCGGTCAGCCATACAGATCCGAGTATGGGAAAACACGGACAGTATGTAAATGTAAATGTAAATGTAGTTGAGCTTATATAGCGCACAACTACCCGCAGTGGGTTACCCGGCGCTTGCTTAGGGAACCCTTCCTGGTATTCCCCTGTGAGATAGCAGGGTATCCACAAGGTGAAAGTCAGGCATCCCGCCGCGAGGGGCCGTTGTGGAGATTAAGCAAGCTATTGCCCAGAGTCGCAGAGTGTGAACCCGTGAGTCGAGGAGGCACCAGGGCGAGAATTATCGAGTTCGTGGAATTTTTAGCCCAAGACCCGCCGAGGCGGGGAATTGAACCCTGGTCCAGGGCCGATCTCAGCTTCCGGGTCTGCTGCCTCTAACCCCTGAGCCACACTTCTCCATGTATGGCATCACATCACGCAGTGGGGGTCATCGAATACTGTCACCACCCATTCACTCTATGTCGTCAGTATGTTAGATGTTTGGGTTGTGTTGCCCCCTCACGCGCACCCGTCCCCGAGTCCGATCTTGTGACATCTGTGTCAGCAACGTCTACCACAGGCCTCCTCTCCAGGTACAGCACCCAGTAGTTCTTTGGTCGATTACGAGGGGGCAGCAGGTCACTGTATAGACCTGTTTGTGTGCAGCAATATACCATATCCCTGGTCCACCCATCCAGTGTCGGGGTGGGCCCTCTCATCCAGGTAAGTGCTCCGCACCGCCTGGCCACCAGGAAGGCTATATCTACACGGCGACGAAATTCCGGCGCAATATCTTTGGAATAACCCAGTAGCGCTAATAGCAGTACAGGGGATAATGACAATTCCGTGACCCTATTTTCCTCCGAGTAGACCTCCTGCCAAAAGTCTGCGATTCTGGGGCATAGCCAGGCTAGATGTAAGAAATCAGCAGTTTGAGCCTTGCAGCACTCACAGCTGGAATCGTCTCGTAATCCATACCTGTGCAGGCGCTCAGGAGTGTAATATACCCTATTAAGGAATTTAAAATGTAGTAGCTGGTGTCGGCCATTGAGGGAGACTTTCCTGACGTTAGTACAGCAATATTTCCATTTATCCTCTCGGAGATCTATCTCCAAATCTGTCTGCCACGCAAGTCTAGGTTTAGCATAATGTGCCGTTCTCTCCGTCAATGTGTCACGATAAAGACGTGATATTAGCCGCGCCGGGGATTTAGCCGTGACCACACAGTCATATATCTGTACTAATGGAGGTTCTTCCATATCGTCTCCAAGCAGTCCTCTCAGTGCAACACGCACCCTGTGGAATTAGTACCCAGCAAGAGGATGTGCATTTGGATCGTCTTCCGTGGTTATCTCTTCCCACGTTCGGGCCTTACCGTCAAGGAAAAGATCCCCACTGGTGGTTATTTTTAATTTTGCAAGTGCTGATAAAACACCTCTGTCTCTACATGGACCTAGCCATGAACACCATTCTAGTTTGGCCCCCGGTGCATATAACAGCGAACAGGCCTGAGCGTCCATAAGATGGTGCCAAGCATGAGTGACCGCATTGAGGGAATCTAATAGGCCCGTACGTCTGTCTCTGGGACGAGCCATGAGTACCGGTAATGGAGTTGGGTCAGCTACTATACCCTCGATAAGGATGTGGGGGGCGTTAGCAGGACCATGCATCCAACCATACGCGTGAGCGCCCTGAGCGGCTCGATAATATAGTTCCAGATCAGGAGCCTGCAAGCCTCCATCCTCATAAGATCGGATAAGAATATCCCAGGCTACTCTGGGTTGTTTGCCTGCCCAGACCAGACGCAATATCAGGGTGTGCAGTTGTTTAAAAAACGTGCTAGATAGTACCATGGGGATATTACTGAACAGGAACAAGAAGTGGGGGAGTACGATCATTGTCAATAGCGAGATGCGGCCCATTAAGGAGAGCGGAAGACCAATCCATTTCTCTATGTCATCTTCCAGTTTGGAGACTGCTACGCCGTAATTTTCCCTTAGGACCACCTCCGTGTCCGTGTGGAGCCTTATGCCCAAATATCTAACAGAGTCCGTGGACCATTGTATAGGGTAAACCGAATCTACTCTGTTAGTGGCCGGGGTGAGAGGGAACATGACGGTTTTGCTCCAGTTCACCTTGATCCCAGATAGTGCCCCGAACAAGACTACCTCTCTCAGTACTCTCGATAAATTTGTATCTGGGTCTCGCACATAAAGTAGGGTGTCGTCCGCATATGTGGATACTATCTGGTTGTAGCCCGGGAAACGGATACCACGGTGTCCATGGTACTCCCTCAAGGGGCACGCGAGGGGCTCCGCAACCAGAGCGTAAAGTAGAGAGGAGAGGGGGCTGCCCTGTCTGGTACCTCGCCCGATACCAAAGGGTTCAAACGTGAACGATCCTATGCGGACTCGCGCCATAGGCGATGTGTATAGTGTGTTCAGTAGTTGTATAAATAGTTCCTCGACACCCATGCGGTGTAGTACCACCCGCAGGAAAGGCCATTCGACAGAATCAAATGCCTTTTCCATATCTAGGAATACCGCTACTGCCGGCACCTCCTGTCTCGTATGTTGAAAAGGGTGAACAGCGTTTACAACGCAACTTTTACAACGAACTACCTTTACCACGCAACTTTTACAACACAAGTCGTTACAACGACTTGCACTGGGGGGCGCTCTAGGATAGGGAATAGTTTAATTTACTATCCAACACCTTCCCTACTATCCACAGGGACTGGAGTTGGAATAGTAAATTAAACTATTCACTTTCCAGCGCCCCCCAACGCAAGTCGTTGTAACGACTTGCGTTGTAAAAGTTGCGTGGTAAAGGCATGCGTTGTAAAAGCATGCGTGCCAACGACATACATCCGTTGAAAAGCCGCAAACACCGTACGCAAATTGTAGGTCAAAGTACGGCTGGGCACAATTCCCGCCTGTTCGGGGGCCACAAGGGTCGGTATCAGTGGACCAATACGATTTGCGATTACTTTTGCAAAAATCTTGGCATCCACGTTAATGAGAGATAACGGGCGATAGGAGGCGCAGTCATCCGGAGATTTACCCGGTTTCAGGAGGGCTATAATGACTGCTTCTCGCATAGTTGGGGGCATCCGCCCGTCTTCTGCGATATGTTCAACTAGCTTCAGCAGCCTGGGGAGCAATAGCTCAGAGAATGTCTTATAGAACGAGGCAGGAAAACCATCGCTACCCGGCGCGCTGTTTGCCCTCATAGATGACAATGCCCAGACAATCTCTTCCCTTTCGAATGGACGCGACAGGAACTCACGGTGAGTGTTGGTGAGCCAAGGTAATTGGATATGTGTCAGATAATCCATGATGTTCTCATCTGACATCGAGACGCTCGAGGCGTATAGAGCAGCATAGTAGTCACGGAAACGGGCTGCCGCTGCTGCCTCGTCTAACTCTTCTCCAGTAATAGGGGAGCTCAGGGCTAACTTTGTTGCGTTCTGTCTGCGTTGTTTGGCCATCTTGGCCAGTACCGCACCAGGGCGCTCGCCTTCACCATAAGATCTGGCAATAGCATATTTACCAAGATATTTCACCTCAGCATCTGCCTCCTCATTATATTCCCTAATTGTTTGTGCTAGTTCCTGCGTAAGGTCTACGCTCGGATCCCAAAGTCGACGCATTTCTATGTCTTTAAGTCTGCTCTCTAGTAGCGACAGTCGGTCGCGGATAGACTTGAGGACTCCAGCGTGTTTAGAAATGAGGACACCGCGGATATATGCCTTGAAGGCCTCCCACACTATGGGGTATGAGTCCACTGAGCCCTCGTTCTTGTCAAAGAAGTCCTCAATTGCAGTAGCTACCTCCTCGCGAAAGGTGTCATCAAGCAGTGCATATGGAGGTAGTCTCCAGGAAAAAGGCGGTGGACGGTGTACCGGGGCTTGCAATCAACTCTTCAATGAGCTCTATTCGGGACTTTGGTTTTCCAGATATATCCTCTTTTTCGCCCGAGGGGTCTTTTTTACGTAACAATCCACCTCCACCAAAATGGGCAACAGTCAGCTCAGCAGACAATGCTCCTTGCTCTTCATTTTCACTATCGCTATCAACTATGTCATTAAGCTTTTCAATGTCTGCCAGCGATTGCCCAAAATGAGTCAATTCTTCATCTTCGTTGAGATTAAGGCAACCCTCTTCATCATCTTCTCCGGTGTTAATTTGGTATCATGCTCGCCAAAACGTTTATCACGGAACACACTAGATCATCCCCTTTGCTCGTGTTCTTTAAGAAGGGTGGCAGTGCGCTTCTTGATGGCTTTGGACCTGGACACTCCTGGTAGCCCAACGTCGTGCTTGGTCTTTCTGCCCAGGATGTTGAACTTTTGCTTGTTGACTTTAACCTCGAAAGGGTTGTTTCTAATGCCCGGCTGCTGTTGACTAATTCCTTTGGGCATTTTACTGCCTGTCTGGAGCGGCTTTCTTTTCTTGGGAGCCTTTCCCATGGTAGCGGCGGAGATTTCTACCGGGCTGGCACCTGAGCAGAAGGAAATATCAACCTGTGGTTAACACCCTGGAGCTGAGAGTCAATTGTCCAGTTTTGGGATCCTTTACAAAAGTTTTTTGTTGTGGATCCGGTGTAAAAAGCTCTTGTGAGCCAGGTAGATCATTTGGCGTCGATATTTTCGGCTCCGTAGGCACCGATCCAGAGGTTGGCTTAGGAGTGTGCCCTTTCAAAGTCTCTTTTACGGGAACCTGTTTTTTCGATTCCGAGAGTTTTTTCGTTTCCGATGCATGGGAATCTGGAGCTTTGGTTGAATTTTTTACTCGGCTCCGAGTGCGGTTTCGGTGCCGATGAACCGCTGCCAGTCTTCGGCGCTGTGTGCTTTGGTGTCGAAGCAACGGTCGACGTGGAAGAGGAAGATGGCTTTTTCTTCGGTGTCGGTACTAGGTCGGCACCGGAAGTAAGCTGGCTCGAGCCCGAGCCACCTGATGGCTTTGTGGCCTTCTTTGCCGGGCCCGAAGGCAGGGCGCTAGAAGCAGTGTCTTGGTGTGTACCCGAACCCGAAGGTGAGGGTGTGACCGAAGCCTTTTTAGATGGTGTTGAGGAAGGGGTGGGGTCGACGGTCTTACTTTAGACCCGTTGAGCTGGAGTGACCTCCTCGACGTCGGAGTCTTCGGCATCTGATGATCCGATACGCTCTTCGGCGTGCTGGTGTTCTGGCACGTCGATGCCCTCTTCGAAGATGTCATCGGGAATCGGAGCTGACGAGCGAGCCATAGTTCTTCGAGCTCGTTGGTCCGGGATCGTCTTCTTGGAGCGGAATGAGGCACACGCTGAACAGTCTTTGGCCTCATGCTCCAGTGAAAGGCACAGGTTGCACACCTCATGTAGGTCGGTGTGGGGAAACTTCAACCCACATTGAGGACACTTCTTGAATTGCGTCCTTTCCATGAGCCAGAAAGTGAGGCCTAAGTTGGCCCGAAGGCCTTCGTCGACGACCGGAATCGAAGACTTTGAAGTTGGTAGAGAATCGCGTTGTAGATCGCGATCGAGACAATGCAGTCGAACTGGGTGAGGATTGCGCGCCGAAGGAAATTTGGTTCCAAACCGGAGCGCAGGAAACACATCCGAGCCCGATGGCGGAAAAAACAATCTGGGGATGGAGCCGATGCCCATGCGCAATGTGGTCCTAAGGAGGAGTAACCTATCGCGTGACTTCCAAAGAACTTTTCAGGACAACAACAAACTGCAAACATCCGGGCCCAACACTAGGTGGAGATCTATGCATAGTGTACAATCTGCAGCTCATATGCCTCGAACATATTACTTTAGTTGCTTTTATTTCTAGGAACCAAGTTGAACTTTACAGGTCACTACTTTTATGCAATACTTTCAATTACTGGCAACAGGTTTGTAGCGCATCAACAATACTTTGCATATTCATGAAATGCTTTTCGGTACAGAAAGATACTTGGTATGCAGGATAACACTTAGTACAATACAGTGAGAGGACAATGCAATACTGTGGGGAAAAAACAGGCGAGTAATTTACAGGTAAGTAAGGGGTTCTGAGTTTCAATCTCCGGGATTTGGGGTCAACACTGGGCAAGGGTCGGACCAAGGTAGGTACTGTACCACCCGCAACAATGGGGCGGCTGGGTTCAGAGGGCATTGGGCCTAATATTATCCTATGGGGGCTAGGGCACCTCGAAGAGGCACTGGTTACAGGTAAGTACCTGCGGGTATGGGACCATGCCCTGGCAGGTAAGATTAGCACTGGAGGGTCCACCATACAGCAGTGAGGCTGCACCTTCAGATGCACATGGGGCGGCCGGGTACAGAGTGCAAAGGAGGAGTCAAGCGCCCTGTTGTAATCAAGGGAGATCCTCGGTTGGGGAAAATGAATGCAGGCTTGGTTCCAAAGGATGGCTGAAGGGATTCTGAAACCTGAGAGGTAAGCTGGATAGTGGTGAGATGCCGGGACACAGTCAGGTGGGCATGCTAAGACCTGGGGGCTGTGGGTGCAGGGGTGTCATTAGGTGTTGGGTTTTTTCGTGGTCGGGGGACCCATCAGGTTGAGGCTGCAGGCATCGAGGGGGAGGTCAGGAGATGCCATGCAATGCTGGATTCCAGCTCAGGATCACCCGGGAGACTTCACTGGGTCGGTGGCCCACCTGGACTTCGGTCATGGGCGTCGGGTGCAGAGTGGTGCAAGTGCCGCAGATCCGCCTGGATCCGGAGTCCTTGAGTTTGTTTCTTGCTGGACAAATCCAGGGTGCCCGGGAGACAGGAGTCTTTGTTGAAGAGAGTGCAGGTCCCTGGGGTTCTTGGAGATTGTTGGCTGTTGCCGCGCCGGGTTCTTGTAGCAGGGTCGCTGGAGGAGGAGACAAGTCGGTAGGGCAGGGGCCAAGTCAGTCATCGTCTTCTTCTCCACTGCTTCACAGATCTTAAGTCCGTCTTCTTCAGAGGGCATAGAATCTGAGAAACAGGGTTCAGGGGAGCCCTTAAATACTACATTAAAGGGCGTTATTGAGATTGGGGAGTAGGAGTCAATGGCTACTGTCCCCAGGGTGACTAGACCCTTTGGGTGCCCACTACCTTTGGGGAGAAGGGCACAACCCTATTCCTATTAGACCTAATGCTCCAAACCAATATGGAGAATTTTCAAGACAGGCGTTCACCTCAGCACCTGGCGACCCTAGGAGTGTTATATAATGGTAGGAGATTGGCCACTAGCACTCCTTATTTTTCTTTCGTTTATGGTTTGAAGTTATCAAATATGAGTCTCAATTCCTCACATTGTGGCGTGCTGTTTGGTATCGTAGGGCTGCCTATCCCTAGTTTTGTAATATCTTTAATTGACGGTGGATAATAACATATCATCACCTAACCAAACGCACTGCGTTATGTTACTTTTCCACTATTCACGTTTATACAAAAGATGTTACAATGCTTAATATGCTTGACAATTATCCCTTTTTATTTTATTTCTGTATCATTTATATGATTCTTTAATTAATTCTTTTAAGCTTTGTGTTGTTATTATTTCTTTGCATAACAACTTTCTTATCTGTTGCTAGTACACAATGATTAACATGTAGATTACTGTTCATACACAATCAATACATAATAAACGGCGATTGCTGTTATAATTGACCCGATGCATTTCGGGACCGATGTCCCTTCCTCAGGGGCCACTGTGAAAAGTAACAAGAAAATATATTGTGTCATTTTTATTTTTTACATACATTGTGATTCGCAAAATCATCTTTTTTTATATAAGCCACTGCAGTTATGAGTCAATCACCATGTTATACCGTGTTCATTTATGTGATCACTAGTGATCCAAGTACAAACATTTAGAGCCAACTTTAACTCTTATGCACATCTATTCAGTGTTGCTTTGTCTTCAAAACAAGAACCTGTGTTTGTAAATGTTACAAGACAACACTCAACATAAAGGAATGAGAAAATGTAACAACTGCCTTCACTGCAACAACGTGATGCAGCAAAGTTTCGTAACACACCCCAGAACAGGAGAAAAAATGACCTTAAAATTCACAGCAGATTGCAACTCGAGCTTTGTAATATATAGCATCAAATGTCCATGTGGGTTGATGTATATAGGAAAGACAGAGAGAAAAATAAAAATAAGAATAGGAGAACACAAAAGTATGATTCGAAACCAAAACACAAACTCAAACTTATCAGCCCATTGGCTTACAAATAAACACAACATCTCCCAAGTAAAATTCATAGTGATAGAAAAAATTGAAAACAGAGAAGGAATAGATTGTCGCAAGTTCTTATCACAAAGGGAGGTTACGCTCATTAAAAAATTTCAAACAATGGAACCATTAGGTTTAAATGATAAATTGGATTTAGTTTGTTTTCTGTAACCGAATAGGAATAGGAGTCTCTATTAACAATGTGATAAGTGGAATTGTAATGGCAAATACTCTGAAATTCTAAGAGACATGTAACATATGTGGTGATTTTAAGAAATGGGAGAGTCTTTAAAGGCAGAAATCATGTTTCGGTACATATATGTAAAGTGTTTAAACACATAGGACATCATTATATTTTTTTACACATCTTTGGTCTTTATTGTTTAAGCAACGTGCTAGGGACATCAGGCCCCATACACACGAATATCACACCATATTGGAGAGATAAGTCCAGCTCCCGGCAAAGAGCTAGGCATAGCGCAAGTGACGTTATAAGATATCTTCAGACGTAGTCTTTCACTATTGGATTGATTTTGAGTTTCATATGTATAATTTTTTTCCGTATTCGCTCATCACGAAAACATTTATATCTTTCTATACTGACATTGATAGCACTTGGGGTATTTCCTCATTGTTATTAGAAAGTATAGCCAGTTTAGGTTATCTTCACCAGAAGGTTCCTATAGATTTTGCACTTCTCCAACATGGCCGCCGGAAAGTCCCGTTGTATATTAGTCCGTTTTTGAAGGTCATCTCACCGCAATGCATTATATATTCTCGCCCAGATTACTCCAGTTAATGCGGAAATCTGAATTAGAGCGAGAACAAGTACACGGAAGGTCTTCGCGGCTTCCTAGGTGAGCGTTTTTACGTTATGTAATTTGTGAACCACGGAGTTAACTCCTTACTAAATTTCACCCATTTTGAGTACGTTATGCCGAGTTCTGATTAGCGTTTTTCATATATTTTACAGAGCACGAAAGAAAAGCACGACTCAAGGTACTTCGTGTAATTGGCTCCCAAGTTTACGCGGCACTGTCTATCTAATGTGTACTGTAGTAAAAGACAACCCTCGACGAGTATTTTTGGACATTTATTGTTCATTTTATATCTATTGTAGATTTCGGACAATTTTCTTCGCATAAGGTACCATATTTGTTTTTTCATATATTTGACCACGTAACCTAACTTCAGTATGCCTCAATGTGGTATAGAACGCATTAACATTGATAAAATGTTCCCTCTGTAGAACACGGTTACATAAAGATTCTCATGTGTGTCTCAAATGGACATCACCATTAAGGTACCGTTGCTCTTTTTTTGCTTAAATCTCACGACTTTTTTACATTATGATCACAGTCTGTGATAGCATGTTAGGTACCCTGCGAATCAGATTCAGAGTGATAGTCACCTACCTTAACGCCATAGAAATAAGAGAGATTATAGATTCCATCATCACATCTTGGTTACAATCATTAAAGAGGTTTTAGAACATAAAATTTACAAACACAGGTTCTTGTTTTGAAGACAAAGCAACACTGAATAGATGTGCATAAAAGTTAAAGTTGTCTCTAAATGTTTGTACTTGGATCACTACTGATCACATAAATGAACACTCTGTCAGACAGATCTTTTCAGGTAGCTACTCCTCCATTTGTCTCTAAAAAGTGTAACATACTGCAGGGAGTACCTCAGGGCTCAGCGCTCAGCCCGACACTCTTTAATCTATATGTTCAACCACTAGCTGAGATCGCCAAAAGGCGGGACCTTTCCATCGTGTCATACGCTGACGATACTCAGCTGGTGGTAACATTGAGTGATGACAACGGAACAGGAGCACTGAATTTCAAGCACGGCCTCACTGCAGTAACTGAGTGGCTGACGGCCAATTATTTACAACTTAACGCTGACAAAACGGAGGTGTTAATAGTAGGAAAAAATGCCGAAGCTTGGGGAAAAGACTGGTGGCCCGATACTCTTGGCCCCCCCCCTAACTCCAAAACAGAGGTAAAAAACTTGGGGGTGTGGTTCGACTCAACCTTGAGTTTTGTCGGCCACACAAAAAAAGTAGCTGCCACAAGCTTTGGTATCCTGCGTAACCTACGACCTATATTAAAAATTTTCGACCCCTCTACACGTCAGGTAATTATCCAAGCCACTATTTTTTCCCGCTTAGACTATGCTAACTCCCTACTTCTGGGAGCTAACCAAGCGGAAAGAAAACGTCTGCAGCGTGTCCAAAACGCGGCAGCGCGGGCCCTAACAGGGCTTCCCCGGTTCGAGTCTGTAACCAAGACCTTGGCAAAACTGCACTGGTTACCGGTGGAAAAGAGAATTAATTTCAAGGCCCTGTGCTTGGCCTTTAAGATTCTAAAAAAATCTTCACCTCCCATGCTATGTCATCTCATAACGCAGTACACTCCGAATAGAGCTCTCAGATCAGAAGGACAAAATCTGGTCATGATTCCCCGTGTCAGACTCGCCCGCACTGGAGGATGCTCCTTTCAATACATGGCTGCCAAACTATGGAACGCGCTACCACTGTGGATCCGAAGTATAAATGACCTTCTTGCCTTCAGAAAGGCATTAAAGACCCACCTGTTTTGCTAAGTTGACCTGATAGCCTGTCTGTATGTTGTGCTCTCTCCTGTCTAGTCCAGCGCCGGGACGCCCCTTTGCTGGGGCAGCCGCCGCGCTATATAAGCAGATGTAACATAACATAACATAACATAACATAACATAACATAACATAACATAACATGCTGATTGACTCATAACTGCAGTGGCTTAGATAAAAAAAGATGTTTTTGCGAATCACAATGTATGTAAACAATAGAAATGACACAATATATTTTCTTGTTACTTTTCACAGTGGCCCCTGAGGAAGGGACATCGGTCCCCGAAATGCATCGGGCCAATTATAACAGCAATCGCCGTTTATTATGTATTGATTGTGTATGAACAGTAATCTACATGTTAATCATTGTGTACTAGCAACAGATAAGAAAGTTGTTATGCAAAGAAATAATAACAACGCAAAGCTTAAAAGAATTAATTAAAGAATCATATAAATAATACAGAAATAAAATAAAAAGTGATACTTGTCAAGCATATTAAGCATTGTAACATCTTTTGTATAAACGTGAATAGTGGAAAATTAACATAACGCTGTGCGTTTGGTTAGGTGATGATATGTCATCATCCACCGTCAATTAAAGAACCTAGGAGTGTGCCAAGCAAAGGTGGACACTCCTCCCCTGCTTATTAATTTTCTTTCCTGTCCTGCCACCAAAGAGTGGGTTTAGGAAAGGGGAGTGGCCATCTCCACAAGTTGGAGCTGCCCAAATCAGCATAGCACAAGGTGAGAGCCTTTGAGGCTCACAGACAAGTGCTGCTGTTCCTGCTGGGGAGGGGGTTTGAGAAGCACCTCCACCCAGAGCAGAGTTTGTTCCTGTCCTCAGAGAGCACAATGGATCTCACAGAATGAGGTCAGAAACCCGTCTGGTTGTGGCTGGCTGGCAGTGACCAGTCAGCAACTACAATAGAAGCTCGTCATTTTTCAGGGGGCATCCCTAAGATGTCCTCTGAGTGCATTTTACAATAAATTCAACACTGGCATCCGTGTGGGTTTATTATGCTGAGACGTTTGATACCAAACTTAAAGCCATCATGGAATTGTGGAGTTTGTGTTGACAAACTACCAGCCCATGTACTCAAAATGGCTTCATTGCACTTTCAGTGTCCAAGAATGGACTCAGACAGTAGGGGCACGCTGCTCAAGCAGCTATGCCCTCAGCTGTGGCATAGTGCTCCTGCCTTAGGGCTGTAAGGCCTGCCTGAGTGGTGACTTATCTATGCCACAGGCAGTAAAGCGTAGCCATGGCACCCAGGAAGGTGTGCCATGCCAACTCTCTTAGTTTAGTTACACCACAACACGTAGCCTGCAATGGCATGTCTATGTGCAAGGTGTGGGGTCCTTGTAGGGTGGCACAATACATGCTGCAGCCCTAAGGGACCCTCTCTGGTCACAAATCCCTTGGTACCACTGGTACCTTTTACAAGGGACTTATATGTGGGCTAGAGCGGTGCCAGTTGTGGGAGTAATGGTACCGTTTTGGGAAAGAACACAGGCCCTGAGAACCTGATTGGCAGGGACCCAGGGCACACTCAGTCAAAGTGATTCAAAAATTGGGCAAAAAGTGGGGGTGAGGGGATTACTGCTACAGGAACCCACTTTCCCAGACACACCACCCTACCTCAGCCTCTCACATCTCTGCCGAGCCTCCCTCTCTTTCACTGCCCTCTGCGGCTACCTTCCTGGCTCACACCTGCCTACGGTGCCTCTCTGTCCTTCCTCAGCCTGGCACCCCTCTCTGGCACAGCACCTCGGCCTGTCGCATCTCTGCCTAGCCTCCCTCTGTTTCACTGCCCTCTGTGGCTACCTGAATGGCTCACACCTGCCGACGGTGCCTCTCTGTCCTTCCTCAGCCCAGCACCCTTCTCTGGTACACCTCCCTACCTCACTCAGCCTGTCAGGCAATCCTGGTGTGCCTACCTCAACAGCACTCCCATCACACTATCTGATGTTGCCCTTTCCTGCCTCAAACCCTCCTCATTGAGTGTTTCCAGGCCCGGGTCTAGAGGGTGGGCCAGGAGGGTGACTCCAACCAGGCCTGCTAGATGATTCATGAAGACGCCCAGAACAGAGGAAGGGTCATTCTTCAAGGGGAAGCGTCCTGCAGCTTCTGTAACAGAACTTCACACTGAGGTCTGCAGTGGAGGTAATACATAAAAGGTGTATTGTTATGCACCTAACTTTACATTCACAGACACGAGCTTCACCTTGAAAAGTTCCTTCAAAAAGTGTTGGTTTAATATCGGATGAGGAAAACGTCATGAGTTGCTAGTTGGCGCTATAGAAAACTCGGGAAGCATATTTACAAGCCTCCAAGCCACCAGAGCATCACTTCTTGTGACGCTATGGTGGCGGAGAGTGGGCTTGCCCATATTTTAAGGCCACCCTGTCTGGCTTTTCATAGCCTTGTTAATATGGGCCCTTTTCACGCATTACTCTACGTGAAAGGGATTTACTAAGTGCCGTAAACCTGGGAAGGCGTCAGAATACTACACCTCCCAATGGGAGGCATATGGGTTGGCGCAACAAGGGGAAATAAAGGTATTTCTCCTTATTGGGCTACTTTAACGTCTCCGCCGGGGAGGTGTTAGAATCTGAAGCACTCCCAGGTTTACGGCACCTTGTAAATGTGGAAATGCGTCAGATTCCATGTGTGTTGTGTGTGAACACTCACAGCAACACTCATGGAATGCCCCTTTCACACAGAGTAATGCATGAAGAGAGCCCATATTTATGAGGCAGCAACCAGGCAAGTGGTGTTGATTCAAAAGGATGTCTTCAGGAGGGCCACTAGCCAACGGGCTAGCAACCGCAAAGACGCGTCGAGGAGAAATGCAGGCACAGGCCCCACGCGACACTCGTGGAGTGTGGAGGGCTGAGCTTCGTGCACTAACTTCTCAGGGTTGGGGCTTCTCAAACCCCAATGCACAACTTCGAGGACGCCTCAGAAGCTGCACAGTTAGCAAAAAGCAAGTACTGCAGGGTGTCCGGTCCCACATCTCTCGTGTCCGCCACGGGTCTCAGCTTTGCTGTGGGTGTGGGTCGGAGTCAGAGAAGTCTGGAAGTCCAGAGTCTGCGTTGCTGAGTCTTTGGGTTCCGGCAGGAGCGTCGACAAAGCAAACCGGCAAGTTACTTGCGGTGCCTGTTTGCACAGGGTGGTCACTCCTTGACCACAAAGGAGATTCTTCAGGCTTCTAGTTGCAGTAGAATGTCGAAGGTCCAGAGTTTTGCTTCAGAGTTTCAGTTCAGGATAATCTAATGTCTCTAGACACAGCTCCTAGCTTTATACTAATCTAAGAGGCTGGATTACCTGCTAGGTCCCTCCTATGGGTGGAACCTGGGAAGGAGGTGGTTACACCCTGTGGTATTGAAAAGAAATGCTGACGCAGGCAAGGGGTAAAACACAAGCCGTTTATTAACAGCTAATAACTCTCTGAGAAGAATGACCCCAGCCACAGCTGACAAGCTGACAGTCCGCCTGCCGTCGTCCCTCTGTCACAGGCGCTCACCGTAGAACGTTGCCTGCCGTGACATTCGCACTAATGTCACAGTGGCGCGTTCCTTCTGCCTCCCCCGGGGTCGCCTTTCTAACATTGGTGGCAAGCGCTGGGATCCGAGCACATGCAGATCGTACAGAGAGTAATTCACTCACTACCAAGAAAAACCCACTATGACCATGAGCACAGAATTCCAGAAAGAGAAAATGGAAGACTACAGTCACAAGGAGCTAAAGCAATTCTGCAAAGACCTAGGCATCGCTACCACTGGCTTAAGCACAAAAGAAGACTTTAAATCGGCCCTGCAGACCTGGGTGGACGCCGGCGAGGCGCCACCCCCGAGTGAAGATAACCCGGGCCCGAACGGAGGCCCGGAGGCCGAGACGAACCCAGCGGGAGGGAGACCCGCAAACCCAGACACGGGCCTCTCCCACGAAGACGCCCGAGAACGAGAGAGGAACCGGCTCCACGAGTTGGATCTTGCTCGACTCAGACAAGAAGGAGAGATCCAACTGGCAGAAAGAAAATTAGCCCTCGAGGAGAAGAAACTCATGCTCGAGCACGAGCGCGTCCTCAAAGAAATGGAACTGAAAGCCAAGGCAAACGAGTCTGCCATCGCCGGGGGTAAGACCTCACCCCCGCCGGTGGACACGAAGGTGCACATACCCAAGGATGTCGTCAAAGAGTACTATAAGAACGACGACATCCAGCAGTGGTTCAAAGCCTACGAGGTCGCCATGGCCGCCCATCGAGCACCCCTCAAGGACTGGGGCGCCGGCTTGTGGGGGAAGTTTATCAACGAAGGGAGGGACGCCCTGCTGGAGCTCCCTGATACCGAGATGACCTCGTACGAGCACATGAAGACCGCCCTCCTCACTCGCTACGGGCTCACCCCCGAGATGTACCGGCAGCGATTCAGAGACTGCAAGAAAATCCCCGGTACCACGTGGGTGGAGTTCATGAACTTTTACAGCAGAGCCTTCGAGGGGTGGGTCAGAGGCTGCCAGGTCACCACCTTCCAGCAGTTGATCGACCTCAATCTATGGGAACATTAGTCCAATAATTGTTTCATCGAACTCCGGCAACACCTCCTCGACAGCAAACTGACTGAGCCACGAAAACTCGCTGTCGAGGCGGATAGATGGGCGAGCACCCGAGTCGCCCGGGGTCCGACGGAAGACTCCGGCCGGGGACCGCCGGGAAACCACCGACCCCGAGGCGGCAGAATAGGCCAGAGCCGGGGACGAGATGCCCCCCAGGGGTCATCCCCTGCCTCCACGTCGCCACCCTTGGGCCAGAGAGGGGGCTCCCCAGCCAGACCAGGGCCCCGCCCGAACGTTACGTGCCACAGATGCCAGCGACAGGGTCATTACGCAAATGACCCCCTCTGCCCGATGAACCAGCGACCCGGCACCACCGGTCCCCCGGCCCGCCAGATAATGGCCGCGGCCCTGGGTGAAGAAGGAAGTGAGGAAGAGGACAACGGCCCGAGCAGGCCGAGTGGGAGCCCGCCGCCATGACCTTAGCCTGCCTGGGGACTCACGACCTGATCCCCCGAGGCCCGATCCCCGGCAACACCCAGAAGTACCGCCAGTGGGTCACCATCAATGGTCGCCGAACCGAAGCCCTCCGTGACACGGGAGCCAGCGTAACAGCCGTCCGCTGCCATCTGGTGACCCCCGAACAGGTCCTTCCTAATGTCCTGTGCCCAGTCCGGTCCGCAGATAACTCAGAGACTTTGTGCCAGATGGCCCGCATCCCCTTCGAGTGGGGGGGAGTGTCGGGCATGCTAAAAGTGACTGTCTGCAATGATGCCCCCGTGGACTGCCTCCTTGGGAACGACCTTGAAAGTTCCCCCTGGGCAAGCGTCGAAAGAAGAGAGCACCTAGGGATGCTAGGCTTTCCCGAGTGGGTCTGCGCGACTACCCGTTCCATGTCCGCCCGAGCCTCCACCCCAGCGGGGGAAGCTTCGACTGAAGAGCCGGAGTGGCCCGCACCGCCGCCACCCGTCCTCCCCGAGGACCCTGGCCTGGAACACGGCTCCCAAGAGCCCGACCAAGAAAACCTCCCCGAGCTCCAACACCTCCCCGAACTCGCTCAATGGCGCCAGGAAGGGGGCCCCACTCGCGAACAGTTCCGGCAGGAGCAGAAAACTTACCCCTCCCTTGAGGGGGTCGGACAGCAGGCCGCTACTCAAGCCGCGGGAGACCCCGCGGGGTCCCACTGGGTCTATTGGGACAACGACCTTCTCTACAGTGAGCAGAAGATTGCCGAACTAGGGGCCAGCCGGGTACTGGTCGTGCCCCTCCGATTCAGAGACTTTCTCCTAAACCTAGCACATGATGTGCCCCTCGCCGGGCACCTGGGACAGGACAAAACTTACAGCCGCCTGGTGACCCATTTCTACTGGCCGAAAATGCGGAACGATGTACATAACCACTGCAGGACCTGCCCGACCTGTCAAGCCAGCGGAAAGAGCAGGGGGAAGATGAAGGCCCCACTCCAGCCTTTTCCCGTGGTCACCACCCCCTTCGAGCGAGTGGGGATCGACATCGTAGGGCCCCTGGATCCTCGCACCTCGCAGGGGCCCCGCTTCATCCTCGTCCTGGTGGATCATGCTACCCGCTATCCCGAGGCCATCCCCCTCTGAACCATCACGGCCCCCGTGGTGGGCCGAGCCCTCATGAGCATCTTCTCCCGAGTCGGCTTCCCCCGGGAAGTCGTGAGTGATCGGGGCTCCAACTTTATCTCGAAGCATATGCGGTCCCTCTGTCAGCAGTGCGGGGTCGCCTACAAGTTCACCACTCCGTATCATCCCCAAGGAAATGGTCTAGTCGAACGATTCAACAGGACACTGAAGGGGATGATCAAGGGCCTAGAAGAGCCCCTCCGGCGCAAATGGGTCGTCCTACTGCCTTGCCTTCTGTTCGCCTACCGAGAGGTACCCCAGAAATCCCTGGGGTTCAGCCCTTTCGAACTCTTGTACGGGCACCCGGTCCGCGGCCCCCTCAGCCTGGTCAAGGAAGGCTGGGAGACAGCAGTCCGAGATGCCCCACCTGATGTCTACCGGTACCTCCTGACCCTACGCAATCAGACCCGGAAGTTCCGGGAACTTGCAGAAGCCAACCTGGAGGCTAGTCAGGAGGAGATGAAACGCTGGTATGACCAGAACGCCTCGTCCATCGAATTCGAGCCGGGCCAGCAGGTCTGGGTCATGTCCCCGGTCGAACCTTGTGCCCTCCAGGACAAGTGGACGGGGCCCTTCAAGGTGGTGGAGCGCAAGAGCCCCGTCACCTACTTAGTGGACATGGAATCCCCCCGGAACCCCCTCCGGGTTCTCCACGCTAACCGACTCAAGCCGCACTTTGCACGCACTGAACTAAGTCTGCTGCTGGCGACCGATGACGGAGCGGAAGACGACTCCGACCCACTACCAGACCTCCTCAGCACCTCCGAGAAAGACGGCTCCTTCGAAGGGGTCCGGCTCTCCTCTACCCTGACCCCAGATCAGCAACAAGACTGCCGGAAGCTGCTGGGGCAGTTTGCGGATCTGTTTTCTCTCACTCCAGGGGTCACCCGGTGGTGTGTCCACGATGTGGACACCGGAGACAGCCCGCCTGTGAAACACCAAGCTTTTCGAGTGCCCGACCGGGTTCGGGCCTGCATCCAAACAGAAGTGGCCAAGATGTTAGCTCTGGGGGTAGTCGAACCTTCCAACAGCCCCTGGGCCAGTCCCGTTGTCCTGGTCCCTAAAGCGGCCGCCCCCGGAGCGGCTCCGGAGCTCCGGTTTTGTGTTGACTACCGGGGACTAAATGCAGTCACCAGGACCGACGCCCATCCTATCCCCAGGGCAGATGAACTAATCGATCGCTTAGGAGCTGCCAAATTCCTCAGCACCTTCGATCTCACGGCGGGGTATTGGCAGATCGGCCTCACCCCGGGTGCACAAGAACGATCAGCCTTCTCGACCCCCGATGGCCACTATCACTTCAAAGTGATGCCCTTCGGCATGAAGAACGCCCCAGCAACCTTCCAGAGGCTCGTGAACCAGGTGCTGGCTGGCCTAGAAGAATACAGCGCTGCCTACCTCGATGACATTGCTGTATACAGCCTTCACTGGGGTGAGCACCTGGCCCACCTCGGGACGGTCCTGACGGCCCTTCGGCGGGCCGGACTCACCATCAAAGCCAGTAAGTGCCAGATAGGCCAAGGGTCCGTGACCTATCTGGGACACCAAGTGGGGAGCGGCCACGTGGCTCCCCTCCAACCAAAGATAGACGCCATCCGGGCCTGGGAGCCCCCGGTCACCCAGACCGCTGTCCGAGCCTTCCTGGGGCTCACTGGATATTATCGGCGGTTTGTAAGAGACTACGGGAGCATTGTGGGGCCCCTAACCGAACTGACCTCCAAGAAGCTACCAAAGAGGGTGCACTGGACCCCTGCGTGCCAAACGGCCTTTGAGACTCTAAAGACTGCCATGTGTACCGCCCCTGTGCTCCAGGCCCCCGACTACAGCAGAGAGTTTGTAGTCCAGACCGACGCCTCGGAGCACGGCATCGGGGCGGTCCTGTCCCAAGTCAACCCCGAAGGAATCGACCAGCCTGTGGCCTTCATCAGCCGCCGCCTGCTGGCGAGAGAGCAACGCTGGAGTACCATCGAGAGGGAAGCCTTCGCCGTGGTGTGGGCTCTCAAGAAGCTACGGCCCTACCTCTTCGGCACCCACTTCCGGGTCCAGACCGACCACCAGCCCCTGCGTTGGTTGATGCAGATGCAGGGAGAAAACCCGAAGCTGCTACGCTGGTCCATCTCTCTGCAGGGGATGGACTTCACTGTGGAGCATCGCCCCGGCAACGACCACGCCAATGCTGACGGCCTGTCCAGATCCTTCCGCCTCGGCGAGGAGAATCCCCAAGAAGATGGGTGACTCTCCCCTGCCTTCAGCTGGGGGGGGCGCGTGTTGGACCCGGCCTCCTGGCGTGGTCCTACCCCTCCCGCATGGCGGGCCCAGGACGATATCCGCCCTCCACCAGACCTCGGGCGGCCCCTTCGGCCCGACCCTGCACGCCCGACACCACAGGGCCGGCCATCATCCCGGTCCATCAGCGTAGGCCTGACCCCAGCGTAGGCCCAGCACGACCTCAGCACGAGGCCGTGCCCGACTCCATCTTGGACCCACCACGTCACAACCACGTGGCCTCTGCCCCAGCCCAGGCCCCCGCGAAGCCCCGACATCGAGGCACCAAGATCCACCCAGGTGGTCGAGTGGCCACTCGACAGATCCCGGAGGAAGGGGAGTTTCGATGGGCCTCCCACCGTCCCCGGACGCCTAGTATCGATCGCCCTCCGGCCTCCCTGGGGGCTGGCTCCACCCCCCTGCTGGGTGTCTGGACACCATCATCCCGGCCCCTCTGACCCCCAGGCACGAGGGTCCGGACTTCAAAGACCTCCAGACCTATATCTGGGCCAGCCCGGGATTAGGACGGGAGTTGTATCCTGGACTGGAAGCCCTACTGACGCTGTCACGGCCGACACCAGACGAACTCATCCTTCCTGTAACCCGACGTCCATCTGAGAGCCTGCTGGCGCTGCCGCGGCCTACCTTGCTGAACCATCTAAGAGCCTGCTGGCGCTGCCGCGGCCTACCTTGCTGAACCATCTAAGAGCCTTCTGGCGCTGCCGCGGCCTACCTTGCTGAACCATCTAAGAGCCTGCTGGCGCTGCCGCGGCCTACCTTGCTGAACCATCTAAGAGCCTGCTGGCGCTGCCGCGGCCTACCTTGCTGAACCCATCTGAGAGCCTGCTGGCGCTGCCGCGGCCTACCTCGCTGAACCACCTTGTAAGCCTGCTGGCGCTGCCGTGGCTCGAACCTCTCGGAACCCCCCGGCTCGAGGATTGAGAGCTGTGCGCAGGGTATCCCGTCCTCCGCCCAGAAGCTAGACTGTCCCGCTACCTTACCCCCCTTTTTGAGACTTTACGGATCCCTCGATCCGCCTGTATATACGGCCAAGAACCCGCAACCTTTATTACGTATAAAAGCTTGAGAACTTGACCTCCTGTGTGGTGTCCGTTTGTAGTGTTGTGATTACTCTGCTGTACGATCCTAGGCGAGAGCCCTCATTCAGGAGGCCTCTCGGTAACGCTCGGCTACTTCTCAACGGAGAGGTGGTCCTAGGGGTGGCCAGTCAGACATCTTCTGCCTCCCCCGGGGTCGCCTGCCTAGGATCGTACAGCAGAGTAATCACAACACTACAAACGGACACCACACAGGAGGTCAAGTTCTCAAGCTTTTATACGTAATAAAGGTTGCGGGTTCTTGGCCGTATATACAGGCGGATCGAGGGATCCGTAAAGTCTCAAAAAGGGGGGTAAGGTAGCGGGACAGTCTAGCTTCTGGGCGGAGGACGGGATACCCTGCGCACAGCTCTCAATCCTCGAGCCGTGGGGTTCCGAGAGGTTCGAGCCGCGGCAGCGCCAGCAGGCTTACAAGGTGGTTCAGCGAGGTAGGCCGCGGCAGCTCCAGCAGGCTCTCAGATGGGTTCAGCAAGGTAGGCCGCGGCAGCGCCAGCAGGCTCTTAGATGGTTCAGCAAGGTAGGCCGCGGCAGCGCCAGCAGGCTCTTAGATGGTTCAGCAAGGTAGGCCGCGGCAGCGCCAGCAGGCTCTTAGATGGTTCAGCAAGGTAGGCCGGGGCAGCGCCAGCAGGCTCTCAGATGGACGTCGGGTTACAGGAAGGATGAGTTCGTCTGGTGTCGGCCGTGACAGCGTCAGTAGGGCTTCCAGTCCAGGATACAACTCCCGTCCTAATCCCGGGCTGGCCCAGATATAGGTCTGGAGGTCTTTGAAGTCCGGACCCTCGTGCCTGGGGGTCAGAGGGGCCGGGATGATGGTGTCCAGACACCCAGCAGGGGGGTGGAGCCAGCGCCCAGGGAGGCCGGAGGGCGATTGATACTAGGCGTCCGGGGACGGTGGGAGGCCCATCGAAACTCCCCTTCCTCCGGGATCTGTCAAGTGGCCACTCGACCACCTGGGTGGATCTTGGTGCCTCGATGTCGGGGCTTCGCGGGGGCCTGGGCTGGGGCCGAGGCCACGTGGTTGTGACGTGGTGGGTCCAAGATGGAGTCGGGCACGGCCTCGTGCTGAGGTCGTGCTGGGCCTACGCTGGGGTCAGGCCTACGCTGATGGACCGGGATGGTGGCCGGCCCTGTGGTGTCGGGGCGTGCAGGGTCGGGCCGAAGGGGCTGCCCGAGGTCTGGTGGAGGGCGGATATCGTCCTGGGCCCGCCATGCGGGAGGGGTAGGACCACGCCAGGAGGCCGGGTCCAACAAGGAAGATACCACACATCCCCCTTCCCTGCACAAAACAAGAAAAACAGTACATAGGGAAAAACATATGAACATGCGTCGATGACTATTCAGTAACATATTGCTCCAGATACCTAGGCCGACTAACCACCCTTTGGTTGGCCCTGCGGGTAGGGTAGGGTTCCCCAGTACGCCCCTTCATGGAAGAGTTCCCCTTTCTCTGGGGATTGACTACACTTTTGTCCTCTATGCCTTTGTCCTTATCAGGGAAGTGACACCTTCCTACTCTTCCTAGATTCCAAATCTTCCCCTCTTGAGTCTTTACAGCATTCTTAAACAGTTTGATAATCCTTGTGGGTTTGGTAAACTCGGACCAGCTTGCCCTGCCAGTAGGTGCCTTGATTTTTACTGCGTCTCCCACTTGGAATCTTACATCTCTCACCGAGTGCAGTTTGTCATATCTGTCTTTCCTGTCTAACATGGCTTTATGCTCCCTGTCAACCCTCTGCGCTTCTCTTGAGTGTCCATCCACCCTTTATGCCATCCCATCCACCCCGGTGAAAGTTTAGTGTTGGGTTTTCTTGCCCGGAGTAGTTCGAATGGAGCAACGCCGGTTGTCTGGTGAGGGGTCATTCGGTAGGCTTCTAGGCGCTTCCCTACTTCTTCCTTGCAATTCAGTTCATTGACTCTTGCCAGTTGGATGCTCTCCTTAAGGGTCTTGTTGAACCGCTCGACCGTCCCGTTGGTCTCAGGATGGTATAGAGCACAGCGCTTGTGTTCGATCCCATTGAGCTCAAGGAAGTCCTTCATTTCTTTGGAGCAGAGTTGCACCCCATTGTCTGTCAACAGGCTCTTGGGTAATCCTCCCCTGATGAATAATTCCTGTAGGAACTCAATAACCACTTTGGTGGTGATCTCGGACACTATCTTCACCTCTGGCCATCTGGAGTATAGGTCCACTAGCACCAAAATGTAGGGGGTGCGAATTTCACAAAACAGCGGGCCCACAATGTCCAGTGCCACATCTTCCCAGGGCCTCAACGGGGGTGGTCTACATTGCATGGTAGGCGTGTGTTGTTTCAACACCTTGTCGCTGATGGTGCATGATACGCAGTCTCTTACTTTCCTCTCGATCACATTGTCCAGGTTGGGCCACCAATAGTCTCCTCGCATCCTCTCTTTAGTTTTTGTGATGCCCAGGTGTCCTTCATGGGTCAGATCAACTAGGTACTCCCTCAGGTTTTTGGGAGGTATCAGTCTTGTGCCACGGAACATGCATTCGTCATTGACGGACAATTCATCCCTGACCATACAGAACGGGCGTAGGGTAACTTCCTGTTTGTCTCTGTGCTTCCAATTTTTACCCTCGCGTACACTTCCATCAACTGGTCATCCGCCTTTACGGCCTCTTTCCATCTTTCTTCTCCAATGGCTCCTTGGGTAATCACACAAACTTTTTCCGCTTGTGACTCTTCCTCTTCATATTCATTTCCTTCGACCGCTTCCTCTTCCTTTGTTTCTCCCACAAGGCGTGAGAGGCAGTCTGCTGCGAGATTTCTTGTCCCAGGTACATATTCAACGTTGAACGTATGCTCCTGTAGATTTACAACCCAACGTCTGATTCTACTGGAGATCGCGTCGAGCCCTTTCTTGTTAAACACTTCGACCAGGGGCTTGTGGTCAGTTCTCAGGTTGAACTTGGTTCCCCAGACGAAGTCCAGGAACTTATTCATGGCCCAGTGCACCGCCAAAGCCTCCTTCTCAATTACAGAGTAATTGGCTTTGGACTTCCTAAGGAATCTCGATGCGAAGGCTATGGTTTCCTCACCCCTATCTCCAACTTGTATGAGGACTGCCCCAAGTCCTTTTGAACTCGCATCCGTTGTCACGACCGTCTTTCTGTTCTGTACAAATGCTTTGAGGCTTGGGGCTTCCGTGAGTGCTTTCTTCACATCCTCGAATTCTTCTTGGCACTGCTCATCCCAGCTGAACACCACGTCTTTCTTGAGCAACTGGCGTATATCATAGGTCCTGCCTGCGAAGTTCTGTGCGAACTTGCTGTAGAACTTCAGCATACCCATAAACGATTTAATTTCCTCCTTGGTCTTTGGCGGAACCAAACTGATTATAGTGTTCTGGAGCTCTGCTTTGGGCTGAATGCCGCTTGGCGTTACTTTGTGTCCTAAGAAATCCAATTCTTTGCATCAAATCTTGCATTTTTCCCTTTTCACAGTAAGGCCTTGTTCTCTGAATCTCGCCAGCACCTGTCTCAATCTTGCATCGTGTTGTCCATTATCCGGGCCGAAGACCAGTACATCGTCCTGATAGCACATTACCCCAGGAATGCCTCGAAGGATGCTTCCCATGAGTCTTTGGAAACCGCTGCAGCCGAGACTAGACCGAAAGGCATTCTTTTAAATTTGAAAGCTCCCATTGGTGTGACGAACGCTGTGAGTTCCTGTGAGTCCTCGTAAAGCCTTATTTGGAAGTAGGCCGATGTTAAGTCTAGCGTCGAGAATACTATCGCTCCTTCCAGCAGGCTCATCATCTGCGTGATGTTGGGCAGCGGGAATTTGTCGACCACCACCTCTTTGTTCAGTGCCCTGAGGTCGATGCATAGACGGACGGACCCATCCTTCTTCTTAGCTGCAACGATCGGCGCCAGCCAATCCGTCGCCTCCACCGGTTCAATTACTCCTTGGTTGCATAGTTTCTCCAGTTCTGCCCCAGTTCTACCCCGACTGCCTCTTGGATAGCTATGGGGAGGTTTCTTACATTAGCTACTACTGGCACTGCGTGTTCCTTCAGTTTTATCCTGTGAGAATAGTTTTTTAGGCACCCTAGTTCCCCGCTGGACACCTCCTTGAACTCTTCCTCGATTCCTCCTAATGCCTCGCCTACCTCTTGCACCAGAATCTGGGGGGATTTGTTTGGGTTGAGGTATACTCCTAGCTCTTTTTGCGCCTGCCATCCCAGTATGTTGTCCCCCTCTAGGGATACATAAACCTTAGAGACTGTTAATCTGTCTTTGTAGCCTACGGTGCCCCAAAAATACCCTTTCATGTTGATAGGTTGACCACCATAGCCCCCTGGCCTGACGTCCATTTTGCTCAACTTGAGCTTTCCTTTGGCAACCCTTTCAAATTCTTTGGCATTGATGATTGTTATCTTCGAACATGAGTCAAACATAGCCTCCAACCCTGTCTCTTCAACCTTTATCACGTCTTTAGGATTGCTAATTTGTCCACTCTGTACCTGCAGGACGATCTCATCACACACCCGTGCAGTGTTATCCTTCCCTTGCTTCTTGTACCCCTGACCACTCCTGCAGTATTGCCTGAAATGACCATTCCTGCCACACTTGCTGCATGTGTATTTTTTTTTTAACTGTTTTTATTGTTTTCATACAACACATCGGCACAAATCACAGGTTTTTTCCATGTATAATGCACAATTAGGTTATTTGACGCAATACAATTATACGAGTTCACCTCTCCATACATTTGAATAATATCACTCATGACCTTGGACAATTTATTTACAATTAACACTCTAGTCTTCCCCAGAGTCTTCGTCAGAACTACCTCCATCAGAGTCTGATATCGGATCGCATGTATCCCCCGGTATGCATTCCATGTGGCCCATATTTTGGTCCATTTCCGTGGCACTTGCGGTTTATGTAGACTGTTCTTTCCGCTAGCATATTAAGGTCCATATCCCTGCACCAGGTCCCCAGCAAAAGCACCTCTCTCGCTCCCCACTTTTGCGCTATATTACGTTTTGCTACTATGAGTCCCAGTGTGACCCATACTTGCCCATGGCGTGTTAAATCATTTGGTTCCCATACATTTAAAAAGCACCTGCGCGGTTCTGGCAGAAGGGACATTGCCATTGCTTGCGATATTGTTCGCATAACTGCTCACCAGTATTCTGCTATCATTGGTCAGTCCCATATTGTGTGGAAAAAGGATCCCTCTTCCCCACACCCTCTGAGGCAAAACGGGTGTTGTGCTCTCCCTATTTTGTGTAGCGTGGTCCTAGTGTGGTATGTGCGGTGTAGGATCTTTAATTGTACCAAGCAAAACCTGGCTGGTATCCCCACTTCTCTAGGTGATGCAAGGGCCTCCTGCCATTCAGTTTCATCCATGTCGCCCGCATTTTCGAACCATCTCACTTTTAACGGTACCATTGGGTCTGGTCGATTATTAAGTATTTTACGATACGTAAGAGATGTGGCCTTCCTGAGCATGTGGTCTGTAAGCAGGCGATCTTCTAAAGGGGACGCCTCAGGGACCTCAGTGTCTGGTGGTATTACCGCCATCAATGCGTGGCGTATTTGAGCATAACAGAAAGTCTCCGTCGGTCCTAGATCATATTGATGCCGGAGCTGATCAAATGGCAGTACTCCCCCCTTCTCCCAAAGGTCTCTCACTGTTGAAATACCAATATTATCCCATTGGTCAAATCCTCTGCTATTTCTCAGTTGTCCTAACCTTTTAGTGTCCCATAGAGGTGTCATTTTGTAATTGTTTCGTGGGACCCACCAGTGTTGTGGCTTGTCCTTTGTTGTATAGTATTGCGAGCATATTCCCTGTGCCTAATTGGGCCCTGTCTGCCCTATAAGATGGGTCCGCTTGCGATGCGTGTATCCACTGATTTATTATTTTGAGGTGTGCGTGCTGGCCTGTTATCCCATAGTAGTGTAGACACTTGTGCTGCTATCTTTTTGAAATATGCTGGTGCTATTGGATATGGTGTGTTTTCAAGGGCGTATAAAAAACGTGGTAGTGCCATCATTTTGAACAGTGCAGCTTTTCCTAACAGTGCCAAGGGAAGGGTTTCCCAGTGTTTCACATCCTGTTCCAGGCGTTCCAGGGGGGGCGCCAAGTTTTTGGGGAAGAAGTCCGCTGCGTTTGCCGTAACGTGTATGCCTAAGTATTTAAATGAGTCTTGTGTAACCATCAGGGGGCAGTTATCCGGGAGTCGTGGAGCGGGGCCCTTTAGGACGTATAAGACAGACTTCGACCAGTTAATATTGTATCTTGATATCTTCCCGAAGCTATCACATGTCTCTAGCAGCACTGGTATGGAGTTCTCGATGTCAGTAAGATATACCAGGGCATCATCTGCGTACAGAAAGAGGCGGTCCTCCCATCCCTCTGCCCATTGTATGCCCCTCAGCAGCGGTGTACCTCTGATCCACGTCGCCAGGGGTTCCAACACTAAAGCAAAGAGGAGTGGCGACAAGGGGCAACCCTGACGTGTGCCCCTCGACAACAGCACCGCCTCCGATATGTGCCCATTAGCTGTTACGCATGCCATTGGTTTTGTGTAGAGAAGGCGGATCCATGCGCAGAACCTAGGGCCAAGTCCCAGGTGTGCTAGGACTGCGAAAAGGTAGTTCCACTCCACCATATCAAAAGCCATCTTCGCATCCAGGGACAGGAGAACCGCTGGGTCCGACAGTGACAGCGCTTTAGCCAGTGCCCCATGAAGGTGTCTAAGGTTAAGCGCGGTGTTTCTATTGGGCATAAAGCGGGACTGGTCCGGATGGATTAATTGCGGGAGATAAGTCATGAGTCTGTTTGCCAACAATTTAGCCTGAATTTTAGCCTCTGCATTTAGTAGTGGGATTGGGCGATAGGAGGTGCCCTCGGACGGCGGTTTTCCTGGTTTTGGGATAGTTACTATCATGGCGGTACGTTGATCAAGTGGGAGTTCGCCCTTCTCCAGACTTTCGGTGTACATTTTAAGCAGATCAGGGCTGACAGTTTGCGCTAGTTGTTTGTATAATTCTATTGGGATCCCATTAGGACCCAGTACCTTTCCCGACTGCAGTGAGCCTATTGCCATCTGTATCTTATCTTCTGTAGGATCCGCCTCGAGTTCGAGAGAGGCTTCCTGTGCCAGCTTGGGCATTGCTATAGTGGCGAGAAACGCTGCTGCCTCTGTCTCAGACACCCCTGATGTGGACGTGTACACCCCTCGGAAGCATTTGGCTAATTCGTTCACTATCTCCCGGGGGTCTGATGTTAATTGCCCCTCCTCCGTTCTGTATTTGCAATATGCCCTTACCGCCTCCTTCTTCCTATCTAGCCATGCTAGGAGTTTCCCCGCCTTGTCCCCCACATCATAGATACGGTGTTTGGTCGCTGTGAGGGCAGACACCGTTGCATCTCTCAGGTATTACCTTTAGTGTTGTTGCTTAAGGTGTAGAGTGAGTGTATTCTCGGGTGTGGGGTCTGCCGCATGATCCGCCTCAACTTTATGTAAGTCTAGTTCCAGGTCCCTTAACTCTTTTTGTTTGTCTCGCTTATGCCCCGTAATGGTTGCTATCGCTTGCCCCCTAATGACTGTCTTATATGCTTCCCATACCACTGACGGGGAATTGACCGATCCTGCATTTTCGGCAAAGAAAGTGCATGTGTATTTTAATGCAGGACAATCTTTGTCAGTCGCCATATGTCCTTGCTTGCCACACCTATAGCAATTGCCCTTGAAGCTCCATCCTCCTCTGGTCGCCTTCTGTTCTTTCTGTACATTTCTCCGCTCTTTCACAGCCAACACACCTTCACTTTCTGCCACAACTTCGCTCACACTGACCTTGCTTTTGCTGACTTTGCTCTCTTTGTCTTGCTTGACCGCCCGGACTTGTTCCTAAACGGTCGCTCCCTTCCTCCCCCGGTGGTCTCACGCACTGTGGACGCTGCTGACTGACTCCATTTGGTATCGTTACCTTTATTCAGAAATCGGCTCGATTGCCTTCCAAGAGCCTCTGTATTTTATAGCGCTACGCGAGGAGCTTGGTAATTGACTTGCTTGTCTTCATAAGGCACTGTGGACACTGCAACGCTACCCCTGAAATTGACTCGATTGCCTTCCAAGAGCCTCTGTATCTTAATAGCGCTGTGCGAGGGACTTGGCAATTAACTAGCTTGTTTGCAAGTGGCACTATAATTGTTACAGAATAGCGCTGTGCGAGGGACTTTGTGGCGCTTTAACAGAACAGTAGGAGCGCTGGTCCATTTGCTGCCCCTACCTCACCTTCCCTTTGACCCTCCATTTTGTCTGTAGCAGCTCCCTGACCCGCCCTCCTCCCCGCTACCGCCTCCCAGCTGCTGACCCTCCCACGCTCCGCCCCCTCCACCCTCCATTTATGGCCAATGCCTCCACGCGCAGCGTCCACGCGCTTCGGACACGCCGAAGGTGCGCCAAAGGTAAGCCCGTCTACGCCCGTCCGCGCCTGGACCGCGCCCAGCGCCAGACCCCCTGCGCCTCGCGCTCCCCAGCCCCCCGCATTACCTATGATGCCGCCTCCCTCCTAGCCCTTGACCCCGGTCGCGCCCCCACCTGCGTCCAAGCCGCTCCTGGACACACCCATGGACCTTTCTCCTGCTACTCCTGCAGATTCAGCGGCACCGACAACATCTCCGCCACGACCACACCACAGAATCCCGATCCCAACCACCTACAATGCATCCTTCTCAACACTCGATCGGTGCACAGGCACGCCATTGACCTATGGAACCTACTAGACACCTTCTCTCCAGACGTCGCCTTCCTTACGGAAACATGGATGAATGCCTCCTCCGCACCAGACATTACCATTGCCATCCCTGAAGACTACAAAATCACCCGCAAAGACCGTACCAGCCACACAGGAGGAGGAATCGCTATCGTCCATAAGAAATCAATCCGCATCTCAACCAGCTCTGACGCCAACCTCGCCAACTCCGAACACCTTCACTTCCAGATCCACATCGACCCCAAGACCACACTCAGAGGCACCCTCCTCTACAGACCACCAGGACCCCGCGCAAAATTCAGTGAAGACATCGCGGACTTCGTCACTCCACACGCGCTCCCCTCCAAAGACTACATCCTTCTGGGAGACCTCAACTTTCACCTTGAAAAGATCAACGACCGCAACACCACCACCCTCTTGGACAACCTCGCCAACCTAGGACTTAAACAACTAGTCACTTCCCCCACCCACATCGCAGGTCACACACTAGACCCCATCTTCACATCCAGCAATCATGTCTCCTTCAGCCACACTACGGATCTCCTATGGACCGACCACAGCTGCGTTCACTTCACCTACAACAAGCCGAAACCCATCAACCACTCTCAACCTATCCTGCAAAGAAACTGGAAGAAAATAACCACGGACCAAATCTCCGCATCGCTCCTTCGAAACTCCCCAGCCCTCTCTTCTAACGCCAACGAAGCCGCCGCCAACCTCACCCTATGGTTATCCAACACCGCCAACACCTTAGCTCCACTGAAAAAACGTCAAAGCAAACCTGGCAGCAAGAAGGCCTCATGGTTCAACGACGATCTCAAGAAGTCCAAGAAACTCTGCCGCTCCCTCGAAAAGGCCTGGAAAAAAGACCCAACCACCAGCACCAAGGACGCCTTCAAAAGCGCCACCCGCACTCACCACCAACTAATCCGAAAAGCCAAGAAAACAGCATTCAAGGATCGACTTGACAACAACGCCCACAACAGCAAGGAACTTTTCAACATCGTCAAGGAATTTTCCAATCCCTCAGCCAACTCCAACGACATCACCCCCTCTCAAACCCTCTGCGACTCCCTAGCCTCTTTTTTCCACAACAAGATTGCAGACATCCACAACAGCTTTGACAACCTACCCGGAAACCAACCCACCCTACCATCTGCCGACCCTCTTCCCCCCGCGAACACCCTTAACGCTTGGAACCCAATCTCCACTGAGGACACCATCCGCCTGATGAACTCCATCCACTCAGGATCCCCCACAGACCCATGCCCTCACCACATCTTCAACAAAGCAGACTCCGTCATAGCACCGCACCTCCGAGACGTCATCAACTGCTCCTTCAACTCCGCTACCTTCCCTGAAGACTGGAAACACGCTGAACTCACCGCCCTTCTGAAAAAACCAACAGCGGACCCCACCGAACTCAAAAATTACCGCCCCATCTCGCTTCTTCCATTCCCGGCCAAAGTCATCGAGAAAGCCGTCAACAACCAGCTCGCCGCCTTCCTCGAAACCAACAAATCCCTCGACCCCTCACAATCTGGCTTCCGAGCAAAACACAGCACTGAGACCGCCCTCATCGCAGCAACAGACGACATTCGAACTCTACTGGACAATGGAGACACAGTCGCCCTCATCCTCCTCGACCTCTCGGCAGCATTCGATACAGTCTGCCACAGCACCCTTCTACAACGCCTCAATAACATCGGAATTCAAGGAAAAGCACTTGAATGGATCACCTCGTTCCTCACCGGAAGAACCCAGAGAGTCCGCCTTCCTCCATTCAAGTCCGAGGCCTCTGAAGTCATTTGCGGCGTACCCCAAGGATCCTCACTCAGTCCCACCCTCTTCAACGTATACATGAGCCCCCTCGCGGCCATCGCACGCCAACACAACCTCAACATCATCTCTTACGCGGACGACACCCAACTGATCCTTTCTCTCACCAAGGACCCCAGCACCGCCAAAACTAACCTACACGAAGGAATGAAAGAAGTTGCTGAATGGATGAAACAAAGCCGTCTGAAACTGAACTCAGACAAAACAGAAGTCCTCATCTTAGGTACATCCCCCTCTGCATGGGACGACTCTTGGTGGCCGGAAGCCCTTGGAAAAGCACCCATCCCGACAGACCACGCACGGAACCTTGGCGTCATCCTGGACTCCTCACTCTCAATGAACAGACAAGTCAGCGCCGTATCCTCTTCCTGCTTCAACATTCTTCGCATGCTCAGAAAAACATTTCGCTGGATCCCCTCCGAAACAAGGAAAACAGTCACCCACGCTCTGGTCACGAGCCGACTGGACTACGGAAACACCCTCTACGCAGGCACCACCGCTAAACTCCAGAAGAAACTCCAACGGATCCAAAACGCCTCAGCCAGGCTCATATTAGACATCCCACGCAACGAACACATCTCTGGTCACCTTAAAGACCTCCACTGGCTACCCGTCAATAAGAGGATCACTTTCCGTCTGCTTACCCACGCACACAAATCACTCTACGACATCGGACCAGATTGCCTCAACTCTCGACTGTCCTTCTACACCCCCTCCCGCCAACTACGTTCTTCCGGCCAAGCCCTCGCCACGGTACCTCGCATTAACAAGACCACCATGGGAGGCAGATCCTTTTCATACCTAGCTGCTAAGACATGGAACTCACTCCCCGCTTACCTTCGCCTCACCCAGAACCACCTAGCGTTCAGAAAGCAGCTTAAAACGTGGATATTTGACAAATAATCCTCCTCCCCTCCTAAGCGCCTTGAAACCCTCTGGGTATGTAGTGCGCTATACAAATTTTTATGACTTATGACTTGACTTGACTTGATTTCACTTACACACTGCATCATGTGTTCAACTTGCTTGGCTACTATGAGTACCTCCCTCAGTGGTGTGTCGTCTTTCAACCACAATTCCTCACGCACACGCTCAGTCCTGTACGTTAACACAAATTGGTCTCTTATTCTTTCCTCACACGCACCTCCAAACTTGCATGTGGCAGCCAGTTTGCGTAAATCAGATACGAAATCCTCAATCGACTCCCCTTCCTTTTGTTCTCTTGTGCCAAAGTGGTACCGTTCCATAATAGTGCTAGTTTTAGGAAGGTAATGTAGATCTAGTTTTTTAAGGCTAATTTCAAATTCATTCAATCCTCTTGCCTAATGTGCGCTCAACTCTGGGAGGTGTTCTAACACTTTCTCCCCTTCCGCCCCCATGTAGTATGACAACAACGCTACTTTCCTTTCTAACCCTAAATTGGGCCCGCACACAACTGCATAGTTCAGGAAGACCTTCTTCCAATTCTTCCACTGTATGGTGGGTTCCCCTGGGCTAGTTAAAAAGAATGGTGGGGGTGTTAAGTTTTGCATATCTTCTCCACTTGTTTTGAGTTATTAACACACCTATTTTACACGCTAGGCCAGCCAATATAAAAACTTTTTTTCCTGAGAAACAAATATTACTTATATACTGTGGGATTACAACCCTAAGATGCCTGCTTCCTTATGCCTCACGGAAACTTATCTTCACACACATTTGTATGCAACAGGGAGGAACACCGCCTTCATCTTGATATACATATTGTTGCTTATTTTCTAACTCTATTAGTGTACAAGTGCACTGATATACTTTGAATGGTACAATACTAGGAGGGTGGGGATGGAAAGGATTGTGATTAAAAAAAAATTGTCCGTGGGTCGCACACACAAAGAAAATAGTCCTTGTCTATATACGCAAAATACCAGCGCAATCAAAAACCATTTCAATTTCCAGAATGTCCGAGGAAGGTTCACAATGCAGCAAAGACTCATGCCCACTAGATGGCGCAGATGCGCTAAAAATTCACTTTCCTCATAGTCCTTTACTGGTGAATGCCCATATGTTATTCTTCTTACTGATTCCTAAACAGGTTGCGATCGAGAGTTCGTGCTCTTCTTCTAGCTCGCCTTCATGCAATGCCACGCGCTTGTAACAGTCTCAGCCTTGCGCTTTTCTACAAGTTGCCTTTGCGCAATCCAGGTGTCTTCCCACTGTATCTCCCTTGCCGGCTAGTACTTCGAGTTTTCAAACAGTCTTACACGACTTTTGCAGACCCTCATAGGCAGCTTGTCTGAGTTTGCTATTCCGCTGCATAGCACTGTTTTTTCACCAATCTCTGCTTCGTATGCCTTAAGAATGGGGCGAGGTTTATACTTCTTTGGCACCCACTTAACTTAGATCAGGATATCACTTTAGGTCTCCACGCACTCAATTTCAGGCTCAGACACTTGCATGGTTACAGTTCGTTTCTCCTTACTTCCGTCCTTTCAGCAGCCGCGATGCTTCTCTTGAGGCTGTTCTTCCCTCTTCATCATACGGTAGCCGTAGTGTTACAGTTAACCTCGATACCTCAGCTATCCTTCCATGTCCTGGCCCGCGGTAAATGCCTCGCGTGTTGGGGTCAACTCCTCATAATTCTTCCGTTTGTCCTCGTCGCCAGTGTGGTATTGAAAAGAAATGCTGACGCGGGCGAAGGATAAAACACAAGCCGTTTATTAACAGCTAATAACTCTCTGAGAAGAATGACCCCATCTACAGCTGACAGTCCGCCTGCCGTCGTCCCTCTGTCACAGGCGCTCAACGTAGAACGTTGCCTGCCGTGACATTCGCACTGATGTCACAGCGGCGCATTCCACAGCGGTGACGGGGGAGGCGTGAAACAAGAGGAATGTTTGGCAGTTCCCCCTGTGTAGGAAGATACCACACACCCCTTTCCCTTTGTCCAGTTTCGCACCAGAGCTGGGGCTGAGTGCCCCAGCAACTGGTTTGAACCAGGCTATGCATGGAGCACCTTGTGTGCCCCAGGCAGTGTCTCATTTCTTTCAACCCACCCTGCCCCAATACACTAAAGCCTGTCTGGGGAGGTGCTCTCACCTCCCAAGGCAGGAAAGCTATTGTCCAGGCCTCCCCTGCCGGAGTTTTGTCCAGCAGCAGGAGGTCAGACTCGTGTCTGTGGCAGCAGCATCCATTTTGTGATGCTGACGCTCTGTTTAACTTTAACCGGGTAAAGCTACAACTACATGTCTTCTCCCTCTAGAAGGGTGGAATGCAACCCCCGCCGCCAGGACTGGCGGGGGGGTAGTATTACAAAGCGTTTGACACCTTACACAACATGTTTCGATAAAGCCAAACCAAAATTAGAATTAACCGCGAGGATTATAATGCACTTAAGAATATATGGTATGGCTATATCATAGAACAGCTATAAGGACATGGTTCCGAAAGCTGCAGACAGGCTCAGCTCATGCTAGGACACCATCTCACATAAAACCAAGCACTCTGCCTTCAGGATTGTCAAGGCCTGCCGTAGGAGTGACTTATAGGTGCATATGTGTCTATATATAATGATAGGTATACGAAGACTATACCTAAGCAAGGGGCGATTACACGACCATGCCCCAGCTGAGTGATCAGCCAGTTGTGTCCGTTTGGATGGCCAGCCAGGGGTGGTAAAAGATATGCTGCAGCCCCTGGTAGGCCTTGGATGCACATCTGCCCTGGGTACCTATGGTACACTATACAGGGGCTCACAAGGGTGAACCAGTAACCAATCTGGTATGTACCTAAAGTACATGGAGTCCATTTTATATGGAGAACAGATAGCCTGGGGCCCTGATTAGCAGGATCCCAGGCCAACTAAGTCGAAAACCAGCAAAACAAAAGGCAAAAAGTTGGGGGAACCATATAGTCAGATATCCACCTTCCTACAATGAGTACCTAAGCCCTCGCACAATATGGCAGCTGTAGTGGGCACAATGAGTGCACAAGCAAACACCCAAAATAGAGGGCAGAGCAGACACGATGCATGCACAAGCACACACCCAATATGGCCACCACAGAGAGAAGGGAAGATTCTATGCAGCTCAGCAAATGAACACCCTACCGGCACTCCAGGAAAAGGAAGAAAAGTCCACTACCCATGCTCCTTAATGGCCCATCCATCATGGATCCATGCTACTTCATGGCCCATCCATGCGTCTTCATATGGGCCATCCATGCTCCTTCATATGGGCCATCCATGCTCCTTCATATGGGCCATCCATGCTTCTTCATATGGGCCATCCATGCTCCTTCATATGGGCCATCCATGCTTCTTCATATGGGCCATCCATGCTTCTTCATATGGGCCATCCATGCTTCTTCATATGGGCCATCCATGCTCCTTCATATGGGCCATCCATGCTCCTTCATATGGGCCATCCATGCTTCTTCATATGGGCCATCCATGCTTCTTCATATGGGCCATCCATGCTCCTTCATATGGGCCATCCATGCTCCTATCTACGCTACTTCATGGCCCATCTATGCGTCTTCACATGGGCCATCCATGCTTCTACATATGGGCCATCCATTCTCCTTCATATGGGCCATCCATGCGTCTTCATATGGGCCATCCATGCTCCTTCATATGGGCCATCCATGCTCCTTCATATGGGCCATCCATGCTTCTTCATATGGGCCATCCATGCTTCTTCATATGGGCCATCCATGCTTCTTCATATGAGCCATCCATGCTTCTTCATATGGGCCATCCATGCTTCTTCATATGGGCCATCCATGCTCCTTCATATGGGCCATCCATGCTTCTTCATATGGGCCATCCATGCTTCTTCATATGGGCCATCCATGCTCCTTCATATGGGCCATCCATGCTTCTTCATATTGGCCATCCATGCTTCTTCATATGGGCCATCCATGCTTCTTCATATGGGCCATCCATGCTTCTTCATATGGGCCATCCATGCTCCTTCATATGGGCCATCCATGCTTCTTCATATGGGCCATCCATGCTTCTTCATATGGGCCATCCATGCTTCTTCATATGAGCCATCCATGCTTCTTCATATGGGCCATCCATGCTTCTTCATATGGGCCATCCATGCTCCTTCATATGGGCCATCCATGCTTCTTCATATGGGCCATCCATGCTTCTTCATATGGGCCATCCATGCTCCTTCATATGGGCCATCCATGCTTCTTCATATGGGCCATCCATGCTTCTTCATATGGGCCATCCATGCTCCTTCATATGGGCCATCCATGCTCCTTCATATGGGCCATCCATGCTTCTTCATATGGGCCATCCATGCTCCTTCATATGGGCCATCCATGCTTCTTCATATGGGCCATCCATGCTCCCTCATATGGGCCATCCATGCTCCTTCATATGGGCCATCCATGCTTCTTCATATGGGCCATCCATGCTTCTTCATATGGGCCATCCATGCTCCTTCATATGGGCCATCCATGCTTCTTCATATGGGCCATCTATGCTCCTTCATATGGGCCATCCATGCTTCTTCATATGGGCCATCCGTGCTCCTTCATATGGGCCATCCATGCTTCTTCATATGTGCCATCTATGCTCCTTCATATGGTCGTATCTACGCTCCTTCATGGCCCAGCCATGCTTCTTCATATGGGGCACCCATGTTCCTTCATACGGTCCTATCTATGCTCCTTCATATGGGCCATCCATGCTCCTACAAACGCTCCTTCATGGACCATCCCTGCTTCTTCATGTGGGCCATCCATGTTCCTTCATATGGCCCTATCTATGCCCATTTATGGCCCATCCATGCTTCTTCATATGACCCACCCATATTTCTTCATATGGGGCACACTTGCTTCTTCATATGGTCCTATCTATGCTTCTTCATATGGGCATCCATGCTCCTATCTACGCTCCTTCATGGCCCATCCATGCTTTTACATATGGGCCATCCATTCTTCTTCATGTGGGCCATCAATGTTTCTTCATGTGGGCCATTCATGCTCCTTCATATGGCCCATCCATTCTTCTTCATGTGGGCCATCAATGTTTCTTCATGTGGGCCATTCATGCTCCTTCATATGGCCCTATCTAACGCTCCTTCATGGCCCATCCATGCTTCTTCATATGACCCATCCATTCTTCTTCATGTGGGCCATCAATGTTTCTTCATGTGGGCCATTCATGCTCCTTCATATGGCCCTATCTAACTCTCCTTCATATGGCCCTATCTAACGCTCCTTCATGGCCCATCCATGCTTCTTCATATGACCCATCCATACTTCTTCATATCAGGCACCCTTGCTCCTTCATATGGTCCTATCTATGCTCCTTCATATGGGCCATCCATGCTCCTCTCTACGCTCCTTCATGGCCCATCCATGCTTCTTCATATGGGCCATCCGTGCTTCTTCATATGGGCCATCCATTCTTCTTCATATGGCCCATCCATGCTTCTTCATGGCCCATCCATGCTCATTTTTAACCCTCTCAGATCCTGAATCGTGGCTCCAGATCTGAGTGTTACCCTCCCTCACTCAGCCTCTCCCTCATCCCTCTGTCTTGTACGACCCTTCCCTACCTCACCACTGTTGGCACCCTCTTTACCTCACTCCTTCTGACATCTGCACCACCCCCAATCCCTCTTACCCTCACTCAAGGCTGTACTGCCTTAGCCACTTGCTTCTCCCTGCAGGGATCCCCTTCTCAACTCCAACCCTCTCCCGGTGCTGTACTACCCCATAATCTCACCTCTCCCTGCTGCGAGCAGCTTTCGTTACCCCTCTCTTGGTGTTGTACTACCCCATAATCTCACCTCTCTCTGCTGCGAGCGGCTTTCGTTACCCCGCTCAGCCTCTTTTTGTGCTGTACTACCCCATAATCTCACCTCGCCCTGCTACGAGCGGCTTTTGTTACCCCTCTCAGCCTATTTTTATGCTGTACTACCCCATAATCTCACCTCTCCCTGCTGCGAGCAGCTTTCGTTACCCCTCTCCCCTTCTCTTGGTGGTATACTACCCCATAATCTCACCTCTCCCTGCAGCGAGCGGCTTTCGTTATCCCTCCCCCCTCTTTTTGTGCTGTACTACCCCATAATCTCACCTCTCCCTACTGCGAGCGGCTTTTGTTACCCCTCTCAGCCTCTTTTTGTGCTGTACTACCCCATAATCTCACCTCCCCCTCCTGCGAGCGGCTTTCGTAACCCCTCTCCCCTTCTCTTGGTGCTGTACTACCCCATAATCTCACCTCTCCCTGCTGCGAGCGGCTTTCGTAACCCCTCTCCCCTTCTCTTGGTGCTGTACTACCCCATAATCTCACCTCCCCCTGCTGCGAGCGGCTTTCGTAACCCCTCTCCCCTTCTCTTGGTGCTGTACTACCCCAGCTCCTCACTTCTTCCTGCAGTGAGCCCCTCTCTCAACCCGTCTCTGCCCCCGCTCCGTACTGTACTACCTCTGCTTCTTTCCACTCTCTGCTGGGAGCCCTCTCTTAACCTCACTGCTCACTTGGTGCAGTAGTACCCCTGCCTCTCGCTGCTGGGAGCCCCTCTCCAAACTCAATCCCTCTACCCCTCTCTTGGTGCTATAGTACGCCAGTGTTGTACTTGGATCTCTCTGCCGAGTCACCCCCAAACTGCTTTCGCCCCTCCTGTTTTCTAAACTCGTTATTGTGGCTGTTAGGATTATGTGCACTTCACCACTGCTAACCAGTGTTAAAGTGAGTGAGCACTACCACGAAAGATGGTACAATTGGCTTACTTACACCTGAGTAGTAAATTTCATGTACTTGTAATTTTGTTGTATTTGGGACTATGGGTACCCCTATAAATTAAATGATACTACTGGGCAGCAACACTCATTGTGGCATCCACTTGCCTTTTAAAAAATATTCGACCCCTTCAATTGCAGCCTGTGGTGCACTTTTAAACTACCTATTTGACATGGTAAAATAAAAAAAATCCACACCTAAACCTTATTTTTTTAATACATATAAACCACACCTAAAGTAGGCACTACATAGCCCATAAGGGCAGAGTGCACTGTGAAAAAATAAGTAGGGCATATGTTTTAAAGTTTTACAAGTCCTGTAAGTGAAAAACTCCTACATTTGTTTTTCACTACTGTAAGGCCTACTTCTCCCGGATAACATTGGGTTACCCTATTTCAATTAATAAGTAATGACTTTTGATTGGGAGCAGGAAGAAATGTCATGTTTGGACTCAAACTTAAAATGCTCTTTAATGATAAAGTTGAATTTTAAATTACAATTTTGAAAATGCCACTTTTAAAAAGTTGGCCTTTTCCTGCACAAAAGTTTCTAAGGACTGCTAGGAATTTCCATCTGCTGGGCCTGTTAATTGCTACCTCTTCAAGGATGTGTAATGGGTGATGTTGTCCTATTATGTCCACTGTGTTGATCCCTCGGACTTTTTATGGAAAAAGCGCCATCGTATCTATATATCCTTGTCTAAACTCGGGAGAGTAAAGTTGTACACATGTTTTCAGAACTTCGTACGATGAGCTTGGGGTTTAAATCAAAAGAGTAAAAAAAAAAAGAATGTGTAATGGGCCCAGACAGTGAACAATAGGACCTGGGTGCTGCTGGAAGAGGGCCATTCTGCCAGGATGGGAGGGATGGAGAGACGTACCCTGCCCACTTACATATCAAGGGGCTGCCTCCAGCACACTCACAAAGGTACTTGACACCAGCCTATTGTCACCCTAGATCGCTTGAAACCTAGGCAGGGAAAGAAAGGGGAAGGACAGAACGTTCCGGAACCAGATGTGGGGGTAGACAAGAAGTTTCCCTCACTCCAATGGGTGGCACAGAGTATAAAAACTGAACTTCCTGAGCTACTCATTAGTACAGTTCTGGATCTCCGGACATTATAGAAGTAGGTCTGCCTTGTTCCTCAGAGGACTGCCCTGTGCTTAAGGCCTCTCTTTACTTCCCAGAGGAGGGCCCTCCTGCTACCAGAGGACTGCCCTGTGGCTTGAGGCCTGTCCTATTCTCTAGAGGACTGCACTGCTGCAAGGGGATGTCTTGTTCCTCAAGGTATTGCCCTGATATTACAAGTGGCTGCCCTGCTGCTTGAGGCCTGCCTTGTTCTTCAGAGAATTGCCCTGCTGCTTGAGGCCTGCCATGTTCTTCAGAGGACTGCCCTACTGCTTGAGGCCTGCCTTGGTCTTCAGAGGACTGCCCTGCTGCTTGAGGACTGCCATGTTCTTCAGAGGACTGCCCTGCTGCTTGAGGCCTGCCTTGTTCTTCAGAGGACTGCCCTGCTGCTTGAGGCCTGCCTTGTTCTTCAGAGAATTGCCCTGATGCTTCAGGCCTGCCTTGTTCTTGAGAGGACTGCCCGGCTGCTTGAGGCCTGCCTTGTTCTTCAGAGGACTACCCTGCTGCTTGAGGCCTGCCTTGTTCTTGAGAGGACTGCCCGGCTGCTTGAGGCCTGCCTTGTTCTTCAGAGGACTGCCCTCCTGCTTGAGGCCTGCCTTGTTCTTCAGAGAACTGCCCTGCTGCTTGAGGCCTGCCTTGTTCTTCAGAGAATTGCCCTGCTGCTTGAGGCCTGCCGTGTTCTTCAGAGGACTACCCTGCTGCTTGAGGCCTGCCATGTTCTTCAGAGGACTGCCCTACTGCTTGAGGCCTGCCTTGGTCTTCAGAGGACTGCCCTGCTGCTTGAGGCCTGCCCTGCTGCTTGGGGCCTCCCTTGTTCTTCGGAGAACTGACCTGCTGCTTAAGGCCTGCTGTGTTCTTCAGAGGACTGCCCTGCTGCTTGAGGCCTGCCTTTTGCTTCAGAGGACTGCCCTGCTGCTTGAGGCCTGCCTTGTTCTTCAGAGGACTGCCCTGCAGCTTGAGGCCTGCCTTGTTCTTCAGAAAACTGGCCTGATGCTTCAGGCCTGCCTTGTTCTTCAGAGAACTGCCCTTCTGTTTGAGGCCTGCCTTGTTCTTCAGAGGACTGCCCTTCTGTTTGAGGCCTGCCTTGTTCTTGAGAGGACTGCCCTTCTGTTTGAGGCCTGCCTTGTTCTTCACAGGACTGCCCTGCTGCTTGAGGACTGCCATATTGCTCAGAGGACTGCCCTGCTGCTTGAGGCCTGCCTTGTTCTTCAGAGAATTGCCCTGATGCTTCAGGCCTGCCTTGTTCTTGAGAGGACTGCCCGGCTGCTTGAGGCCTGCCTTGTTCTTCAGAGGACTACCCTGCTGCTTGAGGCCTGCCTTGTTCTTGAGAGGACTGCCCGGCTGCTTGAGGCCTGCCTTGTTCTTCAGAGGACTGCCCTGCTGCTTGAGGCCTGCCTTGTTCTTCAGAGGACTGCCCTGCTGCTTGAGGCCTGCCTTGTTCTTCAAAGGACTGCCCTGCTGCTTGAGGCCTGTCTTGTTCTTCAGAGAACTGCCCTGATGCTTCAGGCCTGCCTTGTTCTTCAGAGGACTGCCCTGCTGCTTGAGGCCTGCCTTATTCTTTAGAGGACTGCCCTGCTGCTTGAGGCCTGCCTTGTTCTTCAGAGTACTGCCCTGCTGCTTGAGGCCTGCCTTGTTCTTCAGAGTACTGCCCTGCTGCTTGAGGCCTGCCTTGTTCTTCAAAGGACTGCCCTACTGCTCCAGGCCTCCCTTGTTCTTCAGAGGACTGCCCTGCTGCTTGAGGCCTGCCTTGTTTTTCAGAGGACCTCCCTGCTACTTGAGGCCTGTCTTGTTCTTCAGAGGACTGCCCTGCTGCTTGAGGCCTGCCATGTTCTTCAGAGAATTGCCCTGCTGCTTGAGGCCTGCCGTGTTCTTCTGAGGACTGCCCTGCTGCTTGGGGCCTGCCTTGTTCTTCAGAGGACTGCCCTGCTGCTTGAAGCTTGCCTTGTTCTTCAGAGGACTGCCCTGCTGCTCGAGGCCTGCCTTGTTCTTCACAGGACGGCCCTGCTGCTTGAGGCCTGCCTTGTTCTTCAGAGGACTGCCCTGGTGCTTGAGGCCTCCCTTGTTCTTCAGTGGACTGCCCTGCTGCTTGAGGCCTGCCTTGTTCTTCAGAGGACTGCCCTGCTGCTTGAGGCCTGCCCTGCTGCTTGAGGCCTGCCATGCTGCTTGAGGCCTGCCCTGTTCTTCAGAGGACTGCCCTACTGCGTGAGGCCTGCCTTGTTCTCCAGAGGACTGCCCTGCTGTTTGAGGCCTGCCTTGTTCTCCAGAGGACTGCCCTGCTGTTTGAGGCCTGCCTTGTTCCTCAGAGGACTGCCCTGCTGCTCGAGGCCTGCATTGTTCTTCAGAGGACTGCCCTGCTGCTCGAGCCCTGCCTTGATCTTCAGAGGACTGCCCTGCTGCTTGAGGCCTGCCTTGTTCTTCAGAGGACTGCCCTGCTGCCTGAGGCCTGCCTTGTTCTTCAGAGGACTGCCCTGCTGCTCGAGCCCTGCCTTGATCTTCAGAGGACTGCCCTGCTGCTTGAGGCCTGCCTTGTTCTTCAGAGGACTGCCCTGCTGCCTGAGGCCTGCCTTGTTCTTCAGAGAACTGCCCAGCTACTTGAGGCCTACCTTGTTCTTCTGAGGACTGCCCTGCTGCTTGAGACCTGCCTTGATCTTCAGAGGACTGCCCTGCTGCTCGAGGCCTGCCGTGTTCCTCAGAGGACTGCCCTGCTGCATGAGGCCTGCCTTGTTCTTCAGAGAACTGCCCAGCTGCTTGAGACCTGCCTTGTTCTTCAGAGAACTGCCCTGATGCTTCAGGCCTGCCTTGTTCTTCAGAGTACTGCCCTGCTGCTTGAGGCCTGCCTTGTTCTTCAGAGGACTGCCCTGCTGCTTGAGGCCTGCCTTGTTCCTCAGAGGACTGCCCTGCTGCATGAGGCCTGCCTTATTCTTCAGAGGACTGCCCTGCTGCTTGAGGCCTGCCTTGTTCTTCAGAGTACTGCCCTGCTGCATGAGGCCTGCCTTGTTCCTCAGAGGACTGCCCTGCTGCTTGAGGCCTGCCGTGTTCTTTAGAGGACTACCCTGCTGCTAGAGACCTGCCATGTTCTTGACAGCACGGTCCTGCTGCTTGCGGCCTGCATTCTTCCTCAGAGGACTGCCCAGCTGCTTGAGGCCTGCCATGTTGTTCAGAGGACAGTCCTGCTGCTTGAGGCCTGCCATGTTGTTCAGAGGACTGCCCAGCTGCTTGAGGCCTGCCATGTTGTTCAGAGGACAGTCCTGCTGCTAGAGACCTGCCATGTTCTTCAGAGGACAGTCCTGCTGCTTGAGACCTGCCGTGCTCCTGCTGCTTGAGACCTGCCTTGATCTTCAAAGGACTGCCCTGCTGCTCGAGGCCTGCAGTGTTCCTCAGAGGGCTTCCTTGCTGCTCGAGGCCTCCCTTGTTGTTCAGAGGACTGCCCTGCTGCTTGAGACAGGACTGTCCTGCTGCTTGAGACCTGCCTTGTTCTTCGGAGGACAGCCCTGCTTCTTGAGGCCTGCCTTGTTCTTCGGAGGACTGCCTTGCTGCTAGAGGCCTGCAAAGTTCCTCCAAAGGTCTGCCCTGCTGCTTCAGGCCTGCCTTGTTCTTCAGAGGACTGCCCTGCTGCTTGAGGCCTGCCTTGTTTCTCAGAGGACGGCCCTGCTGCTAGAGACCTGCCTTGTTCTTCAGAGGACTGCCCTGCTGCTTGTGGCCTGGCTTGTTCTCCAGAGGACTGCCCTGCTGCTTGAGGCCTGCCATGTACCTCAGAGGACTGCCCTGCTGCTTGAGGCCTGCCCTGCTGCTTGAGGCCTGCCCTGCTGCTTGAGGCCTGCCTTGTTCTTCAGAGGACTGCCCTGCAGCTTGAGGCCTGCCTTGTTTCTCAGAGGACGGCCCTGCTGCTAGAGACCTGCCTTGTTCTTCAGAGGACTGCCCTGCTGCTTGAGACCTGCCTTGTTTCTCAGAGGACGGCCCTGCTGCTAGAGACCTGCCTTGTTCTTCAGAGGACTGCCCTGCTGCTTGTGGCCTGCCGTGTTCTTCAGAGGACTGCCCTGCTGCTAGAGACCTGCCTTGTTCTTCAGAGGACTGCCCTGCTGCTTGAGACCTGCCTTGTTTCTCAGAGGACGGCCCTGCTGCTAGAGACCTGCCTTGTTCTTCAGAGGACTGCCCTGCTGCTTGTGGCCTGCCGTGTTCTTCAGAGGACTACCCTGCTGCTAGAGACCTGCCTTGTTCTTCAGAGGACTGCCCTGCTGCTTGAGGCCTGCCTTGTTCTCCAGAGAACTGCCCTGCTGCTTGAGGCCTGCCTTGTGCTTCAGAGGACTGCCCTGCTGCTTGAGGCCTGCCTTGTTCTTCAAACGACTGTCCTGCTGCTTGAGGCCTGCATTGTTCTTTACAGGACGGCCCTGCAGCTTGAGGTCTGCCTTGTTTCTCAAAGGACTGCCCTGCTGCTTGAGGCCTGCCTTTTTCTTGAGAGAACTGACCTGCTGCTTGAGGCCTGCTGTGTTCTTCAGAGGACTGCCCGGCTGCTTGAGGCCTGCCTTGTTCTTCAGAGGACTGCCCGGCTGCTTGAGGCCTGCCTTTTGCTTCAGCGGACTGCCCTGCTGATTGAGGCCTGCCCTGTTCTTCAGAGGACTGCCCTGCTGCTCGAGGCCTCCCTTGTTCTTCAGAGGACTGCCCTGCTGCTTGAGGCCTGCCTTGTACTCCAGAGGACTGCCGTGCTGCTTGAGGCCTGCCTTGTTCTTCAGAGGACTGCCCTGCTGCTTGAGGCCTGCCTTGTTCTTCAAAGGACTGCCCTGCTGCTTGAGGCCTGCCTTGTTCTTCAGAGGACTGCCCTGCTGCTTCAGACCTGCCTTGTTCTTCAGAGGACTGCCCTGCTGCTTCAGACCTCCCTTGTTCTTGAGAGGACTGCCCTGCTGCTTCAGACCTCCCTTGTTCTTGAGAGGACTGCCCGGCTGCTTGAGGCCTGCCTTGTTCTTCAGAGGACTGCCCTCCTGCTTGAGGCCTGCCTTGTTCTTCAGAGTACTGCCCTGCTGCATGAGGCCTGCCTTGTTCTTCAGAGGACTGCCCTGCTGGTTGAGGCCTGCCTTGTTCTTCAGAGGACTGCCCTGCTTCTTGAGGCCTGCCTAGCTCTTCAGAGGACAGCCCTGCTGCTTGAGGCCTGCCCTGCTGCTTGAGGCCTGCCTTGTTCTTCAGAGTACTGCCCTGCTGCATGAGGCCTGCCTTGTTCTTCAGAGGACTGCCCTGCTGGTTGAGGCCTGCCTTGTTCTTCAGAGGACTGCCCTGCTTCTTGAGGCCTGCCTAGCTCTTCAGAGGACAGCCCTGCTGCTTGAGGCCTGCCCTGCTGCTTGAGGCCTGCCTTGTTCTTCAGAGTACTGCCCTGCTGCATGAGGCCTGCCTTGTTCTTCAGAGGACGGTCCTGCTGGTTGAGGCCTGCCTTGTTCTTCAGAGGACTGCCCTGCTTCTTGAGGCCTGCCTTGTTCTACAGTGGACTGCCCTGCTGCGTTAGGCTTGCGATGTTCCTTCAGATGACTGCCCTGCTGCTTAAGGCCTGCCTTGTTCTTCAGAGGACTGCCCTGCTGGTTGAGGCCTGCCTTGTTCTTCAGAGGACTGCCCTGCTGCTTGAGGCCTGCCTTGTTTTTCAAAGGACTGCCCTGCTGCTTGAGGCCTGCCTTGTTCTTAAGAGGACTATCCTGCTGCTTGAGGCCTGCCCTGCAACTTACCAGCTGACATGCTGCAACTGGGCCTGCCTGAGCCCGGCTGGCCTCTGCTAGAGTGAATCCCTGGTCCCCTGGAGGTGGTCCCCAGGTCCCGCACTCTTGGCTGGCATCAGAGGGCTCTCCTCCACAAGACAGGGAGAAATCCCGAAGTTCTGGACTCTTCGCACCAGACTTTGAGGAGTTAACTTTTTCGGCGGGACTAACCTGGTCCCTGTATCCAGCCTGTGCTCCATCGCGTTCAGCCTGAACTTGTGACTTTCCTCCAGTCTAGCACAACCAGATGGCTGCAAGTGGCGCTTTGTGCTTTTAGGAGCTATATATTATTTACCTAAAACATTGAAACTGTATGTCTCTCGTTCTACTGATTGGATGTATGTTCTACCCTCTTGCCCATGGTATTGTGGGCCCTAGGTCCTTGCGCTAAAATACAGAACGACGCAGACAGCAGTGTAATGAGGGTGGAACAGGCCCAGGGCTCGTGCGCCCGGCCGCTTTTATTGGTAGGGTCACATGACTAGTGATGCCAGCGATAGGTGGGTGTGGGTGTTAGTACTGCACCACACTGTCCACACTGTCCCAGCCCCGTCCAGATGAGGTGTGTAGGGCTGTCCCAGAGGTTCATGCTTCTGCCCCGTTACAGGGGGTCTAGTTTTCAGAGGAGTCGGTCTCTTCGGTGGAGCCGTCGCTCTCCAGCTCTGCCCTTCTCCGATGGTGCAGCACTCTCCTGGGGTGTCCTGGGCGGCTGGGGTCCCGAGGTGGGGGGTTGGTGCAGCCGCCGGAGGGGGGCAACAACATCTGTGCAGCCCTGAGGATGAGAGAGGTCAACAGAGGTCAGGCGGAGGTCACGTGAAGGTCACAGAAGCACCTAGCCTCAGGTGAGGTACCTGAGTGTCCCGTGAGGCAGCAGCCACTCAGTCAAGTGAGGTTACGACCACCTACTACTATGAGGTAATAATAGCTGCTAGTGTTGTATGAAGTGTTTGTGGTAAGTGCTTGTGTGAGGCAGACAGCGCCTAGAGTCATGCGAGGTAGTACTAGACCGCAAGTGTCATGTGACGCAACCAAGTCTTCTTGTCACCTGAGGCAACTAGCGCCTAGTGTCATCCAATAATATGAGTGGTCAGTGTTGCGTGGAGTAATCAGCACTCAGTGCCGTGGAATGCTAGAGCTCTGTGACATATGAGGTACCTAGCGCCTGCTGCCATGTGAGATAACCCTAGATGTATCAAAGGGTTTTACCCATTCTGTGTCTATGGGAAAATTTGTTCGTACATATGGCCCTTAGGGCTAGATGTAGGTAATTTTCATTTACCGACTCTAGAATACCGAATTTTACCGATTCGGTATTCTAGATTCGGTAAATGAGATGTAGTTAAAAACTCGGTATTTTTTACCGAATCTGTAGGATTCAGTAATTACCTAATCGGTAATTACCGATTCCGTAATTGCCATTGATTCCTATGGGCCTTGTGGCCCATAGGAATCAATGTCAATTACCGAATCGGTAAATACTGATTCGGTAAAAATACCGAATTTGCAAGGGGGACAGGGTGTCATTTTGACACCCTGTTGCACCCCTGATTCTGGCTTGTGTGCCATGTGACACACATACATGCCCTTAGGGCATGTATGTGTGCCACATGACACAGGTGTACATGCACAGGTGTGCATGTAGACAGGAATTCGTTATTTATCACCAAATAGTATTTGGTGGTAAATAACGAATCGGTAAGGGCCTGTGGCACTGATTACAGTGCCACCTACATGTAGATTTACAGAATCGGTAAATATACCGATTTGTTACATTTTCAGGCCCCTACATCTCCATCTGCAAATACCGGTCGGAAACGGCCGAAATCGGCCGTTACCGACCGGTATTTGCCTTCCTACATCTGGCCCTTAGTGCCTTATGAGGTAACGTTAGCCTGTAGTATTCTGGGTGAGGTAGCACTGCCACAGTGTTATCTGAGGTTACACTAACACTTGGTGTCATGTGAGACAGCACACGCACTTCCTGCAGTGTGACGTAACACCAGCTCTGCCATCAGTGTGAGTTAACACCAACATTCACTGCAGTCTGAGGTATCACCAGCACTTCCTGCGGTATCACCAGCACTTCCTACAGTGTGAGGTATCACCAGCACTTCCTACAGCATGAGGTAACTAGCACTTCCTACAGCACAAGGTAACTAGCACTTCCTGCATCGTGAGGTAACTAGCACTTCCTACAGTGTGAGTTAACTAGCACTTCCTACAGCATGAGCTAACTAGCACTTCCTGCATCGTGAGGTAACTAGCACTTCCTACAGTGTGAGGTAACTAGCACTTCCTGCAGTGTGAGCTAACTAGCACTTCCTGCATCGTGAGGTAACTAGCACTTCCTGCAGTGTGAGGTAACTATCACTTCCTGCAGCGTGAGGTAACTAGTACTTCCTACAGCATGAGGTAACTAGTACTTCATGCAGCGTGAGGTAACTATCACTTCCTGCAGCATGCGGTAACTAGTACTTCCTGCAGCGTGAGGTAACTAGCACTGCCTACAGTGTGAGGTAACTAGTACTTCCTGCAGCGTGAGGTAACTAGCACTTCCTACAGTGTGAGGTAACTAGCACTTCCTACAGCATGAGCTAAGTAGCACTTCCTGCATCGTGAGGTAACTAGCACTTCCTGCATCGTGAGGTTACTAGCACTTCCTACAGTGTGAGGTAACTAGCACTTCCTACAGCATGAGCTAACTAGCACTTCCTGCATCGTGAGGTAACTAGCACTTCCTACAGTGTGAGGTAACTAGTACTTCCTGCAGCGTGAGGTAACTAGCAATTCCTACAGCATGAGGTAACTAGCACTTCCTACAGCGTGAGGTAACTAGCACTTCCTGCATCATGAGGTAACTAGCACTTCCTACAGCGCGAGCTAACTAGCACTTCCTGCATCATGAAGTAAACACCACTTCCTACAGTGTGAGGTAACTATCACTTCCTGCAGCATGCGGCAACTAGTACTTCCTGCAGCGTGAGGTAACTAGCACTTCCTACAGCATGAGGTAACTGGCACTTCCTGCAGCGTGAGGTAACTAGCACTTCCTACAGCATGGGGTAACTGGCACTTCCTGCATCATGAAGTAAACACCACTTCCTACAGTGTGAGGTAACTATCACTTCCTACAGCATGCGGCAACTAGTACTTCCTGCAGCGTGAGGTAACTAGCACATCCTACAGCATGAGGTAACTGGCACTTCCTGCAGCGTGAGGTAACTAGCACTTCCTACAGCATGAGGTAACTGGCACTTCCTGCAGCGTGAGGTAACTAGCACTTCCTACAGCATGAGGTAACTGGCACTTCCTGCAGCGTGAGGTAACTAGCACATCCTACAGTGTGAGGTAACTAGCACTTCCTACAGTGTGAGGTAACTAGCACTTCCTGCATCATGAAGTAAACACCACTTCCTACAGTGTGAGGTAACTATCACTTCCTGCAGCATGCGGCAACTAGTACTTCCTGCAGCGTGAGGTAACTAGCACTTCGTACAGCATGAGGTAACTAGCACTTCCTGCAGCGTGGGGTAATTAGCACTTCCTACAGCGTGAGGTAACTAGCACTTCCTACAGCGCGAGCTAAATAGCACTTCCTACAGCATGAGGTAACTAGCAATTCCTGCATCGTGAGGTAACTACACTTCCTACAGGGTGAGGTAACTAGCACTTCCTACAGTGTGAGGTCTCTAGCACTTCCTGCATCGTGAGGTAACTAGCCTTTCCTGCAGTGTAAGGTAACTAGCATTTCCTACAGTGTGAGGTAACTAGCACTTCCTACATGTTGGACTTGGCCCTTCTGGCAGGTTCACCCCTAAACTTTTTGCTTTTAATGGTGACCTGGTGATGGTGATTTTTGGTTTCTGCGCACTTTCACTGTGTCCCAGTGCAAAGTGCGTGCGCACTCTGAGTGCATGTGGTTGTTGGACTTTGGCTCTTATGGCAGATTCACCCCTAGACTTTTTAGCTTGAAATGGTGAATTGGTGATGGTGATTTTTGGGTTCTGCGCACTTTCACTGTGTCCCAGTGGAAAGTGCGTGCGCACTCTGAGTGCGTGGAGTCAGGTTGGCCTGCCCTCCCATAGGAATGCATGGGGAATGTGTGTGTCCCTGGTGGTTCCTGATGCGTGGGGAGTGCAGGCTCGAGTTTGGTATGTGTGAACTCGTGGGAGTGAATGCTACACAACGGTATGTGCAGCTTGTATGTGTCTAGTGGGGAAGTGCCATTCCTAGACATGGCTGTGTGTGTGCAGTGAGGGTGCTGGAGCGTGATTGGCTGGAGCTGGCTGGCATGCCAGGCTCCAGGAAGTCTGGATGGGTCTGCCCGGTGGTGAGTGTGAGATTAGCATGCTGATGGCTGGGGAGGAGTGTGCCTGTGTCCTGAATGAGGCTGGGTTTTCCCCACACAATGCTGGCTCCGCCCCCCTGTGGTGCGTCTAACGTCCCTAGCCCTGCCAGTGAATAGAGAGGGTGGTTGAGCCCATCAACAGTGCTCACAGACCAGCTGCGACTGGTTCTGTCCCCACCCTGCACCTGCAAACAAAGGATTTACAGTATAAAAATGGGGCTGTGTCCCCACAGAGGTTGTTCTTTTCCAGGATCCTGAGGGGGCTGTTGCTGCTGTCGCTGGGCCAGAGGACCGCCACTTGGACTGTCTCCCTGCCTGGAGACCCAGTGAGCTGGCTCTGGGCCCAGCCTTGCCCCCCCCCTGCCTTGCTGCATTTTCCAGGAGGACTTTTGCTGGACTTGTGGCCTCCAAGCGCCTGGAAGTGCTTTGTTTCTCCCTTAAGCGCTGGGAGCGCTTGATTTCCTCTGTAGAGCTGAGGGAGCGCTTTGTTGGGCATCTAGCGCAGGAACCGCTGTATTTGTACGCCCCTAGCGCTTGGAAGCGCTTTATAGTCCTCACAGCACCTGGTAGCACTTTATGGTGTGCTAGCGCTTGGGAGCGCTGTGTTTTTATCCTTAGCGCTTGGGAGCGCTTTATCTTCGCAGCCGGTGCCCACCCGGCATTGGGGACAGACGTACGCCTCGCATCAACGCGCCCCGAGTGCGCTGGAAGCGTACTCACCAGCTGCATCGCCTCTGATCCTGCGAGCCGTACTGGCGTGTTGTGACCGGCCGGGCACGACTCGCACTACACTGCGAATTGAGGGAGGTTCACATCGTATGCCTGAAGGTACCTTTTGCCGCACCTTGTCCCAAAGGCCGTGCCGCACAGGGGTGCGCCTCGAGCTGTGTCTGTGCCCCTACGCCTGAAGGTACGAGTCGCACAAGCTTGGTGCGACTCGTACACCTGGTTGGCTTCTGGGGTACGCATCTCACGCGAGATGCGTGAGATTTGGTGGGGCCTTGTCCCGTGATAGTACGGGACGCACGGAAGCGCTATTAGGCGTTCCGGCCTCAATGCACAAAGCAGCCAAGCGGGAGAGAGTGCCTGCAACCCGGTGACACCGGTTTTTGAGACCTTCATACAAATTTTGAAGCCCTAAGCAGCGCCTGAAACCCAGTGAACCCGTTTGAGAGCCCAGAGAGGCTCAGGGGCCCATGTGTGTATTTCGAGTCCCCCCCCCCCCCCACGAGGGATTCCAACACCGGGGGCATTGGTTCTCTTGAGTCCAGGAGGGACTCCAACGACGCCGCCCTTTTTGTTCTTGAGCCCTGAGAGAGGCTCAGCAGCGCCCCATTTGTTTTAAGAGCCCAAGGAGGTTCTTGAGGGCCACATTAATTTCTTAAAGCCCACGAGGGGCTCAGGTGCATTATGTAAATGTAAATGTATTGCGACTTATATAGCGCACGTATCACCCGAAGGCATCAAGGCGCTTGCTTAGGGAACCCGTCCTGGTATTCCCCTGTGAGATACCCCGGCAGGGTATCCACAAGGTGAAAGCCAGGCATCCCGCCGCGAGGGGCCGTAGTGGAGATTAAGCAAGCTATTGCCCAGAGTCGCAGAGTGTGACCCCGTGAGTCAAGTAGGCACCGGAGCGAGAATTGTCAAGTCCGTGGAATTTTTTGAGCCCGGGACCCGCCAAGGCGGGGAATCGAACCCTGGTCCACGGCCGATCTCAGCTTCCGGGTCTGCCGCCTCTAACCACTGAGCCACGCTTCTCCACTATCCAATATTATTGTTGGTTGAGCCAGAGAGGCTCAGGAGACAGTCAGTTGGGCAGAGCCTGCGAGGCTCCAGCGCTGGCCCCAGCCTTGTCTCACACAGCTGCCCAGCACTTCGTGGGCAGCTGCCACGTTTAGGCCCCTGACATTGGGACACAGGGCGTCCTAGCCCCAGAGAGGCCAGTTGGCCTAGGGTCTGCCACAGGTGGTGGCTCATGTGAGTTTGGCGCAATTGTTCATTTTCTTCACCTCTGAATGTGTTTTTATGCGTCATGTGCTTGGTTTTTACACCTCTGAATGTATTGTTGATGCATCATGTGTTTTCCTCCTTACACCTCTGAATGAATGTTATGCATTGCATCATGTGTTATGTGCTTACACCCCTAGAGGTATGGTGATACTTAGGTGGTTGTTTTTGTCCTAGTGCAGGTGGTGCTAGTGAGGGCCTGGTTACCAGTGATTACTGGTTGTGTGCTACAGTGATTTTACATTCTATGTTTTATACTCTAAGTGCTATTTCTAAAAGTGCTGATTCCTGACAGTGGTCCAGGTGGCCCTGTCTTGTACATATCCCCTGTAAATTCTGCCCGTGCCTCTGGCACATTGTAAAGTGTGTGTTTTATCTGATGTGTTTTGGTGTAATACAAAGGCTATTTTTATATAACCTTGTGTGGAGTTTCCTTTGTGGTGGGCCTTTGGTTGTTGTTGCTGGGGTGCGTGCGCAAATACTTAACTCACATCGCCTCCAAGTTTAGCCTTGCTGCTCGCGCCACGTTACCTAGAGGGTGAGCAGGGGTTATCTTGGCGTGTAACTCCCTTGCCCTGACTTGGGAGTGTTGGTCTCTGACTGACTTTGGCGAAAGCCCTGGCCAGCCAGGGATCCCATTTCCAACAGTCGTGAGATAGGCCTGCCCTCCCATAGGAATGCATGGGGAATGTATGTGTCCCTGGTAGTTCCTGATGCGTGGGGTGTGCAGGCTCGAGTCTGGTATGTGCGGACTCGTGTGATTGAATGCTGCGCAATGATGCGTGCAGCCTGTTTGCGTCTAATATGGAAGTGCCATTTCTAGAAGTGTGCCTGTCTATGCAGTGAATGTGCTGGCGTGTGATTGGCTGGAGCTGGCTGGGGTGCCAGGCTCCATGAGTCATGATAGGTCTGCCCGGTGGTGAGTGTTGAGATTAGCATGTGTGATGTGAGGGAGTGGTGCACCTGGGACCTGAATAGGGCGGGCTTTCCCCACACAATGCTGGCTTGGCCCCCTGTGGTGCGACTGATGACCCTAGCCTGCCTGGGGAATGGAAAGGGTGGCTGGGGAAAACAAAGTACTCCAAAACCAGCTGCGTCTGGTTTCTCCCCCACTCTGCACCCTGAGACAATGGATTTTAATGTATAAAAGGGGCTGTGTCCCCTTGCAATTTGTTCTCTTCTTGGATCCGGTTGCTGAGGGGGGGCTGCTGTTGGGCCCCAGGAGGACTGCCACTGGGGATTGCCTCCCTGCTTAGGAGGACCCTGTGAGCTGGCTCTGGGCCCAGCCTTGCCCCCCCCCACCTCCTGAAGGACTTTAGGCTGTGCTGGTCCCTGGATTTTTGGGAAACTAGCGCCTGGAAGCGCTGTATTTTGCCCCCAGCACTTCAGAGCGCTTTTTGTTCTCAGCCGGTGCCCACCCGGCATTTGTCCCGTTCATTGGCCAATATTTTTAAAGTCCCCTGGCAGGTGCCCACCCCACCAGGGACCGTGCCGCTATTTCTTCTTGGGCCCCCAAGCGAGTGCCCACCTCGCTTCCTATTTAAATTACAGAGGGAGCCTACTCCTCTAAATCACCGCCGCCGGCCCGGGTATCTGCTGAGAGGCGCTGTCCTGCCTCCACACCCGAGTGCCGCGCTGCTATTGGCTGCAGCACGACCCGGAGGTACTTGTGGCCGAAACCGGAAGTCGACGGGAGCCCACCCCGCGCTCCGGTGCAGGAAGGTGAGGAGAGGCGTCCGGAGTGCCCGGGAGGACGGGAGCTCACCCCGCCTCCACCCGACGCGGGCAGGAGAAGCGAGGGTAGCCGCAGCATCGGAGAGCCTTGGAGCGGGAGCTCTCCTGCCACAGCCGCCGCAGGACCGGGTGAGTGACAACATGCAGTGTTTGTTCAGAAGAAGGGGGAGGCGTCGGGGCACATTGCTGGTGCCTGCCCCCCTCAGTGCTCTCTCTCCGAGTGAGGGAAATTGTCTGTGAAGAGCCTACCAAGGCTCCCGGGGGCAGTATTGTAGTACGAGTCCCCCGAGAGGGACTCCACCAAATCGGGGGCAATTTGTTGTTCGAGCCCACGAGGGGCTCCGGGGGCCAGTATTGTTAGCTATTTGGTATTTGTGTTATAATTTTGTTTTCATCGCATTTTCCCCTGCTTTTATCCCTTGCCCCCTCGCTTGCACGTTAAATGATTTGAAACCCACCGCTGTTGGGCGGTCCCTTTCCCCCGGTGTGTACAGATTTGTGGCGGACATCTTGGGTCTGCGTGGGCTCATAGCACGTTCTAGTGGAGGGAAAATTAGGCGCCTTGGTAATTCCAGCTATTTCGTGCAACACTTTCGCATTGCGGGTGGTCCCTGATTTAAGAGCGGCCACTCGTTGATTTTAAAACTTCCTATTTGGTATTTGTGTTATAATTTTGTTTTCATCGCATTTTCCTCTGCTTTTATCCCTTGCCCCCTCGCTTGCACGTTAAATGATTTGAAACCAACCGCTGTTGGGCGGACCCTTTCCCCCGGTGTGTACAGATTTGTGGCGGACATCTTGGGTCTGCGTGGGCTCATAGCGCGTTCTAGTCGTCAGAAGGACGCTAGAAGGCTTTAAATGGAGGTCACGCTGACGCGCAGCGGACACGCGCAGCGGGGACACCGGACTGACGCCGGAGTTATGCCAGAGTTCAGCCCGTCTGCGCCCGTCCGCGCAGAGGACGGGCTGGACTCTCTCCCCTACGACCAAAGGTACCCTACTATTACTCCTATTCGGATTTACTAGCTCTTAAGCCCCCTAATCTACCCTGTACTCATAAATTCCCCCCTGATGGTATTTTGCACTCTTCTTGTTGTCACACGTGTGATTCAGCAGTCCTACCCTTTACTTTCCCTACGTCGGTTCTCAGGAATAACTCCCTTTCCTCTGAGATTTTGTCGACAAAAAAGGGATTCCTGATTAATGCCAGGTCCCTTATTAAAAATAATATCGCTTTCCATGATTTTGTGGCAGATAGGCAACCGGAATGGATGTTTGTCACTGAAACTTGGGCATCTGAGTCTTCGGGCCATGATTTATTGATGGCTATTCCTGAAGGGTATAATCTGTTCCGACAGGATAGACCTAAACGTAGAGGAGGTGGACTGGCCATTCTTTGTAGCACCGCCCTGCAGTGTACGATTAAACCCTTGTCCGCTGCTTCGGATCCTTTTGAGGCTTTACACTTTTCTATCTTGTGTGCCCCCTCGGTTTCCTTCTCTGGAATCCTTCTGTATAGACCCCCTGGTTCCAGAGCTACCTTTACTGAGGAACTTCTCAGAATTCTTGAACCCTATTTTGGCAACTCTCATCTGGCCATTCTTGGGGATTTCAACTTTCATTTGGATAATCTAAGAGATCCTCATACCATTAGGTTGGTGGACGCACTTGCAGCTTGTGAGTGTATCCAACTTGTAAAAAATCCGACACATTTGGCGGGGCACATTTTGGACGGAGTCTTTACTAATGACGAAAGATTGTCTGTAGATACTCCGGTGCCCCTAGTTTGGTCTGATCATCTTGCTATCCCTCTCCTGATGGCCTACTCTTCGGAAGGAATGTTTGAACTTCCCGCCATCACTAGAGGTCCAAAAAGGAGCTTTAAGAACATCACTAATGATGCTCTGCTGCCATTTATAAAGAAGTATAGCTACTCTTCCTTGGGAGATGTGGATGAAGTAGCCAAACTACTCTCTGATTCTATCACCAAGGCGGTGGAGGAATTAGCTCCCTTATCTTTTAGATATTCTGATCGCCGTAAGCCCACAGCCCCGTGGTATACGGAATCACTGAGACTTCTCCGACAAGGCTGCAGAAGACAGGAAAGAAAATGGAGGAAAACCTGGGATCCAACTGAAAGGGAAGTCCATAAGAGATTGTTAACAGACTATAAGTCTACTGTCATTAGAGAAAAACAGCAGTACTTTACTAATCTCACTACCTCCCTCACCTCCTCTAGGGAGATATTCAAGATCGTCGACTCACTTTGCTCCCTCCAGGTGCCTGATCCAGTAGTGGGCTCGCTGGAGCTCTGTGATAATATATCAGAGTTTTTCCATAAAAAGATTGAGGATATCTACCTGGCCTTGGAAACACAAAGAAATACTTTAGATGATTCCTCTCTTCAAACCTTGATTAGCCTAGAAGCTTGGCCTAGAGACCACTCTAACACTCTAATGGACTTTCCGCTTCTCACTCTGGAAGAACTCGAGAGTTTACTTGATAGGACTAAATCTTCATCCCCTCTTGATCCGTGTCCTTTGAAAATCCTGAAGGATTGTAGATCCACACTGCTTCCACCTCTTCTAGAGGTGATGAACGGTTCTATAACCCAAGGTATCTTCCCTTTAGCGTGGAAGAGGGCGATAGGGAAGCCGCTGCTTAAGAAGTCCACGCTGGACCCGGAACAGTTGAAAAATTTTAGACCTATTTCACTGTTACCCGCTCCCGCAAAAATACTTGAGTCTCACCTCAATTGCCATCTTTCCACATTTCTGGATTCATCTGGGTATCTCGATAGATCCCAGCATGGTTTCCGGAAAGCACATAGTACGGAGTCTGCTCTGACTATGGTGGTAAATAACATCCGTATGAAGGTAGACTCTGGCCAAACCATGGTGTTGGTCCTTCTGGACCTCACCGCAGCGTTTGATACCCTGTCTCCCTCTATTTTAACATCTCGGCTGAGGGAGGCAGGGATTCCCGGTGCGGCTCTTAACCTTCTGCACTCTTTTTTACAGCATAGAGAGCAGAGAGTCAAGCTTGGCGAATTTCTTTCCCCTGCTAAATCCTTGCAGTGTGGGGTGCCCCAAGGGTCGGCTCTTAGTCCGACCCTATTTAACATTTATGTCGCACCCCTTGCAAGGTTAGTAAAATCTCAGGGGATGGAAGTGGTGTCATACGCCGATGACACTCAAATCATGGTGTCACTAGCCCACTCAGTTTCTACATCCGCCACCAACTTCAGGATCTGTATCCAGACAGTATCTGACTGGATGCTTCAGAATTCCCTGAAGTTGAATGGTGACAAAACTGAGATCCTGGTCTTTGGCAAAGACCAGGATATCTGGTCTAATGAGTGGTGGCCGTCTGCGCTGGGAACCTGTCCATCTCCTTCCCAGTCAGCCAGAAATCTTGGCGTAATTTTTGACACCTCACTGTCCATGACTCTACAGGTTAATCGCACGGTTGCCACTTGTTGGGGGGTCATAAAAATTCTCAGGAGAATTCTTCACTATCTCTCTCTCCGAGCCCGGAAACAGATGGTAGTGGCATTGGTGGGCTCCAGGTTGGATTACTGCAATGCACTCTATGCAGATACCAACAAGGGGCTCATTCATCGACTACAGGTCGTACAAAATGCCGCTGCCCGATTTGTTCTGGCACTTCCTAATGCTTCTTCTGCCACTATGGCTAGAAAGACTCTCCATTGGCTCCCTATTCATTTGAGGATCTCTTTTAAGATTCATTGCCTAGCCTATAGAGCTCTGTCGGAAAGGTCTTCGGATCCTTTATGCGCTCTGCTGACTCGTTATCAGCCAGGTAGATCTCTTAGATCTGCTGAGATGAACCTGCTGGTTGTACCTCGTGCCAAAAGGGTACGTTGGGGAAATAGAGCATTTTCCATTGTTGCCCCCAAGCTGTGGAATTCGCTCCCCCAAGATATTAAGATTCAGCCCTCTTTATCCTCTTTTAAAAAGGCGCTCAAAACCTGGTGCTTCGTCAAGGCCTACCCACAATAGGAGTACTCCTTAATAGCTGGTACCTTTTGGTTATGCGCCTTGACGCCCATCGGGCTTAGCTGCGCTATAAAAATTGCTTTTCATTCATTCATTCATTCAGAGGGGGCGTCCCTTGCCTTTTGGGAAACTAGCGCCTGGAAGTGCTGTATTTTGCCCCCAGCGCTTCAGAGCGCTTTTTGTTCTCAGCCGGTGCCCACCCGGCATTTGTCCCGTTCATTGGCCAATATTTTTAAAGTCCCCTGGTAGGTGCCCACCCCGCCAGGGACCGTGCCGTTATTTCTTCTTGGGCCCCCAAGCGAGTGCCCACCTCGCTTCCTATTTAATTTACCGAGGGAGCCTACTCCTCTAAACCACCGCCGCCGGCCCGGGTATCTGCTGAGAAGGGCTGTCCCGCCTCCACACCCGAGGGCCGCGCTGCTATTGGCTGCAGCACGACCCGGAAGTACTTGTGGCCGAAACCGGAAGTCGACGGGAGCCCACCCCGCGCTCCGGTGCAGGAAGGTGAGGAGAGGCGTCCGGAGTGCCAGGGAGGACGGGAGCTCACCCCGCCTCCACCCGACGCGGGCAGGAGAAGCGAGGGTAGCCGCAGCATCGGAGAGCCGTGGAGCGGGAGCTCTCCTGCCACAGCCGCCGCAGGACAGAGTGAGTGACAGCATGCAGTGTTTGTTCAGAAGAAGGGGGAGGCGTCGGGGCACATTGCTGGTGCCCACCCCCCTCAGTGCTCTCTCTCCGAGTGAGGGAAATTGTCTGTGAAGAGCCTACCAAGGCTCCCGGGGGCAGTATTGTAGTTCGAGTCCCCCGAGAGGGACTCCACCAAATCGGGGGCAATTTGTTGTTCGAGCCCACGAGGGGCTCCGGGGGCCAGTATTGTTAGAGGGGGCGTCGGGGCACATTGCCGGTGCCCGCCCCCTCCTGCTAAGTGCTCCTCCTGATTTGGGGCCATTGTTCTGAGTCCCCCGAGCAGGACTCCACCGTTATTAAGGGCATTTTGTTTCTTTAGAGCCCGAGAGGCTCTTCTAGCATCACGGGGCATTTTTTTCTTCGAGCCCACGAGGCTCCAACGATCCCTGGCATTCCTGGTGGTAGAGCGGCCCCAGCTGGCAGCGGGCCTATCCCCCAGTGGTGGCAGCATTTCTCTCGAGTCCCCAGAGGGGGGGCTCCAACGAGAGGCTCAGTAGGCATTTTATTGTTTAGAGCCCTGAGAGGCTCCAACGCTTGCAGCATTGCTTTGAGAGCCCACGAGGCTCAGAGGGGGCATTTGTTGTTTAGGGCCACGAGGCTCCAGCGTTGGCCCCAGTGTCTCCACAGCTGCCCAGCACTTGGTGGGCAGCTGCTACGTTTAGGCCCCCCTGACTTTGGGACACAGGGCATCGTAGCCCTAGAGAGGCCAGTTGGCCTAGGGACTGAAACAGGTGGTGGCTTATGTGAATTCTGCGCTATTGTGTTCTCACACCTCTGAATGTGTTGTTTATGCATCATGTGTTCTCCTGTGCTGCACCTCTGAATGTGTTTTGATGCGTCATGTGCCTTGTTCTTACACCTCTGAATGCGTTGTTTATGCATCATGTGTTCTTCTGTGCTGCACCACTGAATGTGTTTTGATGCATCATGTGCCTTGTTCTTACACCGCTGAATGTATGTTTATGCATCATGTGTTTGGTTCCCATGCCTATACCCCTAAATGTATGGTGATACTTAGGTGGTTGTTTTCTCCTAGTACAGGTGTTTCTAGTGAGGTCCTGGTTCCCTGCGTGACATTCTCCTAAGGTGGTTAGGGTTGCGTAGGTGGTACTTACCTCTTACCAGTGATTACTGGTTGTGTGCTACGTGATTATTTGGTGTTTAACTATCTCCAAGGGCTTGATACTGAGCTTGCCCCCTGACCAGGGTCCCAGGACCAGTGGACTCTATTGTGCCTTCCCTGACAAATTGCTAGGACTTGTCTGGTCTCCTTGTGCCGCTGGGGCCTCACCTGATGTGTGCCTCGCTCACTCCCCTGCAGCTCGTGCCTAGCCGCCCCCGTCAAGAGCCGCACCGCTCCTTGTGAAGCCGTGCTCTGCTCCGCCTGGGCCGCCCGCATCCTGCACCTCGGCAGCTTGTGCCTGGGCCGCCCTCATGCCTCGAGCCACGCCGCTCTCCTCTGAGTCGCGTCCGCTTCGCTGGGCCGCCCGCACCCTGCCCCCTCCTCCTTTGAGGCCACACCTTGGTCGCCCCAACCAAACGCTTGTAGCGCGCGGGTCGCCACCGCCCTCCCAGGCCTACTGAGGAGATCACTCGCAGCATCCCGCGCAACCAGAATGGAAGGTACGGTCCGTATCCGCCGCCAGTTATTATATGTTCTATGTTCTAAAAGTGTTACTTCTAAAAGTGCTTATTCCTGACAGTGGTCCAGGTGGCCCTGTCCTGTACAAATCCCCTGTAAATTCTGCCCGTGCCTGTTGGCACATTGTAAAGGGTGTGTTTCTATCTAATGTGTTTTGCAATACAAATGCTATTTTTACATATACCTTGTGTGGAGTTCCTTTTATGGGGGGCCTTGGATGTTGTTGCTGGTGGGTGCGTGCGCAAATGCTTTACACATCGCCTCTGAGATAAGCCTGACTGCTCATGCCAAGCTACCAAGAGGGTGAGCGGGGGTTGTCTTGGCGGGTGACTTCCTTACCCTGATTTAGGAATGGTGGTTTCTGCCTGGCTTTGGCGCAAGCCTTGGCCAACCAGAAATCCCATTTCTAACATTGGTGGCTAGCGGTGGGATATGGACTTGTGTTTGAGCAGTACCACAGCGACAGATGGCCCCACTACAAAACTCTGCATTTTTAGATAGTCACATGGAAGGGGATTATTGTTTTTAAGTTGCTAAAAATGTCATTTCTGTTCATGTGTATTCTGGATTCACCAGAAGGGTGGGATCCAGTGGTGGCAGCGAAAAGGTGTCCAGTGCATGTGTCCCCCGTCCCTTTCCTGGAGTAATGGTACCTGTGTCAAGTGTGGTCAGGTTGAGAAATCAGGGGTGGTAGAAACTGCCTTACCAGTCGGGGTGGGGGGCGTGTGTGGATGAATGGTGTGAGTTCTCTGGATGGGGAGCTTGCTGAATACTTGTGTGCTCTTGTTTTGCTCAGATACCTAAGTTCCGTGTGTTGAACTTTTCCCAAGAACGTCTGCAGAAGTGGAGCCTGCTTTTCATTTCTGTGGTCTGTTTAGAGACAGAATTTTGGAGTTGGTAAGGTTCTGGGAGGAGAGAGACATAGGGGATGGAGTGATGCCAAAAGGAGTGGCTGAGGTGTCTTCCAGCCCAGTGTGGTGGAAGAGGTTCAGTGTAGCCCAGCTAGGTCTCGGTGTAGGGGCTCATGTCCTGTCTCAGAGGAGAAGGAGTGGGAGGGACTGCGTGTCTCCAGGTGCCCGAAACCCAGTCTCAGGGCCTGGAATGTTTCTGAAGGGAACGTCAGGTCGGGGGCCTAGGCTGTACCAATAGGTCATTTGAGGAGGATCTCCCAGAGTGTTTGAAGAACGTGGAACATCAGTGAACAGGGTTTCAGTAGTTCTGGTGTCTGGCGGTACCGGTCCAGTTGGGAGGGTGCAGAATTCTGGAAGGGGGTCAGAGGGAGTCTGACCCCTGTGCATCTGGTGAATGTGGATCCCAGGCGGGAGAGTTGTGTTCTGGAGGGTGCTTCAGAAGTAGAGGTAGGGTGGGGCATTCTAGACCGTGACCTCTGGTCAGCCTGAGGGTGTGGACCCTAGGTTGAAGGATCAGTGGTAGTTTGGAACTACACTGAGAAGAAGGGTGGAGAATGGCTATTGTATGCCAGGGGTTACCACCCCCCACTCTGGATTGGCATGGGCCAGTGGTATCTGGGTGGCCCAGGGCCTGGTCCTAGCCGTGGACAACTAAGGAGTACCAGTGGGGTTGCCTGTTTGGGCCTGTTTTTTTTTAAAGTATGCTTGTCTCTAGATCAACAGGGCGTAGAACCGGAGGGTGTCCCTGCAGTGCGGGCCCGTGTCCGTGTTCTATCGCCCAAAGCAGGGAAGTCCATAACAGTGGTGATTGGTCTGCCCTGCGTTTTGGCTGGAAGGGGGTTGTGTTGGACTTGGCCCTTCTGGCAGGTTCACCCCTAAAATATTTTGCTTTTAATGGTGACCTGGTGATGGTGATTTTTGGTTTCTGCGCACTTTCACTGTGTCCCAGAGGAAAGTGCGTGTGCACTCTGACTGCATGTGGTGAGATAGGCCTGCCCTCCTATAGGAATGCATGGGGAATGTATGTGTCCCTGGTAGTTCCTGATGCGTGGGGTGTGCAGGCTCGAGTCTGCTATGTGCAGAATCGTGTGACAGTGTCGGGTAGTACTTCCTACAGTGTCAGGTAATGCCTGCAGTTCCTACAGTGTGGGGTAGCACTTCCTGCAGTCTCACGTAATACTAGTAATTCTTGCCGTGTCAGGTAGGGCTTTGCGCAGTGCCTGGTAATATCTTTACATTCTGCAGTGTCAGGTAACACCAGTACTTCCTACATTGTCGGGTAGCACTTTCTGAAGTGTCAGGAAACACCTCCAGTGCCTACAGTGCAAGGCAGCACTTGCTGCAGTGTTGGGTAGCACTTCCTATAGTGTCGGGTAGCACTTCCTGCAGTGTCGGGTAGCATTTCCTACAGTGTCGGGTAGCACTTCCTACAGTGTCAGGTAGCACTTCCCACAGTGTCAAGTAGAACTTCCTACAGTGTCGGGTAGCACTTCCTACAGTGTCGGGTAGCACTTCCTACAGTGTCAGGTAACACCTGCAGTTCCTACAGTGTGGGGTAGCACTTCCTGCAGTCTCACGTAATACTAGAAATTCCTGCCATGTCAGGTAGGGCTTTGCGCAGTGTCCGGTAATATCTGTACATTCTGCAGTGTCAGGTAACACCAGTACTTCCTACATTGTCGGGTAGCACTTTCTGAAGTGTCAGGAAACACCTACAGTGCCTACAGTGCAAGGCAGCACTTGCTGCAGTGTCGTAGTACTTCCTACAGTGTCGGGTAGCACTTCCTACAGTGTTGGGTAGCACTTCCTACAGTGTCGGGTAGCACATCCTATAGTGTCAAGCAGCACTTTCTACAGTGTCAGGTAGCACTTCCCACAGTGTCGGGTAGCACTTCCTGTAGTGTCAGGTAGCAATTCCTACAGTATCGGGTAGCACTTCCTGCAGTGTCAGGTAGCACGTCCTGCAGTGTCGGGTAGCACTTCCTACAGTGTAAGGTAACACTTCCTCCAGTGTAAGGTAGCACTTCCTACAGTTTCAGATAGCACTTCCCACAGTGTCGGGTAGCACTTCCTATAGTGTCGGGTAGCACTTCCTGCAGTGTCGGGTAGCATTTCCTACAGTGTTGGGTAGCACTTCCTACAGTGTCAGGTAGCACTTCCCACAGTGTCAAGTAGCACTTACTACAGTGTTGGATACCACTTCCTACAGTGTCGGAGAGCACTTCCTACAGTGTCTGATAGCAGTTCCTACAGTATCAGGTAACGTCTGCAGTTCCCACAGTGTCGGGTAGCACTTCCTGCAGTGTCACGTAATTCTAGTAATTCAGTGTCAGGTAGGGCTTTGTGCAGTGTCCGGTAATATTGGTACATTCTGCAGTGTCAGGTTGCCCTTCCTGCAGTACCTACAGTGTCAGGTAGCTCCTATGCAGTGTCAGGTAACACCAGTACTTCCTACAGTGTCGGTTAGCACTTCCTACAGTGTCAGGTAACACCAGTACTTCCTACAGTGCTGGATAGCATTTTCAGCAGTGTCAGGTAACACCTGCAGTGCCCACAGTGTAAGGTAGCACTTCCTGCAGTGTCATAGCACCTCCCACAGTGTCTGGTAGCACTTTCTATAGTGACGGGTAGCACTTCCTGCAGTGTTGGGTAGCACTTCCTGCAGTGTTGGGTAGCACTTCCTTCAGTGTTGGGTAGCACTTCCTACAGAGTCAGGTAGCACTTCCTACAGAGTCGGGTAGCACTTCCTACAGTGTCGGTAGCACTTCCTACAGTGTCAGGTAGCACTTCCTACAGTGTTGGGTAAAACTTCCTGCAGTGCCAGGTAGCACTTCCTACAGTGTCTGGTAGCACTTCCTACAGTGTCAAGTAGCACTTCCTACAGTGTCAGGTAGCACTTCCCACATTGTTGGGTAGCACTTCCTGTAGTGTCAGGTAGCAATTCCAACAGTATCGGGTAGCACGTCCTGCAGTGTCAGGTAGCACTTCCTGCAGTGTTGGGTAGCACTTCCTACAGTGTAAGGTAGCACTTCCTCCAGTGTAAGGTAGCACTTTCTGCAGTTTCAGGTAGCACTTCCCACAGTGTCGGGTAGCACTTCCTATAGTGTTGGGTAGCACTTCCTGCAGTGTCGGGTAGTATTTCGTACAGTGTCGGGTAGCATTTCCTACAGTGTCGGGTAGCACTTCCTACAGTGTCAGGTAGCACTTCCCACAGTGTCAAGTAGCACTTCCTACAGTGTTGGATAGCACTTCTTACAGTGTCGGATAGCACTTCCTACAGTGTCGGATAGCAGTTTCTACAGTGTCAGGTAACGTCTGCAGTTCCCACAGTGTCGGGTAGCACTTCCTGCAGTGTCACGTAATTCTAGTAATTCAGTGTCAGGTAGGGCTTTGTGCAGTGTCCGGTAATATTGGTACATTCTGCAGTGTCAGGTTGCCCTTCCTGCAGTACCTACAGTGTGAGGTAGCTCCTCTGTGGTGTCAGGTAACACCAGTACTTCCTACAGTGTCGGTTAGCACTTCCTACAGTGTCAGGTAACACCAGTACTTCCTACAGTGCTGGATAGCACTTTCTGCAGTGTCAGGTAACACCTGCAGTGCCCACAGTGTAAGGTAGCACTTCCTGCAGTGTCATAGCACTTCCCACAGTGTCGGGTAGCACTTTCTATAGTGTCGGGTAGCACTTCCTGCAGTGTCGGTTAGCATTTCCTACAGTGTCGGGTAGCACTTCCTACAGTGTCAGGTAGCACTTCCCACAGTGTCAAGTAGAACTTCCTACAGTGTCGGGTAGCACTTCCTACAGTGTCGGGTAGCACTTCCTACAGTGTCAGGTAACACCTGCAGTTCCTACAGTGTGGGGTAGCACTTCCTGCAGTCTCACGTAATACTAGAAATTCCTGCCGTGTCAGGTAGGGCTTTGCGCAGTGCCCGGTAATATCTGTACATTCTGCAGTGTCAGGTAACACCAGTACTTCCTACATTGTCGGGTAGCACTTTCTGAAGTGTCAGGAAACACCTACAGTGCCTACAGTGCAAGGCAGCACTTGCTGCAGTGTCGTAGTACTTCCTACAGTGTCGGGTAGCACTTCCTACAGTGTTGGGTAGCACTTCCTACAGTGTCGGGTAGCACATCCTATAGTGTCAAGCAGCACTTTCTACAGTGTCAGGTAGCACGTCCCACAGTGTCGGGTAGCACTTCCTGTAGTGTCAGGTAGCAATTCCTACAGTATCGGGTAGCACTTCCTGCAGTGTCAGGTAGCACGTCCTGCAGTGTCGGGTAGCACTTCCTACAGTGTAAGGTAACACTTCCTCCAGTGTAAGGTAGCACTTCCTACAGTTTCAGATAGCACTTCCCACAGTGTCGGGTAGCACTTCCTATAGTGTCGGGTAGCACTTCCTATAGTGTCGGGTAGCACTTCCTGCAGTGTCGGGTAGCATTTCCTACAGTGTTGGGTAGCACTTCCTACAGTGTCAGGTAGCACTTCCCACAGTGTCAAGTAGCACTTCCTACAGTGTTGGATAGCACTTCCTACAGTGTCGGATAGCACTTCCTACAGTGTCTGATAGCAGTTCCTACAGTATCAGGTAATGTCTGCAGTTCCCACAGTGTCGGGTAGCACTTCCTGCAGTGTCACGTAATTCTAGTAATTCAGTGTCAGGTAGGGCTTTGTGCAGTGTCAGGTAATATTGGTACATTCTGCAGTGTCAGGTTGCCCTTCCTGCAGTACCTACAGTGTCAGGTAGCTCCTGTACAGTGTCAGGTAACACCAGTACTTCCTACAGTGTCGGTTAGCACTTCCTACAGTGTCAGGTAACACCAGTACTTCCTACAGTGCTGGATAGCATTTTCAGCAGTGTCAGGTAACACCTGCAGTGCCCACAGTGTAAGGTAGCACTTCCTGCAGTGTCATAGCACCTCCCACAGTGTCTGGTAGCACTTTCTATAGTGACGGGTAGCACTTCCTGCAGTGTTGGGTAGCACTTCCTTCAGTGTTGGGTAGCACTTCCTACAGAGTCAGGTAGCACTTCCTACAGAGTCGGGTAGCACTTCCTACAGTGTCTGTAGCACTTCCTACAGTGTCAGGTAGCACTTCCTACAGTGTCGGGTAAAACTTCCTGCAGTGCCAGGTAGCACTTCCTACAGTGTCTGGTAGCACTTCCTACAGTGTCAAGTAGCACTTCCTACAGTGTCAGGTAGCACTTCCCACATTGTTGGGTAGCACTTCCTGTAGTGTCAGGTAGCAATTCCAACAGTATCGGGTAGCACGTCCTGCAGTGTCAGGTAGCACTTCCTGCAGTGTTGGGTAGCACTTCCTACAGTGTAAGGTAGCACTTCCTCCAGTGTAAGGTAGCACTTTCTGCAGTTTCAGGTAGCACTTCCCACAGTGTCGGGTAGCACTTCCTATAGTGTTGGGTAGCACTTCCTGCAGTGTCGGGTAGTATTTCGTACAGTGTCGGGTAGCATTTCCTACAGTGTCGGGTAGCACTTCCTACAGTGTCAGGTAGCACTTCCCACAGTGTCAAGTAGCACTTCCTACAGTGTTGGATAGCACTTCCTACAGTGTCGGATAGCACTTCCTACAGTGTCGGATAGCAGTTTCTACAGTGTCAGGTAACGTCTGCAGTTCCCACAGTGTCGGGTAGCACTTCCTGCAGTGTCACGTAATTCTAGTAATTCAGTGTCAGGTAGGGCTTTGTGCAGTGTCCGGTAATATTGGTACATTCTGCAGTGTCAGGTTGCCCTTCCTGCAGTACCTACAGTGTGAGGTAGCTCCTCTGTGGTGTCAGGTAACACCAGTACTTCCTACAGTGTCGGTTAGCACTTCCCACAGTGTCAGGTAACACCAGTACTTCCTACAGTGCTGGATAGCACTTTCTGCAGTGTCAGGTAACACCTGCAGTGCCCACAGTGTAAGGTAGCACTTCCTGCAGTGTCATAGCACTTCCCACAGTGTCGGGTAGCACTTTCTATAGTGTCGGGTAGCACTTCCTGCAGTGTCGGTTAGCATTTCCTACAGTGTCGGGTAGCACTTCCTACAGTGTCAGGTAGCACTTCCCACAGTGTCAAGTAGAACTTCCTACAGTGTCGGGTAGCACTTCCTACAGTGTCGGGTAGCACTTCCTACAGTGTCAGGTAACACCTGCAGTTCCTACAGTGTGGGGTAGCACTTCCTGCAGTCTCACGTAATACTAGAAATTCCTGCCATGTCAGGTAGGGCTTTGCGCAGTGCCCGGTAATATCTGTACATTCTGCAGTGTCAGGTAACACCAGTACTTCCTACATTGTCGGGTAGCACTTTCTGAAGTGTCAGGAAACACCTACAGTGCCTACAGTGCAAGGCAGCACTTGCTGCAGTGTCGTAGTACTTCCTACAGTGTCGGGTAGCACTTCCTACAGTGTTGGGTAGCACTTCCTACAGTGTCGGGTAGCACATCCTATAGTGTCATGCAGCACTTTCTACAGTGTCAGGTAGCACGTCCCACAGTGTCGGGTAGCACTTCCTGTAGTGTCAGGTAGCACTTCCTGCAGTGTCAGGTAGCACGTCCTGCAGTGTCGGGTAGCACTTCCTACAGTGTAAGGTAACACTTCCTCCAGTGTAAGGTAGCACTTCCTACAGTTTCAGATAGCACTTCCCACAGTGTCGGGTAGCACTTCCTATAGTGTCGGGTAGCACTTCCTATAGTGTCGGGTAGCACTTCCTGCAGTGTCGGGTAGCATTTCCTACAGTGTTGGGTAGCACTTCCTACAGTGTCAGGTAGCACTTCCCACAGTGTCAAGTAGCACTTCCTACAGTGTTGGATAGCACTTCCTACAGTGTCGGATAGCACTTCCAACAGTGTCTGATAGCAGTTCCTACAGTATCAGGTAATGTCTGCAGTTCCCACAGTGTCGGGTAGCACTTCCTGCAGTGTCACGTAATTCTAGTAATTCAGTGTCAGGTAGGGCTTTGTGCAGTGTCCGGTAATATTGGTACATTCTGCAGTGTCAGGTTGCCCTTCCTGCAGTACCTACAGTGTCAGGTAGCTCCTATGCAGTGTCAGGTAACACCAGTACTTCCTACAGTGTCGGTTAGCACTTCCTACAGTGTCAGGTAACACCAGTACTTCCTACAGTGCTGGATAGCATTTTCAGCAGTGTCAGGTAACACCTGCAGTGCCCACAGTGTAAGGTAGCACTTCCTGCAGTGTCATAGCACCTCCCACAGTGTCTGGTAGCACTTTCTATAGTGACGGGTAGCACTTCCTGCAGTGTTGGGTAGCACTTCCTTCAGTGTTGGGTAGCACTTCCTACAGAGTCAGGTAGCACTTCCTACAGAGTCGGGTAGCACTTCCTACAGTGTCGGTAGCACTTCCTACAGTGTCAGGTAGCACTTCCTACAGTGTCGGGTAAAACTTCCTGCAGTGCGAGGTAGCACTTCCTACAGTGTCTGGTAGCACTTCCTACAGTGTCAAGTAGCACTTCCTACAGTGTCAGGTAGCACTTCCCACATTGTTGGGTAGCACTTCCTGTAGTGTCAGGTAGCAATTCCAACAGTATCGGGTAGCACGTCCTGCAGTGTCAGGTAGCACTTCCTGCAGTGTTGGGTAGCACTTCCTACAGTGTAAGGTAGCACTTCCTCCAGTGTAAGGTAGCACTTTCTGCAGTTTCAGGTAGCACTTCCCACAGTGTCGGGTAGCACTTCCTATAGTGTTGGGTAGCACTTCCTGCAGTGTCGGGTAGTATTTCGTACAGTGTCGGGTAGCATTTCGTACAGTGTCGGGTAGCACTTCCTACAGTGTCAGGTAGCACTTCCCACAGTGTCAAGTAGCACTACCTACAGTGTTGGATAGCACTTCCTACAGTGTCGGATAGCACTTCCTACAGTGTCGGATAGCAGTTTCTACAGTGTCAGGTAACGTCTGCAGTTCCCACAGTGTCGGGTAGCACTTCCTGCAGTGTCACGTAATTCTAGTAATTCAGTGTCAGGTAGGGCTTTGTGCAGTGTCCGGTAATATCGGTACATTCTGCAGTGTCAGGTTGCCCTTCCTGCAGTACCTACAGTGTGACGTAGCTCCTCTGTGGTGTCAGGTAACACCAGTACTTCCTACAGTGTCGGTTAGCACTTCCTACAGTGTCAGGTAACACCAGTACTTCCTACAGTGCTGGATAGCACTTTCTGCAGTGTCAGGTAACACCTGCAGTGCCCACAGTGTAAGGTAGCACTTCCTGCAGTGTCATAGCACTTCCCACAGTGTCGGGTAGCACTTTCTATAGTGTCGGGTAGCACTTCCTGCATTGTCGGGTAGCACTTCCTACAGTGTCGGGTAGCACTTCCTACAGTGTCGGGTAGCATTTCCTACAGTGTTGGGTAGCACTTCCTACAGTGTCAGGTAGCACTTCCCACAGTGTCAAGTAGCACTTACTACAGTGTTGGATACCACTTCCTACAGTGTCGGATAGCACTTCCTACAGTGTCTGATAGCAGTTCCTACAGTATCAGGTAACGTCTGCAGTTCCCACAGTGTCGGGTAGCACTTCCTGCAGTGTCACGTAATTCTAGTAATTCAGTGTCAGGTAGGGCTTTGTGCAGTGTCCGGTAATATTGGTACATTCTGCAGTGTCAGGTTGCCCTTCCTGCAGTACCTACAGTGTCAGGTAGCTCCTATGCAGTGTCAGGTAACACCAGTACTTCCTACAGTGTCGGTTAGCACTTCCTACAGTGTCAGGTAACACCAGTACTTCCTACAGTGCTGGATAGCATTTTCAGCAGTGTCAGGTAACACCTGCAGTGCCCACAGTGTAAGGTAGCACTTCCTGCAGTGTCATAGCACCTCCCACAGTGTCTGGTAGCACTTTCTCTAGTGACGGGTAGCACTTCCTATAGTGTTGGGTAGCACTTCCTGCAGTGTCGGGTAGTATTTCGTACAGTGTCGGGTAGCATTTCGTACAGTGTCGGGTAGCACTTCCTACAGTGTCAGGTAGCACTTCCCACAGTGTCAAGTAGCACTACCTACAGTGTTGGATAGCACTTCCTACAGTGTCGGATAGCACTTCCTACAGTGTCGGATAGCAGTTTCTACAGTGTCAGGTAACGTCTGCAGTTCCCACAGTGTCGGGTAGCACTTCCTGCAGTGTCACGTAATTCTAGTAATTCAGTGTCAGGTAGGGCTTTGTGCAGTGTCCGGTAATATCGGTACATTCTGCAGTGTCAGGTTGCCCTTCCTGCAGTACCTACAGTGTGAGGTAGCTCCTCTGTGGTGTCAGGTAACACCAGTACTTCCTACAGTGTCGGTTAGCACTTCCTACAGTGTCAGGTAACACCAGTACTTCCTACAGTGCTGGATAGCACTTTCTGCAGTGTCAGGTAACACCTGCAGTGCCCACAGTGTAAGGTAGCACTTCCTGCAGTGTCATAGCACTTCCCACAGTGTCGGGTAGCACTTTCTATAGTGTCGGGTAGCACTTCCTGCATTGTCGGGTAGCACTTCCTACAGTGTCGGGTAGCACTTCCTACAGTGTCGGGTAGCATTTCCTACAGTGTTGGGTAGCACTTCCTACAGTGTCAGGTAGCACTTCCCACAGTGTCAAGTAGCACTTACTACAGTGTTGGATACCACTTCCTACAGTGTCGGATAGCACTTCCTACAGTGTCTGATAGCAGTTCCTACAGTATCAGGTAACGTCTGCAGTTCCCACAGTGTCGGGTAGCACTTCCTGCAGTGTCACGTAATTCTAGTAATTCAGTGTCAGGTAGGGCTTTGTGCAGTGTCCGGTAATATTGGTACATTCTGCAGTGTCAGGTTGCCCTTCCTGCAGTACCTACAGTGTCAGGTAGCTCCTATGCAGTGTCAGGTAACACCAGTACTTCCTACAGTGTCGGTTAGCACTTCCTACAGTGTCAGGTAACACCAGTACTTCCTACAGTGCTGGATAGCATTTTCAGCAGTGTCAGGTAACACCTGCAGTGCCCACAGTGTAAGGTAGCACTTCCTGCAGTGTCATAGCACCTCCCACAGTGTCTGGTAGCACTTTCTCTAGTGACGGGTAGCACTTCCTGCAGTGTTGGGTAGCACTTCCTTCAGTGTTGGGTAGCACTTCCTACAGAGTCAGGTAGCACTTCCTACAGAGTCGGGTAGCACTTACTACAGTGTCGGTAGCACTTCCTACAGTGTCAGGTAGCACTTCCTACAGTGTCGGGTAAAACTTCCTGCAGTGCCAGGTAGCACTTCCTACAGTATCTGGTAGCACTTCCTACAGTGTCAAGTAGCACTTCCTACAGTGTCAGGTAGCACTTCCCACAATGTTGGGTAGCACTTCCTGTAGTGTCAGGTAGCAATTCCAACAGTATCGGGTAGCACGTCCTGCAGTGTCAGGTAGCACTTCCTGCAGTGTTGGGTAGCACTTCCTACAGTGTAAGGTAGCACTTCCTCGAGTGTAAGGTAGCACTTTCTGCAGTTTCAGGTAGCACTTCCCACAGTGTCGGGTAGCATTTCCTACAGTGTCGGGTAGCACTTCCTACAGTGTCAGGTAGCACTTCCCACAGTGTCAAGTAGCACTTCCTACAGTGTTGGATAGCACTTCCTACAGTGTCGGATAGCACTTCCTACAGTGTCGGATAGCAGTTTCTACAGTGTCAGGTAACGTCTGCAGTTCCCACAGTGTCGGGTAGCACTTCCTGCAGTGTCACGTAATTCTAGTAATTCAGTGTCAGGTAGGGCTTTGTGCAGTGTCCGGTAATATTGGTACATTCTGCAGTGTCAGGTTGCCCTTCCTGCAGTACCTACAGTGTGAGGTAGCTCCTCTGTGGTGTCAGGTAACACCAGTACTTCCTACAGTGTCGGTTAGCACTTCCTACAGTGTCAGGTAACACCAGTACTTCCTACAGTGCTGGATAGCACTTTCTGCAGTGTCAGGTAACACCTGCAGTGCCCACAGTGTAAGGTAGCACTTCCTGCAGTGTCATAGCACTTCCCACAGTGTCGGGTAGCACTTTCTATAGTGTCGGGTAGCACTTCCTGCAGTGTCGGTTAGCATTTCCTACAGTGTCGGGTAGCACTTCCTACAGTGTCAGGTAGCACTTCCCACAGTGTCAAGTAGAACTTCCTACAGTGTCGGGTAGCACTTCCTACAGTGTCGGGTAGCACTTCCTACAGTGTCAGGTAACACCTGCAGTTCCTACAGTGTGGGGTAGCACTTCCTGCAGTCTCACGTAATACTAGAAATTCCTGCCGTGTCAGGTAGGGCTTTGCGCAGTGCCCGGTAATATCTGTACATTCTGCAGTGTCAGGTAACACCAGTACTTCCTACATTGTCGGGTAGCACTTTCTGAAGTGTCAGGAAACACCTACAGTGCCTACAGTGCAAGGCAGCACTTGCTGCAGTGTCGTAGTACTTCCTACAGTGTCGGGTAGCACTTCCTACAGTGTTGGGTAGCACTTCCTACAGTGTCGGGTAGCACATCCTATAGTGTCAAGCAGCACTTTCTACAGTGTCAGGTAGCACGTCCCACAGTGTCGGGTAGCACTTCCTGTAGTGTCAGGTAGCAATTCCTACAGTATCGGGTAGCACTTCCTGCAGTGTCAGGTAGCACGTCCTGCAGTGTCGGGTAGCACTTCCTACAGTGTAAGGTAACACTTCCTCCAGTGTAAGGTAGCACTTCCTACAGTTTCAGATAGCACTTCCCACAGTGTCGGGTAGCACTTCCTATAGTGTCGGGTAGCACTTCCTATAGTGTCGGGTAGCACTTCCTGCAGTGTCGGGTAGCATTTCCTACAGTGTTGGGTAGCACTTCCTACAGTGTCAGGTAGCACTTCCCACAGTGTCAAGTAGCACTTCCTACAGTGTTGGATAGCACTTCCTACAGTGTCAGATAGCACTTCCTACAGTGTCTGATAGCAGTTCCTACAGTATCAGGTAATGTCTGCAGTTCCCACAGTGTCGGGTAGCACTTCCTGCAGTGTCACGTAATTCTAGTAATTCAGTGTCAGGTAGGGCTTTGTGCAGTGTCCGGTAATATTGGTACATTCTGCAGTGTCAGGTTGCCCTTCCTGCAGTACCTACAGTGTCAGGTAGCTCCTATGCAGTGTCAGGTAACACCAGTACTTCCTACAGTGTCGGTTAGCACTTCCTACAGTGTCAGGTAACACCAGTACTTCCTACAGTGCTGGATAGCATTTTCAGCAGTGTCAGGTAACACCTGCAGTGCCCACAGTGTAAGGTAGCACTTCCTGCAGTGTCATAGCACCTCCCACAGTGTCTGGTAGCACTTTCTATAGTGACGGGTAGCACTTCCTGCAGTGTTGGGTAGCACTTCCTTCAGTGTTGGGTAGCACTTCCTACAGAGTCAGGTAGCACTTCCTACAGAGTCGGGTAGCACTTCCTACAGTGTCAGTAGCACTTCCTACAGTGTCAGGTAGCACTTCCTACAGTGTCGGGTAAAACTTCCTGCAGTGCCAGGTAGCACTTCCTACAGTGTCTGGTAGCACTTCCTACAGTGTCAAGTAGAACTTCCTACAGTGTCAGGTAGCACTTCCCACATTGTTGGGTAGCACTTCCTGTAGTGTCAGGTAGCAATTCCAACAGTATCGGGTAGCACGTCCTGCAGTGTCAGGTAGCACTTCCTGCAGTGTTGGGTAGCACTTCCTACAGTGTAAGGTAGCACTTCCTCCAGTGTAAGGTAGCACTTTCTGCAGTTTCAGGTAGAACTTCCCACAGTGTCGGGTAGCACTTCCTATAGTGTTGGGTAGCACTTCCTGCAGTGTCGGGTAGTATTTCGTACAGTGTCGGGTAGCATTTCGTACAGTGTCGGGTAGCACTTCCTACAGTGTCAGGTAGCACTTCCCACAGTGTCAAGTAGCACTTCCTACAGTGTTGGATAGCACTTCCTACAGTGTCGGATAGCACTTCCTACAGTGTCGGATAGCAGTTTCTACAGTGTCAGGTAACGTCTGCAGTTCCCACAGTGTCGGGTAGCACTTCCTGCAGTATCACGTAATTCTAGTAATTCAGTGTCAGGTAGGGCTTTGTGCAGTGTCCGGTAATATCGGTACATTCTGCAGTGTCAGGTTGCCCTTCCTGCAGTACCTACAGTGTGAGGTAGCTCCTCTGTGGTGTCAGGTAACACCAGTACTTCCTACAGTGTCGGTTAGCACTTCCTACAGTGTCAGGTAACACCAGTACTTCCTACAGTGCTGGATAGCACTTTCTGCAGTGTCAGGTAACACCTGCAGTGCCCACAGTGTAAGGTAGCACTTCCTGCAGTGTCATAGCATTTCCCACAGTGTCGGGTAGCACTTTCTATAGTGTCGGGTAGCACTTCCTACAGTGTCGGGTAGCACTTCCTACAGTGTCGGGTAGCACTTCCTACAGTGTCGGGTAGCACTTCCTACAGTGTCGGTAGCACTTCCTACAGTGTCAGGTAGCACTTCCTACAGTGTCGGGTAAAACTTCCTGCAGTGTCAGGTAGCACTTCCTACAGTGTCGGGTAGCACTTTCTACAGTGTCAAGTAGCGCTTCCTACAGTGTCAGGTAGCACTTCCCGCAGTGTTGGGTAGCACTTCATACAGTGTCAGGTAGCACTACCTACAGTGTCGGGTAGCTCTTCCTGCAGTGTCTGGTAGCACTTTCTGCAGTGTCAGGTAGAACCTTTGTGGTGTCATGTAGCACCAGTACTTGCAGTGTTGGTTAACAAGTGCACTTACAGTTTCTCCATCTCTGAGTCCATGCTGGTGTCTGTCAACAGCTCTGCTTTGTCTGGCAGGGCACCTGCAGATACCAAAGGTAGAGAGGTTATCACAGGAGAGGAAAGCACACTGCTGTCCAGAGAGAGGGGGCATTTAACACAAGAGAGGAAAGCACACTGCTGTCCAGAGAGAGGGTGGCATTTAACACAGGAGAGGAAAGCACACTGCTGTCGGAGGGAGGGGGGGCATTTATCACAGGAGAGGAAAGCACACTGCTGTCGGAGGGAGGGGGGGCATTTAACACAGGAGAGGAAAGGACACTGCTGTCCAGAGAGAGGGGGCATTTAACACAGGAGAGGGAAGCACACTGCTGTCCAGAGAGAGGGGGCATTTAACACAGGAGAGGAAAGCACACTGCTGCCCAGAGAGAGGGGGGTATTTAACACAAGAGAGGAAAGCACACTGCTGTCCAGAGAGAGGGGGGCATTTAACACAGGAGAGGAAAGCACACTGCTGTCCAGAGAGAGGGGGCATTTAACACAAGAGAGGAAAGCACACTGCTGTCCAGAGAGAGGGGGGCATTTAACACAGGAGAGGAAAGCACACTGCTGACCAGAGAGAGGGGGGCATTTAACACAAAAGAGGAAAGCGCACTGCTGTCCAGAGAGAGGGGGGCATTTAACACAGGAGAGGAAAGCACACTGCTGTCCAGAGAGAGGGGGCATTTAACACAAGAGAGGAAAGCGCACTGCTGTCCAGAGAGAGGGGGCATTTAACACAGAAGAGGAAAGCACACTGCTGTCCAGAGAGAGGGGGCATTTAACACAAGAGAGGAAAGCGCACTGCTGTCCAGAGAGAGGGGGGCATTTATCACAGGAGAGGAAAGCACACTGCTGTCCAGAGAGAGGGGGCTTAACACAGGAGAGGAAAGCACACTGCTGTCCAAAGAGAGGGGGCATTTATCACAGGAGAGGAAAGCACACTGCTGTCCAGAGAGAGGGGGCATTTAACACAGGAGAGGAAAGCACACTGCTGTCCAGAGAGAGGGGGCATTTAACACAAAAGAGGAAAGCGCACTGCTGTCCAGAGAGAGGGGGCATTTAACACAAGAGAGGAAAGCGCACTGCTGTCCAGAGAGAGGGGGGCATTTATCACAGGAGAGGAAAGCACACTGCTGTCCAGAGAGAGGGGGCTTAACACAGGAGAGGAAAGCACACTGCTGTCCAAAGAGAGGGGGCATTTATCACAGGAGAGGAAAGCACACTGCTGTCCAGAGAGAGGGGGGCATTTAACACAGGAGAGGAAAGCACACTGCTGCCCAGAGAGAGGGGGGCATTTAACACAGGAGAGGAAAGCACACTGCTGTCCAGAGAGAGGGGGCATTTAACGCAGGAGAGGAAAGCACACTGCTGTCCAGAGAGAGGGGGGCATTTAACGCAGGAGAGGAAAGCACACTGCTGTCCAGAGAGAGGGAGGGCATTTAACACAGAAGAGGAAAGCACACTGCTGTCCAAAGAGAGGGGGGCATTTATCACAGGAGAGGAAAGCACACTGCTGTCCAGAGAGAGGGGGCATTTATCACAGGAGAGGAAAGCACACTGCTGTCCAGAGAGAGGGGGCATTTAACACAGGGGAGGAAAGCACACTGCTGTCCAGAGAGAGAGGGGCATTTAACGCAGGAGAGGAAAGCACACTGCTGTCCAGAGAGAGGGGGGCATTTAACACAGGGGAGGAAAGCACACTGCTGTCCAGAGAGAGGGCATTTAACACAGGGGAGGAAAGCACACTGCTGTCCGGAGAGAGGGGGCATTTAAGACAAGAGAGGAAAGCACACTGCTGTCCGGAGAGAGGGGGGGCATTTAACACAGGGGAGGAAAGCACACTGCTGTCCAGAGAGGGGGTATTTAACACAGGAGAGGAAAGCACATTGCTGCCCAGAGAGAGGGGGCATTTAAGACAAGAGAGGAAAGCACACTGCTGTCCGGAGAGAGGGGGCATTTAACACAGGAGAGGGAAGCACACTGCTGTCCGGAGAGAGGGGGCATTTAACACAAGAGAGGAAAGCACACTGCTGTCCAGAGAGAGAGGGGCATTTAACACAAGAGAGGAAAGCACACTGCTGTCCAGAGAGAGAGGGGCATTTAACACAAGAGAGGAAAGCACACTGCTGTCCAGAGAGAGAGGGGCATTTAACAAAGGAGAGGAAAGCACACTGCTGTCCAGAGAGAGGGGGCATTTAACACAGGAGAGGAAAGCACACTGCTGTCCAGAGAGAGGGGGCATTTAACACAGGAGAGGAAAGCACACTGCTGTCCAGAGAGAGGGGGCATTTAACACAGGAGAGGAAAGCACACTGCTGTCCAGAGAGAGGGGGGGGCATTTAACACAGGGGAGGAAAGCACACTGCTGCCCAGAGAGAGGGGGCATTTAACACAAGAGAGGAAAGCGCACTGCTGTCCAGAGAGAGGGGGCATTTAACACAAGAGAGGAAAGCACACTGGTGTCCAGAGAGAGGGGGCATTTAACACAGGAGAGGAAAGCACACTGCTGTCCAGAGAGAGGGGGCATTTAACACAGGAGAGGAAAGCACACTGCTGTCCAGAGAGAGGGGGCATTTAACACAAGAGAGGAAAGCACACTGGTGTCCAGAGAGAGGGGGCATTTAACACAGGAGAGGAAAGCACACTGCTGTCCAGAGAGAGGGGGCATTTAACACAGGAGAGGAAAGCACACCGCTGTCCAGAGAGAGGGGGCATTTAACACAGGAGAGGAAAGCACACTGCTGTCCAGAGAGAGGGGGCATTTAACACAGGAGAGGAAAGCACACTGCTGTCCAGAGAGAGGGGGGGCATTTAACACAGGGGAGGAAAGCACACTGCTGTCCAGAGAGAGGGGGCATTTAACACAAGAGAGGAAAGCACACTGCTGTCCAGAGAGAGGGGGCATTTAACACAAGAGAGGAAAGCACACTGGTGTCCAGAGAGAGGGGGCATTTAACACAGGAGAGGAAAGCACACTGCTGTCCAGAGAGAGGGGGCATTTAACACAAGAGAGGAAAGCACACTGGTGTCCAGAGAGGGGGGGCATTTAACACAGGGGAGGAAAGCGCACTGCGGTCCAGAGAGAGGGGGGCATTTAACACAAGTGAGGAAAGCACACTGCTGTCCAGAGAGAGGGGGCATTTAACACAAGAGAGGAAAGCACACTGGTGTCCAGAGAGAGGGGGCATTTAACACAGGAGAGGAAAGCACACTGCTGTCCAGAGAGAGGGGGCATTTAACACAGGAGAGGAAAGCACACCGCTGTCCAGAGAGAGGGGGCATTTAACACAGGAGAGGAAAGCACACTGCTGTCCAGAGAGAGGGGGCATTTAACACAGGAGAGGAAAGCACACTGCTGTCCAGAGAGAGGGGGCATTTAACACAAGAGAGGAAAGCACACTGCTGTCCAGAGAGAGGGGGCATTTAACACAAGAGAGGAAAGCACACTGGTGTCCAGAGAGAGGGGGCATTTAACACAGGAGAGGAAAGCACACTGCTGTCCAGAGAGAGGGGGCATTTAACACAGGAGAGGAAAGCACACCGCTGTCCAGAGAGAGGGGGCATTTAACACAGGAGAGGAAAGCACACTGCTGTCCAGAGAGAGGGGGGCATTTAACACAAAAGAGGAAAGCACACTGCTGTCCAGAGAGAGGGGGGGCATTTAACACAGGGGAGGAAAGCACACTGCTGTCCAGAGAGAGGGGGCATTTAACACAAGAGAGGAAAGCACACTGCTGTCCAGAGAGAGAGGGGCATTTAACACAAGAGAGGAAAGCACACTGCTGTCCAGAGAGAGGAGGGCATTTAACACAGAAGAGGAAAGCACACTGCTGTCCAGAGAGAGGGGGCTTAACACAGGAGAGGAAAGCACACTGCTGTCCAGAGAGAGGGAGGGCATTTAACACAAGAGAGGAAAGCACACTGCTGTCCAGAGAGAGGGGGCATTTAACACAAGAGAGGAAAGCACACTGCTGTCCAGAGAGAGAGGGGCATTTAACACAAGAGAGGAAAGCACACTGCTGTCCAGAGAGAGGGGGCATTTAACACAAGAGAGGAAAGCACACTGCTGTCCAGAGAGAGGGGGCTTAACACAGGAGAGGAAAGCACACTGCTGTCCAGAGAGAGAGGGGCATTTAACACAAGAGAGGAAAGCACACTGCTGTCCAGAGAGAGGGGGCATTTAACACAAGAGAGGAAAGCACACTGCTGTCCAGAGAGAGGGGGCTTAACACAGGAGAGGAAAGCACACTGCTGTCCAGAGAGAGGGAGGGCATTTAACACAAGAGAGGAAAGCACACTGCTGTCCAGAGAGAGGGGGCATTTAACACAAGAGAGGAAAGCACACTGCTGTCCAGAGAGAGAGGGGCATTTAACACAAGAGAGGAAAGCACACTGCTGTCCAGAGAGAGAGGGGCATTTAACACAAGAGAGGAAAGCACACTGCTGTCCAGAGAGAGGGGGCATTTAACACAAGAGAGGAAAGCACACTGCTGTCCAGAGAGAGGGGGCTTAACACAGGAGAGGAAAGCACACTGCTGTCCAGAGAGAGGGGGCATTTAACACAAGAGAGGAAAGCACACTGCTGTCCAGAGAGAGGGGGCATTTAACACAAGAGAGGAAAGCGCACTGCTGTCCAGAGAGAGGGGGCATTTAACACAGGAGAGGAAAGCGCACTGCTGTCCAGAGAGAGGGGGCATTTAACACAGGAGAGGAAAGCACACTGCTGTCCAGAGAGAGGGGGCATTTAACACAAGAGAGGAAAGCACACTGCTGCCCAGAGAGAGGGGGGCATTTAACACAGGAGAGGAAAGCACACTGCTGTCCAGAGAGAGGGGGCATTTAACACAGGAGAGGAAAGCACACTGCTGTCCAGAGAGAGGGGGCATTTAACACAGGAGAGGAAAGCACACTGCTGTCCAGAGAGAGGGGGCATTTAACACAAGAGAGGAAAGCACACTGCTGTCCAGAGAGAGGGGGCATTTAACACAGGAGAGGAAAGCACACTGCTGCCCAGAGAGAGGGGGCATTTAACACAGGAGAGGAAAGCACACTGCTGTCCAGAGAGAGGGGCATTAAACACAGGCGAGGAAAGCACACTGCTGTCGGAGGGAGGGGGGCTTTTAACACAAGTGAGGAAAGCACACTGCTGCCCAGAGAGAGGGAAGGGAGGGCATTTAACACAGGAGAGGAGATAGGGGGTAAGAGGAGTGTAACACACATTGGCCGATGGGCCTAGCGATCACAGCAGGTGCAGTGACACCGGGACCCATGGGTGTCAGGTACTCTTTGCCCCCCTGTTGTGGCTGCACTTCACCATCTAGGCTGGGCATGTGCACCCATGTTCCAAGCTTGTTTTGTGTCTCCTGCCACCCTTGCTAGGTGCTACAGCACAGGAGGTGGGCACACTGTCCCCCAGGATCGAGAACATGGAGAGGCGGGACCAGGGATATACCACACTCACACTCACACTCACACTTTACTGTCCCACAGCTCTCAGTGCACTCTTTAGATTGTTGCTGATTCAGCAAAAGTGCCAGTAATGAAGAGGAATATATTTGAGAACACAAATACCCGGCAACTAGCCATACAGTTTCAGGTTCTATGTGCATCTGTCTTATTTTAGTGCTTTAAAAGGGCAGGTACTGTCCGGTACTGTGTACCTGCACTTCTCGAATTGGAAAGCGAGAGGACCTGCACTTTTCAGCACTGCTGAATGGCAGAGTACCGACATAGAGCCCGCATACCTAGAGTACAGATGCGCTCTATATAGTGAGTACCTGCACTTCTCATCTCTGCTGCCATACATGTGCTAATGTTGATAAATACAATACCGATATACACCATAATATATGTACGTATAATAACAAACTCACATTTCCATTGTTGAATTCACCCAATGTGACCTCCCCCTCAACCCCCAGTCAGACGTGGGTGGTCAGGCCGGCTCCGAGACCCCGGCCTGAAGCAACTGACGGACAGATCACAGGTGGGGAAACACGTACGTAACCCTTAAACAAACGCGTGAACAGGAAAACCCAGCTCGATCCCACAGATAGGCAGCGACCCCACAATGGTCTCAGGAGATTGGCCCCCAAAAAACACGTTTAGCTGGAGGGATAAAGTCAGATGCCACACTAAGTTAGGAACACTCAGCCAATCGGAACACAGCATGCACACTACACGCAGTCATCACGCGCTTCCCATGACGGACATCTGGACATGTACCCCCTAGCTTCGCATGGGGTCAATGCAGGGTCAAGAGCCACCTGTGTTTCTATCAACTGACCAGATTTATGACTCTGAGACTAGGCCCAGATTCCTGTTCTAAAAAGAATGTTGTGAAATGTATACAATTAGGGCCAGAAGTTGAACCAATGTACTTTGAGACTGTCTTCAGACATGACTCTGTTGCCTGCTGTACCGGTCGCTGCATTTAATTCAACCAACTGTCCCTGGTTTACTTCTTGCCATTCATTTTTTTAAGGTAAAATCATATTCGAGCAACATTTTGGTGAACCAGAATGGAGAGATTGGTTCTTAGGGCCGCACTGCACCTAAAGGAACAGGACCCCACATACAGATTCTCTGGAGAGCAGATACTGCAATTGATTAGAAGTTCTGCTGAAGCCGCCGGCTGGAGGTTCATCCTGAAGCCGCCCTTAGTGGGTAAGAGACTACATCTGATACTTAGTCCCAGCATTTGGGGTATGAAAAGCTAGGCCGGAGAGCATCCTTCTTGGATAGTCAGCATGCTAGGAAAGGTGAGAGTTGCATTAGTTGCTTGGACCGCTGGGCGTAACACAGAGGGGACGCTTGTCTCTGGGTGGGATACAGAACCGCTTGGACCGCTGGGAGTGACACAGAGGGGACGCTTGTCTCTGGGTGTGATACAGACCGATTGGACCGCCGGGAGTGACACAGAGGGGACGCTTGTCTCTGGGTGTGATACAGACCGATTGGACCGCCGGGAGTGACACGGAGGGGACGCTTGTCTCTGGGTGTGATACAGACCGCTTGGACCGCTGGGCGTGACACAGAGGGTACGCTTGTCTCTGGGTGTGATACAGACCGCTTGGACCGCTGGGCGTGACACAGAGGGTACGCTTGTCTCTGGGTGTGATACAGACTGCTTGGACCGCAGGGCGTGACACAGAGGGGACGCTTGTCTCTGGGTGTGATACAGACCTCTTGGATCGCTGGGCGTGACACAGAGGGGACGCTTGTCTCCGGGTGTGATACAGACCGCTTGGACCGCTGGGCGTGACACAGAGGGGACGCTTGTCTCTGGGTGTGATACAGACCGCTTGGACCGCTGGGCATGACACGGAGGGGACGCTTGTCTCTGGGTGTGATACAGACCGCTTGGACCGCTGGGCGTGACACAGAGGGGACGCTTGTCTCTGGGTGTGATACAGACCGCTTGGACCGCTGGGCGTGACACAGAGGGTACGCTTGTCTCTGGGTGTGATACAGACTGCTTGGACCGCTGGGCGTGACACAGAGGGGACGCTTGTCTCTGGGTGTGATACCGACCGCTTGGACCGCTGGGCGTGACACAGAGGGTACGCTTGTCTCTGGGTGTGATACAGACTGCTTGGACCGCTGGGCGTGACACAGAGGGGACGCTTGTCTCTGGGTGTGATACAGACCGCTTGGACCGCTGGGCGTGACACAGAGGGTACGCTTGTCTCTGGGTGTGATACAGATCGCTTGCAACACTGGGCGTGACACAGAGGAGACGCTTGTCTCCGGGTGTGATACAGACCGCTTTTAACACTGGGCGTGACACAGAGGGGACGCTTGTCTCCGGGTGTGATACAGACCTCTTGGACCGCTGGGCGTGACACAGAGGGGACGCTTGTCTCTGGGTGTGATACAGACCGCTTGGACCGCTGGGCGTGACACAGAGGGGACGCTTGTCTCTGGGTGTGATACAGACCGCTTGGACCGCTGGGCATGACACAGAGGGTACGCTTGTCTCTGGGTGTGATACAGACTGCTTGGACCGCTGGGCGTGACACAGAGGGGACGCTTGTCTCTGGGTGTGATACAGACTGCTTGGACCGCTGGGCGTGACACAGAGGGGACGCTTGTCTCTGGGTGTGATACAGACCGCTTGGACCGCTGGGCATGACACGGAGGGGACGCTTGTCTCCGGGTGTGATACAGACCGCTTGGACCGCTGGGCGTTATACAGAGGGGACGCTTGTCTCTGGGTGTGATACAGACCGCTTGGACCCCTGGGCGTGACACAGAGGGGACGCTTGTCTCTTGGTGTGATACAGACCGCTTGGACCCCTGGGCGTGACACAGAGGGGACGCTTGTCTCTGGGTGTGATACAGACCGCTTGGACCGCTGGGCGTGACACAGAGGGTACGCTTGTCTCTGGGTGTGATACAGATCGCTTGCAACACTGGGCGTGACACAGAGGAGACGCTTGTCTCCGGGTGTGATACAGACCGCTTTTAACACTGGGCGTGACACAGAGGGGACGCTTGTCTCCGGGTGTGATACAGACCTCTTGGACCGCTGGGCGTGACACAGAGGGGACGCTTGTCTCTGGGTGTGATACAGACCGCTTGGACCGCTGGGCGTGACACAGAGGGGACGCTTGTCTCTGGGTGTGATACAGACCGCTTGGACCGCTGGGCGTGACACAGAGGGTACGCTTGTCTCTGGGTGTGATACAGATCGCTTGCAACACTGGGCGTGACACAGAGGAGACGCTTGTCTCCGGGTGTGATACAGACCGCTTTTAACACTGGGCGTGACACAGAGGGGACGCTTGTCTCCGGGTGTGATACAGACCTCTTGGACCGCTGGGCGTGACACAGAGGGGACGCTTGTCTCTGGGTGTGATACAGACCGCTTGGACCGCTGGGCGTGACACAGAGGGGACGCTTGTCTCTGGGTGTGATACAGACCGCTTGGACCGCTGGGCATGACACAGAGGGTACGCTTGTCTCTGGGTGTGATACAGACTGCTTGGACCGCTGGGCGTGACACAGAGGGGACGCTTGTCTCTGGGTGTGATACAGACTGCTTGGACCGCTGGGCGTGACACAGAGGGGACGCTTGTCTCTGGGTGTGATACAGACCGCTTGGACCGCTGGGCATGACACGGAGGGGCACTTGTCTCCGGGTGTGATACAGACCGCTTGGACCGCTGGGCGTTATACAGAGGGGACGCTTGTCTCTGGGTGTGATACAGACCGCTTGGACCCCTGGGCGTGACACAGAGGGGACGCTTGTCTCTTGGTGTGATACAGACCGCTTGGACCCCTGGGCGTGACACAGAGGGGACGCTTGTCTCTGGGTGTGATACAGACCGCTTGGACCGCTGGGCGTGACACAGAGGGTACGCTTGTCTCTGGGTGTGATACAGATCGCTTGCAACACTGGGCGTGACACAGAGGAGACGCTTGTCTCCGGGTGTGATACAGACCGCTTTTAACACTGGGCGTGACACAGAGGGGACGCTTGTCTCCGGGTGTGATACAGACCTCTTGGACCGCTGGGCGTGACACAGAGGGGACGCTTGTCTCTGGGTGTGATACAGACCGCTTGGACCGCTGGGCGTGACACAGAGGGGACGCTTGTCTCTGGGTGTGATACAGACCGCTTGGACCGCTGGGCATGACACAGAGGGTACGCTTGTCTCTGGGTGTGATACAGACTGCTTGGACCGCTGGGCGTGACACAGAAGGGACGCTTGTCTCTGGGTGTGATACAGACTGCTTGGACCGCTGGGCGTGACACAGAGGGGACGCTTGTCTCTGGGTGTGATACAGACCGCTTGGACCGCTGGGCATGACACGGAGGGGACGCTTGTCTCCGGGTGTGATACAGACCGCTTGGACCGCTGGGCGTTATACAGAGGGGACGCTTGTCTCTGGGTGTGATACAGACCGCTTGGACCCCTGGGCGTGACACAGAGGGGACGCTTGTCTCTTGGTGTGATACAGACCACTTGCAACACTGGGCATGACACAGAGGGGATGCTTGTCTCTGGGTGTGATACAGACCGCTTGGACCCCTGGGCGTGATACAGAGGGGACGCTTGTCTCTTGGTGTGATACAGACCACTTGCAACACTGGGCATGACACAGAGGGGACGCTTGTCTCTGGGTGTGATACAGACTGCTTGGACCGCTGGGTGTGACACAGAGGGGACGCTTGTCTCTGGGTGTGATACAGAACCACTTGGAGCGCTGGGCGTGACACAGGGGGGACGCTTGTCTCTGGGTGTGATACAGAACCGCTTGGACCGCTGGTCGTGATACAGAGGGGACGCTTGTCTCTGGGTGTGATACAGATCGCTTGGAACGCTGGGCGTGACACAGAGGGGACGCTTGTCTCTGGGTGTGATACAGAACCACTTGGAGCGCTGGGCGTGACACAGGGGGGACGCTTGTCTCTGGGTGTGATACAGAACCGCTTGGACCGCTGGTCGTGATACAGAGGGGACGCTTGTCTCTGGGTGTGATACAGACCGCTTGGACCGCTGGGCGTGACACAGAGGGTACGCTTGTCTCTGGGTGTGATACAGATCGCTTGCAACACTGGGCGTGACACAGAGGAGACGCTTGTCTCCGGGTGTGATACAGACCGCTTTTAACACTGGGCGTGACACAGAGGGGACGCTTGTCTCCGGGTGTGATACAGACCTCTTGGACCGCTGGGCGTGACACAGAGGGGACGCTTGTCTCTGGGTGTGATACAGACCGCTTGGACCCCTGGGCGTGACACAGAGGGGACGCTTGTCTCTTGGTGTGATACAGACCACTTGCAACACTGGGCATGACACAGAGGGGATGCTTGTCTCTGGGTGTGATACAGACCGCTTGGACCCCTGGGCGTGATACAGAGGGGACGCTTGTCTCTTGGTGTGATACAGACCACTTGCAACACTGGGCATGACACAGAGGGGACGCTTGTCTCTGGGTGTGATACAGACTGCTTGGACCGCTGGGTGTGACACAGAGGGGACGCTTGTCTCTGGGTGTGATACAGAACCACTTGGAGCGCTGGGCGTGACACAGGGGGGACGCTTGTCTCTGGGTGTGATACAGAACCGCTTGGACCGCTGGTCGTGATACAGAGGGGACGCTTGTCTCTGGGTGTGATACAGATCGCTTGGAACGCTGGGCGTGACACAGAGGGGACGCTTGTCTCTGGGTGTGATACAGAACCACTTGGAGCGCTGGGCGTGACACAGGGGGGACGCTTGTCTCTGGGTGTGATACAGAACCGCTTGGACCGCTGGTCGTGATACAGAGGGGACGCTTGTCTCTGGGTGTGATACAGATCGCTTGGAACGCTGGGCGTGACACAGAGGGGACGCTTGTCTCCGGGTGTGATACAGACCGCTTGGACCGCTGGTCGTGATACAGAGGGGACGCTTGTCTCTGGGTGTGATACAGATCGCTTGGAACGCTGGGCGTGACACAGAGGAGACGCTTGTCTCCGGGTGTGATACAGACCGCTTGGAACCCTGGGCGTGACACAGAGGGGACGCTTGTCTCTGGGTGTGATACAGAGTAGCGGCGTGCAGTGAGAACTGCCGTTTGCGCTGGTCTTCCTGTCACTCAGGTAGAAATCCTACTTGAGTGGTAGCTCGCGCACTTGTGCAAAAACTCTGCCGCACTATGCGGAGCGCAGTTTTCTGCACCCCGCGAGGTCCGCAGAGCACAGAGTGCAGAACACTCTGCAAACTCCGGGAACGGAGTGGAGTTCACTGCACAGGCCTAAAAAGTACAGTTCATAACGTTTTTGAGTTAATCAATGCACTTTCCTACAGATTTTTATTTTCTACGTGTTGTTTAATGTATTGTGAAAGTTTGTTCGATACACCCAAGCTGAGCCCATAGTAAAAGTAGTTATGGCCAGTATAATCCCTTGTACACATTTTCCCCGTGATCAGAGTAGCATTTAAGTTTGTTTTAAAGACTTGTTACAAGTGTTCCAGCCTTTAAAAGTTCCCAACTCATCATGGCGTCACCGTTGAAGCACATGCAAACCAGGTTCCATACACAGGCAAAGAAGACAGATCAATTCTGCTGTGAATGACACGCACACACAAGACACATGCGTTCTCCTGGCCAGAGGGAGGGAACCTTCGACACCAACATATTAGAACCTATATTTGGACCAAGTATGCAGGGCAGAGGAGGCCAGAAGAAGAGAGGCACAGCTGGAACTCTGGCCCATCTTTGAGGTGACCCGACCTACAATTCTGCCCCAGTCCCTGCAAGCAAGGCGCCGACACCTCCCCCACCGTACACCGGCACAGAGGTGCCCTCTCTAATGCCAGCCCTGTCATTCCTGCACCGGGTCACACCAACCTGCCGATCGAAGGGGCTGAGGCCCCCCCACCGGGCGGCGAGGCACTATACCCAGGGCAGGGGGGTGCCAGTTCAGCAAACCCAGCCAACCTCGGCCTCATCACAGTTCGGCGCTAGAAGTCCCTGAAGTTCGACCCCCCATCCATCGTATGCAAGTTATGAAGCCCCAGAGGCCCGGGGACCAGACTCTCCAACCCGTCCAGTCACGTGCTCTCAGGTAGCTGGGGGGTTCATAGCGGTACTAGAGAGTGACACCACCTGTGGGGGGGGGGGGGTCCTAGCCCTCCAGTGTCCGACATTCTGAAGGAGACGCAGGGTATGTTCAGGCAGCAGAAGAAATGACGTGAAGTGAGCTGGAGGACAGACCACTGGGCCTCGCTCCCACCTACCACTGGGCCTCGCTCCCACCTACCACTGGGCCTCGCTCCGACCTACCACTGGGCCTCTCTCTGACCTACCACTGGGCCCCGCTCCGACCTACCACTGGGCCTCTCTCTGACCTACCACTGGGCCTCGCTCTGACCTACCACTGGCCTCGCTCTGACCTACCACTGGGCCTCGCTCCGACCTACCATTGGGCCTCGCTCCCACCTACCACAGGGCCTCACTCCGACCTACCACTGGGCCTCTCTCTGACCTACCACTGGGCCTCGCTCCGTCCTACAACTGGGCCTCGCTCCCACCTACCACTGGGCCTCGCTCCCACCTACCACTGGGCCTCGCTCCGTCCTACAACTGGGCCTCGCTCCCACCTACCACTGGGCCTCGCTCTGACCTACCACTAGCCTCGCTCCCACCTACCACGGGGCCTCACTCCGACCTACCACTGGGCCTCGCTCTGACCTACCACTGGGCCTCGCTCCCACCTACCACTGGGCCTCGCTCCCACCTACCACTGGGCCTCGCTCCGACCTACCACTGGGCCTCGCTCTGACCTACCACTGGGCCTCACTCCCACCTACCACTGGGCCTCGCTCCCACCTACCACTGGGCCTCGCTCTGACCTACCACTGGGCCTCGCTCTGACCTACCACAGGGCCTCGCTCAGACCTATCACTGGGCCTCGCTCCCACCTACCACTGGGCCTCTCTCCGACCTACCACTGGCCTTGCTCCCACCCACCACTGGGCCTCGCTCCGACCTACCACTGGGCCTCGCTCCCACCTACCAGTGGGCCTCGCTCCAACCTACCACTGGGCCTTGCTGCGACCTACCACTGGGCCTCGTTCCGACCTACCACTGGGCCTCGCTCAGACCTACCACTGGGCCAAGCTCCGACCTACCACTGGGCCAAGCTCCCACCTACCACTGGGCCTCGCTCCCACCTACCACTGGGCCTCGCTCCCACCTACCACTGGGCCTCACTCCGACCTACCACTGGGCCTCTCTCCGACCTACCACTGGGCCTCGTTCCGACCTACCACTGGGCCTCACTCCCACCTACCACTGGGCCTCACTCCGACCTACCACTGGGCCTCGCTCCCACCTACCACTGGGCCTCGCTGCGACCTACCACTGGGCCTCGCTCGGACCTACCACTGGGCCTCGCTCCCACCTACCACTGGGCCTCTCTCCGACCTACCACTGGGCCTCGCTCCGACCTACCACTGGGCCTCGCTCCCACCTACCACTGGGCCTCGCTCAGACCTACCACTGGGCCTCGCTCCGTCCTACCACTGTGCCTCGCTCAGACCTACCACTGGGCCTCGCTGCGACCTACCACTGGGCCTCGCTCCCACCTACCACTGGGCCTCACTCTGACCTACCACTGGGCTTCCCTCCAACCTACCACTGGGCCTCTCTCCGACCTACCACTGGGCCTCGCTGCGACCTACCACTGGGCCTCGCTCGGACCTACCACTGGGCCTTGATCCCACCTACCACTGGGCCTCTCTCCAACCTACCACTGGGCCTCGCTCCGACCTACCACTGGGCCTCGCACCAACCTACCACTGGGCCTCGCTCCGACCTACCACTGGGCCTCGCTCCGACCTACCAATGGGCCTCGCTACGACCTACCACTGGGCCTCGCTCCGTCCTACCACTGGGCCATGCTCCGACCAACCACTGGGCCTCGCTACCACCTACCATAGGGCCTCGCTCCGTCCTACCACTGGGCCTCGCTCCAACCTACCACCGAGCCTCGCTCCCACCTACCATGGGGCCTCACTCCCACCTACCACTTGGCCTCACTCCGACCTACCACTGGGCCTCGCTCCCACCTACCACTGGGCCTCGCTTCCACCTACCACTGGGCCTCGCTCCGACCTACCACTGGGCCTCGCTCCGACCTACCACTGGGCCTCGCTCCCACCTACCACTGGGCCTCGCTCCCACCTACCACTGGGCCTCGCTCCCGCCTACCACTGGGCCTCGCTCCGACCTACCACTGGGCCTCGCTCCGACCTACCACTGGGCCTCACTCTGACCTACCACTGGGCCTCGCTCCGACCTACCACTGGGCCTCACTCTGACCTACCACTGGGCCTCGCTCCGACCTACCACTGGGCCTCGCTCCGACCTACCACTGGGCCTCGCTACCACCTACCATAGGGCCTCGCTACGACCTACCACTGGGCCTCGCTCCGTCCTACCACTGGGCCATGCTCCGACCTACCACTGGGCCTCGCTACCACCTACCATAGGGCCTCGCTCCGTCCTACCACTGGGCCTCGCTCCAACCTACCACTGAGCCTCGCTCCCACCTACCATGGGGCCTCACTCCCACCTACCACTGGGCCTCACTCCGACCTACCACTGGGCCTCGCTCCCACCTACCACTGGGCCTCGCTTCCACCTACCACTGGGCCTCGCTCCGACCTACCACTGGGCCTCGCTCCGACCTACCACTGGGCCTCGCTCCCACCTACCACTGGGCCTCGCTCCCACCTACCACTGGGCCTCGCTCCGACCTACCACTGGGCCTCGCTCCGACCTACCACTGGGCCTCGCTCCGACCTACCACTGGGCCTCACTCTGTCCTACCACTGGGCCTCGCTCCGACCTACCACTGGGCCTCACTCTGACCTACCACTGGGCCTCGCTCCGACCTACCACTGGGCCTCGCTCCGACCTACCACTGGGCCTCGCTACCACCTACCATAGGGCCTCACTCCGTCCTACCACTGGGCCTCGCTCCGTCCTACCACTGGGCCTCGCTCCAACCTACCACTGAGCCTCGCTCCCACCTACCATGGGGCCTCACTCCCACCTACCACTGGGCCTCACTCCGACCTACCACTGGGCCTCGCTCCCACCTACCACTGGGCCCCGCTTCCACCTACCACTGGGCCTCGCTCCGACCTACCACTGGGCCTCGCTCCCACCTACCACTGGGCCTCGCTCCCACCTACCACTGGGCCTCGCTCCCACCTACCACTGGGCCTCGCTCCGACCTACCACTGGGCCTCGCTCCGACCTACCACTGGGCCTCACTCTGACCTACCACTGGGCCTCGCTCCGACCTACCACTGGGCCTCACTCTGACCTACCACTGGGCCTCGCTCCGACCTACCACTGAGCCTCGCTCCGACCTACCACTGGGCCTCGCTCCCACCTACCACTGGGCCGCGCTCCGACCTACCACTGGGCCTCTCTCTGACCTACCACTGGGCCTCGCTCCGTCCTACCACTGGGCCTCGCTCCCACCTACCACTGGGCCTCGCTCCCACCTACCACAGGGCCTCACTCCCACCTACCACGAGGCCTCACTCCGACCTACCACTGGGCCTCGCTCCGTCCTACCACTGGGCCTCGCGCCCACCTACCACAGGGCCTCACTCCCACCTACCACGGGGCCTCACTCCGACCTACCACTGGGCCTCGCTCCGTCCTACCACTGGGCCTCGCTCCCACCTACCACAGGGCCTCGCTCCCACCTACCACAGGGCCTCACTCCCACCTACCACGGGGCCTCACTCCGACCTACCACTGGGCCTCGCTCTGACCTACAACTGGGCCTCGCTCTGACCTACCACTGGGCCTCTCTCCGACCTACCACTGGGCCTCGCTCTGACCTACCACTGGGCCTCGCTCCCACCTACCACTGGGCCTCGCTCCCACCTACCACTGGGCCTCACTCTGACCTACCACTGGGCCTCGCTCGGACCTACCACTGGGCCTCGCTCCGACCTACCACTGGGCCTCGCTCCGACCTACCACTGGGCCTCGCTCCGACCTACCCCAGGGCCTCGCTCCGACCTACCCCAGGGCCTCTCTCCGACCTACCACTGGGCCTCACTCCGACCTACCACTGGGCCTCTCTCCGACCTACCCCAGAGCCTCGCTCCGACCTACCACTGGGCCTCACTCCGACCTACCACTGGGCCTCTCTCCGACCTACCCCAGGGCCTCGCTCCGACCTACCGCTGGGCCTCGCTCCCACCTACCACTGGGCCCCTCTCCGACCTACCACTGGGCCTCGCTCCGACCTACCACTGGGCCTCGCTCTGACCTACCACTGGGCCTCGCTCCCACCTACCACTGGGCCTCGCTCCCACCTACCAATGTGCCTCGCTCTGACCTACCACTGGGCCTCGCTCCCACCTACCACTGGGCCTCGCTCCGACCTACCACTGGGCCTCACTCCGACCTACCACTGGGCCTCTCTCCGACCTACCCCAGGGCCTCGCTCCGACCTACCGCTGGGCCTCGCTCCCACCTACCACTGGGCCTCTCTCCGACCTACCACTGGGCCTCACTCCGACCTACCACTGGGCCTCGCTCTGACCTACCACTGGGCCTTGCTCCCACCTACCACTGGGCCTCGCTCTGACCTACCACTGGGCCTCACTCCGACCTACCACTGGGCCTCTCTCCGACCTACCCCAGGGCCTCGCTCCGACCTACCACTGGGCCTCACTCCGACCTACCACTGGGCCTCTCTCCGACCTACCCCAGGGCCTCGCTCCGACCTACCACTGGGCCTCACTCCCTCCTACCACGGGGCCTCACTCCCACCTACCACGGGGCCTTACTCCGACCTACCACTGGGCCTCGCTCCGACCTACCACTGAGCCTCGCTCCCACCTACCACGGGGCCTCACTCCGACCTACCACTGGGCCTCACTCCGACCTACCACTGGGCCTCGCTCCGACCTACCACTGGGCCTCACTCCGACCTACCACTGGGCCTCTCTCCGACCTACCCCAGGGCCTCGCTCCGACCTACCACTGGGCCTCACTCCCTCCTACCACGGGGCCTCACTCCCACCTACCACGGGGCCTTACTCCGACCTACCACTGGGCCTCGCTCCGACCTACCACTGAGCCTCGCTCCCACCTACCACGGGGCCTCACTCCGACCTACCACTGGGCCTCGCTCCGACCTACCACTGGGCCTCGCTGCGACCTACCACTGGGCCTCGCTCGGACCTACTACTGGGCCTCGCTCCCACCTACCACTGGGCCTCGCTCCCACCTACCACTGGGCCTCGCTCCCACCTACCACTGGGCCTCGCTCCGACCTACCACTGGGCCTCGCTCCCACCTACCACTGGGCCTCGCTCCGACATACCACTGGGCCTCGCTCCGACCTACCACTGGGCCTCGCTCCGACCTACCACTGGGCCTCGCTCCCACCTACCACTGGGCCTCTCTCTGACCTACCACTGGGCCTCTCTCCCACCTACCACTGGGCCTCGCTCCGACCTACCACTGGGCCTCTCTCCGACCTACCACTGGGCCTCACTCCCACCTACCACGGGGCCTCACTCCGACCTACCACTGGGCCTCGCTCCGACCTACCACTGGGCCTTGCTGCGACCTACCACTGGGCCTCGCTCCAACCTACCACTGGGCCTCACTCCCACCTACCACTGGGCCTCACTCCCACCTACCATTGGGCCTCGCTCCCACCTACCACTGGGCCTCTCTCCGACCTACCACTGGGCCTCTCTCCCACCTACCACTGGGCCTCGCTCCGACCTACCACTGGGCCTCGCTCCGACCTACCACTGGGCCTCGCTCCGACCTACCACTGGGCCTCTCTCCGACCTACCACTGGGCCTCGCTCCCACCTACCACTGGGCCTCTCTCTGACCTACCACTGGGCCTCGCTCCCACCTACCACTGGGCCTCGCTCCCACCTACCACTGGCCTCCCTCCGACCTACCCCGGGCCTCGCTCCCACCTACCACTGGGCCTCGCTCCGACCTACCACTGGGCCTCGCTCAGACCAAACACTGGGCCTCGCTCCGACCTACCACTGGGCCTCGCTCTGACCTACCACAGGGCTTCGCTCCGAACTACCACTGGGCCTCGCGCCGACCTACCACTGGGTCTCGCACCGACCTACCTCTGGGCCTCGCTCTGACCTACCACTGGGCCTGTCTCCCACCTACCACTGGGCCTCGCTCCGTCCTACCACTGGGCTCCGCTCCGACTTACCACTGGGCCTCGCTCCGACCTACCACTGGGCCTCACTCCGACCTACCACTGGGCCTCGCTCTGACCTACCACGGGGCCCCTCTCCGACCTACCACTGGGCCTCGCTCCGACCTACCACTGGGCCTCGCTCCGACCTACCACTGGGCCTTGCTCTGACCTACCACTGGGCCTCGCTCCCACCTACCACTGGGCCTCGCTCCCACCTACCAATGGGCCTCGCTCCCACCTACCAATGGGCCTCGCTCCCACCTACCACTGGGCCTCGCTCCGACCTACCACTGGGCCTCGCTCCGACCTACCACTGGGCCTCACTCCGACCTACCACTGGGCCTCTCTCCGACCTACCCCAGGGCCTCGCTCCCACCTACCGCTGGGCCTCGCTCCGACCTACCACTGGGCCTCACTCCGACCTACCACTGGGCCTCGCTCTGACCTACCACTGGGCCTTGCTCCCACCTACCACTGGGCCTCGCTCTGACCTACCTCTGGGCCTCGCTCCCACCTACCACAGGGCCTCGCTCCGACCTACCACTGGGCCTCACTCCGACCTACCACTGGGCCTCTCTCCGACCTACCCCAGGGCCTCGCTCCGACCTACCACTGGGCCTCACTCCCTCCTACCACGGGGCCTCACTCCCACCTACCACGGGGCCTCACTCCGACCTACCACTGGGCCTCGCTCCAACCTACCACTGAGCCTCGCTCCCACCTACCACTGGGCCTCACTCCGACCTACCACTGGGCCTCGCTCCGACCTACCACTGGGCCTCGCTGCGACCTACCACTGGGCCTCGCTCCGACCTACCACTGGGCCTCGCTCCCACCTACCACTGGGCCTCGCTCCCACCTACCACTGGGCCTCGCTCCGACCTACCACTGGGCCTCGCTCCCACCTACCACTGGGCCTCGCTCCGACATACCACTGGGCCTCGCTCCGACCTACCACTGGGCCTCGCTCCGACCTACCACTGGGCCTCGCTCCCACCTACCACTGGGCCTCTCTCTGACCTACCACTGGGCCTCTCTCCCACCTACCACTGGGCCTCGCTCCGACCTACCACTGGGCCTCGCTCCGACCTACCACTGGGCCTCGCACCCACCTACCACGGGGCCTCACTCCGACCTACCACTGGGCCTCACTCCGACCTACCACTGGGCCTCGCTGCGACCTACCACTGGGCCTCGCTCCAACCTACCACTGGGCCTCACTCCCACCTACCACTGGGCCTCACTCCCACCTACCATTGGGCCTCACTCCCACCTACCATTGGGCCTCGCTCCCACCTACCACTGGGCCTCTCTCCGACCTACCACTGGGCCTCTCCCCCACCTACCACTGGGCCTCGCTCCGACCTACCACTGGGCCTCGCTCCGACCTACCACTGGGCCTCTCTCCGACCTACCACTGGGCCTCGCTCCCACCTACCACTGGGCCTTTCTCTGACCTACCACTGGGCCTCGCTCCCACCTACCACTGGGCCTCGCTCCCACCTACCACTGGCCTCCCTCCGACCTACCCCGGGCCTCGCTCCCACCTACCACTGGGCCTCGCTCCGACCTACCACTGGGCCTTGCTCAGACCAACCACTGGGCCTCGCTCCGACCTACCACTGGGCCTCGCTCTGACCTACCACAGGGCTTCGCTCCGAACTACCACTGGGCCTCGCGCCGACCTACCACTGGGTCTCGCACCGACCTACCTCTGGGCCTCACTCTGACCTACCACTGGGCCTGTCTCCCACCTACCACTGGGACTCGCTCCGTCCTACCACTGGGCTCCGCTCCGACTTACCACTGGGCCTCGCTCCGACCTACCACTGGGCCTCACTCCGACCTACCACTGGGCCTCGCTCTGACCTACCACGGGGCCTCACTCCGACCTACCACTGGGCCTCGCTCCGACCTACCACTGGGCCTCGGTGCGACCTACCACTGGGCCTCGCTCCGACCTACCACTGGGCCTCACTCCCACCTACCACTGGGCCTCACTCCCACCTACCACTGGGCCTCGCTCCCACCTACCACTGGGCCTCTCTCCGACCTACCACTGGGCCTCTCTCCCACCTACCACTGGGCCTCGCTCCGACCTACCACTGGGCCTCGCTCCGACCTACCACTGGGCCTCTCTCCGACCTACCACTGGGCCTCGCTCCCACCTACCACTGGGCCTCTCTCTGACCTACCACTGGGCCTCGCTTCCACCTACCACTGGGCCTCGCTCCCACCTACCACTGGGCCTCCCTCCGACCTACCCCGGGCCTCGCTCCCACCTACCACTGGGCCTCGCTCCGACCTACCACTGGGCCTCGCTCAGACCAACCACTGGGCCTCGCTCCGACCTACCACTGGGCCTCGCTCTGACCTACCACAGGGCCTCGCTCCGACCTACCACTGGGCCTCGCGCCGACCTACCACTGGGTCTCGCACCGACCTACCTCTGGGCCTCGCTCTGACCTACTACTGGGCCTGTCTCCCACCTACCACTGGGCCTCGCTCCGTCATACCACTGGGCCCCGCTCCGACCTACCACTGGGCTTTGCTCCGACCTACCACTGGGCCTCACTCCGACCTACCACTGGGCCTCGCTCTGACCTACCACTGGGCCTCACTCCGACCTACCACTGGGCCTCGCTCCGACCTACCACTGGGCCTCGCTGCGACCTACCACTGGGCCTCGCTCCAACCTACCACTGGGCCTCACTCCCACCTACCACTGGGCCTCACTCCCACCTACCATTGGGCCTCGCTCCCACCTACCACTGGGCCTCTCTCCGACCTACCACTGGGCCTCTCTCCGACCTACCACTGGGCCTCTCTCCCACCTACCACTGGGCCTCGCTCCGACCTACCACTGGGCCTCTCTCCGACCTACCACTGGGCCTCGCTCCCACCTACCACTGGGCCTCTCTCCGACCTACCACTGGGCCTCGCTCCCACCTACCACTGGGCCTCGCTCCCACCTACCACTGGCCTCCCTCCGACCTACCCCGGGCCTCGCTCCCACCTACCACTGGGCCTCGCTCCGACCTACCACTGGGCCTCGCTCAGACCAACCACTGGGCCTCGCTCCGACCTACCACTGGGCCTCGCTCTGACCTACCACAGGGCTTCGCTCCGAACTACCACTGGGCCTCGCGCCGACCTACCACTGGGTCTCGCACCGACCTACCTCTGGGCCTCGCTCTGACCTACCACTGGGCCTGTCTCCCACCTACCACTGGGCCTCGCTCCGTCCTACCACTGGGCTCCGCTCCGACTTACCACTGGGCCTCGCTCCGACCTACCACTGGGCCTCACTCCGACCTACCACTGGGCCTCGCTCTGACCTACCACGGGGCCTCACTCCGACCTACCACTGGGCCTCGCTCCGACCTACCACTGGGCCTCGGTGCGACCTACCACTGGGCCTCGCTCCGACCTACCACTGGGCCTCACTCCCACCTACCACTGGGCCTCACTCCCACCTACCACTGGGCCTCGCTCCCACCTACCACTGGGCCTCTCTCCGACCTACCACTGGGCCTCTCTCCCACCTACCACTGGGCCTCACTCCCACCTACCACTGGGCCTCTCTCTGACCTACCACTGGGCCTCTCTCCCACCTACCACTGGGCCTCTCTCCCACCTACCACTGGGCCTCGCTCCCACCTACCACTGGGCCTCTCTCCGACCTACCACTGGGCCTCTCTCCCACCTACCACTGGGCCTCTCTCCCACCTACCACTGGGCCTCGCTCCCACCTACCACTGGGCCTCTCTCTGACCTACCACTGGGCCTCGCTCCCACCTACCACTGGGCCTCGCTCCCACCTACCACTGGGCCTCCCTCCGACCTACCCCGGACCTCGCTCCCACCTACCACTGGGCCTCGCTCCGACCTACCACTGGGCCTCGCTCAGACCAACCACTGGGCCTCGCTCCGACCTACCACTGGGCCTCGCTCTGACCTACCACAGGGCCTCGCTCCGACCTACCACTGGGCCTCGCGCCGACCTACCACTGGGTCTCGCACCGACCTACCTCTGGGCCTCGCTCTGACCTACCACTGGGACTGTCTCCTACCTACCACTGGGCCTCGCTCCGTCATACCACTGGGCCTCGCTCCGTCATACCACTGGGCCCCGCTCCGACCTACCACTGGGCCTCGCTCCGACCTACCACTGGGCCTCTCTCCGACCTACCACTGGGCCTCGCTCCCACCTACCACTGGGCCTCTCTCTGACCTACCACTGGGCCTCGCTCCCACCTACCACTGGGCCTCGCTCCCACCTACCACTGGGCCTCGCTCCGACCTACCACTGGGCCTCTCTCTGACCTACCACTGGGCCTCGCTCCGACCTACCACTGGGCCTCGCTCAGACCAACCACTGGGCCTCGCTCCGACCTACCACTGGGCCTCGCTCTGACCTACCACAGGGCCTCGCTCCGACCTACCACTGGGCCTCGCGCCGACCTACCACTGGGTCTCGCACCGACCTACCTCTGGGCCTCGCTCTGACCTACCACTGGGACTGTCTCCTACCTACCACTGGGCCTCGCTCCGTCATACCACTGGGCCCCGCTCCGACCTACCACTGGGCCTCGCTCTGACCTACCACGGGGCCTCACTCCGACCTACCACTGGGCCTCGCTCCGACCTACCACTGGGCCTCGCTGCGACCTACCACTGGGCCTCGCTCCGACCTACCACTGGGCCTCACTCCCACCTACCACTGGGCCTCACTCCCACCTACCACTGGGCCTCGCTCCCACCTACCACTGGGCCTCTCTCGACCTACCACTGGGCCTCTCTCCGACCTACCACTGGGCCTCTCTCCCACCTACCACTGGGCCTCGCTCCGACCTACCACTGGGCCTCTCTCCGACCTACCACTGGGCCTCGCTCCCACCTACCACTGGGCCTCTCTCCGACCTACCACTGGGCCTCGCTCCCACCTACCACTGGGCCTCGCTCCCACCTACCACTGGGCCTCGCTCAGACCTACCACTGGGCCTCGCTCCGACCTACCACTGGGCCTCGCTCCGACCTACCACTAGGCCTCGCTCCGACCTACCACTGGGCCTCACTCCCACCTACCACTGGGCCTCACTCCCACATACCACTGGGCCTCACTCCCACCTACCACTGGGCCTCACTCCCACCTACCACTGGGCCTCACTCCGACCTACCACTGGGCCTCGCTCCGTCCTACCACTGGGCCTCGCTCCCACCTACCACTGGGCCTCGCTCCCACCTACCACTGGGCCTCACTCCGACCTACCACTGGGCCTCGCTCCGTCCTACCACTGGGCCTCGCTCCGTCCTACCACTGGGCCTCGCTCCGTCCTACCACTGGGCCTCACTCCCACCTACCACTGGGCCTCGCTCCGACCTACCACTGGGCCTCGCTCCGTCCTACCACTGGGCCTCACTCCCACTGGGCCTCGCTCCCACCTACCACTGGGCCTCGCTCCCACCTACCACTGGCCTCCCTCTGACCTACCCCGGGCCTCGCTCCCACCTACCACTGGGCCTCGCTCCGACCTACCACTGGGCCTCGCTCAGACCAACCACTGGGCCTCGCTCCGACCTACCGCTGGGCCTCGCTCTGACCTACCACAGGGCTTCGCTCCGAACTACCACTGGGCCTCGCGCCGTCCTACCACTGGGTCTCGCACCGACCTACCTCTGGGCCTCACTCTGACCTACCACTGGGCCTGTCTCCCACCTACCACTGGGACTCGCTCCGTCCTACCACTGGGCTCCGCTCCGACTTACCACTGGGCTCCGCTCCGACTTACCACTGGGCCTCGCTCCGACCTACCACTGGGCCTCACTCCGACCTACCACTGGGCCTCGCTCTGACCTACCACGGGGCCTCACTCCGACCTACCACTGGGCCTCGGTGCGACCTACCACTGGGCCTCACTCCCACCTACCACTGGGCCTCGCTCCCACCTACCACTGGGCCTCGCTCCGACCTACCACTGGGCCTCACTCCCACCTACCACTGGGCCTCGCTCCCACCTACCACTGGGCCTCGCTCCCACCTACCACTGGGCCTCTCTCCGACCTACCACTGGGCCTCTCTCCCACCTACCACTGGGCCTCGCTCCGACCTACCACTGGGCCTCGCTCCGACCTACCACTGGGCCTCTCTCCGACCTACCACTGGGCCTCGCTCCCACCTACCACTGGGCCTCGCTCCCACCTACCACTGGGCCTCGCTCCCACCTACCACTGGGCCTCTCTCTGACCTACCACTGGGCCTCGCTCCCACCTACCACTGGGCCTCGCTCCCACCTACCACTGGGCCTCGCTCCCACCTACCACTGGGCCTCGCTCCCACCTACCACTGGGCCTCGCTCCCACCTACCACTGGGCCTCGCTCCCACTTACCACTGGGCCTCGCTCCCACCTACCACTGGGCCTCGCTCCCACCTACCACTGGGCCTCGCTCAGACCTACCACTGGGCCTCGCTCCCACCTACCACTGGGCCTCGCTCAGACCTACCACTGGGCCTCGCTCAGACCTACCACTGGGCCTCGCTCCGACCTACCCCGGGGGCTTCTCTCTGACGTACCCCGGGGCCTGCAAGCATTACCAGTGTATCATGGGCCCTAGAGCAAGGAAGGATTGGCTGCTATTTGAATGGTAAAATACAGCAATAAGGAGGGTCCCCAAGCCCCTGGCGTCACTGCACCTGATGCACCAATAGTAGGTACGCCCTGAGTATTATACAGAGTAGGCAGTGTTGAAAAACATTTAAGTTGGACATGTAGTACATCTTGCCACAGGTGTCAGTCTTACTTTATTTAAATTTAAACTGCATTTATATAGTGCTTACTACCCCTGACGAGGCGTTGAACTGCTTTACGGCGAGTAGCACTAAATACCAGAAGTCTCTCGAGTCCTCGAGGGGAGAGACAGACCGCCTCACGTGGGTTCCTCGCTGACTGCAATCCATGGTGAGTCTTGGCGCCAGCCGCCACTACTACAGACCTGCCCTAAGGGAGCGCCATAAGCAGAGCTCTGGGACCTCTTTCAGAGGGTGTCCTGGCAGCCCCCCCCCCCCTCACCCATGGGTGACCCCGGTCATCCGGGCCCACCAGCTGCAGCCCCCGCGGGGGTCCGGATCTTCATGTCTGAGTCGATAAAGCCCCCTCACGGATGAAGGGGGTCAGCGGGGGGTGGGGGGAGGGGGGCTACTCTAAGCTTGTCACAGTCTCCGCCGATTAATCCGGGGGGGCTCCGGGTGCGGGCACCGGTTCAGCCTGGGAGTTGTGGGACGCGCCCCCCCCTTCACCTCCCTCCCCCACGAAGTGACGTGTAATGGAGCCTAAAGGTGCACCTTTCAATGCACTCGCACCCTTGATCGGCACCTTCAGAGCACTGGAGACAAACAGCCTGGTTCCGCCAACCTTCAAGACACCCCCGCTCAGCCGCACTCTCACTGGAGCACGTGCCCCACACACGTGCCCCACACACGTACCCCACACACACACACACACACACACACGTACCGCACACACGTACCGCACACACGTGCCCCACACACGTGCCCCACACACGTACCCCACACACGTACCCCACACACGTACCCCACACACGTACCCCACACACGTGCCCCACACACGTACCCCACACACGTACCCCACACACACACACACACACACACGTACCGCACACACGTACCGCACACACGTGCCCCACACACGTGCCCCACACACGTGCCCCACACACGTACCCCACACACGTGCCCCACACACGTACCCCACACACGTACCCCACACACGTGCCCCACACACGTACCCCACACACGTACCCCACACACGTGCCCCACACACGTACCCCACACACGTACCCCACACACGTGCCCCACACACGTACCCCACACACGTACCCCACACACGTGCCCCACACACGTGCCCCACACACGTACCCCACACACGTACCCCACACACGTGCCCCACACACGTACCCCACACACGTACCCCACACACACACACACACACACACGTACCGCACACACGTACCGCACACACGTGCCCCACACACGTGCCCCACACACGTGCCCCACACACGTACCCCACACACGTGCCCCACACACGTACCCCACACACGTACCCCACACACGTACCCCACACACGTGCCCCACACACGTACCCCACACACGTACCCCACACACGTACCCCACACACGTACCCCACACACGTGCCCCACACACGTACCCCACACACGTACCCCACACACGTACCCCACACGTACCCCACACACGTACCCCACACACGTGCCCCACACAAGTACCCCACACACGTACCCCACACACGTACCCCACACACGTGCCCCACACACGTACCCCACACACGTACCCCACACACGTACCCCACACACGTACCCCACACACGTGCCCCACACACGTACCCCACACACGTACCCCACACACGTGCCCCACACACGTGCCCCACACACGTACCCCACACACGTGCCCCACACACGTGCCCCACACACGTACCCCACACACGTACCCCACACACGTGCCCCACACACGTACCCCACACACGTGCCCCACACACGTACCCCACACACGTACCCCACACACGTGCCCCACACACGTACCCCACACACGTACCCCACACACGTGCCCCACACACGTACCCCACACACGTGCCCCACACACGTACCCCACACACGTACCCCACACACGTGCCCCACACACGTACCCCACACACGTACCCCACACACGTGCCCCACACACGTACCCCACACACGTACCCCACACACGTGCCCCACACACGTACCCCACACACGTGCCCCACACACGTACCCCACACACACACACACACACACACGTACCGCACACACGTACCGCACACACGTGCCCCACACACGTGCCCCACACACGTGCCCCACACACGTACCCCACACACGTGCCCCACACACGTACCCCACACACGTACCCCACACACGTACCCCACACACGTGCCCCACACACGTACCCCACACACGTACCCCACACACGTACCCCACACACGTACCCCACACACGTGCCCCACACACGTACCCCACACACGTACCCCACACACGTACCCCACACGTACCCCACACACGTACCCCACACACGTGCCCCACACACGTACCCCACACACGTACCCCACACACGTACCCCACACACGTGCCCCACACACGTACCCCACACACGTACCCCACACACGTACCCCACACACGTACCCCACACACGTGCCCCACACACGTACCCCACACACGTACCCCACACACGTACCCCACACGTACCCCACACACGTACCCCACACACGTGCCCCACACACGTGCCCCACACACGTACCCCACACACGTACCACACACACGTACCCCACACACATACCCCACACACATACCCCACACACGTGCCCCACACACGTGCCCCACACACGTACCCCACACACGTACCACACACACGTACCCCACACACATACCCCACACATGTACCCCACACACGTGCCCCACACACGTACCCCACACACGTGCCCCACACACGTGCCCCACACACGTACCCCACACACGTACCCCACACACGTGCCCCACACACGTGCCCCACACACGTGCCCCACACACGTGCCCCACACACACACACACACACACGTACCGCACACACGTACCCCACACACGTGCCCCACACACGTGCCCCACACACGTGCCCCACACACGTGCCCCACACACGTGCCCCACACACGTACCCCACACACGTGCCCCACACACGTACCCCACACACGTGCCCCACACACGTACCCCACACACGTACCCCACACACGTACCCCACACACGTACCCCACACACGTACCCCACACACGTACCCCACACACGTGCCCCACACACGTACCCCACACACGTACCACACACACACGTACCCCACACACATACCCCACACACGTACCCCACACATGTACCCCACACACGTGCCCCACACACGTACCCCACACACGTGCCCCACACACGTACCCCACACACGTACCCCACACACGTGCCCCACACACGTGCCCCACACACGTGCCCCACACACGTACCCCACACACGTACCCCACACACATACCCCACACACGTACCCCACACACGTACCCCACACACGTACCCCACACACGTACCCCACACACGTACCCCACACACGTGCCCCACACACGTGCCCCACACACATACCCCACACACGTGCCCCACACACGTGCCCCACACATGTGCCCCACACACGTGCCCCACACACGTGCCCCACACACGTACCCCACACACATACCCCACACACGTACCCCACACATGTACCCCACACACGTGCCCCACACACGTACCCCACACACGTACCCCACACACATGCCCCACACACGTGCCCCACACACATGCCCCACACACGTGCCCCACACACGTACCGAACACACGTGCCCCACACACGTACCTCACACACGTACCCCACACACGTACCCCACACATGTGCCCCACACATGTGCCCCACACATGTGCCCCACACACGTGCCCCACACACGTGCCCCACACACGTGCCCCACACACGTACCTCACACACGTACCCCACACACGTGCCCCACACACGTGCCCCACACACGTGCCCCACACACGTGCCCCACACACGTGCCCCACACACGTGCCCCACACACGTACCCCACACACGTGCCCCACACACGTACCCCACACACGTACCCCACACACGTACCCCACACATATGCCCCACACACGTACCGAACACACGTGCCCCACACACGTGCCCCACACACGTACCCCACACACATGCCCCACACACATGCCCCACACTCGTGCCCCACACACGTACCCCACACACGTACCCTACACATGTGCCTTACACACGTACCCCACACATATGCCCCACACACGTACCCCACACATATGCCCCACACATGTACCGAACACACGTGCCCCACACACGTGCCCCACACACGTACCCCACACATGTACCCCACACACATGTACCACACACATGTGCCCCACACACGTGCCCCACACACGTGCCCCACACACGTACCCCACACACATGTACCACACACATGTGCCCCACACACGTGCCCCACACACGTGCCCCACACACGTGCCCCACACACGTGCCCCACACATGTACCCCACACACATGTACCACACACATGTGCCCCACACACATGCCCCACACACGTGCCCCACACACACACACGTACCCCACACACGTACCCCACACACACACACGTACCCCCACCAGAGGCGCAACTAGAGCCACATTTTGGGGGGGGGCAGGTGGGCTATGAACAAATTTCGGGGGGGGTGGATGAATCTCTAAACAATATGCAGAGTGGAGCTGCGGGGGCTCTAAGAACGGGTCAGTGAAAACACAGCAAAACCTCGTTGGCAAGTCAATGGTCTTTTAAAGACCTGTGAAGTGCTCGGGTGCGGCTGTGTATGTGCCCGGGAAGCTGTCTCATCCCGGGCTGCCACTCACGAGGGGGGAGGGGCTGAAGGCCCTTATGTCCTACGGGCATTGCGCGCCTGCCCCCCCCCCACACACACACACGTACACCACACACGTACACCACATACACAACAGCAGAGCAGGAGGCAGGGCCTTCTCCCCCCAACGTGTGCACCGACCCCCCCAGAGCAGCAGGAAAAGACCCTCAACAATGGCGTAACGAACCTTGAGGGGGCCCTTTGCAGGGTACGTGAAGGGGCCCCCTCCGGACTCAATCTAGAGCTCCCCAGCAGAAGTGCGGTGCTGACGGGGCCCCCTGGAGGGTCTCGGCACACCCCCTGCCAGGACATCGGTGCAAGCTGAGAAGCGTAAAAAGAAATAAACACAACAGGCCTCCCCCGTCTATGCAGCCAGGGTGAGCAGCACCCCGTCCCCACCAGGACCCCCCCAAAGATGCCCCAATCATGGAAAGAGGCCAAGAGATGTAAGAAGAACCTACAGACCAGCTCCGCCCCCATCACTGGTGACTCCAGGCTCGCCTCTACCCGTGTACAGCGCCCCCTGCCTTTCGGCCACAGCTGTGCCACAGACATGCCAGGTGCACATCTGGATACACACTCCAAACAAAAACAAAAACAGACCTCTGGAAAGACAGGGGGAAAAAAACACAGACTGCACCTACAAGGGGATCACTAAACACGTCACGAGATCTGACAATGCAAGTGAGAGGCGCCCAAGCCAAGGGCCACTCGGAGCCATCTCAGGAGTCTGGCATGCGGACACCATCACCGACTTAACTTCATTAAAAAGCTGCACCGTGGAGGCGGGCCTCCACCAGAAAGTGATCAATGGCCACGCCCCCTCCCCCCCGACAATTATGCAAAATTCAGATTTCACCAATATGAAAGAAACTCTTCACTCTACTTGGCTTTCCTTAAAAGAAACTCCTGAACGACTCTATTTAACGAATGCGGAGGTATTTAACGCATCAGAGGATTATCGGATGCATTTAAGGGCATATTACCAACAAGTAGGGATATTTATCGCTAAATAGCCTTAGCGACGATTTTTTTTATCGCTGAGCATCGCTGGAATTTATCGCTGAGATAACGTGCTATTAGCAACTTTATCTCCAAAGCAATACATTTTCCGGTGATAGCGGCGAAATGCATGAACATCGCTGAGAATACAGCGATATTCACGCATTAGCGACGAAATGCTCTTAGCCATGTTATCCACCTCCCATTGGATAACATGGCTAAGAACTGGTCTGGGCAGGTGTTAGTATTTGGACATATTCACGCTTAGTGTGAATATTTCAATCGCTACGCCTGCCTTGCTAATAGGCGATAGCGATGTTAGCGACCGTTTTCAGTCGCTAACGGGTTGGGTACTCCCACTTTGCATGTCATTAGCGATAAATATCGCTAACATGCAAAGCGGGCCCCAAACCACTCGCTATCACCTAAAAGCTGTCGATAACTACTGTTAGCGACAGCTTGCTAATAGGGCGATAGAATTATCGCTGCTTAATCAATCAATCAATCAAACATGCCATTTGTATAGCACACTACTCACCCGGGAGGGTCTCAAGGCGCTTGGGGGGAGGGGTATGCTACTGCTCAAACAGCCAGGTCTTGAGTTGATTCCTGAAGGAGAGATGGTCCTGGGTTAGCCGAAGGTGGATGGGGAGGGAGTTTCAAGTCTTGGCAGCCAGGTAAGAGAAGGATCTTCCTCCGGCGGTGGCTCTTCGGATGCGTGGTACGGCTGCGAGGGCGAGGCTGGTGGACCGTAGCTGGCGGGTTGGTGTGTAGAAGGTCAGGCGGTCGTTGAGGTACTTGGGGCCCAGGTCGTGGAGAGACTTGTGTCCGTGGGTGAGGAGCCGGAACGTGATCCTCTTGTCGACGGGGAGCCAGTGCAGGTGTTGAAAATTAGTACGGTTTGGTGAACATTATCTGCGCCATCTTGCCTCTTCCCCTGATGCCACACTTTTGTCGTGCGCACCCGCCATTTTAAGATGCCCTGGGCAGAACAAACCCTTTTGCATGCCGCTGGCCTCTGACATCGCCCTTCGCCCCCACCAAGCCTGCACGCTGACCAACCCCCTGCTTGCACCTGCCTTGAATCATAAACCCCTTTTCAGCGCTGCTCTGCCTCAGGCCCTCATCCTGTTCCCAGCGCAACACCTCCCTTCTTCCCTTTCATGATCCCCGGCCCTTTTGATGCAAACCCTTTTCCCCGTGTGCCCGTTTGTCTTCCTCGTTCCCAGGCCGACACCCAGCTCTGCCGATACTATTCCTTGCCCCTCCCCGTACAATAGAAAGCTTCCCCCATCAAAGGATCCCCGGGTTGATCAAAGCCCCCACCCCATGAGATCCGATCGAACCCCGCATTCCATGAATTGACGGAATATCCAGCTGCGCGATACTCATCACCTGTTGTGACTAGGGTGGGGACCTCTACTGTAAATGTGTGTGGGAACGGGCCCGGAGGGGGGGATTCCGGGAATGTCTTTCCGTACATCAAAGCTTTGTCATGAGTATGTAAACTGTAATAAAAACCGCAAAACCCTGTATATAAGGGGCCAGGCCTCAGACATAAGTTAGAGCACCTCAGAACGATACCTGCTGTCCGTTTTGCCGTGTTCTCCTCCGGAGAGAATAAAAACCTTGTTTCCTGCTTTCCAGTCTCCAGCGCCTGCCTCTTCATTGATTAAATAATTAGAGGGTCACAGAGGCAATACCGCCGGGCAAATATCGATTGTCCCCGACCCGACTTTATTTTAACAATTGGCGCCCAATGTGGGGCCCATCAGCGACTCGTGGATCCAGTGGGAGAGGTCCCGACGACAGAGTGAACGACTGCAACGATCGGGAGAGCTCTTGCCCAATAGACCCTCGTCTGGCAGCCGATCATCCGAACTTCACTAGTTCCGAACAGACCTCTCTCGAGTGATCTACGGTCCTGACTGGGGACCATTAGGAGTGCCGTGAGAAATACGAGAAAAAGAGGACGAACGGGTGCTGGATTCGGAAGACAAGAAACTGTCCATACGGTCCGGGTAAGGTCGTGTAAACACGACGGATTGCGAAAATAATTGATTGCTTGATTGTTTACAAAAAAAATATACTAGTATTACTCTTTGTTAACTTATTTGGAGATTCACTGTCTGCACGCGGAGAAACAGTAGGCTCTTTCCCTTCTGCAAACAGTGAAGGATAGGTAACGCAACCGTCGCGCCTATTTTTCTCCCCCACTGACTCTATTATTTCCTAACGGTTTTTGGGAGACTCCCTCTCCCTCACTGATTAACTGGGTTCTTTGACCCCGAACTACTGTTCGCAGATTGTCTTCTGGAGATTCTCTGTCTGCAAACCGGAAACAACAGATTCCTCTTTGCGGATAGTGAAAGGGTAGAGGACGCAGACTTTTGCGCCCTACTTACTCTCCCCATTGATCTTACTCTATCTTATTTATTTATTGATTGTTTGATTGTTCCTCGTTATTGGTTACTTTTTGTTCATGAGGTATTCACTGCCTGCAAACAACGTAGAATAGGAATATTCTGTCTAGTCTTTGCGCCCAGTGATAAGATAGGCAGTGCTGACTTTTGTCCCTCGTTACGAGCCGTCATGTCTGTCTTCTCCCCACTGATTGATAATTGGTTCAGCCCGGACCGTGTATTAGAGGTGGACCATATAGCTCCACTAGAAGGCACCCCTAATAAGGACATGTTCATAAACTATGGATTAGTTACCATAGCCTATAATAAATTGTGGCACAGGTATACCAAAGAAAGTCAAGACAAACAGTGGCCACTGGCAGGATCCTTTGACCTTGATAAAATAGAAACGTTGGAAATAGCCCTTCGCAATAATAAGACCACGCCTATTATGCTCGACAGTCTCGGTATGTGGCGCAGAGAGGCTATGCAACGACAGAGAAAAGACTAGGACAAACCAGGTAGAGAAATATACCGACAGGACAACCCCGGGGCACCACGACCCAAAAGTTATCCCCCGACAATACGCAAAAGACGGCCAGACTTAGGGCAAGACCAATGCGCTTTTTGTAGATATGTCGGACACTGGAAAGCCCAATGCCCGACTCTACTGAGCGTGAGTAAGGGCAAAGGGCCGACAGGAATGACAGGCCGGCAGAATGAGAAAAAGCGCGAGACAAAGAAAAATCCGACTCGCACGGACAGACCAGATAGAACCACCACGTTTGATTATGCCCGATGGCACAGGTTCCGCCAGAACGATTTCAGCGACATGTTCGAGTTTTCCTAGGTCGGACAATATAAAAACGGGAACCCAGCCTAGCTCTAAATTAACAGACGGAAAAAGATAATTTTGGCCAAATAATCACTGTTTTATGTTTGTCTTTGGATCTTGTGTGTCATACTTTTCTACTACCCCCCCGTCTGAGTTTATGTGTACGTAAATCTGCGTCATCCCCCTGCACGTGCTTCCATGTTACATAAACTATGTTAATAGAAATTTTAGCATGAAACAACCTGGAAAGAAAGAAATGGGAAACGAAATCAGTAAGCCACTGATAAAAACGAACTTTTATTTTAACATAACAAGCAAGGAAAAACACAATAACGCTAGAAAAACAAGAACGGTAAACTGTAGAACATGAAAGTCAATAGAACATTCGCCCCCCCCACCTTCTGGAACCTTCCAAAGTAGGGTAGGGTTACGGCTACGCCCAACCGGCGGCAACCCATATAAGGCGGGCCCTGCTGCCAACTCTTGGTCAGGAAATCTTAACGTATTGGGGAGCCGGAGGAGAGGAAGGGGCCAGCGGCCTGGGCAGTTACAGGTAGTCCCGCCACATGTCTCCTCGGCCAGCCGCAACGGGCCTGGATAGTCTTAGGTAGTCCCGCCACATGTCCAGAGAAGAACGAGACACCTCTTTCTTTTCCCTTCCGTAACAGCCGCAGCAGCTCTGGACGGCGGGATGTCCTGCACGTACCTCCGCAACAATTTGTCCAAGTTGGGCTGGGAGGGAGAGGCGACGCGGACGAGCCTCTCCCACCTCCACGGATAGGAGGTCTCCCAGCCCCCCGGCCCAACGCCGAACACCCCCAGCCAGGCGATGGTGCCCCAATACTTGCGCAGCACCGAACGTGCAATGGTGCCCATATTTTCGGAGCACCGAATATGCAATGACTGCACCGATACTTGTGCGGCACCGAGTGTGCGCCACAGATGGCCATACTCCCACAGCACTGAGCACAAGACTTGGGGAACACCGGATGTGGAGAGACCTTCGTGCGGGGCGATGAAAAAGAGCAGCATGGAGTGCACCGGGAGAAGGAGACGGCGCGAACGAGTCTCCCTCGCCCCCCAGGTGGGGGCATCACAGCTGCACCCCAGCTGAGGTTCCGTAAAAATTATTACGACGTTCTGGACATTACCGAATATGGACGAGTTTGGTATCTACGGACCGTAAATGACGAGTTCGACAAGTGTGTGAATTTTCGCTACACTACCTGCCAGGGTTCGTCTAATATTCCGCGTTCTTCATCTGAACCCTCGGGTTCCATTTTAGATACGGCATCCATTTTGTTTCTTGCCCTCACGTAGTCAGCGAGCAGGAAACTGTTCGCTCCTTGACCCTCTAGTTCCCAAGCCTTGCGGAAGACGCATATTCCTTTCATGCGTCTTTATGGCCGGAGGAATGACACAGCAAAGGCAGATGGCACAGCTTGAGGGTAATCTGGTTGTACCGGTCTATTGTGACAGCCTTGCAGGCGATGGATCCAACTCTTTGATCCCACGATCATGCTTCCGATATTACCCCCACACTCTTTTCTCTACACGTGTCTGACTTCCTTGCAGCTGTTCTTGTCTCTTCTTCTTTGTCATTTACAACTCTAATGGGTATGCCTAATGGTGGGGAGATGTACTTTTACAATTGGGAACCGGCATTGCTATTGTAGACATGTTCCGGGATTCTGAACACATGAAAGCGACCTTTTTGAAGTTTACTGTGGGAACTGGATTGTAATCTTTTGTCCACATGTTATGCAATGGCAACGTTATGTATAAAAGAGAGCGACCTACAAACGCAATTTGAAGCAGACTCGCAGAACCTACATCTCCATGTACTTCTCATGACTCTTGTTTCCCTGCAGTAATAAACGCTGATCTTTGACGCCGAAGGAAGTGTCCCGTGTCTCTGTAGTTTGTGCGCCGAAACAGGTATCCCATGAAGGTTATAGGTGTTGTTCCCTGACACCGCTGGTACTGTTAAAAGTCCAGTCCTTCAGTTGGCGCCCACCGTGGGGCGACTTCAGCGGTACCGGTCCAAAGCCTGATGATCGTGAGGAACTTCGTGTGAAATCTCTGAGGGAAGGTGCACCCCGCTTCATCGATCCTGTTGTCGAAATAAGTGGCCCGACGATTTTCCCTGCGAAGATTCCCGCCTCCTGACGGCTGCGACGGACCGATGCCCTGACTGTCGACCTGTCTTCGACGCCCGGCGCAGACCTTACGTACAAGCGAGACGATAGACGGGCCTTCCTGGTGACGCCATTGAAGTTCTGAGTTAAGTATTTGTGGGTCGCTCCCAGTCCTTAGTGGTTGTTCTAGCTTTTTTGAAAGCTTTGTAATAGCCTCTTCAGGCTTTGTGGTTAGCTCTCCGAGCTTTGTGATAGCCTTAAGGCTTTGTTGTATTGCATGGTTCCATTGCATTTGTGGTTCTTAGTATTGGTTCTTAGTATTATTTGACAGTTGCAATTGCCAAAAACCGAGGGTTTTGACTTACACGAGGTTTTCTTGCTTCGGTAATCCTTGAAGTTTGATACTAGGTTAGTGTGCACGATGCCTAGCCATAGTGGTTTGTTTCGTATTTTCAAATGTTGCGCAATGGATTCCCGGTTGGAGGACTCATGTCCGATACCTCCAGTTGGAACTCCGATACACGATCTTTATAGTCGACATGGGGTGGGTCCAATAGTATATAATGATTACTGGGTTCGTTATACAAAGAAGGATGGTGACCTTAGATGGCCACCACATGGAACTTTTGAACTTTCAATTTTAGATAATCTTGAGGCAAAATTATTTTTAAAGAAAGCTAGGCCAGCTATGTTTGATTCCTTTCGGATATGGCGTAAAGAGGCCAAGCAGAAAGAAATCAAACAACTTAAAAAGGATCAAAAGCAAGGGTTCGTACCGATAATGCAAACTATACGAGAATGTAAACAGGATAAAGAAGAAAAGGAAATGGAAATCTCTACTAGATTGCATCATATGAAAATAGATAAATGTTACCCAGTTTTACCGAATAGTTTAGAGAAGAAAGAAGAAGATTTGAAGGAGGATTCCTTGTTATCATATTTAATGAAATCACCACCTCCTTATGTACAAGGTGCTACTGCTCCTGTAGTTCCTCCTGTAGTACCTCCTGTTGTTCCTCTTGTTGCTCCAGCGGCTGCGGGTCAGCCCGCTGTTAACCCTACGTTTGTTCCACCACCTGTCCTTGTTCCTACTGCTCCTGTACCTGTACCTTCGCAGACTGTTGTTTCTGCTACTCCGACTACCTTGTCCGTTCCTACTATGCCTTCCTTCACTTCTGGTGTTGTTGCCCCTGTTTTTCTTTCCCCTTCTGTTCGTAAGCGTGTTCCTAACTCTGTTGCTACCCTTTATTCACCTCTTTCTGGTCCGTTATTTTCGTCTAATTTATCTGAAACTCCTCAAAGACGGAGTCAGATCCCTAGTGGTAGGGAGAAAGAGACGTTAGTAACAATGGCACATAGGTGGATAAGACATCCTGCTAATTACACTCCACGTGTGGTCTTCGACACGTTTTCTCAGTTTAATGAGCCTACGCAGAGATTCGTATTTGAAGAGATGTGTAACTTTTTGAGGGAAGAATGGTATAATGATGATGTAGACAATGTACCGTCCGACATAATTGAACTTCAGAATCACTTTTCGAATGGTATGATTATAGGAGAAGATGTACGACGTGCCGTGGAACGCTTATTAGCGTTTAGATCCACAGCACCTTTTCGGGTGTCATCAGATGATACCACTGAGAATTGGAAAGCGATTCCTGGTCAGTATCCTATGAGAGAGGTTCCGCCACTATGGGTGCCTGGTGATCCTAATGCAAACCCTGTGGTTCTACCACATTTTCGAAGGGTATGGATACATCTTCCATGGAAACGATCGGAAGTTTTGCAAGTGAAGCAATCCTTGCCCGATCCGCGTAAAAATCCGGCTGGTTATTATAAGGAGTTATCACAACTGGTGGAAGCTTCTATTATGAACCTTGCCGACGTCGACATGTTGTTTGGCAATGTTGTACCGCAACCAGTTTGGGCCAAAATTCGTCAAGCCAATCACGCAGTTGAATTAGTGGGTGATTGGGCTGCATTGATAACGGCTGATGGACTACAAGTTGGTGGGGCTAAGCCTGACCAGCTAATCTTAGATTTGCCTCAGAAAATCATTACGCTCATGAAAACTCTCATGCCAGCGATGAAGGTGAACTGGGATAAGTTATCAGCTTGTAAGCAAAAGAAAGACGAGAGTGTCTCGGATTTCTTTACTAGGTTTGAGGAAGCATTTGTCGACCACAGCGGTCAGGACATGGGCACTGAGGGAGGCCAGCGGTTATTTGTTGACAAATTTGTGTCGAATTTGTTGCCTGAGTTAAGCAACAAATTGAAGAATTCAGAGAGTGCGTGGGCAGTTTCAACCCCTGCGCAAATACTAGCAACGGCCCAGTATTATGAGAATAGGGAAAAGGAAGAAAGTGATCGTGTAGAAAAGAAAACGAAGGAGCTCAAAACGAAGGTTTTATTGCAGCAAGCATACCCCCCACGATCAAACCAAAATGATTCACAACAGCAGTATCGACCACGAGCACAGCCAGATGGGACACAGCCGCGCTCTGACAACTTTGATTATAGATCTTCACTTGGGTATAATCAGTGCGCATATTGTAGGAAAGAGGGACACCTAAAATATGATTGTCTTGCCTTACGGGACCGTCTGAATGGAGTGTCGACACGAGGAAATCGTGGTGGTGGTCCTCAACAAGCATCACGTGGTAGAGGTCGTGGTTCATCCCACAATCAGATTGATCGTCATCAAAATCAATCGGATGCGAATAATTGTTTTGACCAGCGGAATGCGGGGTCAGTCCGATCTGCACAGTATAATGTGGACGATTATTACGTAGAACATGAGACTGTTGTAAATGACCATTACTAGGATAGCCAACGACAAAGAGAGGGAGTAGTGTCAGTTCCGGTTGATCAGAGTGGGCCTTATGTTGCAGTGACTACATCGGGTGTAGTTGAGCCTTTTCTGTTAGACACTGGTGCGACGAAAAGTTCCATCATGCATTCGAAACTCCCTGGCGCACCTTTGTCTGGCTTAACGAACGTTTCCGTTGGATTCTCTGGCGCCCCTGTTAGCAACCCAGTCTCTAGTCCTTTGCCTCTTATGATTGGACCTTGTGAGCTAACGGCTCCACTGATTCTATCTACAGGTTGTGGTGAAAATCTTTTGGGTCTGGATTTGTTGAAACGATTATATGCAACATTGTATTGTTCCCCCGAAGGAGTGGAGCTTACATTGGGACGAAGAGTGATCTCTCCAATGTATTTATCGGTCGATAAATTCCCACCGGAATTGAGTACCCTCCCTGCGTCCTTATGGGCCACAGGTCCCAATGATGTGGGCCTGTTAGACATTCCACCCTATGTGATTCAATTGAAACCAAATGCGCGATTACCGCGTTTACCTCAATATCGTATTTCTCTTGAGGGTGAACGAGCGCTGTTAGCAATCGTTCATGATCTCATTGGAAAAGGTGTTGTTGAAGAAACTCGTGGGAACATGTGTAATAGCCCTGTATTACCAATTCTGAAACGAACTGACCCAACTAAACCTCCTGTGTATCGTTTCGTAATAGATTTAAGAGAGGTGAACAAAATAGTGGTTCCACAATTTCCTGTGGTCCCTGACATTACGGCTTTACTAACAATGATTCCGGCATCTGCCTCCTGGTTCACAGTGATCGATCTAAAAAATGCATTCTTTAGCATCCCGATTGCAGAGGAAAGCAGAGACCTATTCGGATTTTCATTAGGTGGTCGCAGTTTTAGGCTAAAACGCGCTCCACAGGGCTACTGTGAGAGTCCGTCAATCTACAGCCAAGCACTTAAAGGTCAACTTGATGCCTTTGTTTTACCTAAAGTTGCAGCTTTGATTCAATACGTTGACGATCTTTTAGTGGCAGCTGATACAGAAGCTATTTGCAAAATGGCTACGGTATCATTGTTGCACTATCTACATGACTTACACCACAAGGTATCGCCTTCCAAGCTACAGTATTGTTGTCAAGAAGTTACCTATCTAGGTCACTTATTGTCAAGAGAAGGGAGAAGGTTGACCCCAGAGAGAATTGCAGCAATTTCCCGAATGACTGTGCCAAAAACCCAGAGAGATGTTCGCGCCTTTTTAGGTATTACGTCCTATTGTAGACAATGGATTCCAAATTTTTCATTGTTGGCGAAACCATTGATAGCTCTTACGTGCAAAGATGTTCCATCCCCATTGCCTTGGTCGGAAGAGTGTCGGAAAAGTTTTTCGGAATTGCGTGATGCGTTGTGTTCGGCTCCTGTGTTGGGCACTCCTGACTACAGTAAGCCGTTTACACTATACGTTCACGAGAGGGATGGTTGCGCGTTGAGTGTTCTGACACAACCTTTTGGTGGTAAGCAACGCCCATGTGCCTATTTTTCTTCGACTTTAGACCCAGTAGCAAGAGCCTTGCCAAGTTGTTTAAGGGCAACAGCGGCAGCTGCGGCGTCCATTCGACAGTCCGCAGGTCTAGTCATGGATAATATGCTTACAGTAATGGTTCCGCATGCAGTTGACACTCTATTGAATCGAACGAAAACTCAACATCTGACGAGCGCAAGATTGTCTGGATATGAGTTGACGTTGCTGGCCAGTCACATACGGATAAAACGATGTAATGTGTTGAATCCAGCAACATTGCTGCCAATCGACACAGAATCAAGTGGTGAAGCAGTACATGACTGCTATCTCAGAACTGAAGAGGAAACTAAGGGTCGTATTGACCTAAAAGATACTCCATTGACAGATCCCGATGGTACTTTATATGTGGATGGTTCCTGTTTTAAGTTGCCGAACGGTGATGTGACGACTGCATATGCTGTAGTTACATTGAGAACGATTGTGAAAAGCGAAAGACTAAGTCAGAATTCGGCTCAGGCTGCCGAGTTAATCGCTTTGACGAGAGCGTGTGTGTTGTCTAAAGATAAACGGGTGAATGTGTTTACAGATAGCCAGTATGCGTTTGGTGTGGCACATAGTTTTGGACGATTGTGGAGAGAGAGAGGATTCCTTACGTCGCATGGCACGAAGATTCAACATGGTCAGCTTGTAAATGATCTTTTAGATGCACTCACATTGCCTAAACAGGTGGCCATAGTCAAATGTAGCGCACATCAGAGAGTAACGGATGATGTGGGTCGTGGTAATGCGTTTGCGGATGAAACGGCTAAAGAGACGGCTAAAGATTTGACGAACAGAATGTATGTTACGAGCTCAGTGAGATGGCCAACAGAGACTGGTATGTGTGAAGACACATTTGAAAGTGTGAAAGGAATACAGAATGAAGCCACTGAGACGGAAAGGACTAAATGGAGAGAGAGCACGGGAAGATTGGATGAGAATGGATGTTGGGTTGATCTATCAGAGAAGCAGAGATGGATGTTACCGGATGCGTATGTGCTCGCTGTTGTTACAATGGCTCATGGTATGGCGCACATCAACACGAAAGGCATATGCAAGTTGTTGTCTCATGTATGGAAGAATGATGGGATTACTAAGTGCGCCGAGAGAGTGGTTAAGAATTGTATGGTGTGTTTGATGCACAATCCTGGAAAGGGCACCCCCACTCCACCTGGCCATTTTGCCCCTCCTACGTACCCTTTCGAAGTTATCCAGTTGGACTTTATCCACATGGAGAGATGTAATAATTTGAAGTATGTGTTGGTTGTGGTGTGTGCATTTTCTAGGTGGATTGAGGCCTACCCCCTTAAGGATAATACGGCTTTATCCACGGCAAAAATTTTGCTCAAAGAATATTTTCCTCGGTATGGAATGCCTCGGGTCGTATGGTCGGACAACGGAAGTGAGTTTGTTGGGAGTGTGATGAAGAGTGTGTGTCGCGGTTTAGGGATTGTACAGAAATTTCATAGTGCAAACCATCCACAATCAGCAGGCTTGGTGGAAGGATATAATGGCACTTTAAAACTGAAATTGGCTAAAATTCAGGCAACAACTGGTTTATCATGGCCCGACGCTTTGCCTTTGGCTCTCCTGTCGACCAGGGCAACTGTACACTCTCGAGTAGGGCTCAGCCCATATGAGATTGTGTTCGGTCGTCCTGCTAATGTATGGGGAGTCCCAAGACCTAAGGAATTTGACAGAATTGAATACCCTATGTTGATTGATTATCTTTATGATCTGACTGCTAAATTGAGTTTGATTCATCAACAGGTCTTTGAGTCTCTGCCGTCACAAACAGAGGGTCCTGGTCATCGGCTCCAACCAGGGGACTGGATCCTTGTCCGAAACTACGGACGAAAACGAAACCTTGAACCAAGATTTGTGGGCCCGTTTCAGGTACAGCTGACTACGAGGACGGCGGTTCGACTACACGGACGCCGGAATTGGGTACATGCTACCCATACAAAAAAAGTCCCGTTTCCTTTGCCATCGGACACCTGGATAAGAAGAGGTCTTTCTTCATCTGAGACCGACACTCCACCACGTTTCGTTCCATTCAGCGAAGCTCGGCTTGTATCTGACACCGTTGTTGACTCCCCTCAAACAATTTCCTCCACGTTAACCTTGGAAAATTTAACTGTTGAACAATCGCCTGAACAATTGAACACTCCTTTGACGTCCAATCCACTGTTTGAAGATCAGACTCGCCCTGGAAGTAGCCGATATTTTCTTCGTTCACGAACAAGCCACAAATAAAAAGATTTTTTTCTAGGTTCTACATTGCTCTGAAAACAGTGGACATTATATATTGTGTATCTTTTTCTTTTTTCGTACAGCCAAGAACATTATTTAGCTAGAACCTACCATCCAGGTTGACCGTAAGGCCGTGCGGGTACTTCCTTCTGTTTAGCAGCTATCGACACAAGGTTGGTTTCTATTATCGATTTCTGGGAACTCCTGGAAATTGATAACCGCTACTCAGAACGAAGTGCGTCAAGAACGTCGCGGACGGTCGTTAGGGGATGGAATCATCATTGTCTGAGCTGTCGAAAAGAGAAGAAATGTTGGCGCAAAGATCTACATTGCAGAAAATATGTCATACAAAATGGTTTTTCTCACAAGTAATCATACTGTTTCTCACCATATCTATGCTATTGGTAGGGGGAATATATTATGGGTCTCAGTTCTTATTGTCTTCTGCTACACCTACTCTTCCATCTCATGATCAATATTTCGTTTCTACTGTTTCTCCACATTCCTTTTATCCTCTGCCTCAACACGAACAAATCAGACGTGCGGAATTCAGAAACAACTCTTTTATCCAACTCCTGCATCAGCATCAGTTAGTGGTAAACACTACCAATTGTTGGGTGTGTGGGTTAATGCCACATACCATGGATAAGGGTATTCCGTATTTAGTTTTGCCTTATAGTGCACAAGGGTCAGCTCGAGCATTACAAACTATGTTCCGTAGCGCACTAGATTCCTACCCCCATCAAGAACCACGCTCAGCAAACTCTGGTCCTGGCCCGTACCACAAGACTCTGGCGAGAGCTATTGCAGACTTAGATAGAGATATTTTTGACGCATCGCTCATCCCAGAGGAAGAGGTACGAGCATATAAGGAACTAAGTGAGGCTGAGTACAGCTTATCAGTGGGTGAGAGGCAGCTTAAAAGCTCGCCACCGATATGGATTGTACCTCACCTTGGTAATTTCTGCTTGAAAGGTCTTGGTCGAAATCCGAGAGCTCAGTTTGGGGAGAGTGCTTGTTCCGAGACGTATGTCTTACCGACGCTCTCCTCCCCTGTCTTCCTGCCTGCCACGGGTACTTACTTTGTATGTTATGATCGAGCCTATACGTGGTTACCTCATGACTTCTCGGGTACCTGCTATATTGCAAATCTCTTGCCTCCGACTTTCACTGTGGCCTCTGATTATCACAGAAATAGAATTGTAAGAGGTGTGATTAGCAAAGAAGATACTTCCGGACAAGAAGCGGGAGACTTCTTTAAGGGTTTCCTACCGTTCTGGGGACCGATGGTTAATAGCAGGAACCTGAGACAGTTAACTCGTGTAGTAGAATCAACTGCCAACATAACTGCAAATGCCCTTGGTAATTTGACAGTCGAGCTCCAGGCGGATAGACTAATGACGTTGCAGAACCGTATGGTTCTAGATATCGTTCTAGCAGATAGAGGTGGGGTTTGTAAAGTCATCCATTCGAGCTGCTGCGTATTCATACCTGATAACGCTCCAACGGTTTATCAAGCCATCTCTAAGTTGCACAAAATTTCGGAGTCCATACACGTGGACGAAGGAAATTGGACGCTTCTGGGATGGTTTTGGGGTCTGATATCGACTTGGGGTTGGAAGATTCTGGTGATCATAGGGGTTGTTGTGACATTTCTGTTCTCATGTTGTCTTTGTGTGCAATGTGGTCCTGCCTTATGTGGCCTTTGTGCTACGACGTGTATAAGACAGCCCGTTGTCACCAAAGAGACATTGAAGGATAGAATAATGTATCAGCAACATCTGAATGATCTGATGAGTATCGAAATCGATTATGATTCCGACTAGTGTTTGCCTACATGAGGGCAAAAGGACCGTCTGAGGTTCCGTAAAAATTATTACGACGTTCTGGACATTACCGAATATGGACGAGTTTGGTATCTACGGACCGTAAATGACGAGTTCGACAAGTGTGTGAATTTTCGCTACACTACCTGCCAGGGTTCGTCTAATATTACGCGTTCTTCATCTGAACCCTCGGGTTCCATTTTAGATACGGCATCCATTTTGTTTCTTGCCCTCACGTAGTCAGCGAGCAGGAAACTGTTCGCTCCTTGACCCTCTAGTTCCCAAGCCTTGCGGAAGACGCATATTCCTTTCATGCGTCTTTATGGCCGGAGGAATGACACAGCAAAGGCAGATGGCACAGCTTGAGGGTAATCTGGTTGTACCGGTCTATTGTGACAGCCTTGCAGGCGATGGATCCAACTCTTTGATCCCACGATCATGCTTCCGATATTACCCCCACACTCTTTTCTCTACACGTGTCTGACTTCCTTGCAGCTGTTCTTGTCTCTTCTTCTTTGTCATTTACAACTCTAATGGGTATGCCTAATGGTGGGGAGATGTACTTTTACAATTGGGAACCGGCATTGCTATTGTAGACATGTTCCGGGATTCTGAACACATGAAAGCGACCTTTTTGAAGTTTACTGTGGGAACTGGATTGTAATCTTTTGTCCACATGTTATGCAATGGCAACGTTATGTATAAAAGAGAGCGACCTACAAACGCAATTTGAAGCAGACTCGCAGAACCTACATCTCCATGTACTTCTCATGACTCTTGTTTCCCTGCAGTAATAAACGCTGATCTTTGACGCCGAAGGAAGTGTCCCGTGTCTCTGTAGTTTGTGCGCCGAAACAGGTATCCCATGAAGGTTATAGGTGTTGTTCCCTGACACCGCTGGTACTGTTAAAAGTCCAGTCCTTCACAGCCGAACGTCCCGCTTTCACAAAACAGAGCTCTTTTCCTTTCACTCCGAAGGATCTCTTCCACTCTTGCAAACTCGACGAGAGTGGCCCCTGTAGGGCCTCAAAATGGCGTCTGGGTCCGCTGGAAGGCGGGCCTCGGCCGCTAGAGTAACTTTGACCAGCAATATAACTCGGTCGCTCGCCCACCGGAGCACGAGCCCCCACCTCCGACAACATCTCCACAGCCTTGAAGATTCTACAAAGGTCCCCGGAGGAGCCCTCGGCCACTGCAGGCCTCCGGTAAGGGACAACTGCCTTGATCGCCAACGAAATAAACATGACATTGCCACTCCTTCTGTTAGCACGAATTCTAGAACTGCCGAAAAGGACTCTGGTCCAACTGCCGGTTGTAGGAAACATTTTTCCCTGATGCTACTTCCGGACTAACCCGGCCCCGCCCAAAATGGCACCGGTCTCAATAGGAACTTACGAACACCTCGTGGTGTCCCTTTTTACTATACAAACTTAATGTTCTGATACATATATGACCCTTTGTACACTTGACGAGAAGAAAGGAGAGCTCACTCGAGGAACATGTAAAAGGATCGCGTTAAAAATGATGATTATAAATGTACAATGTATTATATTTTTATAGCCGATGTATATCCTCGCTTATGATGCACGCACACGGTATGCATATAGGAAATCTGATTGCAACTAGTATGACTATGCTTCTAAATTATGAAATAAACGCCCCCGAGCCCCCGGCCAACTGATAGACGTTCTGGTTTGCTACAAATGAATTACTAAAACTTTCTAACGTTTTTATTGCTGCAAAAACGACACCCCCACTGTACGCACTTTTAGCCATTGCCGTGCCCGGCCAAATACGACTGCACCCTTATGAATCCACATACTATGATCTCGCAAAAATAAAGGTCCTTTTTTCGAAATGATGAACGGGTATTGCATGCTTTATTTAAAATATGGGATGGGCGGGAGAGTTCTTTTCTGTGCACCCTACTATGCTCTCTCTTTAAGGTTATTAAGAAGATGGCTGCCCAGCCCTGGAGGACGGATCGGATCGACAACACGACACTCTGCCTTCAAAGTACGCGACTGACTCATGAACTCTCGCATGGAGGAAGACCTCGACTTCCAAGGATGGGTAAAACGAACGGTATAAATGAGGGAATGTAAAAGAAGGGTAAAATAAAACGATGTAAATGTTATAAAGTACGACGTTCAAAGGTATTAGGGAACAGAGCTGACCCAAGAACCGAAGAACCTTAGAACGGCACAGCGCTGAAGGAGGTTTAAGGATCCCGATAGTGAGATACATCTTTCGACTAGATACCTCGCACTAGGCACCTCTGGTTTCCTTTTTTTACGTTTCCCCGCGCGCGACCTATATGGACACACTGCCCCCCCCCCCCCGACTCCAGAAACCATATCCCCGGGGACTCTGCCCCGAGGAGGAAAGACGAGTAAGAGGTAAGTAAAGGACTCTCGAATCCATGTATTTGAATATGCGCGAATGCTGTTCCCCTCCCCTCCCCCCTTTTTTCCTCCCTCTGCAGGTTACATCAGAGATTGCAGCCGAGGTGTGGCAAAGATCTGAAGCCTTGCCATGTCTAATACACGAAGCAGACTAGCGCTGCAAGGTGGCGCCTAAGCACGCCTACAAACTACTCACGTAGCGAACAAACCCGTAAAATTAGTATGACCTGATAAAAAGTGATCACCCTTAAACCAGACCGCATGAATGAACCCATGTCACGTATGATGCGAAACTATGAGAGAATGTGTGTGTGTGACTGAGGCGTCGACCCAACTGGTCGAAGGACCGAGAATGCAAGAAAGTGCGACAAAATGGTACCTCCTTTCTTTTTTTCCTTTTTCTCAAGGCACGTCCCCTCTACCCTGTCTAATGCTCAAACTGCATGATTTCAAGATTCTAACGCAGACCCGTGAATGTCCTTTACTGTGTAATGCACTAAATAGCCTTTCTTATATACACTGCCACTCTCTCTGTTGCACGTGTACTATTTAGCCTGCCGTTGCACTCTCTCTCTCTCTCTCTCTCTCTCTCTCTCTCTCTCTCTCTCTCTCTCTCTCTCTCTCTCTCTCTCTCTCTCTCTCTCTCTCTCTCTCTCTCTCTCTCTCTCTTTTTTGCACTCCCACTCCTCCGAGCGATTAGCCCCGAAATTGGCAGACTGCCACCCCTAGCACACCACCTAATTGGCTTCAAATACCGCCGGTATTTGCTCAAACTTGTCTTTAATAAAATCACCCTAATGCTGTGTCACCACCTCTCCTTTCCGGAAATATTTTGATGAAACCGAGAATTGGTCATAAAGGAAAGGACAGGTAAGCTGACTGAGGTTCCCTAAATCTGACCCGAAATGAGGGAACTACATGTCAGCGGCTACTACTATGAAATAAAAGTGCCTCAGATAACGCGCCCCTCCCCGTCCCAAATTGTCGCGATACCCAAAAACCATAAAGGTAACCGAAACCCCCCATCTTCTCAGGACGCTCCCAGTACTGCGTTCAGTTGCCTCCCCCATCACAGTTTTCTATGTACCTAGGTGTCTTCCGATGAGACCCCTGTCTTTTCTAATTTAGTAATCAGGCCGCGAGAGGCTGCATAGGGACCAGAATGATGTTTTACAAAGTTAAAGATCAGACCGGAGCAAAGAAACCCATTACAATGAGCCTTGCCGAAAGTGAAAATGTTTAGTTAAAGGGCAGGATGCATTGATAATATAAAAAATGTTTAGCCTCACACCGCCTTTTTGTAAATGTAGACCCCTAGAGAACGGTTTAGCTTTGTCAGGCTTGCATTACTGAGGTGGGTCCCCATCAAATGAACTGTCGTGACTATATTAAACAGTTGTGAAGGAAAGTCATAGTAAATCCAGCAGGTCCACCATCGACCATTTATGCGTCAGTTGTGAACCCTAATATAACGAACGTTTCTACCCTCATTTACCTGGAGCTGGGAGAGAAATAGACTTATGTGGTTACTTTTCCTCTACCAATTCTCTAAAAACTGTCTTTTCAAACTCCTTCAAGGGTACGGCTGTCGGAGGAAAGAAGGACCGGATGTGGGAGCACGTGGCCTGACTACGGACTATGGAACGTCTGCGACATGGGCCAAGGCGAGACCGCAACAGAACAGAGCTACAGGACGAGGCACTACCTCCAACAAAGTGAGAAGAAAGGGCTAACCTGATGCCCCCGCTCTATGTTCGAATGTGTGCCGAAAGGTCCCCGCTCTCTAGACTCGGTCATGAGCCCGCCTATCTGAAATCTCTCGTTCCCCTAGTTTGTTCCTGATTTGGCCTTGCTCCATCCCCCTTTTTCTCCGACCTACCCTAAGGACTATTTTGTACACTCTTCTTCCACCTGAACTTTTGACTATTGATCCCAAAGGACACCGGGCGAGAAAGACCTTTTTTGACCAGAAACGCGAGGAAAAGGTCGTGCCCTGCAACACGGAACTTAGAATAGAGCTGGACTCGTAGCTCCACCGCCGGTGCTCCACAGTGCCAACGGAAGACGAAGAATTGCTGAAAGCTTACTAAACCTCGAACATTCCCGATCATTTCTGCCACGTCTCGTTTCTCTCCCAGCCGACATTGTATTGATTATGTAACAATCCATCAGTTCACCTTATGAAATGTACTCACTGCTCTCACTTCGAATCACTTTTGCATTGCATTACTATGACTTTCCTGCTAAACAAGTTTATCAAAGTTTGTCTATGGGTCCGCCTCTTAAAACTAGAAATCTTAAAATGTATCGTTTACAACTCTTTCATCTAGGGTTCCTACTGCTTTCTTTCTCATGCCCACCACAATAGAACCGAGTAGAAAATGAACCAGCAAGATGTCTTGAATATGTTAAAGGGAGGACAGTTGAAAATTAGTACGGTTTGGTGAACATTATCTGCGCCATCTTGCCTCTTCCCCTGATGCCACACTTTTGTCGTGCGCACCCGCCATTTTAAGATGCCCTGGGCAGAACAAACCCTTTTGCATGCCGCTGGCCTCTGACATCGCCCTTCGCCCCCACCAAACCTGCACGCTGACCAACCCCCTGCTTGCACCTGCCTTGAATCATAAACCCCTTTTCAGCGCTGCTCTGCCTCAGGCCCTCATCCTGTTCCCAGCGCAACACCTCCCTTCTTCCCTTTCATGATCCCCGGCCCTTTTGATGCAAACCCTTTTCCCCGTGTGCCCGTTTGTCTTCCTCGTTCCCAGGCCGACACCCAGCTCTGCCGATACTATTCCTTGCCCCTCCCCGTACAATAGAAAGCTTCCCCCATCAAAGGATCCCCGGGTTGATCAAAGCCCCCACCCCATGAGATCCGATCGAACCCCGCATTCCATGAATTGACGGAATATCCAGCTGCGCGATACTCATCACCTGTTGTGACTAGGGTGGGGACCTCTACTGTAAATGTGTGTGGGAACGGGCCCGGAGGGGGGGATTCCGGGAATGTCTTTCCGTACATCAAAGCTTTGTCATGAGTATGTAAACTGTAATAAAAACCGCAAAACCCTGTATATAAGGGGCCAGGCCTCAGACATAAGTTAGAGCACCTCAGAACGATACCTGCTGTCCGTTTTGCCGTGTTCTCCTCCGGAGAGAATAAAAACCTTGTTTCCTGCTTTCCAGTCTCCAGCGCCTGCCTCTTCATTGATTTAATATTTAGAGGGTCACAGAGGCAATACCGCCGGGCAAATATCGATTGTCCCCGACCCGACTTTATTTTAACACAGGTTCCTCAGGTGGCTGGAGATGTGGCTGCGTCGGGGGACATCCAGGATGAGTCGGGCAAAGGCGTTCTGGATGCGCTGGAGTCTTTTCTGTAGCTTGGCTGTGGTTCCGGCGTAGAGGGCGTTTCCGTAGTCCAGTCGGCTGGTGACGAGTGCCTGGGTGACAGTCTTCCTGGTCTCGGTCGGGATCCAGCGGAAGATCTTGCGAAGCATACGCAGGGTGTTGAAGCACGATGAGGAGACGGCGTTGACTTGTCTGGTCATCGAGAGGGAGGGGTCCAGGATGAAGCCCAGGTTGCGTGCGTGGTCGGTTGGCTTGGGTGCGGTGCCCAGGGCGGGAGGCCACCAGGAGTCGTCCCAGGCGGAGGGCGAAGATCCCAGGATGAGGACTTCCGTCTTGTCTGAGTTCAGTTTCAGGCGGCTGTTCTTCATCCACTTGGCGACGTCTTTCATCCCTTCGTGTAGGCAGGTTCTGGCGGTGTCGGGGTCTCTGGTGAGGGAGAGGATCAGCTGGGTGTCGTCGGAGTAAGAGATGATGTTGAGGTTGTGCTGGCGTGCGATGGCTGCGAGAGGTTTCATGTAGATGTTGAAGAGGGTGGGGCTGAGTGAAGATGCTTGCGGGACGCCGCAGATGACTTCGGTGGCCTCGGAGCGAAACGGGGGGAGGCGGACTCTTTGTGTTCTTCCGGCGAAAACGGCCGCTAAAGTGGCAAAAATTCCCTATCGCCACCCTTGATAATATGCCCCTAAATACCTTCAAAATCGCAATTCCTACCCTTGTCAGAATTTAACGAGCAACTTGTCATCAGGGCCTAAGTTACCGGAGTTGAAGGCGCCGTCCTTGCCTGGATTCAGGCTCCTCTGGACGACAGACTCCAAGGTTACGACGCCTCCTCCCGCTCTCCATCACTCACTCTTTAGGTGTACCTGTCTCCAGGTGTACAACCCCCGCTGCTCCTCAGGGCATCGATGTCTCAGCTCCCAGAGTTGCTACTCGTTCAAGCTTAAACTACCAATAAGAAACAGACCTGAACTGTGCCCCCCCCCCCCCTGGGCGTAACAAATGGACCCTCGGCTCAACCCCCACAAATAATGCCTCTCCCTAAAATGCATTTATACAGGACACCTTCTTTCGCCCTAAAAAGGGGGTGACGAACCTCTAAGGATACTACAAACACCTCCCTCCTGCGGTTTGTCTTCATGGGCACTACATATATATATATACATATATATATGGCACAGACCATATAAGACACGCTGCAGGGAGTTACCCTGCATCTAGCGCCTACAACCATCTCCCCATCTAGAAAACAGCAGCTGCAGCGTTCCCTCCTTTCATTAGGAGCATTTCTCACTCCCTTCCTCATGCTACATGTGGATTCTTTCATTCTTAACTAGTCGTTGCTCACACATTAACCCTGTGTGAGAGGACACAGATCACACACTGTATTCTTTGTTTACCTCTTCAGGAAGTATAATCAGACAGATCACAATCAATGTGACATTGAAGTCTACATGTTTCAGCACTCAGTGCCCTTCTGTGTTGAGCCTTCTTCAGGACTAACAGTGTAGATTTTATTAGGCTTGGGGGAAATTTGAATTACGTTGGGTTAATTACTGTAATTTTAGTAATTCTGCTAAATTACTGAGCTTATGCCACATCGTGTCATTTCAGGGAGAGATTTTAACACTAGATGTACAACTTAGGTACTTTTTTAACGCGAGCAGCCTTGCAGGTAGATATTTTAGCTGCGTTGACCCATGGAGACATTTTTTAACACAAAACTACAAATCCGACCATGAGTGGCAATTCCTTTAACATGGTGTCAACAAACATTTCAGGTAGATTTTTTTCCCTGAGACAAAACAAAAAATCCAAATACAAGCACAGGTGTTTTGAATGTCTTCCTGGGTCCCCGCTCATCCCTGCTTCCACAGATGTCTATCCGGGTCCCCTCTCATCCCTGCTTCCACAGATGTCAACCCGGGTCCCCTCTCATCCCTGCTTCCACAGATGTCTACCTGGGTCCCCTCTCATCCCTGCTTCCACAGATGTCAACCCGGGTCCCCTCTCATCCCTGCTTCCACAGATGTCTACCTGGGTCCCCTCTCATCCCTGCTTCCACAGATGTCTACCTGGGTCCCCTCTCATCCCTGCTTCCACAGATGTCTACCCGGGTCCTCTCTCATCCCTGCTTCCACAGATGTCTACCTGGGTACTCCCATCCCTGCTTCCACAGATGTCTACCTGGGTCCCCTCTCATCCCTGCTTCCACAGATGTCTACCTGGGTCCCCTCTCATCCCTGCTACCACAGATGTCAACCCGGGTCCCCTCTCATCCCTGCTTCCACAGACATCTACCCTGGTCCCCTCTCATCCCTGCTTCCACAGATGTCTACCCGGGTCCCCTCTCTTCCCTGCTTCCACAGATGTCTACCTGGGTCCCCTCTCATCCCTGCTTCTACAGATGTCTACCTGGGTCCCCTCTTGTCTCTGCATCCGCAGACGTCTACCTGGGTCCCTTCTAATCTCTGCTTCTACAAATGGCTACGTGGGTCCCCTCCCATCCCTGCTTCTCTCAGATGTCTACCTGGGACCCCTCCCATCCCTGCTTCTGTCAGATGTCTACCTGGGACCCCTCTCATCCCTGCTTCCACAGATGTCTACCTGGGACCCCTCACATCCCTGCTTCCACAGATGTCTACTTGGGTCCCCTCCCATCCCTGCTTCCGTCAGATGCCTACCTAGGTCCCCTCTCATCCCTACTTCCACAGATGTATACCTGTGTCCCCTCTCACTTTCACAGATGTCTACCTGTGTCCCCTCTCATCCCTGCGTCCACAGATGTCTACCTGGGTCCCCTCTCATCCCTGCTTCCGTCAGATGTCTACCTGGGTCCCCTCCCATCTCTACTTCCACTGATGTCTACCTGAGTCCCCTCTCATCCCTGCTTCCGTCAGATGTCTACCTGGGTCCCCTCTCTTCCCTGCTTCCACCGATGTCTACCTGGGTCCTCTCTCCTCCCTGCTTCAAGAGATATCTTCCCGGGTCCCCTCTCATCCCTGCCACCAGGGATATCTACCTGGGTCACCTCTCATCCCTGCTCCCATAGATTTCTACCTGAATCCCTGATCATCCCTGCTTCTGTCAGATGCCTACCTGGGTCCCCTCTCATCCTTGCTTCCGTGAGATGTCTACATGGGTCCCCTCTCATCCCTGCTTCCATCAGATGTCTACCTGGGCCCCCTCTCATCCCTGCTTCCACAAATGTCTACCCTGGTCCCCTCTCATCCCTGCTTCCACAGATGTCTACCCAGGTCCCCTCTCTTCCCTGCTTCCACAGGTGTCTACCCGGGCCCCCTCTCATCCCTGCTTCCACAGATGTCTACCCTGGTCCCCTCTCATCCCTGCTTCCACAGATGTCTACCCTGGTCCCCTCTCATCCCTGCTTCCACAGATGTCTACCCGGGTCCCCTCTCATCCCTGCTACCACAGATGTCTACCCTGGTCCCCTCTCATCCCTGCTTCCACAGATGTCTACCCGGGTCCCCTCTCTTCCCTGCTTCCACAGGTGTCTATCTGGGTCCACTCTTGTCCCTGCTTCTACCTCGGTCCCCTCTCAGCCCTGCTTCCACAGATGTCTACCTGGGTCCCCTCTCAGCCCTGCTTCCACAGATGTCTACCCTGGTCCCCTCTCAGCCCTGCTTCCACAGATGTCTACCCGGGTCCCCTCTCATCCCTGCTACCACAGATGTCAACCCGGGTCCCCTCTCTTCCCTGCTACCACAGATGTCTACCCGGGTCCCCTCTCATCCCTGCTTCCACAGATGTCTACCCGGGTCCCCTCTCATCCCTGCTTCCACAGATGTCTACCCGGGTCCCCTCTCTTCCCTGCTTCCACAGGTGTCTATCTGGGTCCCCTCTTGTCCCTGCTTCAACCTGGGTCCCCTCTCAGCCCTGCTTCCACAGATGTCTACCCGGGTCCCCTCTCAGCCCTGCTTCCACAGATGTCTACCTGGGTCCCCTCTCATCCCTGCTACCACAGATGTCTACCCGGGTCCCCTCTCATCCCTGCTTCCACAGGTGTCTATCTGGGTCCCCTCTTGTCCCTGCTTCAACCTGGGTCCCCTCTCAGCCCTGCTTCCACAGATGTCTACCCGGGTCCCCTCTCATCCCTGCTACCACAGATGTCTACCCGGTTACCCTCTCATCCCTGCTTCCACAGATGTCTACCCGGGTCCCCCCTCATCCCTGCTACCACAGATGTCTACCCGGGTCCCCTCTCTTCCTTGATTCCACAGGTGTCTATCTGGGTCCCCTCTTGTCCCTGCTTCTACCCGGGTCCCCTCTCTTCCCTGATTCCACAGGTGTCTATCTGGGTCCCCTCTTGTCCCTGCTTCTACCTGGGTCCCCTCTCAGCCCTGCTTCCACAGATGTCTACCCGGGTCCCCTCTCATCCCTGCTTCCACAGATGTCTACCCGGGTCCCCTCTCATCCCTGCTTCCACAGATGTCTACCCGGGTCCCCTCTCATCCCTGCTTCCACAGATGTCTACCCTGGTCCCCTCTCAGCCCTGCTTCCACAGATGTCTACCCGGGTCCCCTCTCTTCCCTGCTACCACAGATGTCTACCTGGGTCCCCTCTCAGCCCTGCTTCCACAGATGTCTACCCGGGTCCCCTCTCAGCCCTGCTTCCACAGATGTCTACCCGGGTCCCCTCTCATCCCTGCTTCCACAGATGTCTACCCGGGTCCCCTCTCATCCCTGCTACCACAGATGTCAACCCGGGTCCCCTCTCTTCCCTGCTTCCACAGGTGACTATCTGGGTCCTGTTGGACCAGAGGTTGGAAGGCCAGGTTCAGGATCTGCCTGACCTGAAGGGTAGGACGACTGTAACCAGTGTCCTGACCGGTTCTTCTTCCAGAGGAACTTCTCCAGGTGGGAGAGGGCAGACCTCTGGAAGGGGGTGCAGAGGGTGGGAGAGCCCACCTCTGACCCCGGTGCAACCTGAGTGGATAAGCCCTGGGTTGGAATGGCGTTCTAGGTGTACCCCTCGCCGGAGGAGGAGGAACCCTAGGAGAAGAGGTAAGGGGAGGAGAGCCTTCCCCGAGACTCCTGGTCTGCCTGAGGTTGTAGACCCTAGGCTGGAGAACCAGTGGCAGTCTAGTCCTGTCTTGCAGACAGGAAGAGTGGAAAATGGCCGCTATGGGCCAGGGGTTACTATTACTACCCCCCGCTCTGCGAATAGGCATGGGCCAGTGGCACCTGGGTGGCCCAGGGCCTGGTCCTGGCCGCGGACAACTTGGTAGTACCAGTGGGGTAGCCCAGTTGGTCCAGACAGTGTGTTTAGAGGGAATCCCATGGGTTCACCGTGGCGTAGAACAGGAGGGTGTCCCTGCAGTTGCGGGCCCGCGTCCGTGTTCTATCGCCCCAAGCAGGGAAGTCCATCACGGTGGTGATTGTTCTCCCCTGCGTTTTGGCTGGAAGGGGGTTGTGTTGGACTTTGGCCCTTAGGGCAGGTTCACCCCTAGACTTTTTGCGTGAAATGGTGACCTGGTGATGGTGATTTTGGGGTTCTGCGCACTTTCACTGTGTCCCAGTGGAAAGTGCGTGCGCACTCTGAGTGCATGTGCTAGCTAGGCCTGCCCGCCCATAGGAATGCATGGGGAATGTATGTGTCCCTGGTAGTTCCTGATGCGTGGGGTGTACAGGCTTGAGTCTGGTATGTGTGAACTCGTGAGAGTGAATGCTGCGAGATGGTGTATGCGGCATGTATGTGTCTAGAAGGGAAGTGCTACTTCTGGACATTGAGATATGTGTGCAGTGAGGGTGCTGAAGCGTGATTGGCTGGAGCTGGCTGGCATGCCAGGCTCCAGGAAGTCTGGATGGGTCTGCCCGGTGGTGAGTGGGAGATTAGCATGAGTGATGTGTGGGAGGAGTGTACCTGTGTCCTGGATGGGCTGGGTTTTCCCCACACAATGCTGGCTCCGCCCCCCTGTGGTGTGTCTAACGACCCTAGACTCCCCAGTGAATGAAAGGGGTGGTTGGGCCATCAAGGGTACTCCAAAACCAGCTGCAACTGGTTTTCCCCCACCCTGCACCCTGAAGACAAAGGAATTTACAGTATAAGAAGGGGCTGTGTCCCCATACAATTTGGTTCTCTCTTTTCCAGGATCCTGAGGGGGGCTGCTGCTGTCGCTGGGCCAGAGGACCGCCACTTGGAGTGTCTCCCTGCCTGGAGACCCAGTGAGCTGGCTCTGGGCCCAGCCTTGCCCCCTGCCCCCCCTGGAAGGGCTTTTGCTGGACTTTGTTGTCCCTAGCGCTGGTGAGCGCTTCCTGATTTTCCTAGCGCCTGGGAGCGCTTCGTTTTGCTTGTAGCGCTGAGCGCGCTTTATTGCGACCCCCTAGCGCTTGGGAGCGCGCCAATTGCTGTGCAGGTGCCCACCCTGCTTGTGGTGGCCAGATCGAGTGCCCACCTCGATTGGAGTGTTTATTTAAGAAAGCCGGTGCCCACCCGGCATTGCCCCGGTGATTTGCCGCTGTTTCTAGAATTTAACTCGAGGGAGCCCGGTAAACTCACCCCCCCGCCTGGAAGTGCCGAAAACGGGCCGCCGCGCTGCCCGCGACGACCCGGAAGTGGTTGGCCGGCCGGCCAATCAGGGAGCTCGCCGACGGAAGTCCCGCCTCCGCAGCCGCGACCCGGAAGTCAGGCAGGCCGGGGGCAGGACAGAGTGAAGCCAGAAGCCGGCGTCTTTCCGTGTCCCCCCAGGCTCCCAAAGCGAGGGAGAGCCCAGGAGAGAGAGGGGAGAAGTGCTGCACGGAGCGAGGCTCCCGTGTGAAGAGGAGAGCCCCGCCCGTCCGGAGGAAGCCGGTGAGTGGGGCCCCGGGGGCATTTCCTTGTTCGAGTCCCGAGTGGGGCCCCGACGTTGCCGGCAGTTCCTGGGACCAGTGGGAGATAGAGTCCCCCGTGAAGGACTCCACTGTCCGGCTGCATTTTCTTGCGAGCCCTGAGAGGCTCAAAGATGGCACAATTATTTTATGAGCCCTGAGAGGCTCAGGGGGCACCAGTTGTTACAGAGCCCCGAGAGGCTCGAGCTGCCCCTTTGGTTTGTGTGGAGCCCAAGAGGCTCCTGGCCCACATCTGTTGCAAAGAGCCCAGAGAGGCTCAGGGGCAGTCCATTTGTTTAGAGCCCAGTGAGGCTCTGGAGGGCCACATTCATTTCTTAGGGCCCGGAGAGAGGCTCCAGGCGCCAAAGTTGTGTTGAAGAGCCCAGAGAGGCTCAGGGGGACATTTTGTTTCTGCAGATCCTGTGAGGCTCCCCCATTGGCCCCACTGTTGTTCTTGAGCCCTGGCAGGCTCAAACATTGTTGCGCCAGTTGCCCAGCACTTTGTGGGCAACTGCTACGTTTAGGCTCCTGGACACTGGGACACAGGGCGTCCTAGCCCCGACAAGGCCAGAGGGCCTAGGGACAGTCACAGGTGGTGACTTACGTGAGTTTGGCGCTATTGTTCCTTTTGCTGCACCTCTGAATGTGTTTTTATGCGTCATGTGCCTTGTTTTTACACCTCTGAATGTATTGTTGATGCATCATGTGTTTTCCTCCCTTACACCTCTGAATGAATGTTATGCATTGCATCATGTGTTATGTTCTTACACCCCTACAGGTATTGTAATACTTAGGTGGTTGTTTTCTCCCTAGTACAGGTGGTGCTAGTGAGGTCCTGGTTACCAGTGATTACTGGTGGTGTGCTATGTTATGCTAAAGTAATTTTACATTCTAAGTGCTATTTCTGAAAGTGTTAATTCTGATTCCTGATAGTGGTCCAGGTGGCCCTGTCTTGTACATATCCCCTGTAAATTCTGCCCGTGCCTCTGGCACATTGTAAAGTTGTGTTTTATCTAATGTGTTTTTGTGTAATACAAAGGCTATTTTTATATAACCTTGTGTGGAGTTTCCTTTGTGGTGGGCCTGGGTGTTGTTGCTGGGGTGCGTGCGCAAATACTTAACTTACATCGCCTCCAAGTTTAGCCTTGCTGCTCGCGCCACGTTACCTAGAGGGTGAGCAGGGGTTATCTTGGCGTGTAACTCCCTTGCCCTGACTTGGGAGTGGTGGTCTCTGACTGACTTTGGCGAAAGCCCTGGCCAGCCGGGGATCCCATTTCCAAGAGGTCCCCTTGAGGTAACGGGTTTTTAGGAACCCGCTGGTGTCAGGGGATAACACCCGAAGACCTCTGAGTTCCCTTGTTCCGGACCACAGAAACACGTAGTCTTCTAGTCGCAGTCAAAGTTCAAGTTTTATTGGTAGCTACCAAGTAACACGTGTCACAGAAGTACACCACACAGAGAGTAGGTTCTTGGGAGACTGTTCGTTTTTACAGAACCAGCCGTCTCCTTATATATCAAATATATGGCTTCAAGCAAGAATTCTTGAGTTTATGGTATGGCAACACACATATTTCTACAACAATACAAAGAGCGAAGTCATGTAAGCAAGCCCATATTTTAGATGTCCAGTTTGCTGATAGATTACCCAGTTGGATCGGGAACTCCCATCAGATATAGATGAACCACCAATAAAGGAAGGTACAACCCAGCCATAAAAGGGCCATAAACAAGATACGGGGACAGGTGCGTGTTTGAAGGAAACATGGGCTGTATGTAGTGAATGGTTCGTGGAATGTTATGCGTAGATGCTATCGTATTCGGCCACTGGGCGAGGAGCTGCCTAAACAGGTTTGGCCGAAGACAGTGGAGTCAGTTGGGACAGGTCAGGGGAAAGTCACGAAAGGTGGACGTGTCTATTTGGATCAAGCTCGACCTTTAATTGACTTATCATGAGGGCAAGATGCAAGATGGATGCCGTTCACAAAATGGAGTTTAAGGGATGGGACGGAAACTGTGATTTAGGGGTGTTGGCAACCCTCGATTGTAACGCAAATACATAGGAATGATGTCCTAATCATTATCGGTTCGTAGACACCAAAATCGTCTCGGTACGTTGAGGTTTCGTGACACGAGTATTGGACCTCGATATCGGGAAAACCACAGGGTCCGGATTTTGGGAACCACAGACCCTCCTTTTGCCCTCATATAAGGCAATAACTCATGCTAATCTGAGTCCAAATCGGTATGAAGAAATTCGTGGAGATGTTGCTGGAGCATCATTCTGCTACTCAGCTCGTCCTGTGACACAGACTTCCGTACACACGAGGTAGCACAGAGGCCACATAGTACAGGAGCACACTGTATACACAAGCAAAACATGAACAGAAGTGCCAAGATCATCCCGATGAAAATCAAAGTTTTCCATCCCCAGGCAGTGATCAGTTCCCAGAACCACCCCAGCAGGGACCAATCCCCTTTCTCAATGTGAAGGGAACCAGATATTTCGTGTAGTTTGGAGATGGCCTGGTATACTGTTGGTGCGTTATCAGGGATGAAAATGCAGCAACTGGATTGGATGACTCTACATACACCACCACGATCGGCGAGTATAATGTCTAAGGCAATTCGGTTCTGAAGGGTCATAAGTCGATCCGACTGAAGCTCTGTTGTCAAATTGCCAAGTGCTCCGGCCGTTGTAGTCACGGCGGATTTAACTATCCTCGCTAACTGGCGAATATTCCTGCTGTTCACCATAGGCCCCCAAAATGGCAGAAAACCCTTTGCGAAGTCAGCGAATTCCTGACCCGCGGTGTCGTCTTTACTCACGACACCTCTAGCTGTCCTTGTCCGGTGGTAATCTGCTCGGGCCGTGTAGGTAGGAGGCAGCAGAAATGAAATGAAACATATACCTGAGAAATCAGGGGGCAACCACGTGTAGGCTTGGTCGTGGCAAACGAAATACGTGCCTTTAGCTGCCAAGAGTATCGGGGAAGTTTGGGAAGCAAATACATATGTTTCCGTGCAAATGCTCTTTCCTAACTGTGCTGTGGGGTTCCTACCAATACCCTGTAAGCATAAGTGACCTCGGTGGGGAACTATCCAAAGTGGGCGAGATTTCTGTGCTGCCTGGCTCTTGACCAGGTAAACCCCATGTTTGGTCACGTTCCAACGGGTGTAGGGACTCAGTTCATCTTTGGGGATTGTCAGATAGGTGTCGATATCCCTACTCATGTTCCTTATCCCTGCAATTAGTGCCTTGTTACTGGAGTCGCTCGCAGCGGAACGGGTCGGGTATGGTTCTAGGGCGAATAGGAACATGGTCTGGAAAGCCCACAGAGAACCATAGTAGCTAAATGGCAAAACGAAGTATGGGATACCCTTATCGGTTGTGTGTGGCATAAGTCCGCATATCCAACAGTTTGACGTGTTCATTATGGACTGGTGTTGGTGTAGAAGCTGGATGAAAGAGTTGTTTACAAATTCGAGTCTTCGGGCAGACTCGTGTTCAGGTAAAGGGTGAAAGTAGTGTGGAGAAATAGTGGGAGGAGGTGGTGTCTGGGTGTCATTCGAAAAGGTAACTTTAAATACGAACAAGGTATAACCAATAAAAAAACACAAGTATGCTACATAACAATAAAACACATAATATCAGGAATCTTCTTCTGGACAGTATCGTGCATAACTGTTTTTCGAAGTTCGTGAGTCTGACAGGTCTCTCTACCCTTGGAAACTCCATCCTCTAGTTGCTGCCCGCGGTGGTTGATTGATTCTCCCAGGGAGCGCGCTCTGCTCAGTCCGGGGTAACTCCCGTGGACCAATCAGAACCGTGGACCTAGAACTTCCCAGTTGCACTCCCCAGACTTCAACTGCGACCCTAGCAGCAGAACCGGATGGCGGTTCGAAAAATAAAAAATGAGCAAGTTCCCTTGGGACGAGAGAGCTGAAAATTCAAAAATAGTTCTTAGGGGAGAAGAGGAAATTACATGAGATCAAGCTTTTATTAGTTCTTTTGTCTAGACCGCAGGTTGTATCGTCGTTTCCCAGGTACGGTGTGATCTTCAAACAGCGTTTCAGGGTCAGTAGTGTCCAATTGCATAGATGGTGACACAAGTCCTTGCAAAATATGATCACTCTTCTTTTCGGTGCTAGTTTCTTTCAAACGGGCATCGCTGAAAGGGATGAAGCGAGGTACGGATTCTATCTCAGAGTCAGCAAGTCCTTTGTTGACCCACCGGTCGTATGGAAGGGGTAGAGGGACCCGTTTGCAGTGGGTCCCATGTACCCAGTTCTTCTTGCCTTCAACCCGAACAGCAGATCTTGTTTAAAGTAGTACCAGGTGCGGTCCGGTCCACCTCGGTTGTCCGTTGTTGGTGCGCTGAAAATTCCGCAACAAAACCCACGAACCGGGTTCGATGAGGTGACCTGGATCGTCAGAGGCTGGTGGAGAAGAACTGTGAACCTGTTGGTGTAAAACACGCAATTTAGTTGTCAATTCGCACAAATAGTCAAGCAGTACGGGGTGCTCTATCTCGCGCAGTTTCTTGGGTCTTGGCACGCCCCAGACGTTGGCTGGGCGGCCAAACACGATTTCATGGGGGCTAAGTCCTAACCTGGAGTGGACAGTCGTCCTGGTTGACAAAAGTGCTAGAGGCAAGGCATCAGGCCATTTAAGACCGGTACTGGCTTGGATTTTGGCTAGTTTGAGTTTCAGAGTGCCATTGTAGCATTCTACTAATCCAGCCGATTGGGGATGATTCGCAGAGTGGAATTTTTGGTGTATGCCTAGACACTCACACACTCTCTTCATCACGCATCCTACGAATTCACTTCCGTTATCACTCCAGACAATTCTAGGCATACCGAATCTAGGGAAGAACTCTTTGACAAGGGCTTTGGCAGTCGATAAGGCGGTGTTGTCCTTAAGGGGGTACGCTTCCACCCACCGTGAAAAGGCGCAAACAACAACGAGAACGTATTTCAGGTTGTTGCACCTCTCCATGTGGATGAAATCTAGCTGCAAAACCTCGAACAGGTACGTTGGAGGCGCAAAATGACCAGCTGGAGTTGGCGTTCCCCTACCGGGATTGTACTTCAAACATACCATACACTTTCTGACCACGTTTTCTGCGTACTTTGGGATATTGCTATTCTGCCATACTGGGGCCAATAGTTTACATATTCCTCTCGAATTGATGTGTGCCATTCCGTGAGCCATCGTTACCACTGCAAGTACGTATGCATTAGGTAGTAACCATCGCTGGTGTTCCGATAGTTCGACCCAACAACCATTCGCATCCAATCTACCTGTGCTTTCTCTCCATTCATTCACCTCATTCTCAGTGGCCTCGGCTTGTATTGATTTTACGCTTTCAATGGTGTCCTCACACATTCCTACATCAGCAATCCATCTAGCGGGACCCATGACATACATCCGACTCATTGTGTTCCTTGCAGTTCCTTTCGCAACCTCATCTGCAAATGCATTTCCGCGGCCAACATCATCCTGAATCTTTCTGTGTGCACTACATTTTATAATGGCGACTTGTAGGGGCAAGGTGAGTGACTCAAGGAGCTCATTAACTAGCTGGCCATGTTGTATCTTTGCACCATGGGACGTAAGGAACCCACGTTCACGCCATAATCTCCCAAAACTGTGAGCCACACCAAAGGCATATTGGCTGTCAGTGTACACATTCAATCGCTTTCCTTTCGCCAGCACACATGCTCTAGTAAGCGCTATCAACTCTGCAGCTTGTGCAGAACTGTGGGGAATGCGTGCAGTCTCTACAATGGTGTGTAACGTCGTTACGGCATATGCTGTAGTCGTATCACCATTCGGCAACTTGAAACATGAACCATCAACCCATAGAGTATCATTGCATTCGGGAAGGGGAGTGTCGTGTAAGTCTACTCTCCCTTTTGTCTCTTCCTCTGTCCTGAAACAGCAGTCATGCTTGTCAATCTTGTCTGTCTCTGTCGGGATGGGTAATAACGTAGCGGGATTGAGTGTATCACACCTCTTTATATGGATGTGACTTGCTAGCAGGGTAAGTTCGTAACTGGATAGTCGAGCGCTAGTAAGGTGTTGTGTCTTTGTCCTATTTAGTAAAATGTCTACTGCATGCGGAACCATAACGATCAGAGTGTTATTCATGACTAATCCAGCAGACTGTCGAATGCAGACAGCTGCTGCGGCTGTTGCTCTCTGACAACTTGGCAGTGCCTTAGCCACTGGATCCAGAGTTGCCGAAAAATACGCGCATGGGCGCTGTTTGTCCCCAAAGAGTTGCATTAAGACTGATAATGCACAACCTTCTTTTTCGTGGACATACAATGTAAAAGGCTTACTGTAGTTGGGGTTTCCCAACACAGGAGCCGAACACAATGCATCGCGCAACTCGCGGAAACTCGTCTGACAATCTTCAGACCAAGGCATAGGTTTAGGCGTGTCTTTGCGGAGTAGTGACAGTAAGGGTTTGGCTAGTAGTGAGAAATTCGGTATCCATTGTCTACAGTACGATGTAATGCCCAAAAAAGCTCGGACACCTCTCAGTGTCCTTGGGGCACTTAGTTCTGTGATTGCCTGTATTCTTTCTGGTGTCAGTCTCCTTCCCTCCTTCGATAAGATGTGACCTAGGTAGGTTACTTCTTGTCGACAAAATTGCAGTTTTGAAAGGGAGACTTTGTGCTTCATGTCACATAGGTGACGTAATAGCGACAACGTAGCTTCCTTGCAAATCTCTTCAGTGTCTGCAGCGATCAGTAGATCGTCTACGTACTGAATCAATGTTGACCCATCTGGCAGTACAATTGTGTCTAGTTGTGTTTTCAGAGCCTGACTGAATATTGATGGACTTTCGCAGTAGCCTTGAGGAGCGCATTTGAAGCGGAAGCTTCGTCCTCCTAAATTGAAGCCGAAAAGGTCTCTACTCTCTTCGGCGATCGGGATGCTGAAGAAAGCGTTCTTCAGGTCAATCACCGAGAACCAAGCTGCTGAAGCTGGAACCATTGTCAATAAAGCAGTAATGTCGGGGACGACTGGAAACTGCGGTATAACTACCTTGTTTACTTCTCGGAGGTCAATCACAAACCTATACACAGGGGGCTGTGAAGGATCAGTACGTTTCAAGACCGGTAAAACTGGACTGTTACAAATGTTTCCTGTTGTTTCCTCGATAACATCTTTATCGACCAAATCATAAACGATCGTTAACAATGCCTGTTCGCAGTCGTTAGAAATTTTGTATTGGGGAATACGTGGCAATCTGACGTTTGCTTTCAAAGTTATGACATACGGTGCTATCTCTAAACGACCTACATCGTTGGAACCATTAGCCCATAGTATATCTGGAAGTGATGACAATTCGGTTGGGATACCTTCTTTTGACAAGTACATTGGAGAAATGACCTTTCTCCCTAAAGTAAGCTGTACTCCCGAGGGAGAACAGTACAAAGTCGCGTACAACCTCTTTAGCAAATCCAATCCTAACAAATTTTCACCGCAACCTGTTGTAAGAATGAGGGGTGCTTCTAATTCACAGGGGCCAACAGAAACGGAAACAGGACTAGAGATCGGGTTTCTAACAGGGGCGCCAGAGAAGCCTACTGAGACATTCATTTCGCCAGACAAAGGTGCGCCAGGAAGTTTTGAGTGCATAATAGAACTTTTTGTAGCACCAGTATCCAGCAGAAATGGCTCTGACACTCCTGAGGTAATTACCTCGACATAAGGTCCATCCTGATCTACTGGAACTGAAACAACTCCCTCTCTTTGTCCATGGCTGTCCTAGCGATCGTTACCCTCATTGTCGTGTTCGGTGTAATAGTCGTCAGCATAGTACTGAGCTGACTTGGACGATGAATTACCCTGTTGATCAAAGCTATTCATTGATTTCTGAGGTGGAAAAGAAGTTATATTCTGAGTGAAATTTCCACGGCCTCTACCTCTAGAGGCATGCTGAACACCTCTTTCCCTTACACCTTGTGCACCGTTTAAACGTCGTGCAAGAGCCGGACAATTATTCCTAAAATGGCCCTCTTCTTTGCAATACGCACATTGATTCGGGCCATACGTAGGACGCTGATGGGAAAGCTCGTTTCCTTGCGCGTCTCTAGAGTACTGCAGATTCTGTTGATAATTAGGCTGGCTAGCCATACGAGGCTGATAGGCCTGTTGGAGAAGAACTTTAGTTTTCAAATCTTTCGTCTTTTTGTCTGCCTTGTCTAACTCGTCTTTACGCCTATTTTCATAGTACTGGGCTGTTGCTAGAATCTGCGCTGACGTAGAGACAGCCCAAGCACTTTCTGAGTCTTTTAGTTTAGCACACAATTCAGGAAGCAAATTGTGTATAAACTTGTCTACAAACAGTCTTTGGCCACCCTCGGTAGCCATATCCTGACCACTATGGTCAGTGAAGGTTTCCTCAAATCTCGTGAAGAAGTCAGACACATTCTCGTCTTTCTTCTGCTTGCACGCGGATAGCTTGTCCCAGTTTACACGTACTTCAGGCATAATTGTCTTCATGTATGCGATAATTCTACCAGGAAGTGCAGCTATTAACGGCTCAGGCTTGAAACCACCGATTTGTCTAGCATCTGTAGTCGCAATGTTTGCCCATGAGTCACCTAATTCTTGGTCATGATCCGTATGACGTATCTTACTCCATAAAGGATGTGGAACAATGTTCCCAAACAACATGTCTATATCCGCTAAATTCATTATACATGAGCTTGCAGTTTGGGACAACTCCTTATAATACCCAGTCGGGTTTTTACGGGGATCGGGTAGTGTCTGCTTGAGTGCTAGAACTTCGGATCTTTTCCAGGGGACATGTACCCATACACGCTGGAAATGAGGCAGAACCGGTGGAACTGCGTTTGCATCACCTTCCCTCCACACCGGAGGAACCTCTCTCATAGGGTACTGTCTCGCTCTTTTCCTACTATACGTACCACTGTCAGAGGATGACCCAGAATTACCACCTGTACTTCGATGTGATAATAATATCTCTACTGCTCTTTCAACGTCGGGACCAACTATCATACCCTCCCCCATTTTAAATCGTAACCTACATAACTCCTGCAGGTTGCTCTTCTGACCATTATCTTCCAAATCCTCACACAGGAAAACACACATCTGCTCAAAGACGTATCTTTGCGTTGGTTCATCCCATTGACGGAAAACGTTCATGACAGACTCTACATCATATCTCGCTGTATCCATAGCCCAATTTCGTGCTAACTTATTCAATGTTTCCCTTTCCTGATAATCAGGCATTTGGCTTCGTAATTGTCTTCGTTCCGTGTTAGGGGTCGTTTTAGGCGACCGAAAAAGTGGTGAAGGAAAGTTAGTAACAATGCTGGCCATTTTATGCCAGACAAAAGGTGAAAGTGGAGGAATAGCTGGTAGTAGAACAGAGTCACGCAAAGCAGAAACAGAAATGTTCGTAGAACGAGTATCAGAGAGACTAGAAGGTGCGCTAGGCGAAATTTTAGAAGGAACGGTAGGAGAAATAGATGTGATCGGTGAGCCTTGAGGAGGCTGCGCCAGAGAAACAGGAGCCAGCTGAAGAGTAGCTGGTGAGTGCGGTAAAGGAGCCTGTATTACAGCTACCAAAGGTGCAACGAAAGGTTGCGGAGGTGCTGTGGCATTTTGTGCATAGGGTGGCGGAGAATTTAATAGGTGGGACATCAATGGATCTTTCTCGGATCCTTCCTGTTGACCTTTTCCTCTATTTGGCAGCATTGGGTAACATTTATCTATCGCTAGTTTCTTGCTCCTAAGCATCTGTTCGCTCTCCTGCTCTTCCTCGTTATCTCTGTATGCAACGGCAGCTTGCACCATTGACATACCTCTTTTATTCTTTTTTGCTAGTCTTATTTCTTTCTGTTTGGCTTCCTTGCGCCATAAGCGGAAAGAGTCAAACATTGCCGGCCGGGCTTTCTTCTTGAACAATTTGACCTCTAAGTTATCTAATATTTCTTGGTCGAAACTACCATATTGGGGCCATTTTAAAACACCATCCTTGCGGGTGTATTTTATCCATACCTCGTTATATGTGATAGGACCTACGCCGTGCTTCACATAGAGTTCATACATTGGAGTTCCAATTGGAGGAACCGGACAAGAATCTTCCAACTGGGAGTCCTTACTACAACCAAGACAAAACAAGTTTCCAAGTTTGCTAAAACCAGGCATCTTCGCTCACTGGTCTAGCTTCAAACTTCAAAGGATTATCTGTTACGATATTTCTCGTGAATACACGAGTCCTTCGGCTTTGGGGCTTGCAAGTTCCAAATCAAGTCGTATCTCAAGGATACCAAAAACTAAGAACAAACTAAGGACTAGGAGACCCTCCACTTATACTTAACTGAAGTATTTGAAGATCGATGACGTCGCTAGAAGACTCGTCTATCGTTTCGCTCTACCAAGGATCACTGGGTCCAAAACAAGGCGATAGTCAGGGCAGCAGTCCTTCGTAGCCGTCGGGACGCGGGGAACCTCGCAGCAAAGACCTTCGGAACCACGTCGACATACAGGGGTCGCTGAAGTGGCTGGCCGTCCTCCGGAATTTTCACACGAAGCTCCTCACGAACATCTGGCTTGGACCGTCACCGCTTGATATCGCCCCGAGTTGGGCGCCAACTGAGGTAACGGGTTTTTAGGAACCCGCTGGTGTCAGGGGATAACACCCGAAGACCTCTGAGTTCCCTTGTTCCGGACCACAGAAACACGTAGTCTTCTAGTCGCAGTCAAAGATCAAGTTTTATTGGTAGCTACCAAGTAACACGTGTCCCAGAAGTACACCACACAGAGAGTAGGTTCTTGGGAGACTGTTCGTTTTTACAGAACCAGCCGTCTCCTTATATATCAAATATATGGCTTCAAGCAAGAATTCTTGAGTTTATGGTATGGCAACACACATATTTCTACAACAATACAAAGAGCGAAGTCATGTAAGCAAGCCCATATTTTAGATGTCCAGTTTGCTGATAGATTACCCAGTTGGATCGGGAACTCCCATCAGATATAGATGAACCACCAATAAAGGAAGGTACAACCCAGCCATAAAAGGGCCATAAACAAGATACGGGGACAGGTGCGTGTTTGAAGGAAACATGGGCTGTATGTAGTGAATGGTTCGTGGAATGTTATGCGTAGATGCTATCGTATTCGGCCACTGGGCGAGGAGCTGCCTAAACAGGTTTGGCCGAAGACAGTGGAGTCAGTTGGGACAGGTCAGGGGAAAGTCACGAAAGGTGGACGTGTCTATTTGGATCAAGCTCGACCTTTAATTGACTTATCATGAGGGCAAGATGCAAGATGGATGCCGTTCACAAAATGGAGTTTAAGGGATGGGACAGAAACTGTGATTTAGGGGTGTTGGCAACCCTCGATTGTAACGCAAATACATAGAAATGATGTCCTAATCATTATCGGTTCGTAGACACCAAAATCGTCTTGGTACGTTGAGGTTTCGTGACACGGGTATTGGACCTCGATATCGGGAAAACCACAGGGTCCGGATTTTGGGAACCACACCCTCTTGTCCCTGCTTCTACCTGGGTCCCCTCTCTGCCCTGCTTCCACAGATGTCAACCCGGGTCCCCTCTCAGCCCTGCTTCCACAGATGTCTACCCGGGTCCCCTCTCATCCCTGCTACCACAGATGTCTACCCTGGTCCCCTCTCATCCCTGCTTTCACAGATGTCAACCTGGGTCCCCTCTCTTCCCTGCTTCCACAGGTGTCTATCTGGGTCCCCTCTTGTCCCTGCTTCTACCTGGGTCCCCTCTCAGCCCTGCTTCCACAGATGTCTACCCGGGTCCCCTCTCAGCCCTGCTTCCACAGATGTCTACCCGGGTCCCCTCTCATCCCTGCTACCACAGATGTCTACCCTGGTCCCCTCTCATCCCTGCTTCCACAGATGTCTACCCGGGTCCCCTCTCTCCCCCGCTTCCACAGGTGTCTATCTGGGTCCCCTCTCATCCCTGCTACCACAGATGTCTACCCTGGTCCCCTCTCATCCCTGCTTCCACAGATGTCTACCCGGGTCCCCTCTCATCCCTGCTACCACAGATGTCTACCCTGGTCCCCTCTCATCCCTGCTTCCACAGATGTCTACCCGGGTCCCCTCTCATCCCTGCTTCCACAGATGTCTACCCGGGTCCCCTCTCATCCCTGCTTCCACAGATGTCTACCCGGGTCCCCTCTCATCCCTGCTACCACAGATCCCCTCTCATCCCTGCTACCACAGATGTCTACCCGGGTCCCCTCTCATCCCTGCTTCCACAGATGTCTACCCGGGTCCCCTCTCTTCCCTGCTACCACAGATGTCTACCCGGGTCCCCTCTCTTCCCTGCTTCCACAGATGTCTACCCGGGTCCCCTCTCATCCCTGCTTCCACAGATGTCAACCCGGGTCCCCTCTCTTCCCTGCTACCACAGATGTCTACCCGGGTCCCCTCTCTTCCCTGCTTCCACAGATGTCTACCCGGGTCCCCTCTCATCCCTGCTTCCACAGATGTCTACCCGGGTCCCCTCTCTCCCCTGCTTCCACAGATGCCACCGGGCCCTCTCTCTCCCCTGCTTCCACAGATGTCACAGGGCCCCCTCTCTCCCTGCTTCCACAGATGTCACAGGGCCCCCTCTCTCCCTGCTTCCACAGATGTCACAGGGCCTTCTCTCTCCCCTGCTTCCACAGATGTCTACCCGGGTCCCCTCTCTCCCCTGCTTCCACAGATGTCACCGGGCCCTCTCTCTCCCCTGCTTCCACAGATGTCACAGGGCCCCCTCTCTCCCTGCTTCCACAGATGTCACAGGGCCCCCTCTCTCCCTGCTTCCACAGATGTCACAGGGCCCTCTCTCTCCCTGCTTCCACAGATGTCTACCCGGGTCCCCTCTCTCCCCTGCTTCCACAGATGTCACCGGGCCCTCTCTCTCCCCTGCTTCCACAGATGTCACAGGGCCCCCTCTCTCCCTGCTTCCACAGATGTCACAGGGCCCCCTCTCTCCCTGCTTCCACAGATGTCACAGGGCCCCCTCTCTCCCTGCTTCCACAGATGTCACAGGGCCCCCTCTCTCCCTGCTTCCACAGATGTCACAGGGCCCTCTCTCTCCCTGCTTCCACAGATGTCTACCCGGGTCCCCTCTCTCTTCCCTGCTTCCACAGATGTCACAGGTCCCTGTGATCAGTCGCCGCCACACCTCAGCTGTTTGAAGAGGGGAGCTGGGGACAGGTTTGGGGGTCGCAGATCTAAGCCTCTTTGCGGGGGACATTAATCCACATTTTCCACGCAGGCTCAGAGGAGACGGGGTCTCGCGCCGTCCCTGCTGGCGCCGCCTCTCGGAGGGAGTTCAAGCGGCGTCTACAGTCACTCAGGCTCACACTCCCTCCTCTTCCTTCTACTCATCCCCCCCCTCCTGCATCTGAGGCTCTAAAGTCTCCCTCCCCCCTTCTTCTCTGTACACGGCTGCCTGCAACCCCTCTCCCCCCCCCCACTCCATCTCCCCACTTTCGCTCCTGGTTTTTACTCCTGGGATGAAATGACATTCATCCTTGCAGGGTCGCAGCACGGCGTCATCATTTCCATTTGTATTCTCTCTTTTCTCTCACCCGTGGCCTTGGCTTCGAGGCGCTAAGGACCGTGGCACTCACGACCCTTCTTATGTGAGTTTAGAGTTTATCTGTCTCGTTTCTTTTATGTAATTCATGAAGTCCTGTGGCTCATAGACGTCACGCCGACGTCACTCAGCTCATCCTCACCCTCACCAAGGGCCCGCACACCGCCAAAACCAACCTCCACGAGGGAATGAAGGCCGTCGCTGACTGGATGAGGAGCAGCCGTCAGAAGCTGAACTCGGACAAGACGGAGGTCCTCATCCTCGGACCCACCCCCTCAGCGTGGGAGGACTCCTGGTGGCCGACCACACTGGGAACAGCACCAAAACCCACCGACCATGCACGCAACCTAGGATTCATCCTCGACTCCACCCTCTCCATGCACCTACAATGACTACAACTCATCCAAAACGCCTCCGCCTGACTGATTGTCACCACCCCCCCCCCGCTGCAGCCACATCACCCCCCCACCTGAGAGACCCACACTGGCTCCCCGTCGACGTGAGGATCACCTTCAAGCTCCTCACCCACGTACACAAAGCACTCCACAACGCCGGACCAGCGTACCTCAACAGCCGACTCAGCTTCTACACCCCCACTCGCCAGCTCCGCTCCGCCAGCCTCGCCCTCGCCGCTGTCCCCCGCATCCAACGAACCACCTCCGGCTGCAGATCCTTCTCCTACCTCGCCGCCAAGACCTGGAACACCCTCCCTACCCACATACGACAGACCCAAGACCTACTCGTCTCCAGAAGACTCCTCAAGACCTGGCTCTTCGAGCAATAGCGGCACCCCCTCCCCTCAGCGCCTTGAGACCCTCACGGGGCCTCCTACTTCCTAACCTTTGGTGGTTTTAGGCAGCCCCAGCGATTCCACAGGCCCCAGGCCTACTTTCTATTTCTCACGTGGTTCTTATACCACTATTTTAGTATATGGTTTGTGAGGCCCCTAGGGCTTAACGTATACTGTGCAGCTTATCGTATGCTAATTAAGTTCCTTGCATTTTACTTTTACCTCTGATTTCATAAAGAGTCCAGAGGGGTTGTGTTTAGAATAAATACATATATATTTGATATATACCTTGTGTGGTGTTCTTTTATTTGATCATTCAAGAGATCATAATTGGCAAAACAACTTGCTTAACTCGTCTTCAAGTCTTAGCCTGAAGGCTGCTCTCCACAGCTACCACTAGGATAGCTTTCTATAAGGTTGACTTTATAACCTACCATCAATAAGGGTCGTTTGGACTGGTGCAAGGTGCCCACTAGAATAGTGGACATCATATACCAGGCCAACTTCTCACACCCTCCACCGCACACCCTGGGACCCTCACACCCTGTGACCCTCCCTCTCACACCCTGTGACCCTCCACCTCACACCCTGGGACACTCCACCTCACACCCTGTGACCCTCCACCTCACACCCTGTGACCCTCCACCTCATACCCTGTGACCCTCCACCTCACACCCTGTGACCCTCCACCTCACACCCTGTGATCCTCCATCTCACACACTGTGACCCTCCACCTCACACCCTGTGACCCTCTGTTGGACTTGGCCCTTCTGGCAGGTTCACCCCTAGACTTTTTGCTTTTAAAGGTGACCTGGTGATGGTGATTTTTGGTTTCTGCGCACGTTCCTTGTGTCCCAGTGGAAAGTGCGTGCGCACTCTGAGTGCATGTGGTGAGATAGGCCTGCCCTCCCATAGGAATGCATGGGGAATGTCTGTGTCCCTGGTAGTTCCTGACGCGTGGGGTGTACAGGCTTGAGTCTGGTATGTGCGGACTTGTGTGATTGTATGCGGCATGAATGTGTCTAGTGGGGAACTGCCACTTCTAGACATTGATGTACGTGTGCTGTGAGGGTGCTGGAGTGTGATTGGCTGGAGCTGGCTGGGATGCCAGGCTCCAGGAAGTCTGGATGGGTCTGCCCGGTGGTGAGTTTGAGATCAGCATGCTGATGGCTGGGGAGGAGTGCCCCTGTGTCTTGAATGGGGCTGGGCTTTCCCCCACACAATGCTGGCTCCGCCCCCCCTGTGGTGCGTCTAACGACCCTAGCCCTGCCAGTGAATAGAGTGAAGTGATGAGCACATCCAGGGTGCTCCAAAACCAGCTGCGACTGGTTTCTCCCCCACCCTGCACCTACAGACAAAGGAATGTGGTGTATAAAAATGGGTCTGTGTCCCCACACAAATTGTTCTCTGCCAGGATCCTGCCTGAGGGGGCTGCTGCTGTGGCTGGGGCCAGGAGGACCGCCACTTGGATTGTCTCCCTGCCTGGAGACCCAGTGAGCTGGCTCTGGCCCAGCCTTGCCCCCCTGCCCACCTGAAGAACTTTGTTGGAGTTTTCATTGCTGCCCTAGCGCTGAGGAGCGCTTTACTTTCTGCTGGACTGTGGCACCTCTCCAGCACCTGGGAGTGCTGGTACTTTGTCCTAAAGCGCTTGGGAGCGCTGGCTTCATCTCTAGCGCCAGGAATCGCTTTACCAGTGCCTATAGCGCTTGGGAGCGTTTTATTGTCCAGCAGCGCCTGGGAGCGCTGTTCATCGTCTTAGAGCGCTTGGGAGCGCTTTTGTAAAGCCAGTGCCCACCCGGCATTGCCCCGGAGCGTACGAAATCACCCCTGCCCACAAGTACGCTCCGTACGCTAGAAGCGTATCAAAGCGCACCGGGCCCCTACGAAGCGTACGCTCGAGGCGTACTGGGGCAGCAGTGTTTAGCTGGCACAGGTGCGAGGTGCGAGGCGCCTATGTTGAGGCGTACTGGGCGCAGGAGTTCGAGGCCCAGAGTACGCTGGAGGCGTACTCACCAGCTGCATCGCCTCTGATCCTGTGAGCCGTACCGGCGTGTTGTTACCGGCCGGGTACGACTCGCACTACGCTGCGAACTGTGGGAGGTTCGCATCATACGCCGGAAGCGTATCCTTTAGGCCCGCATTGAAGTTTTGTTCGTCGTACGCTTGAGGCGTACTGAGGCCCGCATCCCTTCTTTGCACAAAGTACGCTTGAGACGTACTGCACCGCACCTATTTCGCCCTATACAGAGGCCGGGACGCACAGAGAGACACCTCGAGCCCAGGGCCCGCACCGAAGCGAGAAGAGCCACCACGAGACCCGGTGAGTGGCTGAAGGAGAGGGGGGGCATCGGGGCACATTGCCAGTGCCCGCCCCTCCCCTCCCCTCCAGTGGAGGGGCGTTCTTCATTTTGAGCCCGGAGAGGCTCGGGCCGCATTCTTTGTTTTTGAGCTCAAGCCTCACCTTTCTGGCAGAGAGCCCAGGAGAGCTCAGGGGGCAAAGTGCGTGGCAGAGCCCCGAGAGGCTCAAGAGCAGTCTTCTTTCTCCCCCACGCGGCCCCATGTGTTGACGAGCCCCGGGAGGCTCGAGGGGGCATTTATTTGTCTTGAGTCCAGGAGACTCCAACGAGGGGCACATCATTAGTTAAGAGCCCAGAGAGGCTCAGACGACCTTGCTGTGTTTAGAGCCCAGAGGGGCTCAGGAGACAGTCAGTTGGCCAGCGCCTGCGAGGCTCCAGCGTTGGCCCCATCCTTGTTACACAGCTGCCCAGCACTTCGTGGGCAGCTGCCACGTTTAGGCCCCTGATACTGGGACACGGCGTCCTAGCCCCCACAAGGCCAGTTGGCCTATGGACAGTCACAGGTGGTGACTTATGTGAGTTTTGCGCAATTGTGTTCTTTTGCTACACCTCTGAATGTTTTTAGGCATCATGTGTTTCCCTTCCCTGCACCTCTGAATGTGTTTTAATGCATCATGTGCCTTGTTCTTACATCTCTGAATGTATTGTTGATGCATCATGTGTTTTCCTTCCTTACACCGCTGAATGTATGTTTATGCATCATGTGTTATGTGCTTACACCCCTACAGGTATTGTGATACTTAGGTGGTTGTTTTTCTCCTAGTGCAGGTGGTGCTAGTGAGGTCCTGGTTACCAGTAGTTACTGGTTGTGTGCTACAGTGATTTTACATTCTATGTACTATGTTCTAAAAGTGTTACTTCTAAAAGTGCTGATTCCTGACAGTGGTCCAAGTGGCCCTGTCTTGTAAATAATCCCCTGTAAATTCTGCCCGTGCCTCTGGCACATTGTAAAGTGTGTGTTTTATCTAATGTGTTTTGGTGTAATACAAAGGCTACTTTTATATAACCTTGTGTGGAGTTTCCTTTGTGGTGGGCCTTTGGTTGTTGTTGCTGGGGTGCGTGCGCAAATACTTAACTTACATCGCCTCCAAGTTTAGCCTTGCTGCTCGCGCCACGTTACCTAGAGGGTGAGCAGGGGTTATCTTGGCGTGTAACTCCCTTGCCCTGACTTGGGAGTGGTGGTCTCTGACTGACTTTGGCGAAAGCCCTGGCCAGCCAGGGATCCCATTTCCAACACCCTCCCTCTCACACCCTGTGACCCTCCCTCTCACACCCTGTGACACTCCACCTCACACCCTGTGACACTCCACCTCACACCCTGTGACCCTCCACCTCACACCCTGTGACTCTCCACCTCACACCCTGTGACCCTCCACCCCACACCTTGTGACCCTCCCTCTCACACCCTGTGACCCTCCCTCTCACACCCTGTGACACTCCACCTCACACCCTGTGACCCTCCCTCTCACACCCTGTGACACTCCACCTCACACCCTGTGACCCTCCCTCTCACACCCTCTGACCCTCCACCTCACACCCTGTGACCCTACCTCTCACACCCTGTGACCCTCCCTCTCACACCCCCTGACCCTCAACCTCACACCCTGTGACCCTCCACCCCACACCCTGTGACCCTCCCTCTCACACCCTGTGACCCTCCACCTCACACCCTGTGACCCTCCCTCTCACACCCTGTGACCCTCCCTCTCACACCCTGTGACCCTCCACCTCATACCCTGTGACCCTCCACCTCACACCCTCTGACCCTCCACCTCACACCCTGTGACCCTCCACCTCACACCCTGTGACCCTCCACCTCACACCCTGTGACCCTCCCTCTCACACCCTGTGACCCTCCCTCTCACACCCTGTGACCCTCCCTCTCACACCCTGTGACCCTCCACCTCATACCCTGTGACCCTCCACCTCACACCCTGTGACCCTCCCTCTCACACCCTGTGACCCTCCCTCTCACACCCTGTAACACTCCACCTCACACCCTGTGACCCTCCCTCTCACACCCTGTGACCCTCCCTCTCACACCCCCTGACCCTCAACCTCACACCCTGTGACCCTACACCCAACACCTTGTGACCCTCCCTCTCACACTCTGTGACCCTCCACCTCCAGGGACCCTCACACCATGTGACCCTCCCTCTCACACCCTCTGACCCTCCACCTCATACCCTGTGACCCTCCACCTCACACCCTGTGACCCTCCCTCTCACACCCTGTGACCCTCCCTCTCACACCCTGTGACCCTCCCTCTCACACCCTGTAACACTCCACCTCACACCCTGTGACCCTCCCTCTCACACCCTGTAACACTCCACCTCACACCCTGTGACCCTCCCTCTCACACCCTGTGACCCTCAACCTCACACCCTGTGACCCTCCCTCTCACACCCTGTGACCCTCCCTCTCACACCCCCGGACCCTCAACCTCACACCCTGTGACCCTCCACCCCACACCTTGTGACCCTCCACCGCACACCCTGTGGCCCTCACATCCTGTGACCCTCCACCCCACACCTTGTGACCCTCCCTCTCACACTCTGTGACCCTCCATCTCATGCTCTTGGACCCTCACCCATTGACCCTCACACTCTGACCCTCACCCTGGGACCCTCACACTCTGACCCTCACCCTGGGACCCTCAATCTCACCCTGGGACCCTCAATCTCACACCCTCTGACCCTCACCCTGGGACCCTCACCCTGTGACCCTCCATCTCACACCCTGTGACTCCACCTCACACCCTGTGACCCTCCACATCACACCCTGTGACCCTCCCTCTCACACCCATTGACCCTCACACTCTGACTCTCACCCAGTGACCCTCCACTTCACACCCTCTGACCCTCACCCTGGGACCCTCACCCTGTGACCCTCCATCTCATGCTCTCGGACCCTCACCCAGTGACCCTCATCCTGTGACCCTCCATCTCATGCTCTCGGACCCTCACCCAGTGACCCTCACACTCTGACCCTCACCCTGGGACCCTCCCTCACACCCCTCGCCGCAGCAGGGGGCGCTATACTCACCGATGGCCTTGTTGATCTCCGGGTGCTTGGCCAGGGTCATCAGCAGTCCGTAGAAGGTCAGCCTCTGGACACGGCTCAGCGCCTCCTTGAGGAGGGCAGGAGGAGGGCGGCTGCGGAGAGAGGCAAGGACAGTCAGTGTCCGCCAGGGGGCAGTGAGGAGCAAGAACCAGAGACGGTCAACTCAGGGAATGCAGGGAAGGGGTGAAGCCATGACCCAGGGGTTCGAGGAGGTACCTGGTGAATGAGGCATGACCTAGGGGTCCGAGGAGGTACCTGGTGAATGAGGAATAACCCAAGGGCTAGACGAGTGGGTGAAGCAGGGGTACAAGAAGCAGTGAAGGCTAAAATGCATGTACTGAAGGTGCAAGGAAGGGGTGAGTGTGTGAGGCAGGGGTACAAGAGGGGATGAGGGGAGGAAGGAATGTACCTATGGGACCCAGGGGAGGAAGAAAGGGGTGAGTGTCTGAGGCAGGGGTACAAGAAGGGATGAGGAGAGGAATGCATGTACCATTGGTGGAAGAAGGAGAAGTGAGGCATGAAATGCACGTGCCAGGGGTTCACAAAAGGGTTGAGTGTCTATGTATGTACTGGGGGTGCAAGAATCCATACAGCAGGCATACAGGGCCTCTTCCTTTTGAGTGTTGGACTCACCAGCACTTCCGGAGCCCTAGTCTAGGTTCACTTCTAAGTTTATATTTAAGACAAAGGGGCACATGTATGAACCCATTGTGTGTTTGCAAACAGGCCCATTCACAGAACTGTCCTGTTTGCAAATGCAAAAAAAGCGTTTCCAATGTATCAAACTCTAGTTTGCGATTCAGTAACCTGTTACCGAATCACAAAATGGGTTTGCGATTTTTTAGGGCACCCGTTCCAAATACCAAATCGCAGCAGCATATATAAATGTTCTGTCAATCATTCATGGGTTTCTTGAGCGCAACTACTCTGCCGTAAGGGTCTCAAGATGCTGTGACCGCGAATTCGGTTCCAAAACTTTCGCATTTTACCACCAACTTCAAGTTGGTGGTAACTCATTCACAAAAGGGAAAGGGGGAGGCGAAAACGTTTTTTAAGAGCAGGCGGACCATTGCCTGCTCTTAAAAAAATGGAAAGAAAGCTAATTGTTTTTTATTTAATTACAACCCGTTTTCCTTTACAGAAAACAGCTGCATTAAAAAAAAAATTTGAAAAGTAATCATGGATATGGTGGTCCGCTGACGCCAGCAGGCTATCATCCACGTGATTTTAGCGATTCCTAGGGGGGTCGCAAACTGCGACGTACCTCATTAATATTCATGAGGTAGGTCGATTTGTGACCCCCTAGGAATCACTAAATGAAACTCTTGGAGTGTCGTACTTTAGGAATAGCACTAACCTAATTGCGAGTCGCAAAAAAACGCAGTTTGTTCAACACTATCCCTAAAGTTGATACACGTAGCCTAAAATGAGGGGCTGAGTCCCACTCCAGCCCTCGGGGTAACAACACCTCTCAGACTAGGTTTACTCCACATCTAACTACATGTGTTATTGCTTCTCCAAACTAGTTCTTCTTCTGTTATCCCCTGAGTCTAAGTTGAGCCCTTGGTTTCAGTTTGGCCCAGAGCCCGAGTTTCTCTTGTGATCGATAGTTGCCCATCTGTCAAGTCCATTCACCATTAATTGTAAAAAAACCCCTCTCCCACCCTCAAGACCCCCTCCAGGTCTACGATCAAGGCTTACTTTAACCCCTTGGCCGCGGCGAGTAATTCCGCCGCGGCGCTAGGGGTCAAGGGGGGGGTAGCGTGGCGCCGCCATGCTCGTGACAGAACCATTCCGTCACGAGCCGCGGTAGCGCTGTGCTTGTGACGGAATGGTTCCGTCACGGCCCCGCCCGCTCAATAGAACGCGCCGCGCAGGCGCGAAATGAGCACCGCACAGGCACGGCGGCCGGGCCGTGACGGAATGGTTCCGTCACGAGCACGCAAGGGCACGCAAGGGGTTAATTTGACTCCTTCCCAGTAACAAACTCCTTAATCTACAAGTGGATATTACTTCACACTTTGGTCTGTTTTCGCGCCTAAATCCAAACTTCCTCTCAGGTTATGTCCATACACCCAAGAGAAACGTCCGATCAGCTGACCTCTCTCCCTAGACGAAATCCAATCAAAACGCAAAGAGAGAAAGGGTACAACGGAACTCCTCCCAGTCCCCTTGGGTAATCAATATCATCAACAATACAGGGAGTTATTCCACCTGATGCAAGGGGTGCATTGGATGAAAGAAGGAAGAAAGAAGAAAAATTATTCTTTCAAAAGAAAAAAAAAATTTACTTAAAAAAGTACCCTCAGTTACCAACCTGGTTGGTGACATGCTTCATCATAGGGTCCCCACCCGAGTGGGCGAATGCCTCTCGGGTGTGCTACAACGCCTGATAACAGCAGAGCTAAACGTGAAAGGTGGTGAAAAAAAGAACTTTAAATTGCTTTTATTAAGCCCTACATTTTAATAATGGAGCAATAAGGCAAGTTTAAAACTAAGGAGGAAGGCCTGTCAGTATAATTGGGACCTTGACATCCAATGGGTGAAATAAGTGAAAAATCTACGGTCTACATGTTTCAGCCTCAAGATGCATAATCGCGAGGCTTTCTTCAGGACCAACAGTCACTAGGCGCTACACGCTGATGCTACCAACGCTATAGTCCTACCTGTGTTTGTAGCGCTCACACAGACTCTCCAAGCTGTGTAAGAAGAGAGCGGCATCGACGCCCTCCGGCGGGCATCCGTCACTAGGCGCTACACGCTGGCGCGGCTGCCCGGAAGAGGTGGGCACTACCACCGTGTTAGGGTTCTTCCCGGTGAGGAGGTCGTGGTAAACGGCAGCTGCACTGTCCAGAAACTCTGCAGAGAGGGAGACAAGAGAGAAGAGGGGTGAGGTGCGAGGCACGTGCAGACATGTGCAAAGAAAGCACGGCACACGTGCAGGGAGTGGCACTGCCCAATACTGGCAACACAGCTCTTTACCAGCTCCATGGAAGTAGAGGTCATCTTAACCCATGCCCAAGGTGTTTCTTCGAGTTCAAATGTACCGTAATAATGCCACCACAGTATACAGTACATAATGCCGCATTACTGAGAACCCCGCCGCATAATTCGGTCCGTTGCCTCATAACCCCGGCAGCCCTGGCAGCAGATAAGACTCACAGGGTGGTTTGGGTGCTGACGCGGTGGGAACGCACAGGAAAGCATGTTTGTGAGAAGTTGGCCTGGCACTAGTTATAGTGGGCACCTTGCACCAGTCCAAACAACCCTCATTGATGATAGTTTAAGACAACCTTAGCTATCCTAGTGATAACAATGGAGAGCAGCCTTCAGCCTAAGTCTTGAAGGAATGTAAAGCAGCTTGGTTTACCATATTATAACCTCATGAATGTCTAAATGAAAGGAGAACCACACAAGGTATATATAAAATATATGTATTTATTACTAAACACTCCGTAGTAATCTCTTTATGAGATTACAGAGCCGGGTACACAAAATCACCACAATAGAACTTAAGTAAATAGCACAATATACAATGGGCCCCACGGGGAGACCTAACCATATACTAAGAAAGTGGTATAAGAACCACAACTTGACTAGACACAGTGCTTAGAGCACGTAGAATCACCGGGACCCCAAGGAACCACCCAAGGTAGTGGCACAGGGGACCCACGAGGGAAGCGTGCAGTGTGAGAACACAGCCGCAAGCGCTGTTAGCTTCTATGGAGAAAGTCGAGGTTGGAATTTTAAAGTTTAAGGACACTTAGGAGATGACTTTGAGCAAACCCTTTCGACTTAGGGGGCTCTAGGGCCAACACCCACGGGAGCACCGGAGTACTTGAGTTACTTCACCCAGGGAAGCCGGGTGCATAGGTGTCAAATGGTGTCAGGAATGGTCGACGTTTTCAATGGCGACCTGCTGCAAAGTGCTGCTGCCGTGAAGAAGAAAAGAATAAAAGTGTCTGGTGTGATCTAAGCCTGGATCTAAGAAGGGAAGAACTTGAAAGCAGAGGGGACAGAATCTGGGTCACTTGCCAGTAACCAGGGGCACGATAGACGAATGCCCACCGATGTCCGGTGCTTCAGGTGCGAAGAGGTTAAGCTTGACGCTGCAGCCACGAGGACCAGGAGGCGTCGACGACAACCAGGTGCTGGATTCGAGCTATCCCATGAAGGATGTCAAGAGCAGCGGTGTCGGTGCTCAGATTGAACACAATAAGCCTTGGCAACAGCAACCCACGCAGGAAGAGAAAAGATGCTTCGGTGAGGACCAGCAAGGTCCAGGGGACTCCACAAGCGAGGTAGTCAAGGCATGTCTGGAGCAACCAGGGAAGGCCAAGGAAAGTTAAAGTTGCCTTCTCAGGGACCCACAGGTCGACGGACCAGGAATCGCGAAGGCACCTCGAGGGAAAACACAAAGGGCCGGCTTACGGAACACTTGTGGAGTGTAGGCCGGCAATCTTCAGTGGAATTGCTGCTCGGGTCTGGGCTACAAGTAACCCAAAGCACAGCCTCAAGGATTGCCAAGAAGCATATGTGCACGGTGTTCAGGGGTTCCGGTTCCACGGCCCCAACGAGGGCCACGAGTCTATGCTGGGAGCTCGGGTCTGCATCTGGGAAGTCTGGGAACCCACCTCCTGTGTTGCAAATTCTTCAGAGTCTGGCGGGAGCTTCAGAGATGCAAACCGGTCAGATGGGTCTTTGGTGCCTGTCACACATGGGGGTAACTCCTTTATCCCAAGGGAGATTCTTCAGTCATCTCGCGCCTTGTAGATCATCAAAGTTCCAGGATTATGTATCAGAGTTTCGTTCAGGTAAATCTAAAGTCCTGTAGTCAGGGGTTCCTACTTTGTACCCAAAGAAGGGGTCGGACAAACTCTGGGAACCCACCTATGGGAGGGTTAGAAAAGAGGGGTGGCTACACCCATTTCCTTTGTCCAGTTTCTCGCCAGAGCAGGGGCTGGTAGCCCCGGCAACCGGTATGAACTGGGCTATGCACAGGGACACCAAATGTGCCCCCAGTGCAGACATCAAAGCGCTCTTGGAGTGCACCCACCCAGTCCCAATACACTAAAGCCTGTCTGGTAGGTGGTTACACCTTCCTGTGACAGGAAACCTATTGTCCGGCCTTCCTCAGCCAGAGTTTTGTCCAGCAGCAGGAGGCCAGACTCGTGTCTGTGGCTGCAGCATCCATTTTGTGATGCCAGGGTTAAGGAAAGCTGGTACCGGGTAGCCCGGTGCCCCACACTAGTGGTTCTACCATGGAGCAATCATACCTCCCACACCAGTTACTGGAGTGGAGGTATGATTCCAAGGTGTTTGACACCAAACACAACATGGTTCTGTGCAGCCGTTTGAAAGTTAGCATTTACTGCGAGGTTATAATGCTCTTAAGAGTATATGGTCTAGGCTGCATCACTAACAAACCCGGTGGATAGATACTGAAGGCTGCAGAGGGGCTCTGCTCACGCATGGGCACCCTCTCACACAAAACCCAGCACCCTACCTTCAGGATTGATAAGGCCTGCCATAGGGGAGACTGATCGGTTCACATGTGCAGTGATAAGGTAGATATAGGAAACCTATATCTGAGTAAGGGGTGCATACACCACCTTACACAGGCTGCTGTAGCAGACCTATTGTGTCATTTTGCATGGTCTCCCAGGGGTGGCATAATACATGCTGAAGCCCCTGAGAGGCCTCTGAGTATGTAGGATACCATATACTAGGGACTTATATGGGTACCCCAGAATCCCATCTGTGGTGTACCTAATGTGAGAAGTTGGCCTGATATGTGATGTCCACTATTTTAGTGCGCACCCTTTATCAGTCCAAACAACCCTTATGGTGAAGGTTGTAAAGTCAACCTTATAGACCAGCTATCCTAGTGGTAGCATGGACAAAGCAGTCTTAGGCTAAACTCAAGAGGGCATGTGAAGCCATCTGTTTTACCATATGCAATCCCTTTAATACCAAGTGAAAGGACACCACACAGGTTGTATTATCAAAATATATATGTATTTATTTCTGACACAATCCTCTGAACTCTTTATGAGGTCAGAGGCACCAGCACAATACAAGATACTTAATTAAAATACAATAAGTTTCACAAAATACAGTAATGCCCTAGGGGCACTTCGAACCATATACTAAAATAGTGGTATAAGAACCACGTCACGAACAAAGGAAAGGCCTAGGGCCTGGAGAATCGCTGGGGCTACACTGTACTACCAATGGATAGAGAACAGGAGGCCCACCGGATGCGCGTGCAGTGTCTTTACACGCACGCAAGTTACCATAGAGTTAGAATGGGAACGAAAGAAATGGAAACTAGTTCTTTTAGGACACTTCCGGATGGACTCGGAAAAAGCTACTTGAAACTAGGACACTAGGATAGTCAATACCCACAGGAGTACCGAAATACTCGCGTTACCTCACCCACAGGAAGCGGGTGCATAGGTGTCAAAGTGTGTCGGGTTTTGCCGCTGATTCCTATGGAGCCTTGGAGAAAGATGCTGCAGGCGACGAGGAGAGAAGTGTCCGGGTGGATCCAAGGGCGGATTGAGGATGAAGAGTACCTGAAAGCAGAGGGGACAGAGTCTGGGTCACTAGCCAGTGACCAGAATGGAACCGGGAAGGAACCATGCGATGTCGTGAAGCAATTAGGTGATGTCGTGAAGCTGGTCTCTGCAGCCACGTGGACCAGGAGGTGTCAACGACGACCAGGAGCTGGATACGGACTGTCCCATGAAGGCTCTCGCTGTCTGCGGTGTCAGCTTCCGGATTGGAGTCAACAAACCTTGGCAAAGGTAACCCACGCAGAAAAGGAAGATGGCTTCTTAATCAGACCAGCAAGGTCTGATGGGCTTCTCCTTTTCAGGGGAGCAAGGGCTAGTCTGGAGCAACCAGACCAGGGTTGGAAATTCAAAGGTTCGTCGTCACAGAGGCCACTAGCCAAAGGCAAGTGACCGGACAGACACGTCAAGCAGGAAAATGCAAAAGGGCCCCACGCAGAACTGGTAGAGTGTGGAGGGCTGATCTTCGGTGCAGTTGGTGCTCGGGGCTGGGGCTTCTCAATCCCCAATGCACAACTTCGAGGGTGCCTCTGAAGTTGCACGGAAAGCAATTCGCTGGCTTTCCAAGATGGCCGGTCCCACGTCTCTCGTCGCCTCCACTGGTCTCAGCTTTGCTGTGGCTGTGGATCGGGCTGAAGGAAGTCTGGAAGTCCAGGTCTTGTCGGGCTCTGTGCTCGGGCTCCGGCAGGAGCGTCGACAAAGCAAACCGTTGATCGCTTGATGGTGCCTGCTTGTGCAGGGTGGTCACTCCTTGACCACAAGGGAGATTCTTCAGTCTTCTACGTCGAGTAGGATGTCGAAGGTCCAGAGTTTCGTATCAGAGTTTGTCAGGATGATCTAAAGTCTAAGGACACAGCTCCTACCTATATACCAAATCTAGGGGCTGGATTACCTGCTAGGTCCCTCCTATGGGTGGGAACCAGGAAGGGGGTGGTTACACCCCTTTCCCTTTGTCCAGTTTCACGCCAGAGCTGGGGCTGGAGTGCCCCAGCACCGGTTTCAACTGGACTATGCATGGGAGTGTCTCATTTCATTCAGCCCTCCCTGCCCCAATCCACTATCTCCTGTCTGGGGTGGTGCTAGCACCTCCCTGTGACAGGAAACCTATTGTCCAAGCCTCCCTCGCTGGAAGGACTTCCAGCAGCAGGAGGTCAGACTTGTGTCTGTGGCAGCAGCATCCATTTTGTGATGCTGAAGCTCTGGTTAACTTTAACCGGGATTAATGGAAGTAACATGTCTTCTCCCTCTAGAAGGGTGGAATGCTACCCCCGTCGCCAGAACTGGCGAGGGGGTAGTATTCCAAAGTGTATGACACCTTACACGACATGTTTTGATAAAGCCAAACGTAAGATAGCATTCACCGCGAGGTTCATAATTCACTTAAGAGTATATGGTATGGCAATATCCTAGAACATGGTTCCAAAAGCTGCAGACAGGCTCAGTTCATGCCAGAGCACCATCTCACATAAAACCAAGCACTCTGCCTCCAGGATTGTTAAGGCCTGCCATAGGAGTGACTTATAGGTGTGCATGTGTCTAGATATAAGGGTAGATATAGGAATACTATATCTAAGCAAGGGGTGATTACACGACCTTGCCCCAGCTGAGTGATCAGCCAGTTGTCAGTTTAGATGGCCAGCCAGGGGTGGCAAAAGATATGGTGCAGCCCCTGGTAGGCCTTGGATGCACCTATGCCCTGGGTACCTATGGTACACTGTACAGGGACTCACAAGAGTGACCCAACATCCAATTAGGTATGCACCTATAGTACATGGAGTCGATTTTACAGAGAGAGCAGATAGCCTGGGGTCCTGATTAGCAGGATCCCAGGTCAACTAAGTCGAAAACCAGCTAAACACAAGGCAAAAAATCTGGGGTAACCATAGTCAGGTCTCCACCTTCCTACACCTAAAGTACAAGTAATCATTTTAGAGAGGAAGCAGCTAGGCTGGGGTCCTGGATAGCAGGGCCCCAGCCAGACTAAAGTCGAAAAACAGTGAAACACCAGCAAAAGTGGGGGCTATAAGAAATCCTACTCTCCTACAATGTTCTCTATTTCATGAGTCCCTCTGAAGAGAGTTTTTATACCACTGCAATCTGTGAACTAAAGACGCCCAAACATGTGATATATAACTCATGAATCACAGAGAAGTGTGAAATATGCTACATATTTCACGGTTCCCTGTGGAATACAGATTTCATCATCATAACGAGAGCCTCAAGCCACTCAGCACCGCTTTAAGAAAGCCTCCAAGGATTATGCAGCATGGTTATCTAAATTATGTGGCAAAAATGGAAATTCTGCAGCACATTCTCCAGCAGTATTATTTTCATCAACAAATTAGTTATTAATGTAACGTGTATTTGTAAAGCGCACTTTCACCCCAAAGAGGTCTCATGGCGCTGAATAACAAATGTTTATTGTACCTCATTCAACAGTACTAATTTTTTCGACCTCAGAAGGATGAAAGGCTGAGTGGACCCGCTGGGATTTGAAACTGTGACCATGAGGTCAAACACAGGCCCCTGCAGTGGACGCATTAGTCCTCTGAGCCACCAGACCCGGCTTATTTATTTATATTTAACTGAAATAATAACAGAGGTAAAAGTGACTTTACAGTTAGGTGACAAAATCACGCACAGCGCCACGTTTAAAAAATGCAAAAACACTGAAATAACTGGCGCCCGTCATGCACTGCTCATGACCTCACATGTTACATTACTCATGTTAAGTTACATCATTGATGACATCACTGAAGACATCGCTCACGCTACTGTTCCACGCAATCCTTGTAAAAAACAAAGCATGCGGTGAAGGATCCACCGTCACATGGAGCAGACATTGACCGCCCCTGGTACCTCAGCGTGCTGGAAGGTGGCGCCTGTGGCTCCGCACTGACGCGGTCTGCTCCGGAAGAGACGTGCGGGGCCAGCCAATCAACCAATCAGTCCTTGTAGAGCGCTGCTTATCTGCCATGAGGGTATCCAGGCGCTGGGCCGCGGGTCTCAGTCGAAGAGCCCGGTCTTGAGTCTCTTCCTGAGGTCCGTCAGCGAGGGCGATGCTCAGAGGCGGAGAGTTCCAGGTCTTGGGGGCGAGGTGGGGGATGGAGTGGTCTCCGCTGTGCTACGGCGGATGTGCCGTGCCTGTACAAGGGCGAGGGAGGAGGAGTGAAGGTTTCTGGGTGGTTGGTGGCTGTTCAGGCCTTGTTTGATGCATGCTGCTCCTTGGTCGTGGAGGGCTTTGTAGGTGTGCGTCAGTAGTTTGAATTGGCATCTTTCTGGACGGGGAGCCAGTGGAGGTTCCTCAGGTGTAGGGTGATGTGGGTCTGTTTGGGCAGGTTGAGGATCGGTCTGACCGCTGAATTCTGTATCGTCTGGAGCCTTCTCGCGAGTTGGGTGGTGGTTCCTGCGTACAGTGCATTGCCGTAGTCTAGGCGGATGTGATTAGGGTTTGCGTGACTGTTCTTGAGTCTCTTCGTGAACGGATGATGTACCAAACCAGTACCTAAGTGCAGGTGGACTGTGATGGATTCAAACCAGAAAGTCCTCCAGGATTGAGCGGGCAGAATACACTTCTCAGCGGCCTAGCCATTCAGACGATAGTGCTTCATGAACATACCGAGAGATGCCCACGTAGCTGCCTGGCAGATGTGTAGGACAGGGAGTCCATGTGCCAATGCAGTGTTAGCAGCTTTTGCCCTGGTGAAATTGGTGTGCAGCCCTTCGGGCAATAGCTCATTTGCCAATTCGTAGCAGATCCTATTAAAGAGCGAGAGAGGGTACGCGTCTGCACAGCTGTGCATCTTTTTGCACAGCCAACCCTCGGTCATCCACTCGGTGCTCTTTGGTACAATTGATGTAGAAACTGAACTCTCTTTGAGGTCCAAGCGTTGGAGTCTCTCCTCCTTCTCAGAGGGGTGAGGCAGAGTATAGAAGGCTGGCAGGGTGATGGTTTGACCGTCGTGGAGCAGCGTCGCAACGTTCAGTAGAAAGGATTGCTGAGAATGCAGAATCAACTTATCATGGAATAGGTGTAGTGCCGGACTGGCCGTAGCGGGCACCGGGCATTTCCCCGTTGGGCCACCAGGGTTGGGGCCAGTTTTGGGCCCTAGGGTGGCCTTGTTCGTTACGGGTCGACAGCAATAATGACCCCTTGTAACAAAATTGGCTGAAACCGGGCGAAGCAAACAGCTTGGCCGCACCACCCCTTTCCCTGCTGGGGGGCCGGCCGAGCAGTTTGCCTGGGCCGGTTTCAGTTCCCAGTCCGGCCCTGAGTAGGTGGTGTACGGTAAATGAACACAGCGGATGAAGCTCAGTCACACACCATGCTGAGGTGATGCACAATTAGGAACACAGTTTTGCTGGTGATGGAGCTATAGGGGCCGCTGTAGAGCGGCTCCAATGGAGAGCACATTGAACGAGTAAGAATGAGATTGAGGTCCCATCGGAAAATCACTAAAGGGAAGGGGGAAACCTATGCGGCAGCCCTTTCAAATACCTCATCACACCCGCTGATTTAAATAATGAAGACTGGTCAGCCAATCGCAGGAAGGCTGAAAGGGCCAAATTGTAGCCTCTAACAGGGACCAAATCAAGGCCTTCTCAGGCGAGAGAGAACAAATAACAGGACATCAGACAATTGGGCCTGGAGAAGGGTCAATCTGGTGTGTGCCACACCAAACCACAAACTAGTCCCAGCAACAGGCATATAACGTCTTTGTTGAGGGATGCGTGGCTGCCAAGATGACATCCACCACCTCCCGAGGGTGATGGAAGGGAGATTCAGCTGGTGCCGCTCAATATCCATGCACGAAGGTGGAGATTGTGCACGTCGTGATGGAGAACCCGACTTTGCCGGTGTGACGCAGGTCCTCTTGGAAGGACAGCCTGATTGGAGGACGAATACTCAAACCCAGGAGTTCCTGATACCAGACTTTCTGTGCCCAATCCAGAGCCAAAAGAATGGCTTGGACCCGGTCAGTCCTAATGTTCTTGAGAACTCTGAGCAGGAGCGGTATTGAGAGAAAGGCTTACAGGATCCCGAGTTCCACTTGAGGCAGAATGCGTCTCAGTGCAAAAGATGCCATGGAAACTCTAACGTGCAGAAGTGCTGATATTGCACATTCTCGGTGGTGGCCTACAGATCGAGCCAAACTTCTCCACATTCACGGAAGAGACCTTGAGCCACCTCAGGGTATAACAACCACTTGTGATCTGCGAGGCCCCAATGACTGAGTTTGTCCACCCTTTCGTTAAATGTACCCGCCAGGTGGTTCACCACCAGGAATATCACTTGGCCATCCTGTCACATCCAGAGGCGCAAAGCTTCTTTGCACAGGGTCTGTGACCCCTCCCTGCGCTGCTTGTTGCAATGCCACACGGAGGTGATGTCTGTGAGAACCTGTACCAGCCTCCCCTAGAAGGACATCGGAAGGCTTTCAGCTGGGACTCAGGCAGAGACCAGGGCCCTCTGATCTCCACCTCTCCCAGGTGGAGTGGTGTGGCTCACTGGTTAGAGGCGGCAGACCCGTAAGCAGAGAACGGCCCGGCAGGGTCGTGGACCAGGGTCAAAACGGACCTGATAATTCTCGCCTCGGTGCCCACTCTAACCAGGGAACACACTCGGCAACTCTGGGCATTAAGCTTGCCTCATCTCTACAACGGCCCGCCGGGGATGCTTGGTTTCACCTTGGAGATACCCAGTAAGGGACCATCTCACAGAGAAAACCAGGCGGGTTCCCCAGCAGTCTTCAGCGCCAGGATACTCCATGGAGTCGCAGTGCGCTTTACAAGTACACCCACACACACACAGCTGCGACAGCCCATAAGTGTCACATCTGTTACCACTGCAAGCTCTAAACGTGGAAGGGAGAGGGGTCTGCCGCTGGCCCAGTCATGGTCCAGTAGCCTCCACTGAAGATCTTTTGCAGTCTACTCTGAAATCGGAACATGGTCGGAGAGAACCCCTTGATGTTTGACCCACTGGGACTTCGAAGCCCACTGTGGAGTCTACATATGCCACCTGGCATGCGTGACCAGCAGGGTGCAGGAGGCCACCAGTCCTAGCACCCTGAGTGTCGCCCTTACTGAAACCCAGGGCAGAGGCTGAAAGGTCGGGATCGCAGCTTGAACGTTTTGGACTGTCTTTGTGCAGGGCTCGTTATTTCAATTTTATTTCACCCTTTTTATTTTTTTATTTTTATTTCTTTTAGTATTTTAGTATTTTTTTTATTTCACCATTTTCATGCAAATTCACAGAGACAGACTACCCATTTCTTCATTTGTCTTCTATGGGACCATTGAGTCCTGTCGCCCAGATTGTCCGTTTTTAAAGTGCCCATAGCCTATTTCCATCTTTACTTTCTACTTTTTTAAATATATATATTAAGAACAACTAGACCGTACAGTTTTCATCTTTGTGTCAAGTACTCCCCACTGTTCTATTTTAACAAAGTAATGTAAAGTACACAATTGGGAGTTGTATTCCTTGACATTTTCTCCAGAACTAAGCAGTGCATTTACCGGTCTCAGTAAAGTACTCTTCCCTCTAGTTTTTCTTGAGAAAATAAGTATTTATTGATAGAATATCTGATATATAAAAACATTTACATATTTGAATTTTCCAAATTTATATATATCTCAAAACCCTCATATGCCATGCAACCATATACCAGAAAGATCATAAAGATGTAAAGTGCAAGTGTTTACTTAGCTACTAGTGCCCCCTTTCACTCTCCTCCTGTGTCCTCTGTGTGTTGCCTTCACTCTTTCTTGCACTTTTGCTGCCTTATTTGCACTTTTCTCTCTCTTTTTGCCTTTTTCCTTTTTCCTTTTGCCTTTTTCAGCCCGTTTTTCCCTACCGCTGCTTTCCCGCGGCCCCTACCCCCAAGCACTACCAGTGCGACCGGCCCAATCCAGCTCCCCTCCCAGCTCCCGCCTCCCAGCTGTCCAGCCCTGCCCAACCCCTACTTAATGGTGGCCGTGCAGTGGCCGCGCCGCTGGCGCACCAAAGGCTAGCCCGTCTGCGCCCATCCACGACCCGACTGCGACCAGCACCAGGAACCCTGGATCTCTGCACCGCCAACTCTACGACCCAGCATCACTCCACGCTCTCAACCCACGCCGCAACAACAACTGCAAGCTAGCATCACCACCCGACACCCACGGACCCTTCAGCTGTCACCGCTGCCGGCACACCTGCAGCACCGCCAAGACCACTGACCCAGCGCAATCCGTCCACAAGAACACAACCGAACTGAAGACCCTGCAATGCATCCTCCTCAACGTCCTATCCCTCCACAAACACGCTGTCGAAATCTGGGACCTCCTTGACAGCACCACCCCGCACGTAGCATTCTTTACCGAAACCTGGACCAACACCACCTCGGGACCTGACATCGCCATCGCCATTCCCCAAGGATACAAGATCTCCAGGAAGGACCGCCCCACCCGTCCGGGAGGAGGAATTGCCATCGTCCACAAATCCACCCTCTGCCTGAGCGCACTCCCCGACGAGCCCACAGACCTGATGGAACACCTTCACTTCAAGATACTGGCCAGCCCTACATCCACCCTCCGAGGAACCCTCATCTACCGACCTCCTGGACCCCGCAGACTTTTCGCCAACTCCATCACGCACATCATCTCCCTGCATGCCATTGCGTCCACCAACTACACCCTGCTGGGAGACCTCAACTTCCACCTTGACAACCAACTGGACCCCAACACCACACCCCTCCTGGACAACCTCATGAACATTGGATTCCTCCAGATAGTGACCGAAACCACACATTCAGCAGGACACACCCTCGACCCCCTCTTCACAACAGGAAACTCCATCACCTTCAGCCACACCACCGAACTCCCATGAACTGATCATCGATGCATCCACTTCACCTTGAGAACACCCACCATCCACAGACACCAGAACCTGCTCCCACGAAGAAACTAGACCAGAATCACTGACGTCCAGCTAACCTCATCACTCAGCAACTCCACCCCAACCAATCGCGGAAAACGATGATGCCAACACCGCAACCCGAACCCTGCACAGATGGATCTCTGACAGCGCCAACACCATAGCCCCCCTGAAGAAAAACAACAACACCCACGCCAAGAAAGCTAGATGGTTCACAACCAAACTTAGAGAGTCCAGACGCACTTGACGCCGCCTCGAAAAGGCCTGGAGGAACACCAAATCCACAGAAGCCCACAACAACTTCAGAGCCACCTCCAACACCCACCACCAACTCATCAGAAAAACAAGGAAAAAAGCGATTGAAGACAGAATCTCCACTCATGCACACAATAGCAAAGAACTCTTCAACATCATCGAGGAGTTCGCCCAACCCACCAGCGAGTCCACCGACATCCCTCCATCACAAGACCTCTGCGCCAAACTCAGCACCTGTTTCCACCCCAAAATCAAGAGCATCTATGACAACTTTGACGAAGACAACCAACACACTGAACCCTCACCAACCACCCCCGACACGCTGAAGCCAGCGATTGACAACTGGACAGCCCTCACCACCGAAGACACACTGAAGATGATGAAGTCAATCCACTCCGGAGCCCCCACGGACCCCTGCCCCACCAGATATTCAACAGAGCTGCCGACACCATCGCACCCATGCTCTGCCACACCATCAACCGCTCCCTGGCAACCACCTAGTTCCCTGATGGCTGGAAACACGCTGAGACCCCACCGACCTCAAAAACTACAGACCCATCTCCCTACTCCCGTCCCCAGCAAAAGTCATTGAGAAAGCCATCAACAGCCAACTCGTCACATTCATCGAAGAGCACAACATCCTCGGCTACTCCCAATCCGGCTTCAGAAAAAAACACCGTACGGAAACCGACCTGCTCGCAACAACAGACGTCATCTGTACCTTACTGGACAAAGGAGAAACAGCAGCACTCATCCTCCTCGACCTCTCAGCGGCGTTCAACTCAGTCGCTCATCGCACCCTAATACGCAGACTCCACGATGCAGGGATCCAAGACAAGGCCCTCCACTGGATCCGCTCCTTCCTCTCCAGCAGAACACAGCGGGTCAGACTCCCCCCTTTCCTCTCGGACCCTACACTTACCACCTGCGGAGTCCCCCAGGGGTCCTCCCTCAGCTGTACGCTCTTCAACGTCTACATGGCTCCGCTCGCCCCCATCGTCAGAACCTACGGACTCAACATCGTGTCATAAGCAGACGACACCCAGCTCATCTTCTCCCTATCCAACAAACCCAACACCGCCAGACACAACTTTCGAGAAGGCATGGAAGCTGTCGCAAAATGGATGAAAAGCAGCTGCCTACAACTAAACACCAACAAAACGGAAGTACTCATCATGGGCCCAAATCCAGATGCCTTGAACGACACCTGGTGGCCCCCCGCCCTCGGAAACCCGCCCACCCCCACTGACCACGCACCTAACCTGGGAATCATCCTGGACTCAGAGCTCAAAATGGACTGCCAGATCAACACTGTCTCATCCTCCTGCTTCCACACCCTCCGCCTCCTTCGTAAGACCTTCAAATGGATCCCCCTCGAACACAGAAAGATCGTCACTCACGCCCTGGTCACCAGCAGGCTTGACTACGGCAACGCACTCTATGCCGAAATTAAAATAAACCTCACCCGCAAGCTACAGAACATCCAAAACGCCGTTGCAAGACTGGTCCTCAACCTGCCAAGACACTGCCACATCTCCCAGCACCTGCGCACACTCCACTGGCTCCACAACGAAGCTAGAGTCACCTTCAAGATGCTCACCCACACTCACAAGGCCCTCCACGACACCGGACCAGCATACCTGAACAGCCGACTCAAATTCCACGCACCTCAAAGAACCCTACGATCAGCCCAGCTCTCCCACGCCGTGGTCCCCCGCACCAGAAAGACCAGATCGGGAGGCCGCTCCTTCTCCTTCCACATGGGCGGAGCCTGGAACACCCTTCCGTTCCACCTCAGACAGACAACATCGCTCCCCATCTTTGCAAGAAACCTCAAAACCTGTCTCTTCGCAAGACCCCCTCCTTGATGGACTGGAACCTGCGACCCCCCCCCCCCCCACCCCCACCTCCTTAAGACCCTTGTGGGTGAGTAGTCGCGCTTAACAAACACCTGGGATTCTTCAGTTATCATGTTGTATAGATTTATATATGACAAGAGGAGTTGCCTGTTTATACAGTTTATATGTATATGTGAAAGAAGATATTTTTGGAGCCAAATATGAATCCAGTTCCCTCTGCGCTGCCCGGCTGAGCGCTGAGTGGGGTTGACCCATATTTACTACAGCCAGTGAACAGGAGCGGGCACCAGAATGCTGCGCCCACCTCAGGCTGGCGTCACCAGGAGGAATGCCTTCATTTCTCTTTGTTTCGTCCTCTTTGCCGCTGCTTTCTTCGGCGCACACACAACGAGGAAAGGGCTGCGAAGGACGGTTTGTGTCCTTTTGCACATTAAATCTATCCTGACCAGAACGCAGGCCTGCTAGCGCCGTGGCGGGAGGGAGGGCCCCTGCGTTGGCGCTAAGGAGGGTGCCTGCATTGGCGCTAGGTGCCACACTTGTGCCAGCGACAGGAGGGAACAGAAATGCTCCGTATATTTGTAAATATGGCGCAGTCCTGCCCTCTCACTTTCACACAGCGCAGTAACTTCCCTGCTGCGCTGCGTAAAGGTGAGGACATGTGTCCCTTGGTGTCCGCATCTGAAAACCCCTACAAGGGCTGGGGGCGGCTGCAGGGGGGGGGGGGGCAAGGTCCTGAAGGGGGGGGGGGGGGGCTTCTGATCCACTCAGCTCCCCCCACTCCCCTTTAAGGCCCCAGTAGGAATAACGAGGGGCCCCCCTGCAAGGTGTATGGAGGGCCCCCCTCCCGACTCAACCAGGAGCTCTCAGGCCAGGGTACGATGCTGGGGGCCTCCCTCCCCCGCGGGGGCTGCGGGGCCCATGTTACGGCACTGTAAGTACCCCCCAAACCCAGCTCTTTCCAGACTCCGGCCTGATGCCCCCCTCGTCCGCCAGAGACGGTTCCAGTTACGGTCTAAAGTCTCTAAACGTGAAACTCTCTTCACCTCGAAGTTTCCTTCCCTCGTGAAAAGCTCAAATCTCTAAGCCCCGAGGCAGCAACATCAGAGGGAGGGGGGCGGGGCGCCAGCTGTCGTGTGATGTCAAGTTGTGTCTGATTTACGAGGCGCCACAGCCCCCCTCAGACGGGTGGTGTCACCAGGATCCGGGCATGACCCCCTCCCGCTGACAGAGCCGAGAGTTCGAGCTCTTCAGCCGCGGAGCTCATTTATGTCATGGTTCAGAGAGAGCGCTGCGGACACAGCCTGGCGGCTTCAGGGCGCTGAGTTTAAACGCTTCGAAAGCTGCCCGAAGGGAGGACACCTCTACCATCGCGGCAAGAGGATGGTGCAGAGGAGAGAGAGCATCCTGTTAATGTGCTGGAGGGGGGGCTAGGGGGCCTTGGTGGGAGGGAGGCCTCTCTGGTGCGCGTGGGTGACTGGCTGAGTATGACCTGGGGTCCGTGTGGAGCCGGCACATGCTGCCGGTACCTCTGGTGCAGGGGGTCGTGGAAAGGCTGCAAGGGTGACCTGGGTTTATTGAAGATGGAACCTGCACTTCCTGTGAGTGTGACATTTCTTTAGTGAGGAGGTGTCTGTGCCGGAAAGTGGCTCTGTATCTACTGCACCAAAGTGAGGTACAGTCACCAGTGTGCACAGAGTCCACAGTCCCCAGAGGTTTGGCAGAGGCTAAAGTTAGATCTAACCTTACTCTCTAAAGTGGTAGCTTGGTCGAGCAGTAAGGCAGTATCAGGACAGTGTGAAGCATTTGATGTACACAGACAGCAAAGGATTTCACACACTTGAGGACTGAACTCCAGGCCAATTGGGTTTGTATAAAAATATACTGCTGTTTATTTCTAGAACCAAGCAAGCCTGGCACAGGTAAACATTAAATACTTTTCAGTAATAAGGTACTGGATACAGAACAGTATAAAAATGCACTAGGAATTGTACTTGGGTTGATTTACAGGGGCTGCAGTAGGTTGCAACACTTAGCAAATACAGTCCATTGGAATAAATAGGCTTTTTCAATAAATTGCAATTAAGTTACTTTTATGTTACTTTTTCTAACTCAGTGTTGGATGACTAGATTCAGCACTGTCACATTTCTTGGAAACAGGTGAGAAAATGCATTTTTGTTATTCGTGCAATTGTTAAAGAATATTTTCAGATTTCAAAACTTCACACTTGGTCGTTTTTTTGGGAGGGAAAATTGTCAATGTTATCCTATGGAGGAAAAACAGGTTATCGGTTTGCAGGTAAGTAAACGACTGTGGGAGTTAGGGTTCTGGGTTAGACTCAGGGGTCTCCCAGGGTCAGTGATGCACTGTCGTTGCAGCCTCAGCGGCACTAGGACGGCCGGGTGCAGAGTGTTGAGGCCCAAAGTTATCCTATAGAGCAGTGGTTTCCAAACTGTGCGCCGCAGCTCCCTGGTGCGCCGTGAAAAGTTGCCAGGGGCGCCACAAACAGATGAGCACACAGTTTGGGAATCAGTAATAATTAGTATGTTGCACTTATGTGCATCTAAATTCAATGAACACTGCTCTGTGTGATCAGGCCTGCAGTGGTTGGCCTGGGCCACAAGGGGGCAGTGCAGCCTCCCTTTCAAGGCTTCTACCCCCACATGCATCATTGTGACATTTTGCACTTCTTAATTTGCGAAAAATAAGGAATCGCAAATTAAGAATTGCAAAATGCTATGCATCATTATTTTCGGTATTCATTTGTGATTCGGTAAAAATCGCAATTTTTACCGAATCCCAAATAAATACCGAATTCTTAAGTACATTTTCGCAATTCCCATTGATTCCTATGGGCCAAAAGGCCCATAGGAGTCAATGGGAAGGCATTAGCAAATTGCGAGTGGCACTTTGAAAATTTCATGGGTGCAGGGGGGGTCCAAAGGACCCCCCCATGCACCCCTGAAATGTATTTTTCGCATCATGTTTCACACACACATGTCCTACGGACATGTGTGTGTGAAACATGAATTTTGAAAAAAAACATTTTCAGCATTTAAAACACTTTTTCCAAATTTACCGAGTGGTTCAACCACTCGGTAAATTTGACACCCTAATTGCGAGTTTGCACTTTTAAAATTAATGATGCATTGCTTTTAAGAAATCGCACATCTGCGACTTCTTAAAAGCAACCGCAATTTTAGAACTCGCAAAAATGCTACGAATTCTAAAATTGCTTCATGCATCCCAAAAAGCACTTTTGGAATCGCAAACGGACGATTTTAAGGAATCGCACCGTTTGCGACTCCAAAAATGCTTGATGCATGTGGGGTCTAGTATCAGGACAGCGGGGAGACGAGGATATTTCAATGCATTTGCTTTCGCTCTGGTGGTAAAAACGGAAGTGCTTGTCTGCATTCCAGGACAAATGAGGTAAAATCTTTGGGAGCACCAGGTTTCTTTGGTTTGACACATGAATGGACTTGAATAGTTAATGGCTGCTCTTTCAAAGCCTGTGGTTTTGAGCAAATTTATATGAAAATCGTGCACTATTTGACCCAGGCGCGCAACACCCATTGGGCTCACCGGGCTTCAGCCCCCCCCCCCCGTCGCCTCCTCTGCCCGGGCTAAGATGACACGCACTGAAATCATTAACTAACGCTGCGCATCGGAGCCGAGAATGTGATTTTTATTATGCATTCTGAGAGGCCCAGCAGCCCGAGCCAGACAACCAGCCTCCGAACAGTTTCCTCGAGTGAACCCCCCTGCCCTCACCTCTTGATTTCCTTTAGAGTGGCGCCGAGGTGAAATCCTTGCCTGAAGGCAGGGATTTCACCTAAGCACTTGATGGGTTATAAGCATGGGGTGTGAAGTGCACAGCAGGGAGGAAGGCATGGCCAGTGCAGGTGACGCTTTTCTTTTGTATGGGAATTTCTGCTGGTGTCATAGCCCAGGGTGTGCTGTCTGTGCACTTGTATAGATGTGTATTCCATACAAGTGCACAGACAGCAAACCCTGGGCTAAGACACCAGCAGAAATTAATTTTCAAAGGAAAAGCATCACCTGCACTGCCATCCCTTTCACCCTGCTGTCTGTGCACTTGGATGTAATTCACATCCACCGCACTGCTCACCAGATAAATGGTGAACAGGGCCATGGATCTTTCTATTTTCGCATCCAAGGGCAGCAGCGAAGAAGCAGAGGGGACCCAGGCAAGGAGAATCCAGGAGACCTATCTACTCTGAGACCTTCGAGAGGCTGGATGCATTTTAGGGTTCTGAGCGGGTATGGGTTTTGGGGTGCCAGGGGTCATTTTAGGGTTCAGCGTGGGTATGTGTTTTGGTGTGCCAGGGGTAATTTTAGGGTTCAGGGAAGGTGTGGGTTTTGGGGTGTCAGCGGGCAATTTTAGGGTTCAGGGTGGGTATGGGTTATGGGGTGCCGGGGGAATTTATGGTTCAGCATGGGTATGGGTTTTTGGGTGGGGGGGATACTTTTAGGGTTCAGGGTGGGTGTGGGTTTTGGGGTGCCATGGGATTAATTTTAGGGTTCAGCGTGGGTATGTGTTTTATAGTGCCAGGGGTAATTTTAGGGTTTAGGGCAGGTGTGGGTTTTGGGATGTTAGGGGGCTATTTTAGGGTTCAGGGTTGTTATGGGGCGCCAGAGGGGAATTTATGGTTCTGCATGGGTATGGGTTTTGGGGTGCCTGGGGTAATTTTAAGGTTCAGGGTGGGTATGGGTTTTGGAGGGCAATGAGGGAATTTATGGTTCAGCATGGGTATGGTTTCTGGGGTGCCAGGGGTAATTTAAGGTTCAGGTGGTAATGGGTTTTGGGGTGCCAGGGGGTAATTTTAGGGTGTGGGGTGGGTATGGGTTTTGGGGTGCCGCGGGGGGGGGGGGATAATTTTAGGGATCAGGATGGGTATGGGTTTTGGGGTGCCAGGGGTAATTTTAGGGTTCAGGGCGGGTATGGGTTTTAGGGTGTGAGGGGGTTAATGTTAGGGTTCAGCGTGGGTATGTGTTTTGGTGTGTCAGGGGTAATTTTAAGATTCAGGGTGAGTATGGGTTTTGGGGGGCAAGGGTGTAATTTTAGGGATCACTGCGGGTATGGGTTTTGGGGTGCCAGGGGGTAATTTTAGGGTGTGGGGTGGGTATGGGTCTTGGGGTGCCGGGTGGATAATTTTAGGGATCGGTATGGGTTTTGGGGTGCCAGGGGTAATTTTAGGGTTCAGGGCGGGTATGGGTTTTAGGGTGTGAGGGGGTTAATGTTAGGGTTCAGCGTGGGTATGTGTTTTGGTGTGTCAGGGGTAATTTTAAGATTCAGGGTATGGGTTTTGGGGGGCATGTGGTTCTCAAAATCCGGACCCTGTTGTTTTCCCGATATCGAGGTTCAATACCCGTGTCACAAAATCTCAACGTACCAAGACGATTTTGGTGTCTATGAACCGATAATGATTGGGACATCATTTCTGTGTATTCGCGTTACAATCGAGGGTTGCCAACACCCCTAAATCACAGTTTCCGCCCCATCCCTTAAAACTCCATTTTGTGAACGGCATCCATCTTGCATCTTGCCCTCATGATAAGTCAATTAAAGGTCGAGCTTGATCCAAATAGACACGTCCACCTTTCGTGACTTTCCCCTGACCTGTCCCAACTGACTCCACTGTCTTCGGCCAAACCTGTTTAGGCAGCTCCTCGCCCAGTGGCCGAATATGATAGCATCTACGCATAACATTCCACAAACCATTCACTACATACAGACCATGCTTTCTGCAAACATGCACCTGTCCACGTTCTTTGTTTATGGCCAGTTTTATGACTGGGTTGTACCTTTCTTTATTGAGGTTTCACCGATATCTGATGGGAGTTCCAGGCCTAGCTGGGTAATCTATCAACAAACTGGACATCTAAAGTATGGGCTTGCTTACATGACTTCGCTCTTTGTATTATTGTAGAAATATGTGTATAGCCATATCATAAACTTAGGAATTCTTGCTTGCAGCTATATATTTTGTATATAAGGAGACGGCTGGTTCTGTAAAAACGAACAGTCTCCCTAGAACCTACTCTCCGTGTGGTGTACTTCTGGGACACGTGTTACTTGGTAGCTACCAATAAAACTTGATCTTTGACTGCGACTAGAAGACTCCGTGTTTCTGTGGTCCGGAACAAGGGAGAACTCAGAGGTCTTCGGGTGTTATCCCCTGACACCAGCGGGTTCCTAAAAACCTGTTACCTCAGTTGGCGCCCAACGTGGGGCGATATCGAGCGGTGACGGTCCAAGCCAGATGTTCGTGAGGAGCTTCGTGTGAAAATTCCGGAGGACGGCCAGCCACTTCAGCGACCCCTGTATGTCAACGTGGTTCCGAAGGTCTTTGCTGCGAGGTTCCCCGCGTCCCGACGGCTACGAAGGACCGCTGCCCTGACTATCGCCTTGTTTTGGACCCAGTGATCCTTGGTAGAGCGAAACGATAGACGAGTCTTCTAGCGACGTCACAGATCTTCAAATACTTCAGTTAAGTATAAGTGGAGCGTCTCCCAGTCCTTAGTTTGTCCTTAGTTTTTGGTATCCTTGAGATACGACTTGATTTGGTACTTGCAAGCCCCAAAGCCGAAGGACTCGTGTATTCACGAGAAATATCGTAATAGATAATCCTTTGAAGTTTGAAGCTAGACTAGTGAGCGAAGATGCCTAGTTTTAGCAGACTTGGAAACTTGTTTTGTCTTGGTTGTAGTAAGGACTCCCGATTGGAGGATTCCTGTCCGGTCCCTCCAATTGGAACTCCAACGTATGAGCTCTATGTAAGGCACGGCGTAGGTCCTATAACATATAACGAAGTATGGATAAAATACACCCGCAAGGATGGTGTTTTAAAATGGCCCCAATATGGTAGTTTCGACTCAGAAGTTTTAGATAACCTAGAGGTCAAACTGTTCAAGAAGAAAGCCCGACCGGCGATGTTTGACTCTTTCCGCCTATGGCGCAAAGAAGCCAAACAGAAAGAAATAAGATTAGCAAAAAAGAATAAAAGAAGTATGTCGATGGTACAAGCTACCGTTGCATACAGAGATAACGAGGAAGAGCAGGAAAGCGAACAGATGCTTAGGAGCAAGAAATTAGCGATAGATAAATGTTACCCGATGCTGCCAAATAAGGGACAAGGTCAACAGAAAGGATCCGAGAAAGATCCATTAATGTCCCACTTATTAAATTCGCCACCACCCTATGCACAAAATGCCACAGCACCTCCGCAACCTTTAGTTGCACCTCTGGTAGCTGTTATACAGGCTCCTTTACAGCACCCACCAGCTGTTCTTCAGCTGGCTCCTGTTTCTCTGGCACAGCCTCCTCAAGGCTCACCGATCACATCTATTTCTCCTACTGTTCCTTCTAAAATTTCGCCTAGCGCACCTTCTAGTCTCTCTGATACTCGTTCTACGAATCTTTCTGTTTCTACTTTGCGTGACTCTGTTCTACCACCAGTTATTCCTCCACTTTCACCTTCCGTCTGGCATAAAATGGCCAGCATCGTTACTAACTTTCCTTCACCACTTTTTCGGTCGCCTAAAACGACCCCTAACACGGAACGAAGACAATTGCGAAGCCAAATGCCCGATTATCAGGAAAGAGAATCATTGAATAAGCTAGCACGGAATTGGGCTATTGACACAGCAAGATATGATGTAGAGTCTGTCTTGAACGTTTTCCGTCAAAGGGATGAACCTACGCAAAGATACGTCTTTGAGCAGATGTGTGTTTTTCTGTGTGAGGATTTGGAAGATAATGGTCAGAAGAGCAACCAGCAAGAGTTGTGTAGTGTGCGATTTAAATTTGGGGAGGGTATGATAGTTGGTCCCGACATTGAAAAAGCAGTTGAGATATTATTATCACATCGAAGTACGGGTGGTAATTCTGGGTCATCCTCTGACAGTGGTACATCTAGCAGGAAAAGGGCGAGACAGTACCCGATGAGAGAGGTTCCTCCGGTCTGGAGGGAAGGTGACGCAACTGCAGTTCCACCGGTTCTGCCTCATTTCCAGCGTGTATGGGTACATGTCCCCTGGAAAAGATCCGAAGTTTTAGCACTCAAACAGACACTACCCGATCCCCGTAAAAACCCGACTGGGTATTATAAGGAGTTGTCCCAAACTGCAAGCTCATGTATAATGAATTTAGCGGATAAAGACATGTTGTTTGGGAACGTTGTTCCACATCCTTTATGGAGTAAAATTCGTCATACAGATCATGACCAAGAATTAGGTGACTCGTGGGTGAACATTGCGACTACAGATGCTAGACAAGTCGGTGGTTTCAAGCCTGAGCCGTTAATAGCTGATCTTCCTGGTAGAATTATTGCGTACATGAAGACCATTATGCCTGAAGTACGCGTGAACTGGGACAAGCTATCTGCGTGCAAGCAAAAGAAAGACGAGAATGTGTCTGACTTTTTCACAAGATTTGAGGAAACTTTCACTGACCATAGTGGTCAGGATATGGCTACCGAGGGTGGCCAAAGACTGTTTGTAGACAAATTTGTACACAATTTGCTTCCTGAACTGTGTGCTAAACTAAAAGATTCAGAGAGTGCTTGGGCTGTCTCTACGTCAGCGCAGATTTTAGCAACAGCCCAGTACTATGAAAATAGGCGTAAAGACGAGCTAGACAAAGCAGACAAAAAGACGAAAGATTTAAAAACTAAAGTTCTTCTCCAACAGGCCTATCCGCCCCGTATGGTTAGCCAGCCCAATTATCAACAGAATCCGCAGTATTCTAGAGACGCACAAGGAAACGAGCTTTCCCATCAGCGTCCTACATATGGCCCGAATCAATGTGCGTATTGCAAAGAAGAAGGTCATTTTAAAGGTAATTGTCCGGCTCTTGCGCGACGTTTAAACGGTGCTCAAGGTGTAAGGGGAAGAGGTGTTTAGCATGCCCCTAGAGGTAGAGGCCGTGGAAATTTCACTCAGAATATAATTTCTTTTCCGCCTCAGAAATCCATGAATAGCTTTGATCAACAGAATAACGCATCGTCTAGGTCAGCTCAGTACTATGCTGACGACTACTACACCGAACACGACAATGAGGGTAATGATTGCTAGGACAGCCATGGACAAAGAGAGGGAGTTGTTTCAGTTCCAGTAGATCAGGATGGACCTTATGTCGAGGTAATTACCTCAGGAGTGTCAGAGCCATTTCTGCTGGATACTGGTGCTACAAAAAGTTCTATTATGCACTCAAAACTTCCTGGCGCACCTTTGTCTGGCGAAATAAATGTCTCAGTAGGCTTCTATGGCGCCCCTGTTAGAAACCCGATCTCTAGTCCTATATCCCTTTCTATTGGCCCCTGTGGATTAGAAGCACCCCTCATTCTTACAACAGGTTGCGGTGAAAATTTGTTAGGATTGGATTTGCTAAAGAGGTTGTATGCGACTTTGTACTGTTCTCCCTCGGGAGTACAACTTACTTTAGGGAAAAAAGTCATTTCTCCAATGTATTTGTCAAAAGAAGATATTCCAACTGAATTGTCATCACTTCCTGATATACTGTGGGCTAATGGTTCCAATGACGTAGGTCGTTTGGAGATAGCACCGTATGTCATAACTTTGAAAGCCAACGTTGGGTTGCCACGTATTCCCCAATACAAAATATCTAACGAATGCGAGAAGGCATTATTAACGATCATTTATGATTTGATCGATAAAGATGTTATCGAAGAAACAACAGGGAACGTTTGTAACAGTCCAGTTTTACCGGTCTTAAAACGTACTGATCCTTCACAGCCCCCTGTGTATAGGTTTGTGATTGACCTCAGAGAGGTAAATAAGGTAGTTATCCCACAGTTCCCAGTCGTCCCCGACATTACTGCTTTATTGACAATGGTTCCAGCTTCAGCAGACTGGTTCTCGGTGATCGACCTGAAGAACGCTTTCTTCAGCATCCCGATCGCCGAAGAGAGTAGAGACCTTTTCGGCTTCAATTTAGGAGGATGAAGCTTCCGCTTCAAATGCGCTCCTCAAGGCTACTGCGAAAGCCCATCTATATTCAGTCAGGCACTGAAAACACAACTAGACCCAATAGTGCTGCCAGATGGGTCAACTTTGATCCAGTACGTAGACGATCTACTGATCGCCGCAGACACTGAGGAGATTTGCAAACAAGCCACGTTGTTATTATTGCGTCGCTTATGTGACATGAAGCACAAAGTCTCCCTTTCAAAGCTACAATTTTGCCGACAAGAAGTAACCTACCTAGGTCACATCTTGTCGAAGGAGGGAAGGAGACTGACACCAGAAAGAATACAGGCAATTACAGAACTAAGTGCCCCAAGGACACAGAGAGAAGTTCGAGCCTTTTTGGGCATTACATCGTACTGTAGACAATGGATATCGAATTTCTCACTACTAGCCAAACCCTTACTGTCACTACTCCGCAAAGACACGCCTAATCCTATGCCTTGGTCTGAAGATTGTCAGACGAGTTTCCACGAGTTGCGTGATGCATTGTGTTCGGCTCCTGTGTTGGGAAACCCCAACTACAGTAAGCCTTTTACATTGTATGTCCACGAAAAAGAAGGTTGTGCATTATCAGTCTTAACGCAACACTTTGGGGACAAACAGCGCCCATGCGCGTATTTTTCGGCAACTCTGGATCCAGTGGCTAAGGCACTACCAAGTTGTCTAAGAGCAACCGCCGCAGCAGCTGTCTGCATTCGACAGTCTGCTGGATTAGTAATGAATAACACTTTGATCGTTATGGTTCCGCATGCAGTAGACATTTTGCTAAATAGGACAAAGACACAGCATCTTACTAGCGCTCGACTATCCAGTTACGAACTTACACTGCTAGCAAGTCACATCCACATAAAGAGGTGTGATACACTCAACCCCGCTACGCTACTTCCCATCCCAACAGAAACAGACACAGACAAGATTGATAACCATGACTGCTGTTTTAGGTCAGAAGAAGAGACAAAAGGGAGAGTAGACCTACAGGACACTCCCCTTCCCGAATGCAATGACACTTTATGGGTTGATGGTTCATGTTTCAAGTTGCCGAATGGTGATACGACCACAGCATATGCCGTAACGACATTACACACCATTATAGAGACTGCGCGTATTTCCCACGGTTCTGCACAAGCCGCAGAACTTATAGCGCTTACCAGAGCATGTGTGTTGGCAAAAGGAAAGCGAGTGAATGTGTACACTGACAGCCAATATGCCTTTGGTGTGGCTCACAGTTTTGGGAGATTGTGGCGTGAACGTGGGTTCCTTACGTCCCTTGGTGCAAAGATACAACATGGCCAGCTAGTCAATGAGCTCCTTGAGTCACTCACCTTACCCCTACAAGTCGCCATTATAAAATGCAGTGCACACAAAAAGATTCTGGATGATGTTGGCCGTGGGAATGCATTTGCAGATGAGGTTGCGAAAGAAACTGCAAGGAACACAATGAGTCGGATGTATGTTATGGGTCCCGCCAGATGGATTGCTGATGTAGGAATGTGTGAGGACACCATTGAAAGCGTAAAATCGATACAAGCCGAGGCCACTGAGAACGAGATGAATGAATGGAGAGAAAGCACAGGTAGATTAGATGCGAATGGTTGTTGGGTCGAACTATCAGAACACCAGCGATGGCTATTACCTAATGCATACGTACTTGCAGTAGTAACGATGGCTCACGGAATGGCACACATCAGTTCGAGAGGAATATGTAAACTATTGGCCCCAGTATGGCAGAATAGCAATATCCCAAAATGTGCAAAGAATGTGGTCGAAAAGTGTATGGTGTGTTTGAAGTACAATCCCGGTAGGGGAACCCCAACTCCAGCTGGTCATTTTGCACCTCCAACGTACCCGTTCGAGGTTTTACAGCTCGACTTCATCCACATGGAGAGGTGCAACAACCTAAAGTACGTGCTCGTTGTTGTCTGCGCCTTTTCAAGGTGGGTGGAAGCGTACCCCCTTAAGGACAATACCACTTTATCAACTGCCAAAGCACTTGTCAAAGAGTTCTTCCCGAGGTTCGGTATGCCTAGAATTGTCTGGAGTGATAACGGAAGTGAATTTGTAGGATGCGTGATGAAGAGAGTGTGTGAGTGTTTAGGCATCCACCAGAAATTCCACGCTGCAAACCACCCCCAATCAGCTGGATTAGTAGAGTGCTACAATGGCACTCTAAAACTCAAACTAGCCAAGATCCAAGCCAGTACAGGTCTTAAACGGCCTGACGCTTTGCCTCTAGCACTCTTGTCAACCAGAACGACTGTCCACTCCAGATTAGGACTTAGCCCCCATGAGATTGTGTTTGGCCGCCCAGCCAACGTCTTGGGCGTGCCAAGACCCAAGAAACTAAGTGAGATAGAACACCCCGTACTACTTGACTATTTGTGCGAATTGACAACTAAATTACGTGTTTTACACCAACAGGTTCACAGTTCCTCTCCACCAGCCTCTGACGATCCAGGTCACCTCATCGAACCCGGCTCGTGGGTTTTGGTGCGGAATTTCCAGCGCACCAACAACGGACAGCCGAGGTGGACCGGACCGCCCCTAGTGTTGCTTTCGACGAGATCTGCTGTTCGGGTGGAAGGCAAGAAGAACTGGGTACATGGGACCCACTGTAAACAGGTCCCTCTACCCCTTCCATACGACCGGTGGGTCAACAAAGGACTTGCCGACTCTGAGACAGAATCCGTACCTCGCTTCATCCCTTTCAGCGATGCCCGTTTGAAAGAAACTAGTACCGAAAAGGAGAGTGATCATATTTTGCAAGGACTTGTGTCACCGTCTATGCAATTGGACATTACTGAACCTGAGACGTTGTTTGAAGATCACACCGCACCTGGGAAACGACGATACAACCTACGGTCTAAAGAAAAAAGAGGACTAATAAAAGCTTGATCTAATGTAATTTCCCTTTTTCCCCTAAGAACTATTTTTTGGATTTTCAGCTCTCTCGTCCCAAGGGAACTAGCTCATTTTTGATTTTTTCGAACCGCCATCCGGTTCTGCTGCTAGGGTCGCGGTTGAAGTCTGGGGAGTGCAACTGGGAAGTTCTAGGTCCACGGTTCTGATTGGTCCACGGGATTTACCCCGGACTGAGCAGAGCGCGCTCCCTGGGAGAATCAATCAACCACCGCGGGCAGCAACTAGAGGATGGAGTTTCCAAGGGTAGAGAGACCTGTCAGACTCGCGAACTTCGGAAAACAGTTATGCACGATACTGTCCAGAAGGAGATTCCTGATACTATGTATTCTGATGTTATGTAGCATACTTGTGTTTTTTACCGGTTATACTCTATTCGTATTTAAAGTTACCTTCTCGAATGGCACCCAGACACCACCTCCTCCCACTATTTCTCCACACTACTTTCACCCTCTACCTGAACACGAGTCTGCCCGAAGACTCGAATTTGCAAACAACTCTTTCATTCAGCTTCTACACCAACACCAGTCCATAATGAACACGTCAAACTGTTGGATATGCGGACTTATGCCACACACAACCGATAAGGGGATCCCATACTTCATTTTGCCATTCAGTTACTATGGTTCTCTGTGGGCTTTCCAGACCATGTTCTTATTCGCCCTAGAACCATATCCGACCAGTTCCGCTGCGAGCGATTCCAGTAACAAGGCACTGATTGCAGGGATAAGAAACATGAGTAGGGATATCGACACATATCTGACAATGCCCAAAGATGAACTGAGTCCCTACACCCGTTGGAATGTGACTAAACATGGGGTTTACCTGATCAAGAGCCAGGCAGCAAGGAAATCCCGCCCAGTTTGGATAGTGCCCCACCGAGGTCACTTATGCTTACAGGGTATTGGTAGGAACCCCACAGCACAGTTGGGAAAGAGCGTTTGCACGGAAACATATGTATTTGCTTCCCGAACTTCCCCTATACTTTTGGCAGCCAAAGGCACATATTTCGTTTGCCACGACCAAGCCTACACGTGGTTACCCCCTGATTTCTCAGGTACATGTTTTATTTCATTTCTGCTGCCTCCCACCTATACGGCCCGAGCAGATTACCATCGGACAAGGACAGCTAGAGGTGTCGTGAGTAAAGACGACACCGCGGGTCAGGAATTCGCTGACTTCGCAAAGGGTTTTCTGCCATTTTGGGGGCCCATGGCGAACAGCAGAAATATTCGACAGTTAGCGAGGATAGTTGAATCCGCCGTGACTACGACGGCCGGAGCACTTGGCAATTTGACAACAGAACTTCAGTCGGATCGACTTATGACCCTTCAGAACCGAATTGCCTTAGACATCATACTCGCCGATCGTGGTGGTGTGTGTAGAGTCATCCAATCCAGTTGTTGCATTTTCATCCCTGATAACGCACCGACAGTATACCAGGCCATCTCCAAATTACACGAAATATCTGGTTCCCTTCACGTTGAGAAAGGGGATTGGTCCCTGCTGGGGTGGTTCTGGGAGCTGATCACTGCCTGGGGATGGAAAACCTTGATCTTCATTGGGATGATCCTGGCACTTCTGTTCATGTTTTGCTTGTGTATACAGTGTACTCCTGCACTATGTGGCCTCTGTGCTACTTTGTGTGTACGGAAGCCTGTGTCGCAGGACGAGCTGAGTAACAGAATGATGCTACAGCAACATCTCCACGAATTTCTTCATACCGATTTGGACTCAGACTAGCATGAGTTATTGCCTTATATGAGGGCAAAAGGAGGGTCTGTGGTTCTCAAAATCCGGACCCTGTTGTTTTCCCGATATCGAGGTTCAATACCCGTGTCACAAAATCTCAACGTACCAAGACGATTTTGGTGTCTATGAACCGATAATGATTGGGACATCATTTCTGTGTATTCGCGTTACAATCGAGGGTTGCCAACACCCCTAAATCACAGTTTCCGCCCCATCCCTTAAAACTCCATTTTGTGAACGGCATCCATCTTGCATCTTGCCCTCATGATAAGTCAATTAAAGGTCGAGCTTGATCCAAATAGACACGTCCACCTTTCGTGACTTTCCCCTGACCTGTCCCAACTGACTCCACTGTCTTCGGCCAAACCTGTTTAGGCAGCTCCTCGCCCAGTGGCCGAATACGATAGCATCTACGCATAACATTCCACAAACCATTCACTACATACAGACCATGCTTTCTGCAAACATGCACCTGTCCACGTTCTTTGTTTATGGCCAGTTTTATGACTGGGTTGTACCTTTCTTTATTGAGGTTTCACCGATATCTGATGGGAGTTCCAGGCCTAACTGGGTAATCTATCAACAAACTGGACATCTAAAGTATGGGCTTGCTTACATGACTTCGCTCTTTGTATTATTGTAGAAATATGTGTATAGCCATATCATAAACTTAGGAATTCTTGCTTGCAGCTATATATTTTGTATATAAGGAGACGGCTGGTTCTGTAAAAACGAACAGTCTCCCTAGAACCTACTCTCCGTGTGGTGTACTTCTGGGACACGTGTTACTTGGTAGCTACCAATAAAACTTGATCTTTGACTGCGACTAGAAGACTCTGTGTTTCTGTGGTCCGGAACAAGGGAGAACTCAGAGGTCTTCGGGTGTTATCCCCTGACACCAGCGGGTTCCTAAAAACCCGTTACCTCAGGCAAAGGTGTAATTTTAGGGATCACTGCGGGTATGGGTTTTGGGGTGCCAGGGGTAATTTTAGGGTTCAGGGTGGGTATGGGTTTTGGGGTGCCAGGGGTAATTTAAGGGTTCAGGGCGGGTATGGGCTTTGGGGCTCCAGGGGGTTGATTTTAGGGTTCAGGGTGGTAATGGGTTTTGGGGTGCCAGGGGGTAATTTTAGGGTGTGGGGTGAGTATGGGTTTTGGGGTGCCAGGGGGGGATAATTTTAGGGATCAAGATGGGTATGGGTTTTGGGGTGCTGGGGGTAATTTTAGGGTTCAGGGCGGGTATGGGTTTTAAGGTGTGAGGGGGCATTAACCGATCCTGATTATCTGCCATTTTAGCTCCGCCCCATTGATTAACATTAGCCACGCCCCTTCATTTGCCATGTTAGCCCCCCCGAAATGAAGACCTAGTTGCGCCCCTGATTTGACCCAGTTCTTTCAAAAAGTTCTCGAGGGGGAGAATCCCCTCCAAACCTTGGAGAACCGGCCACGCTCGATTTCTTCACTCGCTCGAATTCAAGCAAAGCATTACGCCCTACCATTTTAAAAGGCCACCTGCCGCCACAGAAACCTTCATTTTTAATCTAAAACCACAAAAAATAATAGCACTAAAATTAGACACAAGTAGAACGACACGCTTGTCTGAGCGAGCGGAACTCAGGGGAACAAGAACCTGAGACTTTACTGCGCCGACACAAAGACATGCACATTACAGTTCCTTGGGGCGGCACCTGGCAGTTCTGTGTCTCACAAGTGTTTGTAATACATTTGTCTGTCAAACAGGCTGTGGTGCGCATGCCGATGTGTTTCAGGCATGCACACGGACGTGCGTTTACAGTTCACTTCTCGGAGAACACTTTGTCCCTCCAATGAGTCCAATCAGTTGTTGACACAGCATGGGGCTCTGCAGTGGCCAGAATAGCATTACATCTATGATATATAATACCTTCATCACCGTCATCCCAATTATTTTCAGGGAAAAACATGAAAGTACTCCCGAGAATGGGCTTACATTCACCACCCGCCCAAAAAAAGGTAACATCATGGGGGGCCGCGGCCATCATTCAATAGGTAAAGGGAGCCGCAGTTTGGAAAAGTTTGGGAACCACTGTAATAGAGGATAGGGGGGCTCCGGTTGGTGGCTGTTTGCAAGCAGCCAAAGGGGTTGTGGGAGCCAAGCTCCTAGGGTTTAGCTCAGGGAAAGTTGGGGACCAAAGTAGCACCAAAGGTGCACCCTCAGCACCACTAGGGCGGCCGGGTGCAGGGTGCTGTTTTGATGTCGGGTGCCCTGCTGTTTCCAATGGAGAACATCCGGAACAAAGAAACACTGCAGGCTCGGGGACGAGGATCTTCCAGGAGCAACCACCACTTCGAGGGGTAAGTTGGGATGTTGAGGGTTGGTTAGGCACCAATTGGTTTGGGCACACAAGGCCGTGGGGCGTCGGGTGCAGGCAGGCGCGCAACAGCCATTGGGCTCACGGGGCTTCAGCCCCCCCGTCGTGTGTGTCCGCCCGGGCGAAGACAGCTTCGCGGGCTGGCGAGCATTTAATTGCAGCCGCACCCGAGTACTTAACAGGTCTTTAAAAGACCATTTAGTTTTAAACTAGGCTTTTAGTTGTAAATGAGGCTTTTGTTGTGTGTTCACCCCTTCTTACAGCCACTCTGTCTAAGTAAGGAAGAATTAGCCCGCCCCCCGAAATATTTTTCAGCCCCCCCCCCCCGAAATTTGGCTCTAGTTGCCCGCCTGGGTGCAGGGGTGCCTTGGGACGTCGGCTTTTCTTACTTGCTCTGGTCGTGGTAAGGGGGTCCTCTGGATTGAGGCTGCAGGCTTCATCAGGAACCTTGAGGCAGGTCAGGGGTCACCGGATCTCGGGTCAGGATCGCCGGGGGACCTCCTCATGGTGTTTTTTCCACTCGAGCTCGGGCCGGGTTCGGCGGGTGCAGAGTGTGCTGGGTTTAAGGTCTCTGGCTGGCACCAGAAGCTGCAGTTTGAACAAGTCCGGTGTTCGCGGGAGATTTCAGTCTTTGAAGTGAAGGCAGACAGGTCGTCCGGGGTTTTTGAGGTTGCTGGCCGCTGGACACACCAGGTTTTCGCAGGAACAGGTTCGAGGGGAGACAGGCCTGTAGGGCTGGGGCCAAGTCAGTGAGCGTCGTCCTCTTGTTAGCTCTGCACAGCTTTTCGTCCTTCTTCTGGTCTTCTTTTCTTGTTGCTGCTGGATCTGAGGAAGGAAGGTTCAGGGTGCCCCTAAATACTACATTTAGGGGTGTTACAAGTAGGTAAAGGGCAGGGACCAATGGGTCCCTTCCCAGGGGTGGGTACACACCCTATGCTGCTACTCTCCAGTGGGAGGGGGGCAGGAGCCTGTCCCTGTCCCTGGTTGGTTGGGTCCTCCCATCCTCGAGATAGCAGGGACTAGAGGTTTTGCTTCACCTCGCCTCCCCCACCTGAGGGGTGGAGTTGGCAGAGGTGGGCTCACCTCTTTCCCTCACTTGTTTTTTCGGCCGGCTCTCCCGCCCAAAGTGGGGGGTAGAACCAGTGGGGACCAGTTGCTGAAAGCAGCAAGTCGTCAGGGGAGGCTCACAAAGGCGGCAAGCCTTTGAAGCTTTCCCTCTCGTGAACCCTGCCTATCCTGGGGGAGGAGGCTTGGCACCTCGTCCCAGGATGTGCATTGTTTCAGGCCCAGAGAGCAGCAAGCTCTTGACCCAGGGGTCCAGAACCATGTCTGTTGGTGTCCACCTAGGTAGCCACTCAGTCAGGTCACTAGAAGTTGGTCAAGTTTTGGGGGGCATCTCTAAGATGCCCTCTGTGGTGCATTTTACATTAAATCCCACACTGGCATCAGTGTGGGTTTAATGTGCTGAGAAGTTTGATACCAAACTTCCCAGTCTTCAGTGTAGCCATTATGGTGTTGTGGAATTTGTAATGACACCATATACTCTTAATGGCATCACTGCACTTACAGTGCCCAGGAATGGCCCTGGGTACTGTAGGGGTACAGGGCTCATGCGCCTGTACCCTCACCACTGGCATAGGGCACCCAGCTAGAGGGGTGACTGAAGTATGCCATGGCAGTGGTTTGTAGGCATGGCACAGGGATGTGCGCCATGTCGACTCTTCACTTTGTTCTGCACCAAGACACGCAGCCTGCAATAAGTGCTGCAGACCTTAGAGGCCTTCTCTGGTCACAGTGCCCTGGGTACCTTTACCATTTACCAGGGGCTGGCCTGTGGCCAGAGATGCCAATTAGGTTAGTTTTGGGGAAAGAACACAGGACCTGGGATCCTGAATGGCAGGGAGCCAGGGCACATCAAGGCAAAGTGCATCAGTAGTCTGGCAAAATGTGGGGGGGTTACTGCAACAGTAACCCACGTTCCTACATAAGCCCCCCCCCCCCAGCCCAAATGCCAGGAGACTCTGCCAAAGCTGGGAGAGTCTTCCGAGTTTTTCAGGCGAGGAAAAGTTGAGGAAGTGGTTTGAAAGTTGCAGGGCCTACTCTGCCTTACATCCTTCTGTTCCGGCCAGTCCCTTTGGGGAGCTGGACTATCTCAACAGTTTCAGGACCAATTTCCCAATGCCCCTTTCCTAGCTCTCTAGTGTCTTCATCCCATCTTTCTAGTTTGGGTTCAGAGGTGCCCACCTCTGTAAAGTCTAACGTAGCCAGGGCAAAGCGCAGCTTACCTACAGAGGTCACCCACAGCTTGAGAAACCCCACCATGACAAATAAGGTCAGGGGGGGGGATAATTTGCTATTTGGCAGGGGGCTAGGCCACCATGCCATGTATAGGGCTGCCATGAAGGCTAACACCCAGCAGAGGCTACTAACAGCTGTCAGTGCCCAGGACCACACCTTCAGCTCCTGACTGGTAAGTGAAGGGTTATCCTACAGGCTTCCGTGGGTTCTGGCTGCCTGTCTGCTGTTTTAGGGTGGGGGGGGAGGGTCACTACACTTGGTTGTGAACACCCTTCCTCCACCCTCGGTTCTGCCAGCTGAGGAGCCACCAACTCCGGCTGGACAGTTGCCTGACTAGTTGGGTCTTCTTGTTGGCTAGGGGGGGCTTCACCAGTGCCAATTTTGGAGTTCTCCCTTACTGGGATAGAATTCCCCTGGTGAACTGGCACTGTGGCTAACTGTTGCCCACCTTTACTACCCTGTTTCTTCTTGCTTTTTGGGGACTTAGTTGCACTAACTGCAGGTTGAGCCCCCCAGGATTCTTGGGTGGGGTCTGGCATTGAGCCAGTGCCTCTCTTTGGCTGAGACCAACCTCTGAGTGGTCACTCCCCAGGAGACACTCAAGGGGGAGGTCTTTACTGACGACCACCTTTCTCAATCTAAGGGACCCAGCCATGACTAGGGGGACTACAGCCACAGGCCTAACAGTGGCACCACCTGGGACAGCCCTTACTCTTCTTGTTTCCCCTGGGACATACTGGTGAGATAGAACCAACCTGTCATGCACCACAGTGTGACTGGCACAAGTATCTCTCAGGGCAGTGACTGGGACTCCATTCACCGGTAGGTGGTGGAAGTGTCTACTCCCCTCTGGAATCTCCAGCTTAACTCTTGGGCCCATTTTCCAGTTGAAGGCCAGGAGGACTTCCTCATCTGAAGACCCTTCCTCCAGAGCTACACTGACAATCCCTGGGACTACACTAGTCACCCTTGGAGCTGTACTAGGGATCTTGTTTGTAGGACAGCTAGGGTCCTTGGGGTGGTGTCCTGTCTTCTGACAGTTGTGACACCAGATTCTGTTGGGATCCCAATTCTTACCTTAGTACCCTGGTTTTTGGGGGGCTACCAGAGACTCCTTACTTTTATCTTTGAGGCATTCACGGACTTTCCTCTGGGGCGGCTTAGTAACCTCTTTCTTTTGGTCACCCCCAGTGGACGTCCTAGTTACCCTTGTTTTAACCCAGTGGTCTGCCTTTTTTTCCAATTTATGGGGAGAAAGTGGACCCAGGTCTACTGGATACCGGTGCAACTTCTCATCAATGCAGTTACTTAATATGTGTTCCTTCATAAACAAGTTGTACATTCCATTAAAGTCATGCACATTGCTTCCAGTTAACCAGCCACCTAGTGTCTTTACTGAGTAGTCTACAAAATCAATCCAGGATTGGGTCTGGGTTTTGTGAGCCCCCCTGAATCTAATTCTGTACTCCTCAGTGGTGAGTCCAAATCCCTCGATCAGAGTTCACTTCATGAGGTCATAAGACCCAGCATCTGCCCCAGAGAGGGTCAGAAGTCTGTCTCTGCAGTTACCAGAGAACAGTTCCCAAAGGAGTACCCCCAGAAAGTTGTCTTCACCCCTCTGGCTTCACAAGCCCTTTCAAAGGCTGTGAACCATTTAGTGATGTCATCACCCTCCTCAAATTTAGGGACGCTCCCTTTGGGGATTTTACGATGATAAGATTGCTCTCCATACTTATTATTTTGATTGTTGCCTCCATTGATGGGTGCTAACCCCATCTTCTTTCTTTCTTTCTCTAGAGCCAGGAGTCTGGACTCTAGATCCAGTCTTTTGGCCAGCCTGCTAAAAGGCTGTCCTCCTCATTGAGGCTGCCCTCAATGTCCTCACCAGGACCTGAACCACCTGTGTGGCCTCTCGGTCCCCAGGGGTTGATGCTTGGAAGCAAGGGTACAGGGTCCCTTTCTTCCCGAGGAAGTGATGGAGGTGGGTACCTATCTCCATCCTCCTCACCTCCTTCCTCTTCTGGTTGGTCATCACCATTCTCAGAAGGGTGGGACTTTGCATAATCAGCCAGGAGCTCCTGGAGCCTTTGTTTGGTTGGATGTGGGCCCATTGCTATGTTTTTAATTCTGCATAAGGACCTTAACTCCTGAAAAGACAAGTGAAGGTAAGGGGCGAGGTCAAGCTCTACAAATCATGCCCTGTATGCCATCATGGTTATCTTCACTAATAGCTGGGTTCTGTTTTTAAGACATTCTAACAAAAAAGTTCTTACCCCTCTACCCTTGACTATGGTAACTTTTTATTTTCTAAAATTCTAAAGGGACTTAAGCAAGGCCCTAACACGACTTTTAGTGGTTTGGTAAAAAAAATAGCAATTTGAAAAAATCTGAATTCTAAAGGAAATTTAGGAATTCTGTCGTGTGATCAGGTGGTAACCAAGTGGTCCAACAAATGCAAGTTGTATATGCCACCGCTGATCCACCAATGTGAGAAAGTGGCTCTATATATACTACACCAAAATGAGGCATAGTGTGTATGGAGTACAAGCGTCCCCAGAGGTAGGAAGAGGTTAAAGTTAGATAGAACCTTACTCTCATAGTGGTAGCTTGGTCGAGCAGTAAGGCAGTATCCGAGGACAGTGTTAAGCATTTGATGTACACTCTGTCAGCAAATGAATTCACACACTCAAGGACTGGACTTTAGGCCAATTGTTTTTGTATACAAATATAATGTTGTTTATTTTTAGAACCAAGCAAGCCTGGCACAGGTAAGCAATAAATACTTTTTAGTAATAAGTTACTGGATATAGAACAGTTTGAAAATGCAATAGGAATTGTACTTTGTTTGATTTACAGGGGCTGCAGTAGGTTGCAACACTTAGCAAATACTGTACATTGGAATGAATGGGCTTTTTCAATAAATTGCAGGTAAGTTACTTTCACGTTACTTTTTCTAACTCAGTGCTGGATGCCTGGATTCAGCCCTGGGACATTTCCTGTAAACAGGTGAGCAAATGCGTTTTTGTTATTCGTGCGATTTTTAAAGAATATTTTCAGATTTCAAACATCCACACTTAAAAACTTTTTGGAGCTCTACATTGAAATGAATAGGCTTTGTCAACAAATTGCCGGTAAGTTACTTTTACGTTACTTTTTCTAACTCAGTGCTGGATGCCTAGATTCAGCACTGGGACATGTCCTGTAAACAGGCGAGAAAACACGTTCTGGTTATTTGTACATACTTCCTTTACATAACAAATACCACACACCTCCTTTACGTACCAGATGCCACATACTTCCTTTACATAACAAATACCACACACCTCCTTTACGTACCAGAAGCCACATACCTCCTTTACGTACCAGATGCAACATACCTCCTTTACGTACCAGAAGCCACATACCTCCTTTACGTACCAGATGCAACATACCTCCTTTACGTACCAGATGCCACATACCTCCTTTACATAACAAATACCACACACCTCCTTTACGTACCAGAAGCCACATACCTCCTTTACATAACAAATACCACACACCTCCTTTACGTACCAGATGCAACATACCTCCTTTACGTACCAGAAGCCACATACCTCCTTTACGTACCAGATGCAACATACCTCCTTTACGTACCAGATGCCACATACCTCCTTTACATAACAAATACCACACACCTCCTTTACGTACCAGATGCCACATACCTCCTTTACATAACAAATACCACACACCTCCTTTACTTACCAGATGCCACATACCTCCTTTACATAACAAATACCACACACCTCCTTTACGTACCAGATGCCACATACTTCCTTTACATAACAAATACCACACACCTCCTTTACGTACCAGAAGCCACATACCTCCTTTACGTACCAGATGCAACATACCTCCTTTACGTACCAGATGCAACATACCTCCTTTACGTACCAGATGCCACATACCTCCTTTACAAACCAGATGCAACATACCTCCTTTACGTACCAGATGCCACATACCTCCTTTACATAACAAATACCACACACCTCCTTTACATAACAAATACCACACACCTCCTTTACGTACCAGATGCCACATACCTCCTTTACGTACCAGATGCAACATACCTCCTTTACGTACCAGATGCCACATACCTCCTTTACAAACCAGATGCAACATACCTCCTTTACGTACCAGATGCCACATACCTCCTTTACAAACCAGATGCAACATACCTCCTTTACGTACCAGATGCCACATACCTCCTTTACATAACAAATACCACACACCTCCTTTACATAACAAATACCACACACCTCCTTTACGTACCAGATGCCACATACTTCCTTTACATAACAAATACCACACACCTCCTTTACGTACCAGAAGCCACATACCTCCTTTACGTACCAGATGCAACATACCTCCTTTACGTACCAGAAGCCACATACCTCCTTTACGTACCAGATGCAACATACCTCCTTTACGTACCAGATGCCACATACCTCCTTTACATAACAAATACCACACACCTCCTTTACGTACCAGATGCCACATACCTCCTTTACATAACAAATACCACACACCTCCTTTACGTACCAGAAGCCACATACCTCCTTTACGTACCAGATGCAACATACCTCCTTTACGTACCAGAAGCCACATACCTCCTTTACGTACCAGATGCAACATACCTCCTTTACGTACCAGATGCCACATACCTCCTTTACATAACAAATACCACACACCTCCTTTACGTACCAGATGCCACATACCTCCTTTACATAACAAATACCACACACCTCCTTTACGTACCAGATGCCACATACCTCCTTTACATAACAAATACCACACACCTCCTTTACGTACCAGATGCCACATACCTCCTTTACATAACAAATACCACACACCTCCTTTACGTACCAGAAGCCACATACCTCCTTTACGTACCAGATGCAACATACCTCCTTTACGTACCAGATGCCACATACCTCCTTTACATAACAAATACCACACACCTCCTTTACGTACCAGATGCCACATACCTCCTTTACATAACAAATACCACACACCTCTTTTACGTACCAAATTCCACATACCTCCTTTACGTACCAGATGCAACATACCTCCTTTACGTACCAGATGCCACATACCTCCTTTACAAACCAGATGCAACATACCTCCTTTACGTACCAGATGCCACATACCTCCTTTACAAACCAGATGCAACATACCTCCTTTACGTACCAGATGCCACATACCTCCTTTACAAACCAGATGCCACATACCTCCTTTACATAACAAATACCACACACCTCATTTACGTACCAGAAGCCACATACCTCCTTTACAAACCAGATGCCACATACCTCCTTTACATAACAAATACCACACACCTCCTTTACGTACCAGATGCCACATACCTCCTTTACATAACAAATACCACACACCTCTTTTACGTACCAGAAGCCACATACCTCCTTTACATACCAGATGCAACATACCTCCTTTACGTACCAGATGCCACATACCTCCTTTACGTAACAAATACCACATACCTCCTTTATGTACCAGATGCCACATACCTGATCTAGTACAGATCCCACATACCTTCTTTACGTACTGATGCCACATACCTCCTTTACGTACCAGATGCCGCATACCTCATTTACGTACCTGATGCCGCATACCTCCTTTACATACCTGATGCCGCATACCTCATTTACGTACCAGATGCCGCATACCTCATTTACGTACCAGATGGCACATACCTCCTTTACGTACCAGATGCCACATACCTCCTTTACGTACCAGATGCCACATACCTCCTTTACGTACCAGATGCCACATACCTCCTTTACGTACAGATGCCACATACCTCCTTTACATAACAAATACCACACACCTCTTTTACGTACCAGAAGCCACATACCTCCTTTACATACCAGATGCAACATACCTCCTTTACGTACCAGATGCCACATACCTCCTTTACGTAACAAATACCACATACCTCCTTTATGTACCAGATGCCACATACCTGATCTAGTACAGATCCCACATACCTTCTTTACGTACTGATGCCACATACCTCCTTTACGTACCAGATGCCGCATACCTCATTTACGTACCTGATGCCGCATACCTCCTTTACATACCTGATGCCGCATACCTCATTTACGTACCAGATGCCGCATACCTCCTTTACGTACCAGATGGCACATACCTCCTTTACGTACCAGATGCCACATACCTCCTTTAAGTACCAGATGCCACATACCTCCTTTACGTACCAGATGCCACATACCTCCTTTACGTACAGATGCCACATACCTCCTTTACGTACCAGATTCCACATACCTTCTTTATGTACCAGATCCCACATACCACCTTTACGTACCAGATGCCACATTCTTCCTTTACGTAACAAATACTACATACTTCCTGTACGTACCAGATACCACATAACTGCTTTACAAACCAGATGCCACATACCTCCTTTACGTACCAGATGCCACATACCTCATTTACATACCAGATGCCACATACCTCCTTTACGTACCAGATACCACATACCTCCTTTACATACCAGATACCACATACCTCCTTTACGTACCTGAAGCCACATACCTGCTTTACATACAGATGTCACATACCTGCTTTATGTACCAGATGCGACATACCTCCGTTACATACCAGATCCCACATACCTCCTTTATGTACCAGATCCCACATACCACCTTTACATACCAGATGCCACATACCTCCTTTACATACCGCAGACGAGTTTCGCAACAGGAAATCCTCATGGTTCACTGACGCCCTCAAAATCTCAAAGAAATCCTGCCAAACCCTCAAAAAAACCTGGCGCCACGATCAGACTACCGAAAACATAACTGCCCTCAAGAACGCCACTCGCGAACACCACCAGCGGATCCGCACCACCAAAAGGGCATCGTTCAAAGAGCAGCTAAACAGCAACACCCACAACAGCAAGCAACTCTTCACCATCGTCAAAGAGCTCTCCAACCCCAGCGCCAGCAACAACGACATCACACCATCACAAGACTTCTGCAATTCCCTCGCCACGTTCTTCCACCTCAAAATCGCAGATATACATAACAGCTTCCGACCCCAGAAATCGCCTTCAGCCACCGTACCACCGACCCCCACCACCATCCTCAGCACCTGGACCCCCATTAGCACTGAAGACACCACACACGTCATGAATACCATCCACTCTGGCTCCCCCTCTGACCCCTGCCCCCATCACATCTTCAACAAAGCTGACACCATCATCGCACCCAACCTCCGGAACATCATAAACAACTCCTTCACGTCAGCCACCTTCCCTGAGAGCTGGAAGCACGCAGAAATCAACGCCCTTCTGAAGAAACCCACAGCGGACCCCAAAGACCTCAAGAACTTCTGTCCCATCTCTCTCCTTCCCTTCCCGGCTAAAGTCATCGAGAAGACCGTCAATAAACAGCTGACTACTTTTCTCGAGGCAAACAACTCACTCAACCCGTCCCAGTCTGGATTTCGAGCCAACCACAGCACCGAGACCGCCCTCATCGCAGCCACTGACGACATCAGGACCCTAATGGACAACAGAGAAACTACCGCTCTCATCCTCCTAGACCTCTCGGCTGCCTTCGACACCGTATGCCACCGCACCCTGATAACCCACCTCTTCAACACAGGAATCCAAGGAAAGGCCCTGGACTGGATCACCTTGTTCTCTCCGACAGAACCCAGAGAGTCCGCCTACCCCCTTTCCACTCAGCGGCCACCAACATCATCAGCGGCGTACCCCAAGGCTCCTCGCTCAGCCCAACCCTCTTCAATATCTACATGAGCCACCTCGCCGCCATCGCACGCAAACACAACATCAACATCATCTCCTACGCCGACGACACCCAACTGATACTCTCCATCACCAAAGACCCAGCCACCGCCAAAACCAACCTCCAGGAAGGAATGAAAGACGTCGCAGAATGGATGAAACTCAGACGCCTGAAGCTGAACTCAGACAAGATGGAGGTCCTCATCCTCGGACAATGCCCTTCCGCCTGGGATGACACCTGGTGGCCCACAGCGCTGGGCTCCGCACCAAAACCCACGGACCACGCACGCAACCTGGGATTCATCCTGGACTCCTCCCTCACTATGCCCAAGCAAGTCAACGCCGTCTCGTCATCTTGCTTCAACACCCTGCGCATGCTTCGTAAAATCTTTCTTTGGATCCCCACTGAAACCAGAAAAACCATCACCCAGGCCCTCGTCACCAGCCGACTGGACTACGGAAACGCCCTATATGCAGGAACCACAGCTAAACTTCAGAAACGACTCCAGTGCATACAGAACGCCTCCGCACGACTCATCCTCGACATCCCCCGCCACAGCCACATATCCGCCCACCTGAGAAGCCTGCACTGGCTCCCCGTCAGCAAGAGGATCACGTTCAGGCTCCTCACCCATGCACACAAAGCACTCCACGACAATGGCCCCGAATACCTCAACAACCGCCTCTCGTTCTACACCCCCACCCGCCAGCTACGCTCTGCCAGCCTCGCCTTAGCCACCATCCCACGGATCTGGAGAACCACCACCGGAGGAAGATCGTTCTCCTACCTGGCAGCCAAAACATGGAAAAACCTCCCCGCACACCTACGACTGATCGAGGACCACCTCACCTTCAGGAAACACCTCAAGACCTGGCTTCTCAAGCAGTAGCAGCTCCCCCCCTCCAGCGCCTTGAGACCCTCACGGGTGAGGAGCGCGCTCTATAAATGTTCTGATTGATTGATTGACCGAATGCCACATACCTCCTTTACGTACCAGATGCCGCAAACCTCGTTTATGTACCAGATGCCGCAAACCTCCTTTACGTACCAGATGACGCATACCTCCTTTACGTGCCGGATGCCGCATACCTCCTTTACATACCAGATACCACATACCACTTTTACGTACCTGAGTAATAGAATTGAACCTGGAAGGCGAAGATGAAATCTGAAAAAGACATGAGGCAATCCATAGCGTCCTCCATCAGAACTATCCTGAAAAGAAAGCGAGAGAGAGAGAGATGACTGCTGGGAGGGTCTCAAGAGACAGGAAGGAGACAGAGAGGGAGATGACTGCTGGGAGGGTCTCAAGAGACAGGAAGGAGACAGAGAGGGAGATGACTGCTGGGAGGGTGTCGAGAGACAGGAAGGAGACAGAAAGGGAGATGACTGCTGGGAGGCTCTTAGGAGACAGCGAGGCGACAGAGCGAGATTTCTGCTGGGAGGGTCTTAGGAAGGACAGCAAGGAGAGCGAGAGATGACTGCTGGGAGGGTCTCGAGAGACAGAGAGGAGACAGAGAGGGAGATGACTGCTGGGAGGCTCTTAGGAGACAGCGAGGCGACAGAGCGAGAGATGACTGCTGGGAGGGTCTCGAGAGACAGGGAGGAGACAGAGAGAGAGATGACTGCTGGGAGGGTCTCGAGAGACAGGGAGGAGACAGAGAGGGAGATGACTGCTGGGAGGGTCTTAGAAAGGACAGCAAGGAGGTCAATGTGTGTGCATGGACACACGTTAGCAGTGTGTTGTGCGTGGACTGAAGTGGACAGTGTGTTTATGCATAGACACAAGCTGGCAATGTTTATTTATTTATTTATTTAAATGTTTTATATAGCGCTAGCTAGACCCAAGGGTATCAGAACACTTTACAGAATTATCACAAGTAGGACAAATTTACACAGTGATATGTACAGTGAGTCAGGACGTATCGCAGAGTATCTTCGAAAAAGAGCCCATCGTCCTTCATAAGATAAGTTAGCATTGTAGGGTGTCCAGTGTCTTGTGACGTTTCACAGCGATGCCGTCGAAGAAAGCACTGTGGCTCTAGGTGAGATCAATGAGGTTAGGTCTTAGTGTCAAAGTGTCTGCGTGCTGCTACGGGCAGGTTTCGATTAGTTAGGCTTTAGCAATCCATTTGTGAGGGATCGATTAAGGAAGAGGTCTTTGAGCAGCTTTTTGAAAACTAGGAAGGAGGGATTGGTCCTGATATGGATTGGAGTTCCAGATTTTTGGCGCATTTCCTGCGAAGGAGCGAGATGCGGTTTTCTGTTTACGAGTTTTTGGGGGGATAAGGAGTAAGGTGTTGGAGCTCCTTAGGCTTCTTGTCTGACCGGCCTTCTGGAATTTTGAGGCCAGGTAGGCGGGATTCCCTGTGTGCAGCGCTTTGTGTGAGGCAGGCAGTTTTGAAGTTGGCACACATTTCGATAGGGAGACATTTTAGTTCTCTAAGTGCAGGCGAGATGTGTTCATATTTCTTGACTCCGGTGACCATTCTAGCTGCTGCGTTCAGAGATGTTTTGAGCGGAGCAAGGTGAGATTTTGCTGATCCTGTGAGGGCTGAATTCCCGTAGTCCAGTCTGGACAGCACTAGGGATTAAGTAGCTTGTTTGAGGTCATTGGGAGGGATGAAGGCTTTTATTTTGTTGAGCAGTTTGAGGTTGAGGAAGGCGCTCTTTGCAGTGTTCTTGGTGTGTTTACTCATGTCTAACTTAGGGTCCGGAGTGATTCCCAGCGATTTTACAGAATCAGTTAAGGTGGGGTTGTCGTTGAGAGCATAAGTAGCTTTTAACCATTCGGTGACTTGGGGGTTCTTCTCCTTATTGGAGATGAGGAGGATTTCTGTCTTGTCTTGGTTTGGTTTCAGGTGGTTTTGTGATAGCCAGTGCTCGACTTTTTTCAGAGTGTCGTTCAGTCTTTGAATGTCTTCGATGGAGGAGGTTTCCAGATAGATCTGGGTATCGTCAGCATAGAGGTGGAAGGGTATGTTGTTGTTTATTAATATGATGGTAAGTGGTTCCATATAGATGTTGAAAAGCTGCGACGAGAGAACTGATCCTTGTGGGACACCCCTGCTGACAGGGACTAAGTCGGACAGGAAGTTTTTTTTTTGGGTGCAGTTTTGTAGAAAAAAGGTGACCAATTGTAAGACCACCTCTTCTGCCCCAACTCTTTCTTTAAGTGTCTTAGTGCTAGATGTAGGTAATTGAAATTTACCGATTCTAAAATACCGAATTTTACAGATTCAGTATTTTAGAATCAGTAAATGCAATGTAGGTAATTATTCGGTAAGTATTACCGAATCGGTACGATTCGGTATTTACCGATTCGGTCATTCCCATTCATTCCTATGGGCCTGGAGGCCCATAGGAATGACTGTGAATTACCGAATCGGTAAATACCGATTTGGTAAAATAGGGAAATATTCAAGGGGGGCAGGGTGTCACATTGACACCCTGTTGCACCCCTGAATAGTGCTAGTGTGCACATGTGGCACACATACATGCCCTAAGGGCATGTATGTCTGTCACATGGCACAGTTGTAAATGCACAAATTTGCATTTTCAAAGGTATTCGTTATTTACCACCAACTAATAGTTGGTGGTAAAAACGAATCCTTAAAGCCCAGAAGCACTCTTTGAAGTGCTTTCTACATGTCATTTACCGAATCGGTAAATACCGAATCGGTAAATAATGATTCGGTAAATACCGATTCGGTATTTACTGAATCATCCCCTACATAGGAAATGGCCCAATACCGGTCGGTAAGCCTGAAATTTACCGAATTTTGAGTTTACTGACCGGTAATGGGCCACCTACATCTGGCCCTTAATGAGAAGTTTGTGGTAAACCGTGTCGAAAGCTGCCGATAGGTCCATGAGTATGAGTAGGCAACATTGTTCTGTGTCAAGAGATTTGTGCATATCGTGTATTATATTTAGGATCGCTGTCTCTGTGCTGCATCCTTTTCTGAAACCCGATTGGTGGGGGTCAAGAAGGTTGGCAATGTCCAGGTGTTGTGTAAGTTGGAGGAGAACACATCTTTTCAGGATTTTCGCAAGGAGAGGGAGGTTGGAGATGGGTCTGAAGTTGTTCAGATCGTTTGTGTCGGAGCCCGGTTTTTTCAGTAGAGGTGTTACTTGGCCAATTTTGAGACAGTCCATCATGGTTCCAGTGCTTAGGGAGCTGTTTATCATCTCTGTCCAGAGCAGGGTTAGGGAGAGTGTGAGCTTTTGGCCAGTTGGGCAGGTATGGGATCCATGAAGTGTGCTGAGGGTTTGGAGTTGGAAATCATTTTGATTATCTCTGCTTCGGAGATGGGATTTAAAGATTTCCATAGGTTTGCGGGGTGATTGGGAGTAGTCTCTTCCGTTTTGTGGAAAAGTAAATTTTGCCATGTTGTATGTGCCTACGTGTTCCCCATATTTTGTTATATGTGCATGATCGATATGCATGTATTCCCCTCTGATCGATTAAAGACGCAATTACAGTTGTGTCCATCTCCATATGCCAGTTTCCAGTCTTCGTGAAAGCAACGAGTATTAGGCCCATGTAAACCTACGTTGCCACATTTTACAGTGTGCACGTTAATTCATTGAATTGTCCCCGTTTCTAGGCCTCAAAAGGGCCCGGACTCAGATTCAGCTCCTGTCTCCTGAACACTCTCCGAGGAGCGATACAGCCCCCACCTGCATCCCTGACCCTTAGCTTACTTCTTGCCATGCAGTGCCCGGCCCGGCCTGGCTCTGCCTCCCAGTCTGCCAAGAGTATGTTATGTTTCTAGTTATCAGTTCAGCCCTTCCTTCTCTGCATTCCTAAGCTACTGAATCGCATCAATAGTTTCCGTCATGGTCTAGCCTTTGTGTCTCCATGTAAGAGAAATACTGTATTAATGTTCATAGAATATTCCTCGCACACGCACTACATATAGAATTATGCATGCACCAGTCTTAGAGTCTATTAGCCTTTGCCCTGATAACTTTTGGATTCTATCAACATGTACTCTAAACACCAGATACTAGATATGCCTGGGTACATGTCGCTCTGACACTCCAGACTTTAGCCTCCTCTTCTAGCGCAGAAGTCATAGCCCCCAGTTCTCCCTGGTAACACGTCATTGCCCATTTGCGCGCACCACTAGGTTAGAGGTCCCAGCTGCTCAGGTAGCCCCCTCCATGTTTCCGCCCCGTTTATGACATATTCTGTTACGTTTGCATCACATGTCTATGTATACGCCCTGTACACGCCTTCTTGTTACATCATTTTGCCCTTATCTTTCGCGACTGTTACGAACCACGCCTACTGCTACGCCTACTGTATTGAATGTAATGCATTTATTTTGATATATATACTGTGCACTGTTATTAAAAGTTAGCCTGTCCCAGCCTAGCCTTTTTTCCTGCCCCCGGCAGCTGCCATCCTATTCCCGTACAGGCTGTCCTGTTCCTGTCCTTTATGCCTGATTAAAGCCTGTAAACTCCAGCTACCTCGAATCTTGACTCTTATTTATTGAGCTATCTGTTTATATGAGTATCCTGAAAAATAGAACCGGTAATTAATTATTTATTTACCACATAATGGCGCCCGAATAGGGACTTGCCCTTTCCCCACGCGCCGGAGAAGCCACGCAGGCCCCCTGATCCTCTGCAGCAGTGACGGAACCATACCGTGCACGTGCAGATATTTCTGCTTCAAGTATCCCTCAGGCCCACGGAGGAGACGGAGGTTGCGGTCCAGCATCCAGACGAGGCGGTGGAGGAACGCGGCGAGTCCCGACCAGAGCCCAAGCCGAGAGTCCAAGGTCCGAGGTATCCGGAGGCCCACCTGTAACTGAAGTCCGAAGTTCGTAGTCCGTCGTCGTAGCAGTCCAGTCCAGTCCGAGGCCTTCCGTTCTTGCTGCCCGGTGAGTACCGTTGCTGGGGTAGTATCTAGACAGGGTCAAAAGTAATTTGTCTCTGGTCCGTGGGTTTGGGTACACAGATCCAACACGAAGTGTCCACCTAGGTGGATGCGGGTCCTGACGTGTCTCTTCATGGGACCGGTAAGTTTCGTACTGTTTTAGCAGTGCATCTAGTAAATTCTAGTAAGTTCTGTTGTCGAGAAATTCATGTATTCTGTTCTCAGTATACCAGGTAATATTCTGTTCGAACTGTTATTCTAAATGTTATTCCATGTGTTTTCAATGTCGTGGTATGAGTGATTCGTTTTTCAGTTATTATTGTGTTTATTGTGTATTGTATTGTGTCCAGACTCCAGTCTAAATCATGCCTCTATTCTCGAAATTACGTCAGTTAAAAACCAGAAAAGGTCTGCTCGAGGAAGCAGTTCCTGTCCCGCCTAGGGACAGTCCAGGTCATTTTATGTATCATAAGCATGGCATAAGTGCCATATTATATCTAGACTTATGGGTGGAGTACACCAAGGAATTAGAAGAGAAATATAGATGGCCCGTGTCAGGTACATGGGATGCCGAGTGTATCATGCGAGTAGAAGAAGCATTATGGAAAAAGAAAGCCAGACAGTCCCAGAAAGATGCCATCGAGTTATGGCGCAAAGAATCTCATAAAAGAACCGAAAAAGAAATCAGAAAATCAGAATTAAGTAGGGAATCCTCAGAAAGAGCCCAAGAAAGGGAATTGATCGAAGTAGGTGAACGAGTTAAAGCCGAACAGTCAGACAGACAGAGAAATGCCCTTATTAAGGGTATGTATCCTCTTCTTGCCGAGGGCTTGCCGAAAGCAACCCCGGAAGCACCATGTAATTTCCCGCCGCCATTAGTTCCGATTAAGCTACGTCACAAACCGACTGCAGCTGATATTTTTCTCTCGTCCTATTTGGACGACACAGTCCCAGAATATGCAAATCCTGTTCCGCCAGCTCCCGTAAATAATGTAATTCCTGTTCCTCCAGCCACCGGGGCACCCGTTACAGCACCTGTTACGGTACCCCCGGTCCAGCCCACAGTACAAGTACCCGCTACATCAGTCACTCTGCCAGCACGAATGGTACCAGTCGACGATTCTAGTTTAGGAGCCGCGGGGGGGGGGGAAGTCCTCCTGGAACCCCGCCGCAACACAAACGTCCGTCATTTCTCGAGTTACATGAACGTGCGTTACAGCGTACGCCCAAACCCCAGTCCGTTGCAGATATCAAGCGAGCTCTCACCGAATGCCGTTATGATCCAGTCCCAGGCGACAATGATATGGTCATATATTCATTGCGTGTAAGACGGGTAACCGAGTATTTGGACACCCTACCGAATATGAAAGAAGATCTAGACAGAATATATCGTTTCATCCGTACAGGAGATGATCCAGGAAGTATTGGCGAGGCCATGTCTCAAAGAAAAGTCGAGATTCAGCTCATGCTTTTAAAGTTTCTAATTAATTGTTTAATAAGGGAACAAGATTATCCAACTAAAGATCCGACCGAAATGAAAGTCCTGACAAAGTGGAGTGATCATATAGCCGAGGGAAGACATAAGACACTAGCTAGTATAGAGAGTATGTACAAGAAAATTCGTAAAGAAATAATAAGGTTACACGAGAAACGAAAAGCAGCACAAGTAAGCGAGAAAGAAGACAACTCTTCTACCGAAGAGGTAGACGACGAGAATCCCACCAGAATAGCGTATGTAGGTAGAACTAGACTTCCCGACCGACATTCACGCCTAGAACACAAGAAAGTTTTTCCTTCACCAGCACCAGAACAAGGTTCTCTTGAGCAAGTATTCCAAGCCACCGATCACATTCTGAAATCACGAATCGGTTATAGTGAACTTAGTACCATGCATGAACAAGAATTAGCCCGATCAGCAGTCCGATGGACTACTGATTCTACCACTTTTCCAGACGAAATAGTGGCACAAATGTTTCTGAAATTGCCCCCAGCCGAGCAGCGACTGGTGGGTATGTATATGATCCAGCACCTCATTACACAGTATGAGGGTCAGCATTCTGATCCAGGTCCGTTGCATGATGTTCTGAACGAGTTACTCCAGTATAGATGGAGAGGTCTAGGTACCGATTTAATTAGTGTCATTCTAGAACAGCGCCACAAATACCGAACGTTTCTGAATCCGCATTTTGTTCATGTCTCACCCCCAGGAAGTAAATCATTTTACATAGATAGACAGCATCCGTTACGAGAAGTACACCCAGTTAGGACAGCGGGTGGTGAAATGCAACGAGTATTTGTTTACACCCCTATCACCAAGATGGAACTCTTAGAGATGAAAAAATTAATTCCCTGTCACGACAAAGATCCAGCAGGGTTCCATCGAGAGTTAAAAGACATGCTCCGTATGGGAGAATACACATATCCAGATGTCATTAAAATGTTAAAGGTCCTGTTGCCCGCAGGGGTATATGAGAAACTCAAGGAAAAGGAATGGGAGGTGGGAGAGAAAAAGATAGATTGGACAGCTCTAGAAGCTGAAGATACTTCACGAGTACCAGGTACCGGTCTTGGGGACAAATGTAAAGAATTGCCCGAGTTATTGATTCAGGTTTTGCCAAGGTTACTAGCCACGAAAAAGGAAGATTGGGATGCAATCTCAGCTTGTAAACAGAAACAGGATGAAGACACTAGTGATTTTTATTCTAGATTTGAAAAATGTTTTATTATTAACAGTGGTCTGAAGACAAGTAGCGAGTCGTACCCTCATCTTTTTGTTACCAAACTAGTCGAGAACTCAAGTCCACAAGTTAAAAATCGAGTATTAAAAGTCGAAAGTAGTTGGCAAGCTAATACTCCGTCCCAAATGTTACAGATGCTCCAGTATCACCAGAATAGAATCAGGGAAGAGCAAGAACACGAAAGGAGACGTATGAAAGACACGAAAATGAAAGTATTAGTTGCACAATCTGTTCCACAAGACAGTCAGAAGAGGGGTCCGAATCAAGCCAGTCATCCTGCAGCTCCCGTTAAAGGGACTTGCAATTACTGTAAACAGCCAGGTCATTTTATAAATGAGTGTGCAGTTCTGAAACACAACATAGCTACTGGTAAGACTAAAGAAAGACCACGTCCGCCTAGACAAGAACAAGTTTCACAGACTTCTCAGTCACCACAGAATGCACAACAGACAGTTCCAGCATCGCAGCCTATAGCTGCAACACAACACGTTACACAGCAAATGTATCAGTATGCCCAGACAGAGTATCCAGAGTATCAACAGTATTCATGAAACAGCCTAGAGAGGGAGGTAGGCTTGCCTCTCATCGAGATACCTGTAGATCAAGAGGGTCCCTATGTACACAGTCAAGTATTAGGGAAAGACAGAAAGTTTCTGATTGATACAGGGGCAAGTAGGACTACTCTCAGTCATGACGAGGTTCCAGGGGCTCCGCTCTCAGGCTCTAAAAATGTTTCCCTTGGATTTTCAGGAAAGCCAATTGTTAATGAGATTTCAAAACCAGTTACTCTAGAAGTTGGTCCATTGTCCCGAACTACTGATTTGTTACTTACGAAATCATGTCCAGAAAATTTATTAGGCATCAGAACGTTAAAAGAATTAGGTGCAGTAATTTGCTGTTCCCCAGAAGGAATCCGATTGTTTTTACGTGACTTCAAAGGTCACTATGTATTACGTGATTTTGATCCAAGACTCTTGAATGTCCCGCAGCATTTATGGGCGCAAGGTCCAACTGATGTAGGATGTATGCACATCACACCCCATCGTGTGACTCTCAAACAAGGTATAGTTTTGCCACGAATCCGACAGTACAGATTGCCACCTGAGGCTGTAGCAGCCTTATCCAAAATTATTGACGAGCTTATTGCTCAAGGAGTGGTTGTAGAAACTGACTCCAATGCATGTAATTCTCCTATCATTCCAGTCCTGAAACGTACTGATCCCAATGCACCTCCAGTATATCGATTAGTGATTGACCTTCGAGAGCTTAATAAATGTATCATACCCCAGTATCCAGTAGTCCCAGATATTTCTTCCCTATTGACAGCCATTGATTCTGAAGCTACATTTTTTACTGTTATCGACCTCAAGAACGCGTTTTTCAGTGTTCCCATTCATCCAGACAGCCAGTACCTTTTTGGTTTTTGTTTAAATGGAAGGAGCTATAAATTTACACGAGCTCCTCAAGGTTTCACAGAAAGTCCTAGTATTTACAGTCAAGCACTTAAGAGACAACTAGACAATATTCACATGCCAACTGACACTGCCCTGCTCCAGTATGTCGATGATCTACTGATCACAGCCCGTTCTGGACGTGACTGCGAGCGTGCGTCACTTACGGTTCTGTATTTTCTGGCCGAGCAGGGGCACAAGGTGTCCCCTTCCAAATTACAATTCTGTGTCCAGCAAGTGATCTACTTAGGCCACTTACTGTCCAAGTGGGGTAGGCAGTTGACACCAGACCGTATCCAGTTAATAGCGAGTCTTCCACAGCCCAAGACACAGAAGGAGGTACAAGCTTTTATTGGCCTCACTTCTTATTGCAGACAATGGATTCCTCAGTACGCATTTCTAGCCAAGCCACTGATACAGTTAACGACACAGGGGGCAGCCGTATCGACTGTCCTCCCTTGGACCCAAGAACATACACTTGTTTTTAATGAATTAAAGAAAGCCTTATGTCAAGCACCTGTTCTAGCTACACCGAACTACAGTAAGCCTTTTACACTTTTTGTCACAGAACGTGATGGTACTGCATTATCTGTTCTCACACAAGATCAAGCAGGACAATACAAGCCCTGTGCTTATTTTTCAAGCACATTAGATCCAGTAGCCCAGGCGCTGCCTGCGTGCCTCAAGTCAGTTGCAGCCACAGCTCTAGCAATCAGACAAAGTGATTCCATAGTGTTAGGACACTTCCTGACAGTACAGGTTCCACACTCCGTGGAAGTTCTTTTAAACCGAACACAGACTCAGCACTTGACAATTGCACGTTTAACAGCTTATGAACTGACACTGTTCCAGCCACACATAGAAATCAGACGCTGCAACATTCTAAATCCTGCTACACTGTTACCGTCAGTTACTTCAAATCCTGCCACACATGACTGTGTGGAAGTTGTTAACACTATGACTAAGCCAAGACAAGACCTGACAGACATTGCATTACCTGATCCTGACCTGACACTTTATGTGGATGGTTCATGTATGAGAACAAGTACAGGAGAACTAGTAGCCGCGTATGCAGTGACTACTGAAACTGAAGTTATAGAAACACATCGCATTGACACCCTATCTGCTCAAGCAGCAGAGCTAGTTGCTCTGACCCAAGCCTGCATACGTGCCAAGAACCTGAAAGTAAACATATATACAGATTCACGTTACGCATTCGGAGTCGTACACGACTTCGGAGTGCTCTGGCAGCAGGAGAGAGGTTTCATGACTTCTCATGGAACCAAGATTCAGCATGGTCTCCTCATTCAAGCTCTGTTAGATGCAATACATTTACCGACAGCTATCGCTATCATGAAGTGCAAGGCACATACGAACGTTACTGACATCATTTCCCAAGGTAACGATCTAGCAGATCGAACAGCCAAGCTTACAGCTCAGACTCCAGACATTCCAGTTAACACGATACAGACACTCACTACAGATCAGACTACTTGTATGACAGTCAAGGACCCTACACAAGATGTCATAGACATACAGTTACATGCTACTCCCGAAGAAATCAAGAAATGGTCCGAACAAGGAGGGGTCCAGACAGATCAAGGATGGGTGACGAAGGGAAAAGCCACATGGTTTCTCCCCGACTCTATGGTTCAAGTCATTATTAATACCGCACATAGTCCAGCACATTTAGGAGAAAAAGCTATGTTAGACAGTATTCAGAACCTTTGGTTCAACAAGCACTTACGAGCTGCAGCCAAGCAGAAAGTCCGTACTTGTATGATATGTTGCCAGTTCAATCCAGGTAAAAGTGTCCCGGTGGAACAAGGTGGATTCCAACCTCCTGACCACCCTTTTGAAGTCCTCCAGATGGATTACATTCAGATGGAGCGATGTCGAGGTTTCAAGTATGTCCTCGTAGTTGTATGCGCTTTGTCCAGGTGGACAGAAGCATATCCAGTTCCAGATTACACAGCCGCGACCACTGCCAGGCAGTTGGTTCGTGAATTCTTTCCCCGCTATGGACTCCCTAGGGTCGTGTATTCTGATAACGGCCAGCCATTCTCATCTGAGCTTATGAAACATATTTCCCTTCTGTTAGGGTACCAGTGGAAGTTCCATTGTGTGCGCCATCCTGAAGCAGCCGGTCTCGTAGAGAGACATAATCAGACGTTGAAAAATCGCATTGCTAAAGTATGCAAAGAGAAAGGTGTAGACTGGCTAGTTGCCCTGCCAGTTGCTCTATTTTATACACGGATGGTTGCACATTCCCGATCAGGTCTGTCCCCGTATGAGGTCGTATTCGGCCGCCCCCCAAACATGTGGGGTACACCTAGACCCCGCAGTATTACAGATGTTTCCAGTAATATGCTGACAGATTACCTAGCTTCCTTGATGTCTGCCCTACACTCTTGTCGTTCACAGGTTGCCGCCGCATTTCCAGACAACACCGAGGTGAAACCGCATGAAGTCATTCCAGGCAACCTCGTGCTAGTACGGAACTTTGATCGTTCAAGTCCGCTGGAGCCTCGTTGGAAGGAGCCGCGACTTGTTCTCCTGACCACCCGCACGGCCGTGAAGTTGGAAGGCCGCAAGGGGTGGGTCCATCTGTCCCATAAGTTCCATGGAGTTCGTGAAAAGACATTTTCAAAGGACATTTCGAAAGACTGCCTGAAACCAGACTCTGATCTGAATCTTGAACTGAAAGTTCCTCTGTTAGAGAAAACTCCGCAACAGGAGTATAAAGAAAAGCTTCGGTCTAGTAAAATAAGTCAGCCAGTTTAATTGTCTAAGTCCCTCTCGGGTGAAACGGTTAGACAGGTTTCTGACATGTATGAGATAGACCCCCATAGTGAGAGAGTTAGTCAAAACTCTATACGATGTGATCATTCTAAGTTTTTTGTTATATGTGAGTTTTATGGTTACCTGCACAAGTTATGCTTTACATTTATGTTTTCCAAGTTCACATGTAAACAAGTTTGCTAATGCTACAGTAGAGCACACATTTAGTGATCTGCCTCCTCACGAGCTATCCTATCGTCTTGCTATGCGCAATAACACATTTATTAGAATGTTACACTATTCACACCAGACCAGCAATGCCACTAATTGTTGGGTGTGTGGTCGACTCCCCCCTTTCCAGACACCGAAGGGAGTTCTACCACTTTTTCCTTATCCGTTTTCACATAATGGTTCGTGTGGAGCATGGTCCACGTTAACGTCATCCTCAAATGATATGTCCCTTCTGAATAGAACATGTTTCCCAGACAAGCAAGGTCTCTCCCATAGAACAGGGTTAGATCTAGAAAATGAAGTATATGATTTAGGTAATTATTCTTCGAATTTTATGGTCCTGAATGTTCAGTCTGATACTACTCCAGATTTACCTGCTATTTCAGTACTACCAGTCAAAGGCGAATTATGTGTCAGAAAGAATGGTTCCGCACATGTAGGACATAGTGATTGTACTACTATTGTCGAGTATAGTGACAGTGGGAAATCTATTTTCAAAGCCTCACGTCATTCTTATTTTCTTTGTGGTCAGACCGCATATGTTCGTCTGCCCCTCGATTGGGATGGAACATGTTACATTGCCTTCCTACTGCCACCAGTTTTTCTAGCCCCATCTGATTATCACAGAAACACACATCTAGTACACGTCAGACATAGAAGGGAGATTGAGTCCCCAATTGTCGATCAAACTGAAACTACTCTAGAACAGTATCAAGACTTCAATAAAGGTTTCTTCTTCTTTATAGGACCTATCCAGAATAGTAAGTTAATACGTAGGTTAACCAGAACCCTTGAAGCAGTAGTGAATGAGACTACTTCTGCTCTAGGTAACTTAACCGAAGAGCAATCTGCTATGAGATTTGTCGTGCTCCAAAATCGTCTCGTTCTTGACGTCATATTGGCCGATAGAGGAGGAGCATGTAGAGTTATCGGATCTAGTTGCTGCATTTTCATTTCTAATAACGCGCCGTCTGTTTATTCAGCTATAACCAGACTTCATAAAATTGCCCATCAGTTACACCAGAATCCAGGCACCTGGACATGGTCCGGTTGGCTCTGGAGTATCATATCTGCCTGGGGATGGAAAGTATTGTCATTCCTAGGTATTGCAGTAATGATCATATTCAGTTGCTGCCTCTGTATACAATGTGGCCCTGCGATTTGCGGCATTTGTGCTACCTCTTGTATTCCTAGTCCTAAATCCCGTTCCAAGACAATTCGAGACGAGCAAATGATGCTATATGAAATGATAGATGGTATCATGAATATAGATGTTTCCTGATGGAAACGTAGGGCACAAGGAGGGAATGTGGAAAAGTAAATTTTGCCATGATGTATGTGCCTACGTGTTCCCCATATTTTGTTATATGTGCATGATCGATATGCATGTATTCCCCTCTGATCGATTAAAGACGCAATTACAGTTGTGTCCATCTCCATATGCCAGTTTCCAGTCTTCGTGAAAGCAACGAGTATTAGGCCCATGTAAACCTACGTTGCCACATTTTACAGTGTGCACGTTAATTCATTGAATTGTCCCCGTTTCTAGGCCTCAAAAGGGCCCGGACTCAGATTCAGCTCCTGTCTCCTGAACCCTCTCCGAGGAGCGATACAGCCCCCACCTGCATCCCTGACCCTTAGCTTACTTCTTGCCATGCAGTGCCCGGCCCGGCCTGGCTCTGCCTCCCAGTCTGCCAAGAGTATGTTATGTTTCTAGTTATCAGTTCAGCCCTTCCTTCTCTGCATTCCTAAGCTACTGAATCGCATCAATAGTTTCCGTCATGGTCTAGCCTTTATGTCTCCATGTAAGAGAAATACTGTATTAATGTTCATAGAATATTCCTCGCACACGCACTACATATAGAATTATGCATGCACCAGTCTTAGAGTCTATTAGCCTTTGCCCTGATAACTTTTGGATTCTATCAACATGTACTCTAAACACCAGATACTAGATATGCCTGGGTACATGTCGCTCTGACACTCCAGACTTTAGCCTCCTCTTCTAGCGCAGAAGTCATAGCCCCCAGTTCTCCCTGGTAACACGTCATTGCCCATTTGTGCGCACCACTAGGTTAGAGGTCCCAGCTGCTCAGGTAGCCCCCTCCATGTTTCCGCCCCGTTTATGACATATTCTGTTACGTTTGCATCACATGTCTATGTATACGCCCTGTACACGCCTTCTTGTTACATCATTTTGCCCTTATCTTTCGCGACTGTTACGAACCACGCCTACTGCTACGCCTACTGTATTGAATGTAATGCATTTATTTTGATATATATACTGTGCACTGTTATTAAAAGTTAGCCTGTCCCAGCCTAGCCTTTTTTCCTGCCCCCGGCAGCTGCCATCCTATTCCCGTACAGGCTGTCCTGTTCCTGTCCTTTATGCCTGATTAAAGCCTGTAAACTCCAGCTACCTCGAATCTTGACTCTTATTTATTGAGCTATCTGTTTATATGAGTATCCTGAAAAATAGAACCGGTAATTAATTATTTATTTACCACAGTTTCTGGAGGCAATTTGCTGGCAGGGGGACTACGGTGAATGTCCATGGAGAGTTCTATCTTGGTGATTTTGTCAGTGAAGAAATTGGCAAAATTATCGCATAGGTCTTTTGAGGCCGCGGCTGGTGTTGAAGCGGGTTTGGAAGTTTGTTGCCCAATGAGATTGGAGAGTTCTTTGGGCCTGTTTTTAGCATTAGCAAGGGCACTACAAAAGAAGGAAGATTTTTCGTTCATTATGTGTTTTTTATATTTTCATCGAACTGATTTCAGTCTATCTCGTAGGATTGTGGACGGGTTGTTGCGCCAGAGTCTTCCTGCAGCTCTTAGTTCTCTTCTTTCGGAGTTTATGTCTGTGTTGAACCATGATCTTGATGGTATGTTCCTGACTCTTTTCAGTTTCAGGGGGATATTTGATCCATAACGGAGGACATAGTAGAGTTGTAGTGGGAGATGAGTTCTGTTGTTGAGAGCTCACCTTTGTGGTTGGGGAGGAGGGAGTTTAGCCTTTCCTCCAGGTCTTCAAGGGGAATCTGACTTAGATTTCTTTCCCATCTGCGGTGGGGGGGGGCTAGCGTGCGGGACTGACACTGGGTCTTTTGGTGGATGTGGAAGAGAATGATATGGTGATCAGACCAGTCAACGGGCAAGGAGTGGTCAATTGAAACTAAATCTGGTTGTGCGATAATGGCATCCAGGATTGAGCCTCTATTGTGGGTTTTCTCAATGCAGTGTTGGGTGAGGTTGTAGTTGATTAGGAGATCGTTTAGGGTTTTGATTAGTGTGTTTTTTTTTCATTCTAGTGTATAATGAGGTTGCCAAGAATTAAGTTGTTGGAGTCACGGAGTGAGTAGTGAGTTATCAGGTCGGAGAGGTGTTCTCTGAATGAGGTAGTGTTTCCTGACGGATGGTAGAGGAGATGGCAGAGTAATGAATTGTGGTGTGCATAAAGTGTGGTGCGCATGGACACACATAGGCAATGTGGCTTGTATGGACACAAGTAGGCAGTGTGTGTGTGTGTGTGTGCATGAACACGAGTGGATAATGTGTGTCTGCGTGGATGACAGTGGGAAAACGTGTGTGTGCAGAGACAAGTGGGCAGTGTAAGCGTACATGCACACATGTTGGCAGTGTGGTGTGCATAGACACAAGTAGGCAGTGCAGTGTGCATGGACGGAAGTGGGCAATGTGGGTGTGCATAGACACAAGTGGGCAGTCTTAGGGCAGCGTGTCTGGCAGAGGTGAACAGTGTTGACAAGAGTGGACATGAGCAAGCAGTGTGGACGTGTGCAGGGGCACAAGTACTCAGTGTGGGCATGCAGGACACGAGGGGCCATTGTGGACCCGTGTGATCACAAGTGAGCAGTGTGTGTGCATGGACACAAGGGGGTACTGTGGTCACATGTGGACAGTGCAACAGTGGGTTGTGTGAACATGTCTAGTCACTAGTGAGCAGTGTCGGTCTGCCTGGTCACAAGTGGGCAGTATAGGCATGTCAGGACACGAGTGGGCAGTCTGGGTCTGCCTGGTCACAAGTGGGCAGTATGAGCATGTCAGGCCACGAGTGGACAGTGCGGGTCTGCCTGGTCACTGCCTGGTCACAAGTGGGCAGTGTGGGTCTGCCTGGCCACAAGTGGGCATTGCACGAATGCGTGGACACCGATGGGATGTAGTTAAGTCGACAATAAAGCGGTCTCACCTGGCTGCCTTTTGAGTGACGTCCACGGGGAAGTCCGGGCACAGCAACTGCAGCAGGGAGTGGTACTCGGCGGCCGTCAGCAGATCTAAAGGAGGGAAGGAAAGATGCATTACTTTTAAGGCTTCCGGTTTTCCGTTTTTACTGATTTTTACAGTTAAATACAGACAGAAAACAATGTGTTTCCTGTCTGTATTTATTTTTAAAAGCGGAAACATACTGTAAATGGTGCATGTTGCGAGAGACTCTTTGTGCTGTCGTTCATGAATTCCAGGCAACAGCTGAGCAGAGAGACAGCATTGAGTGTTAAAAAACAGAATGTGATTTCTTCAAATACAGGCATATGTTAACATATATTTGTAGCATAACGCTAATCTGTACTTGTGAACAGGGCCCGACTGGCTTTAGCGGGCACCGGGCAATACCCCGGTGCGCCGCACGGCTTGGGGCCGTTTTTGTTACAGGGCCGTTTTTTGCAAAATCGGCCCTGTACCAAAATCGGCCGAAACAGGCCCCGGCGAAGAGCTCAGTGGCACCTCCAACTCCCCCCCCCCCCCCCGCCCCTCTCTAACCCCCCCCCCCCCAGTGAGGAGGGGAGGGGGCAGCCGAGCACTTTGCCTGGGCCGGTTGTGGTTCTCAGTCCGGCCCTGCCTGTGAATGTAGTGTTTTGTTATACGTGGCTGCGTAATTTGCTAAATCATGACAGGCATCACGCTATGAGTGCTCGTTCAAAAGTTAAATAAACATGGAAATACAACATTTTACGGCACAATTTATTCTCAAAACACAAAATAAATATGTATAAAAGCCAACAAGTTGGGCCAAAAATAAATGTGGATAAATACAGACGGAAATGTTAAAAAAATAAATACCATAATACCGGGAGCCCTAGTTACTTTTCAACTGATCTCAGACATGGCCTCTGGGGGGCGCCAGTGCTTCACGAGATGCCCCAGCCACAGAAATGCCAGATAATAAGGGCCAGATGACTGTCTGCACTGGAGAGGGGGGTGAAGTCGAAAACTGTTTCTGTGAAATATTAGTCATTCTCCTAAAAACATCGCTGAGAGTATAATTGAAGCATGGAAATACTTTCATTTAAAAGTCTCGCGAGATATTAGAAGTAGCAGAATCTCCTCAGTGACGCGTTCAAAGTGGAAGCCAAAAGATTCACAATTCTTCTTTGCTGCATACTGCTGACCCCCCCTCGTTGCCCCCTACATCTTTGCTGTATGCCCCTCCTGGGTGCAATTGTCCTGTAATCTGCGATTATTCCTGTATTTTTTTTCCCCACTTGATGTGGATATTGCATGTATGTCCTTCCTTCCATCATATTGTAAAGCGCTCTGATATCCCTCGGGATCTTGTTCGCGCTATATAAAACTTTATAAATAAAAATAAATATCAGCCAGTGTTAAAAAGGTAAACAAAATAAGTGCCAGGATCCTGGTTAGGGGGACACTGCTGCTTGCCCCTCCCATTGCCCCTGCCAGTGTTGCCAATGACAGAATAAACACAACTGCTAATTATCACACCCATAAAAGTGTGACAAATCTGACAATTTATGAGCCATCAGAACGGCTTTTAGCCACTTTTAATGTACATTGAATTTCTAAACAACTGTTGTTGCGCTCATCTCCAAATAGGATAAACAGCGCCACCATGTGGCAGACTGCCATAAGTGCCCGTGTTGACAATTAACTGCAGGTGCCAAGCCCCGGGACCCACCGGCTCAAATTAAGCACAGATATTAGCAGAAGGATTCGAACAGAAAATGCCTCTCAGCTGCAGCTCATCTCACTCTGAAGGCTGCTGCCCCGCTGGACGCGGAGCCCTTAGTACCAAGCTGTGACAGTGTGCTTATCTCTAATTCAGATCATTTTAGTCTGGATCAAAGGAATCGAGGTGGGATGTTGGGGAATCTGCAGTTAGACAGGATATCCACCAGAAAGAGCGTTACCGAAGGGAAGTACGTTCTTCTGATGGATACGACACCGGCAGTAGTGCGTCGGGAACATGTGTGACCAGACGTGTCTGTTGCATTCCGGCAGATATCGAGAACGGACCCTCTGGGCACCATCCATGTGTAGCAGCTTTGGCTCTGGTGGAAGGAGATTATTAGTCAGACCCGGCCTAAGAACTTACACAAAGGCTGATATCTTCACACAAAGGAAAGTCCATCAATGTAACTTCCATCTGGAGATAGTCTGTTTCCCGCCTCCTCCTCCCTCATGTTCCCCAGCGAGGCCCACGAAGAGCTGATCACCCACTGTTAATGTAAATGTATTGCGATTTATATAGCGCACGTATCACCCGAAGGCATCAAGGCGCTTGCTTTGGGAAGCCGTCCTGGCTTTTCCCTGTGAGATAAACCCTACTGGGTATCCCCAGGGTGAAAGCCAGGCATCCCGCCGCGGGTGGGCCGCCGTAGTGGAGATTAAGCAACTATTGCCCAGTGTTGTAGCGTAGGACCCCATGATTAGAATAGGCACCAAGGCGAGAATTATCGAGTCCGTGGACATTTTGGGCTCAGTACCCTGCCGCGTCGGGAATTGAACCCTGGTCCCGGGCCAGACCTCTGCATCAGGGTTTGCCGCACTAATCAGTGAGCCACACTCCTCCACTCAACCACTCTTCCTCCTGGGATGGACGAAGAGGACGAAAGAACAATGATAGGGCACTCAATCACACAGGAAAGGCACTACAACCTCTGGGAGGAATGGGAGAACATTGTCAAGACAGTCTATCACCCTGGAGGACTGGAAGAACATCAGCAGGGCCGTCTATCACCCTGGAGGAACGGGAGAACATCGTCAGGGCAGTCTATCACCCTAGAGGAACGGGAGAACATCGTCAGGGCAGTCTATAACCCTGAAGCATTGGGAGTACATCGTCAGGGCAGTCTATCACCCTGGAGGAACGGGAGTACATCGTCAGGGCAGTCTATCACCCTGGAGGAACGGGAGAACATCGTCAGGGCAGTCTATCACCCTGGAGCATTGGGAGTACATCGTCAGGGCAGTCTATCACCCTGGAGGAACGGGAGTACATCGTCGGGGCAGTCTATCACCCTGGAGGAACGGGAGAACATCGTCAGGGCAGTCTATCACCCTGGAGGAACGGGAGAACATCAGCAGGACAGTCTATCACCCTAGAGGAATGGGAGAACACCAGCAGGGCCGTCTATCACCCTGGAGTATCGGGAGAACATCGTCAGGGCAGTCTATCACCCTGGAGTATCGGGAGAACATCGTCAGGGCAGTCTATCACCCTGGAGCATTGGGAGTACATCGTCAGGGCAGTCTATCACCCTGGAGGAACGGGAGAACATTGTCAGGGCAGTCTATCACCCTGGAGGAACGGGAGAACATCGTCAGGGCAGTCTATCACCCTAGAGGAACGGGAGAACATCGTCAGGGCAGTCTATCACCCTGAAGCATTGGGAGTACATCGTCAGGGCAGTCTATCACCCTGGAGGAACGGGAGTACATCGTCAGGGCAGTCTATCACCCTAGAGGAACGGGAGAACATCGTCAGGGCAGTCTATCACCCTGAAGCATTGGGAGTACATCGTCAGGGCAGTCTATCACCCTGGAGGAATGGGAGTACATCGTCAGGGCAGTCTATCACCCTGGAGGAACGGGAGTACATCGTCAGGGCAGTCTATCACCCTAGAGGAATAGGAGAACATCGTCAGGGCAGTCTATCACCCCGGAGGAACGGGAGAACATCGTCAGGGCAGTCTATCACCCTAGAGGAACGGAAGAACACCAGCAGGGCAGTCTATCACCCTAGAGGAACGGGAGAACACCAGCAGGGCAGTCTATCACCCCAGAGGAACGGGAGAACATCAGCAGGGCAGTCTATCACCCCAGAGGAACGGGAGAACACCAGCAGGGCAGTCTATCACCCTAGAGGAACGGGAGAACATCAGCAGGGCAGTCTATCACCCAGAGGAACGGGAGAACACCAGCAGGGCAGTCTATCACCCGGGAGGAACGGGAGAACATCAGCAGGACAGTCTATCACCCTGGAGGAACGGGAGAACACCAGCAGGACAGTCTATCACCCTGGAGGAACGGGAGAACATCAGCAGGACAGTCTATCACCCTGGAGGAACGGGAGAACATCAGCAGGGCAGTCTATCACCCGGGAGGAACGAGAGAACACCAGCAGGACAGTCTATCACCCGGGAGGAACGAGAGAACACCAGCAGGACAGTCTATCACCCTGGAGGAACGGGAGAACATCGTCAGGGCAGTCTATCACCCTGGAGGAATGGGAGAACATCGTCAGGGCAGTCTATCACCCCGGAGGAACGAGAGAACACCAGCAGGACAGTCTATCACCCTGGAGGAATGGGAGAACATCGTCAGGGCAGTCTATCACCCTAGAGGAATAGGAGAACATCGTCAGGGCAGTCTATCACCCAGAGGAACGGGAGAACACCAGCAGGGCAGTCTATCACCCTGGAGGAACGGGAGAACACCAGCAGGACAGTCTATCACCCTGGAGGAACGAGAGAACACCAGCAGGACAGTCTATCACCCTGGAGGAACGGGAGAACATCAGCAGGGCAGTCTATCACCCGGGAGGAACGAGAGAACACCAGCAGGACAGTCTATCACCCTGGAGGAACGAGAGAACACCAGCAGGACAGTCTATCACCCTGGAGGAACGGGAGAACATCGTCAGGGCAGTCTATCACCCTGGAGGAATGGGAGAACATCGTCAGGGCAGTCTATCACCCCGGAGGAACGAGAGAACACCAGCAGGACAGTCTATCACCCTGGAGGAATGGGAGAACATCGTCAGGGCAGTCTATCACCCTAGAGGAATAGGAGAACATCGTCAGGGCAGTCTATCACCCTGGAGGAACGGGAGTACATCGGCAGGGCAGTCTATCACCCTGGAGGAACGGGAGAACATCGTCAGGGCAGTCTATCACCCGGGAGGAACGGGAGAACATCGTCAGGGCAGTCTATCACCCTAGAGGAATAGGAGAACATCGTCAGGGCAGTCTATCACCCTGGAGGAACGGGAGAACATTATCAGGGCAGTCTATCACCCCGGAGGAACGGGAGAACATCAGCAGGACAGTCTATCACCCTGGAGGAACGGGAGAACATCGTCAGGGCAGTCTATCACCCTAGAGGAACGGAAGAACACCAGCAGGGCAGTCTATCACCCTAGAGGAACGGGAGAACACCAGCAGGGCAGTCTATCACCCCAGAGGAACGGGAGAACATCAGCAGGGCAGTCTATCACCCCAGAGGAACGGGAGAACACCAGCAGGGCAGTCTATCACCCTGAGGAACGGGAGAACATCAGCAGGGCAGTCTATCACCCCGGAGGAACGAGAGAACACCAGCAGGACAGTCTATCACCCGGGAGGAACGAGAGAACACCAGCAGGACAGTCTATCACCCTGGAGGAACGAGAGAACATCAGCAGGGCAGTCTATCACCCTGGAGGAACGGGAGAACACCAGCAGGACAGTCTATCACCCTGGAGGAACGAGAGAACATCAGCAGGGCAGTCTATCACCCTGGAGGAACGAGAGAACACCAGCAGGACAGTCTATCACCCTGGAGGAACGAGAGAACATCAGCAGGGCAGTCTATCACCCGGGAGGAACGGGAGAACATCGTCAGGGCAGTCTATCACCCCGGAGGAACGAGAGAACACCAGCAGGACAGTCTATCACCCGGGAGGAACGAGAGAACACCAGCAGGACAGTCTATCACCCTGGAGGAACGAGAGAACACCAGCAGGACAGTCTATCACCCTGGAGGAACGAGAGAACATCAGCAGGGCAGTCTATCACCCTAGAGGAATAGGAGAACATTGTCACGGCAGTGTTGGAAATGGGATCCCTGGCTGGCCAGGGCTTTCGCCAAAGTCAGTCAGAGACCACCACACCCAAGTCAGGGCAAGGGAGTTACACGCCAAGATAACCCCTACTCACCCTCTAGGTAACGTGGCGCGAGCAGCAAGGCTAAACTTGGAGGCGATGTAGGCTAAGTATTTGCGCACGCACCCCAGCAACAACAACCAAAGGCCCACCACAAAGGAAACTCCACACAAGGTTATGTAAAAATAGCCTTTGTATTATAATAAATATACATCAGATAAAACACACATCTTGTTACACTGTGCCAACAGGCACGGGCAGAATTTACAAGGGATATTTGTACAGGACAGGGCCACTTGGACCACTGTCAGGGGTATCAGCACTTTTAGAAATAATACTTTCAGAAATAGCACTTTAGAAAGTAAAATCAGTGTAGCACACAATATAAAAGTAGAGCATTCAACCAGTAATCACTGGTAACAGGACCTCACTAGCACCACCTGTACTAGGGAGAAAAACAACCACCTACATGTCACACTACCTGTAGGGGTGTAAAGACAAAACACATGATGCATTAACATTCAGAGGTGTAGCAATAACATTGCCCAAAACTTAGATCAGTCACCACCTGTGACAGTCCCTGCGTCCCAATGTCAGGGGCCTAAACGTAGCAGTTGCCCACAAAGTGCTGGGCAACTGGTGCAGGGAAAGTTAGGGCAACGTTGGAGCCTCTCTGGGCTCAAGAACCACCACTGTGGCACTGCAGAGCCTCTCAGGGCTCTCAAAACGAATATGGGCACCAGAGCCTCTCTGGGCTCAAAGAACAAAATGGGCTCTGCCTCACTGGGCAGGGGGGGGGGCCCTCACGGGGACCCTCGAAACACTGGGGGGTGCCTCGAGCCTCTCTGGGCTCTTAACAAATGACGGGCCCCTTTGAGCCTCCTGGCTCGGGAAGAAGATGCCCCCTCTGAGCCTCTCAGGGCTCAACACAAAATGCGCCGTCTCCAGAGCCTCTCCGGGCTCAACACAAATAAATGCCCGGGCCCCCACACAGGGCCTAGAACAATGGTGCCCCCTTCATTGGAGTCCCCCCTCTGGGGACTCGAAAACAACTGGCACCTCGAGCCCCTCAGGACTCTAGACACCGAAATGCCCTCAAGAGCCTCTCGTGGCTCTGACAAATGTGGCGCCGTGAGCCTCGCACTGGAGGCGAGGGTCGGGCACCTTCAATGTGCCCCGACGCCCCCCTCTCCCTGAGCAGTCACTCACCGGCTGTCTGGGCTGCAGGGCGGCTCCTCTCGCGGCGGGGCTCCTCTTCTCTCGTCCCGGGGCTCTCCTCTCCACTCGGGGAGCCTCGGGGACCCGGCCGGCAGCTTCTCTCTTCCCGGCTCGGCTGAGGAGGCGGGACTTCCGGTCGGCCTTTCCTGGGCCGCGCTGGGATTGGCCGGGCCTCTTACCACTTCCGGGTCGCCGCGGGCAGCGCGGCGGCTCGCTTTTAGGCAGGCAGGCGGGCTCCCATGTGATCCGAGGAGTGGGCTCCCTCGTGGATCAACAAAAACGGGCGAACAAAGCGGCAATGAGCGGGGTGGCACCCGCGCCGCTAGATCACCTCACGGGGCGATCAGATGCCGGGTGGGCACAGGCTGTGCACACCAAGCGCTAGCAGCGCTAGTAACGAAGGGCAGGCGCCCCCAAGCGCCTCCAGGACAAAATACAGCGCTCACAGCGCTAGGGCCAAAATAAAGCGCTTCCAAGCGCTAGGCAGGCGATTCCAGCGCTCCCCAGCGCTGAAGGGCAGAGAGCAGCGCTCTCAGGCTGCAGGCAAGGAGTCCTCAGTGCTCCCCAGCACTGGAGGACAGGACAAGGCTCCAGCAGGGGCTGGAGGCAGGCAGGGGGGGCAAGGCTGGGCCAGAGCCAGCACACTGGGTCTCCAGGCAGGGAGACAGCCCAAGTGGCGGTCCTCCTGGCCCCAGCAGCAGCAACAGCCCCCTCTGGCAGGATCCAAAAGCAGAACATTTTCCAAGGGGACACAGCCCCTTCTTATAGTACCAAATCCTTTGTTTCAAGGTGCAGGGTGGGGGGAAAACCAGTTTCAGCTGGCTTTGGAGCACTCTTAATGGCCCAACCACCCATTTCATTCACTGGGGAGGCTAGGGTCGTTAGACACACCACAGGGGGGCGGAGCCAGCATTGTGTGGGGAAAACCCAGCCCATCCAGGACACAGGTACACTCCTCCCACACATCACTCATGCTAATCTCCCACTCACCACCGGGCAGACCCATCCAGACTTCCTGGAGCCTGGCATGCCAGCCAGCTCCAGCCAATCACGCTCCAGCACCCTCACAGCACACGCACACATATCTCAATGTCCAGAAGTAGCACTTCCCTTCTAGACACATACATGCCGCAGACACCATCTCGCAGCATTCACTCTCACGAGTTTACACATACTAAACTCGAGCCTGCACTCCCCACGCATCAGGAACTACCAGGGACACACACATTCCCCATGCATTCCTATGGGAGGGCAGGCCAGCCATACTACACGCACGCACTTTCACTCTGGGACCCAGGGAAAAGTGCGCAGAGACCCAAAAATCACTGACACAGGGTCACACATAAGGCAAAAAGTTTAGGGGTGAACCAGCCCTGCGGGCCAAGTCCAACACAACCCCCTTCCAGCCAAAACGCAGGGGAGAACAATCACCACCGTGATGGACTTCCCTGCTTGGGGCGATAGAACACGGACGCAGGCCCGCCACTGCCGGGACACCCTCCTGGTCTATGCACCGGTGAACCCCTAGGGTTCCTTCTAAAGCTACTGTAAGGACCAGCTGGGCTACCCCACTGGTACTCCTCAGCTGTCCGCGGCCAGGACCAGGCCCTAGGCCACCCAGGTGCCACTGGTTCCTGCCTACTCACGAAGTGGGGGGTAGTAACCCCAGGCCCATAGTAGCCACTCTCCACTCCTCCTGTCTGCAAGACAGGGCTAGACTGCCACTGGTTCTCCAGCCTAGGGTCTACAACCTCAGGTGGACCAGGAGTCTCAGGGAAGGCTCCCCTCCCCTTACCTCTTCTTTTAGGGTTCCTCCTCCCCGTGCGAGGGGGAAACCTAGAACGCCATTTCAACCCAGGGTTTAACCCCTCAGGTTGCACCGGGGTCAGAGGTGGGCTCTCCCACCCTCTGCACCCCCTTCCAGAGGTCTGCCCTCTCCCACCTGGAGAAGTTCCCCTGGAAGAAGAACCGGTCAGGACACTGGTTACAGTCGACCTACCCTTCAGGTCAGGCTGATCCTGAACCTGGCCATCCAACCTCCGGTCTAAAACCTTTGGTGGAACAACTGCCTGGCACTCCAGGACTTCTGGGGACTCGCACACAATCCCCCTGAGGCTAACAAATGACACATCTGTTGTGTGACTGTCTGTCTGGCGCAGATCTCCTGCCCTCTGTCCACCTGACAGTGCGTGACGATCCCCCAGACCAGAAGTGGCACCACCCGGGTCCCTCCAAGAAGATCTAGCCCAACTGGCTAGTCTCTGGTCCACTGGTGCATCCACTGGGAAACTCATCCCCCAATCACTCCTCACGCTGGACTCCTGTACCCTCCCTACCGGAGCGGTACTGCCAGCCTCTAGAACCACAGGAGCTCTGGTTACAGACGCTCCAGGTCCTCTACTCACTAGGAGATCCTCCTCAAATGGGCTAACAGGACAGCCTAGGTCCCCAACCTGGTGTTCCCTCAAGAAACCACCCAGGTTCTGAGACAGGGCTTCGGGCCTCTGGGGGCTCTCAGCCACCCACTGACTCCTGCTCGACTGAGCCAGGTAGTCAGCCCCTACACCCTTCTCACTATACTGGGACCTAGCTGGGCTACACTGAGCATCTTCCACCACGCTGGGCTGGAAGATCCCTGAACCACTACTTTCGGAGTCACTCACCAATGACTCTACAGAACCTCTGGTCCCTTCCCAGCGGTCTGCTTCCTCTGCCAGCTCATGAGGATCAAAGCATTCCAACCTCAACAGGTGCTGGCGCAACTCTGGACACAAAATACTGAGGAACTGCTCTTTGAGAACCATGTCGATCACTCCAAGCCACTCCTGCTGCGGGTTAACCTCTAACCAATCCATCAGCATGCTGCTACAATCATCCACATAATTTCCCCAGACCCGGTGAGACGGCTTCCTCCTACTGTTCCTGAATGTCAACCTATATTCCTCCTCTTGGGAAACAGGAACCATACTCTGGGAACTGGGACTTTCTAGACTGAGATTTAAATAGCTGCCACCACTGGACTCAACCCTCTCTGGGGGATCCAGAAAATTAAGACTGCGCTCAGGGGATAACCTACACTCTAGGGCTATCTTCTCCCTGGCCAAGGCCCTCTCAGCCTCTGCAGTCCGCTCATTCACACCCAGCTGCGCCATCTCTCTGGCATACTCTAACCGGAGCTTCTCCATGGCCAGCTGGTGCTCCCTCTCTTCTCTCCTATCCACCCACTCCTCTGGGGACAGGGAAAGGGATGGGGTGCTACATCTGACACTGGACCCAGCAAGGGACTCCCTATCTAGGGGGTACTCACTCTCTGCTGGTGCCCATCCACTGTCAAACTCACTCTCCACATCAGACTCTCCAGGGCTCCCCTCAGACCCACCACCCTCCTGGTGTGCGGCCCGGGCCCTCTCTCTCTCTCTGTGCTCACGCTCCCAGTCACTCTTCTGCCACAGGATCATGTTATCCCTAAGCTTGGACTGGGTGTCTGACTCACTCACTGGGATGTCTCTCTCCTTACATAACCGTACCAACTCATGCACACTGTACTTAAACAGGCCACAAAGGTTAAAAGGAGATTCCATCTTGACAGGATGCTCACAGACACGTGCAACACAAGGGACCTTGCAATCTGAAGTAGGAGTACACAATTCCAAAACTTCCACACTCTCCTTAAAAAAGAACTCACTCATGCGTCCAGAGAAACACACCATTCATCCACACACACCCTCCCCTCGGATCGGTAAGGCAGTTTCTACCACCCCTGACTTCTCAACCTGACCAAAAGTGACACAGGTACCAAACTCTGGAAGCAGGGCGGGGGACAAATGTACAGGACACAATTATAAAATGACACTCTTCAGGAGAAGAAACAATGGAATTTTACCAAAAACAATAATCCCCAAAATGTGGTTATCTAAAAATGTAGAGCTTTGAAGTGCGGCCAGCCGCTACTGTGGTACAACGCAAACACAAATCCTTATCCTCACCGCTTGCCGCCAATGTTGGAAATGGGATCCCTGGCTGGCAAGGGCTTTCGCCAAAGTCAGTCAGAGACCACCACACCCAAGTCAGGGCAAGGGAGTTACACGCCAAGATAACCCCTACTCACCCTCTAGGTAACGTGGCGCGAGCAGCAAGGCTAAACTTGGAGGCGATGTAAGTTAAGTATTTGCGCACGCACCCCAGCAACAACAACCAAAGGCCCACCACAAAGGAAACTCCACACAAGGTTATGTAAAAATAGCCTTTGTATTATAATAAATATACATCAGATAAAACACACATCTTGTTACACTGTGCCAACAGGCACGGGCAGAATTTACAAGGGATATTTGTACAGGACAGGGCCACTTGGACCACTGTCAGGGATATCAGCACTTTTAGAAATAATACTTTCAGAAATAGCACTTTAGAAAGTAAAATCAGTGTAGCACACAATATAAAAGTAGAGCATTCAACCAGTAATCACTGGTAACAGGACCTCACTAGCACCACCTGTACTAGGGAGAAAAACAACCACCTACATGTCACACTACCTGTAGGGGTGTAAAGACAAAACACATGATGCATTAACATTCAGAGGTGTAGCAATAACATTGCCCAAAACTTAGATCAGTCACCACCTGTGACAGTCCCTGCGTCCCAATGTCAGGGGTCTAAACGTAGCAGTTGCCCACAAAGTGCTGGGCAACTGGTGCAGGGAAAGTTAGGGCAACGTTGGAGCCTCTCTGGGCTCAAGAACCACCACTGTGGCACTGCAGAGCCTCTCAGGGCTCTCAAAACGAATATGGGCACCAGAGCCTCTCTGGGCTCAAAGAACAAAATGGGCTCTGCCTCACTGGGCAGGGGGGGGGCCCTCACGGGGACCCTCGAAACACTGGGGGGGTGCCTCGAGCCTCTCTGGGCTCTTAACAAATGACGGGCCCCTTTGAGCCTCCTGGCTCGGGAAGAAGATGCCCCCTCTGAGCCTCTCAGGGCTCAACACAAAATGCGCCGTCTCCAGAGCCTCTCCGGGCTCAACACAAATAAATGCCCGGGCCCCCACACAGGGCCTAGAACAATGGTGCCCCCTTCATTGGAGTCCCCCCTCTGGGGACTCGAAAACAACTGGCACCTCGAGCCCCTCAGGACTCTAGACACCGAAATGCCCTCAAGAGCCTCTTGTGGCTCTGACAAATGTGGCGCCGTGAGCCTCGCACTGGAGGGGAGGGGCGGGCACCTTCAATGTGCCCCGACGCCCCCCTCTCCCTGAGCAGTCACTCACCGGCTGTCTGGGCTGCAGGGCGGCTCCTCTCGCGGCGGGGCTCCTCTTCTCTCGTCCCGGGGCTCTCCTCTCCACTCGGGGAGCCTCGGGGACCCGGCCGGCAGCTTCTCTCTTCCCGGCTCGGCTGAGGAGGCGGGACTTCCGGTCGGCCTTTGCTGGGCCGCGCTGGGATTGGCCGGGCCTCTTACCACTTCCGGGTCGCCGCGGGCAGCGCGGCGGCTCGCTTTTAGGCAGGCAGGCAGGCTCCCATGTGATCCGAGGAGTGGGCTCCCTCGTGGATCAACAAAAACGGGCGAACAAAGCGGCAATGAGCGGGGTGGCACCCGCGCCGCTAGATCACCTCACGGGGCGATCAGATGCCGGGTGGGCACCGGCTGTGCACACCAAGCGCTAGCAGCGCTAGTAACGAAGGGCAGGCGCCCCCAAGCGCCTCCAGGACAAAATACAGCGCTCACAGCGCTAGGGCCAAAATAAAGCGCTTCCAAGCGCTAGGCAGGCGATTCCAGCGCTCCCCAGCGCTGAAGGGCAGAGAGCAGCGCTCTCAGGCTGCAGGCAAGGAGTCCTCAGTGCTCCCCAGCACTGGAGGACAGGACAAGGCTCCAGCAGGGGCTGGAGGCAGGCAGGGGGGGCAAGGCTGGGCCAGAGCCAGCACACTGGGTCTCCAGGCAGGGAGACAGCCCAAGTGGCGGTCCTCCTGGCCCCAGCAGCAGCAACAGCCCCCTCTGGCAGGATCCAAAAGCAGAACATTTTCCAAGGGGACACAGTCCCTTCTTATAGTACCAAATCCTTTGTTTCAAGGTGCAGGGTGGGGGGAAAACCAGTTTCAGCTGGCTTTGGAGCACTCTTAATGGCCCAACCACCCATTTCATTCACTGGGGAGGCTAGGGTCGTTAGACACACCACAGGGGGGCGGAGCCAGCATTGTGTGGGGAAAACCCAGCCCATCCAGGACACAGGTACACTCCTCCCACACATCACTCATGCTAATCTCCCACTCACCACCGGGCAGACCCATCCAGACTTCCTGGAGCCTGGCATGCCAGCCAGCTCCAGCCAATCACGCTCCAGCACCCTCACAGCACACGCACACATATCTCAATGTCCAGAAGTAGCACTTCCCTTCTAGACACATACATGCCGCAGACACCATCTCGCAGCATTCACTCTCACGAGTTTACACATACTAAACTCGAGCCTGCACTCCCCACGCATCAGGAACTACCAGGGACACACACATTCCCCATGCATTCCTATGGGAGGGCAGGCCAGCCATACTACACGCACGCACTTTCACTCTGGGACCCAGGGAAAAGTGCGCAGAGACCCAAAAATCACTGACACAGGGTCACACATAAGGCAAAAAGTTTAGGGGTGAACCAGCCCTGCGGGCCAAGTCCAACACAACCCCCTTCCAGCCAAAACGCAGGGGAGAACAATCACCACCGTGATGGACTTCCCTGCTTGGGGCGATAGAACACGGACGCAGGCCCGCCACTGCCGGGACACCCTCCTGGTCTATGCACCGGTGAACCCCTAGGGTTCCTTCTAAAGCTACTGTAAGGACCAGCTGGGCTACCCCACTGGTACTCCTCAGCTGTCCGCGGCCAGGACCAGGCCCTAGGCCACCCAGGTGCCACTGGTTCCTGCCTACTCACGAAGTGGGGGGTAGTAACCCCAGGCCCATAGTAGCCACTCTCCACTCCTCCTGTCTGCAAGACAGGGCTAGACTGCCACTGGTTCTCCAGCCTAGGGTCTACAACCTCAGGTGGACCAGGAGTCTCAGGGAAGGCTCCCCTCCCCTTACCTCTTCTTTTAGGGTTCCTCCTCCCCGTGCGAGGGGGAAACCTAGAACGCCATTTCAACCCAGGGTTTAACCCCTCAGGTTGCACCGGGGTCAGAGGTGGGCTCTCCCACCCTCTGCACCCCCTTCCAGAGGTCTGCCCTCTCCCACCTGGAGAAGTTCCCCTGGAAGAAGAACCGGTCAGGACACTGGTTACAGTCGACCTACCCTTCAGGTCAGGCTGATCCTGGACCTGGCCATCCAACCTCCGGTCTAAAACCTTTGGTGGAACAACTGCCTGGCACTCCAGGACTTCTGGGGACTCGCACACAATCCCCCTGAGGCTAACAAATGACACATCTGTTGTGTGACTGTCTGTCTGGCGCAGATCTCCTGCCCTCTGTCCACCTGACAGTGCGTGACGATCCCCCAGACCAGAAGTGGCACCACCCGGGTCCCTCCAAGAAGATCTAGCCCAACTGGCTAGTCTCTGGTCCACTGGTGCATCCACTGGGAAACTCATCCCCCAATCACTCCTCACGCTGGACTCCTGTACCCTCCCTACCGGAGCGGTACTGCCAGCCTCTAGAACCACAGGAGCTCTGGTTACAGACGCTCCAGGTCCTCTACTCACTAGGAGATCCTCCTCAAATGGGCTAACAGGACAGCCTAGGTCCCCAACCTGGTGTTCCCTCAAGAAACCACCCAGGTTCTGAGACAGGGCTTCGGGCCTCTGGGGGCTCTCAGCCACCCACTGACTCCTGCTCGACTGAGCCAGGTAGTCAGCCCCTACACCCTTCTCACTATACTGGGACCTAGCTGGGCTACACTGAGCATCTTCCACCACGCTGGGCTGGAAGATCCCTGAACCACTACTTTCGGAGTCACTCACCAATGACTCTACAGAACCTCTGGTCCCTTCCCAGCGGTCTGCTTCCTCTGCCAGCTCATGAGGATCAAAGCATTCCAACCTCAACAGGTGCTGGCGCAACTCTGGACACAAAATACTGAGGAACTGCTCTTTGAGAACCATGTCGATCACTCCAAGCCACTCCTGCTGCGGGTTAACCTCTAACCAATCCATCAGCATGCTGCTACAATCATCCACATAATTTCCCCAGACCCGGTGAGACGGCTTCCTCCTACTGTTCCTGAATGTCAACCTATATTCCTCCTCTTGGGAAACAGGAACCATACTCTGGGAACTGGGACTTTCTAGACTGAGATTTAAATAGCTGCCACCACTGGACTCAACCCTCTCTGGGGGATCCAGAAAATTAAGACTGCGCTCAGGGGATAACCTACACTCTAGGGCTATCTTCTCCCTGGCCAAGGCCCTCTCAGCCTCTGCAGTCCGCTCATTCACACCCAGCTGCGCCATCTCTCTGGCATACTCTAACCTGAGCTTCTCCATGGCCAGCTGGTGCTCCCTCTCTTCTCTCCTATCCACCCACTCCTCTGGGGACAGGGAAAGGGATGGGGTGCTACATCTGACACTGGACCCAGCAAGGGACTCCCTATCTAGGGGGTACTCACTCTCTGCTGGTGCCCATCCACTGTCAAACTCACTCTCCACATCAGACTCTCCAGGGCTCCCCTCAGACCCACCACCCTCCTGGTGTGCGGCCCGGGCCCTCTCTCTCTCTCTGTGCTCACGCTCCCAGTCACTCTTCTGCCACAGGATCATGTTATCCCTAAGCTTGGACTGGGTGTCTGACTCACTCACTGGGATGTCTCTCTCCTTACATAACCGTACCAACTCATGCACACTGTACTTAAACAGGCCACAAAGGTTAAAAGGAGATTCCATCTTGACAGGATGCTCACAGACACGCGCAACACAAGGGACCTTGCAATCTGAAGTAGGAGTACACAATTCCAAAACTTCCACACTCTCCTTAAAAAAGAACTCACTCATGCGTCCAGAGAAACACACCATTCATCCACACACACCCTCCCCTCGGATCGGTAAGGCAGTTTCTACCACCCCTGACTTCTCAACCTGACCAAAAGTGACACAGGTACCAAACTCTGGAAGCAGGGCGGGGGACAAATGTACAGGACACAATTATAAAATGACACTCTTCAGGAGAAGAAACAATGGAATTTTACCAAAAACAATAATCCCCAAAATGTGGTTATCTAAAAATGTAGAGCTTTGAAGTGCGGCCAGCCGCTACTGTGGTACAACGCAAACACAAATCCTTATCCTCACCGCTTGCCGCCAATGTTGGAAATGGGATCCCTGGCTGGCCAGGGCTTTCGCCAAAGTCAGTCAGAGACCACCACACTCAAGTCAGGGCAAGGGAGTTACACGCCAAGATAACCCCTACTCACCCTCTAGGTAACGTGGCGCGAGCAGCAAGGCTAAACTTGGAGGCGATGTAAGTTAAGTATTTGCGCACGCACCCCAGCAACAACAACCAAAGGCCCACCACAAAGGAAACTCCACACAAGGTTATGTAAAAATAGCCTTTGTATTATAATAAATATACATCAGATAAAACACACATCTTGTTACACTGTGCCAACAGGCACGGGCAGAATTTACAAGGGATATTTGTACAGGACAGGGCCACTTGGACCACTGTCAGGGATATCAGCACTTTTAGAAATAATACTTTCTGAAATAGCACTTTAGAAAGTAAAATCAGTGTAGCACACAATATAAAAGTAGAGCATTCAACCAGTAATCACTGGTAACAGGACCTCACTAGCACCACCTGTACTAGGGAGAAAAACAACCACCTACATGTCACACTACCTGTAGGGGTGTAAAGACAAAACACATGATGCATTAACATTCAGAGGTGTAGCAATAACATTGCCCAAAACTTAGATCAGTCACCACCTGTGACAGTCCCTGCGTCCCAATGTCAGGGGTCTAAACGTAGCAGTTGCCCACAAAGTGCTGGGCAACTGGTGCAGGGAAAGTTAGGGCAACGTTGGAGCCTCTCTGGGCTCAAGAACCACCACTGTGGCACTGCAGAGCCTCTCAGGGCTCTCAAAACGAATATGGGCACCAGAGCCTCTCTGGGCTCAAAGAACAAAATGGGCTCTGCCTCACTGGACAGGGGGGGGGCCCTCACGGGGGACCCTCGAAACACTGGGGGGTGCCTCGAGCCTCTCTGGGCTCTTAACAAATGACGGGCCCCTTTGAGCCTCCTGGCTCGGGAAGAAGATGCCCCCTCTGAGCCTCTCAGGGCTCAACACAAAATGCGCCGTCTCCAGAGCCTCTCCGGGCTCAACACAAATAAATGCCCGGGCCCCCACACAGGGCCTAGAACAATGGTGCCCCCTTCGTTGGAGTCCCCCCTCTGGGGACTCGAAAACAACTGGCACCTCGAGCCCCTCAGGACTCTAGACACCGAAATGCCCTCAAGAGCCTCTCGTGGCTCTGACAAATGTGGCGCCGTGAGCCTCGCACTGGAGGGGAGGGGCGGGCACCGTCAATGTGCCCCGACGCCCCCCTCTCCCTGAGCAGTCACTCACCGGCTGTCTGGGCTGCAGGGCGGCTCCTCTCGCGGCGGGGCTCCTCTTCTCTCGTCCCGGGGCTCTCCTCTCCACTCGGGGAGCCTCGGGGACCCGGCCGGCAGCTTCTCTCTTCCCGGCTCGGCTGAGGAGGCGGGACTTCCGGTCGGCCTTTCCTGGGCCGCGCTGGGATTGGCCGGGCCTCTTACCACTTCCGGGTCGCCGCGGGCAGCGCGGCGGCTCGCTTTTAGGCAGGCAGGCGGGCTCCCATGTGATCCGAGGAGTGGGCTCCCTCGTGGATCAACAAAAACGGGCGAACAAAGCGGCAATGAGCGGGGTGGCACCCGCGCCGCTAGATCACCTCACGGGGCGATCAGATGCCGGGTGGGCACCGGCTGTGCACACCAAGCGCTAGCAGCGCTAGTAACACAAGGGCAGGCGCCCCCAAGCGCCTCCAGGACAAAATACAGCGCTCACAGCGCTAGGGCCAAAATAAAGCGCTTCCAAGCGCTAGGCAGGCGATTCCAGCGCTCCCCAGCGCTGAAGGGCAGAGAGCAGCGCTCTCAGGCTGCAGGCAAGGAGTCCTCAGTGCTCCCCAGCACTGGAGGACAGGACAAGGCTCCAGCAGGGGCTGGAGGCAGGCAGGGGGGGCAAGGATGGGCCAGAGCCAGCACACTAGGTCTCCAGGCAGGGAGACAGCCCAAGTGGCGGTCCTCCTGGCCCCAGCAGCAGCAACAGCCCCCTCTGGCAGGATCCAAAAGCAGAACATTTTCCAAGGGGACACAGCCCCTTCTTATAGTACCAAATCCTTTGTTTCAAGGTGCAGGGTGGGGGGAAAACCAGTTTCAGCTGGCTTTGGAGCACTCTTAATGGCCCAACCACCCATTTCATTCACTGGGGAGGCTAGGGTCGTTAGACACACCACAGGGGGGCGGAGCCAGCATTGTGTGGGGAAAACCCAGCCCATCCAGGACACAGGTACACTCCTCCCACACATCACTCATGCTAATCTCCCACTCACCACCGGGCAGACCCATCCAGACTTCCTGGAGCCTGGCATGCCAGCCAGCTCCAGCCAATCACGCTCCAGCACCCTCACAGCACACGCACACATATCTCAATGTCCAGAAGTAGCACTTCCCTTCTAGACACATACATGCCGCAGACACCATCTCGCAGCATTCACTCTCACGAGTTTACACATACTAAACTCGAGCCTGCACTCCCCACGCATCAGGAACTACCAGGGACACACACATTCCCCATGCATTCCTATGGGAGGGCAGGCCAGCCATACTACACGCACGCACTTTCACTCTGGGACCCAGGGAAAAGTGCGCAGAGACCCAAAAATCACTGACACAGGGTCACACATAAGGCAAAAATTTTAGGGGTGAACCAGCCCTGCGGGCCAAGTCCAACAGGCAGTCTATCACCCTGGAGGAACGGGAGAACATCGTCAGGGCAGTCTATCACCCCGGAGGAACGGGAGAACATCGTCAGGGCAGTCTATCACCCTGGAGGAACGGGAGAACATCGTCAGGGCAGTCTATCACCCTGGAGGAACGGGAGAACATTGTCAGGGCAGTCTATCACCCGGGAGGAACGGGAGAACATTATCAGGACAGTCTATCACCCTAGGGGAACGGGAGAACATCGTCAGGGCAGTCTATCACCATAGAAGAACGGAAGAACATCGTCAGGGCAGTCTATCACCATAGAAGAACGGAAGAACATCGTCAGGGCAGTCTATCACCATAGAAGAACGGGAGAACATTGTCAGGGCAGTCTATCACCCTAGGGGAACGGGAGAACGTCGTCAGGGCAGTCTATCACCATAGAAGAACGGAAGAACATCGTCGGGGCAGTCTATCACCATAGAAGAACGGGAGAACATTGTCAGGGCAGTCTATCACCCTAGGGGAACGGGAGAACATCGTCAGGGCAGTCTATCACCATAGAAGAACGGAAGAACATCGTCAGGGCAGTCTATCACCCTGGAGGAACGGGAGAACATTGTCAGGGCAGTCTATCACCCTAGGGGAACGGGAGAACATTGTCAGGGCAGTCTATCACCCTGGAGGAACGGGAGAACATTGTCAGGGCAGTCTATCACCCTAGGGGAACGGAAGAACATTATCAGGACAGTCTATCACCGTGGAGGAACGGGAGAACATCAGCAGCGCAGTCTAACACCCTGGAGGAACGGGAGAACATCGTCAGGGCAGTCTATCACCCTAGAGGAATAGGAGAACATCAGCAGGGCAGTCTATCACCCTAGAGGAACGGGAGAACATCGTCAGGGCAGTCTATCACCCTGGAGGAACGGGAGAACATCGTCAGGGCAGTCTATCACCCTAGGGGAACGGGAGAACATCGGCAGGGCAGTCTATCACCCTAGAGGAACGGGAGAACATTATCAGGACAGTCTATCACCGTGGAGGAACGCGAGAACATCGTCAGGGCGGTCTATCACCCTGGAGGAACGGGAGAACATCAGCAGCGCAGTCTAACACCCTGGAGGAACGGGAGAACATCGTCAGGGCAGTCTATCACCCTGGAGGAATGGGAGAACATCGTCAGGGCAGTCTATCACCCTGGAGGAACGGGAGAACATCGGCAGGGCAGTCTATCACCCGGGAGGAATGGGAGAACATCGGCAGGGCAGTCTATCACCATACAAGAACAGGAGAACATCGTCAGGGCCGTCTATCACCCTGAGGAACGGGAGAACATCGGCAGGGCAGTCTATCACCCTGAGGAACGGGAGAACATCGGCAGGGCAGTCTATCACCCTGAGGAACGGGAGAACATCGGCAGCGCAGTCTATCACCCTGAGGAACGGGAGAACATCAGCAGGGCAGTCTATCACCCTGGAGGAACGGGAGAACATCAGCAGGGCAGTCTATCACCCGGGAGGAACGGGAGAACATCGGCAGGGCAGTCTATCACCCTGGAAAGGCATTACAACCTTTGAGAGGAGCGCTGCCTTGGTGCTTAACCAACTTGTCCAGAAAGAAGGTAGTGTACGGTTGCTAGACAAAAAGTGCTTGCAGGTCATTTACATGACAAGCAGATGTGATTACAAGAAAGAATACTGTTTTTAATGTGAGCCGCCTTAGAGGACAGTTGTGCTTTGGTTCAAATGGGGAACACATCAAGAAGTGAGAACCAGATTGAGGTCCCACTGGGGCATCACAAAGAGTTTTGTCAGGAACATATGGGTCGGCTTTTTTAAAAAACACTTCACAAAAGGTGATTTAAACAAAGATGGCTGATTAGGCAATCATAGAAAGGCCGATATGGATGACCATTAACCTGCAACTGTTGCTACCGCAGGGCCCTGCTGCGCTAGAGACAGAAAAAAAGAACAACTGACAATTGGGCCTGTAAGGGTGGGATATGTCGGGAACAACACAAAACAACAAACTCTTCCAGCGTCTTGCATAGATGCTCTTACTAGAGGGACATCTGCCTGCCAAAATCACAATCACTTCTTTGGGATTCTGAGGGATGTGAGAAGTTGGCCTGGTATATGATGTTCACTATTCTAGTGAGCACCTTGCACCAGTCCAAACAACCCTTATGGTGATGGTTGTAAAGTCAACCTTATAGACCAGCTATCCTAGTGGTTGCGTGGACAGAACCGTCTTAGGCTACCACTAGGATAGCTGGTCTATAAGGTTGACTTTACAACCATCACCATAAGGGTTGTTTGGACTGGTGCAAGGTGCCCACTAGAATAGTGGACATCACATATCAGGCCAACTTCTCACATTGGTGTGCAGCGGTTGGGATAAGAGCTTGCTGATTGTTTTACCATAATATCTTGAGATATAATTTGAAAGATCACATTAAGGTACCTTGAGGTACATATAAATCAAGTCTTAAATACTTAAGTTCTACTGAACTTAGTTGTTGTAGAGCAAAGGGCCTAGCACACCCTGACTACAACTCCTAGAGAGGTTTTAGTAGATAACACTTAGTGTAGGTAGGTGCACACACCACACCTCACTAGATCATGTCCCTGAGAGCAGAATCAAGTGGATCTCTCCCAGTGGAGGTAGATCCTTTCAGGATACCTTCCAGATATGATACCCTAACCTTCCATGATTTGAGGCACTTGTGCACAACTAGGAGGTTAAAACAGGGTTCCAACCCTGCCCTCAAGCACCTGATAGAACTCATGGAAGAATATGATCCTAAGAAAGCAGATAACCCAGGTCCTACAGGCAATGCAGAAGAAGGTCAGCCCTCAGCAGAGGACTCCCCTGATCACAATTTAATTGATGAGAGTGAAGTAGAGGAGGACTCTGAGGGGGGTGACAATGGCCAGGTCCAAGTGGGAGTACTTAGCCAGGCCAACCTATGCTTACATGGGAAAGGAGAGGGCATAGCCCCTTACAGACCCCCAAGCAGGCTTAACTCTGAGCACAGAAGGAGGAGATCCCTATCCAGGGAATCTCATCACGCTGGTGTCTCAATGGGGTCAGATGCTATCAGGAGAATGTCTTCCCCTGAGAGAAGAGAACATCAGGCCAGAATGAAAGAAGTCAATCTGAGGATTGAGAGGCAAGAACTTGCCATCACCAAAGAGAGACTTGCTCTTGCAAGAGAGCAAAAGTTAAGTGGGTTAGAACCCACTGGTGGCAGCATTATCCCCAAGGATAAAGATAGGTCCTATGATACTAGAAACCTAAGTAAGATTGTCCCACCCTACAAGGTAGGAGATGACATCCACAAGTGGATAACTGCTTTGGAGAGGGCTTGCAAAGTACAGCAGGTACCCCAAAGTCAGTTGGCAGCAATCCTATGGCTCTCCTTTTCAGAAAAAGGTAGAGACAAGCTCCTCACAGTTAGTGATGAGGATGCTGACAACTACACAGTCCTGAAGAGTGCTCTGATTGATGAGATTGGCCTAACCACTGAACAGTATAGGTTGCTGTTCAGGGATACCCAGAAGACACAGACTCAGGACTGGACTGATTTTGTAGATTGTGCCACTAAGGCTCTGGAAGGCTAGTTGCTCGGCAGTAAAGTTAAGGACTATACAGGATTGTATAATTTGATCATGAGAGAACAAATACTTAATAATTGCCAGAACCAGTTGGTGCATCAACACCTGATTGACTCTGATCTGACCTCTCCCCAAGAATTGGGAAAGAAGGCAGACCAATGGGTCAGAACCAGGGTCAAGCAGCAGAACCAGAACCAGGGTGGTGGCCAGAAGAAAGCAGACCAAAAGGGTGGGAATCAGAAAGTAAAAGACCAGAAGTCTTCACCAGGTCCCCAATAAGCTTCTACTGAGGGAGGTTCCAAGAAATCCAAGAAGAAAGAAGGCCAAAGAAAACCCTGGTGCAATATCTGTAAAAGTAATACTCACTGGACCAGTGATTGCACCAAACAGGAGGCAGCTCCAGCCACTATTGCCCCTAAGGCAACTGTTCCCCCTAGTACAGCTAATAGTGGTGCTTCTCAACAGAAGGGTGTAGTGTGGCTAACCCTGGGAACTGAGATGGACTCTAGCCTAGTCAGAGTACAAACTCAGGCTGTCCTTGTCTATGATGTGGACATGGCTATATCCTCTACTGTGAGCCCCAGTAACCTGGGGCAAGTACAGACAGACACCTTTAATTAATAATAAAGTGGCTCAGGCCTACAAGGACACATGCGCCAGTGTCACCATGGTGACGCCTAACTTTGTGGACCCTGGACAGATCATTTATAGGTGACAATTACCTCGTGACCAATGCTAGCAATGTCACCACCACCCATAGTATGGCAATTGTTAATTTCTCCTGGGGAGGGGTAACTGGCCTAAAGAAGGTTGTTGTAAGTTCAGATCTCCCTGTAGAATGTTTGTTGGGCAATGGTCTAGAAGCTTCAGCCTGGTCTGAAGTGGAGTATAGGACTCATGCAGAGATGCTGGGCATATCAGCACATGTACTTTCTGTGACCAGGTCACAGGCCAAAAAGTGTCAAACTGAACAGGCCTTGGATCCTGAAATTATGGACCAAGTGCCTACCAAGAGAAAGAGCAGTAGGGTTAAGGCAGTGCCTTCCCCCCGCCTCAGAGTGAAGATCAGCCTTCTGAGGAAGCTGATAGTGAGACCCAAGAAGGAACTGTCCTAGAAAAGCTTGAGCCTGATCCGGTTGAGTTTCTTGGGACAGGGGGGACCTTCAAGGGCAGACCTGAGGCAGGCGCAGCTGGACTGCCCCTCTCTTGAACCCCTCAGACAGCAAGCTGTTGCTGAGGCTGCTGGGAATGCTACAGGAACCCACAGAGTGTATTGTGATGAAGGGCTCCTTTATTCAGAGGCTAGAGACCCCAAACCTGGTGCTTCCAGGAGGTTGGTCATACCTTTGACATTTAGGGGCTTCCTTCTTACCTTAGCCCATGATATTCCCTTAGCAGGACATCTTGGCCAGAACAAGACTTGGGACAGGCTTGTCCCTCACTTTCACTGGCCAAACATGTCAGAAGATACCAAGGAGTTTTGTGGCTCCTGTGTCACCTGCCAAGCCAGTGGCAAATCAGGTGGCACCACAAAGGCCCCCCTTATACCACTACCTGTGGTGGGGGTGCCCTTTGAGAGAGTTGGGATAGACATTGTTGGACCAATGGATCCCCAAACAGCCTCTGGGCACAGATTTATACTGGTGGTAGTGGATCATGCCACCAGGTATCCAGAAGCTATACGCTTAAGGGCCACAACAGCCTCTGTTGTGGCAAGAACCCTCATTGGAGTTTTCTCCAGAGTGGGGTTCCCGAAAGAGGTTATCTCAGATAGAGGTACAAACTTCATGTCTGGGTATTTGACTGCTATGTGGAAAGAGTGTGGTGTAAACTATAAGTTCACCACACCCTACCATCCACAGAGCAATGGTCTAGTTGAAAGGTTCAATAGGACCTTGAAGGGCATGATCAAGGGACTTAGGCGAAGATGGGATATCTTGCTGCCCTGCCTTTTGTTCGCTTACAGAGAGGTCCCACAAAAGGGGGTTGGCTACAGCCCTTTTGAACTTTTGTTTGGGTACCCTGTAAGAGGACCCCTGTGTCTTGTGAAGGAAGGATGGGAGTAACCTCTCAAAAAGCCTAAGCACGACATAGTGGACTATGTACTTGGTCTCCGCTCCAGGATGACCGAATACATGAAAAAGGCTTCTAAAAACCTTGAGGCTAGCCAGGAACTTCAAAAAGCCTGGCATGACCAAAAGGCTGTGCTGACTGTGTACCAGCCAGGACAGAAAGTATGGGTGTTGGAGCCAGTGGCCCCAGCAGCACTCCAAGACAAATGGTCTGGACCCCACACTATTGTTGAGCAAAAAGGAGAGGTAACCTACTTGGTTGATCTTGGGACTCCCAGAAGCCTCAACAGCCTGTAGGCATATGTTGACAGGGCAGACATGGGCTTGCTCGAGGCTACTGATGAGGGACAGGAGGAAGAGAGTGACCCTCTCCCAGACCTGCTTTCTCAGAACCCTGATGATGGTTCAGTTGATGGAGTGGCCTTGGCAGGAAGCCTCACTGACCAGCAGCAACAGGACTGCAGACAAGTTCTACAGGCCTATAGGCATATGTTTTCCCTGACCCCAAGTCAGACAAACTGGTGCACCCATGAGGTGGACACTGGTGACAGTCTGCCTGTCAAGAGTAAGATCTACAGGCAACCTGACCATGTCAGGGACTGTATCAGGACAGAGGTCCAAAAGATGTTGGAACTGGGAGTTATTGAGCCCTCAGAGAGCCCCTGGGCCAGTCCAGTAGTGCTTGTGCCAAAGCCTCACACCCAAGATGGTAAGAGAGAGATGAGGGTTTGTGTGGACTACAGAGGTCTCAATGCTGTCACTAGGACAGATGCCCATCCAATACCCAGGGCAGATGAGCTCTGTTAGAATTGGGGGTCTCTGGTTGGTGCAAGTATGCACTTGTGACAAGCAGGGACCCTCTCCTCTAAGTCAGGGCGAAGGATGACCCCTTAGAATTACCCTTGCTCACCCTCTAGGTGCGTGGCATGAGCAGCCAAGGCTATTCTTCAGGCGTTATTCAGTTAAGCATTTGTAATCACACACACAGTAAAATGTACCAATCCCCCCACAAATGGACACCAGGCTGTGAATATATCAAAATACGATTCTTTATGTTAAAATAGATATATATATGCAGTTCAGACTTAATACGAGACCAGTAACGTTTCTAGGATGCCAACAGATTGTAAATAGTCAAGCTTCTCCTTAGTTGCAAGTTTAAATGTGGATTTCTTCTTTAAATGCTCCACCAACAGTTCTTTTTGTTTTATTGCTCTCTAAATCAAGTCTCTCCCAAGTTCGGTGGGTTTTGGAACCACCCCGGGCCTTCGGCGTGCTTTGCAGCGCCTCCCTCGCTCTCCGCGGTGAAATTGACTTGGGCCCTACTGTGGTATATAAATAAATAATACCGGATCTAGGTTTGACTGGACATAGTAATAACAGATAGCTCAATAAATAAGAGTCAAGATTCGAGGTAGTAGGAGTTTGCAGGTTTAATACAGCATAAAGGACAGGAACAGGACAACCTGCACAGGAATAGGATGGCAGCGCTGCCTGGGGCAGGATCAGGATCGGCGTAACATTTAATAATAGTGCACAAGCATATATACTAAAACAATTGCATTACAATACATACGATAGGCGGAGCAGTGGGTGTGGTCAATAGCAGTCGCGAAAGATAAGGGTGAAAGTGGGTGTAACAGGAGGCGTATACATAGACATGTGATGTAAACGTAACAGAATATGTCATAAATGGGGCGGAAACATGGAGGGGGCTACCTAAGGAGCCGGGACCTCTAACCTAATGGTGCGTGCAAACTAACAATGACGTGTTACTAGGAGAAGCTGGGGGCTATGACTTTTGCGCTAGGAGCAGAGACTGAAGTCTGGAGAGTCAGGGCGACATGTACCTAACACTATCTAGTATCTGATGTTGATAGAATCCAGAAGTTATCGGGGTAAAGGCTAACAGATTCTAAGACTGGTGCATGCATTATTCTACATGTAGTGCGTGATGAGGAATATTAAATGACCATTAATACAGTATTTCTCTTACATGGAGACGTAAAGGCTAGACGATGACTGAAACTATTGATGCGATTCAGTAGCTAAGGAATGCAGAGAAGGAGGGCTGGACTGATAACTAGAAACATAACATACTCTTGGCAGACTTAGAGGCAGAGCCAGGCCGAGCCGGGCACTGTGAGGCAGGAAGTAAGTGAAGGGTCAGGAATACAGGTGGGGGCTGTATCACTCCTCAGCGAGGGCTCAGGAGACAGGAGCTGAATCTGGTGTCCGGGCCCTTTTGAGGCCTAGAAACGGGGACTTTTCAATGAAATAACGTGCACACTGAGAAACGTGGCAACGTAGCTTTACATAGGCCTAATACTCGTAGCTTTCACGAGAACTGGAAACTGGCATACTAGAGACGGACACAACTATAATTGCGTCTTTAAGCGAACATGGGGAATACATATGCATATTAATCATGCACACATAACATAAGATGGGGGACACGTAGGGACACAGAACATGGCAAAATTTACTTTTCCACATTCCCTCCTTGTCACTACGTTTCCATCAGGAAACATCAATATTCATGATACCATCTATCATTTCATACAGTATCATTTGCTCGTCTCGAATTGTCTTGGAACGGGATTTAGAACGGGACTTGGGACTAGGAATACAAGAGGTAGCACAAATGCCGCAAATCGCAGGGCCACATTGTATACAGAGGCAGCAACTGAATATGATCGCTACTGCAATACCTAGCAAGGACAATACTTTCCATCCCCAGGCGGAAATTATATTCCAGAACCAACCAGACCATGTCCAGGTGCCTGGATCTTGGTGTAACATATGGGCAATTTTATGGAGTCTGGTTATAGCTGAATAAACAGACGGCGCGTTATTAGGAATGAAAATGCAGCAACTAGATCCGATGACTCTACATGCCCCGCCCCTATCGGCCAGTATGACGTCAAGGACGAGACGATTCTGGAGCACGACAATTCTCATAAAGGATTGCTCTTCGGTTAAGTTACCTAGAGCAGAGGTAGTCTCAATCACTACTGCTTCAAGGGTTCTGGTTAATCTACGTATCAGTTTACTATTCACGACAGTACCTAGATAAGGAAAGACACCTTTATTGATATCTATGTATTGTTCTAGAGCAGTTTCAGTATAATCGACAATCGGGAGGTCTCTCTTGTGTCTAGTATGTACTAGGTGGGGGTTCCTATGATAGTCAGGTGGGGCTAGAAAAACTGGTGGCAGTAGGAAGGCAATGTAACAGGTTCCCTCCCAATCGAGGGGCAGACGAACATATGCGGTCTGACCACAAACAAAATAAGAATGACGTGAAGCTTTAAAAATAGATGTCCTACTGTCACTATACTTGACAATAGTAGTACAATCACTATGTCCTACATGTACGGAACCATTCTTTCTGACACATAATTCGCCTTTAACTGGTAGTACTGACATAGCAGGTAAGTCTGGAGTAGTATCAGACTGAACATTCAGGACCATGAAATTCGAAGAATAATTACCCAAATTATAAACTTCATTTTCTAGATCTAACCCTGTTCTGTGGGGAAGACCTTGCTTGTCTGGAAAACATGTACTGTTAAGAAAAGACATATCTGTTGAGGATGACGTTAACGTGGACCATGCTCCACATGAACCATTATGTGAAAATGGATAAGGAAAGAGTGGCAGAACTCCCTTCGGTGTCTGGAAAGGGGGGAGTCGACCACACACCCAACAATTAGTAGCATTGCTGGTCTGGTGTGAATAATGTAACATGCGGATAAAGGAATTGTTACGCATAGCAAGACGATAAGATAGTTCATGAGGAGGCAGATCACTAAACGTGTGCTCTACTGTAACATTAGAAAACTTATTTACATGAGGAATAGGAAAACACAAATAAAAAGCATAACTTGTGCAGGCAATCATAAGGCTGAAAAACAATATGAAGCTTAGAAAAACGATACATCGGATTGAGTTTTGACTAACTCTCTCACTATGGGGGTCTTTTTTATACATGTCAGAAACCGGTCTAACCGTTTCACCTAGGGGAGGACTTAGACAATCAAACTGGCTGACTTATTTTACTAGACCTTAATTTTAGCTTATACTCCTGTTGCGGAGTTTTCTCTAACAGGGAGGGATTTGTATCATTGTCTTTTGCGGGACAGTCCTTGAGAATAGTATTTTGGCAGTCTGTGAAATCCTCGGAAATGTTCTTGGAAACAGTCTTTAGTCCATAAAACTTTTTCACATGAGACAGGTGGACCCAGCCCTTCCTGCCTTCCAGCTTGACGGCAGTACGGGTGGCCAGGAGGACCTGTTTTGGCTCCTTCCAGCGAGGCTCCAGCGGACTTGAACGATCAAAGTTCCTTACAAGAACCAAACTTCCGGGAACGATGTCATGCGGTGCCACCTCGGTATTGTCTGGAAATGCGGCGGCAACCTGTGAACGACAAGAGTGTAGGGCAGACATCAAGGAAGCTAGGTAATCTGTCAGCATATTACTTGAAACATCTGTAATACTTCGGGGTCTAGGTGTACCCCACATATTAGGGGGGCGGCCGAAAACGACCTCGTACGGGGACAGACCTGATCTGGAATGTGCGACCATGCGCATATAAAACAGAGCGACTGGCAGAGCTAATAGCCAGTCTACACCTTTTTCTTGACAGACTTTGGCAATGCGGATTTTCAGGGTCTGGTTATGTCTCTCTACGAGACCGGCTGCTTCAGGATGGCGTACACAATGGAACTTCCACTGGTACCCTAACAAAAGGGAAACGTGTTTCATGAGCTCAGATGAGAATGGCTGGCCGTTATCAGAATATACGACCCTAGGGAGTCCATAACGGGGGAAGAATTCACGAACCAACTGCTTGGCAGTGGTCGTGGCTGTGTAATCTGGAACTGGATATGCTTCTGTCCACCTGGACAAAGCGCATACAACTACAAGGACATACTTGAAACCTCGACATCGCTCCATCTGAATATAATCCATCTGGAGGACTTCAAAAGGGTGGTCAGGGGGCTGGAATCCACCTTGTTCCACCGGTACACTTTTACCTGGATTAAACTGGCAACATATCATACAGGTACGGACTTTCTGCTTGGCTGCAGCTCGTAAATGCTTGTTAAACCAAATGTTCTGGATACTGTCTAACATAGCTTTTTCTCCTAAATGTGCTGGACTATGTGCGGTATTGATAATGACTTGAACCATAGAGTCGGGGAGAAACCATGTGGCTCTACCCTTCGTTACCCATCCCTGATCTGTCTGGACCCCTCCTTGTTCGGACCATTTCTTGATTTCATCGGGAGTAGCATGTAACTGGATATCTATGACATCTTGAGTAGGGTCCTTAACTGTCATGCAGGTAGTCGGATCTGGAGTATGTGTCTGTGTTGGATTAACTGAAATGTCTGGAGTCTGTGCTGTAAGCTTGGCTGTGCGATCTGCTAGATCATTACCTTGGGAAATAATGTCAGTAACTTTCGTATGTGCCTTGCATTTCATGATAGCAATAGATGTCGGTAAATGGATTGCATCTAACAGAGCTTGAATAAGGAGACCATGCTGAATCTTGGTTCCATGAGAAGTCATGAAACCTCTCTCCTGCCAGAGCACTCCGAAGTCGTGTACAACTCCGAATGTGTAGCGTGAATCTGTGTAAACATTAACTTTCAGGTTCTTGGCGTGTATGCAGGCTCGAGTCAGAGCAACTAGCTCTGCTGCTTGAGCAGACAGGGTGTCAATACGGTGTGTTTCTATAACTTCAGTGTCAGTAGTCACTGCATACGCGGCTACTAGTTCTCCTGTACTTGTTCTCATACATGAACCATCCACATAAAGTGTCAGGTCAGGATCTGGTAATGGAATATCTGTCAGATCTTGTCTTGGCTTTGTCATAGTGTTAACTACTTCCACACAGTCGTGTGTGGCAGGATTTGAAGTAACTGACGGTAACAGTGTAGCAGGATTTAGAACGTTGCAGCGTCTGATTTCTATGTGTGGCTGGAACAGTGTCAGTTCATAACCTGTTAAACGTGCAATTGTCAAGTGCTGAGTCTGTGTTCGGTTTAAAAGAACTTCCACGGAGTGTGGAACTTGTACTGTCAGGGAGTGTCCTAATACTATGGAATCACTTTGTCTGATAGCTAGTGCTGTGGCTGCAACTGACTTGAGGCACGCAGGCAGAGCCTGGGCTACTGGATCTAATGTGCTCGAAAAATAAGCACAGGGCTTGTATTGTCCTGCTTGATCTTGTGTGAGAACAGATAATGCTGTACCATCACGTTCTGTGACAAAAAGTGTAAAAGGCTTACTGTAGTTCGGTGTAGCTAGAACAGGAGCTTGGCATAAAGCTTTCTTTAACTCATTGAAACTAAGTGTATGTTCAGATGTCCAAGGGAGGACAGTTGATACGGCTGCCTCCTGTGTCGTTAACTGTATCAGTGGTTTAGCTAGAAATGCATACTGAGGAATCCATTGTCTGCAATAAGAAGTAAGGCCGATAAAAGCACGTACCTCCTTCTGTGTCTTGGGCTGAGGAAGACTCGCTATTAACTGGATACGGTCTGGTGTCAACTGCCTACCCCACTTGGACAGCAAGTGGCCTAAGTAGATCACTTGCTGGACACAGAATTGAAGCTTCGAAGGGGACACCTTGTGCCCCATCTCGGCAAGGAAATACAAGACTGTAAGCGATGCTCGCTCGCAAGCACGTTCAGAACGGGCTGTGATCAGTAGATCATCAACATACTGGAGCAGGGCAGTGTCTGTTGGCATGTGAATGCTGTCCAGTTTTCTCTTAAGTGCTTGACTGTAAATACTAGGACTTTCTGTGAAACCTTGAGGAGCTCGTGTGAATTTATAGCTCCTTCCATTTAAACAAAAACCGAAAAGAAACTGGCTGTCTGGATGAATGGGGACACTGAAAAACGCGTTCTTGAGGTCAATGACTGTGAAAAATATTGCCTCAGAATCAATGGCTGTCAATAGGGATGAAATATCTGGGACAACTGGGTACTGGGGAATAATACATTTATTGAGTTCTCAAAGGTCAATCACTAATCGATATACTGGAGGTGCATTTGGATCAGTACGTTTCATGACTGGAATGATCGGAGAATTACATACATTGGAGTCAGTTTCTACAACTACTCCTTGAGCCATGAGCTCGTCAATAATTTTGGATAAGGCTGCTACAGCCTCAGGTGGCAATCTGTACTGTCTGATTCGTGGTAACACTACACCTGGCTTGAGAGTCACACGGTGGGGTGTGATTTGCATGAAGCCAACATCAGTTGGACCTTGCGCCCATAGATGCTGCGGAACATTTGACAATCTTGGATCAAAATCTCGTAATACATAGTGACCCTTGAAGTCACGTAAAAACAAACGTATTCCCTCTGGGGAACAACATATGACTGCACCTAATTCTTTCAATGTCTTAATGCCTAACAAATTTTCTGGACATGACTTCGTAAGTAACAGATCAGTAGTGCGGGACAATGGACCTACTTCTAGAGTAACTGGCTTAGATATCTCGTTTACAATAGGCTTTCCTGAAAATCCAAGGGAAACATTTCTAGAGCCTGAGAGCGGAGCCCCTGGAACTTCGGCGTGACTGATGGTCGTCCTACTTGCCCCTGTATCAATCAGAAACTTTCTGTCTTTCCCTAGTACCTGACTATGAACATAGGGACCTTCTTGATCTACAGGAATCTCGATGAGAGGCAAGCCTACCTCCCTCTCTAGGCTGTTTCATGAATACTGTTGATACTCTGGATACTCTGTCTGTGCATACTGGTACATCTGCTGTGTAACATGCTGTGTTGCAGCAATAGGCTGCGGTGCTGGAACTGTCTGTTGTGCATTCTGTGGCTGAGAAGTCTGTGAAACTTGTTCTTGTCTAGGCGGACGTGGTCTTTCTTTAGTCTTACCAGTAGCTATATAGTGTTTCAGAACTGCACACTCGTTTATGAAATGACCTGGCTGTTTACAATAATTGCATGTCCCTTTAACGGGAGCTGCAGGATGACTGGCTTGATTCAGACCCCTCTTCTGACTGTCTTGAGGAACAGATTGTGCAACTAGTACTTTCATTTTCGTGTCTTTCATACGTTTTCTCTCGTGTTCTTGCTCTTCTCTGATTCTATTCTGGTGGTACTGGAGCATCTGTAACATCTGGGACGGGGTACTAGCTTGCCATGTACTTTCGACTTTCAAAACTCGATTCTTAACTTGTGGACTTGAATCCTCGACTAATTTAGTAACAAAAAGATGAGGGTACGACTCGCTACTCGTCTTCAAGCCACTGTTTATAATGAAACATTTCTCGAATCTAGAATAAAAATCACTAGTATCTTCATCTTGTTTCTGTTTACAGGCTGAGATTGCATCCCAGTCTTCCTTTTTAGTGGCTAATAATCTGGGCAAAACTTGTATTAACAGTTCTGGTAATTCTTTACATTTCTCTCCAAGACCGGTACCTGGTACTCGTATCTTATCTTCAGCTTCTAGAACTGCCCAATCGATCTTTTTCTCTCCCACCTCCCATTCCTTTTCCTTGAGTTTTTCATATATGCCCGCAGGCAACAGGACTTTTAACATTTTAATAATATCTGGATACGTATATTCTCCCATACGGAGCATGTCCTTTAATTCTCGATGGAACCCTGCTGGATCTTTGTCATGACAAGGAATTAATTTCTTCATCTCTAAGAGTTCCATCTTTGTAATCGGAGTGTAAACAAATACTCTTTGCATTTCACCATCTGTTGTCCTGACTGGGTGTACTTCTCGTAACGGATTCTGTCTATCTATGTAAAACGGTTTACTTTCTGGAGGTGAGACATGAACAAAATGCGGATTCAGGAACGTTCTATATTTATGGCGCTGTTCTAGAATGACACTAATTAAATCGGTACCTAAACCTTTCCATCTATACTGGAGTAACTCGTTCAGGACATCATGTAACGGACCTGGATCGGAATGTTGACCCTCATACGATGTGATGAGGTGCTGGATCATATACATACCCACCAGTCGTTGCTCGGCTGGGGGCAATTTCAGAAACATTTGTGCCACTATTTCGTCTGGAAAAGTGGTAGAATCAGTAGCCCATCGGACTGCTGATCGGACTAGTTCTTGTTCATGCATAGTACTTAATTCACTATAACCGATTCGTGATTTCAAAATGTGATCGGTAGCTTGAAATACTTGTTCTAGAGAACCTTGTTCCGGTGCTGGATGATGAAAGATTTTCTTGTGTTCTAGGCGTAAATGGCGGTCTGGAAATCTAGATTTTCCTACATACGCTATTCTGGCGGGATTCTCGTCCTCTACCTCTTCTGTAGGAGAGTCATTCTCTTTCTCGCTTACTTGTGCTGCTTTACGTTGTTCGTGTAACCTTATTATTTCCTTACGAATTTTCTTGTACATACTCTCTATACTACTGATAGTTCTGTGTTTACCCTCGGCTATATTATCACTCCACCTTGTCAGGATTCTCATTGCTGTCGGATCTTTGGTCGGATAATCTTGTTCCCTTATTAAACAATTAATCAGAAACTTTAATATCATGAGCTGGATCTCAGCTTTCCTTTGAGACATGGCTTCGCCAATACTTTCTGGATCATCCCCTGTACGGATGAAACGATATATTCTGTCTAGATCTTCTTTCATATCCGGTAGGGTGTCCAAATACCCGGTCACCCGTCTTACACGTATGGAGTATATAACCGTACTATCATCGCCTGTGACTGGATCATAGCGGCATTCAGTGAGAGCTCGTCGGATTTCTGCAACGGACTTATATTTGGGCGTACGCTGTAACGCACGTTCATGTAACTCGACTAACGTTACACGTTGGTGTGGTGGCGGGGTACCAGGAGGACCTCCTCCTGCGGCCCCTGAACTAGAATCGTCGACTGATACTCTTCGTGCTGGCGCGGCGGGAAATTGTAATGTGGGCTGGACCGGGGGTACCGTAGCAGGTACTGCAAAGGGTGCCCCGGTGTCTGGAGGAGCAGGAATTGCATGATTTACAGGGACTGGCGGAACAGGATTTGCATATTCTGGGACTGTGTCGTCCAAATAGGACGAGATGAAAATATCAGCTGCGGTCGGTTTGTGACGTAGCTTGGTCGGAACTAATGGTGGCGGAAAATTACTGGATGCCTCCGGGGTTGCTTTTGGCAAGCCCTCGGCAAGAAGAGGATACATACCCTTAATGAGGGCATTCCTCTGTCTGTCTGACTGTTCGGTTTTAACTCGTTCACCTATCTCGATTAGTTCCCTTTCTTGGGCTCTTTCTATGGATTCTCTACTTAATTCTGACTTTCTGATTTCTTTTTCGCTTCTTTTATGAGATTCTTTGCGCCATAACTCGATGGCATCTTTCTGTGACTGTCTGGCTTTCTTTTTCCATAATGCTTCTTCTACTCGCATGATGCACTCGGCATCCCACGTACCTGATACGGGCCATCTATACTTTTCTTCTAACTGTTTGGTATACTCTACCCATAAATCTAGATATAATATGGCACTTATGCCATGCTTCTGATACATAAAGTGACCTGGACTGTCCCTAGGCGGGACAGGAACTGCTTCTTCTAACAGACCTTTTCTAGTTCTTAACTGACGTAGTTTGGAAAACAACGGCATGACTGGACTGTAATCTAGACACAATTACAATACACAATGAACACGATAATTACACCACTTTCATACCACGACATTAAAATACATGCATGACATTTAAAAATAACAGTCTGAACAGAATACTACCTGGAATACTGAAAACAGAATACATGAATCTTCTCGAGAACAGAACTGACTAGAACAGAAACTTGATGCACTGCTGAAACAGTACGAAACTTACCGGTCTCATAAAGAGACACGTCAGGACCCGCATCCACCGGAGTGGACACTTCGTTTTGGGTCTGTGTACCACCAAACCCACGGACCAGAGTCAATTAGATTGACCCTGTCTAGATACTACCCCAGCAACGGTACTCACCGGGCAGCAAGAACGGAAGGCCTCGGACTGGACTGGACTGCTTCGACGCCGGACGGACGAACTTCGGACTTCTGTTACGGGTGGGCCTCCGGATACCTCGGACCTTGGACTCTCGGCTTGGGCTCTGGTCGGGACTCGCCGCGTTCCTCCACCGCCTCGTCTGGATGCTGGACCGCAACCTCCGTCTCCTCCGTGGGCCTGAGGGATACTTGAAGCAGAAATATCTGCCGGTGCGCAGAAGAGTTCCGTCACGGCTGCAGAGGGTCAGGGGGCATACGTGGCTTCACCGACGCGTGGGGAAAGGGCAAGTCCCTGTTCGGGCGCCATTATGTGGTATATAAATAAATAATACCGGATCTAGGTTTGACTGGACATAGTAATAACAGATAGCTCAATAAATAAGAGTCAAGATTCGAGGTAGTAGGAGTTTGCAGGTTTAATACAGCATAAAGGACAGGAACAGGACAACCTGCACAGGAATAGGATGGCAGCGCTGCCTGGGGCAGGATCAGGATCGGCGTAACATTTAATAATAGTGCACAAGCATATATACTAAAACAATTGCATTACAATACATACGATAGGCGGAGCAGTGGGTGTGGTCAATAGCAGTCGCGAAAGATAAGGGTGAAAGTGGGTGTAACAGGAGGCGTATACATAGACATGTGATGTAAACGTAACAGAATATGTCATAAATGGGGCGGAAACATGGAGGGGGCTACCTAAGGAGCCGGGACCTCTAACCTAATGGTGCGTGCAAACTAACAATGACGTGTTACTAGGAGAAGCTGGGGGCCATGACTTTTGCGCTAGGAGCAGAGACTGAAGTCTGGAGAGTCAGGGCGACATGTACCTAACACTATCTAGTATCTGATGTTTAGAGAACATGTTGATAGAATCCAGAAGTTATCGGGGTAAAGGCTAACAGATTCTAAGACTGGTGCATGCATTATTCTACATGTAGTGCGTGATGAGGAATATTAAATGACCATTAATACAGTATTTCTCTTACATGGAGACGTAAAGGCTAGACGATGACTGAAACTATTGATGCGATTCAGTAGCTAAGGAATGCAGAGAAGGAGGGCTGGACTGATAACTAGAAACATAACATACTCTTGGCAGACTTAGAGGCAGAGCCAGGCCGAGCCGGGCACTGTGAGGCAGGAAGTAAGTGAAGGGTCAGGAATACAGGTGGGGGCTGTATCACTCCTCAGCGAGGGCTCAGGAGACAGGAGCTGAATCTGGTGTCCGGGCCCTTTTGAGGCCTAGAAACGGGGACTTTTCAATGAAATAACGTGCACACTGAGAAACGTGGCAACGTAGCTTTACATAGGCCTAATACTCGTAGCTTTCACGAGAACTGGAAACTGGCATACTAGAGACGGACACAACTATAATTGCGTCTTTAAGCGAACATGGGGAATACATATGCATATTAATCATGCACACATAACATAAGATGGGGGACACGTAGGGACACAGAACATGGCAAAATTTACTTTTCCACACTACCGCGGATCACGCATCGGGCGTGAGCACGCCTGCGCCGTGACCGGCTCTTCCCCTCGGCTCGGGGACAGAGTCAGTTGCGGGCCGGCTCGGCGGTGCGGGAGGGCTCCGGGGACAGCGCCGCAGGCAGGGGGAGCTCGGGGTCCCAAACGGGGAGTGTGCACGGAGCGCTCAGCTCTCACTCACCCGTAGGGACTCTGGGGACGCGCAGACTTCTTCCGTCGGCTCCAAGGCAGGGAGCGGCTCCGGATTCACGGGGAAATAACAAGTTGCGGTCCCCGAGCCCGGTGGTGATTTAGGAGCTCAAGGACACTTCTTCTTCTTGGGGTTGGGCCGAGTCGGGCACGGCAGCGCGACTCGGTCCGGAGAGCACTTTGGGATCCCTTCGAAAAGCGGAGGATCTCCGGGGGTGACACGCAGCACGGGGGCCCTCAGTACCGATGGTACAGCAAGGGGGCTCCCTTCTCAGTGCGGCACGGCCTCTCCTGGGGGGGCAGAGCCAAGCGGGGCGGCCGGGTGCAAAGGAATGCACGGACGGCCGTCCAGGCTGCAGACAGTTCGCGCCCCCGGGATTCCGGCGGGAGGGGCTGAAGTCTCACTCAAGGGCTCCGTGAGCAGGCAGGGGTAGAGGAGCGGCCGGCCTTAGCCCAGGGGCAGAGAGCGACTCCGAGCGGAGCGAGGCTCTCAAGGGCAAGAGGGCAGGCTGGCTCCCAGGTACCACGGCCCTAGGAGAGGGCGAGAGGGGGCAGACTTCACCTCCGGCGGGAGGAAATACTCGGCCTCAGGCAGGGGACGAGCCAAAGCACAAGAGAACCCACTGGTCCTGGGGTTCAGTTCAGGGGGCAAGCTCAATCAAGCCCTTGGAGAAAAGTTTCAAGCACAAGTCAGCAAAGTCTTTTAGAAAAGTCTTCTCCTCTCCTTCCTCAGCAAGGCAAGCAGCAGGCCAGTCCTTCCAGCGTCTTCTTCTCCTTCTATTCGGGCAGAGGTTCTTTGTGGGAAACAGGATTCTGATTTACAAGGAGCAGGGCTCCTACTTTTATACAGAGTTTTCTTTGTTCTCACTGGCCAGGGGGGCCTTTGCATAACTGCTTTCAGTCTCTGAGCACTTGTCGGGTGTACTTCTGGCTTCTGCTTTCAGTGTGAGGGCAGGCACATCAGACACTCCACAGGGAAGCGGAGCCAGCATTGTGGGGACAGGGGCAGCCAGGAGTACCTTGTTGACAGTGCTTCGCCCTTCCATGGCCAGGTGCAGGCTGAGTCATCAGTCGCTCCCCAGGGGGGCGGAGCCAGCATTGTGGTGGCAGAGCACAGCCTGATTAAGAGTCATGGGGCACTCCTACCTCCCACTAAGGTGTAATCCTTGCATTCACCACCTGTCATCCCCCAGCCCTGTCACTCACACAACCCAGACAGTCAGATACACATACTGCAGAGGCGGGCTGAAATGGTTAGGCAAGCAAATGCTAACTTTCTAAAAGTAGCATTTGCAAACACAGGATATTAAAATAAACTTTACTAAAAGAAGTATTTTATTATTCTGAGTTCAGGCATACTAAACATTATTTTCTACCATGTTCCCTGAGCCTGCTGGGATTATAGAGTGTAATAATTCCAGCAGCCTATCTGGCCTAAAGGGAACAGGTAGCCTTACAATAGTGAAAAACGAATTTGGCAGTAATTCACTATTAGGACATGCCACACTCACCAGAGCATGTCCTACCTTACACTTACAATGCACCCTGCCCTTGGGCCTACCATAGGGGTGACTAATATGAAGTTAAGGGAAGGTTTAGGGGCTGGCAAGTGTGTGCACTTGCCCAGCCAGCATGACAGTACCAGACTGCACGCAGGTTCTGCAATGGCAGACCCTAGACACATTTTAAAAGGCTGCTTCTGTGGGTGGCGCAACCAGCGCTGCAGGCCCACCAGCAGTATTGGCATTTACAAGCCCTGGCACTCCTGGTGCACTTTACTGGGGACTGACAGTAAATCCAATGAACCAATCAGGAATATCAATCACAGTTATACTTTGCATTGGGAGAGCATATGCACTTTAGCACTGGTCAGCAGTGGTAAGGTGCCCAGAGTCATTAAAACAACAAAAACAGGTCAGAGAGAATATTGGAGGAAGGCAAAAAGTTCAGGGATGACCCTGCCAAGAGGGCCAAGTCCAACAAGCTCATTGACAGATTGGCTTCTGCCACGTTTTTGAGCACATTTGACCTGACAGCTGGCTACTGGCAGATCAGACTAGCTGATTATGCAAAAGCCAAAACAGCATTTTCGACCCTAGGAGGTCATTACCAATTTATGGTGATGCCCTTTGGGCTTGAAGAATGCACCTGCCACTTTCCAAAGGTTGGTGAACCAAGTCCTCTCAGGTCTGGATGACTATTGTGCAGCTTATCTAGATGATATTGCTGTCTTTAGCTCCACCTGGGAAGATCACCTGATCCACCTGAAGACGGTTTTGGAGGCCCTGCAGAAGGCAGGCCTAACTATCAAGGCTACTAAGTGCCAGATAGGGCAGAGTAAGGTTGTGTACCTGGGCCACCTAGTAGGTGGGGGTCAAGTTCAACCCTTGGAGAGCAAGATCCAGGCCATACAGGTCTGGGCTCCTCCAACTACCCAGACACAAGTCAGAGCCTTCTTGGGCCTGACTGGGTATTACAGAAAGTTTGTCAAGAATTATGGGTCCATTGTGACACCACTTAATGACTTAACCTCAAAGGAGATGCCAAAGAAAGTTCAGTGGACAGTAAGCTGTCAAAAGGCATTTGATGACCTGAAGCAGGCCATGTGCTCTGCACCTATCTTAAAGAGTCCTGACTACTCCAAAGAGTTTATTGTCCAAACAGATGCTTCTGAGTTGGGGGTGGGAGCTGTGCTTTCACAACTCAATGTAGATGGTCAAGACCAGCCCATTGCTTTTATTAGCAGAAGGCTGACCCCTAGAGAGAAACGTTGGTCAGCTATTGAGGGGGAGGCCTTTGCTGTGGTTTGGGCCCTGAAGAAGCTGAGGCCATAATTGTTTGGTACTCACTTTACAGTTCAGACAGACCATAAGCCCCTCTTGTGGCTAAATCAGATGAAGGGTGAAAACCCCAAACTTCTTAGGTGGTCCATTTCCCTACAGGGGATGGACTTTACAGTAGAACATAGACCTGGAACTGACCATGGCAATGCAGATGGACTTTCCAGATATTTCCACTTAGAACATAAAGACTCAACTGGTCAAGGTTAGTTTAATGCCCTTGTGTTTGGGGGGTTGTGTAGGAGAGTAGGGTCTGCTTCCTGTGTTTACCCCCACTTTTTGCTCTGATCCACTGGTTTTTCCACTCTAGTGTGGCTGTGGGCCCGCTAATCAGACCCACAGCCCAGCTGTTCTCTCTCTAAATTCATACCATGTACTTTAGGTACATATCCAATTGGGTATTGGGTCAAATTTGTGAGCCCCTGTATAGTGTACCATAGGTACCCAGGGCATAGGTGCATCCAAGGCCTACCAGGGGCTGCAGCATGTAGTATGCCACCCCTGGCTGGCCATCCAAACTGACACAACTGGCTGATCACTCAGCTGGGGCAAGGTCGTGTAATCACCCCTTGCTTAGGTATAGTATTCCTATACCTACCATTATATATAGACACATATATACCTATAAGTTACTCCTATGGCAAGCCTTAACAATCCTGGCGGCAGAGTGCTTGGTTTTATGTGAGATGGTGCTCTGGCATGAGCTGAGCCTGTCTGCAGCTTTCGGAACCAAGTCCTAATAGCTGTTCTATGATATAGCCATACCATATACTCTTAAGTGCATTATAATCCTGGCGGTTAATGCTAACTTTGGTTTATCAAAACATGTCGTGTAAGGTGTCATATGCTTTGGAATACTGCCCCCCGCCCCGCCAGTTCTGGCGACGGGGGTAGCATTCCACCCTTTCTAGAGGGAGAAGACATGTAGTTGTAACTTTACCCGGTTAAAGTTAAACAGAGCCTCAGCATCACAAAATGGATGCTGCTGCCACAGACACGAGTCTGACCCCCTGCTGCTGGACGAAACTCTGGCAGGGGAGGCCTGGGCAATAGGTTTCCTGCCTTGGGAGGTGCGAGCACCTCCCCAGACAGGCTCTTGTGTATTGGGGTGAATGTATGACCTTGTTCTGCATTCTGTCCATCAATTGTTGTTTTTGATCTTGTGTATTGGGGCTGGGTGGGTTGAATGAAATGAGACACTGCCTGGGGCACAAAAGGTGCCACATGCATAGCCCAGTTCAAACCAGTTGCTGGGGCACTCCAGCCCCAGCTCTGGCGCGAAACTGGACAAAGGGAAAGAGGTGTAACCACCCCCTTCCCTGGTCCCACCCATAGGAGGGACCTAGCAGGTAATCCAGCCCCTCAAATCAGTATATAGGTAGGAGCTGAGTCTAGAGTGTTTAGATTATCTTGAACTGAAACTCTGAAACGAAATTCTGGACCTTCGACATTCTTCTGCAACTAGAAGACTGAAGAATCTCCCTTGTGGTCAAGGAGTGACCACCCTGTGCAAACAGGCACCTTCAGTAACTTGCCGGTTTGCTTTGTTGCCGCTCCCGACGGAACCCGACGACCTAGTGATACAGCCTCTGGACCTCCAGACTTCTCTGACTCCGACCCACACCCACAGCAAAGCTGAAACCCGTGGCGGGCACGAGAGACGTGGGACCGGACATCCTGCAGTACCTGCTTTTTGCTAACTGTGCAGCTTCTGAGGTGTCCTCGAAGTTGTGCATTGAGGTTTGAGAAGCCCCAACCCCGAGCAGTAAGTGCACCGAAGCTCAGCCCTCCAGACTCCACGAGTGCTATGTGTGGCCTTTCCTGCATTTCTCCTTGATGCGTCTTCGCAGTTGCTAGCCCGTTGGCTAGTGGCCCTCCCGAAGACACCATTTTGAAACAACACCACTTGCCTGGTTGCTCTGGGCTTGCTCCTGCTTTCCTGCAAAGAGGAAGCTCTCCAGACCTTGCTGGTCTGAACAGACGCCGATCTTCCCTTCCTGCGTGGGTTGCCTTTGCCAAGGCTTGTTGACTCCAATCCGGAAGCCAACACCGCCAACAGTGAGATCCTTTGTGGGACAGTCCGTATCCAGCTCCTGGTCATTGTCGACGCCTCCTGGTCTACGTGGTTGAGGAGACATGCTTCATGACATCACCTGATTGCAGCTCGACATCGCCTGGTTCCTTCCTGTTTCCTTCCCGGTCACTGGCTAGTGACCCAGACTCTGTCCCCTCTGCTTTCAGGTTCTTCAGATCTTCGATCCACCCTTGGATCCACCCGGACATCTTCCTCCTGGTCGCCTGCAACATCTTCTTGCCGCTCTCCATAGGATTCAATGACGAAACCCGACACTACTTCACACCTATGCACCCGGCTTCCCTGGGTGAGGTAACTCGAGTACTCCGGTGCTCCCGTGGGTAACAACTATCCAAGTGTCCTAGTTTAATGGGTTTTCCCGTAGTCCTTAATCAACTACTTTGTGAATTTTACGTTCCCATTGACTTTCTATGGTAACCCGCATGTGTGTTTAGACACTGCACACGCGTCCTGTGGGCCTCCTACTTCCAATCCTTTGGTTGTCCTGTGTAGCCCCAGCATTTCTCTAGGCCCTAGGCCTATTCACCTTTCTTGAAGTGGTTCTTATACCACTTCTTTAGTATATTGTTCGTGAGGCCCCTAGGGCAGAATTGTATTTGTGCAACTTATAGTATGCTTATTGAGTAACTTGTGCTGTATCTCGAACTCTGACCTCATAAAGAGTGCAGAGGGGATGTGTTAGTAATAAATACATATATATTTGATATATACCTTGTGTCGTGTCCTTTCATTTGCTATTCAAGGGGTTATTATTGGTAAAACAGCTGGCTTCACATGCTTTCTGAAGTTTTAGCCTAAGACTGCTTTGTCCATGCTACCCCTAGGATAGCTGGTCTATAAGGTTGACTTTACAACCATCACCATAAGGGTTGTTTGGACTGGTGCAAGGTGCTCACTAGAATAGTGAACATATACCAGGCCAACTTCTCACAAGAGATTCCCTTTGGGCTCAGCCCAACAAGACTTCAGGTCCCACTGCAGAGCCCGCATGTGCTACCTGGTGTGGCCCAGTAACAGATGCAGGCGAGCAAGCAGCCTCCGAGCCTCTCTCACTGAGACCCAAGTCAAAGATTGAAATAGCCCGAGTGCCAGGGACTTGTTGAGGAGGATGACTCCAATGAAAGAAGGCTCTCTGAAGGAGTCGGGTGCGCTGATGGGAATGCCAGCCATGTCAAGAGATTGGGCCTCATCTGGAGATGGCCCTCGCCAGCCAGTGTGAGCTCACTTTCAGCAGCCAGTCGTCGAGGTAGAGGAATTCTTTATTTGCAACCTCCAAAGATGGGAAGAGACGACTACCACCACTTTCATGGACATCCAAGGGGCGCCGGTAAAGCCGAAAGGGAGCACGGAGAACTGAAAGTGCTTGTGGCCTGCTTGGAACCGCAAGTAGCATTTGTGGGACTGCATGACGAGAATATGGATATGGCACGCTGCAGACCCACCGCCACCATCCAGTCACCTGCATCCAAGGCTCGGACCAAAGTGAGCATCCTGAGCTTGTGCTTCTTGAGGAAGAAGTTCATCGGGCAAAGTTTGCGAATAGGATGAAGTCCTCTGTCCTTGTTTGGCACTAGAAAGTAGCAGGAGTACCAACCAGTCTTGACTTCTGATGCCTGCACCCCTCCAGCTCCTCTCCTCAAAAGAACTGGAACTTCTTGTCGGAGAACGGACTGGAGATCCTGCGGAAGCCGTGGTGTGGGTGGAATGTTTGGAGGGGTGGAAAGGACGGGTGGGGTATTGCCGTGGTATACGACTTGAAGCGCCCATCTGTCTGAAGTGATGCTTCAGAGGTAGTAACGTATGCAGCCTCCAAGCGGGTGACTGTGCCGCTGAGGACAAAGTAAAAGGGTTTTCAGGTGCAGCGGTAGAGGGTGCGATGGATTGGGTAGTTTGGTGCCCTATGGGGGTCTGGATACTGCTGGAAGGATCACCGACCTCTGCCTTGAAAGGCGAGAGAGATCTGTTGCTGCTGAGGCAAGGTTTGATGTGGCCTTTGAGGAAAACCTCTTCTGAAGCCTTGAAAATGGTATTACTGCTGGGAAATGAATGAATGAATTAACCACCCATGGCTACTCCAAGGAGTGTCCTGGAGCTAGAAGCAGAGTAAAATATTTGAAACTGGCAAATACATCAATATAAACCAGGTGGATTTTAAAACCTTTCTTAACCCCTTGGCCGCGGCGGTAATTCCGCTGCGGGGCTAGGGGGATGGGGGGGGCCGCGTGGCGCTGTGCTTGTGACGGAATGGTTCCGTCACGGCCATGCCTGCGCAATAGAACGCGCCGTGCAGATGCGAAATCAACGCTACGCAGGCGCGGCGGTTGGCCCGTGCCGGAACCATTCCGTCACCAGCACAGCCCCACCGTGGCTCGTGAGGGAATGGTTCCGTCACGAGCGCACAAGGGGTTAAAAGATTGTGCATGAAGAGTGACGCGCCTGGTGTAAGGCACCCAGTTCCATCCAGAGCTGGTGAAGACCTGAAGGAACGGCCTCCCTGTAGGGCGAAACCTGGGAACAGAGGCCAGCACGGCAGAGGCAGAATGAAGGATGGTGAGGGATGGTATTGGGTGATCCTGTTGGTCTGTGATCGAGAACACAATAATGGGACACCACTGGGGGTCATGAGACTCGGATTAAAACCTGGAAATAGACTGGGTAGGTCACTTTGTATTCATCGATCAGTCAATGAAACATTTGCCAAGTGCTGCAAATCACCTGTGAGCCCCTGGAGTAGGCCTGGGTGGTAAATTCCATCCCGCTTGCAGAATTTGGGTAATTTCACGTTCCGCAGGGAACGCGCAATTGCCAAGAACTCTACGATCCGCGGCTTCTCTGAATATTTTTGCTTGTTTGCGCTTTCAAAATGCGTGTTCGTGAGACATTTCCCCCCGAGCACGCAAACAGTGTTCGCGAACAGGAAAAAAAGCATCGCGAATGGGCGGAACTAGCAATGCCGCGTGTTCGCGGAACTCTGCATGCTCGCAGAGATTTTTTACCATTTCGATGAACTTTGCGTAGCGCGACTACGCAAATTCCGCCCACTCCTAGTCTGGAGGCGCTGCAGATGTTGGCTGCTTCGTGGTGGGTAGGCCTGAAGTTGTTTCCTGAATTGCTGGAGCGATGGAGGGATCCTTAGCTGCAGTGGGGGGATGAGGCCTCGACCGCCTGTCGATCAGTCCTGACTGCAGACTGACGGACAGGTAAGACGTTATCCCAGGTAGAGGGGGCGCGGGAGCCCCTCTGTGACTGCTGTGGTGACAGACACCTGCAGGGGATGTCTTGTTCTTGTTTGTCGTCCACAGACCCTGCTCCCAGAGGCCTGAGCGCCGGAGCCCCCCTGCGGCGCCGGGGACGGACCCCCGACTGGGGCTTTATGGGGGCGTCTATGACGGCTTCTCAGGACCCCTCAACCGAGAGAGATTTATGCAGATGAGGCGCGAGGATCCTAAACACGGGGTGCAGCAGGAAGATGGAGAGAGTGGAGGGGTTTCCATGGCAACGCCTGGGAATGTCTGCTCGACTTGGCGCTTTATTGGGAGGGTCTGGGCGCATCTGGTGGGGTGCGATGGAGAAACGATGGAATTAAACATATGCAGATTTAAAAACCCTAATCAGCGCTCGAAGTGCAAGCCTATTATCCCTCGTATATTGTATTTTAATGAACTGTGCAGTTATTCTGGATTTAAAAGTACGGTTAATATGGCTTGTTTGATATTTTAAGAAGCAGAATTTTCACTTTCCATATCCAGACACCCGAAACAAACACGAAACACACAACCCTCAAACGGCAACCTTAAAACTCGCCAGAGCACCAGTCCCAAAAGATCAAAAACACACAGAGAAACTGAAAGAAGAGACAAGTGCAGGAGGCACTAAACACAACCTTTAGATGCAAGCCTCACACAATCTCAAAGCGAAGAGGCGGAACAAACACACAACATGACACCTTAAAACACACATCAGCCAGGCACACAGACATGGCGCCGTAAACACACAACAGAGTCACAGCTTTCAGACACACACCTTATACAACATCTCACCCACACACCTCAAACAGACAGGTGCAGCTAACACTAAACACACAGCTTTCAGACACACACCTTATACAACATCTCACCCACACACCTCAAACAGACAGGTGCAGCAAACACTAAACACACAGCTTTCAGACACACACCTTATACATCTCACCCACACACCTCAAACAGACAGGTGCAGCTAACACTAAACACACAGCTTTCAGACACACACCTTATACATCTCACCCACACACCTCAAACAGACAGGTGCAGCTAACACTAAACACACAGCTTTCAAACACACACATTACACAACATCTCACCCACACACCTCAAACAGACAGGTGCAGCTAACACTAAACACACAGCTTTCAGACACACACCTTATACAACATCTCACCCACCCACCTCAGACAGACAGGTGCAGCTAACACTAAACACACAGCTTTCAGACACACACCTTATACAACATCTCACCCACACACCTCAAACAGACAGGTGCAGCAAACACTAAACACACAGCTTTCAGACACACACCTTATACATCTCACCCACACACCTCAAACAGACAGGTGCAGCTAACACTAAACACACAGCTTTCAGACACACAGCTTATACATCTCACCCACACACCTCAAACAGACAGGTGCAGCTAACACCAAACACACAGCTTTCAGACACACACATTACACAACATCTCACTCACACACCTCAAACAGACAGGTGCAGCTAACACTAAACACACAGCTTTCAGACACACACCTTATACAACATCTCACCCACACACCTCAAACAGACAGGTGCAGCTAACACAAAACACACAGCTTTCAGACACACACCATATACAACATCCCACCCACACACCTCAAACAGACAATGCAGCAAACACTAAACACACAGCTTTCAGACACACACCTTATACAACATCTCACCCACACACCTCAAACAGACAGGTGCAGCTAACACTAAACACACAGCTTTCAGACACACACCTTATACAACATCTCACCCACACACCTCAAACAGACAGGTGCTGCTAACACTAAACACACAGCTTTCAGACACACACCTTATACAACATCTCACCCACACACCTCAAACAGACAGGTGCAGCAAACACTAAACACACAGCTTTCAGACACACACCTTATACATCTCACCCACACACCTCAAACAGACAGGTGCAGCTAACACCAAACACACAGCTTTCAGACACACACATTACACAACATCTCACCCACACACCTCAAACAGACAGGTGCAGCAAACACCAAACACACAGCTTTCAGACACACACCTTATACAACATCTCACCCACACACCTCAAACAGACAGGTGCAGCTAACACTAAACACACAGCTTTCAGACACACACCTTATACAACACCTCACCCACACACCTCAAACAGACAGGTGCAGCTAACACTAAACACACAGCTTTCAGACACACACCTTATACATCTCACCCACACACCTCAAACAGACAGGTGCAGCTAACACTAAACACACAGCTTTCAGACACACACCTTATACAACATCTCACCCACACACCTCAAACAGACAGGTGCAGCTAACACTAAACACACAGCTTTCAGACACACACCTTATACAACACCTCACCCACACACCTCAAGCAGACAGGTGCAGCTAACACTAAACACACAGCTTTCAGACACACACCTTATACAACATCTCACCCACACACCTCAAACAGACAGGTGCAGCAAACACTAAACACACAGCTTTCAGACACACACATTACACAACACCTCACCCACACACCTCAAACAGACAGGTGCAGCTAACACCAAACACACAGCTTTCAGACACACACATTACACAACATCTCACCCACACACCTCAAACAGACAGGTGCAGCTAACACTAAACACACAGCTTTCAGACGCACACCTTATACAACACCTCACCCACACACCTCAAGCAGACAGGTGCAGCTAACACTAAACACACAGCTTTCAGACACACACCTTATACAACATCTCACCCACAAGCCTCAAACAGACAGGTACAGATAACACTAAACACACAGCTTTCGGACACAAACATTACACAACATCTCACCCACCCACCTGAAACAGACAGGTGCAGCTAACACTAAACACACAGCTGTCAGAGACACACCTTATACAACATCTCACCCACACACCTCAAACAGACAGGTGCAGCTAACACTAAACACACAGCTTTCAATGCCAACCTTATACAACATCTCACCCACACACCTCAAAAAGACAGGTGCAGCAAACACTAAACACACAGCTTTCAGACACACACCTTATACAACATCTCACCCACAAGCCTCAAACAGACAGGTGCAGCTAACACTAAACACACAGCTTTCAGACACACACCTTATACAACATCTCACCCACACACCTCAAACAGACAGGTGCAGCTAACACTAAACACACAGCTTTCAGACACACACCTTATACAACACCTCACCCACACACCTCAAGCAGACAGGTGCAGCTAACACTAAACACACAGCTTTCAGACACACACCTTATACAACATCTCACCCACAAGCCTCAAACAGACAGGTACAGATAACACTAAACACACAGCTTTCGGACACAAACATTACACAACATCTCACCCACCCACCTCAAACAGACAGGTGCAGCTAACACTAAACACACAGCTTTCAGAGACACACCTTATACAACATCTCACCCACACACCTCAAACAGACAGGTGCAGCTAACAATAAACACACAGCTTTCAATGCCAACCTTATACAACATCTCACCCACACACCTCAAAAAGACAGGTGCAGCAAACACTAAACACACAGCTTTCAGACACACACCTTATACAACATCTCACCCACACACCTCAAACAGGTGCTGCTAACACTAAACACACAGCTTTCAGACACAAACCTTATACAACATCTCACCCACACACCTCAAGCAGACAGGTGCAGCTAACACTAAACACACAGCTTTCAGACACAAACCTTATACAACATCTCACCCACACACCTCAAACAGACAGGTGCAGCTAACACTAAACACACAGCTTTCAGACACACACCTTATACAACATCTCACCCACCCACCTCAAACAGACAGGTGCAGCTAACACTAAACACACAGCTTTCTGACACACACCTTATACAACATCTCACCCACACACCTCAAGCAGACAGGTGCAGCTAACACTAAACACACAGCTTTCAGACACAAACCTTATACAACATCTCACCCACACACCTCAAACAGGTGCTGCTAACACTAAACACACAGCTTTCAGACACACACCTTATACATCTCACCCACACACCTCAAACAGACAGGTGCAGCTAACACTAAACACACAGCTTTCACACACACACCTTATACAACATCTCACCCACCCACCTCAAACAGACAGGTGCAGCTCACACTAAACACACAGCTTTCAATGCCAACCTTATACAACATCTCACCCACACACCTCAAAAAGACAGGTTCAGCTCACACTAAACACACAGCTTTCAGACACACACCTTATACAACATCTCACCCACACCTCAAACAGACAGGTGCAACTAACACTAAACACACAGCTTTCAGATACACACCTTATACAACATCTCACTCACACTCCTCAAACAGACAGGTGCAGCTAACACTAAACACACAGCTTTCAGAGACACACCTTATACAACATCTCACCCACACACCTAATATTTGCGGATCCACAATGGGTATCTATGAATGAGATTAAGTGCCAGTTTTGGACAGACCACTCCCTGATTATGTTCTCTCTTTGTTTAGAGGACCACACCGTGCGGGAAGCTGGACTACCTCAGGCCAAGTTAGGGAGACCTTGGTCCCGAATACTTAACATCTCCCCACTACCGAGTATTTTAGGTAAGGACTTCAAGCTTGGCGGTTCAGCTGAGGAGAGCTATACTCTCTTCAGCCAGTCCATCACGAGTTCACTGGATAAACTGGCACCCCTCCGGATGTCCCGAGGGAGGGTGAACCGTGCTAGTCCTTGGTACACGAGTGAACTACGCCAGCTTAAACTTGGCTGTAAACGCGCTGAAAGAGCGTGGAGGAAACGGTACTTAGACTCGAAGAAGGCCGTGTTCCGGTCCGCCTTACAAAAATACAAGGCACAAATCAAGATAGCTAAGGCGGCTTATTTTGAATCCTTCCTGAATCAGGCCCCAAACAAGGCACAGGCCCTTTTTAAGATTGTTAGGGACCTCGCGCACCCTGTGTGTGCGACTAACATCGTACCTACATCGCAAGCTCTGTGTAACTCGCTTGCTGTTGCCTTTGAGGAGAAAATCTGCAACATTCTGGAGGGCCTACAGGACCCAGTTAATCTTACCACTGGCTCGGGAACTCCGGAGGCGATGGCCAGTCGACCCCTGCAGAGTGGCTCTGACCTCTGTTTGGAAGCTCCGGCCTCGCCTTCCAGTCGACCCCGACCAGAGGCCCATGCATTCAGCTTGGGAGCTCCGGCGATCGAGTCCAGTCGACCCCAGCTGAATAGCTTTTCCATCCCCACTGGGTCGGGAACTCCGGAGGCGAGGGCCAGTCGACCCCTGCAGAGGGGCTCTGACCTCTGTTTGGAAGCTCCGGCCTCGCCTTCCAGTCGACCCCGACCAGAGGCCCAGGCATTCAGCTTGGGAGCTCCGGGGATAGAGTCCAGTCGACCCCAGCTGAATAGCTTTCCTCTCCCTTCTTTGGAGGAGTTTGGCAGTCTGGCACTTTCGATTTCATCCGGCTCGCCTCTCGACCCTCTCCCTCCAAAATTCTGGAGGGTGTTTCAGGAGGAACTCATTCAGCCTCTGCACTCTATCTGCTGCCAGTCGTTTGAATCAGGGACTGTACCAGACTGCTGGAAGAAGGCAGTGGTCTCCCCGCTCTTAAAAAAACCCACGCTCGACCCTGCCTGTCTTTCCAACTACCGGCCAATTTCCCTGCTCCCCTTTCCCGTTAAAATCATGGAAAAACTGGTTACCCGCACTCTGTCCGGCTTCTTAGAAGGGAACATCTGGCTGGATGAAAGGCAATTTGGTTTCCGTCCAGCTCATGGGACGGAATCAGCGCTAGTGACCGTGTTGGACAATCTACGGACGCGAGTCGACAGTGGTCGGGCAGCCTTTTTGGTGCTGCTCGACATGTCAGCCGCGTTCGACACGGTCAGCCATCCCACCTTGATTATGAGGCTGGAAGAATGCGGGGTTAAAGACAAGGCCAGGGACTGGCTGATTTCCTATTTGGACAATCGTCAGCAACGGGTATCGCTCCCTCCTTTCAGTTCAGAGGAGCGGAGAGTAGGACAAGGAGTACCTCAGGGCTCTGCCATCAGCCCTATACTCTTTAATATCTACCTCCGCCCTCTGGTCCAGCTTATTACATCATTTGGGATCTCCGCATTTAACTATGCGGATGATACCCAGCTGGTCTTTTCTCTGGAGGGACAGGATGCAGTCCCTTTGGAAACTTTCCATCGCTGCATGCAGGCCACAGCGGAATGGCTCCGATTGAACTCGCTGCAGTTTAATGGGACTAAGACAGAGGTCCTATATTGTTCCAATGATCGAATCCCTCGGATTCTCCCGGACGACTTTTGGCCCCCGTCTTTTTCTGAGACGGTGTCAGCTGCACAATCAGCGCGCAACTTGGGTGTCAGCTTTGGGCCCAACTTACAGTTAGATCTGCACGTAAACAAGGTCATCTCGACGTGCATGATGCTGATCCGCATGCTGCGCAAAGTCTTGCCCCTTCTTCCTGAGCAAGCCAGACCAGAAGTAGTACGGAGTACCATCTTAAGTCGTCTCGACTACTGTAACGGACTACTTCTGGAGGCCCCGATAACACTCCTGGGTAAGCTACAAAGGGTGCAAAACATAGCGGCCAAACTCGCCCTCTCCCGCCCTTACTACAGTTCATCCACGGCAGCGCTACAGGAACTCCATTGGCTGCCGGTCCATCTACGCGTGCATTACAAAGCAGCTTGCATCGTGTTCAGGGCTATTCATGGTCTTGGCCCGGTCTCTTTGCGGAAGATGTTCGCCTGGTACCTTCCATCCCGAGCCTTACGCTCCTCTTCTTCAAGGCTACTTGTAGTTCCGCGCTTCCAGAGAGTGAGGATGGGTGGTCGATCCTTTAGAGTAGCGGCGGCCAAGCTCTGGAATTCCCTGCCGATATCTCTGAGGAATCTTGAGGACCTCCTAGCCTTTAGGAAAGCCCTAAAAACTTATCTCTTCCCAAGGTCAGGCTAAGCTGCTGTATTCTGCTGGCTTACGGTTCGAAGCGCCAGGATGCCCTTTGGGTGACAGGTCTGCGCTCTATAAGTATACCACAAATACAAATACAAAAATACCTCAAGCAGACAGGTGCAGCTAACACTAAACACACAGCATTCAGACACACACCTTATACAACACCTCACCCAAACACCTCAAACAGACAGGTGCAGCTAACACTAAACACACAGCATTCAGACACACACCTTATACAACACCTCACCCACACACCTCAAACAGACAGGTGCAGCTAACACTAAACACACAGCTTTCAGACACACACCTTATACAACATCTCACCCACACACCTCAAACAGACAGGTGCAGCTAACACTAAACACACAGCTTTCAGACACACACCTTATACAACATCTCACCCACACACCTCAAACAGACAGGTGCAGCTAACACTAAACACACAGCTTTCAGACACACACCTTATACAACATCTCACCCACACACCTCAAACAGACAGGTGCAGCTAACACTAAACACACAGCTTTCAGACACACACCTTATACAACATCTCACCCACACACCTCAAGCAGACAGGTGCAGCAAACACTAAACACACAGCTTTCAGACACACACCTTAAACAACATCTCACCCACCCACCTCAAACAGACAGGTGCAGCTAACACTAAACACACAGCTTTCAGACACACACCTTATACAACATCTCACCCACACACCTCAAACAGACAGGTGCAGCTAACACTAAACACACAGCATTCAGACACACACCTTATACAACACCTCACCCACACACCTCAAACAGTCAGGTGCAGCTAACACTAAACACACAGCTTTCAGACACACACCTTATACAACATCTCACCCACACACCTCAAACAGACAGGTGCAGCTAACACTAAACACACAGCTTTCAGACACACACCTTATACAACACCTCACTCACACACCTCAAACAGACAGGTGCAGCTAACACTAAACACACAGCTTTCAGACACACACCTTATACAACACCTCACTCACACACCTCAAACAGACAGGTGCAGCTAACACTAAACACACAGCTTTCAGACACACACCTTATACAACACCTCACCCACACACCTCAAACAGACCGGTGCAGCTAACACTAAACACACAGCTTTCAGACACACACCTTATACAACACCTCACCCACACACCTCAAACAGACAGGTGCAGCTAACACTAAACACACAGCTTTCAGACACACACCTTATACAACATCTCACCCACACACCTCAAAAAGACAGGTGCAGCAAACACTAAACACACAGCTTTCAGACACACACCTTATACAACATCCCACCCACCCACCCACCTCAAACAGACAGGTGCAGCTAACACTAAACACACAGCTTTCAGACACACACCTTATACAACATCTCACCCACACACCTCAAACAGACAGGTGCAGCTAACACTAAACACACAGCATTCAGACACACACCTTATACAACATCTCACCCACACACCTCAAACAGACAGGTGCTGCTAACACTAAACACACAGCTTTCAGACACACACCTTATACAATATCTCACCAACACACCTCAAACAGACAGTTGCAGCAAACACTAAACACACAGCTTTCAGACACACACCTTATACAACATCCCACCCACCCACCTCAAACAGACAGGTGCAGCTAACACTAAACACACAGCTTTCAGACACACACCTTATACAACATCTCACCCACACACCTCAAACAGACAGGTGCAGCTAACACTAAACACACAGCATTCAGACACACACCTTATACAACATCTCACCCACACACCTCAAGCAGACAGTTGCAGCTAACACTAAACACACAGCTTTCAGACACACACCTTAAACAACACCTCACCCACCCACCTCAAACAGACAGGTGCAGCTAACACTAAACACACAGCTTTCAGACACACACCTTATACAACATCTCACCCACACACCTCAAACAGACAGGTGCAGCTAACACTAAACACACAGCATTCAGACACACACCTTATACAACATCTCACCCACACACCTCAAGCAGACAGGTGCAGCAAACACTAAACACACAGCATTCAGACACACACCTTATACAACATCTCACCCACACACCTCAAACAGACAGGTGCAGCAAACACTAAACACACAGCTTTCAGACACACACCTTATACAACATCTCACCCACACACCTCAAACAGACAGGTGCAGCAAACACTAAACACACAGCATTCAGACACACATCTTATACAACATCTCACCCACACACCTCAAACAGACAGGTGCAGCTAACACTAAACACACAGCTTTCAGACACACACCTTATACAACATCTCACCCACACACCTCAAACAGACAGGTGCAGCTAACACTAAACACACAGCTTTCAGACACACACCTTATACAACATCTCACCCACACACCTCAAGCAGACAGGTGCAGCTAACACTAAACACACAGCTTTCAGACACACACCTTATACAACATCTCACCCACACACCTCAAACAGACAGGTGCAGCTAACACTAAACACACAGCTTTCAGACACACACCTTATACAACATCTCACCCACACACCTCAAGCAGACAGGTGCAGCAAACACTAAACACACAGCTTTCAGACACACACCTTAAACAACACCTCACCCACCCACCTCAAACAGACAGGTGCAGCTAACACTAAACACACAGCTTTCAGACACACACCTTATACAACATCTCACCCACACACCTCAAACAGACAGGTGCAGCTAACACTAAACACACAGCATTCAGACACACACCTTATACAACACCTCACCCACCCACCTCAAACAGACAGGTGCAGCTAACACTAAACACACAGCTTTCAGACACACACCTTATACAACATCTCACCCACACACCTCAAACAGACAGGTGCAGCTAACACTAAACACACAGCATTCAGACACACACCTTATACAACATCTCACCCACACACCTCAAGCAGACAGGTGCAGCAAACACTAAACACACAGCTTTCAGACACACACCTTAAACAACACCTCACCCACCCACCTCAAACAGACAGGTGCAGCTAACACTAAACACACAGCTTTCAGACACACACCTTATACAACATCTCACCCACACACCTCAAACAGACAGGTGCAGCTAACACTAAACACACAGCATTCAGACACACACCTTATACAACATCTCACCCACACACCTCAAGCAGACAGGTGCAGCAAACACTAAACACACAGCATTCAGACACACACCTTATACAACATCTCACCCACACACCTCAAGCAGACAGGTGCAGCAAACACTAAACACACAGCATTCAGACACACACCTTATACAACATCTCACCCACACACCTCAAACAGACAGGTGCAGCAAACACTAAACACACAGCTTTCAGACACACACCTTATACAACATCTCACCCACACACCTCAAACAGACAGGTGCAGCAAACACTAAACACACAGCATTCAGACACACATCTTATACAACATCTCACCCACACACCTCAAACAAACAGGTGCAGCTAACACTAAACACACAGCTTTCAGACACACACCTTATACAACATCTCACCCACACACCTCAAACAGACAGGTGCAGCTAACACTAAACACACAGCTTTCAGACACACACCTTATACAACATCTCACCCACACACCTCAAGCAGACAGGTGCAGCAAACACTAAACACACAGCATTCAGACACACACCTTATACAACATCTCACCCACACACCTCAAACAGACAGGTGCAGCAAACACTAAACACACAGCTTTCAGACACACACCTTATACAACATCTCACCCACACACCTCAAACAGACAGGTGCAGCAAACACTAAACACACAGCATTCAGACACACATCTTATACAACATCTCACCCACACACCTCAAACAGACAGGTGCAGCTAACACTAAACACACAGCTTTCAGACACACACCTTATACAACATCTCACCCACACACCTCAAACAGACAGGTGCAGCTAACACTAAACACACAGCTTTCAGACACACACCTTATACAACATCTCACCCACACACCTCAAACAGACAGGTGCAGCTAACACTAAACACACAGCTTTCAGACACACACATTATACAACATCTCACCCACACACCTCAAACAGACAGGTGCTGCTAACACTAAACACACAGCTTTCAGACACACACCTTATACAACATCTCACCCACACACCTCAAGCAGACAGGTGCAGCAAACACTAAACACACAGCATTCAGACACACACCTTATACAACATCTCACCCACACACCTCAAACAGACAGGTGCAGCTAACACTAAACACACAGCTTTCAGACACACACCTTATACAACATCTCACCCACACACCTCAAACAGACAGGTGCAGCTAACACTAAACACACAGCTTTCAGACACACACCTTATACAACATCTCACCCACACACCTCAAACATACAGGTGCAGCTAACACTAAACACACAGCTTTCAGACACACACATTATACAACATCTCACCCACACACCTCAAACAGACAGGTGCAGCTAACACTAAACACACAGCTTCAGACACACACCTTATACAACATCTCACCCACACACCTCAAGCAGACAGGTGCAGCTAACACTAAACACACAGCTTTCAGACACACACCTTATACGACATCTCACCCACAAGCCTCAAACAGACAGGTGCAGCTAACACTAAACACACAGCTTTCAGACACACACCTTATACAACATCTCACCCACAAGCCTCAAACAGACAGGTGCAGCTAACACTAAACACACAGCTTTCGGACACAAACATTACACAACATCTCACCCACCCACCTCAAACAGACAGGTGCAGCTCACACTAAACACACAGCTTTCAATGCCAACCTTATACAACATCTCACCCACCCACCTCAAACAGACAGGTGCAGCTAACACTAAACACACAGGTTTCGGACACAAACATTAAACAACATCACCCACCCACCTCACACAGACCGGTGCAGCTAACACTAAACACACAGCTTTCAGAGACACACCTTATAAAACATCTCACCCACACACCTCAAACAGACAGGTGTGGCAAACACTAAACACACAGCTTTCAAACACACACCTTATATGTCGTCTCACCCACACACCTCAAACAGACAGGTGCAGCTAACACTAAACACACAGCTTTCAGACACACACCTTATACAACATCTTACCCACACACCTCAAACAGACAGGTGTGGCAAACACTAAACACACAGCTTTCAAACACACACCTTATATGTCGTCTCACCCACACACCTCAAACAGACAGGTGCAGCTAACACTAAACACACAGCTTTCAGACACACACCTTATACAACATCTTACCCACACACCTCAAACAGACAGGTGCAGCTAACACTAAACACACAGCTTTCAGACATACACCTTATACAACATCTCACCCACACACCTCAAACAGACAGGTGCAGCTAACACTAATTACACAGCTTTCAGACACACACATTATACAACATCTCACCCACACACCTCAAACAGACAGGTGCTGCTAACACTAAACACACAGCTTTCAGACACACACCTTATACAACATCTCACCCACACACCTCAAGCAGACAGGTGCAGCAAACACTAAACACACAGCATTCAGACACACACCTTATACAACATCTCACCCACACACCTCAAACAGACAGGTGCAGCTAACACTAAACACACAGCTTTCAGACACACACCTTATACAACATCTCACCCACACACCTCAAACAGACAGGTGCAGCTAACACTAAACACACAGCTTTCAGACACACACCTTATACAACATCTCACCCACACACCTCAAACAGACAGGTGCAGCTAACACTAAACACACAGCTTTCAGACACACACCTTATACAACATCTCACCCACACACCTCAAGCAGACAGGTGCAGCAAACACTAAACACACAGCATTCAGACACACACCTTATACAACATCTCACCCACACACCTCAAACAGACAGGTGCAGCTAACACTAAACACACAGCTTTCAGACACACACCTTATACAACATCTCACCCACACACCTCAAACAGACAGGTGCAGCTAACACTAAACACACAGCTTTCAGACACACACCTTATACAACATCTCACCCACACACCTCAAACATACAGGTGCAGCTAACACTAAACACACAGCTTTCAGACACACACATTATACAACATCTCACCCACACACCTCAAACAGACAGGTGCAGCTAACACTAAACACACAGCTTCAGACACACACCTTATACAACATCTCACCCACACACCTCAAGCAGACAGGTGCAGCTAACACTAAACACACAGCTTTCAGACACACACCTTATACGACATCTCACCCACAAGCCTCAAACAGACAGGTGCAGCTAACACTAAACACACAGCTTTCAGACACACACCTTATACAACATCTCACCCACAAGCCTCAAACAGACAGGTGCAGCTAACACTAAACACACAGCTTTCGGACACAAACATTACACAACATCTCACCCACCCACCTCAAACAGACAGGTGCAGCTCACACTAAACACACAGCTTTCAATGCCAACCTTATACAACATCTCACCCACCCACCTCAAACAGACAGGTGCAGCTAACACTAAACACACAGGTTTCGGACACAAACATTAAACAACATCACCCACCCACCTCACACAGACCGGTGCAGCTAACACTAAACACACAGCTTTCAGAGACACACCTTATAAAACATCTCACCCACACACCTCAAACAGACAGGTGTGGCAAACACTAAACACACAGCTTTCAAACACACACCTTATATGTCGTCTCACCCACACACCTCAAACAGACAGGTGCAGCTAACACTAAACACACAGCTTTCAGACACACACCTTATACAACATCTTACCCACACACCTCAAACAGACAGGTGTGGCAAACACTAAACACACAGCTTTCAAACACACACCTTATATGTCGTCTCACCCACACACCTCAAACAGACAGGTGCAGCTAACACTAAACACACAGCTTTCAGACACACACCTTATACAACATCTTACCCACACACCTCAAACAGACAGGTGCAGCTAACACTAAACACACAGCTTTCAGACATACACCTTATACAACATCTCACCCACACACCTCAAACAGACAGGTGCAGCTAACACTAATTACACAGCTTTCAGACACACACATTATACAACATCTCACCCACACACCTCAAACAGACAGGTGCTGCTAACACTAAACACACAGCTTTCAGACACACACCTTATACAACATCTCACCCACACACCTCAAGCAGACAGGTGCAGCAAACACTAAACACACAGCATTCAGACACACACCTTATACAACATCTCACCCACACACCTCAAACAGACAGGTGCAGCTAACACTAAACACACAGCTTTCAGACACACACCTTATACAACATCTCACCCACACACCTCAAACAGACAGGTGCAGCTAACACTAAACACACAGCTTTCAGACACACACCTTATACAACATCTCACCCACACACCTCAAACAGACAGGTGTAGCTAACACTAAACACACAGCTTTCAGACACACACATTATACAACATCTTACCCACACACCTCAAACAGACAGGTGCAGCTAACACTAAACACACAGCTTCAGACACACACCTTATACAACATCTCCCCCACACACCTCAAGCAGACAGGTGCAGCTAACACTAAACACACAGCTTTCAGACACACACCTTATAAAACATCTCACCCACCCACCTCAAACAGACAGGTGCAGCTAACACTAAACACACAGCTTTCAGACACACACCTTATACAACATCTCATCCACACACCTCAAACAGACAGGTGCAGCTAACACTAAACACACAGGTTTCGGACACAAACATTAAACAACATCACCCACCCACCTCACACAGACCGGTGCAGCTAACACTAAACACACAGCTTTCAGACACAAACCTTATACAACATCTCACCCACACACCTCAAACAGACAGGTGCAGCTCACACTAAACACACAGTTTTCAGACATACACATTACACAACATCTCACCCACCCACCTCAAGCAGACAGGTGCAGCTAACACTAAACACACAGCTTTCAGACACACACCTTATACAACATCTCACCCACACACCTCAAACAGACAGGTGCAGCTAACACTAAACACACAGCTTTCAGACACACACATTACACAACATCTCACCCACACACCTCAAACAGACAGGTGCAGCTCACACTAAACACACAGCTTTCAGACACACACATTACACAACATCTCACCCACCCACCTCAAGCAGACAGGTGCAGCTAACACTAAACACACAGCTTTCAGACACACACCTTATACAACATCTCACCCACACACCTCAAAGAGACAGGTGCAGCTCACACTAAACACACAGCTTTCAGACACACACATTACACAACATCTCACCCACACACCTCAAACAGACAGGTGCAGCTAACACTAAACACACAGCTTTCAGACACACACCTTATACATCTCACCCACCCACCTCAAACAGACAGGTGCAGCTAACACTAAACACACAGCTTTCAGAAACACACCTTATACAACATCTCACCCACACACCTCAGACAGGTGCAGCTAACACCAAACACACAGCTTTCAGACACACACATTACACAACATCTCACCCACACACCTCAAACAGACAGGTGCAGCTAACACTAAACACACAGCTTTCAGACACACACATTACACAACATCTCACCCACACACCTCAAACAGACAGGTGCAGCTCACACTAAACACACAGCTTTCAGACACACACCTTATACAACATCTCACCCACACACCTCAAACAGGTGCAGCAAACACTAAACACACAGCTTTCAGACACACACATTACACAACATCTCACCCACACACCTCAAACAGACAGGTACAGCTAACACTAAACACACAGCTTTCAGATACACACCTTATACAACATCTCACCCACACACCTCAAACAGACAGATGCAGCTAACACTAAACACACAGCTTTCAGACACACACCTTATACAACATCTCACCCACAAGCCTCAAACAGACAGGTACAGCTAACACTAAACACACAGCTTTCAGATACACACCTTATACAACATCTCACCCACACACCTCAAACAGACAGGTGTAGCTAACACTAAACACACAGCTTTCAGACACACACCTTATACATCTCACCCACCCACCTCAAACAGACAGGTGCAGCTAACAACAAACACACATCTTTCAGACACACACCTTGTTGGACTTGGGCCTTCTGGCAGGTTCACCCCTGAACTTTTTGCCTTGAATTATAGTGATTTCTGGTCTTTGCGCACTTTGACACTGTGGAGACCATTTTTTACTTGTGGCAGACCTCAGGCTCACCTAGCCTTCATCACCGGCGCATACTTTTCCCTGAAGCCCAGAAGCCCAAACCTCGCCGCACCCGCTCCGCGGGTGCCGCAGCGTGTGCACAGACTCAGGACACCGCGGGTAAGAGGCGCTAGCGGGGCTGCGAGCGTGCAGGGACTCCAGGAACCAGGAGTCCCTGCGAGACCGTTCTCCAGCTTCCGGTCCGCTCTCCCTGCTGGCCCTCCCCCCGCTCTAAGTCCGCCCTATAACTTCGCTTGTCCTTCCCGCAGCGCGGGACGCAGCCCGGGCGAAGACAGGGCAAAGACTGGGCCGTTTGAGGCCGTTCGAGGACTAAGAGGACTGGACTGGGCCACGCCCCTTGGTTGGCGCTTTGTACAGTTTTACTAGTTTTATATTCGCATATTTAATTATTTATTGGGTTTTTAACTAATCTGTACAATGTGCTCACGGGGCACTCGGAGTAAAACACTTATGGCTGCCAGTAATTCCAACCGAACACTGGATGATTTCTTAGTTAAAACTAATTTAGCCATAGACGAGGAAATTAATAAAATGCAGCACAGGGTCTCATTGGATCTTGAAGCCGCACGAAGGCTATCTGAGCACCTAGCTAGCACTAGAAAATCCTCTCTGGGGAAAATTGCTTCTGCACGCACCCCGGAGCATATAGCAGGTCCTCAGCCTTTGTTGGTCACGGCTGCCATCCACCCACCTCCTTCCATCACCTCTTTAACTTCCCCTTTGATCCCCATACCCACTTTGTCGGAACCGACTAAGGATTTTGTTACATTAATTTGCACGCCAGGTACTTTGTATTCCCCTAAAATTAATCAACCTACAAAGTCTGGTAGGGCTAGAAAAGCAGCAATCTTTAAAAAGAAATGTATCGCTAGGGCCATACATGCACGGAAAAAAGCAAAAATTGCAAGATCACAATTTTTCAATAGTAGAAGGGCATTAGGATCTCTGGGGCCAAAGGATGCTAGCATGACAACTAACCCAGGTATTCGGGGTGGGACAGCCACTGCGGATTTAAACATCCCAGTGGATGTGGGTATTTTGGCTGCCTCCCCAGAGTTGAATAGAACAGATGATCATGTGGGGCAGGTATGTGGAACATCGATTGATAGAGGGGAAGATGAAGATTTTTTGAAAATGGTCTGGGCCACGTTAAAACAACTACTAACCCCTTTAGAACTGAGGCTTTCTCGTATTGAGAACAACCTGTTAGAAATGGACAGGACAATAGTAACCCTGGCCACTTTGAGCCTGAAGGACATGGACGCAAAAATTTCCCGTGAAACTGAATCACCTCTTCAGGTAAAAGAACTAACACCTTCACCATCACCCCTACAAATACCACAAAATATTCCTATGCCCGTACCAATAGTTAAACCTATACCAAAGCCACGTACTACTACTATTGTAAATCAGACTGTTTCAGCCCCTATTTCCGTTGCATCAAAAATATGTCCCTTACAAAATCCGGCCCCTAGACAGAATTCAAACTCACGAGCTGCGACACAAAATCCTATAAGGCAAAATACTACACGGCAAACCCATAATTCTCAGAGGCCATTTAATCGCCCTAACTTCCGTGGAGGCTTCATTGATCTTCCACCTGAGGCTGGGCCTTATGTCATCATATTAGCTGGAGTTCCGGAGTTGGATCAGCACTCTCAGGAGAACCACCATTCTTTGAAAAATAAAGTCATTTACTGGCTCAATTCTAATACACAGCTTCCTGCTCAGCAAAGAAGCAGTGTATTAATGGTTAGAAGAGTGCCTTGGATAGGTCCTACACCTAAGTCACTAGTAGGTGACTGTATAGTGGTTACCTTTGCTGAACCTCACACAGCACAGCACTTATGTGCACTCCCTTCGTATGAAGCCAATCCCACAATAGTCCTGAGACCCCTTACTTTCTTTTATCCTCCAAGAAATCATTATGTTAAGGAAGGTCCATGGACTACTGTCCATAATACCAGACGGACAACAAACAGGTCCGATAGGTATAATCAGCATAATTGGTGGCAAGGGCCACCTAACACCAACATGTTTGGTTGCCCACAGGAAGCGGTGGGGTGGTTCCCGAATAATATTCCTTTGAGAAACCGTTTTGATCCACTAGTGGGCATGGATGAGCAAGACTGACCATCACAAAATTCTAATGGTAATGCCCTGATAGTAGAAGAGCCCAGCCAGAGGGAGACGGGCGAAAGTCGCAACGATAACTTATGGGAGAATGTTCCCATGGGTGACGGTCGTGCTTCTAACCCCCAAGCCCCTCAGGTTGGTACTAACACTGAAAGTCTACTAAGTCCAACTATCCCAGTACAAAACTCGGAAATATTACCTGTGTCAGTCAGAAAGGATCAAAGCGAATCAGGGATTAGCCTAATTTCATGGAACGTTGCTGGGCTTGCCTCAAAACTGGAGGATGAGGTATGGTTAGATTTTGTGGGTGTCTGTGACATTTTGTGTCTCCAGGAAACATGGAGCCGTTCTACTCAGAACATTGAGGGCTTTTGTGCCCTTAACACACTAGCGGTACCTTCACAGGCGGGTAGGGCTAAGGGTGGTCTATTGACTGCAACTTCACTGAAACTGTGTAAACTTGTAATCACTAAGGTAGTAGACACAGTATGGTTCCAAGTGTCGATGTTGGTGAACTTGTTCCCTGAACCATTGTTATTAATTAACTGGTATTATAACATCTTTGATAGCACTGAGACAACTGTTATGTTGAAACTGGAGGAAGCCATAGCCAGGGCACGCCTCGAGCAACCCCTACTCTTTGTCATCTGGGTGGGTGATTTTAACTGTTCGTTATGCACCCATGGGGACTCGAAGGTGTGTGGTTTGAGAGACTCTCATGATTTTCCTTTGGCTCATTTTAAACATACACCCCAGGGGGACGCCTTAAATAACATCATTATCTTAAATGATTTATCTATAATAGAACCCTGGGTTGGCCCAGATTTGGCTCCAATACCAACATTTCAGGGAAGCAGAGGCACAACGAGTTTCATTGATTTTGCAATTATTTCCAGTGAGTACGCTCATTATGTGGACAAACTGGAGGTGATTGCAAATGCCGCCAGTGACCATAACCCTTTGATCCTGTCCCTCCTGTGTCCTGTTAAACCCAAACATTCTGTCTGGGAACAACCCATAAAGTATAACAGAAATCAAGGTATCACTCTCAAGTGGGGCAAAATAGACGCAGCAGGTCTTGAGCACGAAATAATAAATGGATATGCCACAGAATTTGATGCTTGTTTATCATCAACAGCCAACCCAGAAAAAGTTATAGGGAACTTTGAGATACTATGTGGGCATGTAGCCGAACGGCTTACAAAACCAATGGGGAAAAATGGAAAGTTAGGGCCCAGATGGTTTGATGCCGCATGCTCGGCAACAAACAGATCCCTGAAAGTGGCATTAAAACAAAAACCCAGGGATATAGATTTGGTTAGGGCATCTAGACTGGCCTATAAAGAAGCCATTAGAACAAGGAAGATGGAATTAAAAAATAGAGCTTGGGAAGATTTAGAAAAGGCCTCAGAATTAAAGGATAATAGGCTTTTCTGGGAAGTAATTAATCGTCCCCTTTTTAAAAATAATAGTAAGGACGATATTGTGATGCAGATTGCATGTGAAACATGGGAATCACACTTTGGGGATATATTTAATCCTCATGGGATTTTATTTAATGAACCCTTAATAGGAGACCCCGGGGATTTTGTGGTCTCTGAATCCTCCATGTCCCTGAGTTTATCACTTTCCCTGCAAGAAGTGGAAGTTGCTCTGTCGAAAGGTATATCACTAAAAGCCCCCGGTCCTGATTTAGTCCCATTGGACTTTTTTAAACATAACATTAAGATTTGGGCTCCACTTTTGTTAAATGTTTTTAGAGCTGTTGTCATTTGGCGTATTCCAACATCATGGAAGGAGGCAGTAGTGGTGCCGATTTTTAAGAAGGGCAACAGATCGGACCCCCGGTGCTATCGCCCAATCTCACTTATTGATGCGTCATGCAAAATATTGGGCAGGGTCATATTAGCCAGACTAGAAACATGGGCAGACTCGGTGGGCCTTATTGTGGATTCCCAGTATGGGTTCAGAAAAGGCAAAGGCACCGTAGAACAGTGCCTAAACCTGGCTTTGATCATAGGGAAATACATGAAGGCAATGAATTCCTCCATCCATCTTGCCTTCATGGATCTCTCAAGTGCATTCGACACTGTGTGTCGAAGCAAGCTGTGGGAAATGATGGAGGCTATGGGTTTTGAAGAACCTCTGGTTCACTTGCTCCGTAGACTTCATGAAGCAACCACCGTAGCAATTAGATTTGGGCCAGGGGGAGAAAAAACTAAATCCATTCCCTCGACTGAGGGCGTCCGTCAGGGATGTATTTTAGCTCCCTTTTTGTTTTTAGTCTATACTAATGGGCTGGAAAAATATCTGTTGGATCACTGCCATGATTTTCCCAAGGTCAATGGTAGGAGTATACCGATGCTTTCATATGCCGATGACACGGTACTAATGACACTTACAGGTAATAGTATGCAGCACTGCCTTGACGCCTTTCATAATTTTATGTTGGACCTAGACCTGAAGGTAAATTTTAATAAATCCTTTGCCATGGTCTGTGGCCCGAAGGGCACAAAAACGAGAAAGTTTGTAGTAAATAATGCTATTATTGAAAAGGTGGAAAATTTTACTTACTTGGGAAACCTCTTCAATAACAAACTAAGTTGGGCCCCGTTAATGAAGACTCGGGTTCAGGGTGCTAGTCGCGCCATTGAAGGTCTGTTTCGTTTTTGTGGGAAGTTGGGTCAAAAACCTGTTGAACATTTAAAAACTTTGTACAAAGCAAAATGTTTGTCGGTAGCCACCTATGGGGCAGGGGTTTGGGGAATTGAAAGCCCCGATATAATACAAATCATGGAGAACAAATTTTTAAAGCGTGTATTGGCTATTCCTTCAAGTACTCCAAATAAATTTGCACATGAGGAAATAGGTCTGAACTATGTGAGTGACATTATTCACCTTTCCCCCTTATTATTATGGGGTAAAATATGGCTGTCAGAGGACCTTCAGCTGTCTAGAGATATCCTCCGGGATTGTTTAAAATTGACAAATATGAATAAGATCCCGTGGTTACGCTATGTTAATATAAAACTTCATAAAATAGGCCTGGGTGACATTTTTGATAACCCCGAAAGTATTCGGGGAGATATTAAATCTGTTATCAAAACAAGCTATTGGAAATCCCCACTTGTGCATTTCTTGGTTAGCCCTAACGCTTTTAAGGTTACTTTGCAGCATCAGTTTTATTTAACCTTCACAAATCATGTGCAATGGCGATTCTATTTGACACGGTTTAGGTTACACATTCTGCATTTTCTTTTTGCGTTTCCTAAACAAGGGAGTTGGTGTGAGAGACTGCCCCCGTGTCCTTGCAACAACAGAGTCAGCCAAAGCACTATGCATTTTGTTCTCTTCTGCCCCATATATAAGGATCCGAGAATTAGGTTCATCAAGCCGATCCTTAAGGAAAAGCAACCATGCTACTACAAAGAAGGTTATGACCACTTGTTAACTTTGTCCACATCTGATATCTGCTGTGCTATGCTAAATTTTATACGGGTGTCACTTTCGATTAGGAAACGATATGGTTAAATTTGTTCCCAAAAATTTGTTTGTAGGCCATGTATTTTTTGTTTATGCTTTTTACTGTTTTAGATTTTCTTATAGGAATTAGGAAACTATGATTGACTGAACCTAATTTGATTGAAAGATTATTGGCTTCAACTGTGATTACATTAATCAACGTTTCCACCCCACTAAATCAGTGGTATAGTATTAAATGGTTTTCGAAATGAAATCTAAATAATGTTTTTTAAAATGTATTGTTTTGACTTTTATGATTCTTGTCTGAATCGAATAAAGTTTTTGAAACGAAACGACACTGTGGCGCAGTGTAAAGTGCGTGCGCACTTTGAGTGCATGTGGTGAGATAGGCCTGCCCTCCCATAGGAATGCATGGGGAATGTATGTGTCCCTGGTAGTTCCTGATGCGTGGGGTGTACAGGCTCGAGTTTGGTATGTGCGAACTCGTGAGAGTGAATGCTGCGAGATGATGTATGCGGCATGTATGTGTCTAGTGGGGAAGTGGCATTCCTAGACATGGCTGTACGTGTGCAGTGAGTGTGCTGGAGCGTGATTGGCTGGAGCTGGCTGGCATGCCAGGCTCCAGGAAGTCTGGATGGGTCTGCCCGGTGGTGAGTGTGAGATTAGCATGCTGATGGCTGGGGAGGAGTGTACCTGTGCCCTGAATGAGGCTGGGTTTTCCCCTGACAATGCTGGCTCCGCCCCCCTGTGGTGCGTCTAACGACCCTAGCCCTGCCAGTGAATAGAGTGTGCTGATGAGCACATCAAGGGTGCTCCAAAACCAGCTGCGACTGGTTCCCCCCACCCTGTACCTACAGACACAGGGATTTACAGTATAAGAAGCGGCTGTGTCCCCATACAATTTGTTCTCTTCCAGGATCCTGATAGGAGGGGGCTGCTGCTGGTGGGGCCCAGGAGGGACTGCCATGGGGGCTGTCTCCTGCCCTGTGCGCTGGCCCCTGGGCCCTGCATGCCCCTCCTGATGCCCAGGACCTTCTGCTGTGCCTTTGTCCTTGCCCCAGGGCTGTGGCTGCCCTAGCGCTTGAGAGCGCTGTAATTGCCCTCTAGCGCTGGAAGTGCTTTGTTTTCCCATATAGCGCTAGGAGCGCTTTATCTGCCTTTTAGCGCTGGGAGCGCTTTGCCTGCCCTAGCGAGTGCCCACCTCGCATATTGGTAATTAATTTGCCCCCTGGCAGGTGCCCACCCCGCCAGGGACCTTGCCGCTATCTCCGCGGCCAGATCGAGTGCCCACCTCGATTCCTTTTGTATTTTGAAGTCGCCGGTGCCCACCCGGCATTGCCCCTCGAGATCACCGCCGCAGCCCAGGAGTGTGTGCAGCCCCCCTCCGGGCCGCCGCGCTGCCTGCGACGACCCGGAAGTGCTGGGCCGGCCGGCCAATCACTGCGCGGCCCGGGAGAGGTGAACCGGAAGTCCCGCCCCCGCAGCCGAGCAGCGAAGGGAGAAGCAGCTGGCCGTGTCCACGAGGCTCCCGTGAGGAGTGGAGAGCCCCGCGCTGCCCAGAGGAGGAGCCCCCGCTACAGAGAGCCGGTGAGTGGGGCCCTGGTGTGCAGTATCCGTGAGGAGGGCGTCGGGGCACATTGCCGGTGCCCGCCCCTCCCCTCCAGCACCAGTGTCTTTGAGCCAGAGAGGCTCGCAGGGGCATTATTTGATTCTGAGTCCCCCATAAGGGACTCCTACGTGCCCAAAATTGTATTTACGAGCCACAAGGCTCCTGGGGGCAATCTGTATATTTCGAGCCCGAGAGGCTCTTACGCCCACAGTGTGGCTCAAGCCCTGAGAGGCTCCAACGTCGTGCAGGGGCATTCTTCATTAGAGCCTGAGAAAAGGCCCCCGCCCCAGCCCACATTGTCTTTGAGCCCCGAGAGGCTCCCGCCCTAAGTGATTTACGAGCCTGAGAGGCTCTGGGGCCATTTTCATTGTGTTAGAGCGCTGAAGCTCTATAATGCCAGCATATTTATTTTGCGAGCCCTGAGAGGCTCTTAGGGGACACGAGTGTTGGTCAGAGCCCCGAGGCTCCCACGCAGTACTTTCCCTCACCCTTGTTCTTGAGCCTAGAGAGGCTCCTACGTTGGCCACATCATCTCCAGCTGCCCAGCACTTTGTGGGCAGCTGCTACGTTTAGGTGTTGGCGCAGTGGCGCAACCTGGACCCTGGACTTTGATGTAAGTTCATGTTAATGTGATTTATGCAAAGTGCTCTTTGCTGCACCTCTGAATGTGTTGTTGATGCATCATGTGCCTTGTTCCTTACACCGCTGAACGTGTGTTGATGCGTCATGTGTTCCTTACACCGCTGAATGTAGGTTTCTGCATCATGTGTTTTCCTCCCCTACACCTCTGAATGTGTTGTGCTGCATCATGTGTTTTGTCCCCAGGTCTATGCCCCTACTTGTATGGTGATACTTAGGTGGTTGTTCTTGCTAGTACAGGTGGTGCTAGTGAGGTCCTGCTTCCCTGCGTGACCTGTTCCTAAGGTGGTTATGATTGCGTAGGTGGTACTTACCTGATTACCAGTAGTTACTGGTTGTGTGCTATTTTGTGCTACAGTCATTTTCTGTTATGGTCTAAGTGATATTCCAAGGGCGTGGTACTGAGCTCGCCCCCTGACCAGAGTCCCAGGACCAGTGGACTCTATGGTGCCTTCCCTGACCAATTGCTGGGACTTGCCTGATCTTTCTGGGCCACTGGGGCCTCGCTGAAGTGTGCCTCGCTCACTCCCCTCAGCAGCTCGTGCCCGGCCGCCCGTCCAAGCCTCGAGCCGCGCCGCTCTCCCCTGAGCCGCGCTGCTTTGCTGGGCCGCCCGCATCCTGCCTCCCCCTCCTCTTCTGAGCCGCACACATTGGTCGCCCCAGAGAAACGCTTGTAGCTAGCCAGTCGCCCGCTAAAGCCTACTGAGGAGATCACTCGCATTATCCTGCGCAACCAGGATGGAAGGTACTGTCCGATAGGCTCTATGTTCTAAGTTCTAGGCCTATAAGTATTGTATTCTATGTTCTAAAAGTGCTAAGTTCTAAAAGTGCTGATTCCTGACAGTGGTCCATGTGGCCCTGTCTTGTACATATCCCCTGTAAATTCTGCCCGTGCCTCTGGCACATTGTAAAGTGTGTGTTTTATCTAATGTGTTTTGGTGTAATACAAAGGCTATTTTTATATAACCTTGTGTGGAGTTTCCTTTGTGGTGGGCCTTTGGGTGTTGTTGCTGGGATGCGTGCGCAAATACTTAACTCACATCGCCTCCAAGTTTAGCCTCGCTGCTCGCGCCACGTTACCTAGAGGGTGAGCAGGGGTTATCTTGGCGTGTAACTCCCTTGCCCTGACTTAGGAGTGGTGGTCTTTGACTGACTTTGGCGAAAGCCCTGGCCAGCCAGTGATTCCATTTCTAACATTGGCGGCAAGCGGTGAGGATGAGGATTTGTGTTTGCGTTGTACCACAGTGGAAACTGGCCACACTACAAAACTCTGCATTTTAGATAACCACATTTTGGGGATTATTGTTTTAAGTTTGCTGAAAATGTCATTTCTGTGGAAATGTGTTTCTTGTGCACTTTGAGTTAGGTGTCCCTACCTCGGAAGGGTAGATCATACCCCTAAGTGCAGTGTGTTTTCTGGATTCACCAGAAGGGTGGGATCCAGTGGTGGCAGCATAAGTGTGTCCAGTGCATGTGTCCCCCGTACCTGCCCTGGAGTAATGGTACCTGTGTCAAGTGTGGTCAGGTTGAGAAGTCAGGGGTGGTAGAAACTGCCTTACCAGTCTGGGGAGGGGTGTGTGTGGATGAATGGTGTGTGGCACTGGACGTGTTTGTGAGTTCTCTGGATGGGGAGCTTGCTGAATGCTTGTGTACTCTTGTTTTGCTCAGATACCTAAGTTCCTTGTGTTAAACTTTTCCCAAGAACGTCTGCAGACAGTGGAGCCTGCTTTTTGATTTCTGTGGTCTGTTTAGAGACAGAATTTTGGAGTTGGTAATGTTCTGGGAGGAGAGAGGCATAGGGGATGGAGTGATTCCAAAAGGAGTGTCTGAGGTGTCTTCCAGCCCAGCGTGGTGGAAGAGGTTCAGTGTAGCCCAGCTAGGTCTCCGTGTAGGGGCTCACGTCCTGTCTCAAGAGGAGAAGGAGAGGGTGGGACTGCATGTCTCCAGGTGCTCGAAACCCAGTGTCAGGGCCTGGAGTGTTTCTGAAGGAAACGTCAGGTCGGGGTCCTAGGCTGTACCAATAGGTCACTTGAGGAGGATCTTCCAGAGTGTCTGGAGAACGTGGAACCTCTGTAACCAGGGTTCCAGTAGTTCTGGTGTCTGGCAGTACCGCTCCAATTGGGAGGGTGCAGAAGTCCAGATGGAGGGGTACGAGGGGGATAGGTTCCCCAGTGGAAGAGCTAGTGGGTCAGGGGCAAGCCAGAAGGGTTGTGTCGCCAGGGAGTGACCATGGTGAGGCCACTTCTGTCCTGAGTGTCAGGCAGACTTGTACACGACACATTAGTTGTGTCACCCTCAAGGAAGTCCTGGTGCACCAGGCATCTGACCAAAGGGGTACGTCCCTCGGTTGGGGAGCCAGTAGCCGGTGTTTCTGGACCTGGACGTAAGGGGAACTGTACATAGTGTCCTGAAGTTACAAGAGGGAACTCCTGCCTGAAGAGAAGGAACCGGGTAAGCTGTATGGGGGATTGACCTGCAGTGGTTGCCTTGCTGCTGAAGGAGGAGAGAAAGTCTTAGATTTTTGTTTTCAACTTGTAGAAGTCCTGGTGCGCCAGGCATCTAACCAAAGGGTAGCGTCCCTAGGTTAGGGAGCCAGGTTCAGGTGTTGCCTGTCCTGGACGGCAGGGCGACTGTAGCCAGTGTCCTGGCCGGTTTGTCTTCTAGGGGTACCCCTGTGAACACAGGTGGGGCTCATCTTAAGTGAAGAGACCCTGTGTTTCCCAGAAGGGGTGGTACAGGCCTAGCAGGGATCTTTAGGGTTATTGGCTGGGTGTTGTGGTACTACCCTGAGAGCAGGTGGGGCATACCTTAAGTGGAGGGACCCTGTTCTACAGTGGGAGGGTGCAGAACTCTGGAAGGGGGTCAGAGGGAGTCTGACCCCTGTGCATCCGGAGAATGTGAATCCCAGGTGGTAGACCACTTAAGGGATTGTTGACCTATCTGTCATGACCAGCCTGGTGTCCTGTAGGCACCGCACTGAGCCGCATATGCCTTCGGCCGCGCAGCCTATGCCGCTCGCCGTCCCCGTCTCAACGCGGTCCGCGAGCCGCCGCCTGCGCCGCATCTGGCAACCCGCAAAGTGCGACGCCTGACTACACCGTTCTTGTGCTGGTCTGACTGTGGTCACTGCTGCTGAGGAAGTCAGGTCCTAAACTGGTGGGAGAGTTGTGTTCTGGAGGGTGCTTCAGAAGTAGAGGTAGGGTGGGGCATTCTTGCCCGTGACCTCTGGTCAGCCTGAGGGTGCGGACCCTAGGTTGAAGGATCAGTGGTAGTTTGGAACTACACTGAGAAAGGGAGTGGAGAATGCCTAGTGTAGGCCAGGGTTTACAACCCCCCACTCTGTGGATTGGCAGGGACCAGTGGTATCTGGGTGGCCTAGGGCCTGGTCCTAGCTGTGGACAACTAAGGAGTACCAGTGGGGTAGCCTAGTTGGGCCTGTTTTTTTTAAGTATGTGCTTGTCTTATGGATCAACGTGGCGTAGAACCGGAGGGTATCCCTGCAGTGCGGGACCGCGTCCGTGTTCTATCGCCCCAAGCAGGGAAGTCCATCACAGTGGTGATTGGCCTACCCTGCGTTTTGGCTGGAAGGGGGTTGTGTTGGACTTGGGCCTTCTGGCAGGTTCACCCCTGAACTTTTTGCCTTGAATTATAGTGATTTCTGGTCTTTGCACACTTTGACACTGTGGCGCAGTGTAAAGTGCGTGCGCACTTTGAGTGCATGTGGTGAGATAGGCCTGCCCTCCCATAGGAATGCATGGGGAATGTATGTGTCCCTGGTAGTTCCTGATGCGTGGAGAGTGCAGGCTCGAGTTTGGTATGTGGCAACTCGTGAGAGTGAATGCTGCGAGATGATGTATGCGGCATGTATGTGTCTAGTGGGGAAGTGACATTCCTAGACATGGCTGTACGTGTGCAGTGAGTGTGCTGGAGCGTGATTGGCTGGAGCTGGCTGGCATGCCAGGCTCCAGGAAGTCTGGATGGGTCTGCCCGGTGGCGAGTGTGAGATTAGCATGCTGAAGGCTGGGGAGGAGTGTACCTGTGTCCTGAATGAGGCTGGGTTTTCCCCAGACAATGCTGGCTCCGCCCCCCTGTGGTGCGTCTAACGACCCTAGCCCTGCCAGTGAATAGAGTGTGCTGATGAGCACATCAAGGGTGCTCCAAAACCAGCTGCGACTGGTTCCCCCCACCCTGTACCTACAGACAAAGGGATTTACAGTATAAGAAGGGGCTGTGTCTCCATACAATTTGTTCTCTTCCAGGATCCTGATAGGAGGGGGCTGCTGCTGGTGGGGCCCAGGAGGGACCGCCATTGGGGCTGTCTCCTGCCCTGTGCGCTGGCCCCTGGGCCCTGCATGCCCCTCCTGATGCCCAGGACCTTCTGCTGTGCCTTTGTCCTTGCCCCAGGGTTGTGGCTGCCCTAGCGCTTGAGAGCGCTGTAATTGCCCTCTAGCGCTGGAAGTGCTTTGTTTTCCCATATAGCGCTAGGAGCGCTTTATCTGCCTTTTAGCGCTGGGAGCGCTTTGCCTGCCCTAACGAGTGCCCACCTCGCATATTGGTAATTAATTTGCCCCCTGGCAGGTGCCCACCCCGCCAGGGACCTTGCCGCTATCTCGCGGCCCGATCGAGTGCCCACCTCGATTCCTTTTGTATTTTGAAGTCGCCGGTGCCCACCCGGCATTGCCCCTCGAGATCACCGACGCAGCCCAGGAGTGTGTGCAGCCCCCCTCCGGGCCGCCGCGCTGCCTGCGACGACCCGGAAGTGCTGGGCCGGCCGGCCAATCACTGCGTGGCCCGGGAGAGGCGAACCGGAAGTCCCGCCCCCGCAGCCGAGCAGCGAAGGGAGAAGCAGCCGGCCGTGTCCACGAGACTCCCGTGAGGAGTGGAGAGCCCCACACTGCGCAGAGGAGGAGCCTCCGCTACAGAGAGCCGGTGAGTGGGGCCCTGGTGTGCAGTATCCGTGAGGAGGGCGTCGGGGCACATTGCCGGTGCCCGCCCCTCCCCTCCAGCACCAGTGTCTTCGAGCCCGAGAGGCTCGCAGGGGCATTATTTGATTCTGAGTCCCCCGTAAGGGACTCCAACGTGTCCACAATTGTATTTACGAGCCACGAGGCTCCTGGGGGCAATCTGTATATTTCGAGCCCGAGAGGCTCTTGCGCCCACAGTGTGGCTCAAGCCCTGAGAGGCTCCAACGTCGTGCAGGGGCATTCTTCATTAGAGCCTGAGAGAAGGCCCCCGCCCCAGCCCACATTGTCTTTGAGCCCCGAGAGGCTCCCGCCCTAAGTGATTTACGAGCCTGAGAGGCTCTGGGGCCATTTTCATTGTGTTAGAGCGCTGAAGCTCTATAGTGCCAGCATATTTGTTTTGCGAGCCCTGAGAGGCTCTTAGGGGACACGAGTGTTGGTCAGAGCCCTGAGGCTCCCACGCAGTACTTTCCCTCACCCTTGTTCTTGAGCCTAGAGAGGCTCCTACGTTGGCCCCTTCATCTCCAGCTGCCCAGCACTTTGTGGGCAGCTGCTACGTTTAGGTGTTGGCGCAGTGGCGTAACCTGGACCCTGGACTTTTATTTGCAAATTCATGTTAATGTGATTTATGCAAAGTGCTCTTTGCTGCACCTCTGAATGTGTTGTTGATGCATCATGTGCCTTGTTCCTTACACCGCTGAACGTGTGTTGATGCGTCATGTGTTCCTTACACCGCTGAATGTAGGTTTCTGCATCATGTGTTTTCCTCCCCTACACCTCTGAATGTGTTGTGCTGCATCATGTGTTTTGTCCCCAGGTCTATGCCCCTACTTGTATGGTGATACTTAGGTGGTTGTTCTTGCTAGTACAGGTGGTGCTAGTGAGGTCCTGGTTCCCTGCGTGACCTGTTCCTAAGGTGGTTAGGATTGCGTAGGTGGTAGTTACCTGATTACCAGTAGTTACTGGTTGTGTGCTATTTTGTGCTACAGTGATTTTCTGTTATGGTCTAAGTGATATTCCAAGGGCTTGATACTGAGCTCGCACCCTGACCAGAGTCCCAGGACCAGTGGACTTTATGGTGCCTTCCCTGACCAATTGCTGGGACTTGCCTGATCTCCCTGGGCCACTGGGGCCTCGCTGAAGTGTGCCTCGCTCACTCCCCTCAGCAGCTCGTGCCCGGCCGCCCGTCCACGCCTCGAGCCGCGCCGCTCGTCCACGCCTCGAGCCGCGCCGCTCTCCCCTGAGCCGCGCCGCTTCGCTGGGCCGCCTGCATCCTGCCTCCCCCTCCTCTACTGAGCCGCACACATTGGTCGCCCCAGAGAAACGCTTGTAGCTAGCCGGTCGCCCGCTAAAGCCTACTGAGGAGATCACTCGCATTATCCCGCGCAACCAGGACGGAAGGTACTCTATGCTCTATGCTCTATGTTCTAAGTTCTAGGCCTATAAGTATTGTATTCTATGTTCTAAAAGTGCTAAGTTCTAAAAGTGCTGATTCCTGACAGTGGTCCATGTGGCCCTGTCTTGTACATATCCCCTGTAAATTCTGCCCGTGCCTCTGGCACATTGTAAAGTGTGTGTTTTATCTAATGTGTTTTGGTGTAATACAAAGGCTATTTTTAAATAACCTTGTGTGGAGTTTCCTTTGTGGTGGGCCTTTGGGTGTTGTTGCTGGGATGCTTGCGCAAATACTTAACTCACATCGCCTCCAAGTTCAGCCTTGCTGCTCGCGCCACGTTACCTAGAGGGTGAGCAGGGGTTATCTTGGCGTGTCACTCCCTTGCCCTGACTTAGGAGTGGTGGTCTCTGACTGACTTTGGCGAAAGCCCTGGCCAGCCAGGGATTCCATTTCTAACAAACCTTATACAACATCTCGCCCACACACCTCAAACAGACAGGTGCAGCTAACACTAAACACACAGCTTTCAGACACAAACCTTATACAACACCTCACCCACACACCTCAAACAGACAGGTGCAGCAAACACTAAACACACAGCTTTCAGACACACACCTTATACAACATCTCACCCACACACCTCAAGCAGACAGGTGCAGCTAACACTAAACACACAGCTTTCAGACACACACCTTATACAACATCTCACCCACGCACCTCAAACAGACAGGTGCAGCTAACACTAAACACAGCTTTCAGACACACACCTTATAAAACATCTCACCCACACACCTCAAGCAGACAGGTGCAGCAAACACTAAACACACAGCTTTCAGACACACACCCTATACAACATCTCACTCACACACCTCAAGCAGACAGGTGCAGCAAACACTAAACACACAGCTTTCAGACACACACCTTATACAACATCTCACCCACACACCTCAAGCAGACAGGTGCAGCTAACACTAAACACACAGCTTTCAGACACACATCTTATACACCTCACTCACACACCTCAGACAGGTGCAGCAAACACTAAACACACAGCTTTCAGTTACACACCTTATACAACATCTCACACACAAGCCTCAAACAGACAGGTGCAGCAAACACTAAACACACAGCTTTCAGACACAAACCTTATACAACATCTCACCCACACACCTCAAACAGACAGGTGCAGCTAACACTAAACACAGCTTTCAGACACATACCTTATAAAACATCTCACCCACACACCTCAAGCAGACAGGTGCAGCAAACACTAAACACACAGCTTTCAGACACACACCCTATACAACATCTCACTCACACACCTCAAGCAGACAGGTGCAGCAAACACTAAACACACAGCTTTCAGACACACACCTTATACAACATCTCACCCACAAGCCTCAAACAGACAGGTGCAGCTAACACTAAACACACAGCTTTCCGACACAAACCTTATACAACATCTCACCCACACACCTCAAGCAGACAGGTGCAGCTAACACTAAACACACAGCTTTCAGACACACATCTTATACACCTCACTCACACACCTCAGACAGGTGCAGCAAACACTAAACACACAGCTTTCAGTTACACACCTTATACAACATCTCACACACAAGCCTCAAACAGACAGGTGCAGCTAACACTAAACACACAGCTTTCAGACACACACATTACACAACATCTCACCCACACACCTCAAGCAGACAGGTGCAGCTAACACTAAACACACAGCATTCAGACACACACCTTAAACAACACCTCACCCACCCACCTCAAACAGACAGGTGCAGCTAACACTAAACACACAGCTTTCAGACACACACCTTATACAACATCTCGCCCACACACCTCAAACAGACAGGTGCAGCTAACACTAAACACACAGCTTTCAGACACACACCTTATACAACATCTCGCCCACACACCTCAAACAGACAGGTGCAGCTAACACTAAACACACAGCTTTCAGACACAAACCTTATACAACATCTTACCCACACACCTCAAACAGACAGGTGCAGCTAACACTAAACACACAGCTTTCAGACACACACCTTATACAACATCTCGCCCACACACCTCAAACAGACAGGTGCAGCTAACACTAAACACACAGCTTTCAGACACACACCTTATACAACATCTCACCCACACACCTCAAGCAGACAGGTGCAGCTAACACTAAACACACAGCTTTCAGACACACACCTTATACAACATCTCACCCACACACCTCAAGCAGACAGGTGCAGCAAACACTAAACACACAGCATTCAGACACACACCTTATACAACATCTCACCCACACACCTCAAACAGACAGGTGCAGCTAACACTAAACACACAGCTTTCAGACACACACCTTATACAACATCTCACCCACACACCTCAAACAGACAGGTGCAGCTAACACTAAACACAGCTTTCAGACACACACCTTATAAAACATCTCACCCACACACCTCAAGCAGACAGGTGCAGCAAACACTAAACACACAGCTTTCAGACACACACCCTATACAACATCTCACTCACACACCTCAAGCAGACAGGTGCAGCAAACACTAAACACACAGCTTTCAGACACACACCTTATACAACATCTCACCCACACACCTCAAGCAGACAGGTGCAGCTAACACTAAACACACAGATTTCAGACACACATCTTATACACCTCACTCACACACCTCAGACAGGTGCAGCAAACACTAAACACACAGCTTTCAGTTACACACCTTATACAACATCTCACACACAAGCCTCAAACAGACAGGTGCAGCAAACACTAAACACACAGCTTTCAGACACAAACCTTATACAACATCTCACCCACACACCTCAAACAGACAGGTGCAGCTAACACTAAACACAGCTTTCAGACACACACCTTATAAAACATCTCACCCACACACCTCAAGCAGACAGGTGCAGCAAACACTAAACACACAGCTTTCAAACACACACCCTATACAACATCTCACTCACACACCTCAAGCAGACAGGTGCAGCAAACACTAAACACACAGCTTTCAGACACACACCTTATACAACATCTCACCCACAAGCCTCAAACAGACAGGTGCAGCTAACACTAAACACACAGCTTTCAGACACAAACCTTATACAACATCTCACCCACACACCTCAAGCAGACAGGTGCAGCTAACACTAAACACACAGCTTTCAGACACACATCTTATACACCTCACTCACACACCTCAGACAGGTGCAGCAAACACTAAACACACAGCTTTCAGTTACACACCTTATACAACATCTCACACACAAGCCTCAAACAGACAGGTGCAGCTAACACTAAACACACAGCTTTCAGACACACACCTTATACAACATCTCACCCACCCACCTCAAACAGACAGGTGCGGCTAACACTAAACACACAGCTTTCAGACACACACCTTATACAACATCTCGCCCACACACCTCAAACAGACAGGTGCAGCTAACACTAAACACACAGCTTTCAGACACACACCTTATACAACATCTCGCCCACACACCTCAAACAGACAGGTGCAGCTAACACTAAACACACAGCTTTCAGACACACACCTTATACAACATCTCGCCCACACACCTCAAACAGACAGGTGCAGCTAACACTAAACACACAGCTTTCAGACACACACCTTATACAACATCTCGCCCACACACCTCAAACAGACAGGTGCAGCTAACACTAAACACACAGCTTTCAGACACACACCTTATACAACATCTCGCCCACACACCTCAAACAGACAGGTGCAGCTAACACTAAACACACAGCTTTCAGACACACACCTTATACAACATCTCACCCACACACCTCAAGCAGACAGGTGCAGCTAACACTAAACACACAGCTTTCAGACACACACCTTATACATCTCACCCACCCACCTCAAGCAGGCAGGTGCAGCTCACACTAAACACACAGCTTTCAGACACACACCTTATACAACATTTCACCCACACACCTCAGACAGGTGCAGCTAACACTAAACACACAGCTTTCACACACACACCTTATACAACATTTCACCCACACACCTCAGACAGGTGCAGCTCACACTAAACACACAGCTTTCACACACACACCTTATACAACATTTCACCCACCCACCTCAAGCAGACAGGTGCAGCTCACACTAAACACACAGCTTTCAGACACACACCTTATACAACATTTCACCCACACACCTCAGACAGGTGCAGCTAACACTAAACACACAGCTTTCACACACACACCTTATACAACATTTCACCCACACACCTCAGACAGGTGCAGCTAACAATAAACACACAGCTTTTCAGACACACACCTTATACATCTCACCCACACACCTCAAGCAGACAGGTGCAGCAAACACTAAACACACAGCTTTCAGACACACACCCTATACAACATCTCACTCACACACCTCAAGCAGACAGGTGCAGCAAACACTAAACACACAGCTTTCAGACACACACCTTATACAACATCTCACCCACACACCTCAAGCAGACAGGTGCAGCTAACACTAAACACACAGCTTTCAGACACACATCTTATACACCTCACTCACACACCTCAGACAGGTGCAGCAAACACTAAACACACAGCTTTCAGTTACACACCTTATACAACATCTCACACACAAGCCTCAAACAGAGAGGTGCAGCAAACACTAAACACACAGCTTTCAGACACACACATTACACAACATCTCACACACAAGCCTCAAACAGACAGGTGCAGCTAACACTAAACACACAGCTTTCAGACACACACATTACACAACATCTCACCCACACACCTCAAGCAGACAGGTGCAGCTAACACTAAACACACAGCATTCAGACACACACCTTAAACAACACCTCACCCACCCACCTCAAACAGACAGGTGCAGCTAACACTAAACACACAGCTTTCAGACACACACCTTAAACAACACCTCACCCACCCACCTCAAACAGACAGGTGCAGCTAACACTAAACACACAGCTTTCAGACACACACCTTATACAACATCTCGCCCACACACCTCAAACAGACAGGTGCAGCTAACACTAAACACACAGCTTTCAGACACACACCTTATACAACATCTCGCCCACACACCTCAAACAGACAGGTGCACCTAACACTAAACACACAGCTTTCAGACACAAACCTTATACAACATCTTACCCACACACCTCAAACAGACAGGTGCAGCTAACACTAAACACACAGCTTTCAGACACACACCTTATACAACATCTCGCCCACACACCTCAAACAGACAGGTGCAGCTAACACTAAACACACAGCTTTCAGACACACACCTTATACAACATCTCACCCACACACCTCAAGCAGACAGGTGCAGCTAACACTAAACACACAGCTTTCAGACACACACCTTATACAACATCTCACCCACACACCTCAAGCAGACAGGTGCAGCAAACACTAAACACACAGCATTCAGACACACACCTTATACATCTCACCCACACACCTCAAACAGACAGGTGCAGCTAACACTAAACACACAGCTTTCAGACACACACCTTATACAACATCTCACCCACACACCTCAAACAGACAGGTGCAGCTAACACTAAACACAGCTTTCAGACACACACCTTATAAAACATCTCACCCACACACCTCAAGCAGGCAGGTGCAGCTCACACTAAACACACAGCTTTCAGACACACACCTTATACAACATCTCACCCACACACCTCAAGCAGACAGGTGCAGCAAACACTAAACACAGCTTTCAGACACACACCCTATACAACATCTCACTCACACACCTCAAGCAGACAGGTGCAGCAAACACTAAACACACAGCTTTCAGACACACACCTTATACAACATCTCACCCACACACCTCAAGCAGACAGGTGCAGCTAACACTAAACACACAGATTTCAGACACACATCTTATACACCTCACTCACACACCTCAGACAGGTGCAGCAAACACTAAACACACAGCTTTCAGCTACACACCTTATACAACATCTCACACACAAGCCTCAAACAGACAGGTGCAGCTAACACTAAACACACAGCTTTCAGACACAAACCTTATACAACATCTCACCCACACACCTCAAACAGACAGGTGCAGCTAACACTAAACACAGCTTTCAGACACACACCTTATAAAACATCTCACCCACACACCTCAAGCAGACAGGTGCAGCAAACACTAAACACACAGCTTTCAAACACACACCCTATACAACATCTCACTCACACACCTCAAGCAGACAGGTGCAGCTAACACTAAACACACAGCATTCAGACACACACCTTATACAACATCTCACCCACAAGCCTCAAACAGACAGGTGCAGCTAACACTAAACACACAGCATTCAGACACACACCTTATACAACATCTCACACACAAGCCTCAAACAGACAGGTGCAGCTAACACTAAACACACAGCTTTCAGACACACACATTACACAACATCTCACACACAAGCCTCAAACAGACAGGTGCAGCTAACACTAAACACACAGCTTTCAGACACACACATTACACAACATCTCACACACAAGCCTCAAACAGACAGGTGCAGCTAACACTAAACACACAGCTTTCAGACACACACATTACACAACATCTCACCCACACACCTCAAGCAGACAGGTGCAGCAAACACTAAACACACAGCTTTCAGACACACACCTTATACATCTCACCCACACACCTCAAACAGGTGCTGCTAACACTAAACACACAGCTTTCAGACGCACACCTTATACAACATCTCACCCACACACCTCAAACAGACAGGTGCAGCAAACACTAAACACACAGCTTTCAGACACACACCTTATACAACATCTCACCCACAAGCCTCAAACAGACAGGTGCAGCTAACACTAAACACACAGCTTTCAGACACAAACCTTATACAACATCTCACCCACACACCTCAAGCAGACAGGTGCAGCTAACACTAAACACACAGCTTTCAGACACACACCTTAAACAACACCTCACCCACCCACCTCAAACAGACAGGTGCAGCTAACACTAAACACACAGCTTTCAGACACACACCCTATACAACATCTCACTCACACACCTCAAGCAGACAGGTGCAGCAAACACTAAACACACAGCTTTCAGACACACACCTTATACAACATCTCACCCACACACCTCAAGCAGACAGGTGCAGCTAACACTAAACACACAGCTTTCAGACACACATCTTATACACCTCACTCACACACCTCAGACAGGTGCAGCAAACACTAAACACACAGCTTTCAGTTACACACCTTATACAACATCTCACACACAAGCCTCAAACAGACAGGTGCAGCAAACACTAAACACACAGCTTTCAGACACAAACCTTATACAACATCTCACCCACACACCTCAAACAGACAGGTGCAGCTAACACTAAACACAGCTTTCAGACACATACCTTATAAAACATCTCACCCACACACCTCAAGCAGACAGGTGCAGCAAACACTAAACACACAGCTTTCAGACACACACCCTATACAACATCTCACTCACACACCTCAAGCAGACAGGTGCAGCAAACACTAAACACACAGCTTTCAGACACACACCTTATACAACATCTCACCCACAAGCCTCAAACAGACAGGTGCAGCTAACACTAAACACACAGCTTTCCGACACAAACCTTATACAACATCTCACCCACACACCTCAAGCAGACAGGTGCAGCTAACACTAAACACACAGCTTTCAGACACACATCTTATACACCTCACTCACACACCTCAGACAGGTGCAGCAAACACTAAACACACAGCTTTCAGTTACACACCTTATACAACATCTCACACACAAGCCTCAAACAGACAGGTGCAGCTAACACTAAACACACAGCTTTCAGACACACACATTACACAACATCTCACCCACACACCTCAAGCAGACAGGTGCAGCTAACACTAAACACACAGCTTTCAGACACACACATTACACAACATCTCACCCACACACCTCAAGCAGACAGGTGCAGCTAACACTAAACACACAGCATTCAGACACACACCTTAAACAACACCTCACCCACCCACCTCAAACAGACAGGTGCAGCTAACACTAAACACACAGCTTTCAGACACACACCTTATACAACATCTCGCCCACACACCTCAAACAGACAGGTGCAGCTAACACTAAACACACAGCTTTCAGACACACACCTTATACAACATCTCGCCCACACACCTCAAACAGACAGGTGCAGCTAACACTAAACACACAGCTTTCAGACACAAACCTTATACAACATCTTACCCACACACCTCAAACAGACAGGTGCAGCTAACACTAAACACACAGCTTTCAGACACACACCTTATACAACATCTCGCCCACACACCTCAAACAGACAGGTGCAGCTAACACTAAACACACAGCTTTCAGACACACACCTTATACAACATCTCACCCACACACCTCAAGCAGACAGGTGCAGCTAACACTAAACACACAGCTTTCAGACACACACCTTATACAACATCTCACCCACACACCTCAAGCAGACAGGTGCAGCAAACACTAAACACACAGCATTCAGACACACACCTTATACAACATCTCACCCACACACCTCAAACAGACAGGTGCAGCTAACACTAAACACACAGCTTTCAGACACACACCTTATACAACATCTCACCCACACACCTCAAACAGACAGGTGCAGCTAACACTAAACACAGCTTTCAGACACACACCTTATAAAACATCTCACCCACACACCTCAAGCAGACAGGTGCAGCAAACACTAAACACACAGCTTTCAGACACACACCCTATACAACATCTCACTCACACACCTCAAGCAGACAGGTGCAGCAAACACTAAACACACAGCTTTCAGACACACACCTTATACAACATCTCACCCACACACCTCAAGCAGACAGGTGCAGCTAACACTAAACACACAGATTTCAGACACACATCTTATACACCTCACTCACACACCTCAGACAGGTGCAGCAAACACTAAACACACAGCTTTCAGTTACACACCTTATACAACATCTCACACACAAGCCTCAAACAGACAGGTGCAGCAAACACTAAACACACAGCTTTCAGACACAAACCTTATACAACATCTCACCCACACACCTCAAACAGACAGGTGCAGCTAACACTAAACACAGCTTTCAGACACACACCTTATAAAACATCTCACCCACACACCTCAAGCAGACAGGTGCAGCAAACACTAAACACACAGCTTTCAAACACACACCCTATACAACATCTCACTCACACACCTCAAGCAGACAGGTGCAGCAAACACTAAACACACAGCTTTCAGACACACACCTTATACAACATCTCACCCACAAGCCTCAAACAGACAGGTGCAGCTAACACTAAACACACAGCTTTCAGACACAAACCTTATACAACATCTCACCCACACACCTCAAGCAGACAGGTGCAGCTAACACTAAACACACAGCTTTCAGACACACATCTTATACACCTCACTCACACACCTCAGACAGGTGCAGCAAACACTAAACACACAGCTTTCAGTTACACACCTTATACAACATCTCACACACAAGCCTCAAACAGACAGGTGCAGCTAACACTAAACACACAGCTTTCAGACACACACCTTATACAACATCTCACCCACCCACCTCAAACAGACAGGTGCGGCTAACACTAAACACACAGCTTTCAGACACACACCTTATACAACATCTCGCCCACACACCTCAAACAGACAGGTGCAGCTAACACTAAACACACAGCTTTCAGACACACACCTTATACAACATCTCGCCCACACACCTCAAACAGACAGGTGCAGCTAACACTAAACACACAGCTTTCAGACACACACCTTATACAACATCTCGCCCACACACCTCAAACAGACAGGTGCAGCTAACACTAAACACACAGCTTTCAGACACACACCTTATACAACATCTCGCCCACACACCTCAAACAGACAGGTGCAGCTAACACTAAACACACAGCTTTCAGACACACACCTTATACAACATCTCGCCCACACACCTCAAACAGACAGGTGCAGCTAACACTAAACACACAGCTTTCAGACACACACCTTATACAACATCTCACCCACACACCTCAAGCAGACAGGTGCAGCTAACACTAAACACACAGCTTTCAGACACACACCTTATACATCTCACCCACCCACCTCAAGCAGGCAGGTGCAGCTCACACTAAACACACAGCTTTCAGACACACACCTTATACAACATTTCACCCACACACCTCAGACAGGTGCAGCTAACACTAAACACACAGCTTTCACACACACACCTTATACAACATTTCACCCACACACCTCAGACAGGTGCAGCTCACACTAAACACACAGCTTTCACACACACACCTTATACAACATTTCACCCACCCACCTCAAGCAGACAGGTGCAGCTCACACTAAACACACAGCTTTCAGACACACACCTTATACAACATTTCACCCACACACCTCAGACAGGTGCAGCTAACACTAAACACACAGCTTTCACACACACACCTTATACAACATTTCACCCACACACCTCAGACAGGTGCAGCTAACAATAAACACACAGCTTTTCAGACACACACCTTATACATCTCACCCACACACCTCAAGCAGACAGGTGCAGCAAACACTAAACACACAGCTTTCAGACACACACCCTATACAACATCTCACTCACACACCTCAAGCAGACAGGTGCAGCAAACACTAAACACACAGCTTTCAGACACACACCTTATACAACATCTCACCCACACACCTCAAGCAGACAGGTGCAGCTAACACTAAACACACAGCTTTCAGACACACATCTTATACACCTCACTCACACACCTCAGACAGGTGCAGCAAACACTAAACACACAGCTTTCAGTTACACACCTTATACAACATCTCACACACAAGCCTCAAACAGAGAGGTGCAGCAAACACTAAACACACAGCTTTCAGACACACACATTACACAACATCTCACACACAAGCCTCAAACAGACAGGTGCAGCTAACACTAAACACACAGCTTTCAGACACACACATTACACAACATCTCACCCACACACCTCAAGCAGACAGGTGCAGCTAACACTAAACACACAGCATTCAGACACACACCTTAAACAACACCTCACCCACCCACCTCAAACAGACAGGTGCAGCTAACACTAAACACACAGCTTTCAGACACACACCTTAAACAACACCTCACCCACCCACCTCAAACAGACAGGTGCAGCTAACACTAAACACACAGCTTTCAGACACACACCTTATACAACATCTCGCCCACACACCTCAAACAGACAGGTGCAGCTAACACTAAACACACAGCTTTCAGACACACACCTTATACAACATCTCGCCCACACACCTCAAACAGACAGGTGCAGCTAACACTAAACACACAGCTTTCAGACACAAACCTTATACAACATCTTACCCACACACCTCAAACAGACAGGTGCAGCTAACACTAAACACACAGCTTTCAGACACACACCTTATACAACATCTCGCCCACACACCTCAAACAGACAGGTGCAGCTAACACTAAACACACAGCTTTCAGACACACACCTTATACAACATCTCACCCACACACCTCAAGCAGACAGGTGCAGCTAACACTAAACACACAGCTTTCAGACACACACCTTATACAACATCTCACCCACACACCTCAAGCAGACAGGTGCAGCAAACACTAAACACACAGCATTCAGACACACACCTTATACATCTCACCCACACACCTCAAACAGACAGGTGCAGCTAACACTAAACACACAGCTTTCAGACACACACCTTATACAACATCTCACCCACACACCTCAAACAGACAGGTGCAGCTAACACTAAACACAGCTTTCAGACACACACCTTATAAAACATCTCACCCACACACCTCAAGCAGGCAGGTGCAGCTCACACTAAACACACAGCTTTCAGACACACACCTTATACAACATCTCACCCACACACCTCAAGCAGACAGGTGCAGCAAACACTAAACACAGCTTTCAGACACACACCCTATACAACATCTCACTCACACACCTCAAGCAGACAGGTGCAGCAAACACTAAACACACAGCTTTCAGACACACACCTTATACAACATCTCACCCACACACCTCAAGCAGACAGGTGCAGCTAACACTAAACACACAGATTTCAGACACACATCTTATACACCTCACTCACACACCTCAGACAGGTGCAGCAAACACTAAACACACAGCTTTCAGTTACACACCTTATACAACATCTCACACACAAGCCTCAAACAGACAGGTGCAGCTAACACTAAACACACAGCTTTCAGACACAAACCTTATACAACATCTCACCCACACACCTCAAACAGACAGGTGCAGCTAACACTAAACACAGCTTTCAGACACACACCTTATAAAACATCTCACCCACACACCTCAAGCAGACAGGTGCAGCAAACACTAAACACACAGCTTTCAAACACACACCCTATACAACATCTCACTCACACACCTCAAGCAGACAGGTGCAGCTAACACTAAACACACAGCATTCAGACACACACCTTATACAACATCTCACCCACAAGCCTCAAACAGACAGGTGCAGCTAACACTAAACACACAGCATTCAGACACACACCTTATACAACATCTCACCCACAAGCCTCAAACAGACAGGTGCAGCTAACACTAAACACACAGCATTCAGACACACACCTTATACAACATCTCACCCACAAGCCTCAAACAGACAGGTGCAGCTAACACTAAACACACAGCATTCAGACACACACCTTATACAACATCTCACCCACAAGCCTCAAACAGACAGGTGCAGCTAACACTAAACACACAGCTTTCAGACACACACATTACACAACATCTCACACACAAGCCTCAAACAGACAGGTGCAGCTAACACTAAACACACAGCTTTCAGACACACACATTACACAACATCTCACCCACACACCTCAAGCAGACAGGTGCAGCAAACACTAAACACACAGCTTTCAGACACACACCTTATACATCTCACCCACACACCTCAAACAGGTGCTGCTAACACTAAACACACAGCTTTCAGACGCACACCTTATACAACATCTCACCCACACACCTCAAACAGACAGGTGCAGCAAACACTAAACACACAGCTTTCAGACACACACCTTATACAACATCTCACCCACAAGCCTCAAACAGACAGGTGCAGCTAACACTAAACACACAGCTTTCAGACACAAACCTTATACAACATCTCGCCCACACACCTCAAACAGACAGGTGCAGCTAACACTAAACACACAGCTTTCAGACACACACCATATACAACATCCCACCCACACACCTCAAACAGACAATGCAGCAAACACTAAACACACAGCTTTCAGACACACACCTTATACAACATCTCGCCCACACACCTCAAACAGACAGGTGCAGCTAACACTAAACACACAGCTTTCAGACACACATCTTATACACCTCACTCACACACCTCAGACAGGTGCAGCAAACACTAAACACACAGCTTTCAGTTACACACCTTATACAACATCTCACCCACCCACCTCAAACAGACAGGTGCAGCAAACACTAAACACACAGCTTTCAGACACACGCATTACACAACATCTCACCCACACACCTCAAACAGACAGGTGCAGCTAACACTAAACACACAGCTTTCAGACACACACCTTATACAACATCTCGCCCACACACCTCAAACAGACAGGTGCAGCTAACACTAAACACACAGCTTTCAGACACACATCTTATACACCTCACTCACACACCTCAGACAGGTGCAGCAAACACTAAACACACAGCTTTCAGTTACACACCTTATACAACATCTCACACACAAGCCTCAAACAGACAGGTGCAGCAAACACTAAACACACAGCTTTCAGACACACACATTACACAACATCTCACACACAAGCCTCAAACAGACAGGTGCAGCTAACACTAAACACACAGCTTTCAGACACACACATTACACAACATCTCACCCACACACCTCAAACAGACAGGTGCAGCTAACACTAAACACACAGCTTTCAGACACACACCTTATACATCTCACCCACACACCTCAAACAGGTGCTGCTAACACTAAACACACAGCTTTCAGACGCACACCTTATACAACATCTCACCCACACACCTCAAACAGACAGGTGCAGCAAACACTAAACACACAGCTTTCAGACACACACCTTATACAACATCTCACCCACAAGCCTCAAACAGACAGGTGCAGCTAACACTAAACACACAGCTTTCAGACACACACCTTATACAACATCTCACCCACACACCTCAAGCAGACAGGTGCAGCTAACACTAAACACACAGCTTTCAGACACAAACCTTATACAACATCTCACCCACAAGCCTCAAACAGACAGGTGCAGCTAACACTAAACACACAGCTTTCAGACACACACCTTATACAACACCTCACCCACACACCTCAAACAGACAGGTGCAGCTAACACTAAACACACAGCTTTCAGACACAAACCTTATACAACATCTCACCCACACACCTCAAGCAGACAGGTGCAGCTAACACTAAACACACAGCTTTCAGACACACATCTTATACACCTCACTCACACACCTCAGACAGGTGCAGCTAACACTAAACACACAGCATTCAGACACACACCTTAAACAACACCTCACTCACACACCTCAAACAGACAGGTGCAGCTAACACTAAACACACAGCTTTCAGACACACACCTTATACAACACCTCACTCACACACCTCAAACAGGTGCAGATAACACCAGACACACAGCTTTCAAACACACACCTTGAACAACACCTCACCCACCCACCTCAAACAGACAGGTGCAGCTAACACTAAACACACAGCTTTCAGACACACACCTTATACAACATCTCGCCCACACACCTCAAACAGACAGGTGCAGCTAACACTAAACATACAGCTTTCAGACACACACCTTATACAACATCTCGCCCACACACCTCAAACAGACAGGTGCAGCTAACACTAAACACACAGCTTTCAGACACACACCTTATACATCTCACCCACACACCTCAAACAGACAGGTGCAGCTAACACCAAACACACAGCTTTCAGACACACACATTACACAACATCTCACCCACACACCTCAAACAGACAGGTGCAGCTAACACTAAACACACAGCTTTCAGACGCACACCTTATACAACACCTCACCCACACACCTCAAGCAGACAGGTGCAGCTAACACTAAACACACAGCTTTCAGACACACACCTTATACAACATCTCACCCACACACCTCAAGCAGACAGGTGCAGCTAACACTAAACACACAGCTTTCAGACACACACCTTATACAACATCTCACCCACCCACCTCAAACAGACAGGTGCAGCTAACACTAAACACACAGCTTTCAGACACACACCTTATACAACATCTCGCCCACACACCTCAAACAGACAGGTGCAGCTAACACTAAACACACAGCTTTCAGACACACACCTTATACAACATCTCACCCACACACCTCAAGCAGACAGGTGCAGCTAACACTAAACACACAGCTTTCAGACACACACCTTACACAACATCTCACCCACACACCTCAAACAGACAGGTGCAGCTAACACTAAACACACAGCTTTCAGACACACACCTTATACAACATCTCACCCACACACCTCAAGCAGACAGGTGCAGCTAACACTAAACACACAGCTTTCAGACACACACCTTACACAACATCTCACCCACACACCTCAAACAGACAGGTGCAGCTAACACTAAACACACAGCTTTCAGACACACACCTTATACAACACCTCACCCACACACCTCAAACAGACAGGTGCAGCTAACACTAAACACACAGCTTTCAGACACACACCTTATACATCTCACCCACCCACCTCAAGCAGGCAGGTGCAGCTCACACTAAACACACAGCTTTCAGACACACACCTTATACAACATCTCACCCACACACCTCAGACAGGTGCAGCTAACACTAAACACACAGCTTTCACACACACACCTTATACAACACCTCACCCACACACCTCAGACAGGTGCAGCTAACAATAAACACACAGCTTTTCAGACACACACCTTATACATCTCACCCACACACCTCAAAAAGACAGGTGCAGCTAACACTAAACACACAGCTTTCAGACACACACCTTATACATCTCACCCACACGCCTCAAACAGGCAGGTGCAGCTAACACTAAACACACAGCTTTCAGACACACACCTTATACAACATCTCACCCACACGCCTCAAACAGGCAGGTGCAGCTAACACTAAACACACAGCTTTCAGACACACACCTTAAAATATAACTCACCCAGACACCCAAAGGTACAAGGGACACAAAGAGCGACCGTCTATGAGCATGCTTTAAGTGCCCCCCGCCTCGGTACAGGCCAGGTGAGCACATCCGGTCAGTGCAGCGAGTGACAGAACAGCACCGATGCCGCACACTTCCGGTGACCCTTACCTGCAAAAGGTGCCAGAGGCCCCCTATGGTGACTATCAGGGGGCTTTAAACAGACACAGAGCCCTCTCACCTCAGCAGACGTCTGTCCTGTTGGTGAATATGGACCGCCTGTCCACCCTTCCTACTCAGTGCCACGAAGCGAGCAAAGCAGGCGCTTTATGGCTACTTTTTTAGATATAAATGCACCATAACACTGACAGACACACTGACGCATAAATATACATGTCCTTCAATGTTTTAAGGCTACTTACAACAGTACTTACGAGCCATGACTCAGACAGCGCCAACCTATTTAAAGCAGAGTATTTTAAAGCAGCCACTGATATTTTCTGAAATGTTTACTTTAGTTAAATGGTTTTAAAGGGGAAAAGCCTTCCTTGATTGGCATTAAGTAAAGTCTTCTTTTCAAGACTTTAATCTTTGACACAAACACTTCTCTTTACTTAGCGCTCTTCAGCTCTAATGCCATGCAAGCGCCTATCAGTCGCATTCTAGAGCGCTACTTGTGACCCGGGGGTCTCCAGGTGCTCACGGGTCCAGGGGTTCAGTCGAAGAGCCAGGTCTTCAGTGATTTTCGGAACTCTGGTAGGTGGGGGTGCAGAGCTGTAGAGGGAGGTCATTCCATGCCTCACACACAGGAGCACATCCCTAGCAGCCAGCTTCACCCAACACAGCAAAACACATAGAAGCGAGCAGCCAGCATCACCCTGCACAGCAATACACATAGGAGCAAGCAGCCAGCATCGTCCAACACAGCAATACACAGAGGAGCACACAGCCAGCATCACCCAACACAGCAACACACACAGGAGCACACAGCCAGCATCACCCAACACAGCAACATACACAAGAGCACAACCCTAGAAGCCAGCATCACCCAAAACAGCAACACAAACAGGAGCACAACCCTGGAAGCCAGCATCACCCAACACAGCAACACACATAGGGGCACAACCCTAGCAGCAAGCATCACCCAACACAGCAACACACACAGAAGCACACAGGCAGCATCAGCCAACACAGCAACACAAACAGAAGCACACAGGCAGCATCGCTCAACACAGCAACACACAGGAGCACAACCCTAGCAGCCAGCATCACCCAGCACAGCAACACACACAGGAGGGAGCGGCCAGCATCACCCAACACAGCAACACACACAGGAGCACAACTCTAGAAGCCAGCATCACCCAACACAGCAACACACACAGGAGCACAACTCTAGAAGCCAGCATCACCCAACACAGCAACACACACAGGAGCACAGCCCTAGCAGCCAGCATCACCCAGCACAGCAACACACATAGGGGCACAACCGTAGCAGCCAGCTTCACCCAACACAGCAAAACACATAGAAGCGAGCAGCCAGCATCACCCTGCACAGCAATACACATAGGAGCAAGCAGCCAGCATCGTCCAACACAGCAATACACAGAGGAGCACACAGCCAGCATCACCCAACACAGCAACACACACAGGAGCACACAGCCAGCATCACCCAACACAGCAACATACTCAAGAGCACAACCCTAGAAGCCAGCATCACCCAAAACAGCAACACAAACAGGAGCACAACCCTGGAAGCCAGCATCACCCAACACAGCAACACACATAGGGGCACAACCCTAGCAGCAAGCATCACCCAACACAGCAACACACACAGAAGCACACAGGCAGCATCAGCCAACACAGCAACACAAACAGAAGCACACAGGCAGCATCGCTCAACACAGCAACACACAGGAGCACAACCCTAGCAGCCAGCATCACCCAGCACAGCAACACACACAGGAGGGAGCGGCCAGCATCACCCAACACAGCAACACACACAGGAGCACAACTCTAGAAGCCAGCATCACCCAACACAGCAACACACACAGGAGCACAACTCTAGAAGCCAGCATCACCCAACACAGCAACACACACAGGAGCACAGCCCTAGCAGCCAGCATCACCCAGCACAGCAACACACATAGGGGCACAACCGTAGCAGCAAGCCTCACCCAACACAGCAACACACACAGAAGCACACAGACTGCATCACTCAACACAGCAACACACACAGGAGCACAACCCTAGCAGCCAGTATCACACAACACAGCAACACACACAGAAGCGAGCGGCCAGCATCGCCCAACACAGCAACACACTCAGAAGCACACAGGCAGCATCAGCCAACACAGCAACACACAGGATCACACAGCCAGCATCACACAACATAGCAACACACAGGAGCACAACCCTAGCAGGCAGCATCACCCAACACAGCAACACACACAGGAGCTCACAGCCAGCATCACCCAACACAGCAACACACACAGAAGCACACAGACAGCATCACCCAACACAGCAACACACACAGGAGCACAACCCTAACAGCTAGCATCACCCAACACAGCAACACACAGAGGAGCACAACCCTAACAGACAGCATCACCCAACACAGCAACACACACAGGAGCACACAGCCAGTATCACCCAACACAGCAACACACACAGGAGCACAACCCTAGCGGCTAGCATCACCCAACACAGCAACACACAGAGGAGCACAACCCTCGCAGCCAGCATCACACAACACAGCAACACACACAGGAGCACAGCCCTAGCAACCAGCATCACACAACAAAGCAACACACACAGGAGCACAGCCAGCATCACCCAACACAGCAACACACACAGGAGCACACAGACAGCATCACCCAACACAGCAACACACAGGAGCACAACCCTAGCAGCCAGCATCACCCAGCACAGCAACACACACAGGAGGGAGCGGCCAGCATCACCCAACACAGCAACACACACAGGAGCACAATTCTAGAAGCCAGCATCACCCAACACAGCAACACACACAGGAGCACAACTCTAGAAGCCAGCATCACCCAACACAGCAACACACACAGGAGCACAGCCCTAGCAGCCAGCATCACCCAGCACAGCAACACACATAGGGGCACAACCCTAGCAGCAAGCATCACCCAACACAGCAACACACACAGAAGCACACAGACTGCATCACCCAACACAGCAACACACACAGGAGCACAACCCTAGCAGCCAGTATCACACAACACAGCAACACACACAGAAGCGAGCGGCCAGCATCGCCCAACACAGCAACACACTCAGAAGCACACAGGCAGCATCAGCCAACACAGCAACACACAGGAGCACAACCCTAGCAGCCAGCATCACCCAACACAGCAACATACACAAGAGCACAACCCTAGAAGCCAGCATCACCCAAAACAGCAACACAAACAGGAGCACAACCCTGGAAGCCAGCATCACCCAACACAGCAACACACACAGGAGCACACAGCCAACATCAGCCAACACAGCAACACAAACAAGAGCACAACCCTAGAAGCCAGCATCACCCAACACAGCAACACACACAGGAGCACAGCCCTAGCAGCCAGCATCACACAACACAGCAACACACACAGGAGCACAGCCCTAGCAGCCAGCATCACCCAACACAGCAACACACTCAGAAGCACACAGCCGCCAATATCACCCAACACAGCAACACACACAGGAGCACACAGGCAGCATCAGCCAAAAGAGCAACACACAGGAGCACACATACAGCGGCACCCAACACAAGCGTGAGCACAGGTGTGCCGGGGGCGCTGCGGCACCGCCAGGTGAGGCAGCAGAGCTCATTTTGAAAATACACAATGAACCTTTGCATGGCTGACTAGCAACATGGAATGTTTTTCAAAGACAGAACATCAAATAACAGGTGGTTTGTTCTGCCCAACTGCTGAAAATTCTTTTAAAACAATATTTAATGTTCCATTCACTGGCTCGAGAAGGAAGGTATTGTGTGCCTAGCGCCTAGCAACGTGTACCTAGAGCCTAGTGAAGTGTACCTATCCACTAGTGATGTGCACCCACAGACTACTGATGAGTATCTAGCCCTCAGTGACGTGTGCCTAGCTCCCAGTGGCGTCTACTAAGAGCCTTGTGTTGTATACCTAGTCTCCAGTGACATGTACATAGAACCTATTGACGTGTATCTAGCTCCCAGTGACGTGTACCTAGACCCTAGTGACGTGTACCTAGACCCTAGTGACATGTACCTAGCCCTAGTGACGTGCACCTAGACAGTAGAGGCATGTACCTAACGTCTATTGTCATGTACGTAGCGTATAGTGGCATCTACCTAGCTCCCACTGGTGTGCACCTAGCCCCCAGTGCAGTATATCTAGTCCATAGTTATGGATACCTAGCACCTAGTGATGTGGACCCAGAGCCCAGAGACATGTACCTAGCCCTAGTGACGTGCACCTAGACAATAGAGGCATGTACCTACAGTCTATTGTCATGTACGTAGCGTATAGTGGTTTCTACCTAGAGCCTAGTGTTGTGTACCTAGGCCCCAGTGGCATGTACCTAGACCATCGTTATGTGTACCTAGACTCCAGTGACGTGTGCTTTAACACTGGTGACCTGTGCCTAGACCCTAGTGACGTGTACCTAGACCCTAGTCGCGTGTACCTAGACCCTAGTAGCGTGTACCTAGACCCTAGTAGCGTGTACCTAGACCCTAGTAGCGTGTACCTAGACCCTAGTAGCGTGTACCTAGACCCTAGTAGCGTGTACCTAGACCCTAGTAGCGTGTACCTAGACCCTAGTCGCGTGTACCTAGACCCTAGTAGCGTGTACCTAGACCCTAGTAGCGTGTACCTAGACCCTAGTAGCGTGTACCTAGACCCTAGTAGCGTGTACCTAGACCCTAGTCGCGTGTACCTAGACCCTAGTAGCGTGTACCTAGACCCTAGTCGCGTGTACCTAGACCCTAGTAGCGTGTACCTAGACCCTAGTAGCGTGTACCTAGACCCTAGTAGCGTGTAGGCTGCAGTCCCCCCGTGGAGAGAGGACGCCGCCGCGCGGTCCGTGCCGAAACACGATCAGCCAGGACGATTCGCTGTGTTTTCCTTCGTGACCCTGCCTGTACCTGACTCCTGATTGGACGCACCCCGGTATCAGATTATATAGGGTTCACCTCACCAGAGAAGCCCTCCTCCCTATCTACCTGGGAACCACCACTAGTGTTCTCCCTCAACTGCGCACCTGACGGAGAAGTATCCCGACACTAAATCCCTGAAACCTCGACCCCCATCGAGGCTCCCTTACTATTGAACCTTTAGGACTGAAGATCCTACCTATTGCAACCCTGGAAGCCCTATGATTGTAGACCTGCTGATCTTAGAACCCGCTTTGTAACAGACTGGTAGAGCACCTTATTCAGAAGAAGGACATATATACAGCCTAATTACTGAGACAACGCTCATCATGTCCCACCAGGACTCCCCCGCGTACTACTGACAACTGAAGCTTGAACGCTTAGAAATCTTGAATTAGGAACCGTGAAAATCTTCGTCTTTCCTTCGAGGGAATCCTTGACTTATTTGACGCAGGAAACCCACTTCTATGCTGATCAATCCTCCACCAAGCCCCCTATTCTTAGAGTGAAAAGTGTGCATTTGTCCCCGCCCCTTGGTCCTCCTCGCCCTGATGAAGGTGCAGCCTAAATAGGCCCTGCATCGAAACGCGCGTTGGCGTGAGCTACATGGATGGCCCCAGTGTAGTCTCTGTCTAACTACCCTGTTCACAATTTTTTGCCTCCATGTTGTAATTTCAGCCCTAGCAGCTACTAGGGGAAACAACCTTTACAACGCAACTTTTACAACGAACTACCATTACAACTAATTTTTTACAACGCAAAAACTTTTACAACGCATACCATTACAACGCAGGATTTTACAACGCAAGTACCTTTACAACGCATACCATTACAACGTAAGTATTGGTAAGTATATAATTATTTTTAAAATATTATATGTTTGGGTAAAGGGGTATTTTTAGGGTTCAGGGTCAGTTTTCAGTTTTTGGGTAAAGGGGTATTTTTAGGGTTCAGGGTCAGTTTTCAGTTTTTGGGTAAAGGGGTATTTTTAGGGTTCAGGGTCAGTTTTCAGTTTTTGGGTAAAGGGGTATTTTTAGGGTTCAGGGTCAGTTTTCAGTTTTTGGGTAAAGGGGTATTTTTAGGGTTCAGGGTCAGTTTTCAGTTTTTGAGTAAAGGGGTATTTTTAGGGTTCAGGGTCAGTTTTCAGTTTTTGGGTAAAGGGGTATTTTTAGGGTTCAGGGTCAGTTTTCAGTTTTTGGGTAAAGGGGTATTTTTAGGGTTCAGGGTCAGTTTTCAGTATTTGGGTAAAGGGGTATTTTTAGGGTTCAGGGTCAGTTTTCAGTTTTTGGGTAAAGGGGTATTTTTAGGGTTCAGGGTCAGTTTTCAGTTTTTGAGTAAAGGGGTATTTTTAGGGTTCAGGGTCAGTTTTCAGTTTTTGGGTAAAGGGGTATTTTTAGGGTTCAGGGACAGTTTGGGGTTTTTGGGGTACAGGGTTAATTTGTAAAAATAAAATAAAATTATATTTAAATTAAATTAATTAAATGTAATTAAATATAAATTAATTATATTTTAATAATTTAAATTAATTTAAATTCAAAAAAATATTTTTAGGGTTCAGGGTCAGTTTTGGGTTTTTGGGGTACAGGGTTAATTTGTAAAAATAAATTAAAATTATATTTAAATTAAATTAATTAAATAAAATTAAATACAATTTAATTATATTTTAATAATTTAAAATAATTTATATTAAAAAAAATATTATATACTTACCAATATTTACGTTGTAATGGTATGCGTTGTAAAGGTACTTGCGTTGTAAAATCTTGCGTTGTAATGGTATGCGTTGTAAACGTTTTTGCGTTGTAAAAAATTTGTTGTAATGGTAGGCGTTGTAAAAGTATGCGTTGTAACGTCATACATCTGCTACTAGATATGCCCTTTGCAGGCCCCAATGTAACCGTATAATTTTATATGTGTGATTGTATTATTATTGTAGTGAGTGAGACTGAGAGCGGATGTATTTTTAGTGGATGACTGTGGTAGTGTGTGGGACCTGAATGAATGCACTTTGCCTAACTTCGAGTAGGATGTATACTGTGTAAGAGTTTAAACCAATGTACATATATCTCCTTAAAGCACCCATATGGATTTCCTATATAAACTGAAACTCTACCAATGATCAATAAACTTTCATAAAAATATCCATGTTTGATTTTGATTTTTTGTGAAGTATTGTCAGCTCTGATATGCATTCTCTGTCACCCCTTTGTTAATTGTAAGGATCCCCGTGGGGGACCTCGAAACCATGCCCTGGCATGGTAGTTCTTGTTTCTATTCAGTTGCTAACCTAGTGGGGTCTACCTAGACCTAGAGATGTGTACCTAGCCCCTATTGACAGATAGCTAGATCCTAGTGGTGTGCACTTAGATCCTAGTGGCATGTACCTAGAACCTAATGACGTGTACCTAGAGCCTAGTGACGTGTGCCTATACCATAGTGACGTGTACCTAGAGCCTAACGACATATACCTAGAGCATAGTGATCTGTACTTAGAGCCTAGTGAGGAGTACCTAGTCCTAGACCCTAGTGACGTGTACCTAGACCCTATTAGCGTGTACCTAACCCCTAGTGGGGTGTACTTAGCCCTAGAGACGTGTACCTGGCCCCTAGTGGCATGCATCTAGCCCCTATTGACAGATAGCTAGACCCTAGTGGTGTGCACCTTGCCCCTAGTGATGTGGGCCTAGCCCCTGGTGACGTGTAGCTAGACCCTAGTGGTATGCACTTAGATCCTAGTGGCATGTACCTAGAACCTAATGACGTGTACCTTGCCCCTAGTGACGTGTGCCTAGCCCCTAACGACATGTGCCTAGAGCATAGTGATCTGTACTTAGAGGCTAGTGATGAGTACCTAGCCTTAGTGACGTGTACCTAGACCGCAGTGACGTGTACCTAGACCGCAGTGACGAGTACCTAGACCGCAGTGACGAGTACCTAGCCCTAGTGGCGTGCAGGCCCGGACTGGTCGTTGCGGGCACCGGGCAATCCCCCGGTGCGCCGCGAGGGTGGGGGCCGGTTTTGGGCCCTGGGGGCCGTTTTTGTTACAGGGCCGTTTTTGCAGCATACCGGCCCCGGCAAAGAGCTCGGTTGCGCCCCCAGGGGGCTGGCCGAGCACTTTGCCAGGGCCGGTTTTCGTTCTCAGTCCGGCCCTAATGGCGTGTACCTTGCCCAAGTGGCGTGTACCTAGATATGAGCCGGGGGCGTGCACATCACACACTGTCCTTGGCCTGCGCCCGGTCATGGCTGCGGCCTGTCACATGCTCTGATTGCGCACAGCACAGACGCCTTTGCTTCATGTATGTTTTACCCACCATGTTCGGCTCACGGCGCCCGCAGTTCTTAAGCTCAAGAAGTGTGAATCGCTTGTTAACAGGCGAGAACAGTGAGCCCAGTGGGCCTCATATTATGAACCTCAAAACTAGAGAGTTGGGGGGGCCCTGAAGGATGCGATGCTGCGCGGTGTGACGGGGGTGAGTGAAGCAGGGGGGCGTGGGGTGGGGGCAAGGGGGGGCTCTGTCCCCAGAGCCGGTGCAGCCTCATCTTAGACAGACACGGGGGGGGGGGGCGTGAAGTCACCCCCTCTCCTGGCATTGAGCCAGCCCCAGGCCCCGTGCCAGGCTCGGTGGCACCGCGTGCTGCGCCCTCGCCGCCGCCTTTGAGCGCTTTTACGAGCGCCTTTCATATGCTAATGCCAGGCGGGGTGCCCTCGGGCGATGGAGGGGGCCAGAGGGGGTGCGGTGCTGCGAGGGAGGGGCTGCCACACTGGGCAGAGAGGGGGGAATGTACCCGCCTCGCGCCCTCATATCAGTTTATTTATTTATGTCCAGTTTTCTATCCGCACAGACTTCCTCCCTTGTCCACCAGAAAAGGTCGGGCCAGTGTTCGAGATAAAACCCCTGGTTCTGTGATCCCAAACACTGCTGAGAGCAGCAGCAGACGTGCTAACCCTTCTCTCCTTGAAGGAACTAGGAGGTTACCACTCACGTCAGAGCTTGTTTATGTGTCATGCTGCCAACGCAACATACATCTTGTGCATTGCGACAGGTGCTGCTAACAGCACCGCCCGCCACAATGCTTAATATGCAGGATGCCACCGCCAGGGTGGCGGGCGCATCCTAATTGGCATAGTGGGACCGCCACACTTCTGGCGGTGGGTCCCGTTTACCGTTTACCGTTACAGTCCGCCCGCCATCGTAACGGGCCCCTTCGTGATTTGCCCGGACTCAAGGAACGCCTGAGCCTCCGGCCAGACCTGAACCTGGTGCCCAGCGTCAGTCTCGTAGGGCACCAACATGGCGACTTCTAGAGGTGCTCCTCCGTAGCAGCCGCGTTCACTCTGAAGCCGGGCAGAGGGCAGACAGACTAGGGCTGACAAAATACTGTAAATACCGAAAAGAATCAGTTTCCAAGCACGTGAGCTGAGCTATGGCAAAGCCAGCGTTGCAGCAGCCTGTGCTTCGTTGGTAAATTGCAACATCGGTTCAACTTGACTCGTGTACAAGCCAATATTAGTTGCAAAGCGCTTTAAACTACTTCTGCTGTTTCTAAGCATTATGTATCCAATCTAGCGATGCTCAAATGAACCGACCTGGGAAAGATTCATTGGTTTTGCCGGCGTGATCCATACACATGAGACGTCAATGACGAGTATTCATTCACGGAGGTATGTTGGCGCCTTAGAAATACTGTCCATAGTGCCTGCTAGCTGTTTCAGTGCGCTTTGTGTTGTTACAAGGTGGAAGCCATGCGTGGCACACCCTACCACAAGGGTTGCTCAGATACGGAAGAGCGCATTTGCTCAGGTAGAGAGGGGCACGGGGGTGGAGCTTTATCGAGAACCAGGTCAAGTGCCAAATCATGTGTAACTAACCTGCTGGACAATTGTGTACCGGCTTTGACAACATTTTACTGTGAACGATGCAGTGACAATCAGTTACAAATCCCAATTTCCACTGATAAATCAGCTAAACATACCATTTCATGTTTCTACTTTCTACCAGTGGTAGTGTCCAAATATTTGTGCAAAAATTCCCAGCAAAACTACATGCCACTTGTGCAGATCACGAGGCCTGGTCCATAGTGTTTCGCACCTGTGACTCTGCGCTCACGACAGCCAGTAAAGTGACTGCGCGGTCCCTGCTCAGTTCATGATGAAGCCTGCAGCCAGTGCTTAATTTGAGCCGGTGGTTGCAGGTGCAGATATTCGGCAGGGTGGTTCCATGAGTTAAACACTCACCTCTGAGTTCTGCGGCCATTAGTCGGAACCACAGCAAGGCTAACTGAGACCTCAATCCTTCAGAGGATGGTAAATTAAATATCATTTCACAGGGTAACAGTAACATATATTGTTTACAATGCTTGGAAGCCTGGGTTGAACCTTGGCATGAAACAGGTTATTACCCTTAAAATATGGACAATTATAGGACGGGAAGTGATGAAGGCAGACAGAGACGATGCCTACCTGCCTAATGCTAACTTCATTTTAACCCTTTAAGTGCTCCCGTCGGCCGTCGCGAGCACTACCTGGCTGGTGCTGCGAATGGCCAATGTCCCGTGTCTTCGAACGTTCCGCACTGGCGCGGAACGTTCGAAGCAGCTATGGTGTTAAGAGCCACTCGTGGCTGAGAACGCTGAGGTGGTCCATTGAGACCCACCCCCGAAAGGAAGAGTCTTGCCCGTTCTATTGACCCCCTCCCCGTTACCCACTCAATTCTCAGCCGCCTGGATGCCCTCACAGTCTCAATTAAGAGTTCTTCCTATGTGTGAATGGAGGCCGGAATAGTGAAGGGTGGCACGCATAGATGCAGTGTTCCCTTCTGCTTTCCCTTCCCCTCTTCGCTTATGTTCTCTCCCTCTCACACACCTACACTTAATTCTCCTCCTCTCCATCAGTGCTTCGAAGTGGCGTAGCCAGACATAAAGCTCATTCCGAACACCAACTCCATACAGTTGTCTCCCTTCCCCTTGCAGTGCTCTGAAGCAGCCAGCAGATGACTTGTACTTCTATGAGCTAGTGCATACGATGGCTCTTTAACGCCGTGATGCCACGCCAAAGATCCATTTATTGTTGTATAAAATGCAAACTCCGCACAAGCAGGTCTCAGAGTGCTGTGCACAAGAGGGTGTTCGAACATAAGACAACTGTGAATTAACTGGTGACACAACAGAGCAGATTGTTGACAATGTAATATCGGCCCTTGATGAGCAGTGGATTCCAGAACAAGGAGTGTAAAATCCTCTGTGTAGAGGATGCTGTGGTGCAGGGAGGCACACAAACGAGTTTATTTTAACAAACTGACTACACTGAACGGGGTACCGGTGCACCCTAAACTGGAAACACAGTGAATAACACAAGAGACTTGGGATTAGAGAGTGCCGCAGAATCTGGGACTATTAGAAAGGCCATGAAGAGGCAGGACACACGGCTCCTACCCTGAAGAGCTGAGTGATCCTCTGCCGTGACAAAGCGCCGGCTGGGTCACACAGCTAACAATCCGCTTATGGCAAGCATGTCCCTGAACCAGCAAGAGGAGAGCTTAGCCTCTGGCACAACACAGGAACCTGTGCCTCAGCAAGGGTTCGGCTGGGAGTTACCCCGGCCCGGACCCAAACCCATCTCTGCACAATACAACTTCTCTTCAACTCAAAGTCACAGGACTGCAGATCCGATGACTGCATTCTGCCGTTACTTCTGTTCTGTTCGGCATGGCCCTAAAACACTTACAAAATTGTCTAAAAGTACAAAAAAATTATCATATTGCTTGTTAGAAAGATTATGTTAAAGATGCAAACTTTAAAACATCTGCCAAAAGATTACGCATAGTTAAGCACAGGCAGGAAATGTACAGGAAGATCAAAAGGGCAAGTGGTCCTGTGTGAGGGTCCTTATGAATAACATTTTTTTTGAAGAGTTTTATATAGCGCGAACTAGAACCGAACCGAATCAGTTATCAGAGCGCTTTACATAGCACCAGTTACGTTACATGAGGACACACTTTCATTTTAGGCACGGGGAGATTAAGTGATTTGCCCAGAATCACAGGAGGTTTTTGGCGTCGTTACCGAGACTCGAACCAAGTTCCCCAGGTCGGAGGTCGAGCGCCTTAGCCGTTAGGCCAACCCCTCTCCCCTTAATTTATAACATTAATGTGCTTACCTCAGAGGTCTACGCAGATACCTTCTTTTGTGCACCGAACATGCTCATGTGTGTCATTCAGGCAGGAACCCAATGCAAAGGATATTCAGGAAGAATCTGTGTCTTACACTAAGAGTGATCCATGACGTTTATATCTAATAAGCATGCATATATGCAGTATTGCATTGAAAAAGGTAACTATGACGGACTGGCCGTTCCAGGCATCAGGCGTTTCCCAGGGCGACTTGAAGGGTAGGGGGGCAGTTTAGTTTGGAGGTACCAGGTTTGTACAAGTGCAGGAGTTTAAAAACACTGCAAAGTTCTTTGTATATTCAGCAGCTTTCGGTCAACAATACAAGTGCCAAGATAACTTTGGTGATCAATGTACCTGCTGGAGAGAGATGGGAGCGTGTTTTGTCTAGTGGCTGTTTTACTCATCCAAGGTAGTGCAGAGGGGTAATATGCCTGCTGCAAAGAACGTCTACCATGCATATCAAAGGGCAATATGTTATGTGCATAGTTCAGTGGGTACTGCTTTGTGTTCACTTCCCGATTGAAAGGACACTTGAATACATATGGCCTGGCAGTTCGGGCCAAACTGTTCCCATTGGACGCAAGGTCAAGGCTGATCTGCATATGGCTGGGTCCAAACTGGGGTGACATGGGGAGCAAAAAAACGATAGATTTAGGCCCAAATCTCTGTACTGGGGTGAATGTATGACATTGTTCTGCATTCTGTCCATCAGTTGTCCTTTTTGCATTTGTCACCCCGAGTGGGATGGGTATGCTCAGACGTGGGTCTCGTGCTCTAAACCCACTGCAGAAAAGCTATCCTGGCTGATGAGGGTTGAAAGCCAGAAACCGGTCCTAGGAAGCTTGTTTCCAGTTCAGGGAGGACCTAGCTTGGCAGTTCGGGCTGGACTGTTCCCATTGGGCGCAGGGTCAAGACTGATTTGCATATGGCTGGGTCCAAACTGGAATGGCACCGGGGTGAATGTTTGACATTATTCTGCATTCTGTCCACCAGTTGTTCTTTTTGCTATATTATGCTTGAGCAGCTGGCTGGCTGACATGAATATGAAGGAGCCTTTGTGGGTTTCCGTGAGTCTAGATTCTCCTGAAGAGTCCCTTTCTCTTCTGAGCCCTGCTTAACACAAGTGTACACGAGGAGCCCTGTATTCATGACCTCAATGTTTGAGACAAAAAATACTCATGGATTTCTGAACAATGAGAGTAAAAGCATTAAGGTAACATGTTGTTCCTGCTTATATTTCACACGCTTTACAAAAACCTGTATTCCCTATGAGTGTTTGCTTTTTCCTGAATTAAACCTCAAATAAACATGTTTATTAATTATTTGAATTAAATAACGTTATAAGCAGGGCTCGAGTCGGGGTACCATGCGGGTGGACGGCGTCCCCCCACTTATTTTACCGGGAGCTCGATAGCTGGAACAAATGGAGCTACACATTCACTCTTTGGCCTCTCTGGGGCGAGATCGGAGCCCATTCAGAATGCTGCTCATGTGCTGGCTTCTCTGATGCAATCACATCTAAGGGGTGAGCGAGGGGAGGCAATGAGTCTGATTGTGCTAGCCACCTTCGTGACGTCACTTTCTATCGTGACGTCAGCGTCCCCCCACTTATTTTTTTAGGACTTGTGCCCTGGTTATAAGCTGTAACTGGTCAGTGAATTGCTAAACATACTAAAAATTGGTATGTTTTGCTATTTCTAGCCACACCCCTAACTCCGCCGACTGATCCAATCTTCGGTTAATCTCACCCTCTAATTCTCCACCCACAGGGCCATATTACCAAGAAAAGGCGATACATTATCGCCGTTTTTATCGGCAGGAAACTGCCGCTAAATCAGCGATAATGGGCTTGATAATATGTCCTTGTGAATTCCCATAGAAGCCCATGTTCTGATGTTAACCTGGGCTTCTATGGGAATTCACAAGGCCATATTATCAAGCCCATTATCAACACTTTAGCGGCAGTTTCCTGCCGATAAAAGCGGCGATAATGTATCGCCCTTTCTTGGTAATATGGTCCACAGTTCCCCTACTTTTTTTCCCCACTTCGACCCCTGGGTAGGGTGGGGGCCCGGGAGTCCCTAGAGTGGAAGCAGGGAGCCAATATTCAGGTTGAGACACTCGACGAGGTGATCTACCAGGGCCAGATCAGATCTGTATCGATTCTTTGGAAGACGATCTATCAGGTATTGAACATTGAAATCGATTGTGGTGTGGATGAGACTGCATGCTCTCATCCACAGGGGAGGTCAGTAGCAGAGGGAATATCTGGGGTTCAGTGTAGGTACTTACACCCATGACCTACCTTGTGAGTAAAAAGTAGAAGGACTTTGGGGGATCCGTTCCAAGCACGAGGACACTGGTCAGAGACCAGGGTTTAATGGGGCGTGGCTAGGACGAGGAAAAAGATGGCCGCTCAACCTCAACGCAGCATCTCTGTCCCCGCATCAACCATGTGTAGGAGGTCTGCAGCAAACACACGACTAAACAGACCACTAAAAACAGCTCTGAGCGTCGGAAAACCAGAGCTCCTGTGATTTATAGTCATTCCTTGAGAAACCCCACAATAGGGATCTCTTCATAGGTAAGCGTAACCGTGTTAAAAGTGGCGGGCCAACCCACTGGTAAAGGAAGCAACAGGCATGTACATTGCGGAGCATGGACGCATCTCACCTTCATCTCCTGAGCGTTGCTGGTGGTTGCCTGTGCTTGTGTGTGTGACCAGCCTGGCAACCTCAAAAGGAATGATTGTGTATCGACTGCCAATCGCAAGATGGTGCCCAACAACCATCACATGGCCGTCAGCAAGGCGCCCTATGACGATCCCTACTCAAAACAACCCTGATCTGACTAACTTCAGATTCCTGACGGCGTAGCTCAGACATTCACACTTTCCCTCAGCCCTGAATGTACACTTTCTGGGGCGCTTATCTATTGCCCCCTGGATACCCTGGTAAGGGGTGAACTTCTCTACCTGACTCATTGGCCCCTCACATGTGTTTGCTACTAATCTTACTTTACTTGGGGACTTTAATCTCCATCTTGAGAGCTTGGATTGCAACCGTCATATGTCCTTTATCGAGGATTGGGTGTTCCTAATTTGACACTTAAGTTCATCGCCTACTCATGTTGAGGGCATCTTCTGGACCCTATTGCTTCTAGCGTCAAGGATTTGCGCATAAGTCTGCCGCTTCAGCTCTGGTGGTCAGGCCACTTTACGGCACCGTTTAAGAATAGGGTTCCTTCTCATTGTCCCATAGCGCAGCCTTTTCTGAAATCCGAGGTCAGAGACTGGTCCAAACTTAACTACACAGCATGAAAAGAGCAGCTCCTCAGCACTCAGCCTCCTCGTTCACAGCCACTCGACTCGGGTAAAGCTTCGACTCATCCGTGGTTGGATGAGGCTGTTGAGATCGCTCTTCCACTGACCAGGGAACGCACGGTCAGATCTCATCCTCCTGCACTTGCAGCTGGCGAAAGATTCTCTGCAGATAGTTGCCAACCTTAATAAGCATGCCACTGATGTATCTCTAGTGGAGGCTACTCACTTGGCAACCAAGATAGAGTGTGCCGCCAAACCAAGCAAAGGCTCTCCTTTGGATTGTGCATCCTTTCTGGCTGCTCTACTATCCATTAAACCAGGATCTCCGTGGGATCCTCTTCCACCAGAGAAGCTTAGATTGTTGGATACGACAATCTTAACTGCGATCTTGGAGTTCCTTAGTTCATCACCGAGAGGAGGGATCGTCCCTTGGAGATGGAAACTCGCTTTGGTCCTCCCTCTTTTGAAAAAAGCAAATTGGATCCTTCTTGTGTCTCAAATTTTCGACCTAGCTCCTTGCTACCAGTTTTCCCTAAAGTTCTGGGAAAACATGTCAACGCCCATCTCACTGCATTTATTAAGGCCCATTATCCCCTCCACCCTTTACAGTACGGCTTCAGGGCTGGGCACATCACTGAGTCCGCCCTTTGTGGCATGACGGAACATCTAAGACAATATCTGGACGAGGACGTACGGCCGCACTCGTTCTGTTGGATTTGAGTGCGGCATTCGACAAGGTGTCCCACTCTGGCCTGGTTAACAGACTGGAGTCATTCCGCCTTGAAAGTTCAGCTTTGGGGTCTCTTGTCTCCTTCCAAAAGGACCTTATGTTTCAGATCTCTTTGGTTGACGTAAGATCTAAATCACAGGCTTTGACTTGTCTAGTTCCGCGAGGCTCTATTCTTCGCCCCTCACTATTTAACATCGATGTCTGCCCTTTGTTGGACCTAATAGAGAGCTGCGGCCTCACCCTGTTTTCATACGCCGATGACACACAGATCATCTTTACTCTGTCTTCAGCACAGAACCATGACCTGTCCTTCTTGCACCTGGGCATGACGAAAGTTTTGTCACGGATGAACAAAAATTCACTCAAACTTAATGGAGACAAGACTGAGGTCCTGGTCCTGGGTAATAACACCTCCCTTTGGGGCCTGACACATCTACTAAGGTGAAAAATCCGGGCTTTCTTAATGACGAGAAGCTCGCCATGATGCCGCAGGTGGCTAAAGTAACTGTCACCTGTTTTGCAGTCCTTAAATGGCTGAAAAAGATTCTTCGGTTAATTCCCTTAACGGTTCGAAGGACTGCAATTCTGGCTCTGGTCATATCCAGATTGGAATATAGTAATGTGTTGTGCGGGCAAGACCTCGCCGTCGTTTGCAAATTGTTCAAAATGCTGCTGCCAGGTTGTTCTTTTGCTAACCCAAATATACTTCAGACTCTCACTTGCTCCAGGAACCGCACTGGCTCAAGGTCTCTAAAAGTATTGAGTTCAAAGCCCTGTGTTATATGTTCAAAGTCAAAGTTGTCCTGGCACCACGTTACATCCAGGAATTGGTAGTTCCTTATCAGCCGACTCGGTCCTTGAGACCCTCGATTCAAGCTTTGTTCATTGTACCGAGATTTAGTTTAACCTGTATGAAAGGCCATTCCTTTGCTACCCAGGTCCAAAATTGTGGAATTCTCTGCCAGTCACTCTCAGAAATTGTAAGTCATTTCTCACCTTTCACAAATGTCTACGTCATTGTTCTGGGACATTTGATCTGCGTCTGCTTTGCGCCGGGAAACCCTTCGGGGAAGCTGTGCACATTATAAGTAGGGGTGGGCGGAGCTCGCGGAGTTTCACTATGTGGAATTCTATGGAGTTGCATAAAAACTCAGTGGAATTGCACTGAGTTCGGCGAGCGGGCGGAGTTGCTCCACTCGCCCACCCCTAGTCAGTATCAATCTCTGAGTGTTGCCAGTTGCCAATGAACCAAGATATGAAGTGGCAGTGAGGTTAGCTGGACATGTCATTGCGGGACTCCTAGGATAATAAGTGACCTTACAGGCACTGGCAGTTAGCCCCAAATCATCTTCAACTGTAATAATCTCGTGAGTTATGGCCCCTACTGCGAAAGTTACAAATATCAGAATAGTGGCGCCTTTGCAAATCCACTTCTGAACATTGGGTACTGTGGATAATGTGTGCTTACCGCTGTAGGTTATTGGCTGGAACAGCCGAGGGTGGTGGCCCGGTCTGGTCTTGGTCCGGCGTCGACAGGCCAGCTCCTAGCCTGGGCAATGACTGGCCACATCCTGCGGTGAGGGACTTTAGCTGGCATTTTCTTTCTTGGCACGTTTGAAGGATGGCCCTGCCCCTCCTGTGGAAGGGACATTGGTAGCAGACATCCGCGGCTCACCAGCAAACACTGCTACACCCGCCAGTGGGACTTCGATGGCACTATATTGTGTGTTTGTTGATCCTACCCATTGTGAAGTCTTGTCATCTTCTCTACCCAATAGCGGGGTATGAATGTCTGAGGTGGTGTGTTCCAACCGTCACGCCTTTGGGGGAACTACCTCAGGTTAGCTTTAGCGGATGCGCTCTCTGGCCCCCCAATTGTTAGGGGGTGAAAGGAAGAAGCGGTCCACCACAACAAGAAAACCCAAGCTTGCGACCCCCCTTCCCGCGTGCACACCGGGGGTCTCAGGTGCGCACCTCCCACTGCCCCTACGAGCTTGAGCTCAACCCCAGAGTAATTTCCCACATGCACGTGTGCCACCCACCACCACACTAACTTCACAAAATGCAGGGGAGTAAGCGCATGTCTCAGGCATGCACAGTTCATGCCTGACTACTACAGAGGAGAGGTGCAGAGCCAGAGTGCTATCCTTTAAGGAACCATCTCGGGTGGGTGAACTCCGCCGCGAGGCGTATGCGGAGTTATTGCCAAACTCCGCGCTCCATGCTCCATCATCAGGAGGTCAGAATGCAGCTTATCACAAGAGAGGCTGGAACGGGAATGGTAACATTACTCCAAGTGCAATGGGTTTGTCCTACACGATAGCTCTGCACAAGACGCATAGGGTTGCAGCAGAAGATGCCATCACGGCCAACCAATGAATGTAATAGGATTTTCCTTGTGAAGTTAACACATTTCACCCTATGCATGAAATGCACAGGGATTTACAACTGTCCTGAGCAGTCTTTCCTGAAAGTTCTCATCGCCTCCTGTCTCCACCTGTACCAAAGTCGCAGAACCTAGACATCCCCTAAGACTAGACACGTCTTCAGCAAGTCACTCACCAGATAATCTCGCGTAGGCCACCGAATCCATTCCTGGGGTGAAATCAGGGTTATCCAGTAAAGGGACGGGAAGGTAGTGAGCTTGTGCTTGACATTGGTGTGGTCCCAAACTTCCATGGGGACCCTGATGATATACGAGGCATACAAATTGGGTGGTCTGTGCTGCCTACAAAGGAAGGGAATCTCCTGGAGGGGGAGGCCTGCCACCTCCTGATCTTGAAAGAGCCAAGGCTTTTCAGACTCCCATCTACTCCATTCCACAAGAAGGAGCAGTTGAGCCACCTGAAAGTAGAGGGACAAATCCGGGAAGCCAAGTCCCCTGCTGTGAGAAGTTGGCCTGATAGGTGATGTTTCCAATTCTGGAACCACCTGTTATCAGACCAAACAATCCCTTATGGTGTCTGGTTGTAAGTCAACCTTATTAGACAAGCTATCCTAGGGGTAGCATGGACTAAGCAGCCTAAAGGCTTAACTTAAGAGGTCGTGTTAAGCGAGCTGTTTTACCACATACAATCCTGTAATATCAAATGAAAGGACACCACACAAGTATATATTATAAAAATATATGTGTTTATTACTAAAAACAATCCCCAGTATTCTTTATGAATAAAGGGGCACAAGCGTTAAATCAAAAGCACAGTTTAAACATACAAAGTTGCACAATTATGGATGAGGGCGGGGGCCACTCAAACCATATACTAAACAAGTGGTATAAGAGATACCAATCGAACAGTGGTTAGGCCTAGGGCCTAGGGAATCGCTGGGAGCAGTCAGGACAAGCAGTGCTGAAGTCGGGAAAAGCCCGCGGGATTCGGGTGCAGTGCGGAAAGCGCACGCATGCACCAATGTTAACCAATGGTGCGTAAAAGTTGTAAAGTTAAAGTTTAAGGACACTTCCGCTGAACCTAGAGGAACAAAACTTAAGACACAGACCCTAGAGATGTGTACCAGTGTGGGAACACCGGCGGAGCAAAGTTACCTCACCCACAGGAAGCGGGTGCACAGGGTCGAAGTTGAGTCGGGTTTCGTCACGCAGGCTCTTGGTGCTTGAAGCTGAAAGGGCTGCAGGCGGGGTGAAGGAGAAGTGTCCGGTGGAGTCCAAGGGTGGACTCAAGTCGAAAAGTACCTGAAAGCAGAGGGGACAGAGTCTGGGTCACTCAGCAGTGACCAGGGTGGAACCAGGACGGAACCAGGCAATGTCGGGTGCAATCAGGTGGTCGTCGAGGAGCTTCTCTCCGCTGTCACGTGGGCTCTGGGGCATCTGCGACGTCCAGGAGCGGGTCACGATCTGTCCCACGAGGGCTCTCACCGTCGGCGCAGTCGGCTTCAAGTTTGGAGCAAACAACACTTGGCAAGAGCAATCCACGCGGAACCGGGAGATTGCTTCTCACTCGAACCAGGAGGGTCAGAGTGGGGGCTCCTTTTCAGGGGAGCGGGTGCAAATCTGGAGCAACCAGAATCACAAGTCGTATTCATAGTTTCGTCGGCACAGGGACCACTAGCCAGCTGGCAAGTGACCGGGCCAACGCGTTGAGCCAAATGGAGCAGAAGGGCCCCACGCAGCACTCGTCGAGTGTGGAGGGCTGAACTTCGGTGCAAGAGTGGCTCAGGGTGGGGGCTTCTCAAACCCCGGTGTACAGCTTCGAGGGTCACTCGTGGGCTGCACGGTCAGCGTCTCGTGGTCAATTCAAGATGGCGTGCCCCACGCTTCCGGTCACCTCCACGGGTCTCAGCTCTGCAGGGACTGTGGATCGGGCTGTTGGAAGGCAGGCAAGCTTGATCTCGTCGATCTCTGTCGCTCGAGTTCCAGCGGGAACTGCAACAAAGCAGACGTCGATGGCTGGATGGTGCCTGTTTGCACAGGGTGGTCACTCCTTGACCACAAGGGAGATTCTTCAGTCTTCTACGTTGAGTAGGATGTCGAAGGGTCCAGAGTTTTGTTTCTTATGTTTCATCAGGAAATCTGAAGTGCATTGGCACTGCTCCCACTCTTATTCGAATCTGGGGGGCTGGATTACCTGCTAGGTCCCCTCCTATGGGTGGGACCCAGGAAGGGGGTGGATACACCCCTTTCCTTTGATCCAGGCCGCCCTGGCACGAGGGCTGGAGTGCCCCAGAACCGGTTTGGCCGGGTTATGCAAGGGGCAGCCTTGTGCGCCCCAAGCAGTGTCTGGTTTCTTTCAAACCTCCCTGCTACAATCCACTATCTCCTGTCTGGAGGGTGATAACACCCCCCTGCGACAGGAAACCCTTTGTCCAGGCCCCATTTGGCTGAGTTTCGGTCAGCTGCAGGGGGTCAGACTCGTGTCTGTGGCAGAGGCATCCATTTTGTGGATCTAAGGCCTTTTTAGAAATTAACCGCATTTAAGTAAAGTAACATGTCTTACCCCTCTAGAGGGGTGGAATGCTATCCCCGTCGCCAGAACTGGCGAGGGGATAGTATTCCAAATCGTATGACACCTTACACGACATGTTTTGATAAAGCCAAACCAAAGTTGCTATATAACCGCGAGGATTATAAGGCACTTAAGAGTATATGGTATGGCCTTATCCTGAAACAGCTTAGGGAGTTGTTCCCGACGGCTGCAGACAGGCTCAGCTCATGCTAGAGCTCCATCTCACATCAAACCACGCACTCTGCCTCCAGGATTGATGAGGCCTTCCATAGGAGTGGCTCACAGGTTAATATGTGTCCAGATATAGGTTTAGATATAGGTATACTATATCTAAGCAAGGGGTGATTACACCACCTTACCCCAGCTGAGTGATCAGCCAGTTGTGTCAATTTAAGAACCAGCCAGGGGTGGCAAAAGATATGCTGCAGCCCCTGGTAGGCCTTGGTGGCTCCTATGCCCTGGGCACCTATAGTGCATTATACAGGGGCTGACAAGGAGTCCATTTCCAATTGGGGTATGTACCTAGGGTACATGGAATCCATTTTACAGAGAGAGCAGATGGCCTGGGGCCCTGATTAGCAGGGAACCAGGTCAACTAAGTCAAAAACCAGCTAAACACAAGGCAAAGAATCGGGGGTAACCATAGTCAGGTAGCCACCTTACTACACAACCCCCCCCCCCCCCAAACGCAAGGAGATAAGGCTATCCTTGGCCAGGTAAGCCTATATTGCCTGAGTGGCCATATAAGGAAGTACCTGCACTAGCATGGGTACCCCCTGTCTCATGGTCCACTAAGCAGTCCCTCACCCTTGGGTTATTAGAGGGTCTCCACCATAGGGAATCACTACCTTGGGTGTGTTTATGCAAAGTCAAAGGCTGGTTTGGATATGGAGTATTGAAGTGAGGCTCTACTAATTTAGGGCTTAGCTTCCTCCAATTATCTTCCACCATGTGTGCCTTTCTTTCTTTAACTGAGTTGCACTGTGCTCTCAGGGTCAACCTCTGGCTACCTAAAGCTGGAGGCTGGGTCCCTCTGTTTGGCTTGCTGGAGGGACAGTTCAGGTTTGGGCCCTTTGGGTCCCAGGTTTGGCTGTGCCCAACAGACTCCATCTGTGGGAGGTCCCTAACTGTATTTAAGGGGGCTCCCTCAGGAGTTTTTAAAGTTTTCACCTCACTAGGGCTACTAGTTTTGGTGCCCCTAATCTGTTGATGGGGGTGCTTTATTTGACAGGGGGCCCTCTGGGTCTCACTGTCCTTCTTGTCCTCTGCAGCCCTGGGCTGGCTAAGGCAAGGGAGAGAGGGGCAGGTTACCTGCTCCAGACTGGGTCCCACCTGAGAAGGGTCCACTGACATCAGAGGCTCGGTCAGGCTAGGCCTAACCACCTCTGGGGCAGTTCCTTCATCAGGGGTAAGATCAGTTCCCTGAGGAGGCTGATCCTTTCCTAAAGTCTGGTGAGGGGGAGATTTCTCGTCCTCCTCTGTGCTCTCAGTTTGTGTGGAGTTATCCATCATTTCAGGCTTCACAACACACATATCAGTTTGAGTTTGGGCTGTGGCCATCACAGCCCCACCAACCTTTTCAGGAGGAGACTCAGTTTGGGTTTCTGCTGTTATCATAACAGCTTTGCTATTCTGTTCAGGAAGAGCTTTTGCTAAAGATGGGGCAGAGAGTTTCTCAGCCCTACCAACCTTTTCAGGAAGGACATCTTGAATTGGGGCTGTAGCCATTACAGCCCCACTAACATTTCCATTGGAATTTACCATTCTAGAATGGATTTCCTGTTCAACCTCAGCCCAGATTTCCAAATCATTACCAAGTAGGCAGTCTACAGGCAAGTTTGATGACACTGCCACTCTCTTTGGGCCAATGACACCTCCCCAGCTGAGACTTACTACTGCCATGGGATGATTTGTTTTGATGCCATCAATGTTTGTCACCTGGTATGTGGCACCAGGTAAAAGTTGTTTAGAGGGGACTATACCATCAGCCACCATGGTGATGCTAGCCCCTGTGTCTCTAAAAGCTTCAACTTTCAAACCATTGATGATGGGTTCTTGTCTATATTTGCTCAAAGTATTTGGGCAATCAGAGAAGTTGGCAAACCCCATGCCAGTCTCATAAACAAGATCATTGGGTGATGGGGACCTGGATAGGCCAGGGTCCACCTGAGCTCCAAAAGTAAACCCACCCAGATTCCTGGGTGTGCTTCCACTTCCTGGGGGATTACTGCTGACAGTAACAGGAGGTGTTGAAGCTGGCTTTGGAGGTATATTTTCTTTATTGTTATTCTTGGGACAACAGTTGTCTGTTTTGTAATGCCCAACCTGTTTACAGGCATAACAATAAGGCTTTTTCTCTGTTGAAGAAGTGTCTTGGGACCCACCCCCATTCTTGGAGTTTTGGGGCCCTGGGGAAGTCTTTTCTTTATTTTTATCCCCACCCTTATCTTGAGGTTTGGTAGACTCCTTCTTCTGGTTACTGTCCTGATTCTTAGGCCTAATCCTGGTTCTGACCCACTTGTCTGCCTTCTTTCCCAATTCTTTTGGAGAGGTCAGATCAGAGTCCACCAGGTGCTGGTGTAAGAGCTGGTTCTGACAATTACTTAGGTTCTGCTCCCTCATAATCAAATTATACAATCCTGTAAAGTCATGTACTTTGCTGCCATGTAGCCAACCCTCCAGAGCCTTAGTTGCACAATCAACAAAATCAGTCCAGTCCTGAGTCTGTGTCTTCTGGGTGTCTCTGAACTTCAACCTGTACTGTTCAGTGGTTAAGCCAAACCCATCTATCAGAACACTCTTCAGGACTTTGTAATTGTTTGCATCCTCATGTCTAACAGTGAGGAGCTTATCTCTCCCTTTCTCTGAAAAGGAGTACCATAAGATTGCTTCCCACTGTTCCTCAGGAACCTGCTGTACCATGCAGGCTCTCTCAAGAGCAGTTATCCACTTGTGGATGTCATCCCCTTCCTTGTAGGGGGGCACAATCTTTGTCAGGTTTCTACTATCATAGGACCTGGGTTTCTCTTTAGGAATATTGCTGCCACCAGTGGCATCTAAGCCACACAATTTTTGCTCTCTTGCCAAGGCAAGTCTAGCTTGAGCCAAGGCTACCTCCTCCCTCTCTATTTGGAGTTTGACAGCCCTCATTCTGGCCCTATGCTCTAGCTTTTGAGAAGCAGTCATGCCTCTCTGAGATTCTCTTGAGGCACTAGAAAGATGAGAGTCCCCTGAGGGAGATCTCACTCTTCTGTTGCCTGGGAGAATGTCATGGTAGGATCTGGGGAGGTGCTGGCCCTCTCCATTTCCCAGTAGGTCTAAGTTGGCCTGGCTAAGCCTGGCAACTTTACCTTGGTTAACCCCTAGCTCCTGATCTTCAGGTCCATCTATGTCTGAACCATCCTCCTCCTCTTCCTCCTATTCTTCTTCCTCCTCTGGAGTGGTATCAGTTACAGGGGGGTTCACTCCATCTCCTGACTCTAAGGGAACTTCATTCGCCTTCTCTAAGTCATCCTGTTCTAGAATGGCTATCAGGATAGGACAGGTGGGACTTCTGCCCCTTTTTAACCCTCTTGAGATGCACAAGGCAATCAAGTCCTTTCGGGTTAATTTGTCATAGCTGGAAGTTGCCTTGGTAAGGTCAACTGTCACAGGAGCAGACCCTGAGGCTTTTCCTGTGTCAGACATGACTCTAGTGTGGTGTAAGTGATGCACCTACCTACGCTAAGTGTTTCCCTACTGTACCTTGCTAGTGAGTTGTAGTCAGGGTGTGCTAATCCCTTCAACCTACAACTACTAAGTTCAGTAGAACTTAAATATGCTAAGCTTTTGATTTATATGTACCTAGAGGTACTTGATGTGATCTTTCAATTTGATAAAAAGATTGCAATGGTAAAACAACAGCAAGCTCAAATCCCACCGCTGCCACCAATGTGAGAAGTTGGCCTGATAGGTGATGTTTCCAATTCTGGAACCACCTGTTATCAGACCAAACAATCCCTTATGGTGTCTGGTTGTAAGTCAACCTTATTAGACAAGCTATCCTAGGGGTAGCATGGACTAAGCAGCCTAAAGGCTTAACTTAAGAGGTCGTGTTAAGCGAGCTGTTTTACCACATACAATCCTGTAATATCAAATGAAAGGACACCACACAAGTATATATTATAAAAATATATGTGTTTATTACTAAAAACAATCCCCAGTATTCTTTATGAATAAAGGGGCACAAGCGTTAAATCAAAAGCACAGTTTAAACATACAAAGTTGCACAATTATGGATGAGGGCGGGGGCCACTCAAACCATATACTAAACAAGTGGTATAAGAGATACCAATCGAACAGTGGTTAGGCCTAGGGCCTAGGGAATCGCTGGGAGCAGTCAGGACAAGCAGTGCTGAAGTCGGGAAAAGCCCGCGGGATTCGGGTGCAGTGCGGAAAAGCGCACGCATGCACCAATGTTAACCAATGGTGCGTAAAAGTTGTAAAGTTAAAGTTTAAGGACACTTCCGCTGAACCTAGAGGAACAAAACTTAAGACACAGACCCTAGAGATGTGTACCAGTGTGGGAACACCGGCGGAGCAAAGTTACCTCACCCACAGGAAGCGGGTGCACAGGGTCGAAGTTGAGTCGGGTTTCGTCACGCAGGCTCTTGGTGCTTGAAGCTGAAAGGGCTGCAGGCGGGGTGAAGGAGAAGTGTCCGGTGGAGTCCAAGGGTGGACTCAAGTCGAAAAGTACCTGAAAGCAGAGGGGACAGAGTCTGGGTCACTCAGCAGTGACCAGGGTGGAACCAGGCAATGTCGGGCGCAATCAGGTGGTCGTCGAGGAGCTTCTCTCCGCTGTCACGTGGGCTCTGGGGCATCTGCGACGTCCAGGAGCGGGTCACGATCTGTCTCACCATCGGCACAGTCGGCTTCAAGTTTGGAGCAAACAACACTTGGCAAGAGCAATCCACGCGGAACCGGGAGATTGCTTCTCACTCGAACCAGGAGGGTCAGAGTGGGGGCTCCTTTTCAGGGGAGCGGGTGCAAATCTGGAGCAACCAGAATCACAAGTCGTATTCGTAGTTTCGTCGGCACAGGGACCACTAGCCAGCTGGCAAGTGACCGGGCCAACGCGTTGAGCCAAATGGAGCAGAAGGGCCCCACGCAGCACTCGTCGAGTGTGGAGGGCTGAACTTCGGTGCAAGAGTGGCTCAGGGTGGGGGCTTCTCAAACCCCGGTGTACAGCTTCGAGGGTCACTCGTGGGCTGCATGGTCAGCGTCTCGTGGTCAATTCAAGATGGCGTGCCCCACGCTTACGGTTGCCTCCACGGGTCTCAGCTCTGCAGGGACTGTGGATCGGGCTGTTGGAAGGCAGGCAAGCTTGATCTCGTCGATCTCTGTCGCTCGAGTTCCGGCGGGAACTGCAACAAAGCAGACGTCGATGGCTGGATGATGCCTGTTTGCACAGGGTGGTCACTCCTTGACCACAAGGGAGATTCTTCAGTCTTCTACGTTGAGTAGGATGTCGAAGGGTCCAGAGTTTCGTTTCTTATGTTTCATCAGGAAATCTGAAGTGCATTGGCACTGCTCCCACTCTTATTCGAATCAGGGGGGCTGGATTACCTGCTAGGTCCCCTCCTATGGGTGGGACCCAGGAAGGGGGTGGATACACCCCTTTCCTTTGATCCAGGCCGCCCTGGCACGAGGGCTGGAGTGCCCCAGAACCGGTTTGGCCGGATTATGCAAGGGGCAGCCTTGTGCGCCCCAAGCAGTGTCTGGTTTCTTTCAAACCTCCCTGCTACAATCCACTATCTCCTGTCTGGAGGGTGATAACACCCCCCTGCGACAGGAAACCCTTTGTCCAGGCCCCATTTGGCTGAGTTTCGGTCAGCTGCAGGGGGTCAGACTCGTGTCTGTGGCAGAGGCATCCATTTTGTGGATCTAAGGCCTTTTTAGAAATTAACCGCATTTAAGTAAAGTAACATGTCTTACCCCTCTAGAGGGGTGGAATGCTATCCCCGTCGCCAGACCTGGCGAGGGGATAGTATTCCAAATCGTATGACACCTTACACGACATGTTTTGATAAAGCCAAACCAAAGTTGCTATATAACCGCGAGGATTATAAGGCACTTAAGAGTATATGGTATGGCCTTATCCTGAAACAGCTTAGGGAGTTGTTCCCGACGGCTGCAGACAGGCTCAGCTCATGCTAGAGCTCCATCTCACATCAACCACGCACTCTGCCTCCAGGATTGATGAGGCCTTCCATAGGAGTGGCTCACAGGTTAATATGTGTCCAGATATAGGTTTAGATATAGGTATACTATATCTAAGCAAGGGGTGATTACACCACCTTACCCCAGCTGAGGGATCAGCCAGTTGTGTCAATTTAAGAACCAGCCAGGGGTGGCAAAAGATATGCTGCAGCCCCTGGTAGGCCTTGGTGGCTCCTATGCCCTGGGCACCTATAGTGCATTATACAGGGGCTGACAAGGAGTCCATTTCCAATTGGGGTATGTACCTAGGGTACATGGAATCCATTTTACAGAGAGAGCAGATGGCCTGGGGCCCTGATTAGCAGGGAACCAGGTCAACTAAGTCAAAAACCAGCTAAACACAAGGCAAAAAATCGGGGGTAACCATAGTCAGGTAGCCACCTTCCTACACCTGCTCTTAGGGGGAAGTGTTGCCAATCGCGATTTTAGACGTGTTTCCTACCATGCCAAATAAACCGAGCCAGCTCCGACTGTGTCTGCTGGATCCAGCCCACAGGTGGCCGCAGGGGAATGGTGCAAAACAGATATAGGATCTGGGGGAGGATTGTCATCTTTACCGCCGCTACTTTACCCAACCAGGACAATGGATAGTGTTTCCACCTCCCCAATTCCTGCCTAATTTTCTGACGCAGCAGAGCATAGTTAATGCTGACTGTGGCCGGGAGCGAGGGGGCCAGCTGGATCCCCAAGTATGGGATCGCATCTGTCGCCCAGTGGAAGTTGAACGATCCCTGCAGGGACTCTCGAGTGGATCTCTCCAAAGACATGTCTAATGCCATTGACTTGCTCATATTAACCTTGAAGCTGGCCGCTTGCGCAAAAGACTCTAGGTCCTCAAGGCATGCAGGCAGTGACTCTCTCGAGTGAGACAAGGAAAGCAGGACATCGTCGGCGTAAAGATTGATTGTATGGACGTAGCCTCCGAACCTTATTCCCTGCACCCTCGGGTTAAACCTCGACCTCTGCGCCAATGGCTCCATGTAGAGGGTGAAGAGCAGGGGTGACAGTGGCCACTCCTGCCTCGTGCCTCGTTCAATGGCGAACCGGGGGGAGATACAGCCATTAATTCGGACCGTCGCAGTTGGGAATTTATAGCAGTTCGAAGTACGAAACTTCTCACCCATCCCCACCCTCTCCAAAACTCTTTCTAAATAGGGCCAATGGACCTGATCGAACGCCTTCTTGGCGTCGATAGCCAGCATCATGAATTCCCCCTGAGTACGTGTAGCTTTTTCGACAAGATGCAGGACCCTCTTGGTGTTGTTGGAGGTTTGGCGCTCAGGGATAAAACCCGCCTGATCCGGGTCGATTAGGCCACCCATGTGTGGTGCAAGACGAGCTGCTAGGATTCCCATGTATAATTTAAGATCAACATTAAGGAGAGAGGGCGATATGACCAACATTGCAACCGATCCTTCCCCGGTTTAGGAATGACCGCGATAGTAGCTTCCAGGAGGTCCCCCGAGATCGCCCCTGGTTCTGAAAAGGAATTTAAAAGACTCGAAAGAAGGGGAGTTACCTGTGCACAGAACGTCTTATAGAAGCTCGCGGGAAAGCCATCTGGCCCCGGCGTTTTTGCCAACTTTAGGCGGGAGACAGCTGCGATAACTTCCTCCGGTCGAATATCACGCTTTAAGTGTTCTGCTTGGTCTGTCATGAGAGCTGGAAGGGGAACAGAATCGAGAAAGGCCTCTCCGGCAGAGGCCCCTGCTAGGGAACTGGCATAGAGGTTGGCGTAAAATTTGCTAAAGGCACAAGCAATGTCAGCATCTTCTGTGGCGCGACTACCGTCCTGTCGGAGAATCTCCTGCACATTCTGGCATTGCCGAGCTTCGCCCAAATTGTGAGCTAATAGACGCCCACACCGATCCCCGCCAATGTAATATGCGTGCTTTAGCCTCAGTGCCGCAAATTCCGCCCGGTCAATAGCCGCCAGTTGTTGCCGCATTGCCTTAAGCTGCCTCCAAATTCGAGGAGCCCTCATTCGCTGGTGCATTTTTTCCAGCTCCCGAGTCTGCTGAGTGAGTTCCTCCTGTTTACGCGCGCGTTCAACATTGTCTGCTGCTGAGATTGCTATAAACTCGCCCTTTATTACCGCCTTCAGCGCTGCCCATTGTGTCGCAAGTGTGGTGTCTGCATTACTATTGTGTGATAGATAGTCAGTAATAACTCGCTGTATCCATGTAACCACCTCCTTGCGGTGCAGTAACGTTTCTCGAAGGCGCCAGCCTTGTGTCGTACGCAGGGCAGGAGGGAGGGAGAGAGAGGATGGCGGTCACCAGTGCGTGATCTGAAAGAGAGGCAGTCCCAATTTCTACAGTGGTCGTAAGCGCTTGCACGGAAGGGGAAGCTAGTAGATAATCAAGGCGGGCATATGTTTTGTGTGCGTTAGAATAGTAGGAGTACTCCCGGCTCCGGGGGTGAAAGCTGCGCCACAGATCCACTAAGCCTAACTCGCGCAGGCGGGATTGCCCCTCAGAGGTGAGGGCACCTGATTAGGAAGTGCGCTGGCATGACCGGTCTAAAGTATTGTTGAAAACGAAATTAACCGCTTCCGTGCGGCGCGTTAGCCGCGCCCTGTGCTGGACATTCCAGAACAGGGCGGGGTCGTGACGGAACCGTTCCGTCATCAGCACAGCTCAGCCGTAACTGATGACGGAACGGTTCCGTCACCAGCATCGAAGGGGTTAAGATCCCCTCCCAGCAAGATATGGTGGTCTGTTGTATTGGAGGCTTCAGTGATGGCTAGGTGAAAAAACCTCTCCTGGCCTTCATTGGGGGCATAAACAGAACCAATAGTGAACGTGGAGGCACCCAAAGAAAATCTATATGTCAACAACCTCCCCTTAATCCACGCCCCCTTGTGCAGCACTCTACGCTTAAACCTCTGGGCCACTAGAACTGTGACTCCTGCGGTTTTCGTAGCATTAGAACTGTAATGGGAACTTCCGGGATCGGAGATGATGACAGTCTTTCTGTAACAAGTGTGTCTCCTGTAGGAGGCATATGTCCACCTGGGAATGCTCTAGAACTGAGAGGACTGCCTTGCGCTTTATCGGGTTATTCAACCCCCTCACGTTTAACGTGAGAACTTTAAGCTCTGCAGCTGGCATTTACTCGGTAAGGGTGAGAAAGGGCTGGGGAGACACACCTGCCCGCGAAAGATTCGGGCCGTGAACATCTCGCCTCCCTAGGTTACCCACACAAGGGGCACTTGACGCGACCTTCAGCGCTCGGTGGACTTGGAACAGCAGAACCCTCCCCCCAAGTACCCCACCCCAAAGAATACCCCAAAACGAAACAAGATAAGCAGAATCATAGGGTCCATCATCCCCAGATGATTGGAAGAATAGGGAATCGGGGTAGTCCATTGAACTTCCAACGGCCCCCCTCCCGCTGACTACCCAAGAAACATGGTAGATAAACAGTCTGCCTGAGAAAGTCCTGGGGATCAGCCAGTTGGAGAAGGGTTCCTGTCCGACGCGACCACCTCCACCGCGGCTCACTGGCCCTCTACAATCGCAGCCGCCAGAGGTTTCTTCACTCATCGCCGTCTGCCTTGCTGTCGCCACTGGGGCTTAGAGTCATCCATGGCGGTGACCTGGCTCGCTACCTCGCTCTCCCCGGCAGGTAGATCAATGCCCAGCAGGCGGCAGGCCTCTGACACTGACCGCAGCTGGTAAAGCTTATTGTCCAGTTTAAACAACAGACGGAACGGATGTCCCCAGCTATAAGAGATGTTCCGCTGTTGCAGGTGGGTCATGACAGGTCTGAAAAGTCTGCGTTTTTTGCAACGTGAGGGCCGATAGATCCTGAAATAAGACCGGCGACAGTCCCTGGAAGGTTAATGGGTGCATCTGCCGGGCTTTCTGGAGGATCTCTTCTTTAGTGCAAAAGTCTTGTACACAGACCAGGATACCCGGCGGTGGCGCCGGGGAAGCCCGTGGAGGCCCCACTCTATGCGCTCTGTCGAGGCGCAGCTCCGACTCCAGGGGACGCCGCAAATGTGATTAAAGAGTTCCTTCGCGAAGCGAAACAGGTCCCTCGTCTCATCGGCCAGCGTCACATTCTGAATCTTAACATTGTGCCGCCGGGAGCGGTTCTCTAGATCCTCCAGGTGGGTCTGAAAGTCAACCTGCTCGTCGAGTATCCAGAGAACTTCTTGTTGCAGGGCCGCAATTTCAGTGTCTTTCCCATCACTCTTGTTCTCTAGCTCGGCTACACGCTCACCGATTCCATCCACATCCCTACGCACCTCCCTGATTTCACCTGCGAACTGCTTCTTTAGGGTGTGGATGTCTTCCCTTAATGACGTGAACAGTGACTCCAGAAAGGCTTTAGTGATAGGTTCTGAGCCAGCTTCCTGCTCCGAGGAGACCTGAGTCGAGGCGGAAGCCATGGCGTTGTGTTGCTGACTCGCTTGAACCTTAGCAAATAGGTCCTACACAGTTTTATCTCTGCGCCCTCTGGTAGTGCACATCGCCCACTCCTGGCACCACCGGGTCCCCCAGATCAGGGCTCTCACCAATCTGTTCTGTCTCCACAGGCACAATAAACTTGCCCGACTGTCGGCGGACCCAACTAGGACCGTCAGGCCCCCGCCTACTCACTGGTAGGGCTGTCGCGTGTGGGCCAAACTGGAGTGCTCGCCTGTCTCCGCAGGCTGTGGCAAAGGCTGGTACACTCTCCCCCCAGTAGGCCTCTTCAACATCAACTGAAAGCCCCAGCGTGGGTCAACCACACACCTGCTCCTTACTTCTTCAGCAAATCACACCCTCTGCATTCCAGGCTAGACTTCAACGCAGATCGTGTGGCGCCGCAGCTCGCTATGGCCACAGGGCCCTCCTGTAGCGCTTCAGGGGCTCGCAGAGGCTATGTGTTGCACAGAACTCACTGTCCTCCGGTATGGGGTCCGCAGGTCCGACGCCACCACCCAGCCGGGACACCGCTGATTACTCCCGTGGGCAAGCCCCTCCTCGCTCCAACCGGGAAATGCAGCGTGCTTCCTCTGGCCCAGCACCCCATCACCAGGTTTGCAGGGGAGCGCTCGGCCAGGCCCTCCTTTTCAAGCCATGTCTAAGTCTGCCCGGCCCCTCGACCAGCCGGCTCTGTCACCTCACAGTCAGGAGTGGGGCCCCCTGTCCCCGCAATGTCGCCCCCGCCTCATCTCCCTGATTCGTGGTTCAGGAGCCGCCCTGTACCGTCTCTGCTGCCCCTCTCCAGTAGCGCCGGCTCCCCGATCTCAACTCCACGTAGGATTCCGCACCTCAGCTGCAGCCGTGACCATCGGGGCTCGGAAGGAAACGTCGCCCCAACATGGCGGCCTCCCGCTGCTCCTCACCTCCGTCTGGCCAATGCGTCCCACTTCAAGCGCCGACCACACCAGCCGTCAATACCCTCCTGTCTCTGGGAGGAAGGCTGCAACTCCGGTCACCGGCAGGCCGTGGACCGCTCGTATCACCCCCAGCTATCTCCGGCGGTGGGCAGTCTAATCAGGAGGCTCTGGCTGCCCCACCCGTTCCTGCGGCCGCAACTCTCACCGGCGCCTCAGGCCATCTCACAGTCAGGTGATTTGCACCCTGGGTCGATCGACCAGATCAGCCCTGCCGCGCTGCTTCAAGGCCTTCCTCTGCTCCTCCGGGGCTCCGGCACTACTCTCATGCAGCGCTTTTGGACCAGGTGCACTGCCTTCCACACAAGATGGCGTCCCGCCTTCCACACAAGATGGCGGCCCGCCCTCCACACAAGATGGCGGCCCACCTTCAACACAAGATGGCGGCCCGCCTTCCACACAAGATGGCGGCCCGCCTTCCACACAAAATGGCGGCCCGGGCCGGCACCTCGGCTCCACCTCGGACCGCCGCCGCAGGGGATCGTCAGACCCCAGTCCTCTGGCCCAATGTTGCCAACACCCGCTCTCCGGTGTCCACTCCGCCGTTCCCCGATCCGCTGAGCTCGCTGTCTCACTCCTCAGGGGTCGCGTCATAAGTCTCTGTGCCCGGGCCTCCCCCACTGGAAATGCCTCTAGGCTGGGCCTCCGAAGGCCGCGGGCAGCAAGCCCCACCGCAGCAGGCATCTCTGGTCCAGAAAGTGACCCCCGGCGGCGGGAGCTCCGGAGTCGTCCGTCCGCTCACGCCACCATCTTGGCCATGCCCCGAGCCGATCTTTAGAACGTCCACTCACTTTGGATTCACAAGTGTCGTCTCCACTCTGCCTGGAGTTAGATCTCGACGGACGGGTCACTCCATCAGAGCAGCAACGGATATCCTGTCTGCAGAACAATAAATGGATGGATATGTGATAGTGATCGATGTATCAAACCATCATAAGGTGCTCATAGTGTATGACGTGCCACAGGCTGTTTCCGTACATGATGGAAATGTGATAGTGATTGTCTGAGGGGGTGGAGAGTGCTGCAGAGGGGGGTGGAGAGTGCTGCAGAGGGGGGTGGAGAGTGCTGCAGAGGGGGGTGGAGAGTGCTGCAGGGGGGGTGGAGAGTGCGGCAGAGGGGGGTGGAGAGTGCTGCAGAGGGGGTGGAGAGTGCTGCAGGGGGGGTGGAGAGTGCTGCACAGGGGGTGGAGAGTGCTGCAGGGGGGGTGGAGAGTGCGGCAGAGGGGGGTGGAGAGTGCTGCAGGGGGGGTGGAGAGTGCTGCAGGGGGGGTGGAGAGTGCTGCAGAGGGGGTGGAGAGTGCTGCAGAGGGGGTGGAGAGTGCTGCAGAGGGGGGTGGAGAGTGCTGCAGGGGGGTGGAGAGTGCGGCAGAGGGGGGTGGAGAGTGCTGCAGAGGGGGGTGGAGAGTGCTGCACAGGGGGGTGGAGAGTGCTGCAGGGGGGGGTGGAGAGTGCTGCAGGGGGGGGTGGAGAGTGCTGCAGGGGGGGGTGGAGAGTGCTGCAGGGGGGGTGGAGAGTGCGGCAGAGGGGGGTGGAGAGTGCTGCAGAGGGGGGTGGAGAGTGCTGCACAGGGGGTGGAGAGTGCGGCAGAGGGGGGTGGAGAGTGCTGCAGAGGGGGGTGGAGAGTGCGGCAGAGGGGGTGGAGAGTGCTGCAGAGGGGGGTGGAGAGTGCTGCACAGGGGGTGGAGAGTGCTGCAGGGGGGGTGGAGAGTGCTGCAGGGAGGGTGGAGAGTGCGGCAGAGGGGGGTGGAGAGTGCTGCAGGGGGGGTGGAGAGTGCTGCAGAGGGGGTGGAGAGTGCTGCAGAGGGGGGTGGAGAGTGCTGCAGGGGGGTGGAGAGTGCGGCAGAGGGGGGTGGAGAGTGCTGCAGAGGGGGGTGGAGAGTGCTGCACAGGGGGGTGGAGAGTGCGGCAGAGGGGGGTGGAGAGTGCTGCACAGGGGGTGGAGAGTGCGGCAGAGGGGGGTGGAGAGTGCTGCACAGGGGGTGGAGAGTGCGGCAGAGGGGGGTGGAGAGTGCTGCAGAGGGGGGTGGAGAGTGCGGCAGAGGGGGTGGAGAGTGCTGCAGAGGGGGGTGGAGAGTGCTGCACAGGGGGTGGAGAGTGCTGCAGGGGGGGTGGAGAGTGCTGCAGGGAGGGTGGAGAGTGCGGCAGAGGGGGGTGGAGAGTGCTGCAGGGGGGGTGGAGAGTGCTGCAGAGGGGGTGGAGAGTGCTGCAGAGGGGGGTGGAGAGTGCTGCAGGGGGGTGGAGAGTGCGGCAGAGGGGGGTGGAGAGTGCTGCAGAGGGGGGTGGAGAGTGCTGCACAGGGGGGTGGAGAGTGCTGCAGAGGGGGGTGGAGAGTGCTGCACAGGGGGTGGAGAGTGCGGCAGAGGGGGGTGGAGAGTGCTGCAGAGGGGGGTGGAGAGTGCGGCAGAGGGGGGTGGAGAGTGCTGCAGAGGGGGGTGGAGAGTGCTGCACAGGGGGTGGAGAGTGCGGCAGAGGGGGGTGGAGAGTGCTGCAGAGGGGGGTGGAGAGTGTGGCAGAGGGGGGTGGAGAGTGCTGCAGAGGGGGGTGGAGAGTGCTGCACAGGGGGTGGAGAGTGCTGCAGAGGGGGGTCGAGAGTTCTGCAGGGGGGTCGAGAGTGCGGCAGAGGGGGGTGGAGAGTGCTGCAGAGGGGGGTGGAGAGTGCTGCAGAGGGGGGTGGAGAGTGCTGCAGAGGGGGGTGGAGAGTGCTGCAGAGGGGGGTCGAGAGTGCTGCACAGGGGGTGGAGAGTGCTGCATGCAGGGGTGTTAAGAGAGCTGCTGAGGGGTGTGGAGAGGGATGCAGACATTGTGTGGGGAGAGTGCTGCAGGCAGGGCGTGCAGAGAGATGCAGGCACGGTGTGGGGAGTCTGCTGCAGGCAGGTAGCAGAGAGAGATGCAGGCATAATGTGCAGGATGGGCCCTGCGGAGTGGTACAGCTGCCCCAGACATGATGCAGAGAGGTGTAACACCAGGCCAGAGGTGGGGCCTTTCTTAACCTAAAGACAAACTCACGCCCAGGGAAAACCCTGATCGATCCCAATTGATCCCACAGATAGTTAGTTGCACCACAAACAGGTCAGAGGAAATTGGCCCCAATGAAACACATTTGGCCACAGGCTCGCATTCCCCAAAATACCACAAAGCTAGATAGAAACACTCAACCAATCAGGACACGACATATACAGCACACGTAGTGATCACGCGCTTCTCATACCGGACATCTGGACACATACACACTGGTGCACAATAGCTATCCCGAGGTCGAGAGCCATCTGTGTTCTTATCAGACTCCAGACCTCAGTGCTGTGTCTCTGATCAGATCTGGGGGACCCCATCCTCAGTGGTTATTCAGAGGCAGCACCCCATGAACTGATCTATGTACAGATCTGTGGGTCGCCAGGCGTCAGGGGCTGTGTACTTGGTACAGGTCTGTGGGTCTCCAGTCCTCAATACTTGGCGTCATAGGCCTCAGCCGTAGACAGTGAACGAGAGCCGCTTACCTCCATTCTTGCCGACGGGCCGGAAGCACTGCCAGAAGGCGCGCACGAAGGACGAGCGGTTGTGGGGCGTGGCCTGTACGAATCCATACTCTCGAAACAGGATGTGAGTGCCCAGCCGCACACTCCGAAAGCTGCAGAGACAAAATGGAAAGATGGAGTCAGAAACAGCACCCAGCAGGAGCTCCCACTGCAGCAACTGAAGTTATAAAGGGAAAAAAAAATCAGGGAGACTGCATTCCTCATTGACTTCTATTGATGCAGAAACAATATCAGGAGTATTTTTGGGATTACAAAATCCGTCGGCTGCTGCCTGAATCGGGTCTGTCGGCGTTTATGGTGAAGAGGAGGCTATGAAACTAGTCTTCCAGCTGTGAGTGTAGAACTGAGCAACAGGAGGCCTAGCAAACCCTCTGTGTGAGTGTAAAGGGTATGTGTGCGTGGAGCTGTGCGATGACTCCCTCAGTGGTGTCTGTGCATAGTGTGGCTTATTTACAAGCCCTGTGCGCCACAGAATGTCACTTTTTCTGACGTTCCGGCACCGCAGAGAACAAAGCCATATCTATCCCCTCTGCCTGGCTTTTCATGGCCTCGTAGATGTGGTGTAAGGCAACGCAGCGCAAGTCGCAGCACTGCTTCACACTCCGCAGTGGAGGCGTGCAGTGGATGTTGCGGTGCGTGTTCCCACTTAACACCCATGGATTATGAAACATTCCCAGATTTACAACATAGCATACATCTGGGAGTGCGTCAAAGCCGTGCGCCGCCCCAGGGGTGCTGTGACAATTGTTATGCATTATGCAGCACACATAGAAAGAGAACGCAGCCATTGATTGTTTTCTTGCAGGAAGGTGTTCCTTCCTGCACAAAAACAATAATTCTTACAAAGCAGTGCCAGGGTGCCTGCGTTGGTGCAAGGCAGCGGTTTGTGCGCCAGCGCCGGGGAAGAGACCAGGAATGCACCGTATCTCAGACATACAGCGCATCCCAGCCCTTTTCTTTTGACACAGGGCAGCTCAGCAAAGTGACGTGTAGCGCTGCCCTGCGTCAAAAGGTTGTAATTGAGGCCCTGTGTGTGGAGGGTGTAGAGGAGACCTACGCATGTCTGTAAACGCAAAGGACGTGTGGGAGGAAGGAACTCCGTGGCCTGCGGAGCCATAAGTTTGCCCGTGTGTGGAAGGAGTGAGTGCCACGAAATGGGGTGCGACCCCTACAAACTCTGTCCTTGGCTCTGGTACTTGGATCCCTGCTGTGTGGGGAGTCTCACTCTTGGAGTCTCACCCACTGTAAGCTCTGTTTAAACGGCATTATGAGCCGCAGCCTGGGGTGCTCGCCTTCTAACCGAAGGTCAGCCGCCTCGGACGGCCAGGGTGGGGCATCTGGACAGGCTGCAGGGGACGTGTATGACGAGAGAAAGTGTGCTGCACGTGTGTGGGTTAAGGTGAGCATGGATCATGTCTGTAGTGCTCCACAGCAGGATGACAGGAATCCACTCTGGATCCCCTGTGTGTTTGTGTAACACAGGACAGAGACCCTGCCAGGCAGGACTGTCGATCGCAGACCATCCCTGGGGACCTTTGAAGCGACGGGAATGGGGCGAGCGGTCCAGGCCAGCGGAGGATGTCCTCATCTGGCCGAACCATCAAAACCAATCCCTAAAATCCACCCGCTCAATCTCCGTTCCCAGCATGGCTTCCATAGATCTCAACATCTAAACAGATCACGGGGGGCTGCGCACTACCACGCACTTTATACCCGCACCTAAAAACAACCTGCTGTATCATGATTAGGGCTCCCGGTTTTATGGTATTTTTTTTTTTTGCCATTTCTGTCTGTATTTATCCATATTTCTTTTTGGCTAATTTTATCTGCATTTATCCATATTTATTTTGGGTTTTGTGGAAAAATTAAGCTGAAATGAGTATATTTCCACATTAATTTATAAGTTTAATATGCAGTCGTGCATGAATGTCTGCCAAGTTTCAGTGCTGTGAACACCCACAGAAGATAAATCAATGCACTTATATGAAGGTATGCAAATATCAGTATCAACCTTGTGCATATCTACTGCTGTTAAAGACGCTCTACTACAATTGCTTTATTTTTTAATCATCTTTCTATTAATCCACACATCTATTGGCCTGGCAGTCATGGCAGACAGTATCCACAATTAATCAAAAAGCAACTTAATTTCCGTTTTTATCCACATTTTAAAATAAATACAGACAACAAAATGAATGTTTTCTGTCTGTATTTATCTGTAAAAATCAGTAAAAACAGAAAACACGGAGCCTTAATTATGATAGTTTCCACCCACGGAGTGTATGGGAGATACTCCCATACGGACAGTTTCTGAGAATGCGGCTAAACTGTGGTAACATCACAGATTATAAGGTACAGGCAGAGGCACTATCTCTTAAACTGGGACACAGACACGACCCATAGCCTATCATTTCTAAAGTAAATCAGAGGGCTCGTAACAACAGGGACGCCCGCCTAGTACCACCTGGGAGGAACAAGGAAGGCCCCTGCCATAGCTACGTAACCACTTACAATATATCCACTGACACAGTTAGAAAATAGTAAATAAACATTGGGGCATGTTGAGTGCGAGCACATTGAAGTTAGAGCCACTTTTTTCAAATAAAAGGATGGCAAGCTTCAGAGACTCCCTTGTGCACGCACACACCCACAGATACCCACCCGCCAGCTGCGTTCTATGGGCCAGCATCTCGCGGCTGTTACCCAGGTTAAGAGAGTACAGGCAGGTGGGCGCTCCTTCCGCGTTCTCGCTTCAAATCTCTGGAACTCCATCCCCTTGAATATCAGAAGCATCCAAAACCATTCACTTTTCCGTAAAGCCATTAAAAGTTATCTTTTTCCGGCATAACTGGCCTCTTGTGTGTCACCCAGTCTGCCTATGAAAGTTGCAGTTTAGCGACAGGACGCCCCGTTGCTAGGGCAGCTGTGCGCTTTATGAAGTCCTATGGATTTTATCCTATGGAGGAAAGATAAATGCTACTTACCAGTATGGATCTCTTCTTGGCATGTTGAGCTGCAAAGTTACACACTGTTGCATAGATCGCAATCTAGTGTTGGGCCCGGATGTTTGCACTTGTTTTTGTCCTGAAAAGTTCTTTGGAAGTTACGAGGTAGGTGACTCCTCCTTTGGAGCACATTGCGCATGGGCATCGGCTCCATCCTCAGATTGTTTTTCGCCAGCAGGGAAATGATGGAGCTTTGCAAGAAAAGGCAGGATGCCCATGTAAGCTGAATCTAATTAAGATAATACTGGAACAGATAAGGGTAGCCGGGGAGGCGGATGGCGTGTGTAACTCTGCTGCTCTACATGCCAAGAACAGATGCATACTGGTAAGTAGCATTTTCCGTTCGAGGGATATGAGCTGCAGATTACACACTGTGCATAGATTGTATAGCAGTACCCACTCCTAGCTGCGACCACCAGTTTGAAATAGTGTTTTTAGTACAGCCTGGCCCACAGTAGCTTGTTTTGTTTGCACATCTACACAATAGTGTTTTGTGAATCTGTGCGGTGTAGACCATGTAGCGGCTTTGCATATATCGTCTAGGGGAATGTTCCCTAAAAATGCCACTGAAGCCCCTATTTTTCTTGTAGAGTGGGCTTTAGGAGGAACAGATAAAGTACGTTTAGCTTTGTGGTAGCAAATCTGTATGCATTTGACAATCCATCTAGCTAACCCAGATTTTAATATAGGGTTGCCTTTGTGTGGTGGTGAGAAAGACACAAAAAGTTGTTTGGTCTTACGAAAGGGTTGTGTTCTCTCAATGTAGTATAGCAATACTCTTGACATCTAAAGTGTGAAGAGCTCTTTCTGCTACTGTTTGTGGCTGCGAGAAGAAAACGGGCAGTTCCACAGATTGATTGAGGTGGAAGGGAGAAATTACTTTTGGAAGGAATTTAGGATTAGTACAGAGAACGACCTTATTATGATGCATTTGCAGGAAAGGTTCTTGAATGGTTAGTGCTTGTAGTTCACTAACTCTTCGTAGTGAAGTAATAGCCACTAGGAACGCAACCTTCCATGTTAAGAATTGTAATTCACATTTATGTAAAGGTTCAAAGGGAGGTCCCATTAGCCGTGTGAGAACAATGTTTAAATTCCACACTGGTGAAGGTGGCACTCTGGGAGGAATTATTCGCTTGAGGCCTTCCATAAAGGCTTTAATAGCAGGCACTCTGAACAGAGATAGATGGTGTCTGTTTTGCAGATATGCTGCTATTGCAGCAAGATGCAGTCTAATAGACGTGAAGGCTAAGTTACATCTTTGGGGGTGTAGTAAGTAGCCTATGATGTGTTGAATAGACACATCTAGGGGATTGATGTTGTTGTTGTGACAATATATTACAAAACGCTTCCACTTGGCTGCATAGCATGCGCTAGTGGTTGGACGTCTAGCTTCTTTAATGACGTTCATGCGGTCTGGAGGAAGGTCAAGATATCCAAATTCTAGGACTTAAGGATCCAGATTGCAAGGTTGAGCTGAGCTGGGTCTGGGTGTCTGATCTCTCCATGGTTCTGGGTTAAGAGGCGTGAAGATAAGTACAGTTTTTGATGCGGTACTACAGAAAATTCCAGCAGTGTGGTGTCCCACGGTTGTCTAGCCCACGTTGGAGCAACTAGAATGAGGGTTAGAGAATGCTGCTGTAGTTTGCGGACTACTAGTGGCATGAGTGGGAGAGGCGGAAAAGCGTACGCAAATCTGCCTGACCAGTTCATCCATATCGCATTGCCTTTAGACAGCGAGTGTGAATATCTGGCGGCGAAGGTTGGGCATTTGGCATTTTCGTGGGTGGCAAAGAGGTCTATCTGAGGTTGTTGCCACATCTGAAAGAACAGTTGAAGAACTTGTGGATAAAGTTCCCACTCGTGGATCTGTTGTGTCCGACGGCTCAACAGATCTGCCATGGTGTTCTGTACCCCTGGAACATGTTGGGCTAAGAGGAATATGTTCCGAGGTATAGCCCACCGCCATATGTTCTGTGTTAGCTGAGAGCGACGCAGAGAGTGTGTCCCGCCTTGTTTCTGTATGTAATACATGGCTGTCATGTTGTCCGTGCGGACTAATACAGTCTTGTTTGATATTCGTTTTTGGAATGCTTTTAAGGCTAGGAATATGGCTAGTAAATCCAGGTGATTGATGTGGAGTAACTTTTGTTGCGGCGTCCACCTGCCTTGCATGGTGTGTTGCAGTAGGTGGGCTCCCCAGCCGCAGAGCGATGCGTCTGCTGTCAAGACTATCTGAGGAACTGGCTCGAGGAACGGTCGCCCTTTGGAAAGGTTTTTGGTGTTCCACCACTGCAGAGAACGGTGAGTACGACCGCCCACCAACACTAGATCAGTCGACTGACCTTGAGCCTGGTTCCATTGGCGTGCTAAGTACTCTTGGAGAGGACGCATTAGTAGTCTTGCATGAGGAACTATAAATATGCAAGAGGCCATCATCCCTATGAGTTGCATGAACACTCGAGCTGGAAGGGAGTGTTCCGGTGGAAATTTTGTTAGAAGAGCTTGCATGTTTGCTATTCTGACAGGAGAGGGATAAGGTAGCACTTCTGAGGTGTTTATTGTGGCACAGAGGTATTGTTGTACTTTGGATGGTTGCAGATGGGACTTGGTGTAGTTTACTGTGAACCCCAGGTCGTGGAGTAATTGGATAGTGGCGTGAGTGTGTTGCACACACTGGTTGTATGAGCTGGCTTTTATGAGCCAGTCGTCGAGATATGGGAATACATGGATGGGCTGACTTCGTAAGTGTGCTGCTACTACTGCTAGGCACTTGGTGAACACTCTTGGTGCTGTTGTGACTCCGAATGGGAGTACCTTGAATTGATAGTGCTGACCGTCCACTACAAATCTGAGATATTTCCTGTGAGTGGTGTGAATGGGAAAGTATGCGTCCTTGAGAACTAGAGTAGCAAGGAAGTCGTTTTGTGAAAGGAGAGGAAGGACCTGCTGGAGTGTGACCATGTGGAAGTGGTCCGATTGTATATACAGGTTTAGTGGTCTGAGGTCTAGAATAGGCCTTAGGGCGCCCTCCTTCTTTGGGATAAGAAAGTACAGGGAGTAAACTTGTTGGTGCAGAGGAACTGGTTCTATTGCACTTTTTTGTAAGAGGGATATTTCCTCCTGCTTTAGCAGTAATAGATGCTCTTGTGACATTGGACGCTGTCTGGGTGGTATGTTTTGGGGAGGTAGATGTTAGTTCGAGACAGTGATTGAATTATTTGTCGCACCCACCTGTCTGATGTGATGTTGGTCCAGACAGGAAGGAATTGCTGCAATCTTCCCCCCACTGGAGTGGAATGGTGGAGGAAAGTCATTGGGTAGGACTGGAGGCCGATGGGGAGTTGTTAGTTTTGCCTCTGCCTTTATTATTGTTACCCCTGTAACCCCCTCTTTGGTAGCCCCTAGTGAAGGTGGATTGGCTAGGGGTTTTGTAAGAAGTGGAGGGGCTATCCGAGGAGTAGCCTCTAGTGGTGCCTCTGTAGGATGAGTGACGAAAGGAGCGTCTGGGAGCTTGCGACTGCAAGGCTCCCATAGATTTAGCTGTGTCGGTATCTTTTTCATCTTTTCAAGGGATACATCAACATTAGGGCCAAATAGGTGTTGCTCATCGAATGGTTGATTGAGGATGGAACTCTGGACTTCAGGTTTAAAACCTGAAATACGTAGCCGGGCATGCCTACGCAAAAGGACGCTGGTGTTAATTGCCATTGAAGCTGTATCTGCCGCATCTAGGGCACAACGGATGGAGGTATTAGTGATAGGTTTACCTTCTTGTACGAGTTCATTGGCCCTATTTTTATATTTTATCTGGGAGATGCTGCATTATGGACTCCAGCTCATCATGTGCCCTGTCGTACCTTGCTAACAGCGCTTGAGTATTGTCGATGCGCCATATGTTTGCTGCCTGTGACGCCGTTCGTTCGCCAGAGGCATCCAGGAGTTTAGACTCCTTATCTGGTGGGGGGGCCTCCCCTGATGTTTGGGATTTGACCTTTTTCCGTGCATTGGAGACTACAAGGGACTCTAGAGGTGCAGGGCCCCTAATATAGGCTGGATCTGCAGGGGCAGCTCTGTATTTTTTCTCTATCCGGGGGTTGAGGACTCGAGCCCTGACTGGATCTTTAAATACCTCTGGTACGTGCTTAATGACCCCCTTAAGCATTGGTAGAATTGAAGTGGACCTTTGTGTGATGTCGAAAGTGTCCATTAACAAATCTTCCTCCACAGTTTCTATGTGTAGGTCAACCACATGGTATTGGGCAGCCGTATGGACAAGTAGGTTTAAGCCTATAGTGTCCTCTGGGGGGGGAAGGCATGGAGAGATATATATCATTCTGGGGAACATAAGGGACGTCCGGGGTGTTATAATCATCCCATGGGTTAGGGGAGTGAAGAGGTTTAGGGTTCCCTAATGGATCATCCGCACCTCACCCTGTATCATCAGAATCTGTATCCACATCATCATCATCGCGTCCTACTGGGGTAGGGGATGGCGTAGGAGAGAGATGTGGTGGGGGAGGAGTTGGAGTAGGAGGAGGAGGAGTGGGAGGAGGTGGAGAAGGGATCCTTAATGGAGAGGTTGTAATGTCTCTCTTTTTAGGAGGAGGAGCCGGTGCTGGCGCATCCAGTGGTCTCTTCTTGGAGCTAAGAGCCAATTGTCCAGTTTTAGGATCTTTCACAAGAGTCTTTTGAGTAGGATGTGGTGTAAAAGGTTCTTCTGTAGGAGGCAGATCCTTCGGTGTCGAAGTTCTCGGTTCCAGTGGCTTTTTCGGCACCAACTCAGTAGTTGCTCTAGGTTCTTTTGGCTTAGAACCGTGACCTTTTGCAGTGTACTTGCCCGGCGGAACGTGTGGTTTTTTGAGTTCCGAGGCCTTCTTTGGCTCTGAAGCATGGGAGTCGGGCCCTTAGGTGGCAGTTTTTCACTCGCCTCGGAGTGCTTTTTTGGCATCGATGAGCCGGTGCCAGTCTTCGGTGCCGAGTGCTTGGATGTTGAAGCAGCGGTCGGCGTAGACGAGGAAGAGGAGGGCTTCTTTTTCGGTGTCGGTTGTGTGTCAGCACCGGGAGTAGGCTGACTCGAGCCCAAGTCGCCTGAAGGCTTAGTAGTCTTCTTTGCCGAGCCCGAAGGTGGGGCATGGGAAGCAGTCTCTCGGTGTGCACCTGGGGCCGAAGGCAAGGGTGTGACCGAAGCCTTTTTGGAGGGTGTCGAGGAAGGGTCGGGCCGATGTATGTACTTATGACCCGCTGTGCTGGAGTGATGTCCTCGCCGTCTGAGTCGTCGGCGTCGGAGTAGCTGGCGCTTTCTTCCGCCCGCTGCCATTCTGGTACATTGACGCCTTCTTAAAAGATGTCGTCGGGGATTGAAGCTGACGAGCGAGACCTCTTTCTTCGAGCTCGTCGGTCCCAAATTGTCTTTTTGGAACGGAAGGAGGCACAAGCTGAACAGTTCCTGGCCTCGTGCCCTGGTGAGAGGCAAACGTTGCACACCTCATAGAGATCGGTGTGGGGAAACTTCGACCCACATCGAGTAGACTTCTTAAATGGCGTCCTTTCCAAGAGCTGGAAGATAAGGCCTAGGAAGGCCCAAAGGCCTTCGTCGACGACCGGAATCGAAGACTTCGAAATTGTCGAGACTTGCGTCGAGATGGGAAGCACGTTCGAGACAATACCGTCAGAAACGTGCGAGGGATTGCGCGCCGAAATAAACTTTGTTCCAAACCGGAGCGCAGGAAACACATCCGAGCCCGATGGCGGAAAAAAACAATCTGAGGATAGAGCCGATGCCCATGCGCAATGTGATCTAAAGGAGTCACCTATCTCATGACTTCCAAAGAACTTTTCAGGACAAAAACAAGTGCAAACATCCGAGCCCAACACTAGATGGCGATCTATGCAACAGTGTGTAACCTGCAGCTCATATGCCTCGAACATAGGGTTATCCGTTCAAAGGTAAGTATTCAGCTGTGGGAGTTGGTATTCTGGGGGTAGACTCAGGGGTCCCCCAGGGTCAAAGATGCACTCTTGTTACATCGTCAGCGGCATTAGGGAGGCCGGGTGCTGAGTGCTGAGGCCCAATGTTATCCATTGGGGGATAGGGGGCCTCCGGTTGGTGGTAGCTTACGAGCAGGCCACAAGGTTGTGGGAGCAAAGCCACTGGAGATAAGCTTAGGGCAAATGGGGGTTCAATCCAGCAGAAAAGGTGCACCCTCAGCGGCAATGGGAGGGCTGGGTGCAGAGTGCTGTATTGGTGTTGGGCGCCCTGTAGCTTTCAATTGGGAGTCTCTGGTTTGCAATACACTGCAGTCTCGGGGACAAAGGTTTTCTGGGTACGACCACCACTTGGAGAGGTAAGTTGGGATGTTGGGGGTTGGTTAGGCACCGTTGGTTAGGCCACCCACGGCCGTTGGGCATTTGGTGCAAGGGTGCCTTTTATGGTCAGATCTTCTTACCAGCTCCTGGTCGCAGTTGGTGGGACCTTCTGTAGGAAACAATTGTGGGTTCATACTGCTTCACCTCCTAGCAGGTTTGCCCCTAGGCATCAATGTAGTTCGCCAAGTGTGTGTACTTGTAAAGTCTCTCAAGTGTTTCACCAGGTAGGTGCAGATTGGTGCTGGCCATCTCTAAACATGTGTTTCTGGATTGTTAACCGTCATAAGTAGAGATTAGACAATACGAATGTATGGGGTTGCTGAGCAGGCTGCCAAAATATTCTCGGTTCTCAGTAACTCTCAAGGCGCGCAGGTGCCACTCCACGAGCTCATCAGCTCAAATGGCTCGAGGGAGCCTTTTAGGAAAAAGGGGGTGGTGATGGTGCAATGAGCTAAAAAACAGGTGATGGATTAAAACCATGATCTCTTGACTTGGTAAGAGTATTCTGCATCATTCAGAAACTCTGTCCATCACCACCCCCCTTTTCCAAAATCGATTTTATCCACACTATGTGTGGGAGGGTATACTCAGATGTGAGTCCCTTGCTCATTGCGCCATCAGGATTCAAGCAAGCCGGGCCGACGAAGGCTGTGATGCCAGAAACCGGTCCCCGGAAGCTTGTTTCCTTCCCAGTATAAGAATTGGCTTGGTAGTTTGGTTTGCCCTGTTCCCATCATGCACTGGGACAGGAACAGACTAATTTGCATATAGCCAGGTTCTGAGCTGGGATGGTGCAATGAGCTAAAAAACAGGTGATGGATTAAAACCATGATCTCTTGACTTGGTAAGAGTATTCTGCATCATTCAGAAACTCTGTCCATCACCACCCCCCTTTTCCAAAATCGAGGGAGCCTTTTAAACAGGAAACAAATGTGGGATCACACTGCTTCACTTCCCAGCAGGTTCGCCCCTAGGCATCGTGGTCAATGCAGTTCGCCGAGTGTGTGTACTTGCAAAGTCTCTCGAGTGTTTCACCAGGTAGGTGCAGATTTTTGAAGGCCATCTCTAGACACCAATAGTTTACAATAGTCCATCCGAGAAAGCACTAATGAAAAAACCACTGGTGTCTGAAGATACATAGAAATGAATGGCAGAACTGTTTTTAGTATTTTCAAGAGATAGAAGCAAAAGGAGATCAGCTGATTTGTCTGATCAATGAATGTTAATTTGGTATCAAAGATCACTCCTAGATTTTTTACTTTGGTGACTGGAGTAGGTAGAGGGCCAAGCGTGGAGGGAAAGAGAGAAAAAACGTCTCCCTTCAAAGTGCGAGTGGAGTAGTGTCGACTCTGCTAGGGAAGAGTTAGGTGTTGCTGGTTTGTTTTTCTTTTTATGTCTTCTTATGTTGTCAGCTACATTGTAACTGTATTTAACTCATGTATGGCATTATGTCATACTTAATATGCACTAGCACAGAGCAGTAGCCGAGCACAGAAATATATCCTATAGTATCCATGCTAGATTATTAGATAATATGTGGGTCCAACATATGACGGAGATAGGTACGCAGACTTCTAATAAGTCATGTTTTGTTTTTTCTTTGATTCCACACGCCACCGACTCAGTCACGTTACACTCATCCAAAGAGGTACCTCCAAATATTACTCTGTCCTTATTACATCTTTTACTTTGTAGAATACGAGCGCAGATACAACCTTCACAGGTAAAACAGGGAACATTCATAATAAACACCACGCAGTATGAGAAAGACCTGGCAGATATAATGAACGTCCTAACAGAACACAAAGAATTTGTACTGAAGTAAGATATAATGGCCAAGAAAGGAATTTTGAGGCACCGTACAAGGATAAACGTGGAAAGCCAAAATATTCCTTCAGGGATTTTTAGGAGCATTCCGACCTACACTTACTGTAAGAATTACTCAGCAATATTTTCGAGTAAGTGGATAAATATACGTTCATGGTTATTGGCACCATGGGGTCACATTTGGGAGCATGGCCCTTTCTTTATGGAGAGGAAGCCAGAGTAACAATAGCAAGTGTCAGGCAGTGTGGGATGAGAACATATCTGGATTAACTTGGGTAGAAGCACATACAACTCCTCGAGCAGGAAAACAAAAATTATTTTCTCTTTATGTTTCAGGGGCAATGGAACAGTCCCGGAGGGGAGCAACATCAATTGCAATACCACAACGTATAATTGTGACGTGCACTGGGCACCTCCAGCCTAATGGACCACTACTGGAATTCTGGAGAATGGCTGTACACATGACTTCCTTCAGGTTGGAGTGGTCTCTGCTCTTTGGTTACCGTGCACACCCGCTCACTAGTGATTCCAGGATTGGACATTTCAAAGTTACAATAATATCCCATGAGCCTTCCAACTACCTTGCTGCACCAGGAAGAGAGCTTGAGACTATTTTGTTGCTACAACTTGGATAGATGCCCCGCATGAGCACAGGTTGTTCAATGATGCTCAGTTGTTTTTCGGCACCATCCTTCAGTTCGTTCAAGCAAAAGCGACTGCACGTTGGTTGCAGATAACCGGCTGGGAACTCATGAAGGCGTTCAGCGCCAATAAAATGGCTTCAATGTAGTCAAAGGACAGTTCTGAGCTATGAGAGTAATGCTCAAGCAGTATAGGTATGTCCTGGATTTAATGACAGCCTGGAGGGGAGTATGTGCCAAGATTGAAACTGCCTGCTGTACGTACATCCCAGCCAACGATCATTGCAATGCAACATTAACAGAGACAACACAAACTCTGCATACCTTGCAAAAGAAGATGGTGGGCAAGGGGGTTGCCCCCAAAAAGTGGCTTTCAGGGTGGATTACTTGGATACCATCATGGATGTCATGAATATTTAAGGCCTTGTTGCTTATCCTTGTGGTAATGCTCTGAATGTATAGTGTCTTCCAGTTAGGAATAGGAGGCTGCAAAAGTGTTATCCAGAAGTTGGGAGGGACGTTCACCACTAAATTGGTCAATAAAAGGCAGGTCGTTGAGGAGAACATATGCACATTAATGCAAGTAAAAGGAAAGGTAAGAAAATAGTTGAGGGAATGTAGAAAATGGAGAAGGTCTACCCATGCTAATGCAAGCATCAGCAGAAAGAGCGTAGAAATGTATGTGGTGAAGGAAAAGCATAGGCCCAAGCTGTTTACAATGCCTGGTAGGGTGCAAAAATACCGTGGGGGCCTAGGGGGGAGCAGACACGAGTTTTAGTAGATAGAGAAATATAATTAGTAAACACAGCACAAATGGAAAGTCATAGCACGCACCACAGGAGCGCGGTGCAAGGACACTTCTCTGAGAAAATATGGAGATAAAAGTAAACACACAGGAACAAGATAAGCAGGTGGTTAGGCAGATCAGTGGACGCATAGGGAGGAGAGCATTGCTAGGCTTCTAAGCACGAGACTGTCGAGGACACTGGTACTGCAGGAGGCATGAAAATGTATCAATAACACGTGCACTTGAGTCGCATTCTGTAACGTATGGGGAGATGCTTTACAGAAACTTTTGCTTCTTGCTGAAAATATGAGATAACGATGTACTTGAGCTGATGCTTGATTCAATATGTTAATGGAATGTAGGACATACTGCGGCTTCGAGACTATATAACACGCTGCATGTTATGTTTAGTTTGAGTTCAGTTTCCAGTTCCACGGAGCTGGCTGACCGCCCGCCCGTGTTTGACAAACTCTATACTATATTCCCAACAGAAGTCATGTTGTCTATTTTTCTCCGACAACAATCCCCTTTCAGGGAGGAGGGAGGGTCACATGTGAATCTATGAAAGATATAAAAAACAGAGAACTGCAGTGTACAGGTAAGGAACTTGTTAGTTCACTAGTATTGAATCTTTCATAGATTCCCATGCTTGAATCCGAGTAGCAATAGTTATCCAAAATAAATGAACATAGCTTATGTGGAGGTGGGAAGTACATAATAAAATGATCATTTAATCTAAAAACAGCTCAACTTGTTGAAAAAGATTGTGATGGACTGCTTGCCCCACAGCTTCACCCTTGTGCACTATATTGTCCTGCCAATAATAATAAGTGAATGTATGGCTGTTTTTCCATGTGGCAGCTCGGCAGATGTCTCCCAAATGATACTGCTACAAATAAAGCAGCAGACCGCTGAATGAGCCGTGGTGTTCCCTTTCAAAGGACGTCCACCCTTTTGATGACAAAGCACTGTGGCTGCAGGTACCCACCTTGATACACTGCTTTGTGACAAAGCCCTTCCTTGGTGCCCCATGGCTTGGCAGTTCGGGCTGGACTGTTCCCATGAGGCACAGGGTCAAGACTGATTTGCATATGTCTGGATCCAAACTGGGGTGGTGTGGTGAGCAAAAGAATGATGGATTGAACCCAGATCCTTGTGACTGTGGGTGAATGTTTGTATTGTTCAGTATTCCGTCCATCATTTGTTCCTTTTGCATTTGATGCTTTGAAGGCCATCAACCACATGCTTACGTAGTAGAGCTTCTCCGTCGTAGGGCAGATCTAGAATCTTTGCCTGCACCTCGGGTCTAAAGGAGGTTGCTTTCAACCAACCCTGTCTCCTAAAACTGCTCTCCCTGCCAGTTGTCGGACACCCGTTGTGGCCGCTTCCATAGCCGTGTCTATTATTCCTGCAGCAGTCCTTTCGCCTTCTGGCAGTATTATTTTAGCTTCATTTTTCTTGCTTAAAAAGCATTTCCAGATATTATCGAGACGTCTTCCTTCTCCTTCTGCTGGAGCTGTGCAAGGGGTGTACGGAATCAAAGTGTGCCTTTGAGCAGCCTTCAGAGCTACAGAATCTGGCCTAGGAGGACCTATAAGACAAGCAGGTGCATTGTCAGAGGCTTTATATTTTTCATCCAGACAAGGGACAATAGCAGCCACAGTAGCTAGATGTTTCATTTGTTTTAAGCCCTCCATCCATATGTGGTCAATTATTGGTATTGATTTTGTAGATGTATGTGTTGGCTCTTTAAAATCATAAAGAAGACAGTCTGCTTGCCTCACTGGGATAGGCAAGTCTAATCATTTTGCACCCTTTCCATAGTGCTTAGAATCCACCTATGTCATCCGGTGTTGAGGTCGCCGCTGGTGGTGTTGGCGGCCATGGGCGTTGCAGAGTCTTCGCACTCTGAACCAGGGACGGGTGTCGGATCCTTAGTTACTTCTCCCTCCGGCTCCTCGCCTTCCGAAGAGTGATCATGACTGGTGATGGGAGGTAGGTGTCTCACCCAAGGTAAGTTTCTGAAAAGCACGCCTGGGCTTGTATGTACCCTAGGAGTGTGAGTCGAGGTGGCGTTTGAGGGAGCAGCCGGTGTCTGACATGGTACAGGTTGAGCTGTCGCTTCTGGTCCCTTTTGTGATAATCCTCTGCGTTTGTAACAGCTCTGATACAAGAGCGGTTGGACCCTGTGTTCTTGACAATGCTCGTGCTTCTCACAGGTGCCCTACTCACAATGTTCCTCAAAAGAGTCTATTGATCTCTGCTTTTCATGACATTCTTGGAAAGAAAACTCTCCTTCTTAGTACCATCCGCTTTCATCAGGATCCTGGCGTTTGACATGTGATTGTGTAGGACGGTGATCGGTTCCAAAGAGTGCATCATCGCGGACACTTCAACATCTAGTGAGCATGCAGGAGGCAAAGGAGCCACGTCTTGAGTGTGATCAGGCGCAATTGTATTTGGAATGTCCTTTTCTGTAAGTAACAGACGGTTGATGGTGTCATCGATAGTTGCAAGACAGAGTTTCATGCACACCAGGATTGCTGTAAGAAATCTACTACTCTTACTTCCAATTTCATAACGTTGTGCGTGCAGATCGGGTATCGCTCGAAGATCTTTGAGCGTGAGAAACGACTGAGTGCAGCATTCCCCTTGGGGGACCACCAATTGGAAATATAATTTGGAGTCGTCAATTCTACTGTTTTCAGTCAGAGTTCATGTAGATTAAACAAGATTTAGAACGAATAAATGTAATTCCCTAAATTGGATTGTACCTGTTTCAGACTGATTTAATACGAATTAACGGACACCATGCTGTGCATTGAGGGGACACCCCCCAAGTGGAGTGCTATACTCAGTCATCAATAGTTGCATCACCAAAGATCTCTTTATAGTGGACAATGTACACCTCAGAGTTGTTAAGTCCGTCGTAATGATGTAGTCGTGGTTGAGGCGACAGTCGACGATGTTGTTGTCGTTGTCTGTGATTTTTTGGACGATTTAAACATTGCGCTCCTCGTCTAAGGATCCGTTGACGCTTTCCTAACCTCAAACACTGCCTTATTTAATGAAGGCATTGAAGGATTTGACTTAGCTGAGGTGGACGAAAATTTGTTACTCTCGTGTTTTCTTTTTTCCAGCATAGGGCTTTCGCCCCTACGCCTTTTTCGTGGTCTTTGTTGATCTTAAAAGGCTCGGAGAGGAATTCTCTCTAGAACGTTCCTTTTTTGAGGCGTCATGTGGCGGGGACTGGTTCCATCACCTTCATCTTCTGAGGATAGGTGCGACTTAGACTTCTTCTTCCTGAGCCAGAGAAGGATTCTTACTTCCTTATGCTTAAAAATCTTGGCTGGGAAAGTTCGACAGATGTTACATTCCTTAGATCCGTGCTCAGGATGAAGACAGTAAAGACATTCTATGTGAGGATTCTCAGAATATAGCCGGGGCTTTCCACAAGACCCACACAGTCAAAAAATATTGAGATTGGTGCTATCTTGAGAATATATCTAAAAATCTAAATCCGATCTGAGGTTTTTTGAGAAATCAACCAAAATTATAGAGCAGAATTGAGCGACACTTTCTATCATACGACGAGCAGTTTGAACTTTAAGGTATGCTGGCTCTTGAGGGGATGAGTGCTTAAAGAGCTGCATTCTGATTGGCTGCAGTGTGGTCATTATTAAAATGATGTGAATTGGGTAATAATGTCACTTCTCAAAGCTCTACTTTGTATTGCTTCCTTTTAACTGCTTATTATAATTTCCATTGAACGCCTCCCTCGACAACGAGGAAGATTCAAGCATGTGAATCTATGAAAGAGCCAATACTGGAGGATTTGTTTTCCTGGCATTGAGACCTAGGGGGTTGGTGTTCATCCAGTTTGCTATAGCTGTTGCGCCGTTGATAAACTCCACCTGCACGTTGCCTGGCGCCTCTGACAATCGAACCAGTAAATGAGTGGCAGTGACATACGAAGAGCTGAATTTGCAGGACAGGAAAGAGGCATAAAGTATGAAAAGTGAAGAGCTGTAGGCCGAGCCTTGTGGTAGACTTTTTAGACTCCAATTCAAACGGCGTGAAGGAGGCCATCGGAACACATCCAGCAGAAAGGTGTTGAGTAAGCGCAGAGCGGGAGACCGTGTCAAATGCCGCAGAGAGGTCCAGCAGTACCAGGGCAGCAGTCTTGACCGAATCCAGTAGGATCCAGATGCCACTATTCCGTCAGAATGACTGAAGGTGTTTCTATACCCGCCTAAAGTACTACCAAAGCCTTTGTATTATTGCACGTTTACACACATTTCAAATAAACTACCTTCGATTTTTTTAAGTTGTACCTTGAATATTTACCTTGGTGTCTTGAGTAAGCGCAGCCTCGTTTTGAAGTTGGCACAGACAAGCGAGTAAAACCACGGATTCAGTGAAGTCAACTTTCTACTGAACCCAACTGCATCTCCCTTCCAAGGTCTCCTCAGCCTCTTCCGGCCACAAGTACTTGGTGTCGGCTGGTTAGTAGGTCTCCTGAGTTGCTCAGTGGACCAGGCTGGTTAGTAGGTCTCCTGAGGTACACAGTGGACCAGGCTGGTTAGTAGGTCTCCTGAGTTACAAAATGTACCAGGCTGGTTAGAAGGTCTCCTGAGTTGCACAGTGGACCAGGCTGGTTAGTAGGTCTCCTGAGTTACACAGGGTACCAGGCTGGTTAGTAGGTCTCCTGAGTTACACAGGGTACCAGGCTGGTTAGTAGGTCTCCTGAGTTGCTCAGTGGACCAGGCTGGTTAGTAGGTCTCCTGAGTTACACAGTGGACCAGGCTGGTTAGTAGGTTTCCTGAGTTGCTCAGTGGACCAGGCTGGTTAGTAGGTCTCCTGATTTGCTCAGTGGACCAGGCTGGTTAGTAGGTCTCCTGAGTTACACAGTGGACCAGGCTGGTTAGTAGGTCTCCTGAGTTACACAATGTACAAGGCTGGTTAGTAGGTCTCCTGATTTACACAATGTACAAGGCTGGTTAGTAGGTCTCCTCAGTTACACAATGTACAAGGCTGGTTAGTAGGTCTCCTGAGTTACACAATGTACCAGGCTGGTTAGTAGGTCTCCTGAGTTACAAAATGTACCAGGCTGGTTAGTAGGTCTCCTGAGATGCACAGTGGACCAGGCTGGTTATTAGGTCTCTTGAGTTTACACAGTGGACCGGCTGGTTAGTAGGTCTCCTGAGTTACACAGTGTACCAGGCTGGTTAGTAGGTCTCCTGAGTTACACAATGTACCAGGCTGGTTAGTAGGTATCCTGAGTTACACAGAATGCCAGGCTGGTTAGTAGGTCTCCTGATTTACACAGAGTACCAGGCTGGTTAGTAGGTCTCCTGAGTTACACAGGGTACCAGGCTGGTTAGTAGGTCTCCTGAGTTACACAGTGGACCAGGCTGGTTAGTAGGTCTCCTGAGTTACACAGAGTACCAGGCTGGTTAGTAGGTCTCCTGAGTTGCATATTGGACCAGGCTGGTTAGTAGGTCTCCTGAGGTACACAGAGCACCAGGCTGGTTAGTAGGTCTCCTGAGTTACACAGAGTACCAGGCTGGTTAGTAGGTCTCCTGAGTTGCACATTGGACCAGGCTGGTTAGTAGGTCTCCTGAGTTACACAGAGTGCCAGGCTGGTTAGTAGGTCTCCTGAGTTGCACATTGGACCAGGCTGGTTAGTAGGTCTCCTGAGTTACACAGAGTGCCAGGCTGGTTAGTAGGTCTCCTGAGTTTCACAGTGGACCAGGCTGGTTAGTAGGTCCCCTGAGTTACACAGAGTGCCAGGCTGGTTAGTAGGTCTCCTGAGTTGCACATTGGACCAGGCTGGTTAGTAGGTCTCCTGAGTTACACAGAGTGCCAGGCTGGTTAGTAGGTCTCCTGAGGTGCACATTGGACCAGGCTGGTTAGTAGGTCTCCTGATTTACACAGAGTACCAGGCTGGTTAGTAGGTCTCCTGAGTTACACAGAGTACCAGGCTGGTTAGTAGGTGTCCTGAGTTGCACAGTGGACCAGGCTGGTTAGTAGGTATCCTGAGTTACACAGAGTGCCAGGCGTTCTACTCTAAGCTTCCTGAATTGTACAACAGGTATCAGAGACAGCTGAACATGAGTAAAATGAAGCTTTGTCTGCTCCAGCGCCTCAGACGACGAGGCGCTGCTCCGGACATTTTGCTAATTCGAATTTACAATATTTTTGCTTCTAGTTTATTTTGCCATTAAACGTGTTTTAGACTTCGGAGGAATGGGGGGGCTTCGTGAATGTTTGTCTTCCACACGACAATGGCCCAAAATGGAGGGCGCGGCCTGAAGAAAAAGCCACACGAACCTCATTTTGGGAGAAATATAATAATGAGGAAACCCCTTTTTCAAAAAAATCCACCGATTTTTCGTGAAAAAGTAAATAAGCAACGGGGCGACTGGCACCTCCAAGATTTGAATGAATAACATATATGTAAAGCTTCTTACAGTTCCTAAAGCACTAGTAATTGCAGGAAGAAATATAATAAACAAGCATTGGCATAGCCAATAGGTCTCGCCTTTGGGACCTTATAAGTGTTTATCAATTGTATGGCAATGCTTTTAAGGTATGTGGTAGAGCAATGTAGCTGCTGTGTTCAGTACTGTAAAGTTTGTGTGCAAGCTGTGCTTAGTGTAGTGACATAAGGGCAGTATTTCAAATATAATGAATCCTAGACAACTTGAGGGTCCTGAAAGATATCAGGTACATCAACACATGTATAACAAATGCTACAGTGTACTGAACAAATGACAGCAAATGAAAATAAAATTTAAAAGTATATTATTCATTTATTTTAAAATACAAGACAGTTTTATATTTAACCCACTGTTTTGTTCTTTTAATTAAATGTAGCTTTGATTGTCTATTGTATATGTATTGTATTCACATTATCATATGCCCTATATTATTTTGACATAACTGTTATTTACTGTATTATTGCCACCTCACGTGGTTTTTATCTTTAATGTGTATTCTTGTTTTTTTAAATAAATGAATAATATCATTTTTAAATTTATTTTCATTTGCTGTCATTTGTTCAGTACACTGTAGCATTTGTTATACATGTGTTGATGTACCTGATATCTTTCAGGACCCTCAAGTTGCCTAGGATTCGTTATATTTGAAATATTATTGCCCTGACCTAGGAACTTGTTACTAGTTACAGGGGGTCCCTTTTTCTATTCATATTAAGTGATATAAGGGCAGCGGCATGCTGTGGAATGCAGTGGTGAGTTGTGATATGATGTGTGTTGGTGGGATGTATGTGTCTAGTGTGTTTTGCTGGTGTGTATGTTGGTGGTATGTGTAAGAGACAGCCTGCTTAAGTGTGGCAGGGGCATGGTTCTAGCTGAAGGCCATATCTTCTTAGATCTGTGCACCACACGTAATTCTCCTTATACTGCCAAGTCAGAAATCCAACTAAGGTTCAACCCCCCATTTTACTCCAATGGAACTAGTTCAAAAAGTTGGTTGACAGAACACAACACTGAACCCGATCCAAACCCATATTCCTAGGGCCCGATGTAACAGCTATAGATTGACTGACTAGTACAATGCAAGCATTGCACCAACCAAGTATATATGTGTACACATTAAGACTCTATTTATGTATGACGTGGTGGAAGAGACTGGATGAGGGGGCTAGGGTGGGGCTAAATACGGACAAAGGTATTATTGCATATATGCCATGGAGCCTGTCTTGAATCTGCTTTCTTTCAATATTGCAGGTATTATGCCCCGTTTGGTTGATCCTGGTTGTGGAGTTTTAATAGATTGTTAAAATATATGTTTGCTAGAGGAAACTTGGCAACCACGCCAGTATTTAGGAGTGGATAGACTTCATTTAATTGAGAGGTTCTACATTCGAAAGCAGGACACTGGTCCGGGAGCCTACTCATTTTGATTACGAACACCATTGCATGTAAAATAAGATTAAGGGGCATATTACCAACAAATAGCGATATGTATCGCTAAGTAGGGTTAGCGGCAATATTTTTATCACCGCACATCACCGTTTTTTATCGCTGAGATAACTTGCTATTAGCAAGGTTTATCTCAAAGGCGATAAAAATCAGGCAAAATGCGTGAATATTGCTGAGAATACAGGGATATTCATGCATTAGCGACAAAATGCTCTTAGCCATGTTATCCACCTCCCATTGGATAACATGGCTAAGAACTGGTCTGAGCAGGCGTTGGTTTTTGGCGATAGCGGGAATATTTCCATCGCTACGCCTGCCTAGCTAATAGGCGATAGCGACGTTAGCGACTGTTTCCAGTCGCTAACATCTTGGCACGCCCACTTTGCATGTCATTAACGATAAACATCGCTGACATGCAAAGTGGGCCCCAAACCGCTCGCTATCGCCTAAAAGCTGTCGCTAACATCAGTTAGCGACAGCTTGCTAATAGAGCAATGATATTATCGCCGCTTTGCGTCCGAAAACGGACGCTAAAGCGGCGATAATGTCATTTCGCCAGGCTTGGTAATATGCCCCTAAGTGTATACTTTCCGGACACTTTACCAGTGGGGTTCACAGTGACAATATTTAACGTGTAAAATCGCTCCATGCATAGAAATAAAGATTCTCCGACCTTAGGCATTTTGGAGAATACTCCTGTATCGCTTTCTAGTAGACCACACTGAGAGCTGCTGGTGACGTAAGTGTGACGTACGTACCTCTGGAATGCACACGTTCTCCAACTGAGATAGAGGATCACCTCTGGGAAACTCCTAGCCTGGAGGCAAACACACTTCTACAAGCTGCTAAGAATAATGGCAGTAAATCATGCTGGAAATAACTGTGAGTGAGTTGCAGTTAGCTCATCGGGTATGTGCGCCAGCAGCACCAGCATGAGTGTGTCTCCCATTTCAAAAACAGCAACACGGCAGCCAGGGCCGGTCCTAGGGTTCATGGGGCCCTGGGCAGAATAGGAAAATGCGAGGCCCCTATAATTTGCATACGATTTAACTTAACAGGAAGTGACATCATAGGAAGTCATTTTAATTGGCCATTAATTATATTGATATTGATATTGAAATTGTTTATAGAGTATGCCAATGTGGTACTGCCATCTGCAGCTGTAACAGTAAATGAAGCTAATTGGGCAACATAGTTGAAAAAAGCCAGGTTTTACGTTTGTTTCTAAAACAGATAGAATTGTACTGGGCTTTAAAAATGCAAAGATGTTTTGTTTCAGAGTTTGCAAGGAATGAGATAAAGCTTCTGCCACACCAGGACTATTTGTTTATTTTAGGTGTTTCCACTGTTTCCATGGGGGTTGATCGAAGAGCTCCCCTAGGTGTGTACCATATGAATTTTCTCCAAGGTACTGAGGACCTATGTTGTGAGCAGTATACAGTGCCTTTAAGGCTACATCCTTTCTAATGGGAAACTAGTTTGGCTCCAACAATACATGTGAGAAAGATTTGAACTTTGGAATTCTCATTAAGAGATGAGCTATTGCGTTTTATAAAATGTGCAGTTTATTCAGAGATCACAGATTATATGGCATTGTTGAAGCCTTTTTGCAAGAAGCTACTTACTGAGTTTGGATGCGAGTATAATGGATAAAAATTAATAAAACTTAGAAAATGCATACCTATATTTTACATCTGTATTAAATAGAAATACATTAAATGATTTACAATGTGTTATTGTTCTATTGAATGGGATAAATGAATTTGATAGGCTAACCGGGCCTCCTGGCACTAAGAGAGCTCCAAAGGAGAGTTGCAGACTTTACTAATGTGGAGAAGGACAGTTTTAAGTGTTTTTGCAAAAGATTGGAGTTACACCATAGTTCAAGAGGGAGAAAGTACCAGTCTTGCACATCTAAAAAGGAGAAGGATCTGCCTCCAATTAGGGACCTCTAAATTGTTGGTGGCACAGGAGTTTGATTGGCACAGAGTATAGGATTCTGGAAATAACATAAGGAGTGTTGTACAAAGAGAGAACCTTTTTAATAAAGTGCCTAATGATGAATGGATGGTGCCTTGTAGATGGAAGGTTTCAAACCAAAATCCCAGCAGACAGCCTCCTTCACACACATTTGCACAGAATCACACCTGCAATTTGAATACTGTATTGTTGCACTGTGTTCTCTGCAGAGAGGCCATGTATTGAATGATCATGCATTCTGAACACCTTTTTGATCCCCAGGTAGGCACAGTGAGAAAGGTATACTGCCTTCGGCCTCAAATACAAACCTCTCAATTGTAGCCTGTTATAAACACCTGGATGTAACTCAATACAAAGTGTGCACCATACAAGAGTAATATGCTGTGAAACGAATTACAGAAACACACATCTTGGAAATACCTAAAATTTTTAAGGAATGCAAAATTAAGTGAAGCACGTGAACTACAAACGGGAACTAATTTGTTGCCATGTATTACCCTAACATACGTTGTCAGACTGAGACAGGAAATAGGCCCCCGCACCGAAATAAAAGTGGCCCCCATTAGTGAATTAGGCAGCTAGAAAAATTTCTGTATTTGCAAATTATATCAGTTTTTAATTTGTAAAGAAATGCTGTATACGATTTTGTAAGGTATGGAAGACTGCATATATTTGAGTTTGCTAGAAGCAATGTTTGTTTTAAATTATCATGAACATCAAAAGTTAAAAAAACGGCTCACATGACCATAAAGCAGACCTCTAAACATAAAAAAACAGCCTAAATACTGACCTGACAGATTAGACCGTTGGGCACACACAGCCTGATTTGACTGCCCTATAGGTCAGTCCGACCCTGTAAACGTGTCATACCTCATTGTGCAGACACTAGACCAGTTTTTTAGCAGGTCAGGTTAGTACATGAATATAGGAAAAGATATGGGGCCCGTTTCAATCTCCGTTCTAATTAATTGCTGGGTCTAAGACACGTAAAGCCTTGCTCCAGCCACTTGTTAATGCTGTGTCTGCTCCTTTGCCTGCACCCCTTGTCTCACTGTCATACGGATCATGTCTGGAAAATAGGTGGACAAACAAGTCGATTAATAGGGAAAGACCAGCTGGAGCCAAACCAGGGGTCTGAATTGACCTGAAAAGCCAAAGTATGAGCCGAGAAATCAAAACATTTGGCATGTAAATCAAGCAATAGACCTCATGTAAAAAAAATTACATAAAAAAATTTCAATTTCTTTAACATTTTTTCAATGGGGTACATGAGTGTATATCTCTGCTTAGAATGGCATGTATTATAAGTGCTAGTTTTACACTAATTTACAAATATTCATGAACTCCCTTTGTTCTGCTTATAATGCAATTAGTAAATCAAGAATAACAGACCCGTTTGTTATGCTAAAGAACATATTATACATTGATTAACAGTATCGTCTGTTTAATGATATAAAAGTGAGATTTTGTATCTCACACATCCTGAACTGAATTACTTCAAAGTGCTCTGAAATTTGACAGTCGTTGACCAGGGCGTGCAGAGACACAAAGTGATTAACTGAGGATAACACTATTTGGTCAAGTGGATGATCGGTATTTGAGTGCAGGTTTCCTGATCCCTCACTCACTGTGCAGTTCACCTACTGATATCTCCTCCTGTCTCCCAGATACAGGGCAATTTTTTTTGTCTAATTGTTTCAGGAGTTAAATTAGTAAACAAACTTAATAAAATACATGAATCGTGTTAAATAAATCGGATGCAAAAAGTAATAAAAGATGCATAGGAGAAGGCAGGTCATTTTTTTTAATGTTAATACCGCTACATTCACCTGACGTAGCAAGCATAATGATTTTCAGAACAGCTCAACACATCATTAAAGGCAATTGCAATAGTTAGCAAAATAAAGGGGTCAGCTTATCTCACAGATAGCTCACAATTTAAGAGCTATCTATAGACGAAATGCAAAGCGAACGTGGCAACAGACAAACTCTGTTTTTAACTTTTAGAAACGTGTTAAAGCTGTAATTCTTGTACAGCAGTATCATTTGAGACTTCCTTATTTATTTACATGTCTGATGCTACAGCAACTCAACGAGCTCTCCTGCTGCTCAGCTGCAGGGCCCTTTCTGATGGGCGCTCCTGATGCTACCCTGTGCATTGAGAAATTGGAGACTGAGTGACCGCCCCACTCACACCTATCTGCCCCCCCCCCTTTTCTCACCTCTATGCTTCCTTCCCCAATTTTCCCTCATCCTAGGTGAGCAGTTTTCAAGTGACAGGACGTCATTCTATCCTTTGTTGTGCGCCCTGCAGGGTATCCCGCTTTTCATTCATACAGGGGCAGGGCGCACTTCACACATAATGGCAGTTTAAGGACCTATGAAATCGCTGCCATCATCATGCAGCTGCAGCGATTAGGCCCTGCGAGAGGGGCCAGCAGGGGAAATGGGTAGAACCTTTAAACTCTTAGGGGGCCCTGGCCTCGAAACACGTCTTTAAAAGTGCGAGGCCCCCCTCCTGCGAGCAGACCGGGGGGCCCTGGGCAGCCGCCCATGCTGCCCATGCCTAGCGCCGGCCCTGACGACAGCGGATGCAACAGACATGGTGAGCAGGGCTCAAGTCCTAAACAAGACGCGGTCACACAACAGACCACAACTACCAAGAAAATAAGCTGTTAAAATAAATCACTTTCTACCATCGGGACACGCGGATTGAGACAGCTCACGCGAATATGTACAATAACAAACCCCTCGAACGATAAAAACAGAGGTTTTCTGCCAGCCACCTTCAGTGTAAGAGTTAACAGGCAATGCTGATGGCATGCCCATGCAATGTATACTGCTTAGAAGCTAGCAAAAACACTTCACTTTCAATCAGTTTTAACTGTGGAGTGCCCAAATAAATGCATAAATGTGGCTGCTTTTGGTTCCCTTAACGTACCCTTTCTTCGTCCTTCTCCCGGACCCGGTATGTTAATATGCCAACATGGGCGTCCGCAGAAATGTTTCCGGGGGGGGGGGTGGGAGGGGCAACATTTTAACTTCATCACCTTCCTCCGACATGATTGAGCACAAGTATTAAATACATTTAAAAAAATCTAATAAGACAAAGAGCTTGAATAAACAAAAAAAACATAGGGGGAAGAGAAAACTCTTGTGAGGCGCCACAGCAGATGACCTGGCAACTACAATAAAACAGAGGGGAAAACAAAAAATGACCGGAAAAAACAAAAAATTTCTAAATTGGGTTGATGCGGTTCTAGAGCATGGGTATTCACAAACTTTCACTCGGGAGCCAAATTTACAGTGTGGTTTGTGGCCGAGGGCCGCACCAGTGGGGGCGGGGTCAGTGGGGGAGGGGGCGGGGCTAGAGCAACAAAAAAAAACTATGACCTTGAGGTTAAACACAGACCCCTGCAGCGGACGCCTTCGTCGGCTGAGCCACCAGACCCGGCATACACACACACATCCATCCATCCATCCATCCATCCATCCATCCATCTATATATATATATATATATCCTCTCTCTCCTCTCTCTCTCTCTCTCTCTCTCTCTCTCTGTCTCCCTCCCTCTCCCTCCCTCTCTCTCCTCTCTCTCCTCTCTCTCTCTCTCTCTCTCTCTCTCTCTCTGTCTCCCTCCCTCTCCCTCCCTCTGTCTCCCTCCCTCTCTCTCTCCCTCCCTCTCCGTCTCCCTCTCTGTCTCTCTGTCTGTCGTAGTCTCTGACTCTATCTGTTTGTCACTGTCTCTATCTGTCCCTGTCTGTCCCTGTTTCCCTTCCTCTGTCTCCCTCTCCGTCTCTCTGTCTGCCCCTGTCCCTGTCTCTGCCTCGATCTGTCTCTGTCTGTCTCTATCTCTGTCTATCTGTCTCCCTCCCCTCTCGCTCTCCCTCTCTCTCCCTCTGTCTCCCTCCCTCAGTCTCCCTCTGTCTGTCTCCCTCCCTCTCCCTCCCTCTGTCACCCTCTGTCACCCTCTGTCTCCCTCCCTCTCCCTCCCTCTCTGTCTCCTTCTCCGTCTCCCTCTGTCTCTCTGTCTGTCTTAGCCTCTGCCTCTATCTGTCCCTGTCTCTGCCTCTATCTGTCTGTCCCTGTCTCGATCTGTCCCTGTTTGTCCCTGTTTCCCTCCCTATGTTTCCCTCTCCGTCTCTCTGTCTGTCTCTGCCTGTCTGCCCCTGTCCCTGTGTCTGCCTCCATCTGTCTCTGTCTCACTCTGTCCGTCCCCCTCTCTCTCTCTCTCACTCTCTGTCTCCCTCCCTCTGTCTCCCTCTGTCTCCCTCTGTCACCCTCTGTCTGTCACCCTCTGTCACCTCACCTCAGCTTCACAGACACACACACAGCCAGCACCCGAGTACTTCACAGGTCTTTAAAAGTCCATTATTTGTTAATGAGGCTTTGTTGTGAATCGCCCGGCCCCCATAGAGCAGCGTGTCTGGCCGCGCTGCTGGTGTTTGCTGACACTCTCTAGTTTTTTTTTAAAACACAGGTAGGATGTCTGCAAGGCACGTTAAAGGCAGACGGGCCATTGTCATTCTTTATGTGATGATCAGCAGCAGACAGACTGACAACGGGCCTGTCCACAGTCTGCTCGAGGTCGGGGAGGGGCTGCTGCAGCCTCCGGAGTTCAAAGAGAAGTGACGCAACCTATGAATGAGCAGGATTTCAAAAATCAATAACGCTTTTTTTTGTACCTTACAGTGCAGTGCTTCCAACACACGTTTTGCCATTTAGCAGCACTCTAAACCCGTCTCCACAGTTTTTGCTACGTCGACCATAGAAGATTAAGCGTGACCTGGCGGGATTGAAGCGTGTAACCTGCAGAGATACACTCATCTTTGCAGTGAGTGTTTAGCTCACTGAGCTATTTAAATAGCATTTCGCTAAAGTGTTCTCACTAAGATGCATTTAGGGATGTGCTCTCATATCAATATGTGATTTTTTTTTAAGTATTACATATTAATACATAATTGATGTGTTGGCCCTGGAAGCAGCAGTTTTCCTAATCCTCAAACATACTCTGCTCCAATGAACTCACTTCCTAACGGTACTCCAGTGTGGAGGAGCAAACCAATGTCTAACTGGCGCAGATCAAAACCTTTTTAATCCTAAAAGCAGCACCCTACACTGCAGGGCTTCTCTGCCTCAGGAAAACTCCCTGGCCCTGACTGCGAGTTTCTCATTAAATTCTGGCCTATGTGGAGGGCCGGCTCTAACACTGGTGGCGCCCTGCCCCCGATGACCACCTCTGGCTGCGAGAAGCCCTAAGTGAGAGAACGTTTAAACTCCTGGGGCTTCTCGCAGGGGAACATCACAGCCTGCTGTAATTGTTTAAATGAAGGGGACAAAAGGCATCCCTAAAAGGAATGTTGACGGCCTCCCTGCTCAGATCACATGGGCGTCTGCTACAGCAACGTGCGCTGCCTGAGTGGTAAGAAGACCACATTGTCACTGGGCCAGCACCGGACAGACCGGCGATCCCGCCCCCCCTCTGCACCCCCACCCCCCCACCTCCCCCCTCCACCACCCCCGCGGACGCCCATGTATGTCAATGTGGACGCCCGGTATCCCGAAATCAAGTATTATGACCACTGCGAATAATCTAGCAGGTCCGGACAGCCCGGTAGCTTCCCAGCCTCTGCAGCCTGTAGGAAGGAAGAGTGCTGCAGGCAAAGCGCCGACAACACGGCCAATCAGGCACATTGGATTTGAAAGTGTGAATTAGCTGGGGCATTAAGGAGCTGAGGGATGGAGGGAACTAAGACATTAAAAGGGGGAAGTCAGACAGTTAGTTAGATGCTGGGGTGAAGCGGTTAAACAGAACTGAACTTCGAGAAACAGAGGGAGAAAAGGAGGGGGGCAAGGAGAAACCAAGGGAGAGAAGGAGAAGAAGTAAGTGAAAGCAAAGCTGCAACTGAAAGGGAAACCGCAAGTGAATGCGAAATTGTGAGCGATGGGAAAACAGCTTCAGAAACTGGGAGAGAAAGGGCGAAAACAGCGAGACAAGGAGAAGCTGAGAAACGTGGGAACACAGAAGGAATGGGGGATAAATAGGTATGCAAAGGGAAGAAACTGAGACAAAATGGAGCGTGAAACTGAAGAGGGAAGGCGGCCTTGCAGACGGCCGGATAGACGAGAGACCTGGGAAAGCAGAGTGGTGCGTGCATACATGTGTGAGCAGTCTGCTCTTTTTGGAAGCACCTACTCGTGCTTGTGGCACGCCCCTGCGCGCTTCCGCAAGGTGGATGCTGCCACAAGCACGAGTATGTGCTTCGAATAAGAGCGGAACGACTGCTACAGGTCCTCCTATGCAACGCATGTGCGCTGCGTAGGTGAGACCTAAAAAGGGGGAACACATCCTTTTGAAAAGGGTGTTTTTATTTCTCCTGTGATGCGGTAGTGAAGAAGAAGAGGACAAGGGGACAAAGAGGAGGAAAGTGAGGCAGTGGTAAGAAGAGTAAAGAGGGTGGGACCTGGGAATGGAGTGGGTGGGACCTGGGAATGGAGTGGGTGGTACTTTGGAATGGAGTGGGTGGGACCTAGGAATGGAGTGGGTGGGACCTAGGAATGGAGTGGGTGGGACTTGGGAATGGAGTGGGTGGGACTTGGGAATGGAGTGGGTGGGACTTGGAAATGGAGGTGGTGGTGTGGATAGGGTGGGGAGGGTTCAGAGCGGTCAGGATCTCCAGGGGTACCTTTGGCCACACTCCAGAGATGGGCTGGAATCTGTGCACTTCAGACACCCCCTTTTTTGGGGGTGTTTACAGGGCACAAGTCCTAAAAAAAGAAGTGGGGGGACTAACGTAGTTAGGCAGTATGCAAGTGACATCACGGCGCGTGACATCATGCGCGTGACATCATGCGCGTGACATCACAGCGCACATCACACAGCGCATCACAGGAATTGACATCATAGAAAATGGTATCAAAAGCCACGGCGTTACAGAAAGTGGCATCAGATCTAAAGTCCTCACATATATGTTTAGCGGGTCGATCATGTGTACATTGAGCGCATTGCGCGGATAATAGCACAGTGAGCTATGGAAGATGATATGTGACCTCTACACCTTGCAATCCACCAGTTTTTTGTAACACATCCTGTACATTCATTTACAAACGTATATAATGTGCGTGTGTTGATGTAAAGCGCTCTGACACCCTGAACAGGGACTGAACAAAGTGAAAAGCTGCCTCTTAAGTATGTGTGAAGTGCTAACAAGGTGTGAGCCTTTGTTTCCCATCCGCTGCATTTGAATCAGGTGTGAGACTCCTGACTGCTCCCAGCCCAGAGACAGGAACAAAAGGACGCCCGATGACCCCTCAGATCCGGCCTTTGTTTTGGGTCCCGCAGGAGTCTTAAATAGGAAAGCCCCGCCCCTCCTGCACATTGTTGTTTTGTTACAGATGGAAAGCACACAACACAGGTGCTGCTGGAAGTGGCCCGCAGTTTGGAAATTACACCGGGATGAGTTCGGCACTTTATTCAGTGGAGCCCAACTTCTTGGCTGGGTGGACGGCGTTCACCCTGTGAAAAAAGTGGGTGGACGCCGTCCACCGGCGTGTACCCCCGGCCCGTGCCCTGGGTTTGTGATTGCCTGTTGTTCCCTGGGCGTGGGGTTCACCAGTTGGTTCTTCTGCAAGAGGAGAAGCCAGAGTGTATTTGGGGTTTCAGACCCTGCCCCCTTGTGAACGAGGATTCCGTTGCCCGTGCGGGTGGGTGGGTGGTCTCAGACCTCGTCCCCTTGTGAAGGGGGCCTCCGTTGCCCGTGTGGGTGGGTGGGTGGTCTCAGACCTCGTCCCCTTGTGAAGGGGGCCTCCGTTGCCCGTGTGGGTGGGCGGGTGGTCTCAGACCTCGTCCCTTTGTGAAGGGGGCCTCTGTTGCCCGTGTGGGTGGGTGGGTGGTCTCAGACCCCGTCTCCTAGTGAAGGGGGCCTCCGTTCCCCATGCGGGTGGGTGGGTGGTCTCAGGCCTCGTCCCCTTGTGAAGGGGTCCTCCGTTGCCCGGGTGGATGGGTGGTCTCAGACCCCGTCCCCTTGTGAAGGGGGCCTCCGTTGCCCATGTGGGTGGGTGAGTTGTCTCAGACCTCGTCCCCTTGTGAAGGGGGCCTCCGTTGAACGTGCGGGTGGGTGGGTGGTCTCAGACCTCGTCCCCTTGTGAACGAGACCTCCGTTGCCCGTGTGGGTGGGTGGGAGGTCTCAGACCCCGTCCCCTTGTGAAGGGGGCCTCCGTTGCCCGTGTGGGGGGGTGGGTGGTCTCAGACCCCGTCCCCTTGTGAAGGGGGCCTCCGTTGCCCGTGCGGGTGTGTGGGTGGGTGGGTGGTCTCAGATCCCGTCCCCTTGTGAAGGGGGCCTCCGTTGCCCGTGTGGGTGGGTGGTGTCAGACCTCGTCCCCTTGTGAAGGGGGCCTCCGTTCCCCGTGCAGGTGGGTGGGTGGTCTCAGACCCCGTCCCCTAGTGAAGGGGGCCTCCATTCCCCGTGCGGGTGGGTGGGTCGGTGGTCTCAGACCCCGTCCCCTTGTGAAGGGGGCCTCCATTGCCCGTGCGGGTGTGTGGGTGGGCGGGTGGTCTCAGATCCCGTCCCCTTGTGAAGGGGGCCTCCGTTGCCCGTGTGGGTGGGTGGGTGGTCTCAGACCTCGTCCCCTTGTGAAGGGGGCCTCCGTTGCCCGTGTGGGTGGGCGGGTGGTCTCAGACCTCGTCCCCTTGTGAAGGGGGCCTCTGTTGCGCGTGTGGGTGGGTGGGTGGTCTCAGACCCCGTCCCCTTGTGAGCGAGGCCTCCGTTGCCCGTGTGGGTGGGCGGGTGGTCTCAGACTTCGTCCCCTTGTGAAGAGGGCCTCCGTTGCCCATGTGGGTGGGTGGTCTCAGACCTCGTCCCCTTGTGAAGGGGGCCTCCGTTGCCCGTGTGGGTGGGCGGGTGGTCTCAGACCTCATCCCCTTGTGAGTGAGGCCTCCATTGCCCTTGTTTTGGGTGGTCTCAGACCCCGCCCCCTTGTGAAGGGGGCCTCCGTTGCCCATGCGGGTGGGTAGTCTCAGACCCCGTCCCCTTGTGAGCGAGGCCTCCGTTGCCCGTGTGGGTGGGCGGGTGATCTCAGACCTCGTCCCCTTGTGAAGGGGGCCTCCGTTGCCCGTGTGGGTGGGTGGGTGGTCTCAGACCCCGTCCCCTTGTGAGCGAGGCCTCCGTTGCCCGTGTGGGTGGGCGGGTGGTCTCAGACCTCGTCCCCTTGTGAACGAGGCCTCCGTTGCCCGTGCGGGTGGGTAGTCTCAGACCCCGTCCCCTTGTGAGCGAGGCCTCCGTTGCCCGTGTGGGTGGGTGGGTGGTCTCAGACCTCGTCCCCTTGTGAAAGGGGTCTCCGTTGTCCATGTGGGTGGTCTCAGACCTTGTCCCCTTGTGAAGGGGGCCTCCGTTGCCCGTGTGGGTGGGCGGGTCGTCTCAGACCTCGTCCCCTTGTGAGTGAGGCCTCCGTTGCCCTTGTTTTGGGTGGTTTCAGACCCCGCCCCCTTGTGAAGGGGTCCTCCGTTGCCCATGCGGGTGGGTGGGTGGGTATTCTCAGACCCCGTCCCCTTGTGAGTGAGGCCTCCGTTGCCCGTGTGGGTGGGCGGGTGGTCTCAGACCTCGTCCCCTTGTGAAGGGGGCCTCCGTTGCTCGTGTGGGTGGGTGGGTGGTCTCAGACCCCGTCCCCTTGTGAGCGAGGCCTCCGTTGCCCTTGTGGGTGGGCGGGTGGTCTCAGACCTCGTCCCCTTGTGAAGGGGGCCTCCGTTGCCCATGCGGGTGGGTGGGTAGTCTCAGACCCCGTCCCCTTGTGAGCGAGGCCTCCGTTGCCCGTGTGGGTGGGTGGGTGGTCTCAGACCTCATCCCCTTGTGAAGGGGGCCTCCGTTGTCCGTGTGGGTGGGTGGTCTCAGACCTCGTCCCCTTGTGAAGGGGGCCTCCGTTCCCCGTGCGGGTGGGTGGGTGGTCTCAGACCCCGTCCCCTAGTGAAGGGGGCCTCCGTTCCCTGTGCGGGTGGGTGGGTGGTCTCAGATCCCGTACCCTTGTGAAGGGGGCCTCCATAGCCCGTGTGGGTGGGTGGGTGGTCTCAGACCTCGTCCCCTTGTGAAGGGGGCCTCTGTTGCCCGTGTGGGTGGGCGGGTGGTCTCAGACCTCGTCCCCTTGTGAAGGGGGCCTCTGTTGCCCGTGTGGGTGGGTGGGTGGTCTCAGACCCCGTCCCCTTGTGAGCGAGGCCTCCGTTGCCCGTGTGGGTGGGCGGGTGGTCTCAGACCTCATCCCCTTGTGAAGGGGGCCTCCGTTGTCCGTGTGGGTGGGTGGGTGGGTAGTCTCAGATCCCGTCCCCTTGTGTGCGAGGCCTCCGTTGCCAGTGTGGGTGGGTGGGTGGTCTCAGACCTCGTCCCCTTGTGAAGGGGGCCTCCGTTGTCCGTGTGGGTGGGTGGGTGGTCTCAGACCTCGTCCCCTTGTGAAGGGGGCCTCCGTTGCCCGTGTGGGTGGGCGGGTGGTCTCAGACCTTGTCCCCTTGTGAGTGAGGCCTCCGTTGCCCTTGTTTTGGGTGGTCTAAGACCCCGCCCCCTTGTGAAGGGGGCCTACGTTGCCCATGCGGGTGGGTGGGTGGGTAGTCTCAGACCCCGTCCCCTTGTGAGCGAGGCCTCCGTTGCCCGTGTGGGTGGGCGGGTGGTCTCAGACCTCGTCCCCTTGTGAAGGGGGCCTCCGTTGCCCGTGTGGGTGGGTGGTCTCAGACCCCGTCCCCTTGTGAGCGAGGCCTCCGTTGCCCGTGTGGGTGGGCGGGTGGTCTCAGACCTCGTCCCGTTGTGAAGGGGGCCTCCGTTGCCCATGTATAGTCTCAGACCCCGTCCCCTTGTGAGCGAGGCCTCCGTTGCCCGTGTGGGTGGGTGGGTGGTCTCAGACCCTGGCTCCTTGTGAAGGGGGCCTCCGTTGCCCATGTGGGTGGGCAGGTGGTCTCAGACCTCGTCCCCTTGTGAGTGAGGCCTCCTTTGCCCTTGTTTTGGGTGGTCTCAGACCCCGCCCCCTTGTGAAGGGGGCCTCCGTTGCCCATGCGGGTGGGTGGGTGGGTAGTCTCAGACCCCGCCCCCTTATGAAGGGGGCCTCCGTTGCCCATGCGGGTGGGTGGGTGGGTAGTCTCAGACCCCGTCCCCTTGTAAGCGAGGCCTCCGTTGCCCGTGTGGGTGGGCGGGTGGGCTCAGACCTCATCCCCTTGTGAAGGGGGCCTCCGTTGCCCGTGTGGGTGGGTGGGTGGGTAGTCTCAGACCCCGTCCCCTTGTGAGCGAGGCCTCCGTTGCCCGTGTGGGTGGGTGGGTGGTCTCAGACCTCGTCCCCTTGTGATTGAGGCCTCCGTTGCCCTTGTTTTGGTTGGTCTCAGACCCTGCCCCCTTGTGAGTGAGGCCTCCGTTGCCCGTGTGGGTGGGCGGGTGGTCTCAGACCTCGTCCCCTCTTGAAGGAGGCCTCCGTTGCCCATGCGGGTAAGTGGGTGGGTAGTCTCAGACCTCGTCCCCTTGTGAAGGGGGCCTCCATAGCCCGTGTGGGTGGGTGGGTGGTCTCAGACCTCGTCCCCTTGTGAAGGGGGCCTCTGTTGCCCGTGTGGGTGGGCGGGTGGTCTCAGACCTCGTCCCCTTGTGAAGGGGGCCTCTGTTGCCCGTGTGGGTGGGTGGGTGGTCTCAGACCCCGTCCCCTTGTGAGCGAGGCCTCCGTTGCCCGTGTGGGTGGGCGGGTGGTCTCAGACCTCATCCCCTTGTGAAGGGGGCCTCCGTTGTCCGTGTGGGTGGGTGGGTGGGTAGTCTCAGATCCCGTCCCCTTGTGAGCGAGGCCTCCGTTGCCAGTGTGGGTGGGTGGGTGGTCTCAGACCTCGTCCCCTTGTGAAGGGGGCCTCCGTTGTCCGTGTGGGTGGGTGGGTGGTCTCAGACCTCGTCCCCTTGTGAAGGGGGCCTCCGTTGCCCGTGTGGGTGGGCGGGTGGTCTCAGACCTTGTCCCCTTGTGAGTGAGGCCTCCGTTGCCCTTGTTTTGGGTGGTCTAAGACCCCGCCCCCTTGTGAAGGGGGCCTACGTTGCCCATGCGGGTGGGTGGGTGGGTAGTCTCAGACCCCGTCCCCTTGTGAGCGAGGCCTCCGTTGCCCGTGTGGGTGGGCGGGTGGTCTCAGACCTCGTCCCCTTGTGAAGGGGGCCTCCGTTGCCCGTGTGGGTGGGTGGTCTCAGACCCCGTCCCCTTGTGAGCGAGGCCTCCGTTGCCCGTGTGGGTGGGCGGGTGGTCTCAGACCTCGTCCCGTTGTGAAGGGGGCCTCCGTTGCCCATGCGGGTGGGTGGGTGGGTAGTCTCAGACCCCGTCCCCTTGTGAGCGAGGCCTCCGTTGCCCGTGTGGGTGGGTGGGTGGTCTCAGACCCTGTCCCCTTGTGAAGGGGGCCTCCGTTGCCCATGTGGGTGGGCAGGTGGTCTCAGACCTCGTCCCCTTGTGAGTGAGGCCTCCTTTGCCCTTGTTTTGGGTGGTCTCAGACCCCGCCCCCTTGTGAAGGGGGCCTCCGTTGCCCATGCGGGTGGGTGGGTGGGTAGTCTCAGACCCCGCCCCCTTATGAAGGGGGCCTCCGTTGCCCATGCGGGTGGGTGGGTGGGTAGTCTCAGACCCCGTCCCCTTGTAAGCGAGGCCTCCGTTGCCCGTGTGGGTGGGCGGGTGGGCTCAGACCTCATCCCCTTGTGAAGGGGGCCTCCGTTGCCCGTGTGGGTGGGTGGGTGGGTAGTCTCAGACCCTGTCCCCTTGTGAGCGAGGCCTCCGTTGCCCGTGTGGGTGGGTGGGTGGTCTCAGACCTCGTCCCCTTGTGATTGAGGCCTCCGTTGCCCTTGTTTTGGGTGGTCTCAGACCCTGCCCCCTTGTAAGTGAGGCCTCCGTTGCCCGTGTGGGTGGGCGGGTGGTCTCAGACCTCGTCCCCTCTTGAAGGGGGCCTCCGTTGCCCATGCGGGTAAGTGGGTGGGTAGTCTCAGACCTCGTCCCCTTGTGAAGGGGGCCTCCGTTGCCCGTGTGGGTGGGCGGGTGGGCTCAGACCTCGTCCCCTTGTGAAGGGGGCCTCCGTTGCCCGTGTGGGTGGGTGGGTGGTCTCAGACCCCGTCCCCTTGTGAGGGAGGCCTCCGTTGCCCATGTGGGTGGGCGGGTGGTCTCAGACCTCGTCCCCTCTTGAAGGGGGCCTCCGTTGCCCATGTGGGTGGGTGGGTGGGTAGTCTCAGACCCCGTCCCCTTGTGAGCGAGGCCTCCGTTGCCCGTGTGGGTGGGTGGGTGGTCTCAGACCTCGTCCCCTTGTGATTGAGGCCTCTGTTGCCCTTGTTTTGGGTGGTCTCAGGCCCTGCCCCCTTGTGAGCGAGGCCTCCGTTGCCCGTGTGGGTGGGCGGGTGGTCTCAGACCTCGTCCCCTCTTGAAGGGGGCCTCCGTTGCCCATGTGGGTGGGTGGGTGGGTAGTCTCAGACCCCGTCCCCTTGTGAGCGAGGCCTCCGTTGCCCGTGTGGGTGGGCGGGTGGTCTCAGACCTCGTCCCCTCTTGAAGGGGGCCTCCGTTGCCCATGTGGGTGGGTGGGTGGGTAGTCTCAGACCCCGTCCCCTTGTGAGCGAGGCCTCCGTTGCCCGTGTGGGTGGGTGGTCTCAGACCTCGTCTCCTTGTGATTGAGGCCTCCGTTGCCCTTGTTTTGGGTGGTCTCAGACCCTGCCCCCTTGTGAGCGAGGCCTCCGTTGCCCGTGTGGGTGGGCGGGTGGTCTCAGACCTCGTCCCCTCTTGAAGGGGGCCTCCGTTGCCCATGTGGGTGGGTGGGTGGGTAGTCTCAGACCCCGTCCCCTTGTGAGCGAGGCCTCCGTTGCCCGTGTGGGTGGGCGGGTGGTCTCAGACCTAGTCCCCTCTTGAAGGGGGCCTCCGTTGCCCATGCGTGTGGCTGGGTGGGTAGTCTCAGACCCCGTCCCCTTGTGAGCGAGGCCTCCGTTGCCCGTGTGGGTGGGCGGGTGGTCTCAGACCTCGTCCCCTCTTGAAGGGGGCCTCCGTTGCCCATGCGTGTGGCTGGGTGGGTAGTCTCAGACCCCGTCCCCTTGTGAGCGAGGCCTCCGTTGCCCGTGCGGGTGGGTGGGTGGTCGGCGTTTCACTTTGCTCCTGGGTGGTGCAGGGGTCCCTGGGACTCTCGGTGGGGTTCACTTTGGGGTGAGCCCTGTGGTGCGCTCTGACAGGACTGGCTCCAGGCAGTGTGGGGTTTCGGCCGGGTCCGAGGGGGGCGGGGGGTTTGCTGTGGGTTGTGGTGTTCCCGAGTCGCCGCCTCCTGTGGACGGATGGATGGTTGGTGGTGAGTTTCTCTGTCGAGGTATGTTGTGTTCGTGGCTGTGGTCTGTGGATTCCGCTGACCCTGGCAGAAGGGTGGGTGGGTCGGTACAGACTGCTCTGCAGGAGCGGGGGCACAAAGGGGTGTTTTTCTCCGAATCTGCTCTAGTGCTTGGAAGATTGTGGGTTCGCCGCCCCCCGCGGCGCTTGTTTGCGCGGTTTTTGGCCTTCATCCAGGTGTTTTCATCTGTGTGATTGGGGGGGCGGGGAGGGGGGGGGGCGCATTCCTGCTGCGGCGGCCCACTCTGGAATAACACAGCCCGGAGGCAGCTTTCAAACTTCCGAGTCAGGCGGTTCAATGGGGCTACAAAGCGCCCACAAGCTCCCGGCGAAGCTTCAAGGCGCCGCCTGAAGCTCAAAGAGCTTTATACTGGGCCCCCGTGTCACCGCGGGAGGGGGCGCGCGTCCAGCGCCTCCAGGCGGATGAAGCTGAACCTAGAAGGCGCCTACGGGGAGGAAGGCCAGGCAGGTGCCCAACTGGGGAAGATTACAAGAATGGGTAGGGTGCCCACAGAGTCTCCACGGGTAGGGTGCCCACAGACAGGGCCTTTACTCCGGGTACGGTGCCCACAGACAGGGTCTCTACTCTGGGCACGGTGCCCATAGGAAGGGTGCCCACAGGTAGGGTGCCTACAGACAGGGTCTTTACTCCAGGTACGGTGCCCACAGACAGGGTCTTTACTCCGGGTACGGTGCCCACAGACAGGGCCTCTACTCCGGGTACGGTGCCCACAGACAGGGCCTCTACTCCGGGTACGGTGCCCACAGGTAGGATGCCTACAGGCAGGGCCTCTACGGGTAGGGTGCCCACAGACAGGTCCTTTACTCTGGGTACGGTGCCCACAAACAGGGTCTTTACTCCGGGTACGGTGCCCACAGACAGGGCCTTTACTCCGGGTACGGTGCCCACAGACAGGGCCTCTACTCCGGGTACGGTGCCCATAGGAAGGGTGCCCACAGGTAGGGTGCCTACAGACAGGGTCTTTACTCCAGGTACGGTGCCCACAGACAGGGTCTTTACTCCGGGTACGGTGCCCACAGACAGGGCCTCTACTCCGGGTACGGTGCCCATAGGAAGGGTGCCCACAGGTAGGATGCCTACAGGCAGGGCCTCTACGGGTACGGTGCCCACAAACAGGGTCTTTACTCTGGGTACGGTGCCCACAGACAGGGCCTTTACTCCGGGTACGGTGCCCACAGACAGGGCCTTTACTCCGGGTACGGTGCCCACAGACAGGGTCTCTACTCTGGGTACGGTGCCCACAGACAGGGTCTCTACTCTGGGTACGGTGCCCATAGGAAGGGTGCCCACAGGTAGGATGCCCACAGACAGGGCCTCTACTCCGGGTACGGTGCCCACAGACAGGGTCTTTACTCCGGGTACGGTGCCCACAGACAGGGTCTTTACTCCGGGTACGGTGCCCATAGGAAGGGTGCCAGTCAAAAAAACACATGAGGGTCCCTGAATACAAAATGCTAGGAGGAGGAGGCAGGGAAAAAATTATTATCAAAAAACAGAGAACCTCCCCTAGAAAACAATATACATATGGGTGTTAACTCCAATCCTTTTCAAATATCAACATTGTCCCACACAGAGCGGATTATTTCAAAAGCATATATCTATTTATAATTTTTTCATCATCAAAACATCACAAATGTGATAGAATCATGGACATATATACAATCTATTTACATTACTATATATATATACATTACAGCCTTCAAACAGCCTAAATACATTCAACATCCACACACACATCAATAACACAAAACAACATTCCATAGACAAAAATATACTTAATAAACAAACAATATACAATTATATATATACACACAAAACAACCAAACAAAAAAGAGAGAGAGAAGAGCGCCGACACGCGTTTCGGAACAGGACCGAATATTCACCAATCCTTCGTCAGGGCGCACAATGAAAGCTTTTATTTAATGTCTTCTCCACAATGGGGGATATCACATTGTATCCAGTGCAACAGTCTGATATAATAAAAGTGGACTTTCAGTCAAGGCTGTATCTTCAATTCAATTTGCTAAATATTTCTGTAATATCACAAAATCAAACCCTAGAGGTCTATCGCCTTAACCACTTGGCTGCTAAGGCTTTTCCCCTCCTGTGCAGATTATTTATGATTCCCATTATACATGACGAGCTCACCTTGTCATGAGCATGCAAGAGGTTAAAGAACGTGTAGTCACAGATGTAAAATGCAGTAATCCTGCTCGTATCCTTTCTTCCTAAGCGGTCGTAGAGATCGATACAAAATATCGTATTAGTCCATCGATGTCGTGGGCCGGATATCCGAAGGAAAAGATGCAGGATCCACCGGTAATGCACCCAAAAGATGAGGCGGCGAAGTATCCTTAGGGAGCAAGGTTCTATAAAGATGTCTCAAGGAAGGAGGCTTTAAAGAGGGCCCCCCTGTCACCGCGGGAGGGGGCGCGTGTCCAGCGCCTCCAGACTGATGCAGCTGCAGCTACAAGGCACCGAGGGTAGGAAGGCCGGGCAGATCCCATCTGAGGAAGATTACAAGAGTGGGTAGGGTGCCCGCGGGCAGAGTGCCCACAGAAAGGGTCTCTACGCCGGGTAGGGTGCCCACAAACAGCGTGTCTACTGGAAGGGTGCCCACAGACAGGGTCTCTAGAGGTAGGGTGACCATGGGAAGGGTGCCCACAAACAGGGTCTCTACGTGTAGGGTGCCCATGGGAAGGGTGCCCACGGGTAGAGTGCCCACAGACGGGGTCTCCATGGGTAAGTAAAGTCCACATTTGTAAAGCGCACAATCACCCGTAAGGGTCTCTAGGCGCTGGGGGCCGTCGGGAAGATTAAGCGAGCTATTGCCCAGAGTCACATGGTGCTGGGCTAACCTGCCGCCGGAGCCGGGGATCGAACTGTGGTCCCCAGATTCCAGCGTCAGTCGCCCTGGCCGCGGCGCCACACCTCTCCCATGGGTAGGGTGCCCACAGACATGGTCTTTAAAGGTAGGGTGCCCACAAACAGGGTCTCTATGTGTAGGGTGCCCTTGGGTAGGGTGCTCACAGACAGAGTCTCTATGGGTTGGGTGCCCTTGCTAAGGGTGCCATCCATACACAGGGTCTTTACGCCAGGTAGGTTTCCCATGGGAAGGGTGGTGCCCACAGACAGGGCCTCTATGTAGAGTGCCCACAGGCAGAGTCTCTATGACTACTCCATGACAACTTCATCGACCACCCACAAGACGCCACAGCCGGCCCCGCCTCCCCAAGACACCAGCCAGCCCATCATCTCCAACGGGACACTAATCACGACTGAGGACACCGCCACAACCATTAAAGGCATCCACTCGGGTGCCCCCACCAACCCCTGCTCCTGTCACATCTACCACAGAGCCACGGACACCATCGCACCCGAAATGCAACGCACCATCAACACCACCTTCAGAACAGGCACCTTCCCAGACAACTGTAGCGCTCAGAAGTCAGACCCCTGCTCAAGAAGCCCACGGCTGACCCCATCGACCTCAAAAACAACCAGCCCATATTACTTCTCCCCTTCACAGCCAAAGTGGTGACCACATGATGGATGGGACGCGGATATTTGCGGTTTTACACCTCTTTTTGTGAAACTTACCTCTGAACCTAAAACGCTACTGAGCACGTAGATCATTGTTCTTTGAAATTGATTGACCTTCGTCAATGTGTGAGGATTTTGAGAAATGAATACTATAAGGAAGTCTAAAAAGCCCTGAAGAAGTCCGGTAACGGACGAAACGCGTTGGCTATCCATTTTTAAAGAACTTTTGAATATTGGAACTGTTAATGAGATGAATAATGTTATAAATTGTATCAAGCATTGTAAAAATATTTGAAGGGTGCAGGGCCATTTCTGTGAAAGTGGCAGAGAAAACAGTCAAAAGGGAATTGACTCGATTCATCGAAGATCACGCCATCCTCGACCCTCCTAATCTAGAATCCGAAGCAACCACAGCACCGAGACAGCCCTACTCGCCGCCACAGACGACATCCGCACCCTCCTGGACCAAGGCCACTCCGCAGCCCTCATCCTACTCAACCTGTCTATAGCCTTTGACACAGTCTCTCACTGCACACTAGTTACCAGACTACACAATGCCGGCATACAAGGAACTGCCCTGGACTGGATCCACTCGTTCCTCACCGGAAGAAGCCAGAGGATCAGGCTACCGCGCTTCCTCTCCGCCCCTACGGAAATCACCTGCGGAGTCCCACAGGGGTCATCACTGAGATCGACCCTCTTCAACATCTACATGGCCCCCCTCGCCGCCATCGTCCCACAGCATGGCCTTAACATCGTATCCTACGCCGACAACACCCAGCTCATCTTCTCCTTCACTAGAGTCCCCACCACAGCCAAACTCAACTTCCAGAGAGGAATGCAAGAAGTTGCAGTCTGGATGACCTACAGCTGCCTAAAACTCAACGCTGAGTAGACAGAAGTCCTTGTGCTTGGAACCTTTCTTTTTAGCATGGGACAGCACCTGGTGGCCCACTGCCCTCGGACGCCCACCCACCCCCTCAGACCACGCAAAAAGAATCTGCATCGTACTCGACTCATCACTTGCCATGAACCGACAGTTCAACGCTGTCACCTCCAGCTGCTTCAACACACTCCGCATCCTTCGCCTTCGCAACACCTTCAAATGGATCCCCACCGAGTCGAGGAAGACAGTCACCCATGCACTCATCACCAGCAGTCTGAACTATGGCAAAACACTTTACGCCGGCATCAACAAGTCCCTACTCCGCAAACTATAAACAATACAGAACACTGCGGCCCGGCTCATCCTCAGCATCCCACGGCCATGCCACGAGCACATCAGCCAACACCTGCAAAAACTCCACTGGCTCCCCATGGATAAGAGAGTCACCTTCAAAATCCTCCCCCACGCCTACAAATGCCTACACAACAACGGGCCCAAATACCTCAACGACAGAATCAACTTCCACGTACCCAAAAGAAACCTCCGATCCTCCAACCTCGCACTGGCCCATACCCCGCGCATCCACAGAGCCAGAGCAGGCGGAAGATCCTTCTCGCACATTGCAGCCAAGACCTGGAACGAGCTCCCGGCAGACATCAGACGCGTCCCCTCCCTGAACACCTTCAAGGAAGACCCTCAAGACCTGGCTCTTCGGCTGAAGGGAGTTGCGCCCACCCCTCTCCCCCTAGCGCCTTGAGACCCTCACGGGTGAGTAGCGCGCTCTACAAACCCCCTGATTGATTGAGACCAGAAAAAGGAATTTTGCAAAGAGGGAATTCCACCTCGAAATCACCTACAAATGCCTTGTGTCGAGAGCCCCTCCACACTCGCACGTTTGTAAGCACAGAAAATGTCTAAATAATTAAAAAAGGATTAGAATTATTTTTTTTAAATCATCGCCTCAAATTTTTTAATAGAGGACGAGAAAATAGAAACACGACATGGAACAGTCTGTGTGGGGCAGTTTCTGTAGGGGAGGATCTCTAAAAGTGTCTCAACAATTCAACACGTTGTAAACTTACAGCAGGGGAAGCTGCAGAGAAAACAGGGTCTCTAGGGCGAGACGGACAATGAATTGGCCTGCTCACGTGGCCAGAAACAGTGACGTCACTAACGTAATATGTGTAAGAAGGGGGTCCACTAATGGGATGAAACGATGGGTCGCTTCCTGCAGAGCCGACTTTGGCGCTGGTGGTGCCTGGTGCCACCCTCCCTCCCCCTCCTTTCCCACTGACCACCTTCACCACGGATTCCCTGACCATCACCTTTTAACAGCGCCCCCCACGTCTCCAGAAACACTCCCTCTCAGATGCATTCAATTAATTATATAGCGCCACTCATACCAATGTAGGGTGTCAGAGCACTTTACGTCACACACAAAGTCCACAGAGACGATCATATGTGGGTAACTCAGCGCATAGAAAATGTTACATAAGGCAAACGACTACAAGGTGTTTATTTATTTATTTATTTTATTTTGAAAGTTTTATAGAGCGCGAACAAGACCCAAGGGGGTATCAGAGCGCTGTACAGCGTTGTAATCAGCAATTATACAGAACATAAGGAAGGTATTACATGAGTATCGTTGGTGCAATTTAGCACTATGAGTAAAAAACATCTTACAATCAACAGCTGATGCAGTTAAAGGGGCGATCTAGGATTAGAACAAAAGAAGGGAAAAATATGTCATAGAACATCAGTGAGAAATATTTCAAGATTTTGGTTATTAACAGAAATGCACTAACATGATCAGCTCACTAACGTTCGTTCGTTAGTAGTCTTTTAACCAGTTTTTTAAAGGGAGTAGTGGAAGGATTTGATCTGATCTCTGTTGGCAAAGAGTTCCAAATTCTTGGAGCAAGACCGGAGAATAAATAAACTTACAAAAACAGCACCACCAACCAAACTCAGCACCCGGTGCGGTGGCACCAGTTGCACTGTCCTTGAGCCAGCTCATGCTACCTGTCAACAGTGCCTCCTTCCAAATGTCCAGCCACCAATGACAGCGCCTCTGTAGGGACAGCTGGGAAGTAAAAAAATAAATCCTCATTCCCTGGAAAGTGGAAATAGTCCCATGAGTTGAGGATTGGACATATATGGGGACTGATCACGTATTGATTAGGTGTGTGTTGAGGTTTGGACAAGTGTTGAGGTTTGGACCTCTGTTGAGGTTTGCTTTTGTACTGAATGGGCATGTGTTGAGGTTTGATTTTCTCTTGGTGGGCATGTGTTGTGGTTTTATTATGGATTGATTGTTGAGGTTTTGACCTCTGTTGAGGCTTCACCCTGTGTTAACTCGGTGTCTGTTGAGGTTTGGGCATGTGTTGAGGCTTGAACATGTGCTGAGGTTTCAACCTCTGTTGCAGATTGATCATGCATTGATTGGGCGCGTTTGGACGTTTGGGCACATCTTGATGTTTGGATCCATCGTGTAGATTTGTCCTCTGTTGAGGACTGATCATGTGCTGATTGAAGCAAACACAAGGAGATGATGGACGGAGCACTAAAACTTTTCAGACACGCACTCTCAGTCACATATATGGGTTGAATCCATCATCATTCTTTAGCTCACTTCGACAGCCCAGTTCAGACCCAGCTATATGCAAATTAGTCTTGACCCTGTGCCTCATGGGTACAGTCCATCCCAAACTGCCAAGCCAGGTCTTCCCTGGACCGGAAACAAGAATTCTGGACCTGGTTTCGGGGTAACACCCCTCATCAACCAGGCTAAGTTGAATCCAGTGGCCAAGTGAGCAACGGACCCACGTCTGGGCATACCCTGCCAACTTAGGGCAAACATAGCAAAAACAAGGAGATGATGGACAGAGCCCTGAAACTACTCAGACACTCAGCCCCAGTAACAGATCTGGGTTGAATCCATCATCGTTCTTTAGCTCACTTCGCCACCTTAGTTCAGACCCAGCTGTATGCAAATCAGTCTTGACCCTGTGCCTCATTGGAACTGTCCAGCCTGAACTGCTGGGACAGCTGGTGAAAAACCGGGACTGCCCAGGCAAATCCGAGATGCCTGGTCACTGTAGCCAAGAAGTAGGAGGAAGGCAGCATTGTGCGTGGCAGCTCCATCACAGTGCCAAGAGGTAGGAGGGAGGCAGCGTCATGAGGCAGCTCCATAACGGAAACTTGGCTTAATGGCACCTCCTCCCCAATTCTTGATATCTTATACCCTCCTGAAAATGACATTATCAGACTCAATAGACCTGTTAAAGTTCAGAGTGGCATTGCGTGCATCCATCCTCCCATCCTCATGTTGAAACAGGCTCAAACTGCTGTGATGTCCTCCTGTAAACACCGAGACATTGAAATCTGGAACAAGGGCAAGATTGCATGGGTGCTCCACACGATATATCATCCCCCAGGTGACAACCTGCCCTTCATCGAGCAAATTATGGAGTCCATTACCTCATGCTCTGACCAACACCCCAGGTACATACATCTTCCTCAGGGATTTTAACCTTCACTGGTATTACACAAATGACACCTTATTGTGCTCCTTCAAGGCTTTCCTCTTTGACCTCAACTTCACCCAGGCTTGCAAGGGACCCACCCGCAGCAAGGGCTCCACCTGTGATCTAGTTATAACTAAAGATAACATCATACAACTGGATAGCATCTCACCCTCTGACTGGACGGATCATTACCACATCCTGGAAAAGGTTCTGGTCAGACAAGGTCAACCGCTCAAAACCAAACAGCTGGCTCGAGATCTGAGAGACATGTACATTAATGAACCAACATCCATTAGCAACAATCTACTTCCAGCCCCCCTAACATGACTAACCTGGATGACCTTATGGATCACTACAGCCACACCATGACAAATATTTTCAACACAATTGCTTTGATTCCGGTCAAACAGTCCAAACCCTGGTTTAATGGCTCCCTAAATGAGGAACGTCGCAAACTAAGGCTTACGGAGAGACTATGGAGAAACTCACCCTCCATTACAAGCCTCAAACAGTTACGGATGACTAGAAGCTCATATAACAAACATATCCGTAGTGCCAAAACTGATCACCTCAGGGCACAGCTTGACAGCGCCAAAAAAAGACCCAAAAAACTATTTGGAATAATCAAACAACAAGCTAACCGCTCTACCAACCAACTCTCTGCACCCAAGTTCTCTTGCCCCAGTGGGGAGGACTTCGCAGCACACTTCACTGAAAAGGCAAGAAAAATTGCCTCACCTAACCTGCTGCCTCTGTCTTCCCTCTCACCTTCATCTGGGCCAATGGGAGCGAGAGCACCTACTTCTTACCCCACAGTTTACCCTCGTAAAAGCGATGCGTCATGGAATTCCTTCTTACTTCCAGACAATGCAGAGCTGCTCCAATCTACGGCTTCTTTAAAACCTGCCAATCACTTCTACGATCCTCTACCTGCCAAGGTTGTCAAAGAACTCAAACCGGCCCTTCTTCCACTCTGGTCCCTGATTATTCATGAATCTTTTGTGCAGGGTTGGCTTTCTGATTGGCTCAACATGGGTCAAGTCACTCCCATCCCAAAAGCCTAATGCTGACTTAGCTGATCCTAACAGTCTCCGTCAAATTACTAATATCATGACTTGAGCCAAATTGCTTGAGGAATGCGTCCACACACTGCTTTGCCACCACATCATGAAGTTTCAGCTCCTTGACCTCTACCAGTCGGGTTTCAGAGCAGGTCACAGTATGGAAACAGCCCTAAGTCACATCGTTGATGACGCCTTGACCAGAATGTTCCCTGTCCACTGATCCTTCTTGATCGGTCCTCAGCGTTAGACACGGTCAAACATGGAAACATGATTGCTCTACTTCAAAAACGATGTGGCTAACGGACCCTGTCTTAAATTGGTTTGCCTCATTCCTACGAAACGGAACGCAAAGAATCAAAGTTAAACACTCCCTTGCAACTAGTACCCCGGTCGCAATTGAGGTCCCTCGAGGTTCCACACTCTCGTCCACGCTTTTCAACCTCTTCAAGGAACCACTCTCCGAAATTCTGAACCGCTCTAACATTCAATACCATATGTATGCCGATGAAACTCACTTGTATTTGAAAATCTCTTCGCTAGAGGACATAAAAACTCTAAACTGTGCACTGCTGAAAACTCAACAATAGTCAACTCATCATCATCTTTTGCTAAATACTCTCAAAATAGAATTCCTCCTGATTCCCCCCACACAATCATTCTGAACCCACTCGAGAGTGACTCAAACAACTTACAGCGCTCAGCTGCGCCCCTCATGTTGTTGACTCTGCGAGGTCTTTAGGTATAACTCTCGACAAATACCTGAATATGCAAGATCAGATAAGTGCTGCTGCTATTAGAAGAGCCAATCATCAGCTCAACACTCTAAGGAAAATCGTGCCATTCCTTTCCGCTGAAGACATCCAGCCAGCGGGACAATCCCTAGTTATCCCACGCTTGGAACATGGTTTGGTGACCCCAGCTGGGTTACCTGAAGCTCGATTGGCTCCGCTTAGAGCCACTCTGAATTCTTCGGCTAGACTCATTACGGGCTCCAGAAACCATGACCACGTCACACCAGACCTAATTCAACTAAACTGGCTGCCTATCGAAGCAAGGATCCATTTCAAGATAGCCGGCCTGACGCACAGAGCTATTCACTACAACACCCCCTTTTACTTGGAAAAAAAACTTGAACTATCGGGCTCGAATGGGAACCTAGGAAGCTATAACATCCTACTGTTGAAACCTCCCAAATTCAATAGGAAAAGAACATACAATCGTGCTTTTCCCGGTCTTGCACCATGAATATGGAACGCTCGTCCTCCCAAGATCAGATTAAACCCCTTTACCACCTCATTCAAAAAACATGTCAAATGGTTACTCCTGAATGACCATCTACAGCAATAGTCCCGTAGCCATCATAACATACTTCTATTTCCTGTTGACACTCTATGATACTTTTGTTCACAAGTTCTAATCTTGTCTCTTCACGTGCCTTATGAGATTTGTTGCTCTTGTGGAACTTTACATGCCCCACAAGATGGGCTGTTACTAGAGGTGATACAAAAGGGGATGATGGACGGAGCGCTTGAGCAAATCAAACACTCACCCCCAGTCAGCTGATCTGGGTTTAATCCATCACCATTCTTTTGCTCACTCCGCCACCCCAGTTCAGACATGGCCATATGCAAATCAGTCTGACTCTGTGCCTCATGGGAACAGTCCAGCCCGAACTGCCAAAGCCATGTCTTCCCTGGACAAGACACAAGCATCCTGGGACCGGTTTCTGGGATTTTAGCCATCATGTTCAAGTTCAAGTTAAGATTTATATAGCGCGCTACTCACCCAGAGGGTCTCAAGGCGCTTGGGAGAGGGGTTGTTCGTTACTTATCAAATAACCAAGTTTTGAGTTGTTTTCTGAAGGAGAGGTGGTTCTGTGTGAGGCGAAGGTGGATGGGGAGAGAATTCCAGGTTTTGGCTGCTAAGTAGGAGAAAGATCTTCCTCCCATGGTGGCTCTTTGGATGCGTGGGATCGCAGCGAGGGCTTGGTTGGACGATCGAAGTTGGCGTGTGGGGGTGTAAAAGGTCAGGCGTGTGTTGAGGTATTTGGGTCCTAGGTCGTAGAGGGCTTTGTGTGCGTGGGTGATGAGACGGAATGTTATTCTCTTGTTGACGGGGAGCCAGTGGAGGTCTCTCAGGTGACTGGATATGTGATTGTGGCGGGGGATGTCTAGGATGAGTCTGGCGGAGGCGTTCTGAATGCGTTGGAGTTTTTTTTGTAATTTGGCTGTGGTTCCGGCGTAAAGGGTGTTTCCGTAGTCCAATCGGCTAGTGACAAGTGCTTGGGTGATCGTCTTTCTTGTTTCGGTGGGGATCCAGCGGAAGATCTTTTTGAGCATGCGTAGGATGTTAAAGCATGATGATGAGATGGCGTTGACTTGTCTGGTCATTGAGAGGGAGGAGTCCAGGATGAAGCCCAAGTTGCGTGCGTGTTCCGTTGGTTTGGGTGCGCTGCCCAGGGCCGGTGGTCACCATGAGTCGTCCCAGGCGGAGGGGGATGTTCCTAATATGAGGACTTCTGTTTTGTCCGAGTTAAGTTTTAGATGGCTGTTCCTCATCCATTCGGCTACTTCTTTCATACCTTCGTGTAGATTGGTTTTGGCGGTGTTAGGATCTTTGGTGAGGGAGAGGATCAGCTGGGTGTCGTCTGCGTAGGAGATGATGTTGAGGTTGTGTTGTCGCGCGATGGATGCGAGAGGACTCATGTATACATTGAAGAGGGTGGGACTGAGTGATGATCCTTGTGGTACGCCGCAGATGACTTCGGTTGCCTCTGATTTGAATGGGGGGAGGCGGACTCTTTGGGTTCTTCCGGCGAGGAACGAGATGATCCAGTCCATCGCTTTTCCTTGTATTCCGATGTTGCTGAGGCGTTGAATGAGGGTGTTGTGACAGACTGTGTCGAAGGCGGCGGAGAGGTCAAGTAGGATGAGGGCAACTGTTTCTCCGTTGTCCAGTAGTTTTCGGATGTCGTCTGTGGCAGCGATGAGGGCGGTTTCGGTGCTGTGTTTGGCTCGGAAGCCGGACTGTGAGGGGTCAAGTGAATTGTTGGATTCAAGGAAGGCGGCGAGCTGGCTATTGACGGCTTTCTCGATGACTTTGGCCGGGAAGGGGAGGAGTGAGATGGGGCGGTAGTTTTTAAGTTTAGAGGGGTCCGCTGTGGGTATTTTCAGAAGGGCGCTGAGTTCGGCATGTTTCCAGCTTTCTGGGAAGGTAGCGGAGTTGAAGGAGCAGTTGATGATATCGCGAAGATGGGGTGCGATGATGGAGTCTGCTTTGTTGAAAATGTGGTGGGGACATGGGTCGGTTGGCGATCCTGAGTGGATGGAGTTCATCAGGTGGATGGTGTCTTCAATTGTGATTGGGTTCCAGGCGTAGAGGTTGTGAGAGTGCTGTTTAGGATCGGAGGTGGGTTGTTCTTCGGACAGGTTTCCAAAGCTGTTATGAATGTCGGCGATTTTGTTGTGGAAGAAGGAGGATAGGGAGTCGCTCAGGTCTTGGGAGGGAGTGATGTCGTTGGTGCCGGCGGTGGGGTTGGTAAATTCTCTGACGATATCAAATAATTCTTTGCTGTTGTGAGTGTTGTTGTCGAGTCGATCCTTGAATGCTGATTTCTTGGTGGATCAGATCAGTTGGTGGTGTTTGCGGGTGGCGTCCTTGAAGGTGGTCAGGTTGTTAGTGGTTTGGTTTTTTCTCCAGGTTTTCTTTAGGGTGCGGCATAGCTTCTTGGATTTCTTAAGGTCATCATTGAACCAAGGGGCCTTTTTGCTACCTTGTTTGATCTGGTGGTTTTTCAAGGGTGCTAATTCGTCAGCGCTGTGGGTGATCCATTGTGAGAGTTTGGTGGCAGCTTGGTTTGGGTCCGATGATATGGTGGGGGGGTTTTGGTTAAGCGATGTGAAGAGTTGGTCGGTGGTGATTTTGTTCCAGTTTCTTCGAGGAATAGGTTGTGGGTCGTGATCTTTTTGTAGCTGAAGTGAACGCAGCTGTGGTCCGTCCAATGGAGAGCCGTGGTGTGATCGAAGGAGATGTGTTTGCTGGAGGTGAAGATAGGGTCGAGCGTGTGTCCGGCAAGGTGGGTGGGGGTGTCAACAAGTTGTTTGAGTCCAAGATTTGCGAGGTTGTCCAGAAGGGTGGTGGTGTTGTTATCGTTATTCTTTTCCAGGTGGAAGTTGAGGTCTCCTAGTAAAATGTAGTTCTCGGAGGCGAGGGCATGTGGGCTGATGAAGTCAATGATGTCTTCATTAAATTGTGTGCGGGTTCCTGGTGGTCTGTAGATGAGGGTGCCTCTAAGTGTGGTCCTGGGGTCGGTGTGGATTTGGAAGTGAAGGTGTTCGGCTGTCGCGAGGTTATCGTCGGAGGTGGTCGTGATGCGGATGGTGTTCTTATGGACGATGGCGATGCCTCCTCCTGTTTGGTTGGTGTGGTCTTTTCGGATGATCTTGTAGGCGTCCGGGATGGCTGTGGCGATGTCGGGCGCTGATGAAGCATTCATCCAGGTTTCTGTAAGGAAGGCGACGTCCGGTGATGCGGTGTCGAGTAGGTCCCAGAGTTCAGTGGTGTGTTTGTGGACCGAGCGGGTGTTCAGCAGGATGCACTTCAGGTGGTTAGAGTGGGAGCTGTGTTTGGAGGAGGAGGGTTTGGTGTGGGTCCTGATGCAGGCGAACTTGCATGAGTAGCATGCGAATGGTCTGTGGGTGTGTCCTGGGGTAGCTACGCAGCATTGTGGGGTGCGTCCGGGGTTAAGGGCCAGGAGAGTCGTGGCGTCATATGTTAAGCGAGTGGGGTGGGTATTGTGAGGTCCAGGGGGTCTGGCGCTGGGCGCGGTCCAGGCGTGGACGGGCGCAGACGGGCTTACCTTTGGCTCACCTTCGGCGCGCATGGGGCGCGACCGCTGCGCGTGTAGGCATCTGTCATATGTGGATGGTAGAGGGGGAGGGGCGAGGGAGGGTCAGCTGGGAGGCGGGAGCGTGGTGGGGGCCGGGCAGGGAGGCACAACAACAAACAAGCTACAAAATGGCTGCAAGCCAAACGCGAAAGAGGATTGGGGCACACAGAGTTAAAACGCGACGAAAATGCTAGTGGCACCGGCACAGTCAGGCGCAAGTTAAAGATACAGGCAAAATCACAGTTAAGGCCAATGCAGATCGTTTCAAAGCGCACTTTCTAAATATAGCGCTATTATGCTAATATGCGGGGCGATCAGGCGCTGGGAGTAATGATAGCAAATGCGAGCAAGCACACAGCAAAATCAGCAAAATCGGAAGTAAAGCGCTACGATACCACGAGCGCTGGTCACACCAGGGAGCAGAGAGGAGCGACCGCCGCTGAGGGAATCAGGATGGTCATCACCAGCCAGGCTAGCTTGAATCCAGTGGCAAAATTAATAACAGAGCACAGCTAAGCAAGTATACAATTTACTAATTGCAGTCAAAGGATTATTTAATATACAGAACATAAGAAAAGAAATAACACTTTGTTCAGCACATAGATCTTCACCACTGTTGCCAGGTTGTTACAGCAATGGTACAGCCGACACGTGTTTCGTCGCTATTTGCGACTTTTTCAAGGCTTCAATATCTGTATCAAAGGGTTTTTCATGAAACCACAATCTTCCTATGTTAAAAAACCAAGAAAGTATAGATGATAATCGTCCAGGTGTCAGGAGGCTCCGATACATGAAGCAGTCTCAAGGCAGGGGCACAGGTATCAATAGTGCGGCAGGTGCAGTGCCACCAGTACCCAAGAGCGTAATATCCCAGTGCAGCCAAACTATAGTCGCTTTAGGTCTCGTGTGCCAAAATACAGGCCTCAAAAACAGAACAGACTTAAATGGGATCACACGCTTCTCAAACCTATGTCACCCCACGAAAAGGTGCTCATGCTCCTATCACCTTAATTGAATCACCCTCTTCTACGTCACACTTCACTTTTCGGTGCTTGGGAAGAATTAAAAGATTCTACCCGAGGTTCCCAGAGTCTGGGGGAGTGTGACGTTGGAATAAGTTCATAGGTTCCGCTGGGCCCGTGTTGTAAAAGGACTTGAGGACGATGCAAAGAGCCTTGGATGTAAGACCTTGGCTCACTGGAAACCAGTGAAGTTTACGAATCCCCTCAGAACTGATTGAGATCTGGAGGTTAACAGACAGAATATCGAGTTATTTTTTCCGAAAGATAGTAATATCGAGTTTTTAATATCGAGATACAAAAATATCGAAAGAAAGAATATCGTGGACCAGAATATCGACAGTAAGAAAAGAAATATCTAATTGTTTAATATCAAAGACCGTAATATCGTTGTTAATAATATCGATGTTTATATTAGTGTTCTTCATGTTTGTATGTATTTTAAATGTATGTGTTCTATATTTTTGTTTAAGTATTGTACTTATTTGTTAATATATATATTACATTTTCAGAAGTTATTAATTATTATTAAGGAAGAGGGGTAAATGAGACTCTCATTACTTAGCGACCAGTCCTCGCGTCCTCCCTCGTCCGCAGCTTCCGTGATGTGAAGCTGACGGAAGCTGCGGACGAGGGAGGATGCGAGGACTGGTCACTAAGTAATGAGAGTCTCATTTACCCCTCTTCCTGACCGGCTCATGGGGCACTGACTCCTTTCATTATCAGCTCATGATACAGAAATACTGACAGGGCTGGAACTAGAATTATTTCCATACCACATAGGTATCGTACTTTTACTTTCACTTGTATATACACCTTGCACATTCAGATGGCAACCATAGTGAGTGACAGAGGGATCTGACTCCGTCCTGACGAAGAGGCATGTAAAGCCTCGAAACATGTTGACATCACCAGGAGTACCAGCTCATTAACAGCTTTGCTCTCTCCGACGCACATTTTTTAATAATACCAGCCTATGACCAATAAAAAGTTTTTGTTACCATAAGGCCAGGTATTTTTTAACCTCACGTGTTCATTCACCCCTGACCCTACTTGCACTCACTCAAATACACCTCACATAGCACTTACAATATTCAAGTGCTCCAGCGTAGTCGCCAGTCGTAGCACGCCCCGTCCCACAGCCCCCGATGATGAAGCATGACACCAAGGGCCCTTTTGGTGTGTGAGGGGTATTTTAACAAATACTGTGTATGCCTCTGACACCTAGGCGCACAGCTAACCTCTTAGAGGTGAATCTAGTTGTTTATTGATACTTCACGCACATGCTTGAGTCGAGAGGGCAACAGGTATGGTCAGTACTCACTCACTACCCTAATCTATGTCATACGTCGCACACAAGCTTGAGTCAAGAGGGAGACAGGTATGGTCAGTACTTACTAGTCTTGGAAGAACTTGGCGGTGCCGTACTGGCCGGCCTGATCCCCCATCTCCAGCAGCTGGGACACCGCGTCCTCCATGTATGTCAACACGTGGGTCTGCGCTGAAAGACATGGAAACACAGGAGGATCACGTGTGTGACACGGACCGTTCATTATATCCTCACCTACCTCCTTTTCCCAGGCCTTACTAACATGAGCAACACCCTCCTAAAACAAACAACCATTGGCAAAGCCAAGAGGTCTGGCTTTGGCAAGCTGGTGCAATAGTTACATTAAGCCCCAAAAGCTTTCCAGAATGGAAAGTCGGTGAACCTTAGTGACTTATTCTAAAGATGAAGCATCCCAGTTCGTGTTGAAAGGTAGGTTGTTGCAGCTTCAAAGACACACAACTCTCCGTCAGCATGTCCACCGCCGACGGCCCCAGTGTCGTTGCAACACCTAGAGCATAGACGCTGAAGCCTCACCCCTATCACATAACTATTGTCTCCTTTAAGCACTACACATACCTTCCTCCTTTAAATAAAAAAAATATAAAATGAAACAGTAATATCAACCCTCACCAACTGGCCCATAAAAACAATTTAATGCACAAAAGAACATGAAACCTTGAACAATGGTAACTGTATTACAAACAAGGAACTCTTTATACATAAAATAAACATATTAGAACATCACTGAAACATGAGTTGCCTGGTTCCATTGATTTGCAATAACTATCTTGGAACTTCTTTGGAAGATGAATGACCTGGCCATGTTTACTTCTCTTCCCCAGGACCCTCTCGTGAATATTACGCATCTCGTATTCACTTATGGACGCGGAGAACCCCAATATACTTCAATACATTCTTCGGCTCAGGAACCAATCACCTTTCTTCACTCTGCGGCTCGTCTTGACGCAAACCCCCTCCTCCAGCCTCCACCCACCTTCCTTTGGTGGGGTCTTCCATCGCAGGCTTTCCATAGACCCTTCCTGCAGGGCTAATGTCTTTCGCACCTCGCCAGGTGACTGTCCAGCCTCTCTAGTTCGAAGTATCCAAGATGGGTTGGTTTTGGTAAACGGTTTCCTGCCTCTCATAACAAACCGACTAAAGCCGGGACGCTCCTTGGAGTCACCCCATACCACCACAACATTTCTAAAACGCCTCCTTCCCAACTGGCTTTACTTTCCACGGCTACTTGAATGACCTCCGTACTCACGTTTATGAACCCCATTTGACGTTGTTTTGTGCATTACTCCATTCCTCTTTAAAAACAAGCATTTGCAATGCAAAAGGTCTCACATTTGCGAGAGTTCAAGCTATTGGCATTGTAAATGACACTGCCTTTTATTTATCTGTTTTGATCATTAACACATAAATAAAAGGCATTGTCATTTACAATGTCAATAGCTCAAACTCTTGAATATGCGAGACATATTTCATTTCAAAGAAGTAGCCGCCATTGTCCTGGTTGGAAAGTGAAAGAACACAAGGCACGCTGAATGTTGTGGGAAAGCATGTCCTGCCTGCAGTAGGAGAAACTCATTAAAAAAATGGTGCTTACAGACTAAAAAGACGTACCGTGCAACAACTGAAGTAGAAGGACGAGTCCTCATGGAAGGTTACAAATGAAGACAAGGCGTAACTAAGGAGGGACTAACACGACTATCAACGAATCAAAAGCCAGCATACACAAAGGACACTGACACAAGCCAATGAAAAATATGGGCAGAGAGCGGGTGGAGCTTCAAGTACCTACTTGAATGATTCAGTAGGGCAGTGCCAGAGCTGAAGGGCCTCTGGTCTGTGATACCCAGAGCCCCTCTCTAGGTCGCTTCTCACTTCCTCTGTAGGGCAGTGCCAGGGCTGAAGGGGCTCTGGTCTCTGATGCCAGGAGCCCCTCTCTAGGTCGCTTCTCACTTCCCCCGTTGGGCAGTGCCAGGGCTCAAGGGGCTCTGGTCTCTGATGCCCCTCTCTAGGGGGCCCCCTCCTTCCTCCGCAGGGTGGTGCCAGGGCTGAAGGGGCAGTGGGCTCGACTGCCAGAGCACCTCCAGGAGGCGCTTCCTTCCATCCTCTGTAGTGCAGTGCCAGGGATGAAAGGGGCACCAGCATCTCATGCCAGGACGGAGCCCCCCCTGAGGGTACTCCCGTCAAGCTGGCATGGTGCGGTGCCTCCTCCGGAGTTCATTTTATCGCTGGAAGAATGGGGCAGCCTGTCCTGGTGCCAGGCCATGCCCGCCTCCTCCAAGGGTCCCTTTCACAGCAGCCTTGAAAGACCCCGAAGAGCGGGCATGGAGCAGCCTGCCTGGCACCTCATTCTTCAGCTGCGTGTCTGAGGCTGGCACAGGCTCGTGCCCCTTCCACGGGCTGAGGGGAGCCCTCTGATGCCCAGCAGGTGAAAGGCAGGACGCCTGGCGCCTAAGGGCTCCTTCACGTGCCCTCACCACACGCCCTCCAAAAGGCATCACCACACCGCTGCGTTGCGTTACTCTGCACCAGGGAGGCGTCCCAAGGTTGTTCCCACACAACACCCATGGATTTTGATGTGTTCCCAGATGTACCAGAAGTTGTAGACCTGGGAATGCGCCAGAAACCTACACTTCCTCGGGTGCCCCGAAACAAGGAGACATCTCTTTATTTCTCCCAGTTTATTCTTTTTCTGCAATAAAAATGCCTCATAGGATTGTTTTTGTGCAGGAATGTGCCATCCATGCACAGACAATCCTCCTTACAACGCAGGCACCCTTGCACCATAGTGCCAGCGTGCCAGCGTTGGCGCTAGGCTGCCGGAAGGGCACCAGCACAGGGGGAAGGCAGGGATGCACCGTACTCTTAAATACAGCGCAATCCTGCCCTTTCCCTGTCACGCAGCGCAGCACCCGCTGCGCTGCATTGCGTGAGAAACTCATAAATATGCCCTCTGGTGCTTATTTTGTCAAATATTTTGCCCTGTCTGTGTGCACCGACAAACCTCCCTCGCCCAGCAAGGGGCAGCGGCGCTACTGCGGCCTCAATTCAGTGCCCTCTCCCCAAACTACAAGCGGGCACACTTCAAACATTTACATAAAATCTACGGCACACCAGCCCAGCTGCATGGCTTGGGCCTGGCTGCCGATGCGCGCTGCTGCGAGGCGCTACGCACACCGGCCCAGCTGCATAGCATGGGCCTGGCTGCCGATGCGCGCTGCCTGCGAGGCGCTACACACAACAACCCAGCTGCATAGCATGGGCCTGGCTGCCGATGCGCGCTGCTGCGAGGCGCTACGCACACCGGCCCAGCTGCATGGCATGGGCCTGGCTGCCGATGCGTGCTGCTGCGAGGCGCTACACACCAGCCCAGCTGCATAGCATGGGCCTGGCTGCCGATGCGCGGTGCCTGCGAGGCGCTACACACAACAACCCAGCTGCATAGCATGGGCCTGGCTGCCGATGCGCGCTGCCTGCGAGGCGCTACACACAACAACCCAGCTGCATAGCATGGGCCTGGCTGCCGATGCGCGCTGCCTGCAAGGCGCTACACACAACAACCCAGCTGCATAGCATGGGCCTGGCTGCCGATGCGCGCTGCCTGCGAGGCACTACATACACCAGCCTAGCTGCATAGCTTGGGCCTGGCTGCCGATGCGCGCTGCTGCGAGGCGCTACGCACACCGGCCCAGCTGCATAGCATGGGCCTGGCTGCCGATGCGCGCTGCCTGCGAGGCGCTACACACAACAACGCAGCTGCATAGCATGGGCCTGGCTGCCGATGCGCGCTGCCTGCGAGGCGCTACAAACACCAGCCCAGCTGCATGGCATGGGCCTGGCTGCCGATGCGCAATGCTGCGAGGCGCTACGCACACCAGCCCAGCTGCATAGCATGGGCCTGGCTGCCGATGCACGCTGCCTGCGAGGCGCTACGCACACCAGCCCAGCTGCATGGCATGGGCCTGGCTGCCGATGCGCGCTGCTGCGAGGCGCTACGCACACCGGCCCAGCTGCATAGCATGGGCCTGGCTGCCGATGCGCGCTGCCTGCGAGGCACTACACACAACAACCCAGCTGCATAGCATGGGCCTGGCTGCCGATGTGCGCTGCCTGCGAGGCGCTACACACAACAACCCAGCTGCATAGCATGGGCCTGGCTGCCGATGCGCGCTGACTGCGAGGCACTACTTACACCAGCCTAGCTGCATAGCTTGGGCCTGGCTGCCGATGCGCGCTGCTGCAAGGCGCTACGCACACCGGCCCAGCTGCATAGCATGGGCCTGGCTGCCGATGCGCGCTGCCTGCGAGGCGCTACACACAACAACCCAGCTGCATAGCATGGGCCTGGCTGCCGATGCACGCTGCTGCGAGGCGCTACGCACACCGGCCCAGCTGCATGGCATGGGCCTGGCTGCCGATGCGTGCTGCTGCGAGGCGCTACACACCAGCCCAGCTGCATAGCATGGGCCTGGCTGCCGATGCGCGCTGCCTGCGAGGCGCTACACACAACAACCCAGCTGCATAGCATGGGCCTGGCTGCCGATGCGCGCTGCCTGCAAGGCGCTACACACAACAACCCAGCTGCATAGCATGGGCCTGGCTGCCGATGCGCGCTGCCTGCGAGGCACTACATACACCAGCCTAGCTGCATAGCTTGGGCCTGGCTGCCGATGCGCGCTGCTGCGAGGCGCTACGCACACCGGCCCAGCTGCATAGCATGGGCCTGGCTGCCGATGCGCGCTGCCTGCGAGGCGCTACACACAACAACCCAGCTGCATAGCATGGGCCTGGCTGCCGATGCGCGCTGCCTGCGAGGCGCTACAAACACCAGCCCAGCTGCATGGCATGGGCCTGGCTGCCGATGCGCACTGCTGCGAGGCGCTACGCACACCAGCCCAGCTGCATAGCATGGGCCTGGCTGCCGATGCACGCTGCCTGCGAGGCGCTACGCACACCAGCCCAGCTGCATGGCATGGGCCTGGCTGCCGATGCGCGCTGCTGGGAGGCGCTACGCACACCGGCCCAGCTGCATAGCATGGGCCTGGCTGCCGATGCGCGCTGCCTGCGAGGCACTACACACAACAACCCAGCTGCATAGCATGGGCCTGGCTGCCGATGCGCGCTGCCTGCGAGGCGCTACATACACCAGCCCAGCTGCATGGCATGGGCCTGGCTGCCGATGCGCGCTGCTGCGAGGCGCTACGCACACCAGCCCAGCTGCATAGCATGGGCCTGGCTGCCGATGCGCGCTGCCTGCGAGGCGCTACGCACACCAGCCCAGCTGCATGGCATGGGCCTGGCTGCCGCTGCGCGCTGCTGCAAGGCGCTACGCACACCAGCCCAGCTGCATAGCATGGGCCTGGCTGTCGATGCGCGCTGCCTGCGAGGCGCTACATACACCAGCCTAGCTGCATAGCTTGGGCCTGGCTGCCGATGCGCGCTGCCTGCGAGGCGCTACACACACGCGCCCAGCTGCATAGCATGGGCCTGGCTGCCGATGCGCGCTGCCTGCGAGGCGCTACCCACACCGGCCCAGCTGCATAGCATGGGCCTGGCTGCCGATGCGCGCTGCCTGCGAGGCGCTACACAGGCGGCCATCTTCCTGCACCTGGCCTGGGACTGCCCCACAGCTGTGAGTCTGGGCGGGGTATTCAACACTACTGCCCTGACCTCCAACCCTGCTCCTCAGTGCTCACCCCTGGGAGCCTTGTGGGATATGTGAAAGGCAGGGTTGCCATCACTGGGACAGGCACCCTGCCCCCTGCTTGAACACTGGAAGGGGGGAGGGGGGGCAGTTTACAGTCAGTAGTAATTTGATGCCAGTGAGGTCAAGCCCAAAGGACATTTGGAAGGGGCAGCACACTGCCCAAGGCCAGGTGAATGACCCCTAGGACACGAATGGGATGGATGTGGACCTTGTTGGAGGCAAGTCCAATAGTCTCCTCCTTCAAGCATAGTCTCCTCCCTCGAAGGCGAACCTCATAGTCTCCTCCCTCGAAGGCGAACCCCATAGTCTCCCCCCTCGAAGGCGAGCCCCATAGTCTCCTCCCTCAAAGGCGAGCCCCATTGTCTCCTCCGTCGAAGGCGAGCCCCATAGTCTCTTCCCTCAAAGGCGAGCCCCATAGTCTCCTCCCTCGAAAGCGAGCCCCATTGTCTCCTCCCTCGAAGGCGAGCCCCATAGTCTCCTCCCTCGAAGGCGAGCCCCATTGTCTCCTCTCTCGAAGGCGAGCCCCATAGTCTCCTCCCTCAAAGGCGAGCCCCGTAGTCTCCTCCCTCAAAGGCGAGCCCCATAGTCTCCTCCCTCGAAGGCGAGCCCCATTGTCTCCTCTGTCAAAGGCGAGCCCCATAGTCTCCTCTCTCGAAGGCGAGCCCCATAGTGTCCTCCCTCGAAGGCGAGCCCCATAGTCTCCTCTCTCGAAGGCGAGCCCCATAGTGTCCTCCCTCGAAGGCGAGCCCCATAGTGTCCTCTCTCAAAAGCGAGCCCCATAGTCTCCTCCCTCGTAGGCGAGCCCCATAGTCTCCTCCCTCGTAGGCAAGCCCCATAGTCTCCTCCCTCGTAGGCGAGCCCCATGAGCCCCATAGTCTCCTCCCTCGTAGGTGAGCCCCATAAGCCCCATAGTCTCCTCCCTCGTAGGCGAGCCCCATAGTCTCCTGCCTCAAAGGCGAGCCCTATAGTCTCCTCCCTCGTAGGCGAGCCCCATAGTCTCCTCCCTCGTAGGCGAGCCCCATAGTCTCCTCCCTCATAGGCGAGCCCCATGAGCCCCATAGTCTCCTCCCTCGTAGGCGAGCCCCATGAGCCCCATAGTCTCCTCCTTCGAAGGCGAGCCCCATGAGCCCCATAGTCTCCTCCCTCGAAGGCGAGCCCCATAGTCTCCTACCTCAAAGGGAAGCCCCACAGTCTCCTCCCTCGAAGGCGAGCCCCACAGTCTCCTCCCTCAAAGGCGAGCCCCGTTGTCTCCTCTCTCGAGGGATGCCCTTGGTCTCCTCCCTCAAATGCGTATCCCATAGTTCCTCCCTCGAAGGCGAGCCCCATAGTCTCCTCCCTCGAAGGCAAGCCCCATAGTCTTCTCCCTCGAAGGTGAGCTCCATAGTCTCCTCCCTCGAAGGCGAGTCCCATAGTCTCATCCGTCGAAGGCAAGCCCCATAGTCTCCTCCCTCGTAGGCGAGCCCCATAGTCTCCTCCCTCGAAGGCAAGCCCTATAGTCTCCTCCCTCAAAGGCAAGCCCAATAGTCTCCTTTCTCAAAGGCGAGCCCCATTGTCTCCTCTCTCAAAGGCGAACCCCATAGTCACCTCCTTCGAAGGTGAGCCCCATAGTCTCCTCCCTCGAAGGTGAGCCCCATAGTCTCCTCCCTCGAAGGCGAGCCCCTTAGTCTCCTCCCTCGAAGCCGAGCCACATAGTCTCCTCACTCGAAGGCGAGCCACATAGTCTCCTCACTCGAAGGCGAGCCCCAGAGTCTCCTCCCTCGAAGGAGAACCCCATAGTCTCCTCCCTCGAAACCGAGCCCCATAGTTTTCTCCCTCGAAGCCCCATAGTCTCCTTCCTTCAAACCGGGCCCCATAGTTTTCTCCCTCGAAGCCCCATAGTCTCCTCCCTTCAAACCGAGCCCCATAGTTTTCTCCCTTGAAGCCCCATAGTCTCCTCACTTCAGCCCCATAGTCTCCTCCCTCGTAGGCGAGCCCCATAGTCTCATCCCTCAAAGGCGAGCCCCATAGTCTCCTCCCTTGAATGCGTGTCCCATAGTCTCCTCCCTCATAGGCGAGCCCCAGAGTCTCGTCCCTCGAAGGAGAACCCCATAGTCTCCTCCCTCAAAACCGAGCCCCATAGTTTTCTCCCTCGAAGCCCCATAGTCTCCTCCCTTCAAACCGAGCCCCATAGTTTTCTCCCTCGAAGCCCCATAGTCTCCTCCCTTCAAACCGAGCCCCATAGTTTTCTCCCTCGAAGCCCCATAGTCTCCTCACTTCAAACCAAGCCCCATAGTCTCCTCCCTCATAGGCGAGCCCCATAGTCTCGTCTCTCGAAGCCGATCTCCATAGTCTCTTTCCTCGAAGGCGAGCCCCATAGTCTCCTCCCTCGAAGGCGAGCCACATAGTCTCCTCACTCGAAGGCAAGTCTCATAGTCTCCTCCCTCGTAGGCCAGCCCCAGAGTCTCGTCCCTCGAAGGAGAACCCCATAGTCTCCTCCCTCAAAACCGAGCTCCATAGTTTTCTCCCTCGAAGCCCCATAGTCTCCTCACTTCAAACCAAGCCCCATAGTCTCCTCCCTCATAGGCGAGCCCCATAGTCTCATCCCTCAAAGGCGAGCCCCATAGTCTACTCCCTCAAGAGTGAGCCCTTATAGTCTACTCCCTCGAGGGTCAGCCTCATAGGCTCCTCCCTCAAGTGCGAACCCCTATAGTTGCCCCCCCCGCAAGGGTAAACACCCTATAGTTTCCTATGTTTACTTGAGCAAAAAGAACAACTGATGGACGGAATGCTGAATAATGTCAAACCCTCTCCCCCAGTCACAGATCTGGGCCTAAATCCATCGTTTTTTTGCTCACCGCGCCACCCCTGTCTGGACCCAGCCATATGCATCAAGTCTTGCACCTGCTCCTCACGGGTACAGTCCACCCCGAGCTGCCAGACCAGGTCCAGGACTGGAAGCATGCACCCTTGGTCTTGGTATCACCCTTCATCGGCCAGGATAGGTTGACTCCAGTGGCATGGCGAGCACGGGAACCATGTCCCCTACATGAGACGGGTGAGTCTAGATGGAAGAGGTGTGGCGCAGCGGCCAGGGTGCCAGACTCTGGACCACGGGGTTCACGGTTCGATCCCCGGCTCCGGCGGCAGGTTAGCCCAGCACCATGTGACTCTGGGCAATAGCTCGCTTAATCTTCCCCCGGCCCCCAGCGCCGGGACACCACTTGGGAGGTATCTGTGCGCTTTACAAATACTGGTATTTCATTTCATATCTGGTATCCTGCTGATTAAGCGTGCGGCGGCTTTTACCGCTGTACGCGGCATTTTCAAAAAGGCGTGTTACATGAGCGTGCGAGCGGCGCAACTCATGACGAGCTGAGCTCGTCATCAGCGCCAAAGTGGTTAAGTCACAGTCCGCGGGCCACATCAGTGTTGCAAAACCACTGCAACATTATTTACCAGGAAGCAGAACAGGAAACACCCACAGATCCTCCTCAACGGGGACGAGGTCAAATGGGAAAACAGCAGCTCCTACCTGGGGGTGACTCTGGACTCTAAACTCAGCTGGAGAAACCACGTAGAGAAGACCTGCCAGAAAGCAGCATCCAAACTGGCTGCACTATACCCACTCCTGAAGACTAAGTCGATGCCCATGCAGAGCAAGGTGCGAGTAGTCACTGCAATAATTCGACCAACTATGACATACGCTTCACCAGTTTGGAGTGGCTGCCGCCCACAGCTTCGGATGGACCTACAGAAAGTACAGAACAAGGCCTTACGGATTGCAGCAGGTGCACCTATGTTCACACGAACAGCAGACCTCCACAGAGACTTAGGGATTGAGATGTTGGACGACCATCTCCTCAAACTCAACAGGAAATTCTACACAGGATTAGATCAAAAGGAAAACCCACTGATCAGGAAACTCGCAGACATCTCTACGAACCCATTTGACCGCTACCCGCGTCCCATTGAAGCGCTAACCTTGCGAATCTGAAACAGAAACGCAGCATCCAAAAACTCAGCACTGCTTGAAGGCAAACGCCGGCAGGTACACAAAACCCACCGCTGCCAGATGGCATAACAGCCTCGGCAAGCAACCAAAACTCAACACTATCAGAAGGAACTTGATGGACAAAGACAAGACCCTCTGAGGAAACATGCTGACAATTCTGCATACTCAATCGACCGCTACCCGCGGCCCATCACTGAGATGACCATGTGATGCAACCTCAACTGTGACAAAGCGTCACACATCAATAAGACAATCTAAACAGCGACTAAAAAATTCAAAATGATTGTGGAGTAATGAGGCTACTGCCTCGGTATCCAAAAACTCACCACTGTCAGAAGGAATCTGACAGACAAAAACAAGACAGCAGCTGGGACATCAGTGTTGTCTGTGTGTGTGAGCTTCGTCTCGAGTTGCTCTATGTCCCTTTCAATGGCTTCCACTTGTGCCCTTTTGTCCCTTTTATGGCCCACAACCAGGGAGACCCCCTGTCCCCTAAAATCTGTCTTGTACACCTCCCATAGCACGGCTGCGGAGTCCACCGCGACATCGGTCTCGGCGAGTCGTTCTCGGTAGTCACTGTGAGTCCTGTTCCAACGGTGTGGACTTGGAAATGCCAGGGACTTAGCTTCATGTATTGGTCATTTCTCGACCCTACTCGGCCATAGATCGCCCACATGGGTGTGTGGTCCGAGATGCCTCCGGGTAAATGTTGGATCTCCCGGAACCGCGACCGGCCATGAGTTAGGGTCAGGATATAGTCTATTCCAGAGAGGGGGCCATGTGCTCCCCAATGGGATGTGAAGTGTCGCCCCTCTGGGTTGTGGGACCTCCATACATCAGTTAGGCCCACAGCATTAAAGAAGCCCCCCCCCCCTGCGGTGTATGTCAGTGGGGTCATCAAGAGCAAGACTGAAGTCTCCCCCCATACCCAGTGCACACTCAGGGAGGGTGAGAAGCTATCTCTGAAGTGAGGGTCTGCTCTCTGGGGTCACAGCCCCCCCCCCCGACTGCTGTCTATGAAGTGAGGGTCTGCTCTCTGGGGTCACAGCCCCCCCCTGACTGCTGTCTATGAAGTGAGGGTCTGCTCTCTGGGGTCACAGCCCCCCCCCCCCGACTGCTGTCTATGAAGTGAGGGTCTGCTCTCTGGGGTCACAGCCCCCCCCTGACTGCTGTCTATGAAGTGAGGGTCTGCTCTCTGGGGTCACTGGCTGGGGGCTTAGTCAAGGGCGGGGGCTTAGTCAAGGGTGGGGGCTTAGTCAAGGGTGGGGGCTAAGTCAAGGGTGGGGGCTTAGTCAAGGGTGGGGGGGCTAGGTCAAGGGTGGGCTAAGTCAGGGGTGGGGGCTAAGTCAAGGGTGGGGGCTAAATCAAGGGTAGGGGGGCTAAGTCAAGGGTGGGGGGGCTAAGTCAAGGGTGGGGGCTAAGTCAAGGGTGGGGGGGGCTAAGTCAGGGGTGGGGGGGGCTAAGTCAAGGGTGGGGGCTAAGTCAAGGGTGGGGGGGCTAAGTCAAGGGTGGGCTAAGTCAAGGGTGGGCTAAGTCAGGGGTGGGGGGGCTAAGTCAAGGGTGGGGGGGCTAAGTCAAGGGTGGGCTAAGTCAGGGGTGGAAGGGCTAAGTCAAGGGTGGGGGCTAAGTCAAGGGTGGGGGGGCTAAGTCAAGGGTGGGGGGGCTAAGTCAAGGGTGGGCTAAGTCAGGGGTGGGGGGGCTAAGTCAAGGGTGGGGGCTAAGTCAAGGGTGGGGGCTAAATCAAGGGTAGGGGGGCTAAGTCAAGGGTGGGGGGGCTAAGTCAAGGGTGGGGGCTAAGTCAAGGGTGGGGGGGGCTAAGTCAGGGGTGGGGGGGCTAAGTCAAGGGTGGGGGCTAAGTCAAGGGTGGGGGGGCTAAGTCAAGGGTGGGCTAAGTCAAGGGTGGGCTAAGTCAGGGGTGGGGGGGCTAAGTCAAGGGTGGGGGGGCTAAGTCAAGGGTGGGCTAAGTCAGGGGTGGGGGGGCTAAGTCAAGGGTGGGGGCTAAGTCAAGGGTGGGGGGGCTAAGTCAAGGGTGGGGGGGCTAAGTCAAGGGTGGGCTAAGTCAGGGGTGGGGGGGCTAAGTCAAGGGTGGGGGCTAAGTCAAGGGTGGGGGCTAAGTCAAGGGTGGGGGGCTAAGTCAAGGGTGGCGGGGCTAAGTCAAGGGTGGAGGCTAAGTCAAGGGTGGGGGCTTAGTCAAGGGTGGGGGCTAGGGCAAGGGTGGGGCGCATCTCCCCAGCAGTCATCCAGTGTAGCGCCTCGTCTCATGCAGACACAGTGACCGCCGCCGCTCAGGCGCTTTGTGCTCAAAGAGCAGTGAAAAGAGTGATGTCGTGGGACAGGTTCCCGCGCACGGGGCCCCACACTCTTTGCGGTGCCCCGGGGCCCCCACGTCAGATCTCACAGCCCCAGGTGAAGCTTTCAAGATCTGAGGGCGCCGGGTGGGGGCTGGGGGGGGCCTCTCTTCAAAGCGCACCCGATCCCAGGCCCCGGGCGGTGTGCGCCGCCCTGGATGGGATTACAGACACCAGACACTGTGCCCCCCACCCCCGCCCCCCCCCCCCCCACACACACGCACACAATGACCTGTAATCTGCACCCCACAATGGCAGCTCAGGCCTGGGTGTGCGCACCGGCAGCTGCGCCAAAGAAAGGCCCGGCCGAGCCCTGCAAACCTGGGGGCCAAGCAAGGCAAAGAAAGGCCCCCCAGGAGCCACACACAGGCCCGGCAAAGCTCTGCAAACACGGCCTGCCTCACCTGGGGGCCCGGGGGCCCAAGCACGGCCCGTCAGAAGCTTTTAGCAGAAGCCACAGAGGAATCTGGCAAACAGCGCTTTGTTCGACAAGACAAGGCGCTTGATGATGGACAAAGAGCCGTGTGTGCGTCATCAGCACAGGAGCTGCGGTGTCTGTACCTGCCCGGGCCGCCCCCAGAGCCCCCCGCCCTGGGCGAGCCGGAACCCCTCGAATCACCTGCACTCACCCCCAGTTCACGTGCATGGCCGACCCCCAGAGGCGCCGGAAGGATAAATGTCCGGTGGGGTTGTTGCAGCTACACTCCCTTGGGCTAAATAAACATGTACACTACATACAGGGCACATGTGCACTACATACAGGGCACATGTACACTGCATACAGGGCACATGTACACTACATACAGGGCACATGTACACTACATACAAGGCACATGTGCACTACATACAAAGCACATGTACACTACATGCAAGGCACATGTACACTACATGCAAGGCACATGTACACTACATACAAAGCACATGTACACTACATGCAAGGCACATGTGCACTACATGCAAGGCACATGTGCACTACATGCAAGGCACATGTGCACTACATGCAAGGCACATGTGCACTACATGCAAGGCACATGTGCACTACATGCAAGGCACATGTGCACTACATGCAAGGCACATGTGCACTACATACAAGGCACATGTACACTGCATAGTGCACTACATACAAGGCACATGTACACTACATACAAGGCACATGTACACTACATACAAGGCACATGTGCACTACATACAAGGCACATGTACACTACATACAAGGCACATGTACACTACATACAAGGCACATGTGCACTACATACAAGGCACATGTACACTACATACAAGGCACATGTGCACTACATACAAGGCACATGTACACTACATGCAAGGCACATGTACACTACATGCAAGGCACATGTACACTGCATACAAGGCACATGCACACTGCATACAGGACACATGTACACTGCATACAAGGCACATGCACACTGCATACAGGACACATGGGCACTACATACAAGGCACATGCACACTACATACAAGGCACATGTACACTGCATACAAGGCACATGTACGCTACATACAAGGCACATGCGCACTACATACAAGGCACATGTACACTACTTACAAGGCACATGTACACTACATACAAGGCACATGTACACTACATACAAGGCACATGTGCACTACATACAAGGCACATGTACAGTACATACAAGGCACATGTACAGTACATACAAGGCACATGTGCACTACATACAAGGCACATGTACACTACATACAAGGCACATGTACACTACATACAAGGCACATGCACACTACATACAAGGCACATGCACACTACATTCAGCGCACATGCACACTACATACAGGGCAGCACACACTAGATTTCAGACATACCACACGTTAAATAAGATACCTTTGGAAATCAGCAATCAGAAAGCAAGTGCAGGCTGCACAAATTATATTCGTAGTTGTAACTATACCAGTCTTTCATTTTTGATCATATTTTCTCTGAAAGCCCCTCCCCCGTTTGTTTTCACCAGGTAGCCTCTGATTCCAGAACTCACGCAGACGATAGCTCAAGGGGCCCGTCAGGAAAAATCTATACCATGCACTGCTTCAGCGCAGAGGTCCTTTGATGGGAGTTCTGGGAAAGATAACTTTCCAATCCAAGATGGCCTCCACCATCCAATCGCTAAAGGCTTCCCCAGCCAACATGGCATTGCCAGCTGCTTCCCTCCAGCTATGGCAGGGAAGGACTTGGGCCACTCATTGCGTCCCAACGAGTAGTTGTCGCAGTGTTTCCTCACTCCTGGCATTCCTGGCTTTTTCTTGCGTTGCCAGTTCTCCAGCTCTTCTCCTTGTTCCCGAAATTGCTGTTCTCTCTCCTGCTGTTTCCTTCTTCCGCCTCTGTCTCCAGTCGGATTCTGGCTACCTTGGCCGGTTCCATTCTCAGCTCTTGTCTTCACTTCATTCTGGGCCTCTCATCCCACAGTCCTCGCTTCAAGACTTTCAGGGGTTCTTTGCCATGCTGGCTTCTTCCTCCGGGAGTCTTCCTGGGAGGCACCGACTGCAAGGCGCTTACGTGTGTCGGTGGAACTGGGGTTACTGGACGGGGTCGCCCATACCTCTGGCTGAGAACATTCGTGAGGACTCGCTTTGGACAGGGTCACCCTTTACCTCTAGCTGAGAACATTCGTGAGGCTCGCCTTTCCAGTATCTGGAATTAATTCCAGCGAACCCCCGAGCTTCATCAGAGTGACAGCCTCATTGAAGAGACTTTGCAAGAAGCAACTCTCCTGGTGAGGACAGCAGTAAAACAGACTATAAGCACAGTACCCCCAGTAAAACAAGTACATTTATTTTAAAGCTCCATTAATGAAATGCTGTATATTAGTCATACTGGGCACAAAAGGTAGATCAAGGTGTTTGCAAATGTGATATCTTTACTCCAGTATAAACCCATTGTTCCCAGATTAATGTACGATTAAAGATCGCAGATAGATTGCCCCAGACAATATTAAACATTGGTTGTTTTGGATGACGTAGGCAAAACGAGGAATGCAGCACAACATATTTTTGAGGCAGAATGATATGAAAGTAAATAAAGTTTCTGAATATTTCTTCACTTCTATTAAATGTGTCACTCAGATCGCGGTAACATCAGGCAAAGGGCTCCAGTGAGATAATCTGAGTTGTGATACAGCTCCTTTTTATTAGAAAGTATTATAAAGCTCAGTCAAGCACATTATTGTGTTGGTTTTTCACAATCATTAGAATTCTAAGATTTTTGCTCAGTTCTTGCTTACATTGTTAAATATGAACCTACAACTCCCATAATGCAATGTTATGGAGGCTAAAAGCGTTCAATGAGATGTGCCCTGAGCTATTGCCGCAAGGCACTATTAATCCCTTCTGCGGACCTTTTAACGTCTAATGCTAAAGTTTACTATACACCCAGGCTGGGCCAGAAAGCCTTTGTTTTTGTAAATTACTTTTGCGATCTCTCTTTATAACTGCATACACATTTATACCTCTCCCCCGCCCCCCAGCCCTCTCCACCGCCCCCCAACCGGCCGGAAGTGACGAGCGGGACCCAAACAGGGGTCGCGGAACACTGGGCTGCCCCGTGTGCCACCCTTCTCTTCTTAGCTCCCCAAACACGCTGGGTCCGCCCAGATGTGCGCCTCTGTCTGACTACACCCAGGCCATGGGGCCCCTCTGCTGGTCACTGAGGGGGTCTGACCCAGGCTGGAGGAGGGGCCCTGACTACACCCAGGCCATGGGGCCCCTCTGCTGCTCACTGAGGAGATCTGACACAGGCTGGGGGTGGGGCCCTGGCTACACCAAGGCCATGGGGCCCCTCTGCTGCTCACTGAGGGGTCTGACCCAGGCTGGAGGAGGGGCCCTGGCTACACCCAGGCCATGGGGCCCCTCTGCTGGTCACTGAGGGGGTCTGATCCAGGCTGGGGGTGGGGCCCTGGCTACACCCAGGCCATGGGGCCCCTCTGCTGGTCACTGAGGGGGTCTGATCCAGGCTGGGGGTGGGGCCCTGGCTACACCCAGGCCATGGGGCCCCTCTGCTGCTCACTGAGGGGGTCTGACACAGGCGGGGGGTGGGGCCCGGGCTACACCCAGGCCATGGGGCCCCTCTGCTGCTCGCTGGGGACATCTGACCCAGGCTGGGGGGGGCCCTGACTACACCCAGGCCATAGGGCCCCTCTGCTGGTCACTGAGGGGGTCTGATCCAGGCTGGGGGGGGGGCCCTGACTACACCCAGGCCATAGGGCCCCTCTGCTGGTCACTGAGGGGGTCTGATCCAGGCTGGGGGTGGGGCCCTGGCTACACCCAGGCCATGGGGCCCCTCTGCTGCTCGTTGGGGACATCTGACCCAGGCTGGAGCTGGTCTGGGGGTCTCCTGCTCCCATTAGGGGCCCTTACGCAGCAGCCGGGACTGGACTGCTCCTGTTTAACAGGACCGAGTCCACCCCAGTCAGAGGAGTAACGAAGCTTGAGGGGCCCCTGCAGAGTACATGGAGGGGTTTCACCCCCCCCCTCCCTGGACCAAGTCTAAGTCCCGCTGCTCGTGCACAGTGCCGGAGGGGGTCCCCTGGAGCTCGTGCACAGTGCCGGAGGGGGTCCCCTGGAGCTCGTGCACAGTGCCGGAGGGGGTCCCCTGGAGCTCGTGCACAGTGCCGGAGGGGGTCCCCTGGAGCTCGTGCACTGTGCCGGAGGGGGTCCCCTGGAGCTCGTGCACAGTGCCGGAGGGGGTCCCCTGGAGCTCGTGCACAGTGCCGGAGGGGCTCCCCTGCTCGTGCACAGTGCCGGAGGGGGTCCCCTGGAGCTCGTGCACAGTGCCGAAGGGGGTCCCCTGCTCGTGCACAGTGCCGGAGGGGGTCCCCTGGAGCTCGTGCACAGTGCCGGAGGGGGTCCCCTGGAGCTCGTGCACAGTGCCGGAGGGGGTCCCCTGGAGCTTGTGCACAGTGCCGGAGGGGGTCCCCTGGAGCTCGTGCACAGTGCCGAAGGGGGTCCCCTGGAGCTCGTGCACAGTGCCGGAGGGGGTCCCCTGGAGCTCGTGCACAGTGCCGGAGGGGGTCCCCTGGAGCTCGTGCACAGTGCCGGAGGGGGTCCCCTGGAGCTCGTGCACTGTGCCGGAGGGGGTCCCCTGGAGCTCGTGCACAGTGCCGGAGGGGGTCCCCTGGAGCTCGTGCACAGTGCCGGAGGGGGTCCCCTGGAGCTCGTGCACAGTGCCTGTGGGGGTCCCCTGGAGCTCGTGCACAGTGCCGGAGGGGGTCCCCTGGAGCTCGTGCACAGTGCCGGAGGGGGTCCCCTGGAGCTTGTGCACAGTGCCGAAGGGGGTCCCCTGGAGCTCGTGCACAGTGCCGGAGGGGGTCCCCTGGAGCTCGTGCACAGTGCCGGAGGGGGTCCCCTGGAGCTCGTGCACAGTGCCGAAGGGGGTCCCCTGGAGCTCGTGCACAGTGCCGAAGGGGGTCCCCTGGAGCTTGTGCACAGTGCCGGAGGGGGTCCCCTGGAGCTCGTGCACAGTGCCGGAGGGGGTCCCCTGGAGCTCGTGCACAGTGCTGGAGGGGGTCCCCTGGAGCTCGTGCACAGTGCCGGAGGGGGTCCCCTGGAGCTCGTGCACTGTGCCGGAGGGGGTCCCCTGGAGCTCGTGCACTGTGCCGGAGGGGGTCCCCTGGAGCTCGTGCACTGTGCCGGAGGGGGTCCCCTGGAGCTCGTGCACTGTGCCGGAGGGGGTCCCCTGGAGCTCGTGCACTGTGCCGGAGGGGGTCCCCTGGAGCTCGTGCACAGTGCCGGAGGGGGTCCCCTGGAGCTCGTGCACAGTGCCGGAGGGGGTCCCCTGCTCGTGCACAGTGCCGGAGGGGGTCCCCTGGAGCTCGTGCACAGTGCCTGTGGGGGTCCCCTGGAGCTCGTGCACAGTGCCGGAGGGGGTCCCCTGGAGCTCGTGCACAGTGCCGGAGGGGGTCCCCTGGAGCTCGTGCACAGTGCCGAAGGGGGTCCCCTGGAGCTTGTGCACAGTGCCGGAGGGGGTCCCCTGGAGCTCGTGCACAGTGCCGGAGGGGGTCCCCTGGAGCTCGTGCACAGTGCCGAAGGGGGTCCCCTGGAGCTCGTGCACAGTGCCGAAGGGGGTCCCCTGGAGCTTGTGCACAGTGCCGGAGGGGGTCCCCTGGAGCTCGTGCACAGTGCCGGAGGGGGTCCCCTGGAGCTCGTGCACAGTGCCGGAGGGGGTCCCCTGGAGCTCGTGCACAGTGCCGGAGGGGGTCCCCTGGAGCTCGTGCACTGTGCCGGAGGGGGTCCCCTGGAGCTCGTGCACAGTGCCGGAGGGGGTCCCCTGGAGCTCGTGCACAGTGCCGGAGGGGGTCCCCTGCTCGTGCACAGTGCCGGAGGGGGTCCCCTGGAGCTCGTGCACAGTGCCTGTGGGGGTCCCCTGGAGCTCGTGCACAGTGCCGAAGGGGGTCCCCTGGAGCTTGTGCACAGTGCCGGAGGGGGTCCCCTGGAGCTCGTGCACAGTGCCGGAGGGGGTCCCCTGGAGCTCGTGCACAGTGCCGGAGGGGGTCCCCTGGAGCTCGTGCACAGTGCCGGAGGGGGTCCCTTGGAGCTCGTGCACTGTGCCGGAGGGGGTCCCCTGGAGCTCGTGCACAGTGCCGGAGGGGGTCCCCTGGAGCTCGTGCACAGTGCCGGAGGGGGTCCCCTGCTCGTGCACAGTGCCGGAGGGGGTCCCCTGGAGCTCGTGCACAGTGCCTGTGGGGGTCCCCTGGAGCTCGTGCACAGTGCCGGAGGGGTCCCCTGCTCGTGCACAGTGCCGGAGGGGGCCCCCTGGAGCTCGTGCAGTGCATGGCCTGACGTCAGCTCAGGTCACGTGCTTAGCACAATAAGTTGTACATGGCACACCTTCAAACAGCCACTTCTAACACAAGCACCTGGATGTCTTTAGAAGACTACAAAGTATTACTCGGGGGCACAAGTAGATGTTGGTGGAAGGAACAAACGGGATAATCCAACTGTGTACACACAGATCGGTAAAGGGGGCACCCGCGTGCGCGTGTAGACAGGGTATTAAGGGGAATCAATTATCATGTGCTTGTGAGCAAACAGGTTTTTTGGGTAAAAGCGCCCCATGACATGCTTTCACTTTAATGGTGGCCACGCCCCTTTCTTCAGACGCGGTTCCTGTAACCTGAATACAGCGAGCCGCTCTAAAGAAAGGGGCGCGGCGGCCACTATGAAACTGGTCTCGCATTTACCAGAGTTTGAGCTATTGGCATTAGAAATGACAATGCCGTTTATATATATGTTGATTGTGAAAATACATAAATAAAAGGTATTGGGGCATATTTAACACGCTAAATTGCGATCACAAAAGCTAAAATTCGCAGAATTTCAGCGATTGCAAATCGCAATTTAGCTGTGTGCAATGTATGAGAAAGAAACCACTCGCCTAATAAGGAATCGCAAAATTTGTGGTTCCCTATTTTGAGATTGCATTTAAGGAATCTTAACTTCAAGTTGGTGGTAATTTGCAATTTCTTTGTAAAATGCACTTTTTTGCATTTTTCAAAGTGCCATGTGAAGCACATACCTGTGCGCTCCATGTGAACACATACATATTTCAGGGGTGCAGCAAGGTGTCCTTTTATATAGCGCGAACTTGACCCGAATCAAGTATCAGAGCACTTTACATGAGCACCTGTTACGTTACATGAGGCCAAATTCATTTTTGTTAGGCACGGGGAGATTAAGTGATTTGCCCAGAATCACAGGATGTTCAGCGTCATTGCCGAGACTCAAACCCAGTTCCCCAGATTCGAGGTCCACCGCCCTAGCTGTTAGGCCAACTCCTCTACTATTTGAGATTCTCTAATTGCGAGTCATAAATTGAGAATGTCTTCCCATTCCTTCCTATGGGTCGCCCAGCCCATAGGAATGAATGGGAAGGAATTCCTTATTTGCGAATCTCAATTTGCGATTCGCAAATAAGGAATATGTAGGATTCGCTACATTTTTAGCAAATCCTACATACATTGCATTTTGCGATTCTCTAGTTGCGATTTGCTAAAAATCGCAATTTGAGAATCTCAAAAATCGTTTTTGATACATATGGCCCATTGTCATTTACAATGCCAATAGCTTAAACTCTCGCAAATGCGAAACCGATTGAATTGCAAATACTTGTTAACAACTTGCCTGCCGAACAATTAAGGCCATCTTTGTTTCCTGCGCTTTAGGGACACCAAGTGCTATACAAATCCCAAAAATAAATAAGAAATCAAACAACATATCGCCTTCCCAGAGTGGCCGTAACTGGGAGGTTTCTGGGACCACAAAACCCCAGGACTTTGACCATTCTTGACTACGCTGTCCCGTTAGGAGGTGCAGGGCTTTTATTGTCTTCTTCTTACCCTGACCTCTAACCAAGACCTTCCAGCAGCCCAAGGTCACTCGAGCAATCCGCCCAGACTGGGCAGCTGTGACGTGCCGAGCGTTTCCTAACCCGGAAGAGCCTACTATAAAACCATGAGGCGCGAGAAGCATACAACAACTGCAACCACAAAGTCCCAACAATCATGATATTGTGATAGTGGGCCCGATTCACAGAACTAACATAAGACAAAATCCTAAACTTACTACCATTTTGGTATTCACAGAAGGCACTTACTCATTTTGGTATTCACAGAAGGCACTTACTCATTTCAGTATTCACAGAAGTTAGGAGTCCTCACTTTACTATTCCTAAACTGAGAAAAATCCTAACTTTAAGACTTTTGGTATTCACAGAAGGCATTTAGGAGTCCTAAAGTTAGGACTCCTAACTTCTGTGAATACCAAAATGAGTAAGTGCCTTCTGTGAATATAGGGTGCCGCAGCGCTGGTAGTGAGAGCTGGTAGTGAGAGGAGGAATTCACTACTGTTGAACTTGCGACTTTCCTGATTTAGCCGAGCTTGCTGGGGCGAGGTCCTGAATCGTAGCGCTCGGACTGGAGCAGCGTTTTCAGGATTGACGACCTCACCTGGAGGACTGCAGATCCCAGCACGCCCTCTGGCCCTGCACACCTGGGACGGACCAGCGACACGCCCACAGCCACAGGCGCTATATAACTGTTACACATTACCGCGTCGCGGGAGCGCGCGGGAGCTCCCGGTGCTAAGCCCGGGCAAAGGGCGGGCCCTCTGTGGCCCTCAGTGGCAGAAGTAGGCTGGGCTGGGCCCACTTATTAACATTTATTTTTAAACATATCTATTTCGTATCCATTCAAGCCTTATAGACCTTGGCAATTGCCGCAATATTTGTAATTCGACTGATGCGCTTCATTTGCTTCGCCTTTTTTAAACGTTGAGCATATTTGAAATTGTTTTCTGGCATTGTGTATTGTTTCACCTTCTTTGTGACATAGCCTGAAATATGACCGCAAAAAAGCTTCGATCTGGGAGATTGTTGGGGGGAAGATCCTCTGCTTAGACTAGATCCAACCCCCTCCGAAACAAGAATGCCTCAACTCTCCAATTGAAGGGCCAAAGCCAGATATTTCAGTTGTGGGAGAAAACGGTGGATAAGGTGCCCCCGGAAAAGACTGTTTTTAATAAGGGCGCCGGTTCAACTCCCTTGCATAATTTAGTGCCTGATCAGGTAAAGAAGGAGACGGAATTGGGAAATCTAAATTTAAGCTTACATTCTAGTTTGGGTGTTTTATCATCTCTTCCTATATTTTCTGACAATGATAAGTGTTCAGCCCCTAACCTGGATAATTTACATCAAACTAAGGATCCATTAACATCTGAAAACTTTATTCCCAATGTCTCATTAGGCCATTCCAAGTTGAGGGGGGTTATTAACGGGGATTCTCAGCCTTTGGATATTGACCTAGAGTTGTGTGGACGCTACTTGGTAGATGAGTCTAGGAAATTACTAGACGTTATAGAGACCCCAATTGGCGCTACCCCCTCTGGTCTACATCTTTATAGTAGCACTCCATCCCTCAAATCCCAAGATTTATCTTTTCAGACTAACATGTCAAAGAGTCCGATGCTCAATATAACGGGGATTGAGGTCATTAATGATCCTAGCTCAAAGTCATCAGAGAAACCTATATCAGAATTTCTGATCTCCTTGGAACATTTGTTATCTTCAATTCTAACGTTATTGAGTAAATTTGTGGGCAGTACAGACTGTGTATTGGAATCTGTCACTCAAATCTTAAAGGTTTTACTATCGAAAACTTCAGAAAAGAATTCCGGTATGGATCCCTGTACTATTCTACTCCCTGAAAAAATGCCAGCCAATGCACCTTGTTTGCCATCTGAGAATATACTAGTTGCCCCTGTTATGAAGGAATTATGCCCAATTTTCAAAACGTCTGCTCATAATTGTATAAAAGATTTTGAACCAGGTATTGTTATAGAGGAAAAAAGTGTTGTATTGTCAGATGCCAATGCAGAAAAGGTACTATTTCCCATTTTTGGTCCAGAATTCAAGGGGATGGAGGTTGAGGAGAAAGTGGGAAAACAAAAAAAGAGTAAAGGAAAAAAGAGGAAGCCTCTCCGTAGATTCAAAAAGAGGAGGCAGAGACAAATATTTTTCGAGGACTCCCAAGTTTGCCATAACTCTTCCCCTGTTAAGGCTGAGATCGACAATGGCATCTCGAGGCATGATTCAAATATTTTGTTATTCAATACGGTGGTGCCTCCTGTCAAAATCGATGAAATTACCACCAGTTGTTCTAATCCAATTTCAGGAGAACTGGACGTAGAAAAAGAAAGGCCCACGGTCCACTTTCCTGTAGTGGAAATAAGAAAATCTGTTCCTGTGGCATCAACCATTCTTAACCCTACTGCCCCTCCTTTCCATACACTGGCAGAAGGGGTAGTTTCGGGTCAAAACTTTTCTATTAATACGATGGAAACCCATACAAATTCACTGATTTTGGATTTTCTCCCACTATTTGATCTCGATTTGGTATTGAATAGATCTTTTTTGTTGAAATGCTGTAAGGACATAGAGGGTCTGAAACTACTTAAATCAAAGGATATCGACTTAGTAACGATACTAGGAGCAGGGTCCATGTCTTTTATTAGGGTAAGGTTCTAAGTTGATAGTGAATCTTATTCTAAATCAAGCAGAAATTTTCCAGAGTCAGGGGATTGATGTGGTGCCTTTTTTAGCTACATGTGTTAATAACCACTATGAGAACGGCTATCAACGGGTCCTGGGTCAAGCCGGCTCTTCTCAGCCTTTCGAGGACTTAAAGATTCGCGTCTCAAAAACGAAAAGGCTAGTTACACATGTTATCCCCGCGCCAATGACAATAAATAGGGGTATAATTAAGAATGAACAGAAATGGAACTGGTTACCTGGTGCCTTGTCGTCCAAGGTGACAGACAACCCAAAACTGTTTTCTCACCTTTAGCAGCTCTTTCACTGTAATTTCCTGGAATGCCGCTGGCATTAACAACAACCCTGAAAAATTACTGTACCTCTCTTCCTTGAATGCCAGTGTAATTTGCATCCAGGAAACATGGTGCGTTGATAAATTGAATATAGGGAGAGATTACTTTGTGTTGGAGGTGGCAGCTACCCCTTCTAGTAGGGGACATGCAAAAGGGGGAATTGCGTGCCTACTGACCAATAGAATAAAGTGGAGTTTTTCCCACTACGTAGACCCCGGTTATCTTTTCCAGGTAGTGACTCTTTTCAATTTAGATAATATGGGAGAAAGACATCCCTTCGTGATAATAAACGCCTATATACCGCCAGACGATCATTTTAATATTCTATTAAAACAAGTTTTCGTTTTTATTAAACAAATTAAGGAGACAGTTCCTTCCCCCAATTTTTTGTTAGTAGGTGATTTAAATTGCAAAGTTTCCAACCTCAGCCTAGAGCTTCTTAGAAATAAAGCAAAAGAGGAGGCTCTGTTGATTCCCCAAGCCCTTTTCCCAGGAAATATAAAAACAAATAAACGGGGTAAACTACTGTTAGAAGAATTGTACATTACGGAGGGGCTCGTAGCTAACGGTAGGCTTCCGTCTGATGTCCCCGCAAATTACACACATAGTTCCTCCAACAGTAAATCAATTCTGGACTACGTAATTGTTGATCACTGTATTTTTTCTCTTTTAAGGGACTTGGGGCCAGATGTAGGTAGCCAAATACCGGTCGGTAACGGCCGAATTCGGCCGTTACCGACCGGTATTTGGCTACCGAGATGTAGGAGGACAGAAACGGGGCAAATCGGTAATTTTACCGATTCTGTAAATATACTGGTCGGTAAATTTACCGACCGGTATTTTTACAGAATCGGTAAAATTGATATGTAGGTGGGACTCTTATGAGTCCCACAAGGCCTAAGAACTCGGTATTTTACCATCAAATTCAATTTGATGGTGAAATACCGATTGAGGTGTGCATGCACATGTGTGCATGCACACCTGTGCCATATGACAGGCAGACCTGCCCTTAGGGCAGGTATGTCTGCCACATGGCCCCCGTACCTTTTTTGGGGGACACCCCCTGCACCCTTGTCAAAATCGGTATTTACCGATTCGGTAAATACCGACCGGTAATGCCCCATTCATTCCTATGGGCTTCAAAGCCCATAGGAATGAATGGAGCATTACCGGTCGTTATTTACCGAATCGGTAAATACCGACTTTTAAAGATTCGGTAAATCCACATCTGGATTTACCTACATCTCGGTACTTCTATTTTACCGATTCATAAATACCGAATTGGTAAAATTCGGTATTTATGAGTCGGTAAAATAGAATTACCTACATCTGGCCCTTGGTTGTTGTAGAATCAACCTTCAGTGATCATAATGTTATTATGTTAACTCTTTCAGAGGATCCTCCTAATTCTGACCCTTGGTCGCTTAACGGTGACGTGGTCATCTTTCAAAAAACAGGAAGATGTTTCTGGGATTTTAAAGCCATGAAGGGTTTGGAGCCTATCCTTGAAAAAACTTTAACTAACCTAGATAATTGGCAGGGGTTGGAACTGTCCTCTTTCGAGGCTCTTATGAAGGAGATTATCTCTGCAGTAAAAAAATCTAATTTAATCAGAAGAAAAATCTCCTTCCCTAAAGCAGTTATTACCCTCAATAAGGAAATAAACAAGTTGGTGAGGGAGCAATATATATGTGGATCAGCAGAGAGATCTCAGAAAATATCTCTCCTCAAAAGAAGGAGCAGCAGGGTAAAGAAAAAAATGAAAAAAGAAAAAGAGGACTCCTTATGGATTGGCTTGCGGGAGGCTGCTGTCCAAGGGAAATCTAGACAGTTCTGGACTCTCATTGGGGAGGGTTGTGGCACAAGAGTGCGTCCCCTTCCAATTCCTATCTCGGAACAAACCTGGGTAGACTACATTTCAAATTTGTATGCCAAGAATGACCTGCGAGTGGAACTTAGGGGAATTGGCGAAGATATTAACTCCACAATCGAGTCCCCTTCTGAATCATCCATAGAACTGGCTATTAAGGATATGCGTCCATCAGGAGCTATGGGACCGGATGAACTCCCGATATCAGTCCTGAAACAAGATCCTGTATCCTGGAGCAAAATTCTATTCCCTCTATTCAGGATCTGCTACATTAAAAAAACTATCCCATCTTCTTGGAAGGGGAGCATTTTGGTGCCCATGTTTAAAAAGGGTGATAGAAACCTTCCCAATAACTATCGTCAAATAGCCCTCTTAGACGCTATTGGGAAGGTTTTCTCTAAATGCTTATTGTCCCTAATTAACGATTGGGTGGTTCTAAAACAAATTTTACCACTAGAACAAGTAGGCTTTCGTAAGGGGCATGGAACCCTGGATAATCTTTCCGCCCTTCAGATTATTACTGATAAATATATAAGGGTACGTGGCGGAAGAGTGTACGTGGCCTTTATAGACTTCTCCACAGCATTTGATAAGGTTGATCGCCCGCTGCTGTGGAGAAAGCTATCCGCTATGGGAATGCCCCTTCAATTGCTAGATATGATCCAGGCGCTACATACAGACACTTGGTGTCAGGTTTTGCAAGGAGGTGATAGGGGATTATCTAAGATTATCCCATCAGTTAATGGCCTTAAGCAAGGTTGCCTCCTTGCCCCACTGCTTTTCTCACTATATATTGCAGATTTACCCGCCTCACTCTCCTCTTGCGATGGTATAGCCCCAGTCTTGGGCGGAAAGCACATTTCATGCCTGCTATATGCGGATGATATTTTAATAATGGATCTTATGCCTAAAGGTCTCGCTAAACGCCTCCATGCTCTACATCAGTATGCAGAAACCCATTATTTAAAAATCAATGCATCAAAGAGTAAAATTATGTGCATTTCAGGCCAAAAAAACATAAGTTTAAAAGCTTTGTCTGGTCTGTGGGAGGTGATAAACGTGAGGTGGTAAAGAGTTATGTTTTCCTAGGAAAATTAATCTCAGACACTTTAAGTGATAAATCCCATATCGACAACAATGCCCGGAAAGCTTTATCCCAAGGGAGAAGCTTGAGTGCATTGTACTCGGCAATGGGAAGAAGGCATTTTTCATATTTATTGGAGGTCTTCAGGGCAAAAATTCCCTCTACCCTCTTGTATGGTTTAGAACTGGTCGACCTAAAGCATTGGGATTTTTTAAATGTGGTTGAAGGAAAATTGTTAAGAAGCGTAACTTCCATTAATTCCGCCTGTTCAGTGGCCACTTGCAGACTTGAGTTTGGCCTGCGCAGCAGTTGGGTGCAGGGCCTGGCAGCTGTAGTACGTTGGGTCGCAAGCATAGCCAGAGGAGAAGAGGGGACTATGAGATTCCTCTTAAAGGCAGAATTATTAGGAAGCTTAAGAGAACATTTCCTAATTGTTAAAAACTTTAGAAAGGCTGTATCGCTTCTACAGTTGGAGGAGAGTACCCTCTTTTCCTTATCCGCAACCCAGTTAAAGTCTGTCTTGAAAGAGGCCTCCTGGGACCTTAGCTATAGATTGGACAGCGCCTCAATTCTTGCTAAGAAAGGTGTTAATCCTCTTACTGACTCATTTGCAAGAAAATTTGTGCAACCTTATGTCACTTGGAATTCGCCCCACGGCGTCCGGAGATTCTGGTTACTCCTGAGGCAGGACTTGCTACCTCTAAATAATCTTTTGTTTAAATGGTACGGAGTCCCTGCAATCTGCGACTTTTGTCACCTGTCCACTCAAGATCGAATGCATGTACTTTTTATATGTCCAGTGCTGCGTCCATTTCGTCGTAAATGGTTAAGGCAAATATGCTTGCAAATGGGTATTTTAAATGCTAATTCTTTTATGTTTGCCTTATATAACCCCCCAAATGAGAGATTCTGTTTTAATATTTTTAATTTTTTTAAATGCTTTTTAGATATTTATTGAAGGATCGCCTATGATGTTTGTATCTATGAATTATTTTGTATCACGGTAATTGTTGTAAATTGTCTTTCTGCAACGAATGGAGTTTTGTATTGTGTGTTTCTTTTATGTGGACCTCTATGGAGTTCCAAAACATAATAAAGATTGAAAGAATACCAAAATGAGTAAGTGCCTTCTGTGAATACCAACATGAGTAAGTGCCTTCTGTGAATACCGAAATGAGTAAGTGCCTTCTGTGAATACCGAAATGAGTAAGTGCCTTCTGTGAATACCGAAATGAGTAAGTGCCTTCTGTGAATACCGAAATGAGTAAGTGCCTTCTGTGAATACCGAAATGAGTAAGTGCCTTCTGTGAATACCGAAATGAGTAAGTGCCTTCTGTGAATACCAAAAAGGTAGTAAATTTAGGTTTTGTCTTAAGTTAGTTCTGTGAATCGGGCCCAGTGAGTCTGATTCAAACCCCTGTGCTCCACCTGCGCCCTCGATGCCTCACAGCACTGCTGTGCCAGGCGTGGCTGGCACATTGGTAGGTAGTAGAAATCTTTATGCCAGAAACGTGCTGCAGAGTTGTAAACACAGTTTGATATCACAACCTAAGAGGGAGAAACGCTGGAACTTTCGTTCCAGGACCTCCTGACTTTCAGTATATATCGAAAAATAAATTCTATTTAGAGAACCCCTCTGCGAGGAGATACACCTGTGTTCAAGCTGATGACGTGTGTTATCATTGGATGCCAATCTTTACTCCCGCACCTGAGTCTGCCTCCACTGCTCTGTCACAGCTAAGCTCCTACTGGACAGTCTAGAAGGGGGGATGTAGAGTTTGGCGGAGAGGGTACGCCACCCCGGCGTCGACGGAGGACCCCCTCCGCCAAACTCTCAGTCCAGCTCACGATTTAGGGCTGGGTAGACCATGAATATGTTGATGACAACCCTACATCAGCTCCACTCGCGACATGCTCCTGCAACGCCCTCGAGTACTGGCGTCGGACGTTAGCCGTCGAACCGTCTGCCCAGTTTAGAGTGGGTGGGCAGATGGCTTTTTTTTGCTGTCCGTCACTGCCAGGTAAAATTTGACAGTGACGGAGAGTAAAGATAAAATAAGCATCGGTCTCACCTATGCAACCACTATTGGTTTTGCCAATGACTTTTAGCCATGTTTTACTGCAGTGTGGTTGCTAGTCAGCATGGCTAAAAGTTAGTGTCATGGTGTGGCGGGGAGTATAGTGGTGTAGAGCAGAGTGGAGTGGCATAGAATACGTAGAGTGGTACAGAGTTGAGTGGCACGGAATGGAGTATCGTAGAGTGGAGTGGGGTGGAGTGGGGTAGAGTGGAGTGGAGTGGGGTAGAGTGGTGTGACCTAGAGAAGAGTAGACTGGTGTAGAGTGACGTGGCGTAGAGTGGTGTGGTGTGGCATACGGAAGAGTAGACTGGTGTAGAGTGGTGTGGCGTAGAGTGGTGCGGCCTAGTGTAGAGTAGACTGGTGTAGAGTGGAGTGGAGTAGAGTAGAGTGGCGCAGATTAGAGTGGCATTCAATGGAGGAGCGTAGACCAGAGTGGCGTGGGGTAGAGTGGAGTGGAGTGGCATAGTGTGGAGTTGCATTGAGTAGCTCAGAGCAGAGTGAACTGGTGTAGAGTGGTGTGGCCTAGATTAGAGTAGACTGGTGTAGAGTGGCATGGCGTAGAGTGGTGTGCTGTGGCCTAGAGAAGAGTAGACTGGAGTAGAGTGGTGTGGTGTAGAGTGGTGTGGCCTAGTGTAGAGTAGACTTTCGTAGAGTGGTGTGGGGTAGAGAAGAGTTGACTGGTGTAGAGTGGTGTGGGGTAGAGTGGCGTGGCCTAGAGTAGAGTAGACTGGTGTAGAGTGGCGTGGTGTGGTGTGGCCTAGAGAAGATTAGACTGGTGTAGAGTGGCATGGCGTAGAGTGGTGTGCTGTGGCCTAGAGAAGAGTAGACTGGTGTAGAGTGGCGTGGGGTAGAGTGGTGTGCTGTGGCCTAGAGAAGAGTAGACTGGTGTAGAGTGGCGTGGGGTAGAGTGGTGCGGCCTAGTGTAGAGCAGATTGGTGTAGAGTGGCGTGGCGTGGTGTGGTGTGGCCTAGAGAAGAGTAGACTGGTGTAGAGTGACGTGGCGTAGAGTGGTGTGGCCCAGAGAAGAGTAGACTGGTGTAGAGTGGAGTTGGGTAGTCTGGACTGGTTTACAGTACGGGTGCGTAGAGTGTAGTGGAGGAGAGTGGCATAGATTGGCATGGAGTAGAGCAGAGTGTTGTGAAGTGGAATGGCACAAAGTAGAGTGTGCAGAGTGGCGTAGAGTGGAGTGACATAGAGTAGACTGGCGTAAAGTACAGTGGCGCAGAGCAGAGTGGCATAGAGTGAAGTGAAGTGATGTGCAGTGACAGAGTAGAGTGGAGTGGCACAGAGTAGAGTGGCACAGAATGGAGTAGTGTAGTGTGAAGTGGGGTAGAGTGGAGCGGGGTAGACTGGAGTGGTTTACAGTAGAGGGGCGTGGAGAGTAGTGGAGGAGAGGAGAGTGGTATAGATGGAGTGGAGCAGAGCAGAGCAGAGTGGCATGGAGTAGAATCCACAGAGTAGAGTGGAGTGGCTTTGAATAGAGTGGAGTGGCTTAAAGTGCAGTGGCGTAGAGCAGAGTGGCATAGAGTGAAGTGGAGTGATGTGCAGTGACATAGTGTAACGTGGCGTGGACAGAGTGCGACAGATGGAGTGGTGTGGAGCGGTGTAAAGTTGATTGGTGTATGGGACAGGAGAGTGGAGTAGAGTGGAACAGAGTAGAGTGGGGTATGGGAGAGTGGCGTTGAGCGTCTCATAGTAGAGTAGTGTGGCGCAGAGTAGAGTGGCGCAGAGTAGAGTGGCATACAAAGGAGGAGCGTAGACTAGAGTGGAATGGGGTAGAGTAGAGTGGAGTAGCATAGAGTGGTGTGGTGTGGCCTAGAGAAGAGAATACTGGTGTAGAGTGGTGTGGTGTGGGGCTGAGTGGTATAGAATGGCATACTGTGGCGTAGAGGAGAATGAAGTGGCATAGAGTAGAGTGCTATAGAGGAGAGTGGTGTAGAGAAGCGCAGAGTAGTGTGGCATAGTATGGAGTAGAGTAGAGTGGCGTAGAGTAGAGTGGCATAGTATGGAGTAGAATAGAGTGGCGTAGAGTAGAGTGGCATAGTATGGAGTAGAATAGAGTGGCGTAGAGTAGAGTGGCATAGTATGGAGTAGAATAGAGTGGCGTAGAGTAGAGTGGCATAGTATGGAGTAGAATAGAGTGGCGTAGAGTAGAGTGGCATAGTATGGAGTAGAGTAGAGTGGCGTAGCGTAGAGTGGCATAGTATGGAGTAGAGTGGAATGCTGCAGAGTAGAGTGGCATAGAGTAGAGTGGCATAGTATGTAGTAGAGTGGAATGCTGCAGAGTAGAGTGGCATAGAGTAGAGTGGCATAGTATGGAGTAGAATAGAGTGGCGTAGAGTAGAGTGGCATAGTATGGAGTAGAGTAGAGTGGTGCAGAGTAGAGTGGCATAGTATGGAGTAGAGTGGAATGCTGCAGAGTAGAGTGGCATAGAGTAGAGTGGCATAGTATGTAGTAGAGTGGAATGCTGCAGAGTAGAGTGGCATAGAGTAGAGTGGCATAGTATGGAGTAGAGTGGAGTGGTGCAGAGTAGAGTGGCGTAGAGTAGAGAGGCATAGTATGGAGTAGAGTGGAGTGGTGCAGAGTAGAGTGGCGTAGAGTAGAGAGGCATAGTATGGAGTAAAGTGGTGCAGAGTAAAGTGGAGCAGAGTAGAGTGGAGCAGAGTAAAGTGGAACAGAGTAAAGTGGAGCAGAGTAAAGTGGTGTATACTAGAGTGGCATACAATGGAGTAGCGTTAAGTAGAATGGCATAGTGTAGAGTGGTGCAGATTAGTGTAGAGTGGTGCAGAGTAGAGTGGTGCAGAGTAGAGTGGAGCACAGTAAAGTGGTGCAAAGTAAAGAGGGGCAGACGAGAGTGGCATACAATGGAGTAGGGGGGTAGCATGGTGTGGAGCAGAGTTGAATGGTGTAGAGTGGTGTAGAACAGCGTGGCATACAACAGAGTGGTATAGAATGGAGTAGTGTGGCAGAGAGGAGAATGGATTGGCATTGAGTATAGCAGTATGGAGATGAGTAGCATAGAGTAGAGTGGGTCAGAGTAAAATGGATCAGAGTAGAGTGGTGTATACTAGAGTGGCATACAATGGAGTAGCGTTAAGTAGAATGGCATAGTGTAGAGTGGTGCAGATTAGCATAGAGTGGAGCAGAGTAGAGTGGACTGGTGTGGCCTAGAGGGGAACAAATGGCAGCAAGCAACAGTACAAGACATAGTTAATAAACTGCAGGACACCTGGCAGCAGGAGACAGTTCAAGGCATATAAATCGATATGAAACTGCAGGACACCTTGAGGCAGGTGGCAGTACAAGGCACAGGTATTAAGCTGCAGGACACCTGGCGGCAGGTGACAGTACAAGGCACAGGTATTAGGCTGCAGGACACCTGGATGCAGGTGACAGTACAAGGTACAGGTATTAAGCTGCAGGACACCTGGCAGCAGGTGACAGTACAAGGCACAGGTATTAAGCTGCAGGACACCTGGCGGCAGGTGACAGTACAAGGCACAGGTATGAAGCAGCAGACACCTGGATGCAGGTGACAGTACAGGGCACAGGTATTAATATGCAGGACACCTGGCGGCAGGTGACAGTACAAGGCACAGGTATTAAGATGCAGGACACCTTGAGGCAGGTGGCAGTACAAGGCACGGGTATTAAGCTGCAGGACACCTGGCGGCAGGTGACAGTACAAGGCACAGGTATTAAGCTGCAGACACCTTGCGGCAGGTGACAGTACGAGGCACAAGTATTAAGCTGCAGACACCTGTCGGCGGGTGACGGTACAAGGCACAGGTATTAAGCTGCAGGACACCTGGGGCAGGTAACAGTACAAGGCACAGGTATTAAGCTGCAGACAACTTGCGGCAGGTGACAGTACAAGGCACAGGTATTAAGGTGCAGAGACCTGGCGGCAGGTGACAGTACAAGGCACAGGTATTAAGCGGCAGACACCTGGCGGCAGGTGACAGTACAAGGCACAGGTATTAAGCGGCAGACACCTGGCGGCAGGTGACAGTACAAGGCACAGGTATTAAGCTGCAGACACCTGGCGGCAGGTAACAGTAAGAGGCACAGGTATTAAGCGGCAGGACACCTGGCGGCAGGTGACAGTACAGGGCACAGGTATTAAGCGGCAGGACACCTGGCGGCAGGTGACAGTAAGAGGCACAGGTATTAAGCGGCAGGACACCTGGCGGCAGGTGACAGTACAAGGCACAGGTATTAAGATGCAGGACACCTGGCGGCAGGTGACAGTACAAGGCACAGGTATTAATATGCAGGACACCTGGTGGCAGGTGACAGTACAGGGCACAGGTATTAAGCGGCAGGACACCTGGCGGCAGGTGACAGTACAAGGCACAAGTATTAAGTTGCAGACACCTGGCAGCAGGTGACAGTACGAGGCACAAGTATTAAGCTGCAGGACACCTTGAGGCAGGTGGCAGTACAAGGCACAGGTATTAAGATGCAGGACACCTGGCGGCAGGTGACAGTACAAGGCACAGGTATTAAGATGCAGGACACTGGCGGCAGATGACAGTACAAGGCACAGGTATTAAGATGCAGGACACCTGGCGGCAGGTAACAGTACAAGGCACAGGTATTAAGATGCAGGACACCTGGTGGCAGGTGAGAGTACAGGGCACAGGTATTAAGCTGCAGAACACCTGGCAGCAGGTGACAGTACAAGGCACAGGTATTAAGGTGCAGACACCTGGCGGCAGGTGACAGTACAAGGCACAGGTATTAAGCTGCAGACACCTGTCGGCGGGTGACAGTACAAGGCACAGGTATTAAGCTGCAGACACCTTGCGGCAGGTGACAGTACGAGGCACAAGTATTAAGCTGCAGACACCTGTCGGCGGGTGACAGTACAAGGCACAGGTATTAAGCTGCAGGACACCTGGGGCAGGTAACAGTACAAGGCACAGGTATTAAGCTGCAGACACCTGGTGGCGGAAGACAGTACAAGGCACAGGTATTGAGCTGCAGGACACCTGGTGGCGGATGACAGTACAAGGCACAGGTATTAAGATGCAGGACACCTGGCGGCAGGTGACAGTAAGAGGCACAGGTATTAAGCTGCAGACACCTGGCGGCAGATGACAGTACAAGGCACAGGTATTAAGATGCAGGACACCTGGCAGCAGGTGACAGTACAAGGCACAGGCATTAATATGCAGGACACCTGGCGGCAGGTAACAGTACGAGGCACAAGTATTGAGCTGCAGGACACCTGGTGGCGGATGACAGTACAAGGCACAGGTATTAAGCTGCAGGACACCTGGCGGCAGGTGACAGTACGAGGCACAAGTATTGAGCTGCAGGACACCTGGTGGCGGATGACAGTACAAGGCACAGGTATTAAGCTGCAGGACACCTGGCGGTTAGGTGACAGTACGAGGCACAGGTATTAAGCTGCAGACACCTGGCAGCAGGTGACAGTACAAGGCACAGGTATTAAGCTGCAGGACACCTGGCAGCAGGTAACAGTACAAGGCACAGGTATTAAGCTGCAGGACACCTGGCGGCAGGTGACAGTACAAGGCACAGGTATTAAGCTGCAGACACCTTGCGGCAGGTGATAATACACGGCACAGGTATTAAGCTGCAGACACCTGGCGGCAGGTGACAGTACAGGGCACAGGTATTAAGCTGCAGACACCTGGCGGCAGGTGACAGTACAAGGCACAGGTATTAAGGTGCAGACACCTTGCGGCAGGTGACAGTACAAGGCACAGGTATTAAGCTGCAGACACCTGGCAGCAGGTGACAGTACGAGGCACAAGTATTAAGCTGCAGACACCTGGCGGCAGGTGACAGTACAAGGCACAGGTATTAAGCTGCAGACACCTGGCGGCAGGTGACAGTACAAGGCACAGGTATTAAGGTGCAGACATCTGGCGGCAGGTGACAGTAAGAGGCACAGGTATTAAGCTGCAGGACACCTGGTGGCGGATGACAGTACAAGGCACAGGTATTAAGCGGCAGGACACCTGGCGGCAGGTGACAGTAAGAGGCACAGGTATTAAGCTGCAGACACCTGGCGGCAGGTGACAGTACAAGGCACAGGCATTATTATGCAGGACACCTGGCGGAAGGTGACAGTACAAGGCACAGGTATTAAGCGGCAGACACCTGGCAGCAGGTGACAGTACAAGGCACAGGTATTAAGCGGCAGGACACCTGGTGGCAGGTGGCAGTACAAGGCACAAGTATTGAGCTGCAGGACACCTGGCGGCAGGTGCCAGCACGAGGCACAGGTATTAAGCTGCAGGACACCTGGGGCAGGTAACAGTACAAGGCACAGGTATTAAGCTGCAGACAACTTGCGGCAGGTGACAGTACAAGGCACAGGTATTAAGGTGCAGAGACCTGGCGGCAGGTGACAGTACAAGGCACAGGTATTAAGCGGCAGACACCTGGCGGCAGGTGACAGTACAAGGCACAGGTATTAAGCGGCAGACACCTGGCGGCAGGTGACAGTACAAGGCACAGGTATTAAGCTGCAGACACCTGGCGGCAGGTAACAGTAAGAGGCACAGGTATTAAGCGGCAGGACACCTGGCGGCAGGTGACAGTACAGGGCACAGGTATTAAGCGGCAGGACACCTGGCGGCAGGTGACAGTAAGAGGCACAGGTATTAAGCGGCAGGACACCTGGCGGCAGGTGACAGTACAAGGCACAGGTATTAAGATGCAGGACACCTGGCGGCAGGTGACAGTACAAGGCACAGGTATTAATATGCAGGACACCTGGTGGCAGGTGACAGTACAGGGCACAGGTATTAAGCGCCAGGACACCTGGCGGCAGGTGACAGTACAAGGCACAGGTATTAAGTTGCAGACACCTGGCAGCAGGTGACAGTACGAGGCACAAGTATTAAGCTGCAGAACACCTTGAGGCAGGTGGCAGTACAAGGCACAGGTATTAAGATGCAGGACACCTGGCGGCAGGTGACAGTACCAGGCACAGATATTAAGATGCAGGACACTGGCGGCAGATGACAGTACAAGGCACAGGTATTAAGATGCAGGACACCTGGCGGCAGGTAACAGTACAAGGCACAGGTATTAAGATGCAGGACACCTGGTGGCAGGTGAGAGTACAGGGCACAGGTATTAAGCTGCAGAACACCTGGCAGCAGGTGACAGTACAAGGCACAGGTATTAAGGTGCAGACACCTGGCGACAGGTGACAGTACAAGGCACAGGTATTAAGCTGCTGACACCTGTCGGCGGGTGACAGTACAAGGCACAGGTATTAAGCTGCAGACACCTTGCGGCAGGTGACAGTATGAGGCACTAGTATTAAGCTGCAGACACCTGTCGGCGGGTGACAGTACAAGGCACAGGTATTAAGCTGCAGGACACCTGGGGCAGGTAACAGTACAAGGCACAGGTATTAAGCTGCAGACACCTGGTGGCGGAAGACAGTACAAGGCACAGGTATTGAGCTGCAGGACACCTGGTGGCGGATGACAGTACAAGGCACAGGTATTAAGATGCAGGACACCTGGCGGCAGGTGACAGTAAGAGGCACAGGTATTAAGCTGCAGACACCTGGCGGCAGATGACAGTACAAGGCACAGGTATTAAGATGCAGGACACCTGGCAGCAGGTGACAGTACAAGGCACAGGCATTAATATGCAGGACACCTGGCGGCAGGTAACAGTACGAGGCACAAGTATTGAGCTGCAGGACACCTGGTGGCGGATGACAGTACAAGGCACAGGTATTAAGCTGCAGGACACCTGGCGGCAGGTGACAGTACGAGGCACAAGTATTGAGCTGCAGGACACCTGGTGGCGGATGACAGTACAAGGCACAGGTATTAAGCTGCAGGACACCTGGCGGTTAGGTGACAGTACGAGGCACAGGTATTAAGCTGCAGACACCTGGCAGCAGGTGACAGTACAAGGCACAGGTATTAAGCTGCAGGACACCTGGCAGCAGGTAACAGTACAAGGCACAGGTATTAAGCTGCAGGACACCTGGCGGCAGGTGACAGTACAAGGCACAGGTATTAAGCTGCAGACACCTTGCGGCAGGTGATAATACACGGCACAGGTATTAAGCTGCAGACACCTGGCGGCAGGTGACAGTACAGGGCACAGGTATTAAGCTGCAGACACCTGGCGGCAGGTGACAGTACAAGGCACAGGTATTACGGTGCAGACACCATGCGGCAGGTGACAGTACAAGGCACAGGTATTAAGCTGCAGACACCTGGCAGCAGGTGACAGTACGAGGCACAAGTATTAAGCTGCAGACACCTGGCGGCAGGTGACAGTACAAGGCACAGGTATTAAGCTGCAGACACCTGGCGGCAGGTGACAGTACAAGGCACAGGTATTAAGGTGCAGACACCTGGCGGCAGGTGACAGTAAGAGGCACAGGTATTAAGCTGCAGGACACCTGGTGGCGGATGACAGTACAAGGCACAGGTATTAAGCGGCAGGACACCTGGCGGCAGGTGACAGTAAGAGGCACAGGTATTAAGCTGCAGACACCTGGCGGCAGGTGACAGTACAAGGCACAGGCATTATTATGCAGGACACCTGGCGGAAGGTGACAGTACAAGGCACAGGTATTAAGCGGCAGACACCTGGTGGCAGGTGGCAGTACAAGGCACAAGTATTGAGCTGCAGGACACCTGGCGGCAGGTGACAGCACGAGGCACAGGTATTAAGCTGCAGGACACCTGGGGCAGGTAACAGTACAAGGCACAGGTATTAAGCTGCAGACAACTTGCGGCAGGTGACAGTACAAGGCACAGGTATTAAGCTGCAGACACCTGGCGGCAGGTGACAGTACAAGGCACAGGTATTAAGCTGCAGACACCTGGCGGCAGGTGACAGTACAAGGCACAGGTATTAAGGTGCAGACATCTGGCGGCAGGTGACAGTACAAGGCACAGGTATTAAGCGGCAGGACACCTGGCGGCAGGTGACAGTACAAGGCACAGGTATTAAGTTGCAGACACCTGGCGGCAGGTGACAGTACAAGGCACAAGTATTAAGTTGCAGACACCTGGCAGCAGGTGACAGTACAAGGCACAGGTATTAAGCTGCAGGACACTTGGCGGCAGGTGACAGTACGAGGCACAAGTATTAAGCTGCAGACACCTGTCGGCGGGTGACAGTACAAGGCACAGGTATTAAGCTGCAGGACACCTGGGGCAGGTAACAGTACAAGGCACAGGTATTAAGCTGCAGGACACCTGGCGGCAGATGACAGTACGAGGCACAAGTATTGAGCTGCAGGACACCTGGTGGCGGATGACAGTACGAGGCACAAGTATTGAGCTGCAGGACACCTGGTGGCGGATGACAGTACGAGGCACAAGTATTGAGCTGCAGGACACCTGGAGGCAGGTGACAGTACAAGGCACAGGTATTAAGCTGCAGGACACCTGGCGGCAGGTGACAGTAAGAGGCACAGGTATTAAGCTGCAGACACCTGGCGGCAGGTGACAGTAAGGGGCACAGGTATTACGCTGCAGGACACCTGGCGGCAGGTGACAGTACAAGGCACGGGTATTAAGCTGCAGGACACCTGGCGGCAGGTGACAGTACAAGGCACAGGTATTAAGCTGCAGGACACCTGGCGGCAGGTGACAGTACAAGGCACGGGTATTAAGCTGCAGGACACTTGGCGGCAGGTGACAGTACAAGGCACAGGTATTAAGCTGCAGACACCTGGCGGCAGGTGACAGTACAAGGCACAGGTATTAAGCGGCAGGACACCTGTATGTATGTATGTATGTATACTTGTATAGCGCGATCCTGTCACCCCAACGGCATCCTGGCGCTGCAAATCAACGTTAACACCACATACGCTGCTCAGACAACCCTGGGGAAAAGATGGGTTTTCAAGTCAAGTCAAATATTTATATAGCGCGCTACATACCCAGAGGGTCTCAAGGCGCTTGAAGAAGGGTGGGGAATTACTTGTCGAATATCCAGGTTTTAAGTTGCTTTCTGAATGCTAGGTGGTTCTGAGTGAGGCGAAGGTGAATGGGGAGTGAGTTCCAGGTCTTAGCTGCCAGGTAGGAGAAGGATCTTCCTCCCATGGTGGTTTTGTTGATGCGAGGTACAGCAGCAAGGGCTTGGTAGGCGGAGCGTAGCTGGCGGGAGGGGGTGTAGAAGGAAAGTCGTGTGTTGAGGCATTCGGGTCCAAGTTCGTAAAGTGCTTTGTGTGCGTGGGTTAGGAGGCGGAATGTTATCCTCTTATTGAAGGGGAGCCAGTGGAGGTTTTTCAGGTGACTAGAAATGTGGTCTTTACGCAGGATGTCTAGTATGAGTCTGGCTGATGCGTTCTGGATGCGTTGGAGTTTTTTCTGAAGTTTTGCGGTGGTACCAGCGTATAGGGTGTTTCCGTAGTCCCGGCGGCTTGTAACCAGTGCGTGGGTGACCGTTTTTCTAGTTTCGGTGGGGATCCAGCGAAATGTTTTTTTGAGCATGCGAAGAATGTTGAAGCAAGATGATGAAACGGCGTTGACTTGTCTGGTCATTGAGAGTGAGAAGTCCAGGATGACGCCCAGGTTCCGTGCGTGGTTCGTCGGGATGGGTGCTTTTCCAAGGGCCTCTGGCCACCAAGAGTCATCCCAGGCGGAGGGGGAGGTACCTAAGATAAGGACTTCTGTTTTGTCTGAGTTCAGTTTCAGACGGCTGTGCTTCATCCACTCGGCTACTTCTTTCATTCCTTCATGTAGGTTGGTTTTGGCGGTGTTAGGGTCTTTGGTGAGTGAGAGGATCAGTTTAGTGTCATCAGCGTAGGAGATGATGTTGAGGTTGTGTTGGCGTGCGATGGCCGCGAGGGGGCTCATGTAAACGTTGAAGAGGGTGGGGCTGAGTGAAGATCCTTGTGGCACGCCGCAAATGACTTCAGTGGCCTCTGACTTGAATGGTGGGAGGCGGACTCTCTGGGTTCTTCCGGTGAGGAACGAGGTGATCCATTCCAGTGCTTTTCCTTGGATTCCGATGTTTCTGAGGCGTTGTAACAGGGTGCTATGACAGACTGTGTCGATGGCTGCGGAGAGGTCAAGGAGGATGAGGGCGACTGTGTCTCCATTGTCCAGTAGAGTTCGAATGTCATCTGTTGCTGCGATGAGTGCGGTCTCAGTGCTGTGTTTTGCTCGGAATCCGGACTGTGAGGAGTCGAGGGATTTGTTGGTTTCGAGGAAGGCGGCGAGCTGGTTGTTGACAGTTTTCTCGATGACTTTGGCCGGGAATGGAAGGAGCGAGATGGGGCGGTAGTTTTTGAGTTCGGTGGGGTCAGCTGTGGGTTTTTTTCAGAAGGGCGCTGAGTTCGGCGTGTTTCCAGCTTTCCGGGAAGGTGGCAGAGTTGAGGGAGCAGTTGATGACGTCTCGGAGGTGTGGTGCTATGATGGAGTCTGCTTTGTTGAAGATGTGGTGAGGGCATGGGTCTGTGGGGGATCCTGAGTGGATGGAGTTCATCAGGCGGATGGTGTCCTCGGTGGAGATTGGGTTCCAGTCATTAAGGATGTTCAAGGGGGGTGAAGGTACGGCAGAAGGTTGGGTGGGTTGGTCTTCGGGTTGGTTGTCGAAGCTGTTGTGGAGGCTTTTTCAGGGCTTTTCTGAACGGGAAGAAGTCCCTTTGGCTTCTTAGTGGCAGGGAGTTCCAGAGCTTGGCCGCTGCGACACTGAACGAACAGCCACCCATCCTCACTCTCTGGAATCTCGGTACCACAAGCAGATGAGCCGAAGAAGAGCGTAAGGACCACGAAGGAGAGTACCAAACAAACATATTCTGCAATGGAACCGGGCCTTGTCCATGCACCGCCCTAAACACTAAACATGCAGCCTTGTAACAGACGCATAGGTGCACAGGCAGCCAGTGTAGATCTCGTAGGGCTGCTGCTGAAGAGCTATGATTAGGGCGGGAAAGAGCCAGCTTGGCGGCCAAGTTCTGCACCCGTTGCAACTTCCCCAGCAGTGTTTTTGGAGCCTCCAGAAGTAGCGCATTACAATAGTCAAGACGACTCAAGATGGTACCACGCACTACTTCAGGCCTGGCCTGCTCGGGGAGAAGGGGCAGAACTTTACGCAGCATACGTAGCAGCATCATGCACGTGGATGTGGTCTTGTTCACGTACATATCCAGCTGCAAGTTGGGGCCGAAAATCACCCCCAGGTTGCGTGCCGACTCAGCAGCTGACACAATCTCGGGGAAGGTCGGGGGCCAGAAGTTCTCCGGGAGTTCACGAGGAATCCGGTCCGTAGAACAATACAACACCTCGGTCTTTGTACTATTAAACTGCAAGGAGTTGGACCGGAGCCAATCCGCTGTGGCAGACATGCATCAGTAAAAAGCCTCCAGCGGGACCGCGTTCTTCCCTTCAAGCGAAAAGACCAACTGGGTGTCATCAGCATAATTAAATGCGGAGATGCCAAATGATTTAATTAGTTGGACCAGAGGGCGGAGGTAAAGGTTAAAGAGTATAGGGCTGATGGCCGAGCCCTGAGGTACCCCCTGCCCTACTCTCCGCACCTCCGAGCTGAAAGGAGGCAACGCCACCACCTGCTGCCGATTGTTCAAATAAGAGACCAGCCAGTCCCTTGCACCTGCCGTGACCCCGCACTCCTCCAGCCTCCTGATGAGGGTACGATGGCAGACCGTGTCGAACGCGGCCGACATGTCGAGCAGCACCAAAAAGGCTGCCCGCCCACTGTCGACCCGCGAACGTAAGTTGTCAAGCACGGTCACCAGCGCAGATTCCGTCCCGTGTGCTGGGCGAAAACCAAACTGTGTCTCATCGAACCAGATGTTTTCTTCCAGGAAGCCAGACAGAGAATGGGTCACTAACTTCTCTATGATCTTAATGGGGAAGGGGAGCAAGGAGATCGGTCTGTAATTTGACAAGCAGGCGGGGTCCATGGTGGATTTCTTAAGGAGAGGAGACACAGCTGCCAGTTTCCAGCACTCCGGAACCGTTGCGGCAGGTGACAGTACAAGGCACAGGTATTAATATGCAGGACACCTGGTGGCAGGTGACAGTACAGGGCAAAGGTATTAAGCGGCAGGACACCTGGCGGCAGGTGACAGTACAAGGCACAGGTATTAATATGCAGGACACCTGGTGGCAGGTGACAGTACAAGGCACAGGTATTAAGCTGCAGGACACCTGGCGGCAGGTGACAGTAAGGGGCACAGGTATTACGCTGCAGATACCTGGCTGCAGGTAACAGTACAAGGCACAGGTATTAAGATGCAGGACACCTGGCGGCAGGCGACAGTACAAGGCACAGGTATTAAGATGCAGGACACTTGGCGGCAGGTGACAGTACAAGGCACAGGTATTAAGCTGCAGGACACCTGGCGGCAGGTAACAGTACAAGGCACAGGAATTAAGCTGCAGGACACCTGGCAGCAGGTGACAGTACAAGGCACAGGTATTAAGGTGCAGACACCTGGCGGCAGGTGACAGTAAGAGGCACAGGTATTAAGCTGCAGGACACCTGGCGGCAGGTGACAGTACAAGGCACAGGTATTAAGCTGCAGGACACCTGGCGGCAGGTGACAGTACAAGGCACAGGTATTAAGCTGCAGGACACCTGGCGGCAGGTGACAGTACAAGGCACAGGTATTAAGCTGCAGGACACCTGGCAGCAGGTGACAGTACAATGCACAGGTATTAAGCTGCAGACACCTGGCGGCAGGTGACAGTACAAGGCACAGGTATTAAGCAGCAGACACCTGGATGCAGGTGACAGTACAAGGCACAGGTATTAAGCTGCAGGACACCTGGCGGGAGGTGACAGTACGAGGCACAGGTATTAAGGTGCAGACACCTGTCGGCGGGTGACAGTACAAGGCACAGGTATTAAGCTGCAGGACACCTGGTGGCGGATGACAGTACAAGGCACAGGTATTAAGCTGCAGACACCTCGCGGCAGGTGACAGTACAAGGCACGGGTATTAAGCTGCAGACACCTGGCGGCAGGTGACAATACAAGGCACGGGTATTAAGCTGCAGACACCTGGCGGCAGGTGACAGTACAAGGCACAGGTATTAAGCTGCAGACACCTGGCGGCAGGTGACAGTAAGAGGCACAGGTATTAAGCTGCAGGACACCTGGTGGCAGGTGACAGTACGAGGCACAGGTATTAAGCTGCAGACACCTGGCGGCAGGTGACAGTACAAGGCACAGGTATTAAGCTGCAGACACCTGGCGGCAGGTGACAGTAAGAGGCACAGGTATTAAGCTGCAGGACACCTGGTGGCAGGTGACAGTACGAGGCACAGGTATTAAGCTGCGACACCTGGCGGCAGGTGACAATACAAGGCACAGGTATTAAGGTGCATACACCTTGCGGCAGGTGACAGTAAGGGGCACAGGTATTACACTGCAGATACCTGGCTGCAGGTAACAGTACAAGGCACAGGTATTAAGCTGCAGGACACCTGGCGGCAGGTGACAGTATGAGGCACAGATATTAAGCTGCAGACACCTGGCGGCAGGTGACAGTACAAGGCACAGGTATTAAGATGCAGGACACCTGGCGGCAGGTGACAGTACAAGGCACAGGTATTAAGATGCAGGACACCTGGCGGCAGGTGACAGTACAAGGCACAGGTATTAAGCTGCAGGACACCTGGCGGCAGGTAACAGTACAAGGCACAGGTATTAAGCTGCAGGACACCTGGCAGCAGGTGACAGTACACGGCACAGGTATTAAGGTGCAGACACCTGGCGGCAGGTGACAGTAAGAGGCACAGGTATTAAGCTGCAGGACACCTGGCGGCAGGTGACAGTACAAGGCACAGGTATTAAGCTGCAGGACACCTGGCGGCAGGTGACAGTACGAGGCACAGGTATTAAGCTGCAGACACCTGGCGGCAGGTGACAATACAAGGCACAGGTATTAAGGTGCAGACACCTTGCGGCAGGTGACACTAAGGGGCACAGGTATTACGCTGCAGATACCTGGCAGCAGGTGACAGTACAGGGCACAGGTATTAAGATGCAGGACACCTGGCGGCAGATGACAGTACGAGGCACAGGTATTAAGCTGCAGGACACCTGGCGGCAGGTGACAGTACGAGGCACAGGTATTAAGCTGCAGACACCTGGCGGCAGGTGACAATACAAGGCACAGGTATTAAGGTGCAGACACCCTGCGGCAGGTGACAGTAAGGGGCACAGGTATTAAGCTGCAGATACCTGGCGGCAGGTGACAATACAAGGCACAGGTATTAAGGTGCAGACACCCTGCGGCAGGTAACAGTACAAGGCACAGGTATTAAGCTGCAGGACACCTGGCAGCAGGTGACAGTACAAGGCACAGGTATTAAGCTGCAGGACACCTGGCAGCAGGTGACAGTACAAGGCACAGGTATTAAGCTGCAGGACACCTGGCAGCAGGTGACAGTACAAGGCACAGGTATTAAGCTGCAGACACCTGGCGGCAGGTGACAATACAAGGCACAGGTATTAAGGTGCAGACACCCTGCAGCAGGTGACAGTAAGGGGCACAGGTATTAAGCTGCAGGACACCTGGCGGCAGGTGACAGTACGAGGCACAGATATTAAGCTGCAGACACCTGGCGGCATGTGACAGTACAAGGCACAGGTATTAAGATGCAGGACACCTGGCGGCAGGTGACAGTACAAGGCACAGGTATTAAGATGCAGGACACCTGGCGGCAGGTGACAGTACAAGGCACAGGTATTAAGCTGCAGACACCTGGCGGCAGGTGACAGTACAAGGCACAGGTATTAAGCTGCAGGACACCTGGCGGCAAGTAACAGTACAAGGCACAGGTATTAAGCTGCAGGACACCTGGCAGCAGGTGACAGTACAAGGCACAGGTATTAAGGTGCAGACACCTGGCAGCAGGTGACAGTACAAGGCACAGGTATTAAGCTGCAGGATACCTGGCGGCAGGTGACAGTACAGGGCACAGGTATTAAGCTGCAGACACCTGGCTGCAGGTGACAGTACAAGGCACAGGTATTAAGCTGCAGGACACCTGGTGGAAGGTAACAGTACAAGGCACAGGTATTAAGCTGCAGGACACCTGGCAGCAGGTGACAGTACAAGGCACAGGTATTAAGGTGCAGACACCTGGCGGCAGGTGACAGTACAAGGCACAGGTATTAAGTTGCAGAAACCTGGCAGCAGGTGACAGTAAGAGGCACAGGTATTAAGCTGCAGACACCTGGCGGCAGGTGACAGTACAGGGAACAGGTATTAAGCTGCAGACACCTGGAGGCAGGTGACAGTACAAGGCACAGGTATTAAGCTGCAGACAGCTAGCAGCAGGTGACAGTACAAGGCACAGGTATTAAGCTGCAGGACACCTGGCGGTGGATGACAGTACAAGGCACAGGTATTAAACTGCAGACACCTGGCGGCAGGTGACAGTACGAGGCACAGGTATTAAGCTGCAGGGCACCTGGCGGCAGGTGACAGTACAAGGCACAGGTATTAAGATGCAGGACACCTGGCGGCAGGTGACAGTACAAGGCACAGGTATTAAGCTGCAGGACACCTGGCGGCAGGTGACAGTACAAGGCACAGGTATTAAGCTGCAGGACACCTGGCAGCAGGTGACAGTACAAGGCACAGGTATTAAGCTGCAGGACACCTGGATGCAGGTGACAGTACAAGGCACAGGTATTAAGCTGCAGGACACCTGGCGGGAGGTGACAGTACGAGGCACAGGTATTAAGGTGCAGACACCTGTCGGCGGGTGACAGTACAAGGCACAGGTATTAAGCTGCAGGACACCTGGTGGCGGATGACAGTACAAGGCACAGGTATTAAGCTGCAGACACCTGGCGGCAGGTGACAGTACAAGGCACGGGTATTAAGCTGCAGACACCTGGCGGCAGGTGACAGTACAAGGCACGGGTATTAAGCTGCAGACACCTGGCGGCAGGTGACAGTACAAGGCACAGGTATTAAGCTGCAGACACCTGGCGGCAGGAGACAGTAAGAGGCACAGGTATTAAGCTGCAGGACACCTGGTGGCAGGTGACAGTACGAGGCACAGGTATTAAGCTGCAGACACCTGGCGGCAGGTGACAGTACAAGGCACAGGTATTCAGCTGCAGACACCTGGCGGCAGGTGACAGTAAGAGGCACAGGTATTAAGCTGCAGGACACCTGGTGGCAGGTGACAGTACGAGGCACAGGTATTAAGCTGCAGACACCTGGCGGCAGGTGACAATACAAGGCACAGGTATTAAGGTGCAGACACCTTGCGGCAGGTGACAGTAAGGGGCACAGGTATTACGCTGCAGATACCTGGCTGCAGGTAACAGTACAAGGCACAGGTATTAAGCTGCAGGACTCCTGGCGGCAGGTGACAGTATGAGGCACAGATATTAAGCTGCAGACACATGGCGGCAGGTGACAGTACAAGGCACAGGTATTAAGATGCAGGACACCTGGCGGCAGGTGACAGTACAAGGCACAGGTATTAAGATGCAGGACACCTGGCGGCAGGTGACAGTACAAGGCACAGGTATTAAGCTGCAGGACACCTGGCGGCAGGTAACAGTACAAGGCACAGGTATTAAGCTGCAGGACACCTGGCAGCAGGTGACAGTACACGGCACAGGTATTAAGGTGCAGACACCTGGCGGCAGGTGACAGTAAGAGGCACAGGTATTAAGCTGCAGGACACCTGGCGGCAGGTGACAGTACAAGGCACAGGTATTAAGCTGCAGGACACCTGGCAGCAGGTGACAGTACAAGGCACGGGTATTAAGCTGCAGACACCTGGCGGCAGGTGACAGTACAAGGTACAGGTACTAAGCTGCAGGACACCTGGCGGCAGGTGACAGTACGAGGCACAGGTATTAAGCTGCAGACACCTGGCGGCAGGTGACAGTACGAGGCACGGGTATTAAGCTGCAGACACCTGGCGGCAGGTGACAATACAAGGCACAGGTATTAAGGTGCAGACACCTTGCGGCAGGTGACAGTAAGGGGCACAGGTATTACGCTGCAGATACCTGGCAGCAGGTGACAGTACAGGGCACAGGTATTAAGATGCAGGACACCTGGCGGCAGGTGACAGTACGAGGCACAGGTATTAAGCTGCAGGACACCTGGCGGCAGGTGACAGTACGAGGCACAGGTATTAAGCTGCAGACACCTGGCGGCAGGTGACAATACAAGGCACAGGTATTAAGGTGCAGACACCATGCGGCAGGTGACAGTAAGGGGCACAGGTATTAAGCTGCAGATACCTGGCTGCAGGTAACAGTACAAGGCACAGGTATTAAGCTGCAGGACACCTGGCAGCAGGTGACAGTACAAGGCACAGGTATTAAGCTGCAGGACACCTGGCAGCAGGTGACAGTACAAGGCACAGGTATTAAGCTGCAGGACACCTGGCAGCAGGTGACAGTACAAGGCACAGGTATTAAGCTGCAGACACCTGGCGGCAGGTGACAATACAAGGCACAGGTATTAAGGTGCAGACACCCTGCAGCAGGTGACAGTAAGGGGCACAGGTATTAAGCTGCAGGACACCTGGCGGCACGTGACAGTACGAGGCACAGATATTAAGCTGCAGACACCTGGCGGCATGTGACAGTACAAGGCACAGGTATTAAGATGCAGGACACCTGGCGGCAGGTGACAGTACAAGGCACAGGTATTAAGCTGCAGGACACCTGGCGGCAGGTGACAGTACAAGGCACAGATATTAAGCTGCAGACACCTGGCGGCAGGTGACAGTACAAGGCACAGGTATTAAGCTGCAGGACACCTGGCGGCAAGTAACAGTACAAGGCACAGGTATTAAGCTGCAGGACACCTGGTGGCAGGTAACAGTACAAGGCACAGGTATTAAGCTGCAGGACACCGGGCAGCAGGTGACAGTACAAGGCACAGGTATTAAGGTGCAGACACCTGGCGGCAGGTGACAGTACAAGGCACAGGTATTAAGTTGCAGACACCTGGCAGCAGGTGACAGTAAGAGGCACAGGTATTAAGCTGCAGACACCTGGCGGCAGGTGACAGTACAGGGCACAGGTATTAAGCTGCAGACACCTGGAGGCAGGTGACAGTACAAGGCACAGGTATTAAGCTGCAGACAGCTAGCAGCAGGTGACAGTACAAGGCACAGGTATTAAGCTGCAGGACACCTGGCGGTGGATGACAGTACAAGGCACAGGTATTAAACTGCAGACACCTGGCGGCAGGTGACAGTACAAGGCACAGGTATTAAGCTGCAGGGCACCTGGCGGCAGGTGACAGTACAAGGCACAGGTATTAAGATGCAGGACACCTGGCGGCAGGTGACAGTACAAGGCACAGGTATTAAGCGGCAGACACCTAGCAGCAGGTGACAGTACAAGGCACAGGTATTAAGCTGCAGGACACCTGGCGGTGGATGACAGTACAAGGCACAGGTATTAAACTGCAGACACCTGGCGGCAGATGACAGTACGAGGCACAGGTATTAAGCTGCAGGGCACCTGGCGGCAGGTGACAGTACAAGGCACAGGTATTAAGATGCAGGACACCTGGCGGCAGGTGACAGTACAAGGCACAGGTATTAAGCTGCAGGACACCTGGCGGCAGGTGACAGTACAAGGCACAGGTATTAAGCTGCAGGACACCTGGCAGCAGGTGACAGTACAAGGCACAGGTATTAAGCTGCAGGACACCTGGCGGCAGGTGACAGTACAGGGCACAGGTATTAAGCGGCAGGACACCTGGCGGCAGGTGACAGTAAGAGGCACAGGTATTAAGCGGCAGGACACCTGGCGGCAGGTGACAGTACAAGGCACAGGTATTAAGCTGCAGACACCTTGCGGCAGGTGACAGTACAAGGCACAGGTATTAAGCTGCAGGACACCTGGTGGCAGGTAACAGTACAAGGCACAGGTATTAACCTGCAGGACACCTGGCAGCAGGTGACAGTACAAGGCACAGGTATTAAGGTGCAGACACCTGGCGGCAGGTGACAGTACAAGGCACAGGTATTAAGTTGCAGACACCTGGCAGCAGGTGACTGTAAGAGCACAGGTATTAAGCTGCAGACACCTGGCGGCAGGTGACAGTACAGGGCACAGGTATTAAGCTGCCGACACCTGGAGGCAGGTGACAGTACAAGGCACAGGTATTAAGCTGCAGACACCTAGCGGCAGGTGACAGTACAAGGCACAGGTATTAAGCTGCAGGACACCTGGCAGCAGGTGACAGTACAAGGCACAGGTATTTAGCTGCAGACACCTGGCGGCAGGTGACAGTACAAGGCACGGGTATTAAGCTGCAGACACCTGGCGGCAGGTGACAGTACAAGGCACAGGTATTAAGCTGCAGGACACCTGGCGGCAGGTGACAGTACAAGGCACAGGTATTAAGCTGCATGACACCTGGCGGCAGGTAACAGTACAAGGCACAGGTATTAAGCTGCAGGACACCTGGCGGCAGGTGACAGTACAAGGCACAGGTATTAAGCTGCAGGAAACCTGGCGGCAGGTGACAGTACAAGGCACAGGTATTAAGCTGCAGACACCTGGCGGCAGATGACAGTACAAGGCACAGGTATTAAGCTGCAGACACCTGGCGGCAGATGGCAGTACAAGGCACAGGTATTAAGCTGCCGACACCTGGCAGCAGGTGACAGTACAAGGCACAGGTATTTAGCTGCAGACACCTGGCGGCAGGTGACAGTACAAGGCGCGGGTATTAAGCTGCAGACACCTGGCGGCAGGTGACAGTACAAGGCACAGGTATTAAGCTGCAGGACACCTGGCGGCAGGTAACAGTACAAGGCACAGGTATTAAGCTGCAGGACACCTGGCGGCAGGTGACAGTACAAGGCACAGGTATTAAGCTGCAGACACCTGGCGGCAGGTAACAGTACAAGGCACAGGTATTAAGCTGCAGGACACCTGGCGGCAGGTGACAGTACAAGGCACAGATATTAAGATGCAGGACACCTGGCGGCAGGTGACAGTACAAGGCACAGGTATTAAGCTGCAGATACCTGGCGGCAGATGACAGTACAAGGCACAGGTATTAAGCTGCAGACACCTGGCGGCAGGTGACAGTAAGAGGCACAGGTATTAAGCTGCAGACACCTGGTGGCAGGTGAGAGTACAGGGCACAGGTATTAGGCTGCAGACACCTGGCGGCAGGTGACAGTACGAGGCACAGGTATTAAGGTGCAGACGTCTGGCAGCAGGTGACAGTACAGGGCACAGGTATTAAGCTGCAGACACCTGGCAGCAGGTGACAGTACGAGGCACAGATATTAAGCTGCAGACACCTGGCGGCAGGTAACAGTACAAGGCACAGGTATTAAGCTGCAGGACACCTGGCGGCAAGTGACAGTACAAGGCACAGGTATTAAGCTGCAGACACCTGGCGGTAGGTGACAATATAAGGCACAGGTATTAAGCTGCAGACACCTGGCGGCAGGTAACAGTACAAGGCACAGGTATTAAGCTGCAGGACACCTGGCGGCAGGTGACAGTACAAGGCACAGGTATTAAGCTGCAGACACCTGGCGGCAGGTGACAATATAAGGCACAGGTATTAAGCTGCAGACACCTGGCGGCAGGTGACAGTACAAGGCACAGGTATTAAGCTGCAGACACCTGGCGGCAGGTAACAGTACAAGGCACAGGTATTAAGCTGCAGGACACCTGGCGGCAGGTGACAGTACAAGGCACAGGTATTAAGATGCAGGACATCTGGCGGCAGGTGACAGTACAAGGCACAGGTATTAAGCTGCAGGACACCTGGCGGCAGGTGACAGTACAAGACACAGGTATTAAGATGCAGGACACCTGGCGGCAGGTGACAGTACAAGGCACAGGTATTAAGATGCAGGACACCTGGCGGCAGGTGACAGTACAAGGCACAGGTATTAAGCTGCAGGACACCTGGCGGCAGGTGACAGTACAAGGCACAGGTATTAAGCTGCAGACACCTGGCGGCAGGTAACAGTACAAGGCACAGGTATTAAGCTGCAGACACCTGGCGGCAGGTGACAGTACAAGGCACAGGTATTAAGCTGCAGGACACCTGGCGGCAGGTGACAGTACAAGGCACAGGTATTAAGCTGCAGACACCTGGCGGCAGGTAACAGTACAAGGCACAGGTATTAAGCTGCAGACACCTGGCGGCAGGTGACAGTACAAGGCACAGGTATTAAGCTGCAGACACCTGGCGGCAGGTAACAGTACAAGGCACAGGTATTAAGCTGCAGGACACCTGGCGGCAGGTGACAGTACAAGACACACCTCCCAGTCCTTGCAGTCGAAATCAATAACGTTGCTCCTCTCCAAAGCAAAAAGAAAAGGCCTACTCCCTCAGCACCGTGGTTCAACAAATCCCTCTATGAAGAAAGGAAGCAGCTTAGATTTCTGGAGAAACAATGGAGGCAAGCGCCTTCCACCGATAATTTGGCCGCGCTTCGTTCAGCAAGATCCATGTACCACAAGCACATCTTCCTTGGGAAAGCGTCGCACTTCAGAGCCCTCCTTGACCCTGCCAAAAATAGACCCAAAAAACTATTCGATCTCATCAAGATTCCTAACCGCTCTCCCCCAACCTCCAAGCTGGAGGATTCTACAAATCAAGCAGCGGATTTCGCTTTATTCTTTGACGAAAAAGTGAAATCCCTTGTGGATCAGGTCGCGCATCCTACCCCTCCAGAGGAGCGCAAATCCTCAGCCATTTGGCAGAACTTTGACCCCATCTCTGAAGATGCCCTTCTCAAGTGCATCCTCGAAACAAAGCCCTCCAACCATTCTCTTGACCCTATCCCCAGTGCCATTGACTTCTATACCCATTCCCTCTTCTATTGGGCCACTCTGGTCAACCTCTCCCTCGGGCAAGGCTCCCTTCCTGTCTCCTTCAAAACTGGGCAGGTCACCCCTCTGCTTAAAAAGCCCACTGCTGATGCGAATGACCTCAACAACTTCCGCCCATCACCAACCTACCCTTTCTTGTGAAGATCACAGAAAGATGTGTAGCGAAACAACTCTCTCGTCATATCAAGGACAATGATCTTCTTGACAATTTCCAGTCTGGCTTCATCCAAAACTGCAGCACTGAAACAGCCCTTCTGCAAGTGGTTGATGACGTGCTGCGGATACTCGATTCGGGGGGGTCCTGTCTCTTAATTCTCCTTGACCTTTCTGCAGCCTTTGACACTGTCAATCACGACACCCTCCTCAACATTCTTAAACATAGAATGGGCATGGAGGGCACTGTGCTTAAATGGTTTGCTTCCTTCCTCTCTGATAGATCCCAAATGATCAAAATAGAGAACAGTCTTTCTTCTCCTGTGGCGGTGGGTCAAGGTGTTCCTCAAGGCTCTATATTTGCACCCACTTTGTTCAATCTCTATTTAGAACCACTGGGAAATCTCCTAAGTAAATCCAGGATCCACTATCATCTCTATGCAGACGACACTCAACTCTACCTCAAGGTCGCCTCCACTCACGATCTCGCCATCCTAAGCTCGACTCTCGACTCCATTCAAAACTGGATATCAACTCATCAACTGATTCTGAATCCCTCCAAAACTGAATTCCTCCTCCTCCCCTCCTCTCTTTCTCCTCCCCCGGTTCAATCATGGATGGATCAGATGAATCTACTTAACAATAAACCCATCATTGTCGACAGCGCAAAATCCCTTGGTGTCATACTCGACACAAAACTCAATCTACTCTCCCACATTAATTCCATTGCAAAGTCTGCTCGATACCAATTGCGCCTTCTTTGGGGAATTCGTCGCTTTTTCCCGGAGCAGGACCTTATAACCCTGGTGCAATCGCTGGTCCTCTCCAGACTGGACTACTGCAACTCTCTTCTTACTGGCCTCCCCAAATCCCACCTGTCCCCCCTTAAGTCTGTTCTCCATTTAAAGCAGCTCGTTTCATTTTTGGGGCCAAAAGAAGCGACCACATCACACCGATGCTATCCACCCTCCGCTGGCTTCCCATCGAGGCAAGAGCTATCTACAAGACCGCCTGTATCACCCACAAAGCCTTGCACTCCTCCTCTCCTCGCTACCTGGCGAATAAGCTGAAACTCTCTGGAGGCTCTAGACCTTCACGCAATGCGGAGAATCTTCTGCTTGAACCTCCCACTTTCAAGAAGGAAAGATCGATGGCCCAATCCTTTTCAGGCAACGCAGTGAGAATCTGGAACTCACTTCCGCCTCAGCTCCGGACCACCACCTCCTCCCAGGCCTTCAAAACGGACCTCAAAGTTCTCCTCCTCCAAAGACACCTCCAGAGTTAATTCATGCCCTCTCTATTATCTGAAGGAAGAACCTCCCATTATAGGAAATTCTACTCTCCATGACTATGAAAGTGTCTTCCCAGTGTGTTCTTGTGGTTTGAGAGTCTGCCATTTATTGCAGTGTTATCCTTGTACCGGTGTTTAGTTCTCTTTTGTAACATACACACGTCACTTTTCTCTTGTAACACACAGTTTGCTCCTCTTACATTTTGTTTGCTTTCGATTCTTGCACAAGTGCTACCACTGCCTACGTAACGTTTGTTCTTGAGTGTCGGCCATTTATTGCAGTATTTTACCTCTCATTGTACTTTGTTTTCTCTTGTAACCTGCACACACGTCACTTTTTCCTCCTGTAATGTACCTTTTGCTACCTTTTGTATTTTGTTTGCTCACAATTGTTATGTAACTTAATGTTTGCTTTTGTAACTTGTTCACTTGTAATTGTCTCCTCATGTATCACTACTGTACTGATTGTGAAGCGCTCTGACGCCTTCGGGTAAAGTCCGTGCTAATAGAAAAACGCATTAATAATAAATATAATAATAATATTATATATATAGATATGAAACAGCAGAAGACCTGGCAGCGGGTAACTCTAAGGTGTATAGATGAGACAAGCCATAAACCCTTTTGCCATCCATCTCCTCCACTACAAACAAGCCTTGGCACTGCAGAGAAAGGGGTGACGTCACTACATAGCAGGGCCGCGGTGCAGAGGGCGGGGGCTGGGTGTCCAGGAAGGAATCTGCAAACGAGTGAGCCCCCCCCCCCCCCCCCCCCCAGCTGCAGGGCCTTTGTGCCCCCCCTCCTGCATTCACCACAGCCCTGGGCTGCACCCCCGGGGTCCCACCTCTGCAGTGGGGGGGGGGCAGCCTCTGGACCCGCAGATTCACGGCAGGATCCCCCCCCACGCAGCAGTATCCCGACCCTCTCCGAGGCGCCCCGGGCCGACCCCTCCCCCCGGGGCCCCTCTTTCCCCCCGGGCCCCCGGCGCTCCGCTCACCCAGGTACTCGGCCCCCGGGGGCCCCATGCTGCTCCGGCCTCGAGTGCTGGCGCCGCCTCTTCCGGGAGGGAGGGAGGGGGGGCGCGTCCTCCGTCACCATGGCAGCGGGGGGGGGAGGGGCGGCAGGGAGAAGGAGGAGGAGAGACTGACCTCTGACACTACACGGGCCCTTGAAACCACAACTGCATCACCCTGAGGGCCCCCAGGGGCCCCTGACACCACGGGGTCCCCTCTATCACCCTGAGGGCACCCAGGGGCCCCTGACACCACGGGGTCCCCTCTATCACCCTGAGGGCCCCCTGACACCACGGGGTACCCTCTATCACCCTTAGGGCCCCCAGGGCCCCAGACACCACAGTCTCCCCTACATCACCCTGAGGGGCCCCTGCCACCACGGGGTCCCCTCTATCACCCCGAGGGCCCCCAGGGCCCCAGACACCACAGGCTCCCCTCTATCACCCTGAGGGCCCCCTGAGATTAATAGAGGGTCACCTAGTGTCATAGGCTCCCCAACATCACCCTGAGGGCCCCCAGGGGCCCCTGACACCACGAAGTCCCCTCTATCACCCTGAGGGCCCCTGACATTACAAGGTGTCTCATACTCCTGTGGGCCCTCCCGGTGAGGGGTCCCTGGCCCTGCACTGAGGGTCGACTGGCAGTGAGGGGCGTCATCTCGTGCTCAGTGGCCCGGTGGCATGTCTGACCCGTGCACCCAGCGCTGCCTTTTAACAGATGGCACACACCCCGCACCCCCCTAGTGATGCCACTGGGTATATTGGGGTTCATAACACAGTTTTAGGAAAGGAGTTTTGGGATTAGAACCAAGGTGACCCAAGGTTCAGGTTGGTACTCAAGGGGCACCATCAGCGGCACTAGGGCGGCTGGGTGCAGAGTGCAGGGCGCTAATGTTAGCCACTGGGGCAAGGTGCACCTCGGTTGTGGGCTGCTCTCAGGCAGGCCACCCGGTCTTGGGAGACAAGCTCCTGGGGTTAAGGTAAGGGCAAAAGGGGTCCCAGCTGGCACAAAGTCCATACCACCTGCGGTGCAGTGGCGGCTGGTGCAGGGGGTTTAGGCGGTGTTGGGAGCCCTATCCTTCCCAATGGAGATTGCCCATTGAGGCAAAAGTCTGCAGGCTGGAGCCAGAAGACTGGAAGAAGGAAGCCAACAACTGGTGGATGAAGTTAAAGAGTTGCTGGACACCAGGACACCGTCGGTCAGGTACCTCACGTTCCCGTCACAGTCAGGGGAACTCTTCGGGGTGAGGCTGCAGGCATCGAGGAGAAGGTCGGAGGAGATCGTCCAATGCTGGCTCCCAGGTTAGGATCGCCGGGTGGACCTCGCTGGGGTGTTGGGCCACTCGGACTCGTGCCATTGGCGTTGGGTGCAGAGTGCTGAGGACTCTCATTTGCAGCTGGATCTGGAGTCCTGGCTTGGGTTGCTGTTGGACAAATCCGGAGTGCACAGGCGATCAGAGTTCTTTGGGAAGACAGGGCAGGTCCGAGGGGTTCTTGGAGGCTGCTGGATGCAGGACAAGTTGGTTTCAGCTGGCAGGGGTTCGGGAGCAGGAGACAGGCCAGTAGGGCTGGGGCCAAAGCAGGTGTCGTTGTACTCTTCTTCTGCAGCACGACTCTTCAGTCCTTCTTCTTCTTGTCAAGTCGAGTCTAGCTTTCGGGTTCAGGGCTGCCCATTAGATACTTTAATTAGGAGGCGTTTTAGGGGTCTTGAGGTAGTAACCAATGGGCTACTGTCCTAAGGGTGATTACACCCTTAGAGTGCTCACCACACGTGGGTGGGTGGGCACCATCCCTGATTGGGGGGTGCCTGCCATCTCCCCTCCTCCACTTGAGGGGTGGGATTGACAGAAGTGGGCACACCTTCTGGGCTGGTCTACTTTTTCCCACCTGTCTTCCCACTGAAAAAGGAGGGGAGACAGGAAGGGGGTTTGATCCTGATAGCAGGAGAGGCTGAGGGTCAAGGCTGTTGAAGCTCCCCTGCCACAGATGGATCTTCCTGACCTGGGGGAGGAGTGAACACCTTCACCCAGGAAAGGCTTTGTTTCTGGGCTCAGGGAGCGACGGCGCCCACCCCAGGGGTCCAGAAACAGGTCTTGTGGTGGCAGGCTCGTGAGTACCAGTCAGAAACCCTCCAGAGGCTGGTTTGTGTCAGGGGTCCCCTCTAGAAGGGACTCCTAAGTGCAGGGAATAAGAAATGTGACAATGGAATCAGTGCACGTTTATTATTCTGTGATTTTTGATAACAAACATCCCAGGTTGACAACAGCCCAGGATACAGTAAAGCCAATATGGTGTTTGAAAACTCATTATGACCAGTTTCCAGGCCATATACTCAGGATGGCTTTACTGAGCAGAACGGCCTTAGATATTATAGAGGCCTGGCTGGTCCTGCAGATAGGCCCTCACATGAGACATAATGCATCCTACTTTAAGGGTGACTTACCTAGAGCTCCTGCAGTGCTGGGCAGGCATGGTACACAGGCATGTGTGCCATGTTGACTCTTCTTTTTAGCTGCAACAAAACTCGCAGGCTTCCATGGCAGTGGTGCATATTTGTGGTGAGCAGGGCCGGACTGGCCGTAGTGAGCACCGGGAGTTTCCCCTGTGGGCTACCAGGTTGGGGGCCTGTTTTGGGCCCCAAGGGGCCGTTTTTAGGTGAAGCTGGAGCACAATGCGAAGCATTGTCCAGCTCGACAACTATAGTTGCCCGTCTCCTGGGAATCTGAGACAGGGTTCGGGCACACGCGCCGATTGGTGTCTGTGGATGCGCACGTCCAGGCCGGCGTCGTGCACATTCCTTGCCTCAGATTCCCTGAGGCGCGCAAACACACACATACACACACGCAGGCAGGCACACAGACAGACACACGAACAGACACACACAGACACATGCACACACACACTCGAGCGCACACATACAGACGCGCGCAGACACACAGGCGCTCCGCCCCACCCCCCACTCACCGCGGTGACCGTCCACCCACTCACTCGGGCTGTGGAAGGAACGAAGACCTCGGCGCTGCCCGGGTGTAACTTGGCAGCCCCTCTCGGCAGGTAATCTCCTCGGGCAGCCTCTATTCGCGGGAGGGAGTCTGTCGCAGTCAGAGCGACCACCACGGCTGATAAGAGCGCGCACAGGAATCCGGGGAGATGAGACTGTGCACGCGTGGTCACGGGACCGCAGCGAACCAGAGCGCGACGTGACGTGGTAGAGGCCGGGTGGCTCTTAACCCACGGGTTGCGCAACAGAGAAGGTCACGCAGACCCCGATACAGAGGACCGGCTACTTTTTCACGGCCCGCAAGTGATTCAACCCGAGCTTCACTGCAAAAGTCTTTTGTTGTGAAATTGAACCCAATTCCACAAATCCCCGTACACCCTCCACAGTTGAGTCTTCGACCAACGTCCGGGTATTTCATTCACAGTATGAGCTCTCATACAAGCTATGAGGTCCTGATGAAAACCCAATGAAATTATTAAGGGTTCGAAACGCGTAGACCATTCTACAACTCCATAAGACTGTTAAATTTACAAGACATCTTTTGTAAACTCTGTGGACTCGTGGAATTTTTGTCTATGGTGTTCCCTCAACCCCCTTTTTCATTTCACCTAAATAATTAGTTTGTGACATTACATTTGTACATAAAGTTTTGAGTGTTTGTTGTTGTGTATGAGACAGTGACCTATGAGTGTGAATGTTGATCAACTTGGTATGACAGGATGTTTTTTTCACTAATTGTTGTGTCATCAATGTTTGTTTTAAGCAAACGTCATTTTTATGAATAATGTTTCCTGTATTGTTTGTGTTCTAAATTGTGTTGAATTGCTGGTAAACTACGAACCAACATATTCTTTTCCCCAAAAATTTCCTTATAAATAAAAAAAGATTTATTCCGTGAACTGTGTCACTGCCCCGCACTTAGTTTAATTCTTGGCGCGCAGGCAATTTGAGGTAAATAGAAGTCTCAGTATTGGCTTTCTTGTTGTTTTGTTATTTTCAAAAACAAAACATTAATAAAAAATTAGTCATTTACAATACCAATAGCTCAAACTTTACTAATGCGAGACCTATTGCACTGATAATGCTTGTTGTTACTGGGCTGGGCAATATCGCCCCCTTGTAACAAAAACGTCCGTAACCGGCCCTAGCAAATACCTCGGCCGCACCCCCTGCCCCTCAGGGGGGCTGGCCGAGCAGTTTGCCAGGGCTGGTTTCGGTTCCCAGTCCACCCCTTGTGGTGAGAGGTCTCTGGAGGGTCCGGTGGCTCAGTGGACTAATGCGTCCACTGCAGGGGCCTGTGTTCGACCTCATGGTCACAGGTTAAAATCCCGGCGGGTCCACTCAGCCTTTCATCCATCTGAGGTCGATAAAATGAGTACCATTGAGTTGGGTAACAATAAACATCTGTTATTCAGCGCCTAGATACCTCTGGGTGAATGTGCGCTTTACAAATACACATGTTATGTTATGTTATAATACATGCTGCAGCCCTCTGAGGTCATTCCCTGGCTACCATGCCCTTGGCACCATAGGTACCCCTTACAAGGGGCTGACAGGTAGGCCAGAGTTGTGCCAATTGTGGAAACAATGGTACAGGTTATGGAAAGAACACAGGCCCTGGGAGCCTGATTGGCACTGACCCAGGGCACACTCACTCAAATTGCATCAGGTATCTGGCAAAAAAGTTAGGGGCAACTATGCAGAAAGTGCACTTTGCTACAGGGTCCTTTTAGGGTCTGCTGAGGGTCCTGTGACAGTGCAGTGGGGTGTGGAATCTGTTTTCCTGAAAACTGGTGTTTTGTGTATTAGAAATCGAGCTTAAGCAAACATAAGCCGGTTTGGTGCTTTAGTCCATCTTGAATGTAACATTGTAGTACCCCATGTGATCACTGCTGCCTTTGTGTTCCTTGCTGGATGTATGACGTTACAACGCATGCTTTTACCACGCATGCTGTTACAACGCAAGTATTAGAACGCAAACCTTTACAACGCATTACACTTGGTGGTGCTGGATAGTGAATAGTTTAATTTACTATTCCAACTCCAGTCCCCGTGAACACTAGGGAAGGTGTTGGATAGTAAATTAAAACTATTCCCTATCCTAGAACGCCCCCCAGTGTAATGCGTTGTAAAGGTTTTCGTTGTAATACTTGCGTTGTAACAGCACTGCGTGGTAAAAGTTTCGTTGTAAAGGATGTTTCCCTCCTTGCTGTAAGAAAAGAGAATTGTGAGCCTTTCACACTGACTGCCATGAGCTTTGGACGCGATGCACCTGAGCAAGGACACCATGTCTGCCCTAGACTGTGTTACATAAGTTGCATCAACTCACGTTACCTGAATAGACTCTGAGAACATCTGAATCTAATTCAATAGTCCTGTGAGGGACTCTCCGAATGTATTCTGTAGTAAAATGTTTCTTCTTGCTCGTTCCCCATTGGTGCACAAAGGGCCAGACTAGAAACCAAAACCGGCCCTGGCAAGGTGCTCGGCTGCCCCCCTCCACCCTGGGGGGTTGTGGGTGCCGCCGAGCTCTTGCTAGGGCCAGTTTTCAGCCGATTTTGTTACCGGGACTGCAAAAACGGCCCTGTAACAAAAACGACCCCCAGGGGCCCCAAACCGGCCCTTCACTGGTGCGTCGCACTGAGGGATTGCCCGGTGCCCGCTATGGCCAGTCCGGCCCTGGGTACACACCCAGGGAACCCTGTTCTTGCGTGGTGAATGTATGACATCCTTTGTCTAAAGTTCTATAAAAAACTGTTTTTCAGTGGCGGCTGGTAACGTTCAAAATTGATGGCGTATTAAAGTTGTTGACGACTGTGATGAAGTGAGAGAAGCAAGCAATTCCAACTGTGAATGAAGGAGTTACAGTGGGGCTCACCCCAGGGAGAAACACATTGAAAAATAGAAGATAAAATTCTGCAAAGATTGTTTTATGTGACAATTTTTTAAAAAGCAATATATCATGAAGGCAATTCTGAAGGGGTACTCCTGAAACATTTACAAACCTGAAACGGTATCGGTAGGGAGGTTGTAATCCGAAACATCACCATTGCAAGGATAGTGCAATGTCTTCGACGAGCGAACCAAGGATGCAGCGTGCACTGTTTTTAAACTAATAACGAAAGCTGACTCTTCTGCTAAAAAACATAAAATAAAGCAGATACCAGAGACACCACGTTTTAAGTCTGGCATTAAGCAAGACTGGATTTTACAAAAATATAAGCAGATTATACTCACTTATAGGGGCTTTCTGTCATCTTTCTTCATTCATTGGTCTGTTATTGTGTCAATCACATTTGTCTTCCACCTATTAGAACACAGGGTGGTGGGTTCACCCATTGGCTAACTTCAGTTGAGTGACAGCATCCTACCCTTTCACAAAGAGCCGATCTCAGAGGCGTAGTAATAGCTTTTGGCCGCCTGGGGCAGTCCCTGAGTTTGCCGACCAATGACAGCCGGTGCAGGTAAGAGCGGGGTGGAGGGGTTGGGGGAGTCGACAGACGACGATGAGGGAAAATAAAAGGAAAAAAAACACTTACCTTGCGCTCGACTAAATTGCTCACCTCACATGAAGTACACTGCCCCCTAGCTACGCCACTGGTCCATCTACTCACAAAGTTGTTTCCTTCCGTGCCGCGGCCCACTATGGTAACAAGGCTTTTTGTGACCAACAAATTATTTTTTGCTTTTAGCTTTTTTTCTGTTTTTGTTCAGACTGGTGAGAGCCCATCAGCTTCCCAAACAATAAAGGATTGCAAAACCCATGAAAAACCAAACAAGCATTGACAAGGTCAAATGGCTGTACTAACCGCCAGACCTATTGGTTTTGACAATTATTGTTATTATTTGATGGCTAGAATTGTTGGCAGAAATATAAAATGCAATTAGCTCAGCGGTCTATTTGCTGCTGCACTCACTCATGGGTTGCTTATTTTCCTTTGAAAACTGCTTTTGTACTACAAGGCAGAAGACCTGACGAAGCACGGACTCTCCTCAGCAGAGTCAAGGATTGGATACACTCCTGTTCTGAACACTAGGTATGTTAATTCAGGACTTAACCTAGTTAGTATGACTCCAGAAATATGCATGCAATCCAAAAAGATGATGGACAGAATGTTGAACATTTTCAAACATTCACCCCCTGCCACGGATCTGGGTTTCATCCATCATTATTTTGCTCGCTGCATCATTCCAATTTGTACCCAGCCAAATCTAAATCAGCCTTGACCCTCTTCCCCATGGGAACAATCCAGCCCAAACTGCCTGGACCAGAAATCAAGCATTCTGGGACCGGTTTGGGGGCATCACCCCTTAGCAGCCAGACTAGCTTCTAACGGGTGTCGCAGTGAGCACGGGACCCACGTCTGGGCATACCCTTCCCACTTAGGGCGAACATGCAATACAAAAAGACGATGGACATGAGGAGCAGGGTCAAGACTGATTTGCATATTGCTGGGTCTGAACTGGGGTGGCAGAGTGGGCTAAAGAACGATGATGGATTCAACCCAGATCTGTGACTGGGGGTGAGTGTCTGAAAAGGTTCAGTGCTCCGTCCATCATCTCCTTGTGTTTGCTTTGTTCACCCAACGTTGGTAAGGTATGCTCAGACATGAGTCCCATGCTCACTTTGCCACTGGATTCAAGCTAGCCTGGCTGATGAGTAAATGTGTTACCCAGAAACCGTGCCCAGGATGCTTGTATCCGGTCCAGGGAAGACATGGCTTGGCAGTTCAGCTGGACTGTTCCCATGAGGCACAGGGTCAAGACTGATTTACATATGACTGTGTCCGAGCTGATTTGGCGAAGTGAGCAAAAGAACAATGATGGATTCAACCCAGATCTGTGACTGGGGGTGAGTGTCTGAAAAGTTTCAGCGCTCCGTCCATCATCTCCTTGTGTCCATCATCTCCTTGTGTTCGCTTTGTCCAGAAATATGAAAGCGTTTATGTTGATATTTTAAATGGGCCTATTGCAAGAAAGCACTATAGCAGGGCTACAGTCACATTGTAAGGTCTTGGAAAGCACAATCACACAGACCAATAATTTTTTTTATTTGTCAGATACACTACACCCAGGGCCACTGGAATTATACGATTGTGCGGCCGCCGTGGTTTTTGCATACAATTAGATTTGCCGCATTTGCCACATAATCTTTAGATTTTGACCCCAAAAAATGTGTTTCTAGCTCAAACGGTTCAAAGTTAGAAAAATTGCAGTGGCACGTCTAGCCGCAAATTGGAAGGACCTTTGTAAACAGGGCCGGCTCTAGGGCGGTGCGACCGATGCCACCGCACCGGGTGCTGACTTCCAGGGGGTGCAGTGTTTGCAAGTTTATTATTATTTCAAAGCACCTGCTGCCACATTTGTGTCCTCCAGCAATTTCCAGGCAAAGAGAAAAATGTCAGGATAACTCCTGTGATTAATGTTCTTGCTGAAGAGAGATCGGAGTTTTGTTTAGTTGGGGTTTTGACTCACTATAAAGCAGTGCAGAGGGTTAATACGCCTGTTGCAAAGAAAAAGTACAGATCACAAAGTGCATAGAATGTAAATAGGTCAGTGGGTCACTGCTTTTAAAAGAGACATCATTTTGTTACTTGCAATTTATAATTTAAAATCCTAATACTGAGCTATTAACATTCATCAAAGAACTAACTGCATGCACGCTGCAAAGTATACATTTTGAGCTTAGATAAATGTTGCAAAAAGTATTAATTTGGGTAGAAGTTGATTCTCATTATTGCACAGAACCCCCAACTATGTTGTTTCTTTTTAAATTCCAAATTTCTGCTTCTCCAGACTAAGCACACTTAAAATATCCTGCCTACTAGTATTGATGACATGTGACTCCTACACCTTATAGTCCTCAATCTTATGTAAAATTTCCTATACGCTGATTTACAAACATTTGATTGGTTGTCTCTGTGTAATGTGTGTGTGATGCAAAGTGCCCTGACGCACTACACTGGTATGAGTGGTGCTATGAAACTAAATGAATCTAAGAGACAGGGGTTATGGAGACTTGGGCACTGTTAAAGGGGGGTGGTGAGGTAATGAGTGGTGGAGGTGGTCATTGGAGGGCACCAACAGATATTGTTGCAACGGGCTCCTCCAGCTCTAAAGCCGGCCCGGTTTGTAAAGGTTGACTGGTCAGATTTCTGTAGCTTATTGCTATATTTGGGTGTTAAACAGGTACTAACGAGGTACAACTAATGCCCAGATACTGTTAACAAGCTTATAAATGACAAAATAATGAAGTAATAGTATAAAATAATGTGCTGCATAATGTCGTATAATTTGCTTCTTGCCGCATAATTTAATTCACCCTCTCCTGCCACATAAGCATAGTGGCCCTGACTACACTTTCCATGAGAAACCATCAAACGTCGATAGTGTGATGAATGTATGATAATGCATGCATTGTGGTATAGCATTTGAAATCGGAGTGTGAGAGTTTTTGCATCCAGTCACCACCATTTAATTATTGTGTTTTTGAAGCAAACTTCCGACCTGTAGCACCTCCGGGAAGCCGCCATTTCCATCTGGCTGAGGCGTCTGTTATCTCTTGTCTTGTCACGGCTAGACCTTCTCTTTTTCTCACACTAGCACCAAGACTCCTCGGCATTCGAGCGCTCTATAAATCTTAATCCTATCCTATCCTATCCTATCATGAGATCGCTCTCTGCAGCCATGGTCAGCCACCATGTTGATGTGTTCTTCTGCGTCCCTGGCTGTGGTTGGTTCTTGGTTGCCTGGGTGTCTGGACACGACGTCCGTGGGGTTGTTGCACCCTAGTTTGGTACTTCACTTTGAATCGATACCTTTGGAGCTGCAGAACCCACTTCTCTATCCTAGTTCGTGCAAACAGGGGGGCCCTGCGGATTGTGGTCTGTGACCGTTAGTGTGCACACCCCATCCGATGGCAAACACCTTCTTCTCAGTTTTGGAGTATTGCCTCTTGGTAGTTGACAATGCTTTGCAGGTATAAGTGAAAGCCTCACATGCCTTCATCCTTGCTCTGCTGCATCCTTCCTCTGGGTCAGCTGGGTTGTCATTGAGTGTTAGTCTCATGGGTAGCTTGGCATTGAAGTATTTGCATTACGGTGTCACTCAGAAGGGTTCTTTCCTTGAAGACCCTTTTGTGTGTCACATTCTTCTATGATGGGTTGTTCTTTCGCGTGCGGTGTCTAGTGGTTCATCGGGGTGGGGAGATTGGGTATGAGCATGCCACATTATGCGACCCTCTCTGTAAAGCTTCTCACTTTGGGGGCATTCTTTGGGGCTTTGGCATCTGAACTTGTGTTGTTTTCTGGGGGGCCACCCAGATGCCTTCACTAGCTAGAGAATTTGCAGCCATTGAATTTCTCTCTGTTAATGAGGAAGAGTCACTTTTGTCCATGAATGGTGAGACCAGACTTGGACAGGTGCTGGTCGGTTGCTCGAAGCCTCAAGCTGTGAACCGTATTCCATTAGCAAGGACTACTAATATATAACATCATCAACACCGTTAGCCCTGACAGGACCTCCTTTATCAAGTGCTAGAACACCTTGGTGGCCTGTGAGATCCTGAAGTTTATTCGTTTCTAATAACGTAGGTGAATGTAGTTAGAGAATGTTATGATATAACAACTGGCCTCGTCAAGGTGGGTCTGTTGCTATCCTGTGTTTCAAATCTTATTTTGAAAACGACCATGAGTCATTGAGGTCATGTAGGAAGTCATCTATGTGTTGCCATTATGTGTCACTCACTTCAGATTGGGCAATCACATATCTATGCATATGCGCAAAGCACTGGGTTGCTTTGGTTTTCAGGTCACCACCATTGTGGACAGCCAAGGAGGGGGTCCTGCCACTTTCTCGAGTACCTTGAGATCTTTGAGTTTCTTCAGCTCTTGGTCCACCATGGACCTGAGGTGGAATGGAATACATGGCCACAAAGCAGACTGACATCGATGTGCAGTTTTATAGGGCTTGTTTTCAGGCAACCTTAAATCCTTCTGTAGTGTGTTGAACTGTAATTAAAACGACCCACAAGACTCCATTTTGTGTTGCCATGCTCTCGGCAACCTGGTGAAGAATTGCCTTCCACGTCCCTGTTGAAACTTGCTCAACCCTCCCCGCTCCTTGTGGTCGAGCCGATTCCGAGAAGCTGCCTGTGTACCTCACCACCCCAGTTGTGCCAGAGACTCAGCCACATCCTGGCGGGCAGGGAATCAGCATAGTGGATCTAACATTCTTCTACCTAAGAATAACCCCACTTTTGACTGGTCGAGATTTTGGGTCAGGGCAGAACAACAACATTAACTACTTCGACTTCCCTACCAAACCTCTGTTCTATCCTCAGGCAGGCTGGCAATCAACTGGGCGGAGCCCTTTGGGATATTGAACCGAACCAAATCCTGTGAAGTTGGTTGGAGATGACATTGCTGCGGGAGACCTCGATCTGAGCAGTCTGCTTGCTGCCCCTGTCACTCCCCTTTTGTGCAGCAAAATCCCCACACCCCCGCATGAGAGAAGCCAGGCTCGAGCCGAGCAAGAAGGGGTTAGTACCCTAGTGATACAGGAACCTGTGGCGGGTGAGAACGAACCAATTCCCGGTGCTGCTCCAGCTGTGACGGATCCAGTTCTTAGGATTTTCAGCTGGAACATCGCGGGTATTGATAGGAAGTTGGAGTTGCCAGAATGGAGTGCCCTCATGGAGGGTTACTCCATCTGCATATTCCAAGACACATGGGCCTTGGAGCCCCGTCACAAGGTGGGCTATTCATCACACTTTATCCCCGCGGTCAAGCCCCTGGCAGGGAGGGGGCGCCCTTCAGGGGGTCTCCTCATCTGGGTTGCAGTCTCTTTGGACTGCAGGGTGGAGGAGCATTTTACAAACTCCCCTGACATACTCAACATCATGCTGAAGGATTCCCGGGGTCGCATCCAGCTAGACATTTACAACGTCTACGCCAGAGGCACAAGGGGGGGAGTGCAATCGGCCACCATAGCACTCCTGGAAGACCTGTTAAGAAAACGGCCAAGGAACTCGAGCACTATGGTGACGGGTGACTTTATTTGCACGTTCGAGCCCCTTGGTCTTGACGATGTGTTGGGCTTGGAGGAGGAGGATGCGAAAAGGGGGATCCCGGCCTTGGCCCTGCCCCCCATTAAGAAATGGACGCAAGTGGCTTTACAGATCAACGCACTAAATTTGGAATTTGACCTAAGGGCGGTAAACGGGAGGTCCAAATCGGATGTGCAGGGCGCACATACATACAATAGGCCCAATCATACATCGAGAATAGATTATATTCCTCTCGATGTACGTCTATGGAGTACCCTGCGCGACATGAGGATTATTGAGAGTATTGATAGCGACCATAATCTCCTGTCTCTCGATCTGACCCCAGGGTGGCTTAGGGATATGGATAGGTCCAAACGATCATTGCTGGCACCTAATACCCCGAGATTTACGGTATCTAACTGTGAGAGACGGCTAAAATGGCCCAAGATCGCCCTGTCCAACGAGAAACTTTCTACTATAGGGGTCCTGCTGGTCGAGGCTCAGAGCAAACTGAGCCTATTGCCTAGTGCACCAAAGGAGGCCACGCAGGTCTTTTGTGCCCTAATTGGTGCACTGGGCAAATTCTTTGTTTTACCCAGTGGTGCCCGGAGTACGTCCAACAGGAAAGACCCCTGGACAAAACAGGGCTGGTATACAACTAAATGCAGGCACAAGAAAACAGCCCTGATAGAGGCAGTTAAATCTAAGTCCCCAATTGCTGTTAGATCAGCCAGGAAAGAATATTCCCTGACCATAAAGGCGGCTAAAAACGAATGGGAGGTAAAGTTTTGGGAAGATCTTTTGACCGCAAGTAAGGGAAAGGACGCAAGGAGCTTTTGGAGTCTGATTAAGAACAAGAATAGGCCAGATGGGTCGCTTGTTACTTGCAACATCCCCGCCCACCTCTGGTATACTCATTTTGAGGCTCTTTACTCCCACCCTGTAGGGGCTCTTAGCGATTCCTTTTCCCAGGTGAACGATCTAATGGTCAGTGATACGGATGACTTCACCGAGAGGGAGGTAGAAGCAGTAATCAAGTCCGTGGTCCCACTAAAAGCTGCGGGGCCTGATGGGATACCCGGTGATTTGCTCCGTGCCAATCCCAAGGTATGGGGCAAACTGGTTGCCACTTTACTAAACGCAATTATGAGGGGTGCATCAGTACCTGATTCCTGGAAGGGGGCGGAGGTTGTCCCGATTTACAAAAAGGGATGTCGGGACAGCCCCGCCAACTACAGGCCAATCAGTCTGATCGACTCTTCTCAAAAGGTGGCAGGGAAGGCAATTCTGGGGAGGATCCTCCAATGGGCTGAGGAACACAAGATATTGTCAGACTTCCAGGCGGGCTTTCGTACAGGTACGGGGACGATAGAACAAGCTTTTAGGTTGACCCTCCTGTACTGGAAGGTGGTGATGCTGGGCAAGGGCAGTCTTTATTTGGCCTTTATTGACCTGAAGACTGCCTTTGACCTGGTACCAAGGGAGGAGCTCTGGAGGGTCTAGCGCCTTGAGACCCTACGGGTGAGTAGTGCGCTCTATAAATGTCTTGATTGATTGATTGATTGAGGGTCCTGCAGGGGCTGGGACTACCCGCCTACATCCTGTCGCTTCTTGTCAAACTCCATTCAGATAACTATGCACAGGTGCGGTGGGGCAAGGACGGGGAGAAAACCAAAAGAATCCCAGTGCAAAGGGGTGTCCGCCAGGGCTGTGTGCTGGCCCCCACACTATTCTCATTATATGTGAATGGTATGGTTGAATATCTGCTCAAGGAACCCGCAGACGCCCCGTCCCTGGCGGGCACCCGGATACCAACCTTGCTCTTTGCCGACGACACCTTGCTCATCGCCAAAACACCGCAGGGTCTCCAAAAGCTCCTCACTCGTTTCCAGGAGTTTTGCTCCCTCAGGGGCCTCATAATTAATGTGGACAGGACTAAATTTCTATCCATGAACCCTCCAAAAAACCCTGGGCCACCCCCGTTTCTAAATTCTGTCGCACTGGAAAGGGTCCTCGAGTTTGATTACTTGGGGATTCGCCTTAGTAACTCTATGAGTTGGACCCCACACATTAATAAGATGTTACTTAACCATAAAAGGGTGGCGGGTGCCATACTCAGGGAACATCGTTCTTCCTCTAAACATTGTATCTCCCCAGCAATAGACATGTACAAAGCCAGAGGGGTTCCAGCGGCTTTGTATGGGGCGGAGTTGTGGGGCTCCACAAACTTAGAGGCACTGGGTAAAGCAGAAAACAAATTTTTGAAAGATCTTTTGCTACTTCCAACAAGCACACCTACTGTCCCAGTGCTTCTCGACACGGGCTGCAAATCGATCACGGACCAGGCGCGATTGCGGCCTCTGCTCTTGTGGGCCTGTTTATGGAGGGTACCGGAGCTAGCCTCCTACGCAGCTGGCCTATCTGAAGTAATTGCAATGGAAGGATGGCATCGCATAAAATGGTTAAGAGACATCAAGAGCCTCCTGGTGGAGTTGGGCTTGGAAGACTGCTGGGTTACCCGCTCTGCCCCTCCAAAAGCCACCCTAAAAAAGATATATTGGGACTGGGTAACCAACAAACTCATTTGCTATCCCCGCCATTGCAATTCAACCGCTGCATTTCTACGAATTAAAGACGTTGTAGCACTTGAGCCCTACCTGGACTTAATCTCCATTCCCCTGGATAGGGCCCTCTATTTTAAACTCAGAGTGGGCACCTTACCTCTGGCTGACTTGGTGTCTAGGTGGAGATCCCCAACGGCTCAGCCCTCAGCTTTCTGTGCGGTGTGTCTTACAAGGGTTGAGACAGTGGCACACTTCCTTTTTGAATGTCCCGACTACCGTGCCCCAAGGAAGCGCTGGCTGGTACCTCTATGCAGGCTCCTTGGCACAAGACAACATTTGGTGGCTCTCCGCATTTTATTAACTGATACTTCCCCTTTTATTGTCTGCGCTGTCTCCAAATTCCTAAAATGGGCTTGGATGATTCGAGCAAAAAGGCTTTCCATCTCAATTTAATCTTATTTTAATTATTTATTGTATTTTTATCTGACTGTTTTATGAAATTATAACTGTATGTCATTTTTTTAATTCTTGAAATTGCATTTTGTAATGTATTGCTTTTAAGATATTTACGTATCGAAATAAAGCCTTTTTCACAGTCAATCTATGTGTTGCCATTATGTGTCACTCACTTCAGATTGGGCAATCACATATCTATGCATATGCGCAAAGCACTGGGTTGCTTTGGTTTTCAGGTCACCACCATTGTGGATAGCCAGGGAGGGGATCCTGCCACTTTCTCGAGTACCTTGAGATTTTCGAGTTTCTTCAGCTCTTGATCCACCATGGACCTGAGGTGGAATGGAATACATGGCCACAAAGCAGACTGACATCGATGTGCAGTTTTATAGGGCTTGTTTTCAGGCAACCTTAAATCCTTCTGTAGTGTGTTGAACTGTTATTAAAACGACCCACAAGACTCCATTTGTTGCCATGCTCTCGGCAACCTGGTGAAGAATTGCCTTCCACGTCCCTGTTGAAACTTGTTCAACCCTCCCCGCTCCTTGTGGTCGAGCCGATTCCGAGAAGCTGCCTGTGTACCTCACCCCCCCAGTTGTGCCAGAGACTCAGCCACATCCTGCCCACCGTTGGTAACTCAGCCTGTCACGACCAACTCCTGGGCCCCGTGACCACACCATCTGATCAAGTAAGCACAAGGCCGTGCCCCGTGACCACACCAATTGGGCAAGGAAGCACGAGGCTGTGTGCATTGTGCAATCAGGGACAGATGTCCCCTGGCCACGATTGTGCCATATAAGACTGACGAAGAACTTGCCTGATGAGGAACTTGTCAAAGTGAGGAACTTTGTATTGTGCAAATCGGCATGGCTAGCGCTATAATTATGTGTGCGCTGCCGAATAAAGCAGCAGTCTCCGTAGAATTGTCTTTGTACCATTCTGGGACCCTGTACTTAGCTCGAGCTAATAAATAACTTACTTCTCTCCACGGCTGGTTGTCCTGGTCTCCTTGGTAATGTATGATTTAAGCAAGAAGAACCCGTAGATTCTAGGTGTCCCCTGCACCGCTGGCTTTGACTCTCTCAGTGGGGAGAGGTCTCCAATGAGCAGGTTCTACAAGTGGATAGGGTTCCCCGTGCATTACCTGGTATTAAGGTACAAAGTGACACTTCAGTGGTGTTAGGATAACCATGGAGTGGACATAGATAAAGTACAGAGCGTGTGGGTTACTGGATTGCATCCTCACTCTACCCAGAGGGCCATTATGAAGAATTTGGTTCTCCCCAGGCTTCGGTATCTCTTTCTCACTACACCCAAAAAAAACACAGCCTAAGGTGAAATGACCAGATTTTATTGGGAACGTGTTTGTGAAATGTTGTAAATCTTCCTTTTGCTTTATGAAAAACTGATAAAACTATGTCTGTAGGTCTTACTTGTATGTGCGAACAGTGAAATGCTAGTGTCACTGTCTTGTTCAAAGGGTACGGCTGATATTGCTTGTGGGACGCTTAGAAGGAACGTCGCAGATACAAGATAACGCCATGGTGCCGCGGTTAGTTCTCCTTTGTGATGAATACTTGGGGTAGGTGATTTGCACCCTGGTTGTTTGTGAGTCTCCCTTTCTGAGGGTTATTCCCACAAAGTTAAATGGACTATTTTGTGTGCTGTTTTAGCAATTGTATATTGTGCGAATATGTGTAATGTGTGATTTTGTGCGTAGTGTTTGCATTAATAGTCTTTTAATTTTTTTAAATCGAGAGCATGAACTGGGAAATGATTCGCTGCTCTGTGATTTCATCCTTGAAAGTCAGGTGTTGAAGAGGTGTGATAAGGCTTCGACAGGTGTCACAACAGTAGGAGAACTCTAGGGCATCACCCGGGCCTGGTTCACTAAGGTAACTTACACTTTTGAGTAACCTTACACTTTGTAGTAAGTTTAATACTTTCAGTATTTCGGGGATAGATTTACTACAAAGGTGTACCTTTCACGTCTCCACCTTGTCCGCAGGAGTGCGTGGCGGGAGTGCCACTCACATCATCACTTACCTTCACACAGGGGCCCCTCCGGAGCGTGCATCACAGAGAGAACTCCATTGTCATGCCAGCTTGAAGTCTTTTGCCCTACTTGGCAGCGCTGTGGGTTTCCTTGTGGGTGACGCCAAGTGATTTGAAGATTAGGCTTGTTGATGTAGGCAGGCCGTGCAGGGAGCTTCCTGGCTTCGGTGGAGTTTATTGATGATGCGCCGGTATAGTCTGGGAGGACCTGGCTTGGCAGTTCGGGCTGGACTGTTCCCATTGGGCGCAGGGTCAAGACTGATTTGCATATGGCTGGGTTCAAAGTGGAATGGCATGGTGAGCAAAGAAACAATGGATTTAGGCCCAGATATCTGTAGTGGGGTGAATGTATGACATTGTTCTGCATTCTGTCCATCACCTGTTTTTGCATTTGTCACCCGGAGTGAGACGGGTTTGCTCAGACATGAGTCCCGTGCTCTCCATGCCACTGGAATCAAGCTATCCTGGCTGAAGACGGCTGATAGCCAGAAACCGGTCCTAGGATGCTTGATTCCGGTCCAGGAAAGACATGACTTGGCAGTTTGTGCTGGACTGTTCCCATTGGGCGCAGGGTCAAGACTGATTTGCATATGTCTGGGTCCAAACTGGAATGGCATGGTGAGCAAAAAAACGATGGATTTAGGCCCAGATATCTGTACTGGGGTGAATGTATGACATTGTTCTGCATTCTGTCCATCAACTGTTGGTTTTGTGATACAGTCTGCAGGCAATAGTTTAGGAGTGTCAGCACCAGGGCTGTGGGGGCTCAAACCCTGTGGCGGTGGTCCAGTAGAAGAAGGCCCGATGCTGTTGAGGGCAGCTTTGATAGGACAGCGCTGGTCTGTGAAGGACTGGAGTCCATGACCCACGTAACTTACTTCCTCTGATCTGGTCTGGGGAGATCCCGTCTTCTTAGGCAAGTCTGAGATTCGAGATGATTCATTTTCCATGTTCCACAAGTTAAGATTTCCTTTTTAGAGAGCTTTTGTTTCAGAATTTTTAGCATCCAATCGCGTGTAGGCATTTTCTCAAACCCAGACGCTGATGGACCGAGGGCCTAGTTTAAGGATTAAGGGGCATATGTATCAAGCCCTTTTCCCGTTCGCAAACGTTTGCGAACGGGAAAAGGCCTTTTGGGATTCGTCATCCCAAAAGGGCACCGCAAATTAGAGAATCGCAAAATTTGAGGTTCTCTATTTTGCAATTACATTTAAGGAATCGGAAATTGCGATTCCTTAAATGCGATGTAGAGCGCACCTCAGTTGTGCGAATTTGGCATAAGAAATCGCAAATTACCACCAACTGACAGTTGGTAGTAATTTGCAAATTCTTTGAACAAAGCACTTTTTTGCTTTTTTCAAAGTGCCATGTGCCACACATACATGCCCTTAGGGCATGTATGTGCGCCACATGTGCACACATGCTCATTTCAGGGGTGCAACAGGGCGTCCTTTTGGCACCCTTGAAATTGCATTCTTAATTTGCAATTTCCTAATTGCGATTCGCAATTTGAGAATGTCTTCCCATTCATTCCTATGGGCCTCTTAGCCCATAGGAATGAATAGGAAGGTATTCCTTAATTGCCAAGGAATCGCAAAATATTTGCGAATTATTTATTACATCCCGTTTTGCGATTCTCAAATAGCGATTCTCTAAAAATCGCTACTTGAGAATCGCTATAACGGTATTTGCACCCACATGCATCATCCCGGCCGTTTGCGAATTCTAAATTGCGAAAAATAGCGAATCGCAATTTAGAATTCGCAAAACGGGATGCATGAATATTTTCTAATAATATTAGCGATTCGGTAAAATTCGCATTTTTTACCGAATCGCTAATTTTATGCTAATTCTAATTTGCTAATTCGCATTTCCCATTGATTCCTATGGGCCAAAAGGCCCATAGGAATCAATGGGAATCGCGAATTCGCAAATTAGAATTCGCATAATCTTCATGCATTCCATGGGTGCGGGGGGGTCCAAAGGACCCCCCCTGCACCCCATAAATGTATTTTTAAGTGGATGTTTCACACACACATGTCCTATGGACATGTGTGTCTGTAACATGCAAGTTTTAAAAATGCATTTTTTTGCTTTTTTAACAATTTTCGTAAATTAACACGAGGGTCAACCTCGTGTTCATTTGCACTTCCAATTTTCAAATTCGCTATTTTTAAAAAAATGATGCATTGCATTTAAGGAATCGCACAAATGCGATTCCTTAAATGCATTCGCATTTTTTAGAAATGCTAAAAATAGCGAATTATGCACAAAAGTTTGATGCATCCCAAAAACGGATTTTGCATTCGCAAACGGCCGATTTTTCCGAATCGCACCGTTTGCGAATGCAAAAAACGTTGATGCGTGTGGGGGCTGGTACATACACCCCTTACTGAACGCTGTCATCGCCCTCGCAGCCGGTTCGTTGGTTTTAGGCGCCTCTCAGTGGCTGTGTTCAATATCTGCCTGAAATCACACAAGGCTCAGGCAGGAACCTAAACCAACATACGCCGGGATGGGGCGCTTTGGGAATCACCAACATTGAGTCGACGTGTTTCGGCCCCGCCCTCAGTTACATGGGGCTGCACCCCGTGTCTTCGTTCCGCTTAAAGCCCTGGTAACGCCTGACATCAGAGGGCCGGTCTGGTGTGGAAAAGAATGCAGATTAAAGGGCCCTTCGGTGCCAGCCTGGCCAGGGCATGGGTGAAAACATACAGGTCTGGGCACAAACATGCGCGCCCCGCCGCCGCAGCGCCACGAAGCCCCCAGAGGGCTCGCGTCCAGGCGCACAGGCTCCAGAAATAGCCCTTTTCCGTTTGTGGCCCGAGTTCTCGGATGAAAGCGGCGCTTATTCTGAAGTTATGGGATGAGTAACTCTCCAGGCAGAAGAGCCGCAGGGGCCAGGGGGGGGCACGCCCGCCCGCCCCCTCATAAACCACCCTTGTGGGCAGAGTGGATTCTTCAGCATGAAAAGGGTAAGTCTTTCCGTCCCAGCGGCAGTGACCACGCCGGGCTCCTCTCCAGGGCTTCCATCAGCGCAGCCAGGCCCTGTGGCCTCCCCCCCCGGGGCACGGAGGGGGCAGGCGGGCGGGCACGCTGCCCACGCCTGGCAGTCTCATCGTGTCTGTGTGTGTATGTGTGGCAACCCTCTGTTCCCCTCATGCATCCCTCCTCTGACACATCCCAGCCCTCACTTCACTGCTCTGCTCTCTGTACTCCCTTCCCAGAGAGACTTCTCTCCCCACCCCTCCTTTACTCATCTCCCCCCTCACCTTACCACCCAGGGTTCACAAATATCCCTTCTAGACTCTTCCCTCCCCACCCCTCCTTTACTCATCTCACCTCTCACCTTACTACCCAGGGTTCACAAATATCCCTTCCTAGACTCTTCCCTCCCCACCCCTCCTTTACTCATCTCACCCCTCACCTTACCACCCAGGGTTCACAAATATCCCTTCCTAGACTCTTCCCTCCCCACCCTTCCTTTACTCATCTCTCCCCTCACCTTACCACCCAGGGTTCACAAATATCCCTTCCTAGACTCTTCCCTCCCCCACCCCTCCTTTACTCATCTCACCCCTCACCTTACCACCCAGGGTTCACAAATATCCCTTCCTAGACTCTTCCCTCCCCACCCTTCCTTTACTCATCTCTCCCCTCACCTTACCACCCAGGGTTCACAAATCTCCCTTCCTAGACTCTTCCCTCCCCACCCCTCCTTTACTCATCTCACCCCTCACCCCTCATCTTACCACCCAGGGTTCACAAATCTCCCTTCCTAGACTCTTCCCTCCCCCATCCCTCCTTTACTCATCTCACCCCTCACCTCACCACCCAGGGTTCACAAATATCCCATTACTAGACTCTTCCCTCCCCATCCCTCCTTTACTCATCTCACCCCTCACCTTACCACCCAGGGTTCACAAATCTCCCTTCCTAGACTCTTCCCTCCCCCATCCCTCCTTTACTCATCTCACCCCTCACCTTACCACCCAGGGTTCACAAATATCCCATTACTAGACTCTTCCCTCCCCATCCCTCCTTTACTCATCTCACCCCTCACCTTACCACCCAGGGTTCACAAATCTCCCTTCCTAGACTCTTCCCTCCCCCATCCCTCCTTTACTCATCTCACCCCTCACCTCACCACCCAGGGTTCACAAATATCCCTTCCTAGACTCTTCCCTTCCCCATCCCCCCTGTACCCATCTCACCCCTCACCTTACCACCCAGGGTTCACAAATATCCCTTTCTAGACTCTTGCCTCCCCACCCCTCCTTTACTCATCTCACCCCTCACCCCTCATCTTACCACCCAGGGTTCACCAATATCCCTTTCCAGACTCTTCCCTCCCCACCCCTCCTGTACTCATCTCACCCCTCACCTTACCACCCAGGGTTCACAAATCTCCCTTCCTAGACTCTTCCCTCCCCCATCCCTTCTTTACTCATCTCACCCCTCACCTTACCACTCAGGGTTCACAAATATCCCTTTCCAGACTCTTCCCTCCCCACCCCTCCTTTACTCATCTCACCCCTCACCTTACCACCCAGGGTTCACAAATCTCCCTTCCTAGACTCTTCCCTCCCCCATCCCTCCTTTACTCATCTCACCCCTCACCTCACCACCCAGGGTTCACAAATATCCCTTCCTAGACTCTTCCCTCCCCACCCCTCCTTTACTCATCTCACCCCTCACCTTACCACCCAGGGTTCACAAATATCCCTTACTAGACTCTTCACTCCCCCATCCCTCCCCCATCCCTCCGTTACTCATCTCACTCCTCATCTTACCACCCAGGGTTCACAAATATCCCTTTCCAGACTCTTCCCTCCCCACCCCTCCTTTACTCATCTCACCACTCACCCCTCATCTTACCACCCAGGGTTCACCAATATCCCTTTCCAGACTCTTCCCTCCCCACCCCTCCTTTACTCATCTCACCCCTCACCTTACCACCCAGGGTTCACAAATATCCCTTACTAGACTCTTCACTCCCCCATCCCTCCCCCATCCCTCCGTTACTCATCTCACTCCTCATCTTACCACCCAGGGTTCACAAATATCCCTTTCCAGACTCTTCCCTCCTTTACTCATCTCACCACTCACCCCTCATCTTACCACCCAGGGTTCACCAATATCCCTTTCCAGACTCTTCCCTCCCCACCCCTCCTTTACTCATCTCACCCCTCACCTTACCACCCAGGGTTCACAAATATCCCTTCCTAGACTCTTCCCTCTTCTGTCCTTCCATCATCATTTTCAATCCAGCTAGCACATTTACACGTCACCGCTCACATGAACTCATATGTCCCTATACTAACCCACCATTAATCCTTTTTGGTTCCAGAGTAGCGTGCTACTCGCTGAAAAGCGCTCCAACGGCTCCTCAGGGGTAGAAAGCACTATATATATACAGTTACAATACATAATGTGTGACTGACTGAGTGGGCCTGTATTCCAGTTATGCGCATGTATGTAACATCAATCAATCAATAAATGATTTGTAAAGTGCACTACTCACCTGTGAGGGTCTTAAGGCGCTGGGAGGTGGGGGGGAGGGGGGATGGGGGAAGGGCGCTATTGCTCAAACAGCCACGTCTTGAGAAGTCTTCTGAAGATTAGCAGGTCCTGGGTCTGCCACAGGTGGATGGGGAGGGTGTTCCAGGTCTTGGCGGCGAGGTGGGAGAATGATCTGCCACCAGAGGTTGCTCTTTGGATGCGAGGGATGGTGGCGAGGGCGAGGTCGGCGGAGCGGAGCTGGCGGGTGGGGGTGTAGAAGCTGAGTCGTCTGTTGAGGTACGCTGGCCCGGTGTTGTGGAGTGCCTTGTGTGCATGGGTGAGGAGCTTGAAGGTGATCCTCTTGTTGACGGGAAACCAGTGCAAGACTCTCAGGTGAAGTGTGATGTGGCTTCAGCGAGGGATGTCGATGATGAGGTGTGTAGAGGCGTTCTGTATTCGTTGTAGGCGTTTCAGGAGTTTGGTCGAGGCTCCTGCATAGAGGGCGTTGCCGTAGTCCAACCTACTACTGACGAGGGCCTGGGTGACCGTCCGTCTGGTTTCAGTGGAATCCATCTGTAGATCTTGCGGAGCATGCGGAGGGTGTTGAAGCAGGAGGATGAGACGGCGTTGACTTGCTGCTCCCAAAGTGGTCGGCCACCAGGAGTCGTCCCAGGCGGAGGGGGTGGAGCCGAGGATGAGGACCTCCATCTTGTCCGAGTTTAGTTTCAGTCGGCTGTCCTTCATCTATTCAGCAACGGCCTTCATTCCTTCGTGGAGGTTGGCTTTGGTGGTGGGGGGCCTTGGTGAGGGAGAGGATCAGCTGTGTGTCGTCGGCGTAGGAGATGATGTTGAGGTCGTGTGATCGGGCTATGTGGGCGAGTGGTGCCATGTAGATGTTGAACAGTGTCGGGCTGAGGAATGATCCCTGGGGTACGCCGCAGATGATCTCGGAGGCTTTGGATCGGAATGGCGGGAGGCGGACTCTAGGTTCTGCCGGAGAGGAAGGAGGTGGTCCATTCCAGGGCCTTGTCTCGGATCCCTGCATTGTTGAGGCGTTTGCATAGAGTGTGGTGGCAGACGGTGTCGAAGGCGGCTGAGAGGTCTAGGAGGATGAGGGCAGCGGTTTCTCTGTTGTCCAGCAGGGCCCTGATGTCGGTGGCGGCAATGAGGGCAGTTTCGGTGCTGTGGTTGCTGCAGAACCCGGACTGGGATGAGTCCAGGATGTTGTTATCCTTGAGGAAGCGGGTTAGTTGTCTGTTGTCTGTTGACGCTCTTTTCGATGACCTTCGCCGGGAACGGGAGTAGGGAGATGGGCCAGAAGTTCTTGAGGTCCCTCGGGTCCGCCTTGGGTTTTTTGAGTAAGCCGTTATTCTTTGCGTGCTTCCAGCTCTCCGGGAAGGTCACAGTCTCGAAGGAGATGTTGATGATCTTGAGGAGATGGGGTGCGATGGTGGCGCTAGCTTTGTTGAAGATGTGGTGTGGGCATGGGTCTGAAGGAGAGCCGGAGTGGATGGTGTTCATGATCTTGGTGGTGTCGTCATTATTTACATGGGTCCAGGCGAGCAGTGTGTTGGTGCGAACGGTGGGCGGTGGGTCTGAGGTGTCGGTGGCTGTCGGGGGGTCTGGTAGTTGAAGCTGTCGTGGATTTCTGTGATCTTGTGATGGAAGAAGGTGGCTAAGGAGTCGCAGAGATCTTGCGAGGGCGGGATGTCATTGGTGTTGGCTCTGGGCTTGGCGAGTTCCTTCACGATGTTGAAGAGCTCTTTGCTGTTGTTTGCGCTGTTGTCAAGGCGGTCTTTGAAGGATGTTCTTTTGGCGGTTCAGTTGAGGTGATGGTGCCTGCGGATGGCGTTCTTGTGGGCTGCGTAGCTGTCCGGTGTCTGTTCGTGGTGCCATTTCTTCTCAAGCCTTCGAAAGGGGCCTGCCACGTCCCCCGCATACAATCTTACACCTGCACACAATCAAACGAAACAATTACACACAACAAACATGTGTGCCCTGCACGAGCTTTCTGATAAAACAGAGCCTGTCCCATGGACGTCTCTTGAGCACTCTGCTTGTCCAGTTCTGGTTTCTGTTTGTGGAAAGGACAAGATTCAGTGTTACAAGCAGCAGACTGGGCCTGCTGGCGCCAGAGGAAACTCCATGAACTGGCTCCAGAAGGTTCGCAGAGCTACAAGTCCCGGGTCACCTGCTATGGGCGTTCAATCAGCGGCGCACGGTGGATGCTGCTGCCTGTTTCTTGCTCACTTTGCCACTGGATTCAAGCAAGCCGGGCTGAAGACGGCTGTAATGCCAGAAACCGATCCTAGGAAGCTTATTTCCGGTCCAGGGAAGGCATGGCTTGGCAGTTCGGGCTGGACTGTTCCCATGAGGCACAGGGTCAGACTGATTTGCATATAGCATGTCTGAACTGGGGTGGCAGAGTGGGCTAAAGAACGGTGATGGATTAAACCCAGATCTTTTGACTGGGTGTGAGTGTTTGATTGGTTCAGATGCTCCGTCCATTACCACCCCCTTTTGTACCGCTTTTGGCCACCATAAGTGTGGCAGGGTATGCTCAGACGTGAGTCCCTTGCTCACTTTGCCACTGGATTCAAGCAAGCCGGGCTGAAGACGGCTGGAATGCCAGAAACCGGTCCTCGGAAGCTTGTTTCCGGTCCAGGGAAGGCATGGCTTGGCAGTTCGGGCTGGACTGTTCCCATGAGGCACAGGGTCAGACTCATTTGCATATAGCCATGTCTGAACTGGGGTGGCAGAGTGGGCTAAAGAACGGTGATGGATTAAACCCAGATCTGTTGACTGGGTGTGGGTGTTTGATTGGTTCAGATGCTCCGTCCATCACCACCCCCTTTTGTACCGCCTGCCTCAGTCTGGCAGGAGAGAGCGTCCAGCGCCTCGAAGCCTGTATCACCTGCTATGGGCGTTCAATGACTCGCGGTGGATACTGCTGCCTGTCCCACAGTCTGGCAGGAGCTTTCATGGGACACATTTTGCACGGAGTTGGATTAGAAAAAAATCCAAACTGAGACGAAAAGCGAAACCTTTCATCTCGTGAGACTGATGCATCTGGTGACGTCGTGTCCTACAGCTGCGGTTGAAAACTTTGCTTTCTTTTCATAGAACATTTCCAGCCTCCAGGTGGAAAACGCGGGTGACCACTGCAGAGTCTATGTTTGAGGAGAAATTAAATGCACAGAAACGCTTCAAGCTATGAAGGTTCTAGCAGGGCCCCTGGGGGCCCCATCTATCCCAGCACGCGTGCTCTTGCCTCAGAGGCCTCCTGGAGCTGTGCGACCAGCCTGATCCCAGCTCCACCCCAAGGCTGGCCTTGCCGACCCTTTAATGTAGAAATGCTGCTTCCTCCCTGCACGCCAGCGTTCGAGGCTGCCCTCTGGGCCAAGGGCCAATGCATCTCCATGGGTTCACAGAGGTGGTGGCAGGGCGCATCCAAGGGTGCCACAGGCTTTCTGGCCTGCTGTTTTTATTGTATGTCTTATTTAGAATCACGTGACCTCGCTGAGAGCACACAGCATCGGATTGCGCAGGGAAGCGCGCTGTGCCGCCGTCTCAGCACAGCTTGTCAGCAGCGCTGTGTTAAAACGTGGGAGGCTGGAACAATTCAGTTACACATTCTTTAGAGGCAGCAGACTGCAGAGCATACCTCCGCGCGCTGCATGGGAAGCTTTGGTTATCAATTACGCAGTTTAGTTCTCTAGCGCCTTCCTGCAGCTGGTGAAATAAATGCATCACTAATGCGTTTTCATGCGGACCCCAGCATTAAAATGCGTCAGTTTAACCCTTGATGCGTGGTACTTGGCAGGGCTGACCATGCGCTACCACAGAACCGACAGTAAAAGTTTTGTGTGCCTTTGAGAGCACACGTGAGTGAAGTTGCATGTCTGTGATTGGATGGGGATCCACAGGAAGCAGCCCACCGTAGCCATACATGTGTAAGTGTCAAGCTGTTGATTTCAGGGAGATATAGGCGCAGTCACTCTACGCACCCTACCTCCAAAGAAACGTGGAAGACTCTGGCTGCTAGAACTGAAAACCAGAACAGGCCCGTGACACAGACTCAAAGCAACTAACGAAAGAGGAGGATGACTTACCTGAAATCTCTCTCTGGAACGGCGTCCCCCCAGCACCTGAAATGGAAAAAACAAAAAACAAAAGAAAAAAAGGATTAAGAGGAGGAAAAGAGATTAAAAAAAGACTTCCATTCCACCCCCACACAGGAGAAGTAGACAGGAATAGAAATAGAAGAAGGACAGACGGTGGTGGAGACGTGGTAAGGACGAGGGTAACAGAACGTGGGAGCAGGGAAGGACGCAGAGAGATTATGGAAAGGCGCAGAGGTAGAAGAAGGAAACAAACTCAACGCCACCAGGAGATACTCACCGGGGCCACCACCAATTCCATAGACTCAGGAGGCAAACGCACATGCCGAAGAGCCTCCTGTAGAGGAATCCCTCCAGAGAGGCTGTCGTTCCCGCCACCCTCAAGGAGGAGCCTGGCGTTCCCAGGTAAGTGAGCGGATACTGGGGTGGAGGGTGCAAGGCGGCACGATACCAAACTATGGGGGAAAGTGATATTCTTTTCCCCTTTAGGCCTAGAGTGGGCGATGTGTAAAAGAATCAGAATGGAACGTGGCATGTAAGGCAGAGAGACAGAACCAAAAGGGCTGGACAAGATCCAGTTAAAAGAACAAGCATTTGCAATGCAATAGGTCTCACTTTACTGAAAGTTTCAGCTATTCGCGTTGCAATTGAGGTTTGTTAGATTTTATTTTGTTAAAAAATGTTCCAGCAGTAGCATAAGTAATAAAAGAAAATCCACGAAGCAAGAAAAGGGTGCAGAACCTCAAGCTGTTACTAGGTGTCTTTGTGGAGTTGTAAAGGGACCTCTATTAGCCATAGAAGGGACTGCACCCGTACTTATGCTACTGCTTGAATATTTCTGCAACAAAAAAAGAAATCGGTCGAGCATTAGTTTGAGTTAGAGCTATTGGCATTGTAAATGGCACTGTCTTTTACCTATGTGTTATGGACTGTATGTATGTGGTGTGTAGTGGAATGATGTGTGTTGTATTGGATTAGTTGGATTTGGAATTGTGTGGCGTGGCATTGTGTGGTGTGGATAGGATTTGTGTACTGTAATTATGTGGCATGGTGCACTGTGGAATTATGTGGATAGTAATGAAGTGCTATTTACTGTCCTGGAATCACGTGGAGTGGGATTCTGTGTTATGGAGTGTACTTATGTGGACTGGTATTTTGTGATGTGGAGTGGTATGTAGTGGAGTTTAATTATATGGTGCACTCTTGAATTTTATGGCATGATGTGGAATTGTGTGGCGTGGACTGTATTTGTGTGGTGTGTACTTTGTATATGTGGTGTGTTGTGTAATTGTGTTGTTGAGTTGTAGTGGAATGGTGTTGTGTAGTGGAATAATGTGGTTTGGTGTTGACTTATGTGGTGTGCATTGGAAATATGTGGAGTTGAATTTTTCGGTGTGGAACTGTGTGGATAGCAATGTGTTTTTGTAAGCTGCAGATTTGTGTGTTTGGGTGTTAAAAAAAAGAGAGAGTTATAGGTATTGGTGTTGTAAAAGTAAATATTTTACTTATGTGTTATAGACTGTGGTGGATGTATGTGGTGTCTAGTGGAATTATGTGGGTTGGAATGGAATTGGTAGTTGTGGCATTGTTGTGTGGTGTGGATTTGTGTTGTGGAATTATGTGGCATGGTGTGCAGTTGTATTATGCAAATAGTCATTTGGTGTTTTTGACTGTATTGGAATTGTGTAGAAAGGCATTTTGTGTTGTGAATTGTAATGTGGTGGAGTTTAATTATGTGATGTCCTGTTGAATTTTGTGGCATGATACTGAATTCTGTGTTCTAAATTTAATATATGTGGTGTGTTGTGTAATTGTGTTGTTGAGTTGTAGTGGAATGGTGTTGTGTAGTGGAATAATGTGGTTTGGTGTTGAATTATGTGGTGTGCATTGGAAATGTGTGGAGTTGAATTGTGTGGTGTGGAACTATGTGGATGGGGAACATCCTTTACAACGAATCTTTTACAACGCGGTACTGTTACCACGCAACTATTACAACGAAAGTCGTTACAACGACTTGCGCTGGGGGGCGCTCCAGGATAGTAAATAGTTTAATTTACTATCCAACTCCTTCCCTACTATCCACGGGGACTGGAGTTGGAATAGTAAATTAAAAAATTTACTATCCAGCGCCCCCCAACGCAAGTCGTTGTAACGACTTGCGTTGTAAAAGTTGCGTGGTAACGGTACGCGTTGTAAAAGTACGCGTTGTACCGTCATACATCCATGTGGATAGCAATGTGTTTTTGTAAGCTCCAGATCTGTGTGTTTGGGTGTTAAGAAAAAGAGAGAGTTAGAGGTATTGGTGTTGTAAATGTAAATATTTTACTTATGTGTTATAGACTGTGGTGGATGTATGTGGTGTCTAGTGGAATTATGTGGGTTGGATTGGAATTGTTAGTTGTGGCATTGTTGTGTGGTGTGGATTTGTGTTGTGGAATTATGTGGCATGGTGTGCAGTTGTATTATGCAAATAGTCATTTGGTGTTTTTGACTGTATTGGAATTGTGTAGAAAGGCATTTTGTGTTGTGGATTGTTATGTGGTGGAGTTTAATTATGTGATGTGCTGTTGAATTTTGTGGCATGATATTGAATTCTGTGTTCTAAATTTAATATATGTGGTGTGTAGTGGAATTGTGCTGTGGAGTGGAAAAATGTTGTTAGGTGCTGAATTATGTCGTTTGGAATGGATTTGTGTTGAGTTGAATAGTGTGGCATGAAACACTGAGGTGTTGAGGGAAAATATGTTGAATGGAATTATGTGGCATGGTGTGGAGTCTATTCATGTGGATTGTTATGTGTCATACAATGGATTTATGTGGAGTGTATTTATGTGGTATTGAGTAGCATATAATTAGGTGGAGTTGAATTATGTGGTGTTGAGAGGTATTATGTGGATTGTAATTATGTTGTGTGATGTGGAATTGCGTGGCTCTGAATTGTGTGTTGTGCAATTGTGTGGCATTGTTTTGATATATGTGGCGCTTAATGCTTGTTGTCTATCTATAGCAGTGGTGACTGCTATAGAAAGACATTATACATTCATACAATTTCAAGAAGAAAGCTGCCCTGTTTAGAGTTCCCGAGTGAGCAGAATTGTTTTTTTATTCCAATAAAGGAGTTGTCCTTTTGGAGAAACCTGTGGGTTATGGTTGTTTGCTTATAACACATAGCCCAGATGTATTGGTTACATCTACTATGCCTGTTTACAGGTCTTGAATTCCCTTGGATTTTGAATTACATTCTAGACACTTAAGAAAATAAAGAGATTAACAAAGGAACATGTTTACAAAAGCAGCACACTATCCCATATTAAAGAAAAAAGGCCTTGAAAGATATCACAAATATTTTTTATGATAGGCTAATATTGTTGGAATTATGACATAAATGTTTGTGAAAAAAGAAAAAGAAATGGATGATGTTGACAAAAATTCCACGCTGTATCATATTCTAGTAACAGAAGAGCAGCATATGTTTCTTGAAAACAGACATAGCCTTTGCTGATCCTTATCAGGCCGGTCTCCTTCCTGGAGCACCCTTAGAAAAACTTGTGAGTAACTTAGCAATAATCTCTACTAAGAATAACAAAAGACTGGCTTTCACAGAGCAGAGACATTTGCATTTTCTAAAGCTTTGTTTTCTAGCAACTGAAATGTGTGCTACAGAAAAACACTCTCTTTGGATTAAAGGCAGAAAACTGCATTAAGTGACAGTAAATGAAAGATGCAAAGGGCTGCTACTGCACATATAAAAAAGCATAACAAGATTATTTATAAAGGGCACTCACTCCTTCTATGTCCGCAGAGACAGCACGTTTTGGACACAATCTGTCTTTAATGCATTACTAAACTGTCTCTGCAGACATAGGAGGAGAGAAGGCACCCCATAAATAATATGGTTCTTTGAAAAGTGCCACACTGCACCTTTGTGGAAGTTGTTTTAACATCTGAATGGCTGCAAAACTCTCGTTTTTTAGAAAGAAAAGGTGACTCTGGGGAAAACTACATTTACTGTGGGTGTGCCAAAAAAAGGTGCTTTTTCCGGGCCCGATCACAGAAATAACTTAAGACAAAATCCTAAACTTACTACCATTTTGGTATTCACAGAAGGCACTTACTCATTTAGGTTTTCACAGAAGTTAGGAGTCCTAACTTTACTACTCCTAAACTGAGAAAAATCCTAACTTTAGGACTTTCGGTATTCACAGAAGGCATTTAGGAGTCCTGAAGTTAGGACTCCTAACTTCTGTGAATACCGAAATGGGTAAGTGCCTTCTGTGAATACCAAAATGAGTGAGTGCCTTCTGTGAATACCAAAATGGTAGTAAGTTTAGGATTTTGTCTTAAGTTAGTTCTGTGAATCGGGCCCTCCAAGTTTAATCTTTCTCTGCCCTCACATTTCTGCTGGGCAATTTAAACAAGCAACAGGAGAGAGGGATGTTGATGCTAATTAAAGCTGGGTGGGGGGGTCAATGTAAAACTCGCAGCAGACAGCATCGATTCAAGAAGCGGCAGAGGGAGGGGGGCCGAGGAGCGAGGGGGAGCATCTGTCAGTAGTACATTGTAAAGAAGCACTTGCAGATTGCAAGATAGCATGTCATACATGCAATAGAAGAATGCCATTTAAAAAAATAGTGCCCACAGACAGTAAATAAAACATACTGCTAACACCACTGTTAGAGGGCCAGTCCGCATGGGAGGTTACAAAGAGAGACAAAGAGGTACTAAGGAGGGAGTAACAAGCCTATTGACTAATCAAAAGCCATCATCTACAAAGGACAGGAAGAAAAGCCAATTGTAAAGATACTGTAGGCGGAACATGGGCGGAGCTTAAAGCACATATACTGAATACTCCATGTCTCGAAGAGACAGCGCAAGCGCTGCTCTAAGCGAGACCTAAAATAGGGCTACTCTGACATATAGATAGAGAGATGCCTAAATCCACTAGGGTGTGAATCTTGTGTGTTTTTTTGTGTTAACAGGTCCCTTGGACTAAACCTGAACTGGAGAACTGTTTCTTTATTTAATTAAAGGAAGAGGGAAATTCACAAAAGACCTTAAGGATAATCTCAACTAATAACTTCGGGGATATGTTGAGGAGAAAGAAAAGAGCTAAGAAAAGGTCTCTTTTTTAACAAGGGGAACACCGCGGAGGTAGACGCAGGCATCAAAAGATAAGGGAGAAAAAGACCAACCCATAATTATCTGGGTTTTCTTTGCTTTCTGAGGGACTCAGTACAGGAAGCCAACAGCCTAGAAGAGAGAGAAGGGGAGAATACATTCCCAGAAGGAAGAATAAACCACAATCCCTGTACCCTAAAAGTAGGATAGCATAGGATAAGATAAAATGTATAGCGCGCATTAAACTGAAGGTGCCAAAGCGCAACCGCGGGAAAGAAGGGACAGCAGGAGCGGTGCAGCCAAGATCAGGGATTCTACGATGAGATAAGCCATGTGTTCGATGTTTTTAAAGGACACAAAAGAGTCCGTGTCTGAGATATAGGTAGGCAGGGTGTTCCATAGTTTGGCGGCTGCTATCGCAAAGGAGCGCACACCCAATCTTCTTTCCCGAAATCTAGGGATCCTACGTTTTTTACTGAATGAGGATCTAAGTGGTCTGCCCGGGCTGTACCAATGAAATGGGAATTCATTTGAGAGGGACCCTTATGATGCACAGCCTTAAAAACTAGGCCTTAAAGGAAATACGGCTCCTGACAGGGAGCTAATTTAAGGAGTGAATCCCCTCTCTAACCGAGTGCCGCTTGGAAGTGTTCAGAATGAGGCAAGCTGCCGCATTCTGAACAATCTCAAGTTTATTCAGGGAGGAACTATTGTTGGTCAGGTAAAGAGCATTGCAGTAGTCCAACATGAGGTGACAAGGGCTATAGTGATTGTCTGGTGCAATTCCGATGGGATGTAAGGAAAGATCATTTCAGGCTCCTAATGATGTCAGAACAAGTGCTGATAATGCAACTGACCTGTGCATCAAAACTCAGAGAGTCATCAAAAATGGCACTGAGAATTTTAGCTGACTTAACAGTAGAGGTGGGAGGAATTTGCGTAGTCGCGCTAGGCAAAGAGCCGCAAAACGGTAAAAAATTTCTGCGAGCACTCAAAAGTTTCGCGAACATGCGGTATTTCTTGTTCTGCGTGTTTGCAATGCTTTTTACCTGTTTGCAAATGCTGTTTGCGTGCTCGGGGAGAAATATCCCAAGAACACGCATTTTGAAAGCGCGAACAAGCAAATAATTCCATGAAGCCGTGGATCGCGAAATTTTTGGCAAATCCGTGTTCTCTGCGGAACGTGAAATTACCCAAATTACCCAAATTCCGCAAATTCTGCGAGTGGAGCGAAATTTACCACCCAGGCCTACTTAACAGTGGAGGGGAGGGGAGAGGTCCGCAGACATCTGGCCACCAGGTGTTTGACCAAATGGAGTTCTGTGAGCCAAACACGAGCACTTCAATCTTATGTGCATTAATCTTCAGGGAATTGTCTTTCATCCGGCAGATGATGCTGGACAAGCACTGGTTGAACCTTCCCGCCACCAACTGCAGGTCGTTGGAAATGGATACGATAATTTGAGTATTGTCTGCATACGACAGCACCTGAAACCCAAATGAAGGCACCAGCTCAGCCGCAGGGGCCACATAGAGATTAAAGCTGTACTCCAGGATGAGCCTTGCAGCACCCCACAGGGGAGGCTGGAAGCCTTTGCCTTGAAGCCGCCGCAACTGACACTTTGCACCCTGTTTGACGAGAAAGAATGGAAAGGGAAAGGTCCCACTGCCCTGGCTCGCACAGGGTTTAAAGCCGTCTCGCACTGTGAGTCCAGGTCTCACCGCCCTGGCTCGCACAGGGTTTAAAGCCGTCTCGCACTGTGGGTCCAGGTCTCACCGCCCTGGCTCACACAGGGTTTAAAGCTGTCTCACATTGTGAGTCCAGGTCCCACCGCTTTGACTCGCACAGGGTTCGAAGCCGTCTCGCACTGTGAGTCCAGGTCTCACCGCCCTGGCTCGCACAGGGTTTAAAGCCGTCTCGCACTCTGAGTCCAGGTCTCACAGCTCTGGCTCTCACAGGGTCTAAAGCCGTCTCGCACTGTGAGTCCAGGTCTCACCACCCTGGCTCGCACAAGGTTTAAAGTCGTCTTGCACTGTGAGTCCAGGTCTCACAGCCCTGGCTCGCACAGGGTTTAAAGCTGTCTCGCACTGTGGGTCCAGGTCTCACCGCCCAGGCTCACACAGGGTTTAAAGCTGTCTCACACTGTGAGTCCAGGTCCCACCGCCCTGACTCGCACAGGGTTCAAAGCCGTCTCGCACTGTGAGTCCAGGTCTCACCGCCCTGGCTCGCACAGGGTTTAAAGCCGTCTCGCACTCTGAGTCCAGGTCTCACCGCCCTGGCTCACACAGGGTTTAAAGCCATCTCGCACTGTGAGTCCAGGTCTCACCGCCCTGGCTCGCACAGGGTTTAAAGCTGTCTCACACTTTGAGTCCAGGTCTCACCGTCCATGCTCGGACAGGGTTTAAAGCCATCTCGCACTGTGAGTCCAGGTCTCACCGCCCTTATTTGTACAGGGTTTAAGGCCATCTGGTACTCTGAGTCAGGATGTCACTGCCCTTGCTCGCACAAGGTTTGAGGCAGTCTCACACTGCGAGTCCAGGCCTCACTTTGCTTCCTTGGGCAGGGTTTAAAGCGATCTCACACGGTGAGTCCAGGTCCCACCGCCCTGGCTCGCACAGGCTTTAAAGCCGTCTCGCACTGTGAGTCCAGGTCTCACCACCCTGGCTCGCACAGGGTTTAAAGCTGTCTCACACTGTGAGTCCAGGTCTCACCACCCTGGCTCGCACAGGGTTTAAAGCTGTCTCACACTGTGAGACTAAGGCTCACCACCCTGGCTCACACAGGGTTTAAAGCCATCTCACACTGTGAGTCCAGGTCTCACAGCTCTGGCTCTCACAGGGTTTAAAGCCATCTCACACTGTGAGTCCAGGTCTCACAGCTCTGGCTCTCACAGGGTTTAAAGCCGTCTCGCACTGTGAGTCCAGGTCTCACCACCCTGGCTCGCACAGGGTTTAAGGCCATCTCGCACTGTGAGTCAGGGTGTCATTGCCCGTGCTCGCCTAAGGTTTAAGGCAGTTTCACACTGTGAGTCCAGGTCTCACTGCCCTTCAATGCACAAGGTTTAAAGCAGTCTCACACTGCGAGTCTGGGTCTCTTCGCCCTTGCTCACACAGTGTTAAGGCAGTCTCATACTGCGAGTCCAGGCCTCACTTTGTTTCCTTGGGCAGGGCTTAAAGCGATCTCACACTGTGAGTCCAGGTCTCACTGCCCCTCCTTGCACAGGGTTTGAGGCATTCTCACACTGTGAGTCTGGGTCTCACTGCCCTGTCTCGCACAGGGTTTAAAGCCATCTCACACTGTGATTCCAGGTCTCACCACCCTGTGTAGTGTAGTTCCTATATCCCTGATAGGCTCTGCGCATTGGAATAATATAAACTATAGTTTTGACATAGGACTGAGGTCAGTATGTCTCTATCGAGTACATTAAACTTAATTACTTGTGTGTGCCAGCTAACTCAGAGGTCACTAGAAACTTCTCGACTGAAGAAGAAGGGATTAGTTTCTGACAACCGCATAAACATGACAACTTTGTTTCCCTTAGAATCGAAACAATATCTTCAGAATCGTGGAAGCAATAGATAACCGTTTCACTCAGTCAATCGTGCATGCTTCGTTTCTACAGAGTTACACAGAAATAGATAGACGGACGTTTCAATAAAAGGGTTTATTGAACAGCGTTATTTCTCGTGCAAGAGAAATGAACTGCTACAAGACCGAATGCAAAGTATAATACGTACAGCGTTAGCAGGAAGATTAAATAATACTACAATAGCATGGTTTGTAGCTATGACATATATTCATAAAAATACATACATAAATAACACAGGCTAAAATACTCATCTGGTGCTTCTAAAATAATCCTATCCTAGTGTACCTAATCTAAATGTAGTACGAGGGAAGAAGTAGATGCTGTTTAGCTATAGTCTAGTTTAGCTATAGTTGCCAAGATTTGCAAAAAGCCCCTCCAGGTTCTAGTCCGCTCCATACCTTAGAATGAGTGAGGTTGGAATCTCTTTCCGGGTCTCGATTTCTAACACCCCACAAGGGGAGTCAGAAACACTGGAGCTGGATTCTCTGCAAGGAGGATGACAGCGTCTGGTCAGTGCGTCAGTTGGGGATTTTACTACCTTCGGAACTTGCCGTGGCGAGCCACGTCATGCAAGTAGGCAGCCGAACCATGGACCGTGATTCTCCATGGCAAGAGAAGGTATATTTATACCTTGAAGGTGTTTAGAAATGCAATTATTGACGTAAAAGTCGGGCATAACAACGTCATGATTGAACCCCTTAGGAATAAATGTTCATGCATAATAAATGAGTTCTTGGAGAAATCAATATCCAAGCAAGGAGAAGTCCTAAAGGCTTAAGTCTGGTTTTCCAAGAACTCGTTGTGGCGTAGATGAACGGATGTGGGTGGCCATGCCTGTATTTGGTTAGCGTGGATAATGCCTAAATAAGGGCTGGATTTCTATGCCTAAATAAGGTCAATATGAATTGTACCTATATAAGGGCATAAATTGGGAAATCTATATACGGAATCTAAATCGACACACAACACCTGGCTCGCACAGGGTTTAAAGCCATCTTACACTGTGAGTCTGGGTGTCACCGCCCTGGCTCGCACAGGGTTTAAAGCCATCTCACACAGTGTGTCCAGGTCTCACCGCCCTGGCCCGCACAGGGTTTAAAGCCGTCTCACAATGTGAGTCCAGGTCTCACCACCCTGTCTCGCACAGGGTATAAAGCCGTCTCACACTGTGAGTCCAGGTCTCACCACCTTGGCTCGCATTGTGTTTGAGGCCGTCTCACACTGTGAGTCCAGGTCTCACCACCCTGGCTAGCACAGGGTTTAAAGCAGTCTCAAACTGTGAGTCCAGGTCTCACCACCCTGGCTCGCACAGTGTTTAAAGCAGTCTCAAACTGTGAGTCCAGGTCACACCACCCTGGCTCGCACAGGGTTTAGAGCTGTCTCACACTGTGAGTCCAGGTCTCACCACCCTGTCTCGCACAGGGTTTAGAGCTGTCTCACACTGTGAGTCCGGGTCTCACCACCCTGGCTCGCACAGGGTTTAAGGCCGTCTCACACTGTGAGTCCAGGTCTCACATCTCTGGCTCTCACAGGGTTTAGAGCTGTCTCACACTGTGAGTCCAGGTCTCACCACCCTGTCTCGCACAGGGTTTAAAGCTGTCTCACACTGTGAGACCAAGTCTCACCACCCTGGCTCGCACAGGGTTTAAAGCTGTCTCACACTGTGAGTCCAGTTCTCACCACCCTGGCTCGCACAGGGTTTAAAGCTGTCTCACACTGTGAGACCAAGTCTCACCACCCTGGCTCACACAGGGTTTAAAGCCATCTCACACTGTGAGTCCAGGTCTCACAGCTCTGGCTCTCACAGGGTTTAAAGCCATCTCACACTGTGAGTCCAGGTCTCACAGCTCTGGCTCTCACAGGGTTTAAAGCCATCCCACACGGTGAGTCCAGGTCCCACCGCCCTGGCTCTCACAGGGTTTAAAGCCGTGTCACACTGTGAGTCCAGGTCTCACCACCCTGGTTCGGACAGGGTTTAAAGCCGTCTCACACTGTGAGTCCAGGTCTCACCGCCCTGGCTCGCACAGGGTTTAAAGCAGTCTCAAACTGTGAGTCCAGGTCTCACCACCCTGTCTCGCACAGGGTTTAATGCAGTCTCACACTGTGAGTCCAGGACTCACCACCATGGCTCGGACAGGGTTTAGAGCTGTCTCACACTGTGAGTCCAGGTCTCACCACCCTGTCTCGCACAGGGTTTAGAGCTGTCTCACACTGTGAGTCCAGGTGTCACCACCCTGTCTCGCACAGGGTTTAGAGCTGTCTCACACTGTGAGTCCAGGTCTCACCACCCTGGCTCACACAGGGTTTAAAGCCATCTCGCACTGTGAGTCCAGGTCTCAGAGCTCTGGCTCTCACAGGGTTTAAAGCCATGTCACACTGTGAGTCCAGGTCCCACCACCCTGGCTCACACAGGGTTTAAAGCCATGTCACACTGTGAGTCCAGGTCTCACCACCCTGGCTCACACAGGGTTTAAAGCCATCTCGCACTGTGAGTCCAGGTCTCAGAGCTCTGGCTCTCACAGGGTTTAAAGCCATCCCACACGGTGAGTCCAGGTCCCACCGCCCTGGCTCTCACAGGGTTTAAAGCCGTGTCACACTGTGAGTCCAGGTCTCACCACCCTGGTTCGGACAGGGTTTAAAGCCGTCTCACACTGTGAGTCCAGGTCTCACCGCCCTGGCTCGCACAGGGTTTAAAGCAGTCTCAAACTGTGAGTCCAGGTCTCACCACCCTGTCTCGCACAGGGTTTAATGCAGTCTCACACTGTGAGTCCAGGACTCACCACCATGGCTCGGACAGGGTTTAGAGCTGTCTCACACTGTGAGTCCAGGTCTCACCACCCTGTCTCGTACAGGGTTTAGAGCTGTCTCACACTGTGAGTCTAGGTGTCACCACCCTGTCTCGCACAGGGTTTAGAGCTGTCTCACACTGTGAGTCCAGGTCTCACCACCCTGGCTCACACAGGGTTTAAAGCCATCTCGCACTGTGAGTCCAGGTCTCAGAGCTCTGGCTCTCACAGGGTTTAAAGCAATGTCACATTGTGAGTCCAGGTCTCACCACCCTTGGTCACACAGGGTTTAAAGCCATCTCGCACTGTGAGTCCAGGTCTCAGAGCTCTGGCTCTCACAGGGTTTAAAGCCATGTCACACTGTGAGTCCAGGTCTCACCACCCTGGCTCACACAGGGTTTAAAGCCATCTCGCACTGTGAGTCCAGGTCTCAGAGCTCTGGCTCTCACAGGGTTTAAAGCCATGTCACACTGTGAGTCCAGGTCTCACCACCCTGGTTCGCACAGGGTTTAAAGCAGTCTCAAACTGTGAGTCCAGGTCTCACCGCCCTGGCTCGCACAGGGTTTAAAGCAGTCTCAAACTGTGAGTCCAGGTCTCACCACCCTGGCTCGCACAGGGTTTAAAGAAGTCTCAAACTGTGAGTCCAGGTCTCACCACCCTGGCTCACACAGGGTTTAAAGCAGTCTCAAACTGTGAGTCCAGGTCTCACCACCCTGGCTCGCACAGGGTTTAGAGCTGTCTCACACTGTCAGTCCAGGTCTCACCACCCTGTCTCGCCCAGGGTTTAGATCTGTCTCACACTGTGAGTCCAGGTCTCACCACCCTGTCTCGCACAGGGTTTAAAGCTGACTCACACTGTGAGTCCAGGTCTCACAGCTCTGGCTCTCACAGGGTTTGGAGCTGTCTCACACTGTGAGTCCAGGTCTCACCACCCTGTCTCGCACAGGGTTTAAAGCTGTCTCACACTGTGAGACCAAGTCTCACCACCCTGGCTCGCACAGGGTTTAAAGCTGTCTCACACTGTGAGACCAAGTCTCACCACCCTGGCTCGCACAGGGTTTAAAGCTGTCTCACACTGTGAGTCCAGGTTTCACCACCCTGGCTCGCACAGGGTTTAAAGCTGTCTCACACTGTGAGACTAAGGCTCACCACCCTGGCTCACACAGGGTTTAAAGCCATCTCACACTGTGAGTCCAGGTCTCACAGCTCTGGCTGTCACAGGGTTTAAAGCCGTGTCACACTGTGAGTCCAGGTCTCACCACCCTGGCTCACACAGGGTTTAAAGCCATCTCACACTGTGAGTCCAGGTCTCACAGCTCTGGCTCTCATAGGGTTTAAAGCCATCTCACAGCTCTGGCTCTCACAGGGTTTAAAGCCGTGTCACACTGTGAGTCCAGGTCTCACCACCCTGGTTCGGACAGGGTTTAAAGCCGTCTCACACTGTGAGTCCAGGTCTCACCGCCCTGGCTCGCACAGGGTTTAAAGCAGTCTCAAACTGTGAGTCCAGGTCTCACCACCCTGGTTCGGACAGGGTTTAAAGCCATGTCACACTGTGAGTCCAGGTCTCACCGCCCTGGCTCGCACAGGGTTTAAAGCAGTCTCACACTGTGAGTCCAGGTCTCACCACCCTGTCTCGCACAGGGTTTAAAGCAGTCTCAAACTGTGAGTCCAGGTCTCACCACCCTGTCTCGCACAGGGTTTAAAGCCGTCTCAAACTGTGAGTCCAGGTCTCACCACCCTGGCTCGCACAGGGTTTAGAGCTGTCTCACACTGTGAGTCCAGGTCTCACCACCCTGGCTCGCACAGGGTTTAGAGCTGTCTCACACTGTGAGTCCAGGTCTCACAGCTCTGGCTCTCACAGGGTTTAAAGCCGTGTCACACTGTGAGTCCAGGTCTCACCACCCTGGTTCGGACAGGGTTTAAAGCCGTCTCACACTGTGAGTCCAGGTCTCACCGCCCTGGCTCGCACAGGGTTTAAAGCAGTCTCAAACTGTGAGTCCAGGTCTCACCACCCTGGTTCGGACAGGGTTTAAAGCCATGTCACACTGTGAGTCCAGGTCTCACCGCCCTGGCTCGCACAGGGTTTAAAGCAGTCTCACACTGTGAGTCCAGGTCTCACCACCCTGGCTCGCACAGGGTTTAAAGCTGTCTCACACTGTGAGACCAAGTCTCACCACCCTGGCTCGCACAGGGTTTAAAGCTGTCTCACACTGTGAGACCAAGTCTCACCACCCTGGCTCGCACAGGGTTTAAAGCTGTCTCACACTGTGAGTCCAGGTTTCACCACCCAGGCTCGCACAGGGTTTAAAGCTGTCTCACACTGTGAGACTAAGGCTCACCACCCTGGCTCACACAGGGTTTAAAGCCATCTCACACTGTGAGTCCAGGTCTCACAGCTCTGGCTGTCACAGGGTTTAAAGCCGTGTCACACTGTGAGTCCAGGTCTCACCACCCTGGCTCACACAGGGTTTAAAGCCATCTCACACTGTGAGTCCAGGTCTCACAGCTCTGGCTCTCACAGGGTTTAAAGCCATCTCACACTGTGAGTCCAGGTCTCACAGCTCTGGCTCTCACAGGGTTTAAAGCCATCCCACACGGTGAGTCCAGGTCCCACCGCCCTGGCTCTCACAGGGTTTAAAGCCGTGTCACACTGTGAGTCCAGGTCTCACCGCCCTGGTTCGGACAGGGTTTAAAGCCGTCTCACACTGTGAGTCCAGGTCTCACCGCCCTGGCTCGCACAGGGTTTAAAGCAGTCTCAAACTGTGAGTCCAGGTCTCACCACCCTGTCTCGCACAGGGTTTAATGCAGTCTCACACTGTGAGTCCAGGACTCACCACCATGGCTCGGACAGGGTTTAGAGCTGTCTTACACTGTGAGTCCAGGTCTCACCACCCTGTCTCGCACAGGGTTTAGAGCTGTCTCACACTGTGAGTCTAGGTGTCACCACCCTGTCTCGCACAGGGTTTAGAGCTGTCTCACACTGTGAGTCCAGGTCTCACCACCCTGGCTCACACAGGGTTTAAAGCCATCTCGCACTGTGAGTCCAGGTCTCAGAGCTCTGGCTCTCACAGGGTTTAAAGCAATGTCACATTGTGAGTCCAGGTCTCACCACCCTTGGTCACACAGGGTTTAAAGCCATCTCGCACTGTGAGTCCAGGTCTCAGAGCTCTGGCTCTCACAGGGTTTAAAGCCATGTCACACTGTGAGTCCAGGTCTCACCACCCTGGCTCACACAGGGTTTAAAGCCATCTCGCACTGTGAGTCCAGGTCTCAGAGCTCTGGCTCTCACAGGGTTTAAAGCCATGTCACACTGTGAGTCCAGGTCTCACCACCCTGGTTCGCACAGGGTTTAAAGCAGTCTCAAACTGTGAGTCCAGGTCTCACCGCCCTGGCTCGCACAGGGTTTAAAGCAGTCTCAAACTGTGAGTCCAGGTCTCACCACCCTGGCTCGCACAGGGTTTAAAGAAGTCTCAAACTGTGAGTCCAGGTCTCACCACCCTGGCTCACACAGGGTTTAAAGCAGTCTCAAACTGTGAGTCCAGGTCTCACCACCCTGGCTCGCACAGGGTTTAGAGCTGTCTCACACTGTCAGTCCAGGTCTCACCACCCTGTCTCGCCCAGGGTTTAGAGCTGTCTCACACTGTGAGTCCAGGTCTCACCACCCTGTCTCGCACAGGGTTTAAAGCTGACTCACACTGTGAGTCCAGGTCTCACAGCTCTGGCTCTCACAGGGTTTGGAGCTGTCTCACACTGTGAGTCCAGGTCTCACCACCCTGTCTCGCACAGGGTTTAAAGCTGTCTCACACTGTGAGACCAAGTCTCACCACCCTGGCTCGCACAGGGTTTAAAGCTGTCTCACACTGGGAGACCAAGTCTCACCACCCTGGCTCGCACAGGGTTTAAAGCTGTCTCACACTGTGAGTCCAGGTTTCACCACCCTGGCTCGCACAGGGTTTAAAGCTGTCTCACACTGTGAGACTAAGGCTCACCACCCTGGCTCACACAGGGTTTAAAGCCATCTCACACTGTGAGTCCAGGTCTCACAGCTCTGGCTGTCACAGGGTTTAAAGCCGTGTCACACTGTGAGTCCAGGTCTCACCACCCTGGCTCACACAGGGTTTAAAGCCATCTCACACTGTGAGTCCAGGTCTCACAGCTCTGGCTCTCACAGGGTTTAAAGCCATCTCACAGCTCTGGCTCTCACAGGGTTTAAAGCCGTGTCACACTGTGAGTCCAGGTCTCACCACCCTGGTTCGGACAGGGTTTAAAGCCGTCTCACACTGTGAGTCCAGGTCTCACCGCCCTGGCTCGCACAGGGTTTAAAGCAGTCTCAAACTGTGAGTCCAGGTCTCACCACCCTGGTTCGGACAGGGTTTAAAGCCATGTCACACTGTGAGTCCAGGTCTCACCGCCCTGGCTCGCACAGGGTTTAAAGCAGTCTCACACTGTGAGTCCAGGTCTCACCACCCTGTCTCGCACAGGGTTTAAAGCAGTCTCAAACTGTGAGTCCAGGTCTCACCACCCTGTCTCGCACAGGGTTTAAAGCCGTCTCAAACTGTGAGTCCAGGTCTCACCACCCTGGCTCGCACAGGGTTTAGAGCTGTCTCACACTGTGAGTCCAGGTCTCACCACCCTGGCTCGCACAGGGTTTAGAGCTGTCTCACACTGTGAGTCCAGGTCTCACAGCTCTGGCTCTCACAGGGTTTAAAGCCGTGTCACACTGTGAGTCCAGGTCTCACCACCCTGGTTCGGACAGGGTTTAAAGCCGTCTCACACTGTGAGTCCAGGTCTCACCGCCCTGGCTCGCACAGGGTTTAAAGCAGTCTCAAACTGTGAGTCCAGGTCTCACCACCCTGGTTCGGACAGGGTTTAAAGCCATGTCACACTGTGAGTCCAGGTCTCACCGCCCTGGCTCGCACAGGGTTTAAAGCAGTCTCACACTGTGAGTCCAGGTCTCACCACCCTGGCTCGCACAGGGTTTAAAGCTGTCTCACACTGTGAGACCAAGTCTCACCACCCTGGCTCGCACAGGGTTTAAAGCTGTCTCACACTGTGAGACCAAGTCTCACCACCCTGGCTCGCACAGGGTTTAAAGCTGTCTCACACTGTGAGTCCAGGTTTCACCACCCAGGCTCGCACAGGGTTTAAAGCTGTCTCACACTGTGAGACTAAGGCTCACCACCCTGGCTCACACAGGGTTTAAAGCCATCTCACACTGTGAGTCCAGGTCTCACAGCTCTGGCTGTCACAGGGTTTAAAGCCGTGTCACACTGTGAGTCCAGGTCTCACCACCCTGGCTCACACAGGGTTTAAAGCCATCTCACACTGTGAGTCCAGGTCTCACAGCTCTGGCTCTCACAGGGTTTAAAGCCATCTCACACTGTGAGTCCAGGTCTCACAGCTCTGGCTCTCACAGGGTTTAAAGCTGTGTCACACTGTGAGTCCAGGTCTCACCACCCTGGTTCGGACAGGGTTTAAAGCCGTCTCACACTGTGAGTCCAGGTCTCACCGCCCTGGCTCGCACAGGGTTTAAAGCAGTCTCAAACTGTGAGTCCAGGTCTCACCACCCTGGTTCGGACAGGGTTTAAAGCCATGTCACACTGTGAGTCCAGGTCTCACCGCCCTGGCTCGCACAGGGTGTAAAGCAGTCTCACACTGTGAGTCCAGGTCTCACCACCCTGTCTCGCACAGGGTTTAAAGCAGTCTCAAACTGTGAGTCCAGGTCTCACCATCCTGTCTCGCACAGGGTTTAAAGCCGTCTCAAACTGTGAGTCCAGGTCTCACCACCCTGGCTCGCACAGGGTTTAGAGCTGTCTCACACTGTGAGTCCAGGTCTCACCACCCTGTCTCGCACAGGGTTTAGAGCTGTCTCACACTGTGAGTCCAGGTCTCACAGCTCTGGCTCTCACAGGGTTTAAAGCCGTGTCACACTGTGAGTCCAGGTCTCACCACCCTGGTTCGGACAGGGTTTAAAGCCGTCTCACACTGTGAGTCCAGGTCTCACCGCCCTGGCTCGCACAGGGTTTAAAGCAGTCTCAAACTGTGAGTCCAGGTCTCACCACCCTGGTTCGGACAGGGTTTAAAGCCATGTCACACTGTGAGTCCAGGTCTCACCGCCCTAGCTCGCACAGGGTTTAAAGCAGTCTCACACTGTGAGTCCAGGTCTCACCACCCTGTCTCGCACAGGGTTTAAAGCAGTCTCAAACTGTGAGTCCAGGTCTCACCACCCTGTCTCGCACAGGGTTTAGAGCTGTCTCACACTGTGAGTCCAGGTCTCACCACCCTGTCTCGCACAGGGTTTAGAGCTGTCTCACACTGTGAGTCCAGGTCTCACCACCCTGTCTCGCACAGGGTTTAAAGCTGACTCACACTGTGAGTCCAGGTCTCACAGCTCTGGCTCTCACAGGGTTTGGAGCTGTCTCACACTGTGAGTCCAGGTCTCACCACCCTGTCTCGCACAGGGTTTAAAGCTGTCTCACACTGTGAGACCAAGTCTCACCACCCTGGCTCGCACAGGGTTTAAAGCTGTCTCACACTGTGAGACCAAGTCTCACCACCCTGGCTCGCACAGGGTTTAAAGCTGTCTCACACTGTGAGTCCAGATCTCACCACCCTGGCTCGCACAGGGTTTAAAGCTGTCTCACACTGTGAGACTAAGGCTCACCACCCTGGCTCACACAGGGTTTAAAGCCATCTCACACTGTGAGTCCAGGTCTCACAGCTCTGGCTGTCACAGGGTTTAAAGCCGTGTCACACTGTGAGTCCAGGTCTCACCACCCTGGCTCACACAGGGTTTAAAGCCATCTCACACTGTGAGTCCAGGTCTCACAGCTCTGGCTCTCACAGGGTTTAAAGCCATCTCACACTGTGAGTCCAGGTCTCACAGCTCTGGCTCTCACAGGGTTTAAAGCCGTGTCACACTGTGAGTCCAGGTCTCACCACCCTGGTTCGGACAGGGTTTAAAGCCGTCTCACAATGTGAGTCCAGGTCTCACCGCCCTGGCTCGCACAGGGTTTAAAGCAGTCTCAAACTGTGAGTCCAGGTCTCACCACCCTGGTTCGGACAGGGTTTAAAGCCATGTCACACTGTGAGTCCAGGTCTCACCGCCCTGGCTCGCACAGGGTTTAAAGCAGTCTCACACTGTGAGTCCAGGTCTCACCACCCTGTCTCGCACAGGGTTTAAAGCAGTCTCAAACTGTGAGTCCAGGTCTCACAGCTCTGGCTGTCACAGGGTTTAAAGCCGTGTCACACTGTGAGTCCAGGTCTCACCACCCTGGCTCACACAGGGTTTAAAGCCATCTCACACTGTGAGTCCAGGTCTCACAGCTCTGGCTCTCACAGGGTTTAAAGCCATCTCACACTGTGAGTCCAGGTCTCACAGCTCTGGCTCTCACAGGGTTTAAAGCCGTCTCACACTGTGAGTCCAGGTCTCACCGCCCTGGCTCGCACAGGGTTTAAAGCAGTCTCAAACTGTGAGTCCAGGTCTCACCACCCTGGTTCGGACAGGGTTTAAAGCCATGTCACACTGTGAGTCCAGGTCTCACCGCCCTGGCTCGCACAGGGTTTAAAGCAGTCTCACACTGTGAGTCCAGGTCTCACCACCCTGTCTCGCACAGGGTTTAAAGCAGTCTCAAACTGTGAGTCCAGGTCTCACCACCCTGTCTCGCACAGGGTTTAAAGCCGTCTCAAACTGTGAGTCCAGGTCTCACCACCCTGGCTCGCACAGGGTTTAGAGCTGTCTCACACTGTGAGTCCAGGTCTCACCACCCTGTCTCGCACAGGGTTTAGAGCTGTCTCACACTGTGAGTCCAGGTCTCACAGCTCTGGCTCTCACAGGGTTTAAAGCCCTGTCACACTGTGAGTCCAGGTCTCACCACCCTGGTTCGGACAGGGTTTAAAGCCGTCTCACACTGTGAGTCCAGGTCTCACCGCCCTGGCTCGCACAGGGTTTAAAGCAGTCTCAAACTGTGAGTCCAGGTCTCACCACCCTGGTTCGGACAGGGTTTAAAGCCATGTCACACTGTGAGTCCAGGTCTCACCGCCCTGGCTCGCACAGGGTTTAAAGCAGTCTCACACTGTGAGTCCAGGTCTCACCACCCTGTCTCGCACAGGGTTTAAAGCAGTCTCAAACTGTGAGTCCAGGTCTCACCACTCTGTCTCGCACAGGGTTTAGAGCTGTCTCACACTGTGAGTCCAGGTCTCACCACCCTGTCTCGCACAGGGTTTAAAGCTGACTCACACTGTGAGTCCAGGTCTCACAGCTCTGGCTCTCACAGGGTTTGGAGCTGTCTCACACTGTGAGTCCAGGTCTCACCACCCTGTCTCGCACAGGGTTTAAAGCTGTCTCACACTGTGAGACCAAGTCTCACCACCCTGGCTCGCACAGGGTTTAAAGCTGTCTCACACTGTGAGACCAAGTCTCACCACCCTGGCTCGCACAGGGTTTAAAGCTGTCTCACACTGTGAGTCCAGGTCTCACCACCCTGGCTCGCACAGGGTTTAAAGCTGTCTCACACTGTGAGACTAAGGCTCACCACCCTGGCTCACACAGGGTTTAAAGCCATCTCACACTGTGAGTCCAGGTCTCACAGCTCTGGCTGTCACAGGGTTTAAAGCCGTGTCACACTGTGAGTCCAGGTCTCACCACCCTGGCTCACACAGGGTTTAAAGCCATCTCACACTGTGAGTCCAGGTCTCACAGCTCTGGCTCTCACAGAGTTTAAAGCCATCTCACACTGTGAGTCCAGGTCTCACAGCTCTGGCTCTCACAGGGTTTAAAGCCGTGTCACACTGTGAGTCCAGGTCTCACCACCCTGGTTCGGACAGGGTTTAAAGCCGTCTCACACTGTGAGTCCAGGTCTCACCGCCCTGGCTCGCACAGGGTTTAAAGCAGTCTCAAACTGTGAGTCCAGGTCTCACCACCCTGGTTCGGACAGGGTTTAAAGCCATGTCACACTGTGAGTCCAGGTCTCACCGCCCTGGCTCGCACAGGGTTTAAAGCAGTCTCACACTGTGAGTCCAGGTCTCACCACCCTGTCTCGCACAGGGTTTAAAGCAGTCTCAAACTGTGAGTCCAGGTCTCACCACCCTGTCTCGCACAGGGTTTAAAGCCGTCTCAAACTGTGAGTCCAGGTCTCACCACCCTGGCTCGTACAGGGTTTAGAGCTGTCTCACACTGTGAGTCCAGGTCTTACCACCCTGTCTCGCACAGGGTTTAGAGCTGTCTCACACTGTGAGTCCAGGTCTCACAGCTCTGGCTCTCACAGGGTTTAAAGCCGTGTCACACTGTGAGTCCAGGTCTCACCACCCTGGTTCGGACAGGGTTTGAAGCCGTCTCACACTGTGAGTCCAGGTCTCACCGCCCTGGCTCGCACAGGGTTTAAAGCAGTCTCAAACTGTGAGTCCAGGTCTCACCACCCTGGTTCGGACAGGGTTTAAAGCCATGTCACACTGTGAGTCCAGGTCTCACCGCCCTGGCTCGCACAGGGTTTAAAGCAGTCTCACACTGTGAGTCCAGGTCTCACCACCCTGTCTCGCACAGGGTTTAAAGCTGTCTCAAACTGTGAGTCCAGGTCTCACCACCCTGTCTCGCACAGGGTTTAGAGCTGTCTCACACTGTGAGTCCAGGTCTCACCACCCTGTCTCGCACAGGGTTTAGAGCTGTCTCACACTGTGAGTCCAGGTCTCACCACCCTGGTTTGGACAGGGTTTAAAGCCATGTCACACTGTGAGTCCAGGTCTCACCGCCCTGGCTCGCACAGGGTTTAAAGCAGTCTCAAACTGTGAGTCCAGGTCTCACCACCCTGGTTTGGACAGGGTTTAAAGCCATGTCACACTGTGAGTCCAGGTCTCACCGCCCTGGCTCGCACAGGGTTTAAAGCTGTCTCACACTGTGAGTCCAGGTCTCACAGCTCTGGCTCTCACAGGGTTTAAAGCAGTCTCAAACTGTGAGTCCAGGTCTCACCACCCTGGTTTGGACAGGGTTTAAAGCCATGTCACACTGTGAGTCCAGGTCTCACCGCCCTGGCTCGCACAGGGTTTAAAGCAGTCTCACACTGTGAGTCCAGGTCTCACCACCCTGTCTCGCACAGGGTTTAGAGCTGTCTCACACTGTGAGTCCAGGTCTCACCACCCATTTCTAACACACCTTTCTACAGTACTTCCTCCATACCTGGGACCCTCACCTGTGCTGCAACTTTCTATAGGACTTCATCCATACCTGAGCCTTCACTAGACCTGCATCCCTTGCTTCTGGTTCCTTCCTCACAGGTCTGCTTCACGTGGTCTGTGAGCGGTGAGCCTTCCTAAGGCCTGGGGCCTTCTCATGAGCTGAACCTTTCCCCAGACCTTGACCAAACCGTTCTCCAGGCCTTTCACCCAGCTTGAGACATTCCTGTGTCTTTTTCCAGGCCTTGAACCTTTCGCTGGACTCGCCACCTAACTTGGGATATGTACTAGTCCTTTCTCCAGGCCTCAAACCTTCCCTTCCATTCAAACTTTCTCTAACCCTTCATCTAGCTTGGGATCTGTGCTGGTCCTTTCCCCAGGCCTGGGACCTTCCTTTCTGCTGAACCTTTCTCCAACCCGTCACCCAGCTTGGGGTCTGTGCTGGCCTTTACCTCAGGCCTTGGACCTTCCTTTCTGTTGAACCTTTTTCCAACCCTTCACCTAGCTTGGGATCTGTTCTGACCCTTTCCCCAGGCCTAGGATCATTCCTTCTGCTGATCCTTTTTTCAACCCTTCACCCAGCTTGGGGTCTGGGCCGACCCTTTCCCCAGGCATGGGACCTTCTCTTCTGCTGAACCTTTCTCCCACCTTTCACCTAGGTTGGGATCTGTGCTGGCCCTTACCTCAGACCTGGGACCTTCCCTTCTGCTGAACCTTTCTCCAACCCGTCACCCAGCTTGCGGTCTGTGCTGGCCCTTACCTCAGACCTGGGACCTTCCCTTCTGCTGAACCTTTCTCTAACCCTTCACCCCGCTTGGGATCTCTGCCGACCCTTACCTCAGACCTGGCCTCAAACGTGCTCCAGGCTGCAGCCCTTGGCCTGGTGTAGGGTCCTTCCTACCTCTTTCCTTATCACTAGGCCTGAACCTTTCCCCGGGCTTGTGCCCGCCTCGTACCGAGCATCGGTTCGTGCCTGCTGGGCTTCCCCTGGGTTCTGATCCAGGCTGGGTCTTCCCCAGGCCTTAGAGTTGCCACCTTTCCAAGAGAAAAATACCAGAGTTTGATGTTTTAAGAGTCAGCAAAGGCCTGGGCTTGATACTAAAATGGACTGTAAACAGAATCATGTATTCACGTGTAACATGACTTTTCTGTCTTTGTTTACTTTAATTATTAGTTGCGGATCATTAAGGCAGCTCCAGAACACATTTAAAAGCGCTTTCTATGTATGTTTGAAGTGTGAGCAGAAACATGCTAAGAATATAAGCTTTTGGTGATGTTGCTTATTTTTCTGCCGGCTGGGACATCAATATACCGGTGGTGCCGCTGGAAAACCGGTCCGGTGGCAACAGGCAACCCGGGCACGCTGGCCTGGGACCGCTCCACGTTTTAATCTATTCAGGCCTGGCTCCTGGCCTGGGACAGAACCTTTCCCCAGGCCTTGGCCCATCTCATGTATTGAACCCACCTCCAGGCCGGCGGGCCCTTCACCTGGCTCCGGTCAGTTTTGGGTCTTTCTCCTGGCCTAGGACTGAACCTTTCTCCAGCTGAGCCTGATCCTTCCTCCATCTGGGCCTGAACCTTTCTCCAGCTGGGCCTGAACCTTTCTCCAGCTGGGCCTGATCCTTCCTCCAGCTGAGCCTGAACCTTCCTCCAGCTGAGCCTGAACCTTTCTCCAGCTGGGCCTGATCCTTCCTCCAGCTGGGCCTGAACCTTTCTCCAGCTGGGCCTGAACCTTTCTCCAGCTGAGCCTGAACCTTCCTCCAGCTGAGCCTGAACCTTTCTCCAGCTGGGCCTGATCCTTCCTCCAGCTGGGCCTGAACCTTTCTCCAGCTGGGCCTGAACCTTTCTCCAGCTGAGCCTGAACCTTTCTCCAGCTGGGCCTGAACCTTTCTCCAGCTGGGCCTGAACCTTTCTCCAGCTGGGCCTGAACCTTTCTCCAGCTGGGCCTGAACCTTTCTCCAGCTGGGCCCTTTCTCCAGCTGGGCCTGAACCTTTCTCCAGCTGGGCCTGAACCTTTCTCCAGCTGGGCCTGAACCTTTCTCCAGCTGGGCCTGAACCTTTCTCCAGCTGGGCCTGAACCTTTCTCCAGCTGAGCCTGAACCTTTCTCCAGCTGGGCCTGAACCTTTCTCCAGCTGGGCCTGAACCTGAACCTTTCTCCAGCTGGGCCTGAACCTTTCCCCAGGCTTGGGCCCATCATGCATTGAGCCCGGCTCCAGGCCAGGGGTCGGCCTGGCTCTCTCCCCGGGCTGGGCCCCCCTCCATGCGCTCTGCGTATCTTGCCCCCCCCCCCCCCCCGCCCGCGTGGTCTGGGCTAATGAGCGCTTGCAGCGGCGGTGGCGCCAGCCTGGGTCGGGGCTGGAGACTTGGGGAAGAACAGACGCGCCATGTTCTTTCCTTAACCTCCGGGACGCACTGAAATAACTCCCTCCAGCCCCTACTGGCACCCGGGCATCACCACCAGCTTCACTGCGCTGCCCTGGTGGGCACTATTCGATGTGCCCATCTATGCCCCCCTGGCTGGCACCCGAAGGGCCCGTCTGTGCCCCCCTGGCTGGCACCCGAAGGGCCCGTCTGTGCCCCCCTGGGTGGCACTCGAAAGGCCCTTCTGTACCAACCTGGCTGACTCGAAGGGCCCCTCTCTCTCTCTCTCTCTCTCTCTCTCTCTCTCTACCTCTCTCACTCTCTCTTTCTCTCTCCCTCTCTCTCTCTCTCTCTCTCTCTCTCTCTCTCCCTCTCTCTCTCTCTCCCTCTCTCTCCCTCTCCCTCTCTCTCTATCTCTCTCTCTCTCTCTCTCTCTCTCACTCTCTCTCTCTCTCCCTCTCTCTCTCTCTCTCTCCCTCTCTCTCCCTCTCCCTCTCTCTCTATCTCTCTCTCTCTCTCTCTCTCTCTCTCTCTCTCTCTACCTCTCTCCCTCTCTCTCTCTCTCTCTCTCTCTCTCTCTCTCTACCTCTCTCCCTCTCTCTTTCTCTCTCTCTCTCTCTCTCTCAATCTCCCTCTCTCTTTCTCTCTTTCTCTCTCTCCCTCTCTTCCTTTCTCGCTCCCTCCCTACTCTTTCTCTCGCTTTATCTTCTCTTCCTCTCACGCTCCCTCTCTTTCTTCTCTCTCTCTTTATCTTCTCTTCCTCTCACGCTCCCTCTCTTTCTTCTCTCTCTCTTTATCTTCTCTTCCTCTCACGCTCCCTCTCTTTCTTCTCTCTCTCTTTATCTTCTCTTCCTCTCTCTTCCCCTCTCTCTCATCTCTCTCCCCCTCTCTCCTTATTTCAGCTCGTCGCTTCTCATACGCCTGTCTCTCCCTTCACCTTCTCTCGCTTTCCCTACCTGACCACCTCACCCCTCTCTCTTATTGCCCACTCTCTTCCTCTCTCTCTCTCTCTCTCCCTCTCCCTCTCTGTCTCTTCTCTCTGTCCCTCTCTCTCACCACTGCGCCTCTTCACCACTCTTTGACCTCGCTCTGCACAATGAGTGGGTTAGAGTTAATATAAAAAAAAATGCAAACAGGAGCCAGAAAGAATGAAATGAGAAGAATCAATATAAAGGGGAGAAGTGACTGAAGTGCAAGATTATAAATCGAGAGCTTGTGAGCGCCACGAACGAGCATCACTGGTCCTGAAACAGCAAAATATGTGAGGAACAGGCCAGGGAGGGTTGAGACCCTCTTCAGAAACGAAATCAACGGATTTACAATTGTAACTTAAACTATCGAGAAAAAAAGTCAAATTCTCCCTTGAGAGCCGAGGACCTCGGGTGCGTAGGCCCGGTCCAATGGATGACTGAAGCAGGCAGTGCCACCAGGCGTTACAAGACACAAGCAGCGTGCCTCCAGGCGCTACAAGACACGAGCAGCGTGCCACCAGGTGTTACAAGAAACAAGCAGCGTGCCAGCAGGCGTTACACAACACAAGCAGCGTGCCAGCAGGCGCTACAAGACACAAGCAGCGTGCCAGCAGGCGCTACAAGACACAAGCAGCGTGCCAGCAGGCGCTACAAGACACAAGCAGCGTGCCAGCAGGCGCTACAAGACACAAGCAGCGTGCCACCAGGCGTTACACGACACAAGCAGCGTGCCAGCAGGCGCTACAAGACACAAGCAGCGTGCCACCAGGCGTTACAAGACACAAGCAGTGTGCCACCAGGCGTTACAAGACACAAGCAGCGTGCCTCCAGGCGCTACAAGACACAAGCAGCGTGCCACCAGGTGTTACAAGAAACAAGCAGCGTGCCAGCAGGCGCTACAAGACACAAGCAGCGTGCCACCAGGCGTTACACGACACAAGCAGCGTGCCACCAGGTGATACAAGACACGAGCAGCGTGCCACCAGGCGTTACAAGACACAAGCAGCGTGCCACCAGGTGATACAAGACACAAGCAGCGTGCCACCAGGCGCTACAAGACACAAGCAGCATGCCACCAGGCGTTACACGACACAAGCAGCATGCCACCAGGTGATACAAGACACAAGCAGCGTGCCACCAGGTGTTACAAGAAACAAGCAGCGTGCCAGCAGGCGCTACAAGACACAAGCAGCGTGCCACCAGGTGTTACAAGAAACAAGCAGCGTGCCAGCAGGCGCTACAAGACACAAGCAGCGTGCCACCAGGCGTTACACGACACAAGCAGCGTGCCACCAGGTGATACAAGACACGAGCAGCGTGCCACCAGGCGTTACAAGACACAAGCAGCGTGCCACCAGGTGATACAAGACACAAGCAGCGTGCCACCAGGCGCTACAAGACACAAGCAGCGTGCCACCAGGCGCTACAAGACACAAGCAGCATGCCACCAGGCGTTACAAGACACAAGCAGCATGCCACCAGGTGATACAAGACACAAGCAGCGTGCCACCAGGTGTTACAAGACACAAGCAGCGTGCCACCAGGTGTTACAAGAAACAAGCAGCGTGCCAGCAGGCGCTACAAGACACAAGCAGCGTGCCACCAGGCGTTACACGACACAAGCAGCGTGCCACCAGGTGATACAAGACACGAGCAGCGTGCCACCAGGCGTTACAAGACACAAGCAGCGTGCCACCAGGTGATACAAGACACAAGCAGCATGCCATCAGGCGCTACAAGACACAAGCAGCATGCCACCAGGCGTTACACGACACAAGCAGCATGCCACCAGGTGATACAAGACACAAGCAGCGTGCCACCAGGCGTTACAAGACACAAGCAGCGTGCCACCAGGTATTACAAGAAACAAGCAGCGTGCCAGCAGGCGCTACAAGACACAAGCAGCGTGCCACCAGGCGTTACACGACACAAGCAGCGTGCCACCAGGTGATACAAGACACAAGCAGCGTGCCACCAGGCGCTACAAGACACAAGCAGCATGCCACCAGGCGTTACACGACACAAGCAGCATGCCACCAGGTGATACAAGACACAAGCAGCGTGCCACTAGGCGTTACAAGACACAAGCAGCGTGCCACCAGGTGTTACAAGAAACAAGCAGCGTGCCAGCAGGCGCTACAAGACACAAGCAGCGTGCCACCAGGCGTTACACGACACAAGCAGCGTGCCACCAGGTGATACAAGACACGAGCAGCGTGCCACCAGGCGTTACAAGACACAAGCAGCGTGCCACCAGGTGATACAAGACACAAGCAGCGTGCCACCAGGCGCTACAAGACACAAGCAGCATGCCACCAGGCGTTACACGACACAAGCAGCGTGCCACCAGGCGTTACAAGACACAAGCAGCGTGCCACCAGGTGATACAAGACACAAGCAGCGTGCCACCAGGCGTTACAAGACACAAGCAGCGTGCCACCAGGTGTTACAGGAAACAAGCAGCGTGCCAGCAGGCGCTACAAGACACAAGCAGCGTGCCACCAGGCGTTACACGACACAAGCAGCGTGCCACCAGGTGATACAAGACACGAGCAGCGTGCCACCAGGCGTTACAAGACACAAGCAGCGTGCCACCAGGTGATACAAGACACAAGCAGCGTGCCACCAGGCGCTACAAGACACAAGCAGCATGCCACCAGGCGTTACACGACACAAGCAGCATGCCACCAGGTGATACAAGACACAAGCAGCGTGCCACCAGGCGTTACAAGACACAAGCAGCGTGCCACCAGGCGTTACAAGACACAAGCAGCATGCCACCAAGCGTTACAAGACACAAGCAGCGTGCCAGCAGGCGTTACAAGACACAAGCAGCGTGCCAGCAGGCGTTACAAGAAACAAGCAGCGTGCCACCAGGTGTTACAAGACACAAGCAGCATGGCACCAGGCGTTACAAGAAACAAGCAGCGTGCCACCGGGTGTTACACGACACAAGCAGCGTGCCACCAGGCGTTACAAGACACAAGCAGCGTGCCAGCAGGCGTTACAAGAAACAAGCAGCATGGCACCAGGCGTTACAAGACACAAGCAGCGTGCCACCAGGCGTTACAAGACACAAGCAGCGCGCCACCAGGCGTTACAAGAAACAAGCAGCATGGCACCAGGTGTTACAAGACACAAGCAGCATGGCACCAGGCGTTATAAGACACAAGCAGCGTGCCACCGGGCGTTACACGACACAAGCAGCGTGCCACAGGCGTTACAAGACACAAGCAGCATGCCACCAGGCGTTACAAGACACAAGCAGCATGCCACAGGCGTTACAAGACACAAGCAGTATGCCACCAGGCGTTACAGGACACAAGCAGCGTGCCAGCAGGCGCTACGAGACACAAGCAGCGTGCCACCAGGCGTTACACGACACAAGCAGCGTGCCAGCAGGCGCTACAAGACACAAGCAGCGTGCCACCAGGCGTTACAAGACACAAGCAGTGTGCCACCAGGCGTTACAAGACACAAGCAGCGTGCCTCCAGGCGCTACAAGACACAAGCAGCGTGCCACCAGGTGTTACAAGAAACAAGCAGCGTGCCAGCAGGCGCTACAAGACACAAGCAGCGTGCCACCAGGCGTTACACGACACAAGCAGCGTGCCACCAGGTGATACAAGACACGAGCAGCGTGCCACCAGGCGTTACAAGACACAAGCAGCGTGCCACCAGGTGATACAAGACACAAGCAGCGTGCCACCAGGCGCTACAAGACACAAGCAGCATGCCACCAGGCGTTACACGACACAAGCAGCATGCCACCAGGTGATACAAGACACAAGCAGCGTGCCACCAGGTGTTACAAGAAACAAGCTGCGTGCCAGCAGGCGCTACAAGACACAAGCAGCGTGCCACCAGGTGTTACAAGAAACAAGCAGCGTGCCAGCAGGCGCTACAAGACACAAGCAGCGTGCCACCAGGCGTTACACGACACAAGCAGCGTGCCACCAGGCGCTACAAGACACAAGCAGCGTGCCACCAGGCGCTACAAGACACAAGCAGCATGCCACCAGGCGTTACACGACACAAGCAGCATGCCACCAGGTGATACAAGACACAAGCAGCGTGCCACCAGGCGTTACAAGACACAAGCAGCGTGCCACCAGGTGTTACAAGAAACAAGCAGCGTGCCAGCAGGCGCTACAAGACACAAGCAGCGTGCCACCAGGCGTTACACGACACAAGCAGCGTGCCACCAGGTGATACAAGACACGAGCAGCGTGCCACCAGGCGTTACAAGACACAAGCAGCGTGCCACCAGGTGATACAAGACACAAGCAGCGTGCCATCAGGCGCTACAAGACACAAGCAGCATGCCACCAGGCGTTACACGACACAAGCAGCATGCCACCAGGTGATACAAGACACAAGCAGCGTGCCACCAGGCGTTACAAGACACAAGCAGCGTGCCACCAGGTATTACAAGAAACAAGCAGCGTGCCAGCAGGCGCTACAAGACACAAGCAGCGTGCCACCAGGCGTTACACGACACAAGCAGCGTGCCACCAGGTGATACAAGACACAAGCAGCGTGCCACCAGGCGCTACAAGACACAAGCAGCATGCCACCAGGCGTTACACGACACAAGCAGCATGCCACCAGGTGATACAAGACACAAGCAGCGTGCCACTAGGCGTTACAAGACACAAGCAGCGTGCCACCAGGTGTTACAAGAAACAAGCAGCGTGCCAGCAGGCGCTACAAGACACAAGCAGCGTGCCACCAGGCGTTACACGACACAAGCAGCGTGCCACCAGGTGATACAAGACACGAGCAGCGTGCCACCAGGCGTTACAAGACACAAGCAGCGTGCCACCAGGTGATACAAGACACAAGCAGCGTGCCACCAGGCGCTACAAGACACAAGCAGCATGCCACCAGGCGTTACACGACACAAGCAGCATGCCACCAGGTGATACAAGACACAAGCAGCGTGCCACTAGGCGTTACAAGACACAAGCAGCGTGCCACCAGGTGTTACAAGAAACAAGCAGCGTGCCAGCAGGCGCTACAAGACACAAGCAGCGTGCCACCAGGCGTTACACGACACAAGCAGCGTGCCACCAGGTGATACAAGACACGAGCAGCGTGCCACCAGGCGTTACAAGACACAAGCAGCGTGCCACCAGGTGATACAAGACACAAGCAGCGTGCCACCAGGCGCTACAAGACACAAGCAGCATGCCACCAGGCGTTACACGACACAAGCAGCGTGCCACCAGGCGTTACAAGACACAAGCAGCGTGCCACCAGGTGATACAAGACACAAGCAGCGTGCCACCAGGCGTTACAAGACACAAGCAGCGTGCCACCAGGTGTTACAGGAAAGAAGCAGCGTGCCAGCAGGCGCTACAAGACACAAGCAGCGTGCCACCAGGCGTTACACGACACAAGCAGCGTGCCACCAGGTGATACAAGACACGAGCAGCGTGCCACCAGGCGTTACAAGACACAAGCAGCGTGCCACCAGGTGATACAAGACACAAGCAGCGTGCCACCAGGCGCTACAAGACACAAGCAGCATGCCACCAGGCGTTACACGACACAAGCAGCATGCCACCAGGTGATACAAGACACAAGCAGCGTGCCACCAGGCGTTACAAGACACAAGCAGCGTGCCACCAGGCGTTACAAGACACAAGCAGCATGCCACCAAGCGTTACAAGACACAAGCAGCGTGCCAGCAGGCGTTACAAGACACAAGCAGCGTGCCAGCAGGCGTTACAAGAAACAAGCAGCGTGCCACCAGGTGTTACAAGACACAAGCAGCATGGCACCAGGCGTTACAAGAAACAAGCAGCGTGCCACCGGGTGTTACACGACACAAGCAGCGTGCCACCAGGCGTTACAAGACACAAGCAGCGTGCCAGCAGGCGTTACAAGAAACAAGCAGCATGGCACCAGGCGTTACAAGACACAAGCAGCGTGCCACCAGGCGTTACAAGACACAAGCAGCGCGCCACCAGGCGTTACAAGAAACAAGCAGCATGGCACCAGGTGTTACAAGACACAAGCAGCATGGCACCAGGCGTTATAAGACACAAGCAGCGTGCCACCGGGCGTTACACGACACAAGCAGCGTGCCACAGGCGTTACAAGACACAAGCAGCATGCCACCAGGCGTTACAAGACACAAGCAGCATGCCACAGGCGTTACAAGACACAAGCAGTATGCCACCAGGCGTTACAGGACACAAGCAGCGTGCCAGCAGGCGCTACAAGACACAAGCAGCGTGCCACCAGGCGTTACACGACACAAGCAGCGTGCCAGCAGGCGCTACAAGACACAAGCAGCGTGCCACCAGGCGTTACAAGACACAAGCAGTGTGCCACCAGGCGTTACAAGACACAAGCAGCGTGCCTCCAGGCGCTACAAGACACAAGCAGCGTGCCACCAGGTGTTACAAGAAACAAGCAGCGTGCCAGCAGGCGCTACAAGACACAAGCAGCGTGCCACCAGGCGTTACACGACACAAGCAGCGTGCCACCAGGTGATACAAGACACGAGCAGCGTGCCACCAGGCGTTACAAGACACAAGCAGCGTGCCACCAGGTGATACAAGACACAAGCAGCGTGCCACCAGGCGCTACAAGACACAAGCAGCATGCCACCAGGCGTTACACGACACAAGCAGCATGCCACCAGGTGATACAAGACACAAGCAGCGTGCCACCAGGTGTTACAAGAAACAAGCTGCGTGCCAGCAGGCGCTACAAGACACAAGCAGCGTGCCACCAGGTGTTACAAGAAACAAGCAGCGTGCCAGCAGGCGCTACAAGACACAAGCAGCGTGCCACCAGGCGTTACACGACACAAGCAGCGTGCCACCAGGCGCTACAAGACACAAGCAGCGTGCCACCAGGCGCTACAAGACACAAGCAGCATGCCACCAGGCGTTACACGACACAAGCAGCATGCCACCAGGTGATACAAGACACAAGCAGCGTGCCACCAGGCGTTACAAGACACAAGCAGCGTGCCACCAGGTGTTACAAGAAACAAGCAGCGTGCCAGCAGGCGCTACAAGACACAAGCAGCGTGCCACCAGGCGTTACACGACACAAGCAGCGTGCCACCAGGTGATACAAGACACGAGCAGCGTGCCACCAGGCGTTACAAGACACAAGCAGCGTGCCACCAGGTGATACAAGACACAAGCAGCGTGCCATCAGGCGCTACAAGACACAAGCAGCATGCCACCAGGCGTTACACGACACAAGCAGCATGCCACCAGGTGATACAAGACACAAGCAGCGTGCCACCAGGCGTTACAAGACACAAGCAGCGTGCCACCAGGTATTACAAGAAACAAGCAGCGTGCCAGCAGGCGCTACAAGACACAAGCAGCGTGCCACCAGGCGTTACACGACACAAGCAGCGTGCCACCAGGTGATACAAGACACAAGCAGCGTGCCACCAGGCGCTACAAGACACAAGCAGCATGCCACCAGGCGTTACACGACACAAGCAGCATGCCACCAGGTGATACAAGACACAAGCAGCGTGCCACTAGGCGTTACAAGACACAAGCAGCGTGCCACCAGGTGTTACAAGAAACAAGCAGCGTGCCAGCAGGCGCTACAAGACACAAGCAGCGTGCCACCAGGCGTTACACGACACAAGCAGCGTGCCACCAGGTGATACAAGACACGAGCAGCGTGCCACCAGGCGTTACAAGACACAAGCAGCGTGCCACCAGGTGATACAAGACACAAGCAGCGTGCCACCAGGCGCTACAAGACACAAGCAGCATGCCACCAGGCGTTACACAACACAAGCAGCGTGCCACCAGGCGTTACAAGACACAAGCAGCGTGCCACCAGGTGATACAAGACACAAGCAGCGTGCCACCAGGCGTTACAAGACACAAGCAGCGTGCCACCAGGTGTTACAGGAAACAAGCAGCGTGCCAGCAGGCGCTACAAGACACAAGCAGCGTGCCACCAGGCGTTACACGACACAAGCAGCGTGCCACCAGGTGATACAAGACACGAGCAGCGTGCCACCAGGCGTTACAAGACACAAGCAGCGTGCCACCAGGTGATACAAGACACAAGCAGCGTGCCACCAGGCGCTACAAGACACAAGCAGCATGCCACCAGGCGTTACACGACACAAGCAGCATGCCACCAGGTGATACAAGACACAAGCAGCGTGCCACCAGGCGTTACAAGACACAAGCAGCGTGCCACCAGGCGTTACAAGACACAAGCAGCATGCCACCAAGCGTTACAAGACACAAGCAGCGTGCCAGCAGGCGTTACAAGACACAAGCAGCGTGCCAGCAGGCGTTACAAGAAACAAGCAGCGTGCCACCAGGTGTTACAAGACACAAGCAGCATGGCACCAGGCGTTACAAGAAACAAGCAGCGTGCCACCGGGTGTTACACGACACAAGCAGCGTGCCACCAGGCGTTACAAGACACAAGCAGCGTGCCAGCAGGCGTTACAAGAAACAAGCAGCATGGCACCAGGCGTTACAAGACACAAGCAGCGTGCCACCAGGCGTTACAAGACACAAGCAGCGCGCCACCAGGCGTTACAAGAAACAAGCAGCATGGCACCAGGTGTTACAAGACACAAGCAGCATGGCACCAGGCGTTATAAGACACAAGCAGCGTGCCACCGGGCGTTACACGACACAAGCAGCGTGCCACAGGCGTTACAAGACACAAGCAGCATGCCACCAGGCATTACAAGACACAAGCAGCATGCCACAGGCGTTACAAGACACAAGCAGTATGCCACCAGGCGTTACAGGACACAAGCAGTGTGCCACCAGGCATTACAAGACACAAGCAGCGTGCCAGCAGGCGTTACAAGACACAAGCAGCGTGCCACCAGGCGTTACAAGACACAAGCAGCGTGCCACCAGGCGTTACAAGACACAAGCAGCGTGCCAGCAGGCGTTACAAGACACAAGCAGCGTGCCACCAGGCGTTACAAGGCACAAGCAGCATGCCAGCAGGCGTTACAAGACACAAGCAGCGTGCTACCAGGCATTACAAGACACAAGCAGCGTGCCAGCAAGCGTTACAAGACACAAGCAGCGTGCCACCAGGCGTTACAAGAAACAAGCAGCGTGCCACCAGGCGCTACAAGACACAAGCAGCGTGCCACCAGGCGCTACAAGACACAAGCAGCATGCCACCAGGCGTTACACGACACAAGCAGCATGCCACCAGGTGATACAAGACACAAGCAGCGTGCCACCAGGCGTTACAAGACACAAGCAGCGTGCCACCAGGTGTTACAAGAAACAAGCAGCGTGCCAGCAGGCGCTACAAGACACAAGCAGCGTGCCACCAGGCGCTACACGACACAAGCAGCGTGCCACCAGGTGATACAAGACACGAGCAGCGTGCCACCAGGCGTTACAAGACACAAGCAGCGTGCCACCAGGTGATACAAGACACAAGCAGCGTGCCATCAGGCGCTACAAGACACAAGCAGCATGCCACCAGGCGTTACACGACACAAGCAGCATGACACCAGGTGATACAAGACACAAGCAGCGTGCCACCAGGCGTTACAAGACACAAGCAGCGTGCCACCAGGTATTACAAGAAACAAGCAGCGTGCCAGCAGGCGCTACAAGACACAAGCAGCGTGCCACCAGGCGTTACACGACACAAGCAGCGTGCCACCAGGTGATACAAGACACAAGCAGCGTGCCACCAGGCGCTACAAGACACAAGCAGCATGCCACCAGGCGTTACACGACACAAGCAGCATGCCACCAGGTGATACAAGACACAAGCAGCGTGCCACTAGGCGTTACAAGACACAAGCAGCGTGCCACCAGGTGTTACAAGAAACAAGCAGCGTGCCAGCAGGCGCTACAAGACACAAGCAGCGTGCCACCAGGCGTTACACGACACAAGCAGCGTGCCACCAGGTGATACAAGACACGAGCAGCGTGCCACCAGGCGTTACAAGACACAAGCAGCGTGCCACCAGGTGATACAAGACACAAGCAGCGTGCCACCAGGCGCTACAAGACACAAGCAGCATGCCACCAGGCGTTACACAACACAAGCAGCGTGCCACCAGGCGTTACAAGACACAAGCAGCGTGCCACCAGGTGATACAAGACACAAGCAGCATGCCACCAGGCGTTACAAGACACAAGCAGCGTGCCACCAGGTGTTACAGGAAACAAGCAGCGTGCCAGCAGGCGCTACAAGACACAAGCAGCGTGCCACCAGGCGTTACACGACACAAGCAGCGTGCCACCAGGTGATACAAGACACGAGCAGCGTGCCACCAGGCGTTACAAGACACAAGCAGCGTGCCACCAGGTGATACAAGACACAAGCAGCGTGCCACCAGGCGCTACAAGACACAAGCAGCATGCCACCAGGCGTTACACGACACAAGCAGCATGCCACCAGGTGATACAAGACACAAGCAGCGTGCCACCAGGCGTTACAAGACACAAGCAGCGTGCCACCAGGCGTTACAAGACACAAGCAGCATGCCACCAAGCGTTACAAGACACAAGCAGCGTGCCAGCAGGCGTTACAAGACACAAGCAGCGTGCCAGCAGGCGTTACAAGAAACAAGCAGCGTGCCACCAGGTGTTACAAGACACAAGCAGCATGGCACCAGGCGTTACAAGAAACAAGCAGCGTGCCACCGGGTGTTACACGACACAAGCAGCGTGCCACCAGGCGTTACAAGACACAAGCAGCGTGCCAGCAGGCGTTACAAGAAACAATCAGCATGGCACCAGGCGTTACAAGACACAAGCAGCGTGCCACCAGGCGTTACAAGACACAAGCAGCGCGCCACCAGGCGTTACAAGAAACAAGCAGCATGGCACCAGGTGTTACAAGACACAAGCAGCATGGCACCAGGCGTTATAAGACACAAGCAGCGTGCCACCGGGCGTTACACGACACAAGCAGCGTGCCACAGGCGTTACAAGACACAAGCAGCATGCCACCAGGCATTACAAGACACAAGCAGCATGCCACAGGCGTTACAAGACACAAGCAGTATGCCACCAGGAGTTACAGGACACAAGCAGTGTGCCAGCAGGCATTACAAGACACAAGCAGCGTGCCAGCAGGCGTTACAAGACACAAGCAGCGTGCCACCAGGCGTTACAAGACACAAGCAGCGTGCCACCAGGCGTTACAAGACACAAGCAGCGTGCCAGCAGGCGTTACAAGACACAAGCAGCGTGCCACCAGGCGTTACAAGGCACAAGCAGCATGCCAGCAGGCGTTACAAGACACAAGCAGCGTGCTACCAGGCATTACAAGACACAAGCAGCGTGCCAGCAAGCGTTACAAGACACAAGCAGCGTGCCACCAGGCATTACAAGAAACAAGCAGCGTGCCAGCAGGGGTTACAAGACAAAAGCAGTGTGCTAGCAGGCGTTACAAGAAACAAGCAGCATGGCACCAGGCGTTACAAGACAGAAGCAGCATGCCACCAGGCATTACAAGACACAAGCAGCGTGCCACCAGGTGTTACAAGACAACAAGCAGCGTGCTAGCAGGCGTTACAAGAAACAAGCAGCATGGCACCAGGCGTTACAAGACAGTAGCAGCATGCCAGCAGGCGTTACAAGAAACAAGCAGCGTGCCACCAGGCGTTACAAGAAACAAGCAGCATGCCACCAGGCGTTACAAGAAACAAGCAGCATGCCACCAGGCATTACAGGACACAAGCAGCATGCCAGCAGGCGTTACAAGAAACAAGCAGCGTGCCACCAGGCGTTACAAGACACAAGCAGCGTGCCAGCAGGCGTTACAAGAAACAAGCAGCGTGCCAGCAGGCGTTAGAAGACACAAGCAGCGTGCCTCCAGGCGTTACAAGACACAAGCAGCATGCCACCAGGCATTACAAGAAACAAGCAGCATGCCACCAGGTGTTACAAGAAACAAGCAGCGTGCCAGCCGGCGTTAAAAGAAACAAGCAGTGTACCACCAGGCGTTAAAAGACACAAGCTGCATGCCACCAGATGTTACAAAAAACAAGCAGCGTGCCAGCAGGTGTTACAAGAAACAAGCAGCATGGCACCAGGCGTTACAAGACACAAGCAGCGTGGCACCAGGTGATACAAGACACAAGCAGCGTGCCACCAGGCGCTACAAGACACAAGCAGCATGCCACCAGGCGTTACACGACACAAGCAGCGTGCCACCAGGCGTTACAAGACACAAGCAGCGTGCCACCAGGTGATACAAGACACAAGCAGCGTGCCACCAGGCGTTACAAGACACAAGCAGCGTGCCACCAGGTGTTACAGGAAACAAGCAGCGTGCCAGCAGGCGCTACAAGACACAAGCAGCGTGCCACCAGGCGTTACACGACACAAGCAGCGTGCCACCAGGTGATACAAGACACGAGCAGCGTGCCACCAGGCGTTACAAGACACAAGCAGCGTGCCACCAGGTGATACAAGACACAAGCAGCGTGCCACCAGGCGCTACAAGACACAAGCAGCATGCCACCAGGCGTTACACGACACAAGCAGCATGCCACCAGGTGATACAAGACACAAGCAGCGTGCCACCAGGCGTTACAAGAAACAAGCAGCATGGCACCAGGCGTTACAAGACACAAGCAGCGTGCCACCAGGCGTTACAAGACACAAGCAGCGCGCCACCAGGCGTTACAAGAAACAAGCAGCATGGCACCAGGTGTTACAAGACACAAGCAGCATGGCACCAGGCGTTATAAGACACAAGCAGCGTGCCACCGGGCGTTACACGACACAAGCAGCGTGCCACAGGCGTTACAAGACACAAGCAGCATGCCACCAGGCATTACAAGACACAAGCAGCATGCCACAGGCGTTACAAGACACAAGCAGTATGCCACCAGGAGTTACAGGACACAAGCAGTGGGCCAGCAGGCATTACAAGACACAAGCAGCGTGCCAGCAGGCGTTACAAGACACAAGCAGCGTGCCACCAGGCGTTACAAGACACAAGCAGCGTGCCACCAGGAGTTACAAGACACAAGCAGCGTGCCAGCAGGCGTTACAAGACACAAGCAGCGTGCCACCAGGCGTTACAAGGCACAAGCAGCATGCCAGCAGGCGTTACAAGACACAAGCAGCGTGCTACCAGGCATTACAAGACACAAGCAGCGTGCCAGCAAGCGTTACAAGACACAAGCAGCGTGCCACCAGGCATTACAAGAAACAAGCAGCGTGCCAGCAGGGGTTACAAGACAAAAGCAGTGTGCTAGCAGGCGTTACAAGAAACAAGCAGCATGGCACCAGGCGTTACAAGACAGAAGCAGCATGCCACCAGGCATTACAAGACACAAGCAGCGTGCCACCAGGTGTTACAAGACAACAAGCAGCGTGCTAGCAGGCGTTACAAGAAACAAGCAGCATGGCACCAGGCGTTACAAGACAGTAGCAGCATGCCAGCAGGCGTTACAAGAAACAAGCAGCGTGCCACCAGGCGTTACAAGAAACAAGCAGCATGCCACCAGGCGTTACAAGAAACAAGCAGCATGCCACCAGGCATTACAGGACACAAGCAGCATGCCAGCAGGCGTTACAAGAAACAAGCAGCGTGCCACCAGGCGTTACAAGACACAAGCAGCGTGCCAGCAGGCGTTACAAGAAACAAGCAGCATGCCACCAGGCATTACAGGACACAAGCAGCATGCCAGCAGGCGTTACAAGAAACAAGCAGCGTGCCACCAGGCGTTACAAGACACAAGCAGCGTGCCAGCAGGCGTTACAAGAAACAAGCAGCGTGCCAGCAGGCGTTAGAAGACACAAGCAGCGTGCCTCCAGGCGTTACAAGACACAAGCAGCATGCCACCAGGCATTACTAGAAACAAGCAGCATGCCACCAGGTGTTACAAGAAACAAGCAGCGTGCCAGCCGGCGTTAAAAGAAACAAGCAGCGTACCACCAGGCGTTAAAAGACACAAGCTGCATGCCACCAGATGTTACAAAAAACAAGCAGCGTGCCAGCAGGTGTTACAAGAAACAAGCAGCATGGCACCAGGCGTTACAAGACACAAGCAGCGTGGCACCAGGTGATACAAGACACAAGCAGCGTGCCACCAGGCGCTACAAGACACAAGCAGCATGCCACCAGGCGTTACACGACACAAGCAGCGTGCCACCAGGCGTTACAAGACACAAGCAGCGTGCCACCAGGTGATACAAGACACAAGCAGCGTGCCACCAGGCGTTACAAGACACAAGCAGCGTGCCACCAGGTGTTACAGGAAACAAGCAGCGTGCCAGCAGGCGCTACAAGACACAAGCAGCGTGCCACCAGGTGTTACAGGAAACAAGCAGCGTGCCAGCAGGCGCTACAAGACACAAGCAGCGTGCCACCAGGCGTTACACGACACAAGCAGCGTGCCACCAGGTGATACAAGACACGAGCAGCGTGCCACCAGGCGTTACAAGACACAAGCAGCGTGCCACCAGGTGATACAAGACACAAGCAGCGTGCCACCAGGCGCTACAAGAAACAAGCAGCATGGCACCAGGTGTTACAAGACACAAGCAGCATGGCACCAGGCGTTATAAGACACAAGCAGCGTGCCAGCAGGCGTTACAAGACACAAGCAGCGTGCCACCAGGCGTTACAAGGCACAAGCAGCATGCCAGCAGGCGTTACAAGACACAAGCAGCGTGCTACCAGGCATTACAAGAAACAAGCAGCATGGCACCAGGCGTTACAAGACACAAGCAGCGTGCCACCAGGCGTTACAAGACACAAGCAGCGCGCCACCAGGCGTTACAAGAAACAAGCAGCATGGCACCAGGTGTTACAAGACACAAGCAGCATGGCACCAGGCGTTATAAGACACAAGCAGCGTGCCACCGGGCGTTACACGACACAAGCAGCGTGTCACAGGCGTTACAAGACACAAGCAGCATGCCACCAGGCGTTACAAGACACAAGCAGCATGCCACAGGCGTTACAAGACACAAGCAGTATGCCACCAGGCGTTACAGGACACAAGCAGCGTGCCAGCAGGCGCTACAAGACACAAGCAGCGTGCCACCAGGCGTTACACGACACAAGCAGCGTGCCAGCAGGCGCTACAAGACACAAGCAGCGTGCCACCAGGCGTTACAAGACACAAGCAGTGTGCCACCAGGCGTTACAAGACACAAGCAGCGTGCCTCCAGGCGCTACAAGACACAAGCAGCGTGCCACCAGGTGTTACAAGAAACAAGCAGCGTGCCAGCAGGCGCTACAAGACACAAGCAGCGTGCCACCAGGCGTTACACGACACAAGCAGCGTGCCACCAGGTGATACAAGACACGAGCAGCTTGCCACCAGGCGCTACAAGACACAAGCAGCATGCCACCAGGCGTTACACGACACAAGCAGCATGCCACCAGGTGATACAAGACACAAGCAGCGTGCCACCAGGTGTTACAAGAAACAAGCAGCGTGCCAGCAGGCGCTACAAGACACAAGCAGCGTGCCACCAGGTGTTACAAGAAACAAGCAGCGTGCCAGCAGGCGCTACAAGACACAAGCAGCGTGCCACCAGGCGTTACACGACACAAGCAGCGTGCCACCAGGCGCTACAAGACACAAGCAGCGTGCCACCAGGCGCTACAAGACACAAGCAGCATGCCACCAGGCGTTACACGACACAAGCAGCATGCCACCAGGTGATACAAGACACAAGCAGCGTGCCACCAGGCGTTACAAGACACAAGCAGCGTGCCACCAGGTATTACAAGAAACAAGCAGCGTGCCAGCAGGCGCTACAAGACACAAGCAGCGTGCCACCAGGCGTTACACGACACAAGCAGCGTGCCACCAGGTATTACAAGAAACAAGCAGCGTGCCAGCAGGCGCTGCAAGACACAAGCAGCGTGCCACCAGGCGTTATACGACACAAGCAGCGTGCCACCAGGTGATACAAGACACAAGCAGCGTGCCACCAGGCGCTACAAGACACAAGCAGCATGCCACCAGGCGTTACACGACACAAGCAGCATGCCACCAGGTGATACAAGACACAAGCAGCGTGCCACTAGGCGTTACAAGACACAAGCAGCGTGCCACCAGGTGTTACAAGAAACAAGCAGCGTGCCAGCAGGCGCTACAAGACACAAGCAGCGTGCCACCAGGCGTTACACGACACAAGCAGCGTGCCACCAGGTGATACAAGACACGAGCAGCGTGCCACCAGGCGTTACAAGACACAAGCAGCGTGCCACCAGGTGATACAAGACACAAGCAGCATGCCACCAGGCGCTACAAGACACAAGCAGCATGCCACCAGGCGTTACACAACACAAGCAGCGTGCCACCAGGCGTTACAAGACACAAGCAGCGTGCCACCAGGTGATACAAGACACAAGCAGCGTGCCACCAGGCGTTACAAGACACAAGCAGCGTGCCACCAGGTGTTACAGGAAACAAGCAGCGTGCCAGCAGGCGCTACAAGACACAAGCAGCGTGCCACCAGGCGTTACACGACACAAGCAGCGTGCCACCAGGTGATACAAGACACGAGCAGCGTGCCACCAGGCGTTACAAGACACAAGCAGCGTGCCACCAGGTGATACAAGACACAAGCAGCGTGCCACCAGGCGCTACAAGACACAAGCAGCATGCCACCAGGCGTTACACGACACAAGCAGCATGCCACCAGGTGATACAAGACACAAGCAGCGTGCCACCAGGCGTTACAAGACACAAGCAGCGTGCCACCAGGCGTTACAAGACACAAGCAGCATGCCACCAAGCGTTACAAGACACAAGCAGCGTGCCAGCAGGCGTTACAAGACACAAGCAGCGTGCCAGCAGGCGTTACAAGAAACAAGCAGCGTGCCACCAGGTGTTACAAGACACAAGCAGCATGGCACCAGGCGTTACAAGAAACAAGCAGCGTGCCACCGGGTGTTACACGACACAAGCAGCGTGCCACCAGGCGTTACAAGACACAAGCAGCGTGCCAGCAGGCGTTACAAGAAACAAGCAGCATGGCACCAGGCGTTACAAGACACAAGCAGCGTGCCACCAGGCGTTACAAGACACAAGCAGCGCGCCACCAGGCGTTACAAGAAACAAGCAGCATGGCACCAGGTGTTACAAGACACAAGCAGCATGGCACCAGGCGTTATAAGACACAAGCAGCGTGCCACCGGGCGTTACACGACACAAGCAGCGTGCCACAGGCGTTACAAGACACAAGCAGCATGCCACCAGGCGTTACAAGACACAAGCAGCATGCCACAGGCGTTACAAGACACAAGCAGTATGCCACCAGGCGTTACAGGACACAAGCAGTGTGCCACCAGGCATTACAAGACACAAGCAGCGTGCCAGCAGGCGTTACAAGACACAAGCAGCGTGCCACCAGGCGTTACAAGACACAAGCAGCGTGCCACCAGGCGTTACAAGACACAAGCAGCGTGCCAGCAGGCATTACAAGGCACAAGCAGCATGCCAGCAGGCGTTACAAGACACAAGCAGCGTGCTACCAGGCATTACAAGACACAAGCAGCGTGCCAGCAAGCGTTACAAGACACAAGCAGCGTGCCACCAGGCATTACAAGAAACAAGCAGCGTGCCACCAGGCGTTACAAGACACAAGCAGCGCGCCACCAGGCGTTACAAGAAACAAGCAGCATGGCACCAGGTGTTACAAGACACAAGCAGCATGGCACCAGGCGTTATAAGACACAAGCAGCGTGCCACCGGGCGTTACACGACACAAGCAGCGTGCCACAGGCGTTACAAGACACAAGCAGCATGCCACCAGGCGTTACAAGACACAAGCAGCATGCCACAGGCGTTACAAGACACAAGCAGTATGCCACCAGGCGTTACAGGACACAAGCAGTGTGCCACCAGGCATTACAAGACACAAGCAGCGTGCCAGCAGGCGTTACAAGACACAAGCAGCGTGCCACCAGGCGTTACAAGACACAAGCAGCGCGCCACCAGGCGTTACAAGAAACAAGCAGCATGGCACCAGGTGTTACAAGACACAAGCAGCATGGCACCAGGCGTTATAAGACACAAGCAGCGTGCCACCGGGCGTTACACGACACAAGCAGCGTACCACAGGCGTTACAAGACACAAGCAGCATGCCACCAGGCGTTACAAGACACAAGCAGCATGCCACAGGCGTTACAAGACACAAGCAGTATGCCACCAGGCGTTACAGGACACAAGCAGCGTGCCAGCAGGCGCTACAAGACACAAGCAGCGTGCCACCAGGCGTTACACGACACAAGCAGCGTGCCAGCAGGCGCTACAAGACACAAGCAGCGTGCCACCAGGCGTTACAAGACACAAGCAGTGTGCCACCAGGCGTTACAAGACACAAGCAGCGTGCCTCCAGGCGCTACAAGACACAAGCAGCGTGCCACCAGGTGTTACAAGAAACAAGCAGCGTGCCAGCAGGCGCTACAAGACACAAGCAGCGTGCCACCAGGCGTTACACGACACAAGCAGCGTGCCACCAGGTGATACAAGACACGAGCAGCGTGCCACCAGGCGTTACAAGACACAAGCAGCGTGCCACCAGGTGATACAAGACACAAGCAGCGTGCCACCAGGCGCTACAAGACACAAGCAGCATGCCACCAGGCGTTACACGACACAAGCAGCATGCCACCAGGTGATACAAGACACAAGCAGCGTGCCACCAGGTGTTACAAGAAACAAGCAGCGTGCCAGCAGGCGCTACAAGACACAAGCAGCGTGCCACCAGGTGTTACAAGAAACAAGCAGCGTGCCAGCAGGCGCTACAAGACACAAGCAGCGTGCCACCAGGCGTTACACGACACAAGCAGCGTGCCACCAGGCGCTACAAGACACAAGCAGCGTGCCACCAGGCGCTACAAGACACAAGCAGCATGCCACCAGGCGTTACACGACACAAGCAGCATGCCACCAGGTGATACAAGACACAAGCAGCGTGCCACCAGGCGTTACAAGACACAAGCAGCGTGCCACCAGGTGTTACAAGAAACAAGCAGCGTGCCAGCAGGCGCTACAAGACACAAGCAGCGTGCCACCAGGCGTTACACGACACAAGCAGCGTGCCACCAGGTGATACAAGACACGAGCAGCGTGCCACCAGGCGTTACAAGACACAAGCAGCGTGCCACCAGGTGATACAAGACACAAGCAGCGTGCCATCAGGCGCTACAAGACACAAGCAGCATGCCACCAGGCGTTACACGACACAAGCAGCATGCCACCAGGTGATACAAGACACAAGCAGCGTGCCACCAGGCGTTACAAGACACAAGCAGCGTGCCACCAGGTATTACAAGAAACAAGCAGCGTGCCAGCAGGCGCTACAAGACACAAGCAGCGTGCCACCAGGCGTTACACGACACAAGCAGCGTGCCACCAGGTGATACAAGACACAAGCAGCGTGCCACCAGGCGCTACAAGACACAAGCAGCATGCCACCAGGCGTTACACGACACAAGCAGCATGCCACCAGGTGATACAAGACACAAGCAGCGTGCCACTAGGCGTTACAAGACACAAGCAGCGTGCCACCAGGTGTTACAAGAAACAAGCAGCGTGCCAGCAGGCGCTACAAGACACAAGCAGCGTGCCACCAGGCGTTACACGACACAAGCAGCGTGCCACCAGGTGATACAAGACACGAGCAGCGTGCCACCAGGCGTTACAAGACACAAGCAGCGTGCCACCAGGTGATACAAGACACAAGCAGCGTGCCACCAGGCGCTACAAGACACAAGCAGCATGCCACCAGGCGTTACACAACACAAGCAGCGTGCCACCAGGCGTTACAAGACACAAGCAGCGTGCCACCAGGTGATACAAGACACAAGCAGCGTGCCACCAGGCGTTACAAGACACAAGCAGCGTGCCACCAGGTGTTACAGGAAACAAGCAGCGTGCCAGCAGGCGCTACAAGACACAAGCAGCGTGCCACCAGGCGTTACACGACACAAGCAGCGTGCCACCAGGTGATACAAGACACGAGCAGCGTGCCACCAGTCGTTACAAGACACAAGCAGCGTGCCACCAGGTGATACAAGACACAAGCAGCGTGCCACCAGGCGCTACAAGACACAAGCAGCATGCCACCAGGCGTTACACGACACAAGCAGCATGCCACCAGGTGATACAAGACACAAGCAGCGTGCCACCAGGCGTTACAAGACACAAGCAGCGTGCCACCAGGCGTTACAAGACACAAGCAGCATGCCACCAAGCGTTACAAGACACAAGCAGCGTGCCAGCAGGCGTTACAAGACACAAGCAGCGTGCCAGCAGGCGTTACAAGAAACAAGCAGCGTGCCACCAGGTGTTACAAGACACAAGCAGCATGGCACCAGGCGTTACAAGAAACAAGCAGCGTGCCACCGGGTGTTACACGACACAAGCAGCGTGCCACCAGGCGTTACAAGACACAAGCAGCGTGCCAGCAGGCGTTACAAGAAACAAGCAGCATGGCACCAGGCGTTACAAGACACAAGCAGCGCGCCACCAGGCGTTACAAGAAACAAGCAGCATGGCACCAGGTGTTACAAGACACAAGCAGCATGGCACCAGGCGTTATAAGACACAAGCAGCGTGCCACCGGGCGTTACACGACACAAGCAGCGTGCCACAGGCGTTACAAGACACAAGCAGCATGCCACCAGGCGTTACAAGACACAAGCAGCATGCCACAGGCGTTACAAGACACAAGCAGTATGCCACCAGGCGTTACAGGACACAAGCAGTGTGCCACCAGGCATTACAAGACACAAGCAGCGTGCCAGCAGGCGTTACAAGACACAAGCAGCGTGCCACCAGGCGTTACAAGACACAAGCAGCGTGCCACCAGGCGTTACAAGACACAAGCAGCGTGCCAGCAGGCGTTACAAGACACAAGCAGCGTGCCACCAGGCGTTACAAGGCACAAGCAGCATGCCAGCAGGCGTTACAAGACACAAGCAGCGTGCTACCAGGCATTACAAGACACAAGCAGCGTGCCAGCAAGCGTTACAAGACACAAGCAGCGTGCCACCAGGCATTACAAGAAACAAGCAGCGTGCCACCAGGCGTTACAAGCACAAGCAGCGTGCCAGCAGGGGTTACAAGACAAAAGCAGCGTGCTAGCAGGCGTTACAAGAAACAAGCAGCATGGCACCAGGCGTTACAAGACAGAATGTTGGACTTGGCCCGCAGGGCAGGTTCGCCCCTAAACTTTTTGCCTTATGTGTGACCCTGTGTCAGTGATTTTTGGGTCTCTGCGCACTTTCCCCTGGGTCCCAGAGTGAAAGTGCGTGCGTGTAGTATGGCTGGCCTGCCCTCCCATAGGAATGCATGGGGAATGTGTGTGTCCCTGGTAGTTCCTGATGCGTGGGGAGTGCAGGCTCGAGTTTAGTATGTGTAAACTCGTGAGAGTGAATGCTGCGAGATGGTATATGCGGCATGTATGTGTCTAGAAGGGAAGTGCTACTTCTGGACATTGATGTGCGTGTGCTGTGAGGGTGCTGGAGAGTGATTGGCTGGAGCTGGCTGGCATGCCAGGCTCCAGGAAGTCTGGATGGGTCTGCCCGGTGGTGAGTGGGAGATTAGCATGAGTGATGTGTGGGAGGAGTGTACCTGTGTCCTGGATGGGCTGGGTTTTCCCCACACAATGCTGGCTCCGCCCCCCTGTGGTGTGTCTAACGACCCTAGCCTCCCCAGTGAATGAAATGGGTGGTTGGGCCATCAAGAGTGCTCCAGAACCAGCTGCGACTGGTTTTCCCCCCACCCTGCACATTGTAACAAAGGAATTTACAGTATAAGAAGGGGCTGTGTCCCCTTGGAAAATGTTCTACTTTTGGATCCTTGCCAGAGGGGGCTGTTGCTGCTGCTGGGGCCAAGAGGACCGCCACTTGGCTTGTCTCCCTGCCTGGAGACCCAGTGTGCTGGCTCTGGCCCTGCCCTGCCCCTCTGCCTGCCTCCAGTCCCTGCTGGAGCTTTTGATTTTGGCTTAGAGTGCCTGGAGGCGCTCTTATTTGATTTATAGCGCTAGGCGCGCTTTCCTGATGCCCCAGCGCTCAATAGCGCTTTGCTTCTATTTTTAGCGCTAGGCGCGCTTTCTGTGGCCCCTAAGCGCTTGGGAGCGCGCTGTATGCAGCCGGTGCCTACCCGGCATCTGCCCGCCTGATTTCGCCGATTTGCGGCGCATCGCGAGTGCCTACCTCGCTTTATATTTTATTTAAGGCCGGTGCCACCCGGCATTGCCCCGTACTTGGATTTTGGAAATTACCACGAGGGAGCCCACTCCTCGGGTACTTAGAGCCCGCCTGCCTGCCTAGTACGAGCCGCCGCGCTGCCCGCGGCGACCCGGAAGTCCCGCCTCCTGACCTCCAGGGCCGCGCTGCCATTGGCGGCCCCAGAGGAAGTCAGGCGGATTACAGCAGGACGGCGCCAGGCCAAAGGAGCAGGAAGCGGCCGGCGCGTCTTCCCGAGGCTCCCGATTGAGAGGAGAGCCCCGGAGTGGCAGAGGAGCCGTCCCGCCAGCAGAACAGCCGGTGAGTGCCTGGAGAAGGGAGAGGGGCGTCGGGACACATTGTCGGTGTCCGCCCCTCCCCCGTAGCGCGACCTCGCGCCCGTGAATATTTAGAGCCCGAGAGGCTCTGGGGCACAGTTGTTTGTGAGCCATAGAGGCTCCACCCGCCCGCATTGGTTCTTGCGAGCCCCGAGAGGCTCAGGGCACTTTTCTGTTGTCGAGCCCAAGGAGCTCGAGGGGGCAGTTGATCTGAGAGCCTGAGAGAAGGCTCCCGCCCCAGCCCACATTGTCTTTGAGCCCTGAGAGGCTCAGGCGACCCCATTTTGTTTTAGAGCCCTGCGAGAGGCTCACAGCCCACATTTGTTTAGAGCCTAGAGAGGCTCTTTGGGTGCCATGTGTGTTTAGAGCCCAGAGGAGGCTCCAGGGGGCATTTCCTTTTGCCCACCAGTGTGCTTGAGCCCACAAGGCTCCATCGTGTTGCCCCATCTTCACCCAGCTGCCCAGCACTTTGTGGGCAACTGCCACGTTTAGGACCCTGACACTTGGGACACAGGGCGTCCTAGCCCCAACAAGGCCAGAGGGCCTAGGGACAGTCACAGGTGGTGACTTACGTGAGTTTGGCGCAATTGTACTTTCTATACACCTCTGAATGGGTAGTTTATTCATCATGTGTTCTCTTGTGCTGCACCTCTGAATGTGTTTTTATGCGTCATGTGCCTTTGCACCTCTGAATGTGTTTTTATGCGTCATGTGCCTTTACACCTCTGAATGAATGTTATGCATTGCATCATGTGTTTTCCTCTTACACCCCTACAGGTATTGTGATACATAGGTGGTTGTTTTCTCCCTAGTACAGGTGGTGCTAGTGAGATCCTGGTTACCAGTGATTACTGGTTGTGTGCTATTTTGTGCTACAGTGATTTTACATGCAAAAGTATTATTTTTTGAAAGTGCTACTTCTGATTCCTGACAGTGGTCCAGGTGGCCCTGTCTTGTACAATATCCCCTGTAAATTCTGCCCGTGCCTCTGGCACATTGTAAAGTGTGTGTTTTATCTGATGTATATTTATTATAATACAAAGGCTATTTTTATATAACCTTGTGTGGAGTTTCCTTTGTGGTGGGCCTTTGGTTGTTGTTGCTGGGGTGCGTGCGCAAATACTTAACTTACATCGCCTCCAAGTTTAGCCTTGCTGCTCGCGCCACGTTACCTAGAGGGTGAGTAGGGGTTATCTTGGCGTGTAACTCCCTTGCCCTGACTTGGGTGTGGTGGTCTCTGACTGACTTTGGCGAAAGCCCTGGCCAGCCGGGGATCCCATTTCCAACACAGAAGCAGCATGCCACCAGGCATTACAAGACACAAGCAGCGTGCCACCAGGTGTTACAAGACAACAAGCAGCGTGCTAGCAGGCGTTACAAGAAACAAGCAGCATGGCACCAGGCGTTACAAGACAGTAGCAGCATGCCAGCAGGCGTTACAAGAAACAAGCAGCGTGCCACCAGGCGTTACAAGAAACAAGCAGCATGCCACCAGGCGTTACAAGAAACAAGCAGCATGCCACCAGGCATTACAGGACACAAGCAGCATGCCAGCAGGCGTTACAAGAAACAAGCAGCGTGCCACCAGGCGTTACAAGACACAAGCAGCGTGCCAGCAGGCGTTACAAGAAACAAGCAGCCTGCCAGCAGGCGTTAGAAGACACAAGCAGCGTGCCTCCAGGCGTTACAAGACACAAGCAGCATGCCACCAGGCATTACAAGAAACAAGCAGCATGCCACCAGGTGTTACAAGAAACAAGCAGCGTGCCAGCCGGCGTTAAAAGAAACAAGCAGCGTACCACCAGGCGTTAAAAGACACAAGCTGCATGCCACCAGATGTTACAAAAAACAAGCAGCGTGCCAGCAGGTGTTACAAGAAACAAGCAGCATGGCACCAGGCGTTACAAGACACAGGCAGCATGGCACCAGGCGTTACAAGACACAAGCAGCATGGCACCAGGGGTTACAAAACACAAACAGCATGCCAGCAGGCGTTACAAGAAACAAGCAGCATGCACCAGGCGTTACAAGACACAAGCAGCATGCACCAGGCGTTACAAGACACAAGCAGCATGCACCAGGCGTTACAAGACACAAGCAGCATGCACCAGGCGTTACAAGACACAAGCAGCATGCACCAGGCGTTACAAGGCACAAACAGCGTGCCTGCAGGCGTTACAAGAAACAAGCAGCATGGCACCAGGCGTTACAAGACACAAACAGCGTGCCAGCAGACGTTACAAGACACAAGCAGCATGGCACCAGGCGTTACAAGAAACAAGCAGCGTGCCAGCAGGCGTTACAAGACACAAGCAGCATGCCACCAGGCATTACAAGACACAAGCAGCATGGCACCAGGCGTTACAAGAAACAAGCAGCGTGCCACCAGGCGTTACAAGAAACAAGCAGCATGCCAGCAGGCGTTACAAGACACAAGCAGCGTGCCAGCAGGCGTTACAAGAAACAAGCAGCATGGCACCAGGCGTTACAAGACAGAAGCAGCGTGCCAGCAGGCGTTACAAGACAGTAGCAGCATGCCACCAGGCGTTACAAGACACAAGCAGCGTGCCAGCAGGCGTTACAAGAAACAAGCAGCGTGCCAGCAGGCGTTACAAGACACAAGCAGCGTGCCTCCAGGCATTACAAGACACAAGTAGCGTGCCACCAGGCGTTACAAAACACAAGCAGCGTGCCACCAGGTGTTACAAGAGACAAGCAGCATGCCACCAGGCATTACAAAAAACAAGCAGCATGCCACCAGGCATTACAAGAAACAAGCAGTATGCCACCAGGTGTTACAAGAAACAAGCAGCATGGCACCAGGCGTTACAAGACGCAAGCAGCGTGCCACCAGGCATTACAAGAAACAAGCAGCATGCCACCAGGTGTTACAAGAAACAAGCAGCATTGCACAAGGCGTTACAAGAAACAAGCAGCGTGCCACCAGGCGTTACAAGAAACAAGCAGCGTGCCACCAGGCGTTACAAGACACAAGCAGCGTGCCAGCAGGCGTTACAAGACACAAGCAGCGTGCCAGCAGGCGTTACAAGACACAAGCAGTGTGCCAGCAGGCGTTACAAGACACAAGCAGCGTGCCAGCAGGCGTTACAAGACACAAGCAGCATGGCACCAGGCGTTACAAGACACAAGCAGCCTGGCACCAGATGTTACAAGAAACAGGCAGCATGGCACCAGGCGTTACAAGACACAAGCAGCATGCCACCAGGCGTTACAAGAAACAAGCAGCGTGCCACCAGGCGTTACAAGAAACAAGCAGCGTGCCACTGGGCGTTACAAGACACAAGCAGCATGCCATCAGGCGCTACAAGACACAAGCAGCGTGCCAGCAGGCGTTACAAGACACAAGCAGCATGCCACCAGGCATTACAAGACACAAGCAGCATGCCACCAGGCGTTACAAGAAACAAGCAGCATGCCACCAGGCGTTACAAGAAACAAGCAGCATGGCACCAGGCGTTACAAGACACAAGCAGCGTGCCACCAGGCGTTACAAGACACAAGCAGCGCGCCACCAGGCGTTACAAGAAACAAGCAGCATGGCACCAGGTGTTACAAGACACAAGCAGCATGGCACCAGGCGTTATAAGACACAAGCAGCGTGCCACCGGGCGTTACACGACACAAGCAGCGTGTCACAGGCGTTACAAGACACAAGCAGCATGCCACCAGGCGTTACAAGACACAAGCAGCATGCCACAGGCATTACAAGACACAAGCAGTATGCCACCAGGCGTTACAGGACACAAGCAGCGTGCCAGCAGGCGCTACAAGACACAAGCAGCGTGCCACCAGGCGTTACACGACACAAGCAGCGTGCCAGCAGGCGCTACAAGACACAAGCAGCGTGCCACCAGGCGTTACAAGACACAAGCAGTGTGCCACCAGGCGTTACAAGACACAAGCAGCGTGCCTCCAGGCGCTACAAGACACAAGCAGCGTGCCACCAGGTGTTACAAGAAACAAGCAGCGTGCCAGCAGGCGCTACAAGACACAAGCAGCGTGCCACCAGGCGTTACACGACACAAGCAGCGTGCCACCAGGTGATACAAGACACGAGCAGCGTGCCACCAGGCGTTACAAGACACAAGCAGCGTGCCACCAGGTGATACAAGACACAAGCAGCGTGCCACCAGGCGCTACAAGACACAAGCAGCATGCCACCAGGCGTTACACGACACAAGCAGCATGCCACCAGGTGATACAAGACACAAGCAGCGTGCCACCAGGTGTTACAAGAAACAAGCAGCGTGCCAGCAGGCGCTACAAGACACAAGCAGCGTGCCACCAGGTGTTACAAGAAACAAGCAGCGTGCCAGCAGGCGCTACAAGACACAAGCAGCGTGCCACCAGGCGTTACACGACACAAGCAGCGTGCCACCAGGCGCTACAAGACACAAGCAGCGTGCCACCAGGCGCTACAAGACACAAGCAGCATGCCACCAGGCGTTACACGACACAAGCAGCATGCCACCAGGTGATACAAGACACAAGCAGCGTGCCACCAGGCGTTACAAGACACAAGCAGCGTGCCACCAGGTGTTACAAGAAACAAGCAGCGTGCCAGCAGGCGCTACAAGACACAAGCAGCGTGCCACCAGGCGTTACACGACACAAGCAGCGTGCCACCAGGTATTACAAGAAACAAGCAGCGTGCCAGCAGGCGCTGCAAGACACAAGCAGCGTGCCACCAGGCGTTACACGACACAAGCAGCGTGCCACCAGGTGATACAAGACACAAGCAGCGTGCCACCAGGCGCTACAAGACACAAGCAGCATGCCACCAGGCGTTACACGACACAAGCAGCATGCCACCAGGTGATACAAGACACAAGCAGCGTGCCACTAGGCGTTACAAGACACAAGCAGCGTGCCACCAGGTGTTACAAGAAACAAGCAGCGTGCCAGCAGGCGCTACAAGACACAAGCAGCGTGCCACCAGGCGTTACACGACACAAGCAGCGTGCCACCAGGTGATACAAGACACGAGCAGCGTGCCACCAGGCGTTACAAGACACAAGCAGCGTGCCACCAGGTGATACAAGACACAAGCAGCATGCCACCAGGCGCTACAAGACACAAGCAGCATGCCACCAGGCGTTACACAACACAAGCAGCGTGCCACCAGGCGTTACAAGACACAAGCAGCGTGCCACCAGGTGATACAAGACACAAGCAGCGTGCCACCAGGCGTTACAAGACACAAGCAGCGTGCCACCAGGTGTTACAGGAAACAAGCAGCGTGCCAGCAGGCGCTACAAGACACAAGCAGCGTGCCACCAGGCGTTACACGACACAAGCAGCGTGCCACCAGGTGATACAAGACACGAGCAGCGTGCCACCAGGCGTTACAAGACACAAGCAGCGTGCCACCAGGTGATACAAGACACAAGCAGCGTGCCACCAGGCGCTACAAGACACAAGCAGCATGCCACCAGGCGTTACACGACACAAGCAGCATGCCACCAGGTGATACAAGACACAAGCAGCGTGCCACCAGGCGTTACAAGACACAAGCAGCGTGCCACCAGGCGTTACAAGACACAAGCAGCATGCCACCAAGCGTTACAAGACACAAGCAGCGTGCCAGCAGGCGTTACAAGACACAAGCAGCGTGCCAGCAGGCGTTACAAGAAACAAGCAGCGTGCCACCAGGTGTTACAAGACACAAGCAGCATGGCACCAGGCGTTACAAGAAACAAGCAGCGTGCCACCGGGTGTTACACGACACAAGCAGCGTGCCACCAGGCGTTACAAGACACAAGCAGCGTGCCAGCAGGCGTTACAAGAAACAAGCAGCATGGCACCAGGCGTTACAAGACACAAGCAGCGTGCCACCAGGCGTTACAAGACACAAGCAGCGCGCCACCAGGCGTTACAAGAAACAAGCAGCATGGCACCAGGTGTTACAAGACACAAGCAGCATGGCACCAGGCGTTATAAGACACAAGCAGCGTGCCACCGGGCGTTACACGACACAAGCAGCGTGCCACAGGCGTTACAAGACACAAGCAGCATGCCACCAGGCGTTACAAGACACAAGCAGCATGCCACAGGCGTTACAAGACACAAGCAGTATGCCACCAGGCGTTACAGGACACAAGCAGTGTGCCACCAGGCATTACAAGACACAAGCAGCGTGCCAGCAGGCGTTACAAGACACAAGCAGCGTGCCACCAGGCGTTACAAGACACAAGCAGCGTGCCACCAGGCGTTACAAGACACAAGCAGCGTGCCAGCAGGCGTTACAAGGCACAAGCAGCATGCCAGCAGGCGTTACAAGACACAAGCAGCGTGCTACCAGGCATTACAAGACACAAGCAGCGTGCCAGCAAGCGTTACAAGACACAAGCAGCGTGCCACCAGGCATTACAAGAAACAAGCAGCGTGCCACCAGGCGTTACAAGACACAAGCAGCGCGCCACCAGGCGTTACAAGAAACAAGCAGCATGGCACCAGGTGTTACAAGACACAAGCAGCATGGCACCAGGCGTTATAAGACACAAGCAGCGTGCCACCGGGCGTTACACGACACAAGCAGCGTGCCACAGGCGTTACAAGACACAAGCAGCATGCCACCAGGCGTTACAAGACACAAGCAGCATGCCACAGGCGTTACAAGACACAAGCAGTATGCCACCAGGCGTTACAGGACACAAGCAGTGTGCCACCAGGCATTACAAGACACAAGCAGCGTGCCAGCAGGCGTTACAAGACACAAGCAGCGTGCCACCAGGCGTTACAAGACACAAGCAGCGCGCCACCAGGCGTTACAAGAAACAAGCAGCATGGCACCAGGTGTTACAAGACACAAGCAGCATGGCACCAGGCGTTATAAGACACAAGCAGCGTGCCACCGGGCGTTACACGACACAAGCAGCGTGCCACAGGCGTTACAAGACACAAGCAGCATGCCACCAGGCGTTACAAGACACAAGCAGCATGCCACAGGCGTTACAAGACACAAGCAGTATGCCACCAGGCGTTACAGGACACAAGCAGCGTGCCAGCAGGCGCTACAAGACACAAGCAGCGTGCCACCAGGCGTTACACGACACAAGCAGCGTGCCAGCAGGCGCTACAAGACACAAGCAGCGTGCCACCAGGCGTTACAAGACACAAGCAGTGTGCCACCAGGCGTTACAAGACACAAGCAGCGTGCCTCCAGGCGCTACAAGACACAAGCAGCGTGCCACCAGGTGTTACAAGAAACAAGCAGCGTGCCAGCAGGCGCTACAAGACACAAGCAGCGTGCCACCAGGCGTTACACGACACAAGCAGCGTGCCACCAGGTGATACAAGACACGAGCAGCGTGCCACCAGGCGTTACAAGACACAAGCAGCGTGCCACCAGGTGATACAAGACACAAGCAGCGTGCCACCAGGCGCTACAAGACACAAGCAGCATGCCACCAGGCGTTACACGACACAAGCAGCATGCCACCAGGTGATACAAGACACAAGCAGCGTGCCACCAGGTGTTACAAGAAACAAGCAGCGTGCCAGCAGGCGCTACAAGACACAAGCAGCGTGCCACCAGGTGTTACAAGAAACAAGCAGCGTGCCAGCAGGCGCTACAAGACACAAGCAGCGTGCCACCAGGCGTTACACGACACAAGCAGCGTGCCACCAGGCGCTACAAGACACAAGCAGCGTGCCACCAGGCGCTACAAGACACAAGCAGCATGCCACCAGGCGTTACACGACACAAGCAGCATGCCACCAGGTGATACAAGACACAAGCAGCGTGCCACCAGGCGTTACAAGACACAAGCAGCGTGCCACCAGGTGTTACAAGAAACAAGCAGCGTGCCAGCAGGCGCTACAAGACACAAGCAGCGTGCCACCAGGCGTTACACGACACAAGCTGCGTGCCACCAGGTGATACAAGACACGAGCAGCGTGCCACCAGGCGTTACAAGACACAAGCAGCGTGCCACCAGGTGATACAAGACACAAGCAGCGTGCCATCAGGCGCTACAAGACACAAGCAGCATGCCACCAGGCGTTACACGACACAAGCAGCATGCCACCAGGTGATACAAGACACAAGCAGCGTGCCACCAGGCGTTACAAGACACAAGCAGCGTGCCACCAGGTATTACAAGAAACAAGCAGCGTGCCAGCAGGCGCTACAAGACACAAGCAGCGTGCCACCAGGCGTTACACGACACAAGCAGCGTGCCACCAGGTGATACAAGACACAAGCAGCGTGCCACCAGGCGCTACAAGACACAAGCAGCATGCCACCAGGCGTTACACGACACAAGCAGCATGCCACCAGGTGATACAAGACACAAGCAGCGTGCCACTAGGCGTTACAAGACACAAGCAGCGTGCCACCAGGTGTTACAAGAAACAAGCAGCGTGCCAGCAGGCGCTACAAGACACAAGCAGCGTGCCACCAGGTGTTACAAGAAACAAGCAGCGTGCCAGCAGGCGCTACAAGACACAAGCAGCGTGCCACCAGGTGTTACAAGAAACAAGCAGCGTGCCAGCAGGCGCTACAAGACACAAGCAGCGTGCCACCAGGCGTTACACGACACAAGCAGCGTGCCACCAGGCGCTACAAGACACAAGCAGCGTGCCACCAGGCGCTACAAGACACAAGCAGCATGCCACCAGGCGTTACACGACACAAGCAGCATGCCACCAGGTGATACAAGACACAAGCAGCGTGCCACCAGGCGTTACAAGACACAAGCAGCGTGCCACCAGGTGTTACAAGAAACAAGCAGCGTGCCAGCAGGCGCTACAAGACACAAGCAGCGTGCCACCAGGCGTTACACGACACAAGCTGCGTGCCACCAGGTGATACAAGACACGAGCAGCGTGCCACCAGGCGTTACAAGACACAAGCAGCGTGCCACCAGGTGATACAAGACACAAGCAGCGTGCCATCAGGCGCTACAAGACACAAGCAGCATGCCACCAGGCGTTACACGACACAAGCAGCATGCCACCAGGTGATACAAGACACAAGCAGCGTGCCACCAGGCGTTACAAGACACAAGCAGCGTGCCACCAGGTATTACAAGAAACAAGCAGCGTGCCAGCAGGCGCTACAAGACACAAGCAGCGTGCCACCAGGCGTTACACGACACAAGCAGCGTGCCACCAGGTGATACAAGACACAAGCAGCGTGCCACCAGGCGCTACAAGACACAAGCAGCATGCCACCAGGCGTTACACGACACAAGCAGCATGCCACCAGGTGATACAAGACACAAGCAGCGTGCCACTAGGCGTTACAAGACACAAGCAGCGTGCCACCAGGTGTTACAAGAAACAAGCAGCGTGCCAGCAGGCGCTACAAGACACAAGCAGCGTGCCACCAGGCGTTACACGACACAAGCAGCGTGCCACCAGGTGATACAAGACACGAGCAGCGTGCCACCAGGCGTTACAAGACACAAGCAGCGTGCCACCAGGTGATACAAGACACAAGCAGCGTGCCACCAGGCGCTACAAGACACAAGCAGCATGCCACCAGGCGTTACACAACACAAGCAGCGTGCCACCAGGCGTTACAAGACACAAGCAGCGTGCCACCAGGTGATACAAGACACAAGCAGCGTGCCACCAGGCGTTACAAGACACAAGCAGCGTGCCACCAGGTGTTACAGGAAACAAGCAGCGTGCCAGCAGGCGCTACAAGACACAAGCAGCGTGCCACCAGGCGTTACACGACACAAGCAGCGTGCCACCAGGTGATACAAGACACGAGCAGCGTGCCACCAGTCGTTACAAGACACAAGCAGCGTGCCACCAGGTGATACAAGACACAAGCAGCGTGCCACCAGGCGCTACAAGACACAAGCAGCATGCCACCAGGCGTTACACGACACAAGCAGCATGCCACCAGGTGATACAAGACACAAGCAGCGTGCCACCAGGCGTTACAAGACACAAGCAGCGTGCCACCAGGCGTTACAAGACACAAGCAGCATGCCACCAAGCGTTACAAGACACAAGCAGCGTGCCAGCAGGCGTTACAAGACACAAGCAGCGTGCCAGCAGGCGTTACAAGAAACAAGCAGCGTGCCACCAGGTGTTACAAGACACAAGCAGCATGGCACCAGGCGTTACAAGAAACAAGCAGCGTGCCACCGGGTGTTACACGACACAAGCAGCGTGCCACCAGGCGTTACAAGACACAAGCAGCGTGCCAGCAGGCGTTACAAGAAACAAGCAGCATGGCACCAGGCGTTACAAGACACAAGCAGCGTGCCACCAGGCGTTACAAGACACAAGCAGCGGCCACCAGGCGTTACAAGAAACAAGCAGCATGGCACCAGGTGTTACAAGACACAAGCAGCATGGCACCAGGCGTTATAAGACACAAGCAGCGTGCCACCGGGCGTTACACGACACAAGCAGCGTGCCACAGGCGTTACAAGACACAAGCAGCATGCCACCAGGCGTTACAAGACACAAGCAGCATGCCACAGGCGTTACAAGACACAAGCAGTATGCCACCAGGCGTTACAGGACACAAGCAGTGTGCCACCAGGCATTACAAGACACAAGCAGCGTGCCAGCAGGCGTTACAAGACACAAGCAGCGTGCTACCAGGCGTTACAAGACACAAGCAGCGTGCCACCAGGCGTTACAAGACACACGCTGCGTGCCAGCAGGCGTTACAAGACACAAGCAGCGTGCCACCAGGCGTTACAAGGCACAAGCAGCATGCCAGCAGGCGTTACAAGACACAAGCAGCGTGCTACCAGGCATTACAAGACACAAGCAGCGTGCCAGCAAGCGTTACAAGACACAAGCAGCGTGCCACCAGGCATTACAAGAAACAAGCAGCGTGCCACCAGGCGTTACAAGCACAAGCAGCGTGCCAGCAGGGGTTACAAGACAAAAGCAGCGTGCTAGCAGGCGTTACAAGAAACAAGCAGCATGGCACCAGGCGTTACAAGACAGAAGCAGCATGCCACCAGGCATTACAAGACACAAGCAGCGTGCCACCAGGTGTTACAAGACAACAAGCAGCGTGCTAGCAGGCGTTACAAGAAACAAGCAGCATGGCACCAGGCGTTACAAGACAGTAGCAGCATGCCAGCAGGCGTTACAAGAAACAAGCAGCGTGCCACCAGGCGTTACAAGAAACAAGCAGCATGCCACCAGGCGTTACAAGAAACAAGCAGCATGCCAGCAGGCGCTACAAGACACAAGCAGCGTGCCACCAGGTGTTACAAGAAACAAGCAGCGTGCCAGCAGGCGCTACAAGACACAAGCAGCGTGCCACCAGGCGTATCACGACACAAGCAGCGTGCCACCAGGCGCTACAAGACACAAGCAGCGTGCCACCAGGCGCTACAAGACACAAGCAGCATGCCACCAGGCGTTACACGACACAAGCAGCATGCCACCAGGTGATACAAGACACAAGCAGCGTGCCACCAGGCGTTACAAGACACAAGCAGCGTGCCACCAGGTGTTACAAGAAACAAGCAGCGTGCCAGCAGGCGCTACAAGACACAAGCAGCGTGCCACCAGGCGTTACACGACACAAGCAGCGTGCCACCAGGTATTACAAGAAACAAGCAGCGTGCCAGCAGGCGCTGCAAGACACAAGCAGCGTGCCACCAGGCGTTACACGACACAAGCAGCGTGCCACCAGGTGATACAAGACACAAGCAGCGTGCCACCAGGCGCTACAAGACACAAGCAGCATGCCACCAGGCGTTACACGACACAAGCAGCATGCCACCAGGTGATACAAGACACAAGCAGCGTGCCACTAGGCGTTACAAGACACAAGCAGCGTGCCACCAGGTGTTACAAGAAACAAGCAGCGTGCCAGCAGGCGCTACAAGACACAAGCAGCGTGCCACCAGGCGTTACACGACACAAGCAGCGTGCCACCAGGTGATACAAGACACGAGCAGCGTGCCACCAGGCGTTACAAGACACAAGCAGCGTGCCACCAGGTGATACAAGACACAAGCAGCATGCCACCAGGCGCTACAAGACACAAGCAGCATGCCACCAGGCGTTACACAACACAAGCAGCGTGCCACCAGGCGTTACAAGACACAAGCAGCGTGCCACCAGGTGATACAAGACACAAGCAGCGTGCCACCAGGCGTTACAAGACACAAGCAGCGTGCCACCAGGTGTTACAGGAAACAAGCAGCGTGCCAGCAGGCGCTACAAGACACAAGCAGCGTGCCACCAGGCGTTACACGACACAAGCAGCGTGCCACCAGGTGATACAAGACACGAGCAGCGTGCCACCAGGCGTTACAAGACACAAGCAGCGTGCCACCAGGTGATACAAGACACAAGCAGCGTGCCACCAGGCGCTACAAGACACAAGCAGCATGCCACCAGGCGTTACACGACACAAGCAGCATGCCACCAGGTGATACAAGACACAAGCAGCGTGCCACCAGGCGTTACAAGACACAAGCAGCGTGCCACCAGGCGTTACAAGACACAAGCAGCATGCCACCAAGCGTTACAAGACACAAGCAGCGTGCAAGCAGGCGTTACAAGACACAAGCAGCGTGCCAGCAGGCGTTACAAGAAACAAGCAGCGTGCCACCAGGTGTTACAAGACACAAGCAGCATGGCACCAGGCGTTACAAGAAACAAGCAGCGTGCCACCGGGTGTTACACGACACAAGCAGCGTGCCACCAGGCGTTACAAGACACAAGCAGCGTGCCAGCAGGCGTTACAAGAAACAAGCAGCGTGCCACCAGGCGTTACAAGAAACAAGCAGCATGCCACCAGGCGTTACAAGAAACAAGCAGCATGCCAGCAGGCGCTACAAGACACAAGCAGCGTGCCACCAGGTGTTACAAGAAACAAGCAGCGTGCCAGCAGGCGCTACAAGACACAAGCAGCGTGCCACCAGGCGTATCACGACACAAGCAGCGTGCCACCAGGCGCTACAAGACACAAGCAGCGTGCCACCAGGCGCTACAAGACACAAGCAGCATGCCACCAGGCGTTACACGACACAAGCAGCATGCCACCAGGTGATACAAGACACAAGCAGCGTGCCACCAGGCGTTACAAGACACAAGCAGCGTGCCACCAGGTGTTACAAGAAACAAGCAGCGTGCCAGCAGGCGCTACAAGACACAAGCAGCGTGCCACCAGGCGTTACACGACACAAGCAGCGTGCCACCAGGTATTACAAGAAACAAGCAGCGTGCCAGCAGGCGCTGCAAGACACAAGCAGCGTGCCACCAGGCGTTACACGACACAAGCAGCGTGCCACCAGGTGATACAAGACACAAGCAGCGTGCCACCAGGCGCTACAAGACACAAGCAGCATGCCACCAGGCGTTACACGACACAAGCAGCATGCCACCAGGTGATACAAGACACAAGCAGCGTGCCACTAGGCGTTACAAGACACAAGCAGCGTGCCACCAGGTGTTACAAGAAACAAGCAGCGTGCCAGCAGGCGCTACAAGACACAAGCAGCGTGCCACCAGGCGTTACACGACACAAGCAGCGTGCCACCAGGTGATACAAGACACGAGCAGCGTGCCACCAGGCGTTACAAGACACAAGCAGCGTGCCACCAGGTGATACAAGACACAAGCAGCATGCCACCAGGCGCTACAAGACACAAGCAGCATGCCACCAGGCGTTACACAACACAAGCAGCGTGCCACCAGGCGTTACAAGACACAAGCAGCGTGCCACCAGGTGATACAAGACACAAGCAGCGTGCCACCAGGCGTTACAAGACACAAGCAGCGTGCCACCAGGTGTTACAGGAAACAAGCAGCGTGCCAGCAGGCGCTACAAGACACAAGCAGCGTGCCACCAGGCGTTACACGACACAAGCAGCGTGCCACCAGGTGATACAAGACACGAGCAGCGTGCCACCAGGCGTTACAAGACACAAGCAGCGTGCCACCAGGTGATACAAGACACAAGCAGCGTGCCACCAGGCGCTACAAGACACAAGCAGCATGCCACCAGGCGTTACACGACACAAGCAGCATGCCACCAGGTGATACAAGACACAAGCAGCGTGCCACCAGGCGTTACAAGACACAAGCAGCGTGCCACCAGGCGTTACAAGACACAAGCAGCATGCCACCAAGCGTTACAAGACACAAGCAGCGTGCAAGCAGGCGTTACAAGACACAAGCAGCGTGCCAGCAGGCGTTACAAGAAACAAGCAGCGTGCCACCAGGTGTTACAAGACACAAGCAGCATGGCACCAGGCGTTACAAGAAACAAGCAGCGTGCCACCGGGTGTTACACGACACAAGCAGCGTGCCACCAGGCGTTACAAGACACAAGCAGCGTGCCAGCAGGCGTTACAAGAAACAAGCAGCATGGCACCAGGCGTTACAAGACACAAGCAGCGTGCCACCAGGCGTTACAAGACACAAGCAGCGCGCCACCAGGCGTTACAAGAAACAAGCAGCATGGCACCAGGTGTTACAAGACACAAGCAGCATGGCACCAGGCGTTATAAGACACAAGCAGCGTGCCACCGGGCGTTACACGACACAAGCAGCGTGCCACAGGCGTTACAAGACACAAGCAGCATGCCACCAGGCGTTACAAGACACAAGCAGCATGCCACAGGCGTTACAAGACACAAGCAGTATGCCACCAGGCGTTACAGGACACAAGCAGTGTGCCACCAGGCATTACAAGACACAAGCAGCGTGCCAGCAGGCGTTACAAGACACAAGCAGCGTGCCACCAGGCGTTACAAGACACAAGCAGCGTGCCACCAGGCGTTACAAGACACAAGCAGCGTGCCAGCAGGCGTTACAAGGCACAAGCAGCATGCCAGCAGGCGTTACAAGACACAAGCAGCGTGCTACCAGGCATTACAAGACACAAGCAGCGTGCCAGCAAGCGTTACAAGACACAAGCAGCGTGCCACCAGGCATTACAAGAAACAAGCAGCGTGCCACCAGGCGTTACAAGACACAAGCAGCGCGCCACCAGGCGTTACAAGAAACAAGCAGCATGGCACCAGGTGTTACAAGACACAAGCAGCATGGCACCAGGCGTTATAAGACACAAGCAGCGTGCCACCGGGCGTTACACGACACAAGCAGCGTGCCACAGGCGTTACAAGACACAAGCAGCATGCCACCAGGCGTTACAAGACACAAGCAGCATGCCACAGGCGTTACAAGACACAAGCAGTATGCCACCAGGCGTTACAGGACACAAGCAGTGTGCCACCAGGCATTACAAGACACAAGCAGCGTGCCAGCAGGCGTTACAAGACACAAGCAGCGTGCCACCAGGCGTTACAAGACACAAGCAGCGCGCCACCAGGCGTTACAAGAAACAAGCAGCATGGCACCAGGTGTTACAAGACACAAGCAGCATGGCACCAGGCGTTATAAGACACAAGCAGCGTGCCACCGGGCGTTACACGACACAAGCAGCGTGCCACAGGCGTTACAAGACACAAGCAGCATGCCACCAGGCGTTACAAGACACAAGCAGCATGCCACAGGCGTTACAAGACACAAGCAGTATGCCACCAGGCGTTACAGGACACAAGCAGCGTGCCAGCAGGCGCTACAAGACACAAGCAGCGTGCCACCAGGCGTTACACGACACAAGCAGCGTGCCAGCAGGCGCTACAAGACACAAGCAGCGTGCCACCAGGCGTTACAAGACACAAGCAGTGTGCCACCAGGCGTTACAAGACACAAGCAGCGTGCCTCCAGGCGCTACAAGACACAAGCAGCGTGCCACCAGGTGTTACAAGAAACAAGCAGCGTGCCAGCAGGCGCTACAAGACACAAGCAGCGTGCCACCAGGCGTTACACGACACAAGCAGCGTGCCACCAGGTGATACAAGACACGAGCAGCGTGCCACCAGGCGTTACAAGACACAAGCAGCGTGCCACCAGGTGATACAAGACACAAGCAGCGTGCCACCAGGCGCTACAAGACACAAGCAGCATGCCACCAGGCGTTACACGACACAAGCAGCATGCCACCAGGTGATACAAGACACAAGCAGCGTGCCACCAGGTGTTACAAGAAACAAGCAGCGTGCCAGCAGGCGCTACAAGACACAAGCAGCGTGCCACCAGGTGTTACAAGAAACAAGCAGCGTGCCAGCAGGTGCTACAAGACACAAGCAGCGTGCCACCAGGCGTTACACGACACAAGCAGCGTGCCACCAGGCGCTACAAGACACAAGCAGCGTGCCACCAGGCGCTACAAGACACAAGCAGCATGCCACCAGGCGTTACACGACACAAGCAGCATGCCACCAGGTGATACAAGACACAAGCAGCGTGCCACCAGGCGTTACAAGACACAAGCAGCGTGCCACCAGGTGTTACAAGAAACAAGCAGCGTGCCAGCAGGCGCTACAAGACACAAGCAGCGTGCCACCAGGCGTTACACGACACAAGCTGCGTGCCACCAGGTGATACAAGACACGAGCAGCGTGCCACCAGGCGTTACAAGACACAAGCAGCGTGCCACCAGGTGATACAAGACACAAGCAGCGTGCCATCAGGCGCTACAAGACACAAGCAGCATGCCACCAGGCGTTACACGACACAAGCAGCATGCCACCAGGTGATACAAGACACAAGCAGCGTGCCACCAGGCGTTACAAGACACAAGCAGCGTGCCACCAGGTATTACAAGAAACAAGCAGCGTGCCAGCAGGCGCTACAAGACACAAGCAGCGTGCCACCAGGCATTACACGACACAAGCAGCGTGCCACCAGGTGATACAAGACACAAGCAGCGTGCCACCAGGCGCTACAAGACACAAGCAGCATGCCACCAGGCGTTACACGACACAAGCAGCATGCCACCAGGTGATACAAGACACAAGCAGCGTGCCACTAGGCGTTACAAGACACAAGCAGCGTGCCACCAGGTGTTACAAGAAACAAGCAGCGTGCCAGCAGGCGCTACAAGACACAAGCAGCGTGCCACCAGGCGTTACACGACACAAGCAGCGTGCCACCAGGTGATACAAGACACGAGCAGCGTGCCACCAGGCGTTACAAGACACAAGCAGCGTGCCACCAGGTGATACAAGACACAAGCAGCGTGCCACCAGGCGCTACAAGACACAAGCAGCATGCCACCAGGCGTTACACAACACAAGCAGCGTGCCACCAGGCGTTACAAGACACAAGCAGCGTGCCACCAGGTGATACAAGACACAAGCAGCGTGCCACCAGGCGTTACAAGACACAAGCAGCGTGCCACCAGGTGTTACAGGAAACAAGCAGCGTGCCAGCAGGCGCTACAAGACACAAGCAGCGTGCCACCAGGCGTTACACGACACAAGCAGCGTGCCACCAGGTGATACAAGACACGAGCAGCGTGCCACCAGTCGTTACAAGACACAAGCAGCGTGCCACCAGGTGATACAAGACACAAGCAGCGTGCCACCAGGCGCTACAAGACACAAGCAGCATGCCACCAGGCGTTACACGACACAAGCAGCATGCCACCAGGTGATACAAGACACAAGCAGCGTGCCACCAGGCGTTACAAGACACAAGCAGCGTGCCACCAGGCGTTACAAGACACAAGCAGCATGCCACCAAGCGTTACAAGACACAAGCAGCGTGCCAGCAGGCGTTACAAGACACAAGCAGCGTGCCAGCAGGCGTTACAAGAAACAAGCAGCGTGCCACCAGGTGTTACAAGACACAAGCAGCATGGCACCAGGCGTTACAAGAAACAAGCAGCGTGCCACCGGGTGTTACACGACACAAGCAGCGTGCCACCAGGCGTTACAAGACACAAGCAGCGTGCCAGCAGGCGTTACAAGAAACAAGCAGCATGGCACCAGGCGTTACAAGACACAAGCAGCGTGCCACCAGGCGTTACAAGACACAAGCAGCGCGCCACCAGGCGTTACAAGAAACAAGCAGCATGGCACCAGGTGTTACAAGACACAAGCAGCATGGCACCAGGCGTTATAAGACACAAGCAGCGTGCCACCGGGCGTTACACGACACAAGCAGCGTGCCACAGGCGTTACAAGACACAAGCAGCATGCCACCAGGCGTTACAAGACACAAGCAGCATGCCACAGGCGTTACAAGACACAAGCAGTATGCCACCAGGCGTTACAGGACACAAGCAGTGTGCCACCAGGCATTACAAGACACAAGCAGCGTGCCAGCAGGCGTTACAAGACACAAGCAGCGTGCCACCAGGCGTTACAAGACACAAGCAGCGTGCCACCAGGCGTTACAAGACACACGCTGCGTGCCAGCAGGCGTTACAAGACACAAGCAGCGTGCCACCAGGCGTTACAAGGCACAAGCAGCATGCCACCAGGCGTTACAAGACACAAGCAGCGTGCTACCAGGCATTACAAGACACAAGCAGCGTGCCAGCAAGCGTTACAAGACACAAGCAGCGTGCCACCAGGCATTACAAGAAACAAGCAGCGTGCCACCAGGCGTTACAAGCACAAGCAGCGTGCCAGCAGGGGTTACAAGACAAAAGCAGCGTGCTAGCAGGCGTTACAAGAAACAAGCAGCATGGCACCAGGCGTTACAAGACAGAAGCAGCATGCCACCAGGCATTACAAGACACAAGCAGCGTGCCACCAGGTGTTACAAGACAACAAGCAGCGTGCTAGCAGGCGTTACAAGAAACAAGCAGCATGGCACCAGGCGTTACAAGACAGTAGCAGCATGCCAGCAGGCGTTACAAGAAACAAGCAGCGTGCCACCAGGCGTTACAAGAAACAAGCAGCATGCCACCAGGCGTTACAAGAAACAAGCAGCATGCCACCAGGCATTACAGGACACAAGCAGCATGCCAGCAGGCGTTACAAGAAACAAGCAGCGTGCCACCAGGCGTTACAAGACACAAGCAGCGTGCCAGCAGGCGTTACAAGAAACAAGCAGCGTGCCAGCAGGCGTTAGAAGACACAAGCAGCGTACCTCCAGGCGTTACAAGACACAAGCAGCATGCCACCAGGCATTACAAGAAACAAGCAGCATGCCACCAGGTGTTACAAGAAACAAGCAGCGTGCCAGCCGGCGTTAAAAGAAACAAGCAGCGTACCACCAGGCGTTAAAAGACACAAGCTGCATGCCACCAGATGTTACAAAAAACAAGCAGCGTGCCAGCAGGTGTTACAAGAAACAAGCAGCATGGCACCAGGCGTTACAAGACACAGGCAGCATGGCACCAGGCATTACAAGACACAAGCAGCATGGCACCAGGGGTTACAAAACACAAACAGCATGCCAGCAGGCGTTACAAGAAACAAGCAGCATGCACCAGGCGTTACAAGACACAAGCAGCATGCACCAGGCGTTACAAGACACAAGCAGCATGCACCAGGCGTTACAAGACACAAGCAGCATGCACCAGGCGTTACAAGACACAAGCAGCATGCACCAGGCGTTACAAGGCACAAACAGCGTGCCTGCAGGCGTTACAAGAAACAAGCAGCATGGCACCAGGCGTTACAAGACACAAACAGCGTGCCAGCAGACGTTACAAGACACAAGCAGCATGGCACCAGGCGTTACAAGAAACAAGCAGCGTGCCAGCAGTTGTTACAAGACACAAGCAGCATGCCACCAGGCATTACAAGACACAAGCAGCATGGCACCAGGCGTTACAAGAAACAAGCAGCGTGCCACCAGGCGTTACAAGAAACAAGCAGCATGCCAGCAGGCGTTACAAGACACAAGCAGCGTGCCAGCAGGCGTTACAAGAAACAAGCAGCATGGCACCAGGCGTTACAAGACAGAAGCAGCGTGCCAGCAGGCGTTACAAGACAGTAGCAGCATGCCACCAGGCGTTACAAGACACAAGCAGCGTGCCAGCAGGCGTTACAAGAAACAAGCAGCGTGCCAGCAGGCGTTACAAGACACAAGCAGCGTGCCTCCAGGCATTACAAGACACAAGTAGCGTGCCACCAGGCGTTACAAAACACAAGCAGCGTGCCACCAGGTGTTACAAGAGACAAGCAGCATGCCACCAGGCATTACAAAAAACAAGCAGCATGCCACCAGGCATTACAAGAAACAAGCAGTATGCCACCAGGTGTTACAAGAAACAAGCAGCATGGCACCAGGCGTTACAAGACGCAAGCAGCGTGCCACCAGGCATTACAAGAAACAAGCAGCATGCCACCAGGTGTTACAAGAAACAAGCAGCATTGCACAAGGCGTTACAAGAAACAAGCAGCGTGCCACCAGGCGTTACAAGAAACAAGCAGCGTGCCACCAGGCGTTACAAGACACAAGCAGCGTGCCACCAGGTGTTACAAGAAACAAGCAGCGTGCCAGCAGGCGCTACAAGACACAAGCAGCGTGCCACCAGGCGTTACACGACACAAGCAGCGTGCCACCAGGTGATACAAGACACGAGCAGCGTGCCACCAGGCGTTACAAGACACAAGCAGCGTGCCACCAGGTGATACAAGACACAAGCAGCGTGCCACCAGGCGCTACAAGACACAAGCAGCATGCCACCAGGCGTTACACAACACAAGCAGCGTGCCACCAGGCGTTACAAGACACAAGCAGCGTGCCACCAGGTGATACAAGACACAAGCAGCGTGCCACCAGGCGTTACAAGACACAAGCAGCGTGCCACCAGGTGTTACAGGAAACAAGCAGCGTGCCAGCAGGCGCTACAAGACACAAGCAGCGTGCCACCAGGCGTTACACGACACAAGCAGCGTGCCACCAGGTGATACAAGACACGAGCAGCGTGCCACCAGTCGTTACAAGACACAAGCAGCGTGCCACCAGGTGATACAAGACACAAGCAGCGTGCCACCAGGCGCTACAAGACACAAGCAGCATGCCACCAGGCGTTACACGACACAAGCAGCATGCCACCAGGTGATACAAGACACAAGCAGTGTGCCACCAGGCGTTACAAGACACAAGCAGCGTGCCACCAGGCGTTACAAGACACAAGCAGCATGCCACCAAGCGTTACAAGACACAAGCAGCGTGCCAGCAGGCGTTACAAGACACAAGCAGCGTGCCAGCAGGCGTTACAAGAAACAAGCAGCGTGCCACCAGGTGTTACAAGACACAAGCAGCATGGCACCAGGCGTTACAAGAAACAAGCAGCGTGCCACCGGGTGTTACACGACACAAGCAGCGTGCCACCAGGCGTTACAAGACACAAGCAGCGTGCCAGCAGGCGTTACAAGAAACAAGCAGCATGGCACCAGGCGTTACAAGACACAAGCAGCGTGCCACCAGGCGTTACAAGACACAAGCAGCGTGCCACCAGGTGATACAAGACACAAGCAGCGTGCCATCAGGCGCTACAAGACACAAGCAGCATGCCACCAGGCGTTACACGACACAAGCAGCATGCCACCAGGTGATACAAGACACAAGCAGCGTGCCACCAGGCGTTACAAGACACAAGCAGCGTGCCACCAGGTATTACAAGAAACAAGCAGCGTGCCAGCAGGCGCTACAAGACACAAGCAGCGTGCCACCAGGCGTTACACGACACAAGCAGCGTGCCACCAGGTGATACAAGACACAAGCAGCGTGCCACCAGGCGCTACAAGACACAAGCAGCATGCCACCAGGCGTTACACGACACAAGCAGCATGCCACCAGGTGATACAAGACACAAGCAGCGTGCCACTAGGCGTTACAAGACACAAGCAGCGTGCCACCAGGTGTTACAAGAAACAAGCAGCGTGCCAGCAGGCGCTACAAGACACAAGCAGCGTGCCACCAGGCGTTACACGACACAAGCAGCGTGCCACCAGGTGATACAAGACACGAGCAGCGTGCCACCAGGCGTTACAAGACACAAGCAGCGTGCCACCAGGTGATACAAGACACAAGCAGCGTGCCACCAGGCGCTACAAGACACAAGCAGCATGCCACCAGGCGTTACACAACACAAGCAGCGTGCCACCAGGCGTTACAAGACACAAGCAGCGTGCCACCAGGTGATACAAGACACAAGCAGCGTGCCACCAGGCGTTACAAGACACAAGCAGCGTGCCACCAGGTGTTACAGGAAACAAGCAGCGTGCCAGCAGGCGCTACAAGACACAAGCAGCGTGCCACCAGGCGTTACACGACACAAGCAGCGTGCCACCAGGTGATACAAGACACGAGCAGCGTGCCACCAGGCGTTACAAGACACAAGCAGCGTGCCACCAGGTGATACAAGACACAAGCAGCGTGCCACCAGGCGCTACAAGACACAAGCAGCATGCCACCAGGCGTTACACGACACAAGCAGCATGCCACCAGGTGATACAAGACACAAGCAGCGTGCCACCAGGCGTTACAAGACACAAGCAGCGTGCCACCAGGCGTTACAAGACACAAGCAGCATGCCACCAAGCGTTACAAGACACAAGCAGCGTGCCAGCAGGCGTTACAAGACACAAGCAGCGTGCCAGCAGGCGTTACAAGAAACAAGCAGCGTGCCACCAGGTGTTACAAGACACAAGCAGCATGGCACCAGGCGTTACAAGAAACAAGCAGCGTGCCACCGGGTGTTACACGACACAAGCAGCGTGCCACCAGGCGTTACAAGACACAAGCAGCGTGCCAGCAGGCGTTACAAGAAACAAGCAGCATGGCACCAGGCGTTACAAGACACAAGCAGCGTGCCACCAGGCGTTACAAGACACAAGCAGCGCGCCACCAGGCGTTACAAGAAACAAGCAGCATGGCACCAGGTGTTACAAGACACAAGCAGCATGGCACCAGGCGTTATAAGACACAAGCAGCGTGCCACCGGGCGTTACACGACACAAGCAGCGTGCCACAGGCGTTACAAGACACAAGCAGCATGCCACCAGGCATTACAAGACACAAGCAGCATGCCACAGGCGTTACAAGACACAAGCAGTATGCCACCAGGCGTTACAGGACACAAGCAGTGTGCCACCAGGCATTACAAGACACAAGCAGCGTGCCAGCAGGCGTTACAAGACACAAGCAGCGTGCCACCAGGCGTTACAAGACACAAGCAGCGTGCCACCAGGCGTTACAAGACACAAGCAGCGTGCCAGCAGGCGTTACAAGACACAAGCAGCGTGCCACCAGGCGTTACAAGGCACAAGCAGCATGCCAGCAGGCGTTACAAGACACAAGCAGCGTGCTACCAGGCATTACAAGACACAAGCAGCGTGCCAGCAAGCGTTACAAGACACAAGCAGCGTGCCACCAGGCATTACAAGAAACAAGCAGCGTGCCACCAGGCGCTACAAGACACAAGCAGCGTGCCACCAGGCGCTACAAGACACAAGCAGCATGCCACCAGGCGTTACACGACACAAGCAGCATGCCACCAGGTGATACAAGACACAAGCAGCGTGCCACCAGGCGTTACAAGACACAAGCAGCGTGCCACCAGGTGTTACAAGAAACAAGCAGCGTGCCAGCAGGCGCTACAAGACACAAGCAGCGTGCCACCAGGCGCTACACGACACAAGCAGCGTGCCACCAGGTGATACAAGACACGAGCAGCGTGCCACCAGGCGTTACAAGACACAAGCAGCGTGCCACCAGGTGATACAAGACACAAGCAGCGTGCCATCAGGCGCTACAAGACACAAGCAGCATGCCACCAGGCGTTACACGACACAAGCAGCATGACACCAGGTGATACAAGACACAAGCAGCGTGCCACCAGGCGCTACAAGACACAAGCAGCATGCCACCAGGCGTTACACGACACAAGCAGCATGCCACCAGGTGATACAAGACACAAGCAGCGTGCCACTAGGCGTTACAAGACACAAGCAGCGTGCCACCAGGTGTTACAAGAAACAAGCAGCGTGCCAGCAGGCGCTACAAGACACAAGCAGCGTGCCACCAGGCGTTACACGACACAAGCAGCGTGCCACCAGGTGATACAAGACACGAGCAGCGTGCCACCAGGCGTTACAAGACACAAGCAGCGTGCCACCAGGTGATACAAGACACAAGCAGCGTGCCACCAGGCGCTACAAGACACAAGCAGCATGCCACCAGGCGTTACACAACACAAGCAGCGTGCCACCAGGCGTTACAAGACACAAGCAGCGTGCCACCAGGTGATACAAGACACAAGCAGCGTGCCACCAGGCGTTACAAGACACAAGCAGCGTGCCACCAGGTGTTACAGGAAACAAGCAGCGTGCCAGCAGGCGCTACAAGACACAAGCAGCGTGCCACCAGGCGTTACACGACACAAGCAGCGTGCCACCAGGTGATACAAGACACGAGCAGCGTGCCACCAGTCGTTACAAGACACAAGCAGCGTGCCACCAGGTGATACAAGACACAAGCAGCGTGCCACCAGGCGCTACAAGACACAAGCAGCATGCCACCAGGCGTTACACGACACAAGCAGCATGCCACCAGGTGATACAAGACACAAGCAGCGTGCCACCAGGCGTTACAAGACACAAGCAGCGTGCCACCAGGCGTTACAAGACACAAGCAGCATGCCACCAAGCGTTACAAGACACAAGCAGCGTGCCAGCAGGCGTTACAAGACACAAGCAGCGTGCCAGCAGGCGTTACAAGAAACAAGCAGCGTGCCACCAGGTGTTACAAGACACAAGCAGCATGGCACCAGGCGTTACAAGAAACAAGCAGCGTGCCACCGGGTGTTACACGACACAAGCAGCGTGCCACCAGGCGTTACAAGACACAAGCAGCGTGCCAGCAGGCGTTACAAGAAACAAGCAGCATGGCACCAGGCGTTACAAGACACAAGCAGCGTGCCACCAGGCGTTACAAGACACAAGCAGCGCGCCACCAGGCGTTACAAGAAACAAGCAGCATGGCACCAGGTGTTACAAGACACAAGCAGCATGGCACCAGGCGTTATAAGACACAAGCAGCGTGCCACCGGGCGTTACACGACACAAGCAGCGTGCCACAGGCGTTACAAGACACAAGCAGCATGCCACCAGGCGTTACAAGACACAAGCAGCATGCCACAGGCGTTACAAGACACAAGCAGTATGCCACCAGGCGTTACAGGACACAAGCAGTGTGCCACCAGGCATTACAAGACACAAGCAGCGTGCCAGCAGGCGTTACAAGACACAAGCAGCGTGCCACCAGGCGTTACAAGACACAAGCAGCGTGCCACCAGGCGTTACAAGACACACGCTGCGTGCCAGCAGGCGTTACAAGACACAAGCAGCGTGCCACCAGGCGTTACAAGGCACAAGCAGCATGCCAGCAGGCGTTACAAGACACAAGCAGCGTGCTACCAGGCATTACAAGACACAAGCAGCGTGCCAGCAAGCGTTACAAGACACAAGCAGCGTGCCACCAGGCATTACAAGAAACAAGCAGCGTGCCACCAGGCGTTACAAGCACAAGCAGCGTGCCAGCAGGGGTTACAAGACAAAAGCAGCGTGCTAGCAGGCGTTACAAGAAACAAGCAGCATGGCACCAGGCGTTACAAGACAGAAGCAGCATGCCACCAGGCATTACAAGACACAAGCAGCGTGCCACCAGGTGTTACAAGACAACAAGCAGCGTGCTAGCAGGCGTTACAAGAAACAAGCAGCATGGCACCAGGCGTTACAAGACAGTAGCAGCATGCCAGCAGGCGTTACAAGAAACAAGCAGCGTGCCACCAGGCGTTACAAGAAACAAGCAGCATGCCACCAGGCGTTACAAGAAACAAGCAGCATGCCACCAGGCATTACAGGACACAAGCAGCATGCCAGCAGGCGTTACAAGAAACAAGCAGCGTGCCACCAGGCGTTACAAGACACAAGCAGCGTGCCAGCAGGCGTTACAAGAAACAAGCAGCGTGCCAGCAGGCGTTAGAAGACACAAGCAGCGTACCTCCAGGCGTTACAAGACACAAGCAGCATGCCACCAGGCATTACAAGAAACAAGCAGCATGCCACCAGGTGTTACAAGAAACAAGCAGCGTGCCAGCCGGCGTTAAAAGAAACAAGCAGCGTACCACCAGGCGTTAAAAGACACAAGCTGCATGCCACCAGATGTTACAAAAAACAAGCAGCGTGCCAGCAGGTGTTACAAGAAACAAGCAGCATGGCACCAGGCGTTACAAGACACAGGCAGCATGGCACCAGGCATTACAAGACACAAGCAGCATGGCACCAGGGGTTACAAAACACAAACAGCATGCCAGCAGGCGTTACAAGAAACAAGCAGCATGCACCAGGCGTTACAAGACACAAGCAGCATGCACCAGGCGTTACAAGACACAAGCAGCATGCACCAGGCGTTACAAGACACAAGCAGCATGCACCAGGCGTTACAAGACACAAGCAGCATGCACCAGGCGTTACAAGGCACAAACAGCGTGCCTGCAGGCGTTACAAGAAACAAGCAGCATGGCACCAGGCGTTACAAGACACAAACAGCGTGCCAGCAGACGTTACAAGACACAAGCAGCATGGCACCAGGCGTTACAAGAAACAAGCAGCGTGCCAGCAGTTGTTACAAGACACAAGCAGCATGCCACCAGGCATTACAAGACACAAGCAGCATGGCACCAGGCGTTACAAGAAACAAGCAGCGTGCCACCAGGCGTTACAAGAAACAAGCAGCATGCCAGCAGGCGTTACAAGACACAAGCAGCGTGCCAGCAGGCGTTACAAGAAACAAGCAGCATGGCACCAGGCGTTACAAGACAGAAGCAGCGTGCCAGCAGGCGTTACAAGACAGTAGCAGCATGCCACCAGGCGTTACAAGACACAAGCAGCGTGCCAGCAGGCGTTACAAGAAACAAGCAGCGTGCCAGCAGGCGTTACAAGACACAAGCAGCGTGCCTCCAGGCATTACAAGACACAAGTAGCGTGCCACCAGGCGTTACAAAACACAAGCAGCGTGCCACCAGGTGTTACAAGAGACAAGCAGCATGCCACCAGGCATTACAAAAAACAAGCAGCATGCCACCAGGCATTACAAGAAACAAGCAGTATGCCACCAGGTGTTACAAGAAACAAGCAGCATGGCACCAGGCGTTACAAGACGCAAGCAGCGTGCCACCAGGCATTACAAGAAACAAGCAGCATGCCACCAGGTGTTACAAGAAACAAGCAGCATTGCACAAGGCGTTACAAGAAACAAGCAGCGTGCCACCAGGCGTTACAAGAAACAAGCAGCGTGCCACCAGGCGTTACAAGACACAAGCAGCGTGCCACCAGGTGTTACAAGAAACAAGCAGCGTGCCAGCAGGCGCTACAAGACACAAGCAGCGTGCCACCAGGCGTTACACGACACAAGCAGCGTGCCACCAGGTGATACAAGACACGAGCAGCGTGCCACCAGGCGTTACAAGACACAAGCAGCGTGCCACCAGGTGATACAAGACACAAGCAGCGTGCCACCAGGCGCTACAAGACACAAGCAGCATGCCACCAGGCGTTACACAACACAAGCAGCGTGCCACCAGGCGTTACAAGACACAAGCAGCGTGCCACCAGGTGATACAAGACACAAGCAGCGTGCCACCAGGCGTTACAAGACACAAGCAGCGTGCCACCAGGTGTTACAGGAAACAAGCAGCGTGCCAGCAGGCGCTACAAGACACAAGCAGCGTGCCACCAGGCGTTACACGACACAAGCAGCGTGCCACCAGGTGATACAAGACACGAGCAGCGTGCCACCAGTCGTTACAAGACACAAGCAGCGTGCCACCAGGTGATACAAGACACAAGCAGCGTGCCACCAGGCGCTACAAGACACAAGCAGCATGCCACCAGGCGTTACACGACACAAGCAGCATGCCACCAGGTGATACAAGACACAAGCAGTGTGCCACCAGGCGTTACAAGACACAAGCAGCGTGCCACCAGGCGTTACAAGACACAAGCAGCATGCCACCAAGCGTTACAAGACACAAGCAGCGTGCCAGCAGGCGTTACAAGACACAAGCAGCGTGCCAGCAGGCGTTACAAGAAACAAGCAGCGTGCCACCAGGTGTTACAAGACACAAGCAGCATGGCACCAGGCGTTACAAGAAACAAGCAGCGTGCCACCGGGTGTTACACGACACAAGCAGCGTGCCACCAGGCGTTACAAGACACAAGCAGCGTGCCAGCAGGCGTTACAAGAAACAAGCAGCATGGCACCAGGCGTTACAAGACACAAGCAGCGTGCCACCAGGCGTTACAAGACACAAGCAGCGTGCCACCAGGTGATACAAGACACAAGCAGCGTGCCATCAGGCGCTACAAGACACAAGCAGCATGCCACCAGGCGTTACACGACACAAGCAGCATGCCACCAGGTGATACAAGACACAAGCAGCGTGCCACCAGGCGTTACAAGACACAAGCAGCGTGCCACCAGGTATTACAAGAAACAAGCAGCGTGCCAGCAGGCGCTACAAGACACAAGCAGCGTGCCACCAGGCGTTACACGACACAAGCAGCGTGCCACCAGGTGATACAAGACACAAGCAGCGTGCCACCAGGCGCTACAAGACACAAGCAGCATGCCACCAGGCGTTACACGACACAAGCAGCATGCCACCAGGTGATACAAGACACAAGCAGCGTGCCACTAGGCGTTACAAGACACAAGCAGCGTGCCACCAGGTGTTACAAGAAACAAGCAGCGTGCCAGCAGGCGCTACAAGACACAAGCAGCGTGCCACCAGGCGTTACACGACACAAGCAGCGTGCCACCAGGTGATACAAGACACGAGCAGCGTGCCACCAGGCGTTACAAGACACAAGCAGCGTGCCACCAGGTGATACAAGACACAAGCAGCGTGCCACCAGGCGCTACAAGACACAAGCAGCATGCCACCAGGCGTTACACAACACAAGCAGCGTGCCACCAGGCGTTACAAGACACAAGCAGCGTGCCACCAGGTGATACAAGACACAAGCAGCGTGCCACCAGGCGTTACAAGACACAAGCAGCGTGCCACCAGGTGTTACAGGAAACAAGCAGCGTGCCAGCAGGCGCTACAAGACACAAGCAGCGTGCCACCAGGCGTTACACGACACAAGCAGCGTGCCACCAGGTGATACAAGACACGAGCAGCGTGCCACCAGGCGTTACAAGACACAAGCAGCGTGCCACCAGGTGATACAAGACACAAGCAGCGTGCCACCAGGCGCTACAAGACACAAGCAGCATGCCACCAGGCGTTACACGACACAAGCAGCATGCCACCAGGTGATACAAGACACAAGCAGCGTGCCACCAGGCGTTACAAGACACAAGCAGCGTGCCACCAGGCGTTACAAGACACAAGCAGCATGCCACCAAGCGTTACAAGACACAAGCAGCGTGCCAGCAGGCGTTACAAGACACAAGCAGCGTGCCAGCAGGCGTTACAAGAAACAAGCAGCGTGCCACCAGGTGTTACAAGACACAAGCAGCATGGCACCAGGCGTTACAAGAAACAAGCAGCGTGCCACCGGGTGTTACACGACACAAGCAGCGTGCCACCAGGCGTTACAAGACACAAGCAGCGTGCCAGCAGGCGTTACAAGAAACAAGCAGCATGGCACCAGGCGTTACAAGACACAAGCAGCGTGCCACCAGGCGTTACAAGACACAAGCAGCGCGCCACCAGGCGTTACAAGAAACAAGCAGCATGGCACCAGGTGTTACAAGACACAAGCAGCATGGCACCAGGCGTTATAAGACACAAGCAGCGTGCCACCGGGCGTTACACGACACAAGCAGCGTGCCACAGGCGTTACAAGACACAAGCAGCATGCCACCAGGCATTACAAGACACAAGCAGCATGCCACAGGCGTTACAAGACACAAGCAGTATGCCACCAGGCGTTACAGGACACAAGCAGTGTGCCACCAGGCATTACAAGACACAAGCAGCGTGCCAGCAGGCGTTACAAGACACAAGCAGCGTGCCACCAGGCGTTACAAGACACAAGCAGCGTGCCACCAGGCGTTACAAGACACAAGCAGCGTGCCAGCAGGCGTTACAAGACACAAGCAGCGTGCCACCAGGCGTTACAAGGCACAAGCAGCATGCCAGCAGGCGTTACAAGACACAAGCAGCGTGCTACCAGGCATTACAAGACACAAGCAGCGTGCCAGCAAGCGTTACAAGACACAAGCAGCGTGCCACCAGGCATTACAAGAAACAAGCAGCGTGCCACCAGGCGCTACAAGACACAAGCAGCGTGCCACCAGGCGCTACAAGACACAAGCAGCATGCCACCAGGCGTTACACGACACAAGCAGCATGCCACCAGGTGATACAAGACACAAGCAGCGTGCCACCAGGCGTTACAAGACACAAGCAGCGTGCCACCAGGTGTTACAAGAAACAAGCAGCGTGCCAGCAGGCGCTACAAGACACAAGCAGCGTGCCACCAGGCGCTACACGACACAAGCAGCGTGCCACCAGGTGATACAAGACACGAGCAGCGTGCCACCAGGCGTTACAAGACACAAGCAGCGTGCCACCAGGTGATACAAGACACAAGCAGCGTGCCATCAGGCGCTACAAGACACAAGCAGCATGCCACCAGGCGTTACACGACACAAGCAGCATGACACCAGGTGATACAAGACACAAGCAGCGTGCCACCAGGCGTTACAAGACACAAGCAGCGTGCCACCAGGTATTACAAGAAACAAGCAGCGTGCCAGCAGGCGCTACAAGACACAAGCAGCGTGCCACCAGGCGTTACACGACACAAGCAGCGTGCCACCAGGTGATACAAGACACAAGCAGCGTGCCACCAGGCGCTACAAGACACAAGCAGCATGCCACCAGGCGTTACACGACACAAGCAGCATGCCACCAGGTGATACAAGACACAAGCAGCGTGCCACTAGGCGTTACAAGACACAAGCAGCGTGCCACCAGGTGTTACAAGAAACAAGCAGCGTGCCAGCAGGCGCTACAAGACACAAGCAGCGTGCCACCAGGCGTTACACGACACAAGCAGCGTGCCACCAGGTGATACAAGACACGAGCAGCGTGCCACCAGGCGTTACAAGACACAAGCAGCGTGCCACCAGGTGATACAAGACACAAGCAGCGTGCCACCAGGCGCTACAAGACACAAGCAGCATGCCACCAGGCGTTACACAACACAAGCAGCGTGCCACCAGGCGTTACAAGACACAAGCAGCGTGCCACCAGGTGATACAAGACACAAGCAGCGTGCCACCAGGCGTTACAAGACACAAGCAGCGTGCCACCAGGTGTTACAGGAAACAAGCAGCGTGCCAGCAGGCGCTACAAGACACAAGCAGCGTGCCACCAGGCGTTACACGACACAAGCAGCGTGCCACCAGGTGATACAAGACACGAGCAGCGTGCCACCAGGCGTTACAAGACACAAGCAGCGTGCCACCAGGTGATACAAGACACAAGCAGCGTGCCACCAGGCGCTACAAGACACAAGCAGCATGCCACCAGGCGTTACACGACACAAGCAGCATGCCACCAGGTGATACAAGACACAAGCAGCGTGCCACCAGGCGTTACAAGACACAAGCAGCGTGCCACCAGGCGTTACAAGACACAAGCAGCATGCCACCAAGCGTTACAAGACACAAGCAGCGTGCCAGCAGGCGTTACAAGACACAAGCAGCGTGCCAGCAGGCGTTACAAGAAACAAGCAGCGTGCCACCAGGTGTTACAAGACACAAGCAGCATGGCACCAGGCGTTACAAGAAACAAGCAGCGTGCCACCGGGTGTTACACGACACAAGCAGCGTGCCACCAGGCGTTACAAGACACAAGCAGCGTGCCAGCAGGCGTTACAAGAAACAAGCAGCATGGCACCAGGCGTTACAAGACACAAGCAGCGTGCCACCAGGCGTTACAAGACACAAGCAGCGCGCCACCAGGCGTTACAAGAAACAAGCAGCATGGCACCAGGTGTTACAAGACACAAGCAGCATGGCACCAGGCGTTATAAGACACAAGCAGCGTGCCACCGGGCGTTACACGACACAAGCAGCGTGCCACAGGCGTTACAAGACACAAGCAGCATGCCACCAGGCATTACAAGACACAAGCAGCATGCCACAGGCGTTACAAGACACAAGCAGTATGCCACCAGGAGTTACAGGACACAAGCAGTGTGCCAGCAGGCATTACAAGACACAAGCAGCGTGCCAGCAGGCGTTACAAGACACAAGCAGCGTGCCACCAGGCGTTACAAGACACAAGCAGCGTGCCACCAGGCGTTACAAGACACAAGCAGCGTGCCAGCAGGCGTTACAAGACACAAGCAGCGTGCCACCAGGCGTTACAAGGCACAAGCAGCATGCCAGCAGGCGTTACAAGACACAAGCAGCGTGCTACCAGGCATTACAAGACACAAGCAGCGTGCCAGCAAGCGTTACAAGACACAAGCAGCGTGCCACCAGGCATTACAAGAAACAAGCAGCGTGCCAGCAGGGGTTACAAGACAAAAGCAGTGTGCTAGCAGGCGTTACAAGAAACAAGCAGCATGGCACCAGGCGTTACAAGACAGAAGCAGCATGCCACCAGGCATTACAAGACACAAGCAGCGTGCCACCAGGTGTTACAAGACAACAAGCAGCGTGCTAGCAGGCGTTACAAGAAACAAGCAGCATGGCACCAGGCGTTACAAGACAGTAGCAGCATGCCAGCAGGCGTTACAAGAAACAAGCAGCGTGCCACCAGGCGTTACAAGAAACAAGCAGCATGCCACCAGGCGTTACAAGAAACAAGCAGCATGCCACCAGGCATTACAGGACACAAGCAGCATGCCAGCAGGCGTTACAAGAAACAAGCAGCGTGCCACCAGGCGTTACAAGACACAAGCAGCGTGCCAGCAGGCGTTACAAGAAACAAGCAGCGTGCCAGCAGGCGTTAGAAGACACAAGCAGCGTGCCTCCAGGCGTTACAAGACACAAGCAGCATGCCACCAGGCATTACAAGAAACAAGCAGCATGCCACCAGGTGTTACAAGAAACAAGCAGCGTGCCAGCCGGCGTTAAAAGAAACAAGCAGTGTACCACCAGGCGTTAAAAGACACAAGCTGCATGCCACCAGATGTTACAAAAAACAAGCAGCGTGCCAGCAGTTGTTACAAGAAACAAGCAGCATGGCACCAGGCGTTACAAGACACAAGCAGCGTGGCACCAGGTGATACAAGACACAAGCAGCGTGCCACCAGGCGCTACAAGACACAAGCAGCATGCCACCAGGCGTTACACGACACAAGCAGCGTGCCACCAGGCGTTACAAGACACAAGCAGCGTGCCACCAGGTGATACAAGACACAAGCAGCGTGCCACCAGGCGTTACAAGACACAAGCAGCGTGCCACCAGGTGTTACAGGAAACAAGCAGCGTGCCAGCAGGCGCTACAAGACACAAGCAGCGTGCCACCAGGCGTTACACGACACAAGCAGCGTGCCACCAGGTGATACAAGACACGAGCAGCGTGCCACCAGGCGTTACAAGACACAAGCAGCGTGCCACCAGGTGATACAAGACACAAGCAGCGTGCCACCAGGCGCTACAAGACACAAGCAGCATGCCACCAGGCGTTACACGACACAAGCAGCATGCCACCAGGTGATACAAGACACAAGCAGCGTGCCACCAGGCGTTACAAGAAACAAGCAGCATGGCACCAGGCGTTACAAGACACAAGCAGCGTGCCACCAGGCGTTACAAGACACAAGCAGCGCGCCACCAGGCGTTACAAGAAACAAGCAGCATGGCACCAGGTGTTACAAGACACAAGCAGCATGGCACCAGGCGTTATAAGACACAAGCAGCGTGCCACCGGGCGTTACACGACACAAGCAGCGTGCCACAGGCGTTACAAGACACAAGCAGCATGCCACCAGGCATTACAAGACACAAGCAGCATGCCACAGGCGTTACAAGACACAAGCAGTATGCCACCAGGAGTTACAGGACACAAGCAGTGGGCCAGCAGGCATTACAAGACACAAGCAGCGTGCTAGCAGGCGTTACAAGACACAAGCAGCGTGCCACCAGGCGTTACAAGACACAAGCAGCGTACCACCAGGAGTTACAAGACACAAGCAGCGTGCCAGCAGGCGTTACAAGACACAAGCAGCGTGCCACCAGGCGTTACAAGGCACAAGCAGCATGCCAGCAGGCGTTACAAGACACAAGCAGCGTGCTACCAGGCATTACAAGACACAAGCAGCGTGCCAGCAAGCGTTACAAGACACAAGCAGCGTGCCACCAGGCATTACAAGAAACAAGCAGCGTGCCAGCAGGGGTTACAAGACAAAAGCAGTGTGCTAGCAGGCGTTACAAGAAACAAGCAGCATGGCACCAGGCGTTACAAGACAGAAGCAGCATGCCACCAGGCATTACAAGACACAAGCAGCGTGCCACCAGGTGTTACAAGACAACAAGCAGCGTGCTAGCAGGCGTTACAAGAAACAAGCAGCATGGCACCAGGCGTTACAAGACAGTAGCAGCATGCCAGCAGGCGTTACAAGAAACAAGCAGCGTGCCACCAGGCGTTACAAGAAACAAGCAGCATGCCACCAGGCGTTACAAGAAACAAGCAGCATGCCACCAGGCATTACAGGACACAAGCAGCATGCCAGCAGGCGTTACAAGAAACAAGCAGCGTGCCACCAGGCGTTACAAGACACAAGCAGCGTGCCAGCAGGCGTTACAAGAAACAAGCAGCATGCCACCAGGCATTACAGGACACAAGCAGCATGCCAGCAGGCGTTACAAGAAACAAGCAGCGTGCCACCAGGCGTTACAAGACACAAGCAGCGTGCCAGCAGGCGTTACAAGAAACAAGCAGCGTGCCAGCAGGCGTTAGAAGACACAAGCAGCGTGCCTCCAGGCGTTACAAGACACAAGCAGCATGCCACCAGGCATTACTAGAAACAAGCAGCATGCCACCAGGTGTTACAAGAAACAAGCAGCGTGCCAGCCGGCGTTAAAAGAAACAAGCAGCGTACCACCAGGCGTTAAAAGACACAAGCTGCATGCCACCAGATGTTACAAAAAACAAGCAGCGTGCCAGCAGGTGTTACAAGAAACAAGCAGCATGGCACCAGGCGTTACAAGACACAAGCAGCGTGGCACCAGGTGATACAAGACACAAGCAGCGTGCCACCAGGCGCTACAAGACACAAGCAGCATGCCACCAGGCGTTACACGACACAAGCAGCGTGCCACCAGGCGTTACAAGACACAAGCAGCGTGCCACCAGGTGATACAAGACACAAGCAGCGTGCCACCAGGCGTTACAAGACACAAGCAGCGTGCCACCAGGTGTTACAGGAAACAAGCAGCGTGCCAGCAGGCGCTACAAGACACAAGCAGCGTGCCACCAGGTGTTACAGGAAACAAGCAGCGTGCCAGCAGGCGCTACAAGACACAAGCAGCGTGCCACCAGGCGTTACACGACACAAGCAGCGTGCCACCAGGTGATACAAGACACGAGCAGCGTGCCACCAGGCGTTACAAGACACAAGCAGCGTGCCACCAGGTGATACAAGACACAAGCAGCGTGCCACCAGGCGCTACAAGAAACAAGCAGCATGGCACCAGGTGTTACAAGACACAAGCAGCATGGCACCAGGCGTTATAAGACACAAGCAGCGTGCCAGCAGGCGTTACAAGACACAAGCAGCGTGCCACCAGGCGTTACAAGGCACAAGCAGCATGCCAGCAGGCGTTACAAGACACAAGCAGCGTGCTACCAGGCATTACAAGAAACAAGCAGCATGGCACCAGGCGTTACAAGACACAAGCAGCGTGCCACCAGGCGTTACAAGACACAAGCAGCGCGCCACCAGGCGTTACAAGAAACAAGCAGCATGGCACCAGGTGTTACAAGACACAAGCAGCATGGCACCAGGCGTTATAAGACACAAGCAGCGTGCCACCAGGTGATACAAGACACGAGCAGCTTGCCACCAGGCGCTACAAGACACAAGCAGCATGCCACCAGGCGTTACACGACACAAGCAGCATGCCACCAGGTGATACAAGACACAAGCAGCGTGCCACCAGGTGTTACAAGAAACAAGCAGCGTGCCAGCAGGCGCTACAAGACACAAGCAGCGTGCCACCAGGTGTTACAAGAAACAAGCAGCGTGCCAGCAGGCGCTACAAGACACAAGCAGCGTGCCACCAGGCGTTACACGACACAAGCAGCGTGCCACCAGGCGCTACAAGACACAAGCAGCGTGCCACCAGGCGCTACAAGACACAAGCAGCATGCCACCAGGCGTTACACGACACAAGCAGCATGCCACCAGGTGATACAAGACACAAGCAGCGTGCCACCAGGCGTTACAAGACACAAGCAGCGTGCCACCAGGTGTTACAAGAAACAAGCAGCGTGCCAGCAGGCGCTACAAGACACAAGCAGCGTGCCACCAGGCGTTACACGACACAAGCAGCGTGCCACCAGGTATTACAAGAAACAAGCAGCGTGCCAGCAGGCGCTGCAAGACACAAGCAGCGTGCCACCAGGCGTTACACGACACAAGCAGCGTGCCACCAGGTGATACAAGACACAAGCAGCGTGCCACCAGGCGCTACAAGACACAAGCAGCATGCCACCAGGCGTTACACGACACAAGCAGCATGCCACCAGGTGATACAAGACACAAGCAGCGTGCCACTAGGCGTTACAAGACACAAGCAGCGTGCCACCAGGTGTTACAAGAAACAAGCAGCGTGCCAGCAGGCGCTACAAGACACAAGCAGCGTGCCACCAGGCGTTACACGACACAAGCAGCGTGCCACCAGGTGATACAAGACACGAGCAGCGTGCCACCAGGCGTTACAAGACACAAGCAGCGTGCCACCAGGTGATACAAGACACAAGCAGCATGCCACCAGGCGCTACAAGACACAAGCAGCATGCCACCAGGCGTTACACAACACAAGCAGCGTGCCACCAGGCGTTACAAGACACAAGCAGCGTGCCACCAGGTGATACAAGACACAAGCAGCGTGCCACCAGGCGTTACAAGACACAAGCAGCGTGCCACCAGGTGTTACAGGAAACAAGCAGCGTGCCAGCAGGCGCTACAAGACACAAGCAGCGTGCCACCAGGCGTTACACGACACAAGCAGCGTGCCACCAGGTGATACAAGACACGAGCAGCGTGCCACCAGGCGTTACAAGACACAAGCAGCGTGCCACCAGGTGATACAAGACACAAGCAGCGTGCCACCAGGCGCTACAAGACACAAGCAGCATGCCACCAGGCGTTACACGACACAAGCAGCATGCCACCAGGTGATACAAGACACAAGCACCGTGCCACCAGGCGTTACAAGACACAAGCAGCGTGCCACCAGGCGTTACAAGACACAAGCAGCATGCCACCAAGCGTTACAAGACACAAGCAGCGTGCCAGCAGGCGTTACAAGACACAAGCAGCGTGCCAGCAGGCGTTACAAGAAACAAGCAGCATGCCACCAGGTGTTACAAGACACAAGCAGCATGGCACCAGGCGTTACAAGAAACAAGCAGCGTGCCACCGGGTGTTACACGACACAAGCAGCGTGCCACCAGGCGTTACAAGACACAAGCAGCGTGCCAGCAGGCGTTACAAGAAACAAGCAGCATGGCACCAGGCGTTACAAGACACAAGCAGCGTGCCACCAGGCGTTACAAGACACAAGCAGCGCGCCACCAGGCGTTACAAGAAACAAGCAGCATGGCACCAGGTGTTACAAGACACAAGCAGCATGGCACCAGGCGTTATAAGACACAAGCAGCGTGCCACCGGGCGTTACACGACACAAGCAGCGTGCCACAGGCGTTACAAGACACAAGCAGCATGCCACCAGGCGTTACAAGACACAAGCAGCATGCCACAGGCGTTACAAGACACAAGCAGTATGCCACCAGGCGTTACAGGACACAAGCAGTGTGCCACCAGGCATTACAAGACACAAGCAGCGTGCCAGCAGGCGTTACAAGACACAAGCAGCGTGCCACCAGGCGTTACAAGACACAAGCAGCGTGCCACCAGGCGTTACAAGACACAAGCAGCGTGCCAGCAGGCGTTACAAGGCACAAGCAGCATGCCAGCAGGCGTTACAAGACACAAGCAGCGTGCTACCAGGCATTACAAGACACAAGCAGCGTGCCAGCAAGCGTTACAAGACACAAGCAGCGTGCCACCAGGCATTACAAGAAACAAGCAGCGTGCCACCAGGCGTTACAAGACACAAGCAGCGCGCCACCAGGCGTTACAAGAAACAAGCAGCATGGCACCAGGTGTTACAAGACACAAGCAGCATGGCACCAGGCGTTATAAGACACAAGCAGCGTGCCACCGGGCGTTACACGACACAAGCAGCGTGCCACAGGCGTTACAAGACACAAGCAGCATGCCACCAGGCGTTACAAGACACAAGCAGCATGCCACAGGCGTTACAAGACACAAGCAGTATGCCACCAGGCGTTACAGGACACAAGCAGTGTGCCACCAGGCATTACAAGACACAAGCAGCGTGCCAGCAGGCGTTACAAGACACAAGCAGCGTGCCACCAGGCGTTACAAGACACAAGCAGCGCGCCACCAGGCGTTACAAGAAACAAGCAGCATGGCACCAGGTGTTACAAGACACAAGCAGCATGGCACCAGGCGTTATAAGACACAAGCAGCGTGCCACCGGGCGTTACACGACACAAGCAGCGTACCACAGGCGTTACAAGACACAAGCAGCATGCCACCAGGCGTTACAAGACACAAGCAGCATGCCACAGGCGTTACAAGACACAAGCAGTATGCCACCAGGCGTTACAGGACACAAGCAGCGTGCCAGCAGGCGCTACAAGACACAAGCAGCGTGCCACCAGGCGTTACACGACACAAGCAGCGTGCCAGCAGGCGCTACAAGACACAAGCAGCGTGCCACCAGGCGTTACAAGACACAAGCAGTGTGCCACCAGGCGTTACAAGACACAAGCAGCGTGCCTCCAGGCGCTACAAGACACAAGCAGCGTGCCACCAGGTGTTACAAGAAACAAGCAGCGTGCCAGCAGGCGCTACAAGACACAAGCAGCGTGCCACCAGGCGTTACACGACACAAGCAGCGTGCCACCAGGTGATACAAGACACGAGCAGCGTGCCACCAGGCGTTACAAGACACAAGCAGCGTGCCACCAGGTGATACAAGACACAAGCAGCGTGCCACCAGGCGCTACAACACACAAGCAGCATGCCACCAGGCGTTACACGACACAAGCAGCATGCCACCAGGTGATACAAGACACAAGCAGCGTGCCACCAGGTGTTACAAGAAACAAGCAGCGTGCCAGCAGGCGCTACAAGACACAAGCAGCGTGCCACCAGGTGTTACAAGAAACAAGCAGCGTGCCAGCAGGCGCTACAAGACACAAGCAGCGTGCCACCAGGCGTTACACGACACAAGCAGCGTGCCACCAGGCGCTACAAGACACAAGCAGCGTGCCACCAGGCGCTACAAGACACAAGCAGCATGCCACCAGGCGTTACACGACACAAGCAGCATGCCACCAGGTGATACAAGACACAAGCAGCGTGCCACCAGGCGTTACAAGACACAAGCAGCGTGCCACCAGGTGTTACAAGAAACAAGCAGCGTGCCAGCAGGCGCTACAAGACACAAGCAGCGTGCCACCAGGCGTTACACGACACAAGCAGCGTGCCACCAGGTGATACAAGACACGAGCAGCGTGCCACCAGGCGTTACAAGACACAAGCAGCGTGCCACCAGGTGATACAAGACACAAGCAGCGTGCCATCAGGCGCTACAAGACACAAGCAGCATGCCACCAGGCGTTACACGACACAAGCAGCATGCCACCAGGTGATACAAGACACAAGCAGCGTGCCACCAGGCGTTACAAGACACAAGCAGCGTGCCACCAGGTATTACAAGAAACAAGCAGCGTGCCAGCAGGCGCTACAAGACACAAGCAGCGTGCCACCAGGCGTTACACGACACAAGCAGCGTGCCACCAGGTGATACAAGACACAAGCAGCGTGCCACCAGGCGCTACAAGACACAAGCAGCATGCCACCAGGCGTTACACGACACAAGCAGCATGCCACCAGGTGATACAAGACACAAGCAGCGTGCCACTAGGCGTTACAAGACACAAGCAGCGTGCCACCAGGTGTTACAAGAAACAAGCAGCGTGCCAGCAGGCGCTACAAGACACAAGCAGCGTGCCACCAGGCGTTACACGACACAAGCAGCGTGCCACCAGGTGATACAAGACACGAGCAGCGTGCCACCAGGCGTTACAAGACACAAGCAGCGTGCCACCAGGTGATACAAGACACAAGCAGCGTGCCACCAGGCGCTACAAGACACAAGCAGCATGCCACCAGGCGTTACACAACACAAGCAGCGTGCCACCAGGCGTTACAAGACACAAGCAGCGTGCCACCAGGTGATACAAGACACAAGCAGCGTGCCACCAGGCGTTACAAGACACAAGCAGCGTGCCACCAGGTGTTACAGGAAACAAGCAGCGTGCCAGCAGGCGCTACAAGACACAAGCAGCGTGCCACCAGGCGTTACACGACACAAGCAGCGTGCCACCAGGTGATACAAGACACGAGCAGCGTGCCACCAGTCGTTACAAGACACAAGCAGCGTGCCACCAGGTGATACAAGACACAAGCAGCGTGCCACCAGGCGCTACAAGACACAAGCAGCATGCCACCAGGCGTTACACGACACAAGCAGCATGCCACCAGGTGATACAAGACACAAGCAGCGTGCCACCAGGCGTTACAAGACACAAGCAGCGTGCCACCAGGCGTTACAAGACACAAGCAGCATGCCACCAAGCGTTACAAGACACAAGCAGCGTGCCAGCAGGCGTTACAAGACACAAGCAGCGTGCCAGCAGGCGTTACAAGAAACAAGCAGCGTGCCACCAGGTGTTACAAGACACAAGCAGCATGGCACCAGGCGTTACAAGAAACAAGCAGCGTGCCACCGGGTGTTACACGACACAAGCAGCGTGCCACCAGGCGTTACAAGACACAAGCAGCGTGCCAGCAGGCGTTACAAGAAACAAGCAGCATGGCACCAGGCGTTACAAGACACAAGCAGCGTGCCACCAGGCGTTACAAGACACAAGCAGCGCGCCACCAGGCGTTACAAGAAACAAGCAGCATGGCACCAGGTGTTACAAGACACAAGCAGCATGGCACCAGGCGTTATAAGACACAAGCAGCGTGCCACCGGGCGTTACACGACACAAGCAGCGTGCCACAGGCGTTACAAGACACAAGCAGCATGCCACCAGGCGTTACAAGACACAAGCAGCATGCCACAGGCGTTACAAGACACAAGCAGTATGCCACCAGGCGTTACAGGACACAAGCAGTGTGCCACCAGGCATTACAAGACACAAGCAGCGTGCCAGCAGGCGTTACAAGACACAAGCAGCGTGCCACCAGGCGTTACAAGACACAAGCAGCGTGCCACCAGGCGTTACAAGACACAAGCAGCGTGCCAGCAGGCGTTACAAGACACAAGCAGCGTGCCACCAGGCGTTACAAGGCACAAGCAGCATGCCAGCAGGCTTTACAAGACACAAGCAGCGTGCTACCAGGCATTACAAGACACAAGCAGCGTGCCAGCAAGCGTTACAAGACACAAGCAGCGTGCCACCAGGCATTACAAGAAACAAGCAGCGTGCCACCAGGCGTTACAAGCACAAGCAGCGTGCCAGCAGGGGTTACAAGACAAAAGCAGCGTGCTAGCAGGCGTTACAAGAAACAAGCAGCATGGCACCAGGCGTTACAAGACAGAAGCAGCATGCCACCAGGCATTACAAGACACAAGCAGCGTGCCACCAGGTGTTACAAGACAACAAGCAGCGTGCTAGCAGGCGTTACAAGAAACAAGCAGCATGGCACCAGGCGTTACAAGACAGTAGCAGCATGCCAGCAGGCGTTACAAGAAACAAGCAGCGTGCCACCAGGCGTTACAAGAAACAAGCAGCATGCCACCAGGCGTTACAAGAAACAAGCAGCATGCCACCAGGCATTACAGGACACAAGCAGCATGCCAGCAGGCGTTACAAGAAACAAGCAGCGTGCCACCAGGCGTTACAAGACACAAGCAGCGTGCCAGCAGGCGTTACAAGAAACAAGCAGCCTGCCAGCAGGCGTTAGAAGACACAAGCAGCGTGCCTCCAGGCGTTACAAGACACAAGCAGCATGCCACCAGGCATTACAAGAAACAAGCAGCATGCCACCAGGTGTTACAAGAAACAAGCAGCGTGCCAGCCGGCGTTAAAAGAAACAAGCAGCGTACCACCAGGCGTTAAAAGACACAAGCTGCATGCCACCAGATGTTACAAAAAACAAGCAGCGTGCCAGCAGGTGTTACAAGAAACAAGCAGCATGGCACCAGGCGTTACAAGACACAGGCAGCATGGCACCAGGCGTTACAAGACACAAGCAGCATGGCACCAGGGGTTACAAAACACAAACAGCATGCCAGCAGGCGTTACAAGAAACAAGCAGCATGCACCAGGCGTTACAAGACACAAGCAGCATGCACCAGGCGTTACAAGACACAAGCAGCATGCACCAGGCGTTACAAGACACAAGCAGCATGCACCAGGCGTTACAAGACACAAGCAGCATGCACCAGGCGTTACAAGGCACAAACAGCGTGCCTGCAGGCGTTACAAGAAACAAGCAGCATGGCACCAGGCGTTACAAGACACAAACAGCGTGCCAGCAGACGTTACAAGACACAAGCAGCATGGCACCAGGCGTTACAAGAAACAAGCAGCGTGCCAGCAGGCGTTACAAGACACAAGCAGCATGCCACCAGGCATTACAAGACACAAGCAGCATGGCACCAGGCGTTACAAGAAACAAGCAGCGTGCCACCAGGCGTTACAAGAAACAAGCAGCATGCCAGCAGGCGTTACAAGACACAAGCAGCGTGCCAGCAGGCGTTACAAGAAACAAGCAGCATGGCACCAGGCGTTACAAGACAGAAGCAGCGTGCCAGCAGGCGTTACAAGACAGTAGCAGCATGCCACCAGGCGTTACAAGACACAAGCAGCGTGCCAGCAGGCGTTACAAGAAACAAGCAGCGTGCCAGCAGGCGTTACAAGACACAAGCAGCGTGCCTCCAGGCATTACAAGACACAAGTAGCGTGCCACCAGGCGTTACAAAACACAAGCAGCGTGCCACCAGGTGTTACAAGAGACAAGCAGCATGCCACCAGGCATTACAAAAAACAAGCAGCATGCCACCAGGCATTACAAGAAACAAGCAGTATGCCACCAGGTGTTACAAGAAACAAGCAGCATGGCACCAGGCGTTACAAGACGCAAGCAGCGTGCCACCAGGCATTACAAGAAACAAGCAGCATGCCACCAGGTGTTACAAGAAACAAGCAGCATTGCACAAGGCGTTACAAGAAACAAGCAGCGTGCCACCAGGCGTTACAAGAAACAAGCAGCGTGCCACCAGGCGTTACAAGACACAAGCAGCGTGCCAGCAGGCGTTACAAGACACAAGCAGCGTGCCAGCAGGCGTTACAAGACACAAGCAGTGTGCCAGCAGGCGTTACAAGACACAAGCAGCGTGCCAGCAGGCGTTACAAGACACAAGCAGCATGGCACCAGGCGTTACAAGACACAAGCAGCCTGGCACCAGATGTTACAAGAAACAGGCAGCATGGCACCAGGCGTTACAAGACACAAGCAGCATGCCACCAGGCGTTACAAGAAACAAGCAGCGTGCCACCAGGCGTTACAAGAAACAAGCAGCGTGCCACTGGGCGTTACAAGACACAAGCAGCATGCCATCAGGCGCTACAAGACACAAGCAGCGGGCCAGCAGGCGTTACAAGACACAAGCAGCATGCCACCAGGCATTACAAGACACAAGCAGCATGCCACCAGGCGTTACAAGAAACAAGCAGCATGCCACCAGGCGTTACAAGAAACAAGCAGCATGGCACCAGGCGTTACAAGACACAAGCAGCGTGCCACCAGGCGTTACAAGACACAAGCAGCGCGCCACCAGGCGTTACAAGAAACAAGCAGCATGGCACCAGGTGTTACAAGACACAAGCAGCATGGCACCAGGCATTATAAGACACAAGCAGCGTGCCACCGGGCGTTACACGACACAAGCAGCGTGTCACAGGCGTTACAAGACACAAGCAGCATGCCACCAGGCGTTACAAGACACAAGCAGCATGCCACAGGCGTTACAAGACACAAGCAGTATGCCACCAGGCGTTACAGGACACAAGCAGCGTGCCAGCAGGCGCTACAAGACACAAGCAGCGTGCCACCAGGCGTTACACGACACAAGCAGCGTGCCAGCAGGCGCTACAAGACACAAGCAGCGTGCCACCAGGCGTTACAAGACACAAGCAGTGTGCCACCAGGCGTTACAAGACACAAGCAGCGTGCCTCCAGGCGCTACAAGACACAAGCAGCGTGCCACCAGGTGTTACAAGAAACAAGCAGCGTGCCAGCAGGCGCTACAAGACACAAGCAGCGTGCCACCAGGCGTTACACGACACAAGCAGCGTGCCACCAGGTGATACAAGACACGAGCAGCGTGCCACCAGGCGTTACAAGACACAAGCAGCGTGCCACCAGGTGATACAAGACACAAGCAGCGTGCCACCAGGCGCTACAAGACACAAGCAGCATGCCACCAGGCGTTACACGACACAAGCAGCATGCCACCAGGTGATACAAGACACAAGCAGCGTGCCACCAGGTGTTACAAGAAACAAGCAGCGTGCCAGCAGGCGCTACAAGACACAAGCAGCGTGCCACCAGGTGTTACAAGAAACAAGCAGCGTGCCAGCAGGCGCTACAAGACACAAGCAGCGTGCCACCAGGCGTTACACGACACAAGCAGCGTGCCACCAGGCGCTACAAGACACAAGCAGCGTGCCACCAGGCGCTACAAGACACAAGCAGCATGCCACCAGGCGTTACACGACACAAGCAGCATGCCACCAGGTGATACAAGACACAAGCAGCGTGCCACCAGGCGTTACAAGACACAAGCAGCGTGCCACCAGGTGTTACAAGAAACAAGCAGCGTGCCAGCAGGCGCTACAAGACACAAGCAGCGTGCCACCAGGCGTTACACGACACAAGCAGCGTGCCACCAGGTATTACAAGAAACAAGCAGCGTGCCAGCAGGCGCTGCAAGACACAAGCAGCGTGCCACCAGGCGTTACACGACACAAGCAGCGTGCCACCAGGTGATACAAGACACAAGCAGCGTGCCACCAGGCGCTACAAGACACAAGCAGCATGCCACCAGGCGTTACACGACACAAGCAGCATGCCACCAGGTGATACAAGACACAAGCAGCGTGCCACTAGGCGTTACAAGACACAAGCAGCGTGCCACCAGGTGTTACAAGAAACAAGCAGCGTGCCAGCAGGCGCTACAAGACACAAGCAGCGTGCCACCAGGCGTTACACGACACAAGCAGCGTGCCACCAGGTGATACAAGACACGAGCAGCGTGCCACCAGGCGTTACAAGACACAAGCAGCGTGCCACCAGGTGATACAAGACACAAGCAGCATGCCACCAGGCGCTACAAGACACAAGCAGCATGCCACCAGGCGTTACACAACACAAGCAGCGTGCCACCAGGCGTTACAAGACACAAGCAGCGTGCCACCAGGTGATACAAGACACAAGCAGCGTGCCACCAGGCGTTACAAGACACAAGCAGCGTGCCACCAGGTGTTACAGGAAACAAGCAGCGTGCCAGCAGGCGCTACAAGACACAAGCAGCGTGCCACCAGGCGTTACACGACACAAGCAGCGTGCCACCAGGTGATACAAGACACGAGCAGCGTGCCACCAGGCGTTACAAGACACAAGCAGCGTGCCACCAGGTGATACAAGACACAAGCAGCGTGCCACCAGGCGCTACAAGACACAAGCAGCATGCCACCAGGCGTTACACGACACAAGCAGCATGCCACCAGGTGATACAAGACACAAGCAGCGTGCCACCAGGCGTTACAAGACACAAGCAGCGTGCCACCAGGCGTTACAAGACACAAGCAGCATGCCACCAAGCGTTACAAGACACAAGCAGCGTGCCAGCAGGCGTTACAAGACACAAGCAGCGTGCCAGCAGGCGTTACAAGAAACAAGCAGCGTGCCACCAGGTGTTACAAGACACAAGCAGCATGGCACCAGGCGTTACAAGAAACAAGCAGCGTGCCACCGGGTGTTACACGACACAAGCAGCGTGCCACCAGGCGTTACAAGACACAAGCAGCGTGCCAGCAGGCGTTACAAGAAACAAGCAGCATGGCACCAGGCGTTACAAGACACAAGCAGCGTGCCACCAGGCGTTACAAGACACAAGCAGCGCGCCACCAGGCGTTACAAGAAACAAGCAGCATGGCACCAGGTGTTACAAGACACAAGCAGCATGGCACCAGGCGTTATAAGACACAAGCAGCGTGCCACCGGGCGTTACACGACACAAGCAGCGTGCCACAGGCGTTACAAGACACAAGCAGCATGCCACCAGGCGTTACAAGACACAAGCAGCATGCCACAGGCGTTACAAGACACAAGCAGTATGCCACCAGGCGTTACAGGACACAAGCAGTGTGCCACCAGGCATTACAAGACACAAGCAGCGTGCCAGCAGGCGTTACAAGACACAAGCAGCGTGCCACCAGGCGTTACAAGACACAAGCAGCGTGCCACCAGGCGTTACAAGACACAAGCAGCGTGCCAGCAGGCGTTACAAGGCACAAGCAGCATGCCAGCAGGCGTTACAAGACACAAGCAGCGTGCTACCAGGCATTACAAGACACAAGCAGCGTGCCAGCAAGCGTTACAAGACACAAGCAGCGTGCCACCAGGCATTACAAGAAACAAGCAGCGTGCCACCAGGCGTTACAAGACACAAGCAGCGCGCCACCAGGCGTTACAAGAAACAAGCAGCATGGCACCAGGTGTTACAAGACACAAGCAGCATGGCACCAGGCGTTATAAGACACAAGCAGCGTGCCACCGGGCGTTACACGACACAAGCAGCGTGCCACAGGCGTTACAAGACACAAGCAGCATGCCACCAGGCGTTACAAGACACAAGCAGCATGCCACAGGCGTTACAAGACACAAGCAGTATGCCACCAGGCGTTACAGGACACAAGCAGTGTGCCACCAGGCATTACAAGACACAAGCAGCGTGCCAGCAGGCGTTACAAGACACAAGCAGCGTGCCACCAGGCGTTACAAGACACAAGCAGCGCGCCACCAGGCGTTACAAGAAACAAGCAGCATGGCACCAGGTGTTACAAGACACAAGCAGCATGGCACCAGGCGTTATAAGACACAAGCAGCGTGCCACCGGGCGTTACACGACACAAGCAGCGTGCCACAGGCGTTACAAGACACAAGCAGCATGCCACCAGGCGTTACAAGACACAAGCAGCATGCCACAGGCGTTACAAGACACAAGCAGTATGCCACCAGGCGTTACAGGACACAAGCAGCGTGCCAGCAGGCGCTACAAGACACAAGCAGCGTGCCACCAGGCGTTACACGACACAAGCAGCGTGCCAGCAGGCGCTACAAGACACAAGCAGCGTGCCACCAGGCGTTACAAGACACAAGCAGTGTGCCACCAGGCGTTACAAGACACAAGCAGCGTGCCTCCAGGCGCTACAAGACACAAGCAGCGTGCCACCAGGTGTTACAAGAAACAAGCAGCGTGCCAGCAGGCGCTACAAGACACAAGCAGCGTGCCACCAGGCGTTACACGACACAAGCAGCGTGCCACCAGGTGATACAAGACACGAGCAGCGTGCCACCAGGCGTTACAAGACACAAGCAGCGTGCCACCAGGTGATACAAGACACAAGCAGCGTGCCACCAGGCGCTACAAGACACAAGCAGCATGCCACCAGGCGTTACACGACACAAGCAGCATGCCACCAGGTGATACAAGACACAAGCAGCGTGCCACCAGGTGTTACAAGAAACAAGCAGCGTGCCAGCAGGCGCTACAAGACACAAGCAGCGTGCCACCAGGTGTTACAAGAAACAAGCAGCGTGCCAGCAGGCGCTACAAGACACAAGCAGCGTGCCACCAGGCGTTACACGACACAAGCAGCGTGCCACCAGGCGCTACAAGACACAAGCAGCGTGCCACCAGGCGCTACAAGACACAAGCAGCATGCCACCAGGCGTTACACGACACAAGCAGCATGCCACCAGGTGATACAAGACACAAGCAGCGTGCCACCAGGCGTTACAAGACACAAGCAGCGTGCCACCAGGTGTTACAAGAAACAAGCAGCGTGCCAGCAGGCGCTACAAGACACAAGCAGCGTGCCACCAGGCGTTACACGACACAAGCTGCGTGCCACCAGGTGATACAAGACACGAGCAGCGTGCCACCAGGCGTTACAAGACACAAGCAGCGTGCCACCAGGTGATACAAGACACAAGCAGCGTGCCATCAGGCGCTACAAGACACAAGCAGCATGCCACCAGGCGTTACACGACACAAGCAGCATGCCACCAGGTGATACAAGACACAAGCAGCGTGCCACCAGGCGTTACAAGACACAAGCAGCGTGCCACCAGGTATTACAAGAAACAAGCAGCGTGCCAGCAGGCGCTACAAGACACAAGCAGCGTGCCACCAGGCGTTACACGACACAAGCAGCGTGCCACCAGGTGATACAAGACACAAGCAGCGTGCCACCAGGCGCTACAAGACACAAGCAGCATGCCACCAGGCGTTACACGACACAAGCAGCATGCCACCAGGTGATACAAGACACAAGCAGCGTGCCACTAGGCGTTACAAGACACAAGCAGCGTGCCACCAGGTGTTACAAGAAACAAGCTGCGTGCCAGCAGGCGCTACAAGACACAAGCAGCGTGCCACCAGGCGTTACACGACACAAGCAGCGTGCCACCAGGTGATACAAGACACGAGCAGCGTGCCACCAGGCGTTACAAGACACAAGCAGCGTGCCACCAGGTGATACAAGACACAAGCAGCGTGCCACCAGGCGCTACAAGACACAAGCAGCATGCCACCAGGCGTTACACAACACAAGCAGCGTGCCACCAGGCGTTACAAGACACAAGCAGCGTGCCACCAGGTGATACAAGACACAAGCAGCGTGCCACCAGGCGTTACAAGACACAAGCAGCGTGCCACCAGGTGTTACAGGAAACAAGCAGCGTGCCAGCAGGCTCTACAAGACACAAGCAGCGTGCCACCAGGCGTTACACGACACAAGCAGCGTGCCACCAGGTGATACAAGACACGAGCAGCGTGCCACCAGTCGTTACAAGACACAAGCAGCGTGCCACCAGGTGATACAAGACACAAGCAGCGTGCCACCAGGCGCTACAAGACACAAGCAGCATGCCACCAGGCGTTACACGACACAAGCAGCATGCCACCAGGTGATACAAGACACAAGCAGCGTGCCACCAGGCGTTACAAGACACAAGCAGCGTGCCACCAGGCGTTACAAGACACAAGCAGCATGCCACCAAGCGTTACAAGACACAAGCAGCGTGCCAGCAGGCGTTACAAGACACAAGCAGCGTGCCAGCAGGCGTTACAAGAAACAAGCAGCGTGCCACCAGGTGTTACAAGACACAAGCAGCATGGCACCAGGCGTTACAAGAAACAAGCAGCGTGCCACCGGGTGTTACACGACACAAGCAGCGTGCCACCAGGCGTTACAAGACACAAGCAGCGTGCCAGCAGGCGTTACAAGAAACAAGCAGCATGGCACCAGGCGTTACAAGACACAAGCAGCGTGCCACCAGGCGTTACAAGACACAAGCAGCGCGCCACCAGGCGTTACAAGAAACAAGCAGCATGGCACCAGGTGTTACAAGACACAAGCAGCATGGCACCAGGCGTTATAAGACACAAGCAGCGTGCCACCGGGCGTTACACGACACAAGCAGCGTGCCACAGGCGTTACAAGACACAAGCAGCATGCCACCAGGCGTTACAAGACACAAGCAGCATGCCACAGGCGTTACAAGACACAAGCAGTATGCCACCAGGCGTTACAGGACACAAGCAGTGTGCCACCAGGCATTACAAGACACAAGCAGCGTGCCAGCAGGCGTTACAAGACACAAGCAGCGTGCCACCAGGCGTTACAAGACACAAGCAGCGTGCCACCAGGCGTTACAAGACACACGCTGCGTGCCAGCAGGCGTTACAAGACACAAGCAGCGTGCCACCAGGCGTTACAAGGCACAAGCAGCGTGCTACCAGGCATTACAAGACACAAGCAGCGTGCCAGCAAGCGTTACAAGACACAAGCAGCGTGCCACCAGGCATTACAAGAAACAAGCAGCGTGCCACCAGGCGTTACAAGCACAAGCAGCGTGCCAGCAGGGGTTACAAGACAAAAGCAGCGTGCTAGCAGGCGTTACAAGAAACAAGCAGCATGGCACCAGGCGTTACAAGACAGAAGCAGCATGCCACCAGGCATTACAAGACACAAGCAGCGTGCCACCAGGTGTTACAAGACAACAAGCAGCGTGCTAGCAGGCGTTACAAGAAACAAGCAGCATGGCACCAGGCGTTACAAGACAGTAGCAGCATGCCAGCAGGCGTTACAAGAAACAAGCAGCGTGCCACCAGGCGTTACAAGAAACAAGCAGCATGCCACCAGGCGTTACAAGAAACAAGCAGCATGCCAGCAGGCGCTACAAGACACAAGCAGCGTGCCACCAGGTGTTACAAGAAACAAGCAGCGTGCCAGCAGGCGCTACAAGACACAAGCAGCGTGCCACCAGGCGTTACACGACACAAGCAGCGTGCCACCAGGCGCTACAAGACACAAGCAGCGTGCCACCAGGCGCTACAAGACACAAGCAGCATGCCACCAGGCGTTACACGACACAAGCAGCATGCCACCAGGTGATACAAGACACAAGCAGCGTGCCACCAGGCGTTACAAGACACAAGCAGCGTGCCACCAGGTGTTACAAGAAACAAGCAGCGTGCCAGCAGGCGCTACAAGACACAAGCAGCGTGCCACCAGGCGTTACACGACACAAGCAGCGTGCCACCAGGTATTACAAGAAACAAGCAGCGTGCCAGCAGGCGCTGCAAGACACAAGCAGCGTGCCACCAGGCGTTACACGACACAAGCAGCGTGCCACCAGGTGATACAAGACACAAGCAGCGTGCCACCAGGCGCTACAAGACACAAGCAGCATGCCACCAGGCGTTACACGACACAAGCAGCATGCCACCAGGTGATACAAGACACAAGCAGCGTGCCACTAGGCGTTACAAGACACAAGCAGCGTGCCACCAGGTGTTACAAGAAACAAGCAGCGTGCCAGCAGGCGCTACAAGACACAAGCAGCGTGCCACCAGGCGTTACACGACACAAGCAGCGTGCCACCAGGTGATACAAGACACGAGCAGCGTGCCACCAGGCGTTACAAGACACAAGCAGCGTGCCACCAGGTGATACAAGACACAAGCAGCATGCCACCAGGCGCTACAAGACACAAGCAGCATGCCACCAGGCGTTACACAACACAAGCAGCGTGCCACCAGGCGTTACAAGACACAAGCAGCGTGCCACCAGGTGATACAAGACACAAGCAGCGTGCCACCAGGCGTTACAAGACACAAGCAGCGTGCCACCAGGTGTTACAGGAAACAAGCAGCGTGCCAGCAGGCGCTACAAGACACAAGCAGCGTGCCACCAGGCGTTACACGACACAAGCAGCGTGCCACCAGGTGATACAAGACACGAGCAGCGTGCCACCAGGCGTTACAAGACACAAGCAGCGTGCCACCAGGTGATACAAGACACAAGCAGCGTGCCACCAGGCGCTACAAGACACAAGCAGCATGCCACCAGGCGTTACACGACACAAGCAGCATGCCACCAGGTGATACAAGACACAAGCAGCGTGCCACCAGGCGTTACAAGACACAAGCAGCGTGCCACCAGGCGTTACAAGACACAAGCAGCATGCCACCAAGCGTTACAAGACACAAGCAGCGTGCCAGCAGGCGTTACAAGACACAAGCAGCGTGCCAGCAGGCGTTACAAGAAACAAGCAGCGTGCCACCAGGTGTTACAAGACACAAGCAGCATGGCACCAGGCGTTACAAGAAACAAGCAGCGTGCCACCGGGTGTTACACGACACAAGCAGCGTGCCACCAGGCGTTACAAGACACAAGCAGCGTGCCAGCAGGCGTTACAAGAAACAAGCAGCATGGCACCAGGCGTTACAAGACACAAGCAGCGTGCCACCAGGCGTTACAAGACACAAGCAGCGCGCCACCAGGCGTTACAAGAAACAAGCAGCATGGCACCAGGTGTTACAAGACACAAGCAGCATGGCACCAGGCGTTATAAGACACAAGCAGCGTGCCACCGGGCGTTACACGACACAAGCAGCGTGCCACAGGCGTTACAAGACACAAGCAGCATGCCACCAGGCGTTACAAGACACAAGCAGCATGCCACAGGCGTTACAAGACACAAGCAGTATGCCACCAGGCGTTACAGGACACAAGCAGTGTGCCACCAGGCATTACAAGACACAAGCAGCGTGCCAGCAGGCGTTACAAGACACAAGCAGCGTGCCAGCAGGCGTTACAAGACACAAGCAGCGTGCCACCAGGCGTTACAAGACACAAGCAGCGTGCCAGCAGGCGTTACAAGGCACAAGCAGCATGCCAGCAGGCGTTACAAGACACAAGCAGCGTGCTACCAGGCATTACAAGACACAAGCAGCGTGCCAGCAAGCGTTACAAGACACAAGCAGCGTGCCACCAGGCATTACAAGAAACAAGCAGCGTGCCACCAGGCGTTACAAGACACAAGCAGCGCGCCACCAGGCGTTACAAGAAACAAGCAGCATGGCACCAGGTGTTACAAGACACAAGCAGCATGGCACCAGGCGTTATAAGACACAAGCAGCGTGCCACCGGGCGTTACACGACACAAGCAGCGTGCCACAGGCGTTACAAGACACAAGCAGCATGCCACCAGGCGTTACAAGACACAAGCAGCATGCCACAGGCGTTACAAGACACAAGCAGTATGCCACCAGGCGTTACAGGACACAAGCAGTGTGCCACCAGGCATTACAAGACACAAGCAGCGTGCCAGCAGGCGTTACAAGACACAAGCAGCGTGCCACCAGGCGTTACAAGACACAAGCAGCGCGCCACCAGGCGTTACAAGAAACAAGCAGCATGGCACCAGGTGTTACAAGACACAAGCAGCATGGCACCAGGCGTTATAAGACACAAGCAGCGTGCCACCGGGCGTTACACGACACAAGCAGCGTGCCACAGGCGTTACAAGACACAAGCAGCATGCCACCAGGCGTTACAAGACACAAGCAGCATGCCACAGGCGTTACAAGACACAAGCAGTATGCCACCAGGCGTTACAGGACACAAGCAGCGTGCCAGCAGGCGCTACAAGACACAAGCAGCGTGCCACCAGGCGTTACACGACACAAGCAGCGTGCCAGCAGGCGCTACAAGACACAAGCAGCGTGCCACCAGGCGTTACAAGACACAAGCAGTGTGCCACCAGGCGTTACAAGACACAAGCAGCGTGCCTCCAGGCGCTACAAGACACAAGCAGCGTGCCACCAGGTGTTACAAGAAACAAGCAGCGTGCCAGCAGGCGCTACAAGACACAAGCAGCGTGCCACCAGGCGTTACACGACACAAGCAGCGTGCCACCAGGTGATACAAGACACGAGCAGCGTGCCACCAGGCGTTACAAGACACAAGCAGCGTGCCACCAGGTGATACAAGACACAAGCAGCGTGCCACCAGGCGCTACAAGACACAAGCAGCATGCCACCAGGCGTTACACGACACAAGCAGCATGCCACCAGGTGATACAAGACACAAGCAGCGTGCCACCAGGTGTTACAAGAAACAAGCAGCGTGCCAGCAGGCGCTACAAGACACAAGCAGCGTGCCACCAGGTGTTACAAGAAACAAGCAGCGTGCCAGCAGGCGCTACAAGACACAAGCAGCGTGCCACCAGGCGTTACACGACACAAGCAGCGTGCCACCAGGCGCTACAAGACACAAGCAGCGTGCCACCAGGCGCTACAAGACACAAGCAGCATGCCACCAGGCGTTACACGACACAAGCAGCATGCCACCAGGTGATACAAGACACAAGCAGCGTGCCACCAGGCGTTACAAGACACAAGCAGCGTGCCACCAGGTGTTACAAGAAACAAGCAGCGTGCCAGCAGGCGCTACAAGACACAAGCAGCGTGCCACCAGGCGTTACACGACACAAGCTGCGTGCCACCAGGTGATACAAGACACGAGCAGCGTGCCACCAGGCGTTACAAGACACAAGCAGCGTGCCACCAGGTGATACAAGACACAAGCAGCGTGCCATCAGGCGCTACAAGACACAAGCAGCATGCCACCAGGCGTTACACGACACAAGCAGCATGCCACCAGGTGATACAAGACACAAGCAGCGTGCCACCAGGCGTTACAAGACACAAGCAGCGTGCCACCAGGTATTACAAGAAACAAGCAGCGTGCCAGCAGGCGCTACAAGACACAAGCAGCGTGCCACCAGGCGTTACACGACACAAGCAGCGTGCCACCAGGTGATACAAGACACAAGCAGCGTGCCACCAGGCGCTACAAGACACAAGCAGCATGCCACCAGGCGTTACACGACACAAGCAGCATGCCACCAGGTGATACAAGACACAAGCAGCGTGCCACTAGGCGTTACAAGACACAAGCAGCGTGCCACCAGGTGTTACAAGAAACAAGCAGCGTGCCAGCAGGCGCTACAAGACACAAGCAGCGTGCCACCAGGCGTTACACGACACAAGCAGCGTGCCACCAGGTGATACAAGACACGAGCAGCGTGCCACCAGGCGTTACAAGACACAAGCAGCGTGCCACCAGGTGATACAAGACACAAGCAGCGTGCCACCAGGCGCTACAAGACACAAGCAGCATGCCACCAGGCGTTACACAACACAAGCAGCGTGCCACCAGGCGTTACAAGACACAAGCAGCGTGCCACCAGGTGATACAAGACACAAGCAGCGTGCCACCAGGCGTTACAAGACACAAGCAGCGTGCCACCAGGTGTTACAGGAAACAAGCAGCGTGCCAGCAGGCGCTACAAGACACAAGCAGCGTGCCACCAGGCGTTACACGACACAAGCAGCGTGCCACCAGGTGATACAAGACACGAGCAGCGTGCCACCAGTCGTTACAAGACACAAGCAGCGTGCCACCAGGTGATACAAGACACAAGCAGCGTGCCACCAGGCGCTACAAGACACAAGCAGCATGCCACCAGGCGTTACACGACACAAGCAGCATGCCACCAGGTGATACAAGACACAAGCAGCGTGCCACCAGGCGTTACAAGACACAAGCAGCGTGCCACCAGGCGTTACAAGACACAAGCAGCATGCCACCAAGCGTTACAAGACACAAGCAGCGTGCCAGCAGGCGTTACAAGACACAAGCAGCGTGCCAGCAGGCGTTACAAGAAACAAGCAGCGTGCCACCAGGTGTTACAAGACACAAGCAGCATGGCACCAGGCGTTACAAGAAACAAGCAGCGTGCCACCGGGTGTTACACGACACAAGCAGCGTGCCACCAGGCGTTACAAGACACAAGCAGCGTGCCACCAGGCGTTACAAGACACAAGCAGCGCGCCACCAGGCGTTACAAGAAACAAGCAGCATGGCACCAGGTGTTACAAGACACAAGCAGCATGGCACCAGGCGTTATAAGACACAAGCAGCGTGCCACCGGGCGTTACACGACACAAGCAGCGTGCCACAGGCGTTACAAGACACAAGCAGCATGCCACCAGGCGTTACAAGACACAAGCAGCATGCCACAGGCGTTACAAGACACAAGCAGTATGCCACCAGGCGTTACAGGACACAAGCAGTGTGCCACCAGGCATTACAAGACACAAGCAGCGTGCCAGCAGGCGTTACAAGACACAAGCAGCGTGCCACCAGGCGTTACAAGACACAAGCAGCGTGCCACCAGGCGTTACAAGACACACGCTGCGTGCCAGCAGGCGTTACAAGACACAAGCAGCGTGCCACCAGGCGTTACAAGGCACAAGCAGCATGCCAGCAGGCGTTACAAGACACAAGCAGCGTGCTACCAGGCATTACAAGACACAAGCAGCGTGCCAGCAAGCGTTACAAGACACAAGCAGCGTGCCACCAGGCATTACAAGAAACAAGCAGCGTGCCACCAGGCGTTACAAGCACAAGCAGCGTGCCAGCAGGGGTTACAAGACAAAAGCAGCGTGCTAGCAGGCGTTACAAGAAACAAGCAGCATGGCACCAGGCGTTACAAGACAGAAGCAGCATGCCACCAGGCATTACAAGACACAAGCAGCGTGCCACCAGGTGTTACAAGACAACAAGCAGCGTGCTAGCAGGCGTTACAAGAAACAAGCAGCATGGCACCAGGCGTTACAAGACAGTAGCAGCATGCCAGCAGGCGTTACAAGAAACAAGCAGCGTGCCACCAGGCGTTACAAGAAACAAGCAGCATGCCACCAGGCGTTACAAGAAACAAGCAGCATGCCACCAGGCATTACAGGACACAAGCAGCATGCCAGCAGGCGTTACAAGAAACAAGCAGCGTGCCACCAGGCGTTACAAGACACAAGCAGCGTGCCAGCAGGCGTTACAAGAAACAAGCAGCGTGCCAGCAGGCGTTAGAAGACACAAGCAGCGTACCTCCAGGCGTTACAAGACACAAGCAGCATGCCACCAGGCATTACAAGAAACAAGCAGCATGCCACCAGGTGTTACAAGAAACAAGCAGCGTGCCAGCCGGCGATAAAAGAAACAAGCAGCGTACCACCAGGCGTTAAAAGACACAAGCTGCATGCCACCAGATGTTACAAAAAACAAGCAGCGTGCCAGCAGGTGTTACAAGAAACAAGCAGCATGGCACCAGGCGTTACAAGACACAGGCAGCATGGCACCAGGCATTACAAGACACAAGCAGCATGGCACCAGGGGTTACAAAACACAAACAGCATGCCAGCAGGCGTTACAAGAAACAAGCAGCATGCACCAGGCGTTACAAGACACAAGCAGCATGCACCAGGCGTTACAAGACACAAGCAGCATGCACCAGGCGTTACAAGACACAAGCAGCATGCACCAGGCGTTACAAGACACAAGCAGCATGCACCAGGCGTTACAAGGCACAAACAGCGTGCCTGCAGGCGTTACAAGAAACAAGCAGCATGGCACCAGGCGTTACAAGACACAAACAGCGTGCCAGCAGACGTTACAAGACACAAGCAGCATGGCACCAGGCGTTACAAGAAACAAGCAGCGTGCCAGCAGGCGTTACAAGACACAAGCAGCATGCCACCAGGCATTACAAGACACAAGCAGCATGGCACCAGGCGTTACAAGAAACAAGCAGCGTGCCACCAGGCGTTACAAGAAACAAGCAGCATGCCAGCAGGCGTTACAAGACACAAGCAGCGTGCCAGCAGGCGTTACAAGAAACAAGCAGCATGGCACCAGGCGTTACAAGACAGAAGCAGCGTGCCAGCAGGCGTTACAAGACAGTAGCAGCATGCCACCAGGCGTTACAAGACACAAGCAGCGTGCCAGCAGGCGTTACAAGAAACAAGCAGCGTGCCAGCAGGCGTTACAAGACACAAGCAGCGTGCCTCCAGGCATTACAAGACACAAGTAGCGTGCCACCAGGCGTTACAAAACACAAGCAGCGTGCCACCAGGTGTTACAAGAGACAAGCAGCATGCCACCAGGCATTACAAAAAACAAGCAGCATGCCACCAGGCATTACAAGAAACAAGCAGTATGCCACCAGGTGTTACAAGAAACAAGCAGCATGGCACCAGGCGTTACAAGACGCAAGCAGCGTGCCACCAGGCATTACAAGAAACAAGCAGCATGCCACCAGGTGTTACAAGAAACAAGCAGCATTGCACAAGGCGTTACAAGAAACAAGCAGCGTGCCACCAGGCGTTACAAGAAACAAGCAGCGTGCCACCAGGCGTTACAAGACACAAGCAGCGTGCCACCAGGTGTTACAAGAAACAAGCAGCGTGCCAGCAGGCGCTACAAGACACAAGCAGCGTGCCACCAGGCGTTACACGACACAAGCAGCGTGCCACCAGGTGATACAAGACACGAGCAGCGTGCCACCAGGCGTTACAAGACACAAGCAGCGTGCCACCAGGTGATACAAGACACAAGCAGCGTGCCACCAGGCGCTACAAGACACAAGCAGCATGCCACCAGGCGTTACACAACACAAGCAGCGTGCCACCAGGCGTTACAAGACACAAGCAGCGTGCCACCAGGTGATACAAGACACAAGCAGCGTGCCACCAGGCGTTACAAGACACAAGCAGCGTGCCACCAGGTGTTACAGGAAACAAGCAGCGTGCCAGCAGGCGCTACAAGACACAAGCAGCGTGCCACCAGGCGTTACACGACACAAGCAGCGTGCCACCAGGTGATACAAGACACGAGCAGCGTGCCACCAGTCGTTACAAGACACAAGCAGCGTGCCACCAGGTGATACAAGACACAAGCAGCGTGCCACCAGGCGCTACAAGACACAAGCAGCATGCCACCAGGCGTTACACGACACAAGCAGCATGCCACCAGGTGATACAAGACACAAGCAGCGTGCCACCAGGCGTTACAAGACACAAGCAGCGTGCCACCAGGCGTTACAAGACACAAGCAGCATGCCACCAAGCGTTACAAGACACAAGCAGCGTGCCAGCAGGCGTTACAAGACACAAGCAGCGTGCCAGCAGGCGTTACAAGAAACAAGCAGCGTGCCACCAGGTGTTACAAGACACAAGCAGCATGGCACCAGGCGATACAAGAAACAAGCAGCGTGCCACCGGGTGTTACACGACACAAGCAGCGTGCCACCAGGCGTTACAAGACACAAGCAGCGTGCCAGCAGGCGTTACAAGAAACAAGCAGCATGGCACCAGGCGTTACAAGACACAAGCAGCGTGCCACCAGGCGTTACAAGACACAAGCAGCGCGCCACCAGGCGTTACAAGAAACAAGCAGCATGGCACCAGGTGTTACAAGACACAAGCAGCATGGCACCAGGCGTTATAAGACACAAGCAGCGTGCCACCGGGCGTTACACGACACAAGCAGCGTGCCACAGGCGTTACAAGACACAAGCAGCATGCCACCAGGCGTTACAAGACACAAGCAGCATGCCACAGGCGTTACAAGACACAAGCAGTATGCCACCAGGCGTTACAGGACACAAGCAGTGTGCCACCAGGCATTACAAGACACAAGCAGCGTGCCAGCAGGCGTTACAAGACACAAGCAGCGTGCCACCAGGCGTTACAAGACACAAGCAGCGTGCCACCAGGCGTTACAAGACACACGCAGCGTGCCAGCAGGCGTTACAAGACACAAGCAGCGTGCCACCAGGCGTTACAAGGCACAAGCAGCATGCCAGCAGGCGTTACAAGACACAAGCAGCGTGCTACCAGGCATTACAAGACACAAGCAGCGTGCCAGCAAGCGTTACAAGACACAAGCAGCGTGCCACCAGGCATTACAAGAAACAAGCAGCGTGCCACCAGGCGTTACAAGCACAAGCAGCGTGCCAGCAGGGGTTACAAGACAAAAGCAGCGTGCTAGCAGGCGTTACAAGAAACAAGCAGCATGGCACCAGGCGTTACAAGACAGAAGCAGCATGCCACCAGGCATTACAAGACACAAGCAGCGTGCCACCAGGTGTTACAAGACAACAAGCAGCGTGCTAGCAGGCGTTACAAGAAACAAGCAGCATGGCACCAGGCGTTACAAGACAGTAGCAGCATGCCAGCAGGCGTTACAAGAAACAAGCAGCGTGCCACCAGGCGTTACAAGAAACAAGCAGCATGCCACCAGGCGTTACAAGAAACAAGCAGCATGCCACCAGGCATTACAGGACACAAGCAGCATGCCAGCAGGCGTTACAAGAAACAAGCAGCGTGCCACCAGGCGTTACAAGACACAAGCAGCGTGCCAGCAGGCGTTACAAGAAACAAGCAGCGTGCCAGCAGGCGTTAGAAGACACAAGCAGCGTACCTCCAGGCGTTACAAGACACAAGCAGCATGCCACCAGGCATTACAAGAAACAAGCAGCATGCCACCAGGTGTTACAAGAAACAAGCAGCGTGCCAGCCGGCGTTAAAAGAAACAAGCAGCGTACCACCAGGCGTTAAAAGACACAAGCTGCATGCCACCAGATGTTACAAAAAACAAGCAGCGTGCCAGCAGGTGTTACAAGAAACAAGCAGCATGGCACCAGGCGTTACAAGACACAGGCAGCATGGCAGCAGGCGTTACAAGACACAAGCAGCATGGCACCAGGGGTTACAAAACACAAACAGCATGCCAGCAGGCGTTACAAGAAACAAGCAGCATGCACCAGGCGTTACAAGACACAAGCAGCATGCACCAGGCGTTACAAGACACAAGCAGCATGCACCAGGCGTTACAAGACACAAGCAGCATGCACCAGGCGTTACAAGACACAAGCAGCATGCACCAGGCGTTACAAGGCACAAACAGCGTGCCTGCAGGCGTTACAAGAAACAAGCAGCATGGCACCAGGCGTTACAAGACACAAGCAGCGTGCTACCAGGCATTACAAGACACAAGCAGCGTGCCAGCAAGCGTTACAAGACACAAGCAGCGTGCCACCAGGCATTACAAGAAACAAGCAGCGTGCCACCAGGCGTTACAAGCACAAGCAGCGTGCCAGCAGGGGTTACAAGACAAAAGCAGCGTGCTAGCAGGCGTTACAAGAAACAAGCAGCATGGCACCAGGCGTTACAAGACAGAAGCAGCATGCCACCAGGCATTACAAGACACAAGCAGCGTGCCACCAGGTGTTACAAGACAACAAGCAGTGTGCTAGCAGGCGTTACAAGAAACAAGCAGCATGGCACCAGGCGTTACAAGACAGTAGCAGCATGCCAGCAGGCGTTACAAGAAACAAGCAGCGTGCCACCAGGCGTTACAAGAAACAAGCAGCATGCCACCAGGCGTTACAAGAAACAAGCAGCATGCCACCAGGCATTACAGGACACAAGCAGCATGCCAGCAGGCGTTACAAGAAACAAGCAGCGTGCCACCAGGCGTTACAAGACACAAGCAGCGTGCCAGCAGGCGTTACAAGAAACAAGCAGCGTGCCAGCAGGCGTTAGAAGACACAAGCAGCGTACCTCCAGGCGTTACAAGACACAAGCAGCATGCCACCAGGCATTACAAGAAACAAGCAGCATGCCACCAGGTGTTACAAGAAACAAGCAGCGTGCCAGCCGGCGTTAAAAGAAACAAGCAGCGTACCACCAGGCGTTAAAAGACACAAGCTGCATGCCACCAGATGTTACAAAAAACAAGCAGCGTGCCAGCAGGTGTTACAAGAAACAAGCAGCATGGCACCAGGCGTTACAAGACACAGGCAGCATGGCACCAGGCGTTACAAGACACAAGCAGCATGGCACCAGGGGTTACAAAACACAAACAGCATGCCAGCAGGCGTTACAAGAAACAAGCAGCATGCACCAGGCGTTACAAGACACAAGCAGCATGCACCAGGCGTTACAAGACACAAGCAGCATGCACCAGGCGTTACAAGACACAAGCAGCATGCACCAGGCGTTACAAGACACAAGCAGCATGCACCAGGCGTTACAAGGCACAAACAGCGTGCCTGCAGGCGTTACAAGAAACAAGCAGCATGGCACCAGGCGTTACAAGACACAAACAGCGTGCCAGCAGACGTTACAAGACACAAGCAGCATGGCACCAGGCGTTACAAGAAACAAGCAGCGTGCCAGCAGGCGTTACAAGACACAAGCAGCATGCCACCAGGCATTACAAGACACAAGCAGCATGGCACCAGGCGTTACAAGAAACAAGCAGCGTGCCACCAGGCGTTACAAGAAACAAGCAGCATGCCAGCAGGCGTTACAAGACACAAGCAGCGTGCCAGCAGGCGTTACAAGAAACAAGCAGCATGGCACCAGGCGTTACAAGACAGAAGCAGCGTGCCAGCAGGCGTTACAAGACAGTAGCAGCATGCCACCAGGCGTTACAAGACACAAGCAGCGTGCCAGCAGGCGTTACAAGAAACAAGCAGCGTGCCAGCAGGCGTTACAAGACACAAGCAGCGTGCCTCCAGGCATTACAAGACACAAGTAGCGTGCCACCAGGCGTTACAAAACACAAGCAGCGTGCCACCAGGTGTTACAAGAGACAAGCAGCATGCCACCAGGCATTACAAAAAACAAGCAGCATGCCACCAGGCATTACAAGAAACAAGCAGTATGCCACCAGGTGTTACAAGAAACAAGCAGCATGGCACCAGGCGTTACAAGACGCAAGCAGCGTGCCACCAGGCATTACAAGAAACAAGCAGCATGCCACCAGGTGTTACAAGAAACAAGCAGCATTGCACAAGGCGTTACAAGAAACAAGCAGCGTGCCACCAGGCGTTACAAGAAACAAGCAGCGTGCCACCAGGCGTTACAAGACACAAGCAGCGTGCCACCAGGTGTTACAAGAAACAAGCAGCGTGCCAGCAGGCGCTACAAGACACAAGCAGCGTGCCACCAGGCGTTACACGACACAAGCAGCGTGCCACCAGGTGATACAAGACACGAGCAGCGTGCCACCAGGCGTTACAAGACACAAGCAGCGTGCCACCAGGTGATACAAGACACAAGCAGCGTGCCACCAGGCGCTACAAGACACAAGCAGCATGCCACCAGGCGTTACACAACACAAGCAGCGTGCCACCAGGCGTTACAAGACACAAGCAGCGTGCCACCAGGTGATACAAGACACAAGCAGCGTGCCACCAGGCGTTACAAGACACAAGCAGCGTGCCACCAGGTGTTACAGGAAACAAGCAGCGTGCCAGCAGGCGCTACAAGACACAAGCAGCGTGCCACCAGGCGTTACACGACACAAGCAGCGTGCCACCAGGTGATACAAGACACGAGCAGCGTGCCACCAGTCGTTACAAGACACAAGCAGCGTGCCACCAGGTGATACAAGACACAAGCAGCGTGCCACCAGGCGCTACAAGACACAAGCAGCATGCCACCAGGCGTTACACGACACAAGCAGCATGCCACCAGGTGATACAAGACACAAGCAGCGTGCCACCAGGCGTTACAAGACACAAGCAGCGTGCCACCAGGCGTTACAAGACACAAGCAGCATGCCACCAAGCGTTACAAGACACAAGCAGCGTGCCAGCAGGCGTTACAAGACACAAGCAGCGTGCCAGCAGGCGTTACAAGAAACAAGCAGCGTGCCACCAGGTGTTACAAGACACAAGCAGCATGGCACCAGGCGTTACAAGAAACAAGCAGCGTGCCACCGGGTGTTACACGACACAAGCAGCGTGCCACCAGGCGTTACAAGACACAAGCAGCGTGCCAGCAGGCGTTACAAGAAACAAGCAGCATGGCACCAGGCGTTACAAGACACAAGCAGCGTGCCACCAGGCGTTACAAGACACAAGCAGCGCGCCACCAGGCGTTACAAGAAACAAGCAGCATGGCACCAGGTGTTACAAGACACAAGCAGCATGGCACCAGGCGTTATAAGACACAAGCAGCGTGCCACCGGGCGTTACACGACACAAGCAGCGTGCCACAGGCGTTACAAGACACAAGCAGCATGCCACCAGGCGTTACAAGACACAAGCAGCATGCCACAGGCGTTACAAGACACAAGCAGTATGCCACCAGGCGTTACAGGACACAAGCAGTGTGCCACCAGGCATTACAAGACACAAGCAGCGTGCCAGCAGGCGTTACAAGACACAAGCAGCGTGCCACCAGGCGTTACAAGACACAAGCAGCGTGCCACCAGGCGTTACAAGACACACGCAGCGTGCCAGCAGGCGTTACAAGACACAAGCAGCGTGCCACCAGGCGTTACAAGGCACAAGCAGCATGCCAGCAGGCGTTACAAGACACAAGCAGCGTGCTACCAGGCATTACAAGACACAAGCAGCGTGCCAGCAAGCGTTACAAGACACAAGCAGCGTCCCACCAGGCATTACAAGAAACAAGCAGCGTGCCACCAGGCGTTACAAGCACAAGCAGCGTGCCAGCAGGGGTTACAAGACAAAAGCAGCGTGCTAGCAGGCGTTACAAGAAACAAGCAGCATGGCACCAGGCGTTACAAGACAGAAGCAGCATGCCACCAGGCATTACAAGACACAAGCAGCGTGCCACCAGGTGTTACAAGACAACAAGCAGCGTGCTAGCAGGCGTTACAAGAAACAAGCAGCATGGCACCAGGCGTTACAAGACAGTAGCAGCATGCCAGCAGGCGTTACAAGAAACAAGCAGCGTGCCACCAGGCGTTACAAGAAACAAGCAGCATGCCACCAGGCGTTACAAGAAACAAGCAGCATGCCACCAGGCATTACAGGACACAAGCAGCATGCCAGCAGGCGTTACAAGAAACAAGCAGCGTGCCACCAGGCGTTACAAGACACAAGCAGCGTGCCAGCAGGCGTTACAAGAAACAAGCAGCGTGCCAGCAGGCGTTAGAAGACACAAGCAGCGTACCTCCAGGCGTTACAAGACACAAGCAGCATGCCACCAGGCATTACAAGAAACAAGCAGCATGCCACCAGGTGTTACAAGAAACAAGCAGCGTGCCAGCCGGCGTTAAAAGAAACAAGCAGCATACCACCAGGCGTTAAAAGACACAAGCTGCATGCCACCAGATGTTACAAAAAACAAGCAGCGTGCCAGCAGGTGTTACAAGAAACAAGCAGCATGGCACCAGGCGTTACAAGACACAGGCAGCATGGCACCAGGCGTTACAAGACACAAGCAGCATGGCACCAGGGGTTACAAAACACAAACAGCATGCCAGCAGGCGTTACAAGAAACAAGCAGCATGCACCAGGCGTTACAAGACACAAGCAGCATGCACCAGGCGTTACAAGACGCAAGCAGCATGCACCAGGCGTTACAAGACACAAGCAGCATGCACCAGGCGTTACAAGACACAAGCAGCATGCACCAGGCGTTACAAGGCACAAACAGCGTGCCTGCAGGCGTTACAAGAAACAAGCAGCATGGCACCAGGCGTTACAAGACACAAACAGCGTGCCAGCAGACGTTACAAGACACAAGCAGCATGGCACCAGGCGTTACAAGAAACAAGCAGCGTGCCAGCAGGCGTTACAAGACACAAGCAGCATGCCACCAGGCATTACAAGACACAAGCAGCATGGCACCAGGCGTTACAAGAAACAAGCAGCGTGCCACCAGGCGTTACAAGAAACAAGCAGCATGCCAGCAGGCGTTACAAGACACAAGCAGCGTGCCAGCAGGCGTTACAAGAAACAAGCAGCATGGCACCAGGCGTTACAAGACAGAAGCAGCGTGCCAGCAGGCGTTACAAGACAGTAGCAGCATGCCACCAGGCGTTACAAGACACAAGCAGCGTGCCAGCAGGCGTTACAAGAAACAAGCAGCGTGCCAGCAGGCGTTACAAGACACAAGCAGCGTGCCTCCAGGCATTACAAGACACAAGTAGCGTGCCACCAGGCGTTACAAAACACAAGCAGCGTGCCACCAGGTGTTACAAGAGACAAGCAGCATGCCACCAGGCATTACAAAAAACAAGCAGCATGCCACCAGGCATTACAAGAAACAAGCAGTATGCCACCAGGTGTTACAAGAAACAAGCAGCATGGCACCAGGCGTTACAAGACGCAAGCAGCGTGCCACCAGGCATTACAAGAAACAAGCAGCATGCCACCAGGTGTTACAAGAAACAAGCAGCATTGCACAAGGCGTTACAAGAAACAAGCAGCGTGCCACCAGGCGTTACAAGAAACAAGCAGCGTGCCACCAGGCGTTACAAGACACAAGCAGCGTGCCAGCAGGCGTTACAAGACACAAGCAGCGTGCCAGCAGGCGTTACAAGACACAAGCAGTGTGCCAGCAGGCGTTACAAGACACAAGCAGCGTGCCAGCAGGCGTTACAAGACACAAGCAGCATGGCACCAGGCGTTACAAGACACAAGCAGCCTGGCACCAGATGTTACAAGAAACAGGCAGCATGGCACCAGGCGTTACAAGACACAAGCAGCATGCCACCAGGCGTTACAAGAAACAAGCAGCGTGCCACCAGGCGTTACAAGAAACAAGCAGCGTGCCACTGGGCGTTACAAGACACAAGCAGCATGCCATCAGGCGCTACAAGACACAAGCAGCGTGCCAGCAGGCGTTACAAGACACAAGCAGCATGCCACCAGGCATTACAAGACACAAGCAGCATGCCACCAGGCGTTACAAGAAACAAGCAGCATGCCACCAGGCGTTACAAGAAACAAGCAGGGTGCCACCAGGCGTTACAAGACACAAGCAGTGTGCCACCAGGCGTTACAAGACACAAGCAGCATGCCACCAGGCGTTACAAGAAACAAGCAGCGTGCCACCAGGCGTTACAAGAAACAAGCAGCGTGCCACCAGGCGTTACAAGACACAAGCAGCATGCCACCAGGCGTTACAAGAAACAAGCAGCATGCCACCAGGCGTTACAAGAAACAAGTAGCGTGCCACCAGGCGTTACAAGACACAAGCAGTGTGCCACCAGGCGTTACAAGAAACAAGCAGCGTGCCACCAGGCGTTACAAGACACAAGCAGCGTGCCACCAGGCGGTACAAGAAACAAGCAGCCTGGCACCAGGCGTTACAAGAAACAAGCAGCATGCCACCAGGCGTTACAAGAAACAAGCAGCGTGCCACAAGGCGTTACAAGACACAAGCAGCATGCCACCAGGCGTTTGAGGTTCCGTGAATTCTGAACCCGTGTTTTAAAATGTCATGGTTCCGTTACGATTTTGGTAACAAGGAACCGTAACTAATGAGTTCGGCAAGTACGAGTGTTTTCGCCATGTTACACACAAGGATTCACAGTGTATTTGAAGATTCCGTTCCGAACCATAGTTTTCATTCTGTGTAAGGCAGCCATTTTGTGGTTGCCCTCACATAGGCCGATGCCTGCGGCTGACTGGGTCTTAAAGACGCGTGCCCTTTAGCTGGGGTTTGTGCTGACTTCTACATGGCCCAAAGTGAACTGACCTCGTTGCCTGAAGCCGACCTTGCTGAGCCAGTTCTTGCCCGCTAGCTGATCAAGACTAAAATCAGAGCGCAGGACATCGTAAAGTTTTACTACACACAAATATGCCTTATCCTACTCTTACCTGTTTCTGTTTCTTTCTTTATGGTCTATTTATGATACGGGTTGTGGCCTCTTTTTTTATGGGTTTGTTCGGCCTGTCTAGAGAAGAATGTTGGGTTTGTCCGATGATTGATCATGGGCCGGACAGCTGAAAAGTGGGTTTTACCGTCATACGATACTTTTGGTGTGGATACATGTGATTGGACAGTCCGTAAAATATTAGGTGTTTGTCTGGAATGTGATTTTTGGCATAAAAAGGGATGACTTGCTTTGTAAAAGTGAGCAGTCTCCTGATCTCCTGAGAACTCATACCGTGATGATTTCTAGGACTTCTGTTACTGGTTGCAGTCAATAAATTCGATCTTTGACGTCACCATGAAGAGTCCCGTGTCTCTGTATTCTAAGACAGGTGAGCCCGAAGACTTTGGGCGTGCCCCTGGCGCCGCCGGGTCCTAAAATACCCAGTTCTCCAGTTGGCGCCCAGCGTGGGGCAACATCAAGCGGTACCGGTCCAAGCCTGAAGATCGTGAGGAGCTTCGTGAGGAAATTCCGGAAGAAGGGCCCCCACTCCATCGACCCCGGTATGTCGAACGTGGACTGAAGGTCTTTGCTGCGAGGTTTCCCGCTTTCTAGACGGCTACGAAGGACCGCTGCCCTGACTGCCACCCTGTCTTGGACCCTCTTTGTGCAGCTTTGTAATGCGAGACGATAGACGGGTCTTCTGGGGACGTGACTGATAACTTAGTTAAGTATACGTGGGTCGCTCCCAGTCCTTTGTTGTTTTTGCTTTTTGGCCTTTGAATACTTCGTTTTTGGGCCTTTGATTTGGGTATTGCAATGTCCAAAGCCGAGGGACTCGTATATTTACGAGACTATCGTTGCAGATAATCCCTTGAAGTTTGAAACTAGATTAGTGAGCGAAGATGCCTAGTCTTAGCAAAATTAGGAGAATATTCTGTTGTGGTTGAAACCGGGATTCCCGATTGGAGGATTCATGTCCGATACCTCCAGTTGGAACACCGACTTATGAACTCTATTCTAAACACGGCGTGGGCCCAATTACGTACAATGAAGTATGGGTACGTTATACTAGGAAGGATGGGGTGTTGCGATGGCCCCAATATGGTAGTTTCGATACTGAGATTTTAGATAATTTAGAAGCGAAATTGTTTAGAAAGAAAGCCCGGTCGGCGATGTTTGACCCCTTTCGCCTTTGGCGTAAAGAAGCCAGACAACGAGAAATCAAACAAGCTAAAAAAGATAAGAGAGAAAAGGGGTTGTCGATAATGCAAGCTGCCAAGCAGTTTAAAGAAGACGAAGAAGATAAAGCAATTGAGGTATCAGATAGGCAACATAATATGGCTATGGAATTAGGTGACTCATGGGCCAATATTGCTGCTGCGGACGCTAGACAAGTTGGTGGTTCTAAGCCTGAGCCTCTAGTGGCAGATCTACCTGGCAGAATTATAGATCTTATGAAAACGATGATGCCAGCGTTACGAGTAAATTGGGATAAGTTAGCAGCATGCAAGCAGAAGAAGGACGAAAGTATATCTGATTTCTTCACTAGGTTTGAAGAGACATTTATAGATCATAGCGGTCAGGATATGAGTACGGAAGATGGCCAAAGATTGTTCGTAGATAAGTTTGTCTTGAACTTACTTCCTGAACTATGTAATAAGTTGAAAGATTCTGAGAGTTCTTGGGCTGTTTCCTCGTCGGCCCAGATATTGGCGACTGCACAGTACTACGAGAATAGGGATAAGGATGAGAAAGAAAGAGTAGAGAAAAAGACAAAAGACTTAAAGACAAAGGTTCTTTTGCAGCAGGTGTATCCGCCTCTCTCAAATCAACAAGAGTTACAGCAACGCCCACAGTTTCAGCAACTTCCATAGTTTCAGAGACCGCAACAGAAAGCTGGGTATTTTCCTCCAAGACCACCTTTGGGCTTCAATCAGTGTGCGTATTGTAGGGAGGAAGGTCATTATAAAAATGAGTGTCCTGTTTTACGACAGCGCGCGCATGGTATACCGGCCCGAGAGGTCGTGGTGGTTTTCAGCAAGTGTCTAGGGGTAGAGGACGTGTTGCGTTTCCTCAGAACGAACGTTCCTTTCCCCCACAAAATTCTATGAATTGTTTTGATCAACAGAAAATTGCGTCTGGCCAGTCGACTCCGTACTATGCTGATGACTATTATGTTGAGAGTGAGAATGCTGACTATAATGATTGTTAGGACAGCCATGGACAAAGAGAGGGAGTAGTGTCGGTTCCAGTAGATCAGAGTGGGCCTTATGTTGCAGTAGTTACATCAGGTGTGGTAGCGCCTTTTCTTTTGGATACCGGTGTAGCGAAGAGTTCTATCATACACTCTAAACTCCCTGGCGCACCTTTGTCTGGGCTTAACGAATGTCTCGGTAGGATTCTCTGGCGCCCCAGTTCGTAGCCCAGTTTCTAGTCCCTTGTCTCTTTCTATAGGGCCTTGTGAGTTGGAAGCACCTCTCATTTTAACGACAGGTTGTGGTGAGAATTTGTTGGGTTTGGATTTGTTGAAAAGGTTGAATGCAACATTGCATTGTTCTCCTTCGGGAGTACAGCTTACATTTGGTAAGAAAGTGATCTCTCCAATGTATGTGTCTAAAGATCGGCTTCCACCGGAATTGCGTTCTCTCCCTGATACTCTTGGGGCTACTGGTCCTAATGATGTGGGTCTTTTGAAGATTCCACCTTACGTTGTAACGCTTAAAGCGAATGTTAAATTGCCACGCATTCCCCAATATAGGATTTCTAGCTATGGTGAAAGAGCGCTTTTAGCAATCATTTATGATTTAATTGAGAAAGGTGTGATTGAAGAAACGAGAGGTAATGTGTGTAACAGTCCCGTTTTGCCTGTCCTGAAGCGCACTGACTCTTCTCAGCCACCTGTCTACAGGTTTGTGATCGACCTTCGAGAGGTTAATAAAATCGTCGTGCCACAGTTTCCTGTTGTCCCAGACATTACTGCTTTACTGACTATGATTCCTGCCTCAGCTGCCTGGTTTTCGGTTATAGATCTGAAGAATGCTTACTTCAGTATTCCAATTGCCGAAGAGAGTAGAGATATTTTTGGCTTCTCTTTAGGAGGCCGAAGCTTCCTGTTCAAGCGCGCTCCTCAAGGCTATTGCGAAAGTCTTTCCATTTATAGCCAGGCTTTGAAAACTCAGCTTGATACTCTTGTATTGCCTGCTGATACTGCTCTTATTCAGTATGTTGATGATTTATTAGTGGCTGTTGATGATGAGGAAACTTGTAAAGAAGTTACAATTTCTTTGTTACGACATTTGTCTGACTGGCATCATAAAGTGTCACCTTCAAAGTTGCAGTACTGTCGCCAAGAGGTGACCTACTTAGGTCATCTCTTGTCGAAGGAGGGAAGAAGGTTGACCCCAGAACGAATTCAAATGATTGCTCGAATGACTGTGCCAAATACGCAGAGAGAGGTGATAGAGCGCGCAGGCCACCCAACCAACAATTTACCATATACGTATCGGGCCCATAAACTTCAATTTATCATATACATTAATCGGGTGACCTTACACTCTACTACCAGCAACCCTAGTTCCTTCCTATTTATTCCTACTGTACCCGACTTACCAATCAACCGTTAACGGGTACCTAATGACCACAATGGATCAGGGAGCCAGCTGGGAAGAAAAAGGCAAAACAAAATACCAACATATATTCTTTTATAATTTCATTAAATGACCACAAACTACGAGGAAGTTTTAAAACCTTTATCTAGATTTCAGATTCAGAAAACATGAGATTTATTACGAGTAAGCAATCTATAACCAGAATTACAAAGAGCACATATCCATATAAGAAATAAATCAATCTAACCATTTGTGAGTTTACGGGAAAATAAGAACAAGAACATTTTAAGGATACGCTAGAAAGTCGCTATGGAAAAAATACCCCTGATATACGGGTAGGGAGAAGAGCTTTAGTCTCTATTGTGAGACTCTGGAATACTATACAACTATAGGGAGGGTAAAAATGGAACACGCTATAATTCTAGAAACATAAATTCAGTTATCAAAAAGGGAAAAAATTATAAACCACATCTATATTTCATAAACAGGTCTGGAGAAATGAGCTTAAAGGAAGGGTAACATAGGAACATGCTAGAAAAACAGCAATAACGTATGAGCTTTTCATTCAGTAGCTTTGCGAAAAGCATGGAAAATCAACTATGCGCAAAGGTATGTCTTTATTAAAGCAAAAGACAGAAAAATAGAAGGTGCAGTATAGAGTTTTCAGCACTATCTTTACCTAGAATGGTGTGAAGACCAACCCTGGCCACGGATCAGTCAAGGACAGGAAAAACCCCAAGGAAGGACAGTCATCAGTGGGACAGCAGGTGCAGAATGGACACCCCAGGACAGGACAGGAAACCCAAATTAGGATCAGGACAGGACCACCAAGGCACGACCAGCACCCGCAGTTTGGACGAAACGCCTGCGCTCCACCCTCTCTGCAGCTATCAGTCAGAACCCCGATTGGGTTAGCGAATTCCCCAGCAAAGTGCTCCGCCAGCACTTAAGGTTTTCTTAGCAAAACCCCTAGAGTCTTATGGAAAGTTCGGACAGAGTGCTCCGCAGCCCTCTGTATTCAGTCACCTATTGAGTGCTTTGGGTCAGTGACAGGTCAGCTATTCGGACAAGTCGGACAATTTCTCTAGCTAAACCTAGGCTAGTTATACTGTTTTTGGGTCAGTGTACCACCCCCCAAATGTTGCAAGTGTCAGAATCCCCAATTTTGATTGGTCCCCAAGTAGGATAGGTCAACACACCAATCACATTTGATTTCTACAAGCCGGTATTTACATTTCTGGGACCGCCTATTGATTTTGGGGTTCCCATGACATGCTCTACAGAATACAATGGAAAATAATACAAATGTAACTATTGCAGGACATTTCAGCTTCTTCGGCTGGGTGAAGGTGCATCTTCCCAGGCACGTTTTGGCTGCGACCTCTGGTTGGCAGCCATTCAATGCCACCGGCAGAAGACTGTCATGCGCAGTACGGTAACTCAATATGGATTCACGCGTGTCTCGCAGACCCTCAATATCGCGGTACATGAAAAGTAAGCGAAAACAAATTAAAACACAGAAAATAAATGAATACACTGTATACCATGAATAGCTACTCTATACCCCTTTACTTAAAATATACTATGGCGTTAGAGTTTAGTGCAAACAGACAATAACACGAAGCATCAGTGCAAGCTTCACCATGTGAGGACACAGGCAGCCATCTTAAAACCAGTGCGCAAGCGCAAAGATTCCCACCAGAACTGCAAGTACGTCACGTCACGTGAGTGTGACTAACGCATGCGCAGAAGGAAACCCCGCCAAGCAGCGGCCATTTTTAGTTACGAGCCCTATTGAGTTAGTAAACACATAGGCAAGCGTCACTAGGACACCCCAATGTCAGAATAAAGGAAAATTAGTAAAACAAACAGGTTGGATTACGTTGTTACATGTTATTCGAGGTTCATGAATTCAAGCAAGGCGCGTAATATGCGAATCCTTGCTCCATCAGAGGTACGTGCTTTTCTGGGTATCACGTCATATTGTAGACAGTGGATTCCGAACTTTTCTTTGTTGGCAAAACCTCTGTTGGCATTGACTTGTAAGGATATACCGAACCCTTTTCCTTGGTCTGACGATTGTCAGAAAAGGTTTTCTGAGTTGCGTGATGCGTTGTGTTCTGCTCCAGTGTTGGGTACTCCTGACTACAGTAAGCCTTTTACACTCTATGTCCACGAGAGAGAGGGTTGTGCATTGTCAGTTTTGACTCAACAATTCGGTGATAAGCAGCGTCCGTATGCGTATTTCTCGTCGACTTTAGATCCGGTAGCTAGAGCATTGCCAAGTTGCTTAAGAGCTACAGCGGCAGCGGCAGTTTCTATCCGACAGTCTGCTGGATTGGTGATGGATAACACATTTGTTGTGATGGTTCCACATGCAGTGGATACTTTGTTAAATAGAACCAAGACTCAGCACCTTACTAGTGCGAGATTGTCGGGCTACGAGTTGACGCTTTTGGCTAGTCATGTGCACATCAAGCGGTGTAATATATTAAATCCAGCGACATTGTTGCCGGTTTCTGTGGACACAGATGGTCAGGAACAGCATGATTGTTTCCTTAGGACGGAGGAGGAAACGAAGGGGAGAGTCGATTTAAAAGATACTCCTCTTTCGAATCCTGATGGTACGCTATGGGATGATGGGTCATGCTACAAGCTCCCAAATGGAGATACGACCGCAGCATATGCCGTGACGACATTATGTACGATTGTTGAAACTGCACGAGTGAGCTATAATTCGGCGCAAGCAGCTAAATTGATTGCATTAATGAGAGCATGTACTTTATCTGAGGGAAAGAGAGTAAATGTGTATACCGATAGTCAGTACGCGTTTGGTGTAGCACACAGTTTTGGACGCTTGTGAAAAGAAAGAGGATTTCTCACATCGCATGGGACTAAGATCCAACATGGGCAGTTGGTGAATGAGCTTCTTGAGTCTCTTACTTTGCCGAAGCAAGTTGCGATTGTGAAGTGTAGTGCTCATCAGAAGGTTACGGATGACGTTGGTCGTGGTAATGCGTTTGCGGGTGAAGTTGCGAAAGAAACAGCGAGAAATGTGATGAGTCGAATGTACGTTGCAGGCCCTGCGAGATGGATTGGTGCAGCTGGAATGTGTGAAGACACGATTGAGAGTGTGAAATCAATCCAGGCTGAAGCTACTGAAAATGAAAAGAGTGTGTGGAGAGAAACTACGGGTAGATTGGATTCGACTGGTTGTTGGGTTGAGTTATCAGAACACCAAAGATGGATGTTGCCGGATGCATATGTGCTTGCTGTAGTTACGATGGCACACGGGTTGTCTCACATTAGTGCGAAAGGGATTTGTAAGTTGTTGGCTCCAGTGTGGGAGAATGGTGGGATTCCCAAATGTGCGGAGAATGTGGTCAAGAATTGTATGGTGTGTTTGATGTATAATCCAGGTAAGGGAACTCCAACTCCAGCTGGTCACTTTGCGCCTCCGACGTATCCGTTCGAGGTTCTGCAATTGGATTTTATCCACATGGAAAGATGCAACAATTTGAAATACGTCCTTGTAGTTGTTTGTGCCTTTTCTAGATGGGTAGAGGCATACCCCCTAAAAGATAATAAGGCCTCGTCCACAGCTAAAGTCTTGCTCAAAGAATATTTCCCTAGGTTTGGGTTGCAAAGGATGGTATGGAGTGATAACGGAGGTGAGTTCGTGGGGAAGATCATGAAGAGAGTGTGTGAGGGTTTAGGCATAAAACAAAAATTCCATGCTGCGAATCACCCCCAATCAGCTGGATTAGTGGAACGTAACAATGGCACTTTGAAGCTGAAGTTAGCCAAAATTCAGGCGAATTCTGGTCTCCAATGGCCCGATGCTTTGCCGTTGGCACTTTTGTCAACTAGAACTACTGTGCATTCCCGAATCGGACTTAGTCCGTATGAAATTGTTTTTGGTCGACCGGCAAATGTGTGGGGAGTTCCGAGACCAACAAAATTTAGTGATATTGACTATCCTGTGTTGGTGGACTATTTGTATGACCTGACGGCTAAATTGCGTGTCTTGCATCAACAGGTTCACGATAACCTGTCACCAGCCTCTGTGGACCCAGGTCACACCATCAATCCTGGTGACTGGGTTCTCGTGAAAAATTTTCAATGGACCAAGAATGACCAGCCCCGCTGGACGGGCCCTCATCAGGTGTTGCTGTCTACAAGAACATCTGTAAAAATCTTCGGGAAGAAAAATTGGATCCACGGCGTACACTGTAAGAGGGTACCTTTACCGCTGCCATACGACCAGTGGATCCTCGAAGGTATTGCAAACACAGAGACTGAAAGGTTGCCAAAGTTCACACCGTTCAGCGACGCTGAGTTGGTATGGAAAGGGACTGAGAAAGAAGACCATGATGTCTTACAAGCAGCTGTGCCTTCATCTTTGAGATTGGACACCACCGAGCCTGAACTGTTATTGCAAAACCAGACAGAGCTTGGTAAAAACCGTTATAATCTATGACCTAGAAATAATGGACTAATAAGGAACAAATAATTCATTTTTTTTGATTTTAGAACTGCACAAAAAACTGTTTTGATCTTTTTTTCCTTTTTCCAACCGCCATCCGGGTTCAGCTGTAGGGTCGCAGTGAAAAGACTTGGGATTGCAGCCGTGTAGACACAAGGTCGACGGTTCTGGTTGGTCTTAGGGCGTTCCCTGGACTGACAGACGCACTCCTTAGCAGAAGAAAACCAACCGCCGCGAACAGCCCAGCTAGAGTATGGAGTCTTTTGGGATCGAGAGAGTTGCTGAGAAAATGAACTTTAAGATGAAACTATGTAAAATAATGCATAACAATACTTTCTGATTACATGTATTCCGATGTTTTTTGGCATGACGTTAACTTTGGTGGGTTGGATTGTTTTTACTACTCAAGTGTCTTCTGCACCCATTTCTCAACCTACGACTTTTCCTAATACTACTTCTTTGCATTCTTTTCACATTTTACCTGAACACGAGCAGATTAGAAGGTCAGAATTTGTACATAACACATTCGTACAGCTATTGCATCAGCATCAGTTGGTAGTGAACATTACTAATTGTTGGGTGTGTGGTCTTATGCCACATACTACAGATAGAGTTGTTCCCTATCTGACCTTACCGTTTAGTCAAAATGGGTCGTTATGGGCTTTTCAGACGATGTTCATTTATGCCCTGGAAGTCTATCCTCTGCATTCCATGAGAGATAACTTGAGTAATCAAGCCTTGGTGAAGGGAGTCATGAATATGAGCAGAGATATTGATACGTACAGGACTATTCCCAAGGAAGAGTTATCGGCTTATGTTGGATGGAACAGGACCGGATACAGTGTTAGTCTGAGTGAAAAGCAGAAACGAAAGAGGTCACCTCCAATTTGGGTCGTCCCCCACCGAGGTCAATTTTGTCTGCAAGGTAATGGCAAAAATCCGAAAGCTCAGCTGGGGAAGAGTGTTTGTACTCAGACATATGTTTTTACGTCTCAGTCTTCCCCGCTGTTTTTGGCAGCTAAGGGCATGTATTTTGTTTGTTACAACAGAGCATATACATGGTTGCCCCCTGATTTTTCAGGAACATGTTATGTTGGATACTTGTTGCCTCCTACGTATACTGCCGCTGCAGATTACCACAGGATAAGAGTTGTTAGAGGTGTCTTCGATCGGGAAGATACCGCTGGACAGGAAGTGGGAGACTTCTTTAAGGGTTTCTTACCATTTTGGGGACCTATGGCTAACAGTAGAGGCTTACGGCAATTGACGAGAGTGGTTGAATCCACCATAAACGAAACTGCCGGCGCCCTTAGTAATCTGACAGCTGAGCTTCAAGCGGATCGCCTTATGACGTTACAGAATCGTATGGTTTTAGAGGTTATACTCGCAGATCGAGGTGGAGTATGTAAAGTGATCCAATCGAGTTGCTGCGTTTTTATCCCAGATAATGCTCCAACGGTATACGAGGCCATTTCCAAGTTACATAAGATCTCCGAGTCTATACATGTGAACGAAGGAGATTGGTCGTTAACTGGATGGTTTTGGGGACTGTTATCCGTTTGGGGATGCAAGCTTCTGATGACCATTGGTGCGGCTCTAGCGGTTCTTCTCTCATGTTGTCTTTGTGTACAGTGCGGTCCTGCCACATGTGGCCTTTGAACTACTACGTGTTTCAGGAGACCGCCTGTCTCGAGAGATACACAGAGACACAAGATAATGCTTCAACAGCACCTTGGTGATCTGATGAGAATTGACATTGACTCAGATATAGACTGAGTAATTGCCTATGTAAGGGCAAAAGGAGGGGCCGAGGTTCCGTGAATTCTGAACCCGTGTTTTAAAATGTCATGGTTCCGTTACGATTTTGGTAACAAGGAACCGTAACTAATGAGTTCGGCAAGTACGAGTGTTTTCGCCATGTTACACACAAGGATTCACAGTGTATTTGAAGATTCCGTTCCGAACCATAGTTTTCATTCTGTGTAAGGCAGCCATTTTGTGGTTGCCCTCACATAGGCCGATGACTGCGGCTGACTGGGTCTTGAAGACGCGTGCCCTTTAGCTGGGGTTTGTGCTGACTTCTACATGACCCAAAGTGAACTGACCTGGTTGCCTGAAGCCGACCTTGCTAAGCCAGTTCTTGCCCGTTAGCTGATCAAGACTAAAATCAGAGCGCAGGACATCGTAAAGTTTTACTACACACAAATATGCCTTATCCTACTCTTACCTGTTTCTGTTTCTTTCTTTATGGTCTATTTATGATATGGGTTGTGGCCTCTTTTATTATGGGTTCGTTCGGCCTGTCTAGAGAAGAATGTTGGGTTTGTCCGATGATTGATCATGGGCCGGACAGCTGAAAAGTGGGTTTTACCGTCATGCGATACTTTTGGTGTGGATACATGTGATTGGACAGTCCGTAAATATTAGGTGTTTGTCTGGAATGTGATTTTTGGCATAAAAAGGGATGACTTGCTTTGTAAAAAAGAGCAGTCTCCTGAGAACTCATACCGTGATGATTTCTAGGACTTCTGTTACTGGCTGCAGTCAATAAATTCGATCTTTGACGTCACCACGGAGAATTCGTGTCTCTGTATTCTAAGACAGGTGAACCCGAAGACTTTGGGCGTGCCCCTGGCGCCGACGTGTCCTAAAATACCCGGTTCTTCACGTTACAAGAAACAAGCAGCGTGCCACCAAGCGTTACAAGACACAAGCAGCGTGCCACCAGGCGTTACAAGAAACAAGAAGCATGGCACCAGGCGTTACAAGAAACAAGCAGCATGCCACCAGGCGTTACAAGAAACAAGCAGCGTGCCACCAGGCGTTAAAAGAAACAAGCAGCTTGCCACCAGGCGTTACAAGAAACAAGCAGCGTGCCAGCAGGCGTTACAAGACACAAGCAGCATGCCACCAGGCGTTACAAGAAACAAGCAGTATGCCACCAGGCGTTACAAGAAACAAGCAGCGTGCCACCAGGCGTTACAAGAAACAAGCAGCGTGCCACCAGGCGTTACAAAACACAAGCAGTGTGCCACCTGGCATTACAAGAAACAAGCAGTGTGCCACCAGGCGTTACAAGAAACAAGCAGCGTGCCACCAGGCGTTACAAGACACAAGCAGCGTGCCACCTGGCGTTAAAAGAAACAAGCAGCATGGCACCAGGCGTTACAAGAAACAAGCAGCATGCCACCAGGCGTTACAAGAAACAAGCAGCGTGCCACCAGGCGTTACAAGACACAAGCAGCATGCCACCAGGCGTTACAAGAAACAAGCAGAGTGCCACCAGGCGTTACAAGAAACAAGCAGCGAGCCACCAGGCGTTACAAGACACAAGCAGCATGCCACCAGGCGTTACAAGAAACAAGCAGATTGCCACCAGGCGTTACAAGAAACAAGCAGCGTGCCACCAGGCGTTACAAGACGCAAGCAGCGTGCCACCAGGAATTACAAGAAACAAGCAGCATGCCACCAGGCGTTACAAGAAACAAGCAGCGTGCCACCAGGCGTAACAAGACAGAAGCAGCATGCCACCAGGCGTTACAAGACACAAGCAGCATGGCACCAGGCTTTACAAGAAACAAGCAGCGTGCAACCAGGCGTTAGAAGACACAAGCAGCATGGCACCAGGCGTTACAAGAAACAAGCAGCGTGCCACCAGGCGTTACAAGACACAAGCAGCGTGCCACCAGGCATTACAAGAAACAAGCAGCGTGCCACCAGGCGTTACAAGACAAAAGCAGCATGCCACCAGGCGTTACAAGAAAGAAGCAGCATGCCACCAGGTGTTACAAGAAACAAGCAGCGTGCCACCAGGCGTTACAAGACACAAGCAGCGTGCCACCAGGCATTACAAGACACAAGCAGCGTTCCACCAGGCGTTACAAGACACAAGCAGCATGCCACCAGGCGTTACAAGAAACAGCAGGCGTTACAAGAAACAAGCAGCATGCCACCAGGCGTTACAAGAAACAAGCAGCTTGCCAGCAGCCGTTACAGGAAACAAGCCGCATGCCACCAGGCGTTACAAGAAACAAGCAGCGTGCCACCAGGCGTTACAAGAAACAAGCAGCGTGCCACCAGGCGTTACAAAAAACAAGCAGCATGCCAGCAGGCGTTACAAGAAACAAGCAGCGTGCCAGCAGGCATTACAAGACACAAGCAGCGTGCCATCAGGCGTTACAAGACACAAGCAGCATGGCACCAGGCGTTACAAGACACAAGCAGCGTGCCACCGGGCGTTACAAGAAACAAGCAGCGTGCCACCAGGCGTTACAAGACACAAGCAGCGTGCCACCAGGCGTTACAAGAAACAAGCAGCGTGCCACCAGGCGTTACAAGACGCAAGCAGTGTGCCAGCAGGGGTTACAAGACAAAAGCAGCGTGCCAGCAGGCGTTACAAGAAACAAGCAGCATGGCACCAGGCGTTACAAGACACAAGCAGCGTGCCAGCAGGGGTTACAAGACAAAAGCAGCGTGCCACCAGGCGTTACAAGACACAAGCAGCGTGCCACCAGGCGTTACAAGACACAAGCAGCGTGCCACCAGGCGTTACAAGACACAAGCAGCGTGCCACCAGGCGTTACAAGAAACAAGCAGCGTGCCACCAGGCGTTACAAGACACAAGCAGCGTGCCAGCAGGGGTTACAAGACAAAAGCAGCGTGCCAGCAGGCGTTACAAGAAACAAGCAGCATGGCACCAGGCGTTACAAGACACAAGCAGCGTGCCAGCAGGGGTTACAAGACAAAAGCAGCGTGCCACCAGGCGTTACAAGACACAAGCAGCGTGCCACCAGGCGTTACAAGACACAAGCAGCGTGCCACCAGGCATTACAAGACACAAGCAGCGTGCCAGCAGGGGTTACAAGACAAAAGCAGCGTGCCAGCAGGCGTTTTCAAGAAACAAGCAGCATGGCACCAGGCGTTACAAGACAGAAGCAGTGTGCCACCAGGCGTTACAAGACACAAGCAGCGTGCCACCAGGCGTTACAAGAAACAAGCAGCATGGCACCAGGCGTTACAAGACAGAAGCAGCTTGCCAGCAGACGTTACAAGACACAATCAGGCAGCTTTCCAATCTGATGTCATTGGTTGGAAGTCGTTAGCTCTCAAGGTGTCTAAGAGGTGAGGTGGGCGCGTTAGGTGACAAGGAAACATTATGTATAGACTGTGGAACTTGATTTTCAAAATCTTAGGAGGCTGATCCCAAATCTGTCGCCAAGAAGCACAAATGTGAGGAGGAAGAAATCACGGGGCAGATTTACTAGCCCCTTGCGACAACTTTGTGCTGCCGTTGCGTCACTTCTGTGACGCACAGGCGTCGTAAACAATGCGCCATGATGCAACATATTTACAACGTGACACATCTAGGGAGATGCGTCACGTTGTAAAACCCTGCGCTACATTATACCTGTGTCAGGTATAATGTATGCAGGGGGGTATTCCGACGTGATAAAGGTTCGTAAAAGCGATGCAGTGAAACCTACAAGATTTCACTGCACCACTTTTATGACCTCACTGCGTCAAAACCTTACGCCTACTTGAAGCAGGCGTAACGAGTGACGCAGCACAATAGGAATAGGCATTCCTAACCATTTCTGGAGTGGCATGGTACTTGCGACACAACTCCAGCAATGCGCTGCCTGTACGCCAAAAGATGCCTCATGCATCTGTCTATCTTTGCGCCGCGATGCGCTGCATTGTAAATACAACGCATCCATGATGGTGCAAGGGTTTTTATACGTGACACACTTGAACTGTAATAAATCACAGCGAGGTGGTCGCAGGAACAGCAATTCTCCTGTGTAGAGGGCCTCATTTTATATAAGAAGACAGGAGTCACAAATAATCAGTTATATAAGAATCTTCGTTTGGAGAACAACCACCTTCTATACCTCACCTCTCGGCCTTGTCGGGCTTCTCTCTACCTCCCCACTCCCTACATCACCCCTTCTTAGTGAAGTAGTGTGGCTCACTGGTTAGAGGCGGCAGACCCGAGAGCAGAGGACGGCCCGGGACCAGGGTTCGATTCCCGGCGCTGCAGGTTTCTGGACCAGGGTCAGCGGACTCGATAATTCTCTCGCCTCGGTGCCCACTCTGATCAGCGATCACACTCGGCAACTCTGGGCATTAGCTTGCCTCATCTTCACTAACGGCCCCACCAGACCGCCGGGGATGCCTGGTCTCACCCTGGAGATACCCATTAAGGGACCATCTCTCAGGGAAGCCAGGAAGGGTTTCGCAGCGGTCGAAGCGTCTTGGGACCCTACGGGTAAGTAGTGCGCTATATAAATGCCAATACATACATACATACTTATGTTTACTCTCTGCTTCACCTCTCTCTCATGACCTCGCCTCTCTCTGCCTCACTACCTCACCTCTACATGCACCTCGCAGTTGGTTCCTCCTTGATTTGGGTTTGTAGGTTTTGTTGAGCGCGAACCAATACCCCGAGGCGTCTCGGTGCTAAGCAACAAGGAAACATGAAAACCACCATTAAGATTTAGGAAAAAAACAGGTTTTTAAGAGCTTGCGGAAACTCAAAAAGGAGGAGGCAGGTTTTATTTCCAGAGGAAGCTATTTCCACGTCTGGGCGGTGCATGTCACAAAGCACCTCCCTCCCCAGGAGGAGAGTGTGTAGGCTGCACCCCCAGAGTAAAATGTAATCCGTATTTGTAAAGTGTGAACTACTCACCCTTACAGGTCTCAAGGCGCTGGGAACCGTTGTGGAAATGAGCTATTGCCCAGAGTCGCATGGTGCTGGGCTGAGCTGCCGCCGGGGATCTAACCGTGAACCCTGTGCTCCGAAGTCAGCTGCTCTGGCCGCTGCACCACACCTCTCCACTAGAGCCCTGGCTGTCCTAAGCCTGAGAGTCCTATCGCGGACTTACCTTCTAAGTTTTTCTCTTAGAAATGCTGGATCTTGTCACTACAGCGCTTTGTAGGTGAAACAAAGAACTTTATAAAGTGTCCTCTGGTGCACAGAGAGCCGGTGTAGACTCACCAGGGCCAGAGAGCCTCGGGATTTTATCAACATCCTGGCCACTGAATTCTGGAGAATCGCGGGGCATATTATCAAGAAAGGCGATAATGGGCTTGATAATATGCCCTTGTGAATTCCCATAGCAGCCCAGGTTAACACCAAAACCTGGGCTGCTATGGGAATTCACAAGGACATATTATCAAGGCCATTATCGTCGCTTTAGCGGCAGAGCGGCAATAATTTTATCGCCTTTCTTGATAATATGCCCCATGGAGTTTTTTCAAGGGAACTTTAGGCAAATTAACGTGGAGTCCATTTCCAGCAAGTTCGGAGGAATAAATTAGGCTGATTTCCTGATCGTAAGAGCATGTAAAAGGAAGCAGAGATTACCTTATTTACTTGCTGTTTATAGGTAAGCTTGTCATCTATCAGTATTCCCAGATTTGTCATCTTTTTAACTGGCACCAGAAGTGAACCCAATTCATCTGGCCACCAAGAAGGATTCCAAAAAGAAGTGTTATTCCCAAATAAGACAGCTTCCTTTTTTTAGGAATTCAGCCGAAGGCAGATATCATCCATCCATGCGCCTTCCTCCAGTTACGGAACATCTCATTGAGATTTGGGCCTTTCCTGGAAAGAGAAACAACAATTTGTGTGTCGTCAGCGTAGGATACAAGCGAGAAACCCAACGATTTCACAATGGCCGCCAGCTGTGTTACATAAACATTGAAAAGGGTTGGACTTACCGCTGAGCCCTGGGGAACCCCAATCGGTAAAGAGATAGATTTGGATATAAAATCACCCAGGGATACGGTTTGGGCTGTCTGTCGTGAAGGATCTAAAAAGGGCCAAGGCTACATCACCTATACCCCGGCCCTCCAACCGGCCAATCAGGTCACCTCTCCAATATGTCATTGGCGTAACGCAGGCCCCTGCGGCACAGGAGGCCCCCCAGCCTGAAGGCCAATGAATATCTGTGAGATATGTGAGACTCAGGGCCCCCTCGTCATATTCTGCAGGGGGACCCCATCATTTTGAGTTATGCCCCGCTGCAGCTCATGCTGCTTTATGTGCTACTGTTGAACGGTGCCGCTTGAAGTTGCGAGGAGTTTGCTGTCCCTTACCTGATCCAAAGGGCCTGACTGGATCTTTCAAGTGCGGAGAAGACTCTGGCGTAGCAGCGGGACTGCGAGTCCCAGGATCACAAGCGGCGTGCAAACAAGCCGCACCTGGTGACTCTTCCCGTTGGCCACGCCCCTAGAGGTCACTGACTACATTATCACGCCCTTGGCCGCGCATCGCGGGACGCGCGCGGGCGAAGCCCGGGCAAAGGGCGGGCCCTCTGAGGCCCTCAGAGACCGAGTGAGGCCGGGCAGGGCCTACCCTCTTCTATCGCATTGTTTCTTACTGTTATTTGGTCCACCTATCCACAATGGCCCAAAGTCTAGATCAAACACTTCCTGAGAAGATTGGGTGTAGTTTTAACGGCCCCCTTGACAATTATTTTACAAGGGCTCTTATCGATCCAGATAGGGAGAAGACTCTGGCAGAGCGTAGGGCAGAGCGTCATCGCTCTGTCGAAAGTACGAAGAATAAGGTTTCCTCAGATCCCCCGCTCAATGCCCTGTCCCTTACTGTTGGATGTACTCCCAGCAATGAAGATCTTCTATCTTTGGAAAGCTTCCCACTTCTGTTACGCGAATGCACTCCAACACCTTTGGTCCCCATAGACCAGCCCACAAGTGACATTCCTCCTTCTAGTCCGATACTGTTCGATGCTGACTCGATTACCCGGACCTCGGTCCAGGCCAAACCTGCTCAAAACAAATTGAAAAAACCAGTCCCTGCAAAGATCCATGGTCCTCCACCTGCAAAAAGAAGACGGAAGGGGGGGACCCGCAAAAGCCAAAGATTAGTCATACCGATTTTGGTTATGTTATGTTATTAAGTCATTTATTGAGCGCACTAACACTGATTAGTTTCTTGGCGCTAAGTTTGACAGTAACACAACGAAGGTGAGGGAAGAAGGTTAAAACGCCTGTCTAAAAAGCCAGGTCTTCAGTGCTTTCCGAAAAGATAGAAGATCTTGGCAGAACCGGATTTCCAGTGGAAAGGTGTTCCATAAGCAGGGGGCAAGTGTTGCAAACCTACGTCCGCCAGAGCGTTTAAGTTTGAAGGGGGGGGTCTGAAGAAGGCCTAGATGGAGTGAACGAAGGTTGCGGGAGGGAACATATCTGGTAATCAGTTGATTGATGAATTTAGGGCTACTGCCATGCAGTGATTTAAAAATCATACAACCTGCTTTGAAGGTACAGCGTTGTATGATCGGGAGCCAGTGCAATTTAATGAGAAGGGGGGTTGCTGCCTGCCACCTTGGTTGCTTCAAGATTATCCTAGCAGCATAGTTCTGTACCATCTAGAGACGCTTGAATAAATAACTTGGGAGACCCAAGTAGATGGCATTCGCATAGTCCAGATGGGACAGAACAGTGGCGATCACAACCTGGGTAGTAGCTTCAAGCGTTAGTAGTCGCCGAACCTTCCTGATTTTTTTTAGCTGGTAAAAACATTTGGAGACCACCTGGCCCACTTGTGCCTTTAGTGAGAGGTCACTGTCCACAATGACTCCAAGCGCTTTAGCTGATGGTGATGGTTGCGGAGCTTGACCCAGATCTGAGGGCCAATAGTGAGGACCCCAGTACTTAGCACTATCCCCAGTCAGTACCAGTTCGGTTTTACCCGGATTTAATTTCAGTTGATTTTGATCCACCCAGGATTTAATGAACCTCATGGTTGACTGGAAGTGACTGACAGATTTTTCAGAGTTGTCAACGGTGAAGAGTAACTGCAGGTCATCTGCATAATTAAATACTCTCACCTGTTTGTCCCTCAAGGTTTGTATCAGGGGGAGTATGTATATATTAAAGAGATGAGGTGACAAGGAAGAACCCTGTGGCACTCCGCATGAGATAGGCTGTTTAACACCGGTTAGGTCCTCCAGGCGCACTGCCTGGGAGCGGTCCTCCAAGAAGGACCTCAACCAGCAGGCCGCCATGCCCCGAATGCCGACCTGCTCGACACGGTCGACCAAAATGTTGTGGTCGACCGTGTCGAACGCGGCCGACAAATCCAGGAGCACCAGGGCCTGGGGAGAGCGCCTGTCTGCACAGTCTCGGAGTGTGTCCAACACCGCGGTGACCACTGCCTCCGTTGAGTGTGCAGGCCGGAATCCAGCCTGATGGGGGTCAAAGCAGGACGACTCCTCCAGAAAGTTAGAAAGGGTCTTCGCCACGTGTGCCTCTAGAATTTTTGCCAGGTAAGGCAACAAGGAGATGGGCCTGTAGTTTGCCTTACATGCAGGGTCAGCCCCGTTTTTTTTTAGTAGAGGTATGACCGTGGCTTTTTTAAAAGCAGACGGGACTATGCCCGACGAGAGGGAGTCATTAGGGAGGGCGAGTACAGGGGTAGGGTAAGCGGAGAAGCATTCTTTCAGGATGCGGGGGGGCAAACATCCAGTGGGGAGCCGGATTTGACTCTCATCAATAGTTCCGTCAATTGGTAAACCTTCCAAGCCTACCATCATAACTGCTCTGGTCCAAATGGCCGCCCAAGTTAATACGCCAAACCCGGTACCCTTGCCACCATTGGTACCAGTTGTACAACTTGTGAACACTAATGTTCCAATTGATATTCCTGATGACCCCTCCCTATTGGATGTTTCTACTGCCGCTACACTGGATAACATGGAACACCTAATAAGGTCTTTCATCTTACCCATTATAGAGAGGTTGAGGAGGGTGGAGAAAAGGCTTGAGGACATTGAGGCTGCAGTTAGTAATCACGAGGGATCATCCAATGTATTGGTGAGAGGGGTTCCGGCACCACCAGCCGTGGTGAGTTCGTGCACTCTCGGCGCTCCTAAAGGTACTTCCCAATCTATTAAATCAACGAACCCCAAGCAACAGAAGGTTCCTTCCCCCAAGCAGAATAACAACTCAGTTTCCAAACCAGTTAGCGCAGCTTTGATGGGACCTGGAAAATCATCTGCTGGGAATCCACAGCAGACCACAAGAGGTTCCACCAGATATACCAGGTCCCCCTCTCGTAAAAGCCCCCAAGTAGAATTGCCTCCTGAAGCTGCCCCGTATGTTGATGTTCTGACGGGGGTCCCTAGTTTGCCAGCTAATAAGAGGGAGGGGTTCTTTCAGCTCAAAAATAAAATTATGCACTGGCTTGCCCAATTTAGACCACTTACACATAACATCAATGGTGATATTGTGCACGTTAGACGACTCTCTTGGCTGGGTAGTAGGGTCAAGGATAACGATGGAGATCTAGTTGTCGTAAATTTTAGAGACCCTCGAGCAGTCAATTATATATTAAATTGGCCCCAGGGTGGTGGCAGCAACTCCATTGTCCCGCTCCCCTTGACCTATTTCTACCCCAGATCCCTCGTGTTTCCCTCCACCTACATTGGTGGCCAGGTACCTAAACAGACTGTCCCCTTAATGCCTTACAATTCTGGGTATCCGTCACAAGCCCCACACCCTCATCATGTTGCTGACCCCTCCGGGTGGAATACGGTACCTCCTAGGCCTAATAGAAACTCTAATAGGAGAATGGATCACCTGAGACCTTTTACTCCCTTGGAGTCAGTAAATAGGTTTGATGTCTTCTCTGGTCTGGACGACTGCGATTGAAGATTACAGTCTGACCAGGGCATGGGTGGCCAAATAAATGAAATGGGCGAGGGTGTGACCGGTGGGGAAGTCCAATCTATCGAACCCCTCCCCGAGTTGTCAGACATCACTGTGGTTGCGTTACCTGACTCCCCTGCGACGTCTTCCGGCAAGCGTATATCCTGTTTGTCTATTCTTTCCTGGAATTTAGCCGGACTTCAGGGCAAATTAGACTCCCCAGATTGGGGGTCTTTCATTGACACTCAGGATGTATGCATGTTTCAGGAGACATGGGTGCGGGAGGACAAATGGCGATCAGGCTATGCAACCTTTTCAATCCCAGCCAAATGGGAGGGGAAAGGACGGCCTTCGGGGGGCCTGTGCATTTGGGTGGCATCCCATCTGGGATGCATGGCTAGAGCCCTTAAAACCAACTCACTGGATGTTCAATGCGTGCTGTTGGAATGGTCGAACCGTACACAACTCGCGCTGATAAATGTATACTCCAGACCGGTGGGTATAACAAGGCCATCAGCCACGTTTGATGAGCTCTCCTTATTTTTGCCCACATTACCCAAGGGTGTTAGGATCCTGCTGGGGGGAGATTTTAATTGCCAGTACGAGCCGCTAACCCTGACTATGGAGGGAGCACTTCTGGAGGAGGATGACCAGTGGGGAATTCCACAATTAGTTGGCCCCCAAGCTAAGCCATGGTCTCCCCTAGCAACACAAATTCTGGCACTTACTCTCAGTAATTCTCTGAGGGCTTGTAATGGCCGACTTAGGAGTGACATCCCTTCAAAACCCACTTGTGAGAAGTTGGCCTGATATATGATGTTTCCAATTCTGGAACCACCTTGTATCAGTCCAAATAACCCTTATGGTGTCTGGTTGTAAGTCAACCTTATTAGACAAGCTATCCTAGGGGTAGCATGGACTAAGCACCCTAAAGGCTTAACTTAAGAGGTCGTGTTAAGCGAGCTGTTTTACCAATCACAGTCCTGTAATATCAAATGAAAGGACACCACACTAGTATATATTGTAAAAATATATGTATTTATTACTCAAAATAATCCCCAGTACTCTTTATGAATAAAGGGGCACAAGCGTTAAATCAAAAGCACAGTATAACATACAAAGTTGCACAATTATGGATGAGGGCGAGGGGCCACTCAGACCATATACTAAACAAGTGGTATAAGAGATACCAATCAAACAGTGGTTAGGCCTAGGGCCTAGGGAATCGCTGGGAGCAGTCGGGACAAGCAATGCTGAAGTCGGGAAAAGCCCGCGGGATTCGGGTGCAGCGCTGAAAGCGCACGCATGCACCAATGTTAGTCAATGGTGCGTAAAAGTTACACAAATAGAGTTTAAGGACACTTCCGCTGAACCTAGAAAGACAAAACTTAAGACACAGACCCTAGAGGTGTGTACCAGTGTGGGAACACCGGCGTTGCAATGTTACCTCACCCACAGGAAGCGGGTGCACAGGGTCGAAGTAGTGTCGGGTTTCGTCACGCTGATTCTTGGTGCTTGGAGCTGAAGAGGCTGCAGGCGCTGTGAAGGAGAAGTGTCCGGTGGGATCCAAGAGTGGATCCAAGTCGAAAAGTACCTGAAAGCAGAGGGGACAGAGTCTGGGTCACTCAGCAGTGACCAGGGTGGAACCAGGACGGAACCAGGCAATGTCGGGCGCAATCAGGTGGTTGTCGAGGAGCTTCTCTCCGCTGCCACGTGCGCTCTGGGGCATCTACGACGTCCAGGAGCAGGTCACGATCTGTCCCACGAAGGCTCTCGCCGTCGGCGCTGTCGGCTTCAAGATTGGAGCAAACAACACTTGGCAAAAGCAATCCACGCGGAACTGGAAGATTGCTTCTCACTCGGACCAGGAGGGTCAGAGTGGGGGCTCCTTTTCAGGGGAGCTGGTGCAAATCTGGAGCAACAAGAATCGCAAGTCGAATTTCAAGTTTCGTCGGTACAGGGGCCACAAGCCGGCTGGCAAGTGACCGGGCCAACGCGTTGAGCCAAAAGAAGCAGAAGGGCCCCACGCAGCACTCGTCGAGTGTAGAGGGGTGAACGTCGGTGCAAGAGTGGCTCAGGGTGGGGGCTTCTCAAACCCCAGTGTACAGCTTCGAGGGTCACTCGTGGGCTGCACGGTCAGCGTCTCGTGGTCTTTCCAAGATGGCGTGCCCCACGCTTCCGGTCGCCTCCACGGGTCTCAGCTCTGCAGGGACTGTGGATCGGGCTGTAAGAAGGCAGGCAAGCTTGATCTCGTTGATCTCTGTCGCTCGAGTTCCGGCGGGAACTGCAACAAAGCAGACGTCAAGGGCTGGATGGTGCCTGTTTGCACAGGGTGGTCACTCCTTGACCACAAGGGAGATTCTTCAGTCTTCTACGTTGAGTAGGATGTCGAAGGGTCCAGAGTTTTGTTTCTTATGTTTCATCAGGATAATCTGAAGTGCATTGGCACTGCTCCCACTCTTATTCGAATCTGGGGGGCTGGATTACCTGCTAGGTCCCCTCCTATGGGTGGGACCCAGGAAGGGGGTGGTTACACCCCTTTCCTTTGATCCAGGCCGCGCTGGGTCGGGGGCTGGGGTGCCCCAGAACCGGTTTGGCCGGATTATGCAAGGGGCAGCCTTGTGCGCCCCAAGCAGTGTCTGGTTTCTTTCAAACCTCCCTGCTACAATCCACTATCTCCTGTCTGGGAGGGGTGTAACACCTCCCTGCGACAGGAAACCCTTTGTCCAGGCCCCTTTGGCTGAGTTTCGGTCAGCTTCAGGGGGTCAGACTGGTGTCTGTGGCAGAAGCATCCATTTTGTGGATCTGAGGCACTTTTAGAAATTAACCGCATTTAGGCAAAGTAACATGTCTATCCCCTCTAGAGGGGTGGAATGCTATCCCTGTCGCCAGAACTGGTGAGGGGATAGTATTCCAAATCGTATGACACCTTACACGACATGTTTTGATAAAGCCAAACCAAAGTTGCTATATAACCGCGAGGATTATAATGCACTTTATAGTATATGGTATGGCATTATCCTGCAACAGCTTAGGGATTTGTCCCCGACGGCTGCAGACAGGCTCAGCTCATGCTAGAGCTCCATCTCACATTAAACCACGCACTCTGCCTCCAGGATTGATGAGGCCTTCCATAGGAGTGGCTCACAGGTTTATATGTGTCCAGATATAGGTTTAGATATAGGTATACTATATCTAAGCAAGGGGTGATTACACCACCTTACCCCAGCTGAGTGATCAGCCAGTTGTGTCAATTTAAGAACCAGCCAGGGGTGGCAAAAGATATGCTGCAGTCCCTGGTAGGCCTTGGTGGCTCCTATGCCCTGGGCACCTATAGTGCATGGTACAGGGGCTGACAAGGAGTCCATTTCCAATTGTGGTATGTACCTAGGGTACATGGAATCCATTTTACAGAGAGAGCAGATAGCCTGGGGCCCTGATTAGCAGGGAACCAGGCCAACTAAGTCAAAAACCAGCTAAACACAAGGCAAAAAATCTGGGGTAACCATAGTCAGGTAGCCACCTTCCTACACAACCCCCCCCCCCCCCCCAAACGAAAGGAGATAAGGCTATCCTTGACCAGGTAAGCCTATATTGCCTGAGTGGCCATATAAGGAAGTACCTGCACTAGCATGGGTACCCCCTGTCTCATGGTCCACTAAGCAGTCCCTCACCCTTGGGGTATTAGAGGGTCTCCACCATAGGGAATCACTACCTTGGGTGTGTTTATGCAAAGTTAAAGGCTGGTTTGGATATGGAGTATTGAAGTGAGGCTCTACTAATTTAGGGCTCAGCTTCCTCCAACTATCTTCCACCATGTGTGCCTTTCTTTCTTTAACTGAGTTGCACTGTGCTCTCGGGGTCAACCTCTGGCTACCTAAAGCTGGAGGCAGGGTCCCTCTGTTTGGCTTGCTGGAGGGACAGTTCAGGTTTGGGCCCTTTGGGTCCCAGGTTTGGCTGTGCCCAACAGAATCCGTCTGTGGGAGGTCCCTAACTACTTTTAAGGGGGCTCCCTCAGGAGTTTTAAAAGTTTTCACCTCACTAGGGCTACTAGTTTTGGTGCCCCTAATCTGTTGATGGGGGTGCTTTACTTGACAGAGGGTCCTCTGGGTCTCACTGTCCTTCTTGTCCTCTGCAGCCCAGGGCTGACTAAGGCAAGGTAGAGAGGGGCAGGTTACCTGCTCCAGACTGGGTCCCACCTGAGAAGGGTCCACTGACATCAGAGGTTCTGTCAGGCTAGGCCCAACCACCTCTGGGGCAGTTCCTTCATCAGGGGTAAGATCAGTTCCCTGAGGAGGCTGATCCTGTCCTAATGTCTGGTGAGGGGAAGATTTATCTTCCTCCTCCATGCTCTCAGTTTGTGTGGAGTTATCCATCATTTCAGGCTTCACAACACACATATCAGTTTGAGTTTGGGCTGTGGCCATCACAGCCCCACCAACCTTCTCAGGAGGGGACTAAGTTTGGGTTTCTGCTGTTACCATAACAGCTTTGCTATTCTGTTCAGGAAGAGCTTCTGCTAAAGATGGGGCAAAGAGTTGCTCAGCCCTACCAACCTTTTCAGGAAGGACATCTTGAATTGGGGCTGTAGCCATCACAGCCTCACTAACCTTTCCATTGGCATTTACCATTCTAGAATGGGTTTCCGGTTCAACCTCAGCCCAGGCTGAGGTTTCCAAATCATTACCAAGTAGACAGTCCACAGGCAAGTTTTGTGACACTGCCACTCTCTTTGGGCCAATGACACCTCCCCAGCTGAGACTTACTACTGCCATGGGATGATTTGTTTGGATGCCATCAATGTTTGTTACCTGGTATGTGGCACCAGGTAAAAGTTGCTTAGAGGGGACTATACAATCAGCCACCATGGTGATGCTAGCCCCTGTGTCTCTAAAAGCTTCAACTCTCAAACCATTGATGATGGGTTCTTGTCTATATTTGCTCAAAGTATTTGGGCAATCAGAGAAGTTGGCAAACCCCATGCCAGTCTCATAAACAAGATTATTTGGGGATGGGGGCCTGGATAGGCCAGGGTCCTCCTGGGCTCCAAAAGTAAACCCACCCAGATTCCTGGGTGTGCTCCCACTTCCTGGGGGATTACTGCTGACAGTAACAGGAGGTGTTGGAGCTGGCTTTGGAGGTATATTCTCTTTATTACCATTCTTGGGACAACAGTTGTCTGTTTTGTAATGCCCAACCTGCTTACAGACATGGCAATAGGGCTTTTTCTCAGTTGAAGAAGTGTCTTGGGACCCACCCCCATTCTTGGAGTTTTGGGGCCCTGGGGAAGTCTTTTCTTTACTTTTATCCCCACCCTTATCTTGAGGCTTGGTAGACTCCTTCTTCTGGTTACTGTCCTGATTCTTAGGCCTAATCCTGGTTCTGACCCATTTATCTGCCTTCTTTCCCAATTCTTGGGGAGAGGTCAAATCTGAGTCCACCAGGTGCTGGTGTAAGAGCTGGTTCTGACAATTACTTAGGATCTGCTCCCTCATAATCAAATTATACAATCCTGTGAAGTCATGTACTTTGCTGCCATTTAGCCAACCCTCCAGAGCCTTAGTAGCACAATCTACAAAATCAGTCCAGTCCTGTGTCTGTGTCTTCTGGGTATCTCTGAACCTTAACCTGTATTGTTCAGTGGTTAAGCCAAACCCATCTATCAGAACACTATTCAGGACTTTGTAATTGTTTGCATCCTCATGTCTAACAGTGAGGAGCTTATCTCTCCCTTTCTCTGAAAAGGAGTACCATAAGATTGCTGCCCACTGTTCCTCAGGAACCTGCTGTACCATGAAGGCTCTCTCAAGAGCAGTTATCCACTTGTGGATGTCATCCCCTTCCTTGTAGGGGGGCACAATCTTTGTCAGGTTTCTACTATCATAGGACCTGGGTTTCTCTCTAGGAATATTGCTGCCACCAGTGGCATCTAAGCCACACATTCTTTTCTCTCTTGCCAAAGCAAGTCTAGCTTGAGCCAAGGCTACCTCCTCCCTCTCTATCTGGAGTTTGACAGCCCTCATTCTGGCCCTATGCTCTATCTTCTGAGAGGAAGTCATTCCTCTCTGAGATTCTCTTGAGGCACTAGAAATATGAGAGTCCCCTGAGGGAGATCTCACCCTTCTGTTGCCTGGGAGAATGTGGTTACGGGGTCTGGGGAGGTGCTGGCCCTCTCCATTCCCCAGTAGGCTTAAGTTGGCCTGGCTAAGCCTGGCAACTATAACCTGGTTACCCATCTGATCCTGATTTTCTGGGTCCTCTACTTCTGAGTCCTCCTCCTCCTCCTCTTCTTCTTCCTCCTCTGGAGTGGTATCAGTTACAGGGGGGTTCACTCCATCTCCTAAGTCTAAGGGAGCTACACTTGCCTTAGCTAAGTCATCCTGTTCTAGAATGGCTATCAGGGCTGGAATGGTGGGACCTCTGCCCCTTTTTAGCCCTCTTGATATGCCCAAGGCACACAAGTCTTTGTGACTAAGTTTGTCATAGCTGGAAGTTGCCTTGGTAAGGTCAACTGTCACAGGCAGAGGGCCTGAAGCTTCACCTGTGCCAGACATGACTGCTAGTGAGGTGTAAGTGGTGTACTTACCTACACGAAGTGTTTTCATACTGTACCTTGCTAGTGAGTTGTAGTCGGGGTGTGCTAATCCCTTTAATCTACAACTACTAAGTTCAGTAGAACTTAATATGCTAAGCTTTTGATTTATATGTACCTAAGGTACTTGATGTGATCTTTCAATTTGATAAAAAGATTGCAATGGTAAAACAACAGCAAGCTCAAATCCGCACCGCTGCGCACCAATGTGAGAAGTTGGCCTGATATATGATGTTTCCAATTCTGGAACCACCTTGTATCAGTCCAAATAACCCCTTATGGTGTCTGGTTGTAAGTCAACCTTGTAGACAAGCTATCTTAATGGTAGCATAGACTAAGCAGCCTTAAAGGCTTAACTCTAGAGGTCGTGTTAAGCGAGCTGTTTTACCAATCACAGTCCTGTAATATCAAATGAAAGGACACCACACAAGTATATATTATAAAAATATATGTATTTATTACTCAAAATAATCCCCAGTACTCTTTATGAATAAAGGGGCACAAGCGTTAAATCAAAAGCACAGTATAACATACAAAGTTGCACAATTATGGATGAGGGCGAGGGGCCACTCAGACCATATACTAAACAAGTAGTATAAGAGATACCAATCAAACAGTGTTTAGGCCTAGGGCCTAGGGAATCGCTGGGAGCAGTCGGGACAAGCAATGCTGAAGTCGGGAAAAGCCCGCGGGATTCGGGTGCAGCGCTGAAAGCGCACGCATGCACCAATGTTAGTCAATGGTGCGTAAAAGTTACACAAATAGAGTTTAAGGACACTTCCGCTGAACCTAGAAAGACAAAACTTAAGACACAGACCCTAGAGGTGTGTACCAGTGTGAGAACACCGGCGTTGCAATGTTACCTCACCCACAGGAAGCGGGTGCACAGGGTCGAAGTAGTGTCGGGTTTCGTCACGCTGGTTCTTGGTGCTTGAAGCTGAAGAGGCTGCAGGCGCTGTGAAGGAGAAGTGTCCGGTGGGATCCAAGAGTGGATCCAAGTCGAAAAGTACATGAAAGCAGAGGGGACAGAGTCTGGGTCACTCAGCAGTGACCAGGGTGGAACCAGGACGGAACCAGGCAATGTCGGGCGCAATCAGGTGGTTGTTGAGGAGCTTCTCTCCACTGTCACGTGGGCTCTGGGGCATCTGCGATGTCCAGGAGCAGGTCACAATCTGTCCTACGTAGTCTCTCGCCGTCGGCGCTCTCGGCTTCAAGATTGGAGCAAACAACACTTGGCAAAAGCAATCCACGCGGAACTGGAAGATTGCTTCTCACTCGGACCAGGAGGGTCAGAGTGGGGGCTCCTTTTCAGGGGAGCTGGTGCAAATCTGGAGCAACCAGAATCACAAGTCGTATTTCAAGTTTCGTCGGCACAGGGGCCACAAGCTGGCTGGCAAGTGACCAGGCCAACGCGTTGAGCCAAAAGAAGCAGAAGGGCCCCACGCAGCACTCGTCGAGTGTAGAGGGCTGAACTTCGGTGCAAAAGTGGCTCATGGTTGGGGCTTCTCAAACCCCGGTGTACAGCTTCGAGGGTCACTCGTGGGCTGCACGGTCAGCGTCTCGTGGTCTTTCCAAGATGGCGTGCCCCACGCTTCCGGTCGCCTCCACGGGTCTCAGCTCTGCAGGGACTGTGGATCGGGCTGTTAGAAGGCAGGCAAGCTTGATCTCGTTGATCTCTGTTGCTCGAGTTCCGGCGGGAACTGCAACAAAACAGATGTCGAGGGCTGGATGGTGCCTGTTTGCACAGGGTGGTCACTCCTTGACCACAAGGGAGATTCTTCAGTCTTCTACGTTGAGTAGGATGTCGAAGGGTCCAGAGTTTTGTTTCTTATGTTTCATCAGGATAATCTGAAGTGCATTGGCACTGCTCCCACTCTTATTCGAATCTGGGGGGCTGGATTACCTGCTAGGTCCCCTCCTATGGGTGGGACCCAGGAAGGGGGTGGTTACCCCCCTTTCCTTTGATCCAGGCCGCGCTGGGTTGGGGGCTGGGGTGCACCAGAACCGGTTTGGCCGGATTATGCAAGGGGCAGCCTTGTGCGCCCCAAGCAGTGTCTGGTTTCTTTCAAACCTCCCTGCTACAATCCACTATCTCCTGTCTGGGGGGGTGTGACACCTCCCTGCGACAGGAAACCCTTTGTCCAGGCCCCTTTGGCTGAGTTTCGGTCAGCTTCAGGGGGTCAGACTGGTGTCTGTGGCAGAAACATCCATTTTGTGGATCTGAGGCACTTTTAGAAATTAACCGCATTTAGGCAAAGTAACATGTCTTCCCCCTCTAGAGGGGTGGAATGCTATCCCCGTCGCCAGAACTGGCGAGGGGATAGTATTCCAAATCGTATGATACCTTACACGACATGTTTTGATAAAGCCAAACCAAAGTTGCTATATAACCGCGAGGATTATAATGCACTTAAGAGTATATGGTATGGCATTATCCTGAAACAGCTTAGGGATTTGTTCCCGATGGCTGCAGACAGGCTCAGCTCATGCTAGAGCTCCATCTCACATTAAACTACGCACTCTGCCTCCAGGATTGATGAGGCCTTCCATAGGAGTGGCTCACAAGTTTATATGTGTCTAGATATAGGTTTAGATATAGGTATACTATATCTAAGGAAGGGGTGATTATACCACCTTACCCCAGCTGAGTGATCAGCCAGTTGTGTCAATTTAAGAACCAGCCATGGGTGGCAAAAGATATGCTGCAGTCCCTGGTAGGCCTTGGTGGCACCTATGCCCTGAGCATCTATAGTGCATGGTACAGGGGCTGACAAGGAGTCCATTTCCAATTGTGGTATGTACCTAGGGTACATGGAATCCATTTTACAGAGAGAGCAGATGGCCTGGGGCCCTGATTAGCAGGGAACCAGGCCAACTAAGTCAAAAACCAGCTAAACACAAGGCAAAAAATCTGGGGTAACCATAGTCAGGTATCCACCCTCCTACACCACTTTTAATAAACCTGGGCAGGAGTCTCATTTGGATTACATCCAGGTTCAGACTTCGGACTGGAACAAGGTCTCTGACTTCGAGGTAGTCCAAAGAAGTGACAGCGACCACAACGCGCTGATTCTCTCGCTGGTTTCGCCCAGTGGTTCCACGGATGACCAGCCGGCAGAGGCATTTCCAGATCATAATTTAATTTTAACTAATGATAGGCGCAGAGTCCGATGGACTAAGCTCTTGGATAATCCTGCCCATATTTCCGAGCTTTATGCACGGATCCTCCCCACATTTGAACGCGTGGGGGCCCTTATTAATCAATCCTCTTCAGAAGAACTTTTCCCCAAGTTGGGTACCCTCCATACGGACTTGGTGGATACCCTTGTGGAACTCTTAAACCCAGTTGTGAGAAAAGGGCCCAGTAGGGGGCAAAGACCCTCTTGGTTCAATTCAGCTTGTAGGAAGGCAAAGGCCAACCTGCTCGCTGCATTGAAGCACCCCAGGGACATAGAGTTAACTAAGTCTAGGAGGGCGGAATTGAAGCAAGCCATCCACCATGCAAAGGTGGATTGGGACTATTTCAACTGGGAAAACATGTTGGCCTCCCTCCAGGCTAGAGATGTTCGTAAATTTTGGCAGATAGTGAGAACAGGATCTGCCGAGCCGACTCAAGCTGTGGAGGCCAACATAGCGGTTCGGTGTGGGAAGATCACTTCCGCAGCCTTTACGAAGAGGTTGGCCCGGGCTTGCACAAGCCCCAAGTTGGGTTATCGTTTGAAGATCCTTTTCCCCCCGGTGGGTCAACTGTGCAAGCTATAACTCTGGAAGGTGCTGAGCCAATGCAATTCTCATTGGGGGAGGTTTCTAACGTAATATCCAATTTGCCATCAGGAAAAGCCCCCGGTTTAGATAAAATCCCGGGTGATCTATTTAAGCACCAACCTAGGGTCTGGGCTCCCTACCTGCTAGTAGTTTTTAATGCAATCCTTGGGGGAATGGCGGTCCCCAGTACTTGGCTGGGAGCAGAGATTGTACCTATCTTCAAGAAGGGCTCTCCTCTGCTCCCAGCCAACTACAGGCCAATCAGCCTCATTGATGTTTCACAAAAAGTTTTCGCGAGGCTGATTCTTGACCGCCTGCAGGAATGGATGACGGACCACTCAATTTTAAGCACGTTCCAGGCTGGGTTCAGGAGTAAGGTGTCAACCACGAACCAAATCTTTCGGCTGGCCCTTCTCTTCTGGAAGACGGTGCGGGTGGAGGGGGGTACATTGTACACCGTCTTTGTCGACCTCCGCGCAGCATTTGACTTGGTCCCACGGAGTAAACATTGGACAGTACTTGCCAAACTCGGCATCCCCCCCGCTCTCTTACACATTATTGTTCGTCTACACACACACAATTATGCACAGGTTAGGTGCGGGAGGATGGGTTGCCTCTCAAAAAGATTTCCCGTTGGCAGAGGGGTAAGGCAGGGCTGTGTTCTTGCACCGACCCTGTTTTGCCTCTTTGTCAACGGGGTAATCGATTTTTTAAACAATGTCACTAACACAGATGCACCTAGGCTCGGCGGCAGCAGGGTGCCCGCAATTATGTTTGCGGACGACACCCTGCTGCTGTCGAAATCCCCTATGGGGATTCAGCGTATCCTGGAGGGGTTTGAGGCATTCTGTGGGGAGCATGGTCTCGAAATAAATGCCCTGAAGACTAAGTACATGATCTTTAATTCCCCCAAAAAAACACGACCCAACCCATCTATAGGCCTGAATAGATTAGAAAGAGTCTTTACGTTTGAGTACCTGGGCGTGACTATGAATGATAAACTGGAATGGGGTGATCACCAGGTTAAGTCCCAGCTTAGATTGGCTCAATTAACAGGGGGAATAATTAGGCTAGTAAATTCCAATAGATCATCTGTTAGACCGCTAGCCCCCACGTTGGAGATCTATAGACTCCAGGCCAGAGGAGCGATCCTCTATGGTAGTGAACTTTGGGGATATGCCTGCAAAAAAGAGTCGGTCATTGTAGAAAACAAGTTTCTTAGACAACTCCTAAAGTTACCGGCTAGTACACCACTTCTGCCCCTTAGGCTGGATCTGGGTCTGAAACCTTTGGACGAAGTGGTGGGTGTGAAGCCTTTAACTTTTTGGAGAAGATTATGGTCCACTCCTGAGTTAGCCAATTATAGGCAGGAATTGCAGGAACTTCTTGCTCTTCCTGCTATAGAGAACATTCCGTGGTTTAAATACAGAAAAACTGAATCTGCCCGGCTGGGCCTTCCGTCCCTGTGGAGCGATCCTGAAGTGGCATGCCAGGGTTTGTCCCGTAAACATCTGGTGGCAACCTTTTATGCATGCAACCTTGCATCCCATACACAGGGTACACGTCCAGACTCTTTGGCTAACACCTTTCTCGGGGTGAAAGACTTTTATAAGTTTGAGTCAGTTCTTGATGACATCTTTCCGAATCTGGCCAGGAAATTATATCTCCAATGGCGGTATGGTACTCTCCCGCTAAGAGCATTTACCAGCAAATGGAAGCAGGAGTCCCTGGAAAACTGTCCCGGTTGCAATTGTAGGCTTGAAGATGAACTGCATCTAGTCTTCTTTTGCCCTGCCTACATTGCGGCCAGAAGGTTTTGGGTAATTCCTTTATGTAAAAATCTAGGGTTTCGCAAATGGTCTGAGGCCTTCAGAATTCTTAAAACTGACCTCTCAAAAGTAACTGTTTTCGCAATGGCCAAATTTCTAGAAGCCGCATGGCACAAGAGATTGCTCCTAATTCCTAGGGTACCTCATTCCTGAGCCCTTGTTTGTGCTATTTAGTGCTAAAATTCTGTGTTAGGTTATTATATGTAAGATTTTAGTCTTATTGTTAAAATTGTTTTTATTCGTTAATTTGTAATATTTTAGACCGTTTTAATCAACCAGTAGTGGCTTATTGGATTGTTATATAGAATAGGTGACGCATTCTCTCTTTGTACTTATGTGCTACCCCGTTATTGATGTAACACTGATGTCTGATTTTGTCTGTATCAATTTTATGCTTATCTTTTATGGCAAATCAACGAAATAAAGATCAATGAAATGAATGAACGGTGAGTCGAAAATAAGGCTTCGGAGGCTTCTTAAGTAATCCTTCGTCAATGGTGATTTATTCCTATTCAATCACAAGAAAAGAAAAAAACACAGTTTATCCAACCAGTCACTAGGAGAGATAGAGGCAGAAAAAAGCGAAAGGTCTTCGGTTTCCCTTGATAATCTCCTTTTTAGGTCGCAGCCCACCCGACACACGCAGCTGTCTGTTTCGGTAAAGACATCGTGGGTTCATTCAGAAATTGACCTAGGAATGCTTTCCTCTCGTTGCTTACCATTGGCTTTGTGGTTTGTGGAAGAATACATTGAACAAGGTTTGGGCAACGGGAGGGCCAAACTCAAGCTGGACAGCCTAAAGCAAATAAAGCCAGCCAATAGAAAGCCAGAAAATGTGATTTACAAACTACACAGCCAATGGTAAGCAAGGGGCGGAATTCATCCCTAGATCAGTTTTCTGAATGCTACTGAGGTGTCTTTAGCAAACCTGACAGCTGGTAGGATGTTCATGAAAAGAATAACGCTGCTTAGGCAGTCCTTTTCGCCAACCCCCAAGATTACGCCACGACCCCTCGGAGGATGAATGACGTTACAACGCATACTTTTACAACGCCTACCTTTACAACGCGGTTTTTACCACGCATACCATTACAACGCATAGCGCTTTGGGGTGCTGGATAGTGAATAGTTTAATTTACTATTCCAACTCCAGTCCCCGTGGATAGTAGGGAAGGTTATTGGATAGTAAATTAACCTATTCCCTATCCTAGAGCGCCCCCCAGAGCAATGCGTTGTATTAGTTTGCGTGGTAAAAGTTGCGTTGTAATGGTAGGTCGTTGTAAAAGTTTCGTTGTAAAGGTTACATACCCCCCTCGGACCCACAACCCTCTGAAAGTGAAAGCCTCACAAAGCCCATAGGTTACACCTACTGCGGAGCTGTTGGTTTTATCAATGTCTTTCCGCCATGTTTTACAGCAGCGCGGCTACTCTGCAGCATGGCTAAGAGTAAAAGAAAATCTATCTGATTACGCAGCCAGATTTATTTTTCTGGCGGGGGCAGGGCAAAGCAACAATGTGGGAGGGGACTGAGAGGTGTCGTACAGCAACAATGTGGGAGGGGACTGGGGGGGTGTCGTACAGCAACAATGTGGGAGGGGACTGGGGGGGTGTCGTACAGCAACAATGTGGGAGGGGACTGGAGGGGTGTCGTACAGCAACAATGTGGGAGGGGACTGGGGGGGTGTCGTACAGCAACAATGTGGGAGGGGACTGGAGGGGTGTCGTACAGCAACAATGTGGGAGGGGACTGGAGGGGTGTCGTACAGCAACAATGTGGGAGGGGACTGGGGGGGGTGTCGTACAGCAACAATGTGGGAGGGGACTGGAGGGGTGTCGTACAGCAACAATGTGGGAGGGGACTGGGGGGGGTGTCGTACAGCAACAATGTGGGAGGGGACTGGGGGGGTGTCGTACAGCAACAATGTGGGAGGGGACCGGGGGATGGAGTAAAGCAACAATGTGAGAGGGCTAGGGAAAAGGGACAAAGCAACAAAATAGGAAGGAGGGGCGGGGCAAACAATAACGGGACAAGCATCAACTGAGAGCCAGACGGGAGATGGGGGGTGATGGCACTCTTATGAAGTGTAGCAATTAAAAGGAAAATTAGCTCGGAAAGCGCTGACAGTGGACGGACCCTGGACAAGGAGGCAGTACTTGGGCCATGCTCCAGGGGCAGGGACACGCACAGAAACATGGATTTATATTACCAATTGGTGAAAAAGAAGCAAGAAAATGAGAGCAATTATGCAGCCAACCAGTCGGGACGAATTAAAAAGGAAACTGTTGGCATCGCAGTGAGGTCGCAGTAGCGTTGGGATGTTTGCATTTTTAGGGACAGCTATACTGGCTTCCCTGTCTGTACCTGATTCATGCAGCCCCACACACATTAATCGTCTATGCAAGCGTTTCCCAAACTGTGGTCCGCGGACCCCTAGGGGTCCGTGAGACATTCCCAGGGGGTCCGCAGGACTCGAGTGCCGACTCGAATGCCTGTCGTCGTAGTCGTAGTGGAAAATGAAACACCCATGCGTCCTCACAGCACACAAGAGCTGTGAATGTTGGCGCAGGGGCGGCGAGACCACAACAATGCAATCGGAAGGCGGGGCAGCGAATGGGCAGTGGGCAGTCAGGGGAACGGGGCCGCAGGGGGCACAGCGGCTGGGGAAACGAGGGGAACAGAAGGCAAAAGGGGCACAAAAACAAGGAAAAAACGAGTGGCACAGAAGGCAGAAGGGCACAAAAAACGAGTGGAATAGAGGACAGACGGGCACAAAAAACGAGGGGAAAATAAAGTGACACAGAGGGCAGAATGGCACAAAAAACTAGTGGAACAGTGGGCAGAAGGGCACAAAAAAACAAGTGGAAAACGAGTGGAACAGAGGGCAGAAAGGAACAAAAATCGAGTGGAACAGAGGGCAGAAGGGCACAAAAAACGAGGGGAGAACAAAGTGGAACAGAGGGCAGAAAGGCACAAAAAACGAGTGGAATAGAGGGCAGAAGGGCACAAAAAACGAGTGGAACAGAGGGCGGAAGGGCACAAAAAACGAGTGGAACAGTGGGCAGTAGGGCACAAAAAATGAGTGGAAAATGAGTGGAACAGAGGGCAGAAATTGACAAAAAACAAGTGGAACAGAGGGCAGAAGGGCACAAAAAACGAGGGGCGAACAAAGTGGAACAGAGGGCAGAAAGGCACAAAAAATGAGTGGAACAGAGGGCAGAAGGGCAGAAAAAACGAGTGGAACAGAGGGCAGAAGGGCACAAAAAAACGAGTGGAAAACAAGTGGAACATAGGGCAGAAAGGAACAAAAAACGAGGGAAACAGAGGGCAGAAGGGCACAAAAAACGAGGGGAGAACGAAGTGGAACAGAGGGCAGAAAGTCACAAAAACAAGTGGAACAGAGGGCAGAAGGGCACAAAAAACGAGTGGAAAATGAGTGGAACAGAGGGCTGAAAGGCACAAAAAATGAGTGGAACAGAGGGCAGAAAGGCACAAAAAACGAGGGAAAAACAAGTGGAACAGAGGGCAGAAAGGCACAAAAAATTAGGGAAAAACGAGTGGCACAGAAGGCAGAAAGGCACAAAAGAGGGAAAAACGTGTGGAACAGAGGGCAGAAAGGCACAAAAAACTAGTAGAACAGAGGGTAGAAAGGCACGAAAAACGAGGGAAAAACGAGTGGAACAGAAGGCAAAAGGGGCACAAAAACGAGGGAAAAACGAGTGGCACATAGGGCAGACGGGAACAAAAAACGAATGGCACAGAAGCAAAATACAGAACACAGAAATATAGGGGCAGCTAAGAACAGAAGGCAGAACGGGCAGAAAGGCACGGGGGCAGCGAGGGGAACAGAAGGGAAACCCGGGCAGAGACACGGGGCAGCGAGGGTGGCAATCACCAAAGCAGGACTGAGCAAAGAAGTACCAACAATACACCAATACCTGACAAACCTCAACAAAATAGGGCAGAAAACGTCATACCTATATAAACTACTAAGGGCAAAAATATCCAGATTAAACAGTAAGGCTATAGAATACTGGGAAACACTATACGCTGGGCGCTTCAGTGAGAGAGAAAAAGATCACCTTTGGTCCTCGGCAAGTAGAAACAAAGTCACCACCATACTGGCACAAACAAAATTTTGGCTCCTACACAGAGCGTACTGGACCCCGGCACACCTAGCAGCGGTCGGGCTCATAGATAACGACCTATGTTGGAACTGTCTGAAACAGAAAGGAGACTTAGAGCACATGATTGTCCACTGCCCCAAAGTCAAAACATTCTGGGAGAAAGTAAGGGACTTCGTCTATAATGTAACAGGGTACACTCCACAACTAGATCTCCTCAGCATAACTAATGACTTCATGGCCCCAGAGATACACTCGGCCAACGACAGGAGCCTCATCGACCCACTCCTCACTGCGGCATCCAAGACAATCCTCTCCAACTGGAAAGACACGGGGAGGGCCACTTTCAGAGTCTGGTTCAACTGGGTCACCTTCCTAAGGGGAGTGGACAACATAACAAAAAATCAAACACCACAAGTTGGGCAGGGCAATGAGATGTGGCTCTCCCTGGACAAAAACATTGACTCACATAAACCGCCGTGAGCGCATCACACCGCCGGACGTCCTCACGGTCCCCTCCCCCCCCACCCTCCACCCCCTGGCGCCACCCATCATCTTACTCTGTAGTCATGCAATCCACAACACACCACACTCGTGTCCGTTTCCCCCTTTTCTTTTTCTCGTCTTTCGTCCTACTTACCTCCACACACTATCTCTTCCACCCTACGGGGGCAACGCATATAACCGGGATGTAACGCCAAGGTTTCAAGCTGTTTTTTATGTATAACCGCCACTCTAGCGCCTTAGCAAGCCAGTTTGTATCATTATCCACGCGTGAAACAACAGCGAACCAGTATTGCCTTCGTTTCGGTTTACTCGGTACTGTTTTGTAAAAATTCTTCTAATAAAATCTTTTGAAATAAAAAAGAAGCAATAAAGCATTGAAAGGCACATGTGTATAGGTTACCGTTACTTGGCAGGCAGGTAAAAATAGATGTAGCCAGGATCAGCAGTAGGATTTTCGTGCTGCTGTCTCACTTTTAAGCATGGGCGGATCTAGCGGATCTCGCGTACGCGAATTTGCGTATTTACGGATTCGCAATCCGCAAAAATACGCGAACTCTCGCGGATTTTTACGTTTTTTGTGTTGGCGCGCGTTCGCGAGGATTTGTGGACCATTTCGCAATTGCGAACTTACTTTTCGGCTTGCAACGGCCGCGACTATGTTGTTTCTACGTCTGGTTTATCATCACAGGTTCACAGCACCCTCTGTTTCACCACTGCCACCCTCTGGTACACCCATGCCACCCTCTGGTACATCCTCACTGCCACCCATTAGGTTTGTTTATCACTGTATATTATGGGGGTGAAAAAAAGCAACCACACCTGCCCTGCTTCAACTGCCATGAATTAATTTGGTGTTGATTAATGTGTCAGTAATTTTGAAACTTCCAGTCTGGCTGGCACCTGCTTCCTACCTTATCTGTAATTTGCTTTCTGTTGCAGTGAAAGCAAGCACACCTGCCCTTCTTCAACTGCCATGAATTAATTTGGGGGTGATTAATGTGTCAGTAATTTTGAAACTTTCAGTCTGGCTGGCACCTGCTTCCTTCCTTATCTGTAATTTGCTTTCTGTTGCAGTGCTATTTTTTTTTACAGGACCTTTATGGTCTACTTGTAGCTATTCTATGAGCCTGCTGTTTGGGTCATAGCAGGGTCATACAATAGTTGCAAATAGGCAACTGAACTCTGGAGGGGCCCCTCAGGAAGCACTAGAGTGAATGGTTACTAATGTTAAGTTTGAACTTTTGCACCTGGTGATTGCTTTCAGTTTAGCAAAAATCGTTTTTCTGCAATTTCGCGCTATTCGCGGGGCGCGAATCCGTGCGAGATCGATTTCGGAAGCCGCGAATGCGTGCGAATACATTAATTTTTTGTTTGCGGCGTGTATGTTCGCGTGATTTTTTGCATGTTCGCAAGGCGCTTGTAGTGATACGTTTGCGAACTTACCCACGCGGTCGTACACGGGCGCGGCCATCTTGTTTGCGTGACGTAATTCCGTTTCCGGCCGCTATGTGTAATCTCGCAAAGTGTGCTGCTCGCTAGTACAATTTTGCACGTGATCGCGAGGAAAATCTCGCGCGAACTTACCCACGCGGTCGTGAATGGGCGCGGCCATCTTGTTTCTCATTCATTGCTATGGTTCTGGGCATGCTTTCTGTATCCTCTCTGAATCTCTGCCATCCTTTGCTTGTTTGAAGTTTATTTGATCTATTTTACTTATTATCTATCCCTCTATTTTTCTAGCTCTATATTTTTGTGTTTCTGCTACTTTTAGTTAATTTTAAACTACTTTTTTAAACTCTTTTCTTTTCTTCTTCACTATTCTATTTCTTCTTTATCATTTAACTTTATTTCTGCCCAGACCATAGTAAAGGGAGCCGGGAAGCACCCTGAGAAGGGGAAGGGTCCGCACCCCGTGCCCGGCTCCCGTGCCGGCATTTGAGGGGGGAGCAAGTGGTGCCACGGGAGATCTTTAGCGCGGAGGAGGTGGCCGCACTAATCTTCTACGTCCAGCGCCGCCTCCCCAAGACCATCCTGGGAGGCGGCAAGATCGCAACCGGCTATGGCATCCGGGAGCGCCGGAAGCGGTGGGAGAAGGTGTGCCGGGCCATGTTTAAGCTCTCTGGGGTCCGGCGCACATATAACCAGGCCACCCACCGCTGGACCGATGTCATGGACCGGGAGCGGGACTTGCTGGACGCGCTCGGCGTAGAGGTCCCCGGGCTTGGTGAGTAGTAGTTGCTATTCATCACTACTCTGTTTTATCCGGCTCTGTTATTTGCAAATCTTTGTTCTTTACCAAGAGCAATAATGCTGCCGATTACATTGTAGGTAAATTATATTTCAAAATCTTCTATGCATTTCAGGTGCACTGCTCTCCTTCTCAGTAGCCTTGCTTGCTACTATGCTTATTTGTTTTGTATTTTGTGTTCATTTCATTGGCCTGAGAAATTATGTATGAGTGTAGTGTAAAGATAAGAACTGCGTAATGCTAGACACTAAGGGTCATATTTTCAATTACCGGCGCATCCCTGCAAAGTAGCAGGGATGCAGCAGTAATTGTGCGCCATGCCACCGACACCCATTGGCCCAAAACATCACAGAAGCCTTACGCATCTGTGCCGTAAAGGCGGCGCATTGCTGGAGTTGCGTGCCATTTGATGGCGCAGCTCCAGCAATGCTCTGGGGTGCCCTATCTCCCCAATGCTGCATCAAGCCGTACGTCGGCTTCAAGCAGGCGCAGGGTTTGAGTCACGCATCATTGTCCTAAAAGTGACTGATTGACATCTTGTAGATTTCCCTCACCCACTTTTAGGATTCGTTCCTGCGCAGGAACGCCCTCCCTTGCGCCGGAACGCCCCCTGATGGCGCAGGGCTTTACAACGTGATGCATCTCCCATATGCGTTTTTTTTAATATATACGTCGCACCATGGCGACTCTTTTGTTCTGCCGCTGCGTCACAAAAGTCACGCAACAATGGAGGAAAATGAGCCGCAAGGGACTTCTAAATCAGCCCCAACAGACTGAAGTCCAGTCCTTCCTTTAGACACATGGCTATAAGAAGAAATAGTGGTGGTGGTCGGTGGATTGATAGTTTGAGTATTCACTGATCTGCAAGCACGATGGACTTTGTCTGTCACTTTGCGTGCCGCGGACTGCTGCCTGCCAGGCCTAAGCAAACCTTTTTAGTAGTCTGTTTATTGAGTTACATAGGAACTTTGAAAGTCAACGGTCCGCAAATCAGGCAATACGAATAACGTAGTATACCACATGAGATAGGTCAATATATCCCGTGGAATAGTTGTCTATCTATTTGCTATTTCTCAAAAATATTTTGTTATAGTTCTTTTGAAATGTTTGATTTGGTTGACAAATCTCATCCATGTTTTCTGGTCTTTCTTTCTTTCATGTTGTACATCAGCTCCCCCCAAGGGCAAGAGGACACAGGAGGAGGGTGCTGTTCAGGAGGATGCAGGCCAGGATCGGGCAGGCGAGGGCTCCTTTGCTGGCCCCAGTAAGTTTTAATTTTAATAAAGAGTACCTATTTTTTCCTAGCGTTCCTCATTCGATTTTTTCTAAATCGTCTTTGATCTTCTTGTAGACTGGATCTAAATTCTTATCCTGCCTCGACTATGACTCCATGTGGTATTACTAGATTATTCTTATTAGTCTGTCTGTGTAGCTAACTAAGATTGCACATTTGGCAATTCCATTGGACTCCCATTCTAGTCAGCAATAGCTCTATGCACTGAGTGCAGTCCTCTGGGATTGTCCATAATGTCTTTTCAAGTCTTCTAAATGTTTATGCTTTGACAATTGCCAACAATAAAAAGGTGAATGACCACCAAGAAAGAATAAGATACTACTTTACTTTTGTTTTGGATAGAAGGACAATCCATTCTACCACTGTTGCAGGGACAAATCTGCACAAACCGAACTATGAACACTAAATAGTGCATTGTTTATCAATTATAATAGGCGCAGGTAGACTTTCTTTCCACATACCTCAGTGATATCAGACTTTGAAGAACCCCCAATCTCCTTACTGACTAGATAGTGTGGCAGAGTCATTTAGCTCCCTAAGTCACCGATAATTGATCCCCAATGATCATTAGATTATCCTACGCAGGGCAAGAGTACGGAGTCACAGTCAAGAAGTGTCAGAGGCACTCATGCTTGCAAAAATTCCAAAACCTTTAGCTCATCCACTCTAGTCTGGAGGACCAAAAACCACAGAGTCTATTTAAGTTTAAAAGCTTTATTAAAACTAAACACATTTATTAAAATCAACTTTGTCATAAAAGTAAACGTTTAACTGAAAATGGAAAAGTGCTTAGTGCTAACGATTAATTGGACACATTTCTTGTGGTCGAGCTGAGCTCTCACCTGGTTTGACTTGAGCTTGACCCTGATCGTGTTCTTAGAAGTCAAGCTTCTGTTAGGAGAAAAAGTGTTGTGTGTTAAAAATAAAAAGCAAGCATTCATCAGTTGTGACAAAAAGTGCAGCAAGACAACAGCCTTCCCTGAAAAAAGGGACATTTTTACTGTAGAGTTTACAGTTACAAATTATTACATTGTATTTCGTTTTTTTAAACTTTCTTTATTCCTCCTCGACCAAATATTATACAGTAGTGAGTGGTGTATTCTAACATTCTAAAAATTTACTTTGTAGGTGGAACATCTGGTGGCGGGGCCAGCGCGGAGGTGGTGGATGAGGAGGACAACTCTTCTGGGGAGGAGGCGGTGCGAGTGCTGGACAATACCAATGTGCCTGTGAGGGTTGACACGGTGGTGGCGGGCACAGGTAAGCTATATATTCGAAAAGCGAAAGAAGGGTGTAAGTAAGTGTGGAAGGACGAGAAATTTTATGATGGCTGGCAAAGAAGAATGATATGTGTTTGCTTGGCCCCCGAGGTGGCTGGGAAGGAAAGAATATGGTATGGTGCATGGCTGGGTCAATGATGAAGCAAGGATGGGTGGAAGGACAACAGCCTGGGTGGGTGAAACATAAACTGTATGTGTGCATATACTTTGAATGGATGGATGCCTGGAGCATGGTATTATCTGACTCTTAGATAGCACATGTGTATCTAGAGAGAGTAGATGGTCACTGGATGAACTAAGTGTTACCTTGAAGAGCATGTAACACCGCACCCGCACGTCTGTTCCAGTGTAGGGAAGGCAAGGAAAAGAAATTGTAAATTTGTCCAATACTACCATGAATAGTAGCAATAGTTTGTATTGCAACTGCAAGCACAGCATATATCCGGTTATTACGGTGGACACTCCGTACCTCTCTTAATAACTTTAGTTTAGTAGTAGTACGTCATTCATGTGTGGGTGTATCACTGTTCACTCAATAATAAGCAAAGCACCTAAAGTCATCCCATATGTCATCAAATACATCCCATGTGAAGTGATAGATAATCTAATTATTTAGCTTCTTCATTTTCCTTTTCTAGTACTTATTTGCACTGTAGGGTGAAAGGTAAATTAATTAAGCAGTAGCCCTTGTAACAGAGTATTCTCAGTGCCACCCGTAATAGAAAAGTAATAGCTTCACCACCTGCATGTACTGGACCGGTACAGTAACGCAAGTCTGTCTCACTCATCATGGTGTGCGTCTGTTTTTCTCGGGTGCAAGTTCACTGCGCTGGCATTCTGCCGGCTTGCATAAGATAACGTACCAATTTTCCGAAACAAGAGAGAAGAAGAAGAATAAAACTGGTGTACTGTCATAGTCGACTGTAATGGAAGTCCATAGTGGTCGTAGAATTTGTTCATTAAACTACCACTAATGTTAGAGCAAGGATGCAGAAGTGGGAGGTTAGATAGATACTGTCCTCAATAGTTATGTACTGTGCTTTCAATTTGCTACTTGTACTGTGACACAACTTTCGGCTCAATCACTTTGTGGTATTAATGTTAAGGAGCAATGGTTATAGACTATGTCTTTCTTTCTTCATATAGTTGCTCCTTCCAAATCGACATCACAGAGGGAGCAGGCTCGAATGGCCCGGCAACGGAGGCTGGATGCCACTGTCGCGGAATATCGGCGGCTGGTGGCCCTGGAGGAGTCGGAGGACACGCAGTCGACCGGTGCAACCACAACATCCTCGACTGGGACAGCTGCATCCTCCTCCGTGAACCCACGGGCTGCCAGCCAGCGCAGTGCTCCAGCGGTACGGAGCCGGGCTAACAAAGCCAACCGCCACCGCCAAGCAGCAAAAAGACCAGCTGCCCCCCACAGGAGCTGCAAGGCACGCCAGCGCCGCCTAGGAGTGAGAATGTCCTACCTGGAGCAGGAGGTCCATAGGTACAAGAACTTGGTGGAGGGCCTCCGCTTCGAGCATGCCACCCTCCGCAAGGAGTATGATGCCCTGGCCGCAAAATTCACCAGCACCCTCCAGTAGTGGAGTGTCCCTTGCCCTTTTTTTAGAGACTTTTGGGGGGTGGGATTTGGGAGTTGGGTGCTTTTTGGGACTTTTCAAAGACAATCGTTGGGGTTAGGGAGGGTCTTGAGGGAGATTATTTTGTTAGGGCTACATAAATATACTTTTTTAAACTTTATCTGACCATACCTGTTTTTTACTGCTTTTCAGTCTGGTGGGTGGGGGTGTAACAGTAAGTTTGTTTTCCCGAAGAGTCCTAGGACTTTAGTAGTACTACCGTCAATCTCTCGTCTAGTCCTAATACTCCATTATACTACCTCCCACCAAACGCTTATCTTACCTGTAATTTGTGTTAGAAATTAGGGCTAGGCCCAGGGCTGGCTCCACGTGAAATGGGGATTAAGGTTGGCAATCCTGGGCGGATGAAATTTCCTCATTGCGGTGGTACTAGTGGTGTGACACAGTGGCAGTTGCATGCCTATGGAAAAAAATAAAACGAAACCTGGTTTGTCCTTACTGTAGCATTACAACGGTTACGGCACGATCGAGAATATAGCAGGTGACAGTACACTAGAACAGTGCCACAATGCAGCCTAACAAATGGTAAAGTATTGCAAGTATAACTAGTACTTGCGTTGAATTTATTTGACATTGGCTCCTACTACTACAAGAAATAGTACTGAAGCTGAGTAAGGCTAGAATATATCCTCGTATTCCTTCACCAGCCTGTTGCTATGACCTTATCCTCCCCAGCAAGTGTGTGGAATTATTGATGTCATTTAGTCAGTCATCAAGCAAAACCACACAGCCCGGGGGAAGAGGGTTAGGGTTTGGAAAATGGATGGGAATGGGGGTTTCTTTTTGGGTAGGTTTTGTTGAGAGAAGAAAAAAAAAGCACAGCATGGACAAACAATAATTGAAGATAAAGAAATCTTTGGGTACAAACTAAAGCTAAGCACATGCAGTCACACTCATAGAATAAAACAATGGATACTGTATCTGTATTGCGTATGTTGTTGGAGTTGTCCTGTTGAATTTGGTAAGTAAGTTGCATGCAGCAAACAATTCCTCTTATTAGCGGCACTCCTCCATTCCAGCTGATGCTTCGTCCATCAATGTTGGTGACCACTGACAGAAGACACCCTGTCCACTGCCTGCCTGGCGGATGTTGACTGAAACCCGGCCTGTAATTATTGAACGTAAAACAGGAAGTGCTATTACAATACCACTGATAAATAAATATAAGGTATGTACGCTGTGTGGTGCAAAAAGTCACACTTTGATTTCCCTAAGACAGTACAATATTGTTGAAATTGCGTACTCTGTCTGAGTCACCTTTTTAAGGATAAATAAGTATGGCCAAAATAATAGTTAGCTAACCCTAACGAACCCTAAGTTACAAAAAGTGCCAAAAGGTTTTTCCTTATGGATTTTGTCCTAAACACTTCTATCCGTTATTAGACCTTCACAGGAATGCCCCAAGAGACCCGCCAACCCACCCGCCAAAAAGCACACGACAACACCCCCAAACAGCCAAAAAGCAAAATCTCATACTTACAATATCTCTCGGCCTTCGGTCCAAACGCGCTGTGCAGCTAGGTCATCATCATAACTCCTGTTTTCCACCACGGATTTCCTGAAAAGCAAATGCAATCAAGTTTAGACTGTCGCAGCAGTGCTCCGACAGAGACACCAAAACCCACCAACAAACACCAGGAAGCCCCTCAAACAGGTCCCCGGAAACGCTACATTGAGCAAGATGTCAGAAGAAATAGCAAAAAAAAAATCTGCATGGATTTTGTCCTAGACACTTCTATCCGTTATTAGACCTTCACAGGAATGCCCCAAGAGACCCGCCAACCCACCCGCCAAAAAGCACACAACAACACCCCCAAACAGCCAAAAAGCAAAATCTCATACTTACAATATCTCTTGGCCTTCGGGCCAAACGCGCTGTGCAGCTAGGTCATCATCATAACTCCTGTTTTCCACCACGGATTTCCTGAAAAGCAAATGCAATCAAGTTTAGACTGTCGCAGCAGTGCTCCGACAGAGACACCAAAACCCACCAACAAACACCAGGAAGCCCCTCAAACAGGTCCCCGGAAATGCTACATTGAGCAAGATGTCAGAAGAAATAGCAAAAAAAAATCTGCATGGATTTTGTCCTAGACACTTCTATCCGTTATTAGACCTTCACAGGAATGCCCCAAGAGACCCGCCAACCCACCCGCCAAAAAGCACACGACAACACCCCCAAACAGCCAAAAAGCAAAATCTCATACTTACAATATCTCTCGGCCTTCGGTCCAAACGCGCTGTGCAGCTAGGTCATCATCATAACTCCTGTTTTCCACCACGGATTTCCTGAAAAGCAAATGCAATCAAGATTAGACTGTCGCAGCAGTGCTCCCAGACCCCAAAACTCACCCACAAACACCCGGAACCCCGCCAAAGAGCACCTCAAAGGCAAGCAAGTCAGCAAAAACGGCAAGAAATTTCCGCGTCATATTTGGTCCAAAACACTTTTATCCGTTATTAGAGCTTCACAGCAATGGGCCCAGAGCCGTCAACTCACCCGCAAAGAAGTAGAACACCTCCAAAAGTGCTGAGTCTTTCTTCATTGAGCGTAATCCAGCCCTCTGCTTTGAGGGAAATAGGAGTCTGGAGGAGGAGGATAGAGGAGCATGTTCTTCAGAACTTGTGAACCTGAGGAATGTAGACTGCGGCACCTTCAAATCAATAAGCAAACAAGTGAAGACAGTTCTGCTGATGGGCTTGTTTTTGGGATTAGGTGATTAAAGTTTGAATTAAATTAACTGTGCAAAACAAAGAAAGACAGACACACAGGAATAAAAGTGAATAAGGACGAAAAAGAAAGTTATTGATTCATTGTCTCATTTTCAGGGCTCGGTGTCAGGGAATAAGAAGAAGATTTCGTCATCATACTCTGCGAATTCAGGCAGGATGAGGTCAGTGTGACCGAACAGAGAACAAATCCCCTCATCTACGTTGCCGTCCTCCTGGTCTTCATGCGGCGTGCTTTCTCGTACTTTGTAATCTGGTGGTATGAGGTGCTGATTCATCTTGATCATTGTCAGCCGCTCCACATTTTTGGGCGAGAGGCGGCTCCGTTTGGGAGTTACAATGCCACCAGCAGCACTGAAAACCCGTTCAGAAGACACACTTGCGAGTGGGCAAGACAAATAGGTTATAGCCAGGTTGGAGAGCTGTGGCCACAATTGTTTTTTCCCATGCCAATACTGCAATGGCTCATCATTAAGAAAGACCTCTGTTGAGTCATTCAGATAGTCCTGCACCATCGACTCAAGGTCCTCAGCGGTTCCTCCACTTTGCTTACTTTTTGCTGTGCCTGTGACATTTTTTCGAGAACCATACCCAAGCAAAGTTAGCCAATCCTCTACAGCAGCCACTGTTACTGTTGTGTCTGGTGCAGATGATCCGGTTGCCGGTGTCTTTAACGGCTGAGAGGTCACTTGTGTCACAGCCACAGGTGCAGAAGTGGATTTTTTTGACTGGGGATGGCCTGCTGATGCTGATGCTGATGTACTGCCTTCTTCTCCTTCAATATCCTGCCGTTCTTTTTCAAACCTCTTGGCTGACCAGGCTAGCCAACGTTTGTACTTTTTAACATCTTCATCAGCAAAAGGAAAGAATGCTTGGCTTGCCAGCGCCTTTTTGTAGCGTGGATCCAGAATAGTAGCACAAATGTAATGCTGTTCTGAGTTGATCTTTTTAAGACGTTCATCACCACGTAGGCGCTCTAATAATTTCTCCGACAAAATAAAAGGGTCTTTTTTTTGGCATCTTTTTCAAACTCAGAAGACACCGCCTTCAGTTGGTGCTCCAGCATGCACAACAATGGGATAGCTTTTCCCAAATTACAGTCCTCCTGGCTGACTGCACGCGTGAAGAACTCAAAAGGACGAAGCATGTCTGTCAGGCTATTAACTATGTCCCATTGCGCCGCACCCATCCGCAGGTCCATCTGAGATGTACCCTCTGTTAAGAAATAGTGATCGAGTACCGTATACTGCTCATACAGACGCTCAAGCATGTAGAAGGTTGAGTTCCAACGTGTTGCCACCTCCTGGATGAGTGCTTTCACTGGCATTCGACGTTCAAGTAGCAGCCTCCTCAGATGCTTCCGGGCCTTAAAAGAATGGCTGAAATGGTTGCACATTTTGCGGCAGGTGGCCATTACCTCGAACACTGTACTGTCTCTATCACTCAAGAATTTTTGAACTACCAGGTTGATACAGTGCGCCAAACACGGCACTCTAACATGGTGACCCTGTGACATGGCCTTAACTACATTGGCGCCATTATCCGTGGAAACATAACCAATCCGGCGTTTTTTTGGGGACAGCCAGTGAAAGACCTTTTTGTTAAACTCGTCCAAAATGTTTTGTGCTGTGTGACTTTTCTCCAAGCCAAACATGGCTAGTGTTGCATGTTTCCGAGCAGCTTTAAAAACTTGGTCCGGGTCAACACCTGCGTTTAGCTTTGCTTTAACACCTGAAAAAGAGACCCAGTGTGCAGTGATGCACATGTAATCAGCGCCTGCGCCACTGGTCCACATGTCTGTTGTCAGATGTATAGTGTGAACAGCACTCTTCTGCAAAGCTGCCCCAATTGCCTCCAGCACATCTTCATGTAGTGCTGGAACCGCAACTCTGGCAAAATAGAACCGGCTAGGAACCTTCCATTTAGGGCAGAGCGTTGCCACTAATTCTAGAAAACCTACCGCTTCTACAAAAGAAAAAGGGAGAAGGTCCACAGCTAGCATTTTAGCCAGCTTAGTGTTATACAGACGCGTCAGTGGGTGGTTGCGTTCATATGGCGCGTCTGAAGAAAACATGGTTCTAATGTTGCCCTGGACCAAGCATTTACGGGATGATAATGACTTCGTTGACGCAATTATGCTCGCTGGTGAACTTTTGCGCGTTGGTGTCTCACTCGCTCCAACACTCTTAGTGTGCCTCTCATGGGGTGTGCTGCTGACAGGGGTACTGGGTGTAAGTGAAGTGTTTGACACGTCTTCTTCCTCCTCGTCATCATCAGATGAAACATCAACGTTTTCTTGACTTCCAATTCGGGCTTCCTTGATCGCCTTTAGGTGCGCAAACCATTGGACAGTGTGCTGTCTCTTAAGATGACCTCTCTGGCCTCCGGTACCATAGTTGGTACCTGACTTACCACGACTAACTGCAACCTTACAAAGGGTACAAATGGCGAACTTTTCCCTTTTTGGGCAAACAGTAAAGAAGTCCCAAACTGGTGACTTGAAGTGTCTGAGGGGCCTGGAGGAGGTGGCGATACTGGTGGTGGTGGTCATGCTGCTAATGCCAGATGAAGTGGAGGATCTGGATTGCCCAACTTTTGTACGTTGTGCACTTTCACCGCCACTAATTAAGGTCGAGGTGGATGGAGGTCCCTTCTTGCCAGAAAGAAATATGGAAGCGGTACGAGTTGGTGTACTACTTAACTCCAATGATTGTGGTGGTGTTTCCACTGCCTCCTCGTCGACAACATCATCATCATCACGCTCAGCAGCTTTTCGGGCTAGGGTCAAAATGTCTGTTTGCTGCATGCCCGCTGGGGCTGCAGTTACCTTTATGATGACTGGGTCGTCGTTGTCAGAGTCTTCATCAGCAGCAGTATCCGCCACTTCTTGCTGAGCCTCATCATCACACTCCATAACTCTGAGACTTTGGACGAGCTTCCTTTTACGCTTAACTACCTTTGTCAGATCATGGTGTGCCTCACTCTCAGACGGCAGTGGTGCTGGTTCCCAATTTTGATCCGTATCATCAGAAGGAGGTGTGCTTGAAGAAGATGTAGACACCACCCTTGATCTCTTCCTTGCTAGGGGTGTGGAAGACAATGAATGATCATCAGGAGGAGTGTCTTCCTCAAATGATACCTCGCCTTGATTGTCGATTTCCTGATGTGCCCCTACTTCGGGAGGAACAACTATTGTGGGCACTTGTGACCCTCCATGCACCTCTGCTTGCGCATCTCCTTGCGCTGCCTCTCCTTCCACATGTACTTGGGCTTGTACTTGCACATGTGATAGTTGTTGCGGCTGTGGTTGTTCAACACTCGTCAGATGAGCTACAACAACCTGTGTTGATTGAGGGACATTGCTGCTGCTTTCTTGCGATGAGCCAACATCACTGGTTGATGGTGATTGAACAACTATACTGGCTGCCTCTGCAGCACTCAAGGGCTTGGACTTAAGTTGGCGTGGTGGTGGTGGTGGCACTGAGCCCAATGGAGCGGGGGTGCTGCTGCCAGCTTGGTCCCCAGCAGATCCCGCTGCTGCTGCAGGCATACTTTTTTTTTTACTCCCAAAAAAGGGGCGGCCGGCACACCAGTCTCCTTGGTAACTTGCTTCTTCTGCTCCTTACTGGCACCTTTCTTGCTAGAGGAGCTACGGGTAACTTTTTTTGGGGCCATCTTCTTCAGAGCAGGTCAGAACAGCAGGCAGCAGTTGCACGAGTTGCAGAGTTGTCTGTGTCCAGACGTGACGTCGCGTGACGTTATGCTGCACACACACACCGCTGCAGGACTTCTTCCTGGCACTGGTGGTTCTCTTGAGTCTTGTGCACCTAAAAGCAATGGAAGACAGAGGAACATCAGTTCAGTTATACACCCCAAAAAATCGACAAAACACAGAAAAATCAGCACAATCCCATGCCATCCATGATGTTTACATTGAAGACACCCCACAGAAAGACTAGGGCCATGCAAGTATGCAACACTCACTACCCCTGGGCATAATGGATGAAAAGTAGGCAAAATAAGTGCAGGCCTCAGACACTGCCTCTCTTCAAAATGGCCCCTTACACCCCAAGCCAGTCCACATCAACAGTACACCCCAAAAAAACAGAAAAACAGCCAAAAATCACCACAATCCAATGCCATCCAGGATGTTTGCATTAAAGAGAGTGAGACCCCACAGGCACACTCAGTCCATGCATCACTAGTACCCCTTGGCAAAAGGCCACACCAGCAGCCCCAAAAAACGACAAAAAACACAAAAAACAGCACAATCCCAGCCCATCCATGGCCTCAATGGTGTTTAACTTCAAGAGGACACCCCACAGAAAGACTAGGCCCATGCAACACTCACCACCCCTGGTCAAAGGGCCCCACCAGCAGCCCCAAAAAAATGACAAAAACGACAAAATTCAGCACAATCCCAGCCCATCCATGGCCTCAATGGTGTTTAAATTCAAGAAGGCACCCCACAGAAAGACTAGGCCCATGCAACACTCACTACCCCTGGGCATAATGGATGAAAAGTAGGCAAAATAAGTGCAGGCCTCAGACACTGCCTCTCTTCAAAATGGCCCCTTACACCCCAAGCCAGTCCACATCAACAGTACACCCCAAAAAAACAGAAAAACAGCCAAAAATCACCGCAATCCAATGCCATCCAGGATGTTTGCATTAAAGAGAGTGAGACCCCACAGGCACACTCAGTCCATGCATCACTAGTACCCCTTGGCAAAAGGCCACACCAGCAGCCCCAAAAAAACGACAAAAAACACAAAAAACAGCACAATCCCAGCCCATCCATGGCCTCAATGGTGTTTAACTTCAAGAGGACACCCCACAGAAAGACTAGGCCCATGCAACACTCACCACCCCTGGTCAAAGGGCCCCACCAGCAGCCCCAAAAAATGACAAAAACGACAAAATTCAGCACAATCCCAGCCCATCCATGGCCTCAATGGTGTTTAAATTCAAGAAGACACCCCACAGAAAGACTAGGCCCATGCAACACTCACTACCCCTGGGCATAATGGATGAAAAGTAGGCAAAATAAGTGCAGGCCTCAGTCACTGCCTCTCTTCAAAATGGCCCCTTACACCCCAAGCACATGTTGCCTGTACCAGCCAGCACTCAAGATGGCCACCACCACCACCCACATAGCCAGTCCACATCAACAGTACACCCCCAAAAAACAGAAAAACAGCCAGAAATCACCACAATCCAATTCCATCCAGGATGTTTACATTAAAGAGAGTGAGACCACACCACAGGCACACTCAGTCCATGCACCACTACCCCTAGGCAAAAGGCCACACCAGCAGCCCCAAAAAAAAGACAAAAACAACAAAAAACAGCATAATCCCAGCCCATCCATGGCCTCAATGGTGTTTAAATTCAAGAGGACACCCCACAGAAAGACTAGGCCCATGCAACACTCACCACCCCTGGGCAAAGGGCCCCACCAGCAGCCCCAAAAAAACGACAAAAAACAATAAAATCAGCACAATCCCAGCCCATCCATGGCCTCAATGGTGTTTAAATTCAAGAAGACACCCCTCAGAAACACTAGGCCCATGCAACACTCACTACCCCTGGGCATAATGGATGAAAAGTAGGCAAAATAAGTGCAGGCCTCAGACACTGCCTCTCTTCAAAATGGCCCCTTGCACCCCAAGCACATGTTGCTTGTACCTGCCAGCACTCAAGATGGCCACCACCACCACCACCCACATGGCCAGTCCACATCAACAGTACACCCCCAAAAAACAGAAAAACAGCCAGAAATCACCACAATCCAATGCCATCCATGATGTTTACATTAAAGAGAGTGAGACCACACCACAGGCACACTCAGTCCATGCACCACCACCCCTGGGCAAAAGGCCACACCAGCAGCCCCCAAAAAACGACAAAAAACAATAAAATAAGCACAATCCCAGCCCATCCATGGCCTCAATGATGTTTAAATTCAAGAAGACACCCCACAGAAAGACTAGGCCCATGCAACACTCACCACCCCTGGGCAAAGGGCCCCACTAGCAGCCCCAAAAAACAACAAAAACAACAAAAATCAGCACAATCCCAGCCCATCCATGGCCTCAATGGTGTTTAAATTCAACAAAACAGTTGTATCATGCACCCATAACCAACCCTGGTCCTACTGGATACTGTGGCTACCCACAATATAATTTATTTAATGTTCTGAAAAAGTTCAAAAATTGTAGTTGCAGCAACTGTAATGCCCCAAACAAACTTACTTGTGAAAGTTGATTTCTAATCCAAAAGTGATCCAAAGAAAGTCAAAAAGGCCTCAAATCCAAATATCCAGCAGCACCCACAAAAAGTAATCCTTCCAGCTCCAGATCCAAATGAAAGTGACCAGGAGATGGACAAAGCACTGGGAGGAGCCTGCTGGACAGGAACAGGAAGTTGGAGAGTGTGGGGCACTTCCTTCCCTCCCCCCCCCCAAAAAATGGACTCCTTGCAAAAAAAAGGCCATGCAAATGTCAACCTGAGGAGTGATTCTGATAAAAATCATCATTTTCTGAAGGTTTATCCTGTTTGCTGGTGGATTTCTTGTGCAGAATTGCAAAATCTCTATTTCGCGAGTGCGAGATTGTTCCTTTCCGCCGCAACTACGTGTTCGCAATTGCGAACTCTCGCGAGGTGTGCTGTGCAAGGTGGCAAGCCGCGATTACGTATTCGCGGGCGCCAAACTCCCGCGGAATCACGCAGCAAGATCCAAAATGGCGCGGCACTCGCAAAATATGATTGAGAAAAACAACTCGGCAAACGCTTAATGACGGAAAGTGAACGCCGTGCACCACGCCGCACGCCGCAACCAAGCAAAAAATCCGCCGCGAGCGGATTCACGGATTTTCGACAAATTCGTGAGAGTTCGCGGATTGCGAATTTGCCGAAAATCCGAAAAATCCGCGAGCGGAGCGGATTTTACGCCCATGGTTACTCACTTTCCGCAAGCCCTTGGGTACCACTAATGTCCATGCCAATAGACCCAATTCAGGCGGTCTCCCTCTTGAAATTGCCTCTGCTTCAAAAGGCGTTTTTAAAAAGAAATAAAATTCCAGTAGTGAGTCAGTGGGGGTCCTCAGGAGTCAAAAGTTTGGGAACCACTGGTCTATGCCACCCTGGCTCCCACTCAATCTGGTGCCCACCTGAAGCTCAATGTGCCCTTGTGTGCCAGGCTAGATATCACAAGCTGTGCCCTGTCTGCCACTCCAGTCTGGTTACTTCTGAAGCTGGGGGAAAGGTTGACAGTGGGTCTTGTCTTAGGGAATTCTGGGAGCTGTAGTCTCTTTCTGCAGGCTTGCTGATTGCCTTCGGATGTGCCACGGGTCTAACTAACAATGCACGAAGCCTGCAGACCAAGTCTTTTGGCTCCTTATTTCTCCAAGTGGCCACAGCAAGATATAGTCTTCAGCCAGGGGCATAACGCCACCCCATTGCCCCCACCCCCACCAACAACAAACCCCCCAGCATGGCTCTGGGACATTCAACGCACTCTCGCTGAAACATGCAAAGTGGGATTTTGCAGAAACGCAGCCCTGCACCTCAGCACCTCTGCACCCCTGCATCCCTGCACCTCTGCAGCCCTGCATCCCTGCACCTCTGCACCTCTGCAGCCCTGCACCTCTGCACCCCTGCATCCCTGCATCCCTGCACCTCTGCACCTCTGCACCCCTGCACCCCTGCACCTCAGCACCTCTGCACCCCTGCATCCCTGCACCTCTGCAGCCCTGCATCCCTGCACCTCTGCACCTCTGCAGCCCTGCACCTCTGCACCCCTGCATCCCTGCATCCCTGCACCTCTGCACCTCTGCACCCCTGCATCCCTGCACCTCTGCACCCCTGCACCTCTGCACCCCTGTACCTCTGTACCTCTGCACCTCTGCACCTCTGCAGCCCTGCACCTCTGCACCCCTGCATCCCTGCACCTCTGCACCTCTGCACCTCTGCATCCCTGCATCCCTGCACCTCTGCATCCCTGCACCTCTGCACCTCTGCACCTCTGCAGCCCTGCAGCCCTGCACCTCTGCACCTCTGCACCTCTGCAGCCCTGCACCTCTGCACCCCTGCATCCCTGCACCTCTGCAGCCCTGCAGCCCTGCACCTCTGCACCCCTGCATCCCTGCACCTCTGCACCTCTGCACCTCTGCATCCCTGCACCTCTGCACCCCTGCATCCCTGCACCTCTGCACCCCTGCACCCCTGTACCCCTGTACCTCTGTACCTCTGCACCTCTGCAGCCCTGCACCTCTGCATCCCTGCACCTCTGCACCTCTGCAGCCCTGCATCCCTGCACCTCTGCACCACTGCATCCCTGCATCCCTGCACCTCTGCACCCCTGTACCCCTGCACCTCTGCACCCCTGCAACCCTGCACCTCTGCACCCCTGTACCTCTGCACCCCTGCACCCCTGCACCCCTGCACCTCTGCACCCCTGTACCCCTCCACCCCTGCACCCCTGTACCCCTGCATCCCTGAACCCCTGTACCTCTGTACCCCTGCACCCCTGCACCCCTGCAGCCCTGCAGCCCTGCACCTCTGCACCCCTGCATCCCTGCACCTCTGCACCTCTGCACCTCTGCATCCCTGCACCTCTGCACCCCTACATCCCTGCACCTCTGCACCCCTGCACCCCTGTACCTCTGTACCTCTGTACCTCTGCACCTCTGCAGCCCTGCACCTCTGCATCCCCGCACCTCTGCACCTCTGCAGCCCTGCATCCCTGCACCTCTGCTTCCCTGCATCCCTGCATCCCTGCACCTCTGCACCCCTGTACCCCTGCACCTCTGCACCCCTGCAACCCTGCACCTCTGCACCCCTGTACCTCTGCACCCCTGCACCCCTGCACCCCTGCACCTCTGCACCCCTGTACCCCTCCACCCCTGCACCCCTGTACCCCTGCATCCCTGAACCCCTGTACCTCTGTACCCCTGCACCCCTGCACCCCTGCACCTCTGCACCCCTGCACCCCTGCACCCCTGCACCCCTGTACCTCTGTACCCATGCACCCCTGCACCCCTGCACCTCTGCACCTCTGCATCCCTGCACCCCTGTACCTCTGTACCTCTGTACCTCTGCACCTCTGCACCTCTGTACCCCTGCACCCCTGCACTCCTGCACCCCTGTACCCCTGCACCCCTGTACCTCTGTACCCCTGCACCCCTGCACCTCTGCACCTCTGCATCCCTGTACCCCTGTACCCCTGCACCCCTGTACCCCTGCATCCCTGCACCCCTGTACCTCTGTACCCCTGCACCCCTGCACCCCTGCACCTCTGCACCCCTGTACCCCTGCACCCCTGTACCCCTGCACCCCTGTACCTCTGTACCCCTGCACCCCTGCACCCCTGCACCTCTGCACCTCTGCATCCCTGCACCCCTGTACCTCTGCACCTCTGCACCTCTGCAGCCCTGCACCTCTGCACCCCTGTACCTCTGCACCCCTGTACCCCTGCACCCCTGCACCCCTGCACCCCTGTACCCCTGCACCCCTGTAGCTCTGTACCCCTGCACCCCTGCACCCCTGCACCTCTGCACCTCTGCACCCCTGTACCTCTGCATCTCTGCACCTCTGCACCTCTGCAGCCCTGCACCTCTGCACCCCTGCACCCCTGTACCCCTGCACCCCTGCACCTCTGCACCTCTGCATCCCTGTACCCCTGTACCCCTGCACCCCTGTACCCCTGTGTTGGACAGGCCGCATGGTCGGGCTGTCCACCCTCCCCGCAACGGGACCCGGACCCTGGCTCTCCCTGAATCCCCAACCAGAGTCCCCGGCGACCACCCGAAGTACCCTGCAATCCCTCCACCACAAGACACCAGCTCCGGACCTAGCTGGCCCGGGTCACCATCCACACCTCGGCCTCGGCCCAGCCGCCATTGTGGGTACTACAGCACGAGGCCGCGTGGCCTCAACTCGACCCTAACCCTGGGCCCGGCCGGCCCCGACATCGAGGCACCAACCTCCGCCCAGGAGGCAGAGTGACCATTTGGCGAGTCAATGGGAGAAGGAATCGTCAACGGCTCTCCTCCGCCAGGTGTCGATCACCCCAGGCCGCCCTGGGCGCTGGCTCCACCCCCCTGCTGGGTGTCTGGACTCCCTCATCCCGGTCCTCCCGGCCCCCAGGCGCGAGGGTCCGGACATCAAAGGGGACCAGATCTATAACTGAGGCAGGGCCAGACCAGGAAGGGAGTTGTATCCTGGAGTCGAGAGACCCGAGAAGAACTCATCCGTGACTGGCCTGCTGGCGCTGCCGCGGCCCTCTGCCTCGTGAAACCATCGTCTTGGCCTGCTGGCGCTGCCGCGGCCCTCTGCCTCGTGAAACCATTGTCTTGGCCTGCTGGCGCTGCCGCGGCCCTCTGCCTCGTGAAACCATCGTCTTGGCCTGCTGGCGCTGCCGCGGCCCTCTGCCTCGTGAAACCATCGTCTTGGCCTGCTGGCGCTGCCGCGGCCCTCTGCCTCGTGAAACCATCATCTTGGCCTGCTGGCGCTGCCGCGGCCCGACTCACAGACTCTCCAGCTCGAGGATTGCGAGCTCGCCTCTTGCCACCCCCGGTACCGACCCGGTACCAAGACTGTCCCGCTACCCCCTTTTCCCTACAGAGACTAGAAGTGAGAGGACCCTCGGGTCCAAGATATCCTGTATCGCTAATATCCTTGCCTTACGAACCTTATATAAAGTATTGAACTCGACCTGGTGTGGTGCCTATTTGTGGGGAGGGAGGTGACTTGTCTGTACGATCGCCGGAGACGGTCCTCCTCGGGGACCTCTCCCTCAGTATTCGGCCGACCCTCAGAGTCCCCGTCTAACATTGGTGGCCAGCGACGGGATCCGAACCTACGCATAATCGTACAGAAAGTCACTCGCCCCACGACACACAACCACCATGACAACAGAGAGCGGAACAACGGAAAAATTCCAGATGGAAAAATTGGAAGACTACAACCACCGAGAACTGAAGCAATATTGCATAGAACTTGGCCTTCCAACCACAGGTCTGAGCACAAAGGAAGACTTCAAACGGGCCCTAGAAGCTTGGGCAGAAACGGGTACGGCCGTACCCCGAACACGAACAACCGAGACGAGCCCCGCACCAACTGAAGAAAGAAGAGCGGGTCTCTCCCTGGAAGAGATCCGAGAAAGAGAAAAAAGCAGACTCCACGAATTAGAACTGGCCCGACTTCGCTTGGATGGAGAGCTCAAACTGGCGGAACAAAAAATAACTCTGGAACACTTACGGCTCCGAGAGGAGTGAGAAGAGAAGCAAAAACAGAGAGAGCTAGAGGAAAAGAAACTAGCGTACGAACATGAGCGCAATCTCAAGGAACTGGAAATCCAGAAACAGAATAAAGAACTCGGGTTCCCCGAACGACCGACCCTGCCTGCCTCTACCGAGCCCAAGGTTCACATCCCCAAAGATGTCATCCGGGAATACCACAAGAACGATGATATACAGCAGTGGTTTAAAGCCTATGAGGTGGCCATGACCTCCCACCGGATTCCACGGAGCGACTGGGGAGCCGGATTATGGGGGAGGTTTGTCAACGAAGGGCGGGACGCCCTGCTGCAACTCCCGGACCATCTGATGACATCCTACGACCATATGAAGGCCGCTCTCCTCACTCGATACGGACTCACACCCGAGATGTACCGCCAGCGGTTCCGCGACTGCAAACGGATTCCGGGTACGACCTGGGTGGAGTACGTGAACTTCTTTAGTCGAGCCTTCGAAGGGTGGATCAAGGGCAACAAAGTGACCACCTACGAACAACTTTTTGACCTTATCGTATGGGAGCACCTGTCGAACAACTGCTTCGTGGAACTCCGGCAACACCTCTTGGACAGTAAACTAACCGAACCTCGACAACTCGCAGCCGAAGCCGACCGGTGGGAAAGCACCCGAGTTGGCCGGAACGGACCCAGCGAATCATCCAGACCGTACCCAGGGCCCCATCGCCCCCGGGGAGGAGGAGGAGGAGGCCAGAGTCGGGGGAGAGACCCCGGCCCCTTGTCACCCACAAGCAGCCCCTCAACCCCGGTCGGCCGAGGGAGCCCAGCCATCCGGGCCGGTTTCCGGGCCAACGTCATGTGCCACAGATGCCAGCGACCCGGCCACTACGCCAGTGATCCCAACTGCCCAAAGAATCCGAACACTACCCCCCGCCAGGTCGCAGCGGCCGCCCTAGGGGAAGAACTAATCCCGGAAGACCAAGAAGAGTACGAGACCGACCCCTCTGAATGGGCACCCGCCGCCATGGCACTGGTCTGCTTAGGGGAGAGAGAGATGATTCCGCGGGCCCCCCTTCCCGCCAACACGCAGAAGTACAGTCAGTGGGTCAACATTAATGGCCGCCGGGCGGAAGCCCTCCGCGACACCGGGGCCAGTGTAACGGCGGTCCGACGCCACCTTGTCACTCCCGACCAAATCCTGCCGAACCTTCTTTGCCCTGTCCGATCCGCAGACAATTCCGAAAGTCTATGCCACATGGCCTGCGTCCCCTTCGAGTGGGGAGGAGTAACAGGGATGTTAAAGGTAACGGTCCGCGATGATGCCCCCGTGGATTGCCTCCTAGGAAACGACCTCGAAAGCTCTCCCTGGGCAGCTGTCGAACGGAGGGAACACCTGGGGATGCTCGGCCTCCCCGAATGGGTCTGCGTCACGACCCGGTCCATGACCGCCCGCGCGGTCCCCAGTCTAGAAGAGCCCGAGTGGCCGGAACCTCCTCCCGCGCTCATCCCAGAGGGGGCCGCCCCAGAAGCCAGTCCCCCGACCCAAACAGAAGAAGGATCCGACCAGCTTCGGGACGTCCCTGACCTGGCACAATGGCGTCAGGAGGGAGGCCCCACTCAGGAACAATTCCGGGCCGAACAGAAAACATGTCCCTCTCTCGAAGGACTCCGGCAGCAAGCCCTGGCCCAGAGCATGGGGGATACCTCGGGGGCCCACTGGATCTACTGGGACCAAGACCTGCTCTACAGCGAGCAGAAAATTGCAGAACTAGGAGCCAGTCGGGTACTGGTGGTGCCCCTTCGCTTCCGAGACTTTCTCCTGAACTTAGCCCACGATGTCCCCCTTGCCGGACACCTGGGACAGGATAAAACCTACGACCGCCTGGTGACCCATTTTTTCTGGCCTCAAATGCGAAAGGATGTCACCAACCACTGCAGGGCCTGCCCCACCTGCCAGGCCAGCGGAAAAAGTGGCCGAAAAATCAAAGCACCTTTACAACCCTTTCCTGTCGTCACCACCCCGTTCGAACGAGTGGGAATAGACATTGTGGGGCCCCTCGACCCCCGAACAGCCCAAGGACACCGGTTCATCCTGGTCCTAGTAGACCACGCCACCCGCTATCCCGAGGCCATCCCTCTTCGGACTGTGACGGCCCCCGTGGTGGGCCGAGCCCTGATGGGGATCTTCTCCCGGGTGGGGTTCCCCCGGGAGGTCGTCAGCGACAGGGGCACGAACTTTATCTCCAGATATATGAAGTCTCTCTGGCAACAATGCGGGGTCACCTACAAATTCACGACCCCCTATCACCCGCAAGGAAACGGACTGGTCGAGAGGTTCAACCGCACCCTCAAGGGAATGATTATGGGCCTAGAGGAACCCCTTCGACGCCAGTGGGACGTGCTACTTCCATGCCTCCTGTTTGCCTATCGGGAGGTCCCGCAGAAATCCCTCGGCTTCAGCCCATTTGAACTCCTGTACGGGCACCCCGTCCGGGGCCCCCTCAGCCTAGTCAAGGAAGGTTGGGAGCAGCCTCCCCAGAAAACTCCCCCGGACATCTACAGGTATCTCCTGGCTCTCCGCAACCAGACCCGGCGGTTCCGAGAAACCGCCAAAGCCAATCTCGAGGCCAGTCAGGAGGACATGAAGAGATGGTACGATCAGCACGCATCCTCCATTGAGTTCGAACCAGGACAACGGGTCTGGGTGATGTCCCCGGTTGAACCCTGTGCACTCCAAGACAAATGGTCCGGACCCTTCAAGGTGATCGAACGCAAGGGGCCCGTCACCTATTTAATCGACATGGAGACGGCCCGGAACCCTCTACGGGTCCTCCATGCCAACAGGCTCAAACCCCATTTTGTGCGATCCGAACTCAGCCTCCTGATGGCTACCGATAACGGGACGGAAGAAGACTCCGAACCCCTTCCGGACTTACTGAGGACCCTCGAGCGGGATGGCTCAGTGGAAGGGGTCCAGCTCTCCGAGGCCCTGTCCCCGGAGCAACGCCAAGACTGCCAAGCCCTCCTGAGGCGGTTCGCCTCCCTGTTCTCCCTCACACCCGGAGTCACCCCCTGGTGCCTTCACGATGTGGACACCGGGGACAGCCCTCCTATTCGACACCGGGCGTACCGCATACCAGACCGGGTGCGCGCCTGCATCCAGACAGAGGTGTCCAAAATGCTGACCCTAGGAGTGATCGAACCCTCAGACAGCCCCTGGGCAAGCCCAGTCGTCCTGGTTCCCAAGGCGGCCGCCCCGGGCGTTGCCCCTGAGCTCCGGTTCTGCGTGGACTATCGGGGGCTGAATGCAGTTACCAGGACCGACGCTCACCCCATCCCCCGGGCAGATGAGCTAATTGACCGGATGGGGGCCGCCCGCTACCTGAGCATCTTCGACCTAACAGCGGGCTACTGGCAGATCGCCCTCACCCCTAGGGCACAAGAACGTTCCGCCTTCTCTACCCCGGACGGGCACTACCACTTTAAAGTAATGCCCTTCGGCATGAAAAACGCTCCGGCAACGTTCCAACGGCTGGTGAACCAGGTACTGGTGGGCCTGGAAGACTTCAGCGCCGCCTACCTGGACGACATTGCGGTGTACAGCCACCAGTGGACCGACCACCTCCGCCACCTGCGGGAGGTTCTACACGCCCTCCAGCAAGCCGGGCTCACCATCAAGGCCAGCAAGTGCCAGGTTGGCCAAGGGTCCGTGACCTACCTGGGACACCAAGTAGGAAGCGGGCTGGTGGCCCCTCTCCAGCTCAAGATTGCTGCCATCCAGGCCTGGCAACCCCCTACGACCCAAACGGAGGTCCGGGCCTTCCTGGGGCTCACCGGATACTACCGGCGGTTCGTGAAGGACTATGGCAGCATCGTGGGGCCCCTCACAGAGCTCACCTCCAAGAAGAGCCCCAAAACAGTCAACTGGACCCCGGACTGCCAATCGGCCTTCGAGAAATTAAAGACCGCCATGTGCACGGCTCCCGTGCTCCAGGCTCCCGACTACAGCCGGGAATTCATTGTGCAGACGGACGCCTCCGATCATGGTGTGGGGGCCGTCCTCTCCCAACTCAACCCCGAAGGGGTCGACCAACCAGTGGCCTTCATCAGCAGACGCCTACTGCCCCGAGAACAGCGCTGGAGCACCATTGAGAGGGAGGCCTTCGCCGTAGTCTGGGCACTCAAGAAGCTCCGGCCCTACCTCTTCGGCACCCACTTCCGGGTGCAAACAGACCACCGACCCCTGCAATGGCTGATGCAAATGCGGGGGGAGAACCCGAAGCTGTTGCGCTGGTCCATCTCCCTGCAGGGGATGGACTTCACGGTGGAACATCGTCCAGGCCAGGACCACGCCAACGCCGACGGCCTGTCACGCTTTTTCCGCCTCAGCGAGGAGAGTCCCCAGGAAGATGGCTGACTCTCCCCGCCTTCAGCTGGGGGGGACGCATGTTGGACAGGCCGCATGGTCGGGCTGTCCACCCTCCCCGCAACGGGACCCGGACCCTGGCTCTCCCTGAATCCCCAACCAGAGTCCCCGGCGACCACCCGAAGTACCCTGCAATCCCTCCACCACAAGACACCAGCTCCGGACCTAGCTGGCCCGGGTCACCATCCACACTTCGGCCTCGGCCCAGCCGCCATTGTGGGTACTACAGCACGAGGCCGCGTGGCCTCAACTCGACCCTAACCCTGGGCCCGGCCGGCCCCGACATCGAGGCACCAACCTCCGCCCAGGAGGCAGAGTGACCACTTGGCGAGTCAATGGGAGAAGGAATCGTCAACGGCTCTCCTCCGCCAGGTGTCGATCACCCCAGGCCGCCCTGGGCGCTGGCTCCACCCCCCTGCTGGGTGTCTGGACTCCCTCATCCCGGTCCTCCCGGCCCCCAGGCGCGAGGGTCCGGACATCAAAGGGGACCAGACCTATAACTGAGGCAGGGCCAGACCAGGAAGGGAGTTGTATCCTGGAGTCGAGAGACCCGAGAAGAACTCATCCGTGACTGGCCTGCTGGCGCTGCCGCGGCCCTCTGCCTCGTGAAACCATCGTCTTGGCCTGCTGGCGCTGCCGCGGCCCTCTGCCTCGTGAAACCATCGTCTTGGCCTGCTGGTGCTGCCGCGGCCCTCTGCCTCGTGAAACCATCGTCTTGGCCTGCTGGCGCTGCCGCGGCCCTCTGCCTCGTGAAACCATCGTCTTGGCCTGCTGGCGCTGCCGCGGCCCTCTGCCTCGTGAAACCATCATCTTGGCCTGCTGGCGCTGCCGCGGCCCGACTCACAGACTCTCCAGCTCGAGGATTGCGAGCTCGCCTCTTGCCACCCCCGGTACCGACCCGGTACCAAGACTGTCCCGCTACCCCCTTTTCCCTACAGAGACTAGAAGTGAGAGGACCCTCGGGTCCAAGATATCCTGTATCGCTAATATCCTTGCCTTACGAACCTTATATAAAGTATTGAACTCGACCTGGTGTGGTGCCTATTTGTGGGGAGGGAGGTGAGTTGTCTGTACGATCGCCGGAGACGGTCCTCATCGGGGACCTCTCCCTCAGTATTCGGCCGACCCTCAGAGTCCCCGTCTAACACCCTGCATCCCTGCACCCCTGTACCTCTGTACCCCTGCACCTCTGCACCTCTGCATCCCTGTACCCCTGTACCCCTGCACCCCTGTACCCCTGCATCCCTGCACCCCTGTACCTCTGTACCCCTGCACCCCTGCACCTCTGCACCCCTGCACCCCTGCACCCCTGTACCTCTGCACCTCTGCACCTCTGCACCTCTGCACCTCTGCATCCCTGTACCCCTGTACCCCTGCACCCCTGTACCCCTGCATCCCTGCACCCCTGTACCTCTGTACCCCTGCACCCCTGCACCCCTGCACCTCTGCACCCCTGCACCCCTGCACCCCTGTACCTCTGCACCTCTGCAGCCCTGCATCCCTGCACACCTGCCCCTCTGCATCCCTGCACCCCTGCACGAGACCCCTGAAAGCCTCCGGGACCCCCGGTCCATGGGGGGAGCCCTTGACAGCCCCCCGAATCAGACTTCCACGCTCTGCCTCCCACGCTGTTCCTCTGGGGTTTCGGTGCCTTTAAGGCGCCGTGTTCTTACCCGGGCCCCGTCTAATGTGCTTAAAGATGCAGCAATTGTCACTAAGTTTCTAAAAATAACCCCTGCGAGAGATCCCCGAACCCCGTCCCCCCCAGGGGGGCGTTAAATAAATCCTGCAACGCTTTGAACAATGTCAGCGGAGTAATGCGCTTAGAAGACGCCATCTGCGCGCAGCGCCGCGGAGCTCGGGAGCAGAGCCCGGCGCCAGCTGCTGGGGGGGGGGGGGGGGGGGGGGGGGCAGGATGCCAGCCTTTGATCCATGGCGCTGCCAGGCCTCGATTAGCCACCATATAGTAACTAGCATTAAAAGTGCGATCGGTCCCGCATTGTTTTGAGTCGGCGCTATGCGCCTTGACAATGGCCGTGTCTGACCCACGTGTGATGGAGGCGCGAGCTCGGGGTGGAAATATATGGGTCGGAGCGGGATGGTTAGATGTGGAATTGCATGGTGTGGAGTGAATGTGTGTGTGTAAATATGTGGATGGTGAGCAATGGAAGATGTGTTTAGTAAAATGACGTGACGTCGAGCCGAGTGGTGCAGAGTATCGTGGCCTGGGGGCGCTGCACACATTGCAATGGGATGTGGCGCAGTGGAGTGCACACGGGCAGAGGGCAGGTGCAACACTCCTACTCCGGCAGGAATGGAGCACACGTTGGCTTTGCCCGAGCGCTGGGCTGTGGGGCCTTATCTCTGCGTCCCTGGCAGAGCGAGTTTCATTGACTCTCCAGTGCTTCAAAGGGGCCGGTGCTCTCGCTTTTGTAACTTGAAGTAAGCAGAGAGTACCGGCACTTCTCAGCAGGGCTGCAGCACTTTTAACCCTAGAGCCCTGGCACTTCTCTGCAGCAAAGAGCCGTTCTCTAGCTTTGAAAGTGCCTGCACTTTTCTATTTTCACGAAAGCAAATGGAGTCTCCGAGCAGAACAGCTCACCTGTCACGACTCAACGACTGTCCCGACGGGAAGGGGCTGTCTCTGCTCTTCCTCATTCGCTGTTCATCTTTTTCAGAAGGGGGGGGGGGCTGCTCAGCATTGGCTCGCCCCATCTCTGCACGCGCTGTTAATGAAAGAGCGACAGGTGCAGGTGGAAGGGTGCCAAGTGACCAGATCAGAAATAATTGTGAGTCTCCAAATCTAGGTACAAATAGTGCTGGTGAAAGGAACACCCCCAATGTACTTTTCATTTTCGTTGCAGTCTGTACCTAATTGCGAAGCAGTTTCAGCTGTTGGGGGTTGTTGGACAGGCCACATGAAGGGCTCGCTCCCTCCCCGCAGGACAGGGCCCGGGCCACCGTCAGCACCATTGCCCGGCCCAGCCGCCATCTTGGACACGGCACCACGCGGCCGCGCGGCCTCAGCCCGACCCCAACCCTGGGCCTGGCCAGGCCCCGACATCCCGGCACCACCCTCCACCCAGGAGGTGAACGGACCACTTGGCAGGTCAATGGGAGTAAGAAGTGTCGATGGCTCTCCCCCGCCAGGTGCCGAGCACCCCCAGCCTCCTCGGGCGCTGGCTCCACCCCCCTGCTGGGTGTCTGGACTCCCTCATCCCAGACCTCCCGACCTCCCGACCTCCAAGAGCGAGGGTCCGGACATCAAAGGGCGCCAGACCTATAACTGAGGCCGCCCCAGGACAGGAAGGCAGTTGTATCCTGGAGTCGAGAGACACCGCGACGAACTCATCCTTGACGGACTGCTGGCGCTGCCACAGCCCTGCCTTGTGAACTATTGTCCTGCCTGCTGGCGCTGCCGCGGCCCTCTGCAACCTTCATCCTCGTGGGACCTGCTGGCGCTGCCGCGGCCCGTTGTAACCTTCATCCTCGTGGGACCTGCTGGCGCTGCCGCGGCCCGTTGCAACCTGCATTCTCGTGGGACCTGCTGGCGCTGCCGCGGCCCGTTGTAACCTTCATCCTCGTTGGGACCTGCTGGCGCTGCCGCGGCCCGTTGCCACCTACGACCTCTTCGGGACCTGCCGGCGCTGCCGCGGTCCGACCCATCCGAACACCGAGCTCGAGGATTGTGAGCTATCACCGTTACACCTCCGTACCCGTGGGTACCAAGACTGTCCCGCTACCCCCTTCCCTTACTAGAGACTAGAATTGAGAGGATCATCGTGTCCTGATCACCTTGTATCGTACCACTCTACTACCAGAAGTGCCTATAAAAGGTGTTACCCTGATCTTTGTGTGGTGTCCATCTGTGGGGGGGAAGTTACCTGTCTGTGCGATCACTGTGCTCGGCCGACCCTCCAGGTCCCCGTCTAACATTGGTGGCTAGCGGCGGGATCCGAACCAACGCGTACCGTACAGACAGTAACTCACCCTACGACTAAAACCACAATGACGACCAAAGAGAGCGGATCGGCGGAGAAGTTCCAGATGGAAAAGCTGGAAGAATACAACCACCGAGAGCTCAAACAATTTTGCATGGACTTAGGCATTGCTACCACCGGGCTAAGCACAAAAGAAGACTTCAAAAACGCCCTAGAGGCCTGGACAGAGACAAATACCGCAACCCCCCGGGACCCCGCAGCCCCGGAAGTCAACACCACCCGGACGGAGGAACGGAGAACAGGCCCTTCCCGTGAAGAGATCCAAGAGCGGGAAAAAAATAGATTACACGAGTTAGACTTGGCACGACTCAGATTAGACGGAGAATTGAAACTGGCGGAACAAAAAATAAACTTAGAACACTTACGGCTCAGAGAAGAGCGAGAGGAAAAACAGAGACAGAGAGACCTCGAAGAAAAAAGACTGGCATACGAGCACGAGTGCAAACTAGCGGAGATAGAAATACGCAAACTGAACAAAAACCTAGGGGTGCCCAAGCAACCGCACTCCCCGGGTCCTACCGAGCAGAAGGTCCACATCCCCAAGGATGTGGTCCGAGAATATCACCGGAACGACGACATACAGCAGTGGTTCAAGGCCTATGAGATTGCCATGACCGCCCACCGGGTCGCTCGAAGTGACTGGGGAGCCGGTCTATGGGGGAGATTCGTCAACGAGGGTCGTGATGCCCTGCTGCAGCTTCCGGACCATCAAATAACGTCCTATGACCACATGAAGGCCGCCCTCCTCAGTCGATATGGGCTTACACCCGAAATGTACCGCCAGAGGTTCCGCAACTGCACCCGGATCCCAGGTACAACGTGGTTGGAATACGTGAACTATTTCAGCCGAGCCTTCGAGGGGTGGATCAAGGGTAACAACGTAACCACTTACGAACAACTCTTCAATCTCATTGTGTGGGAGCACCTCTCCAACAACTGCTTCGTCGAGCTCAGGCAGCACCTCCTCGACAGTAAATTGACTGAACCCCGGCAGCTCGCCACCGAGGCTGACCGGTGGGAGAGCACCCGAGTGGCCCGGAGTGGGCCGAATGAGCAGAACAGAACCAACCAAGGTCATCATCGTCCCCGAGGAGGAGGAGGAGGCCCGGGCCGGGGCAGAGACGCCGTCCCGGCCGCGCCCACTAACGCCACCCCGGCCCCAGCAGGCCGGGGAAACCCCCCGATGCGCCCGGGGTTCCGAGCTAACGTGACGTGTCATCGATGCCAGCGAGTCGGCCACTATGCCAGTGACCCGACCTGCCCGAAGAACCAGGTCCCCGGGCCCCGCCAGATGGCGGCCGCCGCCCTGGGAGAAGAACAAGTCTCCGAAGACACGGAGACCTATGAGTCGGAGCAGTTCGAGTGGGAACCCGCTGCCATGACCCTGGCATGCCTGGGAGGAAGAGACATGGTCCCGCGGACTCCCCTGCCCGCCAACACTCGGAAGTACAGCAAATGGGTGAGCATCAATGGGCGCAAGGCCGAGGCCCTGCGTGACACCGGGGCCAGTGTGACGGCCGTCCGTTGTCACCTGGTGACCCCAGAACAAATCCTACCAAACGTACTTTGCCCCGTCCGATCGGCAGATAACTCGGAGAGCCTGTGTCGGATGGCCTGCGTCCCCTTCGAATGGGGAGGAGTGTCCGGCATGCTGAAAGTAACTGTCCGCGACGATGCCCCCGTGGACTGCCTCCTGGGGAACGATCTCGAGAGCTCCCCGTGGGCCGCTGTAGAAAGAAGAGAGCATCTGGGGATGTTGGGTCTCCCGGACTGGGCGTGCGTAACCACCCGGTCCATGGCCACCTGCACCATCCCTAGACCAGAAGAACCAGAATGGGCAGCACCTCCGCCCTCGATCACTCCAGAAGAAGACTTCCTCCAGACCGACCACCCGGACCACACCACAGAGGGGTCCACACAGCCCCCCGAGCTTCCCGACCTGGGTCAGTGGCGTCAAGAAGGGGGGCCCACCCAGGAACAATTCCGGCAGGAGCAAAAGACCTGCCCCTCCCTCGAGGGATTGCGACAGCAAGCGCTCGCCCAGAGCCAAGGAGACACCACCGGGGCCCACTGGGTTTATTGGGACAATGATCTCTTGGACAGCGAGCAGAAAATCGCAGAACTAGGGGCCGGGCGAGTGCTGGTGGTGCCCCTCCACTTCAGAGACTTCCTGTTGAACCTAGCCCATGATGTCCCCCTGGCCGGGCACCTGGGCCAAGACAAGACCTACCACCGCCTGGTGACTCACTTTTTTTGGCCCAAAATGAGAAATGACGTCTCCAACCATTGCCGGTCCTGCCCGACCTGCCAGGCCGGCGGGAAGAGCGGCCGCAAACTCAAGGCACCCCTACAACCATTCCCCGTGGTGACCACCCCGTTCGAAAGGGTGGGAATAGACATTGTGGGGCCCCTGGACCCCCGAACAGCACAGGGGCATCGCTTCATCCTGGTCCTGGTGGACCACGCCACCCGCTATCCTGAGGCGGTCCCCCTCCGTACTATAACAGCCCCAGTAGTGGGTCGAGCCTTGATGGGGATCTTCTCTCGAGTGGGCTTCCCCCGGGAAGTCGTCAGCGACAGGGGTACGAACTTTATTTCAAAGTATATGAAATCCCTCTGGCAGCAGTGCGGAGTCACTTACCGCTTCACCACCCCCTATCACCCTCAGGGGAACGGACTGGTTGAGCGGTTCAACCGCACCCTCAAGGGGATGATCATGGGGCTGGAAGAACCCCTACGCCGCCAGTGGGACGTGCTACTACCGTGCCTCCTCTTCGCCTACCGAGAAGTCCCCCAGAAGTCCCTCGGCTTCAGCCCCTTCGAACTCCTGTACGGACACCCCGTTCGCGGGCCTCTCAGCCTAGTGAAGGAGGAATGGGAAATGGCCCCCCTGAAGACCCCTCCGGACGTCTACAAATACCTCCTGACCCTCCGAAATCAGACCCGGAAATTCAGGGAGATCGCTAAAGCCAATCTGGAGGCCAGTCAGGAGGACATGAAGAAGTGGTACGACCAACATGCCTCCTCCATCGAGTTTGAACCGGGTCAGCAGGTATGGGTGATGTCCCCCATCGAACCGTGTGCCTTGCAAGACAAATGGACGGGGCCCTTCAAGGTGATCGAGCGCAGGAGTCCCGTCACCTATCTCATCGACCTGGAGTCCCCCCGGAACCCCCTCCGGGTCCTCCACGCCAACAGGCTCAAACCCCACTTCATGCGCTCAGAGCTCAGCCTGCTGATGGCGACCGACAGTGGCACAGAAGGAGACTCCGAGCCCCTCCCTGACCTACTGAGGACTCGGGAAAGAGATGGCTCGGTGGACGGGGTCCGACTCTCCGAGGCCCTGACCCCAGAGCAGCGTCAAGATTGCCGGGCCCTCCTGCTGCCGTTCGCAAACCTGTTCTCCCTCGCACCCGGAGTCACCTCCTGGTGCCTGCACGACGTGGACACGGGGGACAGTCCTCCTGTCCGACACCGGGCGTACCGAGTACCGGATCGGGTACGTACATGCATCCAAGAAGAAGTCTCCAAGATGCTCGCCCTCGGGGTCATCGAGCCTTCGGACAGTCCCTGGGCCAGCCCGGTCGACCTGGTCCCCAAGGCCGCGGCACCGGGCACCACGCCGGAGCTCCGATTCTGCATCGACTATCGGGGGCTGAACGCGGTCACCCGAACCGACGCTCACCCTATCCCCCGAGCAGATGAACTAGTCGACCGCATGGGGGCAGCCCGCTACCTAAGCATCTTTGACCTGACAGCGGGCTACTGGCAGATCGGCCTCACCCCCAGGGCCAAAGAACGTTCCGCTTTCTCCACCCCGGACGGGCACTACCATTTCAGAGTGATGCCCTTCGGCATGAAGAACGCTCCAGCCACCTTTCAAAGACTGGTGAACCAGGTATTGGCGGGCCTCGAAGAATTCAGCGCCGCCTACCTGGACGACATCGCGGTATACAGCCGCCACTGGGCCGACCACCTCCACCACCTCAGAGCGGGCCTGCAGGCCCTCCAACAGGCCGGCCTCACCATAAAGGCCAGCAAGTGCCAAATCGGCCAGGGGTCCGTGACCTACCTCGGACACCAAGTGGGGAGCGGTCTGGTGGCCCCCCTCCAACTCAAGGTAGCTGCCATCCAGTCCTGGCAACCCCCCGAAACACAAACAGAGGTCCGAGCCTTCCTGGGGCTCACCGGATACTACCGGCGGTTTGTGAGGGACTATGGCAGCATTGTGGGGCCCCTCACGGAACTCACGTCTAAGAACAACCCAAAACGAGTCAACTGGACTCCCGACTGTCACGCGGCCTTCGAGACGCTGAAGGCCGCCATGTGCACCGCTCCGGTGCTCCAGGCCCCCGACTACAGCCGCGAATTCATCGTGCAGACCGATGCCTCCGACCATGGTATTGGGGCCGTCCTCTCCCAACTGAACCCCGAAGGAGTGGACCAACCCGTGGCCTTCATCAGCAGACGCCTACTGCCCCGAGAACAGCGCTGGAGCACCATTGAGCGAGAGGCCTTCGCAGTGGTATGGGCCCTCAAGAAGCTCCGGCCGTACCTCTTCGGAACCCATTTCCGGGTACAGACAGATCATCGGCCCCTGCAATGGCTCATGCAGATGCGGGGGGAGAACCCCAAACTATTGCGATGGTCCATCTCCCTGCAGGGGATGGACTTCACTGTGGAGCATCGCCCTGGCCAAGACCACGCCAACGCGGATGGCCTGTCCCGCTTTTTCCGCCTCGACGAGGAAAGTCCACAAGAAGATGGGTGACTCTCCCCGCCTTCAGCTGGGGGGGACGCATGTTGGACAGGCCACATGAAGGGCTCGCTCCCTCCCCGCAGGACAGGGCCCGGGCCACCGTCAGCACCATTGCCCGGCCCAGCCGCCATCTTGGACACGGCACCACGCGGCCGCGCGGCCTCAGCCCGACCCCAACCCTGGGCCTGGCCAGGCCCCGACATCCCGGCACCACCCTCCACCCAGGAGGTGAACGGACCACTTGGCAGGTCAATGGGAGTAAGAAGTGTCGATGGCTCTCCCCCGCCAGGTGCCGAGCACCCCCAGCCTCCTCGGGCGCTGGCTCCACCCCCCTGCTGGGTGTCTGGACTCCCTCATCCCAGACCTCCCGACCTCCAAGAGCGAGGGTCCGGACATCAAAGGGCGCCAGACCTATAACTGAGGCCGCCCCAGGACAGGAAGGCAGTTGTATCCTGGAGTCGAGAGATACCGCGACGAACTCATCCTTGACGGACTGCTGGCGCTGCCACAGCCCTGCCTTGTGAACTATTGTCCTGCCTGCTGGCGCTGCCGTGGCCCTCTGCAACCTTCATCCTCGTGGGACCTGCTGGCGCTGCCGCGGCCCGTTGTAACCTTCATCCTCGTGGGACCTGCTGGCGCTGCCGCGGCCCGTTGCAACCTGCATTCTCGTGGGACCTGCTGGCGCTGCCGCGGCCCGTTGTAACCTTCATCCTCGTTGGGACCTGCTGGCGCTGCCGCGGCCCGTTGCCACCTACGACCTCTTCGGGACCTGCCGGCGCTGCCGCGGTCCGACCCATCCGAACACCGAGCTCGAGGATTGTGAGCTATCACCGTTACACCTCCGTACCCGTGGGTACCAAGACTGTCCCGCTACCCCCTTCCCTTACTAGAGACTAGAATTGAGAGGATCATCGTGTCCTGATCGCCTTGTATCGTACCACTCTACTACCAGAAGTGCCTATAAAAGGTGTTACCCTGATCTTTGTGTGGTGTCCATCTGTGGGGGGGAAGTTACCTGTCTGTGCGATCACTGTGCTCGGCCGACCCTCCAGGTCCCCGTCTAACAGGGGTGGGGGGAGGGGTGACTTTGGCTTCTCGGCTCACGCTATGAACGTTTATTTACTGCCTGCGCGTGGTTTTCCTGTGCCTGCCCATATTAAGCTCATCACTTTATATCCAAATGATACAGCGATGGAAGCACACTCGTATGTATGACTGATATCTAAGGGTATGTTGTGCCTTTCTGATCCGGGACAAAAAACTCGGACAGATTTGCAAGCCCCCTGTGCCCCTTTTGTGTCACTTTTAACATGGGAAACGTGACACAATCTGCCCCTCAGTCCTTAAATGAAAACGCTGTTCTGTTTGGAAACACCGCCTTTGGGGTACTTTTGGGATTAATTATGGAGGTTGAAATGCAAGCTGAAGAAACGCTTCTTCACGTGCACAAAATGCAAATGTATGTATGTATGTAAATGATCCCGTGCCAGTTACCACGCAGTTGCGGGCTGCTTGTCTTGCTGCAAGATGGCATGTATGACCGGGTGACAATGCTGCTCCTGGCTTCTGCTGCCAAGTAGAGGGGGTGGGAAGACGGGGTGTCGTGAGTCCAGGGACAGCGTGACCGCTACTATAATAGTGAAAGCACGGTAAGGGGCGCTGGTAGAAAGTAAGAAGTCAGTGCTTCTAAAGTTGTTTGTGGCAAGTCGTACATAAGAAATTGCAAGCAGACGCCATTTTACATATTAAGCACAGTGTGCACGTTACTATTAAAGTGAGAAGCATGGCATGGTGTGCTGCCGAAAATGAAAACAAGGAACAAAAGAACCACGTGGCAGCCAGTATTCAAACGGAGGCTTGCAGTACTACTTAAACAATAATGAGCCAACGATGCGCCTACAAAGGAAATACCATGTCTGGAAAGCAAAACAGTTCCAGCCAAAGTCGTGGCACACTTCGACCAGCTCGGTGCAGGAGAAGGATCCCCCAGCATCACATCAAAGCATCATAATTAGCCATGCAGAACAAAAGACATGTGCGGCCACCATATTACAAGCTACAGCTCGTCATCCTAGGCTGCAACAATTGTAACAAGCACTGATGAGCTACGACAGAAAGTAAACATTTAAAACAAACCAGTGTGATTGGTTCGTTGGTGTTGCTCTGAAGAGATTCAATTCCCAGAGGGGAGGAGGAGCCATCGCGCACCGCGTGAGGAAGAGGATGGCTATCTTCCAGTCACTAGCCAATGAGAGAACCGACTGGTGCATGCTCCAAGCGTGAAGGCAGCGTGGTTGCAGGAAGCTCAGAGCGTACAGTAAATGTGACGCCTTGTAATGATAAGAATTCATTTGCGACAGAAGGAAAGCAGACGAGCCAGTCCGGGTGGACCGGAACAAAAAGCCAAAGGGAGACAACGCAGAAAGCTCATTTCCAATGGCAAGCCACAGTTTAACATAAACGGTGACACCAGCCAATGGAAATGAGGGGCGGGCTTCAAGCCCTCTTCTGAAAGTCCTCATTAACAATAAATCTCACCGAGCGAGCAACACATGCGCTGCAACGCTAGGCGAGACCTAAAAAATAGGAAATACTGCGCCAATGTTACTATTTAAAGATACATTAACTATTAACTAGGAGATCTGGGTTGAATCCATCATCATTCTTTAGCTCACTTCACCACCTCAGTTCAGAACCAGCTAAAAATCACTCTTGACCCTGTGGCTCATGGGAACAGTCCAGCCCGAACTGCCAAGCCAGGTCTTCCCTGGACCGGAATCAAGCATCCTGGGACCGGTTTCTGGCTATCAGTCCTCATTAGCCAGGATAGCTTAACTCCAGTGGCGTGGAGAGCCTGGGACCCACGTCTGAGCATACCCAGCCCACTCGTGGTGACAAATGCAAAACAACAGTTGATGGACAGAATGCAGAACAATGTCATACATTCACCCCAGTACAGAGATCCGGGCCTAAATCCATCGTTTTTTTGCACTCCACACCACCCCAGTTCAGACATGGCCATATGCAAATCAGCCTTGACCCTGTGCCTCATGGGAACAGTCCAGCCCGAAATGCCAAGCCAGGTATTCCCAGGACCGGAAACAAGCATCCTGGGACCGGTTTCTTTTGCGTCCAGCATCTCCAACCAGGGCACTACAGTGGGTCAATCTCTTCTGTTTAAAATGAAGCTGAAGTTTATGGTTTTCAAATAAACAAACAAATTCTTTTTATGAAGCGCTTCACACATACCTTCCGTCTACTATTTGTGAGCAATGTCATTAGCAGGTTTTACCATTATCTGTTGTAATGGTACTTAACCTACTGACTTGGAAAGGATGGAAGAAGGAGTCCGCGTTGCCAGGATTCAAACTAGTGGCCTGCGGTCACTGCATGTCTTAGCTGTGAGAGTTTAACTCACTGATATATCCTGTCGACCTAGGAGTATGAAATACAGTGACCATGTCACAATGCGAATGGGCAGAGTGAACCCTTGCCTGAGGTACAGAATGACCCACCCAGACCTTTTACTGACAGTGCGCACGGGGCAAAAGGGAAGTGTCTAAAAGTTGGACAACTTAATAGCTGCGCTAAAAACAGCCCATGGTGTTGTAAAGACCCTGCTGTCCATCACGCCTCTCGAACCCTGAGGTCCTCCTTTCTTCTCAGAAGTGTTTGGAGGCCTTGCCCAAGGTCGTCTCAGGCCCTGCATCCCCCGAGATCTCCTGACTTTCTTCCCAGGAAAGGGTATCCCCAGTGCCTAATTTGTGAGACAAAAATAATAATTGCCCGGGCTGTCGTCAGGAGGCCACTGCAGCTTGCACCACCCATTGCCCCTGCCAGCACTGCTGGTGATAGTAGCAACACAGTTACTAACCATCGCCTTCCTACAAGTGTGATAACTCGACTATTTTTATGTATACTGCATTAATTAATAATTTACTCTTGTGGTTAGCTCTAAATTAGCCAAGCAGCGCCACCTGTGGCAGACTGTCACAAGTGCCGGTGTTGACAATTAAGTGCCTGATCCGAGCTCCAAAAACCACGGGCTCAAATTAAGCACCGATAAACGTGCATGGAGGAGAGGCAATTCACTCGCCGTAGAACAGCCTTCTAGAAGGAATTCTTCACCTACGTAGGTTGGTTTCTGTCTATCGATGGTATAACGGTTTAACCCCTTGAGCACTCATGACGAGCTCAGCTCGTCATGAGGCACAGTGGCGCTGTGTTCATGACGAGCTGAGCTCGTCATTACCCCCGCGGAATGCCCACACGGGGATAATTCCCCTGCTGTGCTGGGTGTTCCATTAAACGGGCGTGGTCATGACGAGCTAAGCTCATCATGAGCGCAGCGCCACCGAGCTGCGTGACGAGCTCGTCACGAGCACTGAAGCGCCCTGCTGGGGCCCCTCCCCCCCTGCGGCACGGGGGAATTAGCCCTGTGGCGAAGGGGTTAAAAGAATGAGGCGGGAAGATTCAGCAACAGTTGATTGAGAGAACAACAGCACCGGTCAGCGTCCGGTGACCTACAGATCAGAAAGGATAGGAGCCGGGGTGGTAACAGGAAAACCCTGTCATTCATCGTCATTGCTTTCTAAACACTTCTCAATAACCTTGCACATAAAATATGGAACACCAACTTTCATACACCTAGGTCCAGGGGCTCCCAACCTGGAGTGCGAGATGACATTTCAGGGGGTGCAACAAAGAAGGAAAGTATGTACTGTATGCATAAGAAGAATCCAGCAAGACTTATGTAGGGGGTGCAAACATGAATCAAACATTTCCTAGGGCTGCGGGGAATAGTAAAGGTTTGGAACTCCAGACTTAGACGGTCTCATTAGATGCCAGCACTTACCATCCGGTGTAATTACACTTTCATTGTTGGCCTTGACCACTTTGAAAACTGTCACTTACCTTTTTCGACCAATCGGACGCTGACATAGGCACCGACAGTGATATCGAAGTCAGATAGTTAACGCACTAAATAATAACTTTTTTTAACTGGCTTCTTTAGATGAGACTTGTGTCCAGGAGTAGTTGTGACAGAAACAGGAACTTTGGTTTTAAGGCACCGGGGACAGACCAGAGGTGTAGGTTGCCTCCTCTCAACAATTGAAATGGAAACCCCCGGGGACTGGAATGGGGGTGGTCCTATAAGCCCACAGCCTTTCTCTGGGAGCCAGTGCAATGGGAATATTACCAACCATGGCCTGGTGATTGCTTTCCTTCAAATATCTGTTAAGTTGTTGCATTGATGATTGTACAATGCACTACTGACATGTTGGGTATTGAGCATTTCCAAGAATCCAAACATCTCTGCTGCTGCACATTGGGCGCCATTGTCGGTGACTTTGGCAGCAGAAAATCCGTCGCTCACGAAAACCTTCATTGCAAATTCAAGAACTAAAAATGCTGCTTCTCTTTCAGAAGCCATTACTTCTGGTCAATTTGAATGGTAATCCATGAAGACGGCATATTGCTTGTGGCAGGGGATTCTTAAAGGGACCGTCTAATCTAACCTCCTGCCGTGCAAACCCAGGCCACTGAGCTGATTGCGCAAGTGTGGAAAGTGTTCTGCACTTCTTATCAGAGGCTGCACAAGTGCTGCAATGCCTTAATAAGCGATCTGTTTCCGCATCCATTCCTCACCAGTGTAAGTGGCTCCACAACAGATTCTTCAAAGCAGACATACCCATGTGTCCTGAATAACACATTTAGGAGCAATTCACAAATCCCTTCTGGAAGTACACTGAGGCCACCTGAGCAAACGAATGAAGTAAACTTTTCAATCCCTTACTAGGGGCACCAATCACATGTGTGTTATTTGATTGCTTGAGTGCAGCATCTTTAGGAATCTTCTATTCAAAACTCTTCAAACAGTTTCTCCTCTTGGACCACAAAGACATCTCTCACACAGGCAACAATGTCAAAATCATCATGATCAAATCTGTTACTAGTGCAAGTTATCATAGCCAAGCATCTTCTGGTTGGTGTTTGTGTCCTATAACAAAGGCTCCATTGAAGTTATACTCTTGAGGTTTTGAACTCAGTCTTGAAATGCGAGCCGAGGGATTCCTTTCACTCCCTGGAGGTAAGATTTGAACTAGAGGCTTAGAGTCTGTACTCAGTGTACATATATTTCCCTGAACAAAATACCAACAATGGTTTGTGGCCCAAACCCAGGCAAGTAGCTTGTGCTCCTTGACTGGGTATTTTCAAAGTTTTTTTAAGCATCTGTCACTACCCATTCAGAACTTCCAGATTTCTATAAAAGTACAGCACCCAACCCATACACACTTCTGTCAACCAATATGATGCAATGGTACCATTAGGAAATATGTTGTAATGCAGTAGCATTGGTTATTTGTCTCTTTATGTAGTCTAATGCCATTTGTTGCTCCTGTCCCTGTTCAAAAAGACAGCGTAGTTGCGAGAAATCTGCATAATGATTCTATTTCAGAAGCAAAGTTTTGCACAAATATTCTGTAATACTCACAAAGACCTATAAAAGACATATATTTCTACTTGTTGTCTAGAGCAGGGACATTCTTTATGGCTTCCACTGGGGTATCCATGTGAACTATATCATCAGCTGATGTGCCCTAAATTGTTCACCTGAGACTAACACACTTTTCATTTTTCAGCACAGTGTACAAGACCATTTTTTGACAATCTTTTGCCTACTTCCTTTAGGATCGTGAAATGTTCACTTTTGACCTTTGTGAAGACCAGGTCATCTTCAAAACACCTTACTTGTCTTTGAAAATGTGATACATTATCCTTTGAAAGACAGAAGCCGACAATATCAGTCAAAACAGCATCCTTTTATATTGAAACACATCAAAAGGAGTGATAAAAGCTGTTGATAGTCGTGTACTCATTACCTTTTTATTTGGTGGTATGCGCTGCATAGATCCAGGATTGAAAAGGTAATAGCTCCTTCAAGTAGGGAGAGTAGGTCATTTATTTTAGGCAAGGTGTGTCTATTCACAGAAATGTTGTTGCTAAACCTAGAGGTGTGTGTGTGGGGCCGAGTGCGGGTGTCACTGATTGGTCGACAGTGGGGAGGGTTAGACAGGCCCCTCTGGTGCTTTGACCAAGAGGGTGTCCTTTTTTTGTTACTCGAGGCTCAAGCTGCTCAGGTAGAGCTAACCAAGCAGTGTGAGCATTTTTTGTTGTTGTATGTAATGACAATCAGTGCACAGAGGTTTACCTTTAGAAACCACCGGGAAGTTGGGAAAAAAGGACACAAATTTGTCGTGGATACCTTAGGTGGGCAAATTGTTATGGAGGCTTAAGCACAAACTACCGCCAAATAGCCAAAAAAGGGTTTAGCACTAAGGGGGGAAAAGCCCAACAGCTAAGGGTTAAGAGCTTTTAGATCCACACATAACCTAAGTTCACCATTACTCTTCCATGTCAGCAGTATAGTAGAGATCCAGTTAGAAAATGTAGTTTCTTCAATAATATTTTCTGCTTGTAGATTATCTAATAATCTTTGTAGATCTTTTCACAACTATGCTGGTATTTCCTTGAATGTAGTGTTAGTAACAAAGTACCCAAAGAAATGGATCCTCTGACTATCACATGTTATAGCATGAACATCTGGTGCAAGCATTTGTTTAACAATGCAGCTGGAATAGAATCAAAGTATGATTTAGAAATAATGATGAATGATGACCCTGAATCTGCCATAACAGATAAATCAGTACCATGTTTACGGATGGCACATATGGGTGGTATAACAGTGTCATCTATGTCCACAGCATCTTCAACATGACTTATGAGAATCATACTCTTTTTATACAATTTTCATTGTTGTTTTATTCAGGATCTGTAATCAATGACACCAATTCTTTTCAAGTCTTGTCACACCCTCCCAAAGTGCCCTTTGTCTTTTTTATTGTTGGATTCTTTGATAATTGCACAGTAATTTTCTGATGTTGCTAGATGTGAAGCAGTTTTACCTCTGTAACAAAACACTTTGGTATCTATGTTTTGGATCTTAGTTACATCTGTTTAACTTTGTTAGGCTTTCATGAAATATTTCTTCACTTTTGCTAACTTATTAATATCTCTACCTGGTGGCAGGTTGCTGTCAAGTAAATCTTGGTAAAATACTTTTCCCTTCCAAAAGTTATCAAAATATTAATGTGAGGTAATGGGTGGGATTCTAACCAAAAATTCCATAGTAGGACTTCTTAACTCGACACCCCCCCCTCAAATTGTCATTTATTTCCACACAATAATTAAATGGGAAAACCATAGTGTTGATTCACTAGGCAAAATCACTCTTCATCGCACATTTTCTTAAGATCATCTGCAATATCCCCTATCACACTGAGCGGCACCATCCTCAATTTATGCTTAATGGGTTTAGCTGCTTCTTTGATGTGAATTCGGTGCTTACACTTGTGTATCTTTCATGACTTGTTTTCGAAAGTCTATTTCAACATCTTGTGCTACTTACATTCTTCTTGGCTGTCTTGCTCCACCACCAAGATAATGTGTTCCTTTGATCCTGGCTTTAAAGTCATTCCGAATAATCATTGATAGTACTACCCAAGAATATGTAACAATTTCTTTGCAAATTCTAAGCTCCCTTGAATGGTTTAGTCTTTGAAGCTCAACACACCTTAAAAAAATCCCAGCAATTCTATTCTCTGCCTTTAATTGTAAACTGAACACACCTATATCGGGGGTCTAGTTTTTTCTCATCCTAACATTTTTTAAACAATTTCTCAGTAATCATTGACATTCTCTCACACAATTCAAACAAAAATTACCAAAATTTCTGTCTACTGTTATGTTTGTGTATGTGCAACACCTTCATCGAGACTTCACCTGAATACCAAAACCAGATCTTTACTTCTCCCCGCTTAAACCTCATTGCCCTGCCCTTCTTCGTCTAATTCCACAATCCTGCTTAATTTCATCTGATTGCTCTGACAAATTCTGTCCTATTTTTCTACAGTTCTTGCATGTAGCATTCCTAGCAAGACAAATAAAACAGCCCATAGCATGTGAAGGATATCCACATCCAAAGCATATGTGCTTTTGTTCGAAATAATCCCCTTTTTATCCTTGATAGCATTCTTTCTCTCATACAAATGTTGTCTTCTGTTACATTTATCTTGTACACTACTGGCATTACTCTCTTTAACACTACCAATGCTCATGTTTTTGCTTCTGATCTGTTTCTTAGGTGATTACTGAGTGTTTCTATACTTTTGAGTGTTGATAGTTTTAACAAAAAACTGGGCTTTTCAAAGTGTAATAATGTTTCCTTGACCATTGTACCCCTGCTGTAGGAACATGGATTAATATGTGGTGTGGTTGTTAGACAACACCATGTAATAATGTCACAATGTTTGTCACATCCAGTTAGGTTTTTTTAAGAAAACCCTAAGTTCAGTCCTAGGTTGCTGTGGCTTTCAAGAGTGCAGGCTTCCTTCAGCTTTTGTATCCGTGGTGCTGAACAGGGGTTCAGTCAACTTGCCCTTGGAGTCACTTCTTCAGTCCTGGTACCAGTGAAGCTCTTTTCCACAGGTGGGCACAGCAGGCATAGTCTTCTCTACAAGTCTCTTGGGATCAACAGGTGCAGTCCAGTGTTTGGTGCGGCCTCTCTTTGCTTTGCTGGGTCCAGGGACCAGCAGGCAGTCCTACTTCTGTCTTCTCTCCAGTCCAGTAGTGATCCGAAGACCATGGACCTGGATTGCCACTTTTATGCCATCTTCTTGCATGTGGGAGGGGAGGAGTCACTAGCCAACGGCAATAGTGCCCACGAGGTAACCCATCTCACTTCGCATCACTTCGTGGGGTGTTGGCCATCAAACAATCCCAGGATATCCCGCTCTACCCTAAAGTATTCTGGGAGAAGCCTTCTTCCCCTATGGAAGCCCTGGGCACCCGTCTAGGTGTACCCACCATAATTAGCCATTCCTTTTGGCAAAAGGGTTCTGCAACAGGTTCTCTCTAGAGGAGATGCCAGCCGGTCTGCCTCCAGCAAAGAGCCTCTCAGGCAAGTGTGTGATCGCCCTTTTCTTTACAATTTCTACCATGGTTTGGGGGGGAATGGGGTAGCACGTTGGCTCAGGTGACAACTATTGCAGGTAGTCAGGAAAGGCTACCAGAGGTATGGGCAAAACAAGCATTTGCAATGCAATAGGTCTCGCATTTACACAAATTTAAGCTATTGTCATTGTAAATGACAATGTGTTTTATTTATGTTTCAAAAACCAAAACATAAATAAAAATAGTTTTCATTTACAATGCCAATAGCTCAAACTCGCATAAATGTGGGACCTATTGCATTGCAAATACTTGTTGTAAATATGTGACCCGCCTTGCTTGCGTTTTACAGTACAGTACATGTCTATTTTTCTCATGCAGAAATAGTTTTGCAAATATGGTGACAAGACCCACTTTGCTAGTGTTTTATAGTATATGTATATTTTTCTCACAGAGAGCTGTCTTTGTTCACGAGGTGACCCGCCTTCCTCAAGTTTTACGTTTCAGAAAATACATATGTTTTTCGACATATGCATACATTTCTGCAAAGTATAAATAACAACACAGACACTCCATAGATCGGTGTGTACACAGTAGACAAACAGGTACATTGATAGACTTACACAGCACACTTCGAGATATGCTTGCATAAAGATCGACAAGCAAATATAACTATCACAAGTAAACACACTCATACAGAGATAAACGAAAGAGAAACCTATCACAATAGCACACTAGCACTCTATTAAGCTCACCTCACACCAGAAACTAACACAAAACAAGCTGTCGCCATAGCGCAAAGACAACTGCTTGTTTATATTTGCATCACGCTTTTCCTTTAACAATAGCTGCCGCCCCACACAGCACTTGCGGGATGGGCCGGCAGCTATTACTAAAGTGAAAGCGCAATGCAAAAATAATCACGCGGCCGCCCTTGCCAAAGCTGAATGAACAAAAAAAAGTGCTCACCGACTAATGAAAGAGGCAGTGTAACGCCGCAAGTAAAAGATCCACTCCTGATGAGCGGTCACAAAAGGAGACAGGGCGGTAACAAGGAGGGACTAAGAAGCCTCATTATCAATGGGAAGCCAGCATTTACTATGGACAATGACACTAGCCAATGAAAAATATGGGCGGGGCTTCCACGCCACTTCTAAAACATACCCTACTACAGCATGCCTCGCAGAGCGGTCAGTGCATGCGCTGCAAAGCTAGGCTCGACCTAAAAAGAGCTGACTTTCCAAAGTCACCTTTCTATCAAAAGTTACCTTGTATCCAGTCTCAGCACTGAGTGGGGTTTAATGTAACAAATCATTTGATACCTTTGAACAATATCGTTGGTGCTCCCAAATGGAGGTTAGCTTTTAGCGTGGCGGCTCGTGATACTCTATGCAGTGGCTTGTGAAACTCCATGCTAGCCAATGGGACCACCAGCCTTGCTATAGTGAAGGCAGCAAATTTGTGTTTTCACTGGCAGGGCATGGTAAATCCAAAAAGGAATATGCCCTTTTTTTTATTTTAAGCACCCTGCATGCTGGGCTCAAGTCAAGTCAAGTCAAAACAAGCTTTATTCGATTGTTAAAATCATAAAAGCAAAGACAGGCAAATAAAAAAACAATGTCACATTTCATCAGTTTAAAAAGACATTATACATTAATGATAATATTGAATATATACAAAAATTGTTAAAAATGGGCATGCTAAAAAACAGTTAAAAGCAGTAAAAAAAAGAGCACAGTATATTCGGTCACCCCGTCAGGTTATTCGGGGATAGCCTCCTGGTCTTAATACGCATGGCAGCTACCAGGAAGCTAGCAACCCCGAAAATTACCTTTGTGGATCCTAATAGTTGTAAGTAAAGGAGAGCAGGGCGTACTTGTGAAAAACCCGCATTTGTTAAGATTGGGGCTAAAAACCGCCTTCTACCCTCCTTAAAGTGGTCACAGAACATTACAAAGTGCATGAGAGACTGCTCTGAAAAGTTATCACAGCTACATGGGCTCAGTATATCAGGTACCCCCCACACTGGGAAGTTACCCAAGGAATATTGTATAATATTAAACCTGAATCTAATAAGGAGATGACGATGAAATGGTTTTCTAACAATTTTTAGATAGGGTTCTAGAGAGGGGGTAGTTAAGAGCAAAAAATTTGCTCTAACTTTTGGCTTAATAAATTCCTCCTCCTCCCTAGCCTGATTCGCCCTAAGCAGGAAGTTCTCCTTAATCCATTTTACGTCTCCTTTGACTATGTTGTTCGGGTAATTGTAAAGATCTGGCCTACCCATATTGTTCAACGTGTTCTTAATGTACACTAGCCAGGGAATTTTAGACACCATGTCTAGCGCCATACAATCCTTAAGAATACAGTGGTTCAAAAGGATATCATTATTTAACCAGGTTTTTGCCCAGTAGACCAAGGGGGCCAATTGAAGCTCATCGTTTACATAGCCTATGCCTAACTCAGTATGTAGAGAGAAGACTGGTGTAGATTGTGGGACTCCTAACAGTGTTCTGAGGAAGATATTTTCCGCAATTTGTATTTTGCCTTGTGGCGAGAAGCCCCACAGAGGAGCACCATACATAGCTATGGACAAGCATTTCGTCTTGTACACTTTCAGGAGAGAGTCCATTGGGCGCGAACCCAATCGCTTTGCAAAGCTCATTAGAGCTGAGGTTGATCTTTTGACTGCAAGGCTTTTTGCATTTAATTGGGCGGTCCAAGAGCCCCCCTCTTCAAAGATGACGCCCAGGTAGGTAAAGACTGGTACCCTGGTCACCCTCTCACCCGTGCAGGTAAACGTCTTTAGCATTTGAGTTTTCTTGCGTTTCCCCGCCACCAATATATGGGATTTTTTGTTGTTAATCACCAGGTCAAGTGAGGCCATGAACTCTCCAAATGCGTTGAGAAGTTTCTGTAACCCTACCCCTGTGCGGGCTAAAAGCACCGCGTCATCCGCGTATAGTAATACGGGCACTAGGGAATCCCCCACGCGTGGAATATCAGGTGTTGAGTCCTCCAGTTCTTTACCCAGGGAGTTAATATAAAGGGTGAATAGGAGAGGAGCCAAAATGCAGCCCTGCCTAACACCCCTTCTGGAGCGGAATGGCCGAGTATAGCTGCCCTCCCGATCGGTTCTGATGGAGGCTGACAAATCTGTGTGCAGTAGCGCTAGAAAGTTAACCAGCGATGGGTCAATACCTAGGCTGGCCAGTATGGCCCATAACTTTGTTCGGTTGACCAAATCGAAGGCCGAGGAGAGGTCCATGAAGGCCATGTATAGATTACCCTCCTTAGCCTTGGTGTATTTGCCGACCAGCATAAGGAGGTTTAGGCACTGGTCCATGGTCCCTCTCCCGGCCCTGAACCCATACTGCAGGTCTGAAAGGACCTCCTTCTCCTTTATGAAAACCCCCAGGCTCTGTAATATGACTCGGCCCAGAATTTTGACGGCAGAGTCAATCAATGATATCGGCCTATAGCAGGCCGGGTCTGTTCGGGAACCTTTCTTGTAGATGGGAATAATGGTTGAAGAGGACCATGATTTGGGAAACCCAGCTGTGCAGGAGGAATTAAAGACGTTAGTGAGTATTCTAGCCCACATGTCCAGGGGTGACCTATAAAGATCTGCAGGGACGCCATCTGGGCCCGAGGCCTTACATTTCGTCATCTCCAAGATGTCCCTAGTAACCTCGTGCTCACTAAACTGCAGGGGGACATCAGGGACCATGGGCCGGTGAAGACTATCTGGCGCTAAAGCCTCTCCACTGTTGTATATTTGGCTAAAGTGGGCAACCCAATCTTCCTCAGGGATTACACAATCCATGATAGAATTTTCTTCCTCAGAAAAATAGGAGTGGTTGATCACAGCCCAGAATTTGGAGCTATCTCTCAAGATGTTAATTGATGTGAGATCGTCCCAAGCCTCGTTTTTTATGGTCTTTTTTCGGTTGGAAGTAGTGAATCTATAGAGCTTCCTGCACTGAATCACCCGCTCCCGATTCCTTGGCTGCTGTTTGAGGGCCTCCATAAGCTCCTTATGTGCTTTTGAGCATTCCCTGTCGAACCACCTTGGGCGGGAGGTTTCAGCTCGCATCTTCCTAAGTGTTAGATCTTGGCTAACTTGCATGCAGATGTTAGTAAAAGAATTAATTATATCAGTGTCAACTGCCAAACTATCTGTGCATGTTAGCAGATCTACATGAACATTTGCTTTTAGGTGCTGAATAAATGTGCCCGGAACCATCTTGGACCAATTTCATCTTCTTCCCCGGTCCTTGGGGACGATGGGGTCGCAGCAACCACCCAGACGCTCAACCTGGGTTACGTTATTGCTCCCAATGTCTAGAGTCAGGATCAGGGGACTATGGTCACTAAAGGCGGAAACCTTGACTTCCAGGGAAGATACCGCGTCAACTAGTCCCGCTGAGATAAAGATGTAATCGATGACAGTGTTTGCATCTCTACCTATGAACGTCGTTGCCCTATTTTCCCCCTCAGACCCAGCTACCTCAAACAGATTTAGGTCGGCGAGTAATTCTTCCAGCTCCATCCCCTGCGGTGTGTGTTCAAGATGGGGACTGATAGCGCCCGGGGGTGCCAATTGTTGTTTAGAAAAACAGTCCCATCCACAGGGGTGTATGTTAAAATCTCCCATGAGCAAAATTTCGAATAAAGCTGTTTGATGTGACTTGTAATGAAAAAGAAAGAAGGATAAGGACCTTAAGTGTGTGTTACAAGATACCTTATCCGGTGCATTATAAAAGTTTACTATTAAAATTATGGGGAGGTTGGGCCTAACCCATTCTACACACAAAATACTATCCACAGATGATTCTATTTTCTTCATGGAGCCTACCAAATTGATAGAGGTAATTGTGTACAGGCCACCTTTGGGTCTCCCTCCCAGCCCAGCAGTCGCTTTAACTGAGAAACTACGATATCCATTTAAATAAAAGTTTTCATTTACATCCCACGTCTCCTGAAAACACACAATATCGTGATGAGTTACAAAGTTAACCCATCTGTCATCCGAGGCTTTCCTCCTTAGCCCTGCTATATTCCAACTAAGTATCATTGGTTTATAGCGTTGATTGACTAGAGTGGAATTCTCCTGACCAGTCGGGTGGGTGGGTGGTTGTCAATCCACTAGGTCCAGGCTAGAGGGGTTTGCAAGTGGTGAGAACCTATTACTTAGCACAACGGGTTCCACCTGAATTTCATCTGTATGATCCGGGACCTTGCGTGCGGTGGCGACAAGCTTATCCCCCGCCCGCAGATGAGTCTGCTGAGCTTGATAGGAATAGTGTCTCACTTCCCCTGCCCTACCTATGTGTCCTACTGGTGACGGGATGTGCCAGGGTCGTGGTTTAACCAGTCGATGGGGTGGGGGAGGATAAAAGAAGCCTAATGGCAGGGGTCTGATACCTGTACCAACTGGTTCTGATCCATCCCAGAGTAGTGTATTGGCCATATTGGGACTGTTAAAGTTAACAATCACACAGTCACCGGTGATACATTTCTCCCTTCGCCCCACCCAGTCGACCCTTCTGGCAGCTATAATATTTTTCCCCACATCCAAGCTCCCACTTCTAAACTGTGTACACCATCTTCTGGTTCTGATCAGTAGATCCTGTTCTGATTCCCTCTGGTTATTGTTAAGGCGTGGAATCCCAGTTAAAATTACAGCTAAAGGTGCTGCATCTGGGGGGAGATCCACTATGTTGTTCTGTCTAGCATGCCACCCACTACTTCTTCGCTCCTTAACTAGAGGATTGGCAACCCTGTCCTCAGGCACAGCCCCTGAGACTGCAATCGTATGTGCCTCCCCTTGAGATGTTATATTCCCTTTGGGTGGATTTGTGTGTGTAGTGTGGCCTTGGCTATTAGCCTGCAATGGTGAGCCCATGATCACCTCCTGACTACCAATCAATCCAGGTTTTTCATGGGCCCGCTTCCCCTCAGTGTGAGACTTCAGGACATTTAGGCAGTTATCAATGCGTTCACATTTAAGCAGGATATTGTCTACACATTGCTTCAAAGTGTCCACTATGTCCTTTGCAATATTTACCAAAAGTGGTTCCAAATGGGATTCAAACAGTTCTTCTACCACATCTGCCAATTTAGCGGGGAAACCCTGGGTCGGTTTAATGTCTTTTTTGGGTGTGGGCAGTTGCGGGGTTTTTTCCCACGGGTTTTGGTGTTTTTTAACAAGGGTTGTTGCTGTGTTTCCGGTGATACAGCCTTACAGTTGGTTCGAGGAGGTAACTGGTTGTCCATGCAGGTGGAAAGCGGGGCCGCCACAATTATGTTGGGTTCAAGTGGGATGGGACGAGCCGGTTCTGGCAGTAACAGTGATTCCGATACAACTGGGAGATCCCTATTAGCAGCACCAGCCTGGACAAGTCCCAGTTCTTTCTCCGCATTTGCAATTTCATAGTTCAAAGCCCCCACCGCAGAGGTAAGATAGGAAATAATTGAATCTGATTTTCGTGGGACTTTGGCTTTCTTACCTTCTCCGCCCTTTATTACAAGTTTGCGTTTCCCCATTGCACTGGACAGAGAGACTGGCCCTGCCCTGCCTCTTCCTGCCCCGGACGGCTGGTGTTTATGCACCTCCGGCCGGAAGCTGCAGGTGTCAGGAGGCGGCGTCCCGGTCCCGGTCTCACAGGGATGCTGGAAGGTGTAGTTTGGCGAGGCAAGGCAAAGCTCCTCCCCACTCGGCGGCCGGTAGCACTCGGCGGCGGGGGAGAGCGGTGAAGATCTGTGGCCCCAAGAAACAGCAGGTGCACTGCAGGTAATGCCCCCAGACAACAGCAATGACCCCATGCTGGGCTATCATGGTCTTCCCCAGGGTTCGCTTATTAATATAAAAAAATAAGGATTTGACCTGTCGAAAGGGTTAATTTTGACATGTCAGGTTAAAGCTGCCCAACTAGAGTCACGCTTTTACCTGGTCACAGCAGAGATGGCACAATTAAGTAGTGCAGGTCATCAGTGACATCTACCCTACTAGCTCGGGGTACCTTTTGTACCATATCCTGGGGACTTATAAAGAAGTTAAATGAGTCAATCAGGTATTAGCCAATCGTGCACGTACTTAGGGGATCAGAGCAGATGCACGGGGGCCTGGACAGCAGAGCCCAGGGCACTACAGATGCGAGAAAGTAGAAGCATTAATCTCAAAACCTGAGGATTATCGTACAAAAGAGGTCTTCTCCTACACCTGAATCTTACCAGAATGTGGTAATATTTGTAAATTCGTAGTCAACGTCTAGAATATGTAAAGCTGCTACATATCACTTTATTGACTCATCCTGGAGCTGCTCTCTTGTGAAAATTGCGTGTCTTATTACAATTAAACTTCGTTGTCTATCAAAATCATAACGTTGCCCTAGCCAGTGAACAGCTTCCTAATTTACGTCCAGTTTATCTTCTCCTGCTGTAAATTCATCTGGTGAAAGGTATTTGACTACAGCTTGCTCTTCAAACCCTTGACTGGGTGCCAGTGAAACCCTTTTTCATTCCGGGTAATATCTATGGGCCCGATTCACAAGAGTAATCTGAGACAAAATCCTAACTTTACTACTACTGAATGCCTTTTGTGAATACCGAAAGTCGTAAAGTTAGGATTTTGTCTCAGATTACTCTTGTGAATCGGGCCTTATGAATCTAATAATTTCACTGGTTGCAGTCAACTCTGATAGGACTCTGAGGGATCCCCTTAGGGTGGTATACACCTGTTACAACGCATTTTTTACTCCGCACTACCATTACAACGCGACTTTTACTCCGCATACCATTACAACGCATTGCGCTGGGGGGCGCTCTAGGATAGGGAATAAGTATAATTTACTATCCAACACCTTCCCTAGGGTCCACGGGGACTGGAGTTAGAATAGTAAATTATACTTACCACTATCCAGCACCTCTAAGCGCTATGCGTTGTAACGGTATGCGGTGTAAAAGTCGCGTTGTAACGGTCTGCGGAGTAAAAGTATGCGTTGTAACGTCATACATCCCCTTAGGGTAGGTGGAGATAAAACTACAAGTTATTGATTCTTGCTCCCCTTAGGTCCATACAGCAATTATAATCAATTATAATACTATTTATGATTGGAGTGCATAGGGTCCATGCAATGTAAATGCTAAGGTGACTGGTAATCATATATCCATTTGCTGAGACCCACCACAGTTAAATAAAGTTTATCGTTTGTTGTCATATAGACTGCTAAAATCTGACAGATATTTGGCACAGACCTTAAACTGTGTCCTTCAGAATTATGTTAGTTTTCTGTAGATAGTGTTCTGTTGTTGAAAAAGTACAGTTACATTGATGTTTGTATCACCATTGTACTTCTGGTATACACGTTAGGCTTGAGTACGAGTATGGCGGTCCTGGGACTGTCGTACCTGCATTGGCTGTCTGACGGCACCACCATGCTCATTACGGCCTTCCTTTCCGCCAAGCCTTTTATGGCGGGGATACCGCCATGAAGTGGTTGGCGCAAGGCAGGTTTTAGGGGTGAATTCAGGCCTATAGGGCCAGTGTGCCCTGGAAACATGTTCATGGTGAAACCTATTTGTGCCCCCATGCCATCTGCATGGTTGCATGCACTGTTTCTCCTGCAGGCCGTGCTGCAGGGAAACAGTGCGCCCGACCACCCAGATTCATTGCAGCATAGCCAGCATTGGCTGCGGCTCTTTTCTAGAGCCGCAACATGTCACCGCCATGTTTATTTAACAGGGCCTTAGTTTATGTTTCCTAGAGATGATGTGCGTGTCTCATTTATAACTTTGGGCCTAATTTAGATCTCAGCGGACGGGTTGCTCTGTCACAACGGGGACCGATATCTGGTCCACCGAATTACAAATCCCATAGGATATAATGGGCTTAACATTTTTTAAATATTTTCTTTTAGTTGTATTAATGTGTCAAATTAATGTATATATAATTTTTTTTAGTAGCAGGATGTTAAGTTTTTAGGGATAAGGCTGGGAAGATTTTTTAAAAGGTAATATTTTAATTTAAATCATTGTTTATTTTTTTATTTTTAATGATATGCAAATTAATATTTTTAAACTAAGAATTTTATTTTGATTATTCTTTAATAAAAGTATTGCATAAGTAAGTTTAATCTATTGATACGTTAAATTATTTAAAAAAAATGATATTTCATTGTAACTATTAAGATAATTATTTTTTATATATATATTTATTTATTTGTAGAGAGCAACATTTATCCCAGGGGATGTCACGGCGCTAGGGACTACAGTAGTAGGTGGGGTCTGTGGGATTGATCAGGTGTCAAAATCATTCTTTGGGGAAGAGGTGTGTTTTGAGTTTTTCCTAAAGATGTTGTAATTTTTGGTTAGCCTGAGTTCCACTGGGAGTTCGTTTCAGTGTCGTGCAGCCAGGTAGGAGAAAGTACGTCCTCCTGTTTTAGATTTCTTTATTTTCTTTATTTTAGCAAGAGCGAGGTGTTGCGATCTTAGCGGTCTGGCAGTATTGTAGAAATGTATTCTGTTCTGAAGAATCATGGGTCCCGTATCGTTGAGTGTCCATAATTTTAGAAATGTTGGAAACCTGTAACATTTATGTTAGACGGACCGGGAGGGTCGGCCGAGGATACGGGGAGAGGTCTCCGGGGAGAGCCGTCTCCAGTGAATCGTACAGACAAGTAACTTCCCCCCCACAGACGGACACCACACAATGATAAAGTTCAACGATACTTTATAGACAATTCTTCAAGTACGGTAGAATGGTACAAGGAGGTCTGGACTCAGGGGTCCCCTCTATTCTGGTCTCTGTTTGGGAAAAGGGTAGCGGGACAGTCTTGTTACCAAAACGATGGAAAATAGCTCTCAATCCTCGAGCTCGGTGGTGTAGATGAACGGGCCGCGGCGGAGCCAGCAGGTCCCGAGATGGATAAGGCAGACGACGGTCCGCGGCAGAGCCAGCAGGTCCCGATGAAGGTGGTGGTTACAAACGGTCCGCGGCTACGCCAGCAGGTCCCGACGATGATGAAGGATAGGGTGGTTCCCAAAGCCGCGGCAGCGCCAGCAGGCAAGACGAGGGTGCACAAGACAGAGCTACGGCAGCGCCAGTAGTCCGTCAAGGATGAGTTCTTCTTTGCGTCTCTCGACTCCAAGATACAACTCCCGTCCTGCTCTGGAGCTGCCCCAGTTATAGGGCTGGTGTGCTTTGATGTCCGGACCCTCGCACTTGGAGGTCGGGAGGTCCGGGATGAGGGGGTTCAGACACCCAGCAGGGGGGTGGAGCCAGCGTCCGGGGAGGCGATGGGCGAGCGGCACTTGGCGGGTGAGAGCCATCGACACCTCCTGCTCCCATTGACTGACCAAGTAGCCCGCTCACCTCCTGGGTGGATGTTGGTGCCGGAATGTCTGAGGCCTGGCCAGGCCCAGGGTTGAGGTCGATCGGGGGCCAGGCGGCCTCGTGGTGGAGTGTCCAAGATGGCGCCCAGGATGGGCGCGCAGGCCGGTAGTGGGTCGGCCTACGGGGTCAACAGGTTCGAGTGTAGGGGTCCCTGCGGGGACGGTGGACGTGCAATGGTGGTGTGTGGTACTTGCGTGGCTGGTTCGGGCCTGGTTGGGCCGGGGGAGAGCGGCCCTTCATGTGGCCTGTCCAACATGCGTCCCCCCCAGCTGAAGGCGGGGAGAGTTACCCGTTCTCTTGGGGACTCTTCGCGTCGAGGCGGAAGAACCGGGACAGGCCATCTGCGTTGGCGTGATCGGGCCCAGGTCGATGTTCAACTGTGAAGTCCATCCCTTGTAGGGAGATGGACCAGCGTAGTAACTTCGGGTTTTCCCCCCGCATCTGCATCAGCCACTGCAGGGGTCGGTGGTCGGTCTGTACCCGAAAGGGTGTGCCAAAAAGGTAGGGCCGGAGCTTCTTGAGGGCCCATACCACCGCGAAGGCCTCCCTCTCTATGGTGCTCCAGCGTTGTTCCCGTGGTAGGAGTCGCCGGCTGATGAAGGCCACCGGCTGGTCATGGCCTTCGGTGTTCACTTGGGACAGGACTGCCCCAATGCCATGGTCGGAGGCATCCGTCTGGACGATGAACTCCCGGCTGTAGTCGGGGGCCTGGAGCACAGGGGCGGAGCACATGGCGGCTTTCAATTGTTCAAATGCAGCTTGACACTCTGGGGTCCAGTTGACTTTCTGGGGCTGATTTTTTGACGTGAGCTCTGTGAGGGGCCTCACGATAGTACCATAGTCTTTCACGAATCTTCGGTAATAGCCCGTGAGGCCCAGGAAGGCTCGTACCTCGGTCTGGGTAGTGGGGGGCTGCCAGGACTGGATGGCGGCAATTTTTAGCTGCAGAGGGGCCACCAGGCCGCTTCCCACCTGGTGCCCGAGGTAGGTTACAGACCCTTGCCCAATTTGACATTTGCTGGCCTTGATCGTGAGGCCAGCTTGCTGAAGGGCGTGCAGTACTGCTCGGAGGTGGTGGAGGTGCTCGGACCACTGGTTGCTGTATACAGCGATGTCGTCTAAGTAGGCGGCGCTGAATCCTTCGAGCCCCGCCAGGACCTGATTGACGAGCCGTTGGAATGTTGCTGGGGCATTCTTCATGCCGAAGGGCATGACTGTGAAATGGTAATGGCCATCGGGCGTGGAAAAGGCAGAACGTTCTTGTGCCCGGGGTGTGAGGCCGATTTGCCAGTAGCCCGCCGTCAGGTCGAAGATACTGAGGTAGCGGGCAGCTCCCATGCGGTCGATTAGTTCATCTGCCCGGGGGATGGGATGTGCGTCTGTCCTGGTGACCGCATTCAAGCCCCGGTAGTCGACGCAGAACCGGAGTTCTGGTGTGGTGCCGGGGGCAGCTGCTTTGGGGACCAGTACTACAGGGCTGGCCCAGGGGCTGTCTGAGGGCTCGATGACCCCGAGCGTGAGCATTTTGGCTACTTCCTCCTGGATGCAGGCCCGTACCCGATCTGGCACGCGGTAGGCCCGGTGGCGGATAGGGGGGCTGTCCCCCGTGTCCACATCGTGCGTACACCAGGAAGTGACCCCTGGGGTGAGGGAGAACAGGCTGGCGAATTGTGATAGGAGAACTTGGCACTCCTGGTGTTGCTCTCGGGTGAGGGCCTCTGAGAGTCGGACCCCATCTACGGAACCGTCTTTCTCCCGCGTTCGTAGGAGGTCCGGGAGGGGCTCGGAGTCCTCTTCAGCCCCATTGTCTGTGGCCATCAGGAGGCTGAGTTCTGTCCGTACAAAGTGCGGTTTCAGTCTGTTAGCGTGGAGGACCCGGAGGGGGTTCCGGGAAGATTCCAAGTCGATGAGATAGGTAGCCGGACCCTTGCGCTCGACCACCTTGAAGGGCCCTGTCCACTTGTCTTGTAGGGCGCAGGGTTCGGTGGGGGACATCACCCATACCTGTTGCCCAGGTTCAAACTCGATGGAGGAGGCATTCCGGTCATACCACCTTTTCATGTCCTCCTGACTGGCCTCTAGGTTGGCTTTTGCTAGTTCTCGGAATCGCCGGGTCTGGTTGCGGAGTGTTAGGAGGTAGCGGAACACATCTGGTGGGTTCTTTAGAGGGGGCATCTCCCAGCCTTCCTTAACTAGGCTGAGCGGCCCGCGCACGGGGTGTCCATACAGCAGTTCAAATGGGCTGAAGCCCAGGGACTTCTGGGGAACCTCTCGATATGCGAAGAGAAGGCACGGCAACAGTACATCCCACTGGCGACGGAGGGGCTCTTCCAACCCCCCGATCATCCCTTTGAGCGTGCGGTTGAACCGCTCAACGAGTCCGTTTCCTTGAGGGTGATAGGGGGTCGTGAACCGGTAGGTAACCCCGCACTGTTGCCAGAGAGATTTCATGTATTTCGAAATAAAGTTCGTGCCTCTGTCACTGACGACCTCCCGGGGGAAGCCCACCCGGGAGAAGATCCCCATCAGAGCCCGGCCGACTACCGGGGCTGTCACAGTCCGCAGGGGAACAGCCTCCGGGTAGCGGGTGGCGTGGTCCACTAGCACCAGGATGAATCGATGGCCTTGTTTTGTGCGCGGGTCCAGGGGCCCTACGATATCGATTCCGACCCTCTCGAACGGGGTGGTGACCACGGGAAAAGGTTGCAGGGGGGCTTTCAGTTTGCGGCCGCTCTTCCCACTGGCTTGGCACGTGGGGCAAGATCGGCAATGCTGGTGTACATTGTCCCTCATTTTGGGCCAGAAGAAGTGGGTCACCAGGCGGCTATAGGTTTTGTCTTGACCCAAGTGTCCTGCCAGGGGGACATCGTGGGCCAGGTTTAGCAGAAAGTCTCTAAAACGGAGGGGTACCACTAGGACTCGGCTGGCCCCCAGCTCCGCGATCCTTTGCTCACTGTACAGCAGATCATTGTCCCAGTAGACCCAGTGAGTTCCGGAGGTATCCCCTGCGCTTTGGGCTAGCGCTTGCTGGCGGAGTCCCTCGAGGGACGGACAGGTCCTTTGTTCTTGGCGAAATTGTTCTTGCGTGGGCCCCCCCTCTTGAGGCCACTGGTCGAGGTTAGCGAGGTCTGGAGGTTGAGCTGGTTCGGGGGGGACGTCACGGTCGGTGGTTTCGGCGGGGGCGACCGGAGGCGGTGGCGCCGGCCATTCGAGTTCCTCTGGGCGGGTGTTGGCACGGGCGGTCATGGACCGGGTGGTGACGCACGCCCAGTCCGGGACGCCCAGCATCCCCAGGTGCTCTTTTCGTTCGACTGCTGCCCATGGAGAGCTTTCCAGGTCATTACCCAGGAGGCAGTCTACGGGGGCATCATCTCGGACCGTCACCTTCAACATGCCGGAGACCCCTCCCCATTCGAAGGGGACGCAGGCCATCCGACACAGACTTTCTGAGTTATCGGCTGAACGTACAGGGCAGAGAATGTTTGGTAAGTATTGTTCGGGGGTCACCAGGTGACAGCGGACGGCTGTTACACTGGCCCCAGTGTCACGAAGGGCTTCCGCCCGGCGTCCATTGATGCCCACCCATTGGCTGTACTTCTGGGTATTAGCGGGTAGGGGGACCCGCGGGACCATGTCTCTCCCCCCTAGGCAGGCGAGAGCCATGGCGGCTGGCTCCCATTCTTGGTGTTCCTGTTCATATTCTTCTTGTTCCTCTGAGATCCGTTCCTCCCCCAGAGCAGCAGCGGCTACTTGGCGGGGTCTTGGGCTCTGGTACTGGGGGCAGTTTGGGTCGTTTGCATAGTGTCCGACTCGTTGACATCGATGGCAGGTAACATTGGCTCGAGGTCCCGGTCGCGCTGGGGTGCTGCCCCGGTTGGACGGGGGGGTGGGGCTGATAGTGGGGGTGACCGGAGCGTTGCTTCTTCCGCGTCCTTGGCCTCCACCTCCTCGGGGACGGTGCTGACCATTGTTGTTCCGGTTCTGTTCGGAGGACCCATTTCGACTCACTCTGGTGATCTCCCACCGGTCAGCTTCGGCTGCGAGCTGCCGGGGATCCGTTAACTTGCTGTCGAGGAGGTGCTGGCGAAGTTCAATGAAGCAATTGTTCGACAGATGCTCCCATACCATAAGATTGAACAGTTGTTCGTAGGTTGTGACCTTGCTTCCTTTGATCCAGCCCTCGAAGGCTCGGCTAAAGTAATTGACATAGTCCACCCAAGTTGTACCTGGGATGCGGGTGCAGTCTCGGAAAATCTGACGGTACATCTCGGGTGTGAGGCCATAGCGGGTGAGGAGTGCCGCTTTCATATGGTCATAGGAGGTCATCTGCTGGTCCGGGAGTTGCAGCAGGGCGTCGCGGCCCTCATTGAGGAATCTCCCCCACAGACCGGCCCCCCAATCGCTTCTATCGATCCGGTGTGCAGTCATAGCGATTTCATAGGCCTTAAACCATTGCTGGATGTCGTCCTCTCGGAAGTATTCTCGAACGACATCCTTGGGGATGTGTACCTTCTTCTCTGTTGCCCCTGGAGTGTGGGGTTGCTCGGGCACCCCTGTTTCTTTATTCTGTTTGCGTAGGTCGATTTCAGCTAATTTCCGTTCATGTTCATATGCCAGTTTCTTTTCCTCGAGCTCCCTTTGTCTCTGTTTCTCCTCTCTTTCTTCTCGGAGACGCAGGTGCTCTAAGTTGATTTTCTGTTCGGCCAACTTTAGTTCAACGTCCATTTTGAGCCGGGCCATTTCCAGCTCGTGTAGTCGGGTTCTTTCTCGTTCCTGGATCTCGCCTGGCGAGAGACCCGTTCTTCGCTCTTCAGGGGCCATGGGGGTTTGTGCTGTGATGTCTTGATCGGGGGTTCCGGCAGCCCCGGTTTCTGCCCAAGATTCCAGGGCCTGCTTAAAGTCATCTTTGGTATTTAGTCCGGTGGTAGCGATACCTAATTCGATACAGAACTGTTTAAGTTCACGATGGCTGTACTCGCCCAATTTCTCCATCTGGAATTTCTCCGTTGATCCGCTTTCTTTAGTTGACATCGTGATTCGCCGTGGGGTGAGCTACTCTCTGTACGGTTTATGCGGTGATTCGGATCCCGTCGCTGGCCACCAATGTTAGACGGACCGGGAGGGTCGGCCGAGGATACGGGGAGAGGTCTCCGGGGAGAGCCGTCTCCAGTGAATCGTACAGACAAGGAACTTCCCCCCCACAGACGGACACCACACAATGATAAAGTTCAACGATACTTTATAGACAATTCTTCAAGTACGGTAGAATGGTACAAGGAGGTCTGGACTCAGGGGTCCCCTCTATTCTGGTCTCTGTTTGGGAAAAGGGTAGCGGGACAGTCTTGTTACCAAAACGATGGAAAATAGCTCTCAATCCTCGAGCTCGGTGGTGTAGATGAACGGGCCGCGGCGGAGCCAGCAGGTCCCGAGATGGATAAGGCAGACGACGGTCCGCGGCAGAGCCAGCAGGTCCCGATGAAGGTGGTGGTTACAAACGGTCCGCGGCTACGCCAGCAGGTCCCGACGATGATGAAGGATAGGGTGGTTCCCAAAGCCGCGGCAGCGCCAGCAGGCAAGACGAGGGTGCACAAGACAGAGCTACGGCAGCGCCAGTAGTCCGTCAAGGATGAGTTCTTCTTTGCGTCTCTCGACTCCAAGATACAACTCCCGTCCTGCTCTGGAGCTGCCCCAGTTATAGGGCTGGTGTGCTTTGATGTCCGGACCCTCGCACTTGGAGGTCGGGAGGTCCGGGATGAGGGGGTTCAGACACCCAGCAGGGGGGTGGAGCCAGCGTCCGGGGAGGCGATGGGCGAGCGGCACTTGGCGGGTGAGAGCCATCGACACCTCCTGCTCCCATTGACTGACCAAGTAGCCCGCTCACCTCCTGGGTGGATGTTGGTGCCGGAATGTCTGAGGCCTGGCCAGGCCCAGGGTTGAGGTCGATCGGGGGCCAGGCGGCCTCGTGGTGGAGTGTCCAAGATGGCGCCCAGGATGGGCGCGCAGGCCGGTAGTGGGTCGGCCTACGGGGTCAACAGGTTCGAGTGTAGGGGTCCCTGCGGGGACGGTGGACGTGCAATGGTGGTGTGTGGTACTTGCGTGGCTGGTTCGGGCCTGGTTGGGCCGGGGGAGAGCGGCCCTTCATGTGGCCTGTCCAACAATTTATTAAATTGAAATTGAATAATCTGAAAAGTTTATAAATGTACTCTTATTACATATTTCTAATTTAATAATCTTGTTGCAAAACTTTTCTTGGATTTTTTATAATTTTTCAAGTTGTTTTTAAACAAACTTTCATTGTTAATACGTTACTGTTTTTTAATTTTAAAATGATTAAAAATAATTAAAATAATACATGATTGCACTATGAAAATAGAATAAATATTCATTATTTATGTTGTATTAATTCATATTTATTTGTATATTTGTAAGTTATGTTTATTTACATTTTAATAATTCAATTAATAATAACATTTGTATTATTTATATTATTGAAATAATTTCTGTTGGATACTCTTCGTCAGCAAGATGGCGGCCGAGCGTTCGGTCGAGTGAGCTGGTGTGTATCGCCTGGATGAATCACCCCCTCTAAGCTTTTCCAGTTGCTAGGGACCCCCCCGCTGTTGGATTCGGGCTAGGCGAGCGGCCCGTGTGTCAATGCTCAGACTTTTGTTGTGTTCTCCGAGCGCTGTATTCGACAGCGCGTTCAGGGTTTGGCGTGCACTGGCTCAGTACTTACCGGCTTTTCCTCACTGCGCTGATCCCCTCTGTGCACACTGTCCTCGGAGGTGTTCCTGCGGTAACATGGCCCGAAACTTACAGCTAAGACAGCAGCTGCAAGGGCTCGATCTGCTGCCATCGCAGCTCGAGCCAACAGCCCAGTGGAATCGACGGAAGCAGCTAAAACCTCGCAGTCACCGCGCGAGGGGGAGAAGCTACCAGAGAGGGAGCCTCGGGCAGTAATCAGGCAGATTCCACGGCGAGCGGTAAGACCAAGCAGACCCTACCGGCATTTTTCAAAAACATGACTGTTAAGACTAAAATACCGGCTGGTTCTGGGTAAAGCAGGCAAGCACTTCTGAGCCCTTCACAATCTTCCAATGGTGTGAATTTAGCAGGAGATGCATTAGTCCTACCGCACTCTTCACGAGATGTTGATGTTTGTCTCATAAATGGGGGGCCTGCGCAGGTGTCTATGGCTGAGCAAGTTCATTCTCCGCAACCGGTGCTCATTACGGAATGCCCAGTGGTGGCTATCCATGAAGATGACTCTGTAAATAGAGCCTCGCAGACTATGTCTAGCCTCCCGGTGAATGGGATTATGGGAGTTGTAGTACAGCAAATGGAGAATAATTCAATCCTGGTGCACCCTCTCCCAGCTGTAAATATTCCTGAGAATAAGGCTATTGCTACTTGTACTGTCAATGGTTGTGGATCTTCCAAGGAGCTTGAAGGGGGGGACACATTTTTTTCTCTATTAGAACACACGTGGTCTTCAATGGATGAAGAGGACGATTAGGACAGGGAGTGGACTGATGATGGTAGTGACGTTGGAGATTGGCGGCTAAATGAAGTCCTCAGCGATGACATCTCACCTCGTGGCCCTCGCACAGTTCCCAAAGCTAATAGCTCAAAAGCTCAGGGTGCTTTAAGAGAGGTCGCAGGAGTATCTGGACTATCATCCTGTGATAGCTCTTTCTCTGCGCAACTCGACCCAGGGGGGAGTGTGTCAATAAAGGGCTTGAACATACCACTTAACCAGGCTGAGTTGCCACCCGGAGAGATTACACTTGCTGTTATCTACCAGACTATCACGGCGCATCGTGAGGAGTCTCGTCAGGAGAATGTTCGTACACAGGGGGTTTGTCGTAGAGTCCAAAACTCTATTCGCAGAGTTGCCAAAACCTGTACGGACATTGCAGCTAGAATTGGAGAGGCAGAGGAGAGGATCTCTAATTTGGAGGCTGCCCTAGCAACGCAGAAGGTCGCAACTGATACGATTGGTTCACAAAAAGATGACATTGTGTGGAAGCTGATCGACCTAGAAAATAGGGCTAGGAGGAACACTCTTAGGATCATAGGGATCCTGGAAGGTCGTGAAGGAGGAGACGCCATGCAATTTGTCGTCAACCTTTTTACTGAGGTATTGCCTAATGTAAAGCAGTGGGATTGGCAGCTTGAGGTGCAACGAGCGAATCGATTTCCTTTCAAGCAGAGACAGAAATCGGGATCATCAGGGGATAAACCTCGAGCAATTTTGATATGCCTTAATAATTTCCTGGCGAGGGAGAAGATTTATGATTTAGCTAGACCTGACAGAAAAAGACTAGGGAAAGATTGTGAGTTTTTCGTCCGGCCAGATTTCTGTCCAGCTACAGTTGAGCAGAGGCGGCAGCTCCGCCAGCTGATTTCTCCATTTCAGTCAAAGGGTGCCTAAGCTTTTTTACTCTTTCCCTCTAAATTGAAAATTATCCATATGGGACAGACTAGATTTTTCCTCTCTGAAATTCAGGCCAAGGAGTTTCTGGGCACTATATAGCTAAGATGGTGGTAGTTCTTTTGTTTCCACGTGGTTTCTTTCACGTTTTCAATCACTATCTTTAGGGGGTCCCAGGATTAGAGGTGGGACGAGTCGATTGCATGGGGTGTCTACCCCTACTTATTCTTTATTATCCTCCTTAGTTGTTTCAGGAAAGGAATCGTCTCTATCCCTTCGTCATAGTTATGAGGGGGTGAGGGGATCCAGGCGAGAACGGGCTACTGGCTCATCCCATCACAAGGACCTAGGTCCTGTTGCCACTTAAGTGGGTTGCAGGGGGTGGGCAGGCAAGGGTGGGGGGTTCTCTAGGGGGAAGGGGTGGGACATAGGAGGAGGCGGGTAGGGTTCACGTTCAATTTGGTTCTGGTGTCTATGGCAGTTGTGGCTTTAAATTTGATCAATGTTGTCTGGGGCAATGATATATCAGCTCATATGGTTAAAAATATGGAAAATGCACAGTGGGCTTACATTTTTTTTAGGTGCTGATGGGGTAGGGTAAACTTACTTTAAGTTCATGGAACATTTGGGGACTCAATGATGCTAAAAAACAAGCATTGTTTTCTAAAATCGTTCATACTATGCAATTAGATGTATTATGTATACAGGAGACTCATATACCCTGGGGGAGGCGTGAGTGTTTGAAGTTGCCTGGATATGACTTAATTGCTTGTTCTAAACAGACGTCTATGATAAGGGGCGTTGCCATCTTATTGAAGCGTGAAGTGGGGGTCTGTACTAAGGTCTGAGAGGACAGGATGGGCAGTTGGATCATAGCTGAAATTCTAGTCGATAACAGACCTGTAGGAACTGGGTTCACCAGATCCCCGGGGGTAGCCTGGCTCGAGCGGGTAGGCACCCGAAGCTTAGGTGTTAAGCGACTACACAGCACACACATCCACTGAGACAATAAGTGCACGCAAAGACTCAGGCCACACCAGTATGCTTGATTCAAATAAATAGTTTTATCTAAGATCAAGATCAGAGCAATCAAGCATCACAGTAATAGTAACTCATTACCTTTCCTTAAGAGCGGATATTCTTCATTGCTCGGCCATAAATACATAAATACGTAAATATTAAATAGTAAATAACTGTAGGCCTGTCATCACTTGGCGATGAACATTTCCTGGCTACAGGAATCAGCAGGACATTACATGAGAGAAAAACATTTCATTGATCAGGGTGAACCCTTGCAGCAACTACTTTGCATAAAACTGATCACCACCTTTTTAAGGGTAAACATCTCATCACAGGCCGGGCAATATCTCCTTAGGTAGGAAAAACCTTTCATTAAGTTTAGAACAGTTAATTAGCAGAGGGAAAAAACCTTCCATTAAGCGAAGGGAACCCAACATCAGGTACAAACATGTGCATTTCATTAAACATAGAAGCTGGGCTCAGGCTTATAGAACATTTCCTTGTGGCCACTAATACCCCTTCACTTAACCAGGCCACAGTAGCAACCTCTACTCCCCAATAAGGGGTTAACTCTTCTGATGGGGTAGTCACTAGAGCCTCCCCGGGGCTCTCCAGTCATTACAGGGCTCAGGCCCAGTCCTACGTACTCAGTGGGCTTCACGGGGGCCAACGGGGCCCAAGACAGTCATCCCCAGGGAAGGGGCAAACTCGGGGCTTCCTCCGGGCCTACCGCCCTCCTCCCAAGGGGGGGTTTTACCTGTTTTCTTCGGCTCCCACAGGAGCCCTTGCGTCGGTGTCCGGCGGGCTGGCAGAGGGGTAGGGCCTCGCTCTCACTCCTGAGCCCCCCTCACGGGTATTATCGGCCTTACCAGGGATCAGGATGATTCGGGGAGGCCCGCGCTGCTCCGGCGCTCTTCCGAGGCCTCCCCCCAGCCCCGATGTGGTTCTGGGCTTCCTTAGTGCGCCTCGCGGGCCCTGGGCCAATCAGGGTGCGGCCCTGTGGGGGTGTGGAGCCGGCCGCCAATGACAGCGCGGCCGGCTAGAGGCTCGATTTCCGGGCCAATGGCGGGCAGAACTGGCGGACACTGAGCCGCCGAGCCAATCTGAGGCTCGCTTGACGGGGGCTCGACCAATCAGTGTGCGGCAGGGGCGTGGCCCGGGACACGGCCGTCGGCCCCTGTCACGGGATGTGGATCGCGGCTTCCAGGCCTAGTCGGGCCTAGTACAGCCTGTCAGTGATTCTGGCGGCCCTCTCCTGTCACCGAGGGCCGCCGCGGGGGCACAGTCAATGGCGCTGGCGCCGCGGTCACGGGATTCAGCTCCCTCCGGCGCCTCAGGTGGTCGCGAGCAGCTCCGGGCTGGGGCGGTGAGTTTTCGCTAGCGCCTCAGCAGGGGCGTCGGCGCTTCGGGGCACAGCGCGCTTTGGGCCGGTCAGCGTTTGAGGCGCCTCAGGTGACACAGCGCTCAAGAGGCAGTTCAGGCAGACAGGCAATTCCGGGGATAGCGCTAGTAGATGAGAGCGCTTGGCAGGCAGTTCAGAGGCTAGCACTGGGGCAATGATAGCGCTTAGCTAGCAGTTCGGGTCAGACAGAGACGCCAAGATGATCAGGCAGGACAGCGCAGGGACCCAGGGACCCAGGTGAAGACAGAGTGGCACAGCCCAGTACCTGGTTGATCCTCAGTAGTCCTTGGGGGCACAGAAAAGGGGGTCTTCTCAGCGCTTGTTGGTTCCTTCGCCCTTGTGAAGTAGGTTCTAGGTTTCTTGAGGAGGGGGGGGTTGTGAGTTGAAGGCGTTCCTCAGCAGGTCACTTCAGGTGGTCCCTGGGTTCCCCTCCCGCCGGGCCAGATCAGTGGGCTCGTTCAGTGTTCCTTGCACAGCTTGGTGGGCAGCGCCTACACCCTGTCACCCCCAGTGGTATAGGTTCCTGACTAGGCCCTACCGCCTAAGTCTCCTGCGTAGGGTCCCCCAGGTCAGTGATGCTCCAATTGACTAGAAAGTTTCCCTCCCTTTTCTTTTATAGTGGCAGTTGGCAGTTGGTGACCACTCCCCTATTCTGGAAGGTTCCAGGAGCTTCCTCACTCTAGCTATGGGCAGGCTGGCAGGCTGGCATTGCTACAATGTTTAGGGGTTCCAGCCAGCTCCTGGCTACTAGAGTGCGTCTAAACAGACCACGCTGCAGTAGCAGGGGTCAGTGGCAGCCATGGTGGGGAAAGAGAGCACCTGCACCTCAGCATCGATTAGCAATGGGAAGGTGCCCAGAGACCTAAGGCCAACAAAAAGAAGGTGGGAAAAATGAGGCAAAGGTGAAAAAAATAGGGAAAGACCACCCAGACAGGTCTAACAAGACCGTTAACTATATGCATGATTTACGGGCCAAACTTAAGATGACCCGGATTTGTTTAAACATTTAAACATAGAATTACCACTTGGCCGTTTCCTCTCTTTATTTGTGGGGACATCAATATCAACTTGCCTAGCAATTTCAACTTGGCAGGTGATCACAAGTACTTTGATAGCAAACCCAGAGTGAGCCTAAAGCTGATGATGGGTTCACATACTACTCTGCCCCTCATAATAAAAAGGTCAGTTTGGACTATTTTTTTTATTTCTGATCAGGTGGCTGATAAAGCTTCTGTCTCCACTCCTCCTAGAATCTTATCGGATCATAATCCGTTGATTGTGGAATGCCCCTGGGCTCGCCTATGCAGAGCCCCTAGGGCTTGGACCATTGAAAGGAAACTCTTGTTGGATGGGGCTTATCAGGCTCATATGAAAAAGTGGTTAGTTGAATTCTTGAAGGTCAATAGGGGAACCGCATCCGATCACATGGTCTGGGATGCTTTAAAGGCTGCAGTTCGCGGTGAGACTAAGAGTTTTTCCTCCTTTCGTTGGAAACAGGACAAGAGTTGGTCAAGAGTCGTATTGAGGAGCTTAGTCTCACAGAACTAGAACTAACATCCCAAATTAAGAATGGCTCTAACATAGAAGAGTGTCAGCAGGAGTCTTTTGGGCAGGACCTTGCTACTAAGTATCTCCATACCGCACAATGATGTTGGAATATGGGGAGAATTCGGGCAGGGTATTGGCCACGAGGCTCCAACAGAAAGATTTGCAGAGTCGTATTGTCAAAATTCTGGATGAAAACGGGGTGGTTCAGGACACTCAGGAGGGAGTTGCCGATGTGTTGCAAAGGTTTTATGCTGCGCTCTATACTGTTGACACCAGGAGCACTCAGTGGGAGTCTGAGATTGGGGATTTTTTATTGGGGTTGGTTACCTCTAAGATCTCTCATGAGCAGAATGAATGGCTATCGGCCCCTATCTCATGGGAGAAGGTTGAGCTAGCTGTAAAAGCCTTAGCCAATAGGAAGGCCTCTGGCCCCGATACCCTGCTCTTGGAGTTTTATAGGACTTTCCTCGTGGAGGTCCGATGGGATCTTTAAAATGTTCTCAGGGCAGCGCAGAGAGGTATTATTTCTGATTCATAGTGCCAGACTACAATTGTTTTGTTTATTTTTTAGATTGGTCTCGGCACGACCACCAAGGGTATCCTGATGCAAGTCTTGGAGCTGAGTTACTTTAAGAAGACCAGGTTTAAGGTGGTCATTGCTATGTTTTTAATTTGGCTGAAAATTCGGTGGAAACTGTTTATTCCCAACGTCAATATTCATACTCCATTCAAAGCCGTTCGACTCCTACCCTCTATCTTCCAGGATCAGACTGTTTTTAGATGGCAGGCACTTGGTATTCATGTTATAGGGGACTTAGTGGGTGCCGGGCAAATACTTTCTTTCTCGTTTTTGAGGGATAAGTTTCAGTTGAACACGCATGATTTTTTTAAATACCTGCAGGTTAGAAGTTTCATTCATAAACGTCTTAGTGAAACCCCCTCAATGTTAGATAAGCTTGTCATATGTGAATTGATTCAAAAGAAAGCCAGAATAGGGACAGTGTATCAACGCTTTCTGTATAGTCTCCCGGATGATCTTGAGGCGCAAAATCTTAAGTGGGAGGGTAAATTTGGCAAGACTAGAGTTGATCTGAGGCCTGCCTTGGAGTTAGCCAGTGAGGTTTTGGTTTCTGGTAGTCTTCGGACTCAAAGTTACATGGCAGTGTTCGACCTTTACTATACGCCTGCAAAAATAGCGAAATGGGGCTGTAGAAAGGGTGATCACTGTACAATTTGTGGGCTGTATGCAGCTGATGCTATTAATATGTTTTATTCTTGCCCGAGCCTGCCTGGCTTCTTGTCCGATGTTGAGCGCTTTATTAACCTTACGGTCAATATTCCGCACCCGCTGTTCTCCGAGCTGGTGATAATGGGTTTCGGAGGCTCATTGGTGGCTTGAAATTCGTGGTACGTTTACGCATTTCTGTTTATAGCCATGTCTATAATTCGGCTGTGTATTACCTCACAATGGTTAAGCCCTGATGCACCTATATTTATTAATTGGAGAGCTAGGTTGCTTGCTATTTATAATCTGGAGTCTTCAGTATTTACATTAAAGGGTAGGCAGAGGCGGAAGTTGGCCTGTAAGATTTGGGCCCTTGTGGAGGAATGGTTAAAATAGCTTGTGTGTGCCCATTACATTTAAGTTGTCTACCTTTAAGTTGTTATAGCTCCATGAACTGTTTCTCTCTGATGTTTTTTTTTTCTGCCCTATCACACTGTTAACTCTGCTGCATTAATTTTCTGCTGTTTCTCGCTGTTTATAAAATTCGATGTATGTACTTGTTTTGATCGTCACGACCGCAATGTCTGATTTAAAAAAAAAAGTGAATACTTAAGTCATTAAAATTATAATAACAATTTCTGTTGTTGGGAGCATACATTCTCAAATGTATTCATTTAAATGTAATAGGGTGTATATTTAATGTATAATTATGCATTGTGTTTTATATGTTTTCAATGATTTTTAAATTTGGATTAAGTATTTATTTTTTGTTATGTTTCAGAAGGTAGGAATATTCATAAATTCTACAAAGATATTATTTTTAAATAGTTAGTGTTTCATTTTAGGGGGCGTGGCCAGCACCATGACTGGCTAGGACGTGACTCTCCGGAGCTCCGGCTAGCTGCCTCGATATCCGTCTTTCATACCGTCCCAAGTCACACCAAATTGACGCAGGAGCTGCCCCTGACCAGTCGGACCCCGAGGTGACCACTTTCCCGCAGAGCCAGCAGCGGATTGCACCACGGCGCCGATTTGAAGGCGAGCCCCCGGGAACCCTGTGGTCGACAAGATGGCGGCTGCCGAGGCGACGGTCCGTGATCGGCGCTGACCTGGGGCCACCCGATCCGCAGGAGTGAGTGGTGCTGTTGTCCGACCCAGATTCAAGTGCCCCTGTGGAGATTTGGGCCGTTTGGGAGCCGCTGGCAGGGTGTTTGGGAGCCCCATCGGGTCCGGCACCCTCCACCTACATGGCGGTGACCGCGGCGCTGAGGAGCTGAGGCCGTTCTGAGGCCGTTCTACAAGCCGCCCCCCACACGGACCAGCGGAGCACGGGGGTGAAGGTGAGGAGTGCCTGGAGGGCCCCGGGAGCAACAGAGACTGTAGGGAGGGCCATCTGATCCCCTCTCTGACCATCGGCGCCTTTACCAACATGGCGCCCGCTACCGCGAAGTAGTGCATGGTGCACCGCGGCTTGGATCCCGGCTGCCGCCCGTCTCTCGACACGCGAACGCCACCGGCGGCAGCACCCCCCCCCCCCGCCTGGCGCCTCCCTTGATGAGACTGGGACCGCTCGGGGGGAGAGTCACCCTGGACCGGTGTGTCCTGCGGGGGGGACGGCGACATCCATAAGGGGCACACCTGGGGACACGGGAGGAGATCGCCCTGTGACCTGTGAGGGGGTCTTCGGAGACTGTCGACATTCTGCCGAGGGGACCCAGCCGATGCGTGACTATATCCCTGGAGCTGCAGATCCGGACAACGCCGGGGGGTGTGGCAGACCCCGGGGGACACCGTTGTGATACGGTCGGTGCCGCGGGCCGCGAGAGTGAGTGACCCGCGTTCCGGCCTGTGACCCCCGGCGGCCCGGACGCTTGGTGGCGGCCCTGCCACACATGGACACTCTCCTGGTGGGACGCTCCGGCGAGGCTGTTCTCCATCGTGCGCCTGCCCACCTTGGCTGACACCTGGCCTGGATACAGGACCTGCCGCTCGTAGCCCCGGGGCCGGGGGGCCAGACTCCTGGAGGCAGCCAACAGAGAAGAGGAGACTGATTGATAGACCTCCCTGACACCGCCCGCCGGGGACCCGGTCTGCGAGACGAGTGAAAGGTGGACGACGGTGTCCTGTGCGACACGCGAAGTGAGGCTCCTACCCCGACACCCTTGGGAAGACGCGGAGTTGGTGGACCATCCTCCGGGTTGTGAGTGGTGCCAGGGGCCTAGGGTGACTCCCCGTTCGCCCAGAGCGCTCAACAAGCTGACCCAGCGAGCCCTGGGGAAGAGAGATCTACCACCAAAAGGGCCCAAACAGGGGACCATGGACAATTTTACTGCCCCGCGTACGGTGGCGGAGGGTCTCCATAACGCGTCAAGCGTGCGCTCGGACACCGAGTTGCTGATGGAGGCCATCCAGGCCTCACGAACAGATATTCAAGAGTCCAGAGCAGCCCTGGAGGTAAAGATAGGAGAAGTGTGCTCGGAGGTGACACTCCTGCGACAGGACTTCCGGAACCTATCCGACAGGGTTACCTCTGCAGAGACACGGATGGGCGAGGCAGAAGACTCAATCACTACCCTCCGCAAGGACATGGCAGAGCTCAAGGCATCCCATCGCCAACTCCTATGGAAGGTCGACGACGCCAAAAATAGAGCGCGACGTAACAACCTCCGCTTTGTTGGATTTAGGGAAGGAATTGAGAAGGCTGATATGGTATCGTTCCTATGCACGTGGCTCCTAGAAACTTTCCCAACGGCGCAATTCTCACCCTGCTTCATTATTGAGAGGGCGTACAGGGCCCTCCTGGCAAAACCTCCGGAGGGGGCAAGACCGCGACCAGTCATAGCGCGTTTTCTTAATTTCGCTGACAGAGACCTTATCCTGAGAGAGGCGAGGAAAATGGGTGAGATTCGTCTAGAAAATGCACATATCATGGTCTTTCTGGACTACAGTTAAGAGGTTCAGAAACAGCGCCGCGCCTTCGACTCCGTGAAGGCGAAACTCAGTGACTTAAGGATCTCATACATGCTCCTCTTCCCAGCGAAACTTAAGGTGATATACAAGGAGCAGTCGCTTTTCTTCACCCACCCGGAAGACGCGTGGCAATGGCTGGAGGAACGCCCGATCCTCAACAGCAAAGAAACTGTTGGCCGGGATCTTCTGGATAGATCCCTACGAAGTACGACCCAATGGGAACTACCGAAGGCACAAAGACTAAAATTAAGGAGGTCTAGGAGGCAAATCCCGACGACACCCTATCAAGGCAGGGGTGCCGGAAATACGCGGAAAGGGCGTTCGGCCTCCCCGACAGATGCTGCCGGGACGGGCTCAAGAATTGTTGACCAACGATCCACTGCTCGCTCAGAAGGCGAAGATGAGGAGGGCCTAAATGGCCGCACGTCTGGAGAGGAAGAAGTGGAAGAAGGAAGTCAATCCGCTCACCCGCTGGTGGAGGAGATTCGAGTGTTGGAACAGGACTTTTCTGGTCAACATAGTGCGCCCGAATCAGAGACTCAAGACTCCAAATCATGAACCGTGGAGATTCGGGCCACTGAGTATGCACTGTGAGGTGGAGATATCCTCACGCTGACACGATCTTTGAATGGTAGTGCACTTGGAAAATGGGAATGGCAGCCCGACAGAGGAGAGCACGCAAGTTGACAAGCTTCCCTGTTCTACACGTTTTACAGTTCTTTGGTTCTTTGAAGGGAGGGTTCAGTGGGTGGGCGACAGGCCTACTCTTACGGAAAGTTATGTCCTGTGTTGGGATGAGACTGGACGGAGAGGGAGGTGGGGAGGGGGGAGGGAGAGGGGAAGTTCAAGTTCCAGTTTATTCAAGTAGGGGAACGGGTGGGAACAGATGGGGAAGGGCGACGACAGATGTTACGATGCAGCAACGCGCACTAAGCCTCCACGTCACCTACACATGCCAAAGTCTAACCTTATACAACCTTCACATCTTCCAGTGGCGGGTACCATAGTAACCCCGCAGGAGGGGGATCGGAGACTGAGCGTCCTGACATGGAATGTCAATGGCCTAGGCTCTAAGATCAAGAGGGGCCTAGTGAACGCCTACATTAAAAGGGTAGCCCCAGACATCACTTTCCTGCAGGAAACACACCTCAAGGGTACTCAGTGTGCCTTCATCGCTAGGGGCCGATACAGGGTCCTGGCCCATGCGGGTTACACATCTGACTCCAGAGGGGTGGCGGTCATTGTTAGAAAGTCCTCACCATTTTGCATCACCCGCACCTGGGTTGACCCACAGGGGACATACGCGGGAGTACAGGGCACCTGGAGTAGATGCACCTATACGCTGATCTCGGTCTATGCACCACCCAAATTACAGTCTCGTACACTCACAGCTCTTGCTAACATACTTTTAGATACTTCAGACACTATACAGGTGGTGGGAGGCGATTTTAACGATGTCTTGAACATAAGGCTCGATAGATCTGGAGCACCAAACCGCACTATTCACTCAGATGTCCAATTTGGGACTTACAGATATATGGCGGTGGCTCCACCCGACTCAGCAAACCTACTCATACTACTCTGGGGCGCACAAGGTGTTCTCGCGTCTCAATTACATTTTCATGTCCCGCCAATATCTGAGGTCAGACGATATTGCGGAATATAGGGCCAGGGGCGTGTCAGATCACTCGCCACTGTATGTGCGGGTAGGACACGACCAGGGCAGGGGTAGGGGTTCCTGGCGACTGGCGGCCTAGGATCTCCATAATACCGCCATACTGAGAGGCATTCGAACAGACATTAAGGTGTATATCGCAGAAAATGAGGGTACGATAGACTTGTGTGTCACCCTTTGGGAAGCCCTAAAGCCAGTACTGCGAGACAGGATAAACTCCAGACTGGGAGAGGAAAGGAGGAGGCTCCAGCCCAAGGTAGCTACCCTAGAACAGGAAGTCCTGGGACGGGAGAGAGACTATCTGGCCCGAAAAGACAGCGAGACTCTCAGACGATTACTTGACGCCCAGAAACAGTATAGGGCACAAGCAACTGACGAGGCGAAGACACAATCCCTTGCCACCCTACACAGGCTATACGATGTGGGAGACAAGTCAGGGAAACTCTTGGCGTGGCTCAGCAAAAAGGAGCGGGCGGCCAGGTGGATAGACAGTATAGACACCGCGGATGGGATTACTGTTAGCACCGACACTGAGATAGCAGAAGCATTTGCCACGTACTATGAAACGTTCTATGCTGCCCGTGATCTTGCGACTCATGAAGAAGCTTTACAATATTTAGACACTATGGTCCTACCGGTGTTGCCCCCTGAGACTCTAGAGGCCCTGGAGGCGGACATAACGTCTGATGACATCACGGACGCCATAGCCAGGCTGAGACTGGGCAAGACCCCAGGCCCGAATGGTTTCCCCGCGGAGTTTTTCAAGCGTGCGTCGGACCTTCTGACCCGCCATCTTAAAGGCCTCTTTATCGGGGCCTTCAAAGAGGGGGAGCTCGCTCCGGTTCTTGCCATGGCCACAATCATCCCCATATATAAGGAGGGCAAACCACGAGAGAACTGTGCCTCATACCGGCCTATCTCCCTACTAAACACGGAGGTAAAACTGCTAGCGACCATATTGGGGGCCCGCTTGAGGGCAGTTATTACAGGCTTAGTTCATTTGGACCAATCAGGCTTCCTACCAGACAGAGCAACTAACCCATAACTGACTGCAGGAAGTGGGGGGGCGAAGCGAACCACATTGGTTCCTCTCCCTGGATGCCGAGAAGGCATTCAACGCGGTGCACTGGCCCTTCCTCTTTGCGGTGCTTCATAAGTTTGGTTTTGGACCCAATTTTATCAAGTGGGTCCAGCTTCTCTACACTGCCCCAAGGGCCAAGGTGAGGGTGAATGAGGAACTATCGCGTGAGTTCCAGATTCAGAGGGGCACTCGGGAGGGCTGCCCCCTGTCTCCCCTCCTCTTTACGCTAACCATCGAGGTGCTCGCAGCCAGGGTCCGGCAAAACAAGGACATTCATGGCTTCATGAGCGAAGACACAGACACGACATCGGAAAAGATATCGCTATATGCGGATGATGTCTTGCCCTACATTACTAAACCGGAGACCACCGTCCCGGAGCTCTTCCGAGAACTGGAGCAATATGGGGGGAAGGCGGGACACAAAATTAACTGGCATAAATCTGTGCTCTACGACCCTGGGGGACGCGACCGGTGGGGGAGGCTGCCGGACAAAACTCTTGACTACCGCGGAAGGTTTCCAATACCTCGGGATCTATGTAACTATGAGTGCGACCCTCTCGTTCCACAGAAATTTGGAACGGATCATAACTAATGCGGTGGCAGATATGGACCGATGGAGACAGCTCCCATTGACACTCCTGGTGTATAAAATGATCATTTTGCCGAAATTTCTCTATGCCCTACAAAACGAATACTACCACAGGATTCATGCGGACCTGCGGTCCTTCCTTTGGTTGGGCAAACAGGCCAGGGTGGCTCTGTCCACGCTTCAGAGACACCAGATCTCGCTCCCCAACCTGGAGGCCTATTATTGGGCTGAACATCTAACACCGATTAACGATTGGCTCCACGCCCCAGCGGACCACCCGACCTACGCCCTGGAGAGAAAAATAATGTCATCAAAAAACTTATTGTGTTACCTCTATGGGAGCCCTGGTAGGGCACACCTCCTCCCGGCTACGTCTATCACACTTGGTGCATGGACAAAGGCCGCGCGACGTATGGGTTGGGATAAGAGGCCAACGAAGCAGACACCGCTGTGGCACTGCCAATGGCTGGCGGAACTTAACAAACTACGGGGTTTCCAAAGGTGGGACGATATTGGCATTTCCACTATAAGAGATGTCATAGCCAAGGGGGAGCTGAAATCTTTTCAAGCTCTTAAGGCAGAGTTTGGACTGCACAATACACAGCAGTTCAAATATATCCAACTACGGCACGCCTGGAGAGCCCAAAATATCACACTCTCAGACATCCCAGAGTATGCACCACTAGAGGGGAGGCTCCTTCAAGAAAAACTCCCGGGAAAGGCGGTCTCCCTGACGTACAAAACATTGACTAATCATATGTTGGGAGATCTGGCAAAACTCAGGGCCACGTGGGAGGCTGAGGTGGGTGAGATGGAAGACCTGGACTGGGAAATAGTGCCGATGCATCCCCGGGAGGTGGCTATCAAGTCAAGACTACGGCTCATTCAATTTAATGTACTACATAGAACTTACTACGACAGACTCCGTCTGAGCAAAATGGGGAAGATAGAGGACTCACGCTGCCTTAGATGCCTCCGGGGAGAGGGTGACTTCTATCATACATTATGGACATGCGACATAATACTAACCTACTGGACACAGATATTTAGGGAATTAGAGGAGGTCCTAGAGGCTCCGATCCCGCAGGATCCCAAGGTGGCACTGTTAGGCATGACTAACGAGATAGACCTGACTCGCCCACTTCTTACATTCCTGGTCCTTGCGCTGGTTGTTGCGAAAAGGGACATCGCAAAGCACTGGGGAGCGCCGGAACCTCCGGATCTGGAGGAGTGGGGAAAGGGGTTAGATCTGTATATGGCAGCCAAGAGGGTAACATATAAGGCAACGGGATGCCCGAAAATGTCCAAATGGCGACACTACCATGGACTGGATGGAGGACTGTGAGGGGGGGCTTCTTGGGGTGGATCATGGGTCGGGACACAGGGACAATTGGGACGCCTATACGAATGGTATGTCGAACCCCACCGACCTTGCAGAGTGCCCTGAGACCCCGGCTACTTATGGCTCAGAAATGTGAAAGACTTGGCTGGCACTAGAGAGACGAGGGAGGAAATAGAAATGCAATTGCTGCTGTTTTTCGCATATGCAATGTTGGGGATAAGAAATTTATGTTTATTGTTTATTAGGGGGGTGGGGAGGGTCCAGCAACAGCATAAAGAAAAGGCGGATTCCCGGAATGCCCATTACATGCTTGCATTTTCATATAAGTTTGTACATATCGCGCTCTCCTGATACTTGCCGCCCAAACTCCGGGATGTGGGCTAAATGGCGTGTATCCCTTTATCGACGGTGAGATGCGCCAACTGCACTGAATAACTGGAATACCTGCTTAATTGCTCATGGCTTCCTGTGAATCTGCAATAAAAATAATTTTAAAAAAAAATGTTTCATTTTAAATATATAGGTTTTTAATTTGGGTTATTGTGTCCTCTAAGTACATTTTATTTTATTTAATACATGAAAAAGTATGTGTGATCACGGAGTATTGATTATATGTAAACTCTTTTGTGTCCAACACTTTCCCTAAAATGGTTTAGGTTGGAGTGGGAATAGTAAATGTAGAATGGGATACAGAAGAAAAGTAGATAATTCTAATGCTATATTTGGGTAGTGTGGGTGAGCGGTTAGGCTTATCAGAGGGTAGTGCTAAGCATTTGTTGTATTGACAGAGGCAATAAATGAGACACACACCCAAGAATAAATCCAAGAACGAATTAGAAAAATAACAATTCTTTCTAAGTGTGTTTTAAAACCAAGAGCGTAGTTCAAAGGTAAGTCTTGTTTTCGATAGAAATATTCACAGGCAAGTAAAACATTCAAACCTGTCCAGTTTTAGGCACAATGCAATCCTATGGGAGAAAAGTAAAAGATGCATAAAGGAAGGTACAGTCGGTTTCAGAGGTTCACCTTCAGGGTTCAGAGTTGTAGTGAGCCAAGCCAAGGTCCAAAGTACTATCAGCAGTTCTTCGGTAACCGCTCAGGTTCTGCTGGGAGCAGGGTGCTGGTGAGGCAAGTAGCTGGCATGCTATGGAGAAAGGGAGCCACCTGGAAAAGGCTGCACCGGGGACTTGCAGACAAGTATGCGAGCTCCCAAACAGTGGCTTAGGTCACAGGGGGTCGTGGAGCAAGGAGGCACAGTTGGTTAATCTGTACCCGGGCCGGCAGGCTTGGCTGCAAAGCGGTTTAGTCAGCTGGGCTGGGTGCGCAAAGATGCACCTTGCGGTCAGGGATAAACAGCTGGTAGGGGCAAAATCAAGGCAGCTGGGCCACTCTTGAAGTGGATCTGAGTGATGGTGATGTACCTTGATGGCTTCTTGGTCCAAGAGCAGTGAGAATGTGGGCTGGACTCTCGATGTTGGTGTTTGGTGCAGGGCGTCCGGTGCCCCAGGGGGTTAGTGCTGCACGGCTCCGGTTAGTCCTGCTGTCTTCACACTCAGTGGAGAGACAGATCTGACTTTCCAGAGCACATGTACCTTCTCATGGTTGTCTGTGGTGTCGGTCGGGCCAGGGAGTTGCAAGGCGGTGGACCGGACTCTGCTTGTTGGTAGATTACAGGGGAGTAGCTCCTCTACTCCAAGGGAGACCGCCGGAGATTGCTGAAGTGCTGTTACGCTACCCAAGGCTTTGGAAGTTATTCAGCTTGCGATTGTTGAGAGATGGCTGGGGATGGCCGGGTTGCACATCGAAGTCCTTCTGTTATACACTTTAGACCTGATTACAAGTATGGCGGTCCTGGGACTGTCGTATCCTAACCACGTTGGCGGTCCGATGGCATCACCATGCCCATTCCTACCTTCCTTTCCGCCGAGCTTTTCATGGCGGGGATACCGCCACACCAAAGTCCACAGGTCTGCTGCAGGTCTCGCCAGGCAGTAACTCTTCTTCATCCTTCTTCTCTTGATATGTCAAATCTGAGTTCTTGGGTTCAGGGGTGCCAACTAATACTCAATTTAGGGGGAAATAAAGGTAGTGACATAAACATATCACTCTCCCAAGGCTCGGTCCCCCCCAGCTGGAAAAGTGCAATCATTAAAGCACTTCTAAAGAAACCCCAACTTGACCCCACAGACATGGCGAACTACCGACCCATTTCACTCCTCCCCTGTATCAGCAAGGTGGCCGAGAAATTGGTCAATGGCCAACTGTCACGGTACTTAGAAGCCAATAACATCCTACGGCAGTCCCAGACGGGTTTCCGCCCAGGTCATGGCACGGACTCCGCCCTCCTCGCCGTCATCGAGGAGGCGAGATGCATCCTGGATTCAGGAGGATCAGTGGCAGTGATCCTCCTGGATTTAAGCGCAGCCTTCGACACAGTTAACCATCGTGTCCTTCTTCATCGGCTAGCTGCGGCAGGGATTGCAAGTTCGGCGCTCAATTGGATAGAGTCTTTCCTCTCAGGGCGCTCGTTCCAGGTGTGGGATGGCAACTTCCACTCTGCCACCCTCCCCCTCACGAGCGGGGTCCCCCAGGGGTCCTCATTAAGCCCAACTTTATTCAATGCTTACATGGCTCCCCTTGAAGATGTGGTCACCCCCTTCGGGATTAAAATAGTAAGCTACGCAGACGACACCCAACTAGTCGTCTCACTTTCCCAACTGGACAAACACCCTGACAATCTACAAAACTGCCTTAAAAATATTCACACCTGGATGTGTGAATCAGCACTAAAATTAAACGGGTCAAAGACCGAGGTCATGCTGCTGGGCAAGCAGTGGTCCACCATCCCTCCGTCGGTTTGGCCAGCCGTCTTCGGGGAAATCCCCACCCCGAAACAGGAAATTAAAACCCTAGGAGTATGGCTAGAGCCCGAGCTGTCGATGAAGTCTCAAGCTACCAAGACAGCGGGGACCTGCTTTGGTCTAATGCACTCCATCCGGAAGATCCTCCCACTACTCCCGCCCCTATCCAGGAAACTCCTAGTCCAGGGCCTGGTGCTCGCACGGCTGGACTATTGCAACATGATATACCTCGGAGCTCCAGAAGCTACCCTGTCCAAACTCCAGCGAACGCAGAATGCAGCCGCCCGGCTACTTTGGAATCTCCCCTCCAGAGTATCAGCCAGGCCAGCAATCCAGGCTCTTCACTGGCTTCCAATCCGCCAAAGGGTCGATTTCAAGACCCTCTGCACTGCGCACAAGCTGCTTAATGGTTCCGGCCCAAATATCCTAAGAGACCTGGTTACTCCTTACAAAGTCCCCAGGTCGCTCCGGTCGGAGAAGGAGAACCTGGCCATTGTCCCTAGATATAAGAAGACACGTACGGGAGGCCGCCGCTTCTCGATCAATGCATCCACGAGATGGAACGCTGTTCCCCGTACCCTTCGACTGGAATCTAATCACTTGATGTTCAGGAAGAAATTGAAAACGATGTTGTTCCCTAAATAAAAAAAATAAAAAAAATCCCCCCCTCTGCCCTCAGGTTCGCCTTCAAGATTACAGCGCGGGGATGCCCTCGGGTCACCAGGCGCTTTACAAATCGCTAAAATAAAATAAAATAAAAATAAGTGACAGTTAGTAGCCAATAAACTACCTACCTTTAGGGTGTCTACACCCTCTATATCACCACTTCTTGCGAGTGGGCCTAACCCTGAGCCTAGAATGCTCATTCCATCCAAAACAAGATGGGGGAACTTGAAAAGTGGGGTCGCGTCAGATGCCCTGCCCGAGGGGTGGTGCTGGCTGACTGTGGGCACACCTCCTAATCTTACTAATTTTCCCACCTGTCTTGCCACCAAAAAGTGGGAGCAGGTCAGGGGGATGGGCATCTCCACTATCTGGAGAGGCTTGGGTCACCTAACAAAGGCGGCAGGGCCTTTAAAGCTTCCCGCCCTGAATGCACATCCTGTGTGGAGGAGGTATGAACACCTCCGCCCAGTGCAGGCTTCGTTCCTGGCCTCTGAGAGCAAAGGCTCTCACCTCCTCAGATGGTCAGAAACCTGTCTAGGGTGGCTGGCTGGTCAAGACCCTAGTAGTCCATAGGGTTTCAGGGGGCCCCTCTGGGGTGATCTCTAGGTGCATCTATCAATAAATCGACCACTAGCATCAGTGTGGGTTTACCAAGACGAGATATTTGGTACCAAACACCTTAGGGTACAGGCGGCGGCGCTGGTGCTATTAGATCTGAGCGCCGCCTTTGACACCGTATCACACCCCATCCTTCTGCGTCGCTTAGAGGAGGCTGGTGTCACCGGCATCGCTCTCCAATAGTTCCGGTCTTTTTTAGCCAATCGGACCTTCAGCGTGACCGTCCCTCCGTACCAGTCCAAATACCATCTGTTGGATCTGGGGGTCCCCCAAGGCTCCTCGCTGAGTCCTACGTTGTTTAATCTATACGTAAGGCCGCTAGCTGAGGTTGTCCGGCAATGGGGTATGACAATGGTGTCATACGCCGATGATACCCAGCTAGCGGTCACGATCAGCGGGGATGCCGCTGTGGATGCACCCAGATTCCAACAAGGACTGCGGGCGGTCGCTGGCTGGATGACGTCCAACTGTCTCCAGTTGAACGCCAGTAAGACCGAGGTCATGATTTTTGGCAAACAACCGGAACTTTGGGGAGGGAGATGGTGGCCAGGGGATCTGGGTCCTACACCTACCCCAGTCTCTGAGCTTAAAAACCTCGGGGTATGGTTGGATCCTTCCCTTACGTTTGCCTGCCATACCAAACGTACGGCGGCCTGTTGTTTTGGCATTCTACGGGGGCTCCGTCCTGTGCTTAAGTTTTTTGATGCCGCCACCAGGCAACTCGTGATCCAAGCCACTGTCATCTCTAGGCTGGATTATGCGAGCTCCCTATTGGTTGGCCTGAACCAGGCAGAAATTGGACGCCTGCAGCGGATCCAGAATGCCACTGCGAGATCGGTGGTGGGCCTACCTAGATCATGCCCTACTTCCAGTACCCTGCGCTCGCTGCACTGGCTCCCGGTGGCTCAGCGGATTCAGTTCAAGGTCCTCTGTGTCGCCTATAAAATACTCAAGGGGTCTCCGGCCATGATTCTGTCCAAACTTCTGGTTCATTACACTCCAGCGCGAGCTTTAAGATCTGCTGATTTAGAACTGGCTGTTGTTCCTCGCTTTAAGCGCAGTAGAGCTGGCGGACGTTCCTTCCAAGTCTGTGCGGCGGTGCTTTGGAACTCCCTCCCCCCGGCGATTCGCGCCTCCAGGGACCTGCTTTCCTTTCGCCGTGCGGTGAAAACTTTCTTGTTCCCTTAGTTTTATTTTACTGTGTGTTGTCACGTTGTGTTGTGCTGCTACCTTGTCACGGCGCCAGGACGCTCCTTCGCTGGAGCATCTGTGCGCCTAATAAAAGCGCATAACATAACATAACATAACACAGGGTACCTGGGAACTCATAATCACGAGTGTCCGGCCCATGTACTCGTCATGGCTTCCCTGTGCACTCATGATATCCAAGGGTGAACTTAGAAAACACAGGGACACATCCACTCATGCAGATATGCCCACACATGGGTATGGGGCACCCAGCCTTTGGGCTGTTAGGCCTGCTGTAGGGGTGACTTACCTAAACCACATGCAGTGTTTTGATGGCTTGGCACAAAGAGGTGTGTGCCGTGTTGGTATCTCATTTTTCTCTGCACCAAGACAGACAGGCTGCAAAGGCAGTTTGCGTGGGCCATCTTCATTTCTAAAGCCCTAGACACATGGGGCACCACTTACTACGGACTTACACGGCTCTTAAAGTGGTGTCATTTGTGAAAAAGTGTACAGTTTTGGGAAAGAGCACTGTACTGGGGACCTGGTTAGCAGGAACACAGTACACTTTCAATCAAAGTTTCACCAGAAACCAGGCAAAACATGGGGGGGGTAACCATGTCAACAAGCATTGGCAATGCCAATAGGTCTCGCCGATGGGAGAACTATTATTGGCTTTGTCATTGGGGCGGGGTGGCTATAGGGGCTAACGAATGCATGTACATAACATGCGTACTGAGGCACTAGACATTTTAATTTACCAATTTAACATGGTGGGCAGCTATGTTAGATCAAGTAATACGAAAAGTAAACATAATGCACACAAATGTGAATAAATGAAGTGAACAGTCCAGCAGAAAGAAAGATGTGTGGGAGGAGTCAGCCCCACACGGAGAAGCCATGCACTGTATATATGTATTAACTTTGGTAATATATATATATATATACGTGCTGCTAGGCTCGACCTAAAAACAAACAGTATTGGTAGAAAGAGAGAGTGGAGGGAGGTGGGGAGAGGCTGAGGCAGACAAGTAGAGACAGAGATGATATAACTTTATATATATATGATTTCTTGCTAGAATTGAACTCCAGTGAGCAATGCATACCTAGCAATGCATTTATTATCTGTCCATATTATACAGAGCAGTGATTTCACTATGAAACAAATAATGCTGACGTGGGCAACAACGCATTCAGAAATCAACAGAGCTTACAAATGAGGGGAAGTCCTACATTTATAATGCTATTATTAAAATTAGTGAATCAATATGAACCAAATAACAGGCTGAAGACATTTTAGCTTCAGTGGGTGAACATCCTATCTCCGAACCCCTTATTTCTAAGCACACTTGTCGGTCCATTAAAGCCGTTACACCAAAATCAAATTGGCTGCCTCATCATACCTGAGGTGTGTGAGGATACAGTATGTCCGCAAAACGTGCAGTCTCGTGAAATGCATGGCATTTAATACATTTAAAAAAATGGAGAGAAAAAAATAAAACCAATACAATTTATAGTGTGGTTTCGATGGAGCGTACTGTTTCCGAGGGACATCGATGTCTCCCCAAACCGTTCATTAGCATGTTTCTAGACACAATTATCCGATTAACAATTCACAATGTCACTTTGTTGGTTCTCGACAACACATTTAAACAAGCGCGGCTGCTAAAGTGAAAGCGACTGCACTGCTGTTCGGTCGGAGTCCCGTTGTTTCCTATGGAAGCTTGTGTTCCGCCCGACCACACAGGCTCATATGGTGAAATGGGGTGTGTGGGTAAAAACCCTGCACCCTGTTGCAGGCACCCCATGGTGTCTGCCACACAGTGCAGGGTTTTATAGAGGGGTCCCTTAAGTACCCCCGCAGCCCCCAAAGTCACCTTCCTACCGACACAAATTCTTTGAGAGCCAGTCAGAACTGATTCGAAATGACCACGCAGTTTACGATCTGACCACGAACATCGTAATCGGTCGTGCGGATTGTAAACTGACCGAATTGGTTAGAAGGGTTCCAATACGGTCGAGGAGAGTCTGACTGTCTGGAGGAGGCTTTCCACCATTGTAATCGGTCCCTTAGTGTTAGATTTCTTGGCTATATTGTATTTCTATGTAGTCAGAGTAGTTTATGTTATTTAATTTATATAGTTGATGTTTAGAAAGATAATTAAAATAATAGTTGGTTGTATATTTGTAATAAATAACATTATTATATACATCTTTTCCTAGAATAAAGATATGTAATATATTTTTCACGTTTTCTTGAATGTATATATTGTTTTACATATTTAACACATATCCGTATATATATATATGTATATGTATATATATGTATATATTTTTATTCTTAAATAAACAATGTAAAATATTATTTTAATAGTGTTGTATGTTGTACATTTATCAGGTTTTAATTCAATTGTTTTACATTTTTAACAGTGAATTTATTTGTTTCATATACATGTTTGTAGCATAATTATTACGTACATTTTTTCAGCATATATTAAATAATTGTATATCTTTATACTATTATTTAATTTATACTTTACAATTTTCTTTACATACATGAACTTTATTTAACATGTTATACATGTTCAATAATTTAAAAATATATAAATAAACATTTTTAACTTATATTCTAATTCATTTCTATGGGAAGAAAGTCTTTTTATTTTTTTGCTTTCATTCCTCTACCTTCTATTTTGTAGTTAATTTGTCTTTTTTTAGTCTATTTACTGGGATCCAAGTCATGGGAAGACCGCCAAGCCCGTGGTGAACGCACCCGCCGCATTACGAGTTGAATCCAGGGCAGGCTGGTGACGTATAGGCGATGTGACTGTGGCGGGTATGTTTGGCTTGTAGGAGAGCCTAAACAGCGTACCACTGCCGTGACAGCGCCTACAGCACATTCGAGCACGGTGTGGCATTCACCATGTCGTACATGTCACATAGCACACCCACAAATGTGCAATATGAGGGGGGCACAACATGTGCCCCCCCCCCCTGCATGCACCCCTACGGGCAGATTTGCCTGGGGGCCCTGTTAGGGCCCTCTTACCTGCATTTCCACCACCGTTTTCATGGCAGGGTCCACTCCGTGATATGGGCGGTTGAAATGCAGGGCGTAATCTACCATCATAAAACGGCGGTCAGACCGCTGCGTTGGTGGCGGTTGGATCACCACTGCGAGTACAGCGACCGTAGTACTCGTAAAAGGCTCTATGCTATACTTTTTGAGGAGTTTCGTAGATTAATATTTATTTTACAGTATGCTTTTGGCTATTATTTATAAGTAATCCACTCCTTTGTTTCTCAAGAGTTTTACTCTAAATTGTAGCGTGTTGTACATTCTTTTGATTTGTTTGCAAATTTTAGGTGCAATTGGGGTTACTGATTGCTCCATTCATAGTTGTTGGTAGCTTTGCTCTGTTTGTAATGCTTCTAACATGTATAGAGCAGGGATTGGGTTCTGCCTAGTGTGGACTCGAAGGCCATGTGCCATTCTTCCACTGCAATGTTTGTTATGGGTTTCTGTGCTAAGGTGCTGTCACAGACATTCCAGCCTGACACTTGGAATTTGAGTTGGCATCTGTGTCTGGTGATTTGTCAAAATAATCCATTAAGGGGATTACTTTGGGCCTAATTATGAATATTGGAAGAACAGTGGCGCATCGGTGCAAATCACTGTGCCCCCGCTTTTCCGAATGTCAAGCCGTCTGCCCGCCAGATTATGACTTTTAACTAGTCTGGCAGGAGAGTGGCGTGGCGGGGCACATGGCGGTGCCTTTGAAATAGTCGCCGCAATGGGACCGTACAACAAGGTTCCTACACAGCATAGACTCGAAAGTCCCTGCCGCGCAGGAACCTATGTTCATGCACACAGGGAGGGGGGGGCACATATTATCCCCTCTGTTTGCATCCACATGCGGTGGAGGCACAGGGGGCCCTGTGAGGCCCACTTTTTTTCCTCTCAACCAGGGTTTTCATGGAGGTGGTACCGCTATGAAAACCCTGCAGGAGAGGAAACCCAAAATACGCTTGGCGGGAGCAAGGTGGTCCCGCCAAGCATATTAGAACCTCACGACCGCAGTGCCACCTCCAGGGAATGGTTGTTCTCTGCGGCGGCGGTCCCATGGTGGTCTAATCCCCCAAGTCATTATCGGGCAGTCAGACCGCCAGTGAGCTAGTGGCTGGACTGCTATGCCACGCAACCATGAGTCTGGCGGTACACTCACCACCAGACTCGTAATCAGGTCCTTTATGTTTGTTTTGTAGAAACGGCTTTCTGTTTGTAAATTGTAGTGGTTAACCTCTGTCACAGGGACATAGACTATTGCTATCATTTGATATTTCAAAGGCAAATTGACTATTTGTAGCATATTCCACACTTAGAACCTTATTACGAGTTCGGCAGTCTGACCGCAGAAGGACTATGTCCACGACTACTAGGAAACCTCTGTGCATGTTGCTATCCGACTGCTGTATTACGAGTTTCCCGAGGGGCCGGCGGTGTGGCTGCAGCAGTCTTGTGGTGGTGGACAATGTATTTCCATATATATTGATGCCTGTGTGTACATTCCAACTGTGTATGTGTTGAACGCACAAATATGCATGATATATGTGGAAAAAAACCACCTACCCATTGTCGGAGTTCAACCCATAGGTGGGCAGTCCCAGTAACGGGTACATGGAACCAAAGCACTTACATGTATTTAGCCAAAGACAGGGTTGTATTCATCAAGGTGAAGATGCTCGTGTGTAGGGGGGGCCTGGAGAAAGGGATCAACTTCGAAATCTGCTGGGAAGAACTGGGAAGGGGTGAGTATGCACCACAAATCCTTCGTTTTCTCTGCGTTGCGCCTCCGTAGCTCCCAATGGAGGCTGCCTTCACCCTACGGTGGTCGGCGGTGTTCCGGTGGTCCATCCACGGTCTCCCCAAAGCAAATCTGCCCAACTCGTAATACGGCGAATGGCTCACTGCTGTCGGACCGCCACCCCTGGAACAACGGTCCATAGACCACGGAACTTGTAATGAGGCCCCTAGTCCAGACTGTTGGATGTGCCTCCATACGCTTTGATCGAAATGGTAGTAACAGCCTTCAATGGCTGTGTGTGGGTGAACTTTTAAAATGGTTTGCGGTATAAAAGTTCATAGTAAGGCCTACTTGGTTCATTTGGTTGCAGGGCATATATGAAAGGGATATTTGAGTTTTGATAGTCGCCATGTTTGGTGTATACGTGAGTGAATGGTTTGGGGTACAATTTGAAGGTCTCATCCATCACCCAGGTTTGACCATGGCTTAGGTGAACATTCCTATCCCTCTCACCAACGCCTTTTTGTTCATGTCCAGATGCTATTGATTCGGCTGGAGTGGGCCGGCAAACAGCCAAGATTCTCATGGGAGGTCCTGACGCTACCATTCGAGCATGGAGAGCTGCATGCCCCTGATATTGAGCTATGCCACTAGTGCGCACATGAGCACTATTGGTTCCACCCTACACTATACCTGCCACACACTGCAGTCGATTCTGGCAATGCATCCCCAGGCCCCCTGGCTACCGTCCTCTGCTCCAAGCCGAAGTCCTGGGAGCCCGATAGATCTGGTGAGATGCACTGTTTGGGCATGAAACTGGCTACGCCAACAAGTTCGAGTGGACTGCCTGTGTGCAGCTAATTTACAGCTGACGCAAAACCCCATGCTCCCACTACCGAGGGTGCCGGGCCCGGCAATAACTGGTGGTTGGGTCTCCCCGAGCTGGGGGACCTCTACCAGTCTGGCACGTTCCTCACTCTGCAATTCCTGCAGTCTTGATCTGATTGGGCCCCGCTTGACACTTTATGATATCACTCCCTTGGCGCCGCCTGTAGAGCCCTGCATCCCACCTTCCCTTGTGAGCCCACGGCCTTACCTGCCCTGGAGAATGTACTGGCTTCTCCCCCTCCTAAACAACTAGTCGCCAGGCTGTACAGGACTATGCAGGACAGGGCGCCGGTGGGCATCGCTGGAGCCCCAACAGCGCTAAGGATGCCTGGCTTCACCTTGGGGGTGCCCAGGAGTGGACATTTCACAGGGAAAAGCCAGGAAGGGTTCCACAGCGGTATGCGTACAGCGCTAGGACACCCCAGTTGGGGTATAAGTGCGCTTTACAAGTACAAATTTCATTCATTCATTCATTCATCTTAAATCTGGCGCCTTAACTTGAGTCCTGCACTAACAGGTGAGCGCTGGAAGTATTGCTGCTCTTAGACAGGCGCATTTTTTCCTAACTACAGATTGCGGTTAATCCACGTCATGTTTCTGCACTGTATCTACCCTGCCCCGGTGGGGGTTTGCAAAATGGCCCAAAGGGCTCACACTTGGTGTACCCGGAGTGGGGGGGGCAGACGCTGGTTCCCTGCATCTGGCATGGAGATGTGACCGGGTGACCCAATTCTGGACCTCCATCTTTGACCGCGTTGATGGTGCGGGGACCGGAGAATCCCTCGAGTACCTCTGGTTGCTTGGTTGGGATATGTAAAGGGTACTCCGGCCGCCTCACGAAACGTATTGCTCTGATGCTGCTTCTGGCTAAGAGGCAGGTGGCGATCCACTGGAGCAGGCACCTGGCACCTCGGGAGAAAGACAGGCTGAGAGACCTGGTCCACTGCCAGGAGATGCTAGAGGAATATGAAGCTCTTAAGCCTGTTCGCTCCCGCCCTCTGGATAATTTGGGCCCTCTCGGGGCCTCATTTATGAGAAATTACGCATCGCTGCGTGAAAGCACTGATGCGTCAGTTCTCAGTGCGCCCTCCTTACGACATTCCTGATGCGTCATATTTAATGTATGACGCATCATGGCGCAAGGAGTTACAAATACGTCAGTATTTCTGACGTATCTGTAAGCGCAAAAGTGATGCATTGCTGGAGTGTGTCACAAAAGTGACGCAACTCCAGCAATGCGTCCTTTCACATGGGGCAAGCCCCATGTGAAAGGGCCTGCGTCAGTCTTACGCCTGCTGTGAGGCAGGCGCAAGATTTTGACGCAACGGTGTCCTAAAAGTGACGCAGTGAAATGTCATAGATTTCACCGCGTCACTTCTACGACCCTTCCTTGCGTCAGAACGCCCCCCTTGCATACATTATACCTGGCGCAGGTATAATGTGGCGCTGGGGTTTACAAACTGACGCATCTACCTAGATGCGTCACTTTGTAAATATGGCGCAACAAGGTGCATTTTTTATGCCACTGGTGCGTCACAAAAAGTGACGCACCGGCGGCGTAAAAGTGACGAAAGGGCTCATAAATGAGGCCCTCAGTGCCTACCTGGTCCTACGGGACAGCTGTGGTAATGAAGTTCCTGCGGTGTCGGAGGCTGGTGAAGACCCTCACTAGCCTCGTATTCGCCCATGTGAGTTCACTATCTAAGGTCACCATGCACGCATGGCGAGTTGATACTTTCACACGCAGAGTTGTGTCACTCATGCGAAACTCCAGCATAATTGTTTTGAACCTTGCTGTACTAACTCTTTTGTTGTATTTTTCCTTTTTCTTGAGCTGTCTGTTCTCAAAAGACTAATAATCACAATAAAAAACAATGTCTTAGTTTTAGTAAGTTATCTGCTGTAGAAAATATTAAGATTTGCCTATCATTGTTTAGGTCGGATGAACCCCTGACTGCCATCACCGCAGGATGGAGACCGACTGACAAGTAGTCGGTGGTCCCACCCTCCATATTACGATGAGACCGCAGTGTAGGCAGTTGGAAATTTGCTTTTTATGATTGCGGCTTGTGCTGTGGGTCTGAAAAGGGCCACAGCACAAGCTGCAGTAGTAAAAGGCCTGTTTTTAAACATCCATGCACTGTGTGTCAGGCATATGGAACATGTATGTTTAGGGGGGCACCACATGTGCCAACCATGGCCACATAGTGGTGGCCCACGGAGGACGGGGGCCCTGTCAGTGGCCCCTAAAGTCCCTTTCCGACAGCCTTTCATTGGAGGTGGGACCGCCATTAAAAGGCTGTGGGAAATGGACATCATAACCCTTACAGCGTTGCCTGCGCAGGCATCGCCTTCATTGTAGGGATTACTGTCCGATCGCTGCCCCAACGTCTCCTTGAGCCTGTCGGATGTGGTGGTCTTTCCCCCACCTGCTGTGGTCTGACCTCTGGCGGTCGGACCGTTGCCCTGGATGTCAGGCGGAACACCAGCGATGACCTGTCGGTGGTGGTCCACCTGACATCCTAATGAGGCCCTATGTGTGATTTTTAGGTGTTCAGGTATTTCAATATCTTGGTATGTTTTAGGTGTGGGAGTTGTATCACTGGGTGCTTTTTTAGTTTGTGCATGCAATTACACTTTTTAAAGTGGGTATAGGTGCTAGTTGGACTGGAATGTGTTTGGGGACTTTAGGGAGTATATCTTTAAGGATTTTGGTTGAGGGCTCGTAGAATCTATTGCTTGTCTCTCTTATATACTGCAATACCTCCATTACTTTTATTTCTGTAACGCTTCGGGCGTGGTTGTGTTCCCTTACATTAATTACAACACCATCTTTTAGAGTGGCCCTCCCATAGCATGCATCAGAGTAACATCAAGTGGGTCATTACTATGGCGGACGGACTTCAGTCCATCTGCCATCGTATCGGATTTGGGACCGGCCGCCTACGAGGCGGCCTACACACCATATGAATTATGATGCGACCGCCACCGTGGTGGTCGCATTACCTATATTTTGTATTGTGGCAGGGATGCGGTCAGCAGCCCCCGCCGCAATACAAAAAATAGGGTGCGGACATATACCTGCCCTAAGTGGCAGGCACCATGCTGTGCCTGCCAATGGTGCAGGGTTATGTAGGGGGGCACCATAGGTCAGCCATTTTGCGGCGGGTTGACTGCCACAGAACAACCGGGGAAAGGATATTATAATTCCTACGGCGGTATGCAATGCAGGGATTAGCAGTTGGTCCGACGGGTGGTCGGATTTGATCCGCCCGTCTGGACTGTGGCGGTCAGTCTTTCCAACCTCCACATGCCCCCGATTCCGAAATTTTCGGACATTAGCGGCCGCAATTTTTGTTGTTGCTGTTGTTCTCTTCGGTTGGCACTGTCGCCCGCACCGACCTGCCGACCTACCCGCACACAGACCTTCATCGGGTTTGCAACCTTTGTCCCTCTCCTGGCCACAACATAGAAAATTGTGAGGCCTGCCGATCTTTTTGATCGAAGGAAACATTGCAGGACCGTCAGGGTGTCGGAGAGCAAGCAGAGGACAGGCCTGTAATTTGTTCCGGGACACAGGACCCCCGCCCGGAAGAGCAGCACGAGGAACACCCCGAGGAACTTCGCCAAGCTCCAACATGGGGGTGCGTAGCGCTTTTCACTTTCTGTTCTTTGAAATAAAAGGCGTGATTTGACTTTGAAACACCGTCGCTTTAATAGACAGCAGGCTGTGGGGTCAGGGCAGAGGCACAGCAAATGACGTTACAGGCACCCCTCTGCAGGGCTTGAAATCTTTTCATAGGGCAGTAACGGGACTTCTCAATTGTGCTGCTATACCATTAATGAGCGCGAACAGATGACGCTTTACAACCAAACTCGTTGTTTACTTTTTTCGACCACAGGGAGACTGAATGATTTGTCCAGAAGCACACTGTATTGAGCCGAGGCCGGCATTCGGGCTTGATGTCCCTTATTCCACTGTCAGCAGCTCGTGGTTCCCCCGGTCCCTAGTTCAACTGAGATGTTGGCAAGATTTGCGGTAAGCGGAAACGGTTTCATCTTATGTAATATTTATAAACCGCATCAAATTCAGGGACATTGGAGACTACTATCATGAAACCTCAGAACATTTGGCCTTTCCTTGCCATAAAAAGTGTTAGCGCCTGAATGAATGATTGAATGAAAATTCGCAGTCAAAGCAGAAGGGTTGCCTTTTTTCACCATTGTGCTCTTACTTTATCCGGATGTGGGTTTATCCCAAAACACTCACCAGCATGTTTACAAATGTGCTCAATAGTCTTACGCAGAAAATAAATAAACGTTTGAAAAATAGGGTGCTCCGATTTCTTAAAGAAATGCGTGATAGTTGGTGGCGGGGTTCGGGCGAAGGAAATGATGATTGGCCAGCGAGCACAGGCTTTAGACAGCGCCAAAGTCAGCGCCTACGAGTACACGGATGCTGACTGAGAAGAGAATTGGCATAGTGTGCCCTGGCAACCGCAGCCCCCTTTCCCATTGCATTGGTATCATCCATCTCTCTCACCATCCATCGACGACGTGCATTAGGCTCTGCAGAATTTAAAGGGCCAGCAGGAGAACAGTAGCCTTGTAATTTAGAGATTGCAGACCACAGAGCAGACAGTCATTGGAAAACACTGATTATTAGTCGGTGTCCCAACCATATAATTCAAGTAGGGCCTGGCTGTACACGGGCTGACTGTTGCTGGCGTATATTATAGCTCATCACCCCCGCCTCCCCCTCTTTCCCACCCCACCGTCAGGGCATAATGGTAGTTCCCGGCAGTGGGTCTGCTAATAGTGACAGGAGATGCCCGTGGCCGGGTTAGACGCAGCCAGCGAGAGCTGATGGCAACATACTCCTCTCTGCCCAAGGCAGACCATCGAAAGAGTGGAAAATGGCCGTGGGGCTGGAGAGGACTGCCAAGCACTTCTACTTTCTGGCCGCAGAGAGGATGAAAGCGGTAAGCGGGTCAAGACTTCGCGGGGAACTGTTAGATGGTCCTCGCAGAGGGGCCTCCTGAGTGGCTAGTGTGGGCGGTGATCCTGTGAAGGGTGCTTGGGACCGAGTCCTGACATTGCAGGTACACGAGCAACCTCTGCTGTGTGACAGAGACAGCACCGTGGCTGGATGCCTCTTACCTTATGTCTCACCCTCCAAACATGAACCCTGGCTGTCCATCACCCCTAGAGCTGGCTCTTTTGGTTCTGGTTCATAGAAACACGTCCTTGCTGCGTTTTGAAATTCATAAAATATGGCCATCAGAAGGTAACATATCTTAGTGCATTAATGCACTTGTTTCAGAAAGGTGAAGGTCACCTGTGGTCACAGGTTCAATTCCCAGTTTGTCTGACACGCATGCTCATTAAAAAAAAGATGACGATCTGAAGGTATGATCTCATTTAGAAGTTGTCATAAGTGCTTTAAATGGGCCTATACTTTCAGGTATTCAGCTACCTGTTATGTTAAGTAGATTTGTACAGTGTACATCGTCTGGGAGGGTATCTTGGAGCTGAGCAGGTGTGATTCTAGCCACACCCAGGGCCTAATGGGACTACTTGAAAAGCAAGGTCTTCATCTTGCGGAATTCCTTGTGGAATCCCTGCTTGTGCCTCTGCTCCCTGCTTGTGCCTCTGTTCCCTGCATGTGATCCGGTTTTTGTGTTGCTCCCCTGCCCCCTCGTTGCTTGTGCTTGCTGGCCTGCCCCCCCCGTTGGTTGCGCTTGCTTGTGATCCATTTCTTTGCCTCTGTGCCCTGCTTGTGATCCGGTTTTTCGTGCCTCTGTTCCCTAGGGCGTTACTGGGTAGAGAGGTGTGTGTGGCTCTTGGTGTGTGTGTGTGGCTCTCGGTGTGTGTGTGTGGCTCTCGGTGTGTGTGTGTGGCTCTCGGTGTGGGTGGCTCTCGGTGTGTGTGGCTCTCGGGGTGTGTGTGGCTCTCGATGTGTGTGTGTGTGTGGCTCTCGGTGTGTGTGTGTGTGGCTCTCGGTGTGTGTGTGTGGCTCTCGGTGTGTGTGTGTGTGGCTCTCGGTGTGTGTGTGTGTGGCTCTCGGTGTGTGTGTGTGTGGCTCTCGGTGTGTGTGTGTGTGTGTATGGCTCTCGGTGTGTGTGTGGCTTTCGGTGTGTGTGTGTGGCTCTCGGTGTATGTATGTGGCTCTGGGTGTGTATTGCTCCCCTGCCCCCTGGCTGTGCTTGATCCCCTGCCCCCTGCCTGTGCTTGCTCCCCTGCCCCCTGCCTGTGCTTGCTCCCCTGCCCCCTGGCTGTGCTTGCTCCCCTGCCCCCTGGTTCTCCTGCCCCCTCGCTGTGTTTGTTCTCCTGCCTCCTGGCTGTGCTTGCTTCCCTGCCCCCTGGCTGTATTTGCTCCCCTGCCCTCTGGTTCTCCTGCCCCCTGGCTGTGCTTGCTCTCCTGCCCCCTCACTGTGCTTGCTCTCCTGTGTGTGTGTATGTGGCTCTGGGTGTGTGTGTGTGTGTGTGTGGCTCTGTGTGGGTGTGGCTCTGTGTGTGTGTGGCTCTGTGTGTGTGTGGCTCTGGCTCTGTGTGTGTGGCTCTGTGTGTGTGTGGCTCTGTGTGTGTGGCTCTGTGTGTGTGGCTCTGTGTGTGTGTGGGGGGGTCTCTGTGTGGATAGCTTTTTTTGTAGGTGTCTCTTTGTGTGGATAACTTTTTTTGTAGGTGGCTATATGTGTGGGTGGCTCTGTCTGTGTGTGGGTGGCTCTGTGTAGGTGGCTCTATGTGAATGACTGTGTGGGTGGCTTTGTGTGGGTGGCTCTATGTGTGTGTGGGTGGCTTTGTGTTTTTTATTTTATTTATTTATTTATTTATGCGTGTTTTTATATAGCACGGACCTTACCCGAAGGCGTCAGAGCGCTTCACAAAAGGAACAGAACTGATACATGAGGAGAACATTACACATGAACAGATTACAAAAGCAGACGTTAAGTTACATGAGGTAAAAGTGACAATTGTGAGTAAACAAAATACACGAGGTAACAAAAAGTGCACAGGATGAAAAAGTGACAAGTGTGCAGGTTACAAGAGAAAACAAAGTACAATTAGAGGTATAATACTGCAAAATATGCTAGACACTCAGGCACAAGAATAAACGTAATGTAGGCAATGGTGGCACTTGTGCAAGTATCAAAAGCAAACAAAATGTGAGAGGTAGCATACTGTGTATTACAAGGGAAAAGTGGTGTGTGCAAGTTACAAAAAAAAAGTACCAAACACAGGTGCAAGGATAAAACAGCAGTGAATGTTAAACACTCCAACCACAAGAACACACTGGGAAGGCACTTCCATAGTCAAGGAGAATAGAATTTTCAGTAAAGGGAGGTCTTCCTTCAGATAATAGAGTGGACGTGGATTACTTTTGGAGGTGTCTTTGGAGGAGGAGAACTTTGAGGTCCATTTTGAAGGCCTGGGAGGAGGCGGTGGTCCGGAGCTGCGGCGGAAGGGAGTTCCAGATTCTCACCGCGTTGCCTGAAAAGGATTGGGCCATCGTTCTTTCCATCTTGAAAGTGGGAGGTTCAAGCAGAAGATTTTCCACATTACGTGATTGTCTAGAGCCTCCAGAGAGTTTCAGTGTATTCGCCAGGTAGCGAGGAGAGGAGGAGTGCAAGGCTTTGTGGGTGATACAAGCAGTCTTGTAGATAGCTCTAGCCTCGATGGGAAGCCAGCGGAAGGTGGATAACATCGGTGTGATGTGATGTGGTCGCTTCTTTTGACCCCATAAATGAAACGAGCTGCTGAATGGAAAACAGATTTAAGGGGGGACAAGTGGGATTTGGGGAGGCCAGTAAGAAGAGAATTGCAGTAGTCCAGTCTGGAGAGGACCAGCGATTGCACCAGGGTTATGAGGTCCTGCTCCGGGAAGAAGCGACGGATTCCCCAAAGAAGGCGCAGGTGGTATCGAGCAGACTTTGCAATGGAATTGATGTGGGGGATTAGATTGAGTTTTTTGTCGAGTATGATACCAAGGGATTTTGCGCTGTCGGCAATGATGGGTTTAGTGTTAAGTAGATTCAACTGATCCATCCATGATTGCACCGGGGGAGGAGAGATTGAGGAGGTGAAGAGGAGGAATTCAGTTTTGGAGGGATTCAGAATCAGTTGATGAGTTGACATCCAGTTTTGAATGGAGTCGAGAGTAGAGCTTAGGAGAGAGAGATCGTGAGTGGAAGCAAGATTTGAGTGTCATCTGCATAGAGATGATAGTGTATCCTGGATTTACTTAGAAGATTTCCTAGTGGTTCTAAATAGAGATTGAACAATGTGGGTGCAAGTATAGAGCCTTGAGGAACACCTACCGCCACAGGAGATGAAAGACTGTTCGCTATTTTGACCATTTGGGATCTATCAGAGAGGAAGGAGGCAAACCATTTAAGCACGGTGCCCTCCATGCTCATTCTCTGTTGAAGAATGTTGAGGAGGGTGTTATGATTGACAGAGTCAAAGGCTGCAGAAAGATCAAGGAGAATTAGAAGACAGGACCCCCCGAGTCGAGTATCCTCATCGCGTCATCAACCACTTGCAGTAGGGCTGTTTCAGTGCTGCAGTTTTGAATGAAGCCGGACTGGAAATTGTCAAGAAGATCATTGTCCTTGATATGACGAGAGAGTTGTTTCGCTACACATCTTTCTGTAATCTTCGCAAGAAAGGGTAAGTTAGTGATGGGGCGGAAATTGTTAAGGTCAGACGCATCAGCAGTTGTTTTTTTAAGCAGCGGGGTGACCTGCCCAGTTTTGAAGGAGACTGGAAGGGAGCCTTGACAGAGAGAGAGGTTGACCAGAGTGGTCCAGTAGGTGAGGGAAAGGGTATAAAAGGCAATGGCAATGGCACTGGGGATGGGGTCCAGATGATGGTTGGAGGGCTTTGTTTCGCAGATGCACTTGAGAAGGGGCATCTTCAGATATGGGGTCAAAGTTCTGCCAAATGGCTGAGGATGTACGCTCCTCTGGAGGGGTAGGATGAGCGACCTGATCCACAAGTAATTTCACTTTTTCATCGAAGAATATAGTGAAATCCGCTGCTCTCTTTGCAGAATCCTTCAACTCGTAGGATGGGGGAGAGCAGTCAGGAATCTTGATGAGATCGAATAGTTTTTTGGGTCTATTTTTGGCTGAGTCCAGGAGGGTTTTGAAGTGCTCCGCTTTCCCAAGGTAGATGTGCTTGTGGTACTTGGATCTTGCGGAGCGAAGCGTGGACAAGTTATCGGTGGAGGGCACTTGCCTCCATTGTTTCTCCAGGAATCTTAGCTGCTTCCTTTCTTCATAGAGGGATTTGTTGAACCAAGGTGCTGAGGGAGTGGGCCTTATCCTTTTGGTTTTGAGTGGAGCGACGTTATTAATTTCAGCTGCAAGAACTGTGAGGCATTGGGAGGTGAGGTCGTCAACAGCTATGTTCGGGTCTAGCTTTGGGAGTGATAGCAAAGCTGATTCACAGAGGGGACCGACATCAATATTTTTGGCATCACGGAACCAGGAGATGGCCTTCTTGGGTTGGCCAAGAGTTATAGAGTGTGAGAGTTGAAGAGAGAATGGGATGAGGAGTTGGTCAGACCAGTCTACATGAATGGGGAAGAGGTAGAAAGCATGCCTGCTTTAGAAATAACAATGTCCAAGATTGAGCCCTTAGAGTGTGTTGATTCTGTGCAGTGTTGGATGAGATCGTTTGCATAGAGGAAGGTGGCCAGGGAGTTTGCGGAAGAGTCTTGTGGTAAGCCCCAGTGGAGATTGATTGGTCACTGATGAAGTCAGTGAGTTCCTCCAAAAACGAGGGGCCACTGCGAGGCAGGCAGTAAATTACATGGAATCTGAGGGGTGAACGGTGGTGCAATTGTAACTCAAGAGAAAGGCATTCAAAGGTGTGGGAAGAGCTGATAGGAAATGCCTTAAGTTGAAGGGAGTTTCTAAAGATGACTGCAACACCTCCCCCCGTGCTGTCAGTTCTGTCATTCCTAAGTATAGAATAGCCTGAAGGTAATAGGAGATCAACAATAGAGTGCGAGGTATCTTTGAACCAGGTCTCTGTGAGTTGTTGCAGAGTTTTTATATAGCGCGAACTAGACCCGAATCGAATCAGGTATCAGAGCGCTTTACATATTTTCCAGTTACGTTACATGAGGACACACTTTCATTTTTAGGCACGGGGAGATTAAGTGATTTGCCCAGAATCACAGGAGGTTTTGGCGTCGTTACCGAGACTCGAACCCAGATCCCCAGGTCCGAGGTCGAGCGCCCTAGAGCATGTGTGTGTGGCTCTGTGTGGGGGTAAATGCAATAGGTCATGCATTTGCGTGCGATTAAGCTATTGGCATTGTAAATGACAATGCCATTTATTTAACGATTAAGCTATTGGCAATGTAAATGACAATGCCATTTAATTATGATTTAGAAAAAAAAAAGTCATGAGCAATGCCAATAGCTCTACCTTTATTAATGCCGAGACCATAGCGTTGTAAATGCTTGTTATGTTATTAAGTCTGAAAGTAGTATAGTTGTATAAAGAATGACAATTCTAAAACGTTTATACATTTGTTATTTATATATAAAAGAATGCAACATCTTTATTTATTTATACACACATGTTTGTTATTTATAGATGTTTCACTCTTTTTTGCATCTTTTCCTTTGGGTGTATTGTAATATGGAGCAGATGCTTTCTTTTCTGTTGGTAGAAAAAAGAGCATCAGTTCTTTTTAAATGTTTGTATTGGTAGTTTGTTGGGGTTGAGGTCATTGGCTTTTGTTTTTTTCTGTTTTAGGGTGAGGTTCTGTTTTATTATAACTTACATCTTTTTTCTGTTTTGTGACCAGCGTTGTTTTTCGGTAGCTTAACCCGGTCTCAATGTTGCAGTATCTTCTTTTAGTAAGTACATGTAAAGAGATAGAAATTGTACAGTATTTTGGTAATGTACAATTTTCATTTAATTAAAAAAAGTTTTAAGTTTAAATATAAGTTGTTTTACATACTATGCAAGCTAGTTGTTGGTATATATTTATATGTACTTCTGTTTTCAGGTTCTGGTCAGGGAATCCGTCAGAATTTCTTCTTCTTGCAGCTTTTGTCATTTTTGTAGTATTAAGTTGATAAAAATATGTGTGCCTTTTATATTGTTGATTTATTTGTTTGTGGGATTTTATTGGTCATATTTGTTTGAATTTATTTTTATTTCTATAAATCTATTAATATATTGTTGTATAAATGTTTGTAATTTATGTAAAGAAAATCAACTAATGTAGTTATGTATTTAGGACTATTTTTATTTGGGGTTATTTGTAATTATCTTAGTGATATAATATATTTTATTTTAATGTCAAAACCAAGTTCTGGAACATTGACAAGAGTCCTTTCCTGGCAGTGGGCACAGCTAATGCCCTTGATGCCTACATCACGGAGACTGAATGGGTTAGCCACTTTGAGAAATGTTTAGGGTTCTTCCGGCCCAGTGTGCATCTTGTGGAGAGGGAGCAGATAAATCAGCCCTGACAGTCTCCGAGGGAGACCTCAGGGTGGGAATAGTTGGGCTGACGTTTAACAAGGCTCCGGGACCAGATGGAATCCCACCCGACCTTTAGCTCTCCAACCTGGAGTTTGGTGGCCCCGGTGCTCACCATTGTTATCAATGCGGCTGTTAGGTCTCGTCCCCCACCCGCATGGGCCATTTCCACCATTGTCCCAATTTTTTTAAAAGGGAACAGAGATAGTACGCACTACTATAGGCCCATCTCTTGTTGGACTCTGTGGTCAAAGTGGTTGGACGGTTTTATTGGATAGGCTAGCCAACTATAATAATATCCTGTCAGAAGACCAATATTGACTGTCAAGACAAAATCAACTACAAATCAAAACTTAAATCATATCAAAAAGCCATCCGCACGGCCCGTGCGGCTTTCTATGCTGACAAAATCAGCTCAAGTCCAAATCCGGCTAAAATAATTTTTAAACTAGTTCAAGAACTTCAGAGTTCTAGGTCACCTTCTCCCAATATTGCATCTGCTGAACAATGTGAACAACTCGCTACATATTTTGTAGAGAAAGTCCAAAATATCTACAAAACCTTTTCCCAGCACCCTTTCCATCCCATCAAACCCACCAATTTCACCTCCAATTTCACCCCTCTTACCCAAATCCCCGATTTATCTGCTGATGACCTAATCAAACTGTGCAGAAAGGTGAAGTCAGGCTCCCCTGCAGATCCTATGAGCACTACCCATTTCATGGACTCACTTGACTTCTTTCTATCCCCCATGATCGACATACTTAACCTCTCTTTTTCTTCTGCTACTGTACCGGCAGCCTGGAAACAGGCATGGGTGTCACCCATTATCAAAAAACCCTCCCTGGACCCATCGAAACCGGAAAACTTCCGACCAATATCCTTACTCCCTTGGCTGTCCAAAATTGCAGAGGCCCACGTTAATGGCATTCTCTCCAAACATGTGGACCTGAATGGCATCCTGGACCCATCCCAAAATGGCTTCAGACCAGGCCACAGCACGGAGTCTGCCCTTTTGGCCACCACCGAATACCTCCGGACGATCTTAGATTCCGGTCAAAGTGCTGCGCTGATCCTTCTTGATCTCAGCGCAGCCTTTGACACGGTATCCCATGGCATTCTTCTTAAGCGTCTGGAGATGACCGGTGTGTCTGGCCTCGCTCTGACCTGGTTCCGCTCCTTCCTTAAGGACAGATCCTTTTGGGTGTCATCCCCTCCTTTTCTTTCCAAACCCCATCCCATAACACAGGGAGTTCCTCAGGGCTCAGCGTTGAGCCCTTCCCTCTTCAACCTATACGTGCAGCCTCTTGCGGAGGTGGCCAAAGAGTGGGGGCTGACGCTGGTATCGTATGCCGACGACACCCAGTTGGTCATCACCCTCACGGAAAGCCCCTCTATTGCGGCCTCAAGGTTCAGAAATGGCCTGGCAGCAGTGGCAAAATGGATGACGGACAATTACCTCCAACTGAACGCCGGGAAAACCGAAGTGCTTCTCCTTGGCAAAAACACTAGCCTTTGGAACGAACACTGGTGGCCGTCATCCCTTAGTCCCATCCCACTCCCTAAACCCCTTGTAAAAAATCTTGGAATTTGGATGGACGCCACACTCAGCTTCCAGACACACACCAAAAAGGTGGCTGCCACCTGCATAGGTCTCTTGAGAAATCTCAGCTCTATACTTGGCTTTTTCGATCCGAAGGTCCGCCAGTTGATTGTCCAAGCAACTATCCTTTCTCGCTTGGACTACGCGAATGTCCACCTCTTGGGCGCAAACAAAACAGAAATTGCTAGACTTCAACGCGTGCAAAACGCGGCGGCGAGAACGCTGGTCGGCCTTCCCCGAAGATGCTCAGCCAGAGCTACCATCCGTAAACTTCACTGGTTGCCCGTTGGCTTCAGAATTCAATTTAAAGCTCTCATTACGATCTTTAAAATCTTCAAACAGGGAAGTCCCACTCTTCTACAAAATCTCATTAGCCCATACGTTCCTGGTCGTGATCTGCGCTCCTCTAACCAGCTCCTTTTGAGTGTTCCCCGTGCAAAGCTTTGCCGCACTGGAGGTCGCTCCTTCAGGGTCCTGGGACCCAAGCTATGGAATGCTCTGCCCCTTCACATCCGTTCCCTAAACAGCCTTCCTGCTTTTCGAAAAGCCATCAAGACCCTCCTATTTCCTTCCGGTTAGCTCTCCATTCCCCCCCCCCCCTTCCTCTTCCTGGTAGGGTCTGTAACTTCTCTCAGCGCCGGGACGCCCCTTTGCTGGGGCAGCTGTTGCGCTTTACCAAACCCAGAATAGAATATGGCTTCCGCCCCAGTCGCTCAATGATAGACCAGTGTCTGAATTTATTCATGATCTTAGATAAGTACACATTTGATGGCCTTGGTACCATCTACCTGGCATTTATGGACCTTTCCTCCTCTTTTGACCTTGCTATCCCTGGGGGTGGACCGGGACATTGTCCTCTTTTTACAAGATCTCCATAATTTTTACAAATGATCACAGGTAGCACTGTTTTTTATGTGCTTAGTTTTTTTTAATCTGCTGTCAGGCTTAGGTCTAGTAGTGACTAATTACTTTGTTTCTTACATATTACTCATGGCACTTTGCACTTTGTAATGTTTCGCTCACTTTTCTGCCTCTCAAATGCTTTTATCAGATGAGATTAACTATCGTCAACCTGAGCGATCCTTTTTTACCCGTACTGTATGTGGGATTTTGGTGTCACTCATACTTTGTTTTTTATATCCAGCCTAGGTCTTTATGTTAATTGGTATGTTCTACTAAGGAATATTTTACTACTTTAAATGTGAGCTTTTATGGTTTTATTACATGAAACCGAATAAAGATTATAAAGAAAGTAATGTCAAAATGTGTTTTTGTTGTATAATGTTTATTTTAATGTTTTGTTTTATGTAAACTAGTTATTTTCATGTTTATTAATGATAATGTCATTATTTTTGTGACTTTATTGTAGTTGACATTGCGTGAGGTGATATTTTTGACTGTGTGAGGCAATATTTTTGACTATTTTTCTGTTTATTTTATTGGTAACAATATGTTTGGGTCTGATATTCTTTTTTTCAATATTAGTATGAAACATTATTTTTAACAGTGATATTTGTGTTCTCCATATTTGTGATTTTATTAGTTAAGCATAGGAAGACAATATTTTTGTTACTGATATTTAATTTCCAATAATTTTGTATGTCTATAATGTCTGCATCGATATTGTGTCTTGAACCTCTGTGATGCTGGCCAATCACTGTGGGTTGAAATTGTGACCTATCTCATTAATATTCATGAGTTAGGCCGAAATGTGACCCACCAGGAATCTGTAATTTGCAAACTGACCCTTTGGTACATAGGTTGGTTCACAAATTACCACACTGGTCACAACCAGTTCTTAGATCTGGTCCTAAATCTAGCCCCTCACTGGCGTTATGCTATACATGAAGGCTCTTTTTAGCAAAGCCCCACCTCCTAAGAAAACCCCAATGGGAAGATTTTGCTTACTTCAAAAATAAGTTATTACATTTGATTAAAGGAATAGGGCGAGGAACGCGCCTAACACCCTATTCGGTGACTGTATTGTGATCCATTTCCAAAGGGCGGGCTTACTGCGAGAGCTGTATGACCTGATAAAATTGGGATATGACAATAATAGCATTATTCCAGCTGTACCCCTACATACTGTCATAGACGGATGTATGACGTTACAACGCATACTTTTACAACGCCTACCTTTACAACGCATTTTTTACACCGCAACATCCATTACAACGCACACCATTACAACGCATGCCAGTACAACAAATTCTTTGAAACTACCTTTACAACACATTCCACTACAACGCATACTACATTTACAACGCATACCATTACAACGCATTACATTACATTGCATGTAAGGTAAGTGTTGGATAGTGTAGGGGTAAAAATTACTATTCTAACTCCAGGGGGTGCAACAGTAGGGTAAGAGTTGGATAGTGTAGGGGTAAAAATTACTATTCTAACTCCAGGAGGTGCAACAGTAGGGTAAGTGTTGGATGGTAATGTTATGCGTTGTAATGGTATGCGTTGTAATGACTGAGTTGTAATGACATGTGTTGTAGTGGTGTGCGTTGTAGTGTCATGCGTTGTAATGACTGCGTTGTAAATGCATGCGTTGTAATGGATTTTGCGTTGTAAAAGTTTCATTGTAATGGTAGTGCGTTGTAAAAGTTGCGTTGTAAAGGTTGTTCACCGTCATAGACGCAGATGCAGAATAGCGATAGACAAAAAATAATTTTTTTTAAGTTACTGAAAATTAGGCAATCCTTATTCCAATTTACTTTAAATAATAGATGTCTCCCCTTTGGTTCCCTGGATTGCCCAGGACTAATATTCCAGTATCATCTGCTTTATAGTTTCTGTGATACACTAGCTATTAACTCACAGACTCAGCAGCACTAGGTATATCCAGGAGTTTTCTTGAAAGTTATGGAAGTATATTTAAGGGACACCGCAGTCCTTTTTATAAAATTCATCAATACTTATTGCATTGACTTTATAGAACAGTGTGAAATGATATTGTTGCAGGAAACCTGCACCATTACAGATTTCTATCTTGATAGATACATTGTATTCACAACAGGGGCGGCTCTAGGCTCATGGTGGCCCTGGGCAGGGAGCGTAGGTTGGGGGCCCCGGAAGAGGGGGTACGGGCGGGGCGGAGCCCCCCGGAGCTCAGGAAGGTGTTTTAATAAAACGTCCAGAAAAGGCGTTAGATGACCAGTAACTGTGGCTGCTCCTACACTTCCGAATTCGTCTCAGAACGATAACATTTAGGAGGAGGAGGGTATTGTGACACACGACGTGGCCAGCAGTGGGTAGGGAAAAAAAGAAGCCAATTAGGAACCAGAAGGAACGCAAGCGCGGAGGCCAGTGAAGAGGGGGGGGGGGGGTCAGGGTGTTTGGAAGTGGAACAGAGCCGGAGGACACCAAATCCCTGCCAGGGGCCGCCACGCAAATATGTATCCATCCTCAGAGGTTTCTTCTGTGAAATTATTCTTACACTGATTTGTTCTTGCTCATCTGTTCCATCCAATTTTCTTCAGTCATCAAACTTCTCTGAGGATTTGTTTTAGAAGGGGGCAGGTCACAAAGGGTCTAACCATGTATAGATTTGACTTTGGATTATAATGTAAAGTTGGGTAAGAAGGATGCCCGACGTTTCCTCCAGCACTGTCCCTTTTTACACTTTTAGGGCTGCTTATGCCGCATTCACAGGAAGGTTTATGTTTCAGGGAAAGCTTTCTATGATGTGTTATTAAGATGGAATCCAATAAGTGGTAATAGCAATTTTCTGTATCATAAGCTATTATTGCTAAACTGCTCTGTCTGATCTTTCTTGATAATATTTTGTCACAGGTGATAATATGAACAGCTTTTTAGATGACAGAGTTATAAGCAACACTTTTGGTGACCAAAAAGCTTTCAGTGACCACAATCCTATAAAGTTTTAGTATCGGCTACTAGATGCTAGTCCTAAAGTAACTATTCCTATTCCACAGGTAGAACCTACTACAGATGGTTGTTGAGTGTAAGGTGGGGTATTCCATAAACTGCAGGATATTTAGGATACCCATAATATTAATGATTGGGAGGAAATTTGAAGGAGTTATTTGACACATAAGTACATTGGGAGGAAATTGGGGGAAGCTTATTTGACATATGAGTACATAGAGAATATTTTACCTGAAGAAGTCCCATATGGGGACGAAACGCATTAGCTGCGTGTTGCTGTCTTTTGTTAATGTAGATGAAGAATAAAGATTGAAACTTCTTTTCAATCAACCGCCTGAGTCTCCTCTATGATTGGAGCTTGAACGCGGATATTACCTGAAGGATATGAACTTTGGGACTTTTGGTTGCCTTAGAATACATGGTTGACTGTTTATGAATAGAGGCAAACAAACGATTTCGGTGCTGCCCCTCATATGGTATTTTGCTTGGAGAGGGATGTTATCTTAATGATGTGTCTAATAGTCCCTCTCTGAACATGTTCACAAGGCTCTGCAAGACCCTGACAGTCTGCCCACCCGCATGGCTGTACCCTATCCCAAGAGGGTCATATATGGTCTCTGTGTCAGCGTCTGCAGCAGCCCCAGCTGTGTGGCTGGTGTCTGTGTGTGAGCACAAAGCTGGTGTGTTTAGTGTTAAAAAATATGCCCTGCACCTCCCTTAACTTTGCAAATTTTTCACTAAAGGTTTCCTGTGTCAACTAGGTTTAAAATGTCTTATGTGTAATTGAGCACAGTGAACTGCTAAAAAGTAAACACAGAGCATTACCTCAGAAGTGAAATGGGAGAGAGGAACAGCATCTATCTAGGAGCTGAATTACATGATGTGAAACCAGGAAACCTGTCATCAACCCAGGTTCCCTCTTAGCCAAGCTGTGTGACCCTGGGCAATTACTTTTTCATTGAGCCTCATTATCCGTTGTCACATATAGGAGACCCTTAAAATACATAATTTCAGGATACGCGCTGTAAAAAATACCAGTCTTCTGTTGCCATTTTAAATTGTCCTCAGGGTGACACCTTTGGGTGCCTGTTTGTCAGCACTGAGGTCAGAGTTTCTGTTCTGAATGTTGCCTCACAGAGGAGTAGAGACAGTCTTCAGCAGACATGCTCTACAAAAGAGAGCGCTTACAGAAGGAGGGAAGGTTTCACAGCTTCGTTTAGAGGCTGCACAAACAAGAAAAGAAAGCGGTTTGCTGGAAAGCTGTCTCTTTTTAACCGGGCGGCTGGTATAGGGAGGTGGGAGGTTCTCTTGTTCTATGGAAGTCTGCTCACTTCTACACAGACCCTGGGCACTGGGGAAAGACAGACTGCGCATGCGCAGGAGCAGGAGCACAGCTTACAGAGAGCTCAGCTGGACACACCCAAATGGTAATCATGACAGGGGAACAAAAGCACCACACTACCCCAGGCCAGAGTCTCTGTTCAGGGCTTGAGCTCTCATTCGCTTTTCTTTATCGCAAATCTATCTTCAGAATAATGTTTGACTTTTGCTAAACATTAAAAAGAGTTTTGGAATCACATTTCTAGATGGTTCCAACTCTGAGACAGCAGTATGAATATTTCATATTGCTTCACAGTGTTTCTCTGTGGGCCAGCCAGCCTTCCTACCGTGAAAAAAGCTTTTGGGGGTTAGTCACTGGAAGGACACGTCAACAATACATGTCCAACTTTTAAATACCATGCATCCTGCCTTGTGGGCTACAAGGCATATTTAGTAAGGAGTGACTTATTGAGATTGAAAAGGAAGGTTAAGATCTGTCGAAAGGGTTTATTTTGACAGGTCGAATTACAGTTTTTACACTTCTACAGGCAGTCTGCACTGGTAGGTCTGCAGCTATGTTTGCACTACAAGTGCACGGATGGCACAATATTTGCCGCAGTCCCAACTAATGACATTTAACATACAGACACTGGGTACATTTTGTACCACATATAAGGGACTTGTAGGCATGTTAACTATACCAATTAGGACTATGTTTGTTCAAGGACATCTAAGGGGGAGCAGATGCATTCTACTGCTGGTGTAGAGCAGGGGAACAGCTCACAGAGTGCTACAGGCAGCAAAAATAAGGCTCAGCAAAAGAGGACAAAATTCAGAGTGACCATACAGAAAAGGGAAATTTCGTAAAAGCACACCTTTGAGTTGTGTTTTGGATCCATGGAACCCCAGCTTTATTGAACAAGAGGTCCATCGAACACCAGTTCTGCTGGGTGTACCATACAATCGATCCATCAAACACCAGTTCTGCTGGGTGTACCATACAAGGGGTCCATCAAATACCTGTTCTGCTGGGTGTACCACACAAGGGGTCAATCGAACACCAGTTCTGCTGATTGTACCATACAAGGGGTCAATAGAACACCAGTTCTGCGGGGTGTACCATACAAGGGGTCCATCAAACACCAGTTCTGCTGGGTGTACCACACAAGGGGTCAATCGAACACCAAACGCTAGATCTGCTGAGTGTAATATACAAGGGGTCCATTGAACGCCAGTTCTGCTGGGTGTACCATACAAGGGGTCCATCGTACACCAGTTCTGCTGATTGTACCATACAAGGGGTCAATCGAACACCAGTTCTGCTGATTGTACCATACAAGGGGTCCATTGAACACCAGTTCTGCTGGGTGTACCATGCAAGGGGTCCATCGAACACCAGTTCTGCTGGGTGTACCATACAAGGGGTCCATCAAACACCAGTTCTGCTGGTTGTACCATACAAGGGGTCCATCGAACATCAGTTCTGCTGGTTGTACCATACAAGGGGTCCATCGAACACCAGTTCTGCTGGGTGTACCATACAAGGGGTCCATCGAACACCAGTTCTGCTGGGTGTACCATACAAGGGGTCCATCGAACACCAGTTCTGCTGGGTGTACCATACAAGGGGTCCATCAAACACCTGTTCTGCTGGGTGTACTATACAAGGGGTCCATCGAACACCATTTCTGCTGGGTGTACCATACAAGGGGTCCATCCAACACCAGTTCTGCTGGGTGTACCATACAAGGGGTCCATCGAACACCAGTTCTGCTGGGTGTACCATACAATCGATCCATCAAACACCAGTTCTGCTGGGTGTACCATACAAGGGGTCCATCGTACACCAGTTCTGCTGATTGTACCATACAAGGGGTCAATCGAACACCAGTTCTGCTGGGTGTACCATACAAGCGGTCAATCGAACATCAGTTCTGCTCATTCTACAATACAAGGGGTCCATCGAATACTGGCTCTGCTCATTCTACTATACAAGGGGTCCATCGAACACCAGTACTGCTGGTTATACCACACAAGGGGTCCATCAAGCACCAGTTCTGCTGGGTGTACCATACAAGGGGCCCATCAAACACCAGTTCTGCTGGGTGTACCATACAAGGGGTCCATCGAACACCAGTTCTGCTGGTTGTACCATACAAGGGGTCCATCGAACACCAGTTCTGCTGGGTGTACCATACAAGGGGTCCATCAAACACCTGTTCTGCTGGGTGTACCATACAAGGGGTCCATCGAACACCAGTTCTGCTGGTTGTACCATACAAGGGTTCCATCGAATACCAAACACCAGTTCTGCTGGGTGTACGAAGCAATGGGTTCATCGAACACCAGTTCTGCTCATTCTACTAAACAAGGAGTCCATCGAACACCGGTTCTGCTGGGTGTACTATACAAGGAGTCCATCAAACACCAGTTCTGCTGGTTGTACCATACAAGCCATCTAACACCGGTTCTGCTGGTTGTACCATACAAGGGGTCCATCGAACACCAGTTCTGCTGGGTGTACCATACAAGGGGTCCATCGAACACCAATTCCGCTGGTTGTACCATACAAAGGGTCCATCGAACACCAGTTCTGCTGGGTGTACCACACAAGGGGTCCATCGAACACCAGTTCTGCTGGGTGTACCATACAAGGGGTCCATCAAACACCAGTTCTGCTGGTTGTACCATACAAGGGATCCATCGAACACCAGTTCTGCTGGGTGTACCATACAAGGGGTCCATCAAACACCAGTTCTGCTGGTTGTACCATACAAGGGATCCATCGAACACCAGTTCTGCTAGTTGTGCCATACTTGGGCTTCATGAGACAATAGGCTGTCTGCTTGCACCCTACAAGGGGTTGAGGAGTACCAGCTCAACAAGGAGCTTGCTCCATGAACGAGGAGTTCATGGAGCAGCAAGCCTGCTGTTTGGGCCATAAAAGGAGTCCATGAAACACAGGGGGTGTTTATTGTGCTCTACAAGCACTTGTATGGAGCATCAGGCCTGCTGGCTGTGGCATCCTTGGGCTTCATGAGACACCAGGCCGTCTGCTTACACCCTACAAGGGTTTAAGGAGTACCAGCTGTGCTGCAAGTACCCAGCAAGGAGTTCAAGGAGCAGCAGGCCAGCTGGTTGAGTCATACAAGGGGTTCTTTAGGCTAGCAGCACTCAAGGGTGCAAGGAACTCTGCTAAATAAACCACACAAGAGTTCCCCTAGTTATAGCATACAAGGTGTTCATGTGAACAGGAGCCTTGTTGGTTTAACCATACAGGGGGTACAAGGAACACACGCTCTGTTGGCTGTACATACAAAGTGGCTCACGCAGGGCCAGATCTGCTGATTGCAGCATACAAGAGGTCCAGTCGCATCAGCCCTGCTGGTTGCACCATAGAAGGGATTGATGGGGGACAAGGTTTTCGGCAAGTACCATATAAGGATTTCAATGACCACCGGCTGCCCTGGTGGTGCCGTACGTCCACAAAAGATAGCCCAGGGCACGTGGATCCTTGGACCAGGCCATGCTGCAGCCAGTGCACACAAAACAGCGGATTACCGCACGCCCCACCTAACATGGAACCCTACTCGTCACTCTGGATGTAACTCTACTAAGCACATTGCTTATTGCACAAGCTCCAGCCTCTTCTTCCTTCACATGGCCCTTGATGATTTTACAACATGCACTTTATTGAGGAGCATAATTGCAGTCCAGGATGAATTGACTCTTTGTTTTCTTTCGAGTGGAGCCAGATAAGAGTATCGCTTATCAGAGATGAATACTGACAATCCTTGCTCAGCAATAGATAAAGGCGGCAGTATCGTGATTGTGTTTCGGTTTAAAGTAAACTGCCAGGTGTTTCGGCCCCTCCCAGGCATTTGACAATGTAGAAGGTACTGTAGAGTAAGACCAGAAGACCTGGTGCTGTATAAACCCAAAGTAGGGTAAGACCAGAAGACCTGGTGCTGTATAAACCCAAAGTAGGGTAAGACCAGAAGACCTGGTGCTGTATAAACCCAAAGTAGGGTAAGACCAGAAGACCTGGTGCTGTATGAACCCCTTGTTTGGTACAACCAGAAGACAAGGTGCTGTAACAACCCCTTGTAGGGTACAGCCAGAAGACCTGGTGCTGTATGAACCCCTTGTAGGGTAAGACCAGAAGACCTGGTGCTGTATGAACCCCTTGTAGGGTACGACCAGAAGACCTGGTGCTGTATGAACCCCTTGTTTGGTACAACCAGAAGACAAGGTGCTGTAACAACCCCTTGTAGGGTACAGCCAGAATACCTGGTGCTGTATGAACTCCTTGTAGGGTACAACCAGAAGACCTGGTGCTGTATGAACTCCTTGTAGGGTACAACAAGAAGACCTTGTTCTGTATAAACCCCTTGTAGGGTACAAGTAGTAGACCTGGTGCTGTATGAACCCCTTGTAGGGTACAGCCAGAAGACCTGGTGCTGTATGAACCCCTTGTAGGGTACAAGTAGTAGAGCTGGTGCTGTATGAACCCCTTGTAGGGTAAAACCAGATGACCTGGTTCTGTATAAACTCCTTGTAGGGTACAAGTAGTAGACCTGGTGCTGTATGAACCCCTTGTAGGGTACAACCAGAAGACCTGGTTCTGTATAAACTCCTTGTAGGGTAAGACCAGAAGGCCTGGTTCTGTATAAACTCCTTGTAGGGTACAAGTAGTAGACCTGGTGCTGTATGAACCCCTTGTAGGGTACAACCAGAAGACCTGGTGCTCTATGAACCCATTGTAGGGTACAGCCAGAAGACCTGGTGCGGTATGAACCCCTTGTAGGGTACAAGTAGTAGACCTGGTGCTGTATGAACCCCTTGTAGGGTACAAGTAGTAGACCTGGTGCTGTATAGACACCTTGTAGGGAAAGACCAGAAGACCTGGTGCTGTATAGACACCTTGTAGGGTACAACCAGAAGACCTGGTGCTGTATGAACCCCTTGTATGGTAAGACCAGAGACCTGGTGCTGTATAGACACCTTGTAGGGTACAACCAGAAGACCTGGTGCTGTATGAACCCCTTGTATGATAAGACCAGAAGACCTGGTTCTGTATAAACTCCTTGTAGGGTACAAGTAGTAGACCTGGTGCTGTATGAACCCCTTGTAGGGTACAGCCAGAAGACCTGGTGCTATATGAACCCCTTGTAGGGTACAACCAGAAGACCTGGTTCTGTATAAACTCCTTGTAGGGTACAAGTAGTAGACCTGGTGCTGTATGAACCCCTTGTATGGTACAACCAGAAGACCTGGTTCTGTATAAACTCCTTGTAGGGTAAGACCAGAAGACCTGGTTATGTATAAACCCCTTGTAGGGTTCAAATATTAGACCTGGTGCTGTATGAACCCCTTGTAGGGTACAGCCAGAAGACCTGGTGCTGTATGAACCCCTTGTAGGGTACAAGTAGTAGACCTGGTGCTGTAGGAACCCCTTGTAGGGTAAAACCAGATTACCTGGTTCTGTATAAACTCCTTGTAGGGTACAAGTAATAGACCTGGTGCTGTATGAACCCCTTGTAGGGTACAACCAGAAGACCTGGTTCTGTATAAACTCCTTGTAGGGTAAGACCAGAAGGCCTGGTTCTGTATAAACTCCTTGTAGGGTACAAGTAGTAGACCTGGTGCTGTATGAACCCCTTGTAGGGTACAACCAGAAGACCTGGTGCTGTATAGACACCTTGTAGGGTAAGACCAGAAGACCTGGTTCTGTATAAACCCCTTGTAGGGTACAGCCAGAAGACCTGGTGCTGTATGAACCCCTTGTAGGGTACAACCAGAAGACCTGGTGCTGTATGAACCCCTTGTAGGGTACAAGTAGTAGACCTGGTGCTGTATGAACCCCTTGTAGGGTACAACCAGAATACCTGGTTCTGTATAAACTCCTTGTAGGGTACAAGTAGTAGACCTGGTGCTGTATGAACCGCTTGTAGGTTACAACCAGAAGACCTGGTTCTGTATAAACTCCTTGTAGGGTACAAGTAGTAGACCTGGTGCTGTATGAACCCCTTGTATGGTAAGACCAGAAGACCTGGTGCTGTATGAACCCCTTGTAGGGTACAAGTAGTAGACCTGGTGCTGTATGAACCCCTTGTAGGGTACAACCAGAAGACCTGGTGCTGTATGAACCCCTTGTAGGGTACAACCAGAAGACCTGGTGCTGTATGAACCCCTTGTAGGGTACAACCAGAAGACCTGGTTCTGTATAAACTCCTTGTAGGGTACAAGTAGTAGACCTGGTGCTGTATGAACCGCATGTAGGTTACAACCAGAAGACCTGGTTCTGTATAAACTCCTTGTAGGGTACAAGTAGTAGACCTGGTGCTGTATGAACCCCTTGTAAGGTACAACCAGAAGACCTGGTTCTGTATAAACTCCTTGTAGGGTACAAGTAGTAGACCTGGTGCTGTATGAACCGCTTGTAGGTTACAACCAGAAGACCTGGTTCTGTATAAACTCCTTGTAGGGTACAAGTAGTAGACCTGGTGCTGTATGAACCCCTTGTATGGTAAGACCAGAAGACCTGGTTCTGTATAAACCGCTTGTGGGGTACAAGTAGTAGACCTGGTGCTGTATGAACCCCTTGTATGATACAACCAGAAGACCTGGTGCCGTATGAACCCCTTGTAGGGTACAGCCAGAAGACCTGGTGCTGTATGAACCCCTTGTAGGGTACAGCCAGAAGACCTGGCGCTGAATGAACCCCTTGTAGGGTACAACCAGAAGACCTGGTGCTGTATGAACCCCTTGTAGGGTACAACCAGAAGACCTGGTTCTGTATAAACCGCTTGTGGGGTACAAATAGTAGACCTGGTGCTGTATGAACCCCTTGTAGGGTACAACCAGAAGACCTGGTGCTGTATGAACCCCTTGTAGGGTACAACCAGAAGACCTGGTTCTGTATAAACCGCTTGTGGGGTAAAAGTAGTAGACCTGGTGCTGTATGAACCCCTTGTAGGGTACAACCAGAAGACCTGGTTCTGTATAAACCCCTTGTAGGGTACAAGTAGTAGACCTGGTGCTGTATGAACCCATTGTAGGGTACAACCAGAAGACCTGGTTCTGTATAAAATCCTTGTAGGGTACACGTAGTAGACCTGGTGCTGTATGAAGCCCTTGTATGGTAAGACCAGAAGACCTGGTGCTGTATAGACACCTTGTAGGGTAAGACCAGAAGACCTGGTGCTGTATAGACACCTTGTATGATACAACCAGAAGACCTGGTGCTGTATGAACCCCTTGTAGGGTACAACCAGAAGACCTGGTGCTGTATAGACACCTTGTAGGGTACAACCAGAAGACCTGGTGCTGTATGACCCCCTTTTATGGTAAGACCAGAAGACCTGGTGCTGTATAGACACCTTGTAGGGTACAACCAGAAGACCTGGTGCTGTATGAACCCCTTGTATGGTAAGACCAGAAGACCTGGTTCTGTATAAACTCCTTGTAGGGTACAAGTAGTAGACCTGGTGCTGTATGAACCCCTTGTAGGGTACAACCAGAAGACCTGGTTCTGTATAAACTCCTTGTAGGGTACAACCAGAAGACCTGGTTCTGTATAAACTCCTTGTAGGGTACAAGTAGTAGACCTGGTGCTGTATGAACCCCTTGTAGGGTACAACCAGAAGACCTGGTTCTGTATAAACTCCTTGTAGGGTAAGACCAGAAGACCTGGTTCTGTATAAACACCTTGTAGGGTACAAATATTAGACCTGGTGTTGTATGAACCCCTTGTAGGGTACAGCCAGAAGACCTGGTGCTGTATGAACCCCTTGTAGGGTACAAGTAGTAGACCTGGTGCTGTATGAACCCCTTGTAGGGTACAACCAGAAGACCTGGTTCTGTATAAACTCCTTGTAGGGTACAGCCAGAAGACCTGGTTCTGTATAAACTCCTTGTAGGGTACAAGTAGTAGACCTGGTGCTGTATGAACCCCTTGTAGGGTACAACCAGAAGACCTGGTTCTCTATAAACTCCTTGTAGGGTAAGACCAGAAGACCTGGTTCTGTATAAACTCCTTGTAGGGTACAAGTAGTAGACCTGGTGCTGTATGAACCCCTTGTAGGGTACAACCAGAAGACCTGGTGCTGTATAGACACCTTGTAGGGTAAGACCAGAAGACCTGGTTCTGTATAAACCCCTTGTAGGGTACAGCCAGAAGACCTGGTGCTGTATGAACCCCGTGTAGGGTACAAGTAGTAGACCTGGTGCTGTATTAACCCCTTTTAGGGTACAACCAGAAGACCTGGTGCTGTATGAACCCCTTGTAGGGTACAGCCAGAAGACCTGGTGCTGTATGAACCCCTTGTAGGGTACAAGTAGTAGACCTGGTGCTGTATGAACCCCTTGTAGGGTACAACCAGAAGACCTGGTTCTGTATAAACTCCTTGTAGGGTACAAGTAGTAGACCTGGTGCTGTATGAACCCCTTGTAGGGTACAACAAGAAGACCTGGTTCTGTATAAACTCCTTGTAGGGTACAAGTAGTAGACCTGGTGCTGTATGAACCCCTTGTAGGGTACAACCAGAAGACCTGGTTCTGTATAAACTCCTTGTAGGGTACAAGTAGTAGACCTGGTGCTGTATGAACCCCTTGTATGGTAAGACCAGAAGACCTGGTTCTGTATAAACCACTTGTGGGGTACAAGTAGTAGACCTGGTGCTGTATGAACCCCTTGTATGATACAACCAGAAGACCTGGTGCTGTATGAACCCCTTGTAGGGTCCAACCAGAAGACCTGGCTCTGTATAAACTCCTTGTAGGGTACAAGTAGTAGACCTGGTGCTGTATGAACCCCTTGTAGGGTACAACCAGAAGACCTGGTTCTGTATAAACTCCTTGTAGGGTAAGACCAGAGGACCTGGTTCTGTATAAACTCCTTGTAGGGTACAAGTAGTAGACCTGGTGCTGTATGAACCTCTTGTATGGTAAGACCAGAAGACCTGGTGCTGTATAGACACCTTGTAGGGTAAGACCAGAAGACCTGGTTCTGTATAAACCCCTTGTAGGGTACAGCAAGAAGACCTGGTGCTGTATGAACCCCTTGTAGGGTACAAGTAGTAGACCTGGTGCTGTATGAACCCCTTGTAGGGTACAACCAGAAGACCTGATGCTGTATGAACCCCTTGTAGGGTACAGCCAGAAGACATGGTGCTGTATAGACACCTTGTAGGGTAAGACCAGAAGACCTGGTGCTGTATAGACACCTTGTAGGGTAAGACCAGAAGACCTGGTGCTGTATGAACCCCTTGTAGGGTACAAGTAGTAGACCTGGTGCTGTATGAACCCCTTGTAGGGTACAACCAGAAGACCTGGTTCTGTATAAACTCCTTGTAGGGTACAAGTATTAGACCTGGTGCTGTATGAACCCCTTGTAGGGTAAGACCAGAAGACCTGGTGCTGTATGAACCCCTTGTAGGGTACACGTAGTAGACCTGGTGCTGTATGAACCCCTTGTAGGGTACAACCAGAAGACCTGGTTCTGTATAAACCGCTTGTGGGGTACAAGTAGTAGACCTGGTGCTGTATGAACCCCTTGTATGATACAACCAGAAGACCTGGTGCTGTATGAACGCCTTGTAGGGTACAGCCAGAAGACCTGGTGCTGTATAGACACCTTGTAGGGTACAACCAGAAGACCTGGTGCTGTATGAACCCCTTGTATGGTACAACCAGAAGACCTGGTTCTGTATAAACCGCTTGTGGGGTACAAGTAGTAGACCTGGTGCTGTATGAACCCCTTGTATGGTACAACCAGAAGACCTGGTTCTGTATAAACCGCTTGTGGGGTACAAGTAGTAGACCTGGTTCTGTATAAACCGCTTGTAGGGTACAGCCAGAAGACCTGGTGCTGTATGAACCCCTTGTAGGGTACAGCCAGAAGACCTGGTGCTGTATAGACACCTTGTAGGGTACAAGTAGTAGACCTGGTGCTGTATGAACCCCTTGTAGGGTACAACCAGAAGACCTGGTGCTGTATGAACCCCTTGTAGGGTAAGACCAGAAGACCTGGTGCTGTATGAACCCCTTGTAGGGTACAACCAGAAGACCTGGTTCTATATAAACTCCTTGTAGGGTACAAGTAGTAGACCTGGTGCTGTATGAACCCCTTGTATGGTAAGACCAGAAGACCTGGTGCTGTATAGACACCTTGTAGGGTAAGACCAGAAGACCTGGTTCTGTATAAACCGCTTGTGGGGTACAAGTAGTAGACCTGGTGCTGTATGAACCCCTTGTATGATACAACCAGAAGACCTGGTGCTGTATGAACCCCTTGTAGGGTACAACAAGAAGACCTGGTTCTGTATAAACTCCTTGTAGGGTACAGCCAGAAGACCTGGTGTTGTATGAACCCCTTGTATGGTAAGACCAGAAGACCTGGTTCTGTATAAACTCCTTGTAGGGTACACGTAGTAGACCTGGTGCTGTATGAACCCCTTGTAGGGTACAACCAGAAGACCTGGTTCTGTATAAACCGCTTGTGGGGTACAAGTAGTAGACCTGGTGCTGTATGAACCCCTTGTATGATACAACCAGAAGACCAGGTGCTGTATGAACCCCTTGTAGGGTACAACCAGAAGACCTGGTGCTGTATGAACCCCTTGTATGATACAACCAGAAGACCTGGTGCTGTATGAACCCCTTGTAGGGTACAGCCAGAAGACCTGGTGCTGTATAGACACCTTGTAGGGTACAAGTAGTAGACCTGGTGCTGTATGAACCCCTTGTAGGGTACAACCAGAAGACCTGGTGCTGTATGAACCCCTTGTAGGGTAAGACCAGAAGACCTGGTGCTGTATGAACCCCTTGTAGGGTACAACCAGAAGACCTGGTTCTATATAAACTCCTTGTAGGGTACAAGCAGTAGACCTGGTGCTGTATGAACCCCTTGTATGGTAAGACCAGAAGACCTGGTGCTGTATAGACACCTTGTAGGGTAAGACCAGAAGACCTGGTTCTGTATAAACCGCTTGTGGGGTACAAGTAGTAGACCTGGTGCTGTATGAACCCCTTGTAGGGTACAACCAGAAGACCTGGTTCTGTATAAACTCCTTGTAGGGTACAAGTAGTAGACCTGGTGCTGTATGAACCCCTTGTAGGGTAAGACCAGAAGACCTGGTGCTGTATGAACCCCTTGTAGGGTACAACCAGAAGACCTGGTGCTGTATGAACCCCTTGTAGGGTACAACAAGAAGACCTGGTTCTGTATAAACTCCTTGTAGGGTAAGACCAGAAGACCTGGTGCTGTATGAACCCCTTGTAGGGTACAACCAGAAGACTTGGTGCTGTATGAACCCCTTGTAGGGTAGAGCCAGAAGACCTGGTGCTGTATGAACCCCTTGTAGGGTACAAGTAGTAGACCTGGTGCTGTATGAACCCCTTGTAGGGTACAACCAGAAGACCTGGTTCTGTATAAACTCCTTGTAGGGTACAAGTAGTAGACCTGGTGCTGTATGAACCCCTTGTAGGGTACAACAAGAAGACCTGGTTCTGTATAAACTCCTTGTAGGGTACAAGTAGTAGACCTGGTGCTGTATGAACCCCTTGTAGGGTACAACCAGAAGACCTGGTTCTGTATAAACTCCTTGTAGGGTACAAGTAGTAGACCTGGTGCTGTATGAACCCCTTGTATGGTAAGACCAGAAGACCTGGTTCTGTATAAACCACTTGTGGGGTACAAGTAGTAGACCTGGTGCTGTATGAACCCCTTGTATGATACAACCAGAAGACCTGGTGCTGTATGAACCCCTTGTAGGGTCCAACCAGAAGACCTGGCTCTGTATAAACTCCTTGTAGGGTACAAGTAGTAGACCTGGTGCTGTATGAACCCCTTGTAGGGTACAACCAGAAGACCTGGTTCTGTATAAACTCCTTGTAGGGTAAGACCAGAGGACCTGGTTCTGTATAAACTCCTTGTAGGGTACAAGTAGTAGACCTGGTGCTGTATGAACCTCTTGTATGGTAAGACCAGAAGACCTGGTGCTGTATAGACACCTTGTAGGGTAAGACCAGAAGACCTGGTTCTGTATAAACCCCTTGTAGGGTACAGCAAGAAGACCTGGTGCTGTATGAACCCCTTGTAGGGTACAAGTAGTAGACCTGGTGCTGTATGAACCCCTTGTAGGGTACAACCAGAAGACCTGATGCTGTATGAACCCCTTGTAGGGTACAGCCAGAAGACATGGTGCTGTATAGACACCTTGTAGGGTAAGACCAGAAGACCTGGTGCTGTATAGACACCTTGTAGGGTAAGACCAGAAGACCTGGTGCTGTATGAACCCCTTGTAGGGTACAAGTAGTAGACCTGGTGCTGTATGAACCCCTTGTAGGGTACAACCAGAAGACCTGGTTCTGTATAAACTCCTTGTAGGGTACAAGTATTAGACCTGGTGCTGTATGAACCCCTTGTAGGGTAAGACCAGAAGACCTGGTGCTGTATGAACCCCTTGTAGGGTACACGTAGTAGACCTGGTGCTGTATGAACCCCTTGTAGGGTACAACCAGAAGACCTGGTTCTGTATAAACCGCTTGTGGGGTACAAGTAGTAGACCTGGTGCTGTATGAACCCCTTGTATGATACAACCAGAAGACCTGGTGCTGTATGAACGCCTTGTAGGGTACAGCCAGAAGACCTGGTGCTGTATAGACACCTTGTAGGGTACAACCAGAAGACCTGGTGCTGTATGAACCCCTTGTATGGTACAACCAGAAGACCTGGTTCTGTATAAACCGCTTGTGGGGTACAAGTAGTAGACCTGGTGCTGTATGAACCCCTTGTATGGTACAACCAGAAGACCTGGTTCTGTATAAACCGCTTGTGGGGTACAAGTAGTAGACCTGGTTCTGTATAAACCGCTTGTAGGGTACAGCCAGAAGACCTGGTGCTGTATGAACCCCTTGTAGGGTACAGCCAGAAGACCTGGTGCTGTATAGACACCTTGTAGGGTACAAGTAGTAGACCTGGTGCTGTATGAACCCCTTGTAGGGTACAACCAGAAGACCTGGTGCTGTATGAACCCCTTGTAGGGTAAGACCAGAAGACCTGGTGCTGTATGAACCCCTTGTAGGGTACAACCAGAAGACCTGGTTCTATATAAACTCCTTGTAGGGTACAAGTAGTAGACCTGGTGCTGTATGAACCCCTTGTATGGTAAGACCAGAAGACCTGGTGCTGTATAGACACCTTGTAGGGTAAGACCAGAAGACCTGGTTCTGTATAAACCGCTTGTGGGGTACAAGTAGTAGACCTGGTGCTGTATGAACCCCTTGTATGATACAACCAGAAGACCTGGTGCTGTATGAACCCCTTGTAGGGTACAACAAGAAGACCTGGTTCTGTATAAACTCCTTGTAGGGTACAGCCAGAAGACCTGGTGTTGTATGAACCCCTTGTATGGTAAGACCAGAAGACCTGGTTCTGTATAAACTCCTTGTAGGGTACACGTAGTAGACCTGGTGCTGTATGAACCCCTTGTAGGGTACAACCAGAAGACCTGGTTCTGTATAAACCGCTTGTGGGGTACAAGTAGTAGACCTGGTGCTGTATGAACCCCTTGTATGATACAACCAGAAGACCAGGTGCTGTATGAACCCCTTGTAGGGTACAACCAGAAGACCTGGTGCTGTATGAACCCCTTGTATGATACAACCAGAAGACCTGGTGCTGTATGAACCCCTTGTAGGGTACAGCCAGAAGACCTGGTGCTGTATAGACACCTTGTAGGGTACAAGTAGTAGACCTGGTGCTGTATGAACCCCTTGTAGGGTACAACCAGAAGACCTGGTGCTGTATGAACCCCTTGTAGGGTAAGACCAGAAGACCTGGTGCTGTATGAACCCCTTGTAGGGTACAACCAGAAGACCTGGTTCTATATAAACTCCTTGTAGGGTACAAGCAGTAGACCTGGTGCTGTATGAACCCCTTGTATGGTAAGACCAGAAGACCTGGTGCTGTATAGACACCTTGTAGGGTAAGACCAGAAGACCTGGTTCTGTATAAACCGCTTGTGGGGTACAAGTAGTAGACCTGGTGCTGTATGAACCCCTTGTAGGGTACAACCAGAAGACCTGGTTCTGTATAAACTCCTTGTAGGGTACAAGTAGTAGACCTGGTGCTGTATGAACCCCTTGTAGGGTAAGACCAGAAGACCTGGTGCTGTATGAACCCCTTGTAGGGTACAACCAGAAGACCTGGTGCTGTATGAACCCCTTGTAGGGTACAACAAGAAGACCTGGTTCTGTATAAACTCCTTGTAGGGTAAGACCAGAAGACCTGGTGCTGTATGAACCCCTTGTAGGGTACAACCAGAAGACTTGGTGCTGTATGAACCCCTTGTAGGGTAGAGCCAGAAGACCTGGTGCTGTATGAACCCCTTGTAGGGTAAGACCAGAAGACCTGGTGCTGTATGAACCCCTTGTAGGGTAAGACCAGAAGACCTGGTGCTGTATGAACCCCTTGTAGGGTACAACCAGAAGACCTGGTGCTGTATGAACCCCTTGTATGATACAACCAGAAGACCTGGCGCTGTATGAACCCCTTGTAGGGTACAGCCAGAAGACCTGGTGCTGTATGAACCCCTTGTAGGGTACAACCAGAAGACCTGGTGCTGTATGAACCCCTTGTAGGGTAAGACCAGAAGACCTGGTGCTGTATGAACCCCTTGTAGGGTAAGACCAGAAGACCTGGTTCTATATAAACTCCTTGTAGGGTACAAGTAGTAGACCTGGTGCTGTATGAACCCCTTGTAGGGTACAACCAGAAGACCTGGTTCTGTATAAACTCCTTGTAGGGTACAAGTAGTAGACCTGGTGCTGTATGAACCCCTTGTAGGGTAAGACCAGAAGACCTGGTGCTGTATGAACCCCTTGTAGGGTACAACCAGAAGACCTGGTGCTGTATGAACCCCTTGTAGGGTACAACAAGAAGACCTGGTTCTGTATAAACTCCTTGTAGGGTAAGACCAGAAGACCTGGTGCTGTATGAACCCCTTGTAGGGTACAACCAGAAGACCTGGTGCTGTATGAACCCCTTGTAGGGTAGAGCCAGAAGACCTGGTGCTGTATGAACCCCTTGTAGGGCAAGACCAGAAGACCTGCTGCTGTATGAACCCCTTGTAGGGTAAGACCAGAAGACCTGGTGCTGTATGAACCCCTTGTAGGGTACAACCAGAAGACCTGGTGCTGTATGAACCCCTTGTATGATACAACCAGAAGACCTGGTGCTGTATGAACCCCTTGTAGGGTACAGCCAGAAGACCTGGTGCTGTATGAACCCCTTGTAGGGTACAACCAGAAGACCTGGTGCTGTATGAACCCCTTGTAGGGTAAGACCAGAAGACCTGGTGCTGTATGAACCCCTTGTAGGGTACAACCAGAAGACCTGGTTCTATATAAACTCCTTGTAGGGTACAAGTAGTAGACCTGGTGCTGTATGAACCCCTTGTATGGTAAGACCAGAAGACCTGCTGCTGTATAGACACCTTGTAGGGTAAGACCAGAAGACCTGGTTCTGTATAAACCGCTTGTGGGGTACAAGTAGTAGACCTGGTGCTGTATGAACTCCTTGTAGGGTACAACCAGAAGACCTGGTTCTGTATAAACTCCTTGTAGGGTACAAGTAGTAGACCTGGTGCTGTAAGAACCCCTTGTAGGGTAAGACCAGAAGACCTGGTGCTGTATGAACCCCTTGTAGGGTACAACCAGAAGACCTGGTGCTGTATGAACCCCTTGTAGGGTAGAGCCAGAAGACCTGGTGCTGTATGAACCCCTTGTAGGGTAAGACCAGAAGACCTGGTGCTGTATGAACCCCTTGTAGGGTACAACCAGAAGACCTGGTTCTGTATAAACCGCTTGTGGGGTACAAGTAGTAGACCTGGTGCTGTATGAACCCCTTGTAGGGTACAACCAGAAAACCTGGTGCTGTATGAACCCCTTGTATAATACAACCAGAAGACCTGGTGCTGTATGAACCCCTTGTAGGGTACAGCCAGAAGACCTGGTGCTGTATAGACACCTTGTAGGGTACAAGTAGTAGACCTGGTGCTGTATTAACCCCTTGTAGGGTAAGACCAGAAGACCTGGTGCTGTATGAACCCCTTGTAGGGTAAGACCAGAAGACCTGGTGCTGTATGAACCCCTTGTAGGGTAAGACCAGAAGACCTGGTGCTGTATGAACCCCTTGTATGATACAACCAGAAGACCACGTGCTGTATGAACCCCTTGTAGGGTACAACCAGAAGACCTGGTGCTGTATGAACCCCTTGTATAATACAACCAGAAGACCTGGTGCTGTATGAACCCCTTGTAGGGTACAGCCAGAAGACCTGGTGCTGTATAGACACCTTGTAGGGTACAAGTAGTAGACCTGGTGCTGTATGAACCCCTTGTAGGGTACAACCAGAAGACCTGGTGCTGTATGAACCCCTTGTAGGGTAAGACCAGAAGACCTGGTGCTGTATGAACCCCTTGTAGGGTAAGACCAGAAGACCTGGTGCTGTATGAACCCCTTGTAGGGTACAACCAGAAGACCTGGTTCTATATAAACTCCTTGTAGGGTACAAGTAGTAGACCTGGTGCTGTATAGACACCTTGTAGGGTAAGACCAGAAGACCTGGTTCTGTATAAACCGCTTGTGGGGTACAAGTAGTAGACCTGGTGCTGTATGAACCCCTTGTAGGGTACAACCAGAAAACCTGGTGCTGTATGAACCCCTTGTATAATACAACCAGAAGACCTGGTGCTGTATGAACCCCTTGTAGGGTACAGCCAGAAGACCTGGTGCTGTATAGACACCTTGTAGGGTACAAGTAGTAGACCTGGTGCTGTATTAACCCCTTGTAGGGTAAGACCAGAAGACCTGGTGCTGTATGAACCCCTTGTAGGGTAAGACCAGAAGACCTGGTGCTGTATGAACCCCTTGTAGGGTAAGACCAGAAGACCTGGTGCTGTATGAACCCCTTGTATGATACAGCCAGAAGACCACGTGCTGTATGAACCCCTTGTAGGGTACAACCAGAAGACCTGGTGCTGTATGAACCCCTTTTATAATACAACCAGAAGACCTGGTGCTGTATGAACCCCTTGTAGGGTACAGCCAGAAGACCTGGTGCTGTATAGACACCTTGTAGGGTACAAGTAGTAGACCTGGTGCTGTATGAACCCCTTGTAGGGTACAACCAGAAGACCTGGTGCTGTATGAACCCCTTGTAGGGTAAGACCAGAAGACCTGGTGCTGTATGAACCCCTTGTAGGGTAAGACCAGAAGACCTGGTGCTGTATGAACCCCTTGTAGGGTACAACCAGAAGACCTGGTTCTATATAAACTCCTTGTAGGGTACAAGTAGTAGACCTGGTGCTGTATAGACACCTTGTAGGGTAAGACCAGAAAACCTGGTGCTGTATGAACCCCTTGTATAATACAACCAGAAGACCTGGTGCTGTATGAACCCCTTGTAGGGTACAGCCAGAAGACCTGGTGCTGTATAGACACCTTGTAGGGTACAAGTAGTAGACCTGGTGCTGTATGAACCCCTTGTAGGGTACAACCAGAAGACCTGGTGCTGTATGAACCCCTTGTAGGGTAGAGCCAGAAGACCTGGTGCTGTATGAACCCCTTGTAGGGTAAGACCAGAAGACCTGGTGCTGTATGAACCCCTTGTAGGGTACAACCAGAAGACCTGGTTCTGTATAAACCGCTTGTGGGGTACAAGTAGTAGACCTGGTGCTGTATGAACCCCTTGTAGGGTACAACCAGAAAACCTGGTGCTGTATGAACCCCTTGTATAATACAACCAGAAGACCTGGTGCTGTATGAACCCCTTGTAGGGTACAGCCAGAAGACCTGGTGCTGTATAGACACCTTGTAGGGTACAAGTAGTAGACCTGGTGCTGTATTAACCCCTTGTAGGGTAAGACCAGAAGACCTGGTGCTGTATGAACCCCTTGTAGGGTAAGACCAGAAGACCTGGTGCTGTATGAACCCCTTGTAGGGTAAGACCAGAAGACCTGGTGCTGTATGAACCCCTTGTATGATACAACCAGAAGACCACGTGCTGTATGAACCCCTTGTAGGGTACAACCAGAAGACCTGGTGCTGTATGAACCCCTTGTATAATACAACCAGAAGACCTGGTGCTGTATGAACCCCTTGTAGGGTACAGCCAGAAGACCTGGTGCTGTATAGACACCTTGTAGGGTACAAGTAGTAGACCTGGTGCTGTATGAACCCCTTGTAGGGTACAACCAGAAGACCTGGTGCTGTATGAACCCCTTGTAGGGTAAGACCAGAAGACCTGGTGCTGTATGAACCCCTTGTAGGGTAAGACCAGAAGACCTGGTGCTGTATGAACCCCTTGTAGGGTACAACCAGAAGACCTGGTTCTATATAAACTCCTTGTAGGGTACAAGTAGTAGACCTGGTGCTGTATAGACACCTTGTAGGGTAAGACCAGAAGACCTGGTTCTGTATAAACCGCTTGTGGGGTACAAGTAGTAGACCTGGTGCTGTATGAACCCCTTGTAGGGTACAACCAGAAGACCTGGTTCTGTATAAACTCCTTGTAGGGTACAAGTAGTAGACCTGGTGCTGTATGAACCCCTTGTAGGGTAAGACCAGAAGACCTGGTGCAGTATGAACCCCTTGTAGGGTACAACCAGAAGACCTGGTGCTGTATGAACCCCTTGTAGGGTACAACAAGAAGACCTGGTTCTGTATAAACTCCTTGTAGGGTAAGACCAGAAGTCCTGGTGCTGTATGAACCCCTTGTAGGGTACAACCAGAAGACCTGGTGCTGTATGAACCCCTTGTAGGGTAGAGCCAGAAGACCTGGTGCTGTATGAACCCCTTGTAGGGTAAGACCAGAAGACCTGGTGCTGTATGAACCTCTTGTAGGGTAAGACCAGAAGACCTGGTGCTGTATGAACCCCTTGTAGGGTACAACCAGAAGACCTGGTGCTGTATGAACCCCTTGTATGATACAACCAGAAGACCTGGTGCTGTATGAACCCCTTGTAGGGTACAGCCAGAAGGCCTGGTGCTGTATGAACCCCTTGTAGGGTACAACCAGAAGACCTGGTGCTGTATGAACCCCTTGTAGGGTAAGACCAGAAGACCTGGTGCTGTATGAACCCCTTGTAGGGTACAACCAGAAGACCTGGTGCTGAATGAACCCCTTGTAGGGTAAGACCAGAAGACCTGGTGCTGTATGAACCCCTTGTAGGTTACAACCAGAAGACCTGGTGCTGTATGAACCCCTTGTATGGTAAGACCAGAAGACCTGGTGCTGTATGAACCCCTTGTAGGGTACAAGTAGTAGACCTGGTGCTGTATAGACACCTTGTAGGGTACAGCCAGAAGACCTGGTGCTGTATGAAACCTGTGTATAGTACAGCCAGAAGACCTGGTGCTGTATGAACCCCTTGTAGGGTACAAGCAGAAGACCAGGTGCTGTATGAACCCCTTGTAGGGTACAAGCAGAAGACCAGGTGCTGTATGAACCCCTTGTAGGGTACAAGCAGAAGACCAGGTGCTGTATGAACCCCTTGTAGGGTACAAGCAGAAGACCTGGTGCTGTATGAACCCCTTGTAGGGTACAAGCAGAAGACCAGGTGCTGTATGAACCCCTTGTAGGGTACAAGCAGAAGACCAGGTGCTGTATGAACCCATTGTAGGGTACAAGCAGAAGACCAGGTGCTGTATGAACCCCTTGTAGGGTACAAGCAGAAGACCTGGTGCTGTATGAACCCCTTGTAGGGTACAAGCAGAAGACCAGGTGCTGTATGAACCCCTTGTAGGGTAGAGCCAGAAGACCTGGTGCTGTATGAACCCCTTGTATGGTAAGACCAGAAGACCTGGTGCTGTATGAACCCCTTGTAGGGTACAAGTAGTAGACCTGGTGCTGTATAGACACCTTGTAGGGTACAGCCAGAAGACCTGGTGCTGTATGAAACCTGTGTATAGTACAGCCAGAAGACCTGGTGCTGTATGAACCCCTTGTAGGGTACAAGCAGAAGACCAGGTGCTGTATGAACCCCTTGTAGGGTACAAGCAGAAGACCAGGTGCTGTATGAACCCCTTGTAGGGTACAAGCAGAAGACCAGGTGCTGTATGAACCCCTTGTAGGGTACAAGCAGAAGACCTGGTGCTGTATGAACCCCTTGTAGGGTACAAGCAGAAGACCAGGTGCTGTATGAACCCCTTGTAGGGTAGAGCCAGAAGACCTGGTGCTGTATGAACCCCTTGTATGGTAAGACCAGAAGACCTGGTGCTGTATGAACCCCTTGTAGGGTACAAGTAGTAGACCTGGTGCTGTATAGACACCTTGTAGGGTACAGCCAGAAGACCTGGTGCTGTATGAAACCTGTGTATAGTACAGCCAGAAGACCTGGTGCTGTATGAACCCCTTGTAGGGTACAAGCAGAAGACCAGGTGCTGTATGAACCCCTTGTAGGGTACAAGCAGAAGACCAGGTGCTGTATGAACCCCTTGTAGGGTACAAGCAGAAGACCAGGTGCTGTATGAACCCCTTGTAGGGTACAAGCAGAAGACCAGGTGCTGTATGAACCCCTTGTAGGGTACAAGCAGAAGACCTGGTGCTGTATGAACCCCTTGTAGGATACAAGCAGAAGACCAGGTGCTGTATGAACCCCTTGTAGGGTACAAGCAGAAGACCAGGTGCTGTATGAACCCCTTGTAGGGTACAAGCAGAAGACCAGGTGCTGTATGAACCCCTTGTAGGGTACAAGCAGAAGACCAGGTGCTGTATGATCCCCTTGTAGGGTACAAGCAGAAGACCTGGTGCTGTATGAACCCCTTGTAGGGTACAAGCAGAAGACCAGGTGCTGTATGAACCCCTTGTAGGGTAGATCCAGAAGACCTGGTGCTGTATGAACCCCTTGTATGGTAAGACCAGAAGACCTGGTGCTGTATGAACCCCTTGTAGGGTACAAGTAGTAGACCTGGTGCTGTATAGACACCTTGTAGGGTACAGCCAGAAGACCTGGTGCTGTATGAAACCTGTGTATAGTAGAGCCAGAAGACCTGGTGCTGTATGAACCCCTTGTAGGGTACAAGCAGAAGACCAGGTGCTGTATGAACCCCTTGTAGGGTACAACCAGAAGACCTGGTGCTGTATGAACCCCTTGTAGGGTACAAGCAGAAGACCAGGTGCTGTATGAACCCCTTGTAGGGTACAAGCAGAAGACCAGGTGCTGTATGAACCCCTTGTAGGGTACAAGCAGAAGACCAGGTGCTGTATGAACCCCTTGTAGGGTACAAGCAGAAGACCTGGTGCTGAATGAACCCCTTGCAGCAGCACACTCAGATCTGCCAGGCTAGAGCTGACCGCAGGGTCTGCCCATTGCGCCCTCCCGTGGGGGCGCATCAGTCCCTCTTTTCTTCAGGATTTAACACTTACCAGTCAATGCATACCAGTGATTTGTTTTAGTTAAGCACAGTGTTGTTTTTCTGACAATACAACTGATGCTTTAACATCCTCAGCCTATGTGCACTATGGCTACCTTGTAACGCCGAGAGAGGGCGCTGCCATCCAACTGGTGGTGAGAGGGAGAGCCATCTTACTCTCTTTGATTGTGGCCTTCTGCCCATCCTGCATGTCAAACCCTAGAGAGGTGAATTCTGGGACATGTTGTGAACATTGACCAAAACTCCCAGCATGCAAAGGGCTGTTGGCTCTAAAGCCAGTGAGAACAGGAGATGTCAAGCATGACGCATGGGGCTTCCTAGCAGCTAGGCTTTCCCCTCTCAAGCACTCCCCTTAGCAGTGCTCTCAGCAAGCAGTGCAGCCACTGCTAGCAGGCTCGCTAGAGCCAGCTGCTGCTACAATCGTGCCAGAAAACCTGTGCGCACACACCCTGTCACACAAATGTAATCAGGTCTCTGCTGAGTTTCATAGCAGCCCTGGCAGCCTTTCAGGACAGTGAGATCTGTAAGGCCCTCAGACACCCCTATCCCAGCAGCCCCCCTGCACTTCACAGTCTGGGGCTTCTTGTTATTCAGTGGCTATTAGAAGCCGGCAAAGTGTGTGAATAAAGTCAGGGTGGCTGAGGGTGTCACACAGAAGGGGGACATTTAGCAGCTGCGGAGGGGGCAACTTTTCAGCAGCTGTGAATGTGAATGGAGATCTAAGCCCCCAGCAGCAGCTCTTCACAGATCTGAGCCCCCAGCAGCAGCTCTTCACTGATCTGAGCCCCCAGCAGCAGCTCTTCACAGATCTGAGCCCCCAGCAGCAGCTCTTCACAGATCTGAGCCCCAGCAGCAGCTCTTCAGGGATCTCACAGGTCGGTGTCCCCAGCAGCAGCTCTTCACGGATCTGAGCCACCAGCAGCTCTTCATAGATCTGAGTCCCCAGCAGCTCTTCCCAGATCTGAGCCCCCAGCAGCAGCTCTTCAGAGATCTGAGCCCCCAGCAGCAGCTCTTCACGGATCTGAGCCCCCAGCAGCAGCTCTTCAGAGATCTGAGCCCCCAGCAGCAGCTCTTCACGGATCTGAGCCCCCAGCAGCAGCTCTTCAGAGATCTGAGCCCCCAGCAGCAGCTCTTCACGGATCTGAGCCCCCAGCAGCTCTTCACAGATCTGAGCCCCAGCAGCAGCTCTTCAGGGATCTGAACCCCCAGCAGCAGCTCCTCACAGGTCGGTACCCCCAGCAGCAGCTCTTCACGGATCTGAGCCACCAGCAGCTCTTCATAGATCTGAGCCCCCAGCAGCTCTTCCCAGATGTGAGCCCCCAGCAGCAGCTCTTCAGAGATCTGAGCCCCCAGCAGCAGCTCTTCACGGATCTGAGCCCCCAGCAGCAGCTCTTCAGAGATCTGAGCCCCCAGCAGCAGCTCTTCTCGGATCTGAGCCCCCAGCAGCTCTTCACAGATCTGAGCCCCAGCAGCAGCTCTTCAGGGATCTGAGCCCCCAGCAGCAGCTCTTCACAGATCTTAGCCTCCAACAGCAGCTCTTCACAGATCTTAGCCTCCAACAGCAGCTCTTCACAGATCTGAGCCCCAGCAGCTCTTCAGAGATCTGAGCCCCCAGCAGCAGCTCTTCACAGTTCTGAGCCCCTAGCAGAAGCTTTTACAGGTCTGAGCCCCCAGCAGCAGCTATTCACATGTCTGAGCCCCCAGCAGCAGCTCCCCACGGTCAGTTCTGAGCCCCCAGCAGCAGCTCTTCACGGATCTAAGCTCCCAGCAGCAGCTCTTCACGGATCTGATCCCCCAGCAGCACCTCTTCACGGATCTGATCCCCCAGCAGCAGCTCTTCACGGATCTGAGCCCCCAGCAGCAGCTCTTCAGGGATCTCACAGGTCGGTGTCCCCAGCAGCAGCTCTTCACGGATCTGAGCCACCAGCAGCTCTTCATAGATCTGAGCCCCCAGCAGCTCTTCCCAGATGTGAGCCCCCAGCAGCAGCTCTTCAGAGATCTGAGCCCCCAGCAGCAGCTCTTCACGGATCTGAGCCCCCAGCAGCAGCTCTTCAGAGATCTGAGCCCCCAGCAGCAGCTCTTCTCGGATCTGAGCCCCCAGCAGCTCTTCACAGATCTGAGCCCCAGCAGCAGCTCTTCAGGGATCTGAGCCCCCAACAGCAGCTCTTCACAGATCTTAGCCTCCAACAGCAGCTCTTCACAGATCTGAGCCCCAGCAGCTCTTCAGAGATCTGAGCCTCCAGCAGCAGCTCTTCACAGTTCTGAGCCCCTAGCAGAAGCTTTTACAGGTCTGAGCCCCCAGCAGCAGCTATTCACATGTCTGAGCCCCCAGCAGCAGCTCCCCACGGTCAGTTCTGAGCCCCCAGCAGCAGCTCTTCACGGATCTAAGCTCCCAGCAGCAGCTCTTCACGGATCTGATCCCCCAGCAGCACCTCTTCACTGATCTGAGCCCCCAGCACCAGCTCTTCACAGATCTGAGACCCCAGCACCAGCTCTTTGCCGATCTGAGCCTCTAGCAGGAGCTCTTTACTAATCCAAGCTCCGGTAGCAGCTCTTCACAGGACTGAGCCCCAAGCAGCACCTCTACGCAGATCTGAGCCCCCAGCAGTAGCTCTTCCCAGATCTGAGCCCCCAGCAGCAGGTCTTCACAGATCTGAGCCCCTAGCAGCTCTTCACAGGTCTGAGCCCCAGCAGAAGCTCTCACAGATCTGAGCCCCCAGCAGCAGCTCTTCACAGGTCTGCGCCCCCAGCAGCAGCTCTTCACAGATCTGAACCCCTAGCAGCAGCTCTTCACAGATCTTAGCCCCTAGCAGCAGTTCTTCGCAGATCTGAACCCCTAGCACCAGTTCTTCGCGGATGTGAGCCCCCAGCAGATTTTCACAGGTCTGAACCCCTAGCAGCTCTTCACAGGTCTGAGCCCCCAGCAGCAGCTCTTCGCTGATCTGAGCCACCAGCAGCAGCTCTTCACAGATCTGAGCCCCCAGCAGCAGCTCTTCACTGATCTGAGCCCCCAGCAGCAGCTCTTCACGGATCTGAGCCCCCAGCAGCAGCTCTTCACAGGTCTGAGTCCCCAGCAGCTCTTCACAGGTCTGAGCCCCCAGCAGCAGCTCTTCACAGATCTGAGCCCCCAGCAGCAGCTCTTCACAGATCTGAGCCCCCAGCAGCAGCCCATACTGCGCCATTATCCCCAAGGTAATGAGACGAACCTGGCCAGTCGCTCATGGGCAGGAGCCCCGTTATAATGGTCAGGCCCATACATTTACTGGCCCAGGGTCGTGCATGTGAGGATCCAGCGACACAGGGAAATCGAGGTGGTGCTGGTGTCATCGCTGGGCACCAGATAGCAGATAATACAAGCAGCTGGAATATTAAAGACGAATCCTCTACAACAACACGCATCAGTGAATCTGAGTGGTAATCAGGTAAGTGGACCCCCCCAGTGAACAATTTCAAGTCACGTAACACCTGTGTGTAGTGCATCATGGGCAAGGACAAGGCGGCCCGTGCTGCATCCACAAACACAATTATCCAACACATAACACTACGAGACCTCACTCAGAGAATCACAAGACAAACATGACTCAATGATGAAGGAGAGGTGGACGGACATGCGGGCCCTCCTGTAAGGACCTAATGGTGGTAATACAAGGCATCACAACAGCATTAGAGCATCAAATACAGACAGTGTTGATAGATTTCAATTTGTTGCAAGCTGATTTATGGAAAGTAGTGGACAAAGTAACGAAGGCGAAGGGCAACATTGCGGAACTACAGGGAGAGGTGGCTACCCTGAATCAGCAAATGCCACTTATATCAACGACCACGAAAGCCCTGTAGAGGCGAGTAGAGGACGCAGAGGGCAGGTCCCGATGCAGCAATATCCGTGTCCTGGGGTTCCCTGAACGGGTGGAGAAAGGATCGGCTGTAAAGTTCCTAGAGACCTGGATCCATACTTAATTTCTCCCTCAGGGTCTATACGAATTCTTTGTCATGGATAGAGAGCATAGGGCACTTGTGCCGCCGCCGGGGGCCCTGCCCTTAACTAGTCCAGATATCTGGACTATTCCAAGCAGGTGCAGGACCTCCGCAATTCCTTCCTTGGGGTTAAGCAGAAGCCGCTGGCTCTCCAGCTCAAGTATATGCTCCTGTGCCAAATCGGCGATGCAGCACGCAATGTAATTAGTTTTATTTATTTATTTCTTTACTCAACTCCGTTTGGCCCAATTCTGGAGTTTACTACCCCCCACCCTGCTCCACCCCCACCCCACCTCGCCGCCCCGCAGCACTCCCTCGAAGAGTCGCAACTGGTAGTTAGCATGCCTTAAGTTATGTGTATTCAGGGAAGACAGAGTGTGTGTGGAGAGTGGAAAGTGCTCCTTCATCCAAGAAAACTCCAGACAGGTAAGTGTCAATGGCTTCATTCCAGCTTCGGAAGAGCGAGAATCCAACTGCAACTACCTGAGCATTCCAGGCCAACATTCCACGAGGCAAGCACTATGGTTACGTAAACACGCTCTAGAATTATGAGGTACCCGAAAACATCTCTCCCTCATACACATCAAACAAAATAAACTATGTACATTACTCCTACCCAGTCAAGCCAAAAAGCCAAGCTCTAATTCTGTCTTGGGTAGATTATAGCAACGCCCTCTACTTAGGCGCCCCAAGCTCAGCTGTCATGAAACTACAGATCGTGCTTACTGGGACCCCCAACCAGTGTTCAGCAAAGCCTGCTCTGTGCGGTCTCCATTGGCTCCTGGTGCAAGAGAGAATCAATTTTATAGTCCTGTGTGTGGCCCCAAGTCTCTGGGAGGAAGTGGACCCCCTATTATCAAAAATCTGACATGCCCTCACAAAGCCAACAGAAGACTACGCTCAGATGAGCGCCACCTAGCAGTAATACCCAAGATCGAGAAGGCCAGAAGCGGGGGCGGCTGTTTTCTTTCAACGCCGCTAAACCTTGGAATGCCCTCCCAATGGACCTCTGTAGAGAATCCAGCCACCTCACATTCCGGAAACATCTGAAGACCTGGCTCTTCCTGTAGAGGCTCACTCCTTCTCTGGTCACTGTCCCAGCGATGGGATGCCTCCGGGTAGCCATGCGCTTTATAAAAACCCTTTTCATTTAATTTCATTTCACTTCATGGTGATAAAGAGATGGAAAGAAGGCAAGGAAATCGAAATAGATAAGGAAATAAAGGTAGAATAGATGTGAGGAAAGACCATCAGGTCAAGCATCCTATATCATCTCAGAACTTCACTGAAGGCCTCCTCTCAGACGCAGACCTCTCTAGAATAGACGGTGTCTCTTTATTCCACCATTTGCCATCATCAAGCAAGACCACAGCTCTCTCACTTTCCTACTCTCTTAAGATGTGAAAACTTGGTAATTATCACAGATAACTTAAGCATAACCAATCACCCACCTTAACCTGTGACCGATGTTTCGGTTTCCTCAGACTGGCATACTTCATTTGTGCCTTGTTACGTTTCTCTCCCACATACCTCCACCTCAAGGAACAATCACAGGGGGTGAACCTTCAAAGTTACTAACTTACCCTGAGCTCAATCCCTTGGTGGCTATGTCAAAGAGCAAATCCCAAAGTGAACGTAAAAAATAAAGACTAACATTTAATAATCAAAATGACAAAAATCCAATAAGAGGACAGGAGGAATGAATTTTTAAAGTTTTAGGTAGGAATAGCTCCAACAATCATAAATTGCTAATGACAGTCAATGGCTGCAGTAGGCTGGGACTAGGCATCACTTGAAGCTGCTCGCAACGGAGCATGGGTTGGGTACACCAATCAGGTTCATCCTGGTCAAAGATTTATCTTCTGACTCGAAGTCCCTATCCACCAATGGTGGGCACTTCTAAAGCCCCCAGCGTCCCTGAGGGTGCACTTAGAGACTCACAAGGTGTCAGGCAGAGGCCAAACAGAAGGGTACAGTCCAAGTCCAGCTGCCACTGGTCAGCTGGGAAGCTGCAGGAAAAAGTCTCTTGTAGCTTGTTGTGTCCCTGTAGCTTTGACATGAGGTCAGCCATATGACCCTTGAAGTCCACCACTTTGTCCTTGGTACAAGTGGGACAGCATTTCCACTCTACGAGGCTCTTCTCAGGACTCAGGCAGCAGGTTGAGTCCCCGTCAGATATTCCACAGGCCCAGGAGTGTTCTGGCGCGGGTGCCTGGAGGTGCCACGTTTATGCCTGGAATGAGCTAGTGGGTGGAAATCACTCCGAGGCATGTACTAACTAATGGGATAAAGGTGTCCGGGGCCAAACCTAACCAATTTGAGCATTTTGAAAATGGAACACTGAATTTTGGCTCTGAGGGCTGTGTGGGGGGGGGGCACTATGGTAATCCCAGCCCCCCCACCCCACCACACATCTAACACTAAAATCAATTTTGAGGCTGTCAATGTATTGCCAATAAACCCAAAGATTAAATTTGGTAAGATAGATAAGGTTTTTCTAGCAACAAGACAGCTTATATGCAATAATTGTTTTAGCATCCTGTTTTCCTGCCTTTCAAGTGTCCCCCCAGTGTTAAATGGAATCCCCAGCAGAGCTGGTAAGCAGGGTGAGACACTTCAGCAGGATTGAACACTTCGACACTGTCAAAGGCAGGCCCACTGTCATTGGAGCCTGCCTGGATGAGGAACAATGGAAGCACTCTTCCTGGGGGTCAGCTAACATCTACATGTGACCGGGGAGACCTCTTTGAAGTTAATCAGAACCCAGGCACAGCCCACTGGCCATCCTGTCCAGGGAACAACACCACCTCCCTGCATCCAGGGAAGCAGGTTTCACACCTATTAAAATATTATCTACTGGTTGGCAGAAGTGGGAGGACAAATGCAAATGGGTGTGCAGGGGCTTTAGGCAGGGAAAAGATAGCTTTCTAAAAGTACCTTTTTCATGATATTTATAAAAATGTAGACTTCACCGTTGACTTGGATTTGAATACCTATTAAAGATAGTTGTTTAAATATTTTTCTAGTTGTTGCCTAACCAAAGTTAGCACTATTAAATGTTATAATGTAACCCAGTGTTTTTCTATAGAACAACTCGCCTGGCTTCAGTGAAAATAGCTTTTGGTTCTTTTTTACTGCAAGGGCATGTTTAATCCTAAATCGTTATATGGCTTACTTTTAAATGCCATGCACCGTGCCATATACAAAATACGGTTTATAGAAGAGCGCCTTTCAAACATTTTAAAAGAAGGTTTTGACCTGTCAAAAGGGGTTATTTTACCAGGGAGGTTGAATATGCAGCTTCACACTTGAACATCCCGGATACAAACCGTAAGCATGCGATCATGTTTGCAATTTCATGGTTGTAGATAGTACAAGGAAAGCATCAAAGTTAAATTAATCTATAAACCGTCCAGTCCTGCTGAAGACTGCAGTGTATCACTACTAGGATCTATTGCTGCTGCTTGCTAGATACAGATAACTTCATAGCCTATGAAGAAATGAGTCTCCATGTTAAAGATACCGCTGCCATCGACGCCCACGAATTAATGACAGATTGCCACATGCTTTAAATTGTCTGAACAGTGATGGGGCCCACCCACTAAGATGAACACTCTACTGATCTCTTATTTGCTTGTTCACTCAATTTCAGACTGCCTTAGGACTCATCTGGTCCAATCACAGGGTGTCTTGTTTACTCAAGCCTCTCCGTCTAAAGACACCTGGACCACAACTGGCCCAACCAGCCCGTCCATGGTCAATGCTTAGTACTCAGCAGTTTGCCTCCATCCTGCAGATCTCTCCACTCAGATAGACAATGTTTGCACCAGTACTGAGAGCCCCTAATACTCATCTTGTCGGCTCTTTCCTGTACGTCTCATCGGGCGGTGCCTTCCACACCCTTGTGTACGGCAGTAACCAGAGCAGCAATAAAGGCAATACTATAACCTGGATTACCCAGCCCTCTGTAAAGCTGCATTATGCAAACACAACAAACAAGGCCAGAACCTGTCATTAAATGATGCAATCTAACAACTGCCTCTGTTCTGTTGCCAGTTGGATGGATTCCAACTCCTTCAAGCTGAGTTCAAGCAAGACAAAGGTCATTGCCTTTATGGATCCTTCAGCCTAAACTTGCAACTGATGGCCAAAGACACTCAGTCCCTCAGCCTCCTGCTCCTTCAGCGAGTAAATTCTCAATCAATCAGGGGTTTATAAAGCGCGCTACTCATCCGTGAGGGTCTCAAGGCGCTGGCGCTGGGGGTGAGGGGTGCAGCTTTGGATCAGTCAAAGAGCCAGGTCTTGAGGCTCTTCCTGAACGTGTGCAGAGTGGGGGAGCATCTGATGTTGACTGGGAGCTTGTCCCAGGCCTTTTCTGCGACATAGGAGAAGTCTCTTCCTCCTGCTCTAGTTCTGCGGATGCCTGGTGTCTCTGCCAGGGCGAGGTCGGTGGAACGGAGGAGGTTCCTTTTGGGTACGTGGAAGGAGACTTTTTCGTTGAGGTATTTGGGCCCGATGTTGTGGAGGGATTTGTAGGCATTTGTAAGTAGCTTTAAGGTTACTCTCTTCTCGATGGGGAGCCAGTGGAGGTCTGGTAGGTGCTGCGTCATGTGCTTTTGTCGTGGGGTTTTGAGGACGGACCACCGGACCGTGAGAGAGCTGCGACATCCCTACACATCGGGAGGCAGTACCTCGGACCCTCGCTGGATCTGCAACACAGGTCCTCAATAAGGTACTGTCCCTCCATCCCACCCCCCAGCCACGAGCAGATCTCGGAGGGCCAAGCCCATGCTCAATGCGCCCCCTAGCTGGCTACATGCAATAATCCGGGTCTTAAACATTATGATTTTGCTGATGATCGGTAAGGCAAGCAGGCTAACCATTATGATTTTGCTGCTGATTGGTTAAGCAAGCAGGTTCCACTACCATTTTGTGCCTGAACAGTTTACATTCATCATGGCAATCCTCATGAGCTAATCAAATGAAGGTCCACTCACTTCACCCCACCACATGGACATAGACAGAGGACTAACAGACACAGCATCAAAGGACCAAGCCCGATCTACCCTCACAGAAACAGAAAGAGGACTTAATCAAGGTAGTTTCTGATGAATAGACAAAGGACTTGGCCTTGATAGTTCAGAGGCATGGAAAGAGTAATAGGACTAATCACCAGAGCTATTCCTTCACTAGACAAACAAGCGGCCATCTTGGAATGACCAATACATTAGGCAATCACCCAGGAGCATAATCACTGATAAGTCAGTCCCCAGAACTACTATACCCCTAATGTGGTGATGTAACAAATAGTGAGGCCTATTATTTCTCATTCGCTCTGATTAGATCCCCTCCCACTCTAACCCGCTAACTATCTGACCTTCTCACCCCCCCTAGCAATTAGAACATATACTATGGAGCCCAAGGGCCAACACACCTACTCCATCAAATACCCTCCTATCTGCTAAAAAAAGGCCGCAAAAGGCTTCAAACATAACTTCCTAAAAGCACACCCAGAAGCCCCAATCTCTGACCCCTATTTCTCAAATAGCACAGGACACAAAACGAATGACATTATATTCTACACCAAAAGAAGAGCGCAATGGCGGAAAGCCTTTCTTACCCTATTCTCAACTGCATCTACTTAGAATACTGCACACAGTACTACACTATCCATCATTCCCTCTCCGTTCTACAACGCAACGGCCACAATTACCATTCATCATAATGGGATCATCCTCATGCAGGCATCAGACCATAACCTTAATCTACTGGATAATATCGTCCCAATCATCAAAGCGAAGGTTACAAGACCCTATCCTACCTCTCCTAATTCTCTGAGGGTCTCCCTACCTGATCCCCCTTCTAGACATTCTCCCTCGTTATCCCATAGCACAAATACACCCACAGGTTCAACTGTCACCCCATTGAATAATACTGATCTGCATTATACATGCTCCCCCCCAGCACCACCACTAATTCTACTATACCCACTTCGCCTCACACTCGCGTCACCTCATCCGTGGCCTTCCCACACACACCTTCACCCCCAACTACCACTCCCCATCTCCACACCCACTTCTTCATCCCCTCTTTGGATAGCTAACCCCCCCACCCCCCCATTAACTCTATTCCAGATTTTACCCCAATCTCTCTGTACACAACTAATCCGGTTATGACCGCAGTCCCACCCGCTCCCTGCAATCTGAATCTCAACATCCACCCCTCCCTTACCCATGGGACTCATCACTGTAAACCCACCACCCGTCGAACCAACACACGTCTTACCCCGGGACACCACACAAGCTACAACACCTCCCCACTTAACTACGGTCCGGACCATCAATATGACAACCCCTACACCTGACCCCAGACTAGACCTCTTCATGATCTGATCCGGCAACAACCCAAGCCCAAAGCGAAACCCATTCAGCAGCCTTGCTCTAGCCCCTCGCTTCAGGTGCCCCCCAAATGGAAAACAGTACCTTACCATAATACTTCATCCCGGCCGACCTGGGAAAGGAGAACACTATCACCAAAGGATCTCACTTCCCTACTTCACTCCTACGAACCTCCATCCCTACCTTGTGGACCTGTGCACTTAGATAATACACAGAAACGGTCCTTAATCCAACCCATCCATCCCGTTGCCTCAAGATGGACAAGACACACTCCCAGAGGTATTGTTGAAAACAACCTCACAAGAGTACCCATCTCCCATGACCAGAACACCACCTCGACCAAGGCCCAGTTAAAATGCATCCTATTAAATTGTAGATCGGCAGCACGTCATGCCACTCACATAGCTGACCTTATTATAACCAACGAACCCGACCTTATAATTTTAACGGAAACCTGGCTAACTGAGTCATCCACGCCCATTCTAGACCTATTAGTTCCCCCAAACTACTACATCACAAGACTAGATAGACCCGATAGGATAAGTGGTGGTATTGCCTGGATTCATAGGAACAACCTCTCTGTGAACCGCTCAAACACCCCGGTGTTCTCTTTCTGTGAATACCTTTGCCTACACATTATTAGAAATAGCAAGCCAATATGCTCACTACACTCTTTCTACCATCCTCCTGGTAACAATCTCACCTTCATCGAACACATGATGGATCTTCCTGGGGGACTTCAACCTCCACTGGAACGATCTTGACGACCCAGAGGTCAATAGCCTCAAAGCTTTCCTGTCCGACCTCAATTTGACCAAAATCTGTGACAGCCCCACTCACGAAAAAGGCTCAAACCTTGATCTAATAATTTCCAAATCAGACTCTACCCAGCTAGAATCAATTCTCCAGTGCGACTGGTCCGACCATCACATTATCACTTTCCATATCAAGGAAGTAGTTAAACTACTCTCTGTCCAACCCACGAGAACAAAAATCTGGAAGAGGAACCTAGAAAACATCAATCCGGTCGATCTCACATCCGCTAGTCACACCCTTGCGCCCCCACCTGATGGATCTAATGATGTTCAGGATTTGACAAATCACTACTTCCACTCTATGAACAGGGTACTTGACACCTTAGCCCCCCTACAATTAAAAAGAGTCACCACAAAGAACTCAAACCCTGGAATGATGGTTGACTAAATGAAGACAAGATCATTGAGAGCATTTGAAAGACAATGAAGAGCCGCCCCATCCACTGCCCACCTCAAATTACTACGAAGCACCAGAAATGCCTACTACAGAAGGATTAGACGATCAAAAGCGGATTACATACGCATACAACTAGACCAAGCTAAGAATCGCCCCAAAAAATTGTTCGAAATAATCAAATCTCAGTCTAAGGGTGTCCACGATTCCCCCCAAGCCAACCTGGATACACTCCCCAAGTGTGAGGATCTTGCCTCCTTTTTCACAACAAAGACTGAAAAACTAAAGACAGACCTACTTAACGAACTATTATCACTTACCAATACACACACAATCTACTCACGGACCACATCGGGGACCCTGCCGAACTGCTCCACAACACTCGACCTCAAGAACAATGCCTCCTGGACCACCTTCAACCTCCACAGCGAAGAAACTATCCTAAACACGCTCAGTACTCTGAATCCTTCAAATCATTTCACAGACCCGCTCCCTGCATCCCACCTAAAGACCTTCTAGCCACTGCTAGTGCCGCTATGGACAAGGATCATAAAGTCCTCCCTCATGCAAGGAGCCGACCCTGACATCCTCAAAGCTGGTCAGGTATCCCCCATCCTTAAGAAAGTATCAGCGGACCCATCAGACCTGAATGACTATCGCCCAATATCCAACATCTCGACCCTTGCCAAACTACTCGAAAAATGTGTCCACACGCAGCTTAGTATCCACATAGACCACTTCAACCTACTCGACCAATTCCAATCAGGATTTCGATCAGGACACAGTACCGAATCAGCCATGACCCACATAATTGATGACGCATTACAAATACTGGATCAAAACAAAGCCTGCTTGATAATCCTCCTTGACCTTTCCTCAACCTTCGATACAGTCAAACACGACAACCTACTGGACCTCCTGAATCATAGAATGGGGCTATCTGGAACAGTATTAAACTGGTTAACTTCTTTCCTCCAAAATAGAACACAAAGGGCCATATGTAGGTAGCCCAATACCGGTCGGTAATTTCGGCCGTTACCGACCGGTATTGGGCATTTGAGATGTAGGGGCCAAATTTAAGGATTCGGTAATTTGCCGAATCGGTAATTTAAGGAATTGGTACATTACCGAATCCTCAAAATACCAATTCGGTAAATTACCGAATCCGTAATGTAGGGAGCACTCAAGTGAGTGCATTTCTGAGTTAAGGATTCGGTATTTACCACCAACTAAAAGTTCGTGGTAAATATCCAAAACCTTTGAAAAAGCAAATTTGTGCTTTTCCAAAAGTGCCATGTGGCAGATATACATGCCCTTATGGCATGTATGTGTGCCATATGTGCACACATGCAAGATTTAAGGGTGCAACAGGGTGTCACTGTGACACCCTGCCACCCTTGAATATGCACCCCCTATTACCGATTCGCTATTTACCAAATCGGTAATAGAGAATGGCTTCCCATTCATTCCTATGGGCCTTCGAATGTTACCGATTGGGTACAATGTGTCCGAATCAATACCTACATACCATTTACCGATTCTGAAATACCGAATTGGTAAAATTTGGTATTTTAGATTCGGTAAATTTGGATTACCTACATATGGCCCAAAGATTCAAGATCAACCAATCATTATCTAACTCCACTCCACCCCTGTCACTTTGGGAGTACCCCAGGGATCTTCCGTCTCCTCAACACTCTTCAATCTGTTTATGGTACCACTCACAGAGCTTCTCAACTCCGTAAATATCCAATATCGCATGTACGCAGACGATACATAACTCTACATTAAGGTCCAATCTCTTGCAGACATCAAGGGCCAGATGTAGGTAATTCTATTTTACCACTTCTTAAATACCGAATCATACCGATTCGGTATTTAAGAAGTGGTAAAATAGAGGGGGGGGTGTAGGTAATACAGACTCGGTAAATACCGAATCGTTAAGATTCGGTATTTACCGATTCTGTAAATACCGATTCGGTATTTTACAGATTCGGTAAATTTACCGATTCGGTAAATTTACCGAATCTGTAAAATGATGCCCCTACATCTCAATCACCAAATACCGGTCGGAAACGGCCGAATTCGGCCGTTACCGACCGGTATTTGGGCTCCTACATCTGGCCCCAAGTCCCTTAACTCAACGCTCCAAGAAACACAGACCTGGCTAGCTAAGAAGCATTTAAAACTAAACACACTAAAAACAGAATTCCTCTTAATCTCCCCTCCCAACTAAACAACGATCATCCGCGAGTGAATGAAGTACTTAACGGCACTCGATGGTCAACCTCTCATTAATGATTCTGCTAAATCTCTAGGAATAACCCTGGATAATAAGCTAAACATGCTGAAGCACATCAGTGCTGCAACAAAAGGAGCACATTTTCAGATAAGTACACTAAGAAAATTGAAACGCTTCATACCCGTAAATGACTTCAAACATGAAGTTTAATCTCTAGTAATTCCCAGTGTTGACTATGGGAGTCTCGCGCTCTGTGGTCTACACAAATCAATGACCGCTCCTCTCAGAGCCTCAATCAATACAGCCGCCAGACTCGTCACAGGCACCAAACGAAACTGCCACATTTCCCCTGACCTTCATGCCCTCAACTGTCTATCTTTTGAGGCCAGAATCCAGTTAAAAATCGCCTGTATGAAACATAAGGCATTACAACACAAAACCCCGAGGTACCTAGCAGAGAAACTAGTACCATCAGGTGGTCACAGGTCTACCAGGAGCTCTAACAACCTTCTACTGAAACCACAACGTTTCTTCAAGAAAGAATATACAATTGTGCCTTCTCAGGAATGGGCCCCAGGATATGGATCGCCTTACCCCCAGAAACGAGACTTAATCCATCTGCGGCCTTTTTTAAAAAAGAAGTGAAATTGATTCTTATGTCCTAATTCACTTGAACTTGTCCTATACACTCCTGTAGTTATGCGCTAATCTCTAATTATTCGCAGTACTGTATTCACATAATTCACTGTATTTATATGTATATGTTTGTATATATGCCATTACCTATATTTGATCTGTAAAGCGCTTTGATGATACCCGCAAGGGTCTTGTTCGCGCTATACAAAACCGCCTAAATAAATAAATGAGTCTGGCTGCGGTGTCCTGGATGGTTAGGAGCTTGTGTAGTAGGGTTTTGTTGATTCCTGCGTAGAGGGCATTACCGTAGTCCAGTCTGCTGATTATGAGTGTGTGAGTGACAGTCTTTCTGTATTCGGGGGGATTCACTTGAAGGTCTTGTGGAGGATGTAGAGGGAGTTGAAGCAGGTGGAGGCGACAGCGTTGGTCTGGCGGGTCATGGTGAAGGAGGAGTCGACAATGGTGCCTAGGTTCTGGGCGTGGTCCATCGGGGTGGGTGGGTTTCCGAGCACAGGGGGCCACCAGGAGCTGTCTGTCATGATCCGCCAGACAGGGGGGATATGGGTCCCGTTTCTCGCCATTCCGACACAAAAAACTACAACTCCCGTCATGCTCGTGGGTGTTCCGCAAGGGACGCACAGGACGTGCGCAACGAGTCTTCAAATGGAGTAGAGAAGACGAAGCCGTCGCCGATAATTCTGATCTTTCCTGGCGAGCGTTTGGAGTGAAACTGATAAGGCGGTAAGAAAGTGGATTCTTCCCTTTTTTCGGGATTCTCTGTTCGTGGTGTCACAAAGACTTCGGTATTCCCGCAATTGCGTGTACCGCACAACTTGCATCGGTTTTCCCCTCGGCTGAATGGAAACATCACGGCTGGGTGTGAGAGCAGCACCCGGCATCCTTGTACTTTTGACTTTGGGTTCTTGGTGGCTGGCGTGCTCGGTGCCAGTGCGCTAACTTCGAATCATTACAAGCTCTGTTCTCTCGGAAGAGGGAAAGACATACCAAGACACTTGTATTCATCAAGCGAGGAGTTGTTATTGTCAGTAACTTGCCTCAAACAACAAAATAGGATTTCTAAAGTGCTTCTCCAAGAGAGCGAGGAAGCAACTTTTCACGCGCACAACAATATTCCACCCACGGTTGTGCGAACTTTAATAACACTAACATGGGGAAGAACCTGGTTTTGGTGTGCTTAATAACACCAGGTTATATGCAAATAGCCTTTTCAGTTGTTCTTTATCCTGCTATTGTTTTCATTTACATGTTCCTTGTTTCATATGTTTTGCATAGGTAGGAGACTCCAAGCGGGGTATAATCAGAGAGAACTAACTCCCCCTTTGAGGAAAGTAATTTGTGCACATTAGGTAGGTGTATCTGGTAGACCTGGGTGAGAACAGTGCTCTATGAGGTAGGGTCTTTTTCTGAAAACGTGTTTGTGCTTTGTCTTCCTTATAGATGGGTGGAGTGCCTGTTACCTCAGCCTTGAGAGTCTACTACTGAATTACGCATAATTTTCTTTCTTTACAGGTATGATCAGGAATTTAAGGTTCATGCCTGGGTGGTAAGAGAGTGTGAAAGAGTGGGAGAACTGGAAGTACCGGAGTAAGGGGGGGGTTTGTTTCAGCCAGTTGTTCTTTGTCGTTTCAGGTCTCCCTCCCTGCTGTTCCCTTCCTTTCCCTCCCCGGTTGGACACCCTTAGTAGTCTGTACATTATCCTTCAGACATTGAGGCGGTTCAGAAGAGGAGTGTAGTAAAGATGAAACGATGTGGGTAATTAGAATACTTTATTCATGAAGTAGAAACCTTCAGATGCCGTCAGCTTGTCATCAAGGAACTCGGCTGCTATGTCAACATTCCATAGCGAGCGCCGAGCTGTCAGAGAGGACTATACCAAGGTGTGGAGGAGGATAGGGGGGAACGGGAAAAAGGGCGAGGGGATCATTCCAAGTTGCAACACATCATCCTCCCTAAGGGAAAGGAAGGGATGGGGGGGGAGAAGAAAAAGGAGAAGGGAGAAACCGGACGGGCCGGGGCGGAGGTAAGAAAGAAAGACTTCCCCCCCCATGGTCCTGATCCACGGTCTTTCGCAGAAGACCCTCAGTGACTCCCAAATACTTTGTGCACACATTGCAGATCACTATCTCATTATGTATTGTTTGTGCCAATGAGGAGAGATCCTAGGTCTATCACTCTTCCTGTCTTGTCTGACCCCTCCATTGATGTCTCCACCCTCCAACCTTCTTGAGCCAGACCTAGATTCTTCCCCCCCTGCGGGCACCACCCGATCATGGCTCCATAATCTACCATCCTCCATGACCACTGTGTTTTTTTTGGCATTCTGATGGTATTGGGGGCATAAAACTTGTCACCCCCTTTTCTTAATCTCTCCGGTTTCCTGACGTAGACATTTTGTCCACGCTGGAATTCTCTCTCCTTAACTCCCCACTTCTTGTCGTACCATTCCTTGTATTTCCATTGATTGGTTTCAATCCTCCTCTTGATCTCTTTGGGATCGGTCTCTTCTATTTGTTTCCTTCCCATCCAATTGGGGGTCAGCTTCGTTCCAGCTTTCCTCCCTCTCAGTAACTCGAATGGCGTGCATCCTGTAGTAGACTTTGGCGTGGTGTGATATGCCCATAGCATGTCTCTTATGGCTTCCTCGATGTTCTCCCCAGCTTGATTGGCCAACTGCATGCACTCTTTCAACATACGGTTTACTCTTTCCACCTTGCCATTAGCTTTGGGGCAATACAGTGGCGTGCGGATATGGGCTATGGAGCAGTCTTTAAGAAATTCCTTCATCTCTTCAGAGATCAGCTGCACCCCATTGTACGTTACCAGTGTTAAAGGAATTCCTTCTTTCGAGAATACCTCTTTCAGGAACTCAATGATCGCCTTTGTGTTCACGTTGTGGACAATCTTGCAGGTTATCCAGCTTGAATAGTAATCCACCAGAACCAGTAGGTACCAATCCTGGGGCCCTTTGCCATGGATGGGTCCGGCTATGTCGAAGCCTAACTTGTCCCATGGAACCTCAGGAACTTCCACCGGTGACAATGGTGCTCGTCTAGTGACTTTAGACTTGTCACTCAAACTGCATGCGTAGCAGTCCCGCACTTTGTCCTCCATCTCACTGTCCATTGCTGGAAACCAGTAGTCCATACGTAGTCTAGCTTTGCTCAAACTTCGGCCCAGGTGTCCTTTGTGCGCTAGTTCCATGATCTGGCTTCTTAAAGCTTCCGGCGGGACCAGTTTCCCGGACTTGAGTATGAAATTTCCTTCAACTGATAGATCATCCCGCACGTTCCAGTACGGTTGGATCTCAATCTCCATATCCTTGCACTTCTTTGGCCATCCTGTGAGTATATGTCTCTTCACCTTCTTCAGTACTTCATCTTGTTCCATCTGGGTCACCCATGCATTCTTTTCCACCGCAGCTAAACTCAACTCCATGATTGAGTCACCCATCAACTCTTCGTCCTCCTCTCCTCCTGCTGGTGCTCTCGATAAAAAATCTGCAACCCTATTTTGTTGCCCTGGAATGTAAGACACTCTGAAATTATAGTCTTGCAGTCCCACAGCCCATTTAGCTATGCGGGGCGTCATGCTTTCCATGTCCTTCTTGGTGAAAAGTGAGACCAGAGGTTTATGGTCCGTCTGTACTTCAAATGGAATACCCCAGATGAAAAACTTGTAGTGACGGATGGCCCAATAGACCGCAAGTGCCTCTTTTTCGATGGTCGAATAGTTTTTTTCTGATGAAGTGAGGGTTCTTGATGCAAAAGCCACGACTTTGACTTTACTCCCCTCTCTTTGCGCCAATGTCACCCCAATTCCTCTGTTGCTGGCATCAGTCGAGATGATGGTGGCTCTATTCGGGTCGAACTTCCCAATAAACGGGGCTTCAATGATTGCCTTCTTTATGCTCTTCATGGACATCTCTTGTTCCTTCCCCCAAGCAAAGACACTGTCTTTTCTGATCAATTCTCTTAGCGGCTGTGACACCATGGCAAAGTCCTTGATGAATTTAGCCATGTATTCAGCAAGCCCTAAGAACGATAGTATGTCCTCTTTGCTATTGGGAGTGGGAGCGTCTCTCACTGCTCTGACCAAGTCGTACTTAGGCTTGATGCCTTCCTCCGATAAGGTGTGTCCAAGGTAGTCCATCGAGCTTACTCCTAGCTTGCACTTGCTAGGTTTGGTGGTGAACCCAACTTCTTTCAACTTCTCCAACACCTTCTTTGCCATCTCATTGTGTTCTCCCTCGCTACCACCATAGATCAGGATGTCATCTTGGAAACAGATCGTGTTCCTGCAGTCTTTCAGCACATGTTGCATGACTCTTTGGAAGGCCGCGGCCGCTGACGCCAAACCAAATGGCATTCGCTGAAATTTGAAGTTGCCAAAAGGGGTGGTGAATGCCGTTAGTATTTGTGAATCAGGATGAAGCTTGATTTGGTAATATGCAGAGGACAGGTCTAAAACACTAAAATACCTGGCCCCCCGGATCGTGCTTAACATTTCACCTATCCTGGGAAGGGGAAACCTGTCCACCAGGATATTTGCATTTAGATCTCTCAGGTCCACACAGAGTCTTATGCTGCTCCCTCCATCTTTTGCCGTGATCACAATTGGGGCCAACCATGCTGAACTCTCAATTTCAGTGATAACTCCTTGACTAACCAACCTTTGAAGTTCCTGCTGGAGGGGCTCTCTCATGCGCAATGGTATCAATCTAGTCTTGTGCACTACGGGTACTGCCCCTTCCTTTAGAATGATCCTGTGCATATAGTTCTTAAATACTCCCAACCTTTCACTAAATACCTCCTTAAACTCCTCGGTGAGGTCCCCCGCTATGCCTACCGGGTTGATAAGTAACACCAGTTCTTTGTTGTTCGGGTCTAGTTTCATCCCCAACTCCTTCTGGTGTTTCCAGCCCAATGGGGTCGAGCCACTAGTGGATACATACACTTTCCCCACTGTGTGCCTGTCCTTAAATGAGATTCTCATTGTCACCATGCCCTCTAAGGGGATTCTTCCTTTGTTGTACCCCTTGGGACTGATATCAGCTTGCATCATTTTGACAGGATGGTTTGCAAATTTATCCTCAAACACACTTTTATCTACCAATGTGTAGGGTGAACATGAATCAGCATACATACTGAACGTTACACCATCAAGTAAAACATCACATTTGGGATAGGTGTCATCATTATTTTCATCCTCATCCCCCACTTGGGAAATATAAGATTTCTCCCCTGCCTCTTCCTGGGGAGACTCCTCTATGGCATGTACCGCTTTGCTGGGAGCCTTACACACCTTGGAGTAGTGCCCCCACCTGTTACACTTCCTACATTGTACATTTCTCGCCGGGCACTTCCAATTGTTGGCCAAGTGATTGGGACTACCACATTTAAAACACACCATAGTACTGGTCTTACTGCGAATCATCTCCTTACTCTTATCCCCTACTTTACAAATGGTTTCTCCCTCAGTGTGGGACTTGTTTTCTGCTCTCTCCTTGTTTGTCCCCTCCTGTGATTTCATTTCTCTCATACATCGCGCGGTGTGTTCTAGGCCCTTAGCTATATTTATGGCTTCCTCTAAGTTAGGGTTCTTGGTGTGTAATTCCTCTTGTGTTTTGGTATCATTTGTGCATCTCACGAGTTGATCTCTAATCAACGAGTCTGTGAGTTGCCCAAATTCACATGTGGCTGATAAACCTCTCAACACTGCTATATAAGCACTCACCCTCTCCTCACTCTTCTGCACCCTCTTAAAAAACTTATGTCTTTCCATCACCACATTTATTTTTTCTTTGAAGTGAGACTCCAACTCCCTTAATGTGCTCTCATAGACATTGATACCTTCCCCAACTTCCTCTTGATCATCCTCCACCAACCTCTCTGTAATATCTTCATAGATTTTCCTCCCATGTGTGCCTAAATTGTGGAGTAGTATGTGTTGTTTCCGTATATTTGAATAATTGCTACCTCCTATGGCAATGAGATACGATTTAAATATACCTTCCCACCTCCTCCAGGGAATAACGGGTTCTCCTAACTCATTCAGGAAAGGTGGAGGCTGACTCATTCCTGCGCCTGCCATTGCCATAAATTACCTTAAAGTTCCTAATTCACCTTTCAAAGGAAAGGAAGAAGAGGGATGAATGGTGAAACTGAAGAGGTGTACTAAGAATAAAGTTTCCTCAGTGAACAAGCTAGTAATACAACATTTTTTTTTCAACAAAAGCACGATATCCTACATTACAAGGTGATTTCAGCAAGACCCAAAGTTGTTTCGAAAGTTCCCTTTCTTTTACCACTGAATGTAGTCAGAGTAACCAATGGAAGTGCAAGCCCCCTCCCCTTGCTGGCGGGAACTTCCTGTGGAGAAGTCTCTTTTGAAGAAGTTCCTGTCAGGACGGAGCTGCTTGAAGAAGGGATGAGCTGCTCTGGTAAATGCGTACTGCTGACTCCTAATTTCCTTCACACTAGAAAAGTTCAGCCTGGATCTCTGATGAAATGCCGTGGCTGCTCGGATTGGGGGAAATTTCGTCGGAGGAACCGCGATTCCTTCGCCTCGGACCCTGCTGGTTATCGCGCTTGCCCTGCGCCACTGTTTATACTAAGGTGAAGTGTCTCCCGAGCGAGCGCAGACAACAGATCTGCGCGTCGCGAGGTGACAGAAGCGCTGCGCGTGTAGAAAGTTTGTCAATGGGTCCGCAATCAGCACCTTTACTCGTCACTCAATTTTGCCAAAATAGCGCCGCAACAGTTCGTTTTTCACTGTTCCCACGACGTCACTCTCCAATAAACTACAGAATACCCCCTGTGCCCGACCTGACACGAGTGAATCTCCTTGCTCACAAAACCTTTGAGCTTGAACGCAGCTCCTCTCATGGACTCGCTTTCACACGAGTTAAACAGCACCCCATTTAAAACACATCATAAGGTTATAGGCCTAGCAACACAGCCCCGAAGAGGTCGGAAGGCAGAGCCTGACAGAATTATCGGCCCAAGAATTCTATCCGCTTCTTGGCTGTGTTGATCCCTAAGATGACGACTCTAGACGATGTGTTGGCAGCGTTAGCGCTGGTCCAGGCGGAATTAACCGCGTCCAATAGAAAAGTGGCCGCATCCCGAGCCGAAAACGCTCAACTAAGAGCACGCTTAGATAGGATGCCTAATGTCCCGGCGGCAGGGGGTGGGGGGAGCAACGGCCGCCACCTCTGTGGTGGTGGAGATGCCCGCTCAAATCCCTTTAGCCCCGCCCGAAAGATTCTATGGGGATAACAAAAAGGTGTAGGTGTTTATAACACAAGTATTAATGCACTTTATGTGCAAACCCAAGATGTTTGCCACTAACCAAGCCAGGGTAGCCTTCCTGATTTCATACTAAGGGGGTGAGGCTGCTCAGTGGGCAGTCCCTGTGGTTCAAAGAGACGACCCCCTTCTCTACGACTGGGACGAGTTCCGTGCAGAATTTGAAAAAACTTTTGACAGAAGAGCGGAAACGTTCACCGCGGATAGAGAGCTGTTGAAACTCAAGCAGGGAGACACAGACTTGGTTACGTATCTGAATCATTTTCGTCGGTTGGTGGCAGAAACCGACTGGCCCGAAGCTAAACAAACCGCCTTGTTCTATCAGGGATTGAACGGAGATCTCAAAGACGTCCTGGCTCAAATCGATCCGCAACCCCGGACGTGTAAGGCCCTTATAGAACTCACCTTAAGGCTAGATCATAGGATGAAGGAACGCAAGGGGGACCACAAGAAAAGAGACTGACCTGTTACGCCATATGAAAGTCCTACTTCAGGAGAGAAGGCTGTTCCTCAATCTGAATCTATGGAGATAGGAGCAGTGAGGGCTTCCCTCACAGCAGGAGAAAAAGACTATCGTCGCAAACAAGGGTTGTGCCTTTACTGTGGGAAAAATGGACATTTCCTTCGGGAATGTCCAGTAAAACCCATACCTGGGAAGATGAGACCTGGACAATCCTCTGCAGTACTCTCCGGAAAGGAGTCGGGAAACTCCAACGCTTGAAGGTGTGCGAGGGGGAACCGTCAAGCAAGTACACTATCCCTTCTGTAAACCCTGACGTGGACCAAGGAAAAACCCATTTATTCTTGACTATGACGCTGATGATGGGTGATAAGGAGAAAGAGGTGCACGCCATGGTGGATTCTGGGGCTACTGGGTGTTTTATGGACCGTATCGAAGCCCAGAGACTGGGAGTGCAACTCCTTAAGAAAGAAAAGCCTGAAATCGTGTTTGCAGTTGACGGGAAAGAACTCGAGGCCGGACCCATCACGCATCACACAGCAGAATATGGGCTCACACACGAAGGTGCTCATCGTGAAATCATGGCATTCAACATAATCCAGGCACCCCAATATGGCATAATCTTGGGTCTTCCGTGGTTGCAAAAACACGAACCGGTGATCCAGTGGAAGAACAGAACGGTACAGTTCTTATCTCCTTATTGCAAGGAGCACTGTCTGCCTGGGCCACACAATCCATCGCAAGCACTGGCCACGGCAGCACGGATAGCGACGGCTGCCGAAAAAGAAGTGTCTCTCCCACTATGCTATCAAGCATATGAAGCAGTATTCAGCGATAAAGAAGCGGAGTCGCTCCCTCCGCATAGGGCATATGATTGCCGTATCGACCTTGTTCCTGGGGCAGTCATACCCAACGGCCGGATATATGCTCTTACGTTACCTGAAAACGAAACCCTCCGGGCTTACTTGGACAAGTATCTTGCATTGGGGTTTATCCGCCCTTCCAGGTCACCGGCAGCTTCGCCACTATTTTTTATCCCGAAGGCGAACGGCAAGAAACGATGTTGCATCGATTATAGGGCGTTGAATACCATCACCGTCAAGAACCAGTATCCATTGCCGTTAATTCCTGTTCTACTGGAGCAAGTGAGATCCGCTGCAATTTACACCAAGTTGGACCTTCGAGGCGCCTATCACCTTGTTCGTATCAGGAAAGGAGACGAGTGGAAGACGGCCTTTAAGACGCGGTATGGGCTCTACGAATACCTGGTCATGCCCTTTGGGCTATGTAACGCCCCAGCCGCGTTCCAATACTTCCTTAATGAAGTATTGAGAGAATACCTTGACCGACACGTCGTTGTGTATATCGACGATATACTCATATATTCCGACTCCACAGAAGAACATGTACACCACGTGCGTTTGGTCCTACACGCTCTGCAAGTGCATCACTTGTACTGCAAAATCACAAAATGTGAGTTCCATGTAACAACGGTGGAGTTCCTAGGAGTGATGCTCACCCCCTCCGGTCAAGTGATGGCAGAAAGGAAGGTTCAAGCGATCAAAGACTGGCCTCGTCCGTGCAACATCAAAGACATTCAGAGCCTATTAGGGTTCGCTAACTTTTACAGGCGTTTTATTCAAGGATTTTCTGGAATGGTGGCTCCTTTGACCCGTCTCACGAGGAAGAATGTGCGTTTCCAGTGGACGGCGGATACACAATGTGCCTTCGACAACTTGAAGGCGGCTTTTTCGACAGCCCCAGTGCTTTCGCATGCCAACCCTGACTTACCATTCATCGTAGAAGCCGATGCTTCTGAAGCCGCTTTGGGAGCAGTACTGTCTCAAGCAGACGATGACACAGGCATGTTGCACCCCATCGCCTACATGTCGAGAAAACTCAGCCCGGCAGAGAACAACTATACCATAGCGGAGAAAGAACTGCTGGCCATCCGCGATGCCTTCTTGGAGTGGAGACATTGGCTGTTGGGGGCGATACATCAAGTCACCGTGTACACGGACCATAGAAATCTTCAATTCCTCCGAGCAGCAAAACATCTAACACCCCGACAGTTGAGGTGGATGTTGTTCTTTGAAGAGTATCGGTTCATAGTGACCTTCAGACCCGGCACACAAAACAGAAAAGCGGATGCTCTAACGAGACAGGAAAATCCTACCCTGCATGCCACAACACCAGTGCGTGCCATCATTGCACCCTCCAAGGTCAGAGGAGTAACCCACACGCAAGACTTCCTAACAAAGGTGAAAATTGGAAGCCAGACGTGTGTGTGGAGAACCTGGCTAAGACACCACCCTGAGTGGAAGTTGAAACAGGAAATCCCGATGCGAGGTGCACAGATTCTTGTCCCTACGATTTCTTTACGCCGAACCGTGTTCTCGTGGTGCCATGACATTCCCTGCGCTGGACACATGGGATTTATAAAGACTCTTGAGAAAGTCTTGAGACAGTTTTGGTGGCCTTCGGTTAGGCCAGATCTACATCAATGGGTTGCAGCATGCACGAAGTGCGCTCAGATGAAGGCGGATCGTCAACAACCACAGGGACTGCTACAACCATTGCCCACTCCGGAGCTTCCATGGGAAAGGTTTTCCGTTGATTTTATAGTGGGACTACCCAAAGATCAGGGGAAAACAGCTATAGTGGTGGTAGTCGATTACTTAACCAAAATGGGGCACTTCATTGCGTGTGCTCAGGTCCCATCGGCGGGCCAGTTGGCACACCTACTCCTTGTGAATTTTGTAAGGCTACACGGGCTCCCGAGGGACATAGTGTCTGATCGAGGAGCGCAATTCACAGCTAGATTTTGGAAAGCTTGGTGTTCTGCACTGCAGATTCAGTCCTCTTTGTCCACCAGTTTTCACCCTCAAACCGACGGACAAACGGAGAGGCTGAATCAAACGCTGAAACAATATCTTAGGTGTTACGTGCAGGAAAACACAGACTCGTGGGTGGATTGGCTCTGGGTGGCGGAAATAGCCTACAACAACTCCCAACATTCCTCTACGTTACATTCCCCGTTCCAGAGCTCTTATGGTTTTCACCCTCGATTCACTCCTATGTTGTCACCTAATGCTTATACCAAGGTGCCTGAAGTCAGGGAGAGGTTATTACGTGTCCGCAAGGTACTCCTGGCCACACGGAAAAACCTGACAAAAGCCAAAGCTCGCTACAAACACCAAGCAGACAAACACCGTAGGCCTGGCCCAGTGTATAGGAAGGGGGACTTGGTTTGGTTGTCCACCTAAAACACCTCATTCAAGAAACATAGCGTGTTCAATCCCCGATTTATAGGGCCATACAGGGTGGTGGGGCATGTGAACCCGGTGACGGTTCGGTTACGTTTGCCTGCTCACTTTAGAATACACCCTGTGTTTCATGTTTCTCTCCTGAAGCCCTCTCGCTGTCCTGTGCGTCGTACCCCCATGCCTGTCTGGGTACAACAGGACCGGGAGTTCGAGGTGCATCGGGTGCTTGATTCCAAGTGGGTGAGGGGTCGCCTGCATTACCTGCTTTCCTGGAAAGGCTATGGTCCGGAGGAGAACTCTTGGGAGCCGGCAGCGGTGGTTCATGCTCCTAAGTTGGTGGCCAGGTTCCATCGTTTATGTCCGGATCGTCCTATGGCCGGTTCCGTCCCTTTGTGAAGGGGGATGTACTGTCATGATCCGCCAGACAGGGGGGATATGGGTCCCGTTTCTCGCCATTCCGACACAAAAAACTACAACTCCCGTCATGCTCGTGGGTGTTCCGCAAGGGACGCACAGGACGTGCGCAACAAGTCTTCAAATGGAATAGAGAAGACGAAGCCGTCGCCGATAATTCTGATCTTTCCTGGCGAGCGTTTGGAGTGAAACTGATAAGGCGGTAAGAAAGCGGATTCTTCCCTTTTTTCGGGATTCTCTGTTCGTGGTGTCACAAAGAGTTCGGTATTCCCGCAATTGCGTGTACCGCACAACTTGCATCGGTTTTCCCCTCGGCTGAAGGGAAACATCACGGCTGGGTGTGAGAGCAACACCCTGCATCCTTGTACTTTTGACTTTGGGTTCTTGGTGGCTGGCGTGCTCGGTGCCAGTGCGCTAACTTCGAATCATTACAAGCTCTGTTCTCTCAGAAGAGGGAAAGACATACCAAGACACTTGTATTCATCAAGCGAGGAGTTGTTATCGTCAGTAACTTGCCTCAAACAACAAAATAGGATTTCTAAAGTGCTTCTCCAAGAGAGCGAGGAAGCAACTTTTCACGCGCACAACAATATTCCACCCACTGTTGTGCAAACTTTAATAACACTAACGTGGGGAATAACCTGGTTTTGGTGTGCTTAATAACACCAGGTTATATGCAAATAGCCTTTTCAGTTGTTCTTTATCCTGCTATTGTTTTCATTTACATGTTCCTTGTTTCATATGTTTTGCATAGGTAGGAGACTCCAAGCGGGGTATAATCAAAGAGAACTAACTCCCCCTTTGAGGAAAGTAATTCGTGCACATTAGGTAGGTGTATCTGGTAGACCTGGGTGAGAACAGTCTCTTTGAGGTAGGGTCTTTTCCTGAAAACGTGTTTGTGCTTTGTCTTCCTTATAGATGGGTGGAGTGCCTGTTACCTCAGCCTTGAGAGTCTACTACTGAATTACGCGTAACTTTCTTTCTTTACAGGTATGATCAGGAATTTAAGGTTCATGCCTGGGTGGTAAGAGAGTGTGAAAGAGTGGGAGAACTGGAAGTACCGGAGTAAGGGGGGGGTTTTGTTTCATCCAGTTGTTCTTTGTCGTTTCAGGTCTCCCTCCCTGCTGTTCCCTTCCTTTCCCTCCCCGGTTGGACACCCTTAGTAGTCTGTACATTATCCTTCAGACATTGAGGCGGTTCAGAAGGGGAGGTTATAGGCCTAGCAACACAGCCCCGAAGAGGTCGGAAGGCAGAGCCTGACACTGTCCCACGCTTTGGGGGAGGGTCTGAGGATAAGGACCTCAGTCTTCTCCGAGTTCAGTTTTAGGCAGCTTTCGCTCATCCAGGCTGCAACAACTTTCATACCTTCTTGAAAGCTAAGTCTGGTGTGTAAGGGGTTCTTCATGAGAGAGAGGATGAGCTGGGTGTCGTCGGCGTAAGATACTATGCTGAGCCCAAGCTGTCTGACGATGGCGGCGAGGGGGGCCATGTAGATGTTGAAGAGGGTGGGGCTGAGTGAGGATCCTTTGGGGTACTCAACGGTTGATCTCTGTAGGTTCGGAGAGGAAGGGGGGAGTCTGATCCTTTGGGTTCTGCCAGAGAGAAAGAAGCGGATCCAGTTGAGGGCGGTTCCTCGTATACCGGCGTCGTGGAGTCTGGCTGTGAGAGTGCGGTGTGAGATGGTGTCGATGGCTGCGGAGAGGTCTAGTAGGATGAAGGCCGCAGTGTGGCCCTGGTTGAGTAGCATGTGGACGTCATCGGTGGCGGCGAGGAGGGCGGTCTCGGTGCTGTGGTTGCTGCGGAATCCGTACTCGAGGAGTTGAAGATGGCATTCTCTTCGATGAAGGTGGTCAGTTGGGCGTTGATGAATCTCTTGGTGAATTCGGCTGTGAAGGGGAGGAGATAGATGGGCCGGTAGATTTTCAAGTCCGTCGGGTCGGCCGAGGGTTTCTTGAAGAGGGGTTTGACCTCTGCCCGCTTCCAGTCATCGGGGAAGATGCCGGATTCGAGGGAGGCGTTGATGGTCCTGCCTAGTTTGGGTGCTCTGGCGGCGGCGGCTCTGTGGTAGATGTGCAGCAGGCAGGGGTCCGTGGGGGCTCCTGAGTGGGTGTTCTTCATGGTCGTGGTGATGTCTTCGGTAGTAGCGGTTTTCCAGTTGATGATGTCGCTGGTTGTCGGTGGTGGGGAGGGGGGTGGTAACCGGAGTCTGTTCATTGAAGTTGTCATAGAGGTCCTTGATTTTCAGGTAGAAGAGTTGAGCTTGTTGCAGAGGTCCTGGGCAGGTGTGACTTCCGGCGCTTCGCTGGGGGGTTTGCTGAACTGCTGTATGACGTAGAAGAGTTGTGTACCATCTTTGATCGGCGCCTGTGTTTCGACGCCCCTATCACCAAACGCGCGCCCACCTGCTGCCTGTTGATGGAAGCCACCACCCCTCTCTCTGCCAGTACCACCAGGACAGCACCCAGAACCACTGGGTGCAGTTGGCTGTTTGTGGGTCTACCTGGTTAATCAATGACTGGGCTAGGGGGTCTCTCTACGCACCAACTCCTCTTTGCTGCACCAAGGACCCGCCAGATGTGCTGCTCCTGGAAAGAGACGAATACCCTCCCCTGATTCACGTCACTCAGTAGCAGGATGTCCAAGAGTTCAGATGAAACTTCAGCTGCAAGATGCGTTGCGCTGACTCCTCCCCATCAAAGTACCTTTGTGGGTCAAAAGTCCACCTGTGCCCATCCCTGTGGCAGAGGGCACTTCAGTTTCAAATGCTGCTTGACTGGTCAGCTGGGTTCACATATAAATCGTGGGGCACCCTTGAAAGGGGAGAGAATAGGATGCTAAGACATTCCTTGTAGATCCACTGTGTGGGGTTGCTGAAGGACTCTGCTGTTGTTCTTCCAGACGTCTGTCTCTGGGTTTACATGTAAACCTTTGGCGCACTCTTGAAAGGGGAGAGAATTGGATGCTAAGACTCTGCTTTTGTCCTACCAGATTCATGTTTTTGGGCTTAATGTTGGTACAGTGGTTGCCTCAAACTGGATTTTAGTGTTAGATGTGGGAGGAAACTACAATTTTCACAGTACACTCTCCATACTCTCCATTCTCCGCCCTTCTGAGCAAAGTCACTTCGGGATCCCCCATCGACTGCTGTCCCCCCAAGATCCAACGCGAGGCCTTCACTGCCTGCCCTGCCCCCCCCCCCTGGCACTCTTAAACAGCTCCCTCACTCTTGGCCTCGTCCCTAGTACTTTTAAGACAGCCGAGGTAGTGCCCATTTTAAAAAAAAACTACAGCCGACCCCACGATCATGAGCAACTTCCGCCCCATCTCCCTCCTCCCCTACCTCAGCAAGGTGCTCGAGTCCCACGTTACCAACATTTTGAGCTCATTTGTTGAGCAGTCTCAATTTCTGGACTCCCAGCAGGCCGGGTTCAGACCCGCCCACTACACAGAGATGGTCATACTCTCTGTTATGGACAAACTGCGCAGGGGAGCCGACTCCAACACCAGTCAGGCTCTGGTGCTCCTGGATCTGTCGGCCGCCTTTGACACGGTCGACCATGCCATCTTGGTCGACCGTGTCAGGCAGGCTGGGATTGGGGGCACTGCCCTTGACTGGGTCCGCTCGTTTCTTACCGGCCGCAAACAAGCGGTCCGGCTATCTCAGTTCTCCGCGGACAGGGTGGGGTTGACTTGCGGTGTGCCGCAGGGTTCTTCTTTATCCCCGCTCCTTTTCAACCTATATCTCACCCCTCTAATCAGCTCCCTCCGAGACAAGAATGTCACCGCTTTCAATTACGCGGATGACATCCAGTTAGTCTTTAATATCGACCCCTCGGACCAGTCAGTCTTTGATTTTCAAGCCACCCTCTGTCACATCAGCAACTGGATGGGGGCAAACCACCTGAAACTCAACCCCGACAAGACCAAACTGATTCTTGTCGGAGGGCCCTCCAATCCTTGGAATTCCAACTTCTGGCCGCTAGTATGGGCCTTCCCCCCCGTCCAGCTGACTCGGCCAAAAGTCTGGGGGTTATCATCAGCAAAGACCTTTTGATGAAACCCCAGATAAATGCCACTGTCTCTTCCTGCTTCTTCCAACTACGCAAAATTCGGAAAATTGCGCGTTTTCTGACAACCGAAGCTCTTACCTTGGCCCTTTTGGCATTAGTCGTCTCCAGAATCGACTATGCCAACTCCCTGTATACAGGCATCCCCAATTACCAACTCAAACGTTTGCAGCTTGTCCAAAACCAAGCGGCACGCCTCATTTTCCATCAGCCGAGGCACCATCACATCCGCCCATTGCTAAATTCCCTGCACTGGCTCCCGGTTTCTGAACGCTGTAAATTTAAGCTGGGTTGCCTTGTCTTTAAATCTCTTGCCGGCCTAGGTCCCACGTTCATCTCCTCCCTCATTCATCCTTATGTCCCCTCCCGTAACCTGCGTTCGGCCCACCTGGCTCTACTCAAAGTCCCTAGAGTCAGGTGTAAGAAATGGGGAGGCCTAGGATTCTCATTCCTGGCCCCATCCCTTTGGAACACCCTTCCCCTGGACATAAGGCTGGCTTCATCCTACACCCACTTTAGATCTCTCCTTAAGACTCGCCTATTTCGCGCAGCATACAATCAAAACTAACAACATCCTTCTCTTCCCTTCTCCTTTGCTCTTTTTTTTCTCCTGCCTCTCCCCCCTTCCAATGCAATCATCTCCCCTGCACTATCCAGGAAGTTGCCTACTGTCCTTTTGACTCAGCGCCAAGAAACTGTACAGTGTATGTTGCGCTTTATAAATACCTTTCACATCACATCACATCACATAGACACACTCAATCCTCAGAGCTCGAGCTTGGTGTGGCCGAAGATTTCTACCATCTTGAAAATGCCCAAAGTGGTTAGTTTTGGCACCTGGAACTTTTGCCCCTTTGGTTCGGATGTGTCCAGGAGTCATTCTCACCCTGTTGGCTAGTGTCAGGCATAAATGTGGCATTTCCAGGCACTCACTTCATAATACTTCCTAAACCCACAGAAGGTCAGAAGTGGACTGAACCCGCTGTTTGTGGCCTACAAGGAGTCAAGGACGGGGCCTGCTCTCTCTTGGACCCATGACAATGAGGAGGCCTCAAAAGGTCATAAAGCTGGCCTCCTTTTCAAGCTACAGGGATACAACAAGCTACAAGAAGCATTGTGGTGCTATTTCTACTTAAAACTTTAACCATTCATATCTCTGGTTCCCCTTATAGTTTTTTCTCATTTCTGTAATTTTATAAAATTGTACTCTATTTTTCTAATTCAATGTGGGATTTTTATTGTTTTGCGTTGTGACTTTACATCTTGCTATAGGTTTTTAACAATAACTGTTGCTTATTGTACCCAGGCGAAACTGTAGTGCATGGCTGTTTACATGTAATGATTTTAAATAATCGGACATGAATAAAAATGATCGATTGAATGCGATGAATCGGAGAGGTCAGGCACACCAACACCAAAATAATGGTCTTCCCTGACTATTCCTGGGAAGTCCAGAAACATCGGCGAACCGTGAACTCGAACTGCTCTTCCCACCGAAACTCCATATTACCATTCAGGGTAAATCATTATTCTTTCAGATGCCGGAGGAGGCATTGACCTGCAGAGAGGAACACCCTCCCCTGAGTCGCAGAAACGAATCAGGTGGGGCCAGGCCTGGACTGGCTGTTGCGGGCACCGGGCAAACCCCCGGTGCGCCGCAAGGGTGGGGGCCGTTTTTGGGCCCTGGGGGCCGTTTTTGTTACAGGGCCGTTTTTGCAAAATCGGCCCTGTAACAAAAACGGCCGAAAACCGGCCCCGGCAAAGAGCTCGGTCGCACCCCCAGGGGGCCGGCCGAGCACTTTGCCAGGGCCGGTTTTTGTTCTCAGTCCGGCCCTGGGTGGGGCCTCCCACTCAGGCACGCATATGGGCACTGGGCCACACCATGGAGAGAGAAAAAGAACCGCTGATCTGGCCCGATGAAGAAGAAACACGTGGATACATTCCCTTGACCAGAACGGCGCCCTGAGGAAGCGGCCTAAACCTCCTATGTAGAAGCCGGACTGCCGCAGACAACGAATAGGAAGAAACAACCCAGGGGCAGAGGATGAACTACCTCAGCCCCATTGGAACGGGAACATTCGGCAGAAACAGACAGCGACCAGGGCCTGACTGGCCATTGCGGGCACAGGGCAATCCCCCAGTGCGCCGCAAGGGTGGGGGCCGGTTTGGGGCCCTTGGGGGACGTTTTTGTTAGAGGGACGTTTTTGCGGCAGAGCTTCAAAATCGGCCCTGTAACAAAATCGGCTGAAAACCGGCCCCGGCAAAGAGCTCGGCGGCACCTACAACCTCCCCCCTGGGGTGCCGGCTGAGCACTTTGCCAGAGACGGTTTTGGTTCCCAGTCCGGCCCTAACAGCGACCACCAACTCTTACAAAAGATCACCTGCATGGAGAAACCAAGTTCAGACTCTGCTGCCCGGGGGCCTCCCCCACCAGACAGTACACGAGGGAGGGAAGGAAGGGTGAGATGCACTCGCCCATCGGACAGTAAGACGGCACAAGGTGCCCGTTGATACTTAATCATCACACCCAGTAGGGGTCTAGTTTTAGTGCTCAGTAAACACTTTTTTCTTTTTTGGGTTTCATCTAAGGAGAGGGTTTGGTGGGATACAGACCTTTCAGGCTTAACCTACAACACAGTTGTCATGTTGACTGTTGGGTAAAAGTGCGTGGGCAGTGGGAGAGAGTGGGGAGGAGAGGGTTGAAGGAGGGACCTGAGATTCAAGGCCAAGCAAGGGGGGAGTGTTCATTGTTTAACCCCTTCTATGCTGATGACGGCCTCTGGCCGTCATGCACTACGGTGGGCGTGTGCTGACGACGGCTGGGGACCGTCATGAACCCGCCCACTCATTAAAAGCGCCGCACAGGCGCAGAATCGCGGCCGCGCCCAAGGGGTTAAGGTTGAGTGAAAAGATAGTGGGATCAAATGCAGAGATGTAAGTCCTCATTTTCAGCACTATGCAGCCACGAGAAACCCAGGGAGCGTCATCACACCCACACGGTGAGGGGGATACTCCCTAATGACATGGAATGTCAACGGCCTCGGACACGCGATCAAAAGGGGGCTGGTTGCCAAATATCTTAGGAGATTGAAACCTGATATAGTCCTTCACCAAGAGACCCACCTCCGGGGCACACAATGCACAAGAGGTGCATACACAAGTCTCGCACATGCCAGATCCTCCTCGTGATCCAGAGGGGTTGTCATTCTCCATCCAAGAAGAAGGTGTCAAGTATTTGGCAGCCCAGAGTATAACAGATGCCTTTGTGAGATATTATGCAGATATCTATAAGTCTAGGAAACTAGCAGATAACTCCCAAATTCGCAACTACTTATGTACCGTTAATACCCCCACCTTCTCCTTAGATAATCGAGAACCCCTAGAAAAAGGGCGTACCCAGCAATAGGTATACAAAAATTGGGCAAAACCCCGGGCCCCAATGGACTGCTGGCAGAATTTTTTAAAGCAAACACCAGACTGTTGAGTCCATCTCTTTTGAAGATGTACCTGGTAGCGCAGGCAGAGGGAACACTCGCATTAGATTTCCATAATGCCACCGTGGTGGTTATTCACATACCAGGGAAACCCGCTACGGACTGTGGGTCTGACCGGCAGATTTTGCTACTAAATGTGGAGAGGAAAATATTGGCCTCTATCCTGGCCACATGGCTGCTGCCGATTACCTCCCTCATCCATCACGACCAGGCCAGATGCATGCCGAAGAGGTCGGCGAGATTTAATCTTCGTCGGCTAGCTAATTGGCTAGACACTGTAAAAGACAGTCGACCCACACATGTTTCTATCCCTTGATGCAGAGAAGGCATTTGATACTGTCCACTGTCCGTTTATGAGGCAAGCCCTACAGAAAACTGGGTTTGGACCTGTAAATGTAAATTGATACTTGTATAGCGCACTACTCACCCGCAAGGGTCTCAAGGCGCTTGTACGAATACTGCTGTGGAACCCATCCTGGCTTTCCCTGTGAGGTGTCCACTCCTGGGCACCCCCAAGGTGGAGGCCAGGCATCCTTAGCGTTGTGGGAGCCGTTGTGGAGGCCGTTGTGGAGATTAAGCAAGCTATTGCCCAGAGTTGCTGAGTGGGACTCCATGATTGGAATAGGCACCGAGGCGAGAATTATCCGAGGCGGGGAATTGAACTCTGGTCCCGGGCCAGACCTCTGCATCAGGGTCTGCCGCTCTAACCATTGAGCCACACGGCTCAAGACCTGTCTTCCTGGCATAGGTAGATGTACTGTGTATGAACCCGCTGGCTAGGGTGCGGGTAAACGGAGTGATGTTGGCAGAATTCCCCGTCGGATAGGACACCAGACAAGGAGGCCTGCTGTTTCCATTGTTATTTATCCTAATATTGGCACCGCTAGCATGCTTGGTCCGAGCACATCCAGATATAGGAGGCTTCAGGGATGACTGGGGGACACTTAGGGATGAACAGATCTCACTCTATGCCGGCGACATCCTCCAATATGTCACCAGCTCCAGCGTGGCACTTCCCATTATATTCATATAGAATTAACTGGGACAAATTGAGCCTGTATCTAAAAGGGGGGTGCCTAGATACACGAGACCCCCCAGACACCTCGGTATAGACAGAGAGTGGTACCTATACCTGGGACTATATGTAAGCACCAATACCACGGTGAGTCTCACCCATAACATCTGGAGGGCTTTGACAGAATCTCACAGACATGTTGAAAGGTGGAGACTGCAACCCCTGCCATTACTAGACTGAACCGTCATGTACAAATGAGTTACAGGCCAAGGGGCGTGACCCAGACACGTCACTAGGACCTGGGTAATGCGCGGTACAGGAAAAACTGGCCCCAGTGAGAACAACGTTAAGAAAAAAACACTGTAACATCACCTGTTAAATTAATTCCAAACAGTTTGCAGTAGATTCAACATATTTATTCATGTGAAACATGGAATCTCATGTTCACAGAGATCACATTAGTTATATACAATTTTAAGAAAAAAGTGCCCCTACGGGAAGGGAAGGGTAAGTGCAGCAATGTGCAAATGTTAGGGTAAGTGATAAAAGGAGGGCAGTAAACAACATATACATCTGAATAATGAAAAAAGCCTCTGACAATAATCCAGTCTATTTTATCACCATAATAATGGGACACATGAGGGACCAATCACTGTTGTCCACAATGGTGAACACAAAATCAAGCCTTCAACGTTTCGACCCTGGGGATGTGTGTAGATAATTGGAGATCTTACAGTAGGGTCTTCATCAGGACCATGTGTGGGGCACCTGTCCTGGAAGTAGGGGTAGCATTCCACCCTTCTAGAGGGAGAAGACATGTAGTTACTATTAAACCCGGTTGAAGTTAAACAGAGCCCCAGCATCACAAAATGGATGCTGCTGCCACAGACACGAGTCTGACCTCCTGCTGCTGGACGAAACTCCAGCAGGGGAGGCTTGGACAATAGGTTTTCTGTCCCAGACAGGCTTGTAGTGTATTGGGGCAGGGAGGGCTGCATTCAGTGAATGCTTTCCAGACACTGCCTGGGGCACACAAGGTGCTCCATGCATAGCCCGGTTCAAACCAGTTGCTGGGGCACTAAGCCCCAGCTCTGGCGCGAAACTAGACAAAGGGAAGGGGGTGTAACCACCCCCTGCCCAGGTCCACCCATAGGAGGGACCTTTTCAGGTAGTCCAGCCCACAAACTTAGTATAAGTATGGGAGCTGTGTCCCTAGGACTTTAGATTACCCTGGACGAATCTTTGAAAGACATATCCTGGACCTTCGACGTTCCATTCTGACTGGAAGACGGAAGACATCTCCCTTGTGGTCAAGGAGTGACCACCCTGTGCAAACCGGCACCAACAGCAACTTTGCTGGTCTGCATTTTTGAGGCTCCCACCATTTCACGAAGAATATGTGACATAGGACACAGACTTCCAGACATCTCTGACCCCGACCCACATCCACAGCAAAGCTGAGACATGTGGCAGACACGAGAGACGTGGGACCGGAACTCCTGGACAACCTGCATTTTGCTACCTGCACTCCTTTCCTGAAGCATCAGTAAGTTGTGCATTGGGGTACAAGAAGCCCCAGAACCGAGCACCATTTGTACTTAAGCTCAGGCTTCCACACTCCACGAATGTCCCTTGGGGCCCGCTCCTGCATTACAGCTTGACGCATCTTCCCGGTTCCTAGTTCGTTGGCTAGTGAGCCCCCTGAAGACTCCACTTTGAAACTAACTCGCTTTTCTCGGTGCTCCAGGCTTGCTCCAGCTTCTCTACAAAGGAGAAGCACCACAGACCTTGCTGGTCTGCACCGAAGCCATTCTCAACATCCTGCATGGGTTGCGTTTGCCAAGGCTTGTTGTGTCCAGTTCGGATACCGACACCGCAGTCAACTAGATCCTTTGTGGGACAGCTCGAATCCAGCTCCTGGTTGTCGTCGACACCTCCTGGTCCTCGTGGCTGAAGAGACAAACTTCAGTTCTTCACCTGAAGTCACCCGACATCGCCTGGTTCCTTCCTGGTCACTGGCTAGTGACCCAGACTCTGTCCCTTTTGCTTTCAGGTTCTTCAGATCTTCGATCCACCCTTGGATCCACCCGGACACTTTTTCTCTGGTCGCCTGCAGCACTTTTTTGCAGCTCTCCATTGAAAACGACGACGAAACCCGACACAAATAGACACCTATGCACCCGGCTTCCCTGGGTGAGGTAACACGAGTACTCCGGTGCTCCCGAGGGTCTGGATTCCCAAAGTGTCCTAGTTTAAAAGTGTTCCATCCTAGTCCATCCGAAAGTGTCCTGAAATTGTATATTTGTAACTTTTACGAACTCCATAGAAAGTCAATGGTAACCCGCGGCTGTGTTTAGGCACAGCACGTGTCTCCCATGGGCCTCCTACTTCCTAACCGTTGGTTGATTAGAGTAACCCCAGCGATTCCACAGGCCCCAGGCCTGCTTTCTAATTCTCTTGTGGTTCTTATACCATTATTTTAGTATATGGTTTGTGAGGCCCCTAGGGCAAAACGTATACTGTGCAACGTATCGTTTATTAATTGTGTGACTTGTATTGTATTTTTACCTCTTACCTCATAAAGAGTGCAGAGGGGTTGTGTTTAGATTAAATACATATATATTTGATATATACCTTGTGTTGTGTCCTTTCATTTGGTATTCAAGGGATTATATATGGTAAAACAGCTGGCTTCACATGCTCTCTGAAGTGTTAGCCTATGACTGCTGGTTCATGCTACCACTAGGATAGCTTTCTATAAGGTTTACTTTACAACCACCATCAATAAGGGTCGATTAGACTGGTGCAAGCTGCCCACTAGAACTAGTAGACATCATATGCCAGGCTAACTTCTCACAGGATCGCACTCCCGTACCTACGATCATATGACCGGGAAGCCCATTCGATTGTCATGAGTGAATGCTGACACCTACCGGTCGACCACTCAACGTATGCCCTGGAAAGGCTTCAACTCTAAACCCATACCTATCTCCACCTTATCTACGTGGGCGGGAGAATTAGATAATTACTGCTGGCGATCCAGAGGATGATAGAGGCTTGGAGGGAGGGGCTGAATGACAAATTAGGTGGGACAAGAGACTCACAAGATAAACCCCTGTGTGGGAGGGAACACGCCAACCAGAACAGGGGAAGCGGCAGGGATTCGGACCGTGGGAAGTATTCGGGTTATCTAGGTTGGCGACCATTTGAAGGAGGGATCCCTGATTTCCTTCAGCTCACTCCAGCATAACTACCAGCTGAGTGACACCAAAAGGTACAAATAATTGCAACTACAGCATGCATGGTGGGTGGTGAGAATAGACACCTCCGACATGCGTGTGGCGGATTGACAACAGTTCTATTTTTGGACCTGTGGAAGATTGACAACAGTTCTGTTTTTGTACCTTTGGCGGATTGACAACAGTTCAGTTTTTGTACCTGTGGCAAATTGACAACAATTCTGTTTTTGTACCTTTGGCGGATTGACAACAGTTCTGCTTTTGTACCTGTGGCGGATTAAAAACAGTTCTGTTTTTCTAACAGTAGCGGTTTGGCACCACTTCTGTTTTTGCACCTGTAGCAGATTGACAGCAGTTCTGTTTTTATACCAGTGGAAGATTGACAAAAGTTCTATTTTTGTAACAGTGGCGGATTGACCCCAGTTCTGTTTTTGCACCTGTGGCGATTGACCACAGTTATGTTTTTATACCTGTGGTAGATTGTCAACAGTTCTGTTTTTGTACCAGTGGCGATTGACCACAGTTATGTTTTTGTACCTGTGGCAGATTGACAACAGTTCTGTTTTTGTACCTGTGGCGATTGACCACAGTTATGTTTTTCTACCAGTAGCGGATTGACAACAGTTCTGTTTTTGTACCTGTGGCGGATTGACAACAGTTCTGTTTTTGTACCTGTGGCGGATTGACAACAGTTCTGTTTTTGTACCTGTGGCGGATTGACACCAGTTCTGTTTTTGCACCTGTGTGACGTATTGACACCAGTTCTGTTTTTGTACCTGTGTGGACGATTAACAACAGTGCTGTTTTTGTACCTGTGTGGACGATTAACAACAGTTCTGTTTTTGTACATGTGGCGGATTGACACCAGTTCTGTTTTTGTACCTGTGTGGACGATTAACAACAGTTCTGTTTTTGTACCTGTGGCGGATTGACACCAGTTCTGTTTTTGTACCTGTGGCGGATTGACACCAGTTCTGTTTTTGTACCTGTGTGGCCGATTAACAACAGTTCTGTTTTTGTACCTGTGGCGGATTGACACCAGTTCTGTTTTTGTACCTGTGGAGGATTGACACCAGTTCTGTTTTTGTACCTGTGGTGGATTGACACCAGTTCTGTTTTTGCACCTGTGGCGATTGACCACAGTTATGTTTTTGGACCTGTGGCAGATTGACAACAGTTCTGTTTTTTTACCTGTGGTGGATTGACCCCAATTCTGTTTTTGTACCTGTGTGGCGGATTAACAACAGTTCTGTTTTTGTACCTGTGGCGGATTGACACCAGTTCTGTTTTTCTACCAGTAGCGGATTGACACCAGTTCTGTTTTTGTACCAGTGGCGGATTGACACCAGTTCTGTTTTTGTACCTGTGTGGCGGATTAACAACCGTTCTGTTTTTGTACCTGTGGTGGATTGACACCAGTTCTATTTTTGTACCTGTGGAAGATTGACAACAGTTCTGTTTTTATACATGTGGTAGATTGATACAAGTTCTGTTTTTGTACCTGTGGCAGATTGACACCAGTTCTGTTTTTGTACCTGTGGCGGATTAACAACAGTTCTGTTTTTGTACCTGTGGCGGATTAAAAACAGTTCTGTTTGAGGACCTGTGGCAGATTGACAACAGTTCTGTTTTTGTACCTGTGGAGGATTGACAACAGTTCTGTTTTTGCACCTGTGGCGGATTGACACTAGTTATGTTTATGAACCTGTAGCAGATTGACAACAGTTCTATTTTTGTACCTGTGGTGGATTGACACCAGTTCTGTTTTTGCACCTGTGGCGATTGACCACAGTTATGTTTTTATACCTGTAGCGATTGACCACAGTTGTTTTTCTACCAGTAGCGGATTGACAACAGTTCTGTTTTTTCTACCAGAAGCGGATTGACACCAGTTCTGTTTTTATACCTGTGGCGGAGTGACACCAGTTCTGTTTTTGTACCTGTGTGGCGGATTAACAACAGTTCTGTTTTTGTACCTGTGGTGGATTGACACCAGTTCTGTTTTTGTACCTGTGGAAGATTTACAACAGTTCTGTTTTTATACATGTGGTAGATTGATACAAGTTCTGTTTTTGTACCTGTGGCAGATTGACAACAGTTCTGTTTTTGTACCTGTGGCGGATTAACAACAGTTCTGTTTTTGGACCTGTGGCGGATTAACAACAGTTCTGTTTTTGGACCTGTGGCAGATTGACAACAGTTCTGTTTTTGGACCTGTCGAAGATTGACAACAGTTCTGTTTTTATACATATGGTAGATTGACAACAGTTCTGGTTTTGTACCTGTGGCGGATTGACACCAGTTCTGTTTTTGTACCTGTGGCGGATTAACAACAGTTCTGTTTTTGTACCTGTGGCGGATTAACAACAGTTCTGTTTTTGGACCTGTGGCAGATTGACACCAGTTCTGTTTTTGTACCTGTGGCGGATTAACAACAGTTCTGTTTTTGTACCTGTGGTGGATTAACAACAGTTCTGTTTTTGGACCTGTGGCAGATTGACAACAGTTCTGTTTTTGTACCTGTGGAGGATTGACAACAGTTCTGTTTTTGTACCTGTGGCGGATTGACACCAGTTATGTTTATGAACCTGTAGCAGATTGACAACAGTTCTATTTTTGTACCTGTGGTGGATTGACACCAGTTCTGTTTTTGTACCTGTGGAAGATTGACAACAGTTCTGTTTTTATACATGTGGTAGATTGATACAAGTTCTGTTTTTGTACCTGTGGCAGATTGACAACAGTTCTGTTTTTGTACCTGTGGCGGATTAACAACAGTTCTGTTTTTGGACCTGTGGCGGATTAACAACAGTTCTGTTTTTGGACCTGTGGCAGATTGACAACAGTTCTGTTTTTGGACCTGTCGAAGATTGACAACAGTTCTGTTTTTATACATATGGTAGATTGACAACAGTTCTGTTTTTGTACCTGGTGCGGATTCAAAACAGTTCTGTTTTTCTAACAGTAGCGGTTTGGCACCACTTCTGTTTTTGCACCTGTGGCAAATTGACCTCAGTTCTGTTTTTGTACCTGTGGTAGATTGACAGCAGTTCTGTTTTTGCACCTTTGGCAGCTGACCACAGTTATGTTTTTGTACACGTGGCCGATTGATAAAAGTTATGTTTTAGTACCTGTGGCGGGTTGATAAAAGTTATGTTTTTATACCTGTGGCGATTGACCACAGTTGTTTTTCTACCAGTAGCGGATTGACAACAGTTCTGTTTTTTCTACCAGAAGCGGATTGACACCAGTTCTGTTTTTATACCTGTGGCGGATTGACACCAGTTCTGTTTTTGTACCTGTGTGGCGGATTAACAACAGTTCTGTTTTTGTACCTGTGGTGGATTGACACCAGTTCTGTTTTTTGCACCTGTGGCGATTGACCACAGTTATGTTTTTGGACCTGTGGCAGATTGACAACAGTTCTGTTTTTTTACCTGTGGTGGATTGACCCCAATTCTGTTTTTGTACCTGTGTGGCGGATTAACAACAGTTCTGTTTTTGTACCTGTGGCGGATTGACACCAGTTCTGTTTTTCTACCAGTAGCGTATTGACACCAGTTCTGTTTTTGTACCTGTGGCGGATTGACACCAGTTCTGTTTTTGTACCTGTGTGGCGGATTAACAACCGTTCTGTTTTTGTACCTGTGGTGGATTGACACCAGTTCTGTTTTTGTACCTGTGGAAGATTGACAACAGTTCTGTTTTTATACATGTGGTAGATTGATACAAGTTCTGTTTTTGTGCCTGTGGCAGATTGACACCAGTTCTGTTTTTGTACCTGTGGCGGATTAACAACAGTTCTGTTTTTGTACCTGTGGCGGATTAACAACAGTTCTGTTTTTGGACCTGTGGCAGATTGACAACAGTTCTGTTTTTGTACCTGTGGAGGATTGACAACAGTTCTGGTTTTGTACCTGTGGCGGATTGACACCAGTTATGTTTATGAACCTGTAGCAGATTGACAACAGTTCTATTTTTGTACCTGTGGTGGATTGACACCAGTTTTGTTTTTGCACCTGTGGCGATTGACCACAGTTATGTTTTTATACCTGTGGCGATTGACCACAGTTGTTTTTCTACCAGTAGCGGATTGACAACAGTTCTGTTTTTTCTACTAGAAGCGGATTGACACCAGTTCTGTTTTTATACCTGTGGCGGATTGACACCAGTTCTGTTTTTGTACCTGTGTGGCGGATTAACAACAGTTCTGTTTTTGTACCTGTGGTGGATTGACACCAGTTCTGTTTTTGTACCTGTGGAAGATTGACAACAGTTCTGTTTTATACATGTGGTAGATTGATGCAAGTTCTGTTTTTGTACCTGTGGCAGATTGACAACAGTTCTGTTTTTGTACCTGTGGCGGATTAACAACAGTTCTGTTTTTGGACCTGTGGCGGATTAACAACAGTTCTGTTTTTGGACCTGTGGCAGATTGACAACAGTTCTGTTTTTATACATATGGTAGATTGACAACAGTTCTGTTTTTGTACCTGTGGCGGATTGACACCAGTTCTGTTTTTGTACCTGTGGCGGATTTACAACAGTTCTGTTTTTGTACCTGTGGCGGATTAACAACAGTTCTGTTTTTGGACCTGTGGCAGATTGACACCAGTTCTGTTTTTGTACCTGTGGCGGATTAACAACAGTTCTGTTTTTGTACCTGTGGCGGATTAACAACAGTTCTGTTTTTGGACCTGTGGCAGATTGACAACAGTTCTGTTTTTGTACCTGTGGAGGATTGACAACAGTTCTGTTTTTGTACCTGTGGCGGATTGACACCAGTTATGTTTATGAACCTGTAGCAGATTGACAACAGTTCTATTTTTGTACCTGTGGTGGATTGACACCAGTTCTGTTTTTGCACCTGTGGCGATTGACCACAGTTATGTTTTTATACCTGTGGCGATTGACCAGAGTTGTTTTTCTACCAGTAGCGGATTGACAACAGTTCTGTTTTTTCTACCAGAAGCGGATTGACACCAGTTCTGTTTTTATACCTGTGGCGGATTGACACCAGTTCTGTTTTTGTACCTGTGTGGCGGATTAACAACAGTTCTGTTTTTGTACCTGTGGTGGATTGACACCAGTTCTGTTTTTGTACCTGAGGAAGATTGACAACAGTTCTGTTTTTATACATGTGGTAGATTGATACAAGTTCTGTTTTTGTACCTGTGGCAGATTGACAACAGTTCTGTTTTTGTACCTGTGGCGGATTAACAACAGTTCTGTTTTTGGACCTGTGGCAGATTGACAACAGTTCTGTTTTTGGACCTGTCGAAGATTGACAACAGTTCTGTTTTTATACATATGGTAGATTGACAACAGTTCTGTTTTTGTACCTGTGGCGGATTGACACCAGTTCTGTTTTTGTACCTGTGGCGGATTAACAACAGTTCTGTTTTTGTACCTGTGGCGGATTAACAACAGTTCTGTTTTTGGACCTGTGGCAGATTGACACCAGTTCTGTTTTTGTACCTGTGGCGGATTAACAACAGTTCTGTTTTTGTACCTGTGGTGGATTAACAACAGTTCTGTTTTTGGACCTGTGGCAGATTGACAACAGTTCTGTTTTTGTACCTGTGGAGGATTGACAACAGTTCTGTTTTTGTACCTGTGGCGGATTGACACCAGTTATGTTTATGAACCTGTAGCAGATTGACAACAGTTCTATTTTTGTACCTGTGGTGGATTGACACCAGTTCTGTTTTTGTACCTGTGGAAGATTGACAACAGTTCTGTTTTTATACATGTGGTAGATTGATACAAGTTCTGTTTTTGTACCTGTGGCAGATTGACAACAGTTCTGTTTTTGTACCTGTGGCGGATTAACAACAGTTCTGTTTTCGGACCTGTGGCGGATTAACAACAGTTCTGTTTTTGGACCTGTGGCAGATTGACAACAGTTCTGTTTTTGGACCTGTCGAAGATTGACAACAGTTCTGTTTTTATACATATGGTAGATTGACAACAGTTCTGTTTTTGTACCTGGTGCGGATTCAAAACAGTTCTGTTTTTCTAACAGTAGCGGTTTGGCACCACTTCTGTTTTTGCACCTGTGGCAAATTGACCTCAGTTCTGTTTTTGTACCTGTGGTAGATTGACAGCAGTTCTGTTTTTGCACCTTTGGCAGCTGACCACAGTTATGTTTTTGTACACGTGGCCGATTGATAAAAGTTATGTTTTAGTACCTGTGGCGGGTTGATAAAAGTTATGTTTTTATACCTGTGGCGATTGACCACAGTTGTTTTTCTACCAGTAGCGGATTGACAACAGTTCTGTTTTTTCTACCAGAAGCGGATTGACACCAGTTCTGTTTTTATACCTGTGGCGGATTGACACCAGTTCTGTTTTTGTACCTGTGTGGCGGATTAACAACAGTTCTGTTTTTGTACCTGTGGTGGATTGACACCAGTTCTGTTTTTTGCACCTGTGGCGATTGACCACAGTTATGTTTTTGGACCTGTGGCAGATTGACAACAGTTCTGTTTTTTTACCTGTGGTGGATTGACCCCAATTCTGTTTTTGTACCTGTGTGGCGGATTAACAACAGTTCTGTTTTTGTACCTGTGGCGGATTGACACCAGTTCTGTTTTTCTACCAGTAGCGTATTGACACCAGTTCTGTTTTTGTACCTGTGGCGGATTGACACCAGTTCTGTTTTTGTACCTGTGTGGCGGATTAACAACCGTTCTGTTTTTGTACCTGTGGTGGATTGACACCAGTTCTGTTTTTGTACCTGTGGAAGATTGACAACAGTTCTGTTTTTATACATGTGGTAGATTGATACAAGTTCTGTTTTTGTGCCTGTGGCAGATTGACACCAGTTCTGTTTTTGTACCTGTGGCGGATTAACAACAGTTCTGTTTTTGTACCTGTGGCGGATTAACAACAGTTCTGTTTTTGGACCTGTGGCAGATTGACAACAGTTCTGTTTTTGTACCTGTGGAGGATTGACAACAGTTCTGGTTTTGTACCTGTGGCGGATTGACACCAGTTATGTTTATGAACCTGTAGCAGATTGACAACAGTTCTATTTTTGTACCTGTGGTGGATTGACACCAGTTTTGTTTTTGCACCTGTGGCGATTGACCACAGTTATGTTTTTATACCTGTGGCGATTGACCACAGTTGTTTTTCTACCAGTAGCGGATTGACAACAGTTCTGTTTTTTCTACCAGAAGCGGATTGACACCAGTTCTGTTTTTATACCTGTGGCGGATTGACACCAGTTCTGTTTTTGTACCTGTGTGGCGGATTAACAACAGTTCTGTTTTTGTACCTGTGGTGGATTGACACCAGTTCTGTTTTTGTACCTGTGGAAGATTGACAACAGTTCTGTTTTATACATGTGGTAGATTGATGCAAGTTCTGTTTTTGTACCTGTGGCAGATTGACAACAGTTCTGTTTTTGTACCTGTGGCGGATTAACAACAGTTCTGTTTTTGGACCTGTGGCGGATTAACAACAGTTCTGTTTTTGGACCTGTGGCAGATTGACAACAGTTCTGTTTTTATACATATGGTAGATTGACAACAGTTCTGTTTTTGTACCTGTGGCGGATTGACACCAGTTCTGTTTTTGTACCTGTGGCGGATTTACAACAGTTCTGTTTTTGTACCTGTGGCGGATTAACAACAGTTCTGTTTTTGGACCTGTGGCAGATTGACACCAGTTCTGTTTTTGTACCTGTGGCGGATTAACAACAGTTCTGTTTTTGTACCTGTGGCGGATTAACAACAGTTCTGTTTTTGGACCTGTGGCAGATTGACAACAGTTCTGTTTTTGTACCTGTGGAGGATTGACAACAGTTCTGTTTTTGTACCTGTGGCGGATTGACACCAGTTATGTTTATGAACCTGTAGCAGATTGACAACAGTTCTATTTTTGTACCTGTGGTGGATTGACACCAGTTCTGTTTTTGCACCTGTGGCGATTGACCACAGTTATGTTTTTATACCTGTGGCGATTGACCAGAGTTGTTTTTCTACCAGTAGCGGATTGACAACAGTTCTGTTTTTTCTACCAGAAGCGGATTGACACCAGTTCTGTTTTTATACCTGTGGCGGATTGACACCAGTTCTGTTTTTGTACCTGTGTGGCGGATTAACAACAGTTCTGTTTTTGTACCTGTGGTGGATTGACACCAGTTCTGTTTTTGTACCTGTGGAAGATTGACAACAGTTCTGTTTTTATACATGTGGTAGATTGATACAAGTTCTGTTTTTGTACCTGTGGCAGATTGACAACAGTTCTGTTTTTGTACCTGTGGCGGATTAACAACAGTTCTGTTTTTGGACCTGTGGCGGATTAACAACAGTTCTGTTTTTGGACCTGTGGCAGATTGACAACAGTTCTGTTTTTGGACCTGTCGAAGATTGACAACAGTTCTGTTTTTATACATATGGTAGATTGACAACAGTTCTGTTTTTGTACCTGGTGCGGATTCAAAACAGTTCTGTTTTTCTAACAGTAGCGGTTTGGCACCACTTCTGTTTTTGCACCTGTGGCAAATTGACCTCAGTTCTGTTTTTGTACCTGTGGTAGATTGACAGCAGTTCTGTTTTTGCACCTTTGGCAGCTGACCACAGTTATGTTTTTGTACACGTGGCCGATTGATAAAAGTTATGTTTTAGTACCTGTGGCGGGTTGATAAAAGTTATGTTTTAGTACCTGTGGCGGATTGACCCCAGTTCTGTTTTTGCACCTGTGTGCCACTCCACCGGACTTCATTGGACCGACCACAGCTGCGTCCACTTCAGCTTCAGAAGAACTACGACCCACCACCACCCGCAACAGTTCCTCGCAGGAGCTGGAACAAGATCACCGCCGACCAGCTCACCACCTCCCTCAGCCAGAACCCTCCCGCCAGCACAACGGACCCCAACGAAGCAGCCGGCAACCTCACACAGTGGATCACCAACTGCGCTGACAACCTCACACCTCTGAAGACCCCTCCCAGCAGACCCGGCAGCAAGAAAGCCTCCTGGTTCACCGACGAACTCAAGAACTCCAAGAAGAACTGCCGTACCCTCGAGAAAGCCTGGAGCAACAACCAGACCACAGACAACATGACTGCCCTCAAGATCGCCACCCGAAAACACCACCAGCTGATCCGCACCACCAAGAAGACAGCATTCAAGGAACGACTGGTCAACAATGCCCACAACAGCAAGGAACTCTTCAGCATCGTCAAAGAGCTCTCCAACCCCGGCGCTGGAAACAACGACATCACTCCCTCGCAAGACCTCTGCGACTCACTCGCCTCGTTCTTTCACAGCAAGAGCGCCGACATTCACAACAGCTTCGGCGCACCAACCACGCACCCCACCACCGAACCAACGCCCCCAAACACCACCCTACGCGCCTGGACCCCGGTCAGCACCGAAGACACCACCCGCATGATGAACACCATTCACTCCGGATCACCAACCGACCCCTGCCCCCACCACGTCTTCAACAAATCCGACTCCATCATCGCACCCCAACTCCGGGATATCATCAACTCCTCCTTCAACACCGCCACCTTCCCGGAGAGCTGGAAGCACGCCGAGCTCAGGGCCCTCCTGAAGAAACCTACAGCAGACCCCACCGACCTCAAGAACTACCGTCCCATCTCGCTCCTCCCTTTTGCTGCCAAGGTCATCGAGAAGACAGTCAACAGACAGCTTGCCGCCTTCCTCGAGACAAACGGATCCCTCGACCACTCGCAGTCCGGCTTCCGAGCCAACCATAGCACCGAGACCGCCCTCATCGCAGCCACAGACGACATCAGATCCCTGCTCGACAACGGGGAAACAGCGGCCCTCATCCTCCTGGACCTCTCCGCAGCATTCGCCATGGTCTGCCACCGCACCCTAGTGCAGCGCCTCAACAACATCGGAATCCAAGAGAAGGCACTGGAGTGGATCATCTCGTTCCTCACCGGAAGAACCCAGAGGGTCTGCCTCCCCCCGTTCAGATCCGAGGCCACCGAAGTCATCTGCGGCATACCACAAGGATCATCACTCAGCCCCACCCTCTTCAATGTCTACATGAGCCCCCTCGCAGCCATCGCACGCCAACACAACCTCAACATCATCTCCTACGCCGACGACACCCAGCTGATCCTCTCCCTCACCAACGACCCTGCCACCGCCAGAACCAGCCTACACGAAGGGATGAAAGACGTCGCCGAGTGGATGAAGAACAGCCGCCTGAAACTGACCTCAGACAAGACGGAAGTCCTCATCCTGGGATCATCGCCCTCCGCCTGGGACGACTCCTGGTGGCCCCCTGCCCTGGGCACCTCTCCCAAGCCAACGGACCACGCACGCAACCTGGGCTTCATCCTGGACTCCTCCCTCTCGATGACCAGACAAGTCAACGCCGTCTCGTCGTCGTGCTTCAACACCCTGCGTATACTCCGAAAGATCTTCCGGTGGATCCCCACCGAAACCAGGAAGACGGTCACCCAGGCACTCGTCACCAGCCAACTGGACTTTGGAAACACCCTCTACACCGGAACCACAGTCAAACTTCAGAAAAGACTCCAACGCATCCAGAACGCCTCCGCACGACTCATCCTGGACATCCCCCGATACAGCCACATCTCCGGACACCTGAGAGACCTGCACTGGCTCCCCGTCAGCAAGAGGATCACGTTCAGACTCCTCACCCATGCACACAAGGCTCTCCACGACCTGGGCCCCAGGTACCTCAACAACCGCCTGACCTTCTACACTCCCACCCGCCAGCTACGATCCACCAGCCTCGCCCTCGCCGCCGTTCCATGTATCCGCAGAGCCACCACCAGAGGAAGGTCCTTCTCCTACCTGGCAGCCAAGACATGGAACTCCCTCCCCATCCACCTCCGGCTGACCCAGGACCATCTATCCTTCAGGAAGCAACTCAAGACCTGGCTCTTCGAGCAGTAGCAGATCCCCCCCCAGCGCCTTGAGACCCTTCCGGGTGAGTAGCGCGCTATACAAATGCTATGATTGATTGATTGATTGATTGATTGATTGATTGTGACGTATTGAAACCAGTTCTCGTTTTGCACCTGTGGCGATTGACCACCGTCATGTTTTTATACCTGTGGTAGATTGACCACAGTTATGTTTTTGTACCTGTGGCATTTGACCACAGTTCTGTTTTTCTACCAGTAGCGTATTGACACAAGTTCTGTTTTTATACCTGTGGTAGATTGACAACAGTTCTGTTTTTTTACCTGTGGTGGATTGACACCAGTTCTGTTTTTGTACCTGTGTGGCGGATTGACACCAATTCTGTTTTTGTACCTGTGTGGCGGATTGACACCAGTTCTGTTTTTGTACCTGTGTGGCGGATTAATAACAGTTCTGTTTTTGTACCTGGATTGACAACAGTTCTATTTTTGTGCCTGTGGAGGATTGACACCAGTTCTGTTTTTGTACCTGTGGCGATTGACCACAGTTATGTTTTTCTACCAGTAGCGGATTGACAACAGTTCTGTTTTTGTACCTGTGGAGTATTGACACCAGTTCTGTTTTTGTACCTGTGACGGATTGACACCAGTTCTGTGTTTGTACCTGTGTGGCGGATTAACAACAGTTCTGTTTTTGTACCTGTGGCGGATTGACACCTGTTCTGTTTTGTACCTGTGGCGGATTGACACCAGTTCCGTTTTTGTACCTGTGGTTGATTGACACCAGTTCTGTTTTTGTACCTATGGAGGATTGACAACAGTTCTCTTTTTTTACCTGTGGCGGATTGTCACCTGTTCTATTTTTGTACCTGTGGAGCATTGACAACAGTTCTGTTTTTGTACCTGTGGAGGATTGACACCAGTTCTGTTTTTGCACCTTTGGCGATTGACCACAGTTATGTTTTTGTACCCGTGGCCGATTGATAAAAGTTATGTTTTGGTACCTGTGGCAGATTGACACCAGTTCTGTTTATGCACCTGTGTGACGTATTGACACCAGTTCTCATTGTGAACCTGTGGTGATTGACCACAGTTATGTTTTTGTACCTGTGGTAGATTAACAACAGTTATGTTTTTCTACCAGTGGCGGATTGACAACAGTTATGTTTTTGTACCTGTGGCTGATTGACACCGGTTCTGTTTCTGTACCTGGATCGACAACAATTCTTTTTTAGTACCTGTCGCAGATTGACAACAGTTCTGTTTTTGTACCTGTGGCGGATTGACACCAGTTCTGTTTTTGTACCTGTGGCGGATTGACACCAGTAATGTTTTTGTTCCTGTGGCGATGACACCAGTTCCCTTTTTGTACCTGTGGTGGATTGACAACAGTTCTGTTTTTGTACATGTCTGGTGGATTGACAGCAGTTCTGTTTTTGTACCTGTGGCGGATTGACACCAGTAATGTTTTTGTTCCTGTGGCGATGACACCAGTTCCCTTTTTGTACCTGTGGTGGATTGACAGCTGTTCTCTTTTTGTACCTGTGGCTGATTGACAACAGTTCTTTTTCTGTACCTGGATCGACAACAATTCTTTTTTAGTACCTGTCGAAGATTGACAACAGTTCTGTTTTTCTACCTGTGGCGGATTTACACCAGTTCTGTTTTTGTACCTGTGGCGGATTGACACCAGTAATGTTTTTGTTCCTGTGGCGATGACACCAGTTCCCTTTTGGTACCTATGGTGGATTGACAACAGTTCTGTTTTTGTACATGTCTGGTGGATTGACACCCGCTTTGTTTTTTTACCTGTGGTGGATTGACAGCTGTTCTATTTTTGTACCTGTGGTGGATTGACAACAGTTCTTTTTAGTACCTGTGGCCACAGGTACTAAAAAAGAAAGACTGTCAATCCACCACAGGTACAAAAACAGAACTGGTGTCAATCCACCATAAGTGTAAAAACAGAACAGCGGTCAATCCGCCACAGGTACAAAAACAGAACTGGTGTCAATCTGCCACTGTTGGAAAAACAGAACTGGTGTCAATCTGCCACTGTTAGAAAAAAAGAACTGGTGTCAATCAGCCACACAGGTACAAAAACAGAACTGGTGTCAATCCACCACAGGTACTAAAAACAGAACAGCTGTAAATCCGCCACAGGTACAAAAAGAGAACTGGTGTCAATCCGCCACTATTAGAAAAAAAGAACTGGTGTCAATCAGCCACACAGGTACAAAAACAGAACTGTTGTCAATCTGCCACAGGTGCAAAAATAGAACTGTTGTCAATCGGCCACTGGTACAAAAACAGAACTGTTGTCAATCTACCACACGTACTAAAAACAGAACAGCTGTCAATCACCACCGGTGCAAAAACAGAACTGTTGTCAATCTGTCACACATACTAAAAACAGAACAGCTGTCAATCGCCACAGGTGCAAAAACAGAACTGTTGTCAATCTGTCACACGTACTAAAAAAAAACAGTTGTCAATCCGCCATACAGGTACAAAAAGAAAACTGGTGTCAATCCGTTACAGGTACAAAAAAAGAACTGGTGTCAATCAGCCACAGGTGTAAAAACAGAACTGGTGTCAATCTACCACAAGTACTAAAAACAGAAGAGCTGTAAATCCGCCACAGGTGCAAAAAGAGAACTGGTGTCAATCCGCCACTATTAGAAAAGAAGAACTGGTGTCAATCAGCCACACAGGTACAAAAACAGAACTTTTGTCACTCTGCCACAGGTGCAAAAATAGAACTGTTGTCAATCTACCACACGTACTAAAAACAGAACAGCTGTCAATCGCCACAGGTGCAAAAACAGAACTGGTGTCAATCTGTCACACGTACTAAAAAAAAACAGTTGTCAATCCACCATACAGGTACAAAAAGAAAACTGGTGTCAATCCGCCGCAGGTACAAAAAAAGAACTGGTGTCAATCAGCCACTGGTGCAAAAACAGAACTGGTGTCGATCCTCCACAGGTACAAACATAGACCCGTTGTCAATCCTCCACAGGTACAAAAATAACACTGTTGTCAATCTGCCACACAGGTACAAAAACAGAACTATTGTTTAATCTGCCACAGGTACAAAAATAACACTGTTGTCAATCTGCCACACAGGTACAAAAACAGAACTGTTGTCAATCTGCCACAGGTGACAAAACTGGTGTCAGTCCGCTACTGTCAGAAAACAGAACTGGTGTCAATCTGCCTCTGTTAGAAAAACAGAACTGTTGTCAATCAGCCACAAGTACTAAAAAAAAAGAACTGTTGTCAATCCTCCACAGGTACTAAAAAAGAACTGTGTTCAATCCGCCAGGGGTACAAAAAAAGAACTTGTGTCAATGCGCCATACAGGTAAAAAAACAGAACTGTTGTAAGTCCGCCACAGGTACAAAATCAGACCTGGTGTCAATACGCAACAGGTGTAAAAACAGAACTGTTGTCAATCCACCAAAGGTACAAAAACAGAACAGCTGTAAATCTGCCACAGGTGCAAAAAGAGAACTGGTGTCAATCCGCCACTATTAGAAAAAAAGAACTGGTGTCAATCAGCCACACAGGTACAAAAACAGAACTGTTGTCAATCTGCAACAGGTGCAAAAATAGAACTGTTGTCAATCGGCCACTGGTACAAAAACAGAACTGTTGTCAATCTACCACACATACTAAAAACAGAACAGCTGTCAATCGCCACAGGTGCAAAAACAGAACTGTTGTCAATCTGTCACACGTACTAAAAAAAAACAGTTGTCAATCCGCCATACAGGTACAAAAAGAAAACTGGTGTCAATCCGTTACAGGTACAAAAAAAGAACTGGTGTCAATCAGCCACAGGTGCAAAAACAGAACTGGTGTCAATCTGCCACTGTTAGAAAACCAGAACTGGTGTCAATCTGCCACTGTTAGAAAAAAAGAACTGGTGTCAATCAGCCACACAGGTACAAAAACAGAACTGGTGTCAATCTGCCACTGTTAGAAAAAAAGAACTGGTGTCAATCGGCCACTGGTACAAAAACAGAACTGTTGTCAATCTACCACACGTACTAAAAACAGAACAGCTGTCAATCGCCACAGGTGCAAAAACAGAACTGTTGTCAATCTGTCACACGTACTAAAAAAAAACAGTTGTCAATCCGCCATACAGGTACAAAAAGAAAACTGGTGTCAATCCGTTACAGGTACAAAAAAAGAACTGGTGTCAATCAGCCACAGGTGCAAAAACAGAACCGGTGTCAATCTGCCACTGTTAGAAAAAAAGAACTGGTGTCAATCAGCCACACAGGTACAAAAACAGAACTGGTGTCAATCCACCACAAGTACTAAAAACAGAACAGCTGTAAATCTGCCACAGGTGCAAAAAGAGAACTGGTGTCAATCCGCCACTATTAGAAAAGAAGAACTGGTGTCAATCAGCCACACAGGTACAAAAACAGAACTTTTGTCAATCTGCCACAGGTGCAAAAATAGAACTGTTGTCAATCTACCACACGTACTAAAAACAGAACAGCTGTCAATCGCCACAGGTGCAAAAACAGAACTGGTGTCAATCTGTCACACGTACTAAAAAAAAACAGTTGTCAATCCACCATACAGGTACAAAAAGAAAACTGGTGTCAATCCGCCGCAGGTACAAAAAAAGAACTGGTGTCAATCAGCCACTGGTGCAAAAACAGAACTGGTGTCAATCCTCCACAGGTACAAACATAGACCCATTGTCAATCCTCCACAGGTACAAAAATAACACTGTTGTCAATCTGCCTCACAGGTACAAAAACAGAACTATTGTTTAATCTGCCACAGGTACAAAAATAACACTGTTGTCAATCTGCCACACAGGTACAAAAACAGAACTGTTGTCAATCTGCCACAGGTGACAAAACTGGTGTCAGTCCGCTACTGTCAGAAAACAGAACTGGTGTCAATCTGCCTCTGTTAGAAAAACAGAACTGTTGTCAATCAGCCACAAGTACTAAAAAAAAAGAACTGTTGTCAATCCTCCACAGGTACTAAAAAAGAACTGTGTTCAATCCGCCAGGGGTACAAAAAAAGAACTTGTGTCAATGCGCCATACAGGTAAAAAAACAGAACTGTTGTAAGTCCGCCACAGGTACAAAATCAGAACTGGTGTCAATATGCAACAGGTGTAAAAACAGAACTTTTGTCAATCCACCAGAGGTACAAAAACAGAACTGGTGTCAATCCACCACAGGTGTAAAAACAGAACTGGTGTCAATCCGCCACAGGTGTAAAAACAGAACTGGTGTCAATCTGCCACTGTTAGAAAAACAGAACTGGTGTCAATCTGCCACTGTTAGAAAAAAAGAACTGGTGTCAATCAGCCACACAGGTACAAAAACAGAACTGGTGTCAATCCACCACAGGTACTAAAAACAGAACAGCTGTAAAGCCACCACAGGTGCAAAAAGAGAACTGGTGTCAATCCACCACTATTAGAAAAAAAGAACTGGTGTCAATCAGCCACACAGGTACAAAAACAGAACTGGTGTCAATCCACCACAGGTACTAAAAACAGAACAGCTGTAAATCCGCCACAGGTGCAAAAAGAGAACTGGTGTCAATCCGCCACTATTAGAAAAAAAGAACTGGTGTCAATCAGCCACACAGGTACAAAAACAGAACTTTTGTCAATCTGCCACAGGTGCAAAAACAGAACTGTTGTCAATCTACCACACGTACTAAAAACAGAACAGCTGTCAATCGCCACAGGTGCAAAAACAGAACTGTTGTCAATCTGTCACACGTACTAAAAAAAACAGTTGTCAATCCGCCATACAGGTACAAAAAGAAAACTGGTGTCAATCCGTTACAGGTACAAAAAAAGAACTGGTGTCAATCAGCCACAGGTGCAAAAACAGAACTGGTGTCAATCTGCCACTGTTAGAAAAAAAGAACTGGTGTCAATCAGCCACACAGGTACAAAAACAGAACTGGTGTCAATCCACCACAAGTACTAAAAACAGAACAGCTGTAAATCCGCCACAGGTGCAAAAAGAGAACTGGTGTCAATCTGTCACACGTACTAAAAAAAAACAGTTGTCAATCCACCATACAGGTACAAAAAGAAAACTGGTGTCAATCCGCCGCAGGTACAAAAAAAGAACTGGTGTCAATCAGCCACTGGTGCAAAAACAGAACTGGTGTCAATCCTCCACAGGTACAAACATAGACCCGTTGTCAATCCTCCACAGGTACAAAAATAACACTGTTGTCAATCTGCCACACAGGTACAAAAACAGAACTGTTGTCAATCTGCCACAGGTGACAAAACTGGTGTCAGTCCGCTACTGTCAGAAAACAGAACTGGTGTCAATCTGCCTCTGTTAGAAAAACAGAACTGTTGTCAATCAGCCACAAGTACTAAAAAAAAAGAACTGTTGTCAATCCTCCACAGGTACAAAAAAAGAACTGTGTTCAATCCGCCAGGGGTACAAAAAAAGAACTTGTGTCAATGCGCCATACAGGTAAAAAAACAGAACTGTTGTAAGTCCGCCACAGGTACAAAATCAGAACTGGTGTCAATACGCAACAGGTGTAAAAACAGAACTGTTGTCAATCCACCAGAGGTACAAAAACAGAACTGGTGTCAATCCACCACAGGTGTAAAAACAGAACTGGTGTCAATCCGCCACAGGTGTAAAAACAGAACTGGTATCAATCCACCACTGTTAGAAAAACAGAACTGTTGTCAATCCGCCACAGGTGTAAAAACAGAACTGTTGTCAACCTCCCCCAGGCACAAAATAGAACTGTTATCAATCCACCACAGGTACTAAAACAGAGCTGTTGTTAATCCACCACAGGTACAAAGACAGAATTGTGGTCAATCCACCACAGGTACAAAAACAGAACTGTTGTCAATCTCCCCGAGGCACAAAACAGAACTGTTATCAATCCACCACATGTACAAAAACAGAACTGTGGTCAATCGCCACAGGTACAAAAACAAAACTGTTGTCAATCTGCCACAGGTGACAAAACTGGTGTCAGTCCGCTACTGTCAGAAGACAGAACTGGTGTCAATCCGCCTCTGTTAGAAAAACAGAACTGTTGTCAATCCGCCGCAACTACTAAAAAAAAAAGAACTGTTGTCAATCCTCCACAGGTACTAAAAAAGAACTCTGGTCAATCCGCCAGAGGTACAAAAACAGAACTGGTGTCAATCCACCACAGGTGTAAAACAGAACTGGTGTCAATACGCAACAGGTGTAAAAACAGAACTGGTGTCAATCCACCACAGGTGTAAAAACAGAACTGGTGTCAATCCACCACAGGTGTAAAAACAGAACTGTTGTCAATCCGCCACAGGTGTAAAAACAGAACTTTGTCAATCCACCACTGTTATAAAAACGGAACTGTTGTCAATCCGCCATAGGTGTAAAAACAGAACTGTTGTCAATCCGCCACAGGTGTAAAAACAGAACTTTTGTCAATCTCCCCCAAGCACAAAACAGAACTGTTGTTAATCCGCCACAGGTTCAAAGACAGAATTGTGGCCAATCCGCCACAGGTACAAAACAGAACTAGTTTCAATCTGCCCCAGGTACAAAAACAGAACTGTTGTCAATCTCCCCCAGGCACAAAACAGAACTGTTGTTAATCCACCACAGGTGTAAAAACAGAACTGTTGTCAATCCGCCACAGGTGCAAAAACAGAACTTTTGTCAATCTCCCCCAAACACAAAACAGAACTGCTGTTAATCCGCCACAGGTACAAAGACAGAATTGTTGTCAATCTGCCACAGGTACAAAAACAGAACTAGTGTCAATCCACCACAGGTACTAAAAACTGTGGTCAATCGCCACAGGTACAAAAACAGAACTGTTGTCAATCCGCCACATGTGTAAAAACAGAACTGGTGTCAAGCCACCACAGGTACAAACACAGAATTGTTGTCAATCTCCCCCAGGTACAAAACAGGACTGTTGTCAATCCACCACAGGTACAAAAACAGAACTGTGGTCAATCGCCACAGGTACAAAAACAGAACTAGTGTCAATCCGCCACAGGTGCAAAAACAGAACTGTTATCAATCCGCCACAGGTGTAAAAACAGAACTGTTATCAATACGCCACAGGTACAAAGACAGAATTGTGGTCAATCCACCACAGGTACAAAAACAGAACTGTTGTCAATCCGCCAAAGGTACAAAAACAGAATTGTTGTCAATCTGCCACAGGTACAAAAACTGAACTGTTGTCAATTCGCCACTGTTAGAAAAACAGAACTGTTATCAATCTGCCCCTGCTAGAAAAACAGAACTGTTGTCAATCCACCACTGTTGGAAAAACAGAACTGTTGTCAATCCGTCACAGGTACTAAAAAATAACTGTTGTCAATTCTCCACAGGTACAAACACAGAACAGCTGTCAATCCGCCACAGGCACAAAAACAAACTGTTGTCAATCCGCCACTGTTAGAAAAACAGAACTGTTATCAATCCGCCACAGGTACAAAAATAGAACTGTTGTCAATCCGCCACTGGTAGAAAAATAGAACTGTGGTCAATCAACACAGGTACAAAAATAGAACAGTTGTCAATCCTTCACAAGTACAAAAACAGAACAGTTGTCAATCTGCCACAAGTACAAAAACAGAACTGGTGTCAATCCGCCACTGTCATAACTGGTGTCAATCCGTCACTGTTTTTAGAAAAACAGAACTGTTGTCAATCCGCTACAGGTACTGAAACAGAACTGTTCTGTAAGAGAGGAATCAATACCGCCGCCGCATATGTAAACATGAAATACTGCTGCCCACATCAGCCATAAGAGAGGAATCAATCCCACCGCCGCAGATGTAAACATGAAATATGGCTGCGACGCATCAGCCATAAGAGAGGAATCAATCCAGCCACCACAGATGTAAACACGAAGTACGGCTGCCCCGCATCAGCCATAAGAGTTGAATCAATCCCGATGCCATAGATGTAAACATGAAGTACGGCTGCCCCGCATCAGCCATAAGAGAGGAATCACTCCAGATGCTGCAGATGTAAACATGAAATACAGCTTCCCTGCATCAGCCATAAGAGAGGAGTCAATCCCGCCTCCGCAGATGTAAACATGAAATATGGCTGCTCCACATCAGCCGTAAGAGAGGAATCAATCCCGCCGCCCCAGATGTAAACATGAAGTACAGCTGCCCTGCATCAGCCATAAGAGAGGAATCAATCCCACATGGCATCAAAGATGCACTTAAATGAGATTCACTGATACAATATAGACGTCAAAAATATCAGTGTTCTAAATATAGAAAAAAAATATAGAATACAAACATATCAACTCCTATACCTAAACAGGTACAAAAATATTGAATCAAAAATCTTGAAGTAAAAAATATGGATGTAAAAAATATTGATTTAAATATATATATATAAAATAAAAAAATATATTAAAATATATTAAACATTATTAATAATTTTAACAAAATAAATAAAAAAAACACCCAAACATAACAATTTATATATATGACCAAGAGCCTGTGTGCTCGAAACGCGTCTTCTTTGTGCCCGAATAAAGAAATTCTGAAAAGTTACCCGGCTGGTGTGGCTTGTCATTCCTTCACGGTGCTGTGCAGGAGGTTCGGGAGAATACATATATATATATATATATATATATATATATTTACTTTAAAATAATTTATAAACTATTATCTTTAACTTATTTAAAAGTTTTAAAATTATATAAAAATAAAATGTATATATAAATATATAAAAAATGTTTGAAATATAATTAAAAAAATTCTAGAATAAATTAAAACATTAAACTATCAAAAAATATTGAAACTTAAATTGCCCAATGCAATAAGTGCAACAGTAGAGAAAGTGTTGGAAAGTAAAATAATTACATTTACTATTTCAACTCCAGGGAGTGTAACAGTAGGGAAAGTGTTGGATAGCAAATATGTAAAAAATTACTATTCCCACTCCAGAGAGTGCAACAGTAGGGAAAGTGTTGGATAGCGGAGGGGTAAAAATTACTATTCCCGCTCCAGTGAGAGCAACAGTAGGGAAAGTGTTGGATACCGAAAGGGAAAAAATTACTATTCCCACTCCAGTAAGTGCAACAGTAGGGAAAGTGTTGGATAGCGGAGGGATAAAAATTACTATTCCCACTCCAGTAAGAGCAACAGTAGGGAAAGTGTTGGATAGAAAACATGTAAAAATTACTCTTCCCACTCCAAAGAGTGCAACAGTAGGCAAAGTGTTGAATATCGGAGGGGTAAAAATTACTATTCCCACTTCAGTGAGAGCAACAGTAGGGAAAGTGTTGGATAGCGGAGCGTAAAAAAATACTATTCCCACTCCAGTAGGTGCAACAGTAGGGAAAGTGTTGGATAGCAGGGGGGTAAAAATGACTCTCCCACTCCGGTAGGTGCAACAGTAGGGAAAGTTTTGGACAGCGGAGGGATACAAATTACTATTCCCAGCTCCAGTAAGAGCAACAGTAGGGAAAGTGTTGGATAGAGAACATGTAAAAAGTACTATTCCCACTCCAAAGAGTGCAACAGTATGGAAAGTGTTGGATATCGGAGGGGTAAAAATTACTATTACCACTTCAGTGAGAGCAATAGTAGGGAAAGTGGTAGAGAGCACAGGGTAAACAAATACTATTCCCACTCCAGTAGGTGCAACAGTAGGGAAAGTGTTGGATAGCGGAAGGGTAAACATTACTATTCCCAATCCAGTGAGTGCAACAGTAGGGAAAGTGCTGGATGGCGCAGGGGTAAAAATTACTATTCCCACTCCAGTGAATGCAACAGTAGGGAAAGTGTTGGATAGCAGAGAAAAAAAAATACTATTCACTATCAAACACTTGACCAAAAAAATTAATACACAACACGACTAACAAAACACTTCAACATTTTTAATTAAATGTATTTACATAATTAACATAATTAATAATCAATTACAAATGTTATGAATAAAAAACTAATACACATTAATTAACTTCACAAACCTTATCACTATATTATCTACAATACACACCTAAATTAAACTATAAAATAATAAAACACAATTAAAACGTATTTTAAAATGTAAAACTATTACTATTGACAGCTAATAATTAAATATTAAAATGTAATTTAATAGCCATCCTTTACACTTTTAAAAGTAAAAACAACACACACACAAATAAACAATTACTCAAAACAAATATCAAATAATCAACATGAATTAACAAATATATATTAATTAATTAAACACAAATTACTTACTACCCTTTACTCCTATAAACACCACAACACACACCTAAAATTAATTGCAAAATGATCATAATTATCTAGCAATTAACTAATTAACAACCAATTATTAATTTACCCATTAAAAATAAGTTACTTGCCACCCTTTACACCTATAAACACCACACCACAACACATACCTAACATTATTTGCACAATTACCATAAATAATTACCAATTCATTAATTAAATGTAATGAACTACCAATTATTAATTAATTATTAATCATTTACTTTACACATTTAACACTATAACACCTAAATTAAACAAATATTAATAAATTAAATCAATACATAATAATAAATACAAATTATTCAATACATATATTATAATTAGAGTACTTCCCACCCTATTCCCCTATAAACCCACAACCCGCTACGGAACTAAAAACGCAAAATTCAAATAAAAATAAATGAATAACTTCAATACAATTAAATTACTTCCCACCCTATTCCTCTATAAACCCACAACCCGCTACGGAACTAAAAGCACAAAATTAAAAAAAAAAAAAAAATGACTACTAAAAATATAACATACATATTAAAAATACAAACAATTCTTATATAAAAAACACACACATCACATACATATAAAATATATACTAATATACATAACAATAATAAAAACGATATTTTTACCAGCTATATTTTTGCAAACGATATTAAAGACTTAGAAATTTTTAAAATTGATATTACTTACCTCAAATCGATATTTTTGACCACGATATTCTTGCTGTCAATAATTCTGACCCACAATATTTATACCTCGATATTTGTGCAACTGGATATTTATGACTCGATATTCTGTCTCTGCACTCTTAAATGAACCTTCTTCTTAAATATCCTGTACCAATATTCCTCTATACCCTCTCTTAGTGGAATCAGCTTATAGCACTCATAGAACATTTGACCCAAATCGGCAGGGCCAGTCCAGCACCGAGGGCTGTTATCATCTGCCTTTCGACCCCAATTGAACAGCTTAGCAGGAATTTAATATAGCCTATATATTGTTTTATAGTGATGAGATTTCAGACATGTAGTCAACAGCACTTTCATGGCGACCTCTATTGACATCTGAAGGTCAAAATCCTGAACCCCCAATTTCTCCGCCCACTTGTCCCCTCGTTGATCTGCATCATCCTCTGCCAGGTTATTCAAGAGTGTATAGGTCACCCAAATATATACCTCAGGACGTAATAGCAAATCGATAAAAGGTATTCTACCCAGCGACAGCAGATCACCTGGCAGCTTCAACATATAATATCTAATCCGCAAAAAAATGGAAAAAGGATCCCTTTTACAAGCCAAAATCCTGCTGCAAATCTGACAAAGAGCTGAGATGGACTTGAATACACAGAGCGCCGTCCGGACGATCCCTGCCTCTTCCCGGCTCCTGCAAGTCCCATCACGAAAAACTGTTGGAAAGAAGGGAGACTGCCGCAGTGGGGTGTAGCGATAAAATGTGGCAATTACCATCACCCTGTTAATCTTGTGCCAAATCTTCCCCACTACCCCAATTACCTTAAATTTCACCTTTTTATAGTAACTGGGCTCAATCTGTCTAAAAAAGCCCCCGCTGCTGCTCACCAAAGACCCAAACAACGCCAAAACCAACCTACACGAAGGAATGAAAGACGTAGCAGAGTGGATGAAGAACAGCCACCTAAAACTGAATTCAGACAAGACGGAAGTCCTCATCCTAGGATCATCCACCTCGGCCTGGGACGACTCATGGTGGCCACTGGCCCTAGGAAGTGCACCCACACCAACGGACCATGCTCGCAACCTGGGATTCATTATAGACTCCTCCCTCTCGATGACCAGACAAGTCAACGCCGTCTCCCCGTCGTCCTTCAACATCCTACGCATGCTACGCAAGATCTTCCGATGGATCCCCACCGAGACCAGGAAGACGGTCACCCAGGCCCTCGTCACCAGCCGACTGGACTACGGAAACACCCTCTACGCCGGAACCACAGCCAAATTGCAGAAAAGACTTCAACGCATTCAGAACGCCTCAGCCAGACTCATCCTAGACATACCCCGCCAGAATCACATATCCGGCCACCTGAGAGACCTTCACTGGCTCCCCGTCAACAAGAGAATCACGTTCCGTCTCCTCACTCACGCACACAAGGCCCTCCACGACCTAGGACCCAGATACCTCAACACTCGCCTGACCTTTTACACCCCCACCCACCAACTACGATCGTCCAACCAAGCCCTTGCCGCGATTCCACCCATCCGAAGAACCACCATGGGAGGAAGATCTTTCTCCTACTTAGCGGCCAAAACCTGGAAACCCCCTCCCCACCCACCTCCGTCTTACACAGAACCACCTCTCCTTCAGAAAACAACTCAAAACTTGGCTGTTTGATAAGTAGCGAACCCCTCTCCCTCAAGCGCCTTGAGACCCTCTGGGTGAGTAGTGCGCTATACAAATTCTTGACTTGACTTGACTTGGCCCAACGCCACCTCGTAGGGTGGGTGGCTTGACAAGCAATGTTTGCTAACCTGGCCTATGGCTATGAATAAAATTCCCACATGCTGCTGCAGTGCGGCCCAATAGTATATCCTAAAACAAGATAGAGCTCACCCCTCCCCAGCCTTTTGGGAGAACCATGTATTTCAGTGCCTGTCTGGCCACATGAAGTCAGTACACATTGAGTCCAATTTTTTGAGCCACTGTCCTTCAAGCTCCAAAGGGAGAGTCCTAACAGATACAAGATTGTAGGCAAGACCAACATTTTCAAAACATTAGACCTGTCAACCAAGGTCTACTGTCATCTGTCAATTCTCCTTAGATCCTGACTGATCTTCCTGAGCAAGGGCTCCATCTTTAATCTGTACTGGAATCCACTTGAGCAGTAATCTTCACTCTCAAATATGTGGCGTTATCTACCCTATGATTATTAACTAAGTCAATATTATTGGTACAAATCAACTGAGTTTCCCCCTATTAATGTGGTACCCTGAGAGTACCCTCAACTCCGCCACAAGATTTTCCACCTCCAAAAGAGCTGTCTGAGGTCAGGTGTTAATAACACAATATCATCCGTGTAACATAATATTTTAGTTTCATGTGCATTCCCCCTGGCTGGTTGCATCTTCTCATTATTTACTATTTTTCTTATTGAGGGGTGATATACAAAGGGAGCAGTGATAGCCCTGCCTTGTGCCCCCCAAAATCTGAATCCTTGTCGATTCTTGACCCATCATTTGAAGTTGAGTATAGGTGTAATATCAGAAAGCCTTAAGAGCCTTCAACGTACCAAACAGAAATCCCTTCTGCTCAAGAACCCTCCAGAGATCACCCCTGCCACTCGATCAAACGCCTTTGCGGAAGAATCATGGCCAAGAGGGTACATGTGTTTGCAGCAATATCAAATAAAGCTATAGCATGTCTTATATGATCTGCTGTCCCCGACCTGGAATGAACCCATGCTGCCAGGGTGAACCTAATCGTCTGATAACCTTCCCCAGACGCACCGCTAAAATATTTGAATATATTTTAGAATCTGCATTAAGTTGGTCGACACCTGTTTCTCTTGGGGTTTTCCTTTCTTCCTAAAAGCAATGATATTAGTCCCTTGCCAGGAGCAAGGTGGACCCCTTCTTTTTGAATCTCTCGGACCACGTCCAACTGGGATTTAGCAAGAACTGAAAAAGATGTTCTATTGAATTCTAGTGGAATTTGATCTGGACCTGCCGCTTTACCTGGGGCCAATTTCTTCAAGACTTCCCCTACCTCCTCTGTTGTGATAACAGTGTCTAGTATCTCTGCTTCCCCATCTTTTAAGATATCGCTCCCCCCGCCAAAAGAAGAATTAACAATTTGCCCTTCGAGGGATGTCTATCTTCGGTATATAGTTTTGTATAATATTCCTCAATGATCCTGACAATGCCATCCGATGTAGTAACCCCTATCCCATCATGCCCCTCAATCACTCCAATCACTCGATCTACCTCGCGATGTTGAGTACGGAAGGTCGGCATCTTCCCAACCGACTCACTCTACTCGTCGCTTCAGATTTATAAGCCTGGCATTTCTTTGCAAGAATTCTTGAATAGTGGTGATTGATCACAGCCTTCTTTATAATCGCCTGCTGATTCTCCTGGTCATCTTGTCCTGCCTGTAACAGGTCCACACGCTGCATTTATGGATCTGTCAGCTCTGTGGTTAATTCCCTGGTCTCTTTCTCCTGCTGCCTGTGAGTATCAGCAACAAAGCTAGTTGTCTCACCTCTCACTGCAGCCTTTCATGAATCCCATGCCACGCCTTTAGTAGCACTATCCACTTTCTCATATACTCTACATATTTCTCATCTAAAAGCAATTTGCTGTCAAATGTCCATTTGCTGACAAACTTACTCTTACCTACTCCCTTGAGCGGCAGGACGAAAGGATTGTGATCTGAAAAGACGTGTGGTAGCCTTCTAACTGCTGCTTTAGCCACCAACCCCACAGACACCAACAAAAAGTCCAAACTGACATATTTCTGATGAGGGAAGGAGAAAAAAGTATAACCTGGGTCAGAGGGGTTCTTCCTTCCCCAAATATCTATTAACCCATGGCTTTCCTTCAGTTGGATCAATGCTCGCATTACCTGTGGCTTTCTCCCCAGATATCCAGCAATTCTCTGGTCCAGCATGCCCGCTTCCAGGATGATATTAAAATCCCCATATACTATCAATTGGATTGGCCTCCCAGCTAGCTCAACTGTCAGTTCCTCCCATATTTTCGCCTCATTCAAAGATTAGCTCTCTCTGACTCACCCGTACACAGACTGTCACAGAGTCAGAGGCTGGAGTATGCTCCTGGTGGTGGCGGCTGGTGCGTTCCGAGGCAGCCGGCATGGAAGACGGGTCAGGTTGCTGGCCTCTGAAATTTTTTGTGAGTGTGGAAGCCCCTGACGAGCATTATTGTCAGGTATCTGTTGGAATCCCATCATTTTAAGGTAGAACGGATGGGGCCTAAGTCAGTCAGCGGGGGAGACGGCAGGAGTAAGTTGTCGACAGACACCCTGACTGTATCAACATCGGCCAGGTCAACCAGAAGGCAACCTGACGTTACGGCATCGAAGCAAGCCAACAGGAGAGGTCAGGTGTGATTGGAGGCAGGAAAAAAGAAGGCTTCAGGGGAGAGAGTAGACCCAGTGATTAAAAGCAAGAAAAAAGGCCTCAATCTGAAGTGGGGTTATGCTCATGTTATGCCACCCCTCATTTGGGAAGTAAAAAGAGACATGGGGTTCTCCCTACTATGAATTCTACAACTTTGGAGTTAATTCATGAAATGATCATAACGCATAGGGAGGAGATGTGCATGGATAATCAAAAAGCCAAATTTGCAACTCGCAGGCTTGAGAATGCAGTGCGGAAAATATTCAAAGTATGCTCTACAGTTGTGGATAAAATAAACAGTGTGCAAATGAGGACCACAACTTTTGAAACAGATATAGGTATAGCTAACAGCTTTACAAAAGAACATGAGTCACTACTGGTGGACAGTCAGTGGAAGATAGAGGATCAAGAAAATTGGCAGAGGAGAAACAATTTAAGGGTTCATGGGATTCCAGAGGGAACGAAGGGGGTGAACACAAGAGCTTTTCTGATTAATCTATTCCAGGGGCCTTTATGGAACTCCATGGATGGGTCTGGTCGCATGTGATGCAGAGGGCTTATTGTTTTCCTATGATTCTAAAACAAGCTTAACAGGACCCGGCAAAACCTAGAGCAATATTCGTTTTTTGGGCAATTTGTTGTTTCATTAGGCAGTTTTAAGAAATCACACCTGGATGCAAAAGGTACAGTGGATGACTGCTCCTTTGTGTGTGCCTGAATTTCTTCTACGCAACAGTAGAACGGAGGTGGTGCCTTAGTCAGTTGATAAACGCTTCCAGGACAAAGTGGCTCAGGCTTTCTTGAGTAATCCTGCAAAGCTTAAAATGAACTGGAATAGCAGGAGTTTGGTATTTACATCAGAGATAAAAGGCAAACAATGTTTTGGAGAGCAAGAGGTTGTAACTGCCACACATAGTGCATTTAGCTGGTGTAGCTTATGGGCGCTACGGTAGAAAAGTGAACTGAGCACTAAAAGTATTGTGTGGGGATGTTTTGCTGACACAAGTAATAAGGGTGATGATTGTATCACAATGTTGACATTATTATGTCTTATGAAATGTGCAAAGTGATTAAATAGAGATGTTCTGCTCTGTTGTTCTCAACCAACTACAAAGGACCCTGCTTGGTCCAGCTGTTTCACAGGGGGGGGGAGTGCGGACGGGGGTGGGGTTCAGAGCAGGGGGGGCTCAACCAACTACAATGGACCATACTTTGTCCGGCTGCTTAATAGGGGGGCTGGGACTAGGACAGGGCAGGGTGGGGGAGAGTGGATGTTAAGAGAGAGAGTATAACCACAATCATGTGCAGTGGAACGGCGATGCAGTTGGGCAGTGCCAGGATTGGTTTCCACAGACCTACTGTTCAGGTTGTGCTGGATTCGATTTTTTATGCCCAGGGATAGACTGAGTCTTTGTACAGTGCATGTCTGTGGGCTGAATGATAGGAACAAAAGGTTAAAAGTGGCAGAAATACCTGGAGTTTGGAGAGCAGATATAATCTGTGAGCAGGAGACTCACATTCCCCGGGCAAAGAGCGATCTCCTTCAGATTATGGGATGTTCCTGGCAGCGTGCACCTCTCAAAGTGTTGCTACTAGGAGGGCAGTAATATTAGTGAACAGAGGTTCGATTGTGGCGAAACCGGAGTTGGTGGATACATTTGGCCGATGGACAGTTGTTGAATGCCAGGTTGAGGCGTTGAGAGTCACTGTATGCTCAATCGAAGGCCCGTTGAGCGTTAGGTGCACAGATTTAGTGCAGTACTTCTGTTAAAGGCAGTGTCAGTTGTAGTGTGAAGTGCAGTGCACAGTGCTCAGTGCAGTGTCAGTTGTAGTGTGAAGTGCAGTGCACAGTGCTCTGTGCAGTGTCAGTTGTAGTGTGAAGTGCAGTGCACAGTGCTCTGTGCAGTGTCAGTTGTAGTGTGAAGTGCAGTGCACAGAGCTCAGTGCAGTGTCAGTTGTAGTGTGAAGTGCAGTGCACAGTGCTCAGTGCAGTGTCAGTTGTAGTGTGAAGTGCAGTGCACAGTGCTCTGTGCAGTGTCAGTTGTAGTGTGAAGTGCAGTGCACAGAGCTCAGTGCAGTGTCAGTTGTAGTGTGAAGTGCAGTGCACAGTGCTCTGTGCAGTGTCAGTGGTAGTGTGAAGTGCAGTGCACAGAGCTCAGTGCAGTGTCAGTTGTAGTGTGAAGTGCAGTGCACAGTGCTCTGTGCAGTGTCAGTTGCAGTGTGAAGTGCAGTGCACAGTGCTCTGTGCAGTGTCAGTTGTAGTGTGCAGTGCAGTGCACAGTGCTCTGTGCAGTGTCAGTTGTAGTGTTAGGAGCACATGTTCAGTGCTGCGCTGCGGTCAGGTGCAGTGTCAGTTCTAGTGCTAGAGGCACATGTTCAGTGCAGCGCTGCTGTCAGGTGCAGAGTCAGTTCTAGTGCTAGACGCACATGTTCAGTGCGGCACGGCTGTTGCTGCAGTGTCAGTTCTAGTGCTAGATGCACATGTTCAGTGCAGCACTGCTGTCAGGTGCAGTGTCAGTTCTAGTGGTAGAGGCACATGTTCAGTGCAGCACTGCTGTCAGGTGCAGTGTCAGTTCTAGTGCTAGATGCATGTACAGTGCTGCGCTGCTGCCAGGTGCAGTGTCAGTTCTGGTGCCAGATGCACATGTTCAGTGCAGCGCTGCTGCCAGGTGCAGTGTCAGTTCTAGTTCTAGATGCACATGTTCAGTGCTGCGCTGCTGCCAGGTGCAGTGTCAGTTCTGGTGCTAGATGCACATGTTCAGTGCAGCGCTGCTGCCAGGTGCAGTGTCAGTTCTAGTGTGAGGTGCACATGTTCCGTGCTGCGCTGCTGTCATGTGCAGTGTCAGTTCTAGTGTGAGGTGCACATGTTCAGTGCCGCGCTGCTGTCAGGTGCAGTGCCAGTTCTAGTGCTAGAGGCACATGTTCAGTGCCGCGCTGCTGTCAGGTGCAGTGCCAGTTCTAGTGCTAGAGGCACATGTTCAGTGCCGCGCTGCTGTCGGGTGCAGTGTCAGTTCTAGTGCTAGATGCACATGTTCAGTGCTGCGCTGCTGTCAGGTGCAGTGTCAGTTCTAGTGCTAGAGGCACATGTTCAGTGCCGTGCTGCTGTCAGGTGCAGTGTCATTTCTAGTGCTAGATGCATGTTCAGTGCAGCGCTGCTGTCAGGTGCAGTGTCAGTTCTAGTGCTAGATGCATGTTCAGTGCAGCGCTGCTGCCAGGTGCAGTGTCAGTTCTAGTGCTAGAGGCACATGTTCAGTGCAGCGCTGCTGTCAGTTGCAGTGTCAGTTCTAGTGCTAGAGGCACATGTTCAGTGCGGCGCTGCTGCCAGGTGCAGTGTCAGTTCTAGTGCTAGAGGCACATGTACAGTGCAGCGCTGCTGTCAGTTGCAGTGTCAGTTCTAGTGCTAGAGGCACATGTTCAGTGCAGCGCTGCTGTCAGTTGGAGTGTCAGTTCTAGTGCTAGATGCACATGTTCAGTGAAGCACGGCTGTCAGGTGCAGTGTCAGTTCTAGTGCTAGATGCACATGTTCAGTGCAGCGCTGCTGTCAGGTGCAGTGTCAGTTCTAGTGCTAGATGCACATGTTCAGTGCCGCGCTGCTGTCAGGTGCCGTGTCAGTTCTAGTGCTAGATGCATGTACAGTGCCGCGCTGCTGTCAGGTGCAGTGTCAGTTCTAGTGCTAGATGCATGTTCAGTGCCGCGCTGCTGTCAGGTGCAGTGTCAGTTCTAGTGCTAGATGCACATGTTCAGTGCAGCGCTGCTGTCAGGTGCAGTGTCAGTTCTAGTGCTAGATGCATGTTCCGTGCTGCGCTGCGGTCAGGTGCAGTGTCAGTTCTAGTGCTAGAGGCACATGTTCAGTGCAGCGCAGCTGTCAGGTGCAGTGTCAGTTCTAGTGCTAGAGGCACATGTTCAGTGCAGCGCAGCTGTCAGGTGCAGTGTCAGTTCTAGTGCTAGGTGCACATGTACAGTGTCGCGCTGCTGTCAGGTGCAGTGCCAGTTCTAGTGCGAGGTGCACATGTTCAGTGCAGCACGGCTGTCAGGTGCAGTGTCAGTTCTAGTGCTAGAGGCACATGTTCAGTGCAGCACGGCTGTCAGGTGCAGTGCCAGTTCTAGTGCTAGAGACACATGTACAGTGTCGCGCTGCTGTCAGGTGCAGTGTCAGTTCTAGTGCGAGGTGCACTTGTTCCGTGCCGTGCTGCTGCCATGTGCAGTGTCAGTTCTAGTGCTAGAGGCACATGTTCAGTGCAGCACGGCTGTCAGGTGCAGTGCCAGTTCTAGTGCTAGATGCACATGTTCAGTGCAGCACGGCTGTCAGGTGCAGTGTCAGTTCTAGTGCTAGATGCATGTACAGTGCCGCGCTGCTGTCGGGTGCAGTGTCAGTTCTAGTGCTAGATGCACATGTTCAGTGCTGCGCTGCGGTCAGGTGCAGTGTCAGTTCTAGTGCTAGAGGCACATGTTCAGTGCAGCGCAGCTGTCAGGTGCAGTGTCAGTTCTAGTGCTAGAGGCACATGTACAGTGTCGCGCTGCTGTCAGGTGCAGTGCCAGTTCTAGTGCGAGGTGCACATGTTCAGTGCAGCACGGCTGTCAGGTGCAGTGTCAGTTCTAGTGCTAGAGGCACATGTTCAGTGCAGCACGGCTGTCAGGTGCAGTGCCAGTTCTAGTGCTAGAGACACATGTACAGTGTCGCGCTGCTGTCAGGTGCAGTGCCAGTTCTAGTGCGAGGTGCACTTGTTCCGTGCCGTGCTGCTGCCATGTGCAGTGTCAGTTCTAGTGCTAGAGGCACATGTTCAGTGCAGCACGGCTGTCAGGTGCAGTGCCAGTTCTAGTGCTAGATGCACATGTTCAGTGCAGCACGGCTGTCAGGTGCAGTGTCAGTTCTAGTGGTAGAGGCACATGTTCAGTGCAGCGCTGCTGTCAGGTGCAGTGCCAGTTCTAGTGCTAGATGCACATGTTCAGTGCAGCACGGCTGTCAGGTGAAGTGTCAGTTCTAGTGCTAGATGCACATGTTCAGTGCAGCGCAGCTGTCAGGTGCAGTGTCAGTTCTAGTGCTAGGTGCACATGTACAGTGTCGCGCTGCTGTCAGGTGCAGTGCCAGTTCTAGTGCGAGGTGCACATGTTCAGTGCAGCACGGCTGTCAGGTGCAGTGTCAGTTCTAGTGCTAGAGGCACATGTTCAGTGCAGCACGGCTGTCAGGTGCAGTGCCAGTTCTAGTGCTAGAGACACATGTACAGTGTCGCGCTGCTGTCAGGTGCAGTGTCAGTTCTAGTGCGAGGTGCACTTGTTCCGTGCCGTGCTGCTGCCATGTGCAGTGTCAGTTCTAGTGCTAGAGGCACATGTTCAGTGCAGCACGGCTGTCAGGTGCAGTGCCAGTTCTAGTGCTAGATGCACATGTTCAGTGCAGCACGGCTGTCAGGTGCAGTGTCAGTTCTAGTGCTAGATGCATGTACAGTGCCGCGCTGCTGTCGGGTGCAGTGTCAGTTCTAGTGCTAGATGCACATGTTCAGTGCTGCGCTGCGGTCAGGTGCAGTGTCAGTTCTAGTGCTAGAGGCACATGTTCAGTGCAGCGCAGCTGTCAGGTGCAGTGTCAGTTCTAGTGCTAGAGGCACATGTACAGTGTCGCGCTGCTGTCAGGTGCAGTGCCAGTTCTAGTGCGAGGTGCACATGTTCAGTGCAGCACGGCTGTCAGGTGCAGTGTCAGTTCTAGTGCTAGAGGCACATGTTCAGTGCAGCACGGCTGTCAGGTGCAGTGCCAGTTCTAGTGCTAGAGACACATGTACAGTGTCGCGCTGCTGTCAGGTGCAGTGCCAGTTCTAGTGCGAGGTGCACTTGTTCCGTGCCGTGCTGCTGCCATGTGCAGTGTCAGTTCTAGTGCTAGAGGCACATGTTCAGTGCAGCACGGCTGTCAGGTGCAGTGCCAGTTCTAGTGCTAGATGCACATGTTCAGTGCAGCACGGCTGTCAGGTGCAGTGTCAGTTCTAGTGGTAGAGGCACATGTTCAGTGCAGCGCTGCTGTCAGGTGCAGTGCCAGTTCTAGTGCTAGATGCACATGTTCAGTGCAGCACTGCTGTCAGGTGAAGTGTCAGTTCTAGTGCTAGGTGCATATGTTCAGTGCAGCGCTGCTGCCAGGTGCAGTGTCAGTTCTAGTTCTAGATGCACATGTTCAGTGCTGCGCTGCTGCCAGGTGCAGTGTCAGTTCTGGTGCTAGATGCACATGTTCAGTGCAGCGCTGCTGCCAGGTGCAGTGTCAGTTCTAGTGTGAGGTGCACATGTTCCGTGCTGCGCTGCTGTCATGTGCAGTGTCAGTTCTAGTGTGAGGTGCACATGTTCAGTGCTGCGCTGCTGTCAGGTGCAGTGTCAGTTCTAGTGCTAGATGCATGTTCCATGCTGCGCTGCTGTCAGGTGCAGTGTCAGTTCTAGTGTGAGGTGCACATGTTCAGTGCAGCGCTGCTGTCAGGTGCAGTGTCAGTTCTAGTGCTAGATGCATGTTCAGTGCAGCGCTGCTGTCAGGTGCAGTGTCAGTTCTAGTGCTAGAGGCACATGTACAGTGCAGCGCTGCTGTCAGGTGCAGTGTCAGTTCTAGTGCTAGATGCAGATGTTTAGTGTCGCGCTGCTGCCAGGTGCAGTGTCAGATCTAGTGCTAGAGGCACATGTTCAGTGCCGCGCTGCTGTCAGGTGCAGTGTCAGTTCTAGTGCTAGAGGCACATGTTCAGTGCAGCGCTGCTGTCAGTTGCAGTGTCAGTTCTAGTGCTAGAGGCACATGTTCAGTGCGGCGCTGCTGCCAGGTGCAGTGTCAGTTCTAGTGCTAGAGGCACATGTTCAGTGCCGCGCTGCTGTCAGGTGCAGTGTCAGTTCTAGTGCTAGAGGCACATGTTCAGTGCAGCGCTGCTGTCAGGTGCAGTGTCAGTTCTAGTGCTAGATGCATGTTCAGTGCAGCGCTGCTGTCAGTTGCAGTGTCAGTTCTAGTGCTAGAGGCACATGTTCAGTGCAGCGCTCCTGTCAGGTGCAGTGTCAGTTCTAGTGCTAGATGCATGTTCAGTGCAGCGCTGCTGTCAGGTGCAGTGTCAGTTCTAGTGCTAGAGGCACATGTTCAGTGCCGCGCTGCTGTCAGGTGCAGTGTCAGTTCTAGTGCTAGATGCACATGTTCAGTGCAGCGCTGCTGTCAGGTGCAGTGTCAGTTCTAGTGCTAGATGCATGTTCAGTGCAGCGCTGCTGTCAGGTGCAGTGTCAGTTCTAGTGCTAGAGGCACATGTTCAGTGCAGCGCTGCTGTCAGGTGCAGTGTCAGTTCTAGTGCTAGATGCATGTTCAGTGCAGCGCTGCTGTCAGGTGCAGTGTCAGTTCTAGTGCTAGAGGCACATGTTCAGTGCCGCGCTGCTGTCAGGTGCAGTGTCAGTTCTAGTGCTAGATGCATGTACAGTGCCGCGCTGCTGTCAGGTGGAGTGTCAGTTCTAGTGCTAGATGCATGTTCAGTGCAGCGCTGCTGTCAGGTGCAGTGTCAGTTCTAGTGCTAGAGGCACATGTACAGTGCCGTGCTGCTGTCAGTTGCAGTGTCAGTTCTAGTGCTAGAGGCACATGTTCAGTGCCGCGCTGCTGTCAGGTGCAGTGTCAGTTCTAGTGCTAGATGCATGTTCAGTGCCGCGCTGCTGTCAGGTGCAGTGTCAGTTCTAGTGCTAGATGCATGTTCAGTGCAGCGCTGCTGTCAGGTGCAGTGTCAGTTCTAGTGCTAGAGGCACATGTACAGTGCCGCGCTGCTGTCAGGTGCAGTGTCAGTTCTAGTGCTAGATGCATGTTCCGTGCTGCGCTGCGGTCAGGTGCAGTGTCAGTTCTAGTGCTAGAGGCACATGTTCAGTGCAGCGCAGCTGTCAGGTGCAGTGTCAGTTCTAGTGCTAGGTGCACATGTACAGTGTCGCGCTGCTGTCAGGTGCAGTGCCAGTTCTAGTGCGAGGTGCACATGTTCAGTGCAGCACGGCTGTCAGGTGCAGTGTCAGTTCTAGTGCTAGATGCATGTTCAGTGCTGCGCTGCGGTCAGGTGCAGTGTCAGTTCTAGTGCTAGAGGCACATGTTCAGTGCACCGCAGCTGTCAGGTGCAGTGTCAGTTCTAGTGCTAGGTGCACATGTACAGTGTCGCGCTGCTGTCAGGTGCAGTGCCAGTTCTAGTGCGAGGTGCACATGTTCAGTGCAGCACGGCTGTCAGGTGCAGTGTCAGTTCTAGTGCTAGAGGCACATGTTCAGTGCAGCACGGCTGTCAGGTGCAGTGCCAGTTCTAGTGCTAGAGACACATGTACAGTGTCGCGCTGCTGTCAGGTGCAGTGTCAGTTCTAGTGCGAGGTGCACTTGTTCCGTGCCATGCTGCTGCCATGTGCAGTGTCAGTTCTAGTGGTAGAGGCACATGTTCAGTGCCGCGCTGCTGTCGGGTGCAGTGTCAGTTCTAGTGCTAGATGCACATGTTCAGTGCTGCGCTGCGGTCAGGTGCAGTGTCAGTTCTAGTGCTAGAGGCACATGTTCAGTGCAGCGCTGCTGTCAGGTGCAGTGTCAGTTCTAGTGCTAGGTGCACATGTACAGTGTCGCGCTGCTGTCAGGTGCAGTGCCAGTTCTAGTGCGAGGTGCACATGTTCAGTGCAGCACGGCTGTCAGGTGCAGTGTCAGTTCTAGTGCTAGAGGCACATGTTCAGTGCAGCACGGCTGTCAGGTGCAGTGCCAGTTCTAGTGCTAGAGACACATGTACAGTGTCGCGCTGCTGTCAGGTGCAGTGTCAGTTCTAGTGCTAGGTGCACTTGTTCCATGCCGTGCTGCTGCCATGTGCAGTGTCAGTTCTAGTGCTAGAGGCACATGTTCAGTGCAGCGCTGCTGCCAGGTGCAGTGTCAGTTCTAGTGCTAGAGGCACATGTTCAGTGCAGCACGGCTGTCAGGTGCAGTGCCAGTTCTAGTGCTAGATGCACATGTTCAGTGCAGCACGACTGTCAGGTGCAGTGTCAGTTCTAGTGCTAGAGGCACATGTACAGTGCCGTGCTGCTGTCAGTTGCAGTGTCAGTTCTAGTTCTAGAGGCACATGTTCAGTGCAGCGCTGCTGTCAGTTGCAGTGGCAGTTCTAGTGCTAGAGGCACATGTACAGTGCCGTGCTGCTGTCAGTTGCAGTGTCAGTTCTAGTGCTAGAGGCACATGTTCAGTGCAGCGCAGCTGTCAGGTGCAGTGTCAGTTCTAGTGCTAGAGGCACATGTACAGTGCCGCGCTGCTGTCGGGTGCAGTGTCAGTTCTAGTGCTAGATGCACATGTTCAGTGCTGCGCTGCGGTCAGGTGCAGTGTCAGTTCTAGTGCTAGAGGCACATGTTCAGTGCAGCGCAGCTGTCAGGTGCAGTGTCAGTTCTAGTGCTAGAGGCACATGTACAGTGTCGCGCTGCTGTCAGGTGCAGTGCCAGTTCTAGTGCGAGGTGCACATGTTCAGTGCAGCACGGCTGTCAGGTGCAGTGTCAGTTCTAGTGCTAGAGGCACATGTTCAGTGCAGCACGGCTGTCAGGTGCAGTGCCAGTTCTAGTGCTAGAGACACATGTACAGTGTCGCGCTGCTGTCAGTTGCAGTGCCAGTTCTAGTGCGAGGTGCACTTGTTCCGTGCCGTGCTGCTGCCATGTGCAGTGTCAGTTCTAGTGCTAGAGGCACATGTTCAGTGCAGCACGGCTGTCAGGTGCAGTGCCAGTTCTAGTGCTAGATGCACATGTTCAGTGCAGCACGGCTGTCAGGTGCAGTGCCAGTTCTAGTGCTAGATGCATGTTCAGTGCAGCACGGCTGTCAGGTGCAGTGCCAGTTCTAGTGCTAGATGCACATGTTCAGTGCAGCACGGCTGTCAGGTGCAGTGTCAGTTCTAGTGGTAGAGGCACATGTTCAGTGCCGCGCTGCTGTTGGGTGCAGTGTCAGTTCTAGTGCTAGATGCACATGTTCAGTGCCGCGCTGCTGTCAGGTGCAGTGCCAGTTCTAGTGCTAGATGCATGTACAGTGCCGCGCTGCTGTCAGGTGCAGTGCCAGTTCTAGTGCTAGATGCACATGTTCAGTGCAGCACGGCTGTCAGGTGCAGTGTCAGTTCTAGTGGTAGAGGCACATGTTCAGTGCCGCGCTGCTGTCGGGTGCAGTGTCAGTTCTAGTGCTAGATGCACATGTTCAGTGCTGCGCTGCGGTCAGGTGCAGTGTCAGTTCTAGTGCTAGAGGCACATGTTCAGTGCAGCGCAGCTGTCAGGTGCAGTGTCAGTTCTAGTGCTAGAGGCACATGTACAGTGTCGCGCTGCTGTCAGGTGCAGTGCCAGTTCTAGTGCGAGGTGCACATGTTCAGTGCAGCACGGCTGTCAGGTGCAGTGTCAGTTCTAGTGCTAGAGGCACATGTTCAGTGCAGCACGGCTGTCAGGTGCAGTGCCAGTTCTAGTGCTAGAGACACATGTACAGTGTCGCGCTGCTGTCAGGTGCAGTGCCAGTTCTAGTGCGAGGTGCACTTGTTCCGTGCCGTGCTGCTGCCATGTGCAGTGTCAGTTCTAGTGCTAGAGGCACATGTTCAGTGCAGCACGGCTGTCAGGTGCAGTGCCAGTTCTAGTGCTAGATGCACATGTTCAGTGCAGCACGGCTGTCAGGTGCAGTGCCAGTTCTAGTGCTAGATGCATGTTCAGTGCAGCACGGCTGTCAGGTGCAGTGCCAGTTCTAGTGCTAGATGCACATGTTCAGTGCAGCACGGCTGTCAGGTGCAGTGTCAGTTCTAGTGGTAGAGGCACATGTTCAGTGCCGCGCTGCTGTTGGGTGCAGTGTCAGTTCTAGTGCTAGATGCACATGTTCAGTGCCGCGCTGCTGTCAGGTGCAGTGCCAGTTCTAGTGCTAGATGCATGTACAGTGCCGCGCTGCTGTCAGGTGCAGTGCCAGTTCTAGTGCTAGATGCACATGTTCAGTGCAGCACGGCTGCCAGGTGCAGTGTCAGTTCTAGTGCTAGAGGCACATGTTCAGTGCCGCGCTGCTGTCAGGTGCAGTGTCATTTCTAGTGCTAGATGCATGTTCAGTGCAGCGCTGCTGCCAGGTGCAGTGTCATTTCTAGTGCTAGAGGCACATGTTCAGTGCCGTGCTGCTGTCAGGTGCAGTGTCAGTTCTAGTGCTAGAGGCACATGTTCAGTGCCGCGCTGCTGCCAGGTGCAGTGTCAGTTCTAGTGCTAGAGGCACATGTTCAGTGCCGCGCTGCTGTCAGGTGCAGTGTCAGTTCTAGTGCTAGAGGCACATGTTCAGTGCCGCGCTGCTGTCAGGTGCAGTGTCAGTTCAAGTGCGAGATGCACATGTTCAGTGCAGCACGGCTGTCAGGTGAAGTGTCAGTTCTAGTGCTAGGTGCACATGTTCAGTGCCGCGCTGCTGCCAGGTGCAGTGTCAGTTCTAGTGCTAGGTGCACATGTTCAGTGCCGCGCTGCTGTCAGGTGCAGTGTCATTTCTAGTGCTAGATGCATGTTCAGTGCCGCGCTGCTGCCAGGTGCAGTGTCAGTTCTAGTGTTAGGTGCACATGTTGATTGCAGTGCTATTGCTAGGTGTAGTGTCAGTTGAAGTGTTCAGTGCACAGGAACAGTGCAGTGTTACATTTTGTTGCGATGTTTTGTACAGTGCAGTCAGTTGTAGTGTTAGGTGCACATGTTTGATGCAATGCTATTGTTAGGTCAGGTGTCAGCTGTAATGTAAGGTGCACAGGTTCAGTGCAGTGCTTCTGTTGGGTGCTACGTTAGCTGTAGTGTTATGTGCAAAGCTCCGTGCAGTGCTTTTATTAGGTATAGTGCCAGCTGTAGTGTTATGTGCACAGTTCAGTGCAGTGCTTTGGTTGGTACAGTGTACAGTGGTGTTAGATGCAGTGTTATATGCACAGTTCAGTGCAGTGCTTAGGTTGGTATAGTGTTCAGTAGTGTTAGATGCAGTGTTAGGTGTACAGGTTGAGTGCAGTGCTACTGTTAGGTGCAGGGTTAGCTGTACTCTTTGGTGCAGATGTTCAGTGCAGTGCTATTGTTAGGTGCAGTGCCAGCTGTAATGTAAGGTGCACAGGTTCAGTGCATTGTTACTATTAGGTGTAGTGTTAGCTGTACTCTTTGGTGTGCATGCTCAGTGCAGTGCTAATGTTAATAGAAGTGCCAATTTACTATTATTTGCCACAGTGTGGTAAATAAATAAATAATACCTCTCTTTTTGAATGCATAAATGAATGACAGATAGCTCAATAAATAAGAGTCAAGATTCGAGGTAGTAGGAGTTTTTGCAGGTTTATTACAGCATAAAGGACAGGAGCGGGACAACCTGCATAGGAATAGGATGGCAGGGCCCAGCAGCTGCTGGGGCTGGATCTGGGATGAGCGCGCTAACATTTAATAACAATACACGATCATATATACTAAAACAGTTGCATTACAATACATACGATAGGCGTAGCAGTGGGTGGAGCAATAGGCGTGACGCGTAGCAGTCGCGAAAGATAAGGGTGAAAGTAGGTGTAACAGAGGCGTATACATAGACATGTGATGCAAACGTAACAGAATATGTCATGAATGGGGTGGAAACCATGGAGGGGGCTACCTAAGGAGCCGGGACCTCTAACCTGATGGTGCGCGCAAACTGGCAATGACGTGTTACTAGGAGAAGCTGGGGGCTATGAGCTCTGTGCTAGGAGCAGAGACTGAAGTCTGGAGAGTCAGGGCGACATGTACCTAAGCAGTATCTAGTATCTGATGTTTAGAGAACATGTTGATATAAACTATAAGTCAGGAGGGGAAAGGCTAACTTGATTCTAAGACTGGAGCATGCATTATTCTACATGTAGTGCGTGATGAAGAATATTAAATGACCATTAAATGCAGTATTTCTCTAAAGTGGAGACGTGAAGGCTAGACAATGACGGAAACTATTGATGCGATTCAGTAGCTTTAGGAATGCAGAGAAGGAGGACTGAACTGATAACTGGAATCATAACATACTCTTGGCAGACTCAGAGGCAGAGCTAGGCTGAGCCGGGCACTGCGAGGCAGGAAGTAAGTGAAGGGTCGAGGATACAGGTGGGGGCTGTATCGCTCCTCAGCGAGGCTTCAGGAGACAGGAGCTGAATCTGGTGTCCAGGCCCTTTTGAGGCCTAGAAACGGGGACTTTACAATGGAATAACGTGCACACTGAGAAACGTGGCAACGTAGCTTTACATAGGCCTGATATTCGTAGTATTCACGAGAACTGGAAACTGACATACTAAAGGTGGACACAACTATAATCGCGTCTTTAATCGAACATGGGGAATAACATATGCATATTAATCATGCACAGATAACATATGATGGATGACACGTAGGGACACAGAACATGGCAAAATTTACTTTTCCACATTCCCTCCTTGTCACTACGTTTCCATCAGGAAACATCAATATTCATGATACCATCTATCATTTCATACAGTATCATTTGCTCGTCTCGAATTTTCTTGGAACGGGTTTTAGAATGGGGCTTGGGACTAGGAATACAAGAGGTAGCACAAATGCCGCAAATCTCAGGGCCACATTGTATACAGAGGCAGCAGCTGAATATGATCGCTACTGCAATACCTAGAAAAGACAAGACTTTCCATCCCCAAGCGGAAATTATATTCCAGAACCAACCGGACCATGTCCAGGTGCCTGGATTTTGGTGTAACAGATGGGCAATTTTATGAAGTCTGGTTATAGCTGAATAAACAGACGGCGCGTTATTTGGAATGAAAATGCAGCAACTAGATCCGATGACTCTACAGGCCCCGCCCCTATCGGCCAATATGACGTCAAGGACGAGACGATTCTGGAGCACGACAATTCTCATAAAGGATTGTTCTTCGGTTAAATTACTTAGAGCAGAAGTAGTCTCAATTACTACTGCTTCAAGGGTTCTGGTTAACCTACGTATCAGTTTACTATTCACAACTGTACCTAAATAGGGGAAGACACCTTTATTGATATCTATATATTGTTCTAGAGCAGTTTCAGTATAATCGACAATCGGGAGGTTTCTCTTGTGTCTAGTATGTAGTAGGTGGGAATTCCTATGGTAGTCGGGTGGGGCTAGAAAAACCGGTGGCAGTAGGAAGGCAATGTAACAGGTTCCCTCCCAATCGAGGGGCAGACGAACATATGCGGTCTGACCACAAATAAAATAAGAATGACGTGAAGCTTTGAAAATAGATTTCCTACTGTCACTATACTTGACAATAGTAGTACAATCACTATGTCCTACGTGTGTAGAACCATTATGTCGGACACATAATTCGCCTTTGACTGGTAGTACTGAAATTGCAGGTAAGTCTGGAGTAGTATCAGACTGAACATTCAGGACCATGAAATTCGAAGAATAATTACCTAAATTATACACTTCATTTTCTAGATCTAACCCTGTTCTGTGGGGAAGACCTTGCTTGTCTGGAAAACATGTACTGTTAAGAAAAGACATATCTGTTGAGGATGACGTTAACGTGGACCATGCTCCACACGAACCATTATGTGAAAAAGGATAAGGAAAGAGTGGCAGAACTCCCTTCGGTGTCTGAAAAGGGGGGAGTCGACCACACACCCAACAATTAGTGGCATTGCTGGTCTGGTGTGAATAATGTAACATGCGGATGAAAGAATTATTTCGCATAGCGAGGCGGTAAGAGAGTTCATGAGGAGGCAGATCACTAAACGTGTGCTCTACTGTAACATTAGAAGACTTATTTACATGAGAGACTGGAAAATACAGATAAAATGCATAACTGGTGCAGGAAATCATAATGCTGAGAAATAATATGAAACTTAGAAAAACGATACATCGGATTGAGTTTTGACTAACTCTCTCACTATGGGGGTCTATTTTATACATGTCAGAAACAGTCTAACCGTTTCACCTAGGGGAGGACTTAGACAATCAAACTGGCTGACTTATTTTACTAGACCGGAGTTTCAACTTATACTCCTGCTGCGGAGTTTTCTCTAACGGGGAGGGTGCAGTATCATTGTTCTTTGCGGGACAGTCCTTAAGAATAGTACTTTGGTAATCCTTCAAATCCTGGGAAATGTTCTTTGAGACGGGTTTCAGTCCATAAAACTTCTTTATATGTGAAAGATGCACCCAGCCTTTGCGTCCCTCCAACTTCACGGCTGTACGGGTGGCCAGGAGGACCTGTCGGGGCTCCTTCCAGCGAGGCTCCAGCGGACTTGAGCGGTCAAAATTTCGCACCAGGACCATGGATCCTGGAACGATTTCATGCGGTGCCACCTCGGTATTGTCTGGAAATGCGGCGGCAACCTGTGAACGACAAGAGTTGAGGGCAGACATCAAGGAAGCTAGGTAATCTGTCAGCATATTACTTGAAACATCGGTAATACTTCGGGGTCTGGGTGTACCCCACATGTTAGGGGGGCGGCCGAAAACGACCTCGTACGGGGACAGACCTGATCTGGAATGTGCAACCATGCGCATATAGAACAAAGCGACTGGCAGAGCTACTAGCCAGTCCACACCTTTCTCTTTACATACTTTGGCGATGCGAATTTTCAGGGTCTGGTTATGTCTCTCTACGAGACCTGCTGCTTCAGGATGGCGTACACAATGGAACTTCCACTGGTACCCTAACAAAAGGGAAACATGCTTCATTAACTCTGAGGAGAATGGCTGGCCGTTATCAGAATATACGACCCTAGGGAGTCCATAACGGGGGAAGAACTCACGAACCAACTGCTTGGCAGTGGTCGCGGCTGTGTAATCTGGGACTGGATATGCTTCTGTCCACCTGGACAAAGCGCATACAACTACAAGGACATACTTGAAACCTCGACATCGCTCCATCTGAATGTAATCCATCTGGAGGACTTCAAAAGGGTGGTCAGGAGGTTGGAATCCACCTTGTTCCACCGGGACACTTTTACCTGGATTAAACTGACAACATATCATACAGGTACGGACTTTCTGCTTGGCTGCAGCTCGTAAATGCTTGTTGAACCAAATGTTCTGGATACTGTCTAACATAGCTTTTTCTCCTAAATGTGCTGGACTATGTGCGGTATTGATAATGACTTGAACCATAGAGTCGGGGAGAAACCAAGTGGCTTTTCCTTTCGTTAACCATCCTTGATCTGTCTGGACCCCTCCTTGTTCGGACCATTTCTTGATTTCTTCGGGAGTAGCATGTAACTGGATATCTATGACATCTTGAGTAGGGTCCTTAACTGTCATACATGTAGTCGGATCTAGGGCGTGTGTCATGTTAACTGGAATGTCTGGGGTCTGAGCTGTAAGCTTGGCTGTGCGATCTGCTAGATCATTACCTTGGGAAATAGTGTCAGTAACCTTCGTATGTGCTTTGCATTTCATGATAGCAATGGATGTCGGTAAATGTATTGCATCTAACAGAGCTTGAATAAGGAGACCATGCTGAATCTTGGTTCCATGAGAAGTCATGAAACCTCTCTCCTGCCAGAGCACTCCAAAGTCGTGTACGACTCCAAATGCGTAGCGTGAATCTGTGTAAACATTAACTTTCCGGTTCTTAGCGTGTATGCAGGCTTGTGTCAGAGCAACTAGCTCTGCTGCTTGAGCGGACAGGGTGTCAATACGGTGTGTCCTAATAACTTCGGTGTCGGTAGTCACTGCATACGCGGCGACTAGTTCTCCTGTACTTGTTCTCATACATGAACCATCCACATAAAGTGTCAGGTCGGGATCTGGTAACGGAATATCTGACAGATCTTGTCTTGGCTTTGTCGTAATATTAACTACTTCCACACAGTCGTGTGTGTCCGGACTTAAAGTAACTGATGGTAACAGTGTAGCAGGGTTCAGGATGTTGCAGCGTCTGATTTCTATGTGTGGCTGGAACAGTGTCAATTCATAACCTGTTAAACGTGCAATTGTCAAGTGCTGAGTTTGTGTTCGGTTTAAAAGAACTTCCACGGAGTGTGGAACTTGTACTGTCAGGGAGTGTCCTAATACTATGGAATCACTTTGTCTGATAGCTAGAGCTGTGGCTGCAACTGACTTGAGGCACGCAGGCAGAGCCTGGGCTACAGGATCTAATGTGCTCGAAAAATAAGCACAAGGCTTGTATTGTCCTGCTTGATCTTGTGTGAGAACAGATAATGCGGTACCTTCACGTTCTGTGACGAAAAGTGTAAAAGGCTTACTGTAGTTTGGTGTAGCTAGAACTGGAGCTTGACATAGGGCTTTCTTTAACTCATTGAAACTGAGTGTATGTTCAGATGTCCAAGGGAGGACAGTCGATACGGCTGTCTCCTGTGTCGTTAACTGTATCAGTGGCTTGGCTAGAAATGCATACTGAGGAATCCATTGTCGGCAGTAAGAAGTGAGGCCGATAAAAGCACGTACCTCCTTCTGGGTCTTGGGCTGAGGAAGACTCGCTATTAACTGGATACGGTCAGGTGTCAACTGCCTACCCCTCTTGGACAGTAAGTGTCCTAAGTATACCACTTGCTGGACACAGAATTGAAGCTTCGAAGGGGACACCTTGTGCCCCATCTCGGCTAGGAAATACAGAACTGTGAGGGATGCTCGCTCGCAAGCACGTTCAGAACGGGCTGTGATCAGTAGATCATCGACATACTGGAGCAGGGCAGTGTCAGTTGGCATGTGAATATTGTCTAGTTGTCTCTTAAGTGCTTGACTGTAAATACTAGGACTTTCTGTGAAACCTTGAGGAGCTCGTGTGAACATATAGCTCCTTCCATTTAAACAAAATCCGAAAAGGAACTGGCTGTCTGGATGAATGGGGACACTAAAAAATGCGTTCTTGAGGTCGATTACAGTAAAGAACGTGGCTTCGGAATCAATGGCTGTCAATAGGGAAGAGATATCTGGGACAACTGGGTACTGGGGAATAATACATTTATTAAGCTCTCGTAGGTCAATCACTAATCGATATACTGGGGGTGCATTTGGATCAGTCCGTTTCATGACTGGAATGATCGGAGAATTGCATACATTGGAGTCAGTTTCTACAACTACTCCTTGAGCGATGAGCTCGTCAATAATTTTGGATAAGGCTGCTACAGCCTCAGGTGGCAATCTGTACTGTCTGATTCGTGGTAACACTACACCTGGCTTGAGAGTCACACGATGGGGTGTGATTTGCATATAACCAACATCAGTTGGACCTTGCGCCCATAGATGCTGCGGAACATTGGACAATCTGGGATCAAAATCTCGTAATACATAGTGACCCTTAAAGTCACGCAGGAACAATCGTATTCCCTCTGGGGAACAGCATATAACTGCACCTAACTCTTTCAGTGTTTTAATGCCTAATAGATTTTCTGGACATGACTTAGTAAGTAACAGATCAGTAGTACGGGACAATGGACCTACTTCTAGAGTAACTGGCTTTGATATTTCATTTACGATAGGCTTTCCTGAAAATCCAAGGGAAACATTTCTTGAGCCTGAGAGCGGAGCCCCTGGAACTTCGGCGTGGCTAATTGTGGTCCTACTTGCCCCTGTATCAATCAAAAACTTTCTGTCTTTCCCTAATACTTGACTGTGAACATAGGGACCTTCTTGATCTACAGGTATCTCGATGAGAGGCAAGCCTACCTCCCTCTCTAGGCTGTTTCATGAATACTGCTGGTACTCTGGATACTCGGACTGTGCATACTGATACATCTGCTGTGTAACATGCTGTGTTGCAGCGATGGGCTGCGGTGCTGTAACTGTCTGTTGTGTATTCTGTGGCTGAGGAGTCTGTGAAACTTGTTCTTGTCTAGGCGGACGTGGTCTTTCTTTAGTCTTACCAGTAGCTATGTTGTGTTTCAGAACTGCACACTCGTTTATAAAATGACCTGGCTGTTTACAATAATTGCAGTTCCCTTTAACGGGAGCTGCAGGATGACTGGCTTGATTCGGACCCCTCTTCTGACTGTCTTGAGGAACAGATTGTGCAACTAGTACTTTCATTTTCGTGTCTTTCATACGTTTTCTCTCGTGTTCTTGCTCTTCTCTAATTCTATTCTGGTGGTATTGGAGCATCTGTAACATCTGGGACGGGGTATTAGCTTGCCAGGTACTTTCGACTTTCAAAACTCGATTCTTAATTTGTTGACTTGAATTCTCGACTAATTTAGTAACAAAAAGGTGAGGGTATGACTCGCTACTGGTCTTGAGGCCACTGTTGATGCTAAAACATTTCTCAAATCTAGAATAAAAATCACTAATGTCTTCGTCTTGTTTCTGTTTACAGGCTGAGATTGCATCCCAGTCTTCCTTTTTCGTTGTTAACAATCTGGGTAAAACTTGAATCAATAATTCAGGTAATTCTTTACATTTCGCTCCAAGACCGGTACCTGGTACTCGTGCCTTATCTTCAGCTTCTAGAACTGCCCAATCGATCTTTTTCTCTCCCACCTCCCATTCTTTTTCCTTGAGCTTTTCATACACCCCTGCGGGCAGCAGAACCTTTAACATTTTAATTATATCTGGGTACGTGTATTCTCCCATACGGAGCATGTCTTTTAATTCTCGATGGAACCCTGCTGGATCTTTATCATGACAGGGGATTAATTTTTTCATCTCTAAGAGTTCCATCTTTGTGATCGGGGTGTAAACAAACACTCGTTCTAGTTCGCCACCCGTTCCTCTAACTGGGTGGACTTCTCGTAACGGATTCTGTCTCTCTATGTAAAATGGTTTATTTTCTGGGGGTGAGACATGAACAAAATGCGGGTTCAAAAACGTTCTATATTTGTGACGCTGTTCTAGAATGACACTAATTAAATCGGTACCTAAACCTTTCCATCTATACTGGAGTAACTCGTTCAGGATATCATGTAACGGGCCTGGATCAGAGTGCTGACCCTCATACAATGTAATGAGGTGCTGAATCATATACATACCCGCCAGTCGTTGCTCGGCTGGGGGCATTTTCAGAAACATTTGTGCCACTATTTCGTCTGGAAAAGTGGTAGAATCAGTAGTCCATCGGACTGCTGATCGGGCTAGTTCTTGTTCATGCATAGTACTTAACTCACTGTAACCGATTCGTGATTTCAGAATGTGATCGGTAGCTTGAAACACTTGTTCTAGAGAACCTTGTTCTGGTGCTGGATGATGGAAAGTTGACTTGTGTTCTAGGCGTAAATGGCGATCTGGAAATCTAGATTTTCCTACATACGCTATTCTGGCGGGATTCTCGTCGTCTACCTCTTCAGTATCAGAGTTACTTTCTTTCTCGCTTACTTGTGCTGCTTTACGCTGTTCGTGTAACTTTATTATTTCTTTACGGATTTTCTTGTACATACTTTCCATAGCACTGATGGTCCTGTGCTTACCCTCGGCTATATTATCACTCCACTTTGTCAGGGTTCTCATTTCGGCTTGATCTTTGGACGGGTAATCTTGTTCTCTTATTAAACAATTAATCAAAAACTTTAGTATCATGAGCTGGATCTCGGCTTTCCTTTGAGACATGACTTCGCCAATGCTTTCTGGATCATCCCCTGTACGGATGAAACGATATATTCTGTCTAGATCTTCTTTCATATTCGGTAGGGTGACTAGATACTCGGCCACCTTTCTTACACGTAATGAATATAAAACCATATTATCCTCGCCTGGGACTGGATCATAGCCGCATTCATTAAGGGCTTTTCTTATTTCTGCTACAGACTGATGTCTGGGCGTACGCTGTGACGCTTGTGCATGTAATTCGGCTGACGTTAAACGCTTGTGTGGCGGCGGGGTTCCTGGAGGACCTCCCCCTGCGGCCCCTAAACTAGAGTCGTCTACTGATGCTCTTCGTCCTGGCAGAGTGGGAAATGGAAATGCAGGTTGGACTTGTATGGCGGGCTGGACCGGGGGGACCGTAACAGGTACTGCAAGGGGTACCCCGGTGTCTGGAGAAACGGGGAGTGCCTGATTTACAGGGACTGGCGGAGCGCGAACAGGATTTGCATATTCTGGGACTGTGTCGTCCAAATAGGACGAAATGAAAATATCAGCTGCGGTCTGTTTGTGACGTAGCTTGGTCGGAACTAATGGTGGCGGGAAATTACTGGATGCCTCCGGGGTCGCTTTTGGCAAGCCCTCGGCAAGAAGAGGATACATACCCTTAATAAGAGCATGCCTCTGTCTGTCTGACTGTTCGGTTTTAACTCGTTCACCAATCTCGATTAATTCCCTTTCTTGGGCTCGTTCCAAGGATTCTCTACTTAGTTCAGATTTTCTGATTTCTTTTTCGGTTCTTTTATGAGATTCTTTGCGCCATAACTCGATGGCATCTTTCTGTGACTGTCTGGCTTTCTTTTTCCATAATGCATCCCATGTGCCTGACACAGGCCATCTATACTTTTCCTCTAACTGTTTGGTATACTCGACCCATAAATCTAGATACAATATGGCGCTTATGCCATGCTTCTGATACATAAAATGACCTGGACTGTCCCTAGGCGGGACAGGAACTGCTGCTTCTAGCAGACCTTTTCTAGTTCTCAACTGACGCAGTTTTGAAAAGAGCGGCATGACTGAACTATAACCTGGACACAATACGATACACAATAAACACGATAACTACTTCACACTCATTCCACGACATCAAGATACATGAAGAACATTCAGAATAACAGTTCGAACAGAATACTACCTGGAATACGGAAAACAGAATACATGAATTTTCTCGAGAACAGAACTGACTAGAACAGAAACTAGATGCACTGCTGAAACAGTACGAAACTTACCGGTCTCATACAGAGACACGTCAGGACCCGCATCCACCGAAGTGGACACTTCGTTTGTGGGACTGTGTACCACCAACCCACGGACCAGAGTCAATTAGATTGACCCTGTCTAGATACTACCCCAGCAACGGTACTCACCGGGCAGTAAGAACGGAAGGCCTCAGACTGGACGGGACTGCTTGGACGCCGGACGGACGAACTTCGGGCTTCTGTTACGGGTGGGCCTCCGGATACCTCGGACCTTGGACTCTCGGCTTGGGCTCTGGTCGGGACTCGCCGCGTTCCTCCACCGTCTCGTCTGGATGCTGGACCGCCTCCTCCGTCTCCTCCGTGGGCCTGAGGGATACTTGAAGCAGAAATATCTGCCGGTGCGCAGAAGAGTTCCGTCACGACGGCAGAGGGTCAGGGGGTCGGCGTGGCTTCACCGACGCGTGGGGAAAGGGCAAGTCCCTGTTCGGGCGCCATTATGTGGTAAATAAATAAATAATACCTCTCTTTTTGAATGCATAAATGAATGACAGATAGCTCAATAAATAAGAGTCAAGATTCGAGGTAGTAGGAGTTTTTGCAGGTTTATTACAGCATAAAGGACAGGAGCGGGACAACCTGCATAGGAATAGGATGGCAGGGCCCAGCAGCTGCTGGGGCTGGATCTGGGATGAGCGCGCTAACATTTAATAACAATACACGATCATATATACTAAAACAGTTGCATTACAATACATACGATAGGCGTAGCAGTGGGTGGAGCAATAGGCGTGACGCGTAGCAGTCGCGAAAGATAAGGGTGAAAGTAGGTGTAACAGAGGCGTATACATAGACATGTGATGCAAACGTAACAGAATATGTCATGAATGGGGTGGAAACCATGGAGGGGGCTACCTAAGGAGCCGGGACCTCTAACCTGATGGTGCGCGCAAACTGGCAATGACGTGTTACTAGGAGAAGCTGGGGGCTATGAGCTCTGTGCTAGGAGCAGAGACTGAAGTCTGGAGAGTCAGGGCGACATGTACCTAAGCAGTATCTAGTATCTGATGTTTAGAGAACATGTTGATATAAACTATAAGTCAGGAGGGGAAAGGCTAACTTGATTCTAAGACTGGAGCATGCATTATTCTACATGTAGTGCGTGATGAAGAATATTAAATGACCATTAAATGCAGTATTTCTCTAAAGTGGAGACGTGAAGGCTAGACAATGACGGAAACTATTGATGCGATTCAGTAGCTTTAGGAATGCAGAGAAGGAGGACTGAACTGATAACTGGAATCATAACATACTCTTGGCAGACTCAGAGGCAGAGCTAGGCTGAGCCGGGCACTGCGAGGCAGGAAGTAAGTGAAGGGTCGAGGATACAGGTGGGGGCTGTATCGCTCCTCAGCGAGGCTTCAGGAGACAGGAGCTGAATCTGGTGTCCAGGCCCTTTTGAGGCCTAGAAACGGGGACTTTACAATGGAATAACGTGCACACTGAGAAACGTGGCAACGTAGCTTTACATAGGCCTGATATTCGTAGTATTCACGAGAACTGGAAACTGACATACTAAAGGTGGACACAACTATAATCGCGTCTTTAATCGAACATGGGGAATAACATATGCATATTAATCATGCACAGATAACATATGATGGATGACACGTAGGGACACAGAACATGGCAAAATTTACTTTTCCACAACAGTACTCAGTAGTGTCAGTTGTAGTGTTAGCTGCAAATGTTCAGAGCAGCACTATTGTTAGGTTCAGTGTCAACGGTAGTGTTAGGTGCCCAGGTTCAGCACAGTGCTATTGTTAGGTGCAGCGTTAGGTGACAAGTTCAGTGCAGTTCTTCTAATAGGTGCAGTGGTGACTGGTGTCAGTTGTAGTGCTAAGTACACAGGTTCAGTGTAGTGCTACTGGTAGGTGCAGTGCTTGGCACCGTGCAGTCAGTTGTTGTCTTATGGGTACAGGTTCAGTGCAGTACTTCTGTTAGGTGCAGTGCTCATTGCTGTCAGTTGTAGTGTTATGTCACAGGTTCCGTACAGTGCTTCTGTTGGTTGTAGTGCTCAGTGCAGTCAGTTGTAGTGTTAAGTCACAGGTTCATTGCATGGTCAGTGGTGTTAGCTATAGTGTTAAGTGCACAAGTTCAATGCAGTCCTACTGGTAGGTGCAGTGCTCAGTACAGTGCAGAGAGTTGTAGCGTCAGGTTGGAGGTTCCATGCAATGCTTCTGTTGGGTGCAGTGCTCAGTGCAGTGCAGTCAGTTGTAGTGTCAGGTCGGAGGTTCCGTGCAGTGCTTCCGTTGGGTGCAGTGCTCAGTGCAGTGCTGGCAGTTGTAGTGTCAGGTCGGAGGTTCCATGCAGTGCTTCCGTTGGCTGCAGTGCTCAGTGCAGTGCCGTCAGTTGTAGTGTCAGGTCGGAGGTTCTGTGCAGTGCTTCCTTTGGGTGCAGTGCTCAGTGCAGTGCCGTCAGTTGTAGTGTCAGGTCAGAGGTTCCATGCAGTGCTTCCATTGGGTGCAGTGCTTCTGTTGCGTGCAGCGCTCATTGCAGTGCCGTCAGTTGTAGTGTCTGGTCGGGGGTTCCGTGCAGTGAATCTGTTGGTGCAGTGCTCAGTGCAGTCAATTGTAGTGTAGGTCACACAGGTTCCGTGCAGGGCTTCTGTTGGGTGCAGTGCTCAGTGCAGTCATTTGAAGTGTCAGGTCGGAGGTTCCGTGCATTGCTTCTGCTGGGTGCATTGCTCAGTGCCGTCAGTTGTAGTGTCAGGTCGGAGGTTCCATGCAGTGCTTCCATTGGGTGCAGTGCGCAGTGCAGTGCAGTCAGTTGTAGAGTTGGTCGAAGGTTCCGTGCAGTGCTTCTGTTTGGTGCAGTGCAGTGCAGTGCTGCCAGTTATAGTGTTAGGTGCACAGGTTCTGTGCAATGCTTCTGTTGGCTGCAGTGCTTAGTGCAGTGCCGTCAGTTGTGGTGTCAGGTAGGAGGTTCCGTGCAGTGCATCTGTTGGTGCAGTGCTCAGTGCAGCCAGTTGTAGTGTTAGATTGCACAGGTTACATGCAGTGCTTCTGTTGGGTGCAGTGCTCAGTGCCGTCAGTGGTAGTGTCAGATCGGAGGTTCCGTGCAGTGCTTCAGTTTGGTGCAGTGTGCAGTGCAGTGCAGTCAGTTGTAGTGTTATGTGCACAGGTTCCGTGCAGTGCTTCTGTAGGCTGCAGTGCAGTGCAGTGCTGTCAGTTATGGTGTTAGGTGCACAGGTTCTGTGCAGTGCTTCCGTTGGGTGCAGTGCTCAGTGCAGTCAGTTGTAGTGTTAAGTCACAGGTTCCATGCAGTGCTTCTGTTGGGTTCAGTGCTCAGTGCAGTCAGTTGTAGTGTCAGGTCAGAGGTACCGCGCAGTGCTTCTATTGGGTGCAGTGCTCAGTGCAGTCAGTTGTAGTGTCAGGTCAGAGGTTCCGTGTAGTGCTTGCGTTGAATGCAGTGCTCAGTGCAATGCAGTGCCATCAGCTGTACTGGCAGGTCGGAGGTTCCGTGCAGTGCTTCTGTTGTGTGCAGTGCTCAGTTCAGTGCAGTGCCGTCAGTCGTAGTGTCAGGTCGGAGGTTCCGTGTAGTGCTTCCGTTGGGTGCAGTGCTCAGTGCAGTGCCGTCAGTGGTAGTGTCAGGTCGGAGGTTCCGTGCAGTGCTTCCGTTGGGTGCAGTGCTCAGTGCAGTGCAGTGCCATCAGTTGTAGTGTCAGGTCGGAGGTTCTGTGCAATGCTTCCGTTGGGTGCAGTGCTCAGTGCAGTGCAGTGCAGTCAGTTGTAGTGTTAGGTGCACAGGTTCCGTGCAGTGCTTCTGTTGGGTGCAGTGCTCAGTGCAGTGTAGTACAGTCGGTTGTAGCGTTAGGTGCACAGGTCCCGTGCAGTTCATCTGTTGGGTGCAGTGCTCAGTGCAGTCAGTTGTAGCATCAGGTTGGAGGTTCCATGCAGTGCTTCCGTTGGGTGCAGTGCAGTCAGGTTCCATGCAGTGCTTCGGTTGGGTGCAGTGCTCAGTGCAGTGCAGTGACATCAGTTGTAGTGTCAGGTCGGAGGTTCCGTGCAGTGATTCCGTTGGGTGCAGTGCTCAATGCAGTGCAGTGACATCAGTTGTAGTGTCATGTCGGAGGTTCCGTGCAGTGCTTCCATTGAGTGCAGTGCTCAGTGCAGTGCAGTGCAGTTAGTTGTAGTGTTAGGTGCACAGGCTCCGTGCAGTGCTACTGTTGGGTGCTGTTAGACGGAGACCTGGAGGGTCGGCCGAGCACAGTGATCGCACAGACAGGTAACTTCCCCCCCACAGATGGACACCACACAAAGCTTATAGTAACACCTTTTATAGGCACTTCGGGTAGTAGAGTGGTACGATACAGGGCGATCAGGACACGATGATCCTCTCAATTCTAGTCTCTAGTAAGGGAAGGGGGTAGCGGGACAGTCTTGGTACCCACGGGTACGGGTGTGTAACGGTGATAGCTCACAATCCTCGAGCTCGGTGTTCGGATGGGTCAGACCGCGGCAGCGCCGGCAGGTCCCGAAGAGGTCGTAGGTGGCACGGGCCGCGGCAGCGCCAGCAGGTCCCAACGAGGATGAAGGTTACAACGGGCCGTGGCAGCGCCAGCAGGTCCCACGAGAATGCAGGTTGCAACGGGCCGCGGCAGCGCCAGCAGGTCCCACGGGGATGAAGGTTACAACGGGCCGCGGCAGCGCCAGCAGGTCCCACGAGGATGAAGGTTGCAGAGGGCCGCGGCAGCGCCAGCAGGCAGGACAATAGTTCACAAGGCAGGGCTGTGGCAGCGCCAACAGTCCGTCAAGGATGAGTTCGTCGCGGTGTCTCTCGACTCCAGGATACAACTGCCTTCCTGTCCTGGGGCGGCCTCAGTTATAGGTCTGGCGCCCTTTGATGTCCGGACCCTCGCTCTTGGAGGTCGGGAGGTCTGGGATGAGGGAGTCCAGACACCCAGCAGGGGGGTGGAGCCAGCGCCCGAGGAGGCTGGGGGTGCTCGGGCACCTGGCGGGGGAGAGCCGTCGACACTTCGTACTCCCATTGACCTGCCAAGTGGGCCGTTCACCTCCTGGGTGGAGGGTGGTGCCGGGATGTCGGGGCCTGGCCAGGCCCAGGGTTGGGGTCGGGCTGAGGCCGCGCGGCCGCGTGGTGCCGTGTCCAAGATGGCGGCTGGGCCGGGCAATGGTGCTGACGGTGGCCCGGGCCCTGTCCTGCGGGGAGGGAGCGAGCCCTTCATGTGGCCTGTCCAACATGCGTCCCCCCCAGCTGAAGGCGGGGAGAGTCACCCATCTTCTTGGGGACTTTCCTCGTCGAGGCGGAAAAAGCGGGACAGGCCATCCGCGTTGGCGTGGTCTTGGCCGGGTCGATGTTCCACAGTGAAGTCCATCCCCTGCAGGGAGATGGACCAACGTAGTAGTTTCGGGTTTTCCCCCCGCATCTGCATGAGCCATTGCAGGGGTCGATGATCGGTCTGGACCCGGAAGTGGGTGCCGAAGAGATAAGGCCGGAGCTTTTTGAGGGCCCACACCACGGCGAAGGCCTCCCTCTCGATGGTGCTCCAGCGTCGTTCTCGGGCCAGGAGCCGTCTGCTGATGAAAGCCACTGGCTGGTCAAGTCCTTCGGGGTTCAGCTGGGAAAGGACTGCCCCAACGCCATGGTCGGAGGCATCTGTTTGGACGATAAATTCCCGACTGTAGTCGGGGGCCTGGAGCACCGGGGCGGAGCACATGGCGGCCTTCAGCTTCTCGAAGGCCGCTTGACAGTCTGGGGTCCAGTTGACCTTCTTTGGTTGGTTTTTGGAGGTGAGTTCCGTGAGGGGCCCTACGATGCTGCCATAGTCCCTCACGAACCGTCGGTAGTAGCCCGTGAGTCCCAAGAAGGCGCGGACCTCGGTCTGGGTGATGGGGGACTGCCACGACTGGATGGCCGCGATCTTGAGTTGCAGAGGGGCCACCAGACCGCTTCCCACCTGGTGCCCGAGATAGGTCACGGACCCCTGGCCAATTTGGCATTTGCTGGCCTTGATCGTGAGGCCAGCTCGTTGGAGGGCCTGTAGCACCTCTCGGAGGTGGTGGAGGTGGTCGGACCAGTGGTGGCTGTACACAGCGATATCGTCCAGGTAGGCGGCGCTGAATCCTTCGAGTCCTGCCAGGACCTGGTTTACTAGCCGCTGAAAGGTTGCTGGAGCATTCTTCATGCCGAATGGCATGACCTTGAAGTGATAGTGGCCATCCGGGGTAGAGAATGCAGATCGTTCTTGGGCCCGGGGTGTGAGACCGATCTGCCAGTAGCCCGCTGTCAGGTCGAAGATGCTGAGGTAGCGGGCAGCTCCCATGCGGTCGATTAGTTCATCTGCTCGGGGGATGGGGTGTGCGTCTGTTCTGGTGACCGCATTCAAGCCCCGGTAGTCGACGCAGAACCGGAGCTCCGGCGTGGCGCCGGGGGCGGCCGCTTTGGGGACCAGTACCACTGGGCTGGCCCAGGGGCTGTCTGAGGGCTCGATGATCCCGAGTGTGAGCATCTTGGCCACCTCCTCTTGGATGCAGGCCCGTACCCGATCTGGTACGCGGTAGGCCCGATGGCGGATAGGGGGACTGTCTCCCGTGTCCACGTCGTGTAAGCACCAGGGGGTGACCCCTGGGGTGAGGGAGAACAGGGTGGAGAACTGTAGCAGGAGGACTCGGCAGCCTTGGCGCTGTTCCAGGGTGAGGGCCTCCGAGAGTCGGACCCCGTCCACGGAGCGGTCCTTCTCCCGTGACCGTAGGAGGTCAGGGAGGGGTTCGGAGTCCTCCTCGGTTCCATTGTCGGTTGCCATCAGGAGGCTGAGTTCGGAGCGTACAAAGTGGGGTTTCAGTCTATTAGCGTGGAGGACCCGGAGAGGGTTTCGGGAAGATTCCATATCGATGAGATAGGTGACAGGGCTCTTGCGCTCGATTACTTTGAAGGGCCCCGTCCATTTGTCTTGCAGGGCGCATGGTTCGGTGGGGGACATTACCCACACTTGTTGACCGGGTTCAAATTCGATGGAGGATGCATTTCTATCGTACCACCTTTTCATGTCCTCCTGACTGGCCTCCAGGTTTGCTTTTGCCATCTCTCCGAACCTTCTGGTCTGGTTGCGGAGGGTTAGGAGGTACTTGAAAACTTCTGGAGGGTTCTTTAGAGGGGGCATTTCCCAGCCTTCTTTGACTAGGCTGAGCGGGCCTCGCACCGGGTGTCCATACAAGAGTTCGAAAGGGCTGAAGCCGAGGGACTTCTGGGGGACTTCTCGGTAGGCAAAGAGAAGGCACGGTAGTAGCACATCCCACTGGCGACGGAGGGGCTCTTCCAACCCCCCAATCATCCCTTTGAGCGTGCGGTTGAACCGCTCAACCAGTCCGTTCCCTTGAGGGTGATAGGGGGTCGTGAATCGGTAGGTGACCCCACACTGTTGCCAGAGGGACTTCATGTATTTTGAGATAAAGTTCGTACCCCTGTCGCTGACGACTTCTCGGGGGAAGCCCACTCGAGAGAAGATCCCCATCAAGGCTCGACCCACTACTGGGGCTGTTATCGTACGAAGGGGGACCGCCTCAGGATAGCGGGTAGCGTGATCCACCAGGACCAGGATGAAGCGATGTCCCTGTGCTGTTCGGGGGTCCAGGGGCCCCACAATGTCTATTCCCACCCTTTCGAACGGGGTGGTCACCACGGGGAATGGTTGTAGGGGTGCCTTGAGTTTGCGGCCGCTCTTCCCACTGGCCTGGCAGGTCGGGCAGGACCGGCAATGGTTGGATACGTCGTTCCTCATTTTGGGCCAAAAAAAGTGAGTCACCAGGCGGTGGTAGGTCTTGTCTTGGCCCAGGTGCCCGGCCAGGGGGACATCGTGGGCTAGGTTCAACAGGAAGTCTCTGAAGTGGAGGGGCACCACCAGCACTCGCCCGGCCCCCAGTTCTGCGATTTTCTGTTCGCTGTACAAGAGATCATTGTCCCAATAAACCCAGTGGGCCCCGGTGGTGTCTCCTTGGCTCTGGGCGAGCGCTTGCTGTCGCAATCCCTCGAGGGAGGGGCAGGTCTTTTGCTCCTGCCGGAATTGTTCCTGGCTGGGCCCCCCTTCTTGACGCCACTGAGCCAGGTCGGGAAGCTCGGGGGGCTGTGTGGACCCCTTTGGGGTGGGGTCCGGGTGGTCGGTCTGGAGGAAGTCTTCTTCTGGAGTGATCGAGGGCGGAGGCGCTGCCCATTCTGGTTCTTCTGGTCTAGGGATGGTGCGGGTGGCCATGGACCGGGTGGTTACGCATGCCCAGTCCGGGAGACCCAACATCCCCAGATGCTCTCTTCTTTCCACAGCGGCCCACGGGGAGCTCTCGAGATCGTTCCCCAGGAGGCAGTCTACGGGGGCATCGTCACGGACAGTTACTTTCAGCATGCCGGACACTCCTCCCCATTCGAAGGGGACGCAGGCCATCCGACACAGGCTCTCCGAGTTGTCTGCCGATCGGACGGGGCAAAGTACGTTTGGTAGGATTTGTTCTGGGGTCACCAGGTGACAGCGGACGGCCGTCACACTGGCCCCGGTGTCACGCAGGGCCTCGGCCTTGCGCCCATTGATGCTCACCCATTGGCTGTACTTCCGAGTGTTGGCGGGCAGGGGAGTCCGCGGGACCATGTCTCTTCCTCCCAGGCATGCCAGGGTCATGGCGGCGGGTTCCCACTCGAACTGCTCCGACTCATAGGTCTCCGTGTCTTCGGAGATTTGTTCTTCTCCCAGGGCGGCGGCCGCCATCTGGCGGGGCCCGGGGACCTGGTTCTTCGGGCAGGTCGGGTCACTGGCATAGTGGCCGACTCGCTGGCATCGATGACACGTCACGTTAGCTCGGAACCCCGGGCGCATCGGGGGGTTTCCCCGGCCTGCTGGAGCCGGGGTGGCGTTAGTGGGTGCGGCCGGGGCGGCGTCTCTGCCCCGGCCCGGGCCTCCTCCTCCTCCTCGGGGACGATGGTGCCCTTGGTTGGTTCTGTTCTGCTCATTCGGCCCACTCCGGGCCACTCGGGTGCTCTCCCACCGGTCAGCCTCGGTGGCGAGCTGCCGGGGTTCAGTCAATTTACTGTCGAGGAGGTGCTGCCTGAGCTCGACAAAGCAGTTGTTGGAGAGGTGCTCCCATACAATGAGATTGAAGAGTTGTTCGTAAGTGGTTACGTTGTTACCCTTGATCCACCCCTCGAAGGCTCGGCTGAAATAGTTCACGTATTCCAACCACGTCGTACCTGGGATCCGGGTGCAGTTGCGGAACCTCTGGCGGTACATTTCGGGTGTAAGTCCATATCGACTGAGGAGGGCGGCCTTCATATGGTCATAGGACGTCATTTGATGGTCCGGAAGCTGCAGCAGGGCATCACGACCCTCGTTGACGAATCTCCCCCATAGACCGGCTCCCCAGTCACTTCGAGCGACCCGGTGGGCGGTCATGGCAATCTCATAGGCTTTGAACCACTGCTGTATGTCGTCGTTCCGGTGATATTCTCGGACCACATCCTTGGGGATGTGGACCTTCTGCTCGGTAGGACCCGGGGAGTGCGGTTGCTCGGGCACCCCTAGGTTTTTGTTCAGTTTGCGTATTTCTATCTCCGCTAGTTTGCACTCGTGCTCGTATGCCAGTCTTTTTTCTTCGAGGTCTCTCTGTCTCTGTTTTTCCTCTCGCTCTTCTCTGAGCCGTAAGTGTTCTAAGTTTATTTTTTGTTCCGCCAGTTTCAATTCTCCGTCTAATCTGAGTCGTGCCAAGTCTAACTCGTGTAATCTATTTTTTTCCCGCTCCTGGATCTCTTCATGGGAGGGGCCTGGTCTCCGTTCCTCCGTCCGGGTGGTGTTGACTTCCAGGGCTGCGGGGTCCCGGGGGGTTGCGGTATTTGTTTCTGTCCAGGCCTCTAGGGCGTTTTTGAAGTCTTCTTTTGTGCTTAGCCCGGTGGTAGCAATGCCTAAGTCCATGCAAAATTGTTTAAGCTCTCGGTGGTTGTATTCTTCCAGCTTTTCCATCTGGAACTTCTCCGCCGATCCGCTCTCTTTGGTCGTCATTGTGGTTTTAGTCGTAGGGTGAGTTACTGTCTGTACGGTACGCGTTGGTTCGGATCGCACCGCTAGCCACCAATGTTAGACGGAGACCTGGAGGGTCGGCCGAGCACAGTGATCGCACAGACAGGTAACTTCCCCCCCACAGATGGACACCACACAAACCTTATAGTAACACCTTTTATAGGCACTTCGGGTAGTAGAGTGGTACGATACAGGGCGATCAGGACACGATGATCCTCTCAATTCTAGTCTCTAGTAAGGGAAGGGGGTAGCGGGACAGTCTTGGTACCCACGGGTACGGGTGTGTAACGGTGATAGCTCACAATCCTCGAGCTCGGTGTTCGGATGGGTCAGACCGCGGCAGCGCCGGCAGGTCCCGAAGAGGTCGTAGGTGGCACGGGCCGCGGCAGCGCCAGCAGGTCCCAACGAGGATGAAGGTTACAACGGGCCGCGGCAGCGCCAGCAGGTCCCACGAGAATGCAGGTTGCAACGGGCCGCGGCAGCGCCAGCAGGTCCCACGGGGATGAAGGTTACAACGGGCCGCGGCTGCGCCAGCAGGTCCCACGAGGATGAAGGTTGCAGAGGGCCGCGGCAGCGCCAGCAGGCAGGACAATAGTTCACAAGGCAGGGCTGTGGCAGCGCCAACAGTCCGTCAAGGATGAGTTCGTCGCGGTGTCTCTCGACTCCAGGATACAACTGCCTTCCTGTCCTGGGGCGGCCTCAGTTATAGGTCTGGCGCCCTTTGATGTCCGGACCCTCGCTCTTGGAGGTCGGGAGGTCTGGGATGAGGGAGTCCAGACACCCAGCAGGGGGGTGGAGCCAGCGCCCGAGGAGGCTGGGGGTGCTCGGCACCTGGCGGGGGAGAGCCGTCGACACTTCGTACTCCCATTGACCTGTCAAGTGGGCCGTTCACCTCCTGGGTGGAGGGTGGTGCCGGGATGTCGGGGCCTGGCCAGGCCCAGGGTTGGGGTCGGGCTGAGGCCGCGCGGCCGCGTGGTGCCGTGTCCAAGATGGCGGCTGGGCCGGGCAATGGTGCTGACGGTGGCCCGGGCCCTGTCCTGCGGGGAGGGAGCGAGCCCTTCATGTGGCCTGTCCAACAGGTGCCATGCTCTGTGCAGTCAGTTGCAGTGTCAGGTCGGAGGTTCCGTGCAGTGCTTCCGTTGGGTGCAGTGCTCAGTGCAGTGCCATCAGTCGTATTGTCAGGTCGGAGGTTCTGTGCAGTGCTTTCGTTGGGTGTAGTGCTCAGTGCAGTGCAGACATTTGTCGAGTTAGGTGCACAGGTTATGTGCAGTGCTTCCGTTGGGTGCAGTGCTCAGTGCAGTGCCGTCAGTGGTAGTGTCAGGTCGGAGGTTCCGTGCAGTGCTTCCGTTGAGTGCAGTGCTCAATGCAATGCAGTGACATAAGTTGTAGTGTCAGGTTGGAGGTTCCGTGCAGTGCTTCCGTTGAGTGCAGTGCTCAGTGCAGTGCAGTGCAGTCAGTTGTAGTGTTAGGTGCACAGGTTCCGTGCAGCGCTTCTGTTGGGTGCCATGCTCAGTGCAGTCAGTTGCAGTGTCAGGTCGGAGGTTCCGTGCAGTGCTTCTGCTGGGTGCAGTGCTCAGTGCAGTCAGTTGTAGTGTCAGGTCGGAGGTTCTGTGCAGTGCTTCCGTTTGGTGTAGTGCTCAGTGCAGTGCAGACATTTGTAGTGTTAGTTGCACAGGTTTTGTGCAGTGCTTCCGTTGGGTGCAGTGCTCAGTGCAGTGCCGTCAGTGGTAGTGTCAGGTCGGAGGTTCCGTGCAGTGCTTCCGTTGGGTGCAGTGCTCAGTGCAGTGCAGTGACATCAGTTGTAGTGTCAGGTCGGAGGTTCTGTGCAGTGCTTCCGTTGGGAGCAGTGCTCAGTGCAGTGCCGTCAGTTGTATTTTCAGGTCGGAGGTTCTGTGCAGTGCTTCCGTTGAGTGCAGTGCTCAGTGCAGTGCAGTCAGTTGTAGTGTTAGGTGCAAAGGTTCCATGCAGTGCTTCTGTTGGGTGTAGTGCTCAGTGCAGTGCCGTCAGTTGTAATTTCAGGTTGGAGGTTCTGTGCAGTGCTTCCGTTGGGTGCAGTGCTCAGTGCAGTGTCGTCAGTTGTATTTTCAGGTTGGAGGTTTTGTGCAGTGCTTCTGTTGGGTGCAGTGCTCAATGCAGTGCAGTCAGTTGTAGTGTTAGGTGCACAGGTTCCGTGCAGTGCTTCTGTTGGGTGTAGTGCAGTGTTCAGTGCAGTGCAGTACAGTCGGTTGTAGTGTTAGGTACACAGGTTCCGTGCAGTGCTTCCGTTGGGTGCAGTGCTCAGCGCAATGCAGTGCCGTCAGTTGTAGTGTCAGGTCAGAGGATCCGTGCAGTGCTTCCGTTGGGTGCAGTGCAGTCAGGTTCCGTGCAGTGCTTCTGTTGGGTGCTGTGCTCAGTGCAGTGCAGTCAGTTGTAGTGTCAGGTAGGAGGCTCCGTGCAGTGCAGTCAAGGTGCATGCTGTGCTTCTGCTGGGTGCTGTGCGCAGTGCAGTGCAGTCAGTTGTAGTGTCAGGTCGGAGGTTCCGTGCAGTGCTTCCATTGGGTGCAGTGCTCAATGCAGTGCAGTGACATCAGTTGTAGTGTCAGGTGGGAGGTTCCGTGCAGTGCTTCCGTTGAGTGCAGTGCTCAGTGCAGTGCAGTCAGTTGTAGTGTTAGGTGCACAGGTTCCGTGCAGTGCTTCTGTTGGGTGCCATGCTGAGTGCAGTCAGTTGCAGTGTCAGGTCGGAGGTTCCGTGCAGTGCTTCTGTTGGGTGCAGTGCTCAGTGCAGTCAGTTGTAGTGTCAGGTCGGAGGTTCCGTGCAGTGCTTCCGTTGGGTGCAGTGCTCAGTGCAGTGCCGTCAGTTGTATTGTCAGGTCGGAGGTTCTGTGCAGTGCTTCTGTTGGGTGTAGTGCTCAGTGCAGTGCAGACATTTGTAGTGTTAGGTGCACAGGTTATGTGCAGTGCTTCTGTTGGGTGCAGTGCTCAGTGCAGTGCCGTCAGTGGTAGTGTCAGGTCGGAGGTTCCGTGCAGTGCTTCCGTTGGGTGCAGTGCTCAGTGCAGTGCAGTGACATCAGTTGTAGTGTCAGGTCGGAGGTTCCGTGCAATGCTTCCGTTGGGTGCAGTGTTCAGTGCAGTGCCGTCAGTTGTATTTTCAGGTCAGAGGTTCTGTGCAGTGCTTCCGTTGAGTGCAGTTCTCAGTGCAGTGCAGTCAGTTGTAGTGTTAGGTGCACAGGTTCCATGCAGTGCTTCTGTTGGGTGTAGTGCAGTGCTCAGTGCAGTGCAGTGCGGTACAGTCGGATGTAGTAATGGGTCCACAGGTTCCGTGCAGTGCTTCCGTTGGGTGCAGTGCTCAGTGCAGTGCAGTGACATCAGTTGTAGTGTCAGGTCGGAGGTTCTGTGCAGTGCTTCCGTTGGGTGCAGTGCTCAGTGCAGTGCCGTCAGTTGTATTTTCAGGTTGGAGGTTCTGTGCAGTGCTTCCGTTGGGTGCAGTGCTCAATGCAGTGCAGTCAGTTGTAGTGTTAGGTGCACAGGTTCCGTGCAGTGCTTCTGTTGGGTGTAGTGAAGTGTTCAGTGCAGTGCAGTACAGTCGGTTGTAGTGTTAGGTGCACAGGTTCCGTGCAGTGCTTCCGTTGGGTGCAGTGCTCAGTGCAGTGCAGTGCCATCAGTTGTAGTGTCAGGTCGGAGGTTCTGTGCAATGCTTCCGTTGAGTGCAGTGCTCAGTGCAGTGCAGTTCAGTCAGTTGTAGTGTTAGGTGCACAGGTTCCGTGCAGTGCTTCTGTTGGGTGCAGTGCTCAGTGCAGTGTAGTACAGTCGGTTGTAGTGTTAGGTGCACAGGTCCCGTGCAGTTCATCTGTTGGGTGCAGTGCTCAGTGCAGTCAGTTGTAGCATCAGGTTGGAGGTTCCATGCAGTGCTTCCGTTGGGTGCAGTGCAGTCAGGTTCCATGCAGTGCTTCGGTTGGGTGCAGTGCTCAGTGCAGTGCAGTGACATCAGTTGTAGTGTCAGGTCGGAGGTTCCGTGCAGTGATTCCGTTGGGTGCAGTGCTCAATGCAGTGCAGTGACATCAGTTGTAGTGTCATGTCGGAGGTTCCTTGCAGTGCTTCCATTGAGTGCAGTGCTCAGTGCAGTGCAGTTAGTTGTAGTGTTAGGTGCACAGGCTCCGTGCAGTGCTTCTGTTGGGTGCCATGCTCTGTGCAGTCAGTTGCAGTGTCAGGTCGGAGGTTCCGTGCAGTGCTTCCGTTGGGTGCAGTGCTCAGTGCAGTGCCATCAGTCGTATTGTCAGGTCGGAGGTTCTGTGCAGTGCTTTCGTTGGGTGTAGTGCTCAGTGCAGTGCAGACATTTGTCGAGTTAGGTGCACAGGTTCCGTGCAGTGCTTCCGTTGGGCTCAGTGCAGTGCAGTGACATCAGTTGTAGTGTCAGGTCGGAGGTTCCGTGCAGTGCTTCCGTTGGGTGCAGTGTTCAGTGCAGTGCCGTCAGTTGTATTTTCAGGTCAGAGATTCTGTGCAGTGCTTCCGTTGAGTGCAGTTCTCAGTGCAGTGCAGTCAGTTGTAGTGTTAGGTGCACAGGTTCCATGCAGTGCTTCTGTTGGGTGTAGTGCAGTGCTCAGTGCAGTGCAGTGCAGTACAGTCGGATGTAGTAATGGGTCCACAGGTTCCGTGCAGTGCTTCCGTTGGGTGCAGTGCTCAGTGCAGTGACATCAGTTGTAGTGTCAGGTCGGAGGTTCTGTGCAGTGCTTCCGTTGGGTGCAGGGCTCAGTGCAGTGCCGTCAGTTGTATTTTCAGGTTGGAGGTTCTGTGCAGTGCTTCCGTTGGCTGCAGTGCTCAGTGCAGTGCAGTCAGTTGTAGTGTTAGGTGCACAGGTTCCGTGCAGTGCTTCCGTTGGGTGCAGTGCTCAGTGCAATGCAGTGCCGTCAGTTGTGGTGTCAGGTCGGAGGTTCCGTGCAGTGCTTCCGTTGGGTGCAGTGCTCAGTGCAGTGCCGACAGTTGTATTTTCAGGTTGGAGGTTCTGTGCAGTGCTTCCGTTGGGTGCAGTGCTCAGTGCAGTGCAGTCAGTTGCAGTGTCAGGTCGGAGGCTCTGTGCAGTGCAGTGCAGTCAGGTTCCGTGCAGTGCTTCTGTTGGGTGCAGTGCTTAGTGCAGTGCAGTGCCGTCAGTTGTAGTGTCAGGTCGGAGGATCCGTGCTGTGCTTCTGCTGGGTGCAGTGCTCAGTGCAGTCAGTTGCAGTGTCAGGTCGGAGGCTCCGTGCAGTGCAGTCAGGTTCCATGCAGTGCTTCTGTTGGGTGCAGTGCTTAGTGCAGTGCAGTGCAGTCAGTTGTAGTGTCAGGTCGGAGGATCCGTGCAGTGCTTCTGCTGGGTGCAGTGCAGTGCACAGGCTCCGTGCAGTGCTTCTGTTCCGTGCAGCGTCCAAACCTCCTCGTCTCCAGTTTCCCTTTGAAGAAGTTTGTCTCCAGCAGTGAAGTCTGGGATCAGACCAAGTGCTGGGGGAGTAGGGGGTGGAGTAAACGGGGTGGAGATTGGGAGCGGACCAAGTGCTGCCGGTGCAGGGGGGGTGGCAGGGGTGGAGGGTGGAGTCGGGGGCGAGGCGGCTGCGCCTCCCCGGATCAGGGTTTTGGAGTCCCCCTCCTGCTGGAGGTGGCACCCCCACCCCCCTTGCAGGGAGTGGTACAGTCCAGAGCTGCTGTGCCTGGAGCGCTGGAGAGTCCGAGGCAGACGGGGGGAGAGGCCTGAGAGTGTCGGGGCAGGAGGAGCGCACAGGCTGGGGAGAGAGTGCACGCACCCCGGGCAGAGAGGCCTGAGAGTGTCGGGGCAGGAGGAGCGCACACAGGCTGGGGAGAGAGTGCACGGACTCCGGGCAGAGAGGCCTGGGAGTGTCGGGGCAGGAGGAGCGCACACAGGCTGGGGAGAGAGTGCACGGACGAGGAGGGCACGGACTCCGGGCAGAGAGGCCTGAGAGTGTCGGGGCAGGAGGAGCGCACAAAGGCTGGGAAGAGAGTGCACGGACTCCGGGCAGAGAGGCCTGAGAGTGTCGGGGCAGGAGGAGCGCACACAGGCTGGGGGGAGAGTGCACGGACTCAGAGGGCACGGACTCAGAGGGCACGGACTCGGGGCAGACACTTCTCGGGGCACTGGGGAGAGTGCCGGGGTGAGACCTGCGTGGGAGGAGAGGAGGGGGCCTGAAGGAGGAGACAAGAGGGGATCGGACTCATCGGAGAGAGGAGTGACGGGCGAGAGTGCAGGGGCGCCTTGAAGCCTCGCTGGGCCACGGGACCTGCACCCCCAGCTCTCCCCGGACCCCCTCTCACCCCACTCCTGGGGACCCCCCCCCCTCCCTCCATGGATCGCTGCTTTGACCATCTTTGGAAACATGTGAACTCCGCGGGGAGCCTCTGACTTCAGGCCCCGCTGGGGTCCGCTGACCTTTGACCTTGGCTTGGATTGACCCCTGTTTGGACGCTGTGACCTCTGTCGGGATCCCGTGGCCTTTGACTTCATTTGGGATCTATCGGAATCTTGTGCCCTGACCTTTGACCCCAGATCTGCTGCTCCTCGAGGGGCCCGGACACCCCCTGCCATGGGGTCACCGGGGCCCCCCCACTGGCTGATGCTGGCCTCGCTGCTGTGGGTGACAGGTGAGCTGGGGTCCTTGCGCCGGGGGAGGGGGGTGACGGGGGGGTGGGGTCTGATTAAAGCCCCCACTGGGAGGGGGGGGGTCTCTTCCAGATTCAACCTCAGTCCTTTCTTGGTTTGTGGGCTCGTCTCCCCTTTACCTGGGGGTGGATCTGATCTGTTATTGGGGTATTTTTGCCTCAGTCTTTGAATGGGGGGGTCTAAGTCTGTGATTTGGGGTTTTAGTTTAAACTTTGGTTCGCCGGGGGGGGGGGGGGGTTAGGGTCATTCTGCTTTTTGTGTATTTTTGCCCCAGCCTTTGATTGGGGGCTCAGTCTCCGCTTTGGGGGTGTAGCCTCAGCTTTGGTCCCCTGGGGGGGGGGGGTCAGGCTCTGCCTGGGGGTGCTTTACTTCGTTGGTGAAAGTTGCCTCCTCGGCCTTTTGGGGGGGTGAGTACCCTCAAACTGTGATGGATAGCTCCACCCTTGGACTAGGGTATAGGGGTTCAAGTCGACCTCAGGGGCGGGGGTCGCTTTACCCTCACTCTGGGGGCGGGGAGGGGGGCTTCCTTTAGGTTTTGGTACTTTTAAGCATAGGGGGCGTTCCTCATGCCCTAGGGTGCCCCCTATTTCCTGGGGGTGACCCGCCATTCCCGGCTCCTTTCTAGCTCGGCGCGTGCCCAGTGGGGTGCGGGGGTGGGGTGGGGGGCTCTTCTGGACTCCCGGGGCCCAGGTTGGGCCCTCCTCAGTCCCAGGCCCCTCGCCCTCTTCTCCCTCGGGTGCCTGAAACTTGTAGATCTGCTCCCAAGCGCAGCTTTCGACTCCTCGAGGCTGCCCTAGAACCTGCCAGCTGGGGGCCCCGGAGGGGTCCTTTGTCCCCGGGTCAGGGACACACAGCGGGTTCCTGCACCTTGAAGTTTCCACCTCCTGCTCTTCCGGCCGCGTGCTCCTGCGGCGGGGGCCTCTCACTTCTTGTTGTATGTGAGGATACGGGGGCCCTGCACCTGTGCAGACCTGACTGGGCCCCCGTGGAGGGCTCCTATGGACACAGAGGGCTCCGGTGCCCTTCTCCAGAGGCACACAGGGGGTCCTGTGCTCTGTGTGTCCTGCTATAGAGGCACACAGGGGGTCCTGTGCACTGTGTCTTCTGCTCTAGAGGCACAAAGGGGGTCCTGTGCCCTGTGTCTCCTGCTCTAGAGGCACACAGAGGGTCCTGTGCCCTGTGTCTCCTGCTCTAGAGGCACACAGGGGGTCCTGTGCCCTGTGTGTCCTGCTCTAGAGGTATCCTGTGCCCTGTGTGTCCTGCTCTAGAGGTATCCTGTGCCCTGTGTGTCCTGCTCTAGAGGTACACAGAGGGTCCTGTGCTCTGTGTGTCCTGCTCTAGAGGTATCCTGTGCCCTGTGTGTCCTGCTATAGAGGTCTCCTGTGCCCTGTGTCTCCTGCTCTAGAGGTATCCTGTGCCCTGTGTCTCCTGCTCTAGAGGCATACAGGGGGTCCTGTGCCCTGTGTCTCCTGCTCTAGAGGTATCCTGTGCCCTGTGTCTCCTGCTCTAGAGGCACACAGGGGGTCCTGTGCCCTGTGTGTCCTGCTCTAGAGGTATCCTGTGCCCTGTGTGTCCTGCTATAGAGGTCTCCTGTGCCCTGTGTCTCCTGCTCTAGAGGTATCCTGTGCCCTGTGTCTCCTGCTCTAGAGGCATACAGGGGGTCCTGTGCCCTGTGTCTCCTGCTCTAGAGGTATCCTGTGCCCTGTGTCTCCTGCTCTAGAGGCACACAGGGGGTCCTGTGCCCTGTGTGTCCTGCTCTAGAGGTATCCTGTGCCCTGTGTGTCCTGCTATAGAGGTCTCCTGTGCCCTGTGTCTCCTGCTCTAGAGGCACACAGGGGGTCCTGTGCCCTGTGTGTCCTGCTATAGAGGTCTCCTGTGCCCTGTGTCTCCTGCTCTAGAGGCACACAGGGGGTCATGTGCCTTGTGAGTCCTGCTCTAGAGGGACACAGGGGGTCCTGTGCCCTGTGTGTCCTGCTCTAGAGGGACACAGGGGGTCCTGTGCCCTGTGTGTCCTGCTCTAGAGGTATCCTGTGCCCTGTGTGTCCTGCTCTAGAGGTATCCTGTGCCCTGTGTGTCCTGCTCTAGAGGTACACAGAGGGTCCTGTGCCCTGTGTGTCCTGCTCTAGAGGGACACAGGGGGTCCTGTGCCCTGTGTGTCCTGCTCTAGAGGGACACAGGGGGTCCTGTGCCCTGTGTGTCCTGCTCTAGAGGTATCCTGTGCCCTGTGTGTCCTGCTCTAGAGGTATCCTGTGCCCTGTGTGTCCTGCTCTAGAGGTACACAGAGGGTCCTGTGCCCTGTGTGTCCTTCTCTAGAGGTCTCCTGTGCCCTGTGTGTCCTGCTCTAGAGGTATCCTGTGCCCTGTGTGTCCTGCTCTAGAGGTACACAGAGGGTCCTGTGCCCTGTGTGTCCTGCTCTAGAGGTACACAGAGGGTCCTGTGCTCTGTGTGTCCTGCTCTAGAGGTATCCTGTGCCCTGTGTGTCCTGCTCTAGAGGTACACAGAGGGTCCTGTGCTCTGTGTGTCCTGCTCTAGAAGCACCCAGGGGGTCCTGTGCCCTGTGTCTCCTGCTCTAGAGGCACACAGGGGGTCCTGTGCCCTGTGTGTCCTTCTCTAGAGGTCTCCTGTGCCCTGTGTCTCCTGCTCTAAAAGTCTCCTGTGCCCTGTGTGTCCTGCTCTAGAGGCATACAGGGGGTCCTGTGCTCTGTGTCTCCTGCTCTAGAAGCACCCAGGGGGTCCTGTGCCCTGTGAGTCCTGATCTAGAGGCACACAGGGGGTCCTGTGCCCTGTGTGTCCTGCTCTAGAGGCACACAGGGGGTCCTGTGCCCTGTGTGTCCTGCTCTAGACGCACACAGAGGGTCCTGTGCCCTGTGTGTCCTGCTCTAGAGGCACACAGGGGCTCCTGTGCTCTGTGTGTCCTGCTCTAGAGGCACACAGAGGGTCCTGTGCTCTGTGTGTCCTGTTCTAGAGGCACACAGGGCGTTTTGTGCCCTGTGTGTCCTGCTCTAGAGGTCTCCTGTGCCCTGTGTGTCCTGCTCTAGAGGCTCACAGAGGGTCCTGTGCTCTGTGTGTCCTGCTCTAGAGGCACACAGAGGGTCCTGTGCTCTGTGTGTCCTGCTCTAGAGGCACACAGGGCGTTTTGTGCCCTGTGTGTCCTGCTCTAGAGGTACACAGAGGGTCCTGTGCTCTGTGTGTCCTGTTCTAGAGGCACACAGGGGGTCCTGTGCTCTGTGTGTCCTGCTCTAGAGGTCTCCTGTGCTCTGTGTCTCCTGCTCTAGAAGCACACAGGGGGCCCTGTGTCTCCTGCTCTAGAGGCATACAGGGGGTCCTGTGCCCTGTGTGTCCTGCTCTAGAGGGACACAGGGGGTCCTGTGCCCTGTGTGTCCTGCTCTAGAGGTCTCCTGTGCCCTGTGTGTCCTGCTCTAGAGGCACACAGGGGGTCCTGTGCCCTGTGTCTCCTGCTCTAGAGGCATACAGGGGGTCCTGTGCCCTGTGTGCCCTGCTCTAGAGGGACACAGGGGGTCCTGTGCCATGTGTGTCCTGCTCTAGAGGTCTCCTGTGCGCTGTGTGTCCTGCTCTAGAGGCACACATAGGGTCCTGTGCCCTGTGTCTTCTGCTCTAGAGGCACACAGGGGGTCCTGTGCCCTGTGTGTCCTGCTGTAGAGGCACACAGAGGGTCTTGTGTCCTGTGTGTCCTGCTCTCGAGGTCTCTTGTGCCCTGTGTGTCCTGCTCTAGAGGCACACATAGGGTCCTGTGCCCTGTGTCTTCTGCTCTAGAGGCACACAGGGGGTCCTGTACCCTGTGTGTCCTGCTCTGGAGGTCTCCTGTGCTCTGGGTCTCCTGCTCTAGAGGTCTCCTGTGCCCTGTGTGTCCTGCTCTAGAGGCACACATAGGGTCCTGTGCCCTGTGTCTTCTGCTCTAGAGGCACACAGGGGGTCCTGTGCTCTGTGTGTCCTGCTCTATAGGCACACAGGGGGTCCTGTGCCCTGTGTCTCCTGCTCTAGAGGCACACAGGGGGTCCTGTGCCCTGTGTGTCCTGCTCTAGAGGCACACAGAGGGTCTTGTGCCCTGTGTGTCCTGCTCTAGAGGTCTCTTGTGCCCTGTGTGTCCTGCTCTAGAGGCACACAGGGGGTCCTGTGCCCTGTGTCTTCTGCTCTAGAGGCACACAGGGGGTCCTGTGCCCTGTGTGTCCTGCTCTAGAGGCACACAGGGGGTCCTGTGCTCTGTGTCTCCTGCTCTAGAAGCACACAGGGGGTCCTGTGCCCTGTGTGTCCTGCTCTAGAAGCACACATAGGGTCCTGTGCTCTGTGTCTCCTGCTCTAGAGGCACAAAGGGGGTCCTGTGCCCTGTGTGTCCTGCTCTAGAGGCACACAGGGGGTCCTGTGCTCTGTGTGTCCTGCTCTAGAGGCACACATAGGGTCCTGTGCACTGTCTCTCCTGCTCTAGAGGCACACAGGGGGTCCTGTGCTCTGTGTGTCCTGCTCTAGAGGTCTCCTGTGCCCTGTGTCTCCTGCTCTAGAGGCACACAGGGGTCCTGTGCCCTGTGTCTCCTGCTCTAGAGGCACACAGGGGGTCCTGTGCCCTGTGTGTCCTTCTCTAGAGGTCTCCTGTGCCCTGTGTCTCCTGCTCTAGAGGCACACAGAGGGTCCTGTGCCCTGTGTCTCCTGCTCTAGAGGCACACAGGGGGTCCTGTGCCCTGTGTGTCCTGCTCTAGAGGCACACAGAGGGTCCTGTGCCCTGTGTGTCCTGCTCTGGAGGCTCACAGAGGGTCCTGTGCCCTGTGTCTCCTGCTCTAGAGGCACACAGGGGGTCCTGTGCCCTGTGTGTCCTGCTCTAGAAGTCTTCTGTGCCCTGTGTGTCCTGCTCTAGAGGCACACCAGTATCTCTTGCTCCAGAGGCACAGAGTTCATGCACCTGTCACAGCTCTCAGGCCTTGCTCTAGAGGCAGAGAGTTCATGCACCTGTTGCAGCTCTCATACCTTGCTCTAGAGCCAGAGAGTTTATGCACCTGTTGCAGCTCTGATGCCCTGCTCTAGAGGCAGAGAGTTCATGCACCTGTCACAGCTCTCACGCCCTGCTCCAGAGGCAGAGTTCATGCACCTGTTGCAGCTCTCATGCCTTGTTCCAGAGGCACAGAGTTCATGCACCTGTCACAGCTCTCAGGCCTTGCTCTAGAGGCAGAGAGTTCATGCACCTGTTGCAGCTCTCATACCTTGCTCTAGAGCCAGAGAGTTTATGCACCTGTTGCAGCTCTGATGCCCTGCTCTAGAGGCAGAGAGTTCATGCACCTGTCACAGCTCTCACGCCCTGCTCCAGAGGCAGAGTGCATGCACCTGTTGCAGCTCTCAGGCCCTGCTCTAGAGGCAGAGAGTTTATGCACCTGTTGCAGCTCTCAGGCCCTGCTCTAGAGGCAGAGAGTTCATGCACCTGTCACAGTTCTCATGTCTTGCTCTAGAGGCAGAGAGTTCATGCACCTGTTGCAGCTCTCATGCCTTTCTCTAGAGGCAGAGTTCATGCACCTGTTGCGGCTCTCACGCCCTGCTGTAGAGGCAGAGAGTTCATGCACCTGTTGCAGCTCTCATGCCCTGCTCTAGAGGCAGAGAGTTCATGCACCTGTTGCAGCTCTCACGCCCTGCTCCAGAGGCAGAGTTCATGCACCTGTCACTGCTCTCAGGCCCTGCTCTAGAGACAGAGAGCTCATGCACCAGTTGCAGCTCTCACGCCCTGCTCTAGAGGCAGAGAGTTCATGCACCTGTCGCTGCTCTCAGGCCCCGCTCTAGAGGCAGAGAGCTCATGCACCAGTTGCAGCTCTCACGCCCTGCTACAGAGGCAGAGTTCATGCACCTGTTGCAGCTCTCACGCCCTGCTCTAGAGCCAGAGAGTTCATGCACCTGTTGCTGCTCTCAAGCCCTGCTCTAGAGGCAGAGAGTTCATGCACCTGTTGCAGCTCTCACGCCCTGCTCTAGAGGCAGAGAGTTCATGCACCTGTTGCATCTCTCACGCCCTGCTCTAGAGGCAGAGAGTTCATGCACCTGTTGCAGCTCTCACGCCATGCTCTAGAGGCAGAGAGTGCATGCACCTGTTGCAGCTCTCACGCCCTGCTCTAGAGGCAGAGTTCATGCACCTGTTACAGCTCTCACGCCCTGCTCTAGAGGCAGAGAGTTCATGCACCTGTTGCAGCTCTCACGCCCTGCTCTAGAGGCAGAGAGTTCATGCACCTGTCGCTGCTCTCAAGCCCTGCTCTAGAGGCAGAGAGTTCATGCACCTGTTGCAGCTCTCATGCCCTGCTCCAGAGGCAGAGAGTTCATGCACCCGTTGCAGCTCTCACGCCCTGCTCTAGAGGCAGAGAGTTCATGCACCTGTCGCTGCTCTCAAGCCCTGCTCTAGAGGCAGAGAGTTCATGCACCTGTTGCAGCTCTCATGCCGTGCTCTAGAGCCAGAGAGTTCATGCACCTGTTGCATCTCTCATGCCTTTCTCTAGAGGCAGAGTTCATGCACCTGTTGCAGCTCTCACGCCCTGCTGTAGAGGCAGAGAGTTCATGCACCTGTTGCAGCTCTCATGCCCTGCTCTAGAGGCAGAGAGTTCATGCACCTGTTGCAGCTCTCACGCCCTGCTCCAGAGGCAGAGTTCATGCACCTGTCACTGCTCTCAGGCCCTGCTCTAGAGGCAGAGAGCTCATGCACCAGTTGCAGCTCGCACGCCATGCTCTAGAGGCAGAGAGTTCATGCACCTGTCGCTGCTCTCAGGCCCTGCTCTAGAGGCAGAGAGCTCATGCACCAGTTGCAGCTCTCACGCCCTGCTCTAGAGGCAGAGAGTTCATGCACCTGTTGCTGCTCTCAAGCCCTGCTCTAGAGGCAGAGAGTTCATGCACCTGTTGCAGCTCTCACGCCCTACTCTAGAGGCAGAGAGTTGATGCACCTGTCACAGCTCTCAAGCCCTGCTCTAGAGGCAGAGAGTTCATGCACCTGTTGCAGCTCTCATGCCGTGCTCTAGAGCCAGAGAGTTCATGCACCTGTCGCTACTCTCAAGCCCTGCTCTAGAGGCAGAGAGTTCATGCACCTGTTGCAGCTCTCACGCCCTACTCTAGAGGCAGAGAGTTGATGCACCTGTCACAGCTCTCATGCCTTGCTCTAGAGGCAGAGAGTTCATGCACCTGTCACAGCTCTCACACCCTGCTCCAGAGGCAGAGTTCATGCACCTGTCATTGCTCTCAGATCCTGCTCTAGAGGCAGAGAGTTCACGCACCTGTTGCAACTCTCACGTCCTGCTCTAGAGGCAGAGAGTTCATGCACCTGTCACAGCTCTCATGCCTTGCTCTAGAGGAAGAGAGTTCATGCACCTGTTGCAGCTCTCACACCCTGCTCCAGAGGCTCAGAGTTCATGCGCCTGTTGCAGCTCTCACGCCCTGCTCTAGAGGCAGAGAGTTCATGCACCTGTTGCAGCTCTCAGATCCTGCTCTAGAGGCAGAGAGTTCATGCACCTGTCACAGCTCTCATGCCTTGCTCTAGAGGCAGAGAGTTCATGCACCTGTTGCAGCTCTCATGCCTTGCTCTAGAGGCAGAGAGTTCATGCGCCTGTTGCAGCTCTCATGCCCTGCTCTAGAGGAAGAGAGCTCATGCACCTGTTGCAGCTCTCACGCCCTGCTCCAGAGGCAGAGTTCATGCACCTGTCACTGCTCTCAGATCCTGCTCTAGAGTAGAGAGTTCATGCACCTGTTGCAGCTCTCAAGCCCTGCTCTAGAGGCAGATAGTTCATGCACCTGTTGCAGCTCTCACGCCCTGCTCCAGAGGCTCAGAGTTCATGCACCTGTTGCAGCTCTCATGCCCTGCTCTAGAGGCAGAGAGTTCATGCACCTGTTGCAGCTCTCACCCCTCTGCTCTAGAGGCAGAGCGTTCATGCACCTGTTGCAGCTCTCATGCCCTGCTCTAGAGGCAGAGAGTTCATGCACCTGTTGCAGCTCTCACGCCCTGCTCCAGAGGCAGAGTTCATGCACCTGTCACTGCTCTCAGATCCTGCTCTAGAGGTAGAGAGTTCATGCACCTGTCACAGCTCTCACGCCTTGCTCCAGAGGCAGAGTTCATGAACCTGTTGCAGCACTCACGCCCTGCTCTAGAGGCAGAGAGTTCATGCACCTGTTGCAGCTCTCACGCCCTGCTCTCGAGGCAGAGAGTTCATGCACCTGTCACAGCTCTCAGGTCCTGCTCTAGAGGCAGAGAGTTCATGCACCTGTTGCAGCTCTCAGATACTGCTCTAGAGGTAGAGAGTTCATGCACCTGTCACAGTTCTCATGCCTTGCTCTAGAGGCAGAGAGTTCATGCACCTGTTGCAGCTCTCATGCCCTGCTCTCGAGGCAGAGAGTTCATGCACCTGTTGCAGCTCTCACGCCCTGCTCTAGAGGCAGAGAGTTCATGCACCTGTTGCAGCTCTCACATACTGCTCTAGAGGTAGAGAGTTCATGCACCTGTCACAGTTCTCATGCCTTGCTCTAGAGGCAGAGAGTTCATGCACCTGTCACTGCTCTCAGATCCTGCTCTCGAGGCAGAGAGTTCATGCACCTGTTGCAGCTCTCACGCCCTGCTCTAGAGGCAGAGAGTTCATGCGCCTGTTGCAGCTCTCATGTCTTGCTCTAGAGGCAGAGTTCATGCACCTGTTGCAGCTCTCAAGCCCTGCTCTAGAGGCAGAGAGTTCATGCACCTGTTGCCGCTCTCACGCCCTGCTCTAGAGGCAGAGAGTTCATGCACCTGTTGCCGCTCTCATGCCTTGCTCTAGAGGCAGAGAGTTCATGCACCTGTTGCAGCTCTCATGCCTTGCTCTAGAGGCAGAGAGTTCATGCACCTGTTGCCGCTCTCATGCCTTGCTCTAGAGGCAGAGAGTTCATGCGCCTGTTGCAGCTCTCATGTCTTGCTCTAGAGGCAGAGTTCATGCACCTGTTGCAGATCTCAAGCCCTGCTCTAGAGGCAGAGAGTTCATGCACCTGTTGCCGCTCTCACGCCCTGCTCTAGAGGCAGAGAGTTCATGCACCTGTTGCCGCTCTCATGCCTTGCTCTAGAGGCAGAGAGTTCATGCACCTGTTGCCGCTCTCATGCCTTGCTCTAGAGGCAGAGAGTTCATGCACCTGTTGCAGCTCTCACGCCCTGCTCTAGAGGCAGAGAGTTCATGCACCTGTAACAGCTCTCAGATCCTGCTCTAGAGGCAGAGAGTTCATGTACCTGTTGCTGCTCTCACGCCCTGCTCTAGAGGCAGAGAGTTCATGCACCTGTTGCTGCTCTCACGCCCTGCTCTAGAGGCAGAGAGTTCATGCACCTGTTGCAGCTCTCATGCCCTGCTCCAGAGGCAGAGAGTTCATGTGCCTGTCGCTGCTCTCAGATCCTGCTCTAGAGGCAGAGAGTTCATGCACCTGTTGCTGCTCTCACGCCCTGCTCTAGAGGCAGAGAGTTCATGCACCTGTTGCTGCTCTCACGCCCTGCTCTAGAGGCAGAGAGTTCATGCACCTGTTGCAGCTCTCATACCTTGCTCTAGAGGCAGAGAGTTCATGCACCTGTTGCTGCTCTCACGCCCTGCTCTAGAGGCAGGGAGTTCATGCACCTTTTGCAGCTCTCACGCCCTGCTCTAGAGGCAGAGAGTTCATGCACCTGTTGCAGCTCTCATACCTTTCTCTAGAGGCAGAGTTCATGCACCTGTTGCTGCTCTCACGCCCTGCTCTAGAGGCAGAGAGTTCATGCACCTATTGCAGCTCTCATACCGTGCTCTAGAGGCAGAGAGTTCATGCACCTGTTGCAGCTCTCACATCCTGCTCTAGAGGCAGAGAGTTCATGCACCTGTTGCTGCTCTCATGCCTTGCTCTAGAGGCCGAGAGTTCATGCACCTGTTGCAGCTCTTATGCCTTGCTCTAGAGGCAGAGTTCATGCACCTGTTGCAGCTCTCAAGCCCTGCTCTAGAGGCAGAGAGTTCATGCACCTGTCACAGCTCTCACACCCTGCTCTAGAGGCAGAGAGTTCATGCACATGTTACAGCTCTCACACCGTGCTCTAGAGCCAGAGAGTACATGCACCTGTTGCAGCTCTCATACCTTGCTCTAGAGGCAGAGAGTACATGCACATGTTGCAGCTCTCATGCCCTGCTCTAGAGGTAGAGAGTTCATGCACCTGTTGCTGCTCTCACGCCCTGCTCTAGAGGCAGAGAGTTCATGCACCTGTTGCTGCTCTCACGCCCTGCTCTAGAGGCAGAGAGTTCAATCACCTGTTGCAGCTCTCATGCCCTGCTCCAGAGGCAGAGAGTTCATGTGCCTGTCGCTGCTCTCAGATCCTGCTCTAGAGGCAGGGAGTTCATGCGCCTGTTGCCGCTCTCATGCCTTGCTCTAGAGGCAGAGAGTACATGCACCTGTTGCAGCTCTCATACCTTGCTCTAGAGGCACAGAGTGCATGCACCTGTTGCAGCTCTCATGCCCTGCTCTAGAGGTAGAGAGTTCATGCACCTGTTGCTGCTCTCACGCCCTGCTCTAGAGGCAGAGAGTTCATGCACCTGTTGCAGCTCTCACGCCCTGCTCTAGAGGCAGAGAGTTCATGCACCTGTTGCAGCTCTCATACCTTGCTCTAGAGGCAGAGAGTACATGCACCTGTTGCAGCTCTCATGCCCTGCTCTAGAGGTAGAGAGTTCATGCACCTGTTGCTGCTCTCACGCCCTGCTCTAGAGGCAGAGAGTTCATGCACCTGTTGCTGCTCTCACGCCCTGCTCTAGAGGCAGAGAGTTCATGCACCTGTTGCAGCTACCATACCTTGCTCTAGAGGTAGAGAGTTCATGCACCTGTTGCAGCTCTCACGCCCTGCTCTAGAGGCAGAGAGTTCATGCGCCTGTTGCAGCTCTCATACCTTGCTCTAGAGGCAGAGAGTTCATGCACCTGTTGCAGCTCTCACGCCTTGCTCTAGAGGCAGAGAGTTCATGCACCTGTCACGGTTCTCACGCCCTGCTCTAGAGGCAGAGAGTTCATGCACCTGTTGCCGCTCTCAAGCCCTGCTCTAGAGGCAGAGAGTTCATGCGCCTGTTGCAGCTCTCATACCTTGCTCTAGAGGCAGAGAGTTCATGCACCTGTTGCAGCTCTCACGCCTTGCTCTAGAGGCAGAGAGTTCATGCACCTGTCACGGTTCTCACGCCCTGCTCTAGAGGCAGAGAGTTCATGCACCTGTTGCAGCTCTCATACCTTGCTCTAGAGGCAGAGAGTTCATGCACCTGTTGCAGTTCTCACGCCCTGCTCTAGAGGGAGAGAGTTCATGCACCTGTTGCCGCTCTCAAGCCCTGCTCTAGAGGCAGAGAGTTCATGCGCCTGTTGCAGCTCTCATACCTTGCTCCAGAGGCAGAGAGTTCATGCACCTGTTGCTGCTCTCACGCCCTGCTCTAGAGGCAGAGAGTTCATGCGCCTGTTGCAGCTCTCATGTCTTGCTCTAGAGGCAGAGTTCATGCACCTGTTGCAGCTCTCAGATCCTGCTCTAGAGGCAGAGAGTTCATGCACCTGTTGCCGCTCTCACTCCCTGCTCTAGAGGCAGAGAGTTCATGCACCTGTTGCCGCTCTCATGCCTTGCTCTAGAGGCAGAGAGTTCATGCACCTGTTGCAGCTCTCACGCCCTGCTCTAGAGGCAGAGAGTTCATGCACCTGTTGCCGCTCTCATGCCTTGCTCTAGAGGCAGAGAGTTCATGCACCTGTTTCTGCTCTCACGCCCTGCTCTAGAGGCAGAGAGTTCATGCACCTGTTGCAGCTCTCATGCCCTACTCTAGAGGCAGAGAGTTGATGCACCTGTCACAGCTCTCACCCCTCTGCTCTAGAGGCAGAGAGTTCATGCACCTGTTTCTGCTCTCACGCCCTGCTATAGAGGCAGAGAGTTCATGCACCTGTTGCAGCTCTCACGCCCTGCTCTAGAGGCAGAGAGTTCATGCACCTGTTGCAGCTCTCATGCCTTTCTCTAGAGGCAGAGTTCATGCACCTGTTGCAGCTCTCAAGCCTTGCTCTAGAGGCAGAGAGTTCATGCACCTGTTGCAGCTCTCATACCTTGCTCTAGAGGCAGAGAGTTCATGCACCTGTTGCTGCTCTCACGTCCTGCTCTAGAGGCAGAGAGTTCATGCACCTGTTGCAGCTCTCATACCTTGCTCTAGAGGCAGAGAGTTCATGCACCTGTTGCTGCTCTCACGCCCTGCTCTAGAGGCGGAGAGTTCATGCACCTGTTGCAGCTCTCATGCACCTGTCACAGCTTTCATGCAGCAGTGCCAGCCCTTCTGCATGGGGATTCGTGCTCCAGTGCCAGCCTCGGCACATGGGTTTGTGCTCCATTGCCAGCCCTTGGCACGGGGGTCATTCAGCAGTGCCTACCCTTGGCACAGGGGTTCACGCAGCGGTACCAGCCCTCGGCATGGGGGTTCACGCAGCGGTACCAGCCCTCGGCACGGGGGTTCATGCTCCAGTGCCAGCTCTGGACACGGGGTTTCATGCAGCAGTGGTAGCCTTGGGGCACTGGGGTTTATGCAGCCGTGCCAGCCCTCGGCACAGGAGTTCACGCAACAGTACCAGCACTTGGCACGGGGATTCACACAGCTGTGCCAGCCTTGGGGCACAGGGTTAATTCAGCAGTGCCAGCCCTCATCATGGGGGTTCATGCAGCGGTGCCAGCCCTCGTCACGGGGGTTCGTGCTCCAGTGCCAGCCCTCATCACGGGGGTTCATGCAGCGGTGCCAAGCCTCGTCACAGGGGTTCATGCAGCGGTGCCAGCCCTCGTCACGGGGGTTCAGGCAGCGGTGCCAAGCCTCGTCACGGGGGTTCATGCAGCGGTGCCAGCCCTCATCACGGGGGTACATGCAGCGGTGCCAGCCCTCGTCACGGGGGTACATGCAGCGGTGCCAGCCCTCGTCACGGGGGTTCATGCAGCGGTGCCAAGCCTCGTCACGGGGGTTCGTGCTCCAGTGCCAGCCCTCATCACGGGGGTTCATGCAGCGGTGCCAACCCTCGGCACGTGGGTTCGTGCTCCAGTGCCAGCCCTCGTCACGGGGTTCATGCTCCAGTGCCATCCCTCGTCACGGGGTTCATGCTCCAGTGCCAGCCATCGTCACGGGGGTTCATGCAGCGGTGCCAAGCCTCGTCACGGGGGTTCATGCAGCGGTGCCAAGCCTCGTCACGGGGGTTCATGCAGCGGTGCCAGCCCTCGTCACGGGGTTCATGCTCCAGTGCCATCCCTCGTCACGGGGTTCATGCTCCAGTGCCAGCCCTCGTCACGGGGGTTCATGCAGCGGTGCCAGCCCTCGTCACGGGGGTTCATGCAGCGGTGCCAGCCCTCGTCACGGGGGTTCATGCAGCGGTGCCAGCCCTCGTCACGGGGGTTCATGCAGCGGTGCCAGCCCTCGTCACGGGGGTTCATGCAGCGGTGCCAAGCCTCGTCACAGGGGTTCATGCAGCGGTGCCAAGCCTCGTCACGGGGGTCATGCTCCAGTGCCAGCCCTCGTCACGGGGGGTTCATGCAGGGGTGCCAGCCCTTGTCACGGGGGTTCGTGCTCCAGTGCCAACCCTCATCACGGGGGTTCATGCAGCGGTGCCAGCCCTCGTCACGGGGGTTCACGCAGCAGCACCAGCCCTCGCCATGGGGGATCACGCAGCAGTGCCAACCTTTGGGCACGGGGTTCATGCAGCCTTGCCAGCCCTCAGCACGGGGGTTCAAGCAGCGGTGCCAGCCTTCGTCACGGGGATACATGCAGCGCGCCAGCCCTCGTCACGGGGGTTCATGCAGCGGTGCCAGCCCTCGTCACGGGGGTTCATGCAGCGGTGCCAGCCCTCGTCACGGGGGTTCATGCAGCGGTGCCAGCCCTCGTCACGGGGGTTCATGCAGCGGTGCCAGCCCTCGTCACGGGGGTTCATGCAGCGGTGCCAAGCCTCGTCACGGGGGTTCATGCAGCGGTGCCAAGCCTCGTCACGGGGGTCATGCAGCGGTGCCAAGCCTCGTCACAGGGGTTCATGCAGCGGTGCCAGCCCTCGGCCCAGGGGTTCAGGCAGCGGTGTCAGCCCTCGTCACGTGGGTTCATGCAGCGGTGCCAGCCCTCGTCACGGGGGTTCATGCAGCGGTGCCAGCCATCGACATGGGGGTTCACTCAACAGTGCCACCCCTCTGCACTGTGGTTCACGCAGCAGTGCCTGCTCTCACACCATGGACTGTATGAGGCACATGGTCACGCACTGAGGAGGATGTACCTTACCTGTGTGTGTAGTAAAAGTGCCAGATGGGGGGGTCATTTCTGATGAAAGGCCACGTGACTCCCTTCGGTGAGTGATGTCTTGCGGTTCACTGATAGAATATCGATGGCAAAAACATCGGTGGTGAAAATATCGAGAGAAAACAAAATAGATAGTAAAAATATCAACTCCCTATACTTAAACAGGTAAGTACAAAAATATTGAATCAAAAATATCGAAGTTAAGAATATAGATGTAAAGACTATCGACTAAAACATATAAATAAAATGATATATGTTAAAAATATAAAATATTAATATTATCTTTAACAAAATAAATTACATTTAATACACATTTTAACTAAATATAAAAATTGAACTTAATTAAAAAAATATACACACAATCATTCACACATATACATATATTTACTTAAAAATAATTTATCAACTATTAGCTTTAATTTTTAAACTTTTAAATTATATAAAAATAAATTCTATTCATATATCAATAATTTTAAATAAAACAATTCTCTAATTAATTGAACCGTTAAACTATTAAAACAAAGTGCATTTCGCAACACAGTAAATACAACAGTAGGGTAAATGTTGGATAGCGAAACAATTCAATTTGCTATTCTAACTGTAATAAGTGCAACAGTAGGGAAACTGTTGGATAGTGGAAGGGTAAAAATTACTATTCCCACTCCAGTGAGTGCAACAGTAGGGAAAGTATTGGATAGCAGAAAAACAAACATTTCTAATACCATTTAAAAAATCTTTAAAATACAAAACAATATTTAAAAAAAAATATACAATTAAATCTATTAAACGTATAAAAAGAATACATATTATAATGTTAATTACATATAAAAAAACTACAAATATGATATAAAAATACATTTATAAACAATGTTTATTTAAAAGGAACAAATATTCACAAACAAATTATTTAAAACATAAATATATTTATTTTATTTCCTACCCTATAACACCACACCAATAAAAATATATCAACATTTAAGAAAAAAAAATATTTCCATAATTAACATAATTAATAATGAATTTAAAATATATTAATACAAAAAGATAATAAACATTCATTAAGTAAACATTTTTTAACACTGCAATATCCACAACACACACCTAAAATTAATTACACAATTACAACTACAAATGTTTAATAATTCATCAATAGAAAATAAACTACTTCCCACCCTTTCCCCATTTACACTTGTAAACACCACAATAGACACCTACAATTAATTACACAATTACCATAATTAATTGCTAATTTAAATTAACAACTAATAAATAATTCATCAATAAAAAAATTACTTTCCACCCTTCACACCATTTACACCTATAAATACCACAAAACACACCTAAAATTAATTACACAATTACCCTAATTAATTACTAATTAGTTAACTTAAATTAATTAACAACGAATTATTAAACCATGTATTAATACATTAATTTACACATTTGACACTATAACATCACAATTAAACAAATATTAATAAATACAAATTATTCAATACATTTTATATAATTATATTACGTCCCGCCCTATTCCCCTATAAACGCACAACCCGTTATTGGAACTAAAAACTAAATTTCAAATAAAAAAATAATAACTACTATAAAAAAATCAATAAAATGTATATACTTAAATTACTTCCCACCCTATTTCACTGTAAACTGACAACCCTGCTACTGAAGTAAAAACTCAAGATTTGATTACATTTTTTTTAATAACTACTATAAGTTATCAATAAAATGTATATAATTAAATTACTTCGGATGAATGACGTTACAACGCATACTTTACATCGCATGCCTTTACAACGCGGTATTTACAACGAATACCTTTACAACGCATAGTGCTTTGGGGCGCTGGATAGTGAATAGTTTAATTTACTATTCCAACTCCAGTCCCCGTGGACACTAGGGAAGGTGTTGGACAGTAAATTAAACGTATTCCCTATCCTAGAGCGCTCCCCCAGCGCAATGCGTTGTAATGGTTTGCGTTGTAAAAGTTGCGTCGTAAAGGCACTGCGTGGTAAAAGTTGCGTTGTAAAGGATGTTTCCCAATTACTTCCCACCCAATTCCCCTATAAACCCGCAACCTGCTTCAGAACTAAAAACGCAAAGTTTAAATAAAAAAATAGCTACTATATAAAAATCAATAACATTTATATAATTACATTACTTTCCACTCTATTCCCCTATAAACCCACAACCTGCTACAGAACTAAAAACGCGAAATTACATTTCAAAAAAAGTATTAACTACTAAAATGTTGACACATATAATAAAAATACAAGCAATTCTTATAAAAAAACATCACACACATATAAAATATATACTAAAATACATAACATTAGCAAAAAATCGATAGTTTTAACAACTATATTTTTACAAATGATATTAAACACTTCGATAATTTTTAAACCGATATTACTTACCTAAAATCGTTATTCATGACCACGAGGATTTTACTGTCAATATTCCTGACCCACGATATTTTTACCACAATATATGTGCAATTTGATATTTTTACCTCGATATTCTGTCTCTGCACCATGTCTTGCCACTGAGAGAGCTTACCACATTCTCACGGTGACTGATGGCGCTGCTGACGAGCGCTATCATGTGGGTGGGGGTACCATGTTACATTCTCTCAGTGAATGACGTATTTTAAGAGATACCGTGATACATTCCTTCAGTAAGTGATCTTGTATCTTAAGAAATAAATTCCCTCAGTGAGTGATGTTGTATCTTAAGAGATACAGTGATATATTCCCTCAGTGAGTGATATTATATCTTAAGATGTACAGAGATACATTCCCTCAGTGAGTGGTCTTGTATTTTAAGAGATAGAGTGATACATTCCCCCACTGAGTTATCTTGTATTTTAAAAGATAGTGAAACATTCCCTCAGGGAGGGATATTGTATCTTAAGAGATAGAGTGATACATTCCCTCAGTGAGCGATGTTATATCTTAAGAGATGCAACGATACATTCCCTCAGTGAGCGGTTATATCTTAAGAGATAGAGTGATACATTCCCTCAGTGAGCGATGTTATATCTTAAGAGATAGAGTGATACATTCCCTCAGTGAGCGATGTTATATCTTAAGAGATAGAGTGATACATTCCCTCAGTGAGCGATGTTATATCTTAAGAGATAGAGTGATACATTCCCTCAGTGAGTGATATTATATCTCAAGAGGTACAGAGATACATTCCCACAGTGAGTGATGTTATATCTTAAGAGATACAGACATACATTCCCTCAGTGAGCGTTGTTATATCTTAAGAGATGCAACGATACATTCCCTCAGTGAGTGATATTATATCTCAAGAGGTACAGAGATACATTCCCACAGTGAGTGATGTTATATCTTAAGAGATACAGACATACATTCCCTCAGTGAGCGTTGTTATATCTTAAGAGATGCAACGATACATTCCCTCAGTGAGTGATATTATATCTCAAGAGGTACAGAGATACATACCCACAGTGAGTGATGTTATATCTTAAGAGATACAGTGATTCATTCCCTCGGTGAGCGATATTATATCTCAAGAGGTACAGAGATACATTCCCTCAGTGAGTGATGTTATATCTTAAGGGGTACAGAGATACATTCCCTCAGTGAGTGATGTTATATCTCAAGAGATAGAGTGATACATTCCCTCAGTGAGTGATGTTGTATCTTAAGAGATACAGTGATATATTCCCTCAGTGAGTGATATTATATCTTAAGATGTACAGAGATACATTCCCTCAGTGAGTGGTCTTGTATTTTAAGAGATAGAGTGATACATTCCCCCACTGAGTTATCTTGTATTTTAAAAGATAGTGAAACATTCCCTCAGGGAGGGATATTGTATCTTAAGAGATACAGCGATACATTCCCTCAGTGAGCGATGTTATATCTTAAGAGATAGAGTGATACATTCCCTCAGTGAGCGATGTTATATCTTAAGAGATGCCACGATACATTCCCTCAGTGAGCGATGTTATATCTTAAGAGATAGAGTGATACATTCCCTCAGTGAGCGATGTTATATCTTAAGAGATAGAGTGATACATTCCCTCAGTGAGCGATGTTATATCTTAAGAGATAGAGTGATACATTCCCTCAGTGAGTGATATTATATCTCAAGAGGTACAGAGATACATTCCCTCAGTGAGTGATGTTATATCTTAAGAGATACAGTGATACATTCCCACAGTGAGTGATGTTATATCTTAAGGGGTACAGGGATACATTCCCTCAGTGAGTGATGTTATATCTTAAGGGGTACAGTGATTCATTCCCTCAGTGAGTGATGTTATATCTTAAGAGATAGAGAGATACATTCCCACAGTGAGTGATATTATATCTCAAGAGATGCAATGATACATTCCCTCAGTGAGTGATGTTATATCTCAAGAGATACAGTGATACATTCCCTTAGTGAGTGATGTTATATCTTAAGGGGTACAGTGATTCATTCCCTCAGTGAGTGATGTTATATCTTAAGAGATAGAGAGATACATTCCCACAGTGAGTGATATTATATCTTAAGATGTACAGAGATACATTCCCTCAGTGAGTGATGTTATATCTTAAGGGGTACAGTGATTCATTCCCTCAGTGAGTGATGTTATATCTTAAGAGATAGAGAGATACATTCCCACAGTGAGTGATATTATATCTCAAGAGGTAGAGTGATACATTCCCACAGTGAGTGATATTATATCTTAAGAGATGCAACGATACATTCCCTCAGTGAGCGATGTTATATCTTAAGAGATACAGTGATACATTTCCACAGTGAGTGATGTTATATCTTAAGAGATAGAGAGATACATTCCCTCAGTGAGTGATGTTATATCTTAAGAGATAGAGAGATACATTCCCTCAGTGAGTGATGTTATATCTTAAGAGATAGAGTGATACATTCCCTCAGTGAGTGATGTTATATCTTAAGAGATAGAGAGATACATTCCCTCAGTGAGTGATGTTATATCTTAAGAGATAGAGAGATACATTCCCTCAGTGAGCGATGTTATATCTTAAGAGATGCAACGATACATTCCCTCAGTGAGCGGTTATATCTTAAGAGATAGAGTGATACATTCCCTCAGTGAGCGATGTTATATCTTAAGAGATAGAGTGATACATTCCCTCAGTGAGCGATGTTATATCTTAAGAGATAGAGTGATACATTCCCTCAGTGAGCGATGTTATATCTTAAGAGATAGAGTGATACATTCCCTCAGTGAGTGATATTATATCTCAAGAGGTACAGAGATACATTCCCACAGTGAGTGATGTTATATCTTAAGAGATACAGTGATTCATTCCCTCGGTGAGCGATATTATATCTCAAGAGGTACAGAGATACATTCCCTCAGTGAGTGATGTTATATCTTAAGGGGTACAGAGATATAACATCACTCACTGAGGGAATGTATCTCTGTACCCCTTAAGATATAACATCACTCACTGAGGGAATGTATCTCAAGAGATAGAGTGATACATTCCCTCAGTGAGTGATGTTGTATCTTAAGAGATACAGTGATATATTCCCTCAGTGAGTGATATTATATCTTAAGATGTACAGAGATACATTCCCTCAGTGAGTGGTCTTGTATTTTAAGAGATAGAGTGATACATTCCCCCACTGAGTTATCTTGTATTTTAAAAGATAGTGAAACATTCCCTCAGGGAGGGATATTGTATCTTAAGAGATACAGCGATACATTCCCTCAGTGAGCGATGTTATATCTTAAGAGATAGAGTGATACATTCCCTCAGTGAGCGATGTTATATCTTAAGAGATGCCACGATACATTCCCTCAGTGAGCGATGTTATATCTTAAGAGATAGAGTGATACATTCCCTCAGTGAGCGATGTTATATCTTAAGAGATAGAGTGATACATTCCCTCAGTGAGCGATGTTATATCTTAAGAGATAGAGTGATACATTCCCTCAGTGAGCGATGTTATATCTTAAGAGATAGAGTGATACATTCCCTCAGTGAGTGATATTATATCTCAAGAGGTACAGAGATACATTCCCTCAGTGAGTGATGTTATATCTTAAGAGATGCAACGATACATTCCCTCAGTGAGTGATATTATATCTCAAGAGGTACAGAGATACATTCCCACAGTGAGTGATGTTATATCTTAAGAGATACAGTGATTCATTCCCTCGGTGAGCGATATTATATCTCAAGAGGTACAGAGATACATTCCCTCAGTGAGCGATGTTATATCTTAAGAGATGCAACGATACATTCCCTCAGTGAGCGATGTTATATCTTAAGAGATAGAGTGATACATTCCCTCAGTGAGCGATGTTATATCTTAAGAGATGCAACGATACATTCCCTCAGTGAGTGATATTATATCTCAAGAGGTACAGAGATACATTCCCACAGTGAGTGATGTTATATCTTAAGGGGTACAGAGATACATTCCCTCAGTGAGTGATGTTATATCTTAAGTGATACAGTGATACATTCCCTCAGTGAGTGATGTTATATCTTAAGGGGTACAGAGATACATTCCCTCAGTGAGTGATGTTATATCTTAAGGGGTACAGTGATACATTCCCTCAGTGAGTGATGTTATATCTTAAGGGGTACAGAGATACATTCCCTCAGTGAGTGATGTTATATCTTTAGTGATACAGTGATACATTCCCTCAGTGAGTGATGTTATATCTTAAGGGGTACAGAGATACATTCCCTCAGTGAGTGATGTTATATCTTAAGTGATACAGTGATACATTCCCTCAGTGAGTGATGTTATATCTTAAGGGGTACAGAGATACATTCCCTCAGTGAGTGATGTTATATCTTAAGGGGTACAGAGATACATTCCCTCAGTGAGTGATGTTGTATCTTAAGAGGTACAGTGATACATTCCCTCAGTGAGTGATGTTATATCTCAAGAGGTACAGAGATACATTCCCTCGGTGAGTGATGTTATATCTTAAGAGATACAGTGATTCATTCCCTCGGTGAGTGATGTTATATCTTAAGTGATAGAGTGATACATTCCCTCAGTGAGTGATGTTATATCTTAAGTGATACAGTGATACATTCCCTCAGTGAGTGATGTTATATCTTAAGGGGTACAGTGATACATTCCCTCAGTGAGTGATGTTGTATCTTAAGAGGTACAGGGATACATTCCCTCAGTGAGTGATGTTATATCTTAAGGGGTACAGTGATTCATTCCCTCAGTGAGTGATGTTATATCTTAAGAGATAGAGAGATACATTCCCACAGTGAGTGATATTATATCTCAAGAGATGCAATGATACATTCCCTCAGTGAGTGATGTTATATCTCAAGAGATACAGAGATACATTCCCACAGTGAGTGATGTTATATCTTAAGAGATACAGTGATACATTCCCTCAGTGAGTGATGTTATATCTTAAGGGGTACAGTGATACATTCCCTCAGTGAGTGATGTTGTATCTTAAGAGGTACAGGGATACATTCCCTCAGTGAGTGATGTTATATCTTAAGGGGTACAGTGATTCATTCCCTCAGTGAGTGATGTTATATCTTAAGAGATAGAGAGATACATTCCCACAGTGAGTGATATTATATCTCAAGAGATGCAATGATACATTCCCTCAGTGAGTGATGTTATATCTCAAGAGATACAGTGATACATTCCCACAGTGAGTGATGTTATATCTTAAGAGATACAGTGATACATTCCCTCAGTGAGTGATGTTATATCTTAAGGGGTACAGTGATACATTCCCTCAGTGAGTGATGTTATATCTTAAGGGGTACAGTGATTCATTCCCTCAGTGAGTGATGTTATATCTTAAGGGGTACAGTGATTCATTCCCTCAGTGAGTGATGTTATATCTTAAGAGATAGAGAGATACATTCCCACAGTGAGTGATATTATATCTCAAGAGGTAGAGTGATACATTCCCACAGTGAGTGATATTATATCTCAAGAGGTAGAGTGATTCATTCCCACAGTGAGTGATATTATATCTCAAGAGGTAGAGTGATACATTCCCACAGTGAGTGATATTATATCTTAAGAGATGCAACGATACATTCCCTCAGTGAGCGATGTTATATCTTAAGAGATACAGTGATACATTTCCACAGTGAGTGATGTTATATCTTAAGAGATAGAGAGATACATTCCCTCAGTGAGTGATGTTATATCTTAAGAGATAGAGAGATACATTCCCTCAGTGAGTGATGTTATATCTTAAGAGATAGAGTGATACATTCCCTCAGTGAGTGATGTTATATCTTAAGAGATAGAGAGATACATTCCCTCAGTGAGTGATGTTATATCTTAAGAGATAGAGAGATACATTCCCACAGTGAGTGATATTATATCTCAAGAGGTAGAGTGATACATTCCCACAGTGAGTGATATTATATCTTAAGAGATACAGTGATACATTCCCACAGTGAGTGATGTTATATCTTAAGAGATACAGTGATACATTTCCACAGTGAGTGATGTTATATCTTAAGAGATAGAGAGATACATTCCCTCAGTGAGTGATGTTATATCTTAAGAGATAGAGAGATACATTCCCTCAGTGAGTGATGTTATATCTTAAGAGATAGAGTGATACATTCCCTCAGTGAGTGATGTTATATCTTAAGAGATGCAATGATACATTCCCTCAGTGAGTGATGTTGTATTTTAAGTGATAGTGATACATTCCCTCAGTGAGTGATATTATATCTTAAGAGATACAGTGATACATTTCCACAGTGAGTGATGTTATATCTTAAGAGATAGAGAGATACATTCCCTCAGTGAGTGATGTTATATCTTAAGAGATAGAGAGATACATTCCCTCAGTGAGTGATGTTATATCTTAAGAGATAGAGTGATACATTCCCTCAGTGAGTGATGTTATATCTTAAGAGATAGAGAGATACATTCCCTCAGTGAGTGATATTATATCTCAAGAGGTAGAGTGATACATTCCCACAGTGAGTGATGTTATATCTTAAGAGATACAGTGATACATTTCCACAGTGAGTGATGTTATATCTTAAGAGATAGAGAGATACATTCCCTCAGTGAGTGGTGTTATATCTTAAGAGATCGAGAGATACATTCCCTCAGTGAGTGATGTTATATCTTAAGAGATAGAGTGATACATTCCCTCAGTGAGTGATGTTATATCTTAAGAGATGCAATGATACATTCCCTCAGTGAGTGATGTATTTTAAGTGATAGTGATACATTCCCTCAGTGAGTGATATTATATCTTAAGAGGTACAGAGATACATTCCCTCAGTGAGTGCTGTTGTATCTTAAGAGGTACAGAGATACATTCCCTCAGTGAGTGATGTTACATCTTAAGAGATAGAGGGGTACTCTCCTTCAGTGAGTGATCCTGTATCTTCAGTTGTGTTGTATTTTAAGATACGACGATGGATTCCCTCGGGGGGGGGGCGGGGGGGGGAGATGTTCCCAGAGCAGCCGCCTCACAGCCCCCAGTGATGTGGTCTTGGGGTGAAGTAAGTGTGTCATCTGAACAAACTAGCGGCGCCTAGAAGCGTTTCGCTTGACACGAGCACTACACTACAGCCTGTCTGCATTGGTAAATATGACGGGGGGTTTCTGGTGGACACTATAGGTGACTGACGGGGGGGGGGAGCATACCCAGACACGCTGTCCCTGGGATCAGCTTTCACACCAGTCCTGGCGCGCTCTTGGCCGTTTTTAGGCGCCATAAAGCGCCTTGGCGCCCCCTGGTCTCCTCGGCGCCTCCTCGTAGACTCGCCGTCGTCAACTTGCTTCAGTCGGATTCTTGCTCCAGCGCCTTCGAACTTCGTACATTTGATTAGACGCTTTGGAATTGCGAGACATTAGGTAATACTGCTGTAAACATCTTGGCTGGTGTCGCACTTTTAAAGTGAGTTTCTTTTCTTTTAATGTGAGTTTCGTTTCTTTTTATGTGAGTTTCTTTTAATGTGTTTTCTTTTCTATTTTAATGTGAGTTTCTTTTGTTATTCTGGCACACACCGGCTTTATCTATGTTGTTAAATTGTATTGTCCATTTGATGTTTTGTGATTTTAGGTTTGTGGTATTGGAATACACTACTCTGATTTACTGTTAGGATTTTCCTGGAATACTTCCGCCCTGGCGTGGTGGACACTACAGCTCTGCACTTCCTGTCCGGGGTCTGGGTGTGGGGCCCGAATGTACTTTACACAGCCCTGGGCTCTGGTGCCTGGGGGTTGTACACACAGCTCCTCTGACCCTGGGGCCCGGATGTACTTTACACAGCACTGGGCTCCGGTGCTCGTGCCTAGCTGCAGTACACACAGCTCCTCTGCCCCTGGGGCCCGGATGTACTTTACGCAGCCCTGGGCTCAGGTGCCTGTGCCTCGCTGCAGTACACACAGCTCCGCTGACCCTGGGGCCCGGATGTACTTTACACAGCCCTGGGCTCAGGTGCTGGTGCCTAGCTGCAGTACACACAGCTCCTCTGACCCTGGGACCCGGATGTACTTTACACAGCCCTGGGCTCTGGTGCCTGGCTGCAGTACACACAGCTCCTCTGACCCTGGGGCCCGGATGTACTATACACAGCCCTGGGCTCAGGTGCTGGTGCCTAGCTGCAGTACACACAGCTCCTCTGACCCTGGGGCCCGGATGTACTTTACACAGCCCTGGGCTCAGGTGCTGGTGCCTAGCTGCAGTACACACAGCTCCTCTGACCCTGGGGCCCGGATGTACTTTACGCAGCCCAGAGCTCCGGTGCTGGTGCCTAGCTGCAGTACACACAGCTCCTCTGACCCTGGGGCCCGGATGTACTTTACACAGCCCTGGGCTCCGGTGCTTGTGCCTAGCTGCAGTACACACAGCTCCTCTGCCCCTGGGGCCCGGATGTACTTTACACAGCACTGGGCTCCGGTGCTCGTGCCTAGCTGCAGTACACACAGCTCCTCTGACCCTGGGGCCCGGATGTACTTTACACAGCCCTGGGCTCAGGTGCTGGTGCCTAGCTGCAGTACACACAGCTCCTCTGACCCTGGGGCCCGGATGTACTTTACACAGCCCTGGGCTCAGGTGCTGGTGCCTAGCTGCAGTACACACAGCTCCTCTGACCCTGGGGCCCGGATGTACTTTACGCAGCCCAGAGCTCCGGTGCTGGTGCCTAGCTGCAGTACACACAGCTCCTCTGACCCTGGGGCCCGGATGTACTTTACACAGCCCTGGGCTCCGGTGCTTGTGCCTAGCTGCAGTACACACAGCTCCTCTGCCCCTGGGGCCCGGATGTACTTTACTCAGCCGGGGGCTCCGGTGCTGGTGCCTAGCTGCAGTACACACAGCTCCTCTGCCCCGGGGCCCGGATGTACTTTACACAGCCCAGGGCTCCGGTGCTGGTGCCTGGCTGCAGTACACACAGCTCCTCTGCCCCTGGGGCCTGGATGTACTTTACACAGCCCAGGGCTCCGGTGCTCGTGCCTAGCTGCAGTACACACAGCTCCTCCGACCCTGGGGCCCGGATGTACTTTACACAGCCCAGGGCTCCGGTGCTCGTGCCTAGCTGCAGTACACACAGCTCCTCTGACCCTGGGGCCCGGATGTACTTTACACAGCCCTGGGCTCCGGTGCTTGTGCCTAGCTGCAGTACACACAGCTCCTCTGCCCCTGGGGCCCGGATGTACTTTACACAGCACTGGGCTCCGGTGCTCGTGCCTAGCTGCAGTACACACAGCTCCTCTGCCCCTGGGGCCCGGATGTACTTTACGCAGCCCTGGGCTCAGGTGCTGGTGCCTAGCTGCAGTACACACAGCTCCTCTGCCCCTGGGGCCCGGATGTACTTTACACAGCCCTGGGCTCAGGTGCTGGTACCTGGGGGTTGTACACACAGCTCCTCTGCCCCTGGGGCCCGGATGTACTTTACACAGCCCAGGGCTCCGGTGCTGGTGCCTCGCTGCAGTACACACAGCTCCTCTGCCCCTGGGGCCCGGATGTACTTTACACAGCCCTGGGCTCTGGTGCTGGTACCTGGGGGTTGTACACACAGCTCCTCTGACCCTGGGGCCCGGATGTACTTTACACAGCCCTGGGCTCTGGTGCTGGTACCTGGGCGTTGTACACACAGCTCCTCTGCCCCTGGGGCCCGGATGTACTTTACACAGCCCTGGGCTCAGGTGCTGGTGCCTGGGGGTTGTACACACAGCTCCTCTGCCCCTGGGGCCCGGATGTACTTTACACAGCCCTGGGCTCAGGTGCTGGTACCTGGGGGTTGTACACACAGCTCCTCTGCCCCTGGGGCCCGGATGTACTTTACACAGCCGGGGGCTCCGGTGCTTGTGCCTGGGGGTTGTACACACAGCTCCTCTGCCCCTGGGGCCCGGATGCACTTTACACAGCCCTGGGCTCAGGTGCTGGTGCCTAGCTGCAGTACACACAGCTCCTCTGACCCTGGGGCCCGGATGTACTTTACGCAGCCCTGGGCTCAGGTGCTGGTGCCTAGCTGCAGTACACACAGCTCCTCTGACCCTGGGGCCCGGATGTACTTTACACAGCCCTGGGCTCTGGTGCCTGGCTGCAGTACACACAGCTCCTCTGACCCTGGGGCCCGGATGTACTTTACACAGCCCTGGGCTCAGGTGCTGGTGCCTAGCTGCAGTACACACAGCTCCTCTGACCCTGGGGCCCGGATGTACTTTACACAGCCCTGGGCTCAGGTGCTGGTGCCTAGCTGCAGTACACACAGCTCCTCTGACCCTGGGGCCCGGATGTACTTTACGCAGCCCAGAGCTCCGGTGCTGGTGCCTAGCTGCAGTACACACAGCTCCTCTGACCCTGGGGCCCGGATGTACTTTACACAGCCCTGGGCTCCGGTGCTGGTGCCTAGCTGCAGTACACACAGCTCCTCTGCCCCTGGGGCCCGGATGTACTTTACACAGCCCTGGGCTCAGGTGCTGGTGCCTAGCTGCAGTACACACAGCTCCTCTGACCCTGGGGCCCGGATGTACTTTACACAGCCCTGGGCTCAGGTGCTGGTGCCTAGCTGCAGTACACACAGCTCCTCTGACCCTGGGGCCCGGATGTACTTTACACAGCCCAGGGCTCCGGTGCTGGTACCTGGGGGTTGTACACACAGCTCCTCTGACCCTGGGGCCCGGATGTACTTTACACAGCCCTGGGCTCCGGTGCTGGTACCTGGGGGTTGTACACACAGCTCCTCTGACCCTGGGGCCCGGATGTACTTTACACAGCCCTGGGCACTTCCTGTAAAGCTATGGCTTGTGATGGCACTTCCTGTAAAGCTGTGGCTTGTGATGCCACTTTCTATTATGTCAATTCCTGTGATGCCATGGTTTGTGATGGCACTTCCTGTAAAGCCATGGTTTGTGATGCCACTTCCTGTAAAGCCATGGTTTGTGATGCCACTTCCTGTAAAGTCGTGGTTTGTGATGGCACTTCCTGTAAAGCTGTGGCTTGTGATGGCACTTCCTGTAAAGCTGTGGCTTGTGATGCCACTTTCTATTATGTCAATTCCTGTGATGCCATGGTTTGTGATGCCACTTCCTGTAAAGCCATGGTTTGTGATGCCACTTCCTGTAAAGCCATGGTTTGTGATGCCACTTCCTGTAAAGCTGTGGCTTGTGATGCCACTTCCTTTAAAGCTGTGACTTGTGATGCTACTTCCTGTAAAGCTGTGGCTTGTGATGCCACTTCCTGTAAAGCCATGGTTTGTGATGCCACTTCCTGTAAAGCCATGGTTTGTGATGCCACTTCCTGTAAAGCTGTGGCTTGTGATGCCACTTCCTGTAAAGCCATGGTTTGTGATGCCACTTCCTGTAAAGCCATGGTTTGTGATGCCACTTCCTGTAAAGTCATGGTTTGTGATGCCACTTCCTGTAAAGTCGTGGTTTGTGATGGCACTTCCTGTAAAGCTATGGCTTGTGATGGCACTTCCTGTAAAGCTGTGGCTTGTGATGCCACTTTCTATTATGTCAATTCCTGTGATGCCATGGTTTGTGATGGCACTTTCTATAAAGCCATGGTTTGTGATGCCACTTCCTGTAAAGCCATGGTTTGTGATGCCACTTCCTGTAAAGTTGTGGTTTGTGATGGCACTTCCTGTAAAGCTGTGGCTTGTGATGCCACTTCCTGTAAAGCTGTGGCTTGTGATGCCACTTCCTGTAAAGCTGTGGTTTGTGATGGCACTTCCTGTAAAGCTGTGGCTTGTGACCGCACTTCCTGTAAAGCTGTGGCTTGTGATGCCACTTCCTGTAAAGCTATGGTTTGTGATGCCACTTCCTGTAAAGTCGTGGTTTGTGATGGCACTTCATGTAAAGCTATGGCTTGTGATGGCACTTCCTGTAAAGCTGTGGCTTGTGATGCCACTTTCTATTATGTCAATTCCTGTGATGCTATGGTTTGTGATGGCACTTCCTGTAAAGCCATGGTTTGTGATGCCACTTCCTGTAAAGCTGTGGCTTGTGATGCCACTTCCTGTAAAGCTGTGACTTGTGACGGCACTTCCTGTAAAGCTGTGGCTTGTGATGGCACTTCCTGTAAAGCTGTGGCTTGTGATGCCACTTCCTGTAAAGCTGTGACTTGTGATGCCACTTTCTATGATGTCAATTCCTGTGATGCCATGTGTGATGTCATGCGCCGTGATGTCACACGCTGTGAAGTCACTTGCATACTGCCTCACTAGGTTAGTCCCCCCACTTCTTTTTATAGGACTTGTTACCTGAGTGAAGGTGCTCTGGTTCCGGATCCCACCCCCCATCCCCCGCCCCCCAATAGCAAGGGCCTTCCAGTGGCAAGGGCCAGGGGCGGGAGTGACCCCTGGGTGGATTCCATCAGTGGGGGAGAGCCCAGCGCTTTCTTTCTCAGGGCTGTGAGCAGCTGTGTGCTCTGAGGCAGCCACTTCCTTACTACAACCCCTCTCGGAGCAGTAGGCGGTCCTCGCCGGTTACCATGGGAACAAGGATGGGATTCTGGCTTTAAGAGATGTTTCTTCTCTTTGTGTAAGATGTACTGCAGATCAGTGTGTGTTTTGGTAGCTGGCGGTGGGGGCTCTCTTTTGTGATGAGAACCACCCGAGCTATTGACTCTCCTACTGCAGGGGTGTCCACTTGGAGCCAGGAGGGCTGACTCCTTGTACAGTGCCAGGATAGCCATAAAAGATACAGCTGCAAACATTGAATTTAGTTTTCTAGTTCTGTGTCTACCCCCAAATTGAAGAATGGCTTTTAGCCATTCTTCAATTTGGGGGGTTTCGTCTGTTGGAGATGAGGAGTACTTCTGTTTTCTCTTGATTTAGTTTTAGTTGGTTAGTTGTGAGCCAGTGTTGAACCTGTTTGAGCGTGACATTTAGTCTATGAATGTCGTCAATGGAGGTGGTTTCCAGATATAGCTGTGTGTCATCCGCATAGAGGTGGAAGGGGATGTTAGAATTCCTGAGTAGTGTGGTAAGGGGTTCCAGGTAGATATTGAAAAGTTGGGGAGAGAGTACTGACCCTTGTGGGACACCTCTATTGACGGGGTGGGGGTCGGACTCAAAGTTTTTAATTGTTATTCTTTGCGAGCGGTTGTGAAGAAAGGAAGAGAACCGTGGAGGACTGTCATTTCAAGACCAGCTCTTTCTTGAAGGACTTTGAGGAGCAGAGTGTGATCGACTGTATCGAAAGCAGCCGATAAGTCTAGGAGGATAAGAAGGCAGCATTGGTCCGAGTCAAGTGACTTGTGTAGAAGATCGTCCATGACATTGAGGATTGCGGCTTCGGTGCCGCAGCCCTTTCTGAAGCCCGATTGATGGGGGTCTAGGAGCTTGATGTTATCCAGGTGTTGGGTCAGCTGCGGGAGTACACATCTTTCTAGGATTTTGGATAGAAGAGGTAAGTTCGATACAGGGCTAAAGTTGTTCATATCCTCAATATCTAGCCCTGTTTTTTTTAGTAGTGGCGTGACTTGGCCTTCTTTGAGGCCGTCCGGTACGATTCCAGAGCTCAGTGAGCTATTAATGATCTTGCACCATAGTGGGGCTAAGATGAGCTTCGGGTCTTTGACCAGGCTCAGGGGAAGCTGATCTAGGGCGTGGGATGAGGATTTAGCGTTGGAGACTAGATTGTCTATCTTTGTTTCCTGCATGGGGATGAAGGAGGACCAGTGTTTTGGGGGATTCATGTAGGCGCTATCCTTAGTTTCCGGTGCCTTGATCTCGGTGGGGGGGAGAGATTGGGGCCAAGAGAGAGATTGATCTTGGCGATTTTGTCATTGAAAAAGAAGGCGAAGGTGTCACATTGTTCTTTGGATGCTGATATTGAGGATGTCGTCGGTTTGGATCCTAATGATATTAAAGAGTTCTTCGGGTTGTTTTTTTTTGCGGTGTCTAAAGCGGAGCAGAAGAAAGCTGTCTTTTTGTTCTTAAAGTGCTTTTTGTAATTCTTGCGGGCTGCCCTGAGTTGATCACGGTGGAGGGAGGAGGGCTTGTTCCTCCAGATTCTTTTGGAGGCTCTAAGATGTCTTTTTTCTTCATTAATGTCGGTGGTGAACCATCACCTGGAGGGGGTGATCCTGGATTTTTTTAGTTTCAGGGGGGCAAGGTGGTCCAGGGTGAGCCTCATATTGGAGTGGTAGAGAGAGGTGAGTTCGGTGGATGAGAGGTGCTCCGTCGGCCCGCGGGATCTGAGCTGTGTTCCTGACACATTTGGGGGGGCCTGTTTGGGGGGTTGAGTTAGGAACGATTGGTTGATGTGGAAAAGAATGACGTGGTGGTCTGACCAGTCTATGGGAATGATATGGTCAATAGTGATTGTGTTGCTTTCGGAAATGATTGCGTCAAGGATCGCTCCTCTGTGGTGTGGTTCTTCTGAACAATGTCGGGTCAAATTATTTTCTAGAAGGAGGCTGTTAAGAGTTTGAATGAGCAGGTGTTTTGTTTCATTCTGTCTTATGTTGAGGTCGACGAGAATTATGCTGTTGGAGTTGCTGAGTGCGCAATAGGCAATCAGGTCGGAGAGGTGTTCCCCGAACTCGTTGGAGTTACCTGGTGGGTGGTACAGGAGATGGCAAAGTGGGGGTCTGTTAGTGCATGACTTGATGCTGGCTGAGAGGCACTCAAAGGAGCTATGCAGGCAGGATGTAATTTCCGTGATCGAGAAGTTATTTTTGTGAATAATTGCTATGCCTCCGCCTCGCTGCTCTTGTCGATTTTTGTTACGCATTGTAAACCGGGAGGGACCAGCACGTCCATGCCGGGGTAAGGCAGGTTGTGTAGCCAGGTCTCTGCGATGAAAGCTATATCGAAGTCACGGGAGAGGATGGCTCCTGCTAGTTCTGTTGCATGTTTCGAGGCCGATCTGCAGTTGATGACCGTGCATTTAATGGGGGGATCTTCTTCATTCCTAATCTTGATGGGTTGGGCTCCAGGTAGGGAGGTTAGGTGAGCTGGGGGTCTAGGGACTCTTGGGGGGGGGTTGTTCCCTTCCAACTCCTGTAATTACTTGGGGGAGGAGTCAGAGGGGGGCATGTGTTAAGCCAAGTAGTGTCGCTTCATGAGGGGGAAGTGTGGATTTTGCTGTTTTCGGTCTGTCTGATCGGATCTCCTTCCCTGGTGTAAGGGTCGATGGTGGTCGTGATCTGAGGGGGACAGAAGGTCCACTGGGGCGGAATTGTACTCCCTCTGGGCTGTGAGGGAATTGGAGGGGCGGCGGAGTGTTGAGTGGGCATTCGCGTCTCAGAGCTGGTGTAATATTTGTCTTTCTCTGTACGTAGTGTAATATGGGTCCTTCTTTAGGCATACTGCCATATGGGTCCTTTTCTAGACCTATAGTAGCATGTGCCCTTTTCTACATTTATTGCAACATGTGCCCTTTTCTACATTTATTGTAACATGTGCCCTTTTCTACATTTATTGTAACATGTGCCCTTTTCTACATTTATTCTAAAATGGGCCCTTTTCTACATTTATTGTAATTTGGGCCCTTCTCTACACTTAATAACATATGGGTCCATCTCTAGAGCTAGTATAATAGATCTAGGGGCCTTTGTGTAGGTTACGCAGCCCGCGCCTCAGATCCGGGGGCCTGCTGTAGTTTACGCAGCCCTGCGCCTCAGATCCGGGGGCCTGCTGTAGTTTACGCAGCCCTGCGCCTCAGATCCGGGGGCCTGTGTAGTTCACGCAGCCCTGCACCTCTCGTCCATGATACTTTGTGTAGTTTACTCCGCCCTGCACCTTCAAGGGCCCTTGCACAGCTCTGCGCCTCAGTTCCAGGGGCCCTTACACAGCTCTGCGCCTCAGTTCCAGGGGCCCTTACACAGCTCTGCGCCTCAGTTCCAGGGGCCCTTGCACAGCTCTGCGCCTCAGTTCCAGGGGCCCTTACACAGCTCTGCGCCTCAGTTCCAGGGGCCCTTGCATAGCTCTGCGCCTCAGTTCCAGGGGCCCTTGCACAGCTCTGCGCCTCAGTTCCAGGGGCCCTTGCACAGCTCTGCGCCTCAGTTCCAGGGGCCCTTACACAGCTCTGCGCCTCAGTTCCAGGGGCCCTTACACAGCTCTGCGCCTCAGTTTCAGAGGCCCTTGCATAGCTCTGCGCCTCAGTTCCAGGGGCCCTTGCACAGCTCTGCACCTCAGGTCTTGGGGCCCTTACACAGCTCTGCGCCTCAGTTCCAGGGGCCCTTACACAGCTCTGCGCCTCAGTTCCAGGGGCCCTTACACAGCTCTGCGCCTCAGTTCCAGGGGCCCTTGCACAGCTCGGCGCCTCAGTTCCAGGGGCCCTTGCACAGCTCTGCGCCTCAGTTCCAGGGGCCCTTACACAGCTCTGCGCCTCAGTTCCAGGGGCCCTTGCACAGCTCTGCGCCTCAGTTCCAGGGGCCCTTGCACAGCTCTGCGCCTCAGTTCCGGGGGCCCTTGCACAGCTCTGCACCTCAGGTCTTGGGGCCCTTACACAGCTCTGCGCCTCAGTTCCAGGGGCCCTTACACAGCTCTGCGCCTCAGTTCCAGGGGCCCTTGCACAGCTCTGCGCCTCAGTTCCAGGGGCCCTTGCACAGCTCTGCGCCTCAGTTCCAGGGGCCCTTGCACAGCTCTGCGCCTCAGTTCCAGGGGCCCTTACACAGCTCTGCGCCTCAGTTCCAGGGGCCCTTGCACAGCTCTGCGCCTCAGTTCCAGGGGCACTTGCACAGCTCTGCACCTCAGTTCCAGGGGCCCTTGCACAGCTCTGCGCCTCAGTTCCAGGGGCCCTTACACAGCTCTGCGCCTCAGTTCCAGGGGCCCTTGCACAGCTCTGCGCCTCAGTTCCAGGGGCCCCCCTTACACAGCTCTGCGCCTCAGTTCCAGGGGCCCTTACACAGCTCTGCGCCTCAGTTCCAGGGGCCCTTGCACAGCTCTGCGCCTCAGTTCCAGGGGCCCTTACACAGCTCTGCGCCTCAGTTCCAGGGGCCCTTGCACAGCTCTGCGCCTCAGTTCCAGGGGCCCTTGCACAGCTCTGCGCCTCAGTTCCAGGGGCCCTTGCACAGCTCTGCGCCTCAGTTCCAGGGGCCCTTGCACAGCTCTGCGCCTCAGTTCCAGGGGCCCTTGCACAGCTCTGCGCCTCAGTTCCAGGGGCCCTTACACAGCTCTGCGCCTCAGTTCCAGGGGCCCTTGCACAGCTCTGCGCCTCAGTTCCAGGGGCACTTGCACAACTCTGCACCTCAGTTCCAGGGGCCCTTGCACAGCTCTGCGCCTCAGTTCCAGGGGCCCTTACACAGCTCTGCGCCTCAGTTCCAGGGGCCCTTGCACAGCTCTGCGCCTCAGTTCCAGGGGCCCCCCTTACACAGCTCTGCGCCTCAGTTCCAGGGGCCCTTACACAGCTCTGCGCCTCAGTTCCAGGGGCCCTTGCACAGCTCTGCGCCTCAGTTCCAGGGGCCCTTGCACAGCTCTGCGCCTCAGTTCCAGGGGCCCTTACACAGCTCTGCGCCTCAGTTCCAGGGGCCCTTGCACAGCTCTGCGCCTCAGTTCCAGGGGCCCTTGCACAGCTCTGCGCCTCAGTTCCAGGGGCCCTTGCACAGCTCTGCGCCTCAGTTCCAGGGGCCCTTGCACAGCTCTGCGCCTCAGTTCCAGGGGCCCTTGCACAGCTCTGCGCCTCAGTTCCAGGGGCCCTTGCACAGCTCTGCGCCTCGGTTCCAGGGGCCCTTACACAGCTCTGCACCTCAGGTCTTGGGGCCCTTACACAGCTCTGCGCCTCAGTTCCAGGGGCCTTTACACAGCTCCGCGCCTCCTGCAGACTCCATCTTGGGAGCAGCAGGCGCCTGTGCGTCCTTCACACGCCCTTCACCTCCCCGGACCCGGGGCTCCCGCATTCTTGGCACGGCCGCGTGTGTGCACTGCACACAGCCCTCCCCGCCCCTCCCCCACCGCAGGTGGCGGCTGGCTCTCACACCCAGCCGCAGAGGTCGGTGTGGGTGTGGCCACCTGGCCTGCAGCAGGCCCGCACCTGGGCCCGCCCGCTCCGAGGCCGCCGCACCTCTGGGTGGGGGAGGGGCGGCTGCTGGCATGTGGGCGCAGCCCCCCCCCGCCCCCCCCCCGCCTTTGAGAGCCTCCTGCCCCCCCACCCCCCAGTCAGGGCTGTAACTGGAGCCCAGGGTGGCCGCCGCACCTGTGGCTTCAAAGGAGAGGCGCTGTGCGCCTGTAACCCACGAGGCCTCTGGGCGCTTTCATGTGCCTGGCGCCCCACCCTGGCCCTCTGGGCGCGGTGCGCCTTGTGAAAGACTTACACACACAGCAGCTGCCGAGGCAGCTCGGTGGGTGGGGCGCTCGCTGCAGCGTGGCCTCATGGATGAGCATGGGAGGCCCTCCCTTGAGTCCTCAGGCGCCCCCCCCCCCCCCCCTCCATCCCTGCTTCAAAGGGCCCTGAAACGCCATCTCCTCAACAACCAACCTCAACTGACCTGAACTCCAACATCCGAGCTGACTCCTCTCTCTCTTGACACTCAAGGATAGTTGGTGACAGAACTGTCTTAACCACCTTGTTTTTCATGCTGTGTTTTCTTATCTCTGGTTTGTTTCCTTACTGCCGGCCTACTATGTAATGTAATGTCCTTCTGTTTTTCACAGTGTGTATGTAAAGCGCTCTAATAGCTACAGGTCAGGCTAGCGCTATATAAAACTTTTAAAATAAATAAACAGATGGGTTTGGCCCTGCTTCCAGCCTCTCTCTGGGAGGCCGGGTGAAGGCCACCCCCCACCCCCCGCCCCCGGACCCCTCGAGCCCCGTGGGGTGCACTTTTTACTCTACGTGTGCATCACCGGGGTACTTAAAGAAAGGGCCATTTCTAAACCAGAGGAACAGCCCGGGGTGGTGGGGGTCGGCTGGTGTTTGTGAGGGGTGGGTGGTGTGTGTTTGTGCGCCTTGCGATCGTGGAGTTATTGTGGGCGCTGTGTAGGAACGGGGCCGGTTCCTGGGGTCTGTAAGGGTGTCCAGTTACAGGTGAGGTGTGTGAGGGCGGTGGTGTGTGCGCCTTGGGGTCTGTGAGGGGGTGTTCAGTTGCGGGGGGGGGGGGCAGGGGCCAGGAAGGCTGGTGGGTGGCTAGTGGATGGCACATGTTTTGTATGTGGTATCTATAGGGGCGAGGCATGAAATGCCCCCTCCCCGGGTTGCACAACACATTGGAGGGGTCTCTCTGCCCCAGCCCTAGCGGTAACAAACGCCCCCTGGCGGGGGGCTGAGGCAGTCAGTGGGGACCGCTGGGATTATGGGGCAGATTTCAGGGGTTCAAATGCGAACAACTACTTGTGCTTGGGGTGAAGGCGCTTGGTGACGTCCTCGCAAGATATGTGAATGACTTCCTGCACCGGACACAGCATCTGAATGACGTTCTTGTCTCACTGTAGTCAGAGAATGACTTCCTGTGTCTACAGATGCAGTCAGAGAATGACTTCCTGTGTCTACAGATGCAGTCAGAGAATGACTTCCTGTGTCTACAGATGCAGTCATAGAATGACTTCCTGTGTCTACAGATACAGTAAGAGAATGACTTCCTGTGTCTACAGATGCAGTCAGAGAATGACTTCCTGTGTCTACAGATGCAGTCAGAGAATGACTTCCTGTGTCTACAGATGCAGTCAGAGAATGACTTCCTGTGTCTACAGATGCAGTCATAGAATGACTTCCTGTGTCTACAGATACAGTAAGAGAATGACTTCCTGTGCCTACAGATGCAGTCAGAGAATGAGTTCCTGTGTCTACAGATGCAGTCAGAGAATGACTTCCTCTGCCTACAGATGCAGTCAGAGAATGAGTTCCTGTGTCTACAGATGCAGCCAGAGAATGACTTCCTGTGTCTACAGAAGCAGCCAGAGAATGACTTCCTGTGTCTACAGATGCAGTCAGAGAATGACTTCCTGTGTCTACAGATGCAGTCAGAGAATGACTTCCTGTGTCTACAGATGCAGTCAGAGAATGACTTCCTGTGTCTATAGATGCAGTCATAGAATGACTTCCTGTGTCTACAGATACAGTAAGAGAATGACTTCCTCTGCCTACAGATGCAGTCAGAGAATGAGTTCCTGTGTCTACAGATGCAGTCAGAGAATGACTTCCTCTGCCTACAGATGCAGTCAGAGAATGAGTTCCTGTGTCTACAGATGCAGCCAGAGAATGACTTCCTGTGTCTACAGAAGCAGCCAGAGAATGACTTCCTGTGTCTACAGATTCAGCCAGAGAATGACTTCCTGTGTCTACAGAAGCAGCCAGAGAATGACTTCCTGTGTCTACAGATGCAGTCAGAGAATGACTTCCTGTGTCTACAGATGCAGTCAGAGAATGACTTCCTGTGTCTATAGATGCAGTCATAGAATGACTTCCTGTGTCTACAGATACAGTAAGAGAATGACTTCCTCTGCCTACAGATGCAGTCAGAGAATGAGTTCCTGTGTCTACAGATGCAGTCAGAGAATGACTTCCTCTGCCTACAGATGCAGTCAGAGAATGAGTTCCTGTGTCTACAGATGCAGCCAGAGAATGACTTCCTGTGTTTACAGAAGCAGCCAGAGAATGAGTTCCTGTGTCTACAGATGCAGCCAGAGAATGACTTCCTGTGTCTACAGAAGCAGCCAGAGAATGACTTCCTGTGTCTACAGATGCAGTCAGAGAATGACTTCCTGTGTCTACAGATGCAGTCAGAGAATGACTTCCTGTGTCTACAGATGCAGTCAGAGAATGACTTCCTGTGTCTATAGATGCAGTCAGAGAATGACTTCCTGTGTCTACAGATGCAGTCAGAGAATGACTTCCTGTGTCTACAGATGCAGTCAGAGAATGACTTCCTGTGTCTACAGATGCAGTCAGAGAATGACTTCCTGTGACTACAGATACAGTAAGAGAATGACTTCCTGTGCCTACAGATGCTGTCAGAGAATGACTTCCTGTGACTACAGATGCAGTCATAGAATGACTTCCTGTGACTACAGATACAGTAAGAGAATGACTTCCTGTGCCTACAGATGCTGTCAGAGAATGACTTCCTGTGACTACAGATGCAGTCATAGAATGACTTCCTGTGACTACAGATACAGTAAGAGAATGACTTCCTGTGCCTACAGATGCTGTCAGAGAATGACTTCCTGTGACTACAGATACAGTCAGTGAATGACGTCCTGTGGCGGTAAATGCAGGGAGTGAATGACTTTCTGTGTCTGTAGATGCAGTCAGAGAATGACTTCCTGTGTCTACAGATGCAGTCATAGAATGACTTCCTGTGACTACAGATACAGTAAGAGAATGACTTCCTGTGTCTACAGATGCAGTCAGAGAATGACTTCCTGTGTCTACAGATGCAGTCAGAGAATGACTTCCTGTGTCTACAGATGCAGTCATAGAATGACTTGCTGTGTCTACAGATACAGTAAGAGAATGACTTCCTGTGCCTACAGATGCAGTTAGAGAATGAGTTCCTGTGTCTACAGATGCAGTCAGAGAATGACTTCCTCTGCCTACAGATGCAGTCAGAGAATGAGTTCCTGTGTCTACAGATGCAGCCAGAGAATGACTTCCTGTGTCTACAGAAGCAGCCAGAGAATGACTTCCTGTGTCTACAGATGCAGTCAGAGAATGACTTCCTGTGTCTACAGATGCAGTCAGAGAATGACTTCCTGTGTCTACAGATGCAGTCAGAGAATGACTTCCTGTGTCTACAGATGCAGTCAGAGAATGACTTCCTGTGTCTACAGATGCAGTCAGAGAATGACTTCCTGTGTCTACAGATGCAGTCATAGAATGACTTCCTGTGTCTACAGATACAGTAAGAGAATGACTTCCTGTGCCTACAGATGCAGTTAGAGAATGAGTTCCTGTGTCTACAGATGCAGTCAGAGAATGACTTCCTCTGCCTACAGATGCAGTCAGAGAATGACTTCCTGTGTCTACAGATGCAGCCAGAGAATGACTTCCTGTGTCTACAGAAGCAGCCAGAGAATGACTTCCTGTGTCTACAGATGCAGTCAGAGAATGACTTCCTGTGTCTACAGATGCAGTCAGAGAATGACTTCCTGTGTCTACAGATGCAGTCAGAGAATGACTTCCTGTGTCTACAGATGCAGTCAGAGAATGACTTCCTGTGTCTATAGATGCAGTCATAGAATGACTTCCTGTGTCTACAGATACAGTAAGAGAATGACTTCCTCTGCCTACAGATGCAGTCAGAGAATGAGTTCCTGTGTCTACAGATGCAGTCAGAGAATGACTTCCTCTGCCTACAGATGCAGTCAGAGAATGAGTTCCTGTGTCTACAGATGCAGCCAGAGAATGACTTCCTGTGTCTACAGAAGCAGCCAGAGAATGACTTCCTGTGTCTACAGATGCAGCCAGAGAATGACTTCCTGTGTCTACAGAAGCAGCCAGAGAATGACTTCCTGTGTCTACAGATGCAGTCAGAGAATGACTTCCTGTGTCTACAGATGCAGTCAGAGAATGACTTCCTGTGTCTATAGATGCAGTCATAGAATGACTTCCTGTGTCTACAGATACAGTAAGAGAATGACTTCCTCTGCCTACAGATGCAGTCAGAGAATGAGTTCCTGTGTCTACAGATGCAGTCAGAGAATGACTTCCTCTGCCTACAGATTCAGTCAGAGAATGAGTTCCTGTGTCTACAGATGCAGCCAGAGAATGACTTCCTGTGTCTACAGAAGCAGCCAGAGAATGATTTCCTGTGTCTACAGATGAAGCCAGAGAATGACTTCCTGTGTCTACAGAAGCAGCCAGAGAATGACTTCCTGTGTCTACAGATGCAGTCAGAGAATGACTTCCTGTGTCTACAGATGCAGTCAGAGAATGCCTTCCTGTGTCTACAGATGCAGTCAGAGAATGACTTCCTGTGTCTACAGATGCAGTCAGAGAATGACTTCCTGTGTCTACAGATGCAGTCAGAGAATGACTTCCTGTGTCTACAGATGCAGTCAGAGAATGCCTTCCTGTGTCTACAGATGCAGTCAGAGAATGACTTCCTGTGTCTACAGATGCAGTCAGAGAATGACTTCCTGTGTCTACAGATGCAGGGAGTGAATGACTTCCGATGTCTATAGATGCAGTCAGAGGATGACTTCCTGTGTCTATAGATGCAGGGAGTGAATGACTTCCGATGTCTATAGATGCAGGCAGAGAATGGCTTCCTGTGTCTATACAATTCACAATTCAGTTTTTATTTGTTATGGAACTCCAACGGAGGTCCTCAAAAACACACCAATACAATAAAAAAGACATATTTTAAATACAATACAAAAAATGATTCTTTAAAAAAATATATATACTAGTAGATTGAAAAGAGGAAAGAAGGAGAGACATACTTTGTATACAGTGCAAAATTCTTCAATTTCCAACTATCAGACAGTACAACATACCAACTAAACTTTAAAAATGTCCTAATAAATAGCCAGAAATGTTTTAAAAAATTGAAATATCCTATGGCAAACCATTTCATTTGGTGGGCACAGGACAAATGTTCGCGCCTCCTGAGCAGAGTGAATATTAAATTTGACAAATGATGATCTTAAAAACATACATCTGCCCCTTTTTCACCCCGAGTGTGCTGGGTATGCTCAGACGTGAGTCCCAGGCTCTCCGCACCACTGGAGTCAAGCTATCCAGGCTGATGAAGGCTGATAGCCAGAAACCGGTCCTTGGATGCTTGATTCCGGTCTGGGAAAGACATGGCTTGGTAGTTCGGGCTGGACTGTTCCCATGAGGCACAGGGTCAGAGCTGCTTTGCATATAGCCAGTGTCTAACCCAGGGTGGTGTGGAGTGCAAAAAAACGATGGATTTAGGCCTAGATCCTTGTACTGGGGTGAATGTATGACATTGTTCTACATTCTGGCCATCAACTGTGTTTTTTGCCCTTTGTAGTTCCGGGCACACAAATAGCACATGATTGAGACCCTGCATTTGTAAATAACACCATCCACAAATTCTCTCCTCTCTTGGAATTTTATCCCATATACCAGTAACTTCTCGTAAAGGCAACAGGTTTGTTCTCAAAAGAAGTGTCAGCCTTCTAATACCATGTGGAAGATTCCATGTTAAATAAGGCTGTGGCCTATTCCCCACAGAACTCCCACAGACCGCCTCATTGCTTAAAACTGTATCTCTTGCCATGCTAATCGAGCGTGCAGACTTCTTTAAAAATAACTTAGGGTGAATCACTATTTAAACTGAGCCCTAATGCAAGGATGCTGTCAGAGAATGACTTCCTGTGACTACAGATGCAGTCATAGAATGACTTCCTGTGACTACAGATACAGTAAGAGAATGACTTCCTGTGCCTACAGATGCTGTCAGAGAATGACTTCCTGTGACTACAGATACAGTCAGTGAATGACGTCCTGTGGCGGTAAATGCAGGGAGTGAATGACTTTCTGTGTCTGTAGATGCAGTCAGAGAATGACTTCCTGTGTCTACAGATGCATAGAATGACTTCCTGTGACTACAGATACAGTAAGAGAATGACTTCCTGTGTCTACAGATGCAGTCAGAGAATGACTTCCTGTGTCTACAGATGCAGTCAGAGAATGACTTCCTGTGTCTACAGATGCAGTCATAGAATGACTTGCTGTGTCTACAGATACAGTAAGAGAATGACTTCCTGTGCCTACAGATGCAGTTAGAGAATGAGTTCCTGTGTCTACAGATGCAGTCAGAGAATGACTTCCTCTGCCTACAGATGCAGTCAGAGAATGAGTTCCTGTGTCTACAGATGCAGCCAGAGAATGACTTCCTGTGTCTACAGAAGCAGCCAGAGAATGACTTCCTGTGTCTACAGATGCAGTCAGAGAATGACTTCCTGTGTCTACAGATGCAGTCAGAGAATGACTTCCTGTGTCTACAGATGCAGTCAGAGAATGACTTCCTGTGTCTACAGATGCAGTCAGAGAATGACTTCCTGTGTCTACAGATGCAGTCAGAGAATGACTTCCTGTGTCTACAGATGCAGTCATAGAATGACTTCCTGTGTCTACAGATACAGTAAGAGAATGACTTCCTGTGCCTACAGATGCAGTTAGAGAATGAGTTCCTGTGTCTACAGATGCAGTCAGAGAATGACTTCCTCTGCCTACAGATGCAGTCAGAGAATGACTTCCTGTGTCTACAGATGCAGCCAGAGAATGACTTCCTGTGTCTACAGAAGCAGCCAGAGAATGACTTCCTGTGTCTACAGATGCAGTCAGAGAATGACTTCCTGTGTCTACAGATGCAGTCAGAGAATGACTTCCTGTGTCTACAGATGCAGTCAGAGAATGACTTCCTGTGTCTATAGATGCAGTCATAGAATGACTTCCTGTGTCTACAGATACAGTAAGAGAATGACTTCCTCTGCCTACAGATGCAGTCAGAGAATGAGTTCCTGTGTCTACAGATGCAGTCAGAGAATGACTTCCTCTGCCTACAGATGCAGTCAGAGAATGAGTTCCTGTGTCTACAGATGCAGCCAGAGTGACTTCCTGTGTCTACAGAAGCAGCCAGAGAATGACTTCCTGTGTCTACAGATGCAGCCAGAGAATGACTTCCTGTGTCTACAGAAGCAGCCAGAGAATGACTTCCTGTGTCTACAGATGCAGTCAGAGAATGACTTCCTGTGTCTACAGATGCAGTCAGAGAATGACTTCCTGTGTCTATAGATGCAGTCATAGAATGACTTCCTGTGTCTACAGATACAGTAAGAGAATGACTTCCTCTGCCTACAGATGCAGTCAGAGAATGAGTTCCTGTGTCTACAGATGCAGTCAGAGAATGACTTCCTCTGCCTACAGATGCAGTCAGAGAATGAGTTCCTGTGTCTACAGATGCAGCCAGAGAATGACTTCCTGTGTCTACAGAAGCAGCCAGAGAATGATTTCCTGTGTCTACAGATGAAGCCAGAGAATGACTTCCTGTGTCTACAGAAGCAGCCAGAGAATGACTTCCTGTGTCTACAGATGCAGTCAGAGAATGACTTCCTGTGTCTACAGATGCAGTCAGAGAATGACTTCCTGTGTCTACAGATGCAGTCAGAGAATGACTTCCTGTGTCTACAGATGCAGTCAGAGAATGACTTCCTGTGCCTACAGATGCTGTCAGAGAATGACTTCCTGTGACTACAGATACAGTCAGTGAATGACGTCCTGTGGCGGTAAATGCAGGGAGTGAATGACTTTCTGTGTCTGTAGATGCAGTCAGAGAATGACTTCCTGTGTCTACAGATGCAGTCATAGAATGACTTCCTGTGACTACAGATACAGTAAGAGAATGACTTCCTGTGTCTACAGATGCAGTCAGAGAATGACTTCCTGTGTCTACAGATGCAGTCAGAGAATGACTTCCTGTGTCTACAGATGCAGTCATAGAATGACTTGCTGTGTCTACAGATACAGTAAGAGAATGACTTCCTGTGCCTACAGATGCAGTTAGAGAATGAGTTCCTGTGTCTACAGATGCAGTCAGAGAATGACTTCCTCTGCCTACAGATGCAGTCAGAGAATGAGTTCCTGTGTCTACAGATGCAGCCAGAGAATGACTTCCTGTGTCTACAGAAGCAGCCAGAGAATGACTTCCTGTGTCTACAGATGCAGTCAGAGAATGACTTCCTGTGTCTACAGATGCAGTCAGAGAATGACTTCCTGTGTCTACAGATGCAGTCATAGAATGACTTCCTGTGTCTACAGATACAGTAAGAGAATGACTTCCTGTGCCTACAGATGCAGTTAGAGAATGAGTTCCTGTGTCTACAGATGCAGTCAGAGAATGACTTCCTCTGCCTACAGATGCAGTCAGAGAATGACTTCCTGTGTCTACAGATGCAGCCAGAGAATGACTTCCTGTGTCTACAGAAGCAGCCAGAGAATGACTTCCTGTGTCTACAGATGCAGTCAGAGAATGACTTCCTGTGTCTACAGATGCAGTCAGAGAATGACTTCCTGTGTCTACAGATGCAGTCAGAGAATGACTTCCTGTGTCTATAGATGCAGTCATAGAATGACTTCCTGTGTCTACAGATACAGTAAGAGAATGACTTCCTCTGCCTACAGATGCAGTCAGAGAATGAGTTCCTGTGTCTACAGATGCAGTCAGAGAATGACTTCCTCTGCCTACAGATGCAGTCAGAGAATGAGTTCCTGTGTCTACAGATGCAGCCAGAGAATGACTTCCTGTGTCTACAGAAGCAGCCAGAGAATGACTTCCTGTGTCTACAGATGCAGCCAGAGAATGACTTCCTGTGTCTACAGAAGCAGCCAGAGAATGACTTCCTGTGTCTACAGATGCAGTCAGAGAATGACTTCCTGTGTCTACAGATGCAGTCAGAGAATGACTTCCTGTGTCTATAGATGCAGTCATAGAATGACTTCCTGTGTCTACAGATACAGTAAGAGAATGACTTCCTCTGCCTACAGATGCAGTCAGAGAATGAGTTCCTGTGTCTACAGATGCAGTCAGAGAATGACTTCCTCTGCCTACAGATGCAGTCAGAGAATGAGTTCCTGTGTCTACAGATGCAGCCAGAGAATGACTTCCTGTGTCTACAGAAGCAGCCAGAGAATGATTTCCTGTGTCTACAGATGAAGCCAGAGAATGACTTCCTGTGTCTACAGAAGCAGCCAGAGAATGACTTCCTGTGTCTACAGATGCAGTCAGAGAATGACTTCCTGTGTCTACAGATGCAGTCAGAGAATGACTTCCTGTGTCTACAGATGCAGTCAGAGAATGACTTCCTGTGTCTATAGATGCAGTCAGAGAATGCCTTCCTGTGTCTACAGATGCAGTCAGAGAATGACTTCCTGTGTCTACAGATGCAGTCAGAGAATGACTTCCTGTGTCTACAGATGCAGTCAGAGAATGACTTCCTGTGTCTACAGATGCAGTCAGAGAATGCCTTCCTGTGTCTACAGATGCAGTCAGAGAATGACTTCCTGTGTCTACAGATGCAGTCAGAGAATGACTTCCTGTGTCTACAGATGCAGGGAGTGAATGACTTCCGATGTCTATAGATGCAGTCAGAGGATGACTTCCTGTGTCTATAGATGCAGGGAGTGAATGACTTCCGATGTCTATAGATGCAGGCAGAGAATGGCTTCCTGTGTCTATACAATTCACAATTCAGTTTTTATTTGTTATGGAACTCCAACGGAGGTCCTCAAAAACACACCAATACAATAAAAAAGACATATTTTAAATACAATACAAAAAATGATTCTTTAAAAAAATATATATACTAGTAGATTGAAAAGAGGAAAGAAGGAGAGACATACTTTGTATACAGTGCAAAATTCTTCAATTTCCAACTATCAGACAGTACAACATACCAACTAAACTTTAAAAATGTCCTAATAAATAGCCAGAAATGTTTTAAAAAATTGAAATATCCTATGGCAAACCATTTCATTTGGTGGGCACAGGACAAATGTTCGCGCCTCCTGAGCAGAGTGAATATTAAATTTGACAAATGATGATCTTAAAAACATACATCTGCCCCTTTTTCACCCCGAGTGGGCTGGGTATGCTCAGACGTGAGTCCCAGGCTCTCCGCACCACTGGAGTCAAGCTATCCAGGCTGATGAAGGCTGATAGCCAGAAACCGGTCCTTGGATGCTTGATTCCGGTCTGGGAAAGACATGGCTTGGTAGTTCGGACTGGACTGTTCCCATGAGGCACAGGGTCAGAGCTGCTTTGCATATAGCCAGTGTCTAACCCAGGGTGGTGTGGAGTGCAAAAAAACGATGGATTTAGGCCCAGATCCTTGTACTGGGGTGAATGTATGACATTGTTCTACATTCTGGCCATCAACTGTGTTTTTTGCCCTTTGTAGTTCCGGGCACACAAATAGCACATGATTGAGACCCTGCATTTGTAAATAACACCATCCACAAATTCTCTCCTCTCTTGGAATTTTATCCCATATACCAGTAACTTCTCGTAAAGGCAACAGGTTTGTTCTCAAAAGAAGTGTCAGCCTTCTAATACCATGTGGAAGATTCCATGTTAAATAAGGCTGTGGCCTATTCCCCACAGAACTCCCACAGACCGCCTCATTGCTTAAAACTGTATCTCTTGCCATGCTAATCGAGCGTGCAGACTTCTTTAAAAATAACTTAGGGTGAATCACTATTTAAACTGAGCCCTAATGCAAGGATGCTGTCAGAGAATGACTTCCTGTGTCTACAGATGCTGTCAGAGAATGACTTCCTGTGTCTACAGATGCAGTCATAGAATGACTTCCTGTGACTACAGATACAGTAAGAGAATGACTTCCTGTGCCTACAGATGCAGCCAGAGAATGACTTCCTGTGTCTACAGAAGCAGCCAGAGAATGACTTCCTGTGTCTATAGATGCAGTCATAGAATGACTTCCTGTGTCTACAGATGCAGTCATAGAATGACTTCCTGTGTCTACAGATACAGTAAGAGAATGACTTCCTGTGCCTACAGATGCAGTTAGAGAATGAGTTCCTGTGTCTACAGATGCAGTCAGAGAATGACTTCCTCTGCCTACAGATGCAGTCAGAGAATGAGTTCCTGTGTCTACAGATGCAGCCAGAGAATGACTTCCTGTGTCTACAGAAGCAGCCAGAGAATGACTTCCTGTGTCTACAGATGCAGTCAGAGAATGACTTCCTGTGTCTACAGATGCAGTCAGAGAATGACTTCCTGTGTCTACAGATGCAGTCAGAGAATGACTTCCTGTGTCTACAGATGCAGTCAGAGAATGACTTCCTGTGTCTACAGATGCAGTCATAGAATGACTTCCTGTGTCTACAGATACAGTAAGAGAATGACTTCCTGTGCCTACAGATGCAGTTAGAGAATGAGTTCCTGTGTCTACAGATGCAGTCAGAGAATGAGTTCCTGTGTCTACAGATGCAGTCAGAGAATGACTTCCTCTGCCTACAGATGCAGTCAGAGAATGAGTTCCTGTGTCTACAGATGCAGCCAGAGAATGACTTCCTGTGTCTACAGATGCAGTCAGAGAATGACTTCCTGTGTCTACAGATGCAGTCAGAGAATGACTTCCTGTGTCTACAGATGCAGTCATAGAATGACTTCCTGTGTCTACAGATACAGTAAGAGAATGACTTCCTGTGCCTACAGATGCAGTTAGAGAATGAGTTCCTGTGTCTACAGATGCAGTCAGAGAATGACTTCCTCTGCCTACAGATGCAGTCAGAGAATGAGTTCCTGTGTCTACAGATGCAGTCAGAGAATGACTTCCTCTGCCTACAGATGCAGTCAGAGAATGACTTCCTGTGTCTACAGATGCAGTCATAGAATGACTTCCTGTGTCTACAGATACAGTAAGAGAATGACTTCCTGTGTCTACAGATGCTGTCAGAGAATGCCTTCCTGTGTCTACAGATGCAGTCATAGAATGACTTCCTGTGACTACAGATACAGTAAGAGAATGACTTCCTGTGCCTACAGATGCAGTCAGAGAATGACTTCCTCTGCCTACAGATGCAGTCAGAGAATGAGTTCCTGTGTCTACAGATGCAGCCAGAGAATGACTTCCTGTGTCTACAGAAGCAGCCAGAGAATGACTTCCTGTGTCTACAGATGCAGTCAGAGAATGACTTCCTGTGTCTACAGATGCTGTCAGAGAATGACTTCCTGTGTCTACAGATGCAGTCATAGAATGACTTCCTGTGACTACAGATACAGTAAGAGAATGACTTCCTGTGCCTACAGATGCAGCCAGAGAATGACTTCCTGTGTCTACAGAAGCAGCCAGAGAATGACTTCCTGTGTCTATAGATGCAGTCAGAGAATGACTTCCTGTGTCTACAGATACAGTAAGAGAATGACTTCCTGTGCCTACAGATGCAGTTAGAGAATGAGTTCCTGTGTCTACAGATGCAGTCAGAGAATGACTTCCTCTGCCTACAGATGCAGTCAGAGAATGAGTTCCTGTGTCTACAGATGCAGCCAGAGAATGACTTCCTGTGGCTACAGAAGCAGCCAGAGAATGACTTCCTGTGTCTACAGATGCAGTCAGAGAATGACTTCCTGTGTCTACAGATGCAGTCAGAGAATGGCTTCCTGTGTCTACAGATGCAGTCAGAGAATGACTTCCTGTGTCTACAGATGCAGTCAGAGAATGACTTCCTGTGTCTATAGATGCAGTCAGAGAATGACTTCCTGTGTCTACAGATGCAGTCATAGAATGACTTCCTGTGTCTACAGATACAGTAAGAGAATGACTTCCTGTGCCTACAGATGCAGTTAGAGAATGAGTTCCTGTGTCTACAGATGCAGTCAGAGAATGACTTCCTCTGCCTACAGATGCAGTCAGAGAATGAGTTCCTGTGTCTACAGATGCAGCCAGAGAATGACTTCCTGTGTCTACAGAAGCAGCCAGAGAATGACTTCCTGTGTCTACAGATGCAGTCAGAGAATGACTTCCTGTGTCTACAGATGCAGTCAGAGAATGACTTCCTGTGTCTACAGATGCAGTCATAGAATGACTTCCTGTGTCTACAGATACAGTAAGAGAATGACTTCCTGTGCCTACAGATGCAGTTAGAGAATGAGTTCCTGTGTCTACAGATGCAGTCAGAGAATGACTTCCTCTGCCTACAGATGCAGTCAGAGAATGAGTTCCTGTGTCTACAGATGCAGTCAGAGAATGACTTCCTCTGCCTACAGATGCAGTCAGAGAATGACTTCCTGTGTCTACAGATGCAGTCATAGAATGACTTCCTGTGTCTACAGATACAGTAAGAGAATGACTTCCTGTGTCTACAGATGCTGTCAGAGAATGCCTTCCTGTGTCTACAGATGCAGTCATAGAATGACTTCCTGTGACTACAGATACAGTAAGAGAATGACTTCCTGTGCCTACAGATGCAGTCAGAGAATGACTTCCTCTGCCTACAGATGCAGTCAGAGAATGAGTTCCTGTGTCTACAGATGCAGCCAGAGAATGACTTCCTGTGTCTACAGAAGCAGCCAGAGAATGACTTCCTGTGTCTACAGATGCAGTCAGAGAATGACTTCCTGTGTCTACAGATGCTGTCAGAGAATGCCTTCCTGTGTCTACAGATGCAGTCATAGAATGACTTCCTGTGACTACAGATACAGTAAGAGAATGACTTCCTGTGCCTACAGATGCAGCCAGAGAATGACTTCCTGTGTCTACAGAAGCAGCCAGAGAATGACTTCCTGTGTCTACAGATGCAGTCAGAGAATGACTTCCTGTGTCTACAGATACAGTAAGAGAATGACTTCCTGTGCCTACAGATGCAGTTAGAGAATGAGTTCCTGTGTCTACAGATGCAGTCAGAGAATGACTTCCTCTGCCTACAGATGCAGTCAGAGAATGAGTTCCTGTGTCTACAGATGCAGCCAGAGAATGACTTCCTGTGTCTACAGAAGCAGCCAGAGAATGACTTCCTGTGTCTACAGATGCAGTCAGAGAATGACTTCCTGTGTCTACAGATGCAGTCAGAGAATGACTTCCTGTGTCTACAGATGCAGTCAGAGAATGACTTCCTGTGTCTATAGATGCAGTCATAGAATGACTTCCTGTGTCTACAGATACAGTAAGAGAATGACTTCCTCTGCCTACAGATGCAGTCAGAGAATGAGTTCCTGTGTCTACAGATGCAGTCAGAGAATGACTTCCTCTGCCTACAGATGCAGTCAGAGAATGAGTTCCTGTGTCTACAGATGCAGCCAGAGAATGACTTCCTGTGTCTACAGAAGCAGCCAGAGAATGACTTCCTGTGTCTATAGATGCAGTCAGAGAATGACTTCCTGTGTCTACAGATGCAGTCAGAGAATGACTTCCTGTGTCTACAGATGCAGTCAGAGAATGACTTCCTGTGTCTATAGATGCAGTCAGAGAATGACTTCCTGTGTCTACAGATGCAGTCAGAGAATGACTTCCTGTGTCTATAGATGCAGTCAGAGAATTACTTCCTGTGTCTATAGATGCAGTCAAAGAATGACTTCCTGTGTCTATAGATACAGTCGGTGAATTACTTCCTGTGTCTATAGAGACAGTCGTGAATGACTTCCTGTGTCTATAGATGCAGTCAGAGAATTACTTCCTGTGTCTATAGATGCAATCAGAGAATTACTTCCTGTGTCTACAGATGCAGTCAGAGAATGACTTCCTGTGTCTATAGATGCAGACAAAGAATGACTTCCTGTGTCTATAGAGGCAGACAGAGAATGACTTCCTGTGTCGGTAAATGTGGTCAGTGCACAACTTCCTGGCTCCGTAGATGTGGTCAGTGCACGACTTCCTAGCTCTGTAGATGTTGTCAGTGCACAACTTCCTAGCTCTGTAGACGTGGTCAGTGCACGACTTCCTGGCTCCGTAGTAGTGGTCAGTGCACAACTTCCTGGCTCCGTAGATGTGGTCAGTGCACAACTTCCTGGCTCCGTAGATGTGGTCAGTGCACAACTTCCTAGCTCTGTAGATGTTGTCAGTGCACGACTTCCTGGTTCTGAAGATGTGGTCAGTGCACGACTTCCTAGCTCTGTAGATGTGGTCAGTGCACGGCTTCCTGGCTCTGTAGATGAGGTCAGTGCTCGACTTCCTGGCTGTGTAGATGTGGTCAGTGCTCGACTTCCTGGCTCTGTAGATGTGGTTAGTGCTCGACTTACTGGCTATGTAGATGTGGTCAGTGCACGACTTCCTGGCTCTGAAGATGTGGTCAGGGCTCGACTTCCTGGCTCGGTAACTGTGGTCAGTGCACGACTTCCTGGCTCGGTAACTGTGGTCAGTGCACAACTTCCTGGCTCTGAAGACGTGGTCAGTGTTTGACTTCCTGGCTCTGTAGATGTGGTCAGTGCATGACTTCCTGGCTCTGTAGATGTGGTCAGTGCATGACTTCCTGGCTCTGTAGATGTGGTCAGTGCACGACTTCCTGGCTCTGTAGACGTGGTCAGTGCATGACTTCCTGGCTCTGTAGATGTGGTCAGTGCACGACTTCCTGGCTCTGTAGACGTGGTCAGTGCACGACTTCCTGGCTCGTAACTGTGGTCAGTGCACAACTTCCTAGCTCGCCTCTGAAGATGTGGTCAGTGCACGACTTCCTGGCTCTGAAGATGTGGTCAGTGCTCAACTTCACTCACTGGAGGTTGCGGGACAGTGTGGTTTATTCACTCACTGGAGGTTGCGGGGACAGTGTGGTTTATTCACTCACTGGAGGTTGTGGGGACAGTGTGGTTTATTAACTCACTGGAGGTTGTGGGGACAGTGTGGTTTATTCACTGACTGGAGGTTGTGGGGACAGTGTGCTTTATTCACTCACTGGAGGTTGTGGGGACAGTGTGCTTTATTCACTCTCTGGAAGTTGCGGGACAGTGTGGTTTATTCACTCACTGGAGGTTGCGGGACAGTGTGGTTTATTCACTCACTGGAGGTTGCGGGGACAGTGTGGTTTATTCACTCTCTGGAGGTTGCGGGAACAGTGTTGTTTAATCACTCACTGAAGGTTGCGGGAACAGTGTTGTTTAATCACTCACAGGAGGTTGTGGGAACAGTGTGGTTTATTCACTCACTGGAGGTTGTGGGGACAGTGTGGTTTATTCACTCACTGGAGGTTCTGGGGACAGTGTGGTTTATTCACTCATTGGAGGTTGAGGGACAGTGTGGTTTATTCACTCACTGGAGGTTGTGGGGACAGTGTGGTTTATTCACTCACTGGAAGTTGCGGGAAAGTGTGGTTTATTCACTCACTGGAGGTTGTGGGGACATTGTGGTTTATTCACTCACTGGAGGTTGCGGGAACAGTGTGGTTTATTCACTCACTGGAGGTTGCGGGAACAGTGTTGTGTAATCACTCACAGGAGGTTGTGGGAACAGTGTGGTTTATTCACTCACTGGAGGTTGTGGGGACAGTGTGCTTTATTCACTCACTGGAAGTTGCGGGAAGTTTTGTTTATTCACTCACTGGAGGTTGCGGGACAGTGTGGTTTATTCACCCACTGGAGGTTGCGGGACAGTGTAGTTTATTCAATCACTGGAGGTTGTGGGGACAATGTGGTTTATTCACTCACTGGAGGTTGCAGACAGTTGTTCATTCACTCACTGGAGGTTGTGGACAGTGTTGTTTATTCACTCACTGGAGGTTGCGGGGACAGTGTGGTTTATTCACCCACTGGAGGTTGTGGGGACAGTGTGCTTTATTCACTCACTGGAAATTGCGGGAAGTGTTGGATATTCACTCACTGGAGGTTGCGGGAACAGTGTGGAGGTTGCTGGAACAGTGTGGTTTATTCACTCACTGGAGGTTGTGTGGACAGTGTGGTTTAATCACTCACAGGAGGTTGCGGGGACAGTGTGCTTTCTTCACTCACTGGAGGTTGTGGGGACAGTGTGCTTTATCCACTTACTGGAGGTTGCGGGAAGTGTTGTTTATTCACTCACTGGAGGTTGCGGGACAGTGTGGTTTATTCACTCACTGGAGGTTGCGGGACAGTGTGGTTTATTCACTCACTGGAGGTTGCGGACAGTTGTTTACTCACTCACTGGAGGTTGCGGGAACAGTGTAGAGGTTGCTAAAACAGTGTGGTTTATTCACTCACTGGAGGTTGTGGGGACAGTGTGCTTTATTCACTCACTGGAAGTTGCGGGAAGTGTTGGATATTCACTCACTGGAGGTTGCGGGAACAGTGTGGAGGTTGCTGGAACAGTGTGGTTTATTCACTCACTGGAGGTTGTGTGGACAGTGTGGTTTAATCACTCACAGGAGGTTGCGGGGACAGTGTGCTTTCTTCACTCACTGGAGGTTGTGGGGACAGTGTGCTTTATCCACTTACTGGAGGTTGCGGGAAGTGTTGTTTATTCACTCACTGGAGGTTGCGGGACAGTGTGGTTTATTCACTCACTGGAGGTTGCGGGACAGTGTGGTTTATTCACTCACTGGAGGTTGCGGACAGTTGTTTATTCACTCACTGGAGGTTGCGGGACAGTGTGGTTTATTCACTCACTGGAGGTTGTGGGGACAGTGTGGTTTAATCACTCACAGGAGGTTGCGGGGACAGTGTGCTTTCTTCACTCACTGGAGGTTGTGGGGACAGTGTACTTTATTCACTCACTGGAGGTTGTGGACAGTGTGCTTTATTCACTCACTGGAGGTTGCGGGACAGTGTGGTTTATTCACTCACTGGAGGTTGCGGGGACAGTGTGGTTTATTCACTCACTGGAGGTTGTGGGGACAGTGTGATTTATTCACTCACTGGAGGGTGCTGGAACAGTGTGGTTTATTCACTCACTGGAGGTTGCTGGAACAGTGTGGTTTATTCACTCACTGGAAGTTGCGGGAAGTGTTGTTTATTCACTCATTGAAGGTTGTGAACAGTTGTTTATTCTCTCACTGGAGGTTGTGGGGACAGTGTGGTTTAATCACTCACTGGAGGTTGTGGGGACAGTGTGCTTTATTCACTCACTGGAGGTTGCGGGAAGTGTTGTTTATTCACTCACTGGAGGCTGCGGGACAGTGTGGTTTATTCACTCACTGGAGGATGCGGGGACAGTGTGGTTTATTCATTCACTGGAGGTTGTGGGGACAGTGTGGTTTATTCACTCACTGGAAGTTGCGGACAGTTGTTTATTCACTCACTGGAGGTTGTGGACAATTGTTTATTCACTCACTGGAGGTTGTGGGGACAGTGTGGTTTATTCACTCACTGGAGGTTGTGGGGACAGTGTGGTTTATTCACTCACTGGAAGTTGTGGACAGTGTGGTTTATTCACTCACTGGAGGTTGTGGGGACAGTGTGGTTTATTCACTCACTGGAGGTTGTGGGGACAGTGTGCTTTATTCACTCACTGGAGGTTGTGGGGACAGTGTGCTTTATTCACTCACTGGAAGTTGCGGGACAGTGTGGTTTATTCACTCACTGGAGGTTGCGGGACAATGGTTTATTCACTCACTGGAGGTTGCGGGGACAGTGTGGTTTATTCACTCACTGGAGGTTGTGGGGACAGTGTGGTTTATTCACTCACTGGAAGTTGCGTGACAGTGTGGTTTATTCACCCACTGGAGGTTGCGGGGACAGTGTGGTTTATTCACTCACTGGAGGTTGTGGGGACAGTGTGGTTTATTCACTCACTGGAAGTTGCGGGACAGTGTGGTTTATTCACTCACTGGAGGTTGTAGGGACAGTGTAGTTTATTCACTCACTGGAAGTTGCGGGACAGTGTTGTTTATTCACTCCCTGGAGGTTGCGGGACAGTGTGGTTTATTCACTCACTGGAGGTTGTGGGGACAGTGTGGTTTATTCACTCACTGGAAGTTGCGGGAAAGTGTGGTTTATTCACTCACTGGAGGTTGTGGGGACAGTGTGGTTTATTCACTCATTGGAGGTTGCGGGAACAGTGTGGTTTATTCACTCACTGGAGGTTGCGGGAACAGTGTTGTTTAATCACTCACAGGTGGTTGTGGGAACAGTGTGGTTTATTCACTCACTGGAGGTTGTGGGGACAGTGTCGTTTATTCACTCACTGGAGGTTGTGGGGACAGTGTGGTATATTCACTCATTGGAGGTTGAGGGACAGTGTGGCTTATTCACTCACTGGAGGTTGTGGGGACAGTGTGGTTTATTCACTCACTGGAAGTTGCGGGAAAGTGTGGTTTATTTACTCACTGGAGGTTGTGGGGACATTGTGGTTTATTCACTCACTGGATGTTGTGGACAGTGTGGTTTATTCACTCACTGGAGGTTGCAGACAGTTGTTTATTCACTCACTGGAGGTTGTGGACAGTGTGGTTTATTCACTCACTGGAGGTTGCGGGACAGTTTGGTTTATTCACTCACTGGAGGTTACGGGAAAGTGTGGTTTATTCACTCACTGGAGGTTGCGGACAGTTGTTTATTCACTCACTGGAGGTTGTGGACAGTGTGCTTTATTCACTCACTGGAGGTTGTGGACAGTTTGCTTTATTCACTCATTGGAGGTTGCGGGGACAGTGTGCTTTATTCACTCACTGGAGGTTGTGGACAGTGTGCTTTATTCACTCACTGGAGGTTGCGGGGACAGTGTGCTTTATTCACTCACTGGAGGTTGTGGACAGTGTGCTTTATTCACTCACTGGAGGTTGCGGGGACAGTGTGGTTTATTCACTCACTGGAGGTTGTGGGGACAGTGTGCTTTATTCACTCACTGGAGGTTGCTGGAAGTGTTGTTTATTCACTCACTGGAGGCTGTGGGACAGTCTGGTTTATTCACTCACTGGAGGTTGCGACAGTTGTTTATTCACTCACAGGAGGTTGTGGACAGTGTGCTTTATTCACTCACTGGAGGTTGAGGGACAGTGTGGTTTATTAACTCCCTGTAGGTTGTGGGGACAGTGTGGTTTATTCACTCACTGGAAGTTGCGGGAAAGTGTGGTTTATTCACTCCATGGAGGTTGTGGGGACAGTGTGGTTTATTCACTCACTGGAGGTTGAGGGAACAGTGTGGTTTATTCACTCACTGGAGGTTGCGGGAACAGTGTTGTTTAATCACTCACAGGAGGTTGTGGGAACAGTGTTGTTTATTCACTCACTGGAGGTTGCGGGGACCGTGTGGTTTATTCACTCACTGGAGGTTGTGGGGACAGTGTGCTTTATTCACTCACTGGAAGTTGCGGGAAGTGTTGGATATTCACTCACTGGAGGTTGCGGGAACAGTGTGGAGGTTGCTGGAACAGTGTGGTTTAATCACTCACAGGAGGTTGCGGGGAGAGTGTGCTTTATTCACTCACTGGAGGTTGTGGAGACAGTGTGCTTTATTCACTCACTGGAGGTTGCGGGAAGTGTGGTTTATTCACTCACTGGAGGTTGCGGGGACAGTGTGGTTTATTCACTCACTGGAGGTTGCGGGGACAGTGTGGTTTATTCACTCACTGGAGGTTGCGGGACAGTGTGGTTTATTCACTCACTGGAGGTTGTGGGGACCGTGTGGTTTATTCACTCACTGGAGGTTGCGGGGACCGTGTGGTTTATTCACTCACTGGAGGTTGTGGGCACAGTGTGCTTTATTCACTCACTGGAAGTTGCGGGAAGTGTTGGATATTCACTCACTGGAGGTTGCGGGAACAGTGTGGAGGTTGCTGGAACAGTGTGGTTTATTCACTCACTGGAGGTTGTGGGGAGAGTGTGGTTTAATCACTCACAGGAGGTTGCGGGGAGAGTGTGCTTTATTCACTCACTGGAGGTTGTGGAGACAGTGTGCTTTATTCACTCACTGGAGGTTGCGGGAAGTGTTGTTTATTCACTCAGTGGAGGTTGTGGGGAGAGTGTGGTTTAATCACTCACAGGAGGTTCCGGGGAGAGTGTGGTTTATTCACTCACTGGAGGTTGTGGAGACAGTGTGCTTTATTCACTCACTGGAGGTTGCGGGAAGTGTTGTTTATTCACTCACTGGAGGTTGTGGGGACAGTGTGGTTTATTCACTCACTGGAGATTGCGGGACAGTGTGGTTTATTCACTCACTGGAGGTTGCGGACAGTTGTTTATTCCCTCACTAAAGGTTGTGGACAGTGTGCTTTATTCACTTACTGGAGGTTGTGGACAGTGTGCTTTATTCACTCACTGGAGGTTGCGGGACAGTGTGCTTTATTCACTCACTGGAGGTTGTGGGGACAGTGTGATTTATTCACTCAATGGAGGGTGCTGGAACAGTGTGGTTTATTCACTCACTGGAGGGTGCTGGAACAGTGTGGTTTATTCACTCACTGGAAGTTGCGGGAAGTGTTGTTTATTCACTCACTGGAGGTTGTGAACAGTTGTTTATTCACTCACTGGAAGTTGCGGGAAGTGTTGTTTATTCTCTCACTGGAGGTTGTGGGGACAGTGTGGTTTAATCACTCACTGGAGGTTGTGGGGACAGTGTGCTTTATTCACTCACTGGAGGTTGCGGGAAGTGTTGTTTATTCACTCACTGGAGGTTGCGGGACAGTGTGGTTTATTCACTCAATGGAGGTTGCGGGGACAGTGTGGTTTATTCACTCACTGGAGGTTGTGGGGACACTGTGGTTTATTCACTCACTGGAGGTTGCGGACAGTTGTTTATTCACTCACTGAAGGTTGTGGACAGTGAACTTTATTCACTCACTGGAGGTTGTGGACAGTGTGCTTTATTCACTCACTGGAGGTTGCGGGACAGTGTGGTTTATTCACTCACTGGAGGTTGCGGGGACAGTGTGGTTTATTCACTCACTGGAGGTTGTGGGGACAGTGTGATTTATTCACTCACTGGAGGGTGCTGGAACAGTGTGGGTTATTCACTCACTGGAGGTTGCTGGAACAGTGTGGTTTATTCACTCACTGGAAGTTGCGGGAAGTGTTGTTTATTCACTCACTGAAGGTTGTGAACAGTTGTTTATTCACTCACTGGAAGTTGCGGGAAGTGTTGTTTATTCTCTCACTGGAGGTTGTGGGGACAGTGTGGTTTAATCACTCACTGGAGGTTGTGGGGACAGTGTGCTTTATTCACTCACTGGAGGTTGCGGGAAGTGTTGTTTATTCACTCACTGGAGGTTGCGGGACAGTGTGGTTTATTCACTCACTGGAGGATGCGGGGACAGTGTGGTTTATTCACTCACTGGAGGTTGTGGGGACAGTGTGGTTTATTCACTCACTGGAAGTTGCGGACAGTTGTTTATTCACTCACTGGAGGTTGTGGACAGTTGTTTATTCACTCACTGGAGGTTGTGGGGACAGTGTGGTATATTCACTCACTGGAGGTTGTGGGGACAGTGTGGTTTATTCACTCACTGGAGGTTGTGGACAGTGTGGTTTATTCACTCACTAGAGGTTGTGGGGACAGTGTGGTTTATTCACTCACTGGAGGTTGTGGGGACAGTGTGCTTTATTCACTCACTGGAGGTTGTGGGGACAGTGTGCTTTATTCACTCACTGGAAGTTGCGGGACAGTGTGGTTTATTCACTCACTGGAGGTTGCGGGACAATGGTTTATTCACTCACTGGAGGTTGTGGGGACAGTGTGGTTTATTCACTCACTGGAAGTTGCGTGACAGTGTGGTTTATTCACCCACTGGAGGTTGCGGGGACAGTGTGGTTTATTCACTCCCTGGAGGTTGTGGGGACAGTGTGGTTTATTCACTCACTGGAAGTTGCGTGACAGTGTGGTTTATTCACTCACTGGAGGTTGTGGGGACAGTGTGCTTTATTCACTCACTGGAGGTTGCTGGAAGTGTTGTTTATTCACTCACTGGAGGCTGTGGGACAGTCTGGTTTATTCACTCACTGGAGGTTGCGACAGTTGTTTATTCACTCCCAGGAGGTTGTGGACAGTGTGCTTTATTCACTCACTGGAGGTTGAGGGACAGTGTGGTTTATTCACTCCCTGTAGGTTGTGGGGACAGTGTGGTTTATTCACTCACTGGAAGTTGCGGGAAAGTGTGGTTTATTCACTCCATGGAGGTTGTGGGGACAGTGTGGTTTATTCACTCACTGGAGGTTGAGGGAACAGTGTGGTTTATTCACTCACTGGAGGTTGCGGGAACAGTGTTGTTTAATCACTCACAGGAGGTTGTGGGAACAGTGTTGTTTATTCACTCACTGGAGGTTGCGGGGACCGTGTGGTTTATTCACTCACTGGAGGTTGTGGGGACAGTGTGCTTTATTCACTCACTGGAAGTTGCGGGAAGTGTTGGATATTCACTCACTGGAGGTTGCGGGAACAGTGTGGAGGTTGCTGGAACAGTGTGGTTTAATCACTCACAGGAGGTTGCGGGGAGAGTGTGCTTTATTCACTCACTGGAGGTTGTGGAGACAGTGTGCTTTATTCACTCACTGGAGGTTGCGGGAAGTGTGGTTTATTCACTCACTGGAGGTTGCGGGGACAGTGTGGTTTATTCACTCACTGGAGGTTGCGGGGACAGTGTGGTTTATTCACTCACTGGAGGTTGCGGGACAGTGTGGTTTATTCACTCACTGGAGGTTGCGGGGACCGTGTGGTTTATTCACTCACTGGAGGTTGCGGGGACCGTGTGGTTTATTCACTCACTGGAGGTTGTGGGCACAGTGTGCTTTATTCACTCACTGGAAGTTGCGGGAAGTGTTGGATATTCACTCACTGGAGGTTGCGGGAACAGTGTGGAGGTTGCTGGAACAGTGTGGTTTATTCACTCACTGGAGGTTGTGGGGAGAGTGTGGTTTAATCACTCACAGGAGGTTGCGGGGAGAGTGTGCTTTATTCACTCACTGGAGGTTGTGGAGACAGTGTGCTTTATTCACTCACTGGAGGTTGCGGGAAGTGTTGTTTATTCACTCAGTGGAGGTTGTGGGGAGAGTGTGGTTTAATCACTCACAGGAGGTTCCGGGGAGAGTGTGGTTTATTCACTCACTGGAGGTTGTGGAGACAGTGTGCTTTATTCACTCACTGGAGGTTGCGGGAAGTGTTGTTTATTCACTCACTGGAGGTTGTGGGGACAGTGTGGTTTATTCACTCACTGGAGATTGCGGGACAGTGTGGTTTATTCACTCACTGGAGGTTGCGGACAGTTGTTTATTCCCTCACTAAAGGTTGTGGACAGTGTGCTTTATTCACTTACTGGAGGTTGTGGACAGTGTGCTTTATTCACTCACTGGAGGTTGCGGGACAGTGTGCTTTATTCACTCACTGGAGGTTGTGGGGACAGTGTGATTTATTCACTCAATGGAGGGTGCTGGAACAGTGTGGTTTATTCACTCACTGGAGGGTGCTGGAACAGTGTGGTTTATTCACTCACTGGAAGTTGCGGGAAGTGTTGTTTATTCACTCACTGGAGGTTGCGGGACAGTGTGGTTTATTCACTCAATGGAGGTTGCGGGGACAGTGTGGTTTATTCACTCACTGGAGGTTGTGGGGACACTGTGGTTTATTCACTCACTGGAGGTTGCGGACAGTTGTTTATTCACTCACTGAAGGTTGTGGACAGTGAACTTTATTCACTCACTGGAGGTTGTGGACAGTGTGCTTTATTCACTCACTGGAGGTTGCGGGACAGTGTGGTTTATTCACTCACTGGAGGTTGCGGGGACAGTGTGGTTTATTCACTCACTGGAGGTTGTGGGGACAGTGTGATTTATTCACTCACTGGAGGGTGCTGGAACAGTGTGGGTTATTCACTCACTGGAGGTTGCTGGAACAGTGTGGTTTATTCACTCACTGGAAGTTGCGGGAAGTGTTGTTTATTCACTCACTGAAGGTTGTGAACAGTTGTTTATTCACTCACTGGAAGTTGCGGGAAGTGTTGTTTATTCTCTCACTGGAGGTTGTGGGGACAGTGTGGTTTAATCACTCACTGGAGGTTGTGGGGACAGTGTGCTTTATTCACTCACTGGAGGTTGCGGGAAGTGTTGTTTATTCACTCACTGGAGGTTGCGGGACAGTGTGGTTTATTCACTCACTGGAGGATGCGGGGACAGTGTGGTTTATTCACTCACTGGAGGTTGTGGGGACAGTGTGGTTTATTCACTCACTGGAAGTTGCGGACAGTTGTTTATTCACTCACTGGAGGTTGTGGACAGTTGTTTATTCACTCACTGGAGGTTGTGGGGACAGTGTGGTTTATTCACTCACTGGAGGTTGTGGGGACAGTGTGGTTTATTCACTCACTGGAGGTTGTGGACAGTGTGGTTTATTCACTCACTGGAGGTTGTGGGGACAGTGTGGTTTATTCACTCACTGGAGGTTGTGGGGACAGTGTGCTTTATTCACTCACTGGAGGTTGTGGGGACAGTGTGCTTTATTCACTCACTGGAAGTTGCGGGACAGTGTGGTTTATTCACTCACTGGAGGTTGCGGGACAATGGTTTATTCACTCACTGGAGGTTGTGGGGACAGTGTGGTTTATTCACTCACTGGAAGTTGCGTGACAGTGTGGTTTATTCACCCACTGGAGGTTGCGGGGACAGTGTGGTTTATTCACTCCCTGGGGGTTGTGGGGACAGTGTGGTTTATTCACTCACTGGAAGTTGCGTGACAGTGTGGTTTATTCACTCACTGGAGGTTGTGGGGACAGTGTGCTTTATTCACTCACTGGAGGTTGCTGGAAGTGTTGTTTATTCACTCACTGGAGGCTGTGGGACAGTCTGGTTTATTCACTCACTGGAGGTTGCGACAGTTGTTTATTCACTCACAGGAGGTTGTGGACAGTGTGCTTTATTCACTCACTGGAGGTTGAGGGACAGTGTGGTTTATTCACTCCCTGTAGGTTGTGGGGACAGTGTGGTTTATTCACTCACTGGAAGTTGCGGGAAAGTGTGGTTTATTCACTCCATGGAGGTTGTGGGGACAGTGTGGTTTATTCACTCACTGGAGGTTGAGGGAACAGTGTGGTTTATTCACTCACTGGAGGTTGCGGGAACAGTGTTGTTTAATCACTCACAGGAGGTTGTGGGAACAGTGTTGTTTATTCACTCACTGGAGGTTGCGGGGACCGTGTGGTTTATTCACTCACTGGAGGTTGTGGGGACAGTGTGCTTTATTCACTCACTGGAAGTTGCGGGAAGTGTTGGATATTCACTCACTGGAGGTTGCGGGAACAGTGTGGAGGTTGCTGGAACAGTGTGGTTTAATCACTCACAGGAGGTTGCGGGGAGAGTGTGCTTTATTCACTCACTGGAGGTTGTGGAGACAGTGTGCTTTATTCACTCACTGGAGGTTGCGGGAAGTGTGGTTTATTCACTCACTGGAGGTTGCGGGGACAGTGTGGTTTATTCACTCACTGGAGGTTGCGGGGACAGTGTGGTTTATTCACTCACTGGAGGTTGCGGGACAGTGTGGTTTATTCACTCACTGGAGGTTGCGGGGACCGTGTGGTTTATTCACTCACTGGAGGTTGCGGGGACCGTGTGGTTTATTCACTCACTGGAGGTTGTGGGCACAGTGTGCTTTATTCACTCACTGGAAGTTGCGGGAAGTGTTGGATATTCACTCACTGGAGGTTGCGGGAACAGTGTGGAGGTTGCTGGAACAGTGTGGTTTATTCACTCACTGGAGGTTGTGGGGAGAGTGTGGTTTAATCACTCACAGGAGGTTGCGGGGAGAGTGTGCTTTATTCACTCACTGGAGGTTGTGGAGACAGTGTGCTTTATTCACTCACTGGAGGTTGCGGGAAGTGTTGTTTATTCACTCAGTGGAGGTTGTGGGGAGAGTGTGGTTTAATCACTCACAGGAGGTTCCGGGGAGAGTGTGGTTTATTCACTCACTGGAGGTTGTGGAGACAGTGTGCTTTATTCACTCACTGGAGGTTGCGGGAAGTGTTGTTTATTCACTCACTGGAGGTTGTGGGGACAGTGTGGTTTATTCACTCACTGGAGATTGCGGGACAGTGTGGTTTATTCACTCACTGGAGGTTGCGGACAGTTGTTTATTCCCTCACTAAAGGTTGTGGACAGTGTGCTTTATTCACTTACTGGAGGTTGTGGACAGTGTGCTTTATTCACTCACTGGAGGTTGCGGGACAGTGTGCTTTATTCACTCACTGGAGGTTGTGGGGACAGTGTGATTTATTCACTCAATGGAGGGTGCTGGAACAGTGTGGTTTATTCACTCACTGGAGGGTGCTGGAACAGTGTGGTTTATTCACTCACTGGAAGTTGCGGGAAGTGTTGTTTATTCACTCACTGGAGGTTGTGAACAGTTGTTTATTCACTCACTGGAAGTTGCGGGAAGTGTTGTTTATTCTCTCACTGGAGGTTGTGGGGACAGTGTGGTTTAATCACTCACTGGAGGTTGTGGGGACAGTGTGCTTTATTCACTCACTGGAGGTTGCGGGAAGTGTTGTTTATTCACTCACTGGAGGTTGCGGGACAGTGTGGTTTATTCACTCAATGGAGGTTACGGGGACAGTGTGGTTTATTCACTCACTGGAGGTTGTGGGGACACTGTGGTTTATTCACTCACTGGAGGTTGCGGACAGTTGTTTATTCACTCACTGAAGGTTGTGGACAGTGAACTTTATTCACTCACTGGAGGTTGTGGACAGTGTGCTTTATTCACTCACTGGAGGTTGCGGGACAGTGTGGTTTATTCACTCACTGGAGGTTGCGGGGACAGTGTGGTTTATTCACTCACTGGAGGTTGTGGGGACAGTGTGATTTATTCACTCACTGGAGGGTGCTGGAACAGTGTGGGTTATTCACTCACTGGAGGTTGCTGGAACAGTGTGGTTTATTCACTCACTGGAAGTTGCGGGAAGTGTTGTTTATTCACTCACTGAAGGTTGTGAACAGTTGTTTATTCACTCACTGGAAGTTGCGGGAAGTGTTGTTTATTCTCTCACTGGAGGTTGTGGGGACAGTGTGGTTTAATCACTCACTGGAGGTTGTGGGGACAGTGTGCTTTATTCACTCACTGGAGGTTGCGGGAAGTGTTGTTTATTCACTCACTGGAGGTTGCGGGACAGTGTGGTTTATTCACTCACTGGAGGATGCGGGGACAGTGTGGTTTATTCACTCACTGGAGGTTGTGGGGACAGTGTGGTTTATTCACTCACTGGAAGTTGCGGACAGTTGTTTATTCACTCACTGGAGGTTGTGGACAGTTGTTTATTCACTCACTGGAGGTTGTGGGGACAGTGTGGTTTATTCACTCACTGGAGGTTGTGGGGACAGTGTGGTTTATTCACTCACTGGAGGTTGTGGACAGTGTTGTTTATTCACTCACTGGAGGTTGTGGGGACAGTGTGGTTTATTCACTCACTGGAGGTTGTGGGGACAGTGTGCTTTATTCACTCACTGGAGGTTGTGGGGACAGTGTGCTTTATTCACTCACTGGAAGTTGCGGGACAGTGTGGTTTATTCACTCACTGGAGGTTGCGGGACAATGGTTTATTCACTCACTGGAGGTTGTGGGGACAGTGTGGTTTATTCACTCACTGGAAGTTGCGTGACAGTGTGGTTTATTCACCCACTGGAGGTTGCGGGGACAGTGTGGTTTATTCACTCCCTGGAGGTTGTGGGGACAGTGTGGTTTATTCACTCACTGGAAGTTGCGTGACAGTGTGGTTTATTCACTCACTGGAGGTTGTGGGGACAGTGTAGTTTATTAACTCACTGGAAGTTGCGGGACAGTGTTGTTTATTCACTCCCTGGAGGTTGCGGGACAGTGTGGTTTATTCACTCACTGGAGGTTGTGGGGACAGTGTGGTTTATTCACTCACTGGAAGTTGCGGGAAAGTGTGGTTTATTCACTCACTGGAGGTTGTGGGGACAGTGTGGTTTATTCACTCATTGGAGGTTGCGGGAACAGTGTGGTTTATTCACTCACTGGAGGTTGCGGGAACAGTGTTGTTTAATCACTCACAGGTGGTTGTGGGAACAGTGTGGTTTATTCACTCACTGAAGGTTGTGGGGACAGTGTGGTTTATTCACTCACTGGAGGTTGTGGGGACAGTGTGGTTTATTCACTCATTGGAGGTTGAGGGACAGTGTGGCTTATTCACTCACTGGAGGTTGTGGGGACAGTGTGGTTTATTCACTCACTGGAAGTTGCGGGAAAGTGTGGTTTATTTACTCACTGGAGGTTGTGGGGACATTGTGGTTTATTCACTCACTGGATGTTGTGGACAGTGTGGTTTATTCACTCACTGGAGGTTGCAGACAGTTGTTTATTCACTCACTGGAGGTTGTGGACAGTGTGGTTTGTTCACTCACTGGAGGTTGTGGACAGTGTGGTTTATTCACTCACTGGAGGCTGCGGGGACAGAGTGGTTTATTCACTCACTGGAGGTTGTGGGGACAGTGTGCTTTATTAACTCACTGGAAATTGCGGGAAGTGTTGTTTACTCACTTACTGGAGGTTGCGGGACAGTGTGGTTTATTCACTCGCTGGAGGTTGCGGGACAGTGTGGTTTATTCACTCACTGGAGGTTGCGGGAAAGTGTGGTTTATTCACTCACTGGAGGTTGCGGACAGTTGTTTATTCACTCACTGGAGGTTGTGGACAGTGTGCTTTATTCACTCACTGGAGGTTGTGGACAGTTTGCTTTATTCACTCGTTGGAGGTTGCGGGGACAGTGTGCTTTATTCATTCACTGGAGGTTGTGGACAGTGTGCTTTATTCACTCACTGGAGGTTGCGGGGACAGTGTGGTTTATTCACTCACTGGAGGTTGTGGACAGTGTGCTTTATTCACTCACTGGAGGTTGCGGGTACAGTGTGGTTTATTCACTCACTGGAGGTTGTGGGGACAGTGTGCTTTATTCACTCACTGGAGGTTGCTGGAAGTGTTGTTTATTCACTCACTGGAGGCTGTGGGACAGTGTGGTTTATTCACTCACTGGAGGTTGCGACAGTTGTTTATTCACTCACAGGAGGTTGTGGACAGTGTGCTTTATTCACTCACTGGAGGTTGAGGGACAGTGTGGTTTATTCACTCCCTGTAGGTTGTGGGGACAGTGTGGTTTATTCACTCACTGGAAGTTGCGGGAAAGTGTGGTTTATTCACTCCATGGAGGTTGTGGGGACAGTGTGGTTTATTCACTCACTGGAGGTTGAGGGAACAGTGTGGTTTATTCACTCACTGGAGGTTGCGGGAACAGTGTTGTTTAATCACTCACAGGAGGTTGTGGGAACAGTGTGGTTTATTCACTCACTGGAGGTTGTGGGGACAGTGTGCTTTATTCACTCACTGAAATTTGCGGGAAGTGTTGTTTATTCACTCACTGGAGGTTGCGGGACAGTGTGGTTTATTCACCCACTGGAGGTTGTGGGACACTGTGGTTTATTCACTCACTGGAGGTTGCGGGACAGTGTGGTTTATTCACTCACTGGAGGTTGCGGACAGTTGTTTATTCACTCACTGGAGGTTGTGAACAGTGTTGTTTATTCACTCACTGGAGGTTGCGGGGACCGTGTGGTTTATTCACTCACTGGAGGTTGTGGGGACAGTGTGCTTTATTCACTCACTGGAAGTTGCGGGAAGTGTTGGATATTCACTCACTGGAGGTTGCGGGAACAGTGTGGAGGTTGCTGGAACAGTGTGGTTTATTCACTCACTGGAGGTTGTGGGGAGAGTGTGGTTTAATCACTCACAGGAGGTTGCGGGGAGAGTGTGCTTTATTCACTCACTGGAGGTTGTGGAGACAGTGTGCTTTATTCACTCACTGGAGGTTGCGGGAAGTGTTGTTTATTCACTCACTGGAGGTTGTGGGGAGAGTGTGGTTTAATCACTCACAGGAGGTTGCGGGGAGAGTGTGGTTTATTCACTCACTGGAGGTTGTGGAGACAGTGTGCTTTATTCACTCACTGGAGGTTGCGGGAAGTGTTGTTTATTCACTCACTGGAGGTTGCGGGACAGTGTGGTTTATTCACTCACTGGAGGTTGTGGGGACAGTGTGATTTATTCACTCACTGGAGGTTGCTGGAACAGTGTGGTTTATTCACTCACTGGAGGTTGCTGGAACAGTGTGGTTTATTCACTCACTGGAAGTTGCGGGAAGTGTTGTTTATTCACTCACTGGAGGTTGTGAACAGTTGTTTATTCACTCACTGGAAGTTGCGGGAAGTGTTGTTTATTCTCTCACTGGAGGTTGTGGGGACAGTGTGGTTTAATCACTCACTGGAGGTTGTGGGGACAGTGTGCTTTATTCACTCACTGGAGGTTGCGGGAAGTGTTGTTTATTCACTCACTGGAGGTTGCGGGACAGTGTGGTTTATTCACTCAATGGAGGTTGCGGGGACAGTGTGGTTTATTCACTCACTGGAGGTTGTGGGGACAGTGTGGTTTATTCACTCACTGGAAGTTGCGGACAGTTGTTTATTCACTCACTGGAGGTTGTGGACAGTTGTTTATTAACTCACTGGAGGTTGTGGACAGTGTGTTTTATTCACTCACTAGAGGTTGTGGGGATATTGTGGTTTATTCACTCACTGGAGGTTGTGGGGACAAAGTGAATTATTCACTCACTGGAGGGTGCTGGAACAGTGTGGTTTATTCACTCACTGGAGGTTGCTGGAACAGTGTGGTTTATTCACTCACTGGAGGTTGCGGGACAGTGTGGTTTATTCACTCACTGGAGGTTGTGGGGACAGTGTGGTTTATTCACTCACTGGAGGTTGCGGGACAGTGTGGTTTATTCACTCACTGGAGGTTGTGGACAATGTGCTTTATTCACTCACTGGAGGTTGCGGGACAGTGTGGTTTATTCACTCACTGGAGGTTGCGGGAACAGTGTTGTTTAATCACTCACAGGAGGTTGTGGGAACAGTGTGGTTTATTCACTCGCTGGAGGTTGTGGTGACAGTGTGGTTTATTCACTCACTGGAGGTTGTGGGGACAGTGTGGTTTATTCACTCACTGGGGGTTGCGGGACAGTGTGGTTTATTCACTCACTGGAGGTTGCGGACAGTTGTTCATTCACTCACTGGAGGTTGTGGAACAGTGTGGTTTATTGACTCACTGGAGGTTGTGGGGACAGTGTGCTTTATTCACTCACTGGAGGTTGCGGGAAGTGTTGTTTATTCACTCACTGGATGTTGCGGGGACAGTGTGGTTTATTCCCTCACTAGAGGTTGCGGGGACAGTGTGGTTTATTGACTCACTGGAGGTTGTGGGGACAGTGTGCTTTATTTACTCACTGGAGGTTGCGCAAAGTGTTGTTTATTCACTCACTGGATGTTGCGGGGACAGTGTGGTTTATTCACTCACTGGAGGTTGTGGGGACAGTGTGGTTTATTCACTCACTGGAAGTTGCTGGAAGTGTTGTTTATTCAGTCACTGGAGGTTGCGGGAAAGTGTGCTTTATTCACTCACTGGAGGTTGCGGGAAGTGTTGTTTATTCACTCACTGGAGGTTGTGGACAATGTGCTTGGAGGTTGTGGACAGTGTGGTTTATTCACTCACTGGAGGTTGTGGACAGTGTGGTTTATTCACTCACTGGAGGTTGCGGGGACAGTGTGGTTTATTCACTCACTGGAGGTTGTGGGGACAGTGTGGTTTATCCACTCACTGGAGGTTGCGGGGACAGTGTGGTTTATTCGCTCACTGGAGGTTGTGGGGACAGTGTGCTTTATTCACTCACTGGAGGTTGCGGTAAGTGTTGTTTAGTCACTCACTGGAGGTTGCGGTACAGTGTGGTTTATTCACTCATTGGAGGTTGCGGGACAGTGTGGTTTATTCACTCACTGGAGGTTGCGGGACAGTGTGGTTTATTCACTCACTGGAGGTTGCGGACAGTTGTTTATTCACTCACTGGAGGTTGTGGACAGTGTGGTTTATTCACTCACTGGAGGTTGCGGACAGTTGTTTATTCACTCACTGGAGGTTGTGGACAGTGTGGTTTGTTCACTCACTGGAGGTTGTGGACAGTGTGGTTTATTCACTCACTGGAGGTTGCCGGGACAGTGTGGTTTATTCACTCACTGGAGGTTGCGGGACAGTGTGGTTTATTCACTCACTGGAGGTTGCGGGACAGTGTGGTTTATTCACTCACTGGAGGTTGCGGACAGTTGTTTATTCACTCACTGGAGGTTGTGGACAGTGTGGTTTATTCACTCACTGGAGGTTGTGGGGACAGTGTGCTTTATTCACTCACTGGAGGTTGTGGGGACAGTGTGATGTATTCACTCACTGGAGGTTGCTGGAACAGTGTTATTCACTCACTGGAGGTTGCGGGACAGTGTGGTTTATTCACTCACTGGAGGTTGCTGGAACAGTGTGGTTTATTCACTCACTGGAGGTTGCGGGACAGTGTGGTTTATTCACTCACTGGAGGTTGTGGGGACAGTGTGATTTATTCACTCACTGGAGGTTGCGGGACAGTGTGCTTTATTCGCTCACTGGAGATTGTGGGGACAGTGTGGTTTATTCACTCACTGGAGATTGCGGGACAGTGTGCTTTATTCACTCACTGGAGGTTGCGGGGACAGTGTGGTTTATTCACTCACTGGAGGTTGCGGGACAGTGTGCTTTATTCACTCACTGGAGGTTGTTTGGACAGTGTGCTTTATTCACTCACTGGAGGTTGTGGACAGTGTGATTTATTCACTCACTGGAGGTTGCGGGACAGTGTCTTTTATTCACTCACTGGAGGTTGTGGGGACAGTGTGGTTTAATCACTCACAGGAGGTTGTGGACAGTGTGATTTATTCACTGACTGGAGGTTGTGGACAGTGTGATTTATTCACTCACTGGAGGTTGCGGGACAGTGTGTTTTATTCACTCACTGGAGGTTGTGGGGACAGTGTGGTTTATTCACTCACTGGAGGTTGTAGGGACAGTGTGCTTTATTCACTCACTGGAAGTTGCAGGGACAGTTTGCTTTATTCACTCTCTAGATGTTGTGGAGACAGTGTGGTTTATTCACTCACTGGAGGTTGTGGGGACAGTGTGCTTTATTCACTCACTGGAAGTTGCAGGGACAGTTTGCTTTATTCACTCTCTAGATGTTGTGGAGACAGTGTGGTTTATTCACTCACTGGAGGTTGTTGGGACAGTGTGCTTTATTCACTCACTGGAGGTTATGGACAGTGTGATTTATTCACTCACTGGAGGTTGCGGGACAGTGTGGTTTATTCACTCACTAGAGGTTGAGGGACAGTTTGGTTTATTCACTCACTGGAGGTTGTGGGGACAGTGTGGTTTATTCACTCACTGGAGGTTGTGGACAGTGTGATTTATTCACTCACTGGAGGTTGCGGGACAGTGTGGTTTATTCACTCACTGGAGGTTGTGGGGACAGTGTGGTTTATTCACTCACTGGAGGTTGTGGACAGTGTGATTTATTCACTCACTGGAGGTTGCGGGACAGTGTGGTTTATTCACTCACTGGAGGTTGCGGGACAGTGTGGTTTATTCACTCACTGGAAGTTGCAGGGACAGTTTGCTTTATTCACTCTCTAGATGTTGTGGAGACAGTGTGGTTTATTCACTCACTGGAAGTTGCAGGGACAGTTTGCTTTATTCACTCTCTAGATGTTGTGGAGACAGTGTGGTTTATTCACTCACTGGAGGTTGTTGGGACAGTGTGCTTTATTCACTCACTGGAGGTTATGGACAGTGTGATTTATTCACTCACTGGAGGTTGCGGGACAGTGTGGTTTATTCACTCACTAGAGGTTGCAGGAACAGTGTGGTTTATTCACTCACTGGAGGTTGTGTACAGTGTGGTTTATTCACTCACTGGAGGTTGTGGACAGTTGTTTATTAACTCACTGGAGGTTGTGGACAGTGTGTTTTATTCACTCACTAGAGGTTGTGGGGATATTGTGGTTTATTCACTCACTGGAGGTTGTGGGGACAAAGTGAATTATTCACTCACTGGAGGGTGCTGGAACAGTGTGGTTTATTCACTCACTGGAGGTTGCTGGAACAGTGTGGTTTATTCACTCACTGGAGGTTGCGGGACAGTGTGGTTTATTCACTCACTGGAGGTTGTGGGGACAGTGTGGTTTATTCACTCACTGGAGGTTGCGGGACAGTGTGGTTTATTTACTCACTGGAGGTTGTGGACAATGTGCTTTATTCACTCACTGGAGGTTGCGGGACAGTGTGGTTTATTCACTCACTGGAGGTTGCGGGAACAGTGTTGTTTAATCACTCACAGGAGGTTGTGGGAACAGTGTGGTTTATTCACTCGCTGGAGGTTGTGGTGACAGTGTGGTTTATTCACTCACTGGAGGTTGTGGGGACAGTGTGGTTTATTCACTCACTGGAGGTTGCGGGACAGTGTAGTTTATTCACTCACTGGAGGTTGCGGACAGTTGTTCATTCACTCACTGGAGGTTGTGGGACAGTGTGGTTTATTGACTCACTGGAGGTTGTGGGGACAGTGTGCTTTATTCACTCACTGGAGGTTGCAGGAAGTGTTGTTTATTCACTCACTGGATGTTGCGGGGACAGTGTGGTTTATTCACTCACTAGAGGTTGCGGGACAGTGTGGTTTATGGACTCACTGGAGGTTGTGGGGACAGTGTGCTTTATTTACTCACTGGAGGTTGCGCAAAGTGTTGTTTATTCACTCACTGGATGTTGCGGGGACAGTGTGGTTTATTCACTCACTGGAGGTTGTGGGGACAGTGTGGTTTATTCACTCACTGGAGGTTGCGGGAACAGTGTTGTTTAATCACTCACAGGAGGTTGTGGTGACAGTGTGGTTTATTCACTCACTGGAGGTTGTGGGGACAGTGTGGTTTATTCACTCACTGGAGGTTGCGGGACAGTGTGGGTTATTCACTCACTGGAGGTTGCGGACAGTTGTTCATTCACTCACTGGAGGTTGTGGGACAGTGTGGTTTATTGACTCACTGGAGGTTGTGGGGACAGTGTGCTTTATTCACTCACTGGAGGTTGCGGGAAGTGTTGTTTATTCACTCACTGGATGTTGCGGGGACAGTGTGGTTTATTCACTCACTGGAGGTTGCGGGGACAGTGTGGTTTATTGACTCACTGGAGGTTGTGGGGACAGTGTGCTTTATTCACTCACTGGAGGTTGCGCAAAGTGTTGTTTATTCACTCACTGGATGTTGCGGGGACAGTGTGGTTTATTCACTCACTGGAGGTTGTGGGGACAGTGTGGTTTATTCACTCACTGGAAGTTGCTGGAAGTGTTGTTTATTCAGTCACTGGAGGTTGCGGGAAAGTGTGCTTTATTCACTCACTGGAGGTTGCGGGAAGTGTTGTTTATTCACTCACTGGAGGTTGTGGACAATGTGCTTGGAGGTTGTGGACAGTGTGGTTTATTCACTCACTGGAGGTTGTGGACAGTGTGGTTTATTCACTCACTGGAGGTTGCGGGGACAGTGTGGTTTATTCACTCACTGGAGGTTGTGGGGACAGTGTGGTTTATCCACTTACTGGAGGTTGCGGGGACAGTGTGGTTTATTCGCTCACTGGAGGTTGTGGGGACAGTGTGCTTTATTCACTCACTGGAGGTTGCGGTAAGTGTTGTTTAGTCACTCACTGGAGGTTGCGGTACAGTGTGGTTTATTCACTCATTGGAGGTTGCGGGACAGTGTGGTTTATTCACTCACTGGAGGTTGCGGGACAGTGTGGTTTATTCACTCACTGGAGGTTGCGGACAGTTGTTTGTTCACTCACTGGAGGTTGTGGACAGTGTGGTTTATTCACTCACTGGAGGTTGCGGACAGTTGTTTATTCACTCACTGGAGGTTGTGGACAGTGTGGTTTGTTCACTCACTGGAGGTTGTGGACAGTGTGGTTTATTCACTCACTGGAGGTTGCCGGGACAGTGTGGTTTATTCACTCACTGGAGGTTGCGGGACAGTGTGGTTTATTCACTCACTGGAGGTTGCGGGACAGTGTGGTTTATTCACTCACTGGAGGTTGTGGGGACAGTGTGGTTTATTCACTCACTGGAGGTTGTGGACAGTGTGATTTATTCACTCACTGGAGGTTGCGGGACAGTGTGGTTTATTCACTCACTGGAGGTTGCGGGACAGTGTGGTTTATTCACTCACTGGAAGTTGCAGGGACAGTTTGCTTTATTCACTCTCTAGATGTTGTGGAGACAGTGTGGTTTATTCACTCACTGGAAGTTGCAGGGACAGTTTGCTTTATTCACTCTCTAGATGTTGTGGAGACAGTGTGGTTTATTCACTCACTGGAGGTTGTTGGGACAGTGTGCTTTATTCACTCACTGGAGGTTATGGACAGTGTGATTTATTCACTCACTGGAGGTTGCGGGACAGTGTGGTTTATTCACTCACTAGAGGTTGCAGGAACAGTGTGGTTTATTCACTCACTGGAGGTTGTGTACAGTGTGGTTTATTCACTCACTGGAGGTTGTGGACAGTTGTTTATTAACTCACTGGAGGTTGTGGACAGTGTGTTTTATTCACTCACTAGAGGTTGTGGGGATATTGTGGTTTATTCACTCACTGGAGGTTGTGGGGACAAAGTGAATTATTCACTCACTGGAGGGTGCTGGAACAGTGTGGTTTATTCACTCACTGGAGGTTGCTGGAACAGTGTGGTTTATTCACTCACTGGAGGTTGCGGGACAGTGTGGTTTATTCACTCACTGGAGGTTGTGGGGACAGTGTGGTTTATTCACTCACTGGAGGTTGCGGGACAGTGTGGTTTATTTACTCACTGGAGGTTGTGGACAATGTGCTTTATTCACTCACTGGAGGTTGCGGGACAGTGTGGTTTATTCACTCACTGGAGGTTGCGGGAACAGTGTTGTTTAATCACTCACAGGAGGTTGTGGGAACAGTGTGGTTTATTCACTCGCTGGAGGTTGTGGTGACAGTGTGGTTTATTCACTCACTGGAGGTTGTGGGGACAGTGTGGTTTATTCACTCACTGGAGGTTGCGGGACAGTGTGGTTTATTCACTCACTGGAGGTTGCGGACAGTTGTTCATTCACTCACTGGAGGTTGTGGGACAGTGTGGTTTATTGACTCACTGGAGGTTGTGGGGACAGTGTGCTTTATTCACTCACTGGAGGTTGCAGGAAGTGTTGTTTATTCACTCACTGGATGTTGCGGGGACAGTGTGGTTTATTCACTCACTAGAGGTTGCGGGGACAGTGTGGTTTATTGACTCACTGGAGGTTGTGGGGACAGTGTGCTTTATTTACTCACTGGAGGTTGCGCAAAGTGTTGTTTATTCACTCACTGGATGTTGCGGGGACAGTGTGGTTTATTCACTCACTGGAGGTTGTGGGGACAGTGTGGTTTATTCACTCACTGGAGGTTGCGGGAACAGTGTTGTTTAATCACTCACAGGAGGTTGTGGTGACAGTGTGGTTTATTCACTCACTGGAGGTTGTGGGGACAGTGTGGTTTATTCACTCACTGGAGGTTGCGGGACATTGTGGGTTATTCACTCACTGGAGGTTGCGGACAGTTGTTCATTCACTCACTGGAGGTTGTGGGACAGTGTGGTTTATTGACTCACTGGAGGTTGTGGGGACAGTGTGCTTTATTCACTCACTGGAGGTTGCGGGAAGTGTTGTTTATTCACTCACTGGATGTTGCGGGGACAGTGTGGTTTATTCACTCACTGGAGGTTGCGGGGACAGTGTGGTTTATTGACTCACTGGAGGTTGTGGGGACAGTGTGCTTTATTCACTCACTGGAGGTTGCGCAAAGTGTTGTTTATTCACTCACTGGATGTTGCGGGGACAGTGTGGTTTATTCACTCACTGGAGGTTGTGGGGACAGTGTGGTTTATTCACTCACTGGAAGTTGCTGGAAGTGTTGTTTATTCAGTCACTGGAGGTTGCGGGAAAGTGTGCTTTATTCACTCACTGGAGGTTGCGGGAAGTGTTGTTTATTCACTCACTGGAGGTTGTGGACAATGTGCTTGGAGGTTGTGGACAGTGTGGTTTATTCACTCACTGGAGGTTGTGGACAGTGTGGTTTATTCACTCACTGGAGGTTGCGGGGACAGTGTGGTTTATTCACTCACTGGAGGTTGTGGGGACAGTGTGGTTTATCCACTTACTGGAGGTTGCGGGGACAGTGTGGTTTATTCGCTCACTGGAGGTTGTGGGGACAGTGTGCTTTATTCACTCACTGGAGGTTGCGGTAAGTGTTGTTTAGTCACTCACTGGAGGTTGCGGTACAGTGTGGTTTATTCACTCATTGGAGGTTGCGGGACAGTGTGGTTTATTCACTCACTGGAGGTTGCGGGACAGTGTGGTTTATTCACTCACTGGAGGTTGCGGACAGTTGTTTGTTCACTCACTGGAGGTTGTGGACAGTGTGGTTTATTCACTCACTGGAGGTTGCGGACAGTTGTTTATTCACTCACTGGAGGTTGTGGACAGTGTGGTTTGTTCACTCACTGGAGGTTGTGGACAGTGTGGTTTATTCACTCACTGGAGGTTGCCGGGACAGTGTGGTTTATTCACTCACTGGAGGTTGCGGGACAGTGTGGTTTATTCACTCACTGGAGGTTGCGGGACAGTGTGGTTTATTCACTCACTGGAGGTTGCGGACAGTTGTTTATTCACTCACTGGAGGTTGTGGACAGTGTGGTTTATTCACTCACTGGAGGTTGTGGGGACAGTGTGCTTTATTCACTCACTGGAGGTTGTGGGGACAGTGTGATGTATTCACTCACTGGAGGTTGCTGGAACAGTGTTATTCACTCACTGGAGGTTGCGGGACAGTGTGGTTTATTCACTCACTGGAGGTTGCTGGAACAGTGTGGTTTATTCACTCACTGGAGGTTGCGGGACAGTGTGGTTTATTCACTCACTGGAGGTTGTGGGGACAGTGTGATTTATTCACTCACTGGAGGTTGCGGGACAGTGTGCTTTATTCGCTCACTGGAGATTGTGGGGACAGTGTGGTTTATTCACTCACTGGAGATTGCGGGACAGTGTGCTTTATTCACTCACTGGAGGTTGCGGGGACAGTGTGGTTTATTCACTCACTGGAGGTTGCGGGACAGTGTGCTTTATTCACTCACTGGAGGTTGTTTGGACAGTGTGCTTTATTCACTCACTGGAGGTTGTGGACAGTGTGATTTATTCACTCACTGGAGGTTGCGGGACAGTGTCTTTTATTCACTCACTGGAGGTTGTGGGGACAGTGTGGTTTAATCACTCACAGGAGGTTGTGGACAGTGTGATTTATTCACTGACTGGAGGTTGTGGACAGTGTGATTTATTCACTCACTGGAGGTTGCGGGACAGTGTGTTTTATTCACTCACTGGAGGTTGTGGGGACAGTGTGGTTTATTCACTCACTGGAGGTTGTAGGGACAGTGTGCTTTATTCACTCACTGGAAGTTGCAGGGACAGTTTGCTTTATTCACTCTCTAGATGTTGTGGAGACAGTGTGGTTTATTCACTCACTGGAGGTTGTGGGGACAGTGTGCTTTATTCACTCACTGGAAGTTGCAGGGACAGTTTGCTTTATTCACTCTCTAGATGTTGTGGAGACAGTGTGGTTTATTCACTCACTGGAGGTTGTTGGGACAGTGTGCTTTATTCACTCACTGGAGGTTATGGACAGTGTGATTTATTCACTCACTGGAGGTTGCGGGACAGTGTGGTTTATTCACTCACTAGAGGTTGCGGGACAGTGTGGTTTATTCACTCACTGGAGGTTGTGGGGACAGTGTGGTTTATTCACTCACTGGAGGTTGTGGACAGTGTGATTTATTCACTCACTGGAGGTTGCGGGACAGTGTGGTTTATTCACTCACTGGAGGTTGTGGGGACAGTGTGGTTTATTCACTCACTGGAGGTTGTGGACAGTGTGATTTATTCACTCACTGGAGGTTGCGGGACAGTGTGGTTTATTCACTCACTGGAGGTTGCGGGACAGTGTGGTTTATTCACTCACTAGAGGTTGCGGGACAGTGTGGTTTATTCACTCACTGGAGGTTGTGGGGACAGGGTGGTTTATTCACTCACTGGAGGTTGCGGGACAGTGTGGTTTATTCACTCACTGGAGGTTGCGGGACAGTGTGGTTTATTCACTCACTAGAGGTTGCGGGACAGTGTGGTTTATTCACTCACTGGAGGTTGTGGGGACAGTGTGGTTTATTCACTCACTGGAGGTTGCGGGACAGTGTGGTTTATTCACTCACTAGAGGTTGCGGGACAGTGTGCTTCATTCACTCACTGGAGGTTGTGGGGACAGTGTGGTTTATTCACTCACTGGAGGTTGTGGACAGTGTGATTTATTCACTCACTAGAGGTTGCGGGACAGTGTGGTTTATTCACTCACTGGAGGTTGTGGGGACAGTGTGGTTTATTCACTCACTGGAGGTTGTGGACAGTGTGATTTATTCACTCACTGGAGGTTGCGGGGACAGTGTGGTTTATTCACTCACTGGAGGTTGCGGAGACAGTGTGGTTTATTCACTCATTGGAGGTTGAGGAACAGTGTGGTTTATTCACTCACTGGAGGTTGCTGGGACAGTGTGGTTTATTCACTCACTGGAGGTTGCAGGAACAGTGTGGTTTATTCACTCACTGGAGGTTGCGGACAGTGTGGTTTATTCACTCACTGGAGGTTGCGGGGACAGTGTGGTTTATTCACTTACTGGAGGTTGCGGGGACAGTGTGGTTTATTCACTCATTGGAGGTTGAGGAACAGTGTGGTTTATTCACTCACTGGAGGTTGCGGGGACAGTGTGGTTTATTCACTCACTGGAGGTTGCGGGGACAGTGTGGTTTATTCACTCATTGGAGGTTGAGGAACAATGTGGTTTATTCACTCACTGGAGGTTGCGGGGACAGTGTGGTTTATTCACTCACTGGAGGTTGTGGGGACAGTGTGGTTTATTCACTCACTGGAGGTTGCAGGAACAGTGTGGTTTATTCACTCACTGGAGGTTGCGGACAGTTGTTTATTCACTCACTGGAGGTTGCGGACAGTTGTTTATTCACTCACTGAAGGTTGTGGGGACAGTGTGGTTTATTCACTCAATGGAGGTTGCGGACAGTGTGGTTTAGTCACTCACTGGAGGTTGCGGGGACAGTGTGGTTTATTCACTCAATGGAGGTTGCAGGAACAGTGTGGTTTATTCACTCACTGGAGGTTGCGGACAGTGTGGTTTATTCACTCACTGGAGGTTGCGGGGACAGTGTGGTTTATTCACTCATTGGAGGTTGAGGAACAGTGTGGTTTATTCACTCACTGGAGGTTGCGGGGACAGTGTGGTTTATTCACTCACTGGAGGTTGCGGGGACAGTGGTTTATTCACTCACTGGAGGTTGCAGGAACAGTGTGGTTTATTCACTCATTGGAGGTTGCGGGGACAGTGTGGTTTGTGTGGTTTATTCACTCACTGGAGGTTGCGGGGACAGTGTGGTTTATTCACTCATTGGAGGTTGAGGAACAGTGTGGTTTATTCACTCACTGGAGGTTGCGGGGACAGTGTGGTTTATTCACTCACTGGAGGTTGCGGGGACAGTGTGGTTTATTCACTCATTGGAGGTTGAGGAACAGTGTGGTTTATTCACTCACTGGAGGTTGCGGGGACAGTGTGGTTTATTCACTCACTGGAGGTTGCAGGAACAGTGTGGTTTATTCACTCACTGGAGGTTGCGGGACAGTGTGATTTATTCACTCACTGGAGGTTGCGGGGACAGTGTGGTTTATTCACTCACTGGAGGTTGCAGGAACAGTGTGGTTTATTCACTCACTGGAGGTTGCGGACAGTTGTTTATTCACTCACTGGAGGTTGTGGGGACAGTGTGGTTTATTCACTCACTGGAGTTTGCGGACAGTGTGGTTTATTCACTCACTGGAGGTTGTGGGGACAGTGTGGTTTATTCACTCACTGGAGGTTGCGGACAGTTGTTTATTCACTCACTGGAGGTTGCGGACAGTGTGGTTTATTCACTCACTGGAGGTTGCGGACAGTGTGGTTTATTCACTCACTGGAGGTTGCGGGGACAGTGTGGTTTATTCACTCACTGGAGGTTGCGGGGACAGTGTGGTTTATTCACTCATTGGAGGTTGAGGAACAGTGTGGTTTATTCACTCACTGGAGGTTGCGGGGACAGTGTGGTTTATTCACTCATTGGAGGTTGAGGAACAGTGTGGTTTATTCACTCACTGGAGGTTGCAGGGACAGTGTGGTTTATTCACTCACTGGAGGTTGCGGGGACAGTGTGGTTTATTCACTCACTGGAGGTTGCGGGACAGTGTGCTTTATTCGCTCACTGGAGATTGTGGGGACAGTGTGGTTTATTCACTCACTGGAGGTTGCGGGGACAGTGTGGTTTATTCACTCACTGGAGGTTGCGGGACAGTGTGCTTTATTCACTCACTGGAGGTTGTGGGGACAGTGTGGTTTATTCACTCACTGGAGGTTGCGGGACAGTGTTGTTTATTCACTCACTGGAGGTTGCGGACAGTTGTTTATTCACTCACTGGAGGTTGCGGGGACAGTGTGGTTTATTCACTCACTGGAGGTTGTGGGGACAGTGTGATGTATTCACTCACTGGAGGTTGCTGGAACAGTGTTATTCACTCACTAGAGGTTGCGGGACAGTGTGGTTTATTCACTCACTGGAGGTTGCGGGACAGTGTGGTTTATTCACTCACTGGAGGTTGCGGACAGTGTGGTTTATTCACTCACTGGAGGTTGCGGGACAGTGTGGTTTATTGACTCACTGGAGGTTGCGGGACAGTGTGGTTTATTCACTCACTGGAGGTTGCGGGACAATGGTTTATTCACTCACTGGAGGTTGCGGGGACAGTGTGGTTTATTCACTCACTGGAGGTTGTGGGGACAGTGTGGTTTATTCACTCACTGGAGGTTGCGGGACAGTGTGGTTTATTCACTCACTGGAGGTTGTGGGGACAGTGTGGTTTATTCAGTCACTGGAGGTTGCGGACAGTTGTTTATTCACTCACTATCGGTTGCGGGACAGTGTGGTTTATTCACTCACTGGAGGTTGTGGGGACAGTGTGATTTATTCACTCACTGGAGGTTGCGGACAGTGTGGTTTATTCACTCACTGGAGGTTGCGGACAGTGTGGTTTATTCACTCACTGGAGGTTGCGGGGACAGTGTGGTTTATTCACTCACTGGAGGTTGCGGGACAGTGTGCTTTATTCGCTCACTGGAGATTGTGGGGACAGTGTGGTTTATTCACTCACTGGAGGTTGCGGGGACAGTGTGGTTTATTCACTCACTGGAGGTTGCGGGACAGTGTGCTTTATTCACTCACTGGAGGTTGTGGGGACAGTGTGGTTTATTCACTCACTGGAGGTTGCGGGACAGTGTTGTTTATTCACTCACTGGAGGTTGCGGACAGTTGTTTATTCACTCACTGGAGGTTGCGGGGACAGTGTGGTTTATTCACTCACTGGAGGTTGTGGGGACAGTGTGATGTATTCACTCACTGGAGGTTGCTGGAACAGTGTTATTCACTCACTGGAGGTTGCGGGACAGTGTGGTTTATTCACTCACTGGAGGTTGCGGGACAGTGTGGTTTATTCACTCACTGGAGGTTGCGGACAGTGTGGTTTATTTACTCACTGGAGGTTGCGGGACAGTGTGGTTTATTCACTCACTGGAGGTTGCGGGACAGTGTGGTTTATTCACTCACTGGAGGTTGCGGGACAATGGTTTATTCACTCACTGGAGGTTGCGGGGACAGTGTGGTTTATTCACTCACTGGAGGTTGTGGGGACAGTGTGGTTTATTCACTCACTGGAGGTTGCGGGACAGTGTGGTTTATTCACTCACTGGAGGTTGTGGGGACAGTGTGGTTTATTCAGTCACTGGAGGTTGCGGACAGTTGTTTATTCACTCACTGGAGGTTGCGGGACAGTGTGGTTTATTCACTCACTGGAGGTTGTGGGGACACTGTGATTTATTCACTCACTGGAGGTTGCGGACAGTGTGGTTTATTCACTCACTGGAGGTTGCGGACAGTGTGGTTTATTCACTCACTGGAGGTTGCGGACAGTGTGGTTTATTCACTCACTGGAGGTTGTGGGGACAGTGTAGTTTATTCACTCACTGGAGGTTGCAGACAGTGTGGTTTATTCACTCACTGGAGGTTGTGGGGACAGTGTGGTTTATTCACTCACTGGAGGTTGCGGGGACAGTGTGGTTTATTCACTCACTGGAGGTTGTGGGGACAGTGTGGTTTATTCACTCACTGGAGGTTGTGGGGACAGTGTGGTTTATTCACTCACTGGAGGTTGCGGGGACAGTGTGGTTTATTCACTCACTGGAGGTTGTGGGGACAGTGTGGTTTATTCACTCACTGGAGGTTGCGGGGACAGTGTGGTTTATTCACTCACTGGAGGTTGCGGGACAGTGTAGTTTATTCACTCACTGGAGATTGTGGGGACAGTGTGGTTTATTCACTCACTGGAGGTTGCGGACAGTTGTTTATTCACTCACTGGAGGTTGCGGGACAGTGTGGTTTATTCACTCACTGGAGGTTGTGGGGACAGTGTGATTTATTCACTCACTGGAGGTTGCGGACAGTGTGGTTTATTCACTCACTGGAGGTTGCGGACAGTGTGGTTTATTCACTCACTGAGGTTGCGGACAGTGTGGTTTATTCACTCACTGGAGGTTGTGGGGACAGTGTGGTTTATTCTCTCACTGGAGGTTGCGGACAGTGTGGTTTATTCACTCACTGGAGGTTGTGGGGACAGTGTGGTTTATTCACTCACTGGAGGTTGCAGGAACAGTGTGGTTTATTCACTCACTGGAGGTTGTGGAGACAGTGTGGTTTATTCACTCACTGGAGGTTGCGGACAGTGTGGTTTATTCACTCACTGGAGGTTGTGGGGACAGTGTGGTTTATTCACTCACTGGAGGTTGCAGGAACAGTGTGGTTTATTCACTCACTGGAGGTTGTGGGGACAGTGTGGTTTATTCACTCACTGGAGGTTGCGGACAGTGTGGTTTATTCACTCACTGGAGGTTGCGGGGACAGTGTGGTTTATTCACTCACTGGAGGTTTCGGGACAGTGTGGTTTATTCACTCACTGGAGGTTGTGGGGACAGTGTGGTTTATTCACTCACTGGAGGTTGCGGGACAGTGGGGATTATTCACTCACTGGAGGTTGCGGGACAGTGTGGTTTATTCACTCACTGGAGGTTGCAGGAACAGTGTGGTTTATTCACTCATTGGAGGTTGTGGGGACAGTGTGGTTTATTCACTCACTGGAGGTTGTGGGGACAGTGTGGTTTATTCACTCACTGGAGGTTGCGGACTGTGTGGTTTATTCACTCACTGGAGGTTGCGGGGACAGTGTGGTTTATTCACTCACTGGAGGTTGCGGGACAGTGTGGTTTATTCACTCACTGGAGATTGTGGGGACAGTGTGGTTTATTCACTCACTGGAGGTTGCGGACAGTTGTTTATTCACTCACTGGAGGTTGTGGTGACAGTGTGCTTTATCGCTCACTGGAGATTGTGGGGACAGTGTGGTTTATTCACTCACTGGAGGTTGTGGGGACAGTGTGGTTTATTCACTCACTGGAGGTTGCGGGACAGTGTGCTTTATTCGCTCACTGGAGATTGTGGGGACAGTGTGGTTTATTCACTCACTGGAGGTTGCGGGGACAGTGTGGTTTATTCACTCACTGGAGGGTGTGGGGACAGTGTGGTTTATTCACTCACTGGAGGTTGCGGACAGTGTGGTTTATTCACTCACTGGAGGTTGCAGGAACAGTGTGGTTTATTCACTCACTGGAGGTTGCGGGGACAGTGTGGTTTATTCACTCACTGGAGGTTGAGGAACAGTGTGGTTTATTCACTCACTGGAGGTTGCGGGACAGTGTGGTTTATTCACTCACTGGAGATTGTGGGGACAGTGTGGTTTATTCACTCACTGGAGGTTGCGGACAGTTGTTTATTCACTCACTGGAGGTTGTGGTGACAGTGTGCTTTATCGCTCACTGGAGATTGTGGGGACAGTGTGGTTTATTCACTCACTGGAGGTTGTGGGGACAGTGTGGTTTATTCACTCACTGGAGGTTGCGGGACAGTGTGCTTTATTCGCTCACTGGAGATTGTGGGGACAGTGTGGTTTATTCACTCACTGGAGGTTGCGGGGACAGTGTGGTTTATTCACTCACTGGAGGTTGTGGGGACAGTGTGGTTTATTCACTCACTGGAGGTTGCGGACAGTGTGGTTTATTCACTCACTGGAGGTTGCAGGAACAGTGTGGTTTATTCACTCACTGGAGGTTGCGGGGACAGTGTGGTTTATTCACTCACTGGAGGTTGAGGAACAGTGTGGTTTATTCACTCACTGGAGGTTGCGGGGACAGTGTGGTTTATTCACTCACTGGAGGTTGTGGGGACAGTGTGGTTTATTCACTCACTGGAGGTTGTGGGGACAGTGTGCTTTATTCACTCACTGGAGGTTGTGGGGACAGTGTGGTTTATTCACTCACTGGAGGTTGCGGGAAGTGTTGTTTATTCACTCACTGGAGGCTGCGGGACAGTGTGGTTTATTCACTCACTGGAGGATGCGGGGACAGTGTGGTTTATTCACTCACTGGAAGTTGCGGACAGTTGTTTATTCACTCACTGGAGGTTGTGAACAGTGTGGTTTATTCACTCACTGGAGGTTGCGGGAAGTGTTGTTTATTCACTCACTGGAGGCTGCGGGACAGTGTGGTTTATTCACTCACTGGAGGATGCGGGGACAGTGTGGTTTATTCACTCACTGGAAGTTGCGGACAGTTGTTTATTCACTCACTGGAGGTTGTGAACAGTGTGGTTTATTCACTCACTGGAGGTTGCGCGAAGTGTGCTTTATTCACTCACTGGAGGTTGTGGGGACAGTGTGGTTTATTCACTCACTGGAGGTTGTGGACAGTGTGGTTTATTCACTCACTGGAAGTTGCGGGAACTTTGGTCTAAGTTTACCTTTGTGAATATTAAATTGTCGTACATTTACTCAAAAGTGTAAGTTCACCTTCCTGACTGGGCCGTAGACTTTATTCGTGTTTCATTTAAGGCAAGAATTGAAATCTCTTCAAATCCAATTATTCAGAACACATTCATTGTTGGTCATAATGTACTTGATACTGTTAACAATCATTGGCAAAGCCAAGAGGCTTGGCTTGCATTGGGCGTGGGTGTGTGTCTGGATTTAGTAAGGGGAACTTCACAGAGAAGGCCCCAGATGCGCACCCCATGTGAAGCAGAGGGTGTAAATTAACATGTTTCACGCTGTGTCCTTAAGCCACGCCTCTTGGAAATAATTTCTAGTTTCACTTCATATGCCACGCCCCTTGAATGACCCGCGCACCTTTGTAATGTAGAGGTACTTGTTAGCCCTGGTGAGCACAGACCCCGCACAGGAGGAGTGCACTGGGGCTCAGCCTGAAGGGCCACAGGGGGCGCTCTGCTCCCCCCCCCCCCTCGCCCCCCAGTCTTGGGAGGGCTGTGAGGGGGCTGTGGGTGGACAGGCCTGGTCAGCGCCAGGGTTCAGGGGGGGGTGGCCAGCACTGCATGGAGACAGGGCCCTCTCTTCCACCCCCACCTCGGAGGCCGGGAGCTGCTGCTGGAGACACAGCTCTGGAGCTGCGCTATATTCAGGGTAAATGACAGAGCTGCGCGCCCGGGTCTTCCCGAAGGAAGTCTTAAATTACACCGAAGCCTGGGGTGTAATCACAGAGCCCAAGATGTGGCTCCTGGCTTGGAAGAGGAGCACCGACCACTGAGAGGCCAGCACTCGGATCCGGTGAGGGGGGCGGGGGCCAAGCCACAGAGAGGCCTCGGAGCCTCCAGCCTCACTCATCTATGCGCTGAAAGGGTGCCAAGATCACACACTCGAGGAGTGCGCTGCTGGGAGGAGGAAGAGAGTGCGTCCTCACTCACTCATGCACTGAAAGGGTGCCAAGATCACACACTCGAGGAGTGCGCTGCTGGGAGGAGGAGGAGAGCGCGTCTCTCACTCATCTATGCACTGAAAGGGCGCCAAGATCACACACTCGAGGAGTGCGCTGCTGGGAGGAGGAAGAGAGTGCTCCTCTCACTCATCTATGCGCTGAAAGGGCGCCAAGATCACACACTCGAGGAGTGCGCTGCTCGGAGGAGGAAGAGCGCGTCTCTCACTCACTCATGCGCTGAAAGTGCGCCAAGATCACACACTCGAGGAGTGCGCTGCTGAGAGGAGGAAGAGCGCGTCTCTCACTCACTCATGCGCTGAAAGGGCGCCAAGATCACACACTCAAGGAGTGCGCTGCTGGGAGGAGGAAGAGAGTGCGCCTCTCACTCACTCATGCGCTGAAAGGGCGCCAAGATCACACACTCGAGGAGTGCGCTGCTGGGAGGAGGAAGAGAGCGCTCCTCTCACTCATTCATGCGCTGAAAGGGCGCCAAGATCACACACTCGAGGAGTGCGCTGCTGAGAGGAGGAAGAGAGTGCTCCTCTCACTCATCTATGCGCTGAAAGGGCGCCAAGATCACACACTCAAGGAGTGCTCTGCTGAGAGGAGGAAGAGAGTGCGCCTCTCACTCACTCATGCGCTGAAAGGGTGCCAAGATCACACACTCAAGGAGTGCGCTGCTGGGAGGAGGAAGGGAGCGCGTCTCTCACTCACTCATGCGCTGAAAGGGCGCCAAGATCACACACTCGAGGAGTGCGCTGCTGAGAGGAGGAAGAGAGCGCGTCTCTCACTCACTCATGCGCTGAAAGGGCGCCAAGATCACACACTCAAGGAGTGCTCTGCTGAGAGGAGGAAGAGAGTGCGCCTCTCACTCACTCATGCGCTGAAAGGGCGCCAAGATCACACACTCGAGGAGTGCGCTGCTGGGAGGAGGAAGAGAGCGCATCTCTCTCTCACTCATGCGCTGAAAGGGTGCCAAGATCACACACTCGAGGAGTGCGCTGCTGGGAGGAGGAAGGGAGCGCGTCTCTCACTCACTCATGCGCTGAAAGGGCGCCAAGATCACACACTCGAGGAGTGCGCTGCTGGGAGGAGGAAGGGAGCGCGTCTCTCACTCACTCATGCGCTGAAAGGGTGCCAAGATCACACACTCGAGGAGTGCGCTGCTCGGAGGAGGAAGAGAGTGCTCCTCTCACTCATTCATGCGCTGAAAGGGCGCCAAGATCACACACTCGAGGAGTGCGCTGCTGGGAGGAGGAAGGGAGCGCGTCTCTCACTCACTCATGCGCTGAAAGGGCGCCAAGATCACACACTCAAGGAGTGCGCTGCTGGGAGGAGGAAGGGAGCGCGTCTCTCACTCACTCATGCGCTGAAAGGGCGCCAAGATCACACACTCGAGGAGTGCGCTGCTGGGAGGAGGAAGAGAGTGCGTCTCTCACTCACTCATGCGCTGAAAGGGCGCCAAGATCACACACTCGAGGAGTGCGCTGCTGGGAGGAGGAAGAGAGTGCTCCTCTCACTCATTCATGCGCTGAAAGGGCGCCAAGATCACACACTCGAGGAGTGCGCTGCTGGGAGGAGGAAGAGAGTGCGTGCGCCTCTCACTCACTCATGCGCTGAAAGGGCGCCAAGATCACACACTCGAGGAGTGCGCTGCTGGGAGGAGGAAGAGAGTGCGCCTCTCACTCACTCATGCGCTGAAAGGGCGCCAAGATCACACACTCGAGGAGTGCGCTGCTGGGAGGAGGAAGGGAGCGCGTCTCTCACTCACTCATGCGCTGAAAGGGCGCCAAGATCACACACTCGAGGAGTGCGCTGCTGGGAGGAGGAAGAGAGTGCTCCTCTCACTCTTCATGCGCTGAAAGGGCGCCAAGATCACACACTCGAGGAGTGCGCTGCTGGGAGGAGGAAGGGAGCGCGTCTCTCACTCACTCATGCGCTGAAAGGGCGCCAAGATCACACACTCGAGGAGTGCGCTGCTGAGAGAAGGAAGAGAGCGCTCCTCTCACTCATTCATGCGCTGAAAGGGCGCCAAGATCACACACTCAAGGAGTGCGCTGCTGGGAGGAGGAAGGGAGCGCGTCTCTCACTCACTCATGCGCTGAAAGGGCGCCAAGATCACACACTCGAGGAGTGCGCTGCTGAGAGGAGGAAGAGAGCGCGTCTCTCACTCACTCATGCGCTGAAAGGGCGCCAAGATCACACACTCAAGGAGTGCTCTGCTGAGAGGAGGAAGAGAGTGCGCCTCTCACTCACTCATGCGCTGAAAGGGCGCCAAGATCACACACTCGAGGAGTGCGCTGCTGGGAGGAGGAAGAGAGCGCATCTCTCTCTCACTCATGCGCTGAAAGGGTGCCAAGATCACACACTCGAGGAGTGCGCTGCTGGGAGGAGGAAGGGAGCGCGTCTCTCACTCACTCATGCGCTGAAAGGGCGCCAAGATCACACACTCGAGGAGTGCGCTGCTGGGAGGAGGAAGGGAGCGCGTCTCTCACTCACTCATGCGCTGAAAGGGTGCCAAGATCACACACTCGAGGAGTGCGCTGCTCGGAGGAGGAAGAGAGTGCTCCTCTCACTCATTCATGCGCTGAAAGGGCGCCAAGATCACACACTCGAGGAGTGCGCTGCTGGGAGGAGGAAGGGAGCGCGTCTCTCACTCACTCATGCGCTGAAAGGGCGCCAAGATCACACACTCAAGGAGTGCGCTGCTGGGAGGAGGAAGGGAGCGCGTCTCTCACTCACTCATGCGCTGAAAGGGCGCCAAGATCACACACTCGAGGAGTGCGCTGCTGGGAGGAGGAAGAGAGTGCGTCTCTCACTCACTCATGCGCTGAAAGGGCGCCAAGATCACACACTCGAGGAGTGCGCTGCTGGGAGGAGGAAGAGAGTGCTCCTCTCACTCATTCATGCGCTGAAAGGGCGCCAAGATCACACACTCGAGGAGTGCGCTGCTGGGAGGAGGAAGAGAGTGCGTGCGCCTCTCACTCACTCATGCGCTGAAAGGGCGCCAAGATCACACACTCGAGGAGTGCGCTGCTGGGAGGAGGAAGAGAGTGCGCCTCTCACTCACTCATGCGCTGAAAGGGCGCCAAGATCACACACTCGAGGAGTGCGCTGCTGGGAGGAGGAAGGGAGCGCGTCTCTCACTCACTCATGCGCTGAAAGGGCGCCAAGATCACACACTCGAGGAGTGCGCTGCTGGGAGGAGGAAGAGAGTGCTCCTCTCACTCATTCATGCGCTGAAAGGGCGCCAAGATCACACACTCGAGGAGTGCGCTGCTGGGAGGAGGAAGGGAGCGCGTCTCTCACTCACTCATGCGCTGAAAGGGCGCCAAGATCACACACTCGAGGAGTGCGCTGCTGGGAGGAGGAAGAGAGTGCTCCTCTCACTCATTCATGCGCTGAAAGGGCGCCAAGATCACACACTCAAGGAGTGCGCTGCTGGGAGGAGGAAGGGAGCGCGTCTCTCACTCACTCATGCGCTGAAAGGGCGCCAAGATCACACACTTGAGGAGTGCGCTGCTGAGAGGAGGAAGAGAGCGCGTCTCTCACTCACTCATGCGCTGAAAGGGCGCCAAGATCACACACTCAAGGAGTGCTCTGCTGAGAGGAGGAAGAGAGTGCATCTCTCACTCACTCATGCGCTGAAAGGGTGCCAAGATCACACACTCGAGGAGTGCGCTGCTGGGAGGAGGAAGGGAGCGCGTCTCTCACTCACTCATGCGCTGAAAGGGCGCCAAGATCACACACTCGAGGAGTGCGCTGCTGGGAGGAGGAAGGGAGCGCGTCTCTCACTCACTCATGCGCTGAAAGGGCGCCAAGATCACACACTCGAGGAGTGCGCTGCTGGGAGGAGGAAGAGAGTGCTCCTCTCACTCATTCATGCGCTGAAAGGGCGCCAAGATCACACACTCGAGGAGTGCGCTGCTGGGAGGAGGAAGGGAGCGCGTCTCTCACTCACTCATGCGCTGAAAGGGCGCCAAGATCACACACTCGAGGAGTGCGCTGCTGGGAGGAGGAAGGGAGCGCGTCTCTCACTCACTCATGCGCTGAAAGGGCGCCAAGATCACACACTCAAGGAGTGCGCTGCTTGGAGGAGGAAGAGAGTGCGTCTCCCACTCACTCATGCGCTGAAAGGGTGCCAAGATCACACACTCGAGGAGTGCGCTGCTGGGAGGAGGAAGAGAGTGCGTCTCCCACTCACTCATGCGCTGAAAGGGCGCCAAGATCACACACTCGAGGAGTGCGCTGCTGGGAGGAGGAAGGGAGCGCGTCTCTCACTCACTCATGCGCTGAAAGGGCGCCAAGATCACACACTCAAGGAGTGCGCTGCTGGGAGGAGGGAGAGAGTGCACTGAGGGCGCCAAGATCACACACTCGAGGAGTGCGCTGCTGGGAGGAGGAAGAGAGTGCGTCTCCCACTCACTCATGCGCTGAAAGGGCGCCAAGATCACACACTCAAGGAGTGCGCTGCTGGGAGGAGGAAGAGAGTGCGTCTCCCACTCACTCATGCGCTGAAAGGGCGCCAAGATCACACACTCGAGGAGTGCGCTGCTCGGAGGAGGAAGAGAGTGCGCCTCTCACTCACTCATGCGCTGAAAGGGCGCCAAGATCACACACTCGAGGAGTGCGCTGCTGGGAGGAGGAAGAGAGTGCTCCTCTCACTCATTCATGCGCTGAAAGGGCGCCAAGATCACACACTCGAGGAGTGCGCTGCTGGGAGGAGGAAGAGAGTGCGTCTCCCACTCACTCATGCGCTGAAAGGGTGCCAAGATCACACACTCGAGGAGTGCGCTGCTGAGAGGAGGAAGAGAGCGCTCCTCTCACTCATTCATGCGCTGAAAGGGCGCCAAGATCACACACTCGAGGAGTGCGCTGCTGGGAGGAGGAAGAGAGTGCGTCTCCCACTCACTCATGCGCTGAAAGGGCGCCAAGATCACACACTCAAGGAGTGCGCTGCTCGGAGGAGGAAGAGAGTGCGCCTCTCACTCACTCATGCGCTGAAAGGGCGCCAAGATCACACACTCGAGGAGTGCGCTGCTCGGAGGAGGAAGAGAGTGCGCCTCTCACTCACTCATGCGCTGAAAGGGCGCCAAGATCACACACTCGAGGAGTGCGCTGCTGGGAGGAGGAAGAGAGTGCTCCTCTCACTCATTCATGCGCTGAAAGGGCGCCAAGATCACACACTCGAGGAGTGCGCTGCTGGGAGGAGGAAGAGAGTGCGTCTCCCACTCACTCATGCGCTGAAAGGGTGCCAAGATCACACACTCGAGGAGTGCGCTGCTGAGAGAAGGAAGAGAGCGCTCCTCTCACTCATTCATGCGCTGAAAGGGCGCCAAGATCACACACTCGAGGAGTGCGCTGCTGGGAGGAGGAAGAGAGTGCGTCTCTCACTCACTCATGCGTTGAAAGGGCGCCAAGATCACACACTCAAGGAGTGCGCTGCTGGGAGGAGGAAGGGAGCGCGTCTCTCACTCACTCATGCGCTGAAAGGGCGCCAAGATCACACACTTGAGGAGTGCGCTGCTGAGAGGAGGAAGAGAGCGCGTCTCTCACTCACTCATGCGCTGAAAGGGCGCCAAGATCACACACTCGAGGTGTGCGCTGCTGGGAGGAGGAAGAGCGCGCGTCTCTCACTCACTCATGCGCTGAAAGGGCGCCAAGATCACACACTCGAGGAGTGCGCTGCTGGGAGGAGGAAGAGAGTGCGTCTCTCACTCACTCATGCACTGAAAGGGCGCCAAGATCACACACTCAAGGAGTGCGCTGCTGGGAGGAGGAAGAGAGTGCGTCTCTCACTCACTCATGCACTGAAAGGGCGCCAAGATCACACACTCAAGGAGTGCGCTGCTGAGAGGAGGAAGAGAGCGCGCCTCTCACTCACTCATGCACTGAAAGGGCGCCAAGATCACACACTCGAGGAGTGCGCTGCTGAGAGGAGGAAGAGAGCGCGCCACTCACTCATGCGCTGAAAGGGCGCCAAGATCACACACTCAAGGAGTGCTCTGCTGAGAGGAGGAAGAGAGTGCATCTCTCACTCACTCATGCGCTGAAAGGGCGCCAAGATCACACACTCGAGGAGTGCGCTGCTGAGAGGAGGAAGAGAGCGCGCCTCTCACTCACTCATGCGCTGAAAGGGCGCCAAGATCACACACTCGAGGAGTGCGCTGCTGGGAGGAGGAAGAGAGTGCGCCTCTCACTCACTCATGCGCTGAAAGGGCGCCAAGATCACACACTCGAGGAGTGCGCTGCTCGGAGGAGGAAGAGAGTGCGCCTCTCACTCACTCATGCGCTCAAAGGGCGCCAAGATCACACACTCGAGGAGTGCGCTGCTGGGAGGAGGAAGAGAGTGCTCCTCTCACTCATTCATGCGCTGAAAGGGCGCCAAGATCACACACTCGAGGAGTGCGCTGCTGGGAGGAGGAAGAGAGTGCGTCTCCCACTCACTCATGCGCTGAAAGGGCGCCAAGATCACACACTCAAGGAGTGCTCTGCTGAGAGGAGGAAGAGAGTGCATCTCTCACTCACTCATGCGCTGAAAGGGCGCCAAGATCACACACTCGAGGAGTGCGCTGCTGGGAGGAGGAAGGGAGCGCGTCTCTCACTCACTCATGCGCTGAAAGGGCGCCAAGTTCACACACTCAAGGAGTGCGCTGCTGGGAGGAGGAAGAGAGTGCGTCTCTCACTCACTCATGCGCTGAAAGGGCGCCAAGATCACACACTCAAGGAGTGTGCTGCTGGGAGGAGGAAGAGAGTGCGTCCAGGCGCCTCATGGCTCTTGGGTGCAGTGTCTACAGTCCAGCCAGGATTGGAAGAGTGTGGTGCGTGGACACATCGTCGGCCGTGGACTATGCATGAGCGTAAAATCCGTCCGCTCGCGGATTTTGCGGATTTTCGGCAAATTCGCAATCCGCGAACTCTCGCGAACTTGCCGAAAATTCGTAAAATCCGTGCGAAGCGGATTTTTTGCTTGGTCGCACTTGCCAACTAGAATACTATACAATTTCGCGGGAGTAAACACTTGCGAACACGTAGATGCGGCGGGCAGCGACAATCTCGCAATTGCGAGATTGCAAAATTTGCAATTTCGCACAAGAAATCCACCAGCAGGCAGCATAAACCTTGAAAATTATGATTTTTATAAGAATAACTCCTCAGGTTGACATTTGCCTGCACTTTTTCTTTGCAAGGAGTCCATTTTGGGGGGGGGTGGGAGGAAGGGAGTGCCCCACAGTCTCCAACTTCCTGTTCCTGTCCAGCAGGCTCCTCCCAGTGCTTTCTTCATGTGCTGGTCACTTTGATTTGGATCTTGACCTGGAAGGATTACTTTTTGTGGATGCTGCTGGATATTTGGATTTTTGCAAAACTGAAAGCACTCAGCAGGTGCAAAAGTTAAATCTTATCATTAGTAACCATTCCCTGTAGTGCTTCCTGAGGGGCCCCTTCAGAGTTCATTTGCCTACTTGCAACTATTCTATGACCCTACTCTGACCCTCACAGCAGGCTCAGAGAATAGCTACAAGTATACAACAAAGGTCCTGTTAAAAAAATTACACTGCAACAGAAAGCAATTACAGACAAAACTGAAAGCACTCAGCAGGTGCAAAAGTTCAATCTTATCATTAGTAACCATTCCCTGTAGTGCTTCCTGAGGGGCCCCTTCAGAGTTCAGTTGCCTACTTGCAACTATTCTATGACCCTGCTCTGACCCTCACAGCAGGCTCAGAGAATAGCTACAAGTAGGCCACAAAGGTCCTGTGAAAAAAAATTGCACTGCAACAGAAAGCAAATTACAGATAAGGAAGCAGGTGCCAGCCAGACTGGAAGTTTAAATTCAGTGACACATTAATCAACCCCAAATTAATTCATGTCAGTTGAAGCAGGGCAGGTGTGCTTGCTTTTTTTCACCCCCATAATCTACAGTGATAAACCAACCAGAGGCAGTGATGTACCAGAGGGTGGCATGGGTGTACCAGAGGGTGGCAGTGGTGAAACAGAGGGTGCTGTGAACCTGTGATGATGAACCAGACGTAGAAACAACATAGTCGCGGCCGTTGCGAGCCGACAAGTAAGTTCGCAATTGCGAACTGGTACACAACCCTCGCGAACTGGCAGAATCCCTTGCGAACACAAAAAAAAAAAATTCGCGAGAGTTCGCGGATTTTGCGGATTGCGAATCCGTAAATACGCAAGTTCGCGGATTGCCAATTCGCAAAATCCGCCCATGCTTACCGTGGACACACTGGAGGCTGGGTTCATGAAGGTAAACTTACACTTCTGTGTAAGTTTACTACTTTTCGGCATTCACAAAGGTGCACTTAGACCAAAAGCCTAACTTTTCTACTAGTAACTTACCTTTGTGAATACCGAAAAGTGGTAAATTTAGACTTTTGATCGAAGTTTACCATTTTGAATTCTAAAAAGTAGTAAAGTTAGACTTTTGGTCTATGTTTAACTTTTTGAATACTGAAAACTGGTAAAGTTACACAAAAGTGTAAGCTGACCTTTGTGAATCGGGCCCACTGTGTGTAAACTTACATACGTGTGGAGATGTGAATGTGTGTCTTGCTCTATGTTTGCATGACACCACTGTGAGTTAAATCTTGTGTGGGACTGCAGTGTGTTGATACATGATTGATGTGTGTGCGTGTGTGCCTGTGTGTGTGTGTGTGTGAGCGCGAGCGTGCCTGTGTGTGTGCCTGTGTGTATGTGGATGTGTGTGTGAGCACGAGCATGCATGCGTGTGTGCCTGTGTGTGTGTGAGCACGAGCGTGCATGGGTGTGTGCCTGTGTGTGTGTGTGACTTGTGGTGGCGCCTTGATTGAACTGTGTGTGAATGCTTGCTTGAGTCTGACTTGGTGACGTGTGTGGTGTTTCAGCGCAGGCGTGGTCGCGGCCTGTGGCTAGTGATGTCAGCCGTGTGGCCCCTTTCACCGGCGCCTCTGGCCCAAGATGCTGTTGCCTCCAATGGGATGAAACTAGCCGGGGGGGGGGGGAGGTCTCCCCTGGTAGCGCCTCGAGGCGTCCGGACTCACTGTCGAGGCGCATCAGATGACCCACAGTGACCCCAGTGTCGGTCACTGCTGTCATTTAAAGGAAGACTTCAGGTCCCCCAAGCTCACCTCCCCCCCCTTCCACCTCCCTAGGAGAGGTGGCCCTGAACTCATAGAAGCGATTGACTCCTACTTCTGGGACATGGTATCAGTGCTGTGGAACTTGTCCCTTCAACAACAGAAACATATTGTTTGGGGACCCCCCCCACCCCACAGTCCACTGCAGCACAGGCCCTTAGACTGACTGTACCCCAGTGGGCCTCAGTGCGCGAGGAGTCAAGTCAAATATACTTGTATTGATTCGCGCTGTGCTTGTGGCGGAACCACTCCGTCACGAGCCGCGGGCGCGCTGTGCTTGTGGCGGAACCACTCCGTCACGAGCCGCGGGCGCGCTGTGCTTGTGGCGGAACCACTCCGTCACGAGCCGAGGGGCGCGCTGTGCTTGTGGCGGAACCACTCCGTCACGAGCCGCGGGCGCGCTGTGCTTGTGGCGGAACCACTCCGTCACGAGCCGCGGGCGCGCTGTGCTTGTGGCGGAACCACTCCGTCACAAGCCGTGGGCGCGCTGTGCTTGTGGCGGAACCACTCTGTCACGAGCCGCGGGCGCGCTGTGCCTGTGGCGGAACCACTCCGTCACGAGCCGCGGGCGCGCTGTGCTTGTGGCGGAACCACTCTGTCACGAGCCGCGGGCGCGCTGTGCCTGTGGCGAAACCACTCCGTCACGAGCCGCGGGCGCGCTGTGCTTGTGGCGGAACCACTCCGTCACGAGCCGCGGGCGCGCTGTGCTTGTGGCGGAGTGGCTCCTGTAGATGTGCCGACGCGTTTCGAATCGAGGGAACCAGTTCCTAGACTCTCATCTACAGGAGAGAACAGCAGCAATCTTTGCGTTGTTTAATTGGTCGCTTCCTAGTGATTCAATTCAGCCCCCCCCTTCCTTTTTTTGACTTTGTCGCTTTAAAAATCTCGGATATTGATTAATTCATTGTTTTCTAAATTGAGAATACATAAAGATAAGTTTTTGTTTGTTTGTATTTAGTATGTATATTTTTTGAATTTTGTCACAGTTTGTATGTTTCACGGTGCAATGTAAATATGTCTATGTAAGATAGGTGTATATAATTGTAAATATTGTTGATTGTATATGTGTTCTTTTTCAAACTTAAATGAAGAAAAAAAGTATATAAAATATAAACGGATATATGGTATAAATGAAAATACCAGGACATACTTTAATTGGTTTTTGGTTAGTCCTAAAGAAATTCTTACAATAAGGAGTGGACTTGGCATTTTTTGTTTGTGTTTAATATTGTAGCATCTTTAATGTTCAGGTCTTCCAAGTCTCACTTTTAGCAGGTGACCGCTAGAGCAACCTATGAGCTTTTTTCTCAGGATTTTGAAGGCAAATAACAGTTGTTTGGTTTTCGTGCCTCCTTGTTCCACGTGTTGCTTAAAGTTGAGCTTGCAATCCAGCTGGAAGCCGAGATATGTACAGGAAGCCACGCGGGCCGGTGATTGCTCGCCCAATTTCCAGAAGAAAGTGTGACTTTTCAATACTTTATTATGTTTGGAGAAACACGTGCTTTTGTCTTTTGATGATTAATCGTGAGTTGGTTCACGGTGGTGTAGGCTCCTAGTTCCCGAATCAATGTCTGCAAGCCAACGTGAGTGTGCGCTCGCTATCTGCATATTGGAGGCACGGTGTCAGTACTTTGCCCAATATTGGGGGGTCAGCTGGAATTAAGTGGCGGCACTTCTCAAAATAAGGAGTGCGTGCCGCTGAGGCACCCAGCCCCCCCTAGGATGCACCTAGCCCCCCCTAGGATGCACCTAGCCCCCCCTCTGATTCACCCAGCCCTCCCCCTCTGATGCACCTAGCCCCCCCCTCTGATGCACCTAGCCCCCCTCGGATGCACCCAGCCCCCCCCCCCCTAATTCACCCAGCCCTCCCCCTCTGATGCACCTAGCCCCCCTCGGATGCACCCAGCCCCCCCCCCCCTAATTCACCCAGCCCTCCCCCTCTGATGCACCTAGCCCCCCCCTCTGATTCACCCAGCCCTCCCCCTCTGATGCACCCAGCCCCCCCCCCCTCTGATGCACCCTGCCCCCCCTCCCCCCCTCTGATGCACTCTGCACCCACCTCTCCGCTTCTCTCCGGGGAGCTTGCTGAGAGGAAGGTGCCTAGAAGCGCCCAGGCCGCAGTGTGTGCTACACTCACCCTTTCCAATGCCCCTGCCAGTAATGCCCCACCCGAGCAGCCCCCCCCCCCAATCACTCCCCTTTACTGCTCGTGAATAGAGGGCGCGTGAGTCACGCGAGAGGCGGAGGCTTCTCAGCGCTGGGATTAAAGAGCTATTTCAGTTCTTAATGAGTGTGTGGGGGAGACTCACCGAAAGGATCATATTATTCATGGTTAATGTCGCCGTTGGCGTGAGTCGTGCGGCTGTCACAGCTGTTAGAAGTCTCAGTGTGAGACCAAAGCACTAGCCTCGGCGGTGGGCGGGGCATCCGGGCAATGGACTCTTCTTATTGGTTACACAGCTCATCAGTCCAATGTATGGACCTCAAGGCTGGTGTTGCGGTCACACTTCCGGGAACTTCCTGTTGACCCTACCCCCCTAGGCCTGACTGGACCCTACACCTGCTGTGCCGCCCTGCGGCTTGGTAGAGTAGGGGCCCTGTCTGTCCCTGCACCCCTGGGCCTCACTGGACCCTACACCCGCTGTGCCGCCCTGATGCTTGGTAGAGTAAGGCCCTGCCTGTGGCTGCACCCTTCACCGGTCGGAACCTACACCCGCCGTGCAGCCATGATGCTTGGTAGTGTAAGGGCCCTGTCCCTGCACCCCTGGGCCTGACTGGACCCTACACCGGCCGCACCCTACTCCTTGCAGTTATTATATGGGCACAGAAGGTTACAGTACCACTGCCAGTCAACAGGGGTCCTTGCCGTTATTAGATGGGCACACAAGGTTACAGTACCACTGCCAGTCAACAGGGGTCAGTGCCGTTATTACATGGGCACAGAAGGTTACAGTACCACTGCCAGTCAACAGGGGTCAGTGCCGTTATTACATGGGCACAGAAGGTTACAGTACCACTGCCAGTCAACAGGGGTCAGTGCCGTTATTACATGGGCTCAGAAGGTTACAGTACCACTGACAGTCAACAGGGGTCAGTGCCGTTATTACATGGGCTCAGAAGGTTACAGTACCACTGACAGTCAACAGGGGTCAGTGCCGTTATTACATGGGCTCAGAAGGTTACAGTACCACTGACAGTCAACAGGGGTCAGTGCCGTTATTACATGGGCTCAGAAGGTTACAGTACCACTGACAGTCAACAGGGGTCAGTGCCGTTATTACATGGGCTCAGAAGGTTTCAGTACCACTGACAGTCAACAGGGGTCCTTGCCGTTATTAGATGGGCACAGAAGGGTACAGTACCACTGCCAGTCAACAGGGGTCAGTGCCGTTATTACATGGGCACAGAAGGTTACAGTACCACTGCCAGTCAACAGGGGTCAGTGCCGTTATTACATGGGCACAGAAGGTTACAGTACCACTGCCAGTCAACAGGGGTCAGTGCCGTTATTACATGGGCTCAGAAGGTTACAGTACCACTGACAGTCAACAGGGGTCAGTGCCGTTATTACATGGGCTCAGAAGGTTACAGTACCACTGACAGTCAACAGGGGTCAGTGCCGTTATTACATGGGCTCAGAAGGTTTCAGTACCACTGACAGTCAACAGGGGTCCTTGCCGTTATTAGATGGGCACAGAAGGGTACAGTACCACTGCCAGTTAACAGGGGTCCTTGCCGTTATTACATGGGCGCAGAAGGATACAGTACCACTGCCAGTTAACAGGGGTCAGTGCCGTTATTACATGGGCGCAGAAGGATACAGTACCACTGCCAGTCAACAGGGGTCCTTGCTGTTATTACATGGGCGCAGAAGGATACAGTACCACTGACAGTTAACAGGGGTCCTTGCCGTTATTAGATGGGCACAGAAGGGTACAGTACCACTGCCAGTTAACAGGGGTCCTTGCCGTTATTACATGGGCACAGAAGGGTACAGTACCACTGCCAGTTAACAGGGGTCCTTGCCGTTATTACATGGGCACAGAAGGTTACAGTACCACTGCCAGTCAACAGGGGTCCTTGCTGTTATTACATGGGCGCAGAAGGATACAGTACCACTGACAGTTAACAGGGGTCCTTGCCGTTATTAGATGGGCACAGAAGGGTACAGTACCACTGCCAGTTAACAGGGGTCCTTGCCGTTATTACATGGGCACAGAAGGTTACAGTACCACTGCCAGTCAACAGGGGTCTGTGCCGTTATTACATGGGCACAGAAGGTTACAGTACCACTGCCAGTTAACAGGGGTCTTTGCGGTTAATACATAGGCGCAGAAGGATACAGTACCACTGCCAGTTAACAGGGGTCAGTGCCGTTATTACATGGGAACACATGGTTACAGTACCGCTGACAGTTAACAGGGGTCTGTGCGGTTATTACATGGGTACACAAGGTTACTGTATCACTTCCAGTTAACAGGGGTCAGTGCCGATATTACATGGAAACACAGGGCTACAGTACCGCAGACAGTTAACAGGGGTCTGTGCGGTTATTACATGGGCTCAGAAGGTTACAGTACCACTGCCAGTTAACAGGGGTCTGTGCGGTTATTACATGGGCACAGAAGGTTACAGTACCACTGCCAGTTAACAGGGGGTCTGTGCGGTTATTACTTGGGCACAGAAGGTTACAGTACCGCTGACAGTTAACAGGGGTCGGTGCGGTTATTACATGGGCTCAGAAGATTACAGTACCTCTGCCAGTTAACAGGGGTCTGTGCGGTTATTACATGGGCGCAGAAGGTTACAGTACCTCTGCCAGTTAACAGGGGTCCTTGCCGTTATTACATGGGCACAGAAGGTTACAGTACCTCTGCCAGTTAACAGGGGTCTGTGCGGTTATTACATGGGCACACAAGGTTACAGTACCACTGCTAGTCAACAGGGGTCTTTGCCGTTATTACATGGGCACACAATGTTACAGTACCACTGACAGTCAACAGGGGTCTTTGCGGTTATTACATGGGCGCAGAAGGATACAGCACCACTGCCAGTTAACAGGGGTCAGTGCCGTTATTACATGGGCACAGAAGGTTACAGTACCACTGACAGTTAACAGGGGTCCTTGCCGTTATTAGATGGGCACAGAAGGGTACAGTACCACTGCCAGTTAACAGGGGTCCTTGCCGTTATTACATGGGCACAGAAGGTTACAGTACCACTGCCAGTCAACAGGGGTCTGTGCCGTTATTACATGGGCACAGAAGGTTACAGTACCACTGCCAGTTAACAGGGGTCTTTGTGGTTATTACATGGGCGCAGAAGAATACAGTACCACTGCCAGTTAACAGGGGTCAGTGCCGTTATTACATGGGAACACAGGGTTACAGTACCGCTGACAGTTAACAGGGGTCTGTGCGGTTATTACATGGGCACACAAGGTTACTGTATCACTGCCAGTTAACAGGGGTCAGTGCCGATATTACATGGAAACACAGGGCTACAGTACCGCAGACAGTTAACAGGGGTCTGTGCGGTTATAAAATGGGCTCAGAAGGTTACAGTACCACTGCCAGTTAACAGGGGTCTGTGCGGTTATTACATGGGCACAGAAGGTTACAGTACCACTGCCAGTTACCAGGGGGTCTGTGCGGTTATTACTTGGGCACAGAAGGTTACAGTACCTCTGCCAGTTAACAGGGGTCTGTGCGGTTATTACATGGGCACAGAAGGTTACAGTACCACTGCCAGTTAACAGGGGGTCTGTGCGGTTATTACTTGGGCACAGAAGGTTACAGTACCGCTGACAGTTAACAGGGGTCTGTGCGGTTATTACATGGGCTCAGAAGGTTACAGTACCTCTGCCAGTTAACAGGGGTCTGTGCGGTTATTACATGGGCGCAGAAGGTTACAGTACCTCTGCCAGTTAACAGGGGTCCTTGCCGTTATTACATGGGCACAGATGGTTACAGTACCTCTGCCAGTTAACAGGGGTCTGTGCGGTTATTACATGGGCACACAAGGTTACAGTACCACTGCTAGTCAACAGGGGTCTTTGCCGTTATTACATGGGCACACAAGGTTACAGTACCACTGCTAGTCAACAGGGGTCTTTGCCGTTATTACATGGGCACACAAGGTTACAGTACCACTGCTAGTCAACAGGGGTCTTTGCCGTTATTACATGGGCACAGAAGGTTACAGTACCACTGCCAGTTAACAGGGGTCTGTGCGGTTATTACATGGGCACACAAGGTTACTGTATCACTGCCAGTTAACAGGGGTCAGTGCCGATATTACATGGAAACACAGGGCTACAGTACCGCAGACAGTTAACAGGGGTCTGTGCGGTTATAAAATGGGCTCAGAAGGTTACAGTACCACTGCCAGTTAACAGGGGTCTGTGCGGTTATTACATGGGCACAGAAGGTTACAGTACCACTGCCAGTTACCAGGGGGTCTGTGCGGTTATTACTTGGGCACAGAAGGTTACAGTACCTCTGCCAGTTAACAGGGGTCTGTGCGGTTATTACATGGGCACAGAAGGTTACAGTACCACTGCCAGTCAACAGGGGTCCTTGCTGTTATTACATGGGCGCAGAAGGTTACAGTACCACTGCCAGTTACCAGGGGGTCTGTGCGGTTATTACTTGGGCACAGAAGGTTACAGTACCTCTGCCAGTTAACAGGGGTCTGTGCGGTTATTACATGGGCACAGAAGGTTACAGTACCACTGCCAGTTAACAGGGGGTCTGTGCGGTTATTACTTGGGCACAGAAGGTTACAGTACCGCTGACAGTTAACAGGGGTCTGTGCGGTTATTACATGGGCTCAGAAGGTTACAGTACCTCTGCCAGTTAACAGGGGTCTGTGCGGTTATTACATGGGCGCAGAAGGTTACAGTACCTCTGCCAGTTAACAGGGGTCCTTGCCGTTATTACATGGGCACAGATGGTTACAGTACCTCTGCCAGTTAACAGGGGTCTGTGCGGTTATTACATGGGCACACAAGGTTACAGTACCACTGCTAGTCAACAGGGGCCTTTGCCGTTATTACATGGGCACACAAGGTTACAGTACCACTGCTAGTCAACAGGGGTCTTTGCCGTTATTACATGGGCACACAAGGTTACAGTACCACTGCTAGTCAACAGGGGTATTTGCCGTTATTACATGGGCACAGAAGGTTACAGTACCACTGCCAGTCAACAGGGGACCTTGCCGTTATTACATGGGTGCTGAAGGTTACAGTACCACTGACAGTCAACAGGGGCCAGTGCCGTTATTACATGGGCACATAAGGGTACAGTACCACTGCAAATTAACAGGAGTCCTTGCAGTTATTACATGGACACTCAAGGTTCCTGTACCAGTTACCAGGGGTCAGTGCAGTTATTATATGGACATACAATGGTTGCTGTACCGGTTAACAGGGGCCCTTGCTTGTCGTATACGGACACATAGGGTTTTAGTACCCGTACTAGGTAACGGGTGTCTTTGCTGTTATTCTACAGACCCTCAGAGTTGAGAGGCCCCTGCTTTGGGTCACCCACCCAGTGTCACCAGTGCTGAAGCCTGCAGTACCACCCTCAGACGAGGGATGGCGCGCCACAGGCTCCTGTCTGCAGACCGTGGCACCCCGAGTCCCGCACTGTAAAACGTGCCAACTCCTCGTCCATAGCGCCTCCGAGCGCCTTGTAGCGCTTGAGCCCTGCTGCCAGCTGCTGGAGGGTGTGTGGGGGGGGGGGGGGGAGAGGGGGGGGGATCGTCCTGCTTCCTGAGACTGGCGTCATCCACCCGGGGGCAGCTCACATTCCCTGCGTGTCTGAGGAGCTTTTCACACCTGTTGCAGTAATGACCCCGCGAGCAGGAGGGGAAGTGATTTGTCACTCAGCGCCCCCCCCCCCTCACCCCACGTGTCTTTTGGGATTGGATTCCCGCTGTGCCCCCGCAGTGAGCCCGGCCACCGTGCAAACAAGAATACGACGTGAGTCACTGGAATCCGTTGCAACAAGTCACCCTGTCTGTCCCTGTCTTTACCTTGCACGAGGCTTCACCCTGTTTGTCTCCTGTCTTTACCTTGCACGAGGCTTCACCCGGTTTGTCTCCTGTCTTTACATTGCACGAGGCTTCACCCTGTCTGTCCCTGTCTTTACCTTGCACGAGGCTTCACCCTGTCTGTCTCCTGTCTTTACATTGCACGAGGCTTCACCCTGTCTGTCCCTGTCTTTACCTTGCACGAGGCTTCACCTGTTTGTCCCTGTCTTTACCTTGCACGAGGCTTCACCCTGTTTGTCCCTGTCTTTACCTTGCACGAGGCTTCGCCCTGTTTGTCCCTGTCTTTACCTTGCACGAGGCTTCGCCCTGTTTGTCCCTGTCTTTACCTTGCACGAGGCTTCGCCCTGTTTGTCCCTGTCTTTACCTTGCACGAGGCTTCACCCTGTCTGTCTCTGTCTTTACCTTGCACGAGGCTTCACCCTGTTTGTCTCCTGTCTTTACCTTGCACGAGGCTTCACCCTGTTTGTCTCCTGTCTTTACCTTGCACGAGGCTTCACCCTGTTTGTCTCCTGTCTTTACCTTGCACGAGGCTTCACCCTGTTTGTCTCCTGTCTTTACCTTGCACGAGGCTTCACCCTGTTTGTCTCCTGTCTTTACCTTGCACGAGGCTTCACCCTGTTTGTCCCTGTCTTTACCTTGCACGAGGCTTCACCCTGTTTGTCCCTGTCTTTACCTTGCACGAGGCTTCACCCTGTTTGTCTCCTGTCTTTAACTTGCACGAGGCTTCACCCTGTTTGTCCCTGTCTTTACCTTGCACGAAACTTCACCCTGTTTGTCTCTGTCTTTACCTTGCACGAGGCTTCACCCTGTCTGTCTCTGTCTTTACCTTGCACGAGGCTTCACCCTGTTTGTCTCCTGTCTTTACCTTGCACGAGGCTTCACCCTGTTTGTCTCCTGTCTTTACCTTGCACGAGGCTTCACCCTGTTTGTCTCCTGTCTTTACCTTGCACGAGGCTTCACCCTGTTTGTCTCCTGTCTTTACCTTGCACGAGGCTTCACCCTGTTTGTCTCCTGTCTTTACCTTGCACGAGGCTTCACCCTGTTTGTCCCTGTCTTTACCTTGCACGAGGCTTCACCCTGTTTGTCCCTGTCTTTACCTTGCGCGAGGCTTCACCCTGTCTTTACCTTGCACGAGGCTCCACCCTGTTTGTCTCCTGTCTTTACCTTGCACGAGGCTTCACCCTGTTTGTCCCTGTCTTTACCTTGCACGAAACTTCACCCTGTTTGTCTCTGTCTTTACCTTGCACGAGGCTTCACCCTGTTTGTTTCCTGTCTTTACCTTGCACGAGGCTTCACCCTGTTTGTCTCCTGTCTTTACCTTGCACGAGGCTTCACCCTGTTTGTCTCCTGTCTTTACCTTGCACGAGGCTTCACCCTGTTTGTCTCCTGTCTTTACCTTGCACGAGGCTTCACCCTGTTTGTCCCTGTCTTTACCTTGCACGAGGCTTCACCCTGTTTGTCCCTGTCTTTACCTTGCGCGAGGCTTCACCCTGTCTTTACCTTGCACGAGGCTCCACCCTGTTTGTCTCCTGTCTTTACCTTGCACGAGGCTTCACCCTGTTTGTCCCTGTCTTTACCTTGCACAAAACTTCACCCTGTTTGTCTCTGTCTTTACCTTGCACGAGGCTTCACCCTGTTTGTCTCCTGTCTTTACCTTGCACGAGGCTTCACCCTGTTTGTCTCTGTCTTTACCTTGCACGAGGCTTCACCCTGTTTGTCCCTGTCTTTACCTTGCATGAGGCTTCACCCTGTTTGTCCCTGTCTTTACCTTGCACGAGGCTTCACCCTGTCTTTACCTTGCACGAGGCTCCACCCTGTTTGTCTCCTGTCTTTACCTTGCACGAGGCTTCACCCTGTTTGTCCCTGTCTTTACCTTGCACGAGGCTTCACCCTGTCTTTACCTTGCACGAGGCTCCACCCTGTTTGTCTCCTGTCTTTACCTTGCACGAGGCTTCACCCTGTTTGTCCCTGTCTTTGCCTTGCACAAGGCTTCACCCTGTCTTTACCTTGCACCAGGCTTCACCCTGTTTGTCCCTGTCTTTACCTTGCACGAGGCTTCACCCTGTCTTTACCTTGCACGTGGCTCCACCCTGTTTGTCTCCTGTCTTTACCTTGCACGAGGCTTCACCCTGTTTGTCCCTGTCTTTACCTTGCACAAAACTTCACCCTGTTTGTCTCTGTCTTTACCTTGCACGAGGCTTCACCCTGTTTGTCTCTGTCTTTACCTTGCACGAGGCTTCACCCTGTCTTTACCTTGCACGAGGCTCCACCCTGTTTGTCTCCTGTCTTTACCTTGCACGAGGCTTCACCCTGTTTGTCCCTGTCTTTACCTTGCACGAGGCTTCACCCTGTCTTTACCTTGCACGAGGCTCCACCCTGTTTGTCTCCTGTCTTTACCTTGCACGAGGCTCCACCCTGTTTGTCTCCTGTCTTTACCTTGCACAAGGCTTCACCCTGTTTGTCCCTGTCTTTACCTTGCATGAGGCTTCACCCTGTTTGTCCCTGTCTTTACCTTGCACGAGGCTTCACCCTGTCTTTACCTTGCACGAGGCTCCACCCTGTTTGTCTCCTGTCTTTACCTTGCACGAGGCTTCACCCTGTTTGTCCCTGTCTTTACCTTGCACGAGGCTTCACCCTGTCTTTACCTTGCACGAGGCTCCACCCTGTTTGTCTCCTGTCTTTACCTTGCACGAGGCTCCACCCTGTTTGTCTCCTGTCTTTACCTTGCACGAGGCTTCACCCTGTTTGTCCCTGTCTTTGCCTTGCACGAGGCTTCACCCTGTTTGTCGTATTCGTCTAATCCCACTATAGCTCCAGCCCCCCCCCCCCCCCTGGTTACTCCATTGTGAGGAAAGCCTGGGATGGAAGCAAGGGGGGCGGGATTGCTATTATTAGCAAAACAGCCATAGCTACCACTTTGCATCCCCTTGGATGATATTGAAGGGGCGTAGTGTTTATGTTTTCAGGCTACCCTGTCTCCCCATCGGTGCCTTGTGGGAGTCCTCTTGTATAGACCCCCAGGGCAGGCAGGAGTGTTTCTGAAGTCCATTGGTGATGTAATTGCTACGGTGGCCACCAGATTCATACACTTTCTCGTCTTAGGGGACTTTAACATACACATGGACCAACAGGACACCCCGGGGACGATCTCCTTGCTAGAATCTTTGGGTCGTTCAACATAGCCCCATGTGTATTTGCCGGATGTACGTCGTTATAACGCATGCTTTTACAATGCATGCCTTTACGACGCAAGTTTTACAACGCAAGTCGTTACAACGACTTGCGTTGTGGGGCGCTGGATAGTGAATAGTTTAATTTACTATTCCAACTCCAGTCCCCCTGGATAGTAGGGAAGGTGTTGGATAGTAAATTAAAACTATTCCCTATCCTAGAGCGCCCCCCAGCGCAAGTCGTTGTAAAAGTTGCGTTGTAATGGTTGCGTCGTAAAGGTACTTCGTTGTAAAAGTTGCATTGTAAACTCTGTTCCCCGTATTTGCCCCCACGCATGAGAAAGGTCATACCCTTGATCAGGTGTTCGCAAACTACATAATTAAGACGGAGCCTCCTACACCCTTACTTTGGTCAGACCATTATCTGGTCAGTTTTTTACCGGCGAAGATACGCGGTATGAAGATGTATTAGTACGCTGCAAGAGCTTATCGAGCCCGGCATTTGCCTGTGATAAGAGGCGCGCCAACAACAGCTAACATTTGAAGGATTTATATGCGGCTAACTATTTTAACCCGTTGGCTGCGTCGAACGTTCAGCTCCAGTGCTGAATGTTTGAAAAACGGGTGGGGCAGCGTCGGCCAACGGACGTAGTGCAAGGTATTGCTCGCAACGACCGTTGGCCAACAGCAGCAGCCAACGGGTTAAGAGCGCCATAGATATAAGAGCATTGATTAATTCCCGGGAATGACAGAATAAGAGAGTCACCCAATTCTTCTGGAGAGTCCGAGGTGTTGTTCCACAGAAAGGTTATTGTACTCCTTCGTGCACCTATATTGAGGCGTGCGCCCTTGTTAATATACAACCGGCTTTGAAGTATTAGACCTTCTTGATTTCAATACAAGCCAGGAGTCAAATAAAGATATACGTATTGAACTTAAGGAAGGAACAGTAGATATTCAAGTCCTGAAGAAGGTGGCATTATCAAGTTGGCCCTACCGAAACGCGTTGACGCTTTATATTTCTGTTAAATTCGAATTGGGACATGAAACACAAAGGTTAGATCTCACTGTCCTGTGCCAAGTTTACAACTATCTTGAATTAACCATTCAAAGGCACAGTTGATTTGCCTTCTCTATAATCCTTCCATGCCATTTTTTAAGATGTAATATATAGATGTTTTGTCCCGTGTAGGATATATGTATTGATATGTCTGTAAATAAAAGCAGAGAAATTCGTGACATCATCAAAAGCTTTTCTTCACCGAGGGCTGCGACTAGGCTTTCTTCCCCTTCTGGCGAGTGGATTGGTAATCTAGCTAACTTTCTCTACACGGAAATTGTAACTATACAATCTTAGTTTGACTGCCTAGGCATGAAAGTTGTGCCGTCCACTCCACAGACCACCTTTCAGTGCCAGGAAGACAGGGTTTCCCTTTCCATCTTCCCACCTATACCTTTAGTGACATCACTGGCAATAATGAAGGGTCAGATATCTGGCTCGCCGGTGGACCCATGCCCAGCCGAGTTTTTGGCATCTTTTGCAGAGATTTTGAATCCCACTGTAAAGTGCGTTTTGAACACGTCCCTCTTTAACCCCTTCTCTGCGGGAGGGTAATTCCCCCGCTGTGCTGGGGTGCGGGGGCGCGCAGCGCCCTGGTGCTGATGACGAGCTCTGCTGTTCTTCAGCCACGGTGCTCGTGTGCTGACGACGCTCGTCACGGCCACGCCTGTTTCCTTAGAACGCTCAGCACAGCAGGGGAATTATCCCCGCGTGTGAGCGTTCTAACGGCCATGACGAGCTCAGCTCGTCATGAGCACACGAGCACCGTGCCTGATGACGACCTGAGCTCGTCATCAGCATGGGAGGGGTTAATGGCCAGGTCCCAGCTGGTTAGAAGAGTGCAAAAATAATTCCATTATTAAAAACCCCTCGGCTGATCATACAGTGATCAGCAATTTCGCAGAGGTGAATAACCTGTTTCACTCTAGTCCGCCTGGCTTCAGGCCGAATCTCAGTACAGAGACGGCACTACTAGAAATATCTGAATCCATCAGAGACCTTGGATGCAGGTGGTGAAGCGGCCCTGGTCCTTTCAGACCTCTCTGCGGCTTTCGACACCGTGTCCCGCGGCCTCCTTCCGCAGAGGCTAAAGGAGTGCGGTTTTGAGGGCACGGTGTTGCAGTGGTTCGCCTCTTCCTTAGAGGGCAGACACCAGGAGGTCTGGTCACCTCCTTTCTCGGCCAGTATACCATCTTTAAGCGTAGATGTGCCGCAGGGCTCTATTTTGAGCCCTGTTCTTTTTAATCTGTACATGGCCCCCCCTGGTTACCCCGGCCGAAGAGAATGAGACCACATTCATATCATATGCTGATGACACTCAACTGCTGTCCAGTTGTAGGAAGGGAGAGGAATTTAATGGGGAGAAAATCAATAAATGCCTGAAAGAAACGTTTGCCTGGTTTAAAGGTAACCATCTGAAATGTAACTCAAACAAGTCCAAAATCATTTTTTCCGGCTCCCGCCACTGGGTGCCTGGAAACAACGGTGGCCTCAAGACACGTCTCCTCCCCAGGCCGCGGTCAGGACTGTAAAGAACCTATTCATTCTCTGTCTTGAGCCTTTTTTAGAACGTATTCGCTCCAATCCTAATATTACTGGCCTTAAGCTCTCCTCTACTGAAACTAAACTCTCTGCTTATGCAGATGATGTCCTGATATATATGTCCGATCCTGAATCTTCCCTTCCACACTTTTTGAATGAGGTGCGTTTGTATTCCTCTATATCAGGCTATAAATTAAATGTATCTAAAACGGAAGTTCTGCCCCTCAATTCGATCTGTTTCCAGTATATGTTTAACAATACGGATTTTACATGGTGTCCTTCCCAAATCAAATACCTGGGTATATGGTTTTCTTCATCCTTAACGAACACCCTTAAATTAACTTTTGACTCACTTATTAAGAAAATTCAATCCCTTCTTCAAATTTGGTCCCCTTTATTCCTTTCCTGGTGGGGCAGACTAGATACAATTAAAATGATGATTACTCCACATGTTCTTTATACTGTTTCCATGCTTCCTTTTAAAATTCCCAAATCCTATTTTTCACGTATTAACACTATTTGTACTAAATTTTTGTGGAACAACAAACACCCTCGAATTGCATTGCACAAGTTAATTCGACCTAAACCTGAGGGTGGCGTTCGATTTCCTGATTTTAAAACATACCTCTCTGCCTTTTTGATTAAACAGTCCTTTTCCTTGGCTTATGACTTCACAGATAACCCTGTACCTAAATGGGTTCTTTAAAAGACTTCTCATTCCAACATACTGTTTTCATGTCAAATTGTTCTTTTCTCTCCAAATATCCCATTTTGAAATACTCCCAATTATTATTACATACTGTTTTTTCTTCTACTTCATCTCCTCTTCAATGTTTTTTATCCTCCATTGTGTGGTACAACAAATTTCTTAGATATAAAGGCAAATCATTCTACTTTAAACACTGGAAGGAGAAGGATATTTGCTTTGTACATCAATTTTTTGATGGTTCATCTCTCCTTTCCTTTTCAGTTATGCAGAATTCATTCCATTTGTCTTTATCGTTTCTTACTGAATATACCATTATAACGTCTGCTATTCAGTCACATTTGTCTTCCCTCTCCCTGCCTGATGCCTTTCCTTCTTGCATCCCTACCACTCCATTATATTCCTTATTTTCTACTCAACAACCAAAGGCTGCCCTTGTTTATTCCATTTTGTTATCTAACGTTTCTGAACGTTCTAAATCAAATGTTGAGACTGCTTGGGAGACTGACCTTGATGCCTCCCTGCCTGTTGCATTGTGGGATCGTATATGGTCCAAACTTTTTAAAGTATCAATTGCTGCACGTATTACTCAATCTTTATTCTTTATTTATCATAGAGTTGTTCTTACCCCGGTTAGTATCCATAAGTTTTCCCAAACTTCCTCATCCTTATGTTGGTCATGCTCCAAGGACACTGGGACTCTTAAACATCAACTATACGAATGTTCATGTGTTTTATCATTTTGGAATGAAGTATGGAATATCTGCATGCCAATGTTTTCTTGTTCTGCCCCTTTATCCTTATTGAATGTTTTTGTAGGTTCTTTATCCGATGACATCGCTATTGTATCTTCTTCTGCTAAGTTATTGGACCTGTTTATTGCTCTTGCATTTAAAGTTATTTTATTGTGTTGGAAAGATAATTCTAAGCTCTCTATACATACCTGGTGGATTTTTATTTGTGATGAACACAGAATTTCTATCTCATCTTCCACCTCTGTCCCCTTGAAAATTAAATCTGATCTACTTTGGCTTCCTTTCTCCACTTATCTTTCTTCCAAATCTCCCGCTTCGTTTCTTACTACTAGTCCCACGTAGTTTATTTCTATCTTCTCTTTCTTTTATTCTCTTCCTTCTTTCTTTTTCTTTTCTCTTACCTCTATCTATTCTCTCTCTTGCTCCCTCTTACTTATGCATTTCTTTATGATTACACATGTCTTGTAATACTTATGCTTATGTACTTTTTCCCAATATTTATGACATGTCTTTTGTATTATCTTTCAAATGATACATAAAAATTTCCTAAACAAAAAAAAAAGGACTGTAAAGAACCTGAGAGTGAAAATGGATGCCACCCTCTCTATGGCATCTCAGGTTCAGTCGGTGGCTGGGATGGATGGATGACGTTACAACGCATACATTTACATTGCGGTACATAACATTGAGTTTTTTACAATGCAAGTCGTTCCAACGACTTGCGTTGGAGGGCGCTGGACTTAGGAATTGTATAATTTACTATTACTACTCCAGTCTACTTACAGTAGGGAAGGTGTTGGATAGTAAATAATACCATTCCTTGTCCTAGAGCGCCATCCTGCGCAAGTCGCTGTAAAAACTTGCGTTGTGAAAACCGCTATGTAATGGCATTGCGATGTAATGCTTGCGTTGTAAACGGTGTTTCCCAGCTGGGATCTGCTTCGGCCTCCTAAAAATGCTACGCAGGTTTTTGTTTTTATTACAGACCTCACATAGACCTCACAACCAGTAGCCCCTCCCCCCCCCTCACCCTCCACTTGTGGTCCCTTGACCTTCGCTTGTCTTTGGCCCTGTAGGCGCTGTGCTGCCTCCTGGCTCTGTAGGCGCTGTGCTGCCTCCTGGCTCTCTAGGCGATGTGCTGCCTCCTGGCTCTGTAGGCGCTGTGCTGCCTCCTGGCCCTCTAGGCGCTGTGCTGCCTCCTGGCTCTGTAGGCCCTGTGTTGCCTCCTGGCTCTGTAGGCGCTGTGCTGCCTCCTGGCTCTGTAGGCACTGTGCTGCCTCCTGGCTCTGTAGGCGCCGTGCTGCCTCCTGGCTCTGTAGGCGCTGTGCTGCCTCCTGGCTCTCTAGGCGATGTGCTGCCTCCTGGCTCTGTAGGCGCTGTGCTGCCTCTGATCCTGTAGGCGCTGTGCTGCATCCTGGCTCGGTATGCGCTGTGCTGCCTCTGACCCTGTAGGTGCTGTGCTGCCTCCTGGCTCTCTAGGCGATGTGCTGCCTCCTGGCTCTGTAGGCGCTGTGCTGCCTCTGATCCTGTAGGCGCTGTGCTGCATCCTGGCTCGGTATGCGCTGTGCTGCCTCTGACCCTGTAGGTGCTGTGCTGCCTCCTGGCTCTGTAGGCGCTGTGCCGCCTCTGACCCTCTAGGCGCTGTGCTGCCTCTGACCCTGTAGGCCCTGTGCTGCCTCTGACCCTGTAGGCCCTGTGCTGCCTCTGATCCTGTAGGCGCTGTGCTGCCTTCTGGCTCGGTATGCGCTGTGCTGCCTCTGACCCTCTAGGCGCTGTGCTGCCTCCTGGCTCTGTAGGCGCTGTGCTGCCTCTGACCCTGTAGGCGCTGTGCTGCCTCCTGGCTCTGTAGGCGCTGTGCTGCCTCCTGGCTCTGTAGGCCCTGTGCTGCCTCTGATCCTGTAGGCGCTGTGCTGCCTCCTGGCTCTGTAGGCGCTGTGCTGTCTCTGACCCTCTAGGCGCTGTGCTGCCTCCTGGCTCTGTAGGCGCTGTGCTGCCTCTGATCCTGTAGGCGCTGTGCTGCCTCCTGGCTCTGTAGGCGCTGTGCTGCCTCTGACCCTCTAGGCGCTGTGCTGCCTCCTGGCTCTGTAGGCGCTGTGCTGCCTCTGACCCTCTAGGCGCTGTGCTGCCTCCTGGCTCTGTAGGGGCTGTGCTGCCTCCTGGCTCTGTAGGCGCTGTGCTGCCTCTGACCCTCTAGGCGCTGTGCTGCCTCCTGGCTCTGTAGGCGTTGTGCTGCCTCTGACTCTCTAGGCGCTGTGCTGCCTCCTGGCTCCTTAGGCGCTGTGCTGCCTCTGACCCTCTAGGCGCTGTGCTGCCTCTGATCGTGTAGGTGCTGTGCTGCCTCCTGGCCCTCTAGGCGCTGTGCTGCCTCCTGGCTCTGTAGGCGCTGTGCTGCCTCCTGGCTCTGAAGGCGCTGTGCTGCCTCCTGGCTCTGTAGGCGCTGTGCTGCCTCTGACCCTGTAGGCCCTGTGCTGCCTCTGATCCTGAAGGCGCTGTGCTGCCTCCTGGCTCTGTAGGCGCTGTGCCACCTCTGACCCTCTAGGCGCTGTGCTGCCTCTGACCATGTAGGCCCTGTGCTGCCTCTGACCCTGTAGGTGCTGTGCTGCCTCCTGGCTCGGTATGCGCTGTGCTGCCTCTGACCCTCTAGGCGCTGTGCTGCCTCCTGGCTCTGTAGGTGCTGTGCTGCCTCTGACCCTGTAGGCCCTGTGCTGCCTCTGATCCTGTAGGCGCTGTGCTGCCTCCTGGCTCTGTAGGCGCTGTGCTGTCTCTGACCCTCTAGGCGCTGTGCTGCCTCCTGGCTCTGTAGGCGCTGTGCTGCCTCTGATCCTGTAGGCGCTGTGCTGCCTCCTGGCTCTGTAGGGGCTGTGCTGCCTCTGACCCGCTAGGCGCTGTGCTGCCTCCTGGCTCTGTAGGCGCTGTGCTGCCTTGCTCTGTAGGCGCTGTGCTGCCTCTGACCCTCTAGGCGCTGTGCTGCCTCCTGGCTCTGTAGGCGCTGTGCTGCCTCCTGGCTCTGTAGGCGCTGTGCTGCCTCTGACCCTCTAGGCGCTGTGCTGCCTCCTGGCTCTGTAGGCGCTGTGCTGCCTCCTGGCTCTGTAGGCGCTGTGCTGCCTCTGACCCTCTAGGCGCTGTGCTGCCTCCTGGCTCTGTAGGCGCTGTGCTGCCTCCTGGCTCTGTAGGCGCTGTGCTGCTTCTGACCCTCTAGGCGCTGTGCTGCCTCCTGGCTCTGTAGGCGCTGTGCTGCCTCCTGGCTCTGTAGGCGCTGTGCTGCCTCTGACCCTCTAGGCGCTGTGCTGCCTCTGACCCTCTAGGCGCTGTGCTGCCTCTGACCCTCTAGGCGCTGTGCTGCCTCTGACCCTGTAGGCGCTGTGCTGCCTCCTGGCTCTGTAGGCGCTGTGCTGCCTCCTGGCCCTCTAGGCGCTGTGCTGCCTCCTGGCTCTGTAGGCCCTGTGTTGCCTCCTGGCTCTGTAGGCGCTGTGCTGCCTCCTGGCTCTGTAGGCACTGTGCTGCCTCCTGGCTCTGTAGGCGCTGTGCTGCCTCCTGGATCTGTAGGCGCTGTGCTGCCTCCTGGCTCTGTAGGCGCTGTGCTGCCTCTTGCCTCTGTAGGCGCTGTGCTGCCTCCTGGCCCTCTAGGCGCTGTGCTGCCTCCTGGCTCTGTAGGCCCTGTGTTGCCTCCTGGCTCTGTAGGCGCTGTGCTGCCTCCTGGCTCTGTAGGCACTGTGCTGCCTCCTGGCTCTGTAGGCGCCGTGCTGCCTCCTGGCTCTGTAGGCGCTGTGCTGCCTCCTGGCTCTGTAGGCGCTGTGCTGCCTCCTGGCTCTGTAGGCGCTGTGCTGCCTCCTGGCTCTGTAGGCGCTGTGCTGCCTCCTGGCTCTGTTGTTGCTACACAGACACTCCCCACACGTGCACTCGTGGTAGTTGTGCTGTTGTGTATTTTCACACACACGAGCGAGGCAGCTAGCCTTGGGGCAGGATGCTGGGTGAGGGGGCAAAGGGGCAAAGGGGCAGACGCCTCCCGCGTCCTGCCCTCTAGACGTGGCCTCTCGGAGGTGAGTGTGGCATCAGCTCCCCGTTCTGCCCAGCCCCCCCCCCCCCCCCCCACTCCCCCACCCCGCCCAGCGCCTCTCCTTTTGAGAGGGCCTCAGAGTGTTGTGCTCTGATATACTGGCCTTGTTGCACACAGTGCTGGGGGTGCAGCGGATGGGAACTCTCTGCCCCTGTACCCCTCTGCCCCACCACCCCTCTGCCCCCCCCCCCACTCACCCTCTCCTATGTGAGTCCTGTGGTGTGTTGTGGTCTTATACTCTGGTCGTGTTGCACATTGTTTGCACCCAGAGCTGCGAGGTGCCTATTCTAGGGGTGCAGAAGGCTGGGAACTCTCTGCCCCCGTACCCCCTCACCCCTTTGCCCCCTCACCCCCTCCTTTGTGGGGTCCTGGCGGTGTGTTGTGGCCCTGCTGTATTTGTGCCTCGCCTCATGGGGCGGTTTTGTTGCCCTGCCCTGTGTTTGCCCACACAGCTGCCAGGCGGCCATTCTCGGGGGGCAGGGGCAGGGGACCCCCCTGCATCCTGTTTTCAGTGCCCTGCTTCCACAACAGCCTTTGAATCCCCCCCTCCCACCGGGCCTTTCTTCCTCCCAGGCCTGCCCCTTCCATGAATGGCCTCTCTTTCTCGGCCCCTCTCCCCCGCCGGGCATTGTGGGAGAATCCTCCTCTGCAGGGGATTGTGGGAACGGGCCCGGCCCTCGGTCCTCACAGGGGCCCACAGAAAGGGACCCCAGGGCTCCGGCGCCGCTCAAAGCCGGGGGGGCCCTGGGGGGCCCGGGCCCATTGAGGCGGCTCGGAGGCGCACAAAGGCTTCGAGGCGCCCGCTGCGCCGCCTCAATGGCCCCCAGGCCCGTCCATCTCGGGGCCCCCGCCGGCCCCAGGCCTGTTTGAAGCCTCAGTTCCCCCCAACAATACACCCCCCCCCCCCCAGGTTTCCACAGCAGCCGTGGTGGAGGGGGGGGGGGGCACCAGTGAGAGGGAGGGAGGGCCAGAGGCATGTGAGAGAGGAGGGAAGGAGGAGAGAGGAGGGAAGGAGGAGAGAGGGGGAAGGAGGAGAGAGGAGGGAAGGGGGAGAGAGGAGGGAAGGAGGAGAGAGGAGGGAAGAAGGAGAGAGGGGGAGGAGGAGAGAGGAGGGAAGGAGGAGAGAGGAGGGAAGGAGGAGAGAGGAGGGAAGGAGGAGAGAGGAGGGAAGAAGGAGAGAGGGGGAGGAGGAGAGAGGAGGGAAGGAGGAGAGAGGAGGGAAGGAGGAGAGAGGAGGAGAGAGGAGGGAAGGAGGAGAGAGGAGGAGAGAGGAAGGAAGGAGGAGAGAGGAGGGGAGGAGGAGAGAGGAGGGAAGGAGGAGAGAGGAGGGAAGGAGGAGAGAGGAGGGAAGAAGGAGAGAGGGGGAGGAGGAGAGAGGAGGGAAGGAGGAGAGAGGAGGGAAGGAGGAGAGAGGAGGAGAGAGGAGGGAAGGAGGAGAGAGGAGGAGAGAGGAAGGAAGGAGGAGAGAGGAGGGGAGGAGGAGAGAGGAGGGAAGGAGGAGAGAGGAGGAGAGAGGAAGGAAGGAGGAGAGAGGAGGGAAGGAGGAGAGAGGAGGGAAGGAGGAGAGAGGAGGGAAGGAGGAGAGAGGAGGAGAGAGGAAGGAAGGAGGAGAGAGGAGGGGAGGAGGAGAGAGGGGAGAAGGAGGAGAGAGGGAAGGAGGAGAGAGGAGAGAGGAGGGAAGGAGGAGAGAGGGGGGAAGGAGGAGAGAGAAGGGAAGGAGAGAGGAGGGAAGGAGGAGAGAGGGGAAGAAGGAGAGAGGAGGGAAGCAGGAGAGAGGAGAAGGGAGTGCAGATATGGGGTGCAGGAGACGGGTCTGGGAAGAGAGAGATGGAGACGAGGTGGGGGCACATAAGCATTAGCAAGTGGGGGGGTGATGGCAGGTGGAGAAGGGTTAGGTCATGGGGTGCGAAAGATCGGGCTGGGAGAGATATGGAGAAGGTGATATAAGAGAGGTGTGGGGTGAGAAGAGAGAAGAGATGAAAGAAGGAGCTGTGAGAGGGAAGAAGAAGATTAAAGGGAGAGGTGTGGGGTGAGAGGAGAGAAGAGATGTATGTATGTATTTTGATTTATATAGCGCACGAATCACCCAGGGGTCTCAAGGCGCTTGCTTAGGGAACCCGTCCTGGTATTCCCCTGTGAGATAACCCCGGCAGGGTATCCGCAAGGTGAAAGTCAGGCATCCCGCCGCGAGGGGCCGTTGTGGAGATTAAGCAAGCTATTGCCCAGAGTCGCAGAGTGTGACCCCGTGAGTCGAGTAGGCACCGGAGCGAGAATTGTCGAGTCCGTGGAATTTTGAGCCCGAGACCCGCCGAGGCGGGGAATCGAACCCTGGTCCATGGCCGATCTCAGCTTCCGGGTCTGCCGCCTCTAACCACTGAGCCACGCTTCTCCACAGCCACGCTTCTCCTGAAAGGAGGAGCTCTGAGGGTGACAGGGAGGAAGAGATGAAATGGAGAGGAGTGGGGTGAGAGGAGAGAAGAGATGAAAGGAGGAGCTCTGAGGGTGACAGGGAGGAAGAGATGAAATGGAGAGGAGTGGGGTGAGAGGAGAGAAGAGATGAAAGGAGGAGCTGTGAGGGTGAGAGGGAAGAAGAGATGAAAGGGAGAGGTGTGGGGTGAGAGGAGATGAAAGGAGGAGCTATGAGAGGGAAGAAGAGATGAAAGGGAGAGGTGTGGGGTGAGAGGAGAGAAGAGATGAGAGGAGGAGCTGTGAGGGTGAGAGGGAAGAAGAGATGAAAGGGAGAGGTGTGGGGTTAGAAGAGGTGAAAGGAAGAGCTGTGAGGCTGAGAGGGAAGAAGAGATGAAAGGGAGAGGTGTAGGGTGAGAGGAGAGTAGAGATGAAAGGAGGAGCTGTGAGGGTGAGAGGGAAGAAGAGATGAAAGGGAGAGGTGTGAGGTGTGGGGCGAGAAGAGAGAAGAGGTGAAAGGAAGAGCTGTGAGGGTGAGAGGGAAGAAGAGATGAAAGGGAGAGGTGTGGGGTGAGAGGAGAGAAGAGATGAAAGGAGTAGCTGTGAGAGGGAAGAAGAGATGAAAGGGAGGGGTGTGGGGTGAGAGGAGAGAAGTGATGAAAGGAGTAGCTGTGAGAGGGAAGAAGAGATGAAAGGGAGAGGTGTAGGGTGAGAGGAGAGTAGAGATGAAAGGAGGAGCTGTGAGGGTGAGAGGGAAGAAGAGATGAAAGGGAGAGGTGTGAGGTGTGGGGCGAGAAGAGAGAAGAGGTGAAAGGAGGAGCTGTGAGGGTGAGAGGGAAGAAGAGATGAAAGGGAGGGGTGTGGGGTGAGAGGAGAGAAGTGATGAAAGGAGTAGCTGTGAGAGGGAAGAAGAGATGAAAGGGAGGGGTGTGGGGTGAGAGGAGAGAAGAGATGAAAGGAGTAGCTGTGAGAGGGAAGAAGAGATGAAAGGGAGGGGTGTGGGGTGAGAGGAGAGAAGAGATGAAAGGGAGGGGTGTGGGGTGAGAGGGAAGAAGAGATGAAAGGGAGAGGTGTGGGGTGAGAGGAGAGAAGAGATGAAAGGAGTAGCTGTGAGAGGGAAGAAGAGATGAAAGGGAGGGGTGTGGGGTGAGAGGAGAGAAGTGATGAAAGGAGTAGCTGTGAGAGGGAAGAAGAGATGAAAGGGAGAGGTGTAGGGTGAGAGGAGAGTAGAGATGAAAGGAGGAGCTGTGAGGGTGAGAGGGAAGAAGAGATGAAAGGGAGAGGTGTGAGGTGTGGGGCGAGAAGAGAGAAGAGGTGAAAGGAGGAGCTGTGAGGGTGAGAGGGAAGAAGAGATGAAAGGGAGGGGTGTGGGGTGAGAGGAGAGAAGTGATGAAAGGAGTAGCTGTGAGAGGGAAGAAGAGATGAAAGGGAGGGGTGTGGGGTGAGAGGAGAGAAGAGATGAAAGGAGTAGCTGTGAGAGGGAAGAAGAGATGAAAGGGAGGGGTGTGGGGTGAGAGGAGAGAAGAGATGAAAGGGAGGGGTGTGGGGTGAGAGGAGAGAAGAGATGAAAGGAGTAGCTGTGAGAGGGAAGAAGAGATGAAAGGGAGGGGTGTGGGGTGAGAGGAGAGAAGAGATGAAAAGGGGCTGTGGGGTGAGAGGAGAGTACTTTTTCTTGCCGTTTTCTTCTGATGGAGAGCTCCTGGTGGGCTCCTGGTGGGCGTCTGGTGGGCTCCTGGTGGGCTCCTGGTGGGAGTCTGGTGGGCTCCTGGTGGGCTCCTGGTGGGCTCCTGGTGGGCTCCTGGTGGGCGCCTGGTGGGCTCCTGATGGGCGTCTGGTGGGCGTCTGGTGGGCGTCTGGTGGGCGTCTGGTGGGCGTCTGGTGGGTGTCTGGTGGGCGTCTGGTGGGCTCCTGGTGGGCTCCTGGTGGGCGTCTGGTGGGCTCCTGGTGGGCTCCTGGTGGGAGTCTGGTGGGCTCCTGGTGGGCTCCTGGTGGGCTCCTGGTGGGCTCCTGGTGGGCGCCTGGTGGGCTCCTGATGGGCGTCTGGTGGGCTCCTGGTGGGCTCCTGGTGGGCGTCTGGTGGGCTCCTGGTGGGCTCCTGGTGGGCGTCTGGTGGGCTCCTGGTGGGCTCCTGGTGGGCTTTGGTGGGCTCCTGGTGGGCTCCTGGTGGGCTCCTGGTGGGCTCCTGGTGGGCGCCTGGTGGGCTCCTGGTGGGCGCCTGGTGGGCGCCTGGTGGCTCCTGGTGGGCTCCTGGTGGGCTCCTGGTGGGCTCCTGGTGGGCTCCTGGTGGGCTCCTGGTGGGCTCCTGGTGGGCGCCTGGTGGGCTCCTGGTGGGCGCCTGGTGGGCGCCTGGTGGGCTCCTGGTGGGCTCCTGGTGGGCTCCTGGTGGGCGCCTGGTGGGCTCCTGGTGGGCTTTGGTGCCCAGATGCCCCTTGTGACATGTGGTGTGCCCGCTTTCCTGCCAGTTAAAACAACTTTGAACTTGTTTTTGTTGTTTGGTTGTTTGTGGAAAGCTGTTCCTGTGGTCCCCCACAGGCTCCGCCCAGATCCTGTGTCTTGCTCTGGTTTCCTGTGGGGGACAGGCTGGTCCAGGACGCGTGCCAGGCGCATGCTGGGGTCACGGGGTGGGTGGGCAGATTAAAACCAGCTTTAAAGGCCTGGCTTCAGCACAGTTTACACGTCCTACGTGCAAAGGCTGACCAGGGCATGGCTGTAACCCCCTCCTCCCCCCCCCCCCCCTGGCTGCAGCCTGAATGCATCAGATCCACATCACTAGGACAAATGGATTTTGCTGTTTGGGGGCTCCCTTCACGGGCAGCAAGGCTGCTTTGGAGGTCACTTGTTACAGTCTGATGCCTTCTAGTGGGGATTAGCAGCGGCTCCCCAAGGCAGCCCCCTCAGGGGCCTTTAGGGCAGCTTGTTAGGCCCCGCCCACTGGACTTCCTGTTTCCTGTCTGATGCCTCGGGAGGCACAGGATGTATGTTCACCTGAAAGCTGCCGGCTACTTCATTTTTTATCTTTTACAACCCCAGTAGGAATGTTTAAAAGGACGCACCACGTTTATTCAATCAATCGATCAGGATTTATGAAGAGCAGCTAATCACCCATGAGGGTCTCAAGGCGCTAGAGTTGATAACAGCTTTTTTTAATGAAAAGAGGAAAGCAAGGAAAAGGCACTCCAAAAACAGGGGGAAAGGAAGGAGAACACAGTGAAAACGAGAGAAAGAAACGCCAGTCCAGGGCTCAGGCATAGTTTGTTGTGTACATTGGCTGCGGAAACCCCCAAGGGTCCCTCCAGGTGGGGTTCAAGGCGCTGCCTTTTCAGCCCCTGTGACCTTCACACCCAGACATCTGCCTGCACTGTGCTAGACAAGGGGCTGCACAATCTTCTATTTTTTAAAGATGTATCTTTATTAATAGTTGTGCATCTTTCATCGTTATAAATCTGGGAAGTTATAAGAAGCAGTAAAAACCCAGGTCACAGAAAGATAAAATATAAAACGATTACACTCGATAACATATCATCATGTAGTATAAAAGAATAAACTGAAAAGAATATATCACATCTTACCCTAAGTTCATATTATATATTCTATGATTCTCTGGAGTTAAGGCGACGGGTGCTGTGCTCTTCGGGGCTGCAAGCACAGCACTATAAGACAAACTTCCATCTATATTTCACCCCAGAAAAAAATCTATAAAGGGGGGTTGGGGGGAAGGGGGGGCTGGGAAGAGGGGGTTAACTGCCCACGATGTCCATTTCACGCGGCGGATCCAGTTCACATGTTTGGTGCACGCCATGCATTAGATACATTAAGAGTGTGGATTTCTAAATTCTTAGGCAGTATATTTAATATTAATTTGGCTGTAGCTCCTCGAGTGATGGCGCTGGGGAGGATCTGGATTTGGGATTGATGGGAGGGGTCCTGGCTGTTCATGGCGATGGCGCGGTCTGGGTCTGCACCCATCATCGAACCCAAGCTTTGCTTCCACTTCTCATTCTGCTTCTCAGGATCATCTGTGCTCGTCTGCATAGCTGCTTATAGATTTCACTAATAGAGTTTTTCTACCCCAAGGAGAAGCTCTACGAGTGATATTCTCTTCAAACCCACCGGCCCCCAGTTTTTTGTTTAAAAAGCTGCGAATTTGCAGATATTTGAAAAACTCCTTTTGATTCAGATTGAATTTAATCCCATGTTCCTCAAATGAAGCCACCGTCGGATCTGGAAAGAGGTCTCAGTCTGCATGACCCCAGCATCCCCCATCCAGCCGAACGAGCACCCCGAAACATTCCGGGGATTGGGGGGTTCTTTGTATCAGGGTGCACCCATTCCACCTCCCGACTCCAAACCTTTTCCTCAGGTCGGCCCAGCTTCTCTAGGCTGCTCCCAGCACCTTGAACCTGGCTTTCTTGTAATATCTGGCTTCTAGCTGCCTTAGCGGGCATCCTTTAGCTACCGATCCCACTGTTGGCTCAAACATTGGTGGTGTTTCCTCTCTATTACTCAAAAGAACCCGCAGATATTGGAGTGCAGAAATAAGTGATAAGCTTTAAAGTTTGGGGGCACCCAGCCCCCCCTTCCTCTGGGTAAGGTCTAAATGTGGTTGCCTTCCTTGTTTTCCAGCAAGACCACACCAATCTGGACGCAAGCGTATCTAATGCTTTAAACCAAACATTATATGTATCAAAAAGAACTAGCTACTTGTGACTTGTATGTGGAACTCTGAAGAGTCATGTCCAGTTGGCACCGGTTGGGCGTCTTCATGAAGCCCTCACCCACCAACCTGGTTGGTGGCATGCTTTTTTTTTTTTTTTGCAGAGTTTTATATAGCGCAAACTAGATCAGGTATCAGCACGCTTCACATATTTTTCCAGTTACGTTACATTTTACGTTTTCCAGTTACTTTCATTTTAGGCACGGGGAGATTAAGTGATTTGCCCAGAATCACAGGAGGTTTTGGCGTCGTTACCGAGACTCGAACCCAGATCCCCAGGTCCGAGGCCGAGCGCCCTAGCCATTAGGCTAACTCCTCTCCCCTATTTCATCATCGGGCCCACCCAGTGACACCGAGTGTGTCCCGGGTGTGCTTCGACACCTGATTACAGCGGAGCAGGTATCTTACTGAGAGTGCAGTGTAGTGAGAATGGTGAAGTGAGATTAAAACGGCTTGGCAGGGGTCACAGTGCCCGAGGGTTAAATTACATTTTAATAAATGGGCTCCTGTCAGCGGTTAAAAACAAGGCAGGGTGGATGTGATGGTGGCGAATTACGACCTCCTTCATCCGGTGTGTCCAGTGCCTTCTGTTAATTCTGGCTTTCCTCAGGACCGTTTATAAGTGTGGGTGCATGTTTAAAATTACATAATTAAGTGAGTGTTGCAGGCTATGTGTCGCACTCACTGAGGTGCTATAGGTGTTAAAGGGGGGATTCCCTCCTCAAGCATACGCTGACGATTGCCCTGCGGTGCTTCCAGGAGTGGGTCGGCAAGGGGATTGACCAACAGTCTCGGTCAGGACCTGCAGGATACCTGTGTGCCGTCCTCGTAAACCAAACATTCCCAGACTCAACTGGAATGGATCTGAAAAGATATTAGATCCTTTTAATCTTAAACTCGAAGCCCATTCAGTCATCGTCCTGCTAAGTTTCAAGGTTTTGAGACTAAAGTCCCAGCCTACGCAGACGATATCTTAGTCGCATCAGTAGATTCAACGTCCACTCTGCTGATGGTGGACCAGGAGGCGATGGAATCTGGGCAAATCTCAGCTACTCCCTCAATCGACAGAAAGCGTATCTGGTAGCGAATCAGTTTGTAGATAGTCAGGATCCAAGGGTGGTGGGACAGGCGGTCGACTTAGGAATAAAGATAGGGGCGAAAGTAGATCAGCGGGTTACGAATACTATTGGACCAATGCTAGCCAAAGCAAAACAAGACATTGAGTGATGGCACAATCTTCATTTGTCTATTGGTGGTCGCAGATTTACTAACCTGTTTTAATATACACCCGCCCCTCAGGTCTACACACCCACTACAGCCCTCACACCCACATGCACCAACTGGCAGGAACAAAAGATCTCCGATAAAGAGCCCCTTCATGGGTGCCCGTCAGACATTGCAGCGCCAGTCTGACGAGGAGCAGAACCCAGACGATGAAGCACGACACCTAGCTTGCTGGGTGTGTAGGGTTATAGGGCCCGATGTAGGTAAATGGCATTTACCGATTGGTAAATAACGAATTTTACCGATTCGGTATTTACAAATCGGTAAATGCAATGTAGGTATATTTACCAAATTTTTTACCGAATCTGTAACATTCGGTAATTACCGAATTGGTATTTACCGATTCGGTAATTGCCATTGATTCCTATGGGCCATGAAGCCCATAGGAACCAATGTCAATTATCGAATCAGTAAATACCGATTCGTTAAAATTACCGAATTTACAAGTGGGACAGGGTATCACTTTGACACCCTGTTGCACCCCTGATTCAGGCTTGTGTGCCATGTATGTGAGGGCATGTATGTGTGTCACATGGCACAGGTGTACATGCACAGATGTGCATGTACACAGAAATTCGTTATTTACCATGAAATAGTATTACATGGTAAATAACGAAGTCTTAGGGGCCTGTGGCACTGTTTCCAGTGCCACCTACATATGGATTGACCCATTCGGTAAAATTACCGATTCGGTATTTTACAGAATCGTAAATTTACCGATTCGGTAAATTTACCGATTCTGTAAAATATATGCCCCCTACATCTCAATCACCAAATACCGGTCGGTAATGGCCGAAATCAGCCGTTACCGACCGGTATTTGGTGACCTACATCTGGCCCTTAGTTCCGAAAGGGGGATTCCCCCCGGACCCCTTTCCCACTTCACGTAGTTTGGTTCATTTATTCTTTTGACTATTATCCTAGGGGAACAGTGTATCATTTTTTGCTTACCTATTGTTGGTCGCAGTAATATTATAAAAATGCTGCTTCTACCAAAGATTTTCTATCTTTTCAGATCCATTCGGCTTGAGTTTGAGAATGTTTGGTTCCAAGTTGTAGATACTTTTGTGTCTAGAGTCTTATGGTTTTACAGGAAAACAAGGAGGGCAACTAAATATTTGACATTACCCAGAGAAGGGGGGGTGGGGGGTTGGGCTCTCCCAAATGTTGACGCTTCTCACTTAGCTGCTGCACTCTAATACAGCTGTAACCTTATACAAAAGGCTGCAGAATCTTTCATTCAAAGAAACCTTATCACTCCACCAGATTGCTTCCCTGCTTGGGGTGGCTCTTTTAAATTAACTTGTAAAAGTTTTTCTCACAGCAGAGGCCGCAGTTTGACTGCTTCATACCCGCACCCCCAAGAAGAACAAGCATTTGCAATGCACGAGGTCTCGCATTACTGATAGTTTGAGGTATTGGCGTTGCACATAATAATGCAACGCCAATGGCTCATGCTTTCAGTAATGTGAGACCAAGTGCACTGCAAATCCTTGCATAGTGAGCAAGGAACCAGCTTTGTATGGCTCAGTGCAGTACCGCAAGCTGCTCCTAGAGGTCCCTAGAGAGCAAGGCACCAGCACTGCATGTCTCAGTGCAGTACCGCAAGCTGCTCCTAGAGGTCCCTAGTGAGCAAGGCACCAGCACTGCATGTCTCGGTGCAGTACCACAAGCTGCTCCTAGAGGTCCCTAGTGAGCAAGGCACCAGCACTGCATGTCTCGGTGCAGTACCACAAGCTGCTCCTAGAGGTCCCTAGTGAGCAAGGCACCAGCACTGCATGTCTAGATGCAGTACCGCAAGCTGCTCCTAGAGGTCCCTAGTGAGCAGGGCACCAGCACTGTATGTCTAGGTGCAGTACCGCAAGCTGCTCCTAGAGGTCCCTAGTGAGCAAGCCACCAGCACTGCATGTCTCGGTGCAGTACCGCAAGCTGCTCCTAGAGGTCCCTAGTGAGCAAGGCACCAGTACTGCATGTCTAGGTGCAGTACCACAAGCTGCTCCTAGAGGTCCCTAGTGAGCAGGGCACCAGCACTGTATGTCTAGGTGCAGTACCGCAAGCTGCTCCTAGAGGTCCCTAGTGAGTAAGGCACCAGCACTGCATGTCTAGGTGCAGTACCACAAGCTGCTCCTAGAGGTCCCTAGTGAGCAAGGCACCAGCACTGCATGTCTAGGTGCAGTACCGCAAGCTGCTCCTAGAGGTCCCTAGTGAGCAAGCCACCAGCACTGCATGTCCCCTAGTGAGCAAGGCACCAGCACTGCATGTCTCAGTGCAGTACCACAAGCTGCTCCTAGAGGTCCCTAGTGAGCAAGACACCAGCACTGCATCTCTAGGTGCAGTACCACAAGCTGCTCCAAGAGGTCCCTAGGGAGCAAGGCACCAGCACTGCTTGTCTCGGTGCAGTACCACAAGCTGCTCCTAGAGGTCCCTAGTGAGCAGGGCACCAGCACTGCATGTCTAGGTGCAGTACCACAAGCTGCTCCTAGAGGTCCCTAGTGAGCAAGACACCAGCACTGCATGTCTAGGTGCAGTACCGCAAGCTGCTCCTAGAGGTCCCTAGTGAGCAAGGCACCAGCATTGTATGTCTAGGTGCAGTACCACAAGCTGCTCCTAGAGGCCCCTAGTGATCCAGGCACCAGCACTGCATGTCTAGGTGCAGTACTGCAAGCTGCTCCTAGAGGTCCCTAGTGAGCAAGGCACCAGCACTGCATGTCCAGGTGCAGTACCGCAAGCTCCTCCTAGAGGTCCCTAGTGAGCAGGGCACCAGCACTGCATGTCTCAGTGGAGTAGCGCAAGCTGCTCCTAGAGGTCCCTAGTGAGCAAGGCACCAGCACTGCATGTCTAGGTGCAGTACCGCAAGCTGCTCCTAGAGGTCCCTAGTGAGCAAGGCACCAGCACTGCATGTCTCGGTGCAGTACCGCAAGCTGCTCCTAGAGGTCCCTAGTGATCCAGGCACCAGCACTGCATGTCTGGGTGCAGTACCACAAGCTGCTCCTAGAGGTCTCTAGTGAGCAAGGCACCAGCACTGCATGTCTCGGTGCAGTACCACAAGCTGCTCCTAAAGGTCCCTAGTGAGCAAGGCACCAGCACTGCTTGTCTAGGTGCAGTACCACAAGCTGTTCCTAGAGGTCCCTAGTGAGCAAGGCACCAGCACTTCATGTCTCGGTGCAGTACCACAAGCTGCTCCTAGAGGTCCCTAGTGAGCAGGGCACCAGCACTGCATGTCTAGGTGAAGTACCACAAGCTGCTCCTAGAGGTCCCTAGTGAGCAAAGCACCAGCACTGCATGTCTAGGTGCAGCACCGCAAGCTGCTCCTAGAGGTCCCTAGTGAGCAAGGCACCAGCACTGCATGTCTAGGTGCAGTACCGCAAGCTGCTCCTAGAGGTCCCTAGTGAGCAAGGCACCAGCACTGCATGTCTAGGTGCAGTACCGCAAGCTGCTCCTAGAGGTCCCTAGTGAGCAAGGCACCAGCACTGCATGTCTAGGTGCAGTACCGCAAGCTGCTCCTAGAGGTCCCTAGTGAGCAAGGCACCAGCACTGCATGTCTATGTGCAGTACCGCAAGCTGCTCCTAGCGGTCCCCAATGAGCAAGGCACCAGCACTGCATGTCTAGGTGCAGTACCGCAAGCTGCTCCTAGAGGTCCCTAGTGAGCAAGGCACCAACACTGCATGTCTAGGTGCAGTACCACAAGCTGCTCCTAGAGGTCCCCAATGAGCAAGGCACCAGCACTGCATGTCTAGGTGCAGTACCGCAAGCAGCTCCTAGAGGTCTCTAGTGAGCAAGGCACAGCACTGCATGTCTAGGTGCAGTACCGCAAGCTGCTCCTAGAGGTCCCTAGTGAGCAAGGCACCAGCACTGCATGTCTAGGTGCAGTACCGCAAGCTGCTCCTAGAGGTCCCTAGTGAGCAAGGCACCAGCACTGCATGTCTCAGTGCAGTACCACAAGCTGCTCCTAAAGGTCCCTAGTGAGCAAGGCACCAGCTCTGCTTGTCTAGGTGCAGTACCACAAGCTGCTCCTAGAGGTCCCTAGGGAGCAAGGCACCAGCACTGCTTGCCTCTGTGCAGTACCGCAAGCTGCTCTAGAGGTCCCGAGTGAGCAAGGCACCAGCACTGCATGTCCAGGTGCAGTACCGCAAGCTGCTCCTAGAGGTCCCGAGTGAGCAAGGCACCAGCTCTGCATGTCTAGGTGCAGTACCACAAGCTGCTCCTAGAGGTCTCTAGTGAGCAAGGCACCAGCACTGCATGTCTAGGTGCAGTACCACAAGCTGCTCCTAGAGGTCTCTAGTGAGCAAGGCACCAGCTCTGCTTGTCTAGGTGCAGTACCCCAAGCTGTTCCTAGAGGTCCCTAGTGAGCAAGGCACCAGCACTGCATGTCTAGGTGCAGTACCGCAAGCTGCTCCTAGAGGTCCCTAGTGAGCAAGGCACCAGCACTGCATGTCTAGGTGCAGTACCGCAAGCTGCTCCTAGAGGTCCCTAGTGAGCAAGCCACCAGCACTGCATGTCTAGGTGCAGTACTGCAAGCTGCTCCTAGAGGTCCCTAGGGAGCAAGGCACCAGCACTGCATGTCTGGGTGAAGTACCGCAAGCTGCTCCTAGAGGTCCCTAGTGAGCAGGGCACCAGCACTGCACGTCTAGGTGCAGTACCACAAGCTGCTCCTAGAGGTCCCTAGTGAGCAAGGCACCAGCACTGCATATCTAGGTGCAGTACCGCAAGCTGCTCCTAGAGGTCCCTAGTGAGCAAGGCACCAGCACTGCATGTCTCGGTGCAGTACCGCAAGCTGCTCCTAGAGGTCCCTAGTGAGCAAGGCACCAGCACTGCATGTCTAGGTGCAGTACCACAAGCTGCTCCTAGAGGTCCCTAGTGAACAAGGCACCAGCACTGCATGTCTTGGTGCAGTACCGCAAGCTGCTCCTAGAGGTCCCTAGTGAGCAAGACACCAGCGCTGCATGTCTAGGTGCAGTACCACAAGCTGCTCCTAGAGGTCCCTAGTGAGCAAGGCACCAGCACTGCATGTCTCGGTGCAGTACCACAAGCTGCTCCTAGAGGTCCCTAGTGAGCGAGGCACCAGCGCTGCATGTCTAGGTGCAGTACCGCAAGCTGCTCCTAGAGGTCCCTAGTGAGCAAGGCACCAGCACTGCAGGTCTAGGTGCAGTACCGCAAGCTGCTCCTAGAGGTCCCGAGTGAGCAAGACACCAGCACTGCATGTCTAGGTGCGGTACCGCAAGCTGCTCCTAGAGGTCCCTAGTGAGCAAGACACCAGCACTGCATGTCTAGGTGCAGTACCGCCAGCTGCTCATAGAGGTCCCTGGTGAGCAAGGCACCAGCACTGCATGTCTAGGTGCAGTACCGCAAGCTGCTCCTAGAGGTCCCTAGTGAGCAAGGCACCAGCACTGCATGTCTAGGTGCAGTACCGCAAGCTGCTCCTAGAGGTCCCTAGTGAGCAAGGCACCAGCACTGCATGTCTAGGTGCAGTACCGCAAGCTGCTCCTAGAGGTCCCTAGTGAACAAGGCACCAGCACTGCATGTCTAGGTGCAGTACCGCAAGCTGCTCCTAGAGTCCCTAGTGAGCAAGACACCAGCACTGCATGTCTAGGTGCGGTACCGCAAGCTGCTCCTAGAGGTCCCTAGTGAGCAAGGCACCAGCACTGCATGTCTAGGTGCAGTACCGCAAGCTGCTCCTAGAGGTCCCTAGTGATCCAGGCACACGCACTGCATGTCTAGGTGCGGTACCGCAAGCTGCTCCTAGAGGTCCCTAGTGAGCGAGGCACCAGCACTGCTTGTCTAGGTGCAGTACCCCAAGCTGCTCCTAGAGGTCCCTAGTGAGCAAGGCACCAGCACTGCATGTCTAGGTGCAGTACCGCAAGCTGCTCCTAGAGGTCCCTAGTGAGCAAGGCACCAGCACTGCATGTCTAGGTGCAGTACCGCAAGCTGCTCCTAGAGGTCCCTAGTGTGCAAGGCACCAGCACTGCATGTCTAGGTGCAGTACCACAAGCTGCTCCTAGAGGTCCCTAGTGAGCAAGGCACCAGCACTGCATGTCTAGGTGCAGTACCGCAAGCTGCTGCTAGAGGTCCCTAGTGAGCAGGGCACCAGCACTGCCAGTACCGCAAGCTGCTCCTAGAGGTCCCTAGTGAGCAAGGCACCAGCACTGCATGTCTAGGTGCAGTACCGCAATCTGCTCCTAGAGGTCCCTAGTGAGCAAGGCACCAGCACTGCATGTCTAGGTGCAGTACCGCAATCTGCTCCTAGAGGTCCCTCGTGAGCAAGGCACCAGCACTGCATGTCTGGGTGCAGTACCACAAGCTGCTCTTAGAGGTCCCTAGTGAGCAAGGCTCCAGCCCTGCATGTCTAGGTGCAGTACCACAAGCTGCTTCTAGAGGTCCCTAGTGAGCAAGGCACCAGCACCGCATGTCTAGGTGCAGTACCACAAGCTGCTCCTAGAGGTCCCTAGTGAGCAAGGCACCAGCACTGCTTGTCTCCGTGCAGTACCACAAGCTGCTCCTAGAGGTCCCTAGTGAGCAAGGCACCAGCACCGCATGTCTAGGTGCAGTACCACAAGCTGCTCCTAGAGGTCCCTAGTGAGCAAGGCACCAGCACTGCATGTCTAGGTGCAGTACTGCAAGCTGCTCCTAGAGGTCTCTAGTGAGCAAGGCACCAACACTGCATGTCTAGGTGCAGTACCACAAGCTGCTCCTAGAGGTCCCTAGTGAGCAAGGCACCAGCACTGCATGTCTAGGTGCAGTACCGCCAGCTGCTCCTAGAGGTCCCAGGTGAGCAAGGCACCAGCACTGCATGTCTCCGTGCAGTACCGCCAGCTGCTCCTAGAGGTCCCAGGTGAGCAAGGCACCAGCACTGCATGTCTCGGTGCAGTACCGCAAGCTGCTCCTAGAGGTCCCTAGTGATCCAGGCACACGCACTGCATGTCTAGGTGCAGTACCGCAAGCTGCTCCTAGAGGTCCCTAGTGAGCAAGGCACCAGCACTGCATGTCTAGGTGCAGTACCACAAGCTGCTCCTAGAGGTCCCTAGTGAGCGAGGCACCAGCACTGCATGTCTGGGTGCAGTACCGCAAGCTGCTCCTAGAGGTCCCTAGTGAGCAAGGCACCAGCACTGCATGTCCAGGTGCAGTACCGCAAGCTGCTCCTAGAGGTCCCTAGTGAGCAAGGCACCAGCACTGCATGTCCAGGTGCAGTACCGCAAGCTGCTCCTAGAGGTCCCTAGTGAGCAAGGCACCAGCACTGCATGTCTAGGTGCAGTACCACAAGCTGCTCCTAGAGGTCCCTAGTGAGCAAGGCACCAGCACTGCATGTCTCGGTGCAGTACCACAAGCTGCTCCTAGAGGTCTCTAATGAGCAACGCACCAGCGCTGAATGTCTTGGTGCAGTACCACAAGCTGCTCCTAGAGGTCCCTAGTGAGCAGGGCACCAGCACTGCATGTCTAGGTGCAGTACCGCAAGCTGCTCCTAGAGGTCCTTAGTGAGCAAGGCACCAGCACTGCATGTCTAGGTGCAGTACCGCAAGCTGCTCCTAGAGGTCCCTAGTGAGCAAGGCACCAGCACTGCATGTCTAGGTGCAGTACCGCAAGCTGCTCCTAGAGGTCCTTAGTGAGCAAGGCACCAGCACTGCATGTCTCAGTGGAGTAGCGCAAGCTGCTCCTAGAGGTCCTTAGTGAGCAAGGCACCAGCACTGCATGTCTAGGTGCAGTACCGCAAGCTGCTCCTAGAGGTCCCTAGTGAGCAAGGCACCAGCACTGCATGTCTCGGTGCAGTACCACAAGCTGCTCCTAGAGGTCCCTAGTGAGCAAGGCACCAGCACTGCATGTCTCGGTGCAGTACCGCAAGCTGCTCCTAGAGGTCCCTAGTGAGCAGGGCACCAGCACTGCTTGTCTAGGTGCAGTACCGCAAATTACTCCTAGAGGCCCCTAGTGAGTAAAGCACCAAGCACTGCATGTCTAGGTGCAGTACGAGGCCCCTAGGGAGCAAGGCACCAGCACTGCATGTCTCGGTGCAGTACCGCAAGCTGCTCCTAGAGGTCCCTAGTGAGCAGGGCACCAGCACTGCATGTCTCAGTGCAGTACTGGAAGCTGCTCATAGAGGTCCCTAGTGAGCAAGGCACCAGCACTGCATGTCTAGGTGCAGTACCGCAAGCTGCTCCTAGAGGTCCCTAGTGAGCGAGGCACCAGCACTGCATGTCTCGGTGCAGTACCGCAAGCTGCTCCTAGAGGTCCCTAGTGAGCAGGGCACCAGCACTGCATGTCTCAGTGCAGTACTGGAAGCTGCTCATAGAGGTCCCTAGTGAGCAAGGCACCAGCTCTGCATGTCTAGATGCAGTACCGCAAGCTACTCCTAGAGGTCCCTAGTGAGCAAGGCACCAGCACTGCATGTCTAGGTGCAGTACCGCAAGCTACTCCTAGAGGTCCCTAGTGAGCAAGGCACCAGCACTGCATGTCTAGGTGCAGTACCGCAAGCTGCTCCTAGAGGTCCCTAGTGAGCAAGGCACCAGCACTGCATGTCTAGGTGCAGTACCGCAAGCTGCTCCTAGAGGTCCCTAGTGTGCAAGGCACCAGCACTGCATGTCTAGGTGCAGTACCACAAGCTGCTCCTAGAGGTCCCTAGTGAGCAAGGCACCAGCACTGCATGTCTAGGTGCAGTACCGCAAGCTGCTGCTAGAGGTCCCTAGTGAGCAGGGCACCAGCACTGCCAGTACCGCAAGCTGCTCCTAGAGGTCCCTAGTGAGCAAGGCACCAGCACTGCATGTCTAGGTGCAGTACCGCAATCTGCTCCTAGAGGTCCCTAGTGAGCAAGGCACCAGCACTGCATGTCTAGGTGCAGTACCGCAATCTGCTCCTAGAGGTCCCTCGTGAGCAAGGCACCAGCACTGCATGTCTGGGTGCAGTACCACAAGCTGCTCTTAGAGGTCCCTAGTGAGCAAGGCTCCAGCCCTGCATGTCTAGGTGCAGTACCACAAGCTGCTTCTAGAGGTCCCTAGTGAGCAAGGCACCAGCACCGCATGTCTAGGTGCAGTACCACAAGCTGCTCCTAGAGGTCCCTAGTGAGCAAGGCACCAGCACTGCTTGTCTCCGTGCAGTACCACAAGCTGCTCCTAGAGGTCCCTAGTGAGCAAGGCACCAGCACCGCATGTCTAGGTGCAGTACCACAAGCTGCTCCTAGAGGTCCCTAGTGAGCAAGGCACCAGCACTGCATGTCTAGGTGCAGTACTGCAAGCTGCTCCTAGAGGTCTCTAGTGAGCAAGGCACCAACACTGCATGTCTAGGTGCAGTACCACAAGCTGCTCCTAGAGGTCCCTAGTGAGCAAGGCACCAGCACTGCATGTCTAGGTGCAGTACCGCCAGCTGCTCCTAGAGGTCCCAGGTGAGCAAGGCACCAGCACTGCATGTCTCCGTGCAGTACCGCCAGCTGCTCCTAGAGGTCCCAGGTGAGCAAGGCACCAGCACTGCATGTCTCGGTGCAGTACCGCAAGCTGCTCCTAGAGGTCCCTAGTGATCCAGGCACACGCACTGCATGTCTAGGTGCAGTACCGCAAGCTGCTCCTAGAGGTCCCTAGTGAGCAAGGCACCAGCACTGCATGTCTAGGTGCAGTACCACAAGCTGCTCCTAGAGGTCCCTAGTGAGCGAGGCACCAGCACTGCATGTCTGGGTGCAGTACCGCAAGCTGCTCCTAGAGGTCCCTAGTGAGCAAGGCACCAGCACTGCATGTCCAGGTGCAGTACCGCAAGCTGCTCCTAGAGGTCCCTAGTGAGCAAGGCACCAGCACTGCATGTCCAGGTGCAGTACCGCAAGCTGCTCCTAGAGGTCCCTAGTGAGCAAGGCACCAGCACTGCATGTCTAGGTGCAGTACCACAAGCTGCTCCTAGAGGTCCCTAGTGAGCAAGGCACCAGCACTGCATGTCTCGGTGCAGTACCACAAGCTGCTCCTAGAGGTCTCTAATGAGCAACGCACCAGCGCTGAATGTCTTGGTGCAGTACCACAAGCTGCTCCTAGAGGTCCCTAGTGAGCAGGGCACCAGCACTGCATGTCTAGGTGCAGTACCGCAAGCTGCTCCTAGAGGTCCTTAGTGAGCAAGGCACCAGCACTGCATGTCTAGGTGCAGTACCGCAAGCTGCTCCTAGAGGTCCCTAGTGAGCAAGGCACCAGCACTGCATGTCTAGGTGCAGTACCGCAAGCTGCTCCTAGAGGTCCTTAGTGAGCAAGGCACCAGCACTGCATGTCTCAGTGGAGTAGCGCAAGCTGCTCCTAGAGGTCCTTAGTGAGCAAGGCACCAGCACTGCATGTCTAGGTGCAGTACCGCAAGCTGCTCCTAGAGGTCCCTAGTGAGCAAGGCACCAGCACTGCATGTCTCGGTGCAGTACCACAAGCTGCTCCTAGAGGTCCCTAGTGAGCAAGGCACCAGCACTGCATGTCTCGGTGCAGTACCGCAAGCTGCTCCTAGAGGTCCCTAGTGAGCAGGGCACCAGCACTGCATGTCTCAGTGCAGTACTGGAAGCTGCTCATAGAGGTCCCTAGTGAGCAAGGCACCAGCACTGCATGTCTAGGTGCAGTACCGCAAGCTGCTCCTAGAGGTCCCTAGTGAGCGAGGCACCAGCACTGCATGTCTCGGTGCAGTACCGCAAGCTGCTCCTAGAGGTCCCTAGTGAGCAGGGCACCAGCACTGCATGTCTCAGTGCAGTACTGGAAGCTGCTCATAGAGGTCCCTAGTGAGCAAGGCACCAGCTCTGCATGTCTAGATGCAGTACCGCAAGCTACTCCTAGAGGTCCCTAGTGAGCAAGGCACCAGCACTGCATGTCTAGGTGCAGTACCGCAAGCTACTCCTAGAGGTCCCTAGTGAGCAAGGCACCAGCACTGCATGTCTCGGTGCAGTACCGCAAGCTGCTGCTAGAGGTCCCTAGTGAGCAGGGCACCAGCACTGCATGTCTCGGTGCAGTACCGCAAGCTGCTCCTAGAGGTCCCTAGTGAGCAGGGCACCAGCACTGCATGTCTCGGTGCAGTACCGCAAGCTGCTCCTAGAGGTCCCTAGTGAGCAGGGCACCAGCACTGCATGTCTCGGTGCAGTACCGCAAGCTGCTCCTAGAGGTCCCTAGTGAGCATCATAACCTTTGAAGATATGGTAAATCCAGCCTACCCATAATGCATTGCATGCATGACACTACCATGAGTACATTCAAATGAAGGGAAATGTATTGAACGTATAATACAAATGTGATGAAAAGCCACCATTCACAAAGGAAAGGGACAGGAGTCAATTAAAAAGTTAGACGGAAAGTGGGCGGAGCTTTATCCACATATACTGAATACAGCACGTCTGGAAGAGACAGCGCAAGCGCTGCTCTAAGCGAGACCTAAAAACCATGATCTTTTTTCCTTTTTTTAAATCACCGTAACCAATTTTACCCGCAGTGAAAAGTGCAAATGCGCTAATCATGGTAAAATACATTTATTTAAGAAGCATGCTCCAAGGTGAATCATCCCTTCAAGTGAGGGTGTGCACGTGACTTACAACAGGTTAAAAAGCGGGAGTTCACATGACTCACAACAGGTTAAAACAAGCATTTGCAATGCAATAGGTCTCGTATTAGGAAAGTTTGAGCTATTGGTATTTTAAATGACACATTTTTTATTTATGTTTTGTTTTTGAAAATAGCGAAATTAATAGCTTTGTCATTTACAATGCCAATAGTTATAACTTTCGCAAATGTGACACCGATAGCATTTGTAATGCAATATGTGTTGTATTTACGTGACTTACATGTATTTATATTACAAATAACAATGGCTTTTAATTTTTCTAATTAATTAATACTTAAATAAAAGTTATTGTAATTTATAATGGCAATAGCTTAAACGTTTGTAATAACTTTTGTGAAGATTATGTTCAGTGTATTTTATTGTGACGAAAATCCAATAACAGAAGTGAAATATTAAATTTTTTTAGTGACATTTGTAATAAAGTTTGAAACATTGAGAGAACATATTTGAACTAGTTGTTGTTGAATAGTTGCACAGATTGATGCTGTGGTGGCGCTGAGTGATGTTGTGATGGCGAACGAGTGATGCTGTGGCCTTCATTGATGCTGTGGTAGCGCATAGTGATGTTGTGGTGCCCTTGAGTGATGCTGTGGTGGTGCTGAGTGATGCTATATGCTATGCTATGTTTTGTTTTGATTTCCTATGTTTTGTTTTGTTATGCTATGTTATGTTTTGCTATCCTATGCTTTTGATTTGTTATGCTATGCTATGCTGTGTTTTGTTATGCTATGCTATGTTTTGTTTTGTTATGCTATGCTATGTTTTGCTATTCTATGCTTTGCTATGCTATGTTGTGTTTTATTAAGCAATGCTGTGTTTTGCTATGCTATGTTGTGTTGTGTTCGGTATGCTATGCTTTGCTATGCTATTATATGTTTTGCTATGCTATGTTTTGTTATGTTTTGTTATGCTATGCTTTGTTGTGTTTGGTATGCTATGCTTTGCTATGCTATTATATGTTTTGCTATGCTATGTTTTGTTGTGTTTTGTTAAGCTATGCTATGTTTTGTTGTGTTTTGCTATGTTTTGTTATGCTGTGTTGTGTTTTGTTATGCTATGTTTTGTTATGCTATGCTATGTTAAGTTTTGCTATCCTATGCTTTGTTTTATTATGATATGCTATGTTAAGTTTTGCTATCCTATGCTTTGATTTGTTATGCTATGCTATGTTTTGTTGTGTTTTGTTATGCTATGTTTTGTTATGTTATGCTATGTTTTGTTATGTTATGCTATGTTTTGTTCTGCTATCCTATGCTTTGATTTGTTATGCTATGCTATGTTTTGTTATGCTATGCTATGCTATGCTTTGTTGTGTTTTGCTATGCTATGTTTTGTTTTGCTATCCTATGCTTTGTTTTGTTATCCTATGCTTTGTTTTGTTATGGTATGTTTTGCTATCCTGTGCTTTTTTGTTGTTATGCTAAGCTGTGTATTGTTAATGTATGCTTTGTTTTGTTATGCTATGCTGGTGAGGGTGTGTGAGGGTGAGTGAGAGTGAGGGTGAGTGAGAATGAGGGTGTGTGAGGGTGAGAGGGTTGTGAGGGGGTGTGAGGGTGAGTGAGGGTGTGTGTGGGTGTGTGAGGGTGAGGGGGTGTGAGGGGGTGTGAGGGTGAGAGGGTGTGAGGGTGAGGGTGTGTGAGGGTGAGTGAGGGTGTGTGAGGATGAGAGGGGGTGTGAGGGGGTGTGAGGGTGAGGGGGTGAGGGGGAGAAATACATGTTTGCAGGGCAGAGAAGGATTTGTAGCAGACCTCTTAATGGGAGAGAAAGAGGCCGAGCATTTGACCGGGTACCAGAGCAGCTGTCCGCCCTCAAACATGCATCTCTGGGGCTGGAAATGCTGCTGTCTCCGATTCAGACGTTCCCTGCAGATCGCCACTGTAATTGCGCATATATTTACTCAAATGGCTGTCCTATTTTAGCTGTTTTCCAAGGGTCAGCTCGCAAATGTAGTCTTTACGAATTACAGTTTAGGAGCCCACACAGCCCCCAATAACTATACAATTTTAACGCATGCCTATGGACATTTTAAATGTTAAAAATAGGGACGATGATGGCTTAAAGGGATACAAGCATATTAAGCCACAGATAAAATAAAGCACGGTCACTTGACACACATAGTAAAAGACCAGGGGAGCTGCCAGCCCAAAAATTGTTAGGGGAATCAAAGTCGGCGACTTGTTATTCACGGAGTCAGCAACCAAGCAGGAATTACAAGGTCACGGTAAATAATGGCCAACTAAAGTGGTGACGAAGCACGAAAAAAAGGATTTAAAATAACACAAGTAAAGTTCCAAAAGACCGCAAAAATGAGAACAAGGGAATGATCCAATGAGACCGCTGGGACGACGTTAGGTGCGGCGGGAGGGGGCGGGGGAGGGTGTGCTACGGAATGAGTCTTCGACTCGTGCTACAAAGGTGAGGTGAGAGGAATGCAATACTGAGGGAAGGCGTGTGCTGCGAACACTATATCCTAAACAGACCCCCCAGGATATAGCGGCATGGATTAGCAAATTTAGCGGCAGAAAAATTTAAATTTAGCGGCACAAATATGGAAATTTAGCGGCAATTTAGCGGCATTTTATTTGGTGGTTTTTCCTACAACAAACACAGATATCTTCTTTTTTTAGTTGTTTAACAACATGAAGCTATGTATTTTTGGTTTATTTACAATGTAGACACTATGTTTGGAGTCTCCAGATCAAAAATACTTTCTAGATCAAGGGAAAAAAGTCGGATCGTTTACATCTTAACTCACCTTAAACCATTTTGTTTTTGGAAGCAGAATATCGGTAGGTATAGAGTTCGACATTTTCATAGAAGTTAAGAGCTTTGCATATTAAGTATGTATTGACTGGTAGTTTTGGGAGTTTCATTAAAGTGATATTAGTACATAAATAATTGCATTAACCATTGACTGTGGTCACTAGAATTGTGTCTGGGCAGGACAGTGGTTTTTTGTATTTAAAAAAAAAGGTGCTAGGGCCCTTCTCAGAAAGCCACTGCAGCTTGCACCGCCCACTGCCACTAAAGCTCTGCCAGTTCCAATATAACTACAAACCATCACACTCTTCCAGGAGTGACAGTGTGTACTATCCCAGGCCACCCAAAGCTAAGAAAATGTCCGGGGCTAGTGGTGGTATAATTTTTTTTAATGTATATTGAATTATAAAATCCTGTTGATGTGCTCACCGTAGAAACAGCTAAACAGTGCCACCACGCGGTTTACTGTCATGTGTGCCATTATTGAGATTTAAGTGCCATTGTCACGCACCAGTGAACACCTGCTCAAATTAAGCACTGCATGGAGGATCAAATTATGTGCAGAACTGACTAAATTATGTAGCAGATAAGACAAATTATGCGGTGCAATGCTGCACAAATTGTGGCAGCATTCCTTCATGATTTTGTTCTTTTTACAAATTAACGTGGTCTGGGCAAAGGTTTGATATCCTGAGTGTCAGTTTAGCATGTAAATACAGCAATTAGCAACTGAAAGGTGACTCGGTAAGTTTAAGAGGCTTGCCACTGCACAGAAACCCTCATGGCAGTGTTTTTAGGTACTTTTGAATCTCTAGCTGAAAAGGGCACTCTCTCAGTATAATTTTAGGTTTGTGAATAGGTGAAAAACAAACCATCAAACAAACATATACATTCATGCTTAACCTATCTATTTAATGAAGGTAGTCAATCCACAACGAGCACAGACCCAACTAAAGCATTTTAACTGCTTGTTAATAAATCCTTTTCAATTTCGTACATTTTATAGTTTCGTTCTTTTTTTATGTTTCCCTCTTTTCAGAGTCGGGGAAGATAAGGCTCCAATAGATTTGTAAAACATCGACTGCCGTGATCGCCCGTGATTAATTATTCCAGCCCTAGGCAGAGGGGTCAAAGAAGGGGTGAACACACAAGCCTCATTAACAAGTGAAAGGTCTTAATGACCTGTGAAGTACTCGGGTGCGGCTGGCAGCTAAAAAACGGACTGTCTGTGTGTCCCCGGGAAGCTGCTGACACACACGAGCGGGGAGGGGCGCGCATGCATTGTTTGTTTTGCTGTCTCACGGTAGAGACACTTTTCTCTAAATTTCGCGGCCAATATGGTTAATATCGCGGCCATCGCGGTAGATTGCCGATTTCGCGATTTTTTCGTGAATCGCGAAATCGCGATAAACTGGAGGGTCTGCCTAAAGGAACCTGGCACTGTGACCAATGTCTGTTCGAAAATAGTTAAAGGAAAGCACGTGTATAACAGCAACAGTACCAACACATTAAACATTTTGATTTTCGTGGTTCGGGCTGTGGTAATGCTCTCCTTGTTAGTGAGGAGGATCAGAAGGCTTGGAGGGGCAGGGGGCGTGCTGGGGGCAGGCGGCGTGACAGCAAAGCTCTTAAGCTGTCAGCATTCGAGGGGGGCCACTGCCGGGAGAAGTGTTTATCCAGCGTGAACTTTGTACTGGCATGCAGCAGGTTAGATTAAAGCCCGAGGGTCGCCGCAGGAAATGGGGTGAACTCTTAAAGGAAAACAAGCAGGGGGCAGGGGAAGAGAGTTCCGCGCGTGATGGAGCCTGGCTAGAGGAGGTCGGTTAAACATGAGATTTACTTTCTCATCCGAAAGAAAGACAGGTGAGGAACACATGATGTGAGGAAACAAACACGGAGGTGTGAAACTTCCGATGTTTGTCCTGAGACGCACACAGCCGTGTGAAGTGCAGTCTGTGCCTTTGAAGCAGATTTACCTTTGAAGCAGATTTACAGTCAAGTGTGCAACCCGAAGCCTGGCTTTCATGTGCATGCGCTTTTTATGTCAATGCGCTTGTGCATTGAGCTTGCTTTTCACGGGCACTGCATGGAATCGCCCGATGGTTAAGCTCTGAATGAGCCCCTATATTCTCGCAAGCTCAATGCGCAAGCGCATTGACAGGCGAGACCTAAAGAGAGGGAGTGCACGCGACTTACAACACTTTAAAAAGAGAGGGAGTTCACGCGACCCACCACAGGTTAAATAGAGAGGGAGTGCGCGTGACTTACAACAGGTTAAAAAGCGGGAGTTCACGCGACTCACAACAAAAATGAGAGGGACTGCACGTGACTTACAACAGGTTAAAAAGAAAGGGAGGCCACGTGACTTACAATAGGTTAAAAAGAGGGGGTGTTGACGTGACTTAGAACAGGTTAAAAAGAGGGGGAGTGCACGTGACTTAGAACAGGTTAAAAAGAGGGGGAGTGCACGTGACTTAGAACAGGTTAAAAAGAGGGGGAGTGCACGTGACTTAGAACAGGTTAAAAAGAGGGGGTGTGCACGTGACTCATAACAGGTTGGCAGTGACGCTCAAACGTTCGTTCCACGTTTACTCTGGTACTTTTATTTATGCGCCCTTCTTCCAGGGGCTGCTTCGGAGCGCTACTCTAGATGTATGAATGCGAGGGTTCCCCCCCCCTTCGAGCCCCCCCCCCCCCCGTCTTACATGTTTTCTGTGCCCCTGAGTTTGTCATTTATTACTCGTTGTAAGGTGGATGTGTGCCCTGACAGCTGTGGATAGCTGGGAGCGGTTTATTACTTGTGTTTTACCCTACACTTTATATTTTTATGTGAATATTTAACATACCCTAGACGGCTGTTTCTTAAACCTCTTTTAAAAGAAATGAACTTTAGGCATGCTGGCGTCGCCCTCCTCTATCTCCAGCCCTTGCCCGGCCCCACACGCTTCTTTGTGTTGTGAACTTTTCAAGAGCTGCTCTAAAGTGAGGCATTCTAGAGGTGACTAAGTATGTAAGTAAAGTGTCTGTACACCCTACGCTACAAGGACCCCGAAGAGTCTGTGTAGGTTTTAACAGGGTCTTTCTGTGCTCTAATTGTGTGAACAGCTGCAGCGCTTGTGTTTTTACAATATATTAGGTTATTTAATTGGTGGCGAAGTGATTCATGTTTACATCGACCATTTGCGAATTGTGCACATGTTTTGTGCCGTCAATAAGTGAACCTCCTGCTGTGGTTTTATTTTCCTTTTAATGTCGCCTCTTTGATGGCTGCGACCCATGCCGAATGCAGATTAGTATGAGTATACCTTGTGTTGTAAGGTGCGTGTGGGCCCCGCAGCCTTGCAGGGGCCCCTGGCCTCTCTCTGCCGCAGGACCCTCCCCGGCCCCCTGGCTTGGTTTGTGCTCTGGTTTCGAGCGCCGAGAAACTCCTCCGGGAGGGATCCGGGCGCTACATCAAATGTCAAATCAAATCTGAATCAAATGTCAAAGCGGAGCCGGTGTTGGGCACACGGTTTGTTTTTGGATTTGTTTAGAGATGTATATAGCGCGAAGTAGACCCTAGACTTCCGGTGTCTGGGCGCTTTCCATAGCACTGGTTGTGTTACACGAGGCACCTTCATGTCTGTGAGGCGCGGGGAGATGAAGTGATTTGCCCAGGATCACAGGGTGTTCAGCGTCGCCGCCGAGGCTCGAATCCGGCTCCCCAGGGTCGAGGTCACCGCTCAAGCCTCTGTGGCCCCGGCTTGAAGTCCCCGTTTGGGGGTTCGGCTTCAGCCGTGGTCAGACCCTTCGGACCCCCGCCTCTACCCCTACCTCCTGCCTGGCACGGTCCCCAGCTGCTGTGCTTGAGCTGGTTCCGGTGGGGGCTGCTGGGGCGGGGGTGGGGGGGGCAGCGCTGCATTCCTGCCTGGCGTGTGTAAGGCGCTATTTCTGCTGCGCTCTATTTATAGGACTGTAGTCAGGAGGGGTCTGACCCCCCCTCACATTCCCTGGCCCTGGGGAGGGGGGGCCTGTCCTCAGGTACCTTCAGCCCAGGGTCACACTCGGGCCAGGTGGTCCCGAGGTGACCCGAGGCACATGGAACCCCCGTGACCCGGAAACACCGGTATGTGTGGACCTGACTCGGACAGACACTAACAGACACGGAGCAAACACACAGGGCCTCATTTATGAGAAGTGACGCATCGCTGCGTGAAAGCACTGCGCCCTCCTTGCGACATGATTGATGCATCATATTTATGGCATGACGCATCATGTTACAAGGAGTTCTGTAGGCGCAAAATGGCACATTGCTGGAGTGTGTCACAAAAGTGATGCCACTCCAGCAATGTGTCCTTTCGGATGGGGCAAGCCCCATGTGAAAGGGCCTGCGTCAGTCTTACGCCTGCTGTGAGGCAGACGTAAGATATTGACGCATTTGTGTCCTAGAAGTGATGCGGTGAAATCTCATAGATTTCACTGCGTCCCTTCTACGAGGCTTTCTTGTGTCGGAACGCCGCCCCCTGCATACATTATACCTGGCGCAGGTATAATGTGGCGCACGGGTTTTACAAAGTGACGCATCTACCTAGATGCGTCACTTTGTAAATATGGTGCATCAAGGCAGTTTTTTTACGCCACTGGTGCATCACAAAAACTGACGCACCGGCGGCGTAAAAGTAACGCACGGCCTCATAAATGAGGCCCACAGTACCTACACACACGGGACCGACACCAGAACTAACAAAAGTGAAACCATTAAGCTCAACACTATCACAAGCAGACACTGAACTGGCACCAAAAGTAACAAAACGGACACAAACAAACACATAACTGACACCAGAACCAACACCAGCACACCAAGAACTGACACCGAACTAACACCACAACATAGAATGGACACAATATCCTGTGTCACCTGTACCAGCCCCACAGGACTGACACCAGAACCCTCAACACGCACAACTCAGAGATGGGCACCGGAACCACCAACACGGGCACGAAAACCAGCACAAACAGAATCGGTGCCACAGCCAACACCGACTGAGCTGCCTCGGAGGCACCAGAGCCGACAGCAGCACAGAGAAACGACAAACAACACCACACCACCCGTGCACTGACAAGAAGCCCGGCAACCACTAACCAGCCAACAGAACAGACATCAGCAGTGACCACAGGTCCCTCAGAACTGACCCCGGTCACATGGAGCAGACACCAGATCACACAAAACAGACACCAGAAAGCACAACAGACACCACTAGCTCCCGCAGAACAGACACCGGGTCACACACACAACAGACACCAGCACTCAAAGAACAGACATCAGCTCACACACAACAGACACCAGAGCACACACAACAAACACCACCAGCTCCTGCAGAACAGACACCAGCTCTCAAAGAACAGACACCAGCTCACACACAACAGATACCAGCTCCCGCAGAACAGACATCAGGTCACACACAACAGGCACCAGCACTCAAAGAACAGTCATCAGCTCACACACAACAGACACCAGCTCCCGCAGAACAGACATCAGGTCACACACAACAGGCACCAGCACTCAAAGAACAGTCATCAGCTCACACACAACAGACACCAGCTCCCGCAGAACAGACACCAGGTCACACACAACAGGCACCACCAGCTCCCGCAGAACAGACACCAGGTCACACACAACAGGCACCACCAGCTCCCGCAGAACAGACGCCAGGTCACACACAACAGACACCAGCACTCAAAGAACAGTCATCAGCTCACACACAACAAACACCAGCTCCCGCAGAACAGACATCAGGTCACACACAACAGACACCACCAGCTCCCGCAGAACAGACACCAGGTCACACACAACAGACACCAGCTCCCGCACAACAGACACCAGCACTCAAAGAACAGTCATCAGCTCACACACAACAAACACCAGCTCCCGCAGAACAGACATCAGGTCACACACAACAGACACCACCAGCTCCCGCAGAACAGACACCAGATCACACACAACAGACACCAGCTCCCGCACAACAGACACCAGCACTCAAAGAACAGTCATCAGCTCACACACAACAAACACCAGCTCCCGCAGAACAGACATCAGGTCACACACAACAGACACCACCAGCTCCCGCAGAACAGACACCAGATCACACACAACAAACACCAGCTCCCGCACAACAGACACCAGATCACACACAACAGACACCACCAGCTCCCGCAGAACAGACACCAGTTCTCAAAGAACAGACATCAGCTCACACACAACAGACACCAGCTCCCGCAGAACAGACACCAGTTCTCAAAGAAGAGACATTACTGACCCGGCCCCCACAGGGGAAGACCACTCATCACACTGAACTGGTTGCATAGACTCCTGCAGAACAGACACCGGCGCTCAGAGTAGAGACAGACTCGCCCCTAGGTCCACACACAGTAGAACTCACCACATCTCCCTTGGGGCAGACGCCTGGGGTCATTGTACAGAGCACAGCAGACCCGGCATTCGCTCAGATAGCGCCCTGGGCGAAACCAGCCCAGGGGGGACCGTGCGCCTTACAAATACATAGGTTATGTTGTGATCCTCCCCTCTGCTCCCCGCCCGGTTCTAGTGGGTGGGCCGGGTGGGCCAGGCCCACCCAAAGATGAGCCTTGGCCTTCTCAGTGAATCTGCCACCCATCTACAACAATAAAAAATGTTCGATAACTGGTGATTTATGATCCTGCTATATGCTATTATGGCAGTTTTTAAATGCAGATAAAGTGAGTTTATGTGGATAGCTCAGTGGGTTACTGCCTTTGTCACAGAGATCCTTGTGTTACTTGCAGTTCAGAAGTTACAATCCCAAGATAGGACAGTGACCTATGAACTGTCATCAAAGTGCTGCACACAAACGTTGCTTTTTTTGTGTTGTGATATAGTTCGAACTTCCCCGGTCAGTCATTATTCTAATGCTGCTAAAAAGAGTTTGTTTGGGCAGTTACACATTTTTATCAGTAAAGCAAACCCCCAACCACTGAGTGCTCTTTAAATCCGGAGTTTGTGCCTCTCCAGACCAAACCCTCGTAAAATATCCCGCCCACCAGCCTTGGTGACGTGATTCCTACACCCTGTAATCCTCATTGGCTTATGCGACATTCCCCGTCGGTTGATTCATGGCCTCTGTATAATGTGTGTGTGATGTAAAGTGCTGTGACACCCTACACTGATATGAGTGGCGCAATATTACTAATGAAGTGCGTATGAGAGAGCGGCTTCGGAGAGATGAGGGGCACTGGTGGAGGGTGGCAGTGAGGGAGTCTGAGGAGGAGGTCATGAGAGGGAGGGGTCATGGAGAGATGAGGGGCACTGGCGGAGGGTGGCAGTGAGGGAGTCTGAGGAGGAGGAGGTCATGAGGGGGAGGGGTCATGGAGAGATGAGGGGCACTGGTGGAGGGTGGTAGTGAGGGAATCAAAGGAGGAGGTCATGAGAGGGAGGGGCTATGGAGAGATGAGGGGCACTGGTGGAGGGTGGCAGTGAGGGAATCAAAGGAGGAGGTCATGAGAGGGAGGGGCTTCGGAGAGATGAGGGGCACTGGTGGAGGGTGGCAGTGAGGGAATCAAAGGAGGAGGTCATGAGGGGGAGGGGCTACAGAGAGATGAGGGGCACTGGTGGAGGGTGGCAGTGAGGGAATCAAAGGAGGAGGTCATGAGAGGGAGGGGTCATGGAGAGATGAGGGGCACTGGTGGAGGGTGGCAGTGAGGGAGTCTGAGGAGGAGGAGGTCATGAGGGGGAGGGGTCATGGAGAGATGAGGGGCACTGGTGGAGGGTGGTAGTGAGGGAATCAAAGGAGGAGGTCATGAGAGGGAGGGGCTTCGGAGAGATGAGGGGCACTGGTGGAGGGTGGTAGTGAGGGAATCAAAGGAGGAGGTCATGAGAGGGAGGGGCTTCGAAGAGATGAGGAGCACTGGTGGAGGGTGGCAGTGAGGGAATCAAAGGAGGAGGTCATGAGAGGGAGGGGCTTCGGAGAGATGAGGGGCACTGGTGGAGGGTGGCAGTGAGGGAATCAAAGGAGGAGGTCATGAGAGGGAGGGGCTTCGGAGAGATGAGGGGCACTGGTGGAGGGTGGCAGTGAGGGAGTCTGAGGAGGAGGTCATGAGAGGGAGGGGTTATGGAGAGATGAGGGGCACGGGAGGAGGGTGGCAGTGAGGGAGTCTGAGGAGGAGGTCATGAGAGGGAGGGGTTATAGAGAGATGAGGGGCACGGGAGGAGGGTGGCAGTGAGGGAGTCTGAGGAGGAGGTCATGAGGGGGAGGGGCTTCGGAGAGATGAGGGGCACTGGTGGAAAGTGGCAGTGAGGGAGTCTGAGGAGGAGGTCATGAGAGGGAGGGGTTATAGAGAGATGAGGGGCACTGGTGGAGGGTGGCAGTGAGGGAGTCTGAGGAGGAGGTCATGAGAGGGAGGGGTTATAGAGAGATGAGGGGCACTGGTGGAGGGTGGCAGTGAGGGAGTCTGAGGAGGAGGTCATGAGAGGGAGGGGTTATAGAGAGATGAGGGGCACGGGAGGAGGGTGGCAGTGAGGGAGTCTGAGGAGGAGGTCATGAGGGGGAGGGGCTCCGGAGAGATGAGGGGCGCTGGTGGAGGGTGGCAGTGAGGGAGTCCGAGGAGGAGGAGGTCATGAGAGGGAGGGGTTGTGGAGAGATGAGGGGCGCTGGTGGAGGGTGGCAGTGAAGGTATCTACGGAGACGCCAAACAAGACTTTTGCATCAGTGATAAAGCCGGCCCTGTCACAGCCTTTCTGTTTTTGATTATTTAATTAACAATCAGGTCATTAGGGCTGCTGTGGAACATACTTTAAAGTACAATCTCATTACATGTGCTGGTATATTCAATGTTTCAAGTTTGGAGGTGATTTTACTAATGTTTTTTTCTGGGAAGAATGAAAGTGGAGCCCGATGGTGGCTGATATGGGGCTGGGGCCCAAGGTCAGCTGTGAGATAAGGTGCACTGGAGAGGAGTAGTGGATATTCAAGACTGTAAGAGAGTGCGTTGCAGAGTCCGGGGTCAGGTGGAGGTAGATATGAAGATGGATTCTCCCTGAAGGCGGCTCAGACAGAGGGAGCCCGAGAAGTGTCACTTGCCTGATACTCCCACCTCAGAAACCTCCTCTTCCCATCAAAGGGACATTAAATGGACACTTTTTGAGAGTGATAAGATTTAGAAAGAGATTTGGAAAAGTGCGTTTTACTGGGCCTTGTAGGACTAAGAAGAGATAAAGGGGGGCCCTGAAGCAGGCCGCCCCAGACATATATGCCACAAATCGAGCCCCAGTGGCCCACCCAAATGCACCCGTGGCCCACCCAAATCAAAGCCCTGGAGCCGGGCCTGCTCTGCTCCCACCTCGCCTCTTCAGGGTGCTGTGTGGGGGTTGGTAGTTAATAGGGTTGAGCGCTGCTGCGCTGCACTTTTCTCTGATAGTGGTGTAAGTGTGACGTGGATATGGGCTGTTGCTGTGCTGGCTGCTGCTAGGGTTATGCTGATCACTGGTGCAAGGACACGCCCCCTGCACCAGGAGGGCGTGCTGGGGTGCTCACGCTCCAGCTATGCCCACTGTGGGGCCCCCCTTTTGTGTTCATGCAGGTGGGTGCCTCAGAGCAGACACTTGTCCCAGCCGCCACTCACCTGCATAGCTCACGCCCCTGTCCACACGTGAGAGCCCGGGGGTGAAGGAAAGGAGGCCAGAGGGAGGCCGAGAGGGGGCTGCAGACGCTGGTGGCATTAGAAGGGGTTTCTTTGGGCGCCCTGGGCCTGGGCACAGGGCGGCCGCCCCACCCCAGCAGCGCCCCCTGCTCTTGAAGGCCAGACTGCATTCATTGTGTAGCGCTTAGAAGCCACTGACTCCTGACCCTGCCTCTCTCTCTCCACAGGTGTGAGCTGCGGCACCGAGTGTGCGTGCGGGCGCAGTCACTTCACGTGCGCCGTGAGCGCCTTCGGCGAGTGCACGTGTATCCCGGCGCAGTGGCAGTGCGACGGCGACAACGACTGCGGCGACCACAGCGACGAGGACGGCTGCAGTAAGTGGGGGTCTGTGGGGGGGGTCTGTGGTGGTTGGGGCTGTGGGGGGTGGGGGGCTGTGGTGGGGGGCAGTGGTGGTTGAGTCTGTGGAGTGTGGTCTGTAGGGGGCGGGTGGTTACCTCCGTCCTGGGTCTGTGGGGTGTGGTGTTTAGGGGAGGGTGGTTACCTCTGTGCTGGGTGTGTGGGGTCTGTGGTTGGGGCTGTGAGGAGTGGGTCTGTGTAGTGTGGTCTGTAGGGGGTGATTACCTCTGTCTTGGGTGTGGGGGGTCTCTGGATGGCGGGTCTGTGGAGGTGGGTCTGTGGAGGGTGGGTCTGTGGAGGGCGGGTCTGTGGAGGGTGGATCTGGAGGTGGGTCTGTGGAGGGCGGGTCTGTGGAGGGTGGGTCTGTGGAGGGCGGGTCTGTGGAGGGCGGGTCTGTGGAGGGCGGGTCTGTGAAGGGCGGGTCTGTGAAGTGCGGGTCTGTGGAGGGCGGGTCTGTGGAGGGTGGGTCTGTGGAGGGCGGGTCTGTGGAGGGCGGGTCTGTGGAGGGCGGGTCTGTGGAGGGCGGGTCTCTGGAGGGCGGGTCTGTGGAGGGCGGGTCTCTGGAGGGCGGGTCTCTGGAGGGCGGGTCTGTGGAGGGCGGGTCTGTGGAGGGCGGGTCTGTGGAGGGCGGGTCTGTGGAGGGTGGGTCTGTGGAGGGCGGGTCTGTGGAGGGCGGGTCTGTGGAGGGCGGGTCTGTGGAGGGCGGGTCTGTGGAGGGCGGGTTGTGGAGGGTGGGTCTGTGGAGGGTGGGTCTGTGGAGGGTGGGTCTGTGGAGGGCGGGTCTGTGGAGGGCGGGTCTCTGGAGGGCGGGTTGTGGAGGGTGGGTCTGTGGAGGGCGGGTCTGTGGAGGGCGGGTGTCTGGAGGGTGGGTCTGTGGAGGTGGGTCTGTGGAGGGCGGGTCTGTGGAGGGTGGGTCTGTGGAGGGCGGGTCTGTGGAGGGTGGGTCTGTGGAGGGCGGGTCTGTGGAGGGTGGATCTGGAGGTGGATCTGGAGGTGGGTCTGTGGAGGGCGGGTCTGGGGAGGGTGGATCTGGGGGTGGATCTGGAGGTGGGTCTGTGGAGGGCGGGTCTGTGGAGGGTGGGTCTGTGGAGGGCGGGTCTGTGGAGGGCGGGTTGTGGAGGGTGGGTCTGTGGAGGGTGGGTCTGTGGAGGGCGGGTCTGTGGAGAGCGGGTCTGTGGAGGGTGGGTCTGTGGAGGGTGGGTCTGTGGAGGGTGGGTCTGTGGAGGGCGGGTCTGTGGAGGGCGGGTCTCTGGAGGGCGGGTTGTGGAGGGTGGGTCTGTGGAGGGTGGGTCTGTGGAGGGCGGGTCTGTGGAGGGCGGGTCTCTCGAGGGCGGGTCTGTGGAGGGCGGGTCTCTGGAGGGCGGGTCTCTGGAGGGCGGGTCTGTGGAGGGCGGGTCTGTGGAGGGCGGGTCTGTGGAGGGCGGGTCTGTGGAGGGTGGGTCTGCGGAGGTGGGTCTGTGGAGGGCGGGTCTGTGGAGGGCGGGTCTGTGGAGGGCGGGTCTGTGGAGGGCGGGTCTGTGGAGGTGGGTCTGTGGAGGGTGGGTCTGTGGAGGTGGGTCTGTGGAGGGCGGGCCTGTGGAGGGTGGGTCTCTGGAGGGCGGGTCTCTGGAGGGCGGGTCTGTGGAGGGCGGGTCTGTGGAGGGCGGGTCTGTGGAGGGCGGGTCTGTGGAGGGCGGGTCTCTGGAGGATGGGTCTGTGGAGGGCGGGTCTGTGGAGGGTGGGTCTGTGGAGGGCGGGTCTCTGGAGGGCGGGTCTGTGGAGGGCGGGTCTATGGAGGGCGGGTCTCTGGAGGGCGGGTCTGTGGAGGGCGGGTCTGTGGAGGGCGGGTCTGTGGAGGGCGGGTCTGTGGAGGGTGGGTCTGTGGAGGGTGGGTCTGTGGAGGGCGGGTCTGTGGAGGGCGGGTCTGTGGAGGGCGGGTCTCTGGAGGATGGGTCTGTGGAGGGCGGGTCTGTGGAGGGCGGGTCTGTGGAGGGCGGGTCTGTGGAGGGCGGGTCTGTGGAGGGTGGGTCTGTGGAGGGTGGGTCTGTGGAGGGCGGGTCTGTGGAGGGCGGGTCTGTGGAGGGCGGGTCTGTGGAGGGTGGGTCTGTGGAGGTAAGTCTGGAAGGGGTGAGTCTGAGAGCCGGGCCTGTGACATAAGTCTGCAAATGTAGGTCTGTGGGGGTGAAATATATAACACCCACTCTCTCCCCCGCCCCCTCTAAAATAACATTTTATAGTTGGGAGTTGAAATTAAATAAACGCTAACGTTTAAAAAAAACAAAAAAAAAAACAACTTTACTGTGCTAGTTATAACTCCCCCCCCCTCCCCCACTGCTTATGACTCACCTATTAAATTACTCATAACATGTCAAATGACATCTAACTATAGCGTCCCTTTCACCCTTGGTTTTTTCCAGCACATTTCTAGGTTTTGAATCCTATTCATATGCCCAACCTGTGCCCACCCCGCCCGCTGCCACCGCCCCACGAACACCCCGCAGCCGGGCACCCCCCCACCACCTCCCCCCTGCCTGGCCCTGCACCCAACTCCGCCGCAGGCACCAAACCCAACCCATACTCTGGGCCTGATTTATGAGGCCAGCAACACTTTCGCACTTCCGATCCGTCACTTTTTGTGACGCATTGAAGGCGTAAAACATGCCTCCTGGTGCGCCCTATTTACAAAGTGACGCATCTAAGCAGATGTGTCACTTTGTAAACCCCGGCGCTACATTATACCTGCGCCAGGTATAATGTATGCAAGGGTGCGTATTGACGCAAGGAAGGGTCGTAGAAGTGGCGCAGTGAAATCTACGAGATTTCACTGCGCCACTTCTAGGACGCAAATGCGTCAATATCTTACGACTGACGCAAGCCCTTTCACATGGGACTTGCCCGTGTGTAATGACCCATCGCCGAAGTTGCATCACTTTTGTGACGCTCCAGCAATGCTCCATTTTTGCGCCTACAGATACGTCAGTAATGCTGACGAATCTGTAACTCCTTGCGACATGATGCGTCATACCGTAAATATGACGCATCAGGTATGTCGCAAGGAGCGCGCACTGAGAAGTGACGCATCGCTCTTTCACGCAGCGATGCGTCCCTTCCATAAATGAGCCTCCTGTCGACTGGGATACTGTGCAGTAGCCCCCGCGGGGTGCGCCTTACTGAAGCTTTTACATTAATCTCCCGGTGGCCCCCACCCCAAGTGCCTTAGGGGGGGCTGGGGGTAGTGTCATGGTGTCTCTATCCTGCCCCCCTATAACCCTTCTGAACAAAGGGCCTCATTTATGAAAGCAGCGATGCGTCACTTCTCAGTGCGCCCTTCTTGCGACATGATGGATGCGTCATATATACAGTATGACGCATCATGGCGCAAGGAGTTACAGGTACGTCAGTATTTCTCACATTTCTGTGGACGCAAAAGTGACGCGTTGCTGGAGTGTGTCACAAAAGTGACGCAACTCCAGCAATGTGTCCTTTCACATGGGGAAAGCCCCATGTAAAAGGGCCTGCGTCAGTCTTACGCCTGCTGTGAGGCAGGCGTAAGAAATTGACGCATTTGCGTCCTAGAAGTGGCACAGTGAAATCTCATAGATTTCACTGCGTCACTTCTACGACCCTTTCCTGCGTCAGACCGCCTTCCTGCATACATTATACCTGGCGCAGGTATAATGTGCCGCAGGGGTTTACAAAATGACGCATCTACCTAGATGCCTCACTTTGTAAATAGGGCGCACCAGGAGGCATGTTTTACGCTGTCAATACGTCACAAAAAGTGACACATCGGAAGTGCAAAACTGTCGCAAGGCCTCATAAATACGACCCAAAATGTTTTTCAGGACACCAGGACCAACTCCCTTAAGTCCTGTAAGTGCACCCACAACATTTTTATCACATTTACAGCCAGCCAATCAGATCAAACTGTTGACCAACGATATCAAAATGGCTGACAGGAGAAAAAGCCAATCAGAAGCCCTATTTTTTTTCTATTAATTTTTGGCACTGCAGGACTCTCCCAGAACCAACCTTCCAGATATACCTAACTTTTTGACCCCTTAATGCCCACCAAACTCTGTTTGAATACACATTTCTCAAACACAGCCGGCCGGCCTCTCGAAGGCGGGGGGGGGGGCGCCTTGGACGCGTCAACCGAAGGCTCGAAGACCCCAATCCCGTGCAGGGGTCTCAGGGCCCCGAGGGAAATGACATGTTGCCGTTTGTGCTCCACCCTCCCTGGTGCAGGGTGTGTTGTGGTCGGTGGTCCCATTCAGAGCCTTGGCCTCTCGTGTGAGGCTGTGAGGCCGCCCTGGCTGCAGTGACCCGGGGCAGGGGCCACGTGTCCAGGTCCCTTCAGTCTGAAGGGGCCCGTGCCAGCGGATGCGAGGGTCCCTCACACCCCAGCTGGGGCAGCCAGGAGGAGCCGGGGGTTTCCATGCACTGGGGCGGGTGGAGGTGCGTGGGGCGCCGCTGCCATCTAGCGGACATTAAGGGAACCTCCGCTTCTCGGCGCCCACAGACACCTGGGTAGAGGAGCCGCCTTTCTAGGGCGTGCGCATGTACCCCCACCCCCTCTTTTAAAGGACCCGGGGGTCAATGAATTGACCTTCTGACAAATAATCCGACATTTACAAGGGAAGAACGGATTCATTCCTCTCGGATGTGTCAATCAAAAGCCAAGTTCACGGGCCAGGTCAATCGAGGAAGGAGAGAGGCCAGGCCAAGTAGGTGCAAGAGAGAGGCCAGACCAAGCGGGGAAGGAGAGGCCAGGCCAAGTAGGGGCAGAAGAGAGGCCAGGTCAAGTAGGGGCAGAAGAGAGGCCAGGCCAAGTAGGGGCATAAGAGAGGCCAGGCCAAGTAGGGGCAGAAGAGAGGCCAGGCCAAGTAATTTATTATTTGAAAGTTTTCTATAGCGCGAACCAGACTCTTGCGAGTGTCAGAGCGCTTTCCATGACAAGCAGAAATATATACAGAATATATTACGATATAGTGGATCACGCAATAAGGAAGTGCTAGATAAGTCTAGAACAAGAAAAGGCAGTGCGATGCTAAAATGCAAAATGGCAAAGATAAACAGAAGGACGCATATAGGCGAAGAAAAGCAAATAATAACGTACAGTGATTAGATAAAGAGTTCACGTGGATTGAGCCATGAGGATCGCTTTCACTTCTCTTTTGAAGGAAGCCGCGGAAGGGTTCATTCTGGTTTCATTGGGCAGAGCGTTCCATATCCTTGGAGCCATACCAGAGAAGGACCGGTTATACGTTTTTTTCTTGGCAAATCGTTGAGGTTTTGGGAGCCGAGTCTTGGCACTCCTGGAAGCTCTGCGGCCCGCCGAGAGCACCAGTTTATGAGCGAGGTATTGTGGGGGGTTGTGGTAGAGGGCCTTGTGTGTCGTATAAATGATTTTAAAATGAATTCTGGCTTCAAACGGTAGCCAGTTGAGGGCTCTCAAGTCTGGGGATATGTGGGCGCTTCTCTTAGAGCCTGTGATGAGTCTCGCCGCTGAGTTTATCGCGGCTCTTAGCAGGGCTGTCGAGGACCTCGGGAGTCCGCATAGTGTTACTGCTCCGTATTCCAAGCGAGGGATAACTGAGGGTTGAACAGCCTGTTTGAAATCGTAGGCGGACAGATAGGGTTTCAGTTTTCGCAGGGTCTTTATGTGGAAGTTGGCTCCCTTTGTTGAGGCGCTGATGTGTTTCAGCATCTTGAGGTTATTGTCCAGCGTTACCCCAAGAGATTTTGCTGAGTCGACTATGAGTGCTGTTCCATTGAGAGCTGTTAGATGCTTCATCCAGTCTGTGATAGTTTGAGTTTTGTTAGGGGGGCCGATTACAAGGAGTTCCGTTTTGAGGGAGTTAAATTTCAAGTGGTTTTCAGTCAGCCATGTTTGGGTTTTTTGTAGTGTGGATTTGAGTGATTTGATGTCTTCCAGATAGAGAATTTTGATGTAGATTTGGGTATCGTCAGCATACATGTGGAATTGTATCTTGGAGCGGCTGAGAAGATCGGTGAGGGGTTCCACGAAAAGGTTGAAAGGGGTGGGAGAGAGGGAGGAGCCTTGAGGAACTCCCAGCGTGACAGACGACGGGAAGGACACGGATTGGTTGACCTTGAATCTTTGGGATCTGTTTTGGAGGAAGGAGGCGAACCAGTTAAATACACTTCCAGATAGACCCATTCTGTGTTTCAAGAGATGCAGCAGGTTGTCATGTTTGACGGTGTCAAATGCTGATGACAGGTCGGGACAGGCTTCATTTTGGTCGAGGATTTTTAGAGCGTCATCTAATACATGTGTCATGGCTGATTCTGTGCTGTGACCTGCTCTGAAACCAGATTGAAATTGGTTCAGCAGGTTGAAACGATCAATGTGACAGTTCAGCTGTATGTTAACGCATTTTTCCAGGAGTTTAGCTAACATAGGGATGTTGGAAATCGGGCGATAGTCATTAGAGTCCGTGGGGTCCTCTGTGGGTTTCTTTAGGATAGGCGAGACCTGCCCCATTTTCAAGGTGTCTGGAATGGATCCTTGCTGAAGGGAAGTGTTAATGATCTTGGTCCAGAGGGGAAGTAAGAGAGGAGTGAAGCCTTTTATGTAGTTAGCCGGGAGATGGTCAGTGAAGTGATTGGATGGTTTCAGCGCGTTAAGCATTTTTAATATGGTATCTTCTCTGTAAATGTTGAAGTGGGACCGTGATGCATTGTTTTTTAGTTTAAATAGTTGGAGATCATTAGCTGGGGCAGCAGCACGGGACAGTGATGGGCTCTCTTTCAGGCCCGAGACGGATATAAGGTCCTTGAGTAGATCAGATTAGATGATTCTGTCTTAGAGGCGAAGAAGGAGGCAAATTCGTCGCAAGAGGGAGTAGCGAGAGGGTTGATGTTAAGGACCTTAGGTAGGCTCTTGGTTTGGGCTTTGACAAGATCGAAGAGTTTTTTGGGGCGGTTCTTGGCTAGGTCAAGTTAAGACCTGAAGAAATCGGTTTTAGATTTTCAGATTTTTCTAAAGTAAGAGTTCCTGGCGGTCCTGAGAAGTTTGAGGAGGTCAGTTGAGGGTGTAGCTCTCCAGCGTCGTTCGATTATTCTAAGAGAGCGTCTGACATCATTTAGCCTCCCATCGTACCATGAAGAAGATCAGTACTATGGTCAGGCGATTTAGTCGATGTTTCTTAAGTAATTTTGCCCGGCGTTAAACGGCTCTAATACCTTATGAAGATTATCAAATAAAGAGGCAGGCGCTGGAGACAGGAAGACAGGAAACACGTTTTATTCCGACGGAGCAGAACACATCAGATCGGACAACAAGGTATCGTCTCGAGGTGCTCTCTTTAGCCTCTCTGAGGCCTGGCCTTTTATACACTGGTTTACGACATGTGACCATTCTTTATTACAATAAAGACATTGTGAAGTAATGAAAAATAACATCCCCGGTATCCCCGTCAGTTCCAGCTCATTCCAACACGTGGCTACAGTAGAGGTCCTCACCCCCCCATACAATAGGAGGGGGCTATCACGCAGCTGAGTGTTTCGCCGATTCCTTTGGAATGTGTGCGCCTGATCGAATCTCAAGGGGTGGGGAGGTCATGATCAATAGTAGCTCCTTTGAAGAGGAGCGAGTGCATACAGTAGTGGGCAATAAACTGTATCCTCAGGCCAAGGGATGACCAGCGGTCCGTGCGTGCAGACAATCGGGCTCAGAGGAAGGGGTCATCAAAGGAGAGGTATTCATTAAAGAAAGGATCAGTGTGGACAATCGAGCGTAAAGGGAGGGTTTATCAAAAGAGGGGTATTCATGGAAGGAAAGGAGGTGTTGGTCAGGCGCGGGGTGTGATTCCCAGAGACAGTCATGCAGAAGGGGAGGTCATGACTTGTGCATGTGAGAGCGGGGGCAGCCAGGGTGCATGGGGGATGCTTGCAGGGTCAGGGAAGTGCGCTGATGATCGATCGTGAACAGGGAGACCATGGTACCTAAAATGGCTGTCGTGTATGTTCATACGTGAGTCTGAGGAATGGGCAAGATGGCGCAGATGATGTTCAGTTCACGAACTAAAATTCCACAGTCCTCCCTTTTAACATGTCTCGCCAGCTTGTCAATTCGGATCTATCCCCATAAGACCACGTATTTCTATCTCATAGAGGGGACTCATGTGTTCAGTTCTAAAGTCCAAAGTCTTAGGGCACATACAGTTAGAAATGAGTGAACACAAAGGTGGCAGACATTGTATACCTAAGCAGCACCCACACAGTACCACGACTGGTATCAGTATAAATGTAAACAACCTCCATCCCCAGTCCTTCAAAGTGTCCCAAAACCAGCTTCCAAGCGACCATCCTTCTTGCTCTTGGTGAACCTCTGAGGATAGTCTGTGGAGGTGTTCAATTGCTTTGTAGACTGAAGGCGAGTTATCTGGCACGTAGGTGCAACAGCTGGAGCCGATGATGCGGCATGCTCCTCCACGGTCGGCCAGAATCACATCTAGAACAAGGCGGTTTTGGAGAGCCACCAGGCGGACTGCCTGGAGCTCAGCCGTGTTGTTAGCGAGGATGCCAGCCGTGATGTTAATGGTTGTTTCTACTGCCTGAGTCAGGTGTCGGATAGCGCGGCTGTTTGCCATTGGTCCCCACAGAGGAACAAGTCCCTTCGCTGCATCCAGGAACTGTGCTCCGGTGGAGTCGGCTTGTCCAACGTCTCCGGCGCGCTTTTGCCGGTGATGGTAGGCTGAGGCCACATACGTGGGAGGAAGAATGAAGGCGATGTAGCACGTACCCCTCCAACCTTTCGGGAGCCAGGTGTAAGCTTTGGTGCCACAAACAAAGTACATATTCGGAGAAGCAACAAAGGAAGGGGGATCAACTGAGACCAATGTTCTGGTGATGCGGCAGGAACTGTGACCCACCAGCTGCGTTCCCTGGCCTTCGAGGCACACGAGTCCTGTGACATTGATGACAGACAGGGCCACGGTCAGGGTGGCAGCCGTTTGCTTCCGTAGGTGGGAGAAGGTGGGTCTGGCTGGATTGTGGAGCACTTGCATTTCGACTCTTTCTTTGGCAGGGATGTTCATAAGGAAGGCGGAACCTGAGGCCACAGGACAAAAGGGGGCAGACGTTCCTCCTGTTTTGTTCAGCCAGAACCCATAGTAGAAGTGTGACACTGTCTGATCAGAAGCGGCGTTGTCCTTGTGGCTCTCCTGCAAGAGGATCAACCAGGCGAGGCAGGAGCCGTGAACTGAGAAAGGAGAAGGGATGAAAGGTATGGAGTGTTCAGTGGCATGCGGGAGCAACCCGCAGATCCAGCAGTTCGTGGCATTAGTAGCAAGGTTGTGCTGGTGCAACAGTTGCACGAAGGAATTGTTCCAGAACTCCTTACGCCTTTCTCGGAGCTGAGGCGAAAGGGAGATCAGGTGATGCTCTTTCATGGTGGTTGGCTGTGCAGTGGTCAGCAATATCTGATGAGCGGGTGTGCTGTCCTCCCAGATCCAGAAGGAAGTCATGAGGAGGAGGCAAAAGAGGAAGAGGATGAAGAAGGCGATTGTCTTTGATTTGTGCAAATTGTCAGTCTTTGGGTTCCTGTAGTGGGTATTTCCGGTTGCGTCCATCATCTTCTTATCTGGCGCTTCCATCATCTTCTTGTCTGGCGCTTCCATCATCTTCAAGGTGCTCGGTAGTGGGCAGAACCACAGACTTTGTTTAGCTTCTCTCCGGGTAACCCTTGGTTGTTTTAGGTCACCGTTCTGAGATTTTAACTTAGTCCGTGGTCTACTTAGCCGAAGCTCCCTCCTTTCGACGCAGGAAATACCCTTCCCGGGATGGCACAGTGGGATCAGAGAATTTTGCAAGTTCAAGTGCCTCGGTATCAGGATAGCAGTTCAACGATGGTCAGTCTTTGTTCAGGAGCTCTTCTTGGGTGTCGACGTTTTTCTGTCGTGGCCAGGGTCGAGGAGATTTTCTTGCAATGGTGGGCGTGCAGCCAGTGCCTTTTTCCCTCCACTCGAAGAGCCGTCCGAGTGGTGATCAGTACTTGCCAGGGGCCCGTCCACCGGGGTTCCAGACTCTTCGCCCGTTGAAAGTTCCGGACTAGAACATAATCTCCCAGTTGGATATCGTGACCGGGGCCCCTGGAAGCATCGGGGATGGCCTGCTGCACCTGTTGATGAATGACAGACAACGTTTTAGTTAATTTGCACAAATAATCTGACAGCAGGACGTCGGGGACGTCGTGAATGGAGGTTGGTTTGGGGGCAGTCCAGAGGTTCATTGGTCGCCCAAACACCACCTCGTAGGGGGTCAAGTGGTGCTTAGTGGGAGTGGAGCGCATCGATAGCAATGCCAGTGGGAGGGCATCTGGCCACTTGAGTCCTGTGGTGGCCACTATTTTTGACAGTTTCAGTTTCAGTGTAGCATTGTGTCGCTCAACTAGGCCAGCGGATTGGGGATGGAAGACCACATGGAACCTTTGCTTTACCCCCAGCCCCTTCAAGATTAGTTGGATGACTTCAGCTGTGAAGTGGGGGCCATTGTCGCTCCATAAAATTCGACAAAGGCCGTAGCGAGGGAAAAACTCTTTTAGTAGTACTTTGGCAGTAGTCATGGCAGTGTTATCACGGGTTGGATAGGCTTCCACCCATTTGCTGAAGGCGCATACAATGACTAGTACATACTTCAAGCCTTGGCATCTCTCCAGCTGGATGTAATCCATCTGAAGGACTTCAAAGGGGTGGTCGGGGGTCCCAAACCCTCCCCGGGGTACCACAGTTCCTTTCCCGGGGTTGTGTTGTAGGCAGATAAGGCACTGCTGGACCAGGCGTTTGGCTGAGTCGGGGATTTTGTTGTTGTGCCAGACTTTGGAAATGAGTTCAATCATGGGGGCAGAACCTATGTGTGCAGGGGAGTGTGCCATAGTCAGTATGGGGATCAAGTATGAATCAGGCAGCAACCACTTGTTTGTGTCTTTTGTCCGCCAGCAGCCTTCGTCGTCCTTTAAACCCACCCGTGCCCACTCAGTCAGTTCGTGAGGTGTGCTGGCCGACTGGATGTCCCTAATCGTTTCCCTAGCGTCAGTCCATTTTTCTGCTTGTGACTTGGTCACATATATGCGTGTCGTCGTCCTATTCTCAGCTGTGGTTCGGGCAGTGATGTCGGCCAGTGCGTTTCCCTGTCCAACTAAGTCCGTCACCTTCTTGTGTGCCTGGCATTTGATCACTGCTAATCGTTCGGGGAGGAGAACTGCTTCAATCAGGGCGGAGACTAGATCTCCGTGGAGAATGGGTGTGCCGTGGGACGTCAGGAATTCCCTTTCCCTCCACAAGAGCCCAAAATGATGAACCACCCCGAAGGCATACTGGCTATCCGTGTAGATGTTCGCTGTGGTTCCTGCTGCTATGATACATGCTCGTGTGAGAGCAATCAGTTCTGCCGCCTGTGCGGATCGTTGCGTGATACGGGCTGTTTCAACTACTGTTCGGGCTGTCGTCACCGCATAGGCAGCTGAGGTGGTGCCGTCTGGGAGTTTGATACAAGAACCGTCTACCCATAGTTCTCCATCAGGGTCTGTAAAAGCAATGTCTCGGAGGTCAATTCTACTCCTGGTCTGTTAGTCCGTGAGGGTCACACAGTCGTGTATAGGGGGCACATCGGGGTCATTTTCAGGCAAGGGCAACAGTGTAGCAGGATTCAAAGTCGTGCATCTCTTAAGAGTGATATGGGGTGCAAGTAGAGTCAATTCGTATCCCGTCAGTCGTGCACTAGTCAGGTGTTGAGCCTTGGTCTGGTTCAAAAGGGTGTCAACTGCGTGGGGTACTAACACCGTGAGAGAGTTTGAAAGTACAATTCCCTCACTCTGACGGATAGAGACAGCAGCGGCGGCTACTGCTCGAAGGCAGGCAGGTAAAGCTCTGGCGACTGGGTCAAGAGTGGCAGAGAAGTAGGCACAAGGGCGTTGTTTGGAGCCGATGGGCTGAGTTAGAACAGACAATGCGCATCCCTCCCTTTCGTGAGTGAAGAGAGAGAAGGGCTTGGAGTAATCTGGCGTTCCTAGGACGGGTGCCGAGCAAAGGGCATCTCGCAACTCCTTAAAGGACGCTTGGCATACGGGGGTCCAAGGGAGTGGGAAGGGAACATCTTTGGCCAACAGGGAAAGTAGGGGTTTTATGACGAGACTGAAATTTGGTAACCATTGTCGGCAAAAAGAGGTAAGGCCCACCAATGAACGGACTTGCTTCTGTGTTTTTGGGATGGGGGTGTCTAGGATGGTTTGGATTCGGTCGGGTGTAAGTTTCCTCCCTTCCTTGGACAGGAGATGGCCTAGATATGTCACTTGAGGTTGACAGAACTGCAGTTTCTTTTTGGAGACTTTGTGGCCATTCTCCGCAAGAAAGTGCAGGAGTTGGATAGTGGCCGTGATTGCAAGTGGAGTGGTGTCGGCCGCCAAAAGGATATCATCGACATATTGGATCAACACCACTCCATCTGGTAGCTGGACGGCGTCCAGCTGTCTTTTGAGGGCCTGGCTGTAAATGCTGGGACTTTCAGTGTAGCCCTGAGGAGCTCTACAAAATCGGTATGAACGGTTTTTTAAGGTGAAGCCGAAGAGATAGCGGCTGTCTGGATGGATGGGGATAGAGAAAAATGCATTCTTGAGATCAATAACGGTGAAGGTGGTGGCAGTGGACGGGATGAGGGTCAGAATGGTGGTGATGTCTGAGACTACGGGGTACTGTGGCACTACCACTTTGTTGACTTCTCGCAGGTCGATGATGAAGCGGTACGCTTTCTCATCTCCCTCACCTTGCTTCTTAACAATGGGTAGGATAGGGCTGTTGCAAACATTACTAACCACTTCCTCTACCACTCCTGCATCTACCAGGGACTGAATAATCGTTACCAATGCCTTCTCCCCTTCGGGCGATATCCGGTACTGTGGGAGTTTCGGGAGTATGGCGTCTGGTCGAACAGTTATGTGCACAGGATCGATCATCATTCGTCCTACATCCGAGTCGTTCCTGGCCCACAGGTACAGGGGTAGGGTGTCGAGCAAGGTTAGGTCAGCATCAGTGATAGAGTACATATGTCGTGCGGGGCAGGATCTGGACATGCTCGGGTTGTCGTACAGGATGACTCGGACTCCATCTGGGGAACACCTAATAGTAGCTCGGAAATGTTTTAGTAGATCAATACCCATAATGGCGTCAGGGGAGTTGGAGGAGAGCAGAAATGTTGTGTCCGTGGGGTTGTTTCCTAGGTCAAAGGAGATAGGTACAGACAGGGGATTAGTGGAGGGCGTTCCATCGAAACCTATCGATGTAATGTGTGAGCCAGACAAGGGTGCCCTTGGAATCAGTCGCTTTGATAATACACTACGTGTCGCTCCAGTGTCTACCAAAAATGGAGACTTTGTACCCAGGACCTTAGCGGTGACGTAAGGACCTTGCTGGTCAACACAGAGCTCGACTGGATCCCTCCCTCGCCCTTGGCAGTCCTATGCAAAGTCGTGAGCATTGTCGCAGCCGGACTGTTGGCACTGATTCTGTCGGGGGCGGTCAAATGTGTTCGGTCTGCCAGGTCGGTTACTGTTGGTGTTGTGGGTGTGCCCTCGTCCCTGCCCTCTTGTCCTGGGGCCATTTGCCATGTCCCTTGTCTCGTTATTCTTAATCGTTTCTCGGAGGACTGGGCATTGAGACTTCCAGTGGCCAAATCCTTTGCAAAACGCACACTGGTTCTCATCGAGGTCTGTTCGTGGAGCGCCGGGTGTGGGTGTGCGGTCTCTAGGGGGTGGATTTCTAGGGGCATTCGACTGGTAGTTTCCCCTATACTGCTCCCTTCCTCTAGTCACTCCCTGTAATTGAGCAATCATCACTCGTTCTTTTAAGTCCTTTTTCTTTCTCTCAGTCGCCCTCTCGTTCTCGTTCTTTTGGTGTTCGTAATACTGAGCCATCTGAAGGATAGCTGCAGGTTTGGAGGCCCCCCAACTACTCTCGCTTGTCTGTAACTTCTGGGAGACCTCTTGTAATAGCCCGTTTACGTAGTTTTGCACGAATAGGTGTTGTCCGGTTGAGGTGGTCATGTCTTGGCGACTGTAGTCGGAGAACACTGTCTCAAATCGGGAGAAATATTCTGATACGTCTTCCTGGGGTTTCTGACGGCAAGCCGTGACTATCGACCAGTCTACCTTTTTCTCTAGGATCAATGTTTTTAGCTTCTGCACTATTTTGTCCGGGAGTTCCAGTATGTCTTTTACAGGTTTCTTACCGGGCTCTCGCTGCCTATCTAGTTCACTGAGTTGATTCCAGGTATGTCTGAACAGATCTGTGTGGTTGGCCTTCCGGATTTGCTTCCACACGTCAGCCGGCAGACATAACCCAAAAAACCAATCAATGTCCGCTAGAGTCATTATGGTTGAGCCCAAGGCAGTACCTAGCTCAGTATAAAATGCTGTCGGGTTCTTTCTTAAATCGGGCAGGGTTTGCCTAAAGGTTAAAATATCTTGCCGATCCCATGGTTGATAAACCCAGTTGTACACAACCCTCCCCTTCGCATCTGCGTGGTTAATATCGTCGTTTGTTCCCTGACCTCTTGGGGGAACCCAGTAGGGGGCGGCTTCTCTGATAGGCATCATCGTGTTGGCTGCTTCTAATGGGGACTCAGCCGTTTCAGAGACTGTGATCTTGACCTCTGGTTTCTGTTCCGCGAGGTGGCGGAAGACCTCAAGCGTTTGCATGAAGAGGTCCGTCACATCGCGCTCAGTCCCATCTCCTACATCGACCTTTCTATATAGAGCCGTCACTTTAGCAGGACCCTTAGTCTGATACCTATCCTCATACGCGTTCAGGGTGTGGAAGCTGAACCGTAAAATGAAATGCCGCCTGTGGCTACCGGCATGTGAATTGTACATATCCATCGTATATTCTTCGCTCTCCTTCCGTTCTACCAGTGTCTTTGATATCTTGTCAATCCCATCCCGCTCATCTTTGCTCAACCTATTTGGTCTGGCCGTTAGCTGCTTGCTAGTCTCGAGTTCATCTGATGTTGTCACCAATGTGGCTGGTGCGAAGGCCGTAAGGGCCGGGGCACTAGCGCTAGGGTCACCCTCGCCCGCACTCAGGACTGGTAGGTGCTGTGCCATTGGCTGGCAGGGGGCATAAGGAGGGGGCATGTAGATGATCGGAGGACCTAGCAGTAACTCGTCGTTTGCCCGTTGTTTGGAGGGCATCTCTGGGTAGAGCGTAGAGGGGGTCCTAACAGGGCATTGGCCTGTCGACCCTGATTCTTGCGTTTGTCTAACTTCCTCTCTCCTTTTTATCTCTTCATCTAGTTCCTTCGCTGCCAGGTGGGCTGCCTTTCGTAATTCTTTCCCTATTTTTGTTTCTTCTCTTTTCCTTCGTTGCTCTGCTTCTTTGCGCCACATGCCGATACTATCGAGCATAGTGGGTGTTGCCTTATTTATTCTAACAGCTGCTTCTAGCGCCTTTATTTTATGATCATCAAAGGAACCTATCAGTGGCCACTGACTTTCGGGGTCCTTTATCGTATATTTATGCCATAACTTACTATAAGCTATAGCGACTAGTCCTTGTTTAGTGAACATGTCCTTATTAGGGGTGCCTTCCAATGGAGCTGGATGGTTCATCTCTAATAAGCGGTCCGGGCTGATCCAACTACTGACCAATGGGGAGAAGATAGGCATGACGGGTTACAACGGGGACAAAAGTCTGCACTACCTATCCTTCACTACTTCGCGAAGACTAGACAGAATATTTCTATTCTACAGTATTCGCAAATAGGGAATACCCAAAGAGAGAACCAATATCGAACAATTAATGTTCGTTCAATCAAACAATCAGTGGCGAGAAAGAAATAGGCACGACGGGTTACAACGGGGGCAAAAGCCTGCGTTACCTATTCTTCACTATCTGCAAAGGAGGACAGAATACTTTTTACCCTTCCCCGTTTGTAGACAGAGAACTCTCAAGAAAAACAATCCTCGAACAAACAATGTTCGGGCAAACAATCAATCAGTGGGGGAGAAAAGATAGGCACGACGGATTACAACGGGGGCAAAAGCCTGCGTTACCTACCCTTCGCTGCATGCAAAGGAAGAGAGAATACTTTTATCCCTCTCAGTTTGCAGACAGAGAATCTCCAAGAGAACCAACAATTCGGAGAGTAATACTAGTATTTTCTAATCAAACAATCAAATATTTCTTAGTTTGTCGTGTTACACGACCTTACCCGGACCGTATGGACAGTTTCTCGTCTTCCGCTTCCAGCGCCCGATCGTCCTTCACTCTCTGTTACTACCGCGGCACTCCTGATGGTTCCCAGTCAGGACCGTAGATCACTCGGGGAGAGGTCTGCTCGGAACCAGTGAAGTTCAGATGATCGGCTGTCAGACGAGGGTCTATCGGACAGGAGCTCTTCCGATCGTTGCAGTCGTTCACTCTGTCGTTGGGACCTCTCCCACTGGATCCACGTGTCGCTGATGGGCCCCACGTTGGGCGCCAATTGAAGAAGATCAGTACTATGGTCAGGCGATTTAGTCGATGTTTCTTAAGTAATTTTGCCCGGCGTTAAACGCCTCTAATACCTTATGAAGATTATCAAATAAAGAGGCAGGCGCTGGAGACAGGAAGACAGGAAACACGTTTTATTCCGACGGAGCAGAACACATCAGATCGGACAACAAGGTATCGTCTCGAGGTGCTCTCTTTAGCCTCTCTGAGGCCTGGCCTTTTATACACTGGTTTACGACATGTGACCATTCTTTATTACAATAAAGACATTGTGAAGTAATGAAAAATGACATCCCCGGTATCCCCGTCAGTTCCGGCTCATTCCATAACGTGGCTACAGTAGAGGTCCTCACCCCCCATACAATAGGAGGGGGCTATCACGCAGCTGAGTGTTTCGCCGATTCCTTTGGAATGTGTGCGCCTTATCGAATCTCAAGGGGTGGGGAGGTCATGATCAATAGTAGCTCCTTTGAAGAGGAGCGAGTGCATACAGTAGTGGGCAATAAACTGTATCCTCAGGCCAAGGGATGACCAGCGGTCCGTGCGTGCAGACAATCGGGCTCAGAGGAAGGGGTCATCAAAGGAGAGGTATTCATTAAAGAAAGGATCAGTGTGGACAATCGAGCGTAGAGGGAGGGTTTATCAAAAGAGGGGTATTCATGGAAGGAAAGGAGGTGTTGGTCAGGCGCGGGGTGTGATTCCCAGAGACAGAGTCATGCAGAAGGGGAGGTCATGACTTGTGCATGTGAGAGCGGGGGCAGCCAGGGTGCATGGGGGATGCTTGCAGGGTCAGGGAAGTGCGCTGATGATCGATCGTGAACAGGGAGACCATGGTACCTAAAATGGCTGTCGTGTATGTTCATACGTGAGTCTGAGGAATGGGCAAGATGGAGCAGATGATGTTCAGTTCACGAACTAAAATTCCACAACCATGGTTGGGAATCTTTAGAGGAGGTTCTCTTCAGTTGCAGTGGGGCAGTTTTGTCTAGGAGGTTCTTCATGGAGTGAAAGTAGTTATTTGTCAGCTCCTGAACATCAGATAGGTCTTCCGGGGGACTAAGAGGGTTTGAGTTATCTAGGGCTGTGAGGTCAGATCTTAAGTTTTTTAAGGTTTCTCTTCCAGATTTTGGTTCTCATGGGTTGAGTAGGGAGTCGAGTAATGGTTTCCGAGATTTGGAATGTAATGATATGATGGTCAGACCAGTCGCAAGGGAGTATCGAGTCTAGCTGGGAGGATTCCGTTTTGGATATTATTCGGTCGAGAGTTGCACCCTTGTCGTGTTTTGGGATGTTACATAGTTGGGTGAGATTGAGGTCTGTGAGGAAGGCTTTGAGGCTGTTTACCCCTGGGTCGTTGTGGTCGTCTCAGTGAAGGTTTAAATCCCTTAAGAAAATTTGCTTCGATTGTTGGTTGTCATTTGAAGCTAGAATGTCCATGAAGTGTTCTATGAAGGTGAGATTATCTCCCGGAGGATGGTAGAAGGCGTTAAGAGAGCAGATTTGGTTGTTGTTGTTGGCGATGTTTAGGCAAAGGTATTCGCACGATGATATTGCAGGGGCATTGGCGTTGGTCGCTGTTAGGTCGATCTGGTGTATGCATGCTATCCCACCGCCAGGCCTGTCAGCTCTGTTGAGTCTGGTAATGTTATAGTTCGGGGGTAGCAAAATGTCCATGATGGGAGTAGCAGTTTCCTTAAGCCAGGTTTCTGTAAGGATCATAATGTCTGGTTTGTTTGAGATAAGTAGGTCTGGAGGCGGACCTGCAGTTTAGGAGGATACAGCTTATCTGTGGTTGGGAGATGGTTGTGGTGGGTTCGGCAGTGATGGGGATTCTAGTGAGGTTATTTTCTACAACGCCTCTGGGATTGAGTCTGGAGGCTCTATGAGTGATGAGCAGAATGGTAGGTACTCTGGGGTCTGTAGGCGCGCTAACTGGACTGACTAAAAGTCCAGCGCTCTGAGGGGGGTGAGGCTGCTCGTAAGAGCGGAGGAGGGCCCCTAGATCTGATTCAGATAGAGGGTTTGACCCCCTGATAGGGCGGGAAGTGGCGTTAGGGAGTGGGATTGTGCTCCAACGTGGAGAGTTGTGGGCTTGGAGATTGTAGGAAGACGATGGATGCGAGTATAGATCTTGGGGGAAGGGAACGGATTGTGTTCCTGTTTAGTGAAACTGGACTTGGTTTGTTGTAAGATAAGGTTGTGACGGGTTCGGATGTCCGATTTGACTTGTTGAAGGGATGATAGTATCAAGTTAAGTTTGGAATCGGACGTGATGGTTTCATTATTAGCAGGGTGGACGGATGGAGTAGACTGAGTAGTGGCTTCTATGGATGCTGGAATGTCCAGAGTGGGGGTCTGGTCAAGTTTGAAGTCAGGCGTGAAAGTTTCAATATTGGAGGGGTGGACAGGGGGAGTAGACTGAGTTGAGGTATCTGTAAATACGGGAGTGTCTAGAGCAGTGGGGGTAAGGGTGGGGCCGAGGAGCCAGAGGGAGGAGCTGAGAGTGGAGGGGAGGGTGATATATGAGGAACGGGTGAGTGGTTCGGGTGGTGACCATGCTGGGATCCAGAGGGGAGTTAGAGCGGGAGTTAAGCTGATGGGAGGAGTTGGTAGAAAAGGGGGAGGTAAGGAGAGAAGGAGGGGGCGAAAGTGTATGTTGAGGGAAGGTAAGATCTAGGGCCCGATGTAGGTAATTCAGATTTACCTACTCTTAAATACCGAATCATACCGATTCGGTAAATCTGAAGCAGGCAGATGTAGGTAAAAAATTACCGAATCTGTACGAGTCGGTATTTACCGAATCGGTAAATACTGAATCGCTATTTCCCATTGATTCCTATGGGCCTTGAAGCCCATAGGAATCAATGGGAAATACCGAATCGGTATTTACTGATTCGGTAAATACCGAATCCTGCAAGGGTGCAGGGGGTGTCACTTTGACACCCTCTAGCACCCCAAGTACAGGCACGTGTGCCATGTGGCACACAGACATGCCCTAAGGGCATGTCTGTGTGTCACATGGCACAGGTGTACATGCACAGATGTGCATGTACACCTGTATTCGGTATTCTACCACCCAATAGGATTGGGTGGTAAAATACCGAATTCTGAAGGCCTGTAGCACTGTAAACAGTGCTACCTACATCTGGAATTTACCGAATCGGTAAAATTACCGATTCGGTATTTTACAGAATCGGTAAGTTTACCGATTAGGTAAATTTACTGAGTGTTTAAAATATTGCCTCCTACATCTCAATCACCAAACACCAGTCGGTAACGGCCGAATTCGGCCGTTACCGACCGGTATTTGGTGACCTACATCGGGCCCCTAGTGTGGAGTTGGCGGGGCTGATGAGTAGGAAGGGGGGAACTGAGAGAAGTGATGGAGGGGTGGAGGTGGTGAATGTGCCGGGTAGGGAGGGAAAGTGGATGGATTGGTAATGTGACTGCGTGAGAGGGTTGTGAGGTGGAGAGGGTTGATAGGTGGGTTGCCGACGAGGTCTGAAGGTGTTGTTGGGGGGGAGGGGTCTGGGAGTTCAGATTGACTACGGGATCAGGATGGGAGATGCGGACATCAGCGTGCAAGGACGGAGAGAAGGGGCGTGTTAGAGTGACTCTCTCTTTAATGAGCGGGAAAATGTGATCGATCAAGTTAAGGTTGTGGTTGTTGGATTGGATTAGGATGACACCGTTATGATAGATGTTCACGGTGGCGGCTGCGTTGAAGAATATGGAGGGGAGGATAGATAAGGCGAAGCCGTGCGCTGTTTTCTTCATGTTAGGGACCTTAAAGAGAGCGAGAGAGGCTTTCCTCCATTGAGCTCTTCTTTTAGTGTAGAAGATAATGTCGTTCTGAATGAGCCCTTTGTCCATTGAGAAGTAAGGGTCAGAGACAGGGGTTTCCGGATGAGACTTTAATAAGTTGTGTTTTTTTGAGAGGCGCGGAGGGCATGTGATGGAGTAGGTGCATTTGCTGGAGCGCTCCATAGTGAGGGTGTCATTGAATCAGGGAGGAAGGGCCGATGAGAGGCAGTTTGGGTAGTCTGGGCAGGGAGTGCTCTCAGAGGGGACCGTTGAACATGGTGAAAAGAGGAGGAGGGGAGACCGGGTAGGGAGGGAAGCAGCCCTAACAGGGGTAGAGTGTGGGTCGAGAGAAGTAGCCCAGGGTGAGGTGAAGGTAACTTTGTATGAAAGGTTGGACAGTCCAAGAGGGCGATATGGAATCACTGGTTAGTGAGGATCTGGAATTGTAGAGGTTTTTTTTGGGGGGGGGGAGTTTTTTTCAGGTGTAGTAGTTCTTTTTCTATTTAGGAGAGATTTGGAGTGGTAGCCCTTTATTCAGAGATACTTGGTTGCGGCAGAAGAGAGGTCAGGCCAAGTAGGGGCAGGAGAGAGGCCAGGCCAAGCAGGCAGAAGGGAGGCCAGGCCAATTAGGGGCAGAAGAGAGGCCAGGCCAAGAGGGAAAGGAGAGAGGCCAGGCCAAGAGGGAAAGGAGAGAGGCCAAGCCAATCAGGGCAGCAGAGAGGACAAGCGGGGAAGCCGAGATGCCAGGCCAAGCAGGAAGGAGAGACCGGGCCAAGGGGGGCAGAAGAGAGGCCAGGCCAAGCGGGGAAGGAGATGCCAGGCCAAGCGGGGCAGAAGAGAGGCCAGACCACATAGGGTCCGGAGAGATGCCAGACCAAGAGGGAAAGGAGAGAGGCCAGGCCAAGTAGAGGCAGGAGAGAGGCCAGGTCAAGCGGGGAAGCCGAGATGCCAGGTCAAGGGGGGCAGGAGAGAGGCCAGGCCAAGCAGTACAAGAGAGGCCAAGCGGTGCAGAAAAGAGGCCAGAAAAGGGGTTTTGGTGAAATTAAATATTTAAGACCCCACAATTTAAGTGGCGAATCCGTGATGTATCCAAGTTTTCTGATTTCCCTTTTCTACAAATAAGTCTGTGACCGGGTATGTACCTATCTTTCCTTATAATAAGAATTCGTTTTTACCTCTTTGTGCATGTTTTATGTACCGCGAACTGCTCTAGAAGGTATTGGAGCGCATTACACGAGCACAAGTTACATTTCGGAAGTATAATTGTTCACAAGCACGGGGAGATTAAGGGGCATATTAGCACAGGCAATATCGCCGCTCTAGCTGCACTTGTTGGAGCTAAAGCGGCGATATTTTTATCGCCCTATCAGCAAGCTGTCACTAACAGCAGTTAGCGACAGCTCTCAGGCGATAGCGACCGGTTTGGGGCCCGCTTTGCATGTCAGCGATATTTATTGCTAATGACATGCAAAGTGGGCGTACCCAAACTTTTAGCGACTGAAAGCAATCGGTAACACAGCTATCATCTATTAGCAAGGCAGGAGAAGCGATATAAAAAGTGGATATAAACGTTGCTAATATCATGTTTTCTCCGCTAACATATCCAGCGATAGGCAGCGGTAACAATAAACGTGCTAAGTGCGTTTTGTGGGAAATATCGCAATTCCTGCTAATATGCCCCTAAGTGACCTGCTCAGGATCACAGGGTGTAGAGCGGACGCCGGGACTTGAACCTACGGCAGTTCTGACGTAACAGAAGCCACGTGAAGGCTCGGCTCCTGGTGGGTTCCAACAGGACCTCGAGCCGAGCCACAGCCAGGCTTTGGGCTCTCCCAGCGCTAGGAGGGAGCGCCTAGATTCCAGCCTCTGGAGCAGTGGCGCTGTGCCAGTCCCTGGTCTGTGCTCCACTATTTGCATCTTGGGGTGGGGGGACTCACCTTGTCCCCCGGGCGTGCCCTGGCAATCCACACTCTCATTTTTCCTTGAGGTGCCCGTTGGATTATTTGCTGCTTAGGTTTATCAGGGAACCACAGGTGTATCACTATTCAACAACCGGTCGTTGCTGGCTCGCACACCTTGGGGCACACTTTCCTTGGCGCTATAAGCGTGTGTATCACGTCTGCATCTTGTTGGAAATGGGATCCCCGGCTGGCCAGGGCTTTCGCCAAAGTCAGTCAGAGACCACCACTCCCAAGTCAGGGCAAGGGAGTTACACGCCAAGATAACCCCTGCTCACCCTCTAGGTAACGTGGCGCGAGCAGCAAGGCTACACTTGGAGGCGATGTAAGTTAAGTATTTGCGCATGCACCCCAGCAACAACACCCAGGACCCACCACAAAGGAAACTCCACACCAGGTTATATAAAAATAGCCTTTGTATTACACCAGAAACACATTAGATAAAACACACTTTACAATGTGCCAGAGGCACGGGCAGAATTTACAGGGGATATTTACAAGACAGGGCCACCTGGACCACTGTCAGGAATCAGAAGTAACACTTTCAGAAATAGCGCTTAGAATGTAAATCACTGTAGCACAAAAATATAACACAACCAGTAATTACTGGTAACCAGGACCTCACTAGCACCACCTGTACTAGGGAGAAAACAACCACCTACATATCACAGTACCTGTAGGGGTGTAAGAACATAACACATGATGCAATGCATAACATTCATTCAGAGGTGTACGAAGGGAAAACACATGATGCATCACAATACATTCAGAGGTGTAGCAATAGAACACAGTTGCGCAAAACTCAGATAAGTCACCACCTGTGACAGTCCCTGTGTCCCAATGTCAGGGCCTAAACGTGGCAGTTGCCCACAAAGTGCTGGGCAGCTGTGTAGCAATTGATGGGGCCAACGTTGGAGCCTCGCAGGCTCTGCCCAACTGACTGTCTCCTGAGCCTCTCTGGGCTCGTGAAACAAATGGCCCCTGAGCCTCTCTGGGCTCCTAACTGAAGATGTGCCCCTTGAGCCTTCTCTCAGGGCTCACAACAAAATGCGCCGTCTCTAGAGCCTCTCCGGGCTCAACAACACAGGTAAGGCCCCCACGAGCCTTTCACTAGGGCTCTCAGTAACAGGGGCCGCCCCTCTGGGGCAGGGGGTCCCTCACGGGGACCCGCGAACACGTGGGGCGCCTTTGGTGGGAGTCCCCCCCTCTGGGGGACTCGAGAATCACTTGAGGCCCCACAGGCCTCTCAGCACAAGTGACTAACTCTGGAGGGGAGGGGCGGGCACTCACCGGTCTTCTGTAGATGCTCCCTCGGTCTGGGGAGTAGCGCGTCTCCTCCGCACGGGAGCTCCCGCTCCTCGGGGGCTCCCTCCACACTTCTCCCTCCCTCTCCGGGGCTCTCCCTCGCTCTTGGGGGCCCCGGGGGGGGGGGGGGAGACCAGACGCCGGCTCTCTCTCCTCACCGGAGCGCGGGGTGGCCTCCCGTCCGCTTCCGGTTGCTTCTCTGTCCTGCCCCGGCCTGCCTGACTTCCGGGTCGCGGCTGTGGGGCGGGACTTCCTGTCGGCCCGCTCTCGGATTCGCCGGCCGGCAGGAGCACTTCCGGGTCGTCGCGGGCAGCGCGGCGGCCCGTCTCCGGCACTTCTAGGCGGGGGCTGAATTTACCGAGGGCTCCCTCGAGGTAAATTTACAAACAGCAGCAAATCACCGGGGCAATGCCGGGTGGGCACCGGCTTTCTTAAATAAATACTCCAATCGAGGTGGGCACTCGATCTGGCAGGCAAAGCGCTCCCAAGCGCTAAGGGTAATTAACACAGCGCTCCCAGCGCTATATGGGAAAATAAAGCGCTTCCAGGCGCCCTCAGGCAGATAAAGCGCTCCCAGCGCTGGCAGACAAAATAAAGCGCTTCTAGGCGCTTCAGGGGAACACAAGTCCAGCAAAAGTACCTCAGAGTAGGCAGGGGGCAAGGCTGGGCCCAGAGCCAGCACACTGGGTCTCCAGGCAGGGAAACAGTCCAAGTGGCGGTCCTCTGGCCCAGCAGCAGCAGCAACAGCCCCCTCAGGATCCTGGAAAAGAACAACTTCTGTGGGGACACAGCCCCATTTTTATACACCATATTCCTTTGTCTGAAGGTGCAGGGTGGGGGCGGAACCAGTCGCAGCTGGTTCTTGAGTACTCTGTTTACCTCAACCACCCTCTCTATTCACTGGCAGGGCTTGGGTCGTTAGACACACCACAGGGGGGCGGAGCCAGCATTGTGTGGGGAAAACCCAGCCCATCCAGGACACAGGTACACTCCTCCCACACATCACTCATGCTAATCTCACACTCACCACCGGGCAGACCCATCCAGAATTCCTGGAGCCTGGCATGCCAGCCAGCTCCAGCCAATCACGCTCCAGCACCCTCACTGCACACATATCTCAATGTCCAGAAGTAGCACTTCCCTTCTAGACACATACATGCCGCATACACCATCTCGCAGCATTCACTCTAACGAGTTCACACATACTAAACTCGAGCCTGTACACCCCACGCATCAGGAACTACCAGGGACACATACATTCCCCATGCATTCCTATGGGCGGGCAGGCCTAGCTCAGCACATGCACTCACAGTGCACACGCACTTTCCACTGGGACACAGTGAAAGTGCGCAGAACCCAAAAATCACCATCACCAGGTCACCATTTCAAGCAAAAAGTCTAGGGGTGAACCTGCCCTAAGGGCCAAAGTCCAACACATCTCTTGCACTCTGGGCTGTACCTGCTCACCAGTGGGGCTCTGTGTCACAGCCAGAGGCCCTCTCTGGCTGTTTGCTGCTTGCTTTCCACACAGTAGGGTTGTTTTCCTCTCTTTTCCTCATATCCCTGCTGAAAGATTACAGAGTGCTGGAATTTTGGGACGATTCCTTTCCTGGTTGAATTCCTGCCCGGAAAGTGTTTTCAGGTCTTTGACGGCGGCTGTACGTCAGATACTTTTTCCCTAGAATGCAGAATACCCCGGGGCTCGCATTAAGACCTACTCTTTTTAATGTTTATATGAGGCCACTTGTAGATATCGTCCATCCCGTTGGAATTTCGATAGTCTCTTACGCAGACGATACTCACCGGGTCTCCTTTACACAGGGCTTTAATTGGGAAAAAGAACTGGTGGTGCTCTAAAAGGGGTGTGACAAATTTCTTAAAGGGGTGTGGCCTATGCAAGTAGGGACGTGGTCTAAATGAAGATAACTTTCTAAAAGTGCTATTTCCAAACTTAGAATTTAAAAACCATCTTCACTAAAGGATGTGTTATTAAATTCTGAGTTCAGGAATACCAGATTCAATATGTCTATCTTGCCGTTATGGGAAGATATGCAGGTAAACATGTTACACAGTATTCCCCATGTTATCCTATGGGCAAGGTAGCCTTTCAATAGTGAAAAACGAAATTGTCAGTATTTCACTATCAAGACATGTTACCCACACTAGTAACACCACACAAAAACCGGGATGTCTGCTCACTCTAAATTTGACCTTTGAGGCCCGAAAATAGAGCCCCCTAGAGCCCCATTTTGAGGCCCCCCCCCAAAAAAAACTGGGTAGGCTCGGACCCCCACAGGCCCCCCCCACTTAAAGCCCTGCCTTTACGCTGGGCCAAAATTCCCTCTCCTCCGCATTAAAATAAATCCGGTTTTGTAAAGCGCGAACTACTAACCCTTACGGGTCTCAAGGCGCTGGGGGCCGTCATGGAAATTAAGTGAGCTATTGCCCAGAGTCACAAGGTGCTGAGCTGAGCTGCCGCCAGAGATCGAACCGCGTACCCTGTGCTCCGAAGTCAGCTGCCCCGGCCGCTGCGCCACGCCTTTCCATACACATTAGACCCCTGCTTTGAAAACGTTGCAGGTTCGATGAACAGCTCTTGTATTAGGCTTAATGGGGATAAAACGGAGCTGATGGTGTTTGGCAACAACCTTCTCCCCGCCATGAGTTTCAGTTGGCCAAGCTCTCCAGGTTCGACACTCACTACGAAAACAGCTATGAAGAGCCTCGGGATGTGGCTGGATAAATCCTTGAACTTCGACTCCCAAGCAGTAAAGCTTCAGCCACATGCTATGGCCCACTCAGGACGCTCCTAACACCTCTGCCTCTCATACCTCCTACCTCGCAGAGGCTGGTGGTCCAGGCTCTTACTCTTTCCCACCTGGACTATGGCGGCTCCAAAGGCCACCATTAGAACCCTGCAGGTGGTACAAACTCCGCTGCCCGGATTCTGTTCAGTTTACCTCGACGCCGGTCTCCCAACAAGCCCTGTGTGCCCTCCATTCGCTCCCGGTGGCAGAGAGGATTGCATTCAAATCACGCTGTATCACCCAAAGGACCTCTGATATCTCGCTCTCTGCTACCCGTTTACCTTCCTGGGAGAACTTTGGGGCAACGGAATCTGGGCTTTTATGGGAATTCGCAAGGGCATATTATCAAGCCCAATATTGCCGCTTTAGCTGCAGTTTCCTGCCGCTAAAGCAGCGATAATTTTAACGCCGTTTCTTGATAATATGCCCATTTGTGAGCTTCCACAGCCCATCTGGCCACAGCACCTAGGATCAGAAAGTCAAAATAAGGAGTGCGCTCTTTTGCCTACAATGCGGGTAAACTTTGCATCACCCTTCCCCACTCTCTGAGATCAGCCAAAAGGGAACTCCCTTTTCGATAAGTACTAGAGGCTTGGCTTGCCCCGTATAGATTCCTCTAATATCCTCTCTCTGGCCTGTGCCGCACCATCAGGGCTGGGATGCCGCAGGGTAGCTGTGTACGTCCTGCATAGAATCGAATAGTGTCCAGTTATTATCACTTTGTTCCGTCCCCCCATCCGGAGTGCCCACATTGGCTCTTCCAGTTCTTTCTTCTATTCCCACTTTAAATCTCACATCTAAGTTTTTAGGGCTCGGACTCCTCTCCAGTGAAACTGGGAGGAGTTTCGAGAACTAATGTTAAAGGAGAAAAAAAAGAAGAAGTATCTCCTAGGGCCTTGGTGAGAGGAATTCCACACATTCCTTAGCGTTTTCTGGCATCTGGTCAGTGATTCGTCTTCCCTGTGCTGTGTATGTAGTAGCCTTGAAGTGATAGGCTGTAAGTAATGTACGCGTGCCCGATGTGGCATTTTGTGTGCGAGAACGAGCATGGCAGAGTGATTAATCTTAATAACGAGCTGTCAGAGTGCCCGTGTAATGCAAGCCAGATGATGCGAACGCGTTCACAGCGGTGAGCGCGTTCAATGTTAAATGACGAGAGGCAGCATGCGAGGCTCACAGAAGATGACTCATACATGCTCGTCCACACTGTAGTTCTTGTTTATTTCGTAGTCGTTTATGTTCTGCCTTAATGCATTGCCATTTAGACCGGCTTTAAAATTATATGAAAGGCCCTCCTCTCCGCCAGTAACAGCTTCCTGTTGTGTTCTCCCTAGTTTTCCGGTACGTTTGTGCTGATTTTATTTTAAAATACCTTTACATTTGTACTTTTGCCACTCACTTCTGTAACTTTGTTTGAAAAGTAAAGCGCTCTTAATAAAGGCCGTGTTCGCAACTCATAAATCACAACGAAAAGTTAAATAAAATACAGATAATGAAGTGCTTCGAAGCCTGCCAGGCGAGCCGTGCTAGCGCTGCCGGTTCTTGTCCGGGCCGGGCGCTGGGACGAGCCTGACAGCTGCCCGTTATTGCAACATGCCTGCAGTTGGCCACCTCAAGGCGCTGTCTGTCCGTCCTCGGCAGGCCATGCCTGCAAGGACGTGCCTTCGAGGCCTGAGGCCGTCCAGTGGCCCGTTTCCTGCAGCACTGCAATGCTAAAGTTGGAATGCGATTTACAATTCTTTATTCATTAATTTATTTATTTATATATTTAATGCCATTTTCTATAGCGCGAATATTACCCGAAGGTGTCAGAGCGCTTTACAAAAGAACCAGTTGCGCTACATAAGGATTTAGGATTCCATGAGTTACATCAAAGATACAAACAGGAAAAAAAATTGCAATTGTACAAGTTGTAAAGTCACTCTATGTATCTCTATATACATATTGTTAAAGTCTCTTATGTAAATAAAGCTGTTTTCAGTCTCCTTGGCGAGAGTGCTCCAGAGCAACCTGTTCCGGACAGGGGTGAGGCAAGCTCCAGGGGGTGAGCCGCTGAGTGAGGCTGTGCCGGTGTGTTCAACAAAGAATGAGGGTGTGCACAGGATCAAACTGTTAATTCAAGAGAGCAGCCAGGATCGGAAGGGAGGTTTCCTGGCCACATACGGCCCGGTGATTCCCCAGCGACTGCTTTGAATTTTTGATTCTTGATGATTCAACACCTCAGCAGCCTGTGCATTCACCAGCAACAGGCCCCTCCAGGATTACAAACCTGCAGTTGGGACTGCCGCCTCCATTGTAGACAGGCAAAAACGCATGAAACACTGCTGTTGAGTGCTGAGTGCTGTGTGCGGTGTGCTGGTGAGTGCTGTGTGCTGGTGAGTGCTGGTGAGTGTGGTGTGCTGGTGAGTGCCGTGTGCTGTTGGGGGCAGAGTGCTGTTGGGGGCAGAGTGCTGTTGGGGGCAGAGTGCTGTGTGCTGTTGAGTGCAGAGTGCAGAATGCTGTTGAGCGCAGAATGCTGTTGAGCGCAGAATGCTGTTGAGCGCAGAATGCTGTTGAGCGCAGAATGCTGTCGAGTGCAGAGTGCTGTTGAGTGCAGAGTGCTGTTGAGTGCAGAGTGCTGTTGAGTGCAGAGTGCAGAATGCTGTTGTGTGCAGAGTGCAGAATGCTGTTGAGTGCAGAATGCTGTTGAGTGCAGAATGCTGTTGAGTGCAGAATGCTGTTGAGTGCAGAGTGCTGATGAGTGCAGAATGCTGTTGAGGGCAGAGTGCTGTTGAGTGCAGAGTGCAGAATGCTGTTGAGGGCAGAGTGCTGTTGAGTGCAGAGTGCTGTTGAGTGCAGAGTGCTGTTGAGTGCAGAGTGCAGAATGCTGTTGAGTGCAGAATGCTGTTGAGTGCAGAGTGCTGTTGAGTGCAGAGTGCAGAATGCTGTTGTGTGCCGAGTGCAGAGTGCTGTTGAGTGCAGAATGCTGTTGAGGGCAGAGTGCTGTTGAGTGCAGAGTGCAGAATGCTGTTGAGTGCAGAATGCTGTTGAGTGCAGAATGCTGTTGAGTGCAGAATGCTGTTGAGTGCAGAATGCTGTTGAGTGCAGAATGCTGTTGAGTGCAGAGTGCTGTTGAGTGCAGAGTGCTGTTGAGTGCAGAGTGCTGTTGAGTGCAGAGTGCTGTTGAGTGCAGAGTGTAGAATGCTGTTGTGTGCAGAGTGCAGAATGCTGTTGAGTGCAGAATGCTGTTGAGTGCAGAATGCTGTTGAGTGCAGAATGCTGTTGAGTGCAGAATGCTGTTGAGTGCAGAATGCTGTTGAGTTGCAGAGTGCTGTTGAGTGCAGAGTGCTGTTGAGTGCAGAGTGCAGAATGCTGTTGAGGGCAGAGTGCAGAATGCTGTTGAGGGCAGAGTGCTGCTGAGGGCAGAGTGCAAAATACTGTTGAGTGCAGAATGCTGTTGAGTGCAGAGTGCTGTTGAGTGCAGAGTGCTGTTGAGGGCAGAGTGCTGTTGAGGGCAGAGTGCTGTTGAGGGCAGAGTGCTGTTGAGGGCAGAGTGCTGTGTGCTGTTGAGGGCAGATTGCTGTTGAGGGCAGAGTGCTGTTGAGTGCTGTGTGCTGTTGAGTGCTGTGTGCTGTTGAGTGCTGTGTGCTGTTGAGTGCTGTGTGCTGTTGAGGACAGAGTGCTGTTGAGGGCAGAGTGCTGTTGAGGGCAGAGTGCTGTGTGCTGTTGAGGGCAGAGTGCAGAATGCTGTTGAGGGCAGAGTGCTGTTGAGTGCAGAGTGCAGAATGCTGTTGAGGGCAGAGTGCTGTTGAGGGCAGAGTGCAAAATACTGTTGAGTGCAGAATGCTGTTGAGTGCAGAGTGCTGTTGAGTGCAGAGTGCTGTTGAGTGCAGAGTGCTGTTGAGGGCAGAGTGCTGTTGAGGGCAGAGTGCTGTTGAGGGCAGAGTGCTGTTGAGGGTAGATTGCTGTTGAGGGCAGAGTGCTGTTGAGTGCTGTGTGCTGTTGAGGAGAGAGTGCTGTTGAGGGCAGAGTGCTGTTGAGGGCAGAGTGCTGTTGAGGGCAGAGTGTTGTGTGCTGTTGAGGGCAGAGTGCTGTGTGCTGTTGAGGGCAGAGTGCTGTTGAGGGCAGAGTGCTGTTGAGGGCAGAATGCTGTTGAGGGGAGAATGCTGTTGAGGGCAGAATGCTGTTGAGTGCAGAATGCTGTTGAGTGCAGAGTGCTGTTGAGTGCTGTGTGCTGTTGAGGGCAGAGTGCAGAATGCTGTTGAGGGCAGAGTGCTGTTGAGTGCAGAGTGCAGAATGCTGTTGAGGGCAGAGTGCAAAATACTGTTGAGTGCAGAATGCTGTTGAGTGCAGAGTGCTGTTGAGTGCAGAGTGCTGTTGAGTGCAGAGTGCTGTTGAGTGCAGAGTGCTGTTGAGTGCAGAGTGCTGTTGAGGGCAGAGTGCTGTTGAGGGCAGAGTGCTGTTGAGGGCAGAGTGCTGTTGAGGGCAGAGTGCTGTTGAGGGCAGAGTGCTGTTGAGGGCAGAGTGCTGTTGAGGGCAGAGTGCTGTTGAGGGCAGAGTGCTGTTGAGGGCAGAGTGCTGTTGAGGGCAGAGTGCTGTTGAGGGCAGAGTGCTGTGTGCTGTTGAGGGCAGATTGCTGTTGAGGGCAGAGTGCTGTTGAGGGCAGAGTGTTGTGTGCTGTTGAGGGCAGAGTGCTGTGTGCTGTTGAGGGCAGAGTGCTGTTGAGGGCAGAGTGCTGTTGAGGGCAGAATGCTGTTGAGTGCAGAATGCTGTTGAGTGCAGAATGCTGTTGAGTGCAGAGTGCTGTTGAGTGCAGAGTGCTGTGTTGTGCCTAGTGAGTGCAGACTAGTGAGTGCAGACTAGTGAGTAGAGTAGTGAGTAGAGTAGTGAGTAGTGAGCGCAGAGTAGAGTAGTGAGTAGAGTAGTGAGTGCAGAGTAGAGTAGTGAGTAGGACATCACAGGCAGCAGCTGTGCAAGCTTCTTACACTCACAAGGAGACCACAGGCAGCTGAGGTGCAATCTTCTCCTACTCACAAGAACGACATCACAGGCAGCAGCGGTGCAAGCTTCTCACACTCACAAGAACGACATCACAGGCAGCAGCAGTGCAAGCTTCTTACACTCACAAGAAGGACATCACAGGCAGCACCAGTGCAAAGTTCTTACACTCACAAGGAGACATGCCAGCAGAGGTGCAAGCTTCTCACACTCACAAGAATGACATCACAGGCAGCAGCAGTGCAAGCTTCTTACACTCACAAGAACGACATCACAGGCAGCAGCAGTGCAAGCTTCTTACACTCACAAGGAGACCACAGCCAGCAGAGGTGCAAGCTTCTCACACTCACAAGAAGGACATCACAGGCAGTAACGGTGCAATATTCTCACACTCACAAGGAGATCACTGGCAGTACACACCACATGAACACACTCCATGACACATAGCAACAATACATTGGCATTTATAATGCCATTAGCTCAAACTCAAATAAATCCGAGCCCGATTGCATTGCTAATGCTTGTTCTTTTTGTAATACCCATCCATCTTTTGCCAACAAGTCCCTCTTTATGTTCTCTGCAGTCACTACTCACCCTCACGTACCCCCCTTCCTCCCAGCACGAGTGCTAATGGCCGCGTGGGACCCTCTTCCGGGGAGCACAAGCCTCACACTATGCTTTGCCAATCCACTAGCCCCATGATGCATGCTTCTTGGCAGGGGGGACGGCGTCCACCCTGTGAAAAGAGTAGGGGGGACGGCGTGTACCCCGACTCAAGCCCTGCCCATGAAGCATGCTTCTTGGCGTGCTTGCATCACACGCAACGTGGGAGCTATCTTCGACATTTCTTTTAACCAATCCCGAGCCTCTCCGCAGTTCGGCTTACCCCTCCCCCACCCCACCCCCAGGCACTGGTGTTGGTGTACCCGGTGAACGTGCCCACCCTCCTTTTCTTAGTGACCCAGCCACACACGTACTCATTCTTCCGGCCACCCAGGAGTGCTTCCTTTCAACGTCAGTGTTCGAGGCCGTTGTGGTATGGAAATGTAGAAGTGCTGGTACTCACTGTCCACAGCTCCTGAAGAGTGCAGCACTCTCGTAAAATGTGACAGTGATGAGCAGTGCAGGTACTCTCTCTTTCAAATGAAAGAAGTGCCGGTGCCCGGTAGCGGACAGTACTTGCCCTGTTGGTTATGATTATCACCCGCTGCTGGCCTGTTCATCTTGAGCTGGCTGTCCCTTTTTAGGTCTCACCTAGGCAGCGCTTAGGCTGTTTCTTTGAGACATGCTGTATTCAGGATATGCAAAAGACATACAACTGATGGACGGAATGCAGAACAAATCAAAACATTCACCACCAGTCAAGAGATCTGGGTTAAATCCATCCTTCTTTTGCTCACCATGTCATTCCAGTTTAAACCCAGCCATATGCAAATCAGTCTTGACCCTGTGGCTCATGGGAACAGCCCAGCCCGAACTTCCAGGCCAGCTCTTCCCTGGACTAGAAACAAGCATCCTAGGACCGGTTTCGGGGTTTCACCCCTCTTCAACCAGGTTAGCTTCAATCCAGTGGCACATTGAGCCCAGGACCCACGTTTGGGCATACCTGGCACACTTAGGGCAAGAAAGCCAAATCCCTTTGGTTTTGCTTTGTGCGCCCTAAGTTGGCAGGGTATGCCCAGACGTGGATCCCTTGCTCACGTTGTCACTGAATTCAAGCTAGCCCGGCTGATTAGCCAGAAACCGGTCCTAGGATGCTTGTTTCCGGTCCAGGGAAGACATGGCTCGGCTTGGCTGGGCTGTTCCCATGAGGCACAGGGTCAGACTGATTTGCATTTGGCCATGTCTGAACTGGGGTGGCGGAGTGAGCTAAAGAACGGTGATGGATTAAACCCAGATCAGTTGACTGGGGGTGAATGCTTGCAATGTTCAACACTCCGTCCACCATCCCCTTTGGTTTTGCTATATTCAGGATATTGGCATAAAGCTCCACCCACTTTCACCCATCTTTTTAATTGGCCCCTGTCCCTGTCCTTTGCAAATGGTGGCATTTCATTGGCCCATGATCTTAATTGGCAACTGTCCCTGTCCTTTGCATATAGTGGCATTTTAATGGTCAATGGGCTTAGTAGTCCCTCCTTACTACCGCGTTGTCTCTTCTTGTAACCTCCCATGGGGACACCCCCTTTTAAATGGGTACTCCCTAAGTTGTAATTACAGCCTTCAGCGACTATTTTCTTAAAGGGCTTCAGACAAGGCACACACTTGGTCCTAAGCTAGGCTGGCAGTGGTTACTTTACTCACTAGCACATCTCACATTTATATTAGAACCTCTATAAATTTCCCTTCATCAGCTCCACAGGGAGCACAACCTAATCCGGAATTTAATATAATAATTCTTTTGTCACATTTCAAAGCTACTAATTGTATATATGTACATAGCTATTTGAATGCACTTGTGGTACTGTCTTGCATGCAATGCATTATGGGTAGGGTGGATTTAACATATCTTCTGCAGGGTGCAGTACCATATGTGGCCAAAAGAGGTCCCTGCAACACGACTAGTTTAAAAACACTGGCATTTATAATGCCAACAACTCCAACTCTAAAATATGTAAGACAAATTGCATTTCCAATTGCATTTCCAATGCAATAGGTCTCCCATTTGTTAAAGTTAGAGCTGTTGGCATTGAAAACATTTGTTTTTAATTTTTGCTTTTTTATACCATTAGCAACAGTGCTATGTAAATATAATAACAATAGTAAAAAACATTGTTATTTTGAACGCCAACAGCTCTAACTTTAACGAATGCGAGACCCGTTACATTGCAAATGCTTGTTTTTCTTGGGATCGCATTGAGGGGAAGGAGGGTGTCTAGGTACATCTTGAGGTTACAGAAACCCCTCCACGCCCAAGGCCGAATAGGACTGTCTACATTTATGAGTGGGCCAGGCCTGGTGACCCTGGCACCCACCTAGTCAAACCAGGGGACTTGTGGGCATTCCTCTCTCTAACCCCCTTGACCAGGTCAGACGCTGCTCCCTGGGGGCAGTGACCAGTCATACCCTTGATCCAGCCATATCTCCAGCCCTTGAGGGGGGCAGGGGCATCTTAAAGGGGCGTCAATGCCCATGAAATCTAGTTTTCCTTCTAAAATAAGGTGAGAAAATGGAATGTAAACAAGAACATTGGGGAGAAGTGACAGAGGATGCTTAATCATAGGCAGAAAGATAATTAAATGAGTTAGCCTCCCTGAACCAGGTTACTACAGGTTTATACGCCTGTTTGCAAAATAAGGGTGATATGCATATATAAATAAGGGTTATATGCAAATATAAATAAGGGTGATATGCATATATAAATACAGTTTATATGCATATTTGCAAAATAAGGTGAGAACATGGAACGTAAATAAGAACATTGGAGGCAGCGAGAGGGAGGGCGTTCAATCATAGGCAGAGAAATAATTGAATGGGCCAGCTTCCCTCAGCCGGGTTACTACCGGTGCCGAAGGACGGGCACTTGGTGCCAGCTGCATGTGTGTCTTGTGCTGTCTTCATGCAAACCCTCTGCGGGAGTCCCCTTCGAGGGCTCTTTTAGTAAATTCCATTTCATTCTGCTCTTCCCATCTTATCCTGCATTGGGGGCAGCTGCTAACTTTCCTTGTGAAGCCCCTCCTTCTCCAGCCCCCTCTAGAGGCCAGGCCATGAGACTCCTCACTGACCCCTCTAAGAGACTGAATCAATCAATCAGGGGTTCATAGAGTGCGCTACTCACCCGTGAGGGTCTCAAGGCACGGGGGGGGGGAGGAGATGATAGTTGCGGAATGGGTGCGAGGTCCCGGCGGTCTGTAGTTGAGGATGCCGCGTAGCGTGGTCCTGGGGCTGGTCTGGATCTGGAAGTGGAGGTGTTCTGTGTTGGAGTGCGGGTCACTCGTGCTAGATGTGGAGAGTCGAAGGGGAGTCTTCCTCCTGGGCAGTTCTTTCTCTGGATCTTGTAGCCGTCGGAGATGGCAGTGGCGATGTCGGGGCCGGAGGTGGCGTTGGTCCAGGTTTCCGTGAAGAAGGCAACGTCGGGCAAGAGGGTGTCGATCAGGTCCCAGATCTCTATGGCGTGTCGGTGCAGGGAGTGCACGTTGAGGAGAATGCATGTCAGGGTTTCGGCGTTGCGTGCATCAGGCGGTGGTTGTGATGGTTTTGTCGATGGTAAAGGATCTGCGGCAGAGTCTGCACGAGAACGGTCCAAGGGTGGTGTTAGGTGAGGATCTTTTGCAGTCGGTGTGTCTTCCGGGGTTGAGTGAGTGGAGTGCGGCGGAGTTGTATCAGCGGGGTCCCGGAGATCCAGGGTTCCTCTCGCTGGCCACGGACGGGCGCAGACGGGCTTGCCTTAGGCGCGCCTTCAGCACGTCAGCGGCATGACCACGCAGCCGTCGGCATCAAGTAGGAGAGGGGGGCGGGACCAGAGGTAGGGTGGCGGGAGCGGGGCTGTGTCAGGGGGCAGGGCCGCCGGGTCAGCAGCGGCAGGAAAGAAGCGAGCAAAATACACCGGGGAAATAAATACATGTAAAACAACACACAATAGTCCAAGCAACGGTGAGGAGTTTACAATAAAAATGGAACTGCAGGCAAAAAGGAGAAAACACCTGAGGCACTGGGACGGGCTGCCGGCATGAACCCTGCTCGTGGAAGGGCTCTGAACCAGAGCGGTGCAACCGTGAGGCAGAGCTGCTGGGGAGTGCTGGCCTGCACCAGAGTAGGCAGGGGCTTCTGCACGGCTCTCTTTGGAGAGCCTGCAGTCTCTTTATAAGACACCGTCTCTGCTAGGCCCTCCACCACCTCTACCAGGCCTTCCGCCACCTCTGCCAGGCCCTCCACCACCTCTCAAACTGCTGATCCCAGCCCGCTGTCACGGGCTGTGGAAGAAACACCTGCCACAACATCAAACATTGGTAATACTAGTTGTACGAACAAGAAAACCTCAAAGACGCGTAAACATGTCCCGTCAGGTGTACAGCCATTAATGCATAATGGGGGCCATATTTGCCTTGATTTCCTCTGTTTGAACACACGGTCGATCCCGGGGACTCCCGGCACTTCTAGGATATGTTAAACCATTGACCCGGGCCTCAGACGAGTCCCCGCCATGATCAATCAATCAATCAATCAGGGAATTGTAATCGCGCTACTCACACGTGAGGGTCTCATGGCACTGAGGGGTGGGGGTGAGGGGGGGTACGGAGTTCTGTTCAGTCAAAGAGCCAGGTCTTGAGGGTCTTCCTGAAGGTGTTCTGGGAGGGGGCGCGTCTGATGTCTGCCGGTAGCTCGTTCCAGGTCTTGGCTGCAATGTGCGAGAATGATCTTCCACCTGCTCTGGCTCTGTGGATTCGCAGGACTTCAGCAAGTGCTAGGTTGGCAGATCGGAGGTTTCTTTTGGGTAAGTGGAAGTTGATTCTGTCGTTGCGGTATTTGGGTCGTCGTTGTGAAGGCATTTGTAGGTGTGAGTGAGGATTTTGGAAGTGACTCTCTTCTCCATGGAGAGCCAGCGGAGGCTTCGCAGGTGTTGGCTGATGTGTTCGTGTCGGGGGATGCCGAGGACGAGTCTGGCCGCGGTGTTCTGTATAGTCTGTAGTTTGCGGAGTAGGGACTTGTTGATGCCGTGTTGTTGGACGATGGCTGCGAGGGGGGCCATGTAGATGTTGAAGAGGGTCGAGCTCAGTAATGACCCCTGTGGGACTCCGCAGGTAGTTTACGTGGGGGCGGAGAGGCATGGAGGTAGTCTGATCCCTTGGCTTCTTCCGGTGAGGAAAGATGGGATCCAATCCAGGGCTGTTCCTTGTATGCCTGCGTCGTGTAGTCTGGCGACTAGAGTGTGGTAAGAGACGGTGTCAAAGGCTGCCGACAGGTCGAGTAGGATGAGGGCTGCGGAATGGCCTTGGTCCAGGAGGGTGCGGATGTCGTCTGTGGTGACGAGTAGGGTGGTCTCGGTGCTGTGGTTATTTCAGAATCCGGATTGGGAAGAGTCTAAGATGGCGTTCTCTTCGATGATGCGTGTCAGTTCCCTGTTGACTATTTTCTCTGTCACTATGGCTACAAAGGGGAAGAGCGAGATGGGCTGGTAGTTCTTGAGGTCGGTGGGGTCTGCCGTGGGTTTCTTGAGCAGCCTGGAAAGGTGGCTGTCTTGAAGGTGGAGTTGATGGTGTGTTGTAGTTCGGGTGCAATGGTGTCTGCGGCTCTGTAATAGATGTGCGGGGGGGAAGGGGTCGGTGGGGGCTCCCGAGTGTATGCCTTTCATGGTCGTGCTGGTGTCAACGATCGTGATCGGTGTCCAGTGGTAGATGGATGGCTGGCTGGTGTTTCTTAGGGGGTGGTCTGTGGCGTCATGAGGGTGGTCAATGAAGTTGCCGTAGAGCGTTTTGATGTTGAGGTGGCAGTATGTTCCTAGTTTGTCGCAGAGGTCTTGGGAAGGGGTGATGTCTGTGGCTTCGCTGCGTGGATTGGTATAATCCATGATGACATTGAACAGTTTCTTGGCGTTGGTGGAGTTGACGAGGATTTTGTTGTGAATGAAGTTCCTCTTGGTGGTTCTGACTCGATTGTGGTAGTTCATCATGGCGTCTTTGTAGGTGGAGTAGTTTTCAGTTGTCTTGGTGTCCCTCCAATTCTTCTCCAGGCGTCTGCAGGTGCGCCTGGCTTCTTGGTGGTCGGTGGTGAACCAGGTGGCTTTCCTGTGGCGCTGTTTGCCGGGGTTGCGGAGTGGGGCCAGCTGGTCTGTGCCGTTGGATATCCAGGTGTGGAATTCTCTTGCTGCGATGTTTGCGTCGTATGTCAGGATGTGGCCCCCTCTGGTGAGGGTGGAGGTCAGTTGCGCGTCGGTAACCTTGCTCCAGTTTCTTCGTGGAGGGCGAAGGCCCGGTTTCGGTGCCTTGGGTTTTCTGACGGTGAAATGTACGCAGTGATAGTCGGTCCATGGCGGTTGCGTCATGTGGCTGAAGTGGACGCTGTTGCCTGCAGCGAAGGTGGGGTCGAGGGTGTGGCCTGCTCTGTGGGTCGGTGTGGTGACGAGTTGGTTGAGTCCGATGTTGGCAAGACTGTCACGGAGGGTGGTGGAGTTGGGGTCGCTGGGGGTGTTGATGTGGAAGTTGAGGTCCCAGATGAGTATGTAGTTCAGTGATGCGATGGCGTGGGGTGCGATGAAGTCGGTGATAGTGGCGGCGAAAGGTGTCCGTGGGCCAGGGGTCTTTAGACAAGGGTTCCTCAGAGTGTGGTCTTAGGGCTGGTCTGGATCTGGAAGTGCAGGTGTTCGGCATGGGGGAATGTTTCGCTGGAGGTGGTGAGGTGGAGGGTGCTCTTGTGTGCGATGGCGAGGCCCCCTCCTGGGCAGTTGGGGCGGTCCTTCATCTGGATCTTGTATCCATCCGGTATGGCAGTGTTGATGTCGGGGCCGGAGGAGGCATTGGTCCAGGTCTCCGTGAAGAAGGCGAGGTCTGGTGAGAGAGAGTCAAGTAGGTTCCAGATTTCCACTGCGTGTTTGTGTACGGAGCGCACATTGAGGAGGATGCATCTGAGGGTGTCTTCGGTGCTGGCGTCGGTGGTGTTGAGGACCGGGGCGGTAGTGAAGGACCGGCGGCAGTGGAGGCAGGAAAACTGTTCGGTGAGGCCTGTTGGCAAACTTTGTGTGTTCCGGGGTTGATTGCGAGGAGGGCGGTGGAGTCGTAGCAGTGGAGGATAGTAGATCCAGGGTTCCTGGCGCTGGTCGCGGTCAGGTCGCGGACGGGCGCAGACGGGCCTGCCTTAGGCGCGCCTTTGGCTCGCAAGCGGCGCATCCGCTCAGCGGCTTCCATTAAGTAGGGGAGGGAAAGAGCAGCTGGGAGGCAGGAAGGGCGGTAAACGGTAAGCGGGAGGTGGGCGGGGCTTGCAATCTGGGGAATTGCAGGGAGAACCAGCAAAATAAACAGGCAACTAACTTAGGCAGAAAAGCAGATCACTCACACAGTGCCATGGCTTTCTTGTTACCAAGCGGCGCATAGCCCTCTTACTGGTAGCAGCAGAACACCCCCACCGATGACTTTGTAAAGCACATGACGTATTGCGATACTACTAGTGAATTGTGCACCTTATTGCAGCCGCCAACCTCCAGGCCTAAGGACATTTAGGCGTCCCTTCGAGCATACCTCTTGACTTTGGACTCTGATGCCTCGGACGACGCCATTGGTCAATGCATCTGTTCTTTGTCCCTATGTCAGCCACGTACCTGCTCATCCAATAGACTACCTGTTCAGGTGTTACGCCTCGTTGCCATGACTGCCCATGAATGTGTCTTCCTGATGCTCCCCCCATTACCCTCCCCTTGACTGCATTTGTGTGTACACTCACAGATTATTCTGTATGTGTCAACTGGGTGCATTGGAAGCCAAATTGTATTTCTAGGATTGATGCAGCATTGTTTATTATTAACCTGAAATAAATAAATACATAGAAAACATTTAAAAATCATGTTCAGTCCTGCCAACAGGTGTAATACTGCTGAGCACTGAGGTAACTCATACTCTGCTGTGCTTGGAAGCCGGCTGCACCCCCTCCCAAGCCTTGTGTTGGGGGTTAGGCTCCTCTACCGTGGCCACTAGGGAGGAGGCTGATGGGAACCTAGCTATCAACTCGGCTTGTGACGACATTGGCGATTTACCACTACCGCCCACAGCGTCCGGCTTAAACCCTGGAGTCCATTTCTTTAAAGACCTCTTCTTGCCTAGTTCTGGATGTTAAGTTGATATTTGACCACAGGGGACTTCGCCACCAGAAGTCCCAAACATGGTTCCATCAGGCAGGAGGCGTCGTTTGCCAGACATTGGGCCCCTAAACCCTTGGAAGAATTCTTCCAGATTTACCCTTAAAGCTGACTGCCCCAGGCCCGTTTGGAGTGGTAAAGCTTGTCTTACCCCAGAGGTGGGAATGAATAACCTCTTACCTCTAACCGGACACACCTACTGTGTGAGGGGCCTCTGCTTGGCTTGAGAAGCGTGTCAACCCTTGAAGGATGGTTGGTTTTGCACTTGGTGTTGGATTACCTGGTGGTTGTGTGTGTCGTAACACATTAAAAGGTTGGGTTGTTTATGGAGGGGCGACGTCTTTGTCCAAGAGCTTAAGATCATTCATAAGTTAGCGCATCCGGTGTGGTGGTGGCGAGTGAGGCTTGGCCGAAGTTCTCCATGTTGGTTGTTTTCTGCATTGAATGGTCTGTATGTGGATGGTTTGCAGTTTGTCTCCACAAGTTTGAGTGGGTGTAGAGGTGTAAACTGTTGTATGGGTGACCTGCGGATTATTCTACGAGAAATGTGCTCCGTAGACTTTAAGTGGAGGTCTGTGGTGTGGCTTATGGGGAGGGTGCTGTTGCATGAGGTGGTCTGTGGTGTCCCTCGTGGTGAGCTGAGTGTCACTTTTTTCTTCCAGTGCTGCCCACCTGCTCTCCTATCGATTTTCACTGCGACAACGGGAAATGCATCCGGCGGTCCTGGCTCTGCGATGGCGATAACGACTGCGGCGACGACTCGGATGAGCAGGAGTGTCGTAAGTTGCAACAGTAACTTACAACTGTGTGGGGGGGGCACTAAGACCTGGGAGGGGAGCAAGAGGGTGAGGCTGCTGTGGGTTTGGGAGGGTTTCTTGACCTTAAGTCAAAGTTATTGTTTTTAGTACTCCTTTGTGGTCTAAACAATATTGCCCATCAAAATTACACAAAAAGAACTCAAAAAAGCACACAACGAAGTGTGTTGGAGCCTCTCCAACATGCAATACTGTGGTAGTGGACCGAGTATATTGTGTACCATATGCTGACACTTCGGGCCCGATTCACAGAACTAACAAGACAAAAACCTAAACTTGCTACCATTTTCGTGTTCACAGAAGGCACTTACTCATTGATAAGTAAGTGTCTTCTGGGAATACCAAAATGAGTAAGTGTACTTACTCATTTTGGTATTCACAGACATGAAAAGGAAACTTATAAAGCGCAAACATTCACCCGAGGGTATCAAGGCGCCAGCTCATCAAACAGAATTAACTGTACGGTACAAGGCCACGTCAGAGGTTAAACAGCCAAGGCACTTACTCATTGATTAGTAAGTGCCTTCTGTAAATATCAAAATGGTAGTAGGTTTAGGATTTTGTCTTAAGTTAGTTCTGTGAATCGGGCGCTTCGTGTTTGAAGAAACCATATTAGTCAGAGAGAGCCCAATACATAGAAATATAGAAATATATGTGAGATGCTGTACTGTGGACTATAACCATGTTGTAAGTCACCAAGGAGCGTAGTAACCATATATAGGCAAGAGGCCAAAGGTAGAGTACCTTTTTCATGGAAATCAAACTTCGATGTGACGTGATATATTCTTATATCATTTAAAGCCGTGGCATAACAAAGGCCCCCGCAGTGCGGGGGGGGCGAGTTCCAGAGGGCCTCCTCACTGCAGGACCCTGGCCTGACAGCTCCTGAGTGAGTCCGGAGGGTCCCTACTTCATGTACTTTACAGGGGACCCCCTCAAATTTCGAAATTTCGTTACGCTACCGATTTGAAAGTATGTTATTGAATATAATCAGTTGGCAAAAAAGCAGCCGTCTGATACATCAGGCGATAACGTGTAGTGTAACTGTCTGACCCCCACTAACTGGATTCCAGAAGTGGAATCTCGCCTGCTAAAACGTCACTACTGCTTTCTAATAGGTTATTACAATGTGATAGTAATTTTCTTATTACAGCTACGTTCCCACTTTAGAATACTCAGTGTTTGCTCCTTAAATAGACCTAGAACGTACTCTCACTTATGAGATAAGTACTTAAATCTGGTGTGTAAGATACTCACCCTATGCGACATGAAATAAGACCAACTTCGTTTAAAAAAATGCAGTATGTAATGCAGGTGTGTGTAAAAAATAATCCAAGTCTTGAGGTGTGACATTTGAAATCTTGCCTTGTGCACAGAAACCACGGTTCATTATGACTTGTATAGTGTGGTCGCTGGCAAGGCAGGTTCCTCAGAGGACCAGGTGTCTAGCCCCCATCTTTTGGTGCAGGCAGGGCTTGTTTACCACCTCTAGGGGGTACTATCTGTTGGTGACCTTGTGCTGTGCTCTTGTGCAGTTGTCGCATTGCTTTCACTTAGAATTGCTTGCAGTGTGCTCTTGTGCAGTTGTCCCATTCTTTTAGCTTAGAATCGCTAGTGGTGTGGTCTTGTGCAGTTGTCGCATTCCTTTAGCTTAGAATCACTTGCGGTGTGCTATTGTGCAGTTGTCGCATTCCTTTCGCTTAGAATCGCTTGCAGTGTGCTCTTGTCGCATTCCTTTAGCTTAGAATCGCTTGCGATGTGCTTTTGTGCAGTTGTCGCATTCCTTTAGCTTAGAATTGCTTGTGGTGTGCTCTCTTGCAGTTGTCGCATTCCTTTCGATTAAAATCGCTTGCGGTGTGCTCTTGTGTAGTTGTTGCATTCCTTTCGCTTAGAATCGCTTGCGTTGTACTCTTGTGCAGTTGTCGTATTCCTGTAGCTTAAATTCACTGGCAGTGAGCTCTTGTGCAGTTGTCGCATTCCTTCACTAAGTATCTCTTGCGGTGTGCTCTTGTGCAGTTGGCGCATTCCTTTCGCTTAGAATCGCTTGCGGTGTGCTCTTCTGCAGTTGGCGCATTCCTTTAGCTTAGAATCGCTTTTGGTGTGCTCTTGTGCAGTTGTCGCATTCCTTTCACTTAAAATCGCTTGCGGTGTGTTCTTGTGCAGTTGTGGCATTCCTGTAGCTTAGAATCGCTTGCGGTGTGCTCTTGTGCAGTAGTCGCATTCCTTTCACTTAGTATCACTTGCGGTGTGTTCTTGTGCAGTTGTCGCATTCCTTTCACTTAGAATCACTTGCGGTGTGCTCTTGTGCAGTTGGCGCATTCCTTTAGCTTAGAATCGCTTGCGGTGTGTTCTTGTGGAAGAGGTGTGGCGCCGCGGCCAGGGCGACTGACGCTGGAATCTGGGGATCACGGTTCGATCCCCGGCTCCGGCGGCAGGTTAGCCCAGCACCATGTGACTCTGGGCAATAGCTCGCTTAATCTTCCCGACGGCCCCCCAGCGCCTAGAGACCCTAACGGGTGATTGTGCGCTTTACAAATGTGGACTTTACTTTACTTTACTTTGTGCAGTTGCGGCATTCCTGTAGCTTAGAATCGCTTGCGGTGTGCTCTTGTGCAGTTGTCGCATTCCTTTCGCTTAGAATCGCTTGCGGTGTGCTCTTGTGCAGTTGTCGTATTCCTGTAGCTTAGAATCACTGGCGGTGTGCTCTTGTGCAGTAGTCGCATTCCTTCACTTAGTATCACTTGCGGTGTGCTCTTGTGCAGTTGTCGCATTCCTTTCACTTAGAATCACTTGCGGTGTGCTCTTGTGCAGTTGGCGCATTCCTTTAGCTTAGAATCGCTTGCGGTGTGTTCTTGTGCAGTTGTCGCATTCCTTTAGCTTAGAATCGCTTGCGGTGTGTTCTTGTGTAGTTGTCGCATTCTTTTAGCTTAGAATCACTTGCGGTGTGCTCTTGTGCAGGTGTCGCATTCCTTTAGCTTAGAATCGCTTGTGGTGTGCTCTTGTGCAGTTGTCGCATTCCTTTAGCTTAGAATCGCTTGCGGTGGGCTCTTCTGCAGCTGTCGCATTCCTTTCACTTAGAATCGCTTGCGGTGGGCTCTTGTGCAGTTGTTGCCTTCCTTTAGCTTAGAATCGCTTGCGGTGTGCTCTTGTGCAGTTGTTGCCTTCCTTTAGCTTACAATCGCTTGTGGTGTGCTCTTGTGCAGTTGTCGCATTCCTTTAGCTTAGAATCACTTGCGATGTGCTCTTGTGCAGTTGTTGCATTCCTGTAGCTTAGAATCGCTTGCAGTGTGCTCTTGTGCAGTTGTCGCATTCCTATAGCTTAGAATCGATTGCGGTGTGTTCTTGTGCAGTTGTCGCATTCCTTTAGCTTAGAATCGCTTGCGGTGTATTCTTGTGCAGTTGTCGCATTCATTTAGCTTAGAATCGCTTGCGTTGTGCTCTTGTGCAGTTGTCGCATTCCTTTAGCTTAGAATCGCTTGCGGTATGTTCTTGTGCAGTTTTCGCATTCCTTTAGCTTAGAATCGGTTGCGGTGTGCTCTTCTGCAGCTGTCGCATTCCTTTCGCTTAGAATCGCTTGCGGTGTGCTCTTGTGCAGTTGTGGCATTCCTGTAGCTTTGAATCGCTTGTGGTGTGCTCTTGTGCAGTTGTCGCATTCCTTTCACTTAGAATCACTTGCGGTGTGCTCTTGTGCAGTTGGCACATTCCTTTAGCTTAGAATCGCTTGCGGTGTGCTCTTCTGCAGCTGTCTCATTCCATTCACTTAGAATCGCTTGCGGTGTGCTCTTGTGCAGTTGTTGCCTTCCTTTAGCTTAGACTCGCTTGTGGTGTGCTCTTGTGCAGTTGTTGCCTTCCTTTAGCTTAGAATCGCTTGCGGTGTGCTCTTCTGCAGCTGTCGCATTCCTTTCGCTTAGAATCGCTTGTGGTGTGCTCTTGTGCAGTTGTCGCATTCCTTTAGCTTAGAATCGCTTGCGGTGTGCTCTTATGCAGTTGTTGCATTCCTTTAGCTTAGAATCGCTTGCAGTGTGCTCTTGTGCAGTTGTCGCATTCCTTTAGCTTAGACTCACTTGCGGTGTGCTCTTGTGCAGTTGTCGCATTCCTGTAGCTTAGAATCGCTTGCAGTGTGCTCTTGTGCAGTTGTCGCATTCCTTTAGCTTAGAATCGCTTGCGGTGTGTTCTTGTGCAGTTGTCGCATTCCTTTAGCTTAGAATCGCTTGCGGTGTGCTCTTCTGCAGCTGTCGCATTCCTTTCGCTTAGAATCGCTTGCGGTGTGCTCTTGTGCAGTTGTCGCATTCCTTTCGCTTAGAATCGCTTGCGGTGTGCTCTTCTGCAGCTGTCGCAATCCTTTCGCTTAGAATCGCTTGCGGTGTGCTCTTGTGCAGTTGTTGCATTCCTTTAGCTTAGAATCGCTTGCAGTGTGCTCTTGTGCAGTTGTCGCATTCCTTTAGCTTAGAATCGCTTGCGATGTGCTCTTGTGCAGTTGTCGCATTCCTTTAGCTTAGAATCGCTTGCGGTGTGCTCTTGTGCAGTTGTCGCATTCCTGTAGCTTAGAATCGCTTGCGGTGTGCTCTTGTGCAGTTGTCGCATTCCTTTCATTTAGAATCGCTTGCGGTGTGCTCTTGTGCAGTTGTCGTATTCCTGTAGCTTAGAATCACTGGCGGTGAGCTCTTGTGCAGTAGTCGCATTCATTCACTTAGAATCACTTGCGGTGTGCTCTTGTGCAGTTGGCGCATTCCTTTAGCTTAGAATCGCTTGTGGTGTGCTCTTGTGCAGTTGGCGCATTCCTTTAGCTTAGAATCGCTTGCGGTGTGTTCTTGTGCAGTTGTCGCATTCCTTTAGCTTAGAATCGCTTGCGATGTGCTCTTGTGCAGTTGTCGCATTCTTTTAGCTTAGAATCGCTTGTGGTGTGCTCTTGTGCAGGTGTCTCATTCCTTTAGCTTAGAATCGCTTGTGTGTGCTCTTGTGCAGTTGTCGCATTCCTTTAGCTTAGAATCACTTGCGGTGTGTTCTTCTGCAGTTGTCGCATTCCTTTAGCTTAGAATCGCTTGCGGTGTGTTCTTGTGCAGTTGTCGCATTCCTTTAGCTTAGAATCGCTTGCGGTGTGCTCTTGTGCAGTTGTCGCATTCTTTTAGCTTAGAATCGCTTGCGGTGTGCTCTTGTGCAGGTGTCGCATTCCTTTAGCTTAGAATCGCTTGTGGTGTGCTCTTGTGCAGTTGTCGCATTCCTTTAGCTTAGAATCGCTTGCGGTGGGCTCTTCTGCAGCTGTCGCATTCCTTTCACTTAGAATCGCTTGCGGTGGGCTCTTGTGCAGTTGTTGCCTTCCTTTAGCTTAGAATCGCTTGCGGTGTGCTCTTGTGCAGTTGTTGCCTTCCTTTAGCTTAGAATCGCTTGTGGTGTGCTCTTGTGCAGTTGTCGCATTCCTTTAGCTTAGAATCACTTGCGGTGTGCTCTTGTGCAGTTGTTGCATTCCTGTAGCTTAGAATCGCTTGCAGTGTGCTCTTGTGCAGTTGTCGCATTCCTTTAGCTTAGAATCGCTTGCGGTGTGCTCTTCTGCAGCTGTCGCATTCCTTTCGCTTAGAATCGCTTGCGGTGTGCTGTTGTGCAGTTGTCGCATTCCTTTCGCTTAGAATCGCTTGCGGTGTGTTCTTCTGCAGCTGTCGCATTCCTTTCGCTTAGAATCGCTTGCGGTGTGCTCTTGTGCAGTTGTTGCATTCCTTTCGCTTAGAATCGCTTGCGGTGTGCTCTTGTGCAGTTGTTGCATTCCTTTAGCTTAGAATCGCTTGCAGTATGCTCTTGAGCAGTTGTCGCATTCCTTTAGCTTAGAATCACTTGCGGTGTGCTCTTGTGCAGTTGTTGCATTCCTATAGCTTAGAATCGCTTGCGGTGTGTTCTTGTGCAGTTGTCGCATTCCTTTAGCTTAGAATCGCTTGCGGTGTGCTCTTCTGCAGCTGTCGCATTCCTTTCGCTTAGAATCGCTTGCGGTGTGCTGTTGTGCAGTTGTCGCATTCCTTTAGCTTAGAATCGCTTGCGGTGTGCTCTTGTGCAGTTGTTGCCTTCCTTTAGCTTAGAATCGCTTGTGGTGTGCTCTTGTGCAGTTGTCGCATTCCTTTAGCTTAGAATCACTTGCGGTGTGCTCTTGTGCAGTTGTTGCATTCCTATAGCTTAGAATCGCTTGCGGTGTGTTCTTGTGCAGTTGTCGCATTCCTTTAGCTTAGAATCGCTTGCGGTGTGCTCTTCTGCAGCTGTCGCATTCCTTTCGCTTAGAATCGCTTGCGGTGTGCTGTTGTGCAGTTGTCGCATTCCTTTCGCTTAGAATCGCTTGCGGTGTGTTCTTCTGCAGCTGTCGCATTCCTTTCGCTTAGAATCGCTTGCGGTGTGCTCTTGTGCAGTTGTTGCATTCCTTTAGCTTAGAATCGCTTGCAGTATGCTCTTGAGCAGTTGTCGCATTCCTTTAGCTTAGAATCGCTTGCGGTGTGCTCTTGTGCAGTTGTCGCATTCCTTTAGCTTAGAATCGCTTGCGGTGTGCTCTTGTGCAGTTGTCGCATTCCTGTAGCTTAGAATCGCTTGCGGTGTGCTCTTGCTCAGTTGTGGTATTCCTGTAGCTTAGAATCACTGGCGGTGTGCTCTTGTGCAGTAGTCACATTCCTTCACTTAGTATCACTTGTGGTGTGCTCTTGTGCAGTTGTCGCATTCCTTTCACTTAGAATCACTTGCGGTGTGCTCTTGTGCAGTTGGCGCATTCCTTTAGCTTAGAATCGCTTGTGGTGTGCTCTTGTGCAGTTGTCGCATTCCTTTAGCTTAGAATCGCTTGCGTTGTATTCTTGTGCAGTTGTCGCATTCATTTAGCTTAGAATCGCTTGCGTTGTGCTCTTGTGCAGTTGTCGCATTCCTTTAGCTTAGAATCGCTTGCGGTATGTTCTTGTGCAGTTTTCGCATTCCTTTAGCTTAGAATCGCTTGCGGTGTGCTCTTCTGCAGCTGTCGCATTCCTTTCGCTTAGAATCGCTTGCGGTGTGCTCTTGTGCAGTTGTGGCATTCCTGTAGCTTAGAATCGCTTGTGGTGTGCTCTTGTGCAGTTGTCGCATTCCTTTCACTTAGAATCACTTGCGGTGTGCTCTTGTGCAGTTGGCGCATTCCTTTAGCTTAGAATCGCTTGTGGTGTGCTCTTTGCAGTTGTCGCATTCCTTTAGCTTAGAATCGCTTGCGGTGTGTTCTTGTGCAGTTGTCGCATTCCTTTAGCTTAGAATCGCTTGCGGTGTGCTCCAGTGCAGTTGTCGCATTCTTTTAGCTTAGAATCGCTTGCGGTGTGCTCTTGTGCAGGTGTCGCATTCCTTTAGCTTAGAATCGCTTGTGGTGTGCTCTTGTGCAGTTGTCGCATTCCTTTAACTTAGAATCGCTTGCGGTGTGTTCTTGTGCAGTTGTCGCATTCCTTTAGCTTAGAATCGCTTACGGTGTGCACTTCTGCAGCTGTCGCATTCCTTTCGCTTAGAATCGCTTGCGGTGTGCTCTTGTGCAGGTGTCGCATTCCTTTAGCTTAGAATCGCTTGTGGTGTGCTCTTGTGCAGTTGTCGCATTCCTTTAGCTTAGAGTCGCTTGCGGTGTGTTCTTGTGCAGTTGTCGCATTCCTTTCGCTTAGAATCGCTTGCGGTGTGCACTTCTGCAGCTGTCGCATTCCTTTCGCTTAGAATCGCTTGCGGTGTGATCTTGTGTAGTTGTTGCATTCCTTTAGCTTAGAATCGCTTGCAGTGTGCTCTTGTGCAGTTGTCGCATTCCTTTAGCTTAGAATCGCTTGTGGTGTGCTCTTGTCGCATTCCTTTAGCTTAGAATCGCTTGTGGTGTGCTCTTGTCGCATTCCTTTAGCTTAGAATCGCTTGCGGTGTGCTCCAGTGCAGTTGTCGCATTCCTGTAGCTTAGAATTCCAAGGCCTCACTCCGCTGTCCGTGGAAACTCGAATTCACTGAGCTTGCAGATGACATGGTATCCAAGTGCCTGGATACCCTCTTGTGTGATTAGTGGGCTATACAAATCAATTAACATAACATATCTGGTACAATCCATAAAGCCTTCCATCTTAGCCTTGAAGGGCCTTGAGGGGCAATCTACACCTGACTGACGGTCAAAAACACACTGGGGTGGATTCCTGGATCCCAGGTGCTTCTTTCTAGCTGGAGAAGAACTAATGATTTAGCAGGTGTTGTGAAATCTGAGGAGGGCAGTATGTTTCCATAATCCTTGGAATGAGTTTTGCCAAATTGGCCTTTTTTCCAATTTTCCAATATATATATATATATATATATATATATATATATATATATATATATATATATATATATATATATATATATATATATATATATATATATATATATATATATATATATATGTTCAAGGCTTGTGTGCTGTAGATACACATGCTTTGCCTGCCATCTACTGGTGGGTCTGGATGTTTGCAAGTTGTTTTTCTTCGAATAAGTCTTTTCTAATCACGAGGTAAGGTGACTCCTCCTTTCGGTGATAGTGCGCATGGGCATCGACATCTCGGCCCTCCCATTCGCCACCCCGCTTCCACCTCCCAGCTGCTCCTCCCTCCCACTGGGCACTTAAGGACTCAGCCAGGCGACGGGGAGCTGTGACCAGCCTGACCTCGTCAGTGCCGGCCGCTCAACCCGCCGCGTGGCTCCTCCTGAGGTCACCCGGTCCCCCTGCCGCCACCACCTGCTCGCTGCCTTGCCTCCGCTGTGCCCCTGACTGCGTCGTGTGTGCTTGCCTCCGCTTGCCCTGTCTGCGTCCGTAGCGTGTCCGTGCTGTGTGTGTGTTCCCCGCTGCCCCCCTGACTCTGTGCCCCGGATTGTCCGCCTTTTTGCCCCCTGCCTTGGTTGTACCGTAGCCCCCAGCCCCCACCCCGCTCCCTGCCGCTGCTCCCCCGCGGCCCCGCCCCCTCAACATCTCGGCCCTCCCATTCGCCACCCCACTCCCACCTCCCAGCTGCTTCTCCCTCCCTCCGCCCCACCCACCACTCTCCATTTATGGCAGAGTTCACGCGTACGCGCATCGTTCACGCGCAGCGGGCGCGCCGATTGTGCGCCGAAGGCGCGCCAAAGGCAAGCCCGTCTGCGCCTGTCCGCACCTGGCCCGAGCCCAGCGCCAGGACCCCTGGCCCCTGCCGATGCAAGACGACCCGTCTGACCTACGACGACGACGCCCTCAACGCACTCAATGCCGGATGGAACCCCGCCTGCTGCCGGGCCACCCCGAAACGCTTCCACGGACCCTTCACCTGCAAAACCTGCAAGTTCACCTGCCTCCGAACCTGCACCGCACCCGCCAAGCCAAACACCAGCAGCAACCACCTGAAGTGCATCCTGCTCAACACCCGCTCCGTCCACAGACACGCCGTGGAACTCTGGAGCCTCCTCGACACAACTTCACCAGACATCGCCTTCCTCACGGAAACCTGGATGAACGTCTCCTCAGCCCCCGACATCGCCATCGCCATCCCGGACGGGTACAAGATCATCAGGAGGGACCGCGTCAACCAGACCGGAGGAGGCATCGCCATCATCCACAAGAACACCATCCGCATCACGACCGACTCCAACAACACCTTCTCCGCCGCCGAGCACCTCCACTTCCAGATACACACCGACCCAAAGACGACCCTCAGAGGCACCCTCGTCTACAGACCCCCGGGACCACGCACACAATTCAGCGAAGACATCAAGGACTTCATCAGCCCGCACGCCCTCCCCTCCGCCGACTACATCCTCCTAGGGGACCTCAACTTCCACCTGGAGAACAACAAGGACCGCAACACCGCCGCCCTGCTGGAAAACCTCGCCAACCTCGGACTCAAGCAACTGGTTAACACCCCCACCCACTACGCCGGCCACACGCTTGATCCCGTCTTCTCTTCCAGCAAGCACATCACCTTCAGCCACGCCACCGGACTCCACTGGACCGACCACAGCTGCGTCCACTTCAGCTTCAGAAGAACCACGACCCACCACCACCCGCAACAGCTCCTCACAGGAGCTGGAGCAAGATCACCGCCGACCTGCTCACCACCTCCCTCAGCCAGAACCCTCCCGCCAGCACAACGGACCCCAACGAAGCAGCCCGCAACTTCACACAGTGGCTGACCGCCTGCGCCGACGACCTCGCACCACTGAAGAACCCTCCCAGCAGACCCAGAAGCAAGAAGGCCTCCTGGTTCACCGGCGAACTCCAGGACTCCAAGAAGAACTGCCGCACCCTCGAGAAAGCCTGGCTCCGCGACCAGACCACAGACAACATGACCGCCCTCAAACAAGCCACCTGCAAGCACCACCAGCTTATCTGCACCACCAAGAAGAAATCACTGAAGGAACGACTGGACAACAACGCCCACGACAGCAAGGAACTCTTCAGCATCGTCAAGGAGTTCTCCAACCCCAGCACCGGCAACAACGACATCACTCCTTCACAAGATCTCTGCGACTCTCTCGCCTCGTTCTTCCACCGCAAGATCGCCGACATCCACAACAGCTTCGGCGCACCATCCACGCACCCAACCGTCGAACCAACGCCCCCCACCTCCACCCTCCGCACCTGGACCACGGTGACCACCGAAGACACAGCCCGCACGATGAACACCATCCACTCCGGATCTCCGACCGACCCCTGCCCCCACCACGTCTTCAACAAGGCCGACTCCACCATCACACCCCAACTCTGGAACATCATCAACTGCTCCTTCAACACCGCCACCTTCCCGGAGAGCTGGAAGCATGCCGAGCTCAGCGCCCTACTGAAGAAACCAACAGCGGACCCCACCGACCTCAAGAACTTCCGCCCCATCTCGCTCCTCCCTTTTCCTGCGAAAGTCATCGAGAAGATCGTCAACAGACAGCTGGCCGCCTTCCTCGAGACGAACAGATCCCTCAACCCCTCGCAGTCCGGTTTCAGAGCCAAACACAGCACCGAGACCGCCCTGATCGCAGCCACCGACGACATCCGAGCCCTGCTCGACAACGGGGAAACAGCGGCCCTCATCCTCCTGGACCTCTCCGCAGCGTTCGACACTGTCTGCCACCGCACCCTAGTCCAACGCCTCAGCAACATCGGCATCCAAGAGAAGGCACTGGAGTGGATCATCTCGTTCCTCGCCGGAAGAACACAGAGAGTTCGCCTTCCCCCGTTTCGATCCAAGGCCACCAAAGTCATCTGCGGCTTACCAAAAGGATCTTCACTCAGCCCCACCCTCTTCAACGTCTACATGAGACCTCTTGCAGCCATCGCACGCCAACACAACCTCAACATCATCTCCTACGCCGACGACACCCAGCTGATCCTCTCCCTCACCAGGGACCCCGACACCGCCAGAACCAGCCGACACGAAGGGATGAAAGACGTCGCCGAGTGGATGAAGAACAGCCGCCTTAAACTGAACTCGGACAAGACGGAAGTCCTCATCCTGGGATCTTCGCCCTCCGCCTGGGACGAGTCCTGGTGGCCTCCCTCCCTGGGCACCGCTCCCAAGCCAACAGACCACGCACGCAACCTGGGCTTCATCCTGGACTCTTCCCTCTCGATGACCAGACAAGTCAACGCCGTCTCCTCATCGTGCTTCAACACCCTACGCATGCTCCGCAAGATCTTCCGATGGATCCTGACCGAAACCAGGAAGACGGTCACCCAGGCACTCGTCACCAGCCGACTGGACTACGGAAACACCCTCTACGCCGGAACCACAGCCAAGCTACAGAGGAGACTCCAACGCATCCAGAACGCCTCCGCCCGACTCATCCTGGACATCCCCCGGCGCAGCCACATCTCCGGCCACCTGAGGGACCTGCACTGGCTCCCCGTCAACAAGAGGATCACGTTCAGGCTCCTCACCCACGCACACAAGTCTCTCCACGACCTGGGCCCCAAGTACCTCAACGACCGACTGACCTTCTACACGCCCACCCGCCAGCTACGATCTACAAGCCTCGCCCTCGCCGCCGTACCACGCATCCGAAGAGCCACCGCCGGAGGCAGATCCTTCTCCTACCTGGCGGCCAAGACATGGAACTCCCTCCCCATCCACCTCCAACTGACCCAGGACCATCTCGCCTTCAGGAAACAACTCAAGACCTGGTTGTTCGAGCAGTAGCGGGCCCCTTCCCCCAAGCGCCTTGAGACCCTCCCGGGTGAGTACCGCGCTATACAAATGCTATGATTGATTGATTGATTGATTGATTGCTAGATAGTTTTCTTTCCATCATCGGATTCAGACCTGTGTTAGGGCACTCCATTTCGAAACCATTAATTAGGATCCCTTCAGTGCGCAATTCAATCTACACTCATCGGTATTGTTTTCGATCACGTCTCCACCTTTTTGTGTCGAAATCTAAGAAAACATTATCTATATAATCAAAAAAACTAAACGCAGCCTTCGGACCTACCTTTTTCCTCGGCTTCTACTTCAAGAACCAGCGTCCAGCCTTCCGCTGATGGAACGGACGCCATTTCAATTCTGTCCCCGATGCCACTCCAAATATAAGCGTAGCGACCAGCATATGGTCTGTAACCTCTCTCTTTCCCTGGAACATAAAGAGGAATGTGGCGGTCGTTACATTCTAAAAAGACTCTGCAGTACCATCGGGTTCAACAAAGAGAAATGCAGCGACAGAGTATCCAGGACACCCCTGATATCTCCGGTAAGGATATCGAGCAGAGGCAGGAAGAAATGGCAGCGGAGGAAGAAGAGGCCTTCTCCCTCCAGGACTCCGATTCTGATTTGGAGATCGAACTCGAGTCCCAAGACTTTCTGGCTGGACAGGGTGCCGTGAGTAGCAAAGCCCCTTTGCCCACCAAACCCACTCCAACAAAACAAAAGGCTATTGAGCCACCACTTCCAAGAGGAGCTGTCAGCACTGAGACTCTGATTCAAACACCCCGCCTTCTGGCATCGCACTAAAACAGCACGGCAAGCCTTCCAGCTCGGGCCCCAGCCTAGATTATACCCCTTCGGTTCCGAAACGTCTTGGATCAAAAGAGAAAAAGCAAAAACAAAAAGACGCTTCCTTACAGTCATCGGGCAGATTTTGGAGAAAATTAAGGAAAAGCTGTGGATGTATTAGCACTTCAAGAAGCTAATGTAGGACAAGCAGTGCTAAAAACACTTTTTCAAACAACTGCAACACCCACTGGTTAGCCACCGGTTTGGGAGAATACTGCTATACAGTCTATGCAAAGCATGTGATCTACAGCTCACATGCTTCGGAATGGATAATGTTGCGTAGCCTGTAAGCATCTGTTCTTGGCATGTAGAGCTGTAGATTCACATGCGTTCTCCCTCCTCCCGGGACACCTATGGTTGTTGCAGTTCTCATTGTTCACATTACATGTGCATGGACATATTTATCCTACACTCACTTACTTCGTTCTCACCCTCCTGCGGGAAAATAATCTAACAATGGAGTCGATGCCCATGCGCACTGTCACCGAAAGGAGGAGACACCTCCCTTGTGACGGGGAAGACGTCTTCGAGAAAAAGAAAGTGCAAACCTCCGGACCCAACACTAGATGGCAGGAGTATGCAAAGCATGTGAATCTACAGCTCTACATGCTAAGAGCAGATGCTTACAGGGTAAGTAACATAATCCTTTTTTACTCGTATATGATAGGAGTAATTGCAATATTTGCATTGCTAATTGTACGCTGACACATGCTTTGAAAAGCTGCTCTGACTGCTCTATGCACAGAGGTATTTGGATAACACTATTGTGCAGGGAGAACGTGCTCAGCCTCCTTCCATGTATTCCTAATTTTGGGTCCCATCTACTCTTCTTCATTGCTGGAAATAAAAAAACACTATATTTTCAATATCCACTCAGATATCCAATGGTTCATGCTTCTGAAACCAGTGGTGGTAAACAAAAAGGAAATATGGAGATTGTGTAGGGGAAATATGGTCTTACCCTCGGCCTCAGCGTGAGTCCGACAGGCTCTTCGTGAGGTCCACACCGAAAATTGAAAGAAAATCCTGCAGGTGCTCCTGAGCCCTTCCACTGGATGGTGGGATAATGCATCGCATGGGACATTTGAACAGTCTCATTATGCGGAAAGGGAGACAAACCGAAGCAGGAGAATGCAAGGACCCAGGTGTAGAGCAGAGGTCTGCACTAGGGGGTGATCGAAGCGTAGAGAATGGCATAGCTTACATTAAGGGGGGGCCTAGGCACAGAGAGTGTCCTGCATTGAGGGGTGATCCATTGAAAGAGAATGGAGTATCCTGCACAAGGGAGGGGGTGCACAGGCTTAGAGTGGAGTATCCTGCACAAGAGGGGGGTGCACAGGCATAGAGTGGAGTATCCTGCACAAGGAAGGGGGTGCACAGGCTTAGAGTGGAGTATCCTGCACAAGAGGGGGGTGCACAGGCATAGAGTGGAGTATCCTGCACAAGAGGGGGTGCACAGGCATAGAGTGGAGTATCCTGCACAAGGAAGGGGGTGCACAGGCTTAGAGTGGAGTATCCTGCACAAGAGGGGGGTGCACAGGCATAGAGTGGAGTATCCTGCACAAGGGAGGGGGAGCACAGGCATAGAGTGGAGTATCCTGCACAAGAGGGGGTGCACAGGCATAGAGTGGAGTATCCTGCACAAGAGGGGGTGCACAGGCATAGAGTGGAGTATCCTGCACAAGGGAGGGGGAGCACAGGCATAGAGTGGAGTATCCTGCACAAGAGGGGGTGCACAGGCATAGAGTGGAGTATCCTGCACAAGAGGGGGTGCACAGGCATAGAGTGGAGTATCCTGCACAAGAGGGGGTGCACAGGCATAGAGTGGAGTATCCTGCACAAGAGGGGGTGCACAGGCATAGAGTGGAGTATCCTGCACAAGGGAGGGGGAGCACAGGCATAGAGTGGAGTATCCTGCACAAGAGGGGGGTGCACAGGCATAGAGTGGAGTATCCTGCACAAGAGGGGGGTGCACAGGCATAGAGTGGAGTATCCTGCACAAGAGGGGGGTGCACAGGCATAGAGTGGAGTATCCTGCACAAGGGAGGGGGAGCACAGGCATAGAGTGGAGTATCCTGCACAAGAGGGGGGTGCAGAGGCATAGAGTGGAGTATCCTGCACAAGAGGGGGGTGCACAGGCATAGAGTGGAGTATCCTGCACAAGGGAGGGGGTGCACAGGCTTAGAGTGGAGTATCCTGCACAAGAGGGGGGTGCACAGGCATAGAGTGGAGTATCCTGCACAAGGGAGGGGGTGCGCAGGCATGGAGTGGAGTATCCTGCACAAGGGGGGGGGGTGCACAGGCATAGAGTGGAGTATCCCGCACAAGGGAGGGGGTGCACAGGCATAGAGTGGAGTATCCTGCACAAGGGAGGGGGTGCACAGGCATAGAGGGGAGTATCCTGCACAAGGGAGGGGGTGCACAGGCATAGAGTGGAGTATCCTGCACAAGGGAGGGGGTGCACAGGCATAGAGTGGAGTATCCTGCACAAGGGAGGGGGGGCACAGGCATAGAGTGGAGTATCCTGCACAAGGGAGGGGGTGCACAGGCATAGAGTGGAGTATCCCGCACAAGGGAGGGGGTGCACAGGCATAGAGTGGAGTATCCCGCACAAGGGAGGGGGTGCACAGGCATAGAGTGGAGTATCCTGCACAAGGGAGGGGGTGCACAGGCATAGAGTGGAGTATCCCGCACAAGGGAGGGGGTGCACAGGCATAGAGTGGAGTATCCCGCACAAGGGAGGGGGTGCACAGGCATAGAGTGGAGTATCCTGCACAAGGGGGGGGGGTGGACAGGCTTAGAGTGGAGTATCCTGCACAAGGGAGGGGGTGCACAGGCATAGAGTGGAGTATCCTGCACAAGGGAGGGGGTGCACAGGCATAGAGTGGAGTATCCTGCATAAGGGAGGGGGGGTGCACAGGCATAGAGTGGAGTATCCCGCACAAGGGAGGGGGTGCACAGGCATAGAGTGGAGTATCCTGCACAAGGGAGGGGGTGCACAGGCATAGAGTGGAGTATCCTGCACAAGGGAGGGGGTGCACAGGCATAGAGTGGAGTATCCTGCACAAGGGAGGGGGTGCACAGGCATAGAGTGGAGTATCCTGCACAAGGGAGGGGGTGCACAGGCATAGAGTGGAGTATCCTGCACAAGGGAGGGGGGGCACAGGCATAGAGTGGAGTATCCTGCACAAGGGGGGGGTGCACAGGCATAGAGTGGAGTATCCCGCACAAGGGAGGGGGTGCACAGGCATAGAGTGGAGTATCCTGCACAAGGGAGGGGGAGCACAGGCATAGAGTGGAGTATCCTGCACAAGAGGGGGGTGCACAGGCTTAGAGTGGAGTATCCTGCACAAGGGAGGGGGGTGCACAGGCATAGAGTGGAGTATCCTGCACAAGGGGGGGGGTGGACAGGCTTAGAGTGGAGTATCCCGCACAAGGGAGGGGGGTGCACAGGCATAGAGTGGAGTATCCTGCACAAGGGAGGGGGTGCACAGGCATAGAGTGGAGTATCCTGCACAAGGGAGGGGGAGCACAGGCATAGAGTGGAGTATCCTGCACAAGGGAGGGGGTGCACAGGCATAGAGTGGAGTATCCTGCACAAGGGAGGGGGGTGCACAGGCATAGAGTGGAGTATCCTGCACAAGAGGGGGTGCACAGGCATAGAGTGGAGTATCCTGCACAAGGGAGGGGGTGCACAGGCATAGAGTGGAGTATCCTGCACAAGAGGGGGGAGCACAGGCATAGAGTGGAGTATCCTGCACAAGGGAGGGGGTGCACAGGCATAGAGTGGAGTATCCTGCACAAGGGAGGGGGAGCACAGGCATAGAGTGGAGTACCCTGCACAAGAGGGGGGTGCACAGGCATAGAGTGGAGTATCCTGCACAAGAGGGGGGTGCACAGGCATAGAGTGGAGTATCCTGCACAAGGGAGGGGGAGCACAGGCATAGAGTGGAGTATCCTGCACAAGAGGGGGGTGCACAGGCATAGAGTGGAGTATCCTGCACAAGAGGGGGGTGCACAGGCATAGAGTGGAGTATCCTGCACAAGGGGGGGGGGGGTGGACAGGCTTAGAGTGGAGTATCCTGCACAAGGGAGGGGGAGCACAGGCATAGAGTGGAGTATCCTGCACAAGGGAGGGGGAGCACAGGCATAGAGTGGAGTATCCTGCACAAGGGAGGGGGAGCACAGGCATAGAGTGGAGTATCCTGCACAAGAGGGGGGTGCACAGGCATAGAGTGGAGTATCCTGCACAAGAGGGGGGTGCACAGGCATAGAGTGGAGTATCCTGCACAAGGGAGGGGGAGCACTGGCATAGAGTGGAGTATCCTGCACAAGAGGGGGGTGCACAGGCATAGAGTGGAGTATCCTGCACAAGGGAGGGGGAGCACAGGCATAGAGTGGAGTATCCTGCACAAGGGAGGGGGTTGCACAGGCATAGAGTGGAGTATCCTGCACAAGAGGGGGAGCACAGGCATAGAGTGGAGTATCCTGCACAAGAGGGGGTGCACAGGCATAGAGTGGAGTATCCTGCACAAGAGGGGGTGCACAGGCATAGAGTGGAGTATCCTGCACAAGAGGGGGTGCACAGGCATAGAGTGGAGTATCCTGCACAAGAGGGGGTGCACAGGCATAGAGTGGAGTATCCTGCACAAGAGGGGGTGCACAGGCATAGAGTGGAGTATCCTGCACAAGGGAGGGGGTGCACAGGCATAGAGTGGAGTATCCTGCACAAGGGAGGGGGAGCACTGGCATAGAGTGGAGTATCCTGCACAAGAGGGGGGTGCACAGGCATAGAGTGGAGTATCCTGCACAAGGGAGGGGGAGCACAGGCATAGAGTGGAGTATCGTGCACAAGGGAGGGGGAGCACAGGCATAGAGTGGAGTATCCTGCACAAGAGGGGGGTGCACAGGCATAGAGTGGAGTATCCTGCACAAGAGGGGGGTGCACAGGCATAGAGTGGAGTATCCTGCACAAGGGGGGGGGGGGGGTGGACAGGCTTAGAGTGGAGTATCCTGCACAAGGGAGGGGGAGCACAGGCATAGAGTGGAGTATCCTGCACAAGGGAGGGGGAGCACAGGCATAGAGTGGAGTATCCTGCACAAGGGAGGGGGAGCACAGGCATAGAGTGGAGTATCCTGCACAAGAGGGGGGTGCACAGGCATAGAGTGGAGTATCCTGCACAAGAGGGGGGTGCACAGGCATAGAGTGGAGTATCCTGCACAAGGGAGGGGGAGCACTGGCATAGAGTGGAGTATCCTGCACAAGAGGGGGGTGCACAGGCATAGAGTGGAGTATCCTGCACAAGGGAGGGGGAGCACAGGCATAGAGTGGAGTATCCTGCACAAGGGAGGGGGTTGCACAGGCATAGAGTGGAGTATCCTGCACAAGAGGGGGGAGCACAGGCATAGAGTGGAGTATCCTGCACAAGAGGGGGTGCACAGGCATAGAGTGGAGTATCCTGCACAAGAGGGGGTGCACATGCATAGAGTGGAGTATCCTGCACAAGAGGGGGTGCACAGGCATAGAGTGGAGTATCCTGCACAAGAGGGGGTGCACAGGCATAGAGTGGAGTATCCTGCACAAGAGGGGGTGCACAGGCATAGAGTGGAGTATCCTGCACAAGAGGGGGTGCACAGGCATAGAGTGGAGTATCCTGCACAATGGAGGGGGGTGCACAGGCATAGAGTGGAGTATACAGCACTAATGTGAGACCCAGACGTAGAGTTGAGTATCCTGCTATAAGAGGGGGGACCCAGGCTTGCAGTAGAGCTGCGGTTCTTAACCTTTTGACTTCTGTGGATCCCCATTGAATCGTTACTGAAATCTAGAGACCCCCACTGAGCCACTATTGGAAGCTCTGGACCCCGGGCCTAAGCGCTTTCTATGATTTGAGCTTCAAAACAGTACTCAAAAGTACAAAGACAAGTTTAACCCAAGCAAATGCTCAAACATTGGAATATTTTGTTTAATTCACAATAAAATACAGAAACGGTTAGGAGATTTTTAAAATGTGCTACATTTGTATATAATTTATTAATTTTATTGTATTAATTTTATTATTTAATTTTGTAACCCAGTCGCAGACCACTTGACAAGGCCTTGCGGAGCCCAGGGCTGCTCAGACCACAGGTTAAGAACCACTGCAGTAGTGTGTGCTGCACTAAAGAGGGACACAAGTGTATCCAGTGGGGTGTGCTGTAGTGTGGGTGGGACACCCAGGCATCGAGCGTAGTGTGCAGCTCTTACCATAACCCTAATAATCAGTAAAACAAATATGCAGCACGGTTCACAGTAACACTTTATAAACACAGCAGCATGGAGACAGCCTCCATGTGGGATTGACTCGTATTAATGTTTGCAAGCACCTCCCGACCTGCACTGAGGATTAAATGACTTACGGTGTAGTGCCATTAACGAAGGCTGTGAAGTGCTCCTATGTAGGACATGTTTTGAGGCAATATTTTACAACACATCAATGGAAGTTTTGAATTTAGGTAATTCAAGAAAGATCTCCTCGAAGAGATTCCAATTCTTGTATCAGTAAGGCTATGAAGCAGAAAGAATTGACCGTAATCGCCTAGTATGATACAGTTCCTCGGAAAGGGCATAAGAACCACAGTAGAGGATTGTCAAAGGATGAACACGTGTTTCCTAGTTTGAGAAGAGAACAGCAGATAGAGGCACCATTATTGCATGTGAACTTCCCCTTTTATTGAGCATTTCCTTTGCCCATTAGCAACAATATATAGAGTCTTGGCTATGGCTGAAGAGATACACTAGGGTATAGCAGTCACTATTGTGCAAAAGAGCACCAATGTGCCAAGCCTCACAGGGTAGCCTCCTGTTTCCACGTTCCCCTTCCATCAAGACAAGAAGTCAGTCAATTGTGAGCTATATATGTGTAATACTTCTACCCAACTTACCTTGCACACCCCTGCATTGATAGTCGAAATATCCAAAACCATTCTGTTCTGGAGTACTACTATCCTCGTGGCTGGAATTGTGTCTGTAGTAACATCCCCCATACCACTCCCCTTAGGCAGATGGGAGTAAGCCTACTGTCCAAATATGAAACACAAACCCTTCCATCCCGTTACCTCTGGAAAAAGAGCTGTTTCCAGCCTTTTCCTTGCATTGGGGCCTGCATGTTCATGTAATCCTTGCAGGTACTGTTTCCATCTGTAAGTTCGGATGCCGAGGGAGTTTTCCAATGTGTTGTAATAAAATCTTAATGACATTACATCCCATAGTTGCATTACCTAGTGACACTTAATCATTTAATGGTGTATGAGCAGCACATTTCACTATGGTAATTTTGATGACAACAACAGAGGATCAAATATCAGTAAATTATGGGCTGTCAGTGTAAACATTAACCTTCATACGTTTTGCAATGCAACAGGCCCTTATTAATGCCAGTAATTCTTCTGTATTAGCACTTTGCACACTTGTCAAACGTTCGCCCTTTATTAATTTGTGTTCAGTACAAATAGCATAACAACTCTTCAAGGTGTCAAAGTGGTCCCGCAAGCAGAAACCATCCACACAGTAATGGCCATCAGCCTCAGAAAAGGGTGTGCCGTGCAGATGAAATGGCACCTTAGTGTGATGTTTGATGGTAACTATACAATCATGAAATACATCATCATTCATTAAGTGACCTTGAACGGTGCAGGACAGTCAGGGCCACTAGAATTATACAACAGAGGAGAACCAAATTATGCTGCAGGGTTGACTAAATTCTGTGTCAAGAGATGGAAAATTGTACAATATAATGGAACACTTTTTGTGATAGTTTTACTTCATATGTTGTTATTTGTACACATGGTAAAAGTGTCTGGAATAGGATTACACTTTATTTGTGCAATTATGACACCCAAACACAGCAACAAGCAACTGGAAGTTGACCAGTCAACCTTTATGAAGAGCCTTCTGGTGTGCAGGAATGCACTACCTTGTTTTTAGTAACTTTTGATCTTTTTGAGATAGAAACAATTGTTGGATGAAATCTGCTGATTATGATGCGCCCTGAGACGCAGCACGAGGCAGGTGTGGAAAAGCTTAACCTATTTACAGGTAAGGCTGAATGTCGTCGGCACTGTCAACACTGTAGGAGCATGAATAAAATCACAACTGGAAACTGGGAGGCTGCTCTGGCTACGGTATCTGACGACAGTATTATTACACACTCTCCCACAGCCAAGAGTTTTCGTGAATAGATTAATGATGCCCTAGACATTGTTGCTCCCTACAAAAACTGTGTCATTGAAGGAATGAAACCTTCGGCCCCGTGGTTCTCGAAAGAGTTCTTGTCCCTTAGGCGGACATGCCGAAGACAGGAACGAAAATAGGGTGGTAGCCCCTGCCCCAGTGAAAAAGAAAAGCAGAAATCTCTTCTGCGGAAATATAAACAAGCTATTTTCCAGGCTAAACCTCGCTTTTCCACTGAAAAGATCAAGTTGGCTGACATTTCCTCTAGCATGCTGTTTAAAGTCATAAAGGAGACTTCTGAGCCACCATGTACACAGTTGCTGAACCCCTCTCAAGAATTCTGCGATAAGGTTGCAGTCTATTTTCAGGACAAGGTCCTTAAGCTTGTTCATGATCTTATCCTCTCTGGAGGTGAGGAAACGGCCGTTGTGGAATTAACTCAGGATACCGGGAAGAATCTCTTCACCACCTTTCCACAGATCATGGTTCGGCAAATGAATGCAACTTTGCTGGGCCTAAAATCGAGGGCGCTACATCGGACCCTTGTGCGCCCTCCATACTCAAATTGTTCCTGACTTAGTGGCCAATTTTCTGTGCAAGGGTTTCAACAACACCACTTCACAAAAAACCTAATGCTGAACCCCTGGATCCGGAAATATTTCACCCAATTCCTCTTCTCCCCGCCACTGCTAAGATCCTGGAGAAATTCATCAATAAAGAACTGATGAAAGACGTTGAATCCCAGGAGATCTTGGATCTCTCTCTGAACGGGTTCCGTACCGGTCACAGAACTGAGTTTGCCCTTATTGCGGCTACTGACTGTATTCGTGTGCAGGTTGATCAAGGGAGGGAGGCGGTTTTAATAATGCTCGATCTATCGGCGACATTCGACACCGTCTCCCCAGTGCGTATGATTCAACGCCTGCGGCAAGTGTGAATCGCTGGAAATGCCTTGCAGCTTCTCCACTCGTTTATGTCAAACAGGACCAACATCGTCAGATGTGGAGGCTTCAGAGTTGAGGCCTTTAGTCTTCCTCGTGGGGTGGTCCAGGGCCTGTCTTTGAGCCCCACTCTTTTCAATCCCTGTGTAACCCCCTTGGGCGATCTGGTGCGGTCCTTCAAATTTCAAGTGCTTTCTTATGCAGACGATACGCAAATTATCATCTCCCTCTCGAATGACCTGCAGTCTGTTGCGGAGAGGTTCAATCGATGTACGTCCAGCATTATCTGCTGGATGAAGGCCAATTCACTGAAGCCCAACGCTGGCAAGACTGAAGTGCAGGTATTCGGCTCACAGAATTCCATCTGGTCAGAATCTTGGTGGCCGGCAGTTTGTGGGCCGCTCACTGTCCCGGTAAGGACAGGAAAAAATCTGGTGGTCCTTTTTAACGATGGTCTGAACTTTGACGCACAGGTTATCCGCAGGGTTAGTACTTGCATTTATATTCTCTTAAAAAGGTTTTGCCTTTTATTCCGCCCGAACTGCACCAGTCAATCATCATCGCTCTCGTCACCTCTCGCTGGACTCTTGCAATGCTCTGTACCTGAACATCAACACGGTCTCCCTTAATAAGCTCCAGGTGGTGCAGTCAGCCAGGAGTAGCATTCGCTCCCTGCATTGGCTCCGCATCAGGGAGTGTATCTCCTTTAACCCGTTCCGTGGCCGACGGGAGCACTCCATCCCTGGTGCTGCGAACAGCCAACGGTCGTCGCCGCCCCGCCCACCTTTTAGAACGCCCTCATGGCGGCGGAATTCCCGCCGCGGTTAAGGCGTTATGGTTCTGAGCATGGTATTTAGGGCCACATCTGAAAACTCTTTTTCAATGGTACACTCCTGGGAGGCCCTTGACGTCCTCCTCCCAGAAAAAACTGGTGACTCCCAGATTTCGCAGGTCCTGTTGGGGTGGCCGCTCCCTTTTAGTAGCGGCCGTCAAGCTATGGAATTCCCTGCCCACCTTTATCTCCGACACAGGCTCTTTTCCTGTCTTTGAAAAACATCTGAAAACCTGGCTTTTTTCACCCTAGTTGGCTGCAGGTGAGTTTCTTTCTTTCTCTTCGTCTGTCTACTCAGCGCCTTGACACCCTCAGGTATAAGTGCGCTCTATAAATAATATTCTATCCTATGAAGCAGATCATGGATTATGTGGCAAATGCGGATAAACCATAATTGTGTGAAAAGCTCTGCGGCCACAGAATTGCACAATTCCAGTGGCCTTGCTAACAATGTAGCAGGGTTGAAGATAGCATAGTTTCTTACAACAGTGTGTGGCTAACACGGTCAAATATCATTTTGTCATCCAGGCATTTGTTAGGCTCTCAGTTTTTGTTAATATTAACAATACTTCATTGGGAACATGTGACATCAATTAGTGCGATGAGAAAATACTCAATGGGGGACAGTTGGTACTGGGGGATATGCTCCAAAAACATTGGGGTACCAGGGGGCAGCCACCGAAGCTAAAGGTGCCGGACCCCCTCCGCTGTTTGTTCGCTGCAAATATTTCACTTACATTAATCAGAAATTCTACATACAGCCTGTGTGATCCTTACCTCTCTACTAATGGAAGCAGACCAGTCTTTAAAGACAATGGGCCTTATCCACAGAACTAACTCAAGACAAAATCCTAAACTTACTACCATTTTGGTATTCACAGAAGGCACTTACTTATTTTGGAATTCACAGAAGGCACTTACTCGTTTCGGTATTCACAGAAGTTAGGACTCCTAACTTTAGGACTCCTAAATGCCTTCTGTGAATACCGAAAGTCTTAAAGTTAGGATTTTTCTCAGTTTAGGAGTAGTAAAGTTAGGACTCCTAACTTCTGTGAATACCGAAATGAGTGAGTGCCTTCTGTGTATACCAAAATGAGTGAGTGCCGTTTGTGAATACCAAAATGAGTGAGTGCCTTTTGTGAATACCAAAATGAGTAAGTGCCTTCTGTGAATACCGAAATGAGTGAGTGCCTTTTGTGAATACCAAAATGAGTGAGTGCATTTTGTGAATACCAAAATGGTAGTAAGTTTAGGATTTTATCTTAAGTTAGTTCTGTGAATCGGGCCCAAAACTTCTAAACTTGTCCTGTGCAAGATCACACTGTGCACTGGCAACGTAATTAGGAGAACATAATAGGAAGGAAAGAAAGTGTTTTCTTTTTGTGTTTATAATGAACTAACTAAGCACCAGGACAGGGTGTTTTCTTTACCACCAGTAAACGTCCAGTGCTAGGGAAGAATGTACATTTTCTAATACTCCTGCTATTTCAAATTAACTCCTCGTTAGTGTGTGCCATTTAGAAGTGCACCACCATTTGGAATATTTACAGACAATAACAACACATACAATCATTTGTTGACCACTTTGCTGCTAAGCCTTTACCTCCTTAGATGCTTCGCCCTTTTTGTTGGGTATTTGGGGTCGTTCGCACCAAGGCCTCTAAAACTGTTCTGCCTTATAAGGTATCCAGGCCAAATTTGTGTCCTTTTTCTCCAACATCCTGGTGTTCAGAGGTACCCACGGTTTGTGGATTCCCCTGGAGGGGACCAAGAGAATAGCCAAGATATAGTTCATTTTTTTCTTAGGGTAGAAATAGGAAAAAACGTGTCATTTTTTTCTAAAAATGTCATCAATAAAAGGTTTGCTGTGCTAAAGTCACCATCTTCCCAGCTTTTTGATTCTTTGCAAAGCTGAATCCAAAACTATTTTTTTACCACCGGTTTGGCATTTTTCATAGAGGTTCCTAATTATTGTGCTTTCAACTTACTTCCAGTTTGTGGTGGAGGCAGCAGTGAAACCCATGGGTGATCCCGGAATGCTATAGAGGTGTGAAGAATAGACAAAATTCAGAATTCAGCTGTGCCCGTCACCTGTGCCCCCCAGCCGTGCCTGTCACCTGTGTCCATCACCTGTACCAGTGCCCCCAGCTGTGCCCGCCACCTGTACCAGTGCCCTCAGCTGTGCCAGTGCCTGTGCCCACCACCTGTGCCTGTGCTCCCAGCTGTGCCCGTCACCTGTACCAGTGCCCCGAGCTGTGCCCATCACCTGTGCCCCCAGCCGTGCCCGTCACCTGTGCCCCCCAGCCATGCCCGCCAGCTGTGCCCATCGCCTGTGCCCCTAGCTGTGCCCGCCACCTGTACCAGTGCCCCCCAGCTGTGTCTGTCGCCTGTGCGCATCACCTATGCCAGTGCCCACCAGCTGTGCCTGTGCCCCCCTGCCGTGCCCGCAACCTGTGCCCCTCACCTGTCCCAGTGCTCCCAGAGCCTGCCACCGTGGTCTGGTGAAAGGGCCCCCCGGCATGGCAGAGCTGTGGTGCTCCTGGCTTCCTGTGGCAGGTGAAAAAGCTGTTCCAGCGGCTGCTGGGGGTCCTTGAAGAGTGGCAGCTCCTGCCCTTCTCAGTAGGGGGCAGTGCTTTTAATGGGGGGGTGGAGGGTGGGTACCAGGTCTTGCCCGCAGCGGGCAGTCCTCCGGGGTAGTGAGTCGTCCACACTTCTCTTTAACAGCCTGTGCCTTCTGTGGTGTTTCTTCATTTCACCCCCTGTTCCTGTGTGAGCCACGCCCCCCTGCTGCCCCCACTCCCCGCTCTAACCCTCTCTCTCCCCCCACAGCGCCCCGGGAGTGCGAGGACGACGAGTTTCCGTGCCAGAACGGATACTGCATCCGCAGCCTGTGGCACTGCGACGGCGACAACGACTGCGGCGACAACAGCGACGAGCAGTGCGGTGAGTGTCACGAAAGGGGTCCCTGGGGGCCACACACCCCATCTCTGAGGGCCCCTGGGAGACAGACACTGCATCTGTGAGGGCCTCTAGGAGGCAGACACTTCGGGCCCGATTCACAGAACTAACTTAAGACAAAATCCTAAACTTACTACCATTTTGGTATTCATAGAAGGCACTTACTCATTTTGGTATTCACAGAAGGCACTTACTCATTTTGTTGTTCACAGAAGTTAGGACTCCTAACTTTAGGACTCCTAAATGCCTTCTGTGAATACCGAAAGTCTTAAAGTTAGGATTTGTCTCATTTTAGTAGTACTAAAGTTAGGAGTCCTAACTCTACTACTCCTAAACTAAGAGAAATCCTAATTTTAAGACTTTTGGTATTCACAGAAGGCATTTAAAGTTAGGAGTCCTTACTTCTGTGAATACCGAAATGTTAGTAAGTTTAGGATTTTGTCTTAAGTTAGTTCTGTGAATCGGGCCCTTCATCTGTGGTGACCAGTGTGGTGAGTGGGCACAAGTGAGGGCCCCTGGGAGGCAGACGCTTCATCTCTGGTGAGCAGTGTGGTGAGTTGGCACAAAGGTAAGTGTCGAGAAGGTGCAGTGGGCAGAGTGTGGGCGCGAGGGGCTCTTGAAGGTAGACACTTCGTCTGTGGTGAGTGGGCACAAGAGCACCAAGGGATGAATGTTTATGGGGGACTCGGGACTGAAGTGTGGTGACTAGCCTATGAGTTGGCACTAGGGACGGGTGAGAGGGTACCGCAGGGGCAGGCTGTGGCGACACTTCACCTGTGTCGAGTGCCTCGAGCGGGTAAGGAGGTGCTCTCAGCTAAAGTGGGTGGAGGTTACTGGGGGCATTGAATCTGCCTCTACTGCAGTCGATGGGTTGGCACGAGGCCTGGGTGGGGAGGCACAGAGTGGGTCGAGGGTCCATGGGAGGCAGAGTCTGTCTGAGGTGCTGGGACCGCAGACAGCGTTGTCCTCCACCAGGAGAGGGCGCTGGTGGGTGGTAAGTTCATGGTACCGTGGCCTTAGACGAGCCTGGCACCGTCTGGGCTCTGTACTAATGTAAGCCCGTAGGTGCTTGGGTGGGAGAGGGGGTCTCTGGGCACACCTGATCTGCCAGTCTGTGGTGGCATGGGTATGAACATTATTTGGTGTCTAAGGGCCGTGCTGATGTGACGTGCTGATGTGACGTGCTGATGTGACGTGGCAGCCTGTAGCAGAGTTCATCCCTCTGCCTTCATGTATGTTTGACATCTAAGTGAATACATATTTTGTTTCTCTCTCTCCCGCTTTTTGTGCCCGCCTGTGTCTTTCTGTGCCCGTATGTGTCTTTCTGTGCCCGTGTGTCTTTCTGTGCCCGCATGTGCCCTCCTGTAACACCCTGTGTCCTCCTGTCTCTCTCCTGTGTGCTCCTTTCTGGGTTCTCATGTACCTCCCTGTGTATCCTGTGTCCCCCTTACCTGTCCTCCTGTGATCTCCTGCCCCCTCCTTCTTGTGCCTGCCTGTGTATTCCTTTATCTCCCTGTACACTCCTGTTTTCCTGTATGTCCCTGTGTGTACTGTGACCTTCCCGTGCCCTCCTGTGCCCTCCCATGCCTACTTCTTTTCCCCTGTATCTATGTGTGCCTGCCTGTGTTTTCCTCCTGTATCTACCTGTATCTCCATGTTTCCTCCTGTGTCTGCCTGTATTCCGCTGTATCTATCTGTGTCCTCCTATGGCTGCTCACCTTGTCTTACTCCCACATATATCCTGCCTCCCCTGTGTGTCTTGCCTACCCCCGTGTGTCGTGTCTACCCCTGTGTGTCCTGCCTCCATCATGTGTCCTGCCTCCCCATGTGTCCTGCCTCTTCCGTGTGTTCCCCCGTGTCCTGCCTCAACATGTGTCCTGACTCCCCCGTGTGTACTGCCTCCCCGTGCGTCCTGTCACTCCGGTGTGTCCTGCCTCCCCTGTGTGTCCTGCCCATGTGTATTCTATGTCCCCTGTGTGTATTCTATGTCCCCGTGTGTTCTGCTTTCCCCATGTGTCCTTTCTCCCCCATGTATCCTGCCTCTCTTGTGTGTCCTGCCTCTCTTGTGTGTCCTGCCTCTCCTGTGTGTCCTCTTCCCTGTTTGTCCTACCTCCCCCATGTATCCTGCCTCTCCTGTGTGTCTTCCTCCCCATGTATCCTGCCTCTCCCGTGTGTCCTGCCTCTCCTGTGTGTCTTCCTCCCTGTGTGTCCTCCTTCCTGTGTGTCTTCCTCCCCGTGTGTCCTTCCTGTGTGTCCTCCCTCCCGTGTGTCCTGCCTCCCCGTGTGTCCTCCCCCGTGTGTCCTCCTCCCCGTGTGTCCTCTTCCCTGTGTGTCCTACCTCTCCCGTGTGTCTTCCTCCCCGTGTGTCCTGCCTCCCCGTGTGCCCTCCTCCCCATTTGTCCTGCCTCTCCTGTGTGTCCTGCCTCTCCCGGGTGTCGTCCTCCCCTTGTGTCCTGCCTCTCCCGTGTGTCGTCCTCCCCTTGTGCCCTGCCTCCCGTGTGTATTCTATGTCCTCCGTGTGTCCTGCTTCCCCCCGGCCAGCAGACACCCGGAAGTGCTCGGAGAAGGAGTTCCAGTGCAGTGATGGGAGCTGCATTGCTGAGCACTGGGCGTGCGATGGAGACACCGACTGCAAGGATGGCTCGGACGAGGAGAGCTGCCGTGAGTGGAGGCTGGCGGGGGCGGGGAGGGGCGGCTGTCCAGTGTTGTGTCAGCAGAACACCACTGACCTCCACTGAGTGACCCATCCTGTACAGGCTCGGCCACCTCACTGACCATCTCCAAGGAGTGGGCTGTCGCATACCTCCATGGAGGTGTGCAGGTGGGCACCTCACTGACCAGACTGTCCATGTCCAGTGAGCGGGCTGTTGCAGACCTCCATGGAGTTACCTCTTGATTGCAGGCAGTCGACTCACTGACCACCTCCAAGGAGCAGGCTGTCGCAGGTTTTGCAGTGTCAATCTTTCTGGATTCACTATGCTGTGCATTATTCAGTCATCTAGTGGTTGGGTCCAGAATTGTAGACTTTTTTCTCTCTTTTTTTTTTCGTGGCCCTGGTTGGCGTCAACATACCACCGTTTGGTGTCCTTCGTGACGTCCGCGTGCTCCCACCTTTGGTCGCCATCTTCAGATTCTTTTTTCCGCCTTTGGGTCTGGATCGTTGCTGAAGAGTTCCAGAGTTTTTGGAAGAGGAATCAAGCAAAATCGAAGAAAATTCGACAAAGAACAGGTTTCAACTACAGGTCAGGTACCCGGAGCGACGAGGGAGAAGTTTTAACGAATAAAACCTCGACGTTCGACGGAGAATGTGCTCGCAGGGTCTCCCTGCGTTTGGGGATAGACAAAACACAATTCAAGTTTTGCACCAATTGCCACCACGAGTACGCCCAGAAGGATCAGCATCCAGTCTGCAACCTCTGCCTGCCGCTCAACATCAGAAGCGAAGACTGCAACGCCTGCTCGGCGTTTACACCCAAGACCTCACAGTAAGGGAGAGGCAGAGAAGGACGAACCACAACATGCAGGGGCAGGGGCCACCTCCATCGCTACGAGACTTGGGACTCTCCAGTGGAGAAGAGAACAACATCGCCGAAGGACCAGAGGACTGAACGGTCATCGAGTTCCATGAGAAGACGTCAAAGGAGGTAAGGGAGTCGTCAACCCCGAAACATCCAAGCGACACTCGAAAGAGTGAAGCAAAAGCCTCAAGCAACACTCATAGAAGTGAAGCTAAGTCCTCGAAGGGTGCTCTGCCGCTGAAACACTTGATGAAGGCAACAGCCTCCAGCGGATCCTTCGAAAAGGACTCCCAATCGGCAAAAACCCTCGAAAAGACGTTAAAGGTTGCCCTGGAGAAGGACACCTCGGCGCCGAGGAAAGAAGGGCCGACATCGTCGTCGACGGCCTCGAAGAGAGGCACTCCAACCATCGATGCTGAACATGCTGCCGAGATAGAGTGGAAGAAGAGGAGGCTCGAGGCCGAAATGGCGAGAATCCTACAGCGGAAAAAGGACTTTGACGAGAAGATGAGCCAATACACCATCCCGCCGAAATCCGCAGTCGAAGTCGAAAGGGACGATGAAGACACGGAATCACCGAAAACGCCCGAACCAATCGAGGAACTGGGAGAAGACGACTACTATTTCAAGGGAGAAGGCGACGAAGATCTGCAATCCTACCGGTAATCAACATCTTTGGAGGCACAAGATATGGAATGGCAAGATCTCGACGCCAAATCGCCGGAAGAAGGCGTAGACACTTACCCTTCGAGGCCCTCACCGCCAGACGACATAGGGATCTACAACATGGTTGTACAGAAGGCTGCACAGACTTATGGATAGAAAATGGAGGAGGAGAAGCCCAAGGCATGTTTCCTCCTGGAAACTCTACTGCCTAGGAGTCAATTCCTGCCCATGCTCCATAGTACTGGACCAGGGAAGAGAGGCCTTTAAGGAGCCAGCAGTATGCAAAGCTGTGACACTTAGATCGGAGAAGTACAAACATTCTTCAAAGGACCCTGTGTACATCCAAGGGTCAGTGCCAGTTGACTCCATAATTGCAGCAACAACTAGGAAGAGGGCTAATGTTCAAACAAATGCCGGACCACCTTCAGAGAAGGAGAGTAGGAGGATGGATCTCACAGGGAGAAAGATGGAGAGAAATGCGGCAATACATTGGCGCATCGCAAATTCTAACGCCCTGAGCAACAGGCACGCATACCAACACTGGGATGAAGTGGGGCAGCTCCTAAAGCATCTACCAGACCAGTACCAACAAAGGGCAGCTCACCTGGTAGAAGAAGGAAAGAACATGGCGAACACATGCCTGAAATCCTCATTGGATGCTGCAGAAACATCGAGCAGGCTAATGATGATAGAAGTGACTGAGAGAAGACACGCATGGCCCAGAATTTCGGGATTCAAGACAGAGGTACAAAGTAACATCTTAAATACACCTTTTAATGGAGAGCAACTGTTCGGCACACCAGTGGACGACAAGTTGACACAGCTCAAGAAGGACAACGAAACAGCAAGGTCCATGAGCGCATTGCAGTTCAGGGAAATGAGAAGAGGCACACCCACAAGGAGGCCAGGTGATAGAAGTGGAGGCAACGTGCCGACCACATCGCACCAAACGTTCCAGCAAGGCTACCAAGGGAACAACCAAGGCCAGCATCAGCAGGGACAGCAGCAGCAAAACTGGCAGAACCAACCCCGGGGACAGTCATTTTGAGGGCGTGGAAACGGACGTGGATAAATGCGAAGGGGAGGACAACAGCCCTCAACCAGGTGACTCCGCCTTGCATCCGGCCCCCACCCTAGCAACACCTCGGGGTGGGCGGAAAGACAAAAAGAAAAAATGCAGCTAAACATTCAATGCCAAACAGTACATCGAACACTCAACACCGGTAGGGGGAAGAATAGGAGACTTCATCCAGGAATGGAGGAAGGTCACATCGGACAAATGGATACTAAACATCATACAGTACGGATACTGTATAGAGTTGGAAAGACAACCTCCAAAGAGAAAACCAAGAAAAAAGGCACACTCAGCAAAGGAGCTCTCGCTCTTGCAGCTAGAGGCGCAGGAATTGCTCGGCAAGGAGCCAATAGAGGTGGTACCGCAGAACCAAAGGTACAAGGGGGTTTACTCAACTTAGTTCCTGGTGCCAAAGGTGGACGAAACGCTAAGACCTATCCTAGATCTAAGGTTCCTCCACAAATTCATAAGGACTTAAAGATTCAAGATGACTTCCCCACAAGAGGCAATACCGCAAATACATCAAGGAGACTTCATGGCTACTATAGATTTAAAGGATGCATACTTGCACATCCCCATCAGCCACAAACACAAGCGCCTGCTCAGGTTTGTGATCAACCAAAGCCACTAGCAGTTCACAGTACTGGCATTCGGCCTGAAATCCGCAAAGGTGTTTACAAAATGCCTAGCAGCTGTCGCAGCACACCTACAAAAGCGAGGGATACACGGATAACCCTATCTCGACGACTAGCTCGTAAAGGCAAGTTCGTACGACCAATGGAGGAGTTGGCCTAACGGCTAGGGCGCTCGACCTCGGACCTGGGGATCTGGGTTCGAGTCTCGGTAACGACGCCAAAACCTCCTGTGATTCTGGGCAAAGCACTTAATCTCCCAGTGCCTAAAATGAAAGTGTGTCCTCATGTAACGTAACTGGTGCTATGTAAAGCGCTCTGATACCTGATTCGGTTCGGGTCTAGTTCGCGCGATATAAAACTCAGCAAAAAAAAAAATGCAAACTGCACATCCAGCAGGTCATACTAACACTGACAGGACTGGGCTTCTCGATTCATTGGGAGAAATTGTCAACAGAGCCTGAGCAAATCAAGATATTCTTAGGGGCAGAGATCGACACCATACAGGCCAAAGTGTTCCCCAACAGGAAGAGAACATTGGCGATACTGAGGGAAACACGTCATTGCCGCAAGGGGCAAGTTCTGACAGTGAGCAAGCAGATGGGAATGATTGCGTCATGCATTCACCTAGTCCACAATATTCGACTACACATGAGGCCAATCCAGGAAAGGATGCAGCAGCAATGGTCACCGGCAACTAGGAGTTGGGAAGATCTAGTGGTTGTCACACACGCAGTGCACCGGGAAATAGCGTGGCACAACAAACAACATATCACAGGGGAAACCATTCACACAACCAACTCCAACAGTGACCTTCACGACGGACGCCTCCCAGCTGGGCTGGAGGCGCATATGCACAAGCTCAAGGTGAGAGGGCTATGGTCGCAACAGGATGCGGTCAAGCGCATCAATTACCTGGTACTAAAAACAGTGTTCCTAGTCCTGAAAGCATTTCAGAAGCAGCTGTATGGAAACAGGGTGTTGATCCAAACAGACAACACCACGACCATGTTCTACATCAACAAGCAGGGAGGAATACAGTCAGTAGCGCTATCGAAGCTAGCACAGGACATATGGGGATGGGCCATCCCACTAAGGATAGACCCACTAGCAATACATCTCCCAGGGAAGGACAGCGTGGAAGCAGACCGACTCAGCAGGCAGATGTCAGCATCCCACAAATGGGAGAGCAACCAACAGGAATTAGAGAGTTTTCCGGAAGTGGGGTACACCGCAAATAGACCTATTTGCAACACACCAAAATGCAAAATCCCAACACTTCGCATCCAGACAACCAGTCCATGGGTCACAAGGGAATGCGCTATGGATAAATTGGTCAAATACATTTGCCTACGCTTTTCCCCCGATTCCACTGATATACAGGGTACTCAGCAACTGCAGGATCAGCAACTTGTCACTGATATTAATAGCGCCTCAGTGGGCCAGACAGTCATGGTTCTCAAAAATTGTGGAGATGGCGCGGGCACCAGCACAGAAATTTACAAAGAGAAGGGACCTGTTAACAATGCAGAATGGAAGGGGAAGGGTGCTACACCCAGAGCCAGAGAGCCTCAGCCTGGCAGCACGGCTCCTGAAGACCTAGAGTTTACACACCTCAAACTACCGGTGAGCACAATGGCAGTGCTCAGGGAGGCAAGAAGGCCTACCACAAGGAAATGCTGCGTAGCAAAGTGGAAGAGATTCTCCGAATGGTGCATTAGGGAAAAATTGCAATGGAAAATCACAAGGGAGTCAACAGCGCTAAAATACTTAACACATCTACTGCAAAGCAAACTAAGCTACACGTCCCTAAGGGTACACTTAGCGGCGATTGTGACTTACACTAGAGGAGAAACAGGGAAAAGTTTCTCCACCTCCCAAGTCGTAAAGAGATTTCTAGATGGGGCGAAGAGGATCGCACATCCAAACAGAATGCCAGCACCAGCATGGAACCTCAACGTAGTGCTGACCCAGTTTATGAAGGCACCATTCGAGCACACGCACTAAGTTACACTGCACATGCTCACACTAAAGACAGCCTTCTTAATACCCATCACATCACTGCGGAGAGTAAGTGAGTTGCAGGCGCTAACACTTCAAGAGCCCTACCTGCACATAAACAGTGATAGGATTGTAATGAGAACAGACCCACACTTCATGCCAAAGGTGGTGTCTCGGTTCCACATCAACCAAACAATCCAAATATCTATTTTTTTCCTAAAACCAGCCACGAGCACACACTGGTCGCCAGGAGGGCGGTGATGCACCACATAGAAAGGACAAAGGAGTGCATAAAGACAAAGCAGCTCTTTGTTTCCTTCGCAAGCAGTTTTTTGGGAGCTGGGCAACTGTTACAAGGAGCAGCTCATGCTCACTCAACAAGGAAGAAAGGAGCTACAATTGCGTTTCCAGCCAACACACCAATTCAAGACATTTGCCAAGAGGCAACATGGTCTTCAGTGCACACGTTCACTAAGCACTACTGTGTGGATATCCAAATGAACAAAGAAGCGCAAGTGGGATAGAAGGTCTTACAACACATATTCAGTAACCAGTGCTCATCTTCCACCCAGCCACCACAATAAGGACAAACCGCTACAAAGTCTATGCACAGCATTGTGAATCTAGAAAGATTCACTCTGCATATCGGTGTAGTTTTGTAGCTTGAAGACTTTCTGGATTCACTAGCGAACCCACCCTCCTCCGCAAGAAAGATGAGACAGGAGGAAAGGGATTAAAGATGAACAAGACTTAGAAAATAAGAGGAAAAACAAGAATAACACAAGATAAGAAAAAAGAATCCGAAGATGGCGACCAAAGGTGGGAGCTTCCGGAGGAAGCACGTCGACGTCACGAAGGACACCAAATGGTGGTCACCTGGGCCACGAAAAAAAAAAAGACTACAATTCTGGACCCAACCACTAGATGGCGGAATAATGAACAGCATAGTGAATCCAGAAAGATTCACTCTGCAAATTGTATAGTTTCTTACCTGTCGGTGAAGTTTTGCAGCTTAAAGACTTTCTGGATTCACTAGCGAACCCACTCTCCTCCGCCAGAAGGATGAGACAGGAGGAAAAAGGGATTAAAGATGAACAAGACTTAGAAAATAAGAGGAAAAACAAGAATAACACAAGATAAGCAAAAAGAATCCGAAGATGGTGACCAAAGGTGGGAGCTTCCGGAGGAAGCAGGACGACGTCACGAAGGACACCAAATGGTGGTCACCTGGGCCACGAAAAAAAAAAAGAGAAAAAAATACTACAATTCCGGACCCAACCACTAGATGGCGGAATAATGAACAGCATAGTGAATCCAGAAAGTCTTCAAGCTGCAAAACTACACTGACAGGTAGGAAAATATACGCCTCCATGGAGTGACCCCTCACATGCAGGCAGTCGACCCACTGACCATCCCCAAGGAGCAGGCTGTCGCAGGCTTCCATGGAGTGACCTCTTGCATGCAGGTGGTTAACTCACTGACCACACTGTCCATGTCCAGGGAGTGGGTTGTCTGAGACCTACACAGAGGGAGCTGTTATTCACAGAGGGAGCTGTTGTTCATATGTGGTCACCTCCCTGACCTCACTGTCCTTGTCCAGGGAGCGGGCTGTCGCTGGCCTCCTCTGAGTGACCCATCCTGTACAGACAGCCACCTCACTGACCATCTCCACGGAGCGTGCTGTCGCAGACCTCCATGGAGTGACCACTTATGTGCAGGCGGTCAACTCACTGACCACACTGTCCATGCCCAGGGAGTGGGTTGTCTCAGACCTACACAGAGGGAGCTGTTATTCACAGAGAGAGCTGTTGCACATAGGCGGTCAGCACATTGACCACATGATCCATGTTCCAAGGGCAGACTGTTTCTCCCTCACTGACCCCACTTTCCATTTCCCTCTCTCCCCAGCATCTGACGTCCCAGCCACGACGTGCAGCCTAGAGGAGTTCCAGTGCGCCTACGGCCGCTGCATCCTGGACATCTACCACTGCGATGGCGACGACGACTGTGGCGACTGGTCTGACGAGTCCGACTGCTGTGAGTACCGGGCGGCATCACCGATGGTCGATCATGGAGAGCTGGGCGTAGTCTGAGTCAGAGGGACTTTAATGGGTTTGAGGGGAAGCCTGTGTGTCTTGTGAGGAGGCTTGTGAGAGTGGCATATGAGGGGGAGCCTGTGTGTCTCGTGAGGGGGCTTGTGTGTGGCTGGTGAGGGTGGCATGTGAGGGGAAGCCTGTGTGTCTTGTGAGTTGGCTCGTGTGTGGCTCGTGAGGGTGGCTCATGTGTGGCTCATTAGAGGTGGCTTGTGTGTCTCGTTAGGGGACTCGTTTGTGGCTGGTGAGGGTGGTTTGTCTGCGGCTGGCCCATGAGGGGGCTCGTGCGTTGGTTGTGAGGGTGGTATGTGAGGGGAAGCCTGTGTGTCTTGTGAGGAGGCTTGTGTGTGGCTCGTGAGGGTGGCATGTGAGGGGGAGCCAGTGTGTCTTGTGAGGAGGCTCGTGTGTGGCTTGTGAATGTGGCATGTGAGGGGGAGCCTGTGTGTCTTGTGTGTGGCTCGTGAGGGTGGCATGTGAGGGGGAGCCAGTGTGTCTTGTGAGGAGGCTCGTGTGTGGCTTGTGAATGTGGCATGTGAGGGGGAGCCTGTGTGGCTTGTGTGTGGCTCGTGAGGGTGGCATGTGAGGGTACGCGTGTGTGTCTTGTGAGGAGGCTTGTGTGTGGCTCGTGAGAGTGGCATGTGAGGGGGAGCCTGTGTGGCTTGTGTGTGAATCGTGAGGGTGGCATGTGAGGGGAAGCGTGTGTGTCTTGTGAGGAGGCTTGTGTGTGGCTCGTGATGGTGGTATGTGAGGGGGAGCCTGTGTGTCTTGTGAGGAGGCTTGGGTGTGGCTCGTGAGGGTGGTATGTGAGGGGGAGCCTGTGTGTCTCGTGAGGAGGCTTGTGTGTGGCTCGTGAGAGTGGCATGTGAGGGGAAGCGTGTGTGTCTTGTGAGGAGGCTCGTGTGTGGCTCGTGAGGGTGGCATGTGAGGGGGAGCCAGTGTGTCTTGTGAGGAGGCTCGTGTGTGGCTTGTGAATGTGGCATGTGAGGGGGAGCCTGTGTGTCTTGTGAGTTGGCTCGTGTGTGGCTCGTGAGGGTGGCATGTGAGGGGAAGTGTGTGTGTCTTGTGAGGAGGCTTGTGTGTGGCTTGTGAGGGTGGTATGTGAGGGGAAGCCTGTGTGTCTCGTGAGGAGGCTTGTGTGTGGCTCGTGAGGGTGGTATGTGAGGGGGAGCCTGTGTGTCTCGTGAGGAGGCTTGTGTGTGGCTCGTGAGGGTGGTATGTGAGGGGGAGCCTGTGTGTCTCGTGAGGAGGCTTGTGTGTGGCTCGTGAGAGTGGCATGTGAGGGGAAGCGTGTGTGTCTTGTGAGGAGGCTTGTGTGTGGCTCGTGAGAGTGGTATGTGAGGGGAAGCCTGTGTGTCTTGTGAGGAGGCTTGTGTGTGGCTTGTGAGGGTGGTATGTGAGGGGAAGCCTGTGTGTCTTGTGAGGAGGCTTGTGTGTGGCTCGTGAGGGTGGCATGTGAGGGGGAGCCTGTGTGTCTTGTGAGGAGGCTTGTGTGTGGCTCGTGAGGGTGGCATGTGAGGGGGAGCCTGTGTGTCTTGTGAGGAGGCTTGTGTGTGGCTCGTGAGGGTGGCATGTGAGGGGGAGCCTGTGTGTCTTGTGACGAAGCTTGTGTGTGGCTCGTGAGGGTCGCTCGTGTGTGGCTCTTAGCGGTGGCTTGAGTGTCTCATGAGGGGGATCCTGTGTGTCTTGTGAGGTGGCACGTGTGTGGCTCCAGAAGGTGGCTTGTGGGTGGCTTATTAGCGGTGGCTTGTGTGTCTAATGAGGGGGCTCATGTATGGCTGGTGAGGGGGCTTGTGTGTTGGCTGTGAGGGTGGCATGTGAGGGGAAGCCTGTGTGTCTTGTGAGGAGGCTTGTGTGTGGCTTGTGAGGGTGGCTGGTGTGTGGCTCATTAGCGGCGGCCTGAGTGTCTCATGAGGGGGCTCGTGTGTGGCTGGTGAGGGTGACTTGTGAGTGGGCTCATATGTTGGCTCGTGATGGGGATCACATGTGGCTCATGATGGGGGTCGCATGTGTCTCATGAGGGGGCTTGTGCGTGGCTGGTGAGGGTGGCATGTGAGGGGGCTCATATGTTGGCTCGTGATGGGGCTCGCATATGGCTGGTGAGGGTGGTCCCTGAGGGCAGCCGGTGTCCTGTTTCTGGTGTTGGAGTCTGGACTGTTCCCATGAGGCACAGGGTCAGACTGATTTGCATATGGCCATGTCTGAACTGGGGTGGCTGAGTGAACTAAAGAATGGTGATGGATTAAACCCAGATCTTTTGACTGGGTGTGAGTGTTTGATTGGTTCAGATGCTCCGTCCATCACCACCCCCTTTTGTACCGCACTGAGGCAAAGGGGCGCATGAAAGTGCTGCCCCGAGGCAAAGGGGCACATGAAAGTGCTGCCCTAAGGCAAAGGGGCACATGAAAGTGCTGCCATGAGGCAAAGGGGCAGCACATGAAAGTGCTGCCCTGAGGCAAAGGGGCACATGAAAGTGCTGCCCCGAGGCAAAGGGGCACATGAAAGTGCTGCCCCGAGGCAAAGGGGCACATGAAAGTGCTGCCCCGAGGCAAAGGGGCACATGAAAGTGCTGCCCCGAGGCAAAGGGGCACATGAAAGTGCTGCCCCGAGGCAAAGGCAAAAAAGAACAAGTGATGGACTGAATGTGGATCAATGTCACACACTCCCCCAGTCAAAAGATCTGGGCCCAAATCCATCGTTTTTTTGCACTCCACACCACCCTGGGTCAGATAATGGCTTTATGCAAATCAGCTCTGACCCTGTTGCCCCATGGGAACAGTCCAGTCCGAACTACAACAGCCATATCTTTCCCAGACCGGAATCAAGCATCCGAGGACCGGACCGGTTTCGAGGTAACACCTCTCTTCAGCCCGGCTAGCTTGACTCCAAGTGGTGTGGAGTGCCTGGGACCCACGTCTGGGCATCCCCAGCGCACTTAGGGCGGCAATTGCAAAAAAGAACAAGTGATGGACTGAATGTGGATCAATGTCACACACTCCCCCAGTCAAAAGATCTGGGCCCAAATCCATCGTTTTTTTGCACTCCACACCACCCTGGGTCAGATAATGGCTTTATGAAAATCAGCTCTGACCCTGTTGCCCCATGGGAACAGTCCAGTCCGAACTACAACAGCCATATCTTTCCCAGACCGGAATCAAGCATCCGAGGACCGGACCGGTTTCGAGGTAACACCTCTCTTCAGCCCGGCTAGCTTGACTCCAAGTGGTGTGGAGTGCCTGGGACCCACGTCTGGGCATCCCCAGCGCACTTAGGGCGGCAATTGCAAAAAAGAACAAGTGATGGACTGAATGTGGATCAATGTCACACACTCCCCCAGTCAAAAGATCTGGGCCCAAATCCATCGTTTTTTTGCACTCCACACCACCCTGGGTCAGATAATGGCTTTATGCTTTACTTTCATGTGCCCCGAGGCAAAGGGGCACATGAAAGTGCTGCCCTGAGGCAAAGGGGCGCATGAAAGTGCGGCACTGAGGCAAAGGGGCGCATGGAAGTGCTGCACTGGGTCAAAGGGGCACATGAAAGTGCTGCCCTGAGGCAAAGGGGCACATGAAAGTGCTGCCCTGAGGCAAAGGGGCACATGAAAGTGCTGCCCTGAGGCAAAGAGCCACATGAAAGTGCTGCTCTGAGGCAAAGGGGCACATGAAAGTGCTGCCCTGAGGCAAAGGGGCACATGAAAGTGCTGCCCTGAGGCAAAGGGGCACATGAAAGTGCTGCCCTGAGGCAAAGGGGCACATGAAAGTGCTGCCCTGAGGCAAAGAGCCACATGAAAGTGCTGCCCTGAGGCAAAGAGCCACATGAAAGTGCTGCTGTGAGGCAAAGGGGCACATGAAAGTGCTGCCCTGAGGCAAAGGGGCACATGAAAGTGCTGCCCTGAGGCAAAGGGGCACATGAAAGTGCTGCCCTGAGGCAAAGGGGCACATGAAAGTGCTGCCCTGAGGCAAAGAGCCACATGAAAGGGCTGCACTGAGGCAAAGGGGCGCATGAAAGTGCGGCACCGAGGCAAAGGGGCGCATGAAAGTGCTGCACCGAGGCAAAGGGGCGCACTGTGAGGCTTTCTGTCCCGTTACTGAGGTAGAGAGTCCCAGAAAGGAGCTGCCTTTGACCCGGAGTATTGAGATTAAGAGGTCCCACAAAGTAGCACTCACCGTCCCTGGGTGTTGAGAGAAGAAGCCGTGAACGGGCTGTCCTGGGACTGCGCTGAGTGGCTGATGCTCTCCTGGGTGTCGAGGCATCAGGCCTGCCTTGGGTCTAGGACCAGGGGCAGCATGGCAAGAGGAGAGGAGGTGGAGAGGGGTTGTGTCACTGCGAGCCAGGTAGGAGACCCTAAAGGGGTAACGGGCCATCCACTGTATTCAAGCAGTGGTACCTATTTGAAAGCTGTGTTGTCAGCTGTGCACAGAGACTGCAAGAGCAGTGGTATCTTGTTAGGTGTGCAATGTGCATGCGGTGAGCAGGGCTAGTATTTGTGTTTTAGACGTGACGAGTAGACGTGAGTCGGGGCAGGGTCACTGCGTGCTGTAGAAGGTACTGGCAGGCTGGCATGGTGCGGAATGGGGATCCGTACCTTTCAATTTTAGAAGGTAGAGGCAAGGAGTGCCAGGTGGGACAGGTGAGGTATCTCTGTGTTAGAATGTGTCAGTAGGCAAGCATTGGTTGAGTCCGGTGCAGTGTGTTTGTATTTTAAATGATAAGCTAGGCATGCACGCCCTGGCCCAGGGGCTGTTTCTGTGCACTAGAGGTACGTGTAGACTGCAAACACTGTCTATGTTTCTGATAGATACTTCTAACCACAGATTCCGCACTTACAGAAAGTTTCCCCGGTGCCAGGCTGGATCTGGAAACTTTTCAGAAATGCTTCTGCACGCCAGCAGGTGTCGCAGTGCCACTCCTCCTTGACCATCCCGCATATAAGCTCCACCCACGCACGCTGACGTTTGTTCCTTTGTGTCTGCCCCTTCAGATGCTTTCCTGGTGTTCTGCATTTCATCTGTCTTTCCAACATCATCTAACATAAAATCCAGTGAGCAAGGGAGCAATGTTTCCTCCTAAAACTACTGGCCTCATACCTTGCCGAGACTGTTGGAAACAGATGCGGGTGACGGATTTCCTCGAACTGTCTCGAGTGCTTGGGCTCGAGGCACCACTCGAAGTTATTCAACAAGTTAGCCCTCATGCAACTCATGCACCGTGGAGAAGTGTGGCTCAATGGTTAGAGCGGCAGACCCTGATGCAGAGGTCTAGCCCGGGACCAGGGTTCAATTCCCGCCTCGGCAGGACTTGGGCTCAATTTTCCCGGACTTGATCATTCTTGCCTCGGTGCCTATTCTAATCATGGGTCCCACTCTGCAACTCTGGGCAGAGCTCTAAAGCCAACAAGGTCACCCACGCATTAAGACAACTTAGCCAGAACCTGACTAGCCCTTCCGTCAGCCCCATCCTGATAGCGCTTAGAGCAAAACTCCTTCCAGCAATCAGCTATGGCCATTTAGCCTTCCGCGGGAAACTGGAGACTCTTCTCAATCTAGCCCAAGCTAAGGCATATAAATCGGTGCTACAAATACCAAAGTCGGCAAGAAAAACTAGGCTAAGACTGGAGCTTGGAGTTGCAAGACCAGACCTGATATGTCAGGGGGAGATTATAAAGCTATATTTAAGAATTTTAAGGGCTCCGGACAACTCTTTAAAAAATCATTTGAGATCTATCTTCGAGTGGCCAGGCTCGGAATGGCACACAAGGCTGGGAATGGCAATACGTGTCTTGAAGATCGATGAAGAATCTATGTCGCGGCAGGACATCCCCCTGAGCGCATGGAAGAAAGCCATCAATAGACAAGTGCGCGAAATTTCCTTCGACCTTGACTACAAATCTCTTCGCCGAAGCCCGCATTTTGTCTCACTAAATGATTCATACAGGGCAGGAACAGCACAACCCTACTTAAGTGAGTCCCTCACAACTCAAACCAGAAGTAAAATTTTATATATGAGGCTGACCATGCTGGGGATAGCTGATTTCAATCCAGTTTGGGCTCGAAAAGGGGATTCCACAACTTGCAGATTGTGCAGTTACAAGAAGGAATCCTGGCTGCACCTTCTCTGTTGCTGCCCTACCCTTAACAATGATCGCCGGCGACTACTGCGCCCAATTTGCCTCAGCAAGAATATAAAGTCTTGCAGCGAAGCATCAGCATTATGTCTATCTAACACCAGCACAATGATCTTGGCAAGACTGGCGAAATTCATCCACCAAATCAGGCTGGCCCTAAAAGCTGTGGGCCACAGCGGACGGGATTCATTCACGCAGCAGCACTGACCATGTCCCATTTGCACGCCCCCTTCCAAGAATGCAACGCACCTAGTAAGATAGTTAATGCACCACTGAGAGTAGCTTTTGAGCTTACCTGCAACAGACCTACTTCAAGGCATATAAGTTGGGGAATGGACAATCATGCGGGACTCAGTCATTTGAACAAAATAATTCATGCAAGCAAATGATGTAACCAATCACAGTCCTGATTTTAGCATTAGCTTTTAACTTTAGCTTTTTAAGTATCTATTCTTTTTATATACAAGAAATTGCCTCATTGTTGATTTTACTGTAATGATTTTAATTAATTATACAGTCAATAAAAGAAATTGTCAAAAAAACTCTGGGCAACAGCCTGCTTAATCTCCACAACGGCTCCCACAATGCTAGGATGCCTGGCCTCCACCTTGGGGGTGCCCAGGAGTGGGCACTTCACTAGGAAAAGCCAGGAAGGGTTCCACAGCGGTATTCGTACAAGCGCCGAGATAGATACCCCAGTTGGGGTCGATTTGTGCGCTATACAAGTACACTACATTTACATTTACATTTAAACTGATAGGTGAACCAGAACCAGGGAGCGAAGTTATACGTCGACGAGCACTAGAAGTCCCGTGCCTTGATGGCATGGTCACACTCCAAGTGGAAGGCAAGGAGCGGCTTCCGTTCCTGCGGTCGTTCAAGTGAGATTCCAGTTTTGCAGTCAAACTCCTTTAATAATGTGATTTTAGGGGTGAAAGGTCCCAATCCCTTACTGGCCGAACATTGAGAGAAAATTCCTGTGCTGGTGCTTGCCCTTTACAGGGGGATAACCCTAACCCCCTAATCTGGATAAGGTTCAACAGGGTTGTAAGAGGAAGGAGATTTTATCTTCTTTTCTAGGAAAAAATTCCAATCAAACCATAGTTCATTTTGTAACGTGTTTATGATGGTGTTGTCATTCTATCCGTAAGATTGAGTGAGATAGCAAAACTGACAGCCAACACGTGTTTTGCAAGACTGATGAATAGAGCTTCCACTCCTGCGGCATTGACGCCCGTTATTTAGAGCATCGAGAAGGACCTTAAATGCTACCTAGACTACGAATCTATCCATTACCCTCAATACGCCCTGAAGAAGCCCCAGGCCGGATGGCCGTGTAAGGGGTGAAACACGTGTTGGCTGTCAGTTTTGCTACCTCACTTCCCCAGATCGACCCAGGGGGCTACAAATTCCTGGGCCATCGGGATGCTGCAACAGATCTAATCCGAAGCCATGTTATGCGAATATTTGGCACTCTTCCGGCTCCATCTGATGTGCCTTCAGACCCCAAGGATCCGTAAGAACTGCCAATCGGGTTATTCCCAGCAGACCTGTATGTGGCACCGACCGACCCCGTAAGGTCTGTCAGGAGCGCCCTACCAGGTCAGACGTCCATCCTGGCACCATGATCTGTGTCAGTCCACCCCTTGTTGATGCCAGCACCGCCGGTGAGGGATCCGATGCCGCTTCTAATGTCTGAATATCAATCGCCTTCAGCACAATCTCGAACGATGTCATACTACAAAATCACAAACGCGCAACCGGTCCCCAAACAGCCCAATTAAATACTGTTTCTCTTCAGGCACAGACTCCCGGCGTCTCTCCGTTGTCTTCTTAGCGCAGGTTCTGATCAAAGTTTGCCACCACTCGGAGGTGATGATGGTGGAGATGGGGAGGTTGTACCCCTGCTCTATCTTCATGGACTTTAACAGGCCCCTGGGCTTCAATACCTCCTCAATACAGAGTTGAATCTGCCATTTGGCCCTCCAACGGGAAAGAATGACTCATTTGCAGGGGCAATTGGACCTGGAGCTGAGGTCCTGAACATACAACTACATTCCAGGGAGGTTAATACAAATGTCATTATGGAAGTCTTGCAGTCTTGGCCAGCCACATCTGAGCCCTGGCTCCTTTTCAATGAGGCCCACAATGTTTGACTTTAATGGGCTCCTGGTTGAACCTCTTTTCTTGCCTGCCCGTGAATAGGCAGGCGTCGCAGCACAAAAAGAGACACAGAAACAAACACAAAGAGAGGCACAAAAAGAGACAGAGAAGAGACTCAAGAGGAGACAACAAAAGGGGCACAAAAAGAGACACAAAAACGAACACAAAAATGAACCACAGAAAGACGCAAAAGGAGGAGTAAAAAGAGACACAAAAAGAAACACAAAAGGAACACAAAAAGAAACACAAAAAGAACCACAAAAGGAGGCACAAAAAAAGACACAAAAAGAAACGCAAAAGGAGGCGTAAAAAGACACAAAAAGAGACAAAAAAGAAACACAAAAAGAAACACAAAAAGAAACACAAAAAGAGACGCAAAAAGAAACACAAAAAGAAACGGAAACACAAAAAGAAACACAAGAAGAGACACAAAAGGAGGCACATAAGAAGGCAGGTGGTCAGACCGATGCCTGGTGACCTGAAATTCCCCACAAAGCCAGCCAGGTGACCCCTAACGCCCCCAGGTAGAGAGTCTAGGAGGATTGAGGGGTTTGTAAAATGAGTGCTCTCTTCAGCCAGCATGACCTTGGGGTCTGTCTGTGCAGGTTGTTCGGCATAGATACTCACACCCCCTGGGACTTGGCTAGCGAGATCTTCCCACAGTCCCTGAACACCTTAGGGCATCACTGGCTCAAACCATTGAAGGTGGTCCTGGTGCGGCCGAATATGTGATTTGTGCCGCCTTGATACTACTGATTGTCCAGGAAGGGGATTTGGCACTAGTGTGGTGCTCTGACACCACGCGTGGATGCACTCCACAGGATTCTCTGGAGACATACAGGCTGCTCTCATGAATACGTCTTTCGATGGCTTATACCTTTTTGGCAACAAAGTCAACTCTGCTTTAAAGAAAATAGGGCCAACGTATGTTCTCTGAGTATCTTCACCCCTGACAAACAATTGCCTCAACAATTCCAGAAATGTAAAGGCTAGTCTAGGAGGCTGCTGTATAGGCTGCAGCAGTCTTTTCGAGGCTGGTGGCGAGGATCAGGCGGACGACATGCAGGCGATCAAGGGCACCAGTCTTCCCAATTCACTTCCCCTATGGCAGCAGTTGTCAAACCCCCTTAACTAGCAATTAATGGTTCACATTCAGCATTTTCTTCCCAGGGCGGTGATTCATAACGTCCAAAAGTGGGTACTCCAAATTGTTCAGCATCGCTGTTTTCTACCTTTCATTTTTGCCCTCCCCACCCCATCAGAGCAAATCTCAGGGGAACATCTGTTTATTCTGCCATCAAAAGGGTTCCAGACTTGGAAATAGGAGAGGGTCACTGGTCTCGCTATTTCCTCATACTAAAGAAAGACTGGGGTCTTCAGCCCATCTTAGATCTTTCTCTTCTGAATGCCTTCTGGAGGAAGGACCAATTCAAAATGCTCACGTTAGCCCAGATTCTGACTGTCCTGAACCTAAGCGACTAGATGGTGTCCATGGGCCCGATTCACAGAACTAACTTAAGACAAAATCCTAAACTTACTAGTTTTGGTATTCACAGAAGGCACTTAGTAGTAGTAAAGTGAGGCTTTTGTCTTTAGTTTGACTTAAGACAGACTTAAGACAGACTTAAGACAGTCTTAAGACAAACTTAAGACACATGTAAGACAAAGGTAAGACAAACGTAAGACAAACGTAAGACAAACTTAAGACAAAATCCTAACTTCTGTGAATACCAAAAGTAGTAAGTTTAGGATTTTGTCCTAAGTTAGTTCTGTGAATCGGGCCCAATGGCCCTGCAGGACGTGTATTGTTATATGCCCATCCTGCAGTGCCACAGCCATTACCCTCGATTCAGAGTTGGGCAGGTGCATTTTCAGTTTGCCAAACTCCACTTTGACATCACCAGCACCCCTCGGGGGTTCACGAAAGTGTTGGTGGTAAGTTGTTAAGACATTATTAGTATGGGGTATATTAATAAAAGACAAATTCAATTGTGAAGGAATGTATTCCTGATTCTGTGTTTTATTTGTTCTTGCAGAATAATACTGGTATAGCCAACACATGTTTCACCCTATAAAGGCATGCATGCCTTTTTCAAGGCTGTGTTCTCCACAAGTAGATTTAATAGCATACATTAGGTATCTTTAGTCACAGAGAAGACAAACGTCTGGAATATAGCTTCCAGTAAACGTCGTTGTTCTCTCTAATCAGTCACTTCATTCCATTTCACAACCTTTTGACTCACGAATGGTGCCCGCACCCGGCACGGGGCATCTTCCAGCCTAAAGGAGAACTTTGGCTTGAACTTTTTGCCAGCATTGAAAACACACAGTTTTGCTTGCTGGAAGGTCAGTTCACCTGTTCGGTCCTGCAGGACATTTTGGTCTGAGTCCAATGCACAGATCCTCCCCTTTGAGTAGATATTGCTTTGGTATCTACTCTAAATCTGCAGTTAGAAGTCTATCGGTTGGACAAGTTACTTATCTTCGGTAACGCTTTTTCTGGTGGATACTTTACCTCACTGCAGATTCTTCAACACCCTCCCCCGTTCTGTTGAATAGCCACTTTTTAACATGTAAAAAGGTCCCAAGTTCCGCAAACTGGTACAGATGATTGCGTCATTCTCCGAGTCGTACAGCATCGAAAGAGTCAAGCAAGAAACTGATGTCAGTGGCATGGGTGGTGCTTATAGGAGACTCTGCTCCAGGGTGGTATGGTCTAGAGCAAGGGTGGCATGGAGCAAGTGCGGCACCTCTTGGCGGCCTCCAGGAGAATTGCTGAATTCTTTCCAGATCCAGTCTGGCACCAGAGGCTTATTCTAGAAGATGAGGAATCTGTGGTTGGAGTATCCACCAGAAAGAGTGTTACAGGAGGTAACCTGTTCTTTGGAAGGTACAAGTCGGCTTGAATGGGATTGTTCGGGCGTAGTTCTGTGTTTTAGAAGGCATGAGTAGGCATGCATGAAGTAGGGGCAGGGTCATTCTCTTTGTTTTAGAATGTTTTAGTAGATATTGGAAGGCATGCATGGTATTCATGCAGTATTTGGGATTTTAAAAGGTACAGATAGGCATGTGCGGTGTTGTCGAAGATGGAGTATTTTTGTATTTTAGAAGGTACAGGTAGACATGCATGGTGTTGATACAGTTTTTTTGTATTTTAGAAGGTATAGATAGACATGTATACTATGGTGCAGTATCTGTTCTAGAAGGTACGTATAGGCACATATGCTGTTGATGCAGATGCACTGGATGCGGGAAAGTGCAGCGTCTCTGTTTCACTGGTACAGGTTTGCATGCATGGGGTGCGGTAAGGTGCAGTATCCACGTGTTTTACAAGGTACAGGTAGGCCTGTGCAGAGTCGTGGCAGGATTGGTTACTTTTTGGTGTACAGGATTTTTAGATGCACTTCTGTTTGGGGGCAAGATGCCCTCCACTATCCTTTTCAATCGAAATTAACAGACTCACATGTTCACTTCTCAAATTCCACATTAAACTATACAAATATACTACCCAAATAACTGAATAACATATCCACTACTCAAATTCTTTCATTTTTTTTTTTTACTATACTAATTTTCAACAGTAATCCTTTATGGGTTCTGGAGTGACGTGCTACTCGCCAGAAAAGCGCTTCAAGTGCTATATGAATGCAAATCTTTCTTCCCCTTTTATCCATCCGCTATCCTTCTCACTCCAAGTAACTGACTAATATCCACCACTCAAATTACTTCATATTTCACCATATTAATTCACCACTAATCCTTTGTAGGCTTCCTGAATAGCGTGCTTCAACAAGCGCTACATAAATACAAACCTTTGTCCTCCTCTATCCTTCTGCTATCATTCCAAATCCAAATAACTGACTAACCTATCCACCACTTAAAATGTACTTGCATGTTTCACTATACTAATTCAACACTAATCCTCTATGGGTCCCGGAGTAGCGTGCTACTCGCCGAAAAAGCGCTTTGGCGCCTCGTCAGGGGTAGTAAGCGCTATATAAATGCAATTACAATACAATACAATTGGATAGGAGACAAATTTATCTTTCAGGGTTTTTGAGGCACTTGACAAGCCTCTATGGCATCAGTAGTGCCAACCCTGTGCTCGGCAGGGCCTCCATGCCAGTGTATCCTGTGTAATTCTTGTCTCTTCTTTTTTACTCTACAGCTTCTCACCCACCTTGTCGTTCCGGAGAATTCATGTGCAACAGTGGGTTGTGCATCAACGCGGGCTGGCGCTGTGATGGTGACTCTGACTGCGATGACCAATCGGATGAAAAGAACTGCAGTAAGTTTTTCATCACTTTCTATCCATGTAACGACGTTTGGCAGACCCCTAATGCTGGCTGCATAACCGCAGGGTGCCCTCAACACAAGCGACAACCAAGTCTGGAGGTTTCAAGGCTGCTGCTGACCTGCTGCTGTACATTGTCTGGCAATCTGTGGGGCGACAGGGATACTGCTGGGAGATGCTACAGTATTGGATCCTTCATAGCTTCACAAACTTTAATTATTCCCCAGCATCAGGCTGGGAACCCTCGGATGTCAATGTTGTAGCTGTGCAACTGGCATTGAAAACAAATGGGAAAACCTCTTTTTGTACTGCCACTCCAGTTCAGACTGATGCTACTGGTTTGTCGACACGGAGAGTGCGCTTAAGCTTGCTAATCAGACCTTTGTGCCTGTGCCCTGACCCTTAAATGTGTATGTTTGAGTGGCTTGTACCTAATTGGCACAAGCTAATATATTTGTAAGTCCCTAGTATACGGTACTAGGGGTACCCAGGGCCTATACGTTAGCGTGACCCTCTCAGGGCGAACAAAGCGATACCAAAGGGGACGATGGATGGAGCGTTTTAGCAAATCAAACACTCGCCTCCAGTCAAATGATCTGGGTTTAATCCATCATCATTCTTTAGCTCCATCATCCCCTTTGATATCGCTTTGTTTGCCCTAAGTTGGCAGGGTATGCCCAGACGTGAGTCCCTTGCTCACTGAGTCACTGGAGTCAAGCTATCCTGGCTGATGACGGCTGATTAGCCAGAAACCGGTCCCAGGATGCTTGTTTCCAGTCAAGGGAAGACATGGCTTGGCAGTTCGGGCTGGACTGTTCCCATGAGGCACAAGGTCAGACTGATTTGCATATGGCCATGTCTGAACTGGAGTGGCGGAGTGGGCTAAAGAATGGTGATGGATTAAACCCAGATCAGTTGACTGGGAGTGAGTGTTTGATTTGCTTAAGCGCTCTGTCCATCATCCCCTTTGGTATCGCTTTCCTCTCAGGGCCTATAGCACGTGTTGTGCCACCCTGAGTGGGGAAAGGTAAAACATGACGCCAACCCTGCCACAGCAACCTGGTACAGCAGTATATAACTGCCAACTTGACTTGCCATTCTAACCAATTGCAAAGCCCAAACTCCCTATTTAAGATGTGTGGGCTACCCTTATAGCAGGGCTAGTGAGCCCTAAGGCAGGGTGTGGCACATTAAAAGGTTGAACATGTGCCTAGCATGTTCCGGAAGTAAAAACCCACAAAATGTTGTTTTTACTGGGAGAGAAATTGGTAGCTCCATTGGCGAGTGCAGAGCTGCATGCTGACACCTCAGCTGTGCTAACTTCTGAATGGGATTACCAAATTTGGTACTTCAATGCATCAAATAACTTGTTACATTAAGCCCGACTTCGTGCGTGAAATTTATTTAACTTGTTGCCACATGCAAATTTCAGAAAGTTGCCACCCTGTCGCCCAGTTTTCTAGTGACCATTTGCTAAGGCGGCCACAAAACAGCTTTTTGCCCGCCTGGGGAGACAGGTCACTGGCTTTCAGGGTAGCTAACAATAGAGGCCTGTAGCTGGAGGAGGTGTTACCTCCTCCTGGCAGGAAGACCTCCTCCTGGCAGGAAGCCACATGAGGTGTTGGCCCAAAAGGCGAGCTTCAAAGGGTGAGCCGCCTTTGAAGGACAAATGGTGGACGCACTAGAGAGAGGCTGCTATCTGTTCTGGTAGAAAGGTCGGTGTTTGGGACTAAGTGGGTGAACCACTGACCAAACCTTTTTACAATGGATGTGTAATTCACAGGTAGCCACACCGCTAGGGCGGGCTACCGAGCTCCACACACCAAAAGGGGTCCAGCCATCTTGGGAGTGGGTAGTATAGAGCCCTCTGGGATAGCTAAATTCCACATTTCACAGGAAGTCGTCGTCATGTGGAAGGGAACCTAGTAGCCCATTGGCTAGTGACAACAACCTCCCCTGAGGGCAAGTTCTGGGCATAAAAGGGGCACAACTGGCACTTAGATCTCACTTGAATGGAGAAGAGGACAGAAGAAGGACTGCTCTGCTGACCCTGGGGATGGCGATGAAGCGGCTGCATCGAAGTTGGACTGCACCCGCTGCTCCTTGTGCTAGTGAAGAGAGGACTGTGCCTGCTGCACCGTGGGCTAGTGAAGAGAGGACTGTGCCTGCTGCACCTTGGGCTAGTGGAGGAAAGGACTGTGCTTGATGCACCTTGGGCTAGTGAAGAGAGGACTGCACCTGCTGCCCCTTGGGCTAGTGGAGGAAAGGAGTGTGCCTCTGGTGTCCGGCTCAAGGAGAAGTCATCCCCGAGCCCAGCTAGAGTCAGTTGGCTGGCTTCCTGTTCGCAGCACAGGGCGGCCAAAGCTGAAGAAGCCTGCCTGGGCGAGTTGCTAGCCCAGATCACCGGGACGTCACTCCTCTCCACACTCCGGTTCAGGAGACAGAGTCCTGGCTCTTAAAAGTTGCACATTTACACGAAATAAGCTCCCTGAGAATTTTGCAATTTATAGAGATATGTGATGTTTCCCACACACCACCAGGTGCCATGCTTCATCACAGGACAGTCCTCGCTCTCCGACACCTCTGTTTGATGGAGAGCGGGCCCGCACCGGGAGTCAGGAAGGGACCAATGTAGCATCCTAAAACAGTTTATTCGCTAGACATGACACTTGGTGATTAAAGTCAATCGTGGAGATTAGGGGAATTACGACTCCATCACCACTTACCGTCAACACGTTTCTGCCTTGTGGCTCAATTGAGTCAGTGGCTTTCATCAGGACGGGCATACAGAATCCTAATGAGGCAACTTGCTTTGCCTCCAAGCCAGAGTGACCTGTGTCTACCTCTTAACTAATCTCGCCTTCCAATACCCCAATGATGCATTTTCTATGCCCATGGAAGAAGGGCTCAAGGACCCCTGTAGTCACACTTTCGTTAAGGTGCGTCCCTTCCGGCGAGCCTAGGTGTGGTTGCTCCTTCCTCATATGTTGTGTTGGGAGGCCAGCTCACCCTTGAGACCCAAGAGCCTCTAGTTTGCTCCTTGGGGTACCTCCCGGGAGAGTGTGTTTATATCTCAAAAGTTGCACTCAAGTCTTTTGGACCCGGGGGAGTCATTGGAGTGCAGTTTGGTCACCCAGAAGGAAATATATTGCCAAAAGAGGGGAACCGCTGATACAGCTTTGCTCGGGGACCTGTAGTCGAGTGGTGACTAAACTTCTGCTGGACTAAAGAGGACTTCCAGGGATGTCGACCCGTGTGGCCAGTGTCACTCCACCAAGACCGTGGACCGAGGAGTGGCTCCCATCAACCACACAGCAGCTTCCGCATCCTGAATTCTCCCAAAGCCTTCTGAAGCAAGCGAGACCAGCAAAATGAAACCAATTACCTCTGACAATAAAAGGAAGAGGAGGAGAGTGAAAAACCCGCCTACCAATGCTAAGTAAGAGAAAGGAGAGTGACGAGTGTGCCGGCCAATGGTAAGGAATGGGTGGGCTCTAAGCCCCTTTTTAGATTTGTTTTATTTTAAGAACAAGAAACTTTCAAGAAACATCTCATTTGGTGTCTCAGGCGAGTCCTAAAAAGAAAGGAACAAGACTACGAAAGACAACACCGAACGCAACCACTAGAAGGTAGAATATTGCAGAGCAAATTAATCCATAAGATTGTTCTAGCTTCACAACTACACCTACCGGTAAGTAACCATTTTGTTTGCACTCACCCAGGATTGCCTGCTTTGGAAATTGCTGAATCTAAGCAAAACATAAGTGTTGTCAGTATATGCCATAGAGTCCAGGCTAAAAGAGCGTTTAAGTAGCAAAGGATCATTTCTTTTCATCGTCTATACCTACGACGCTATACTATCCTAAGTGGCACTTGGTGGTCCAATTTCATTGCATATATTCACAGAGGCCCGTGCAGACTAACCCTGCGATTGCTTTTCACTCCGTATTTGCATGGAGGCCTCGCGACTCATCAATTGATTTCAATCTAATTTTTCTTATTTTTCAGCCACTTCTATGTGTACCACAGACCAGTTCCGCTGTAAATCAGGACGCTGTGTCCGCCTCGCGTGGCGATGTGATGGCGAAGATGACTGCTCAGACAACAGTGATGAGGAAGGCTGTGAGAAGACGGGTAAGCCGGGCGTTACTTCGCTGCATGGGCTCTGGCTCGGAGTCCTTGTCGCCGGCGTGTAGGTCACCTCAAGGGTCCGCCTCGCCTTCTTGGATGCCAGGGCCCCTCCCCGTGGCCCTTTTTGGATGCAAAGTCCCAGTCTTCATGTCCTTTCAATGCAGGGGTTCATCCCCTCTCCCTTCTTGTCTGCAGGTACCAGTCACTGTGGCCCTCCGTGGATGCAGGGGTCTATCCCCATGGCTCTTTTTGACTGCCTGGGGCCAGTATCTAGTGCCCATATAGGATCCTCTTGTCTTGCTTGAGGCAGTTGTTCAGGATCCTCCTTGTCCTTGTCCGCGTAGACCATTTTTCTTGGGTTTTCTTCGTAGGCATGATTCCTTTCTCCAGGACCCTCTGTGGTTACATGAGTAGAGTTTCATGGTTCTCGATAGCACTAACCTGTCTCCAGGGCCTCCTTCCTCAGCATCCAAGGACCATTCCCAGGCACTCTTTGCTGCCTGAGAGCCATTAGGGGGCCCTACTCTGCTATTTGGTGTCCATTCCAAGGCTCTTCTCACATGCGTGTTGTGGCAGCCTCAAGGTATGGAGGTGGAAGGATATGCCTCCCATGATTAATGCCATTTCTTTCTCTCGCAGGACCCCCGCAGTGTGCCCCTGACCAGTTCATGTGCACGAATGGACGCTGCATCGGTCAGAGGAAGCTCTGCAATGGTGTCAACGACTGCACCGATGGCAGTGACGAGAGCCCCCACCAGAACTGTCGTATGTATTCTATCTGAGGGTGGGGGTGAGAAATGTGGGCTACTCGCATCCCTTACTGCTAAGCAGGCAGAGAGAAAGACCCCGGGTGAATTCACACGAAATGGTCCTGGGGGCCAGAGGAACTACTGGCACTATCAAAGATGGCAGAATGATTGAGGGAGGGCTTAGCACAAATTTACTCCACCAGTTATTGGGGTGACAGCATATGGATTTGGGGGACTGTTAAATCCATCTGTACTGGCATTGAGAGTGTAAGGGCACCCCCAGCTGGTGGAGACCCATGCAGATGGAGCGACTGTTACACCCATCAGTGAGTGGGGTTACCTAGAGTGTGCAGAGAGGCTGTTTAGGTCACCAAACATGGCGGAGTGATTGCCCGGGGCACAGGTGCCATTTACACCACCAACCAGTTGTGGGCGGATATGGGGGCTGACAGAGGGAGTGGCAGAGCTTATTGGGGACAAGAGGCTGCCTACTGAAGCAATCCATGGCAAAACAGTTGTGGAGTTTGGGGTGCTGTTTCTGCCACTAGCTGTATGTTTTAATACTACCACATTCCAAGGAGTTCATGTGGGACAGGGTGTACTGGAAGGTTGAGTAAATTATGTGGGAAGAAAAAGCAAATTATGCGGCATAATGTGGCACGTTTTGTAATAATATTACACCATTATTTCGTAATTTCTAAACTTGGTAACACTGTATGGGCGTGGGTTGCACCTCATTAGTACCAGTCTAATACCCAAATATAGCGTTAAGCAAAGAAAGGTAATCAGTCTAGTTTTGTAGAGGGCCTTCCACCATCTCACGACACGTGTCGCTGAATTTTTAGTAACTTTCGAACCTTTTGAACTATAAACACATTTTATTGTTTGTTAAAATCTGCAGATTATGTGGCATATGATTGAATTTTTTGGCAAATGCGGCAAATCTATAATTATGCGAAAATCGCCACGACCGCACAATCACCTAGTTCCAGTGGCCCTGCATATAATTTAGGCCTCTAGTGCTACATAAATTCAATGACCCGAATCCATCTCACTTTTGTATTGCTCTCCTCAGGACCACGGACGGGGCAGGAAAACTGCAACATGGACAATGGTGGTTGTGCTCAGAAGTGCCAAATGTTCCGGGCTGCAGTGCAGTGCACGTGCCATACTGGCTTCCGACTCATGGAAGACGGGCGGTCCTGCTTGGGTGAGGAGCCTGGAATGGACCTAGAGACACCGTAGGAGACAGCATGGAAGACAGAGGGCCTGATTTAGAGCTTGGCAGATGGGTTACTCTGTCCCAGTGGTGACGGATATCCTATCCGCCAAAATATCAATCCGATAGGATATAAAAGGAGTTTAAGGCAGGTGTGCTGTAGATACACATACTTTGCATATTCCGGCATCTAGTGTTTGGCTCAATTGATTACTTGTTGTTTTTTCTCCGAAAAGTTTTCTTTGAGTCACGAGGCTGTGTCACTCCTCGTATTGGTAATACTGTACATGGTCATCGACGCCATCTTCAGATTGGTTTTTTTCCGCCAACATGTTCGAATGTAGGATGTTGCGCTCTTGTACAATTCTCCATTGGAAGCTTATAGCTATCGACGGTATTGTCTCGATCAGCATCTTGTTACCTCCTATACTTAGACTCTACTTAGCGGATTTCGGCTCGTTCCCTCAGCCCAATGGCCGTGCCCAGCCAAGCAAAGCTTCTCCATTTCCAACACTCTCACAGAATTACCTGCTAATGGAAAGCACTTTGTTTAGTTTCTGTCCGAAGTGCCACTCCAAATACCCTCACACCCATCAATATCCTGTTTGTAACTTGTGCCACTTGTCCGAACATTGTCTTCCCTTATCTAGAGCAAACACATTCAATCTTTGCAAACAAAACACTCAAAAGACCCTAAATGTATTACATCAACTAGGGTTTACTGTCAATCTACAAAAATCTCCTCTACAACCAGCTGCTACTCAGCCGTACCTAGGGGCTATGCTCAACACCACTTTAGCATTAGTATACCCAAACACAGAAGGAATACACAACACAATACAATTAATTCAACAGTTTCAAACAGAAACTCATATTCATGCCAAAACATTTCTCAGACTTCTAGGCATGTTGCCATCTTGTATTCACATAGTTCCACATGCCAGACTAAATATGAGACCTCAACAACAATGTCTCTCTCAACAATGGACTCAATCACTAGGTCGACTTCACGATCTAGAGTTGGTAAACAGCCGGACATATCGCTCTCTGCAATGGTGGAATTCACTGAATCTATCGAAAGGATGGCCATTTCAGGACCCTGTTCCCCAAATAGCTCTAACAACAGATGCTTCCCAGATAGGTTGGGGAGCACTTCTCCACAACGTCACTATTCAAGGAGTGTGGACTCCAAACAAAAACATCTCCAATCAGTCACCTAGAGGTGCAAGATGTTCATCTAGCAATGAAAGCCTTTCTAATTCACCGACAGCACAAAGTTGTCCTAATTCGAACAGACAATATGACAACTATGCATTATTTACAAAAACAGGGGGGAATACTCTCTCCAGTTATCTCACATGGCCCAGGAAATATGGAGATTAGCAATGCACCCCAACATTCATCTCCTAGCAGACTACGTCCCAGGGACAAGCAATCATATTGTGGACTCTCTAAGCAGAATGCAGCAAGAGGTCCACGAGTAGGAGATTCACCACAATGTTCTTCAAACATAATTTCAAAAGAGGGTTTTTTTTAAAAAATAGACCTGTTTGCAACAAAAGAAAATGTGAAATGGCCACTTGCACAGGCAGATATTAACACCATCAATCCAAGGGCAATGCTCTGTGGGTGAATTGATCAGGGATATTTGCATACGCGTTCACTACTTCCACTTGTGGTAAGGAAACTCAGACAAACATCTCCCACCATGATACTAATAGCTCCCACGTGGGCTCCACAACCGTGGTTCTCAGCACTGTTAGAGCTATCTCTAGTTCCACACGTGAAGCTTCACCTGAACCCGGACCTTTTCACACAGAACCAAGGGACTCTAAGACATCCCACTCCCAAAGAAATTAATCTTGCGATTTGGCTACTGAAGTCTAGGAGTTGGATACTTATACTTACCTCGAGCCTGTATGAACATTCTTAAAGAGGCTCGTAAACTTGCCACAAGACATCAACCCTCTTCAGGCAAGGGTACAAACCATTATTCTTTATCTATTGCATTTACAAACTGCAGGGTTAGCACACACTTCTATAAAATTACATCATACCCGCAGAACAGGCAACACATCCATCTTTAAAATTCCAGTTATCAGAGCATTTATGGAGGGGCTTAAAAGGGTAATTCCGCCTAGAATTCCACCTGCTCCACCATGGAACTTAAACATTGTCCTAACAAGACTAATGTGTCCTCGTTTTGAACATTACACTGTTTTCAATTACAGTACCATTCATGGAAACCTGCTTTTTTAATTGCTATTACTTAGATGAGACAGTGAAATTCAGGTGCTAACTCTTAAAGAGCCTTCCTTTCAACTACATTGTGTAGTGCTCAGAACTAACCCTAAATTCCTACCAAAAACGGTTACTAATTTTCATATTGATCAATCCATTGATTTACCTGTTTTTTTCTGCAACCAGACGCAGTTGCCGAAAGGGCACTACACACATTAGATGTTAAAAGGACACTAATGTATTATATGGACTGGTCTAAATCATTTAGAAAAACCAAACCATTTTTTGTTGCCTTGTTTCAAAATCAAGCATTTCACAATGGATAGTTAAAGGAAGAGTCGCACAGTATCGTGACTTGAAGAAAACTTCTTGGAACAAAAACAACTTCTACTCATCCGAGGCCAACACAAGTTGGCGGACTCATGTAAGGCATGTGAATCTACAGCACTACATGTCAAGAACAGATGCTTACAGGGTAAGTAACATAATCCTTGTGTTTCGGCAGACGGGATATTATTCGCCTCTGCAACGGAGTCACCCATCCGCCAAGATCTAAATCAGGCGAGAGTGTGGCGGGATTGGGGACCAGGATTATGGGTCTTCCCAAGGCTCATGGATGTCTGCCACGCCTGCCAGGGGTGAAGGATGTCGACTAGGACGTGTAAGCGGGGCATTGAGGATAGTGCCCGCAGGCTGGAAAGAGGGTGGCAGTGTGCGAACAGGAGGTGCAGTTTTTCTTCTTCTTGCATGTAAGAGCTCAATCCGTTGGGGTGGACCATCCTATCATTTTTAAGCGCGTCTCCCTTACTTTTGTGGGAGGAGGGAAGGCTGTGACATGTTTTTGGGGCTAAGCTTGCCTCCCGTTTTGGGATGGAGTTTGTCCCTCTGCAGGGGTGGGGATCTTGTCTTTTCTTTTTGGACTTAGCCTGGCTCCTGTTTTGAGGTGCTGCCTGTCCATTGCTTTGAGGTGTAGTTTGCTTCAGGTCAGATCTTGTCCATGAATTTGGGGATAGAGACTTTATGATGTTGGACAGAGACTGCACTGTACATTGGGCTGGTACTTATGATTTTGGACAGAGACTGCCCTCTTTGATGTTGGCACTGTGGAATCTGCATTCCTGCCCCACAGCTGTGCTGATGTTTGTTGTATAAGTATAACTGTTGCCCATCTCTTCTCAGACATTGATGAGTGTGCGGAGGACGGACACTGCAGCCAGGGGTGCAGTAACACGGACGGGGGCTTCCAGTGCTGGTGCGAGCTGGGCTACGAACTGCGCCCAGACAAGCGCAGCTGCAAAGCTCTGGGTAAGGAACAACAGAAAGGTGCTCCACTCAGGAGCATGGGAGGAGCGCAGGCTTTGCAAGGGTTTATGCAGCTGGTGGACTTGAGGTCCTGTGGTTGGGATGAGCTTCGAATCGGAGGGGACACTGGAGTGAAGAGTCTCTGATCTGTTCTGCTCCCTAAAGCGCAGTTCACAAGGGGTCAAGTCAAAAGCATTTGTAGCGCGCACATATCACATCCAAGAGTCTCATGGCGCGTGCAGAACGGCTCTGACTAGAGGGCTGAAAAAGGCTTAATTCGTAAAAAGCCAGGTCTTCAAAAGCAACTATGTTCAGAGATGACACGGAGGTTAAGGGGCATTTCATTCCATGAGGCGGGTGCAAGGAAGGAAAAAGCGCGACGGCCATTTCTGGATGTTTGTATTCTTAACGGGGTGAGCAAGGATTCATTACTAGATCTTAGTTCTCTTCGAGGCAGATACCATGTTAACTTTGGGGACCAGTATTTTGGACCATTTCCATACATAGGTTTATGGACCAAACATAAGGTTTTAAAGAGGATTCGCTTTTTCACCAGGAACCAGTGCAGGCTCAGACAGGGGGCCGATGGGGATCCGCGCGGTAAGTTGAGGACTAGCCGGGCTGCAGTGTTCTGAAGGACCTGGAGCCTATTTAGATGGTGCTCGTTTATGGCTAGGAGCGCATTCCCGTAGTCCATTCTGTTTATGATTAAGCCCTGAACTAGGGGTTTCCGTGCCTCCACAGGGATCCACTTTAAGACCTTTCTTAAGCTTCGCATTAGCCCAAAGCAGGTGCCAGCGCTGTAATTGATTTGGTTCTTCATGGATAATTTATTATCCATGTAGAATCCTAAGTTCCGCACTGATTCCTTGGGCATTGGACAATTGCCCAGACTGGTTGGCCACCGGTCATGTGTCCAGTGTTCTGCAGCTTTACCAAAGAGCATAATCTCTGATTTGCTGCCGTTTAACTGAAGATGATTAACGCTCATCCATTTCTCCACCTGGATCATGCAATTTTTGAAACGCTGTTTTGTTTCATTGGGATCCGGACCCAGAGTGATTAAAATCTGGGTATCGTCGGCGTAGGACAGCACATCAAAGCCAAAAGCTCCGATCACTCTGGCCAATGGTGTCATATAGACATTAAAAAGCGTGGGACTCAAAATAGAGCCCTGCGGAACACCCATCATAACAGGCCTTTCATCTGCAATGTTTTTGCCAATTTGAACGGCTGTTACCCGATCGGATAAATAGCTGGTGAACCATTTTAGGGCGGTTCCTCTGACACCAACCTCCCAAAGCCGTTGAATTAAAATGCGATGGGAGATGGTGTCAAAGGCCGCAGACAGGTCAAGCAGGACGAGGATGGTTGGTTGGTGATTATCTAAATCCAATCTGATATTGTCAACAACCTCGACCAAAGCCGTCTCCGTACTGTGGGCAGCCCGAAAACCAGATTGGGAATGGTCCAAAAGCCCTTGGTCTTCGAGATGGCTCACAAGTTGTTTATTTACAAAAAATTCGAGCATTTTCCCAAAATATGGGAGTAATGAAATGGGCCGGTAGTTTGAAAGGGTGTTGGGGTCGGCCGAGGGTTTCTTTAATATGGGTCTAATTCTTGCTGCTTTCCATATTGTGGGAAAGTCTGCCTCCGAAAGGGATTTATTAAAGAGACCGGTCAGATATTCCGCCAAAGCCGGCGCTAGTATGAAGAAAAGTTTAGAAGAAACATGATCGGTGGGGGTCCCCGGACTTTATTTTCATCCCGATTGACCTGGTCGCATCATTGTCAAATTTCCCAAATTCACTTAGGATATGTGATGGATTACATGATGGGTCTGCCAAAGCTGCGGGTTGCATTGAAATTTGATAGGGAGGGAGGGAGAGGTGAATGGCAGTTATTTTTTCCTCAAAGAATCCCGAAAGAGCGTCAGTCCACTCTTGGGAGTTGGGTATTGCTGACGGGTTGCTGAAAGTGGTAAACTCTCTTAAAATTTGATACAGCTCTTTTGAGGAATTTTCTGCTTTATTGATTCGCTCCGTAAGAAATGTTTGCTTTGTCGCCCTTATGTCACGCATATAACTGGTATGCAGTACTTTATATGCTCTGTAGTCAACCTGAGCTTTACTTTTCCGCCATTTTTTTTCGGCGCTTCTAGTTAGAGATTTGGTAATTTTTAGTTGTTCGGTAAACCATGGGGCGGATCTGATCTTGCGTTTGGCTTTACTCCAGGGAGCAATTTTATCCAATGTTGTCTCGATGGCTTTATCAAGATGGAGAGCAGCTATACTAGCACTCGTGGTAAAAAAAGTCGAATCAAAATAAAAATGTTTAGAAAACAAGGGTAGTGTAATTTCTTTTAGAGGCCTATTCAATATGAATTCATTTTAAGAGGCCATTTCAATTGTGATGGCAGGAATGGTGAATTTCAAAAGGTGGTGATCCGTCCAGAGCAGTGGACTGGGGGGATCCTCCTTAATGTCGGCGGAGTTTGAAAAAAGGAGGTCGAGGGTGTGGCCAGCCTGATGTGTGGGGCCAGTGACCTTCTGAACCAGACCCAGGGTACTCATGTTGGAGATTAGCTTTTCGGTATCCATGTCCAGCTGTATTTCCGCATGATAATTGAAATCACCTATCGGAAGGAATTTGTCAGAAGACAAAACATATGGGGCAATAATCTCTAGGAGCTTATCTGCAAATTCTCCCTTGGCGCCGGGAGGTCGGTAGAGCGAAGCTCCTTTCCAGACGCCACTTACGAGTCCCTTTATCTTGAACACGATTATTTCAGTACGGTTGAAAACAAGGTTTTCCAGGCTGACCACGTTTACATTGAGGGCGGTTGCAATTAGTAATCCGCCCCCTCTAGAGAGGGGTGTGGTTATACTTTCAGCATAGTGAAAGGTCATGCTGTGTTTGCACATGTCTTGTAGAGCAGCTGGAGTCTGGGAGCCCTTCTTTGAGGAAGTGGATTTTCCCTGCAACTGGAGTCTGTGTTTTTCAAAAACCAGAGCCGGCTGACGATGAAGAGAGCCTATTTCGGATTATGTGGAGCCCCCCAACACCCGGCACCATATTCACACAGAAGACATTTGCAATGCAAACACCGGTGCAAGAGTATAACCTAAAATAAATAAAGGTAACCAGTCATGAGAAACCTGATGAAAGACCACAGCACGAACACCTTGGGAACACTGAGGACAGAGCATACTCCAAATGCTGCCATTTTTCATGTAGCTGGAGGCGCTCAAGTGAGCTCGACCTCTTCCGTGTAACCCTTGAGTGCTAAGGACGAGATGGCCACGTCCTCCATAACATTGGGGCTGTCTGCGCTGAAGACCAGACTACCTTAACCATAGCATTTAAGAGTCTACAAGGGATAAAAGTCCCTGCTTTTGATGATGGTGCCCTGAAATGGCTTGAATAATAGCTTCCCTATGAAAAGCTTTCAGGATTGTCGGGTATGTGTGAGAAAGCCTAGTCTACAACTGCATCATGTAGAACAGAATAGAAAAAACATTCCATAAGGTCAGCAGAGGAGCTTAGAAGAAGGCCAGTGCTGTTTAGTCCCTTGACTCTGGAATCCCTACGCTCTCCGCTACAGGATTTCTTGATGAAAGATTATGAGTAATTCTGATATTATTCCTTTGCTCTGGATCACCTTCGATCACTACAGACGGGTCACCACCAAACCTCCGTGCAAAGTCTAGCACTGAAATGTTTTTATGTCACTATCTTGTAGCGGTGTTTACGTCACCAGTCTTTAATTCTCATGGCTTCTCTCCCTGGTGGGTCAACGAGGGACCCTCTCGAGGACTTCATGGAAATGTTTGGTAATGTTGCCTCTTTGCGTCAATGTGCATCGCTTACTCTTTCCCCCCCAGGGCCAGAGCCAGTTTTGCTCTTCGCCAACCGTATCGACATCCGGCAGGTGCTTCCCCACCGCTCTGAGTACACCCTGTTGCTCAACAACCTGGAGAATGCCATTGCCCTGGACTTCCACCATCGGAACAAGCTCGTGTTCTGGTCGGACGTCACCTTGGACCGCATCATGAGGGCAAACCTGAATGGAAGCAATGTGGAGGAAGTGGTTTCCACGGGACTGGAGAGTCCAGGTGAGTGATGACTATCTGGAACTAAGGGAGGTGGGGTGAGGTGGGTGACTATCCAGAGCTGCGGGAGGTGGGGTGAGGTGGGTGACTATCCGAAGCTGCGGGAGGTGGGGAGAGGTGGGTGACTATCCGAAGCTGCGGGAGGTGGGGAGAGGTGGGTGACTATCCGAAGCTGCGGGAGGTGGGGAAAGGTGGGTGACTATCCGTAGCTGCGGGAGGTGGGGAGAGGTGGGTGACTATCCGAAGCTGCGGGAGGTGGGGAGAGGTGGGTGACTATCCGAAGCTGCGGGGGGTGGGGAGAGGTGGGTGACTATCCGAAGCTGCGGGAGGTGGGGAGAGGTGGGTGACTATCCGAAGCTGCGGGAGGTGGGGAGAGGTGGGTGACTATCCGAAGCTGCGGGAGGTGGGGAGAGGTGGGTGACTATCCGAAGCTGCGGGAGGTGGGGAGAGGTGGGTGACTATCCGAAGCTGCGGGAGGTGGGGAGAGGTGGGTGACTATCCGAAGCTGCGGGAGGTGGGGAGAGGTGGGTGACTATCCGAAGCTGCGGGAGGTGGGGAGAGGTGGGTGACTATCCGAAGCTGCGGGAGGTGGGGAGAGGTGGGTGACTATCCGAAGCTGCGGGAGGTGGGGAGAGGTGGGTGACTATCCGAAGCTGCGGGAGGTGGGGAGAGGTGGGTGACTATCCGAAGCTGCGGGAGGTGGGGAGAGGTGGGTGACTATCCGAAGCTGCGGGAGGTGGGGAGAGGTGGGTGACTATCCGAAGCTGCGGGAGGTGGGGAGAGGTGGGTGACTATCCGAAGCTGCGGGAGGTGGGGAGAGGTGGGTGACTATCCGAAGCTGCGGGAGGTGGGGAGAGGTGGGTGACTATACAGAGATGTGGGAGGTGGGGAGAGGTGGGTGACTATCCGGAGCTGCGGGGGGTGGGGAGAGGTGGGTGACTATACAGAGATGTGGGAGGTGGGGAGAGGTGGGTGACTATCCGGAGCTGCGGGAGGTGGGGAGAGGTGGGTGACTATCCGAAGCTGCGGGAGGTGGGGAGAGGTGGGTGACTATACAGAGATGTGGGAGGTGGGGAGAGGTGGGTGACTATCCGGAGCTGCGGGGGGTGGGGAGAGGTGGGTGACTATACAGAGATGTGGGAGGTGGGGAGAGGTGGGTGACTATCCGAAGCTGCGGGAGGTGGGGAGAGGTGGGTGACTATCCGAAGCTGCGGGGGGTGGGGAGAGGTGGGTGACTATCCGAAGCTGCGGGAGGTGGGGAGAGGTGGGTGACTATCCGAAGCTGCGGGAGGTGGGGAGAGGTGGGTGACTATCCGAAGCTGCGGGAGGTGGGGAGAGGTGGGTGACTATCCGAAGCTGCGGGGGGTGGGGAGAGGTGGGTGACTATCCGAAGCTGCGGGAGGTGGGGAGAGGTGGGTGACTATCCGAAGCTGCGGGGGGTGGGGAGAGGTGGGTGACTATCCGAAGCTGCGGGAGGTGGGGAGAGGTGGGTGACTATCCGAAGCTGCGGGAGGTGGGGAGAGGTGGGTGACTATCCGAAGCTGCGGGGGGTGGGGAGAGGTGGGTGACTATCCGAAGCTGCGGGAGGTGGGGAGAGGTGGGTGACTATCCGAAGCTGCGGGAGGTGGGGAGAGGTGGGTGACTATCCGAAGCTGCGGGAGGTGGGGAGAGGTGGGTGACTATACAGAGATGTGGGAGGTGGGGAGAGGTGGGTGACTATCCGGAGCTGCGGGAGGTGGGGAGAGGTGGGTGACTATCCGAAGCTGCGGGAGGTGGGGAGAGGTGGGTGACTATCCGAAGCTGCGGGAGGTGGGGAGAGGTGGGTGACTATCCGAAGCTGCGGGAGGTGGGGAGAGGTGGGTGACTATCCGAAGCTGCGGGGGGTGGGGAGAGGTGGGTGACTATCCGAAGCTGCGGGAGGTGGGGAGAGGTGGGTGACTATCCGAAGCTGCGGGAGGTGGGGAGAGGTGGGTGACTATCCGAAGCTGCGGGAGGTAGGGAGAGGTGGGTGACTATCCGGAGCTGCAGGAGGTGGGGAGAGGTGGGTGACTATCCGAAGCTGCGGGAGGTGGGGAGAGGTGGGTGACTATCCGAAGCTGTGGGAGGTGGGGAGAGGTGGGTGACTATCCGAAGCTGCGGGAGGTGGGGAGAGGTGGGTGACTATACAGAGATGTGGGAGGTGGGGAGAGGTGGGTGACTATACAGAGATGTGGGAGGTGGGGAGAGGTGGGTGACTATCCGGAGCTGCGGGCGGTGGGGAGAGGTGGGTGACTATCTGAAGCTGCGGCAGGTGGATGACTATCCGGAGCTGCGGGCGGTGGATGACTAACCGGAACTGCGGTATTTGGGGAGAGGTGGGTGACTATACAGAGATGTGGGAGATGGGAAGAGATGGGTGACTATCCAGCGATGTGTGAGGTGGGGAAATGTGGGTGACTATACAGAGCTGCGGGAGGTGGGGTGACTTAGCTTGAGAGGCCAGGTGAATTCTCTCCCCCCTACACCAGATTGGTATTATAATCCCTTCCCCCACAGGGAGTAACAAAGAGAGGGCTAGTCTGTCCGCCACACTTTGTGTCATCTTTCGTATTTAGAGTCCCCCCTCTTGAGATCTAGATGCACTTACTCCCACACAGAAGGGAGATTTGTGTTTGGCAAAACCCTCTATGTGCAGAATAAATGTCAGTGTCCTGAGAAGGTATCTGGGTGATCGCCCTTGTTACAGATTCACTCTAACCCTGTGGTTTTGTCAGTTAGAGTGTCCCTTGCCTTTCTGACTCTATGGTTTTGTTAGTTAGAGTGCCCCCCCCCCTTTTTCGGACTCTATGGTTTTGTCAGTTAGTGTCCCTCGCCTATCTGACTGTATGCTTTTGTCAGTTAGAGTGCCCCTCTCCTTTCTGACTCTATGGTTTTGTCAGTTAGAGTGCCCCTCTCCTTTCTGACTCTATGGTTTTGTCAGTTAGAGTGTCCCTCGCCTTTCTGACTCTATGGTTTTGTCAGTTAGAGTGTCCCTCGCCTTTCTGACTCTATGGTTTTGTCAGTTAGAGTGTCCCTCGCCTATCTGACTCTATGGTTTTGTTAGTTACAGTGTCCCTTGCCTATCTGACTGTATGGTTTTGTCAGTTAGAGTGTCCCTCTCCTTTCTGACTCTATGGTTTTGTCAGTAAGAGTGTCCCTCGCCTTTCTGACTATGGTTATGTCAGTTAGAGTGTCCCTCGCCTATCTGACTCTATGGTTTTGTCAGTTAGAGTGTCCCTCGCCTTTTCTGACTCTATGGTTTTGTCAGTTAGAGTGTCCCTCGCCTTTTCTGACTCTATGGTTTTGTCAGTTAGTGTGTCTCTTGCCTATCTGACTCTATGGTTTTGTCAGTTAGAGTGTCCCTCGCCTTTCTGACTATGGTTATGTCAGTTAGAGTGTCCCTCGCCTATCTGAATCTTTGGTTTTGTCAGTATTTAGTGTGTCTCTCTGTTTTGTTTGCTTGGAGTGCTCCCCGCCTCTCTCTCTCTTTCTGTCTAGTAGTGCCCTAAACTCTTAAAGATTTTGGAGTATAATGTGAGCCCCCATTTCAGAGCACAGTCTCCTGATCATGTCTGGGCTGGGTAATTCACACACCATTTAAGCAGACATGGACGGTCACAATGCCAAAGGATGTGTATATATTTTTAAGACCGAGCAGTAAGCACAGACAAGTGATGTTACAGGGTACACACGTTAACGACTGTCGAGCACTGCTTAGAGGCGGGGAGTAAGGGTAACACAGAGCCCTGACTGCAGGTAGGTGAACAGCTATGAAGGCACCGGGCTTTGGTTTGCCAGCTCCTCCAGATTGGGCATGACCCAACCCAAACATGCATTACTGATTAACTACCAGTCATGGCCCAGTAGCCCATATAAGTACCCTCCACACCCTCTTGACAGCCTCTTTCTTTGCTCTGAACAGTTCATAATAACTTGAACAGCAAATCTGTCCAGCAGTAGTCGAAGAGACTACTCCATCGAGTGTCATCAATTCGCGAGCAGCAGCTCAACCAGCATTAGGAGCACGAAGCGCCAACTCAGGAAACAGCATTTGACCGTTTTCAATCCGTCTTCTGATCAGAGCCTACAAAAGAAATAAGGCACCATAATATCCATATACCCCAGAGGGTTGAAGACGGGTAGGGGAACGAATGAAAGAAGAACAGTCAAATTGTGACATTCCAAATCAATGACTGACATTCTTGGGTGGGATAATCCTCGCCTCCGTATCCTAAATAGAATTGAAATATCTTATTTCAGGACCGGAGGCTCCAAATATGCTAGATTATAGCTTATTGAATATTACTGAAGTAATATCATTCACCGGTTAGTAATAAATTTGCTTGAAAGTAGATCAGATGGCCAGTCGTCCGATTTCATGATACCTTGAATAGGAGAGCCTAACATAAACTGCACCTCGAACAGAATGAGCCCCAAACACCTGAGCATCTATACCAGCCTCTGCCATCACATCCCACCTGGCTGTAGTGCCTGATGACACTGGTTTAAAATCTTTATGTAAAGCAATCAAGAACTGACCAGAGTTATCATTTCTTAATGTCCGAGTACATCCTTTATAAGATTGCAAGCATTTAACCGCACACAGTTTATCATTATTAGGAAACGCATGATACTCAAAAGACTTTGTCCTGACAGTAATAGTAATGGAAGCTCTTTCAGGGGTAAATACTCTACCTGCAATGTCCAGAACTCTCACATCCAACGTCCTTCCACACGTGGAGAGACATAAAAGCATAGAGAGTTTAGCCGACAACTGTTTCCTAGACAAGTGGTCATTATGCAGACACCTTTCAGGAAGGTTTAAGACTAAAGTCACGGCCAATAAAAAGGAATACCTATGCTTGTGAGGATTAGTAACCCTGATGCCTTTAAGAAGCTTTCAGATGACAGGGTGCTTTTCCACCGGCTTATCATTAACTTGCACATGTCCAGCTGAAATATCAGAACAAACATTGTTCACCGACCTGTACGATAAACCCTCTGTTGCTGTCTGAGACAAGGAATTCTCTACGTGAGATATGTCTGCTGCCACGGGATCCACGTCGCGTTCCACACAGCAATCCATCCATCTCCATGCTGAAGAATACTTCTTCATAGTGGAGGGGGCCCAGGCTCGTTTAATGAACTCTGAAGCCGCATCCAAAATTCCTGGCAAACTCCACTGTTTGGGGAAAGCCTCCAAGCCATCTAGGACAGCTGCTGCGATACTACCATTGGATGCAGTCCCCTCTGGGGCCCCTGGGGCATTGTCTGAGACTAAGGAAGAAGGAGTGGAAGATTGCACATCAGCCCCAGAAGGACTGGGAACCAAGGCTGCGCCTTCCACACAGGGGTGACCAGCACCACCTTCGCTACCTGCGGCTTGATCTGAGTTGTTACCCTGGGGATCATTGCCAATGGGGAGAAATGCATAATTCATGACTCTTGTTCAGTCCTGAGAAAAAGCGTGTGTTCCTTTCACTAACCAATCCTGACTCTAACTGAAGTACTCTTACAATGGGTGGTTTAGTCTGGAGGCAAAGAGGTCTGCCATGCAGGGACCCCAAACATTCTGGATCAAACTGAATAGACGAGGATGGAGCTGCCAATCGCTGTGATCTATCTCGGTATCTGGATTTCCAATCCGCCACTTTGTTGGATTGTCCTGGAATGTATTCCGCCACCACAGATATCCTGTGACATAGGCAATAGTGCCAAAAGTCTTTGACTATCTCCACTAGCAGGATGATCTTGTGTCCCTCAACTTGTTGATGTACCTCACCGCAGATATGTTGTCCATCCTGAGGAGGATGCAGCAAGACATCTTCTTGGGGGAGAGAGACCTGATGGCAAAGGACCCCGCCAGCAGCTGCAAGCAATTGAAATGGAGTTCTAACTCTTGGCGAGGCTATCTAGCGCCTGTTGAGACGTCTCCACAATGCGCTCCCCAACCCCAATGTCTTGTGTCTGACTCGTATCACTACTTCTGGCTGAAACCCGAAGATGGCTCTGCCGTTCCACACATCTGCGTGTCGCAGCCACCATCAGAGTTCCTCTCTCACATCTTCTGTCAGGGGTACCTGATCTGTGTAAGCCAAGCCCTTCCTTAAATGCTGGATTTTCAACCTCTGGAGGGCCCTGCAGAGAAGGGGCCCTGGAAATATTGCCCAAATGTAAGAGGTTAGCAGCCCACCAGGTGAGTGATCTCCCGCAGGGAGACTGTCTAACAGCAAAGGACCGATTTGAGTTCCTCTTTTTATGTAACATAACTTGGTCTTGGGGAGCTTCAGCTGAGCTGGCTGTAGAATTCCTGGGGTTTGTGATCGACTCTCACTCTGGGGAGGGACAGAGGATTGGTTTGGTGTTGTTGATGACAAATCCCAATTCCTGTTAAAGAGATATCGTCGCCGGAATGAGACAACGCCTAAAATACTGACAAATGCGGTATACCAACGGCAACTGATTGTGCCGGCAGGGGAATTACAGTTGAGGGAAACGCACCACTAGACGCGGTGGGTAGCTGGTATGATTCCCTTTGGCTACCACCTGTCATCCTTTATGTAAAGGTTGGTGTCCAGTGAGGTGTCTGTCGACCTCGACCCCTGATGAAATTGTCGCAACAGAGTACAGGCAAGGAAAAATGTTGGCACCTGCATAAAATGGTCTGCAACATGCAGTGTTTTTAAATTTTGAATAAGCTTACAAATTTGAATAAAATTGGGACTTGGTACATGTGAGCCTTAACTCAATTTTAATTGGAGGAATACTTTATTCTTGCACTTTACGGGGTCTTTCTTTGATATACACAAATCATCATTTACACCTCTTTCTTTTAAGACTGGACACTTCTTTCTTTCTTTGGTGAGAAAGTCACCAATTGTGAGAAGACGTGGGCACACTGGTGTGAACCTACCAGTATCCCCTGTGAGGGAGCACACGTGAGGTACTTTTTCACCTTCACACATTTTTTTTGCAGATATTTCTTGCTTGTTTATATAAACCTTTTCAGTAGGGAGTACGTCTATATGGAGTTGACTGATAAACATTTGTTTTAATAGAAACATTTGGGCATTTAGGACTAGATTAAGACTGGTGAATGTTTATAAACAGCAGTTGGGTTGAGGTAGTACCCCCCCTCCTCTGGTCCTACAAAGAAAATGAGTGTTTGCCCTCATCAATCAGGTCCTTGTTCTTTAGTGTTAGCGATATCGTCATCTGCAGATTTAGATGTAGAATGACTTACTCCTGGGAGAGTGCCGTCAATGCGCGTACTCCCTATGGTGAGCGATCACCGGCTTCATCACCTCGGTGAAGAGCCATGGTGCAGAAGAAACCCCGAAGGGAAGGCCCAAATATTCCAGCCACCAGTCTCCCCATCATAATTGAAGAAACCGCCAGTGTGGAGGAAACATTGGAATGAATAGTTGGGCATCTTTGAGGTCCAGACGGGCCATCAAGTCCCCTTTCTGGAACAAGTCTGCCAGAAGATGGACGCCCTCCATCTTGAAATGCCTGTAAGTGATGTCATGACTGAGCTCCGGCAGGTTCAGGACCAATCTGCACCCACGCCCTCTCTTTTGAACTAGAAAGATGTTGCTGCAGAAGCGCGCGGGATGAGCGCCGCAATAGGCCCCGGCTCGCTTCTGCAGCGCCTTCTCTTTTGGGATCAAAGTTGACTCTTGTAGGGTAAAACGTAGCGGGTGAGGGGACCCCTTTGCCGGCGTGTCTATTAAACCTCCAGTCAGAAACCCTGAATGGTTTGTATTACCAATGCATCCCGAGTCAAATTATTCCAATTGCGAAGGAAGAATTGTACTCGACCCCCAGTTGAACCTCGGAGGCATTGATCCCCCTTACCTGTGGAATTATTAGACTGGAATCCCGCTCGGGGGCTCCTCTGTGAAAGCAGTCTCTGGAGAATCGCTGTTTGGCCGGTAAGAAAGTCCCCCCTCTCGTGGAGTCCTGCTAGTCTCCTCGGCCACGTCCGTAGCACCCCCGGGAGGGCCTTGGTAATAGAAAAGGCCTTGCGAGCGACCCTGCCTTGGCCAGCCCAAGCAGAAAAAAGGCTAGTTGGAACACCATTTTGGGGTTTTTGGAAAGAGGACTGCGCATAGCCCAAATTGAGGCCAAATTAGCCCAATTGGGGTACTCGTGCGTCCCCGGCTCACTAGCACTGAGCAATAAAGCAGCTAGTCAGAGCTGCGTCAGGTCCTAAACGGACCTTCTAGATCAGGGAAAAAACCTACAAGAAACGGGCTCAATTGAACCAGGGAGATCACACTGTGATAAACCCAGCTATGGAGTGCGCGTACTCCATCCCAGTCGAGAAGGTCGAGACCAGGAAAAACGAGAGACTATTGACGCCGAAACGCAACACATGAACTACTCCATAAAACCGTTATGTTGTATAAGAAAACCACACCATGAAAGTAAACAGATGGAGAAGCAAACATATGGTAATAGATATAAAGGCACTTATCTTGACTGCCGAGCAGCAAAGAAAGAGGCTCTCAAGATGGCGAGGTCTGTACTTATATGAGCTACTGGGCCATGTTTGGTGGTTAATGAGTATCGCATCATGGGATATGTTGTTATATATGTAAAACGTGCTTTCATTGGCTGCTGTTTGTGGCCAGTAAAGGAAGAAAAGCATAATCGGAGCCTTCTGAACTGAAATAGAATCTATCCCTCCCTCTGACCCCTCTTTCTCTCTCACTCAGGGGGTCTCGCCATCGACTGGATACACGACAAGCTCTTCTGGACGGACTCCGGCACTTCCCGCATCGAGGTGGCCAACTTGGATGGTTCACACCGAAAGGTGCTTTTGTGGCAGAACCTGGAGAAGCCGCGTGCCATCGCGCTGCATCCAATGGAGGGGTGAGTGACTCTTACGGGCTCTGTGATAGGACTGTGGTGGGGGTTGAGGATGGACAAGAATAGAAGGTAGCCAATAGCAGGAGCTTCTGAGGCAGGAGAGTGCATGATCTGGGCCAGTGAGTAGAGTCTGAGGCACAAAGTCCTCTATTTCCCTCCATCTTTCTCCGTCTGTGTTCTTTATTTCTCTCTTGGTTCACTGCTCTCTCCTCCTCTCTCCATCTACCCTGCCCTCTGCTCTACCCCTTGGTGTCATTCCCTCCTCCTCTCTCCATCTACCCTGCCCTCTGCTCTACCCCTTGGTGTCATTCACTCCTCCTCTCTCCATCTACCCTGCCCTCTGCTCTACCCCTTGGTGTCATTCACTCCTCCTCTCTCCATCTACCCTGCCCTCTGCTCTACCCCTTGGTATCATTCACTCCTCCTCTCTCCATCTACCCTGCCCTCTGCTCTACCCCTTGGCGTCATTCACTCCTCCTCTCTCCATCTACCCTGCCCTCTGCTCTACCCCTTGGCGTCATTCACTCCTCCTCTCTCCATCTACCCTGCCCTCTGCTCTACCCCTTGGTGTCATTCACTCCTCCTCTCTCCATCTACCCTGCCCTCTGCTCTACCCCTTGGTGTCATTCACTCCTCCTCTCTCCATCTACCCTGCCCTCTGCTCTACCCCTTGTGTCATTCACTCATCCTCTCTCCATCTACCCTGCCCTCTGCTCTACCCCTTGGTGTCATTCACTCCTCCTCTCTCCATCTACCCTGTCCTCTGCTCTACCCCTTGGTGTCATTCACTCCTCCTCTCTCCCTCTACCCTGCCCTCTGCTCTACCCCTTGGTGTCATTCACTCCTCCTCTCTGCCCCCATGCCCTCTGCTCTACCCCTTGGTGTCATTCACTCATCCTCTCTCCCTCTACCCTGCCGTCTGCTCCACCCCTTGGTGTCATTCACTCCTCCTCTCTCCCTCTACCCTGCCCTCTGCTCTACCACTTGGCATCATTCACTCCTCCTCTCTCCATCTACCCTGCCCTCTGCTCTAGCCCTTGGCATCATTCACTCCTCCTCTCTCCATCTACCCTGCCCTCTGCTCTAGCCCTTGGCATCATTCACTCCTCCTCTCTCCATCTACCCTGCCCTCTGCTCTACCCCTTGGCATCATTCACTCCTCCTCTCTCCATCTACCCTGCCCTCTGCTCTACACCTTGGCATCATTCACTCCTCCTCTCTCCATCTACCATGCCCTCTGCTCTACCCCTTGGCATCATTCACTCCTCCTCTCTCCATCTACCCTGCCATATGCTCTACCCCTTGGTGTCATTCACTCCTCCTCTCTGCCCCCATGCCCTCTTCCATACTCTTCTCAGGACCACCACTTCCTTGTGATCCACCCTCTCTGACTGCCATGTCTTGCCCCTCTCTCTAGCACCATCTACTGGACGGACTGGGGTAACACGCCGCGCATTGAGTACTCCAACATGGACGGGTCCAACCGCAAGATCATCGCCGACACCCACCTCTTCTGGCCCAATGGACTGACCATCGACTACGCCGGGCACCGCATGTACTGGGTCGATGCCAAGCACCACGTCATCGAGCGGGCCGACCTCGATGGGCGCAACCGCAAGGCGGTCATCAGCCAAGGTAAACGCCCCCAGTCTGCCAGGTGGTTCCTCAGCACCCCTGAGGTTTTGGGGTTTGGGACTTTGCTGTCCCACTGTGTGACCTGAGCGTGTGTGATTCAGTGCCACCAAAACACAGGGCCTGATTCACAGAACTATCTCCTAAACTTACTACCATTTTGGTATTCACAGAAGGCACTTACTCATTTTGGTATTCACAGAAGGCACTTACTCATTTTGGTATTCACAGAAGTTAGGAGTCCTAACTTTAGGACTCCTAAATGCCTTCTGTGAATACTGAACGTCTTAAAGTTAGGATTTTTCACAGTTTAGGAGTAGTAAAGTTAGGACTCCTAACTTCTGTGAATATCGAAATGAGTAAGTGCCTTCTGTGCCTTCTATGAATACCGAAATGAGTGAGGGCCTTCTGTGAATACCGAAATGAGTAAGTGCCTTCTATGAATACCGAAATGAGTAAGTGCCTTCTGTGAATACTGAAATGAGTAAGTGCCTTCTGTGAATACCAAAATGAGTAAGTGCCTTCTGTGAATACCAAAATGAGTAAGTGCCTTCTGTGAATACCAAAATGAGTAAGTGCCTTCTGTGAATACCAAAACGAGTAAGTGCCTTCTGTGAATACCAAAATGAGTAAGTGCATTATGTGAATACCAAAATGAGTAAGTGCCTTCTGTGAATACCAAAATGAGTAAGTGCCTTCTGTGAATACCAAAATGAGTAAGTGCCTTATGTGAATACCAAAATGAGTAAGTGCCTTCTGTGAATACCGAAATGAGTAAGTACCTTCTGTGAATACCAAAATGAGTAAGTGCCTTGCCTTCTGTGAATACCGAAATGAGTAAGTGCCTCTGTGAATACCGAAATGAGTAAGTGCCTCTGTGAATACCGAAATGAGTAAGTGCCTCTGTGAATACCGAAATGAGTAAGTGCCTTGCCTTCTGTGAATACCGAAATGAGTAAGTGCCTTCTGTGAATACCGAAATGAGTAAGTGCCTTCTGTGAATACCGAAATGAGTAAGTGCCTTCTGTGAATACCGAAATGAGTAAGTGCCTTCTGTGAATACCAAAATGGTAGTAAGTTTAGGATTTTGTCTTAAGTTAGTTCTGTGAATCGGGCCCACAGACTTAACGTGGAACTTTCCTTGACACATCTTCAAGGGTATGAAGCACTGTGTACATGCAATGGAAAACATGTAGATTTTCGTGAAATCTCACTCAAAATAGGACTCTTCCTGCCCCCAAAAGGTTTCCACTTGTCAAACACCTTCAAATCGAATAAAATGGGATTTGTGTAGTGCTGCTTATCACCCGTGAGGGTTTCCAGGAGCTGGGGTGTGGGGGGAGTTAGAGCTGCTAAGGGGTTGTTCGTCTCCAGGTGGGATCCTTAGTGTTCATTGACCCGGTCAGAGAGCTCACTGATGCTATTTTAATCTCAGAGAACGGGGGGGGGGGGTGGGGCTTTGGGGAACACCGCAACCCTGTCTGTCCGGCCCAGTGCTCTGGAAAAGTACAGACAAAAGCCACATATCAATGGCCAGAGCGGAGCGATTACTGTTAAAGATTGCTCTTAGACTTTGCACTCCAATAAAGGGTCCCAGGGGGTGGGGTTCTCAATGTATGGCTCACGCTCCCAGCCCTAGCCTTTGTGTAAAATAAAATGTAAATACGTATTTGTAAAGCGCAAACTACTCACCCTTATGGGTCTCAAGGCGCTAGGGGCCGTCGTGGAAATTAAGTGAGCTATTGCCCGGTGTCACATGGGGTGCTGAGCTGAGCTACCTCCGGAACCGGGGATCGAACGGTGAACCCCGTGCTCCGATGTCAGCTGCCCTGGCCGCTGCGCCACACCTCTCCACCTCTTGTGGAGGTACGTTGGAAGGGCCGAGGGGGTTGGATCTGTGTTTGGGGGATTAATAAGTGTTTATGAGAGCGAGGATGAGACCTGTACATGCTCAGTCATGTTTTTTGCCCCGCAGGCCTCCCCCACCCCTTTGCCATCACCGTGTTTGAGGACAGCCTCTACTGGACCGACTGGCACACCAAGAGCATCAACAGTGCCAACAAGTTCACCGGCAAAAACCAGGAGGTGATTCGGAACAAGCTGCACTTCCCCATGGATATCCACACGCTGCACCCGCAGCGACAGCCTGAAGGTAAGCACATGAAGCATGTCTGAGGCCTGCCCAAGCTGCACGTAACAGCCCCAGAGTGCTGCACCTTTTGAGGCAGCCCCCAGAGTGCTGCACCTGTTGCAGCAGCCCCAGAGTGCTGCACCAGTTGCAGCAGCCCCAGAGTGCTCCACCTGTTGCAGCAGCCCCTGAGTCCCGCACCTGTTGCAACAGCCCCATAGTGCGGCACCTGTTGCAGCAGCTTCCAGAGGGCCGCACCTGTGCAGCAGCCCCAGAGTGCTGCCCCTTTTGAGGCAGCCCCAGAGTGCTGCCCCTGTTGCAACAGCCCCATAGTGCGGCACCTGTTGCAGCAGCCCCCAGAGTGCTACACCTGTTGCAGCAGCCCCCAGAGTGCCGCACCTGTTCCGCAGCCCCAGAGTGCTGCACCTGTTGCGGCAGCCCCAGAGTGCCGCATCGGTTGCGGCAGCCCCAGAGTGCCGCACCTGTTGCGGCAGCCCCAGAGTGCCGCACCTGTTGCGGCAGCCCCAGAGTGCCGCATCGGTTGCGGCAGCCCCAGAGTGCCACACCTGTTGCGGCAGCCCCAGAGTGCTGCACCTGTTGCGGCAGCCCCCAGAGTACCGCACCTGTTGCGGCAGCCCCAGAGTGCCGCACCTGTTGCGGCAGCCCCAGAGTGCCGCACCTGTTGCGGCAGCCCCAGAGTGCCGCACCTGTTGCAGCAGCCCCAGAGTGCCGCACCTGTTGCAGCAGCCCCCAAAATGCCGCACCTATTGAGGCAGCCCCCAGAGTGCCGCACCTGTTGCAGCAGCCCCAGAGTGCCGCACCTATTGAGGCAGCCCCAGATTGCTGCACCTATTGAGGCAGCCCCAGAGTGCTGCACCTATTGAGGCAGCCCCAGAGTGCCGCACCTGTTGCAACAGCCCCCAGAGTGCCGCACCTGTTGCAGCAGCCCCCAGAGTTCCGCACCTATTGAGGCAGCCCCCAGAGTGCCGCACTTATTGAGGCAGCCCCCAGAGTGCTGCACATGTTGCAGCAGCCCCAGAGTGCCGCACCTGTTCCGCAGCCCCAGAGTGCTGCACCTGTTGCGGCAGCCCCAGAGTGCCGCATCGGTTGCGGCAGCCCCAGAGTGCCGCACCTGTTGCGGCAGCCCCAGAGTGCCGCACCTGTTGCGGCAGCCCCAGAGTGCCGCACCTGTTGCGGCAGCCCCAGAGTGCCGCACCTGTTGCGGCAGCCCCAGAGTGCCGCACCTGTTGCGGCAGCCCCAGAGTGCCGCACCTGTTGCGGCAGCCCCAGAGTGCTGCACCTGTTGCGACAGCCCCAGAGTGCCGCATCGGTTGCGGCAGCCCCAGAGTGCCGCACCTGTTGCGGCAGCCCCAGAGTGCTGCACCTGTTGCGGCAGCCCCCAGAGTGCCGCACCTGTTGCGGCAGCCCCAGAGTGCCGCACCTGTTGCGGCAGCCCCAGAGTGCCGCACCTGTTGCGGCAGCCCCAGAGTGCCGCACCTGTTGCAGCAGCCCCCAAAGTGCCGCACCTGTTGCAGCAGCCCCCAAAGTGCCGCACCTATTGAGGCAGACCCCAGAGTGCCGCACCTGTTGCAGCAGCCCCAGAGTGCTGCACCTATTGAGGCAGCCCCAGAGTGCCGCACCTGTTGCAGCAGCCCCCAGAGTGCCGCACCTGTTGCAGCAGCCCCCAGAGTGCCGCACCTGTTGCGACAGCCCCAGAGTGCCGCACCAATTGCGGCAGCCCCAGAGTGCAGCACCTGTTGCAGCAGCTTCCAGAGTGCTGCACCGCACCTATTGCAGCAGCCCCAGAGTGCCGCAACTGTTGCAGCAGCCCCAGAGTGCCGCAACTGTTGCAGCAGCACCTATTGTATTTGAAGAGTACAATGGTTCAGGGTTGTCCTTACTAGGTCCAGAAAGAAAGCCCCTGTGGGGCAAGGTACAATCAATTTAAACTAGACATTTAATCATAATGGGAGCAAGGATGTAGGGAAACCAATTTGGTTTATTTTCCATGGGTTTGCATAGGTATTTCAAAGTATGGTCAGGAGCTCACATAAGTGAAAAGGTGTGTATTGTGACAGAGTGAGGGTGAACTAAAGAACATAACATCACATTGACAACAGAAAGGAACTCCAAATAATTATGTAGAATGAAAGGGGTTCCTGTTGTAGGGGTCGACGACGTTGCGATCTTTTAGTTAGTTAGGATCATCTTCAGGACATATAGTGAGCAATCTGCAACTGAATAAGAGCAAGGTATGGTTATCCTATGTCCCTACATTGGAATTATAAAACAGTGACTTAGTGCTTCCAGTGGAATGTACACACTCAGGCAAGAAATGATGTCACACACTCAAAGAATGAACTTCAGATCAATTGTTTGGATCAAACATATTTCTCTGTTGTATTTCACTCGTAGATATGAGCATGACTTGGTGCAGGTAAATAGAACTGTACTTTTCCAGCCAGATTGGTCAATAAGTAAGCTGGATGAGAATGATTTTTGTTACAGGTTTGTGAAAAGATTCAAATATAGTTGAAATTAATTTTGAATTACTTTTGATTACTTTTTAGAATACTTTTACGATTACTTTTTCTACTCAGTGTGATATGCCTAGATATCACACTGGGATATTTCCTCGATAAAAGGGGAGTAAAACCGTTTTTTATCAAAACACAGATTCTAAGGTTTCCATGCAACACTTAACACTTAGGAGTTTTTCAGAGAAAAATGAAGTTATCGGTTTGCAGGTAAGTAAACAGTCTTGAGGGTTGAGTTTCTGGGGTCAGAACAAGGGTTCACCCAGGGTGAAGTATGCACCGTCAAAGCACCTCCAGCGGCACTAAGACGGCCGGGTGCAGAGTGCTGAGGCCAAATGTTGCCATATGGGTTGGGGGCCTCCGGTTGGAGCCACTTATGAGTAGGCTACAAGGTTGAGGGTGCAAAGCTCCTAGGGTTAAGCTCAGGGCAAAGGGGGGTCCAAGTTAATACACAAGGTGCACCCACCGCGGCACAGGGGCAGCCAGGTGCGGGGTGCTGGTTTGACGTCGGTTACCCTGTTGGTTTCAATGGGGAAACTCCGGTCAGAACAAATTTAAGATAAATGTATAAACCTCGGCACTCTAGATCAATTCAAATGTCAATTCATAAATCTGTTTAGCAAAGACAAATTCAAAATATCGGCAAGAAGTCAATTCAATTCTTGCTGCGCCAATTTTATTATCAAAAATCACCAAATCTTGAATCACAGATTTCAAATTTACAGCATAATAACAATATATTTAGGAATAGACAGCCAGCTTGATGCAACAGTCCTCCTTTTTTGAGCGTTTAACCGACAGCCGACACATGTTTCGTTTCTTTGAAACTTTTTCAAGGCTTCAGTTGTTAAATCCCATAGAAGGGGCCCACAACGTACGTGGGAATGTCCAGATCTCTGATGTACAAGTCATTTTTTCTTGTTGAAATTCTAAATGTGTAAAAGTTCTCTGTTGTAGCGGAAGAACATGTCACATAATGTTTATGTACAGTCCAATAATTGCTATTTAATTGTAAAGCTTCGCCACTTCATGGGCTATAATAGGCCCTTCATTCTTTATGTCCGCTCAAAACGTGGTTCTCCCAAATTGTTCTAGACAAATTGGGAGAACCATGTCAGGAAGGACCTCAAGACCGGGGAACAGCGTTTACAACGCAACTTTTACAACGCAGTACCTTTACCACGCAACTTTTACAACGCAAATCGTTACAACGACTTACGCTGGGGGGCGCTCTAGGATAGGGAATAGTTAATTTACTATCCAAAACCTTCCCTACTATCCACGGGGACTGGAGTTGGAATAGTAAATTAAACTATTCACTATCCAGCACCCCCCAACGCAAGTCGTTGTAATGACTTGCGTTGTGAAAGTTGCGTGGTAATGACATACATCCCTCAAGACCTGGCTCTTTGACTGATCCAGAGCTGCCCCACACTTTATAAACCCCTGATTGATTGGTTGATTGAGCGGCAGGCTCTCGACCCAGGGGTCCAGAAACATGTCTGGTGGGGGCAGCTGGCGAGCAGTCACTCAGCCGGGACACTAGAGTTAGGTCGTTTTTCAGGGGCATCTCTAAGATCACTCCGTGTATTGTTCTGGCTCTTTTAAAAAATAACTGTAAATAGAAGTCCTGTTCATTTTTGAAGATATTGTACTGGTGGGCTATTGAAGATAATAAGTGTTATGTTCGAGGCATGTGGGCTGCTGAATTCATATCTGTGCATAGATCGCCGCCTAGTGTTGGGTCCGGTTGATTGCACATTGTTGTCCTGGAAGAGTCTTCGAAGTATCACGAGATAGGTGGCTCCTCCCCTGGACTACAGTGCGCATGGGCATCCTCTCCATCCTCAAATTCTTTTTTTCCGCCATTGGGTTCGGATGCACTTTCCAGCACTCCAAGTTCGGAATCGAAATAAACTTTTCAAAAAGGCCAAAAGGCCTTCGGATTCGTCGGTATTGTTTTCGATACTGTCATAGTGTATCTGAGCTTCTTAACCCCACTCCTCTTGAAGTACACCATGACTGAGAGTCCTCACTAGGCTGGAAGTCAGTTAATGAAAGGGAGTAGCTTTGCCATCCAGTTGGAATGCAGTAGCTTTAGTGGCTCGAGACACCATTGACTGAGAACAGTACTCTCCAAGGCGCTATCCATTAACCACGGATGCGCATTGCAACAGTGAAAGTCCCTCGCACTAAGGGCCTTGTTCAGATCTCGGCGGACGGGTTACTCCATCACAACAGTGATGGATAGCCCGCCCACAAAAATATAAACTCCTTTATATCCTATGGTATTTGGATATCAGTCATCGTTGGGACAGGTTAACCCATCCGCTAGGATGTAAATCAAGCCCTAAGCTGTTAGCATCAGCATCAATAATAATGTGGTGCCACACCAAAGGGTACTGCAGGGTGAGGCTCGTCGTCACACAGGGGTGACTACATACACACCTCAGAGCTTATGTCCAAAGGTAAGTAAAACTGAAACAGTTTTGAGTAACTCCTGAACTGGAATTGTTGCAATGCACTGGGCTTCAGACTGCAAAACCTTTGTTACAGGTTCGTAATGATCTCTTCTGCTCTGACGCCTTCGACAGGAAGGCGTGTGCTGTTTTTACACTGGCGCTGATGCTTGCTTGTCTTACACCGGGTATTTGTGTCTTTGCTTTTTGAGCAGGGAGGAACCGCTGTGGAAGCAATAATGGCGGTTGCACCCATCTGTGCCTTCCGAGTCTGCGCAATCACACGTGTGCCTGCCCCACTGGCTTCCGCAAGATCAGCAGCCGCGCATGCGCGCAAAGTAAGTTTCTGTCGATACAGCAAATGCCAACAGAACGCCTATCCGCGGGTGATGAGGCGGACTTATCTAGAACTGGCGGAGGGAGACTGGTCTGGGGCTGAAAGAGGGAGCTGGTGGAGGGATCCTGAGCTCAGGCTGGCAGAGGGAGTTGGTGGAGAGAGACTGAGCTCAGATTGGCAGAGGGAGCTGGTGGAGGGAGCCTGAGCTCAGACTGGCAGAGGGAGCTGTTGGAGGGAGGCTGAGCTCAGGCTGGCAGAGGGAGTTGGTGGAGAGAGACTGAGCTCAGACTGGTAGAGGGAGCTGGCAGAGGGAGACTGAGCTCAGGGTGGTAGAGGGAGCTGGCAGAGGGAGACTGAGCTCAGACTGGCAGAGGGAGCTGGTAGATAGAGACTGAGCTCAGGGTGGCAGAGGGAGTTGGTGGAGAGAGACTGAGCTCAGATTGGCAGAGGGAGCTGGCGGAGGGAGCCTGAGCTCAGACTGGCAGAGGGAGCTGGTGGAGGGAGACTGAGCTCAGGCTGGCAGAGGGAGCTGGTGGAGGGAGACTGAGCTCAGACTGGCAGAGGGAGGTGGTGGAGGGAGACTGAGCTCACACTGGCAGAGGGAGCTGTTGGAGGGAGACTGACGTCAGGCTGGCAGAGGGAGCTGGTGGACAGAGACTAAGCACAGGCTGGCAGAGGTATCTGATGTAGAGGGACTGAGCACAGGGTGGCAGAGGGAGCTGGTGGAGGGAGACTGAGGTCAGGCTGGTGGAGAAAGACTGAGCTCAGGCTGGCAGAGAGCTGGTGGAAAGAGACTGAGCTCAGCCTGGTGGAGGAAGACTGGGCTTAGGCAGGCGGAGGGAGCTAATGTAGAGAGACTGAGCGCAGGCTGGCAGAGAGTGCAGATGTAGAGAAACTGAGCGCAGGCTGGCAGAGAGAGCAGAGGTAGAGAGACTGAGCTCAGGCTGGCAGAGAGAGCAGAGGTAGAGAGGCTGAGCTCAGGCTGGCACAGGGTGCTGGTGGGGAGAGACTGCGATCAGGCTGGCAGAGGGAGCTGGTGGGGGAGAATGATCTCAGGCTGGCAGAGGGAGCTGGTGGAGGGAGAATGAGCTCAGGCTGGCAGAGGGAGCTGATGTAGAGGAACTAAGCTCAGGCTCGCAGAGGGACCTGGTGGAGGGAGACTGAGCTCAGGGTGGCAGAAGGAGCTGGTGGAGGGAGACTGAGCTCAGGCTGGCAGAGGGAGCTGGTAGATAGAGACTGAGTTCAGACTGGCAGGGGGAGCTGGTAGAGGGAGACTGAGCTCAGACTGGCAGAGGGAGCTGGTGGAGGGAGACTGAGCTCAGGCTGGCAGAGGAAGACTGAGCTCAGGCTGGCAGAGGGACCTGGGGGAGGGAGGCTGAGCTCAGGCTGGTAGAGGGAGCTAGGGGCGGGTGATTGAGCTCAGGCTGGCAGAGGGTGCTGGTGGAGGGAGACTAAGCTTAGGCTGGCAGAGGGAGCTATTGGAGGGAGGCTGAGGTCAGGGTGGCAGAGGGAGCTGGTGGAGGAAGACTGAGCTCAGGCTGGCCGAGGGCGCTGGTGCAATCAGTTCCATCCACCCATCCACCTTAGTTTGCATTTGACTTTCTTTTAGATCTCTCTGTCCTAGTGTGTATAGTTCTCCCCACCCCCCAGTCTTCCAGCTCGGTTGAGGGTGCCCTCCTCTTCCCTAGACTGACCATGAACTGCTTATGAAGCACTAACCTCTGCCCTCATTCTCCTCCTCATTCCAGTGGGATGTAGAACTAACTACCCCTGCAAATGCCACCCTACCCTCCAAGGAGGAGAGGTGCCTGACCCAACCCCGCGAAGTAAGGCTTAAGGGTGAATGTATAGCCGCCCAAAGTCTCCTGCTGTACCCATAGGGAGCATGGGATTAGCAGGTGGCACTAACTGCCCTCAGAAACTGATTCTGCCCCTAGTGGGGCAAGGCTTTGATGTGTAGTGCTGGCTGCCTCTAAAACCCCTTTATCTACCCTTCTATCGCTATGTAGAGCTATCCCCTAGTACACCCATTTGATAGAGTGAGGCCTCTGTATGAACATGAACCGCCCGAAAGACCCCAATCTACCCCACCTGGTGCAGGTAGTACTGCAGGCAGAGCCTTTCCCCCTGTGCCCATGTGAATGATGCAATTTACTGTTGAACTGTAGAGGAATTAAAAGGAGCCCTTTCGACCTTTGATCAGGTCTTGACAAGTTCCTGCTTTTTGCTCGAAGGACGGACATCCGTCGGATCAGCTTTGACACTGAAGACCTTTCGGATGACGTCATCCCCGTGTCCGACGTGCGCAGCGCTGTGGCTCTGGACTGGGATGCCAAGGAGGACTATGTGTATTGGACCGACATCACCACCGACTCCATTAACAGAGCCCGCTGGGATGGCAGCGGGCAACAGGTAATACCCCCTGTCTCTGCAGGTGCTTTCCTTGGGAGTACTCTGGGAGCACCACTTGGATGCATGCAAGTGCATAAACACACCCCTCCTGTACACCTTACCTTTGTACATCTGACTCCTCGGCCCACCCTGAGCCTGAGTTTGAGGGCTAGCCTAAGGAATACAAGATTTCTACAATGCATACATAATACACTACCAAGCTTTTGAACACTCCTAAACCCATGCAAGCATTTGTGCTCAGGTGTTCTGTGGCTGGAGTTAAGATAGTGAACTACTCCAAATCTGCAAGAGGTGGGATGCACATTTCACTGAATGTAGAAAACTAAAACATGTTGAATTAGTTTAGGGACAATGTTATATATGGTTGTATTGTTTAAGTCTAGCTCGTTGAGTGGCTGTGTTTTTCTGTGTATATTTGCACAGGCAACTGGTTCATGGTGTCAGTCAGTAATGAAGACATGGTTGATTACGTAGGCATAGGCTTTCTGGTTTTAGGTTTAAACCTATAATAACTGATAAAACCCCACTGAAAGGAAAATATCACCGGTGTAAACATATAAACACTGAAAAAACACCGTTACAACCACAAACTAAGTGCCATTCGAAGAAAGGAAACGATGAATGAAAGATTAAATTTTATTTCTTCCTGAAGGAGCCATGTAAGTTTGTTATACAAGGTAGCATCAAGAAAGACTGGCCTAACATTACTTTGATTGAGTTTTGTTGTTTACGGATGTCACAAAAACATTGTCTTTTCTTCCTTCTGCTTTTTTCAGTTTTTTGGTATTTTGTCTAAAGATGCCGTGTTTAGATGCATGTTTTAGGTCTTAATTAGTTATTTTATAAGCTGTAGAGAATCGAAAATATCAAAATCATATTTCATATTTTGGTTACATTTGATTTCACTGATAGGTAAAATGGCTGGTTTCATGAGAATCTTTCCTAATATGTATCATCACATTTACCCACAGACAGAGAATATGTGAAATCCTTTGATACATCAGCCCCCTTTTCTAGTAAGTCAGTATCAATTGTAAGTGAATTGCCAAATACCGCAGGCTTAAAACATTCAATGCAAGGTGTAGTGACAGGTATATGTGAAAAGAATGTTGTCACCAATCAATTGAGATAGTGGTGAAAACATGACACCAGATGTTTAGTAAACATGGAACGCAGTGTCACATGGAATCCTGCTGAAAAAAGTTCCTACCAAGTTCAATAAAGATTGGAGTGATATTGTTTGTATTTGCAGTAATTCAGCTACGTACATGAAAATGTTGCATGGTGGCCGGTCAATATCGATACCTGAGCTAAAGTGCTTCTATGAAAGAGATCCTTGTCACTTGCCAGATGATATGCTGAAAGCATCTTTACAATTTTCAGAGATTATGGATTATGGAGAATGCTATTGAATTTGTAGTCCATTCTGGTGCAGTAAAAATGTATTTGGACCTCATATAACCTGTGCACATGCTGTCTACACACCTGCACTCGTGGTGGAGAAGGCAAGCAATAATTAAAATTAAATTAAAATGCCATAAACAGTGGAAAAACACTGTTTCTGTTGTTTTTAGCGGTGAGAAAATGTGTAACCACTGATAACCACTGTTTTTTTACGGTATTGAAAAAACTGAAAAAAATCCCATCAGAATTTACCAAAACATGAAACTGAAAACAGGAAAGCCTACACCTACTCTGCACACCCTGCATGTATTTTGATTATTCACTGGGGTGGGAAGCTGTTATATATAATACCACAAGCTGTCCAGACTGCTTACCTGTGTGCTTTATATTGGCAAGCATTTTATGGCACATGCCATTTCATTGCTGTTTGTGTGTTTTATGGAAAGGGCACCTCCCTGTGTGTGCTTGTCCTCCTTGTGATTCTAGTCATGTGCTTTCTTGAAATGCCCTTTCCCCTGTCTCTCAGGGTCACACCCCATCCTCTCCTCTGATTCTGTGCTCTGGAAAGGCTCTCCCTTTATCTCCGCCATCAAGGCTCAGTTGTGCATTTGTCTGGGGAATCTCTCACTCTGGACCTATCCTCTTTCTGTCCGCAGCTGTTTGATGTGATTCAGTTCTCTGAAAAGGTCCTCTCCGTGTGTGTGAGCCCTCACACCCCCTCCCTGTGTCTCAATCTTGTGCTTTGCTTTTTTGTCAGGTTGTGGTTGATACCAGCCTCGAGAGCCCCGCTGGACTGGCCATGGACTGGGTCACAAACAAGCTGTACTGGACTGATGCAGGTACAGTGGTGGTGCTACGTACAGATCTCGTTGCGGGGGAGGGTGCCTTATGGATACACTGAGGCTGTTCTCAGGCGAAAGGACACACTGGGGTTTGAATCGGGTAGAGTTGAGAATTCAGGGGATGGGTGGTATGTACACCACAAACTCACACGCTATGTAAGCCCAGTCACCCGAGGACTGAGCAGTTAATGGGATCATCTGTACCTGTGGCTGGTTGTGAGTTGGAAGAATAGTGTACGTTGAAGGTGAACCATAACCGCCTCATCCATGCATACTGGACAGGGATAATAGCTTCCTGGGGCTGGAGTGACCCTACAGGAACGAAGACCCCAGTACAGACCAGGGGCCCTAGGTGCTACCTAATAGAGCATCCTGTGGCCAGACTTGGCACCGTCCAGTCGCAACCAGTAACAGGGTCTGTCTTTTCCATAAATGGGTGGAAGCCTAGATGTCTCTTGTCTTGATTGAAGAATGACTGTGGGGTGTAGTTTGTTATATATTCCAACCTATCTCAGTGAGACATAAGGGGGCTTGCTATTCCTTCCTAATGAATCTCATGCCTCCTTTTTCTACCTCTCAGTTTCCCTTACTTTCCTTCCCTGCTCACACCTCTTTTCTTTTTCCTCTCTCACCTCTCAAACTGTCATGTCCGCTCTTGCAGGTACTGACCGGATAGAGGTTTCGAACGCCGATGGCTCCATGCGGACTGTACTGATCTGGGAGAACCTGGACCGGCCTCGAGACATTGTGGTGGATCCTGTCGGAGGGTGAGGATCATTGTTAAGCATCAGGCAACCTAAACAGGGGCTGTGTGTCACTGCCATGTGGAGATAGAGACATCCCCCCGGATCCCTGAGCTTGTGCTGCTCTTTCAGGTTACCATCCTGTGCTTACTGCAAGGTGCGAGAACATCAAGAGTGAGGCGAGAGACTGACCCTTCGATGACATGAAATCTCTTATTCATTTCACAGGTTCATGTACTGGACGGATTGGGGGGCCAGCCCCAAAATCGAGCGTGCTGGCATGGATGCATCAGGACGCATCGTTGTCATCTCGTCCAATCTGACGTGGCCCAACGGCTTGGCCATTGACTATGAGGCGGAGCGGCTGTACTGGACGGATGCCGGCACTAAAAGCATAGAGTTCTCCAACCTGGATGGATCTGACCGCAGGGTGAGCCCTTTCCACCAGACGCTATACCCTTTTTCCAAATGACTATACCTTTTGTAGAAATGATGGGTTATGGGTGCACGTGCTGCGCATATTTCTGCCATGTAGTGGCGTGTCAGAAATGTGCTCTTTTCAGAATGTAGTTTTTATCTGTGGGTCATTCTTAGAGAATGGGTATAGAAGATGCAAAATAGTTCTTTCTAATGCTGCTCGCATTACAAATGTATTCCATTACTGCCTGGTACCACAGGGCATTGCACTGAACCTGCCTGTGTGCAGTGCATATTTATACCAGCGCTTGGTTAGGGTTCTAGAAGGCAATGCGATTAATCCGAAATTTGGTTGAGAACAATAAAGTTTACATGTTGTGTTAAAAACCTAAAGTTAGGTTTGTAAGTCCTTTGTGCAAAGTTTTTATTTTTAAATTTTTAAGAAAAGGAAACTGAGGAGAAAGTGTGGGTGGCCACTGTGCCCCCAGAAAAATTGTTCCAGCATCAAAGCTTGCAAAGTGTCTCCTGGTTTCAAAACAAAATTGGTGTCCGGTGCTCAAAGGGTTATCTGATAGAGACTTCAAGCTGCTGATTCCTTACCTTAGAATTATCCCCAGGCATCAGACTGGATCCGAAAAATCTACTTGAGCAGGACCCCTGCACGCCAGTAAGGGGAAACGGCCACTACAACGAGGCAGTTTCAACGAAAACCTTAACCACGCATGCATTACAACGCATGCGTGGTTACAACGACAGCCTTTACCACGCATACGTTTACTACGAGGTACGTAGTAAAGGCATGTGTGGTAAAGGGTACAAATAAAAAAGGGGGGTTGGGGGACTTTCCCCCCCAAAAAAACCCACTAACCTTTAGATGAGATGTGCAGGCAATCGGCGTCGCAGAGGAAGGAAACGGCCGTTTCTTTTTTCCTACGTATGACGTCTCCACTGAAAAATACGTGGAGAAGGATAAGCGTGAAAATAGCATTCCGTAGTAACGCATGCGTGGTAAAGGCATGCGTTACAACGGAGTTCGTTGTAAGAACATACAACCGCCAGTAAGTGGCGCAGTTCAGTTATGTGTGGCGTCTTCTGTGCCGGAAGTGACTTGCGCAGTGCCTCAATAGGTGCCACCCAAGCGTGCTGACATCAATTATTTTCTTTTCACACCAGTCAGCTCAGATTCATGAAGAGCTACCAAGAGGACTAAACTTTTTTCAGTATTTTGTCAAAGCTTTTTGAGTTTTTTTTCCTCCAGATGTGGTAGGAAATGCCATCGAAAAAGGCTGGCTATAAGCCCTGGGGCCCCTGTCACCACTCTGTCGGTGTCAGACCCGCACTGTGAGTGCCTCAAGCACAACTTCGATCCGAAGGCCTTATCCAATTGCTGCACCATGAGCCCAAAGGGCTTGAGGGAGCGATCCCTCAAGCTCCTGGCTACTCGATGTGCGACGCTGCGATGTTCCAGATCCTGGTCAAGACGAAGGTCCTGGGAGCAGTTGCTGAGTCCAAGAAGCTCGTCGCACTTGAAGTCGTCCTTTCAGTAGGGTAAGTCCCAATGTAAGAAGAATCACCTGCTCTGCTGGCCGTCCATAACATCGGACAGATGGGTTTTGCAGATTGTCCAAAGGGGCTACTCCCTCCCCTTCTAAACTACCCCTCCTTTATGCTACCCACTTACAACAGGCTTACGGAGGACCACCTATCCCTTCTCTGCCAGGAAATGACCCAGGAAGGAGCCCTAGCGAGAGTGCCGATGCCAGAAGTAAGGTGTGGTTGCTATTCCCTTTACTTTCTGGTGCCCAAAAAGATGGAGGCCTTCGACCTATTCTCAACATGCACTCTCTGAATTTCTTCCTCAAGAAGGAGAAATTCAAGATGCTCATTCTTGCTTAGGTCTTTTCTGCCCTGGACCCGAGAGACTGGATGGGAGTGTTGGACTTTCAAGATTTATATTTCCACATTCCTTTACTGCCTACCCACAGACATTACCTGTGGCTCAAGGTGGGCCACAAGCACTTTCTGTTTGCTGTGCTCCTCTTCGGTCTTACCAGTGCCCCTCAGGTGTTCACCAAGGTGATGGTGGTCATTGCAGTTCATCTGCAGGGATCAGGGGTGTCAGTCTTTCCCCGTCTCAGTGACTGGCTGTTGCAGGCAGGCTCGCCCCGGGCTGTCATCTCCCACCTCCAGACTACGGCCGACCTCCTACATTTGCTGGGGTTCACTCTCAACATGCCAAAGTCACACCTGACTCCCTCTGAGATGTTTCCTTTTATTGGAGCTGTCCTGGGCACGGTGCAGTTTCAGGCCTTTCCTTCCGAATGGCGAGTCCAGGATATTCAAGCTGTGATACTGATGTTTCAGTGTCTATTTGGTATTTCGCTGAAACTGACTCTGAGGCTGCTGGACCTCATGGCTTCCTGTATCCAGCTTGTATTGTGACTCATGGTGGTTGGCATATGCGGGCTCTTGTGTGGGACCTGAAGTTCCAGTGGGCACAGCGTTAGGGGAATCTCTCCAATGTTATGTTATCTTATCAGCTTTTATAGAGCGCATAGCTGCCCCAACATGGTCCAGATCTGGGAGGGAGCTGCAAAGGACCTGCAGTGGTGGCTTGCGAACCGCAATTGGGTCAGTGGCAGACCCCTCTCCCTTCCCCGACCAGATCTGACAGCTCTCCATCTGAATCCATACTCCACATTAACTTGTTGGAGCTCGAGTGATCTGATTGGCATTGAAAGCCTTTTTACCCAGGGAAGGCTGGTGCAGGTGTTTATAGACAACACTACCGCCATGTGCTATTGCAACAAATAGGGTAGTGTGGGGTTTCAGACCCTTTATCAAGGGGCCCTTCATCTCTGGACATGACTGGAACAGCAGGACATATCCCTGGTGGTTCAATATCTGGCGGGCTGTCTGAACCCTAGGGAGGACGAACTCAGGCGCAAATGCCTTGTGGATCACGAACAGCATTATCATCCAGCAGTAGGGAGAGCGTTGGTTAGATCTATTCACTACTGACGAACGTGCAATGTCAGCAGTTCTGCACCCTGGAGTTTCCAAGGCAGCTCTCACTAGGAGACACTTTTCATCGCGAGTGGAGCCCAGGCCTCCTGTTCACCTTTCCGCCTGTACCACTTCTGCCCAGAGTTCTCAAGAAGATCCGGAACGACCAGTCCCAAGTCATCCTTGTGTCTCTGGATTGGGCACAAAGAGTCTGGTATCCCGAGCTGCTCAACATGGCCATCGGTCCTCCAAACACGCTGCCTCTCCGTGAGGCCCTTCTGTCACAGCGGCAGGGGACGGTTCTCCACCCGATCCTGTCAACGCCCTGCCTTCTTGCATGGAGATTGAGCTGGGACCGTTGACAGCTTTCGAGTTTCCTCCCGAAGTCTGTGACATTATCTCAGCAACCAGGTATCCCTCCACCAAGGTGGTTTACACCTGCCATTGGGCAAACTTTGTGGCATGGTGTTCAGAAAGACAGATGAATCGCCTTTCATTCCCTCTTTCTCAGTTTCTCCTGTTCATTCTCTCTCTTGTCCATCAGGGCTCTGCTCTGGACACTCCGAGGGGCTGTCTCTCTGCTATTTCTGCTTTTCTGCAGTTGCCTGATCAGTCTTCCCTCTTCAAATCCCCTATTGTACATGGGTTTCTGAAAGGTTCATGTGAGGAAGGGTCAGGCCCCGAACTCGAGTGCTTACCTCATGTCACCCACTCCGGCCCTCGAATAACACGACTTCACGGCTGGAAGGAGAAAGGCAAACAAAGTGTGTGACTTTTCGTCACAGACTCCCGTGCAGGCACCCTATGAGGGAACCTATCAGATGCCACGGACATCAGAGAAAAGGAAGTCACACAAGAAGGTGTCTTGCTTTGCACTCCCAAATAATAGAAAATTCTGCCCTCCCACACGGAGACACAAACCCGGTGAAGCAATAAAAACACCTGGAAAGGGATTTCACTCATAAAATGAGACACACCAAAAGACTGTTCCCAGAATAAGGCATGGGTTTTTATTAGGCAGCATTGTTGGCGCTGCAGCCCAAGAGACCCCTAGAATTAGAAGAGTCAATGTGATTCACGGGGCGGGGTGGGACAGTATTGACCTGGTTTGACTCTTTCATGCAGGACAGAGCCCAGGAGATATGGCTTCCCCCCTTTTCAGCCCCCATGCCAGGAATAAGGATCAGAGTTCCTCAGGGATCCATTCTCCGCCCTACTCTTTTTAATCTGTACCTGTCCTCCCTGGCACATATAACAGATGCAAATGGTGCAAAGATCATATCCTATGCAGATGATGCACAGCTGATATTCACCTGCAAAAAAGGAGCAGATTTTGACGGGGCTAATATCAGGACCTGTCTCTCTATGGTTTCCCAGTGGCTTAAGGCAAACCAGCTCAAATGCAACTCGGATAAATCTGAGATTGTCTTCTTTGGCCAACCTGCCATCAGTAATTGGAACGCATGGTGGCCAGAAGAATATTCGCCACCGCATACCGAGCAGTCAATCGTAAGAAAGCTCAGAGTTTTGCTGGATAATGCCTGTCCATGAAGTTTCAGGTCCAAGCCCGGGTTGGCACTTGCTTCAGCATCCTGTGCATGTTGAGAAAATGTCTTCCCCTCTTGAAAATTGAGTCTATGAAAATAGTGGTCCAGGTCTTGGTGACATCAAGACTGGACTACGCAAATGTCTTGTATTTGGGTCTTCCCTGCTACCTTGTACAGGGCCTACAAGTGGAACAAAATGCCGCAGCTAGGGCGATTTTCCAACCAAAACCAAGGTCTCCGATGTCCCCCCTCCTTAAACACTTCATTGGCTGAGACTGAAGGAGAGGATCAAATTCAATGCTCTTATTGTCTTCTTTAAAGCCCTCCATGAGATAGGAGCTGGCTACCTTAGCAAGCGAGTCAATCGTAACAACCCGGCTCGATCTGTAAGACCCTCCTCCTCCAACCGTGCTTTTACTCCTAAAGTGCATGTAGCCGGATGAGTGATAAATCATTTGGGTTTTTGGGGGCCCAGGCTGGGAACAGGTTCCAGTCGCCCCACGTTCCATTTCAGATTCTCAGTCTTTAAGAAATATATGAAAATGTGGCTTTTCAAAACTTAGCAGCGTACCACAGCTCCCTCAACCGCTTTCTGGCAGCGCCGGGACACTCTTTTGAGTAGCCGTTTTGCGCCATAACAAATATGTTTCATTCAATCATTAGAAGGATGCAGGAGTAGCAGGTTGTGCATCCTGGAATCTTCATTGATGGTCATAAATGTTTGAATAATTTCCTACTATGCACATTTAAAAGTGTTCTGGGGTCCATGTATGGAGCAGAGAAGTATTATGACATTTATGAGTTCTATGAAGATTCCTCGAAGCAGAACCAGGACTATAAGTCTGTAACCATTCCTTATGATGTGAACAGAAGTAGCTGCCACCTACGGGGAGTGGCAAGGCAGGCAGATGGGCGGTGGGTGCCAGTGCATGCGGGCACATTGCATCAATAAATTTGCCAACATGCATTACATTATCGTTATTTTAAAACGTTAATGTAATGTATGTTGTCAATTAATTACATTCAAAACATTAACATCAATACATTAAAAGAAGAAAAGAAAACGTAATTTGCGGCATGCACCTGCTCCAGTCCGGTGTTCTTCTGTCCTCCAGCGCAGGTCCCAGGCAACTCCACTAGCCAATCCTGGCACTGCTCTCATGCAACATGAGAGCAGCGCCAGGATTGGATCATGCAACATGAGAGCAGCACCAGGATTGGATCATGCAACATGAGAGCAGCACCAGGATTGGATCATGCAACATGAGAGCAGCACCAGGATTGGATCATGCAACATGAGAGCAGCAACAGGATTGGATCATGCAACATGAGAGCAGCACCAGGATTGGATCATGCAACATGAGAGCAGCACCAGGATTGGATGGACCAGGCTCTCTCAGCGCTCCAAAGAACACTGGTGGCCTTTGCTCACCAAGTGCGCATGTCGGGCCGGCCATCGCATGATGGCCGGCCCAAGGGACATGCGCACTCTAAACATAAGTGTGCAGTTTTCCTTCCCCTTCCCACACCTGAGTATTATCCCAAGTAAGTTGGTGTTGTGGGAAGGCTGATGCACTGCCTATAATAGGATGTGATAGTCACCCAGCTGACCAGCCCCGTCTGGGCCATGTGCACCGGATAATGCACCCATGAGTTCCTTTCCTGAGCTGGAGTGAAGTTGAGAAGCTCTCAGATTTCAGAGTTTTCACAATCCAGTACTTCCTGCTCTTTACAAAGAGCAAAATGATTAATTGGGCTGATAATAACTCAGTATTAACACAAGGGTGTATGTCTTACAAGCTAACAATGGTATGTTTTGTTTAAAAGTCTCTTAGTGAATCATAGAAGTAGCAGAAACACAGTAAAGGGGGCAGTAGAAACTTTAATCTGATGTAGTTTCTTTTGAGCAGCAGCCAGTGTGCTGGAAGAGCACAGAGCGCGTGACTCGTGGACCTCGTTGCTTGCAGCAGGTAGACCTATAGCTGTCAATCTCTGGGTCACCTCTTGTGTTGGGGAGGGACATGTGTCGCGAGCCTGGATTGTAGGATTTTCTTGCTTCCTTCGGTTGCTCTCAGGCTTTCTTGCATTTTGCATCTATGGTGTGGTCCAGATTCTGTCTCCAACAGTCTAATATACAATATTATTAGGCAATGATGCTGTGGTACACATGGCTGTGCCGACATCAAGACCGCGCTTATTCATAGCGTGTGCACACATCAGTGGTTGCAGTAGCATGTTTCTCCTCACAGGGTGGTGGAATGGCAAATTATTGAAAAAAAAGCAAACAGGGCGAACAGTCTTGCAGAGGGCGGTCATTTTGTACATCTTTCCTTCTTCCCCTTGATATCCTGCACCTCAGATGGGACTTTGTGTTAATGTTTCTTGTATTTCGTGCTGCCCTCGCAGGTGCTGATCGGAACCAATCTCCCGCACCCCTTTGGGCTGACCCTGTACGAGGACCGTATATACTGGACGGACTGGCAGTCGAAGAGCATTGAGAGCGCGGACAGGAAGACTGGCCTGCAGCGCAGAACCCTGCGCGAGAACCTGGAGAACCTGATGGACATCCATGTCTTCCACCGGCACCGCTCGCCAGGTCTGGGCACCCTCCGCCTCCGCCTGCATGGGCTCTGCTGCTGCTTGTCCTCTCTGGCTGCTCTTCCATTTCCTGCGCCTGCTCCCCATCTCTTTCATGCCCATTCATTGCCTGCAGCTGTCCATCCATCTGATTGCTCCTGTGTCCTCTTTAGCTGCTTCTGTCTCCTCTGCCTGCTTGTTTATTCTCTCTGTCTGCGCTTCCATCTCCTCTTCCTGCTTGTTTATTCTCTCTGTCTGCGCTTCCGTCTACTCTGCCTGCTTTTTAGTCTCTCTAGCTGCTCATTCATCTCCTCTACTTTTTCTGCATCTTCTCTCACTGCTTTCACCTCTCCTGCCTGCTCCTGCATTTCCTACTCTTGTTCCTACATCTTTTGTGTCTGTTCCTGCATCTCCTCTGCCTGCTTCTGCAACCCATCCTCCCGCTTGTGTATACCTGCTCCTGAATCTTCTCTACTTTATGCCTGCATTCTTCTTTTGTCCTTCCTGTCTACTTCTCTGCCTGCTGCTGAGACCCCACTGCCTGATTGTACAATCCGTCTGCTACACCTGTATCTCCTGTGCCAGTCTGCCATCCTCCTTGCACACACGTATCCCCTCTGCATCTTATCTTCACTGCGCCTGCACTCATTTGCATCCCTCCTGCCTACCCCTGCATCTTCTGTGTGTGCTCAGCCTCCCCTTGGGCTGATCCCAGCATGTCATCTTCCTTCAACCTGCATTTGATGCCTACTGCATCCTTTTACGTGTTAGCATCCCCGCCTGGCCATTACTGCACCTACTGAGCCCTACTCCCTGTGTGCCCTGCCTACTCCTACACTCCCTCTGGTTTGCATGCCTTCTAACCAGGTTCCATGGTCATCTGTGATTTGGGCTCCCCATGTGGCCTGTCCCAGCACCCCTCTCCTTGGTTTCTGTGCACTCACTATCCTCCTCCCTGCCCATAGGTTTCTTCTAAGCCCTGCCATATCTCACAGTACCTCTGTGTTTGTCTCCCCTGGCAGTGCCCACGGCGTGTCACATTAATAACGGAGGATGCAGCCACCTGTGCCTTCTGGCTCCTCTGCCCAAAGGCCACAGCTGCACCTGCCCCACTGGAGTCAACCTGCAGGCGGACGGACAGACGTGCTTCCACGGTAAGAAGACTGAAGGTTTGCAAGCGTACACACACATGTACAAGCACACACATACACACACACACACATGCACATGCACACACATGCACAAGCACACACACACACATGTACAAGCACACACACATATGCACACACACACACACTCACATACACACTTGCACACACACACTTGCACACATTCACTCTCTTGCACTCTTCCAACAAGTGCTTAACCCGTAAGACATGATAAGTTGTGCACTACACAAGCGCAGAGCAAAGACATATACCGTAGAGCTCCAAAGAATGCAAAATCCAGGCACGGGTATTGGTATCATCTCACAATCTGATTTAATGCACCAATTATTTTGATACCAGACAGTACCAACCTTAGCCGTCCCATTCAGAAATGAGCAGGACCGGGGTGCCAGGCTGCAACTCTGTACTTGCCAATGCGGCTACTAACCTCTTCACAGCGAAAAACGAGAATTTAGGGGTTTGGCAGACCCTGCCTTACGGCTCGGTAGGCCTGCCATAGGGGTGACTTGCATACATTAAAAAAGGTGGTTTGGGCTGTGCCATCACTTTAAGTGTCAAAGTCAAGTTAGCAGATTTAAACTGCCCTTCCTGTCTGCAGTGGCAGGCTGGGAGCATGTGTCACCTTGTCCCACTCGTGGGGGGTCACAAGTAGTCCTGCAGTCCACAGGAGACACCTCAACCTACAGGGCCCTGATACTAGGAGCCATGTTTTACTGTGTCCCACTCAGAGTGACACAACAAGGGCTGCAGTCCCTGGGGGACACTCTAACTTGTACACCTGTGGGTACCCCAGGTACCATATACAAGGGGCTTACAAGTAAGTTAGGCTATACCAACTGGGGACAAGACAATTAAACATGCACCATTTTAAGGATAAGGGCACATGCACCGCGTCCTGTTAAGCAGGCCTCAGGGAATTTCAGATCCATTACACCAGTGCCTGGTAGTCCAAAGGGGGACAAAAAGTGTGTGTGGAACTAATCTTGCAAAAAGCCATTTTCCTTTAGTTTTGCATTCTTTGGCGGCATGTGTGGGAACCCTTTTCAATCCATGTGTATGGGCCTGTCTTAGGACTGGAGTGAGATGGTTTCCTTGTTCAGGTTGCAGGAAGCCAGCCATGGAAGGGGGTGGGGTTTCTTTAGACTTCTGAGTAAAGAGAATATGACTTCTTCCAATTTTAGGCCCATGGTATGGTTGGAGACGAGAATAACTGCTACATTTTTGGCATCGCTTATAGGTGTAAGTGTGTCTCTCAATCCCTTATGGCAGAGTAAAACTCCAGAACCAAGCACCAGTTCCTTCAAGTTAGCATCTCAGTTTTTAAGTGACCACGTTTGAGGTGTACTCGCGATGAAAATCAGGAGCGCTCTGCATGGAGCCCTGGGGAGATGCCGCTGGCCTGTCTTTGCTCTTCAGTTTTAGGTTGATTGGTTTGATCTGTCCTTGGTTGTAACACGAGAGGCCAAGAGATTTGATTACCCGGGGCAAACAAGCTGAAGTCAGCCACAGGCACTCGTCTTTAAAAGGGCAGTAGCCACTCTTGCTCCAAACGGAGGCAGACTTCCCAGGCCCCCCTGACACTATATCCCAGGTCTGATGTCACCAGAAAGATACGGTAAATGGAGTACGTCAAGACTTGCAGGATTGGTTAGCTGACATAGGGGTGACACCAAGAACTCTTCCCAGGAGAACACTGGCAGGGCGGAGCCGCTTGACTGAATGCAGGGGGCTTTCGCCCCAACAACATCATAAGCCACTTCAGACGTCTGAAGCCTCCATTCGTCGGACGCCTTGACTGCAGCGTTGATTGAGGGGAGCACAGCTCAGAGGGGCAGATCTCAGAGGCATGAGAATGAGTGGGGCAAAATCCAAGAGCAGTGGTTCGGAGGGGTGCAATTCACAGTCACATAGTTCAGAATTCAACAGCTCTGGCACAGGGGCAGAATTTGGAAGTGCATAGTTCAAGGCAGGGACTCTGAGCAGAGTTCTAGAGCAGCAGAGTTCAAGAGAGGTCATTGAAGGGGTGACGTCCATGGGAACGCTTGACTCTAGGACTTCAGAGGGCGCATTTAAGACATTTACAAATCTAGGGCAGAATTGAGGAGCAGCGCTAGTGAGAGCACCATTGAAAGGCAGTAATGCATAATGTACAGTACCTAGGGTCTGCGTTGAGAACAGTAATTCATACCCTCACAGTTGAGGAGAAGTAACAAAGAAAGTGAGTAACACTAGGTGGACTCTTAACGGGACCATGAAGGCAGACACAATTTTTGTTGAGCAGCAGATGCATAACAACACTTCTGATGGAAACCTGTTCCTGCAGAATCATCACCTTGTGAATTCCCCAGGCCACAGATCTGGAACCTTTCCAGAGTCCTTGTGCACTGGTATGTGGTGCCAGCAGAATCCGCGACGATTCTGTCGCACCTCTGGATGAGACAACACAAAGCTGCAAGTGCGATGGGTATGTCGATGCGTGGGCTCCCTGCCCACTGAGCCATAGTACTGAAGCTGCTCTCTGCTTGCGAAGCCCACGTAGACTGAACCAGTCTGGGTTTGCTTGTGTTCCCAGTCAGAACGGATCTACCCTGGCACTTCCGGCTGGATTGTTGGGATTGGACAGGACCAGGGTTGATTGTTTATTGGCTGGTCCTTGTGTAAGGTGGAATGGTGGGCAAAAAACAACGGGCTGGATTGTGGCCGGGAGTGCTGGGAGGTCTCCTAAAACCAGGGGATTGAAATGATGCCGCAGCTATAGGAAGCATACCTTGGTTATGTGTCTTTGGGGCCTTGGCTCTCAACACATCTTGAAGACCTAAGGCAAATTCTCCCTGATGCTTCTAATGGCCAGCGGGGAGAGTAAAGGCTACCTTTGTCTTCAAACACAAGAATCAAGTCCTGTCCTGTTCAAAGTCTTGGGGTGCTCCCTTTCAGTGTCCTTGGGTAAGTCCAAGCCGAAATCAAAATACAAGTCTTGATGCAAACACAAGAAGGCAGAGTGCAACTCACCTCCGTTACATCCGGCCGAATCATGGAGAAGGTGCGCGTTCAGCACTTGAAAGATTTGACTTAGACTAAGATCATCTTGTTCAGACTTGATTTTGAGGTTCGAGCCAATGTGGCCGCAGCTTCCCGGGCTGTTATCCTTTCCTCAGCAAATAAAGAACTCTACGAAGGCAATGCAGACGCTCTGTTTCCCTCTTATCCCTTTGAGTCACATCGAGCAGTTGAGGCCTCCAGTTTAACACCAGCGGTCCCACCTTCTCATCACCCCCCCACCCCCCCCCCAGTACCAACTGATCCATTTCTGACACTGCCCTAGAGGCATACCAGAGCTAGGCCACTCTTTGACACCTTTTTCTAGGGCCCACTGGTTTTGCCAGGCTTGGTGCCAGCTTCTGGTACAGAGGTGTCAGTTTCAGACTCCGTGGAACCATCGTACGTGGAGCCAGACCCCAGTAAGATCTCGGCCTGTGTTGCACCATGAAATAACTAATTGTTGCTTGGAAGGATTCCTCTCCTGCTTCCTTATTTTATAACCAGTACTATCTGATGTTGAAGGCCATTTGTGGTTCTGACTACGATGCGACCCAGGGGCTCGAACGAGTTCCCCACAATGCAGACGATAAGGAGGACAATTTACTACCCCCTCATTATACTGATTCCAAATTCTTTCTTGACCTCCAGAATGCCAGTGGTTTGGTCATGTCTCCTGAAATAGAATTGAATACACCCTTGTGAGAGCCGTACTTTAAGAGAGCACATCCTCTGAGTTGGTCATATCTAGGTCTGCTGAGGTTTTGGATTTACAGCTGCCCACAGTAGAGACTAAGGCAAACTTGATAACTGTGATTTTGCAGCCTCGGCCACCAACTGCGGAGCCCTAACTTCAATTTAACGAAGCTCTGATTCTAGCTATCTGGTCCAAATCATGTTCAGCACCAGCTGTGAGCTGCCCAATTGCTCGGCGCCAGAGGCAATCTACTGTGGACCTTTCCTTCCTGAAGCAATATCTGACGTTGAAGAATCTCATAGTTCAAGCGTCGGTTAGCCTTAATGCTTTCCCTACAGCTTCTCCTGAGAGAATCCAAAAACAATGATGCTGTGGGCAAAAAAGAAAATCCTGCCAGTCTGGCCTTACATTCATTGGACGCTGTTTGCCTCTTGGGCCACCATACTTGCACTGTGGGGCGCGCGAGCAAGATCTTGCCCCTGCCTGAAATATTTCTTTACTCAAACCATACATCATGGCCTGGATGCAGCCAAGTGCACCAAGACAGCCAATCTGGGCTCTGCTGCTGTGCCATTGGCGCCAACATCATTATCAGAAGACATGGGTGAATTGGGGCTATTGGGTTCTCTAGGGACGTCCAGCGTTCAATTAATCAGGGGGTTTGTATAGCACGCTACTCACCCGTGAGGGTCTCAAGGCGCTGGGGGAGGGGAGGGGCGAGCGGCTCCGGGTCAGTCAAAGAGCCAGGTCTTGAGGTCCTTCCTGAATGTGTGCAGGGTTGGGGAGCATCTCATGTTCCCCAGGAGCTTGTTCCAGGTCTTGGCTGCGATGTAGGAGAAAGCTCTCTCGCCGGTTCTGTGTCTGCGGATGCGGGGGACCTCTGCCAGGGCGAGGTCTGCGGAGCGAAGTTTCCTCTTGGTACGTGGAAGGATATTCTCTCGTTGAGGTATTTGGGTCCAATTTTATTGAAGGGTTTGTAGGCGTTCAACGTTTTTGAAGGATTTGCTTTTTGACCGAGCGAGGCTCTTTGGGGGGGAAGGCGGATTTGACTGTGCACCACTTTAAGGATAGCCGGACTATGACTCGCTCTTGGGGACTGCAAAGTTCCACTGTTCCTTCAAACTGTTTAATATAGTTACACTGTCTGCCCATTTTCTCCTCTCCTCGCCTACCTTCCTCCAGTTTGTGGCCAGACATCAGTGGAGCATGCCACCATCCCAGCCAGAGATGTGCAGACGCTGCTGCCAAGGGTGCAAGCAACTGATGGGGTGTCCGAGAGTGGGAGGTGCACAGGATATTACTCCTGATACTCCTTGGTCCCTACGAAGGCCAGGGGACTAAGGCCGATCTTAGATCTCAGAGTTCTGAACACCTTCCTCAGGAGGCACGAGTTCAAAATGTTGACTTTGGCCCAGGACCTGGCGCTCTTCGATCCTGGTGACTAGATGGTGTCTATGGAATTGAAGGACGCGTACTTTCAAGTCATGAGCGCTTCTCCAGCTTATTGTGGGATCAGAGCAGTTCCAGTTAACTGTCCTACTATGTGTCCTTACCTCCACCCCGACGCAGGCCTTTTAAAGGTTGATGGTCCTTTGCATGAAGCTGTGATCTGGCCAGAACGGATCTCCTGAGGCCTTCATTGCACCCAGACAGAGGCTGTGACCACGGCCCTGAGCAGAGGCGTCCGTCCGGTGTTGGACATCTGCTGATCTGCTGGATGGGCGTCTGTCCATACCTTCGCCAGGCACCGCTCCATCGACTCTACGGTCCATATGGACCCACTTGGTCCTGTAGGACGTCCAGGGTAAAGTCCCTGCCTCAGACCCAGCATCCTTGGGGGATGGGGCCAGTACTGCTTTGGCATTGATTAATAGCGGTGCAATCTGAGGAACACGGTTTGCAGAGTGTGCTGGTGTAAATCACGTGCTTCGCACATTTGTGTTGTCTGTTGTTGAGCTTGTATGTTAATTGTTGTGTTTTTCTGACCTAAAGATTTCAGTTTTGAAATGACTCATGGTCCCTCCTCGAAACCCACGATGCTCCAGTTCAAAGACTCCACGTTCGATTGTAGTGTTCCTAATGTTACAGGAAAGTGACATTTCCCCTTCCTATCTTTGGTCATGTCTTTTTCTGGTGGACTCCTCACTGCCATCTTATTTTATGTAGGGTGAACTTCTTGTGAGTTAAAAGTTTTTCCAAGATAAACTTCGCACACTATCAACCTCTTCATTTGTCAGTTGCTTTGATTATGAGGGTGCGACAATTACCCGTTCATCAACTGATGTCAGCACGTAGATGTGGCCCGTATATGAAGCTGCAGGTCGTCACATCTGGATGTGGTATGGAGTTGCCAAAGAGGTTGCCATGGCCACCTATCAACATGCGGGCCCTATTTCAGAAAGCCTCTAGGATCCAGTGTGGCACCTGACGAGGATTACAGAAAAGAGTGATTTGTGGGCCACTGCCCTTGTGCTGGCCGCTGACCTTGGGGCTGGTCACTGACCTTGGGACTGGCCGCTGACTTTGGGGCTGGCCGCTGACCTTGGGACTGGCGGCTGACCTTGGGGCTGGCTGCTGGCCTTGGGGCTGGCCGCTGACTTTGGGGCTGGCTGCTGATCTTGGGGCTGGCCGCTGATCTTGGGGCTGGCCACTGACCTTGGGGCTGGCCGTTGATCTTGGGGCTGGCCGCTGACCTTGGGACTGGCTGCTGACCTTGGGGCTGGCCGCTGGCCTTGGGGCTGGCCGCTGACCTTGGGGCTGGCCGCTGACCTTGGGGCTGGCCGCTGGCCTTGGGGCTGGCCGCTGACCTTGGGGCTGGCTGCTGACCTTGGGGCTGGCCGCTGGCCTTGGGACTGGTGGCTGACCTTGGGGCTGGCCGCTGGCCGCTGACCTCGGGGCTGGCTGCTAACCTCGGGGCTGGCTGCTGACCTTGGGGCTGGCCGCTGACCTCGGGGCTGGCTGCTAACCTCGGGGCTGGCTGCTGACCTCGGGGCTGGCCACTGACCTCGGGGCTGGCTGCTAACCTCGGGGCTGGCTGCTGACCTTGGGGCTGGTCGCTGACCTTGGGGCTGGCCGTTGATCTTGGGGCTGGCCGCTGACCTTGGGGCTGGCTGCTGACCTTGGGGCTGGCCGCTGACCTTGGGGCTGGCTGCTGACCTTGGGGCTGGCCGCTGACCTTGGGGCTGGCCGCTGACCTTGGGGCTGGCCGCTGACCTTGGGGCTGGCGGGACAGGATCAGATCTCTGCCTTGATTCACTTCACCTCTCTGTGACTAACATGAAAATGAGTGGCTTACTCTGGTGCCCATGTGAAGTGTTCTAATGCCCTTGGGATAGGTGTGCACTATATAAAACTGAAAAAATAGTTTAAAAAACTGCATTTACAGTATCCGCCTAGTATTACCTCACATAAGTAACTTGTTCTTTTAAAGCACATAATTCGACAGACAGACAAGCATAATTCAAGCCTAGAGTCCCACCAGATGCGACAGAAGCCTGCTGTGAAGACAATTCATAGGGAGATAGGTCTAGAGCCCAGCTGCATGGCTCAATGCGGAGTGAAAATACTTCCTTGGCTAGTTCGGCCCCTTCAGTTATGTGCCTAAGGGTGAGCCGGTGTCAAGTGATGGATCTGCAGCTGTGAGTCAGGGTCACTGCCCTGGATCCTGCTTCTCTGGGGCATATCAAGAGTTGCAATCAAACTTGAAATTAGGGGTTTCTTTTCCAACAATAAGTTGACACTTGAACAGTCAGGTCGGCTTATAATAAAACTGAAGCTATCTTTGTCTGTCCAGTTTTTAAAGTCTCGCCGCAGGTGAGGAAGCTATTATTCCTTGAACTGTACCACCCCTTCATTTTTGGGCATGTCATCTTCACATCATTGCTTGTGTCTCCTTCTCCTAAAGGCATGAGCCGGTTCCTGGTCTTCGCCAGAAGGACCGACATCCGGTCAGTCTCATTGGATATTCCATACTTTGCTGATGTCGTCATTCCGGTCAACGTCACCATGAAGAACACAATCGCGATCGGTGTGGACCCCGAGGAGGGTGTGTATTTGGCCAGAGTGGTCCTTTTTTGCTCTGAGTCTTGGGGTGTGTGAGTATGAGTGAGAGGCCAGAGATGTGCAGGGTCCACAGCCCCCAGGTTTGATACTCTGCGCCTCCTGCTGGTAGATAGGGGGGGTATCTCAAGAGCATGGCACCGCCTGCTGGCACTGCATGGAACTGCAGGAGCATGCAGCCCGGGGATTTGTAACGCAGCATCACCTCCTGGCAGCGGGTGCGCTTGCAAAAAGAAGAAGAAGCTGTTTGTTCTCCTCACCTTCAGGCTGCAAGAATGTTGTTAAAAAATAATTTTCTAAAAAAATAGAATTAAAAAAAATGTGTAGCTACAAAAACAATAGAACATTGTCATGCCTTATAGGGCAAAGGTACGGGTAGGTGCTGGGAGCAAAGCCAAGGAGGCATTCCCCTTCTAAAGTAGAGAGGTGGAGAATGGGTGGGGGATCAGTAAGGGGTTTTTAGGATTCACAGGATCAGAGGATGGGAGTGTTTAGGGGTAGTAAGAGATTGGTAGGTTTCAGGAATTTGTTGCATGAATGAGTAATTATGGGTCTTAGGGTTCAGGGAAGGGTAGCGTTAAAGCATAATAATGTTTATTTAGTAATAGAGAGGATACCGTCAAATGGTCATAAGGAGGTTTTTAAGGTTCAGCGAAGGGAAGCAATAAGGGGAAGTAAAAGGCTTGTTGGTTCTTGGAAGGGAATGATATTAAGAGGTTTTTAGGTTTCAAGAAAGGGTACGGTTAAGGGGGAGTAAGGTTTCTTTTAGGGTTCATGGCAGGGTAGCATTAAGAAGTGGTAAGGCATTTTCAAGATTTAGGGAACTGTAGCATTAAGGGTTAGTTAGGTGGAGGTGGTTATGTGATTCAGGGAAGGTTGAGTAAAGTGTTAGTTAAGTGCTATTCAACGAGTGTACTCTCCTTCCAAGCCGTGTGCTGGCAAAATGGACATTAGCCCGAGAGTTCTTTGAAGCATAAACACATGCGGCTGGTAGAGTATGGGTCGTGCTTATATTTTTTTTACAATGCTTTAATGTTCCCATAGGAAAGGTGTACTGGGCGGACAGCACCATCCGTAAGATCAGCCGCGCAAACCTCGATGGCTCTCAGAATGAGGACATTATCTCCACAGGTACGTTACCCAGCTTGAGTCACCCTTTGTTGCAGAAACCACAATCCTACCTCTTGAAAGCTCAAGTTTCACGTGGTTGTATGCACAATATTTTGTATAATTAGGTCCAGATCTTCTGATCTCAGTTGTGCGGCATCCCTCCATGGGAGAACCCAGTGCCTGTCTAGAGCTCTTCAGGCATCTTCTGCCTCAGAGCCTGGGAGATCCTCTGGCCATCTCATACCTGGCTCCCTCCTGGTGCGGCTCCTTGTACCCAGCTGTCCGCGAGCCTTGCATCACTCATGTAACAGCCCCTCATTCCGGAATGTCTCCTTACCTTCCAAATCTCACTTATAAGAGTCCAGTCTCCTTGAGAGATGCTGTGTCCTCCATGTCGTCTTTAGTGTCTCTGGTCCTTCAGATGCGTGTACGTGAGTGAACCTCTGTTCCCTGCCCTCCCTAGTAAAGTCCTCTGGCTGTCCTGCATAAGAGTCCTACCTCCTATGTTTCTGAGAGATCCGCTCCTTCATCTCATGGGTCTCAATAAGCGCTTTGTCTTTTCTGTCTCTTCATCCCTTCTAGGCCTGATGACCACAGATGGGCTGGCTGTCGATGCCATTGGCCGCAAGTTGTACTGGACAGACACGGGAACCAATCGCATTGAAGTGGGAAACTTGGATGGGTCAATGCGGAGGGTCCTCGTCTGGGAGAAATTGGATAGTCCGAGGGCTATCGCCTTGTACCACGAAATGGGGTGAGTATGGTGGACTGGGGAGGACTTTGGGGTTTGTGACTTCAAGGGGAACAGAGTTTGGGGATCTCTTTTGCCACATCTGACCTCAACCTCGCTGATGGGACTTTGCAACGGAGACCTTTTTATCTCCAGTATGTGGTGACGGTGTTGGTAGACCTCAAGCCTCCATTTGGCCCCTCCCCCGATGGGACGTCAAGGTCCTGCATCAAGTAGCACAAATACCAGACACAGGGATTGTAGCCTTGGTTTATCCCTAGGGGAACTCAAGGTGTCCATCACTGTAAGGCTCTGACGTGCCAGCGAGAGCTCGAGCGGGAGACTTGGGGCTCTGGTGAAAGTAGGCAAGTGGCGTGAATCCCATGTAGATTCATGTGCTGGCACACTCCTGCTGGGAATGAACACCTCCTCTCTTTTAGTAGATCAGAGGTTTGCTCCTCCCTCTCAGTGGAGTGAATGTCGAGTATTATGGCCTTATAGAGTGACATCGGGACGAGTCAACAGAGTTCTGCCTGAAACTAGCCAGACCATCAATCCACCAAACTCTTTCATAATTGAAGTATTTGTAATTTATTTTGGTGTTAATCCTACCTCGCGGGGAAACCCCACTGCACTGCATTGCACGTCATTGCTGGATTTAAGAAGGGCCATGGTGCTGGACAGCCTTGGGCTTTTTGTCGCACCCCTGTCATACAAATAGCCCACTGCTTCTCTTTACAGACACATTAGGTTTTTGTGATTTCTTGTGGCCTACTTCACAGAGATGAAGTTCTCTGTTCAAGGACTTCTTGTGGGTGATCACAGAGCCTGTCCTTATGATAAAGCGTCATTCAAGATATAGATGGTAGCAGAGGGGACAGAGCCCAAACTAGACTTGGAAAGGCGTTGCCACCCTGAAAGGTTTGTTTGGTTCTTTTCTGGCCGGCCTTTTTTTCTGGCTGTGAAAAGGCCCTCTTCAAATTCCCGGTTTTATGATATTCAGCAGTAGAGGCTTCGCTCTAAACACCTAAAGGGTATCGCCCACACGCAGTCCCTGCCCTGCCAGGCTGGCGGGTGCCTCGTTGTTGGTGGCCGCTTGACAGTAGTTCAGAGGTGTTGAAGCAGAAAATCTCTACTCGGCGTGGTAAAGCTGTGCTGCCATGTATATTTTTTGTTCTGCCCAAAACTTTCCTTCAGTGAACTCAACAACCTGCAAGTCCAGTAGAGCTGTTCCTGCTTTTCTTCAGCTGTGCCATGCTCTGCGAGGAAAGAGTCGCCCAAGGGGATCTCACGCCTGAGGGTGGGTGGCTTCGACCCCCTTATCTCAGGCCTAGAGGTGAGTGGTAGTGGTTGCAGCATGATTATAAACCACGCCCACTTACCTCTTGACCTCCACTGATGTAAGGAGGTAGGTCCAGGTTGTGGAAGATACAAGGGAGGGGGGTGGTGTGTGTGTGTGTGTGTGTGTGTGTCAGTGTCAGGATAGAGGCGAGGCCCTATGCTGGGAGGGCGAGCACCTGTGAGGGAGGCAGGTCCAGGTTGTGAGCGGGGTGGATAATCCCATGTAGTGACACACTGTGGTGTAACCTCTACCGTGTTCCTCAGGTACATGTACTGGTCGGACTGGGGAGAGAATGCCAAACTGGAGCGCTCTGGGATGGACGGATCAGACCGCCAGCTCCTCATCAACAGTAACCTGGGTTGGCCCAATGGTCTGGCTGTGGACAAAGCAGGCGCGCAGCTCCTCTGGGCGGATGCGCACACTGAGGTAAGACGCATGGCGCTATATACAGATGATACATGTGTGTGTGGGCCATTCTCTGCTTGTGGCTATAACGTCACTCTTGGTGCCTTTAGAGTGAATCCAGTGCTCTAAGTGTGCAGATAAGTAAGGTTCCAAATGAAAAGGGAATCATGCCCACATTGGCGAATGGGAAAGCGGGGGTGTTCAGATTTATCTGCTACTTGTGGCCCCCCTTGCATGCTTATAACTGTGCCCTTCCGGGTGCACATTGCGGTGCCTGGCGGTGATGGCAGCAACCTAAAGGGGGATCTGTGATCTAGGTGGGGCTCCTGGGGGGCCAGTGATGGAGTTCAGTGTGTGCTGAAGGAACTTGAGCGATGCCTGATATGTATTGGGCTCCTGGGGGCCAATGACTGAGGGGGTCTCTAGACTTAGCCTCACTCTACTAATCTCTTTCTTTTTGTGTTTGTAACAGCGTATTGAAACTGCGGACTTGAATGGGGGCAACCGCCACACTCTGGTGTCACCTGTCCAGCACCCCTATGGCCTCACCTTGCTCGATTCATACATTTACTGGACCGATTGGCAGACGCGCAGCATTCAAAGGGCAGATAAGAGCACAGGCGGCAACATCATTGTGGTGCGCTCCAACCTGCCGGGACTCATGGACATTCAAGCCGTGGATCGAGGAAGGCCTTTAGGTGAGCCTCCGCCCCTGCAGATCATGTGTGAGCTCTTACTGCCTCTGCCTGTGCATCGCTTTGCACACACTGGGCCCGATTCACAGAACTAACTTACGACAAAATCCTAAACGTACTACTTTTGGTATTCACAGAAGGCATTTAGTAGTCTTAAATTAGGATGTTGTCTTAAGTTAGGATTTGTCTCAAGTTAAACTTAAGTTTAACTTAAGTTTGTCTTAAGTTTAACTTAAGACAAAATCCTAACATACGACAAAATCCTAACTTAGGACAATATCCTAATTTAAGACAACATCCTAACTGAAGACAAAATCCAAATTTAGGACAAAATCCTAATTTAAGACAAAAGCCTAGTTTAGCACAAAATCCTAATTTAGGACAATATCCTAATTTAAGACAACATCCTAACTGAAGTCAAAATCCTAATTTAGGACAAAATCCTAACTTAAGACAAAAGCCTAGCTTAGCACAAAATCCTAATTTCAGACAAAATCCTAATGTAGAACAAAATCCTAAATTAGGACAAAATCCTAAATTAGGACAAAATCCTAATCTAAGACAATATCCTAACTGAAGACACAATCCTAACTGAAGACACAATCCTAATTTAGGACAAAATCCTAATTTAAGACAAAATCCTAATTTAAGACAAAATCCTAATTTAGGACAAAATCCTAATTTAAGACAAAATCCTAATTTAAGACAAAATCCTAATTTAAGACAAAATCCTAATTTAGGACAAAATCCTAATTTAAGACAAAATCCTAACTTAAGACAAAATTCTACCTTAAGACAACTGAAGGCCTTCTGTGAATACCAAAAGTAGTACGTTTAGGATTTTGTCGTAGGTTAGTTCTGTGAATCGGTCCCATTGTTCATAGCCCCCCCACCCCTGCTGTGTGACTGGTGCACCCATGTACATGCCCTTGCATTGCCCAGTCTGACCAATACACCTGTGCAGTGCCCTTGCATGCACTATCCTCTGCATCTTGCTTCCATTCCTATCTCAGCACTTCTACTTTTTGGTTTTGACTTATTTTGCAGGTTAAAGTCTGTGATAGATTCAGAAATGTACCTGATCTTGCTGTCTAGAGGGTTCAAAACACAATATTTTTATGAAACTTTCAAAAACAGATGTTTGCCTGTATCTGACCAGAATGCCGAGTGGGAAGCCTTTTCTTGGTGTCGGTGCAGCGTGTGGCTGCTGCGTAGTTTCTTATGTAAGTAGCACAGTCTGCAACTGATGCCCCAAAGACACAACACTATTGCACACCAATTGCAAATGCAATTGTTGGGTCAAAATTCCCTGTGTTTCGAGCTATGTTTTGTTCTGTGACGTCATTCCCCGTGTTTTCCCTCTCTGAACTCGACAGTTTTCCTTTTTTAGTGTGCTGTCCATTGGCAGACCTTAGATTTGCTGAGAGTGGGTCACGCAAGGATACCCTGAGTCAGGGTTGCTAAGCTCCCCTCGTTCCAGGAAATGAGGTGACTGCACCCCTGTGGGCAGACAACATACTTTCTCTCTCTTTAAAGTCCTGAAATTCACTATACCTGGTGTCACTGGTCTCCTCTTGTTCACTACCTTCAGGTTTTTTTTTACTAATTTATTTTTAAAGTTGTATACATACAATACATGTTTTATCACTGTTACATTTCTCCCACAATACAAATTTTGTTGTGATAATCCTATATACTCCTGCAAAAAGATGGAATTGTAGAGGTAGTAGTTCTCTCCCCTTCACCGATACACCGGCAGCACACAGACTGCTATCAACGGCAGAAGCAGGTTGCTGACTGTTTTCTCTGACCACAGGTCTGACAACATGGTGTACCCATGATCTGCACGCCAGTGACAGTATGCTTGCCAAGGGTGAGATTTACAGGCTGTTTCAACCGGTCAAGGCTGAGATTGTCAAGATGCTGGAGCTCGGGGTGAATGACCCTCCAGTAGTCCTTGACCCAGCCCAGTGTACTGGTGCCCAAACCCAACCCCAAATGGGGGAAACCTTGTTGAGGTTCTGTGTGGACAAGAGGGGCTCACTGCAGTCACTAAGACTGATGCCCACCCCATGCCAAGAGCTGATGAGCTCATCGACACGTCTGGGGTAGCTAAATATCTGAGCACCTTTGCCCTGCAACAGGTTATTGGGAGATTGCCCTCACTCCAAGAGCCAAGGAGAGGTCTGCTTTCTCCACACCTGAGGGCCACTTTCAATTTAAAGTGATTCCCTCCAGGCTGAAGAATGTTCTTGCCACGTATCAGAGCTGGTGAATCGTGTACTGTCAGGATTGGAGAGTTTCCGTGCAGCTTATCTGAATAATATAGCTGTATTTGTCTCCACCTGGGAGGATCACCGGATCCACCACAAGGAAGTGCTTTGAGCCCTGCATCACAACCGGCAGACCAGACTGCAAGTAAGTGCCAGATAGAGCAAAGCTCTGATGCGTATTTGGGCTGCCAGGTTGGCGGAGGCCATGTATAACCTCTCCAGTCCCAGATCCATCCCCAATCTGGCTTGGGAGCCCCCTAGGACCCAGTGCAGGTCAGAGCCTTCTTAGGCCTGACTGGGTTCTATAGAATATTCATAAAGGGTTATGTCACCATAGTGGCACCACTAACTAACTCGATCTCTGAAAAGTAGCCCAGAAAAGCTATCTGGACTGAGCAGTATCAGAAGGCTTTTGCCACCCTCAATGGAGCTCTGTGCTCAGCACCTGTCTTGAAGGCCCTTGACTTCAGCAAAGAGTGTCTTGTCCAGACAGAGGCCTCTGAACATGTGATAGGTGCAGTGTTATCACAAGTGAATGATCTGGGCCAGGATCAGTCAGTTGCCTTCATCAGCAGGCGACTCCTTCCTACGGAACAGCGTTGGAGTGCCATTGAGAGAGAAGCCTTTGCTGTGGTTTGATCCCTAAAGAAGCTCTGGGCCGATTCACAGAACTATCGTAAGACAAAATCCTAAACTTACTACCATTTCGGTATTCACAGAAGGCTCTTACTCATTTTGGTATTCACAGAAGTTAGGAGTCCTATTTTTAGGACTCCTAAATACCTTCTGTGAATTCCAAAAGTCTCAAAGTTAGGATTTTCTCAGTTTAGGAGTCCTAACTTTACTATCAAACCATCCAGCTGCTTTCCAATTTGGGATTCACAGTAAACTACCCCGAGTCAAATCTTCAGCCCTCCCACATACATCAGTATCTAGGGGCCACACTGGACACTACCAGAGCTCTGGCATATCTCAATCCAGCCAGGACAGCCAGTATGCAAACACTAATAAGCAGAGTTCAACCACAGCATTCCCTCCCAGCAAGGGTATTCATGCAGCTCATAGGAATGATGGCCTCTTGCATCTTTATTGTTCTTCGTGCAAGACTTCAGATACGCCCCTTACAGGAATGCCTAGCACGTCAAGTGGAACATGGCTCAAGGACAACTTACAGATCAGGTGTTGGTGGACAGCCGCATACATCACTCTCTGCAATGGTGGGACATGCAAAACCTGTCCAAAGGGCGGTCGTTCCTGGAGCCGGTTCCACATATATTGCTAACAGCTGACGCATCACTCACCGGCTGAGGAGCCCATCTCCTAAACCACACAATTCAAGGCAAATGGACCACTCAACAAAAAGTGCTCCACATCAATCACCTAGAACTAATGGCAATATTTCTCATTAAAATCATTCCAAGTACATCTACAGAACAAGACTGTCCTAGTCCGGACGGACAACATGACAGCCATGTATTACATTCAGAAACATGGAGGCACACATTCTTTGCAGCTGTCCCAGCTCGCACAAAACATTTGGAGATGGGCCATTCCACAAAACATATACCTTCTGGCAGAATATCTTCCAGGAGTTCACAATCAGATTGCGGATCTGCTAAGTCGACAGACACAGCAGGTACACAAATGGGAACTTCATCCCCAAGTTCTTCAACCTTTTTTCCAAATGTGGGGTCAACCGGACATAGATCTGTTCGCCACACACGCAAATACAAAATGCCCAACCTTCGCCGCCAGGTTTTCACACCCGTTGTCCAAAGGCAATGCGATATGGATGAACAGGTCAGGCAGATTTGCGTACGCTTTTCTGCCACTCCCACTGATTCCCCTAGTAGTACGCAAGCTCAGACAGCAGTCTCTCAAGATGATCCTGGTAGCTCCCACATGGGCACGCCAACCGTGGTTCACAACACTACTAGAACTCTCAGTAGTTCCACACCAAAAACTACGCCTCTCCCAAACATTGCTAACGCAGAACCGTGGAGACTTAAGGCACCCGATCCAGGGCAACTGAATCTAGCCATCTGGCTCCTGAAGACCTAGAATTTGGTTACCTTAACCTTCCGCCGGGCTGTATGAACATCATTAAAGAAGGCAGACGCCCTACTACTAGAGCTTGCTATGCAGCCAAATGGAAGAGATTTGTCATCTATTGCAATGACAACAACATTGATCCACTGGATGCTTCAATCCAGGACATCATTTGCTATTTGTTACATTTACAAAGATGTAATCTAGCATTACATACAAAGAACGGTAGTGGTGTTTCCAAAGATTTGGAAAAGACCGCACATACACAAATAACAGTATACTAAGAAACAGTGCTGGAGATGTCAATACAATCTTTCTTTTTTTTTTTTTTTGCTTTCCTGTTCAGAAAGATTTTATTAAGTTTTAAGACAAAATGAAAAAGAACAAATACAATACAAAAAAGAGGAAGGAATTTACAAGCGTAAGCGATCAAATAATCAATATGAAATGCATTAAACCAAAAAACGCAATATTAAAATATAATAATAAAAGAGAATCGCAATTAAAGAGGAAGGGAAAGGAGGAAAGGGAGGGAGAGGGGAAGGAAAGAACATGTCATAGGATCATAAATTCATAAACTACAGAGTTACAGTGAAATTGCAATGTAACAATAGAACATAAGAAATATATAACAATATCATTGCAAAACATATGAATCAATAGGAGACCAAAACGACTGAAATGATTGCGAATTATGAGTAACACCTTTAAGAGATAGCTGCGCACCTCTTCTCGTAAAGGTAATCCATGACCACCAAGCATGGACTGAAAGAGAAGACGCATCTTTCCAACAGAAAGTAATGGATTTTAAGGCAGCTGTGATTAGAAAATTAAACAATTTTGCTGCTGACTCAGAAAGGGGATAAGTTAGGGCAATCGATTTGCAAATTAATAAATTAAAGGAAATATCATCTTGTAAAGGTAAAATTTTCAAAATTACACTCCATACTTCCAACCAAAATTTCATAATAACTGGACAGTCAAATAACATATGGCGAAGTGAACCAGGGCTAGCATTGCAGTGCCAACAAACATCAGAAAGCAATAATTTGGCATGAAATAGACGTGATGGAGTCCACAAAGTGTTAAATAAAATATAGGCATTGGTTTGATAAAGGGGCACTGGGAGCCAGCCGGAGATACTGTCAAGCCATATAGAGGACCAGGAGTCATCTGACAGGGAGATGGAAAGTTCATTGTTCCAGAACGACGAAATAGTCTGAACATTGGAGCCCTTTGAGGTGGAAAGTTTTTTATAAAAAACAGAGACCGCTTTAGGGGACGATGTCGTAGCTGTGAGGTAAATTAATAGGTCATTTGTGGTGGCAGAGGGAATACCATTGGGGAAGGAATCCAAAATAGAGTTACACAAGAATTGATATTTTAAAAGGTCAGTTGCTGGGAGACCAAACTTTAACTGTAGCTGTTCAAAAGGAATAAAGTCATTACCATTAAAGACATCTTTAAGATATAAAATTCATTTGGAAATCCAAGAGGACCAGAAGGTAATGTTTCTGTTCAATTTAAGTAGTGCACTGTGCCATAAAGACAAGTGGACTGTGGAGAGTAGATGTAATTCAAAATTAGAATCTAAATCATTAATTATCAATCTGGAGGACTTAATGATAGAGGAAAGATGAACAACCTTCGCTGTGGATGACATTGACATCAATGAAGGTAAAGAAAACGGCCGTATAATGGATGCTTCAATATCCAACCAAATTGGATGTTTTACCATATGTGAAGTATTAAACCAAAGGGTCCTCTGCTTTAAGATAAAATCTTTATGGTAAAGGTGAAAGTCTGGCAGGGAAAAACCAGCCTGGGCCTTAGGAATTTTTAACTTTTTGTAAGCAATACGAGGGACTTTGTTGGACCAAAGGAATTTAGATAAGAGTGTGTCAATAGTTTTATAAAAACTGAGAGGAAATTGGGTGGGGATCATAGCTAAAGAGTAAAAAACTTTAGGTGCTATATTCATTTTTATAGATTCCATTCGTCCCCACCAAGTGAGATGAAGGGCAGACCACTTGGACGTTTTGTTTTTAATGTAGTCAATTATGAAATCAGAGTTAAGTTTTAATGTAGCTGGCAGCGATGAAGCAAATAGAATACCCAAATACTTAAGTTTGGTGGTTTGCCAAAGAATATCTGTGTTTGGGAGCATCTCTGAGGTACAAAACACATTCAAAGGAAAAAATTCAGTTTTGCTTACATTCAATTTGTAACCTGAAACCATAGAGTATTGAGCAATAATGTCTAATAGGGAAGGAACAGAAGAAAGAGGGTTATTAATAAATAATAAAACATCATCTGCATAGGCTAAAGTTTTAACAGTTACATCATTGATCATAATACCCTGAATGTCATCACAAAGGCGAATATAATTAAGAAAAGGTTCAATACCTAAGAGAAATAACAGTGGAGAAAGGGGACAACCTTGCCTAGTTCCTCTAAAGAGCGGAAATTGACTAGAAATTTGACCATTAATGAACAAACGAGCAGTAGGGGCAAAATATAAAGCGGAAATCATACGAATAAAAGGGGCACCAAAATCAAAGGACAATAAAGTTTTAAATAAAAATTGCCAGTGAATCTTATCAAAAGCTTTTTCTGCATCTAATGCCATCACTCCCGCAGGAGAAGTAAGTTGAGAACTTTGTTCAATAATATGTAGTAGAGTTCTAGTATTATTAGCAGAATATCTATTTTTCATGAAACCAGATTGATCTGGGTGAATAATGGAATGGAGTACAGGAGCTAGTCTAGTAGCTAGGATTTTCGCATAGAGCTTACAATCTTGGTTTATTAGGGAAATGGGGCGATAATTAGAGACCAAGGTAGGATCTTTATCAGGTTTAGGCAGGACAATAATTAAGGCGTCCGTAAAAGAGCCCGAGATAGTACCAGAGGAGCCAAAATGAGAGAAAAGGGTATTCAAATAAGGGAGAAGATGGGATTGAAATTCTTTGTAAAATTCTGCCGGGATACCATCCGGACCTGGGGATTTATTCTTGGGGAGTGACTTAATGGCAAGCAAAATGTCTTCAGATGTAATTGGTGAATCTAGACCTGTTCTATCTGATAAGGAAATATGGGGTAAATTGCACTTATTTAAAAAGGAATCAATTAAAGATTCAGGGCAGGTGTCAGGTTTACTATAAAGGGTAGAATAAAAACGTAAAAATTCTTGCACAATATCATTATGAGAAATAGCCACTTTGCCTTGAGATCCTCGTATTGAGGTAATCTGAGTCTTATCTCTTTTAATTCGTAAGTAATTAGCAAGGAGTTTTCCCGATCTATTGGTATTAAAACGAAATTTAGCATTGGACTTTGAAAGTTGGACTCCTGCTCTGTGACTAAGAATGGCATTAAATTCATAGCGGAGTTTTTGAAGTGTAAGTTTGTACTGGGGGTCATTGGAAGATATAAACAAAAGTTCAAATTTAGCAATTTGCTTTTCCAAATGTTTAATGTTAGCGTTAAATTGTTTGTTCTCATGAGCCATAATAGAAATAGTGGTACCTCTAATGTAGTACTTAAATGCATCCCACCTGGTGACAATTGATGTGGAATCTTCAGGGTTGAATAAAAAATAATCTTTTATAGCCTGTAATAGTTTAGGTTTATGCTTATCCGTAAGAACAATGTTGGAGTTCATACGCCATCTATTTTGTTTAGTAAAAGTAGAAGAGATATTTAAGACAAATGAAATTAAAGCATGGTCTGAAATGTCTATAGTGCCTATAACAGGATTAGTAGCTGACTGAAGTAGGGAAGGTGAAATCAAAAAATAATCAATCCTTGAATGAGAATTATGGGGATTAGAGAAAAAAGAAAACCATTTTTCAGTGGGAAAGTGTAGTCTCCATACATCAGCTAGTTTAGTAGTACGAAGGAAAGATTTAAAAGCATGAAAAACTTTAGGGGGTCTAAACTTGGTAGTAGAAAGTCTATCAAGTAATGGATCAATGATCACATTAAAATCCCCACCAACAATCAAAGGAACTTGTCCCAACTTTAGAACTTCTGTAGATAAGTTAGACCAAAACGAAGGATCATCGGCTGTGGGGCCATAGATATTAAGCAAAAAGAAGGTGGAGTCATGAATTTTAACTTTAACAACAATAAATCTACCTTCCGTATCTGTGAATTTGCTAATAATCTGACAGTGTAATCTCTTTGCAAAGAAAATCGCAACCCCATTTTTCTTACCAAGTGCAGGAGACGAAACAATAGTGTCTACCCACTTTTTGTTCATATACTGTATAATGTTGTCATCAACATGCGTTTCTTGAAGAAAACATATATCAGCTTTAGAAGCCCCCAAGTAATCTAGAATTTTCGTTCGTTTAACTGGATGTCGCAGACCTTTAACATTAAGAGAAACAATTTTAACATCATGTGTAACAGCCATGAAGAAGTAAAATGAGGATGAGGAGAGGAGTTAAAGAAAGAGAAGAGGGAAAACAGCCATGGAAGAAAAGTAACTCTACGTAGAAAGTTAGAAAAGGTAAGGGAAGACACAAAAGGAAAAAACAGAAAAGGAAGAAAAAGGTACAAACAAGGCACATAAATAAGGACACAGAGACGCACACCCGTTCCACAAGCATGGCCAGAGACCGTTGGAGCCCATGAAGAAAGAAGATTTGCCAGGAATGCTCAAATTAAATGCGATCAAGTAATAGGAGCTTGAGTCTCCATTGATGACGAAGCTTGTTGGTCCAGAAAGAGTCTTAAGTCTGCAGGACGATGAAAAGATTTTGAGAAGGAGTCTTTCCAAACTCGCATTGTAGACGGATCAAATAGACCATACTTAAAACCAAGGCTTTTCAGATGCGGACGCATAGAGGAAAATTCCTTGCGAATAGCAACCGTTTCCTTAGCAAAGTCTTGATGGATAAATATTTTGGAGCCATTTACCAGAAGCGAAGGAATGTCTCTGGCAGCTTTCCTTATGAGAACCAAGTGATGGTGACGCAAGACCTTAAAAATCACCTGCCTGGGTTTTGTATGGCGTGGATTCCTGTGTGAGGGAATTCTATGTGCTTTGTCCACCTCAAATTTTTCTGGAAATTTGATATTTAGAAGACCAGGCAGCAAAGATTCCAGGTACAAGCGACAGTCGGAGCCTTCAACTTCTTCAGGCAAATTGAAAATGCGGAGATTATATTGTCTATTACGGTTCTCCAATTCCAATAATTGGGTATGCATTGGTACTATCTGAGCCATCAAAGGAGTAAATGCATCGAGCTTGGTTTTATTGTCCTGAATTTTAATAGTATTGTCAGAAACTTTCATGAACATTGACGCCATATCTTTGCGAACATTTTTCACTTCGTTTGCAATGTTATCAGTATTTATGCGCAGCGCTTTTATTTCTTCCAATATCAGAGTAAGTGAGGGTTCAGAAGTTTCAACTACTTTCGATTTATTTGGGGGAGGAGACACCTGTTGCTTCCTTTTGTTGATAGCAGAATTTTTGTTATCCATCTTGAGGAGAAAAAACAACTTTTTGCGTCAGGAAAATGTAGAAAAACCAATTCCACCTCAAAATTTAATAAATATGAGGGAAAAGGGTATTAAAAGCTCCCAAAGCACTTGAATAAAGGCAGTGCAAGAGTTAATGTGAGCCGTGGGAGTGGCTAGGCCCAAGCCAGGCCCTTTCTTCAGAAATGCACCGCCCCCTGTGCTGAGGCAATCGGCAGAACCGGATCAGAAGCTGGGGAGAGGAGCCAGGAAGCAGACAGAGGGGTCCCGGCACGATGAAATCGCCCAAAATTGACAGCAAAGGTAGGGGGCTGGCATAGGAGGCAAGCGCTATGAAAAATGAGCAAACCGTGAGGAGAAAAATCGTCGTTATTCAGCTCATTAGGCTGATGATGTTACGGAGCTCCGGTGGCGGCGGCCATCTTGTTGACGCACTCGCGCGACTCTTCCTCGACGCGCTCGCGCGACTCTTCCTCGACGCGCTCGCGCGACTCTTCCATCGACGCGCTCGCGCGACTCTTCCCAACACAATCTTTCTAAATATCAAAGACGGAGTGCTACATAGACCAATATCCCCCACTACCAGGAAGGATCAAAATTGTCATACCAGAAGGATTGACAAATATATATTCAGACAAGAAAGGTCAAGGAGAGCACAATCCTCAGGTGCAAGTACTTTTAAGATTAATATGATTAAATAGTCGTAACAGTATTGAATCTAAATACGATCTGTAACTTGTGATGTAGGACAGAACAAATCAATGAGGGTACCATTATCAGGTGGTGTTTGACTCTTCCTTTTCGCTTCACATACCATTGGGGTGACCCGATAGCCTTACATATCATTGAGGTGATCTCGTAGGAATATTATTATGCTTTCTTTACATTTTCTTTGTCCGAATGATGAAAATATTTAACTTATGCTGATTCCGTTTTGAATACTTCAGTTCTTCAACTTATTTGGTTCTCTATTACGCTTGACTCATATGGATACTGTTGAATTTTGTTATTTATTTGGAGTTGATAGTGACTGCCTACCTAAACATCCACTCAGCTACGCTTAACTCATTCGGACATTTTGGATCTTGGCTTATTTTCTCTGGAGCCTCAAGATCATAGCTACACTTGTATGATGTGATGATACGTGCGCCGTATATTCTATCCTTATTAGCCTTGAAAAAGTCCCAGTACTTATTCATAGTACGGACGAAACACGTGTCGGCTGTCGTTTTATCAATTGGAAAATAACTTTTATGGATCAATAAAGAAAAAGATGACATAAATATGAACTTTATTCATTGATTTGTTCTGTCCTACATCACAAGTTACAGATCGTATTTGAATTCAAAACGGTTACGACTATTTAATCATATTAATCTTAAAAGTACTTGCACCTGAGGATTGTGCTCTCCTTGACCTTTCTTGTCTGAATGTAATCTAGCACATTCATCCATACGGTTACATCTAGACGCACTTGCTGCGAATATAGAAAACGGACAACACTGGTCATTATTTAGAGTAGCTGCAATTAAAGCCTTTATGGAGGGCCTTAAAAGAATAATTCCTCCCAGACTACCACCCTCTTTGGTGTGGAATTTAAATATTGTTCTTACCAGGCTCATGGGTCCCCCATTTGAACCTCTACATAAATGTGAACTTCAGTTCCTCACATTGAAAGTAGCTTTCCTTGTCACAATTACCTCTCTTAGAAGAGTGAGTGAGTTACAGGCTTTAACCATACAATAACCATTCTTTCAAATACATCCTAATAAAGTGGTTCTCAGAACAAATCCAAAATTCCTTCCCAAAGTCAACTCTGCATTTCATCTTAACCAATCAGTTGAGTTATCCGTGTTTTTTCAAAACCCAGACTCTGTGGCAGAGAAAGCTCTTCACACACTAGACGTCAAAAGAGCCCTGCTTTATTACATTGACAGGACTAAGCCCTTTCGAAAGACAAAACATTTTTGTAGCCTTCTCCCCACCTCATAAAGGTAACCCCATCTCCAAAGCTGGGATTGCAAGGTGGATAGTAAAATGCATTCAAATATGCTACCAAAAGGCTAAACGTGCATTAACAATTCCCCCTAGAGCACATTCAACACGCAAACTGTTCTTAGGGAACATTCCCTTAGATGACATATGTAATGCCGCAACATGGTCTACACCACACACCTTCACCAAACACTATTGTGTTGACGTGCAGGCTAAGCAACAAGCTTCTGTAGGCCAAGCTGTTCTTAAGACACTTTTTGAAACTGCTGCAGCACATACAAGTGACCACCGCTAGGAGAGACACTGCTGTATAGTCTATGCATAGTGTACAATCTGCAGCTGATATGCCTCGAACGGAAAATGCTACCTACCAGTATGCATCTGTTCTTGGTATTTACAGCTGCAGAGTTGTACACGCCCACCCGCCTCCCCGGGATCTGTATCTGTTCCAGTTTTTATCTTAATTAGATACACTTACATGGACATCTATTCTATTTCCTATAAACTCCATCATTTCCCTTCATGGCGAAAAACAATCTGAAGATGGAGTCGATGCCCATGCGCCCTATCGTCCAAGGGAGGAGTCACCTATCTCGTGACTACAAAAGACTCTTCCAAAACAACAAGAAAGTGCGAGCATCCGATCCCAACACCAGATCGTACAACTCTGCAACTTTACATGCCAAGAACAGATGCATACTGGTAAGTAGCATTTTCCTTTTCCTTTTTACCCTCCCGCTAGCCAACGCTTTCCCTACTGTTGCACTCACTTGAGTGGGAATAGTAATTTTTACCCTCCCGCTATCCAACACTTTCCCTACTGTTGCACTCACTGGAGTAGGAATAGTAATTTTTACTCCTCCGCTATCCAACGCTATCCCTACTGTTGCACTCACTGTGGTGGGAATAGTAATTTTTACCCTCCCGCTAGCCAACGCTTTCCCTACTGTTGCACTCACGGGAGTGGGAATAGTAAATTTTACCCTCCCGCTATCCTACGCTAAAAATATTGAATCTTTTTTTAAATTAATATTAAGTTACTATATATGTATTAAAAAATTGAAATGCATTTTTTTAACTTACGTTATTTAAGTATTTTTAAGTATGTTTTAGTTAATTATATTTATTATTTCATTAATCTTACATTACTTTTAAGACATTTTAAAAATTCGATATTTTAACAAACTATAATATTTCCAACGTATTTTGGATTTGATATTTTTGTACTTAACTGTTTGTAGATAGGAATTCGATATTCTGGAATTCTATATTTTTTCCTTGATATTTTGGCAGGTCGATATTTTGCTCCTCGATATTCTGGCTGTGATCCGATACCAATAAGGGCTCTAGTCACTGAAGGAGCAGTGGTAGTCTTTAGGGGAATTCCTTCAGGATACTAGGTGGCATGATCCACTACTACCAGTATGAATCTGCTCCCGGATGCAGTTGGAAGGTCTAGGGGACCGATAATGCCAATCTTTACCATTTCAAAAAGGACCCCAACCACTGGGAGTGGAATTAAGGGGCCTTTGGGTGGCCACCTGTCTTACCACTGGCTTGACAGGTGACACAGGAGTTACAAAACTACTTCACCTTCTGGGACATACCTGGCCAATAGTAGTGGGTGACTAAACTACTCGTTTTGGCCTGGCCAAGATGCCCAGCTAGGGGGATGTCATGAGCCAATGTGAGCAGGAACTCTATACTTCTGAGGCTCTACACCTGGTAGCTGGTTGGCAGGCACCCAGGCCACATTCAGTCAAAGCACATCAACAGTCTGGCAAAAAGTGGGGGCAACCATGCAAAAACAGGGCACTTTCTCACACACAGTAGATGTCGAAAGACCTCTATGTCCACCTTGACAGGACGAATCATTTCCATGAATTGGATCCGCTCTTTGTGTCCTTTTGCAAAGCCTCAGAGAGGACATCTCGTGTCCGAGGGAGGCACAGCCAGGGGTAGTGTCAGGTGGATTCAGACCCGCTATCATAAAGCAAACAGTTGTATGTGCTCCTCCCAGGGTGCACGCTACCCACAAGAAAGGGGCACTAAGGCTACGTACAGAAATAAGATATTTGCAAGCCAGCCACCTTGTCAACAGCTCACTTGTACAAGTCACTATTGTGTGGACATCTCAGCTTGGTGGGCCAGACAAAGTTAAGGAGCTTTCATCCAGACTTCTGCATTATCCATACAATAGCCATCGCTTCTGGGGGACTTCTGTTTTACAATCTGTGCAAAGCATGAGTTATCTACAGCCGCACGATATGAATAGGAAATGCTGCTCACCCTGTAAGTATCTGTTCGAGGCGTATAGAGGCCACTTCGGAATTACAAACAGGCAATCTTCCTCTACCTCAAAGAGGCCACTTCAGAATTACAATCTGGGAGTCATTCTCTACGTCAAAGATGCCACTTCAGAATTACAATCTGGGAGTCATTCTCTACATCAAAGAGGATGCTTCAGAATTACAATCTGGCAGTCATTCTCTACGTCAAAAATGCCACTTCAGAATTACAATCTGGGAGTCATTCTCTACGTCAAAGATGCCACTTCAGAATTACAATCTGGGAGTCATTCTCTACATCAAAGAGGCCACTTCAGAATTACAATCTGGGAGTCATTCTCTACATCAAAGAGAACGCTTCAGAATTACAATATGGGAGTCATTCTCTACATCAAAGAGGACGCTTCAGAATTACAATCTGGGAGTCATTCTCTACGTCAAAGATGCCACTTCAGAATTACAATCTGGGAGTCATTCTCTACATCAAAGAGGCCGCTTCAGAATTACAATCTGGGAGTCATTCTCTACATCAAAGAGGCTACTTCAGAATTACAATCTGGGAGTCATTCTCCACATCAAAGAGGCCGCTTCAGAATTACAATCTGGGAGTCATTCTCTACATCAAAGAGGCCACTTCAGAATTACAATCTGGGAGTCATTCTCCACATCAAAGAGGACGCTTCAGAATTACAATCTGGGAGTCATTCTCTACATCAAAGAGGACGCTTAAGAATTACAATCTGGGAGTCATTCTCGACGTCAAAGAGGACGCTTCAGAATTACAATCTGGGAGTCATTCTCTACACATTATCAACGGTTCTTGAAATGTTTGAGGTTTTCTGCTTTCCCTAGTGTTCTTTTCAGTGCGCCCGACTCCATATAAGCATTCAAATCTTATGATAGAAATAAACAATTTATAGACAGTGTGGGTGAGGTGCTTCAAGAAGTCAATCTTCCCCTTCTGGGAAAAACAAGCTATCACACAAAGCCCAACTATTAAATACCGGAATTTCGAACAGCACACATCTCTTAAATAAGATTCTCTGTCTGTTCTGGATAAAGTAGGTGAAAGAGGAGTGGTTTGGAAGCTGTCGGCTTACACTGAAGAGCTCGACATCTTGGCTCCCTATAGCTGGAGTTTCATGGATGAAATCAGGGTTGTTGTGGATAGGAGACTCAGGCACGATCTTGTTGGATTGGTCTGCCCTGTTTGATACCGTGCAACATTCTACCCTCAACAGTACACCTGGAAATCTAAATTGATGGCACTGTTTGTGACACTGTTGATGGCTGGTTCTCTTCCTTTCTCTACAGTCACGCATAATCTGTAACACAGCGTCCCTGCCACACACAGGACAGTCCTATTCATTACCGGGTGCACTAGGTACATCCCTGTCTTCACTGTTTAACGTATGTTAGACTCTTAAACCAACTAAAAAGATCATTTGATTACGGAATGATGACCTACTCAGACAATACTCGATTGATTATAAATAGGTCTCCCAGTTTTCTGTTTTTACTGATTTTTACAGATAAATACAGACAGAAAACTATTTATTTTCCTATCTGTATTTATTTTTAAATATGGAAAATAGGTCTTCTTTGGGTGACTTTTTCTACTGTCAATCATGAGTGCCATGTCCGTAAGAGTACAGATTGAGAGGTAGGGGAAATGAAAAAAGACCTTAGATTTCCCAATTAAGTGCAGATCTACAGATAATTATGATATTCTACAATGCAAGTGTTTTCAGATAACGCTATTGCACTGTATACTGCTGAAACCTTTAGGGCATTCAAATGCGAGTATACATTTATTTATCAGTAAAAATAAATGTGGAAAAATACCCATTGAAGCTTCATTTATACAGAAAACACATAATAAAATTGGATACTGACAGTAAAAATTTGCAAAAAATAAATACGGATAAATACAGGCGGAAATGTCGAAAAAATAAATACCATAAAACCGGAAGCCCTAATTATAAATCCTGCTAAGCAGTCAACAATCTCCACCTCCTCTTCTTTTAGGAAGGATTGTTCTTTGGGGTATTGAATAAATTGTATTTTCTTGTGTTTTAAATTAGTCTCTAACCAAACTGATCTACTATTAGGTGTGAAACAAAGATTGCTTTGACACCATACCCACCCTCTAGCCTTCAGCCTCAGAAGCTCTGCTCGCCCCGTGGTGAAGAAAAAATACTTAGGACCTCTGCTGGATGAAGAGCTTTCTCTTAAAATTCAGATCAACTTGGTCTCCTTTTTTTTGCCCACACATGCTGTACCTAGCAGGGAAGTGCTCCCATTTCTGGCTTGGGAGCTTTGCTCAGAAGTTCTTGCCTCTTGTATACTGTCATATTTAAACCACATTTAGTTGTTTATCTGTAACCTTTTATTTTGTGGTATGTGTGTCTGTTCATGCACATGCTATGCATAGGCCACTTCAGAATTACAATATGGGAGTCATTCTCTACGTCAAAGAGGCCACTTCAGAATTACAATCTGGGAGTCATTCTCTACGTCAAAGAGGCCACTTCAGAATTACAATCTGGGGGTCATTCTCTACGTCAAAGAGGCCACTTCAGAATTACAATCTGTGAGTCATTCTCTACGTCAAAGAGGCCACTTCAGAATTACAATCTGGGAGTCATTCTCTACGTCAAAGAGGCCACTTCAGAATTACAATCTGGGAGTCATTCTCTACGTCAAAGAGGCCACTTCAGAATTACAATCTGGGAGTCATTCTCTACGTCAAAGAGACCACTTCAGAATTACAATCTGGGAGTCATTCTCTACGTCAAAGAGGCCGCTTCAGAATTACAATCTGGGAGTCATTCTCTACGTCAAAGAGGCCACCTCGGAATTGTAATCTGGGAGTCATTCTCTACGCCAAAGAGGCCACTTCAGAATTACAATCTGGGAGTCATTCTCTACGTCAAAGAGGCCACTTTAGAATTACAATCTGGGAGTCATTCTCTACGTCAAAGAGGCCACTTCAGAATTACAATCTGGGAGTCATTCTCTACGTCAAAGAGGCCACTTCAGAATTACAATCTGAGGGTCATTCTCTACGTCAAAGAGGCCACTTCAGAATTATAATCTGGGAGTTATTCTCTACGTCAAAGAGGCCGCTTCAGAATTACAATCTGGGAGTCATTCTCTACGTCAAAGAGGCCACTTCAGAATTACAATCTGTGAGTCATTCTCAACGTCAAAGAGGCCGCTTCAGAATTACAATCTGGGAGTCATTCTCTATGTCAAAGAGGCCACTTCAGAATTACAATCTGGGAGTCATTCTCTACGTCAAAGAGGCCGCTTCAGAATTACAATCTGGGAGTCATTCTCTATGTCAAAGAGGCCACTTCAGAATTACAATCTGGGAGTCATTCTCGACGTCAAAGAGGCTGCTTCAGAATTACAATCTGGGAGTCATTCTCTACGTCAAAGAGGTCGCTTCAGAATTACAATCTGGGAGTCATTCTCTACACATAATCAACGGTTCTTGAAATGTTTGAGGTTTTCTGCTTTCCCTAGTGTTCCTTTCTGTGCACTCGACTCCTTATAAGCATTCAAATCGTATGGCAGAAAAAAACTATTTATAGACAGTGTTAGTGAGGTGCTTCAAGAAGTCAATCTTCCCCTTCTGGGAAAAAAATGCTTTCACACAAATCACATTTAGTTGTTTATCTGTAACCTTTTACTTTGTGGTATGTGTGTCTGTTCATGCACATGCTATGCATACTTCCTCAATCTAGTATTGGGCACAGATATGGACTACTTGTTTTTGTTATCTACCAAAGCCGGAAACCAGTGCAGCATGAGAGCTCGGGGCTGTTGCCTCCATTTGGTGAGTAGAAGGGGTGTCAGTACTCACTGTGATCTTCAGTAGACGCTGACCTGGCAGATTCTCTTATGTTTCAACGTCCACCTTGGAGTCCATGCTTTCCAATGCAAAGGCCACCTTGATTTCGGCACCTTGAGCATCCTGTTTCTCAAATCCGACTCCTCTCGCTAAGAGGTCAGGGGTATCTTCTTTCTCCCATCTATGCACCATGAAGGCTGAGGTGGTTCGACGAGTGTGCCAGTTTCGAAGAGTCTTCCTGTTCTGGAATGCAAGACACGCTGAGCAAGAGTCTTCACGATGATCGGGCGACAAGCAAAGGTCACAAGCCTTGTAGTGGACCGACAGGTACTTCATGTGCCAAGTGGGGCAGAACCGAAATGGAGTCCTCTTCATTACGAGGACATTCTCAACTTAAACGACAAGGGCCAAGAGGCTGGTCACCAGCATGGAGTGGAAAAGACATGATGGTGGAGACCCTAAGACGAGCAGGATTGTTTTAAAGAACCGAAGGGGAACGGATGTGAAGCTACAGCGAGAACACCACGAGGCATCGAACCGAAGCTCACATCAACATGTCTGAACCCGACGTCGGAGAAAAACAGTCTAACAATGGAGTCGATGCCCAGTCACAATACTACTAATGAGTGGAATCACTACACCCAGGGGCGGCCTTAGGCATGTGAAAGCTGTGCACCTGCACAGGGCCACCAAACCCCAGGGGCCGCCACTCCAATATATATCCTTAATATAATAATCCTCTGAGGATGGATACATATTTGCGTGGCGGCCCCCGGCTCTGTCCACTTCCAAATACCCCGACCACCCCCTCTTCACTGGCCTCCGTGCCTGCGTTCCTCCGGGGGCCCCCTACCTACGCTCCCTGCCTAGGGGCGCCATGAGCCTAGAGCCTCCCCTGCTAGACCCAATGACCCTAAAATGCTTATTTAAAAAAAAATGCTATGCACATCCAAGCCCAACACTGGATGTCAGAAGAATGCAAAGCATGTGAATCTACAGCACTACACACCACGAATAGATGCTTATAGGGTAAGTAACATTTTCTTTACTGTTGTTAGTTTAGAGCCAAGTTTTCCCTCGAGTGAACACTTGTGGTTTATCACTATCAAGTGAAGACTTGTGCTGTAAAAACTGCCCTTCATGACTCTTTTTATAACAAACTAGCAGTGTATCAACATCAACACATTCTGTCTCTTGAAAGCAGTAAAGAAAAAATGAGTAAAATAATCCATATCATCATCACCATCAAAGTACTTTATTTTGGTGAAAACCATATAAGCATAGAACCAGCATAGAACATTAAGAATTTTTAAAAGAGCCTAAACATTTTCAACATTAAAAAGATGGTGGTGTATATGGCATTAAAATGAGCCCTCTAAGTGATAACAAGTTATAAGGCATTTAAATACCAGAAACTCAGGATTTTGCATGGCCGCTACCGATAAAAATTGGAGCTAAAAGTATTACTAACACATGAACATAACATTTGGTGCGCAAATGCTTTCCAGCCTCTACATGGGGTCATAGAATGCAAATCTTAAATTCATTCTAGTTTTGCAAGCATTACATTAGAAATTAAATAACAAATATATGCAGCTAAAAAATATCTAAAAATGCAAACATAAAAAGTGTGAAGCTGAGTGTCTGAATGACAACGATGAGGGTGGCTTGTGTGTGCAAGAGAAAAGCCTTGGCATGGCCGGGGCATTAGGGATCCCACAGTGGACGTGATGAGACATCTTACAATTAACTCATAATGTTAGACCTAGTAATCCAGCCCTGGTGCAGGTACTTAGCTGCAGCACAAACAATCTTCTGCACACAGCATTCTACCTACAAATAGGGACTATCCTGTATTTCCTTGGATGGTTTTATTGCGTGTCTCGTCTGCTCATAGGCAGACAGGGCAAGCAGAGCCCTAGTCGCGATATCCCTTCCACTTGCTACAAAATAGTGCATATCATACATACCTCCTGTTTTATTTACTTCCATCCACTTGCTACTTTGTCTGGAGCAATAGTCCTCAATCAACATTTAAATATCCACCCAAAAAGAACTCCTATCTCCGCGTGTCTGTGTCCTGGTGTGTTTATGCAGTGCTGGGGATTCATGTTTGTGTTTTTTGCTCTGTGTGTTTGAGAATCTGTATGAAATGTGTTCGGTGTGTGTTAGGCTGCCTATAAATGAGTAGTTCCCTTTGAAACTGAGCATGTTTCCCTTTTGTCTTTGTTAATTATTATTGGGCACCACCAACCACGCCTCCCTATGTCAGTCTTTCTCCATCTTTTCTGCTTCTTTCGTTTCCAAGACCCCCAGGTCTCCTTTCACCTCCTTCATTCTACTTTCTTAATGCCTTGTGTCCTTCGATAGCCGTCTTTCCTCATCTTCCGTCAGACCCGAGCCTTGCGTCCCGCACCTTGGGTGCTATGGGAATCATTTTCTTGAAAGCTCCTCATGTCTTTCCCTTTCTTTTCCAAAGGATTCAACAAGTGTGGCGAGAGGAACGGCGGCTGCTCCCACCTGTGCCTGCCTCGTCCCACCGGCTTCTCCTGTACCTGCCCCACAGGCATCCAGCTGAAAGAGGATGGCAGGACGTGCGATCCGTCTCCAGAGTCCTACCTGCTGTTCTCCAGCCGTGGGTCCATACGCAGGATCTCACTGGACACCAGTGACCACACGGATGTATACGTGCCCGTGCCCGAACTCAACAATGTCATCTCGTTGGACTATGACAGTGTGGATGGGAAGATCTACTACACGGACGTCTTCCTAGATGTGATCAGGTACAGAGTGTCTCCACCACACACCTCCCCCTCTGGCCACTGTGTCTCAAAGATGTGTTCAGTGTCAGCTGAGAAGCTCCTGGGTAATCTGAAAGGGAGGGCACATTAAATTGAAGAATCTAAATTCATGTACTCATAGTTGTCACAAGTTCAGAATCTTAGTTGTCATCACACATTGTTTGTTACCATTATCATCACATTATTATATATGGTGTAAATGTCTTCACATTGTAACACAGTTTGTCCAAATGTCTGAGTTCTGCTGCCAGCACCATCCCAAACTACAGGCCCTGTAGGATGTGGTTTCTTGACTGGGCTCTGACACAAAGATGCATGAACACTTTGGCATCCCCTGCAGCTTCTGTCTTCTCGACTGAGCCTTCGCGGGCTTTTGTGAGCAAATGCAAGGTCCGCTCTCCAGTCTGAGTAGAGCAAGGGAATAGTAGTTCTTCATCATAGGACCTTCAATGATAGTCATAAACACTAAAATAATTCTGCGCCGCCTGCGTGCACCACAGAGCACTTCTTTATACCTACAATCCATCTCAAAGTTCCATAGCGTGCTAATGCCCATCTCCGTTCATGATGATAGAACACCCTGTAATCCACTATCAGAGGCTCAGTTTCTTTTTCTGGGAGATTCAATGACTCTGAATTCAGTCTCAAACCCGCATTGCAGCATTTTGGTCGGAAAGGTGAAAACGTATGAAGAAAGGAAAAAGAGAGTGCAGCCTGGTAGGCTTTCATTGTAAAGAGTGAAAAAGGGTGCTGTCTACCCACAAGAAAGGGGCACTAAGGCTACGTACAGAAATAAGATATTTGCAAGCCAGCCACCTTGTCGACAGCACACTTCACACTTAAGAATCCTTTTAGGTTTGTTCCTTAAATTACAATCCCTTTTCCAGAAGTTCTCTTCTTGTGGCAGGAAGAAGGAAGAGTTTCTTGAAAATCTCTGTTCGGTCAGCACACAGAGGGGATGCAAAAGATGAAAAATGGCGTACAGTCCTCAAAAGCAGCGGGTCTAGAGGAATGGAAGGAAATCTTCTGATCCCAGTGCAGATTAAGAGATTGTAGATCGTAACAACGCAGGGTTCAGACCCTTCGTTGGCCTTACATTGAGTGACAGCAATTGTTTTAAAAATATTTTGTAGAATTGATGTATGTTTTTCTTGTATCATGCTTTTATGATTTAATATTTTTTTTTTCAATTTTTTTTTCTTCAAACCTTTATTAGGAACACGAAACCATACAGTGGCGCATACACAGATTGGTTACAGGAGAAGTAGGCACAATGTCAGGTACACAATAAAGACAGAAAGAAAATTGGAATGCGGGCAGTCTCCAAATCACACAATACAGATCGAATAAAGCAAATTTTTATTTGATTTGATTTGACAGCAGTATCCCCAAAGCCAAAGATATCACTGCCAACGTCAGTCATCTAAACCAAGGACTTTCCAGGCGAAATCTCCATCTTCAAGAGGGAGACAGTTGTCTGGTACAAGGCATCGACAGTTAATACCCCCTCTTCTGTTAGCCACGCCGGTGGGGGGAGCGGTAGTTTTAGAAATGGCAGGGTGGTCTTTACTCACGTAAGACAAATGGGTGATAAATAATATAGATTGTGGTTCTTTTGTACATTTCAGATCCACTCTCACTCCTCTTCCACCATAACCAACTGCACTGCGCTGACGAAGGAAACATCTACCCTGTTAAAAAAGGAGCCATCAGACCTGTTCAGTCGCACCAAAGTGGTGTAGCAAAATACTTGAGATATTTTGTTGTAGTGAAAAAAGGCTTAAGAAAATTATTCAGACACACATTAGATCTCAACTAACAAATCAATCACACAAAAAAGTTTTGAATTGTTGTCCTTCATTAAAATCTACCCGCATTTGAGAGAAAAGGAGTGGATGTGTGCAGTCTGTCCTGGAAAAACGTCATTTCCTCAGGTCTCTCCTCATCCAGCTTCGAAAAACCTTCTATGATCGATGACCTCTTGTATAAACATTGTCCCCGAGCGCAAGGTTGTATACGAGACCCCTTCGATGAATGTTCAGAAGACCAGTGGTCTCAACGGGAAAACAGTTGGTAAGACAGGTTGACTCTAACCAATGCAGCAAGACATTCCTGGCATAGAAGTCCAAAAGGCACAATTTGCTAGTAAGAAGCCCAGGTCAGAAACAATTTTCAACTCAAGTTATTATAACGGACGCTTCCCTTATGGGTTGTGGAGCTCACCTGCAGGATCTAACAATTCAGGAACAGTGGGTGAAAATAGGAAAATCATACCGCATAAATTACATAGATCTCAGATTGGTTCAATAAACTCTAAAAGCCTTTTTCCTGTCTCCAACAGTACCATTGATAATTCACATACAAAGTGACGCTACCACCATGCAAGAGGCAAGACCTCTGTCACTACAGGCACAATCGATTTGGAATTGGGCTCTATACAACAATTTACCCCCTCAGCAATGTCATATTCCAGGGAAGACAAATGTGCAAGCGGACTTCCTCAGCAGATACTCGGAAGAGTTTCAAAAATGAGTATTAGATGACAAGGTTCTAGAAGATATTTTCCAAGAGTGGAGCCTTCCTTGTAACTCATCACAACAAAATAAAATAAAAACATTCATAGAATTTGCATCCAGCATCTGAAAACAGGGATCTCTAGGGAATGCCCTTTTGATTGAATGGTAGAAGCCAATACTCTGTGCATTTTCACAATACCAATAATACCAAAAGTGATTCCAAAGCTTCTCAGATCTTTTTTGAAGATGGTTCTAATAGCTCTAGATTGGCAAAGACAGTGGTGGTCCCAGGACTTATTACAAATGTCCGTAAAACCTCACGTTGCCATACACACCGCACCTGTTAATGTCACTCCCTGCCCCTTTCCATCATTGAGGTCAGACAATCTGGTCTTCTAGTTCTACTATTGGTCTGCATTGTAATCCTAAAAAAAAGCCAAATGTCTATCGACAAGAACACGTTAATCTTTCAACCGTAAAAGATTCTGCATTTGATGTAAGCAGAAAGGGCTCACTCCAATCCAATCAAGTCAAGAGAATGTGATACTCCCTTATTTATTAAACTTGGCTCAATCTAAGCTTCAGTTTCCTCAATAAAAGCGCATCTGGGATCCTTCTCTGCATACAGAAAATCTGCAACACAAATTTATTTTTTCAAAATAACTGTAATAATGCTGTAAAAGACATCTCCCCCCTGCTCCTCCCACTCTGGACTAAAATCATTAACAGCTCTCTTCAACAAGGACTCATTCCAGACCCCCTCAAGGTGGGGCAAGTCACGCTTATACTCAAGAAACCTACAGCTGATCCGTCTGACCTAAACAATTACCGCCCTATCACCAATATCCCCACCTTGGCCAAACTGCTGGAAAAATGCGTACAACTCCAACTGACAAAACACATTGATCAGTTTGACCTCCTCAACCCTCATCAATCAGGCTTCCGAGCGAAACACAGCACGGAAACGGCTATGATGCACATAATTGATGACGCCCTCCAAATCCTTGATCGCAATGATTCCTTCCTCCTCATCCTTCTTGATCTCTCCTCAGCATTCGATACTGTCAAACATGAGAACCTATTGGAGCTGCTAAATACCAGAATGGGTTTATCCGGAACTGTTCTCAAATGGTTCACCTCCTTCCTACATAACCGGTCTCAGAAGTTCAAGATCAACAACGTGTTGTCCTCGTCTGTACCTGTAACATTAGGCGTCCCACAAGGATCTTCCCTATCCCCCACTTTGTTCAACCTAGTCATGGAACCACTTACCACCTTGCTTCAAGCATCTAATGTACACTTCCATATGTACGCCGATGACACCCAACTTTACCTCAAGCTACAATCCCCGGAAGACATCAAACTTCTGAACTCCACACTCAGAAACACCCAATCATGGTTGGCCGATAATCACCTCAAACTAAATGCTCTGAAAACTGAGTTCATTCTGATCTCACCTCCTGCGAAAATTGCCATCACCCAAGTCTGGCTCAATCACCTAACTGCGCTCAATGTCCAACCCACCATCGTGGAATCTGCGAAATCCTTAGGCATCACACTTGACGCCAACCTCAACATGCAGCAGCACATTAGCAAAGCAACTAAAGGAGCTAATTTCCAAATCAACACTTTGAGGAAACTTAAACCCTTCTTCCCAGCTAAGGACTTCCAAACTGCTGTACAAGCCCTAGTCATCCCTCGCATAGACTACGGAATTGTGGCCCTCAGCGGACTCCCCCTTTCAACAACCGCACCCCTACGAGCCTCCTTGAATGCTGCCGCGAGACTCATCACTGGTTCTAGAAAACATTCGCATATATCCCCTGACTTAAAATCCCTGAACTGGCTGCCTTTTGAAGCCAGAATACAGCTGAAAATTGCCGTTATGACACACTCGGCCGTACACCACAAGTCACCCAACTACCTCGCTCAAAAGCTGACTATATCAGGAGGCTCGAGATCCAATAGAAGTACAAAAAATCTACTCCTGAAACCTCGTAGATTCCGGAAGGAAAAAACATACAAACGCTCCTTCTCAGGAATGGCACCCAGGATCTGGAATGCACTCCCTCCTGAAACCAGGCTTATCTCCTCCACTGCACTCTTCAAGAAAGAGGTAAAAGCCATCCTTATGGCCAAGTTCACCTGAACTCGACTGTTGCTGGATCAAAGACTTTCCACCGCTTTTGTATCATTGGTTACCTGATTGTTTATTGGTATTATATTTGTACATGTTTGCTATCCTATTATGCTACTCACTTACTACCGACTACTATATTGTACCCAATATATTGTACCCAATAGTTTGTTTAACCACCCTTTTGCTGCCCCTACCCATGTCTATGTAACCTTTAAGAAAGAGGTAAAAGCCATCCATATGGCCAAGTTCACCTGAACTCTTTTGTTGCTGGTTCAAAGACGTTGCACCGGTCTTGTACTATTGGGTAACTGATTGTTTATTGTTATTAAATCTGTACTTGATTGCTATCCTATTATGTTACTACCTACTATCGACTACTACATTGTACCCAATAGTTTGATTAATCACCATCCTGTTGTCCCTACCCCTTCTTTCTGTAAAGCGCTCTGATATCTGCAAGGATCTTGTTAGCGCTATATAAAACTTTGAATAAATAAATAAATAACTGTAGTCATAGACTTTTTAAAATGACTGAAAAGTCTATCCTCCGAGTCGACATACTTTCCCACCTTGGAAGTTAAATGCGGTGCTTTCTAAAGTAAAGGGTCCTCCAATCAAATGTAGACACAAATCTTCTTTGCAACATTTTTCATGGAAAATCGAATTCTTGATAGCTATTGTATCAGCTAGAAGAGTAAGGGAACTGCAAGCATTATCAACAGTGGAACCATGCACTATATTTCATGACAACAGAGTAGTGATGAGAGCCATCCCTCAATACTGCCCAAAGTAGTTTCAGATTGACTTATTAATCAAACAATTTATCCTCTGTATTTTCCTAATCAACTGCAGAGCATGTCCTCTACTCTTTAGACATTAAAAAGTTGTATGTTTCTATCTAGACAAAACTAAAGGATTGAGAAAGACACCTACATCATTCATTAATTATGGCCCAATAAGACAAAGTATGGCCAGAAATAAACAGTCTGTAGCTAGATTCATAGTTTAATGTCACACACTATGCTATCAGGTAGCAAGCAAACCTTTACAAGATAAACTCAGAGCGCACTCTTCCAGAGGAGAAGCAGCTAGTACAGCTGAATTGATATCCACAGTCGTATTCTCCCAAAAAAAGAAACAGAGCCTCTGATAGGCTATTACAGGGAGTTGTATCATCATGAAACCTACTTTGAAATGATTTGTACATATATTTGAGACGAAGTCCGAGGTGCACGCAAACAGCGCTGATTCATTCTAGTGTTTATGGCTTCAATGAAGAGGCCTGATGCAGAACCAGGATTACAAGTAAGTAACCTCTTCTTCTCTGGATTCCAACAAACTTCGTGCCCACTTCTATCAGCTGATGTTTCTTGGACAAGTATGCGTGTATCTGACACTGTCTGCAGTCCAAGGTTCATGTGAAGCCGGCTTCCTTAATGTTATATGGAGTCGAATAGAATCTCATGCCCCTCTAGGGTGCGTTTGAGCAGGAGTAGAGTAGGATCTCCTGCCCCTCGAAGGCCCATTTGAGCACATCAGCAATTTGATTATCGATTTGATTATCGATTACCCCAACGTCTTCCTGTTTTCCTGTGTCCTACATGAATGGATACTCATGTTTCTGATTAGAGGAGGGTTTATAGGCCGTTTAACAATAAGTATGAGTAGAACATTATGTAATGCCACACAAGTGTCGATGGCCGGCTTCCGTTTCTCTCAGTGACCCCTCATTTTCCTGGGCTGGTTATCAATACCTAGTACCCCTGTGCAGCCCATACGCTTCTGCTAGTTACCGAAGAGCGCTGTCTTCTGTGCCAGTATCCTAATAAACTTCTGTCTTACTTTCTCCCACTCCCCCATTCCCAGGCGTGCCAGCCTGAATGGCAGTAATATGGAGACGGTGATTGGCGAGGGCCTGAAGACTACAGACGGGCTTGCCGTTGACTGGGTCGCCAGAAACCTGTACTGGACTGATACTGGACGCAACACCATCGAAGTGGCACGGCTGGATGGTTCGAGTCGGAAAGTTCTCATTAATAACAGCTTGGATGAACCTCGAGCCATTGCAGTCTTTCCGAGGAAGGGGTGAGTCTGGCAGGTTCAGACATTATTCCGTGTTTCTGGTTGTCTTTTGAAGGAGTATGGACAAGAGGCAGTAGAAATAGTGAGTTACGAGGTACATGGTGGGGTGCAGAAGAGACCATGAGGGACTGAGCATTTATCTGAAGGACTGACAGTGTCATTGCAGGTTGGGTTTGAAGTTAGTGTGTCTTGTGATATTCTTGGGCCTTATTTACCCCCTCTTGTGGTCCCACAGGTACATCTTCTGGACAGACTGGGGGCACATTGCAAAGATTGAGCGAGCTCATCTGGATGGCTCCGATCGCAAGGTGCTCATCAACACGGACCTTGGTTGGCCCAATGGGTTGACTCTGGACTATGACACGCGCAGGTTAGTGAGGGGCCAAGAGTCCGGTGATGAAAGTCTTTGATGTCAATTGGAATGTAATAGCTGTTTCAATGGAGGCAGGGTGGATTTGATGTCAGAGAATAGGGAGGCCATTTCAGACAGGTTTTGTCTACACCGCCCTAGTGTGGGGACTGTGAACACATCCCTTACACGCTTCACCTCTCAGTCACAGTTTAGAAAGTGTGTGGTTTTCTGTCTGTCTTCAGTGTTGGCATCTCCCAAAGATACAGGAGATACTGAATCATCCCCAGACATCAGGCCAAGTGTCAGTGGATGTAGGCGGGGAGTTTTTGTTTCCTTACCATTACACCTGGTATAATTTGCACCACTTGAATCTATGATAACAGTAATTTGTTTTTATGAAGTGCTTGCTAATGTATATCAGGCATTTAAAAACTTATTTTACCAGAATGTGGTTCTGTTACCTAAACCATTGGAACTCAAGTTAACTACCTCAGGATGATGGTTTTTTCAGTGGGTTCCGCTGGGATTCAAATCTGGGACGTGCACGTTGCACACACAGCAGTGAGCACAGGTCTAAGAAAAAGTGCAAAAGACTCTGTGATTAAACCCTCTAGAAAAGGGGCCAGCAGCATGTTCTATCTGTGAAGATAAGATGCACGAAAAGGTTCACATGCATCTTAAAGAATCTCTTCCTTATGATCTTGTAACATCTTGATGGACAGAAAGACTTGAGGGTGGGTTTGAGGGAGTAACTCTTATTAGTGGCTCACCTAGGTTTTAACCTAAAGATTCTGCCCATCCCTTGTCAATTACAGATTAGGAGAGTTAGGCTTAGGAAGAGAAGAAAGGGCCTTGAATACCCTATGCTTCTTGATCTTAGCTTGAATTGACTTGATTAATGGCATAAGACTGCGGGACGGAAAGAAGATAAGAGTGAGAGGAGTGAGGAAAAGGCTGAGCCGAAGGTGTATGCACGCTGCAGGTAGCTTTGCAAGTGTCATACAATCGCCTTGTGCCCAGAAGCAGGAGCTTCTTTCGTTCGCATAAGAGACTGGAAGTGGGTGGGATGCCAGTTAGCACCCTACAGAGACCCTTAAAGAAACAACAATTGCAGATGAAATGTTTAGTGTTGTTTACTTGCGTTCTTCTCATGTGCGCGTGGTCTTTTTGCCCCAGTAGGATCTTCTGGGTGGATGCCCACCTGGATCGCATTGAGAGTGCCGATTTGAACGGGAAGCTGCGGCAGGTGCTGGTCAGCCAGGTGCTGCACCCCTTCGCGCTGACACAGGTAGGTGTTCGAAGGCTTTGCCGTCTGCCCAGAAAGTTCATATCACAAAGCGTCTTAGATGAGGGCACTGGTGTCGGCCATGCACAGGTTTACTTGTCTGCTCCAGACCCTGAGACCTTGTGATAATTCAAAACATGACTTTCCTTGGGTGCTGATGATGTTTTTCTTTGTGCGAGCAGCAAGACCGGTGGGTTTACTGGACTGACTGGCAGACAAAATCCATCCAACGCGTGGACAAGTACTCGGGTCGAAACAAGGAGACTGTCCTGGCCAACGTGGAGGGTCTAATGGATATCATTGTGGTGTCGCCGCAGCGACAGACAGGTACAGCAGCTCTGTGTGCGGGTTGGGGAATGCTCCTTAATTTATACCTGTGCCGTAGATCAGCACTGGCTGGAGGAGCAAGAATCAAAAATACAATAGCTGGAAAATGTGTTGGGTGTTAGGTGTGCAGAGGTGGCTGCACATGGAAAGGTGGGTTGGTGGTGGTTAACTGGTGGCTGACCGTACAGAAGTGAATTGAAAGAAAGGTTGGTAACAAGATTAAGCGTTAAGGTGGTGGATGCAGTAAAGGTGACTTTCCATCCATGCATGCAAACTTTGCAATTTTCTTACTCAAATAAAGCATCTCTCATAAGACTGAAATTAGACTTGGCAGCACTGTTCTAATACAGTTAAGCGTGCCTTTTAAGAATTGTTGGTCCTGTCCTGTTATGTTATCACTTATTCATTGAGCGTATTTACAGCCGTAACCTGTCATGGAACTAAAAGAGAGTAAACCATTCACAGAAAAGGAGTGAGTGAGCAGGTGCAGGGCCGTGAATGGAACAATGTGCCAGGCATTTGCCACCCAGCTGCGACCTAGGTTCTGCATTGCAAATTCCCTGGTGGCTTTTCAGCTGAATTTGAGAAAGATTTCATACCGGCAATTTTCATATCCCAACCATAGACAATATCACTACTTTTGCAGCATAATTGTTTTCTGGAGTCACATAGGGTGCATTATTCTGGGTAGGAGTGAAGAGGGTAGCCCCAACAAGATTGTCACCCACACCCATGTAGTTCCTAAATTCTAATGTAGTTCCTAAATTCTAAAGGAAACATTCGCAGAGAGCGGAACAGACATTCCTAACCCTAAAGGCAACCTTTCAAATAGCCTTCACTTCACTACGTACGGTCAGCCAACTTCAAGCACTCACCATCCTAGAACCATACTTACAAATTCATAAGGACAGAGTGGTCAGGAGCACAAACTCACAGTTCCTCCCCAATGTGATGTCACACTTCCATGTTAACCAGACCATACTACTACCTGCTTTCTTCCAGCAGCCAAAGACACACTCTGAAGAAGCCCGACTCACCCTAGATGTATGCAGAGCGGTCATGTCCGACCGCCATGAAACAAAGTGTCAATACTTTGATCCTTTGCACGAACAACATGGTGACACCGGTAACCAAGGGAACCATCATGTGATGGATGGTTGAGACAGTGCAGACGTGCTTCAAAATAGCAGGAAAGCTGATAGGAGATAAACCGAGGGTGCACTTCACAATTAAAAAGGAAGCAACACTTGCTGTTGTAGCAAACGTTTCCATCAACAACATATGTCTGGCAGCAATATGGTCCTCCATACACTCCTTGAAAAAGCATTACTGAGTGGACATTCAAATACACAGAGAAGCCCGGTTGGGACAAAGGGTATTTAAGCAACTGTTGGAAAAGTGAAGCATATTCCAACCCAGACTTCCTAGGTATACAGAAAGATGTATGCTGCAGAACGAGCACAGTCCTTTAGAATCAACATGTAGGATGAATAGAGTTCTAAAACTCCATAAAGGAAGATTACACACACATCAATAAATGTTCAATTTTATAAAAGCGCAGTGTGGTGACGGGTTAGGCACATCTCTAAATAAAATTGGGTTGGGCTCGGACACTTAGGGCAAGAGGTCTAGACTTAGGTGGCTCTCAGGGCACTTAGAGGGAATCTTAGGTGTGCCACTCTTGCAATTACCAAACACAGGCTTTGCAGTACTTAGAATAAAAGGAAATGCTTAAAGCACCAGGAGATGTTTGAGCCTGCGGGGCTTTTGTTCGCTCCTACAAGGAGGTGTATTGCCATGAAGTGCGCCCTGGTGTTAGGTGGAGGGCCCCGTCTTCTCATAGTGCCTCCTGTGATGTAGTTCTGAACCTGATCTGTCTTCTTCAGGGACCAACGGCTGTGGGGTGAACAATGGCGGCTGCTCCCACCTCTGTTTCGCAAGGACGACAGACTTTGTATGTGCTTGTCCAGATGAGCCCGATGGAAGGCCCTGCTCCACCCGTGAGTTCAACTTTGTTCCTGTCCTGTCCTCCCCCTGCACTACCCATGTGTTCAGCTTTGTTCCCTTACTGTCTTCCCCCTCTGCACTTGTGGCTCCCAGGTCGCGGTTCATGCTTTGCCATTCCTTTCTACCTGCTCCATACCCCGTACGCCTCTGCCAGTCCTACATTGCACCCCTTGCCCTTTTTACAGCCTCTACTGCTCCCTACGTTGTTGTACTACCTGTCTACGTAGCACCCTGTCTCTCCCTATGTCCATTGCGCCCCCTCCACATGCTGAATTCTATACAATCCCTGCCGGCCCGATTCACAGAACTAACTTAAGACAGAATCCTAAACTTACTACCATTTCGATATTCACAGAAGGCACTTAACTCATTTCTGTATTCACAGAAGTCATTTAGGAGTCCTAAAGTTAGGAGTCCTAACTTTACTACTCCTAAACTGAGAAAAATCCTAACTTTAAGACTTTTGGTGTTCACAGAAGGCATTTAGGAGTCCTAAAGTCTAACTTTTGGGATTCACAGAAGGCATTTAGGAGTCCTAACGTTAGGACTCCTAACTTTAGGACTTCTAAATGACTTCTGTGAATACCAAAATGAGAAAGTGCCTTCTGTGAATACCAAAATGGTAGTAAGTTTAGGATTTTGTCTTAAGTTAGTTCTGTGAATCGGGCCCTGCGTGTGCAATGCCTCATGCTATTCCCTGTGCCAACAGTTTCTCCTGCCCTCCACTGACCCGCTGCACATGCTGCTGTTCCAGGATTCTCGTCATCACTCTTGTCTTCTATTTCAGTCCCTGGATTTTCTCCACCTCTGCCTGAAATGACGAGTGCCAGTGGGAGGAGCGTGACCCCGCCTCGTCGGCCACAGACATCCACAACCCGAACTCACACCTCGCTCGAAGCTGCCGCAGGAAAGTATGTGGCTTTTCTCTATTGTGGGTCTGTTTTTTGGTGTCAGGGCACCTTTAATATTACTTCTTTCTGATGGATACTTCTACCTGCGGATTCCTCACTTCTTGAATATCCCAGGTGCCAGACTGGATCCGGAAGCTTCTGACAACATTCGTATGCTGGTAGGGGACGCCGGCTCCATCTCAGCGGCATAAGTAGAGTCACAGTAATGTCACTGGAGCCATGCAGCGGGCACCCAGGTGCCCTGACATCAGTTCTGTTATTCCCGTACCTTTCGACTCTGGTCCGTATCTTCTTTCCTGAGCTTTGATTTAATTAATCTCCAGATTGTTTTCTCAGAGTTAGTGCAGTGCTTTAGGAGCATCTCCTCACCAAAGACATCCGTTTAAGGCCCGTCGCAAGTGCAACATTCAGACTTAGATCACACAACACCATGACGAACGACTGTGGTGCCTGGCTTTGAGGCGCGGTTCATGTGAGGAAATGGGGTGTGTAATATGGTGTGGATGTGCGACCTCACCGTGTAATACACTCACAAACCCCTTTAAGTTTGGTAGGTTTCGTCTGAAAAACCCTCAACTCAACCCTGGGTATCTGTGGCACTGAGCAGCAAGACGTACACAAAGAAACAAGAGTAAAACATTTAAACAACACTAACACAAATGAAGAAGAAATCAACACGACACTCAAGAAATCTGACACCAATTTATAAAACCAGACTGTATTTTTATAACGTTTTAGACACTAGAATGAAAAAGATCCACCGGAGGATTCTGGGGAAATTCATTTTACAAGCAATAATAAATCAAAGTGATTTCAGACAACCGTGAACAATCCTTGGTAAAGTCAACTGATTGGAGACTTAGAAACTTTTTCAAGGAAAACTTTACATAAGTATCAATGAGATAGGTTACAAGTACTTGGAGCAACCAACTCCAACAGAGAGCTAGTCAGCAGGACCAGCTAGGTGCTCAAGAACAGTTACCTTCACAGAAGAAGCAATCCATCGTAGTTCCAGGCACTTTACCCGCACTTCAGTGGATTGCTATGGCGTGCTCGAGATGCAAGAGTTGAAAGTAGAAGCTCTAAAGATAAGAATGCTGTGGATGCAACACGGTTGATGGAGGTCTCCCTGCAGGCATTCCTCAGTCTACGAAGATGGTGTGGCAGTGGTGGTCCTGGTTGCAGGGTCTACGTCTCACAAAGTCCTTTCAAGCCTGGCCGAAGTCCAGTCGTCACTGGACTACCAGTCACCTGTTGTTGCGGTCACAGTCCAATCCTTCCGGAGTTGATAACTCACCTTCTGAGGATCCCAGCAACTTTCCGACAGCACTCCCGCGCTCAGCAAACTCGGGTTCCACTCTGTGCATCTGGTTTAGGTCCTCAGTACTCTATGACAGGGGTGGGAGTGACTTGAAGAATTTGGGCTACCAACTTGCTCGAGCAGGCTTCTTCAGCTGTCGCGTCACTGTGCTGGTAACAGGAGGCCAGTCAGCTGGTCCTCGGTGTTCTCTTGGCTTGACAGGGGTCTGGAGGCAGCTTCTTCTTGAGCAGAGATAGCAGGTACAGTCCCTCTCTTCGCTAGTCACCGGGTGCAGCAGGTGCAGTCCTCGGCGGTGCAGCATCTCTTTGCTGGTCCCTCGATGCAGCACGGCAGTCCTTCTTCAGTCCTTCTTCAAGTCAGTCCAGATATGAGATCTGGGAGCTATGGGGGTCCCCTGTGTTTAAAAAGTGCCCTCATGGCAGGGTGCGGTTGGTAGCCAGTGTGTTACTAGGTTCCCTCCCACCTGGTGACCACTTCCTGTGGAGTGTGGCATCTGGCTACCCAAGGATGCCCCATTCTGCCCACTGTCAAGATGACAAGACCCCTCTCACATCATTTAGACCTCCCTAGCTCACCTCCGGGGTGTGGCTACCTCTAGGCTGCACGCCCCTGGGGAGACCAGTTTGGCAACTGGTTTTGCCTTTCTGCTCCCTGTGCCAGCCTGTCGTCCTGAATAATAGGACAGCCCTCCCCCTGGTGATACACATCTGCCCTTCAAAGGCGGCTTCTCCTTTGAAGCCTGCCTTTTGGGAGTAACATCCAAGAGGCTTACTGCAAGAGGGAGGTGACACCTCCCTGGCCTGCAGTCACTCGTTGTTCTCCTGGCACGTCTCTCCAGGAGGGCAGAAAGCTCTCTCATGGAGAAGGCTCCATGTGTGCCTGGGGAGGCACAGGAGTACAAAAGGCAACAAAGTGGCAGCTTCGTAAAAGCTGCACACTGTAACAAGTTATATTAATAAAGACTTGAGATACAAGTCGGGCTTAATGTAAAAAGTTGTTTTTAAACCTTGGAGTGCTTACTTTGGGTGCTCCGTTCTGGTGTTAGCACAACTGCACGGTTCAGTGTGTAACCCTGTACTCGCAAATTGGGTGCCCAAGTCTTTCCACAGTAAAATCTGCATTTTTGCATGTTTTACTTACAGGACATACAAAGTACATGGTCTGCCGGTGTCATGTGGCACACCCTGCCTTTAGGACTCAGTAGGCCTGCCAGAGGTTGACGTACACAGATGTACAAGAGAAGTGGTGGCCCTGCCATTGCTTTCAATGCTAAGTCAGGCTCGCAGTGCACGGCTGCTCTACCAGTCTGCTGTGGCAGACTGGGGGATTTTTTTTACTTGGGGGACTTTCAGGAGGGCAGAATAACTGCTGCAAGCCCTGGTATACCCACTAATTCACATGCCCTGGGTACCAGGGTACCATTTACTAGGTACTTACAGGTGTAAGTTAGCCATTTCCAATTGGGCACAGTCAATTCGACATACGCTGTAAGGTCGAGGCAATGCCACTGAGGGCTGGTAAGTAGGCCTTAGTGCACTCTCAAGATCAAGAAACCAGCAGAATCAGTCGAAAAAACAGGGGGTGACCATACAAAAAAGATGCATTTCCTTACAGTTCACGATTTTGTGACCTTTACCTGTGGATGAATCCTTGGGCGATTAAAGAGCGGGCGCCAAACTTGTGGTCAGCACAGGTTGAGTTCTAGGTCCAGCTCTAGCTGTACTTGCCTCGCCTTTCGTCATCTTAGTCCTTCATGGAGAAGAGGAGGGAAACATCTCAGGCTCCCCAGGAGGCAGTCGAAGGGTAAAGCCCTTCGTTCTACCCCTTTCGGTCCTTCTCCAGACCCAGATTTAGTGAAGATTGTTCCAGCCCCTGCGCTGCTTCCATCACCGGTGCCTTTGACAGTCTGACGCCGGGCTACCTCAAGTTTCTGGTGTCTGAAGCAGACCCAACCTCCGTCGATGATGGAAATGTTCAGGCCGGCATTGGTCCTTTCTTGAATGCCGTCATGACCTATGATACTATATGGGAACCTGTTCCAGGTTCGCTGACGGGTCCCCCCTCAGTGCAGAGCGTCCCTCTGGCTCCATTGAAACCACCTCCGGCACCATCCGATGGTGATGTTCGAACACAGATCCTTCGCAGCTCCTTTCACCACCAGTGCTGATACACGTCCTGATTTTATCCAATCTACCATCGTCACCTGCGACCCCTCAGGAAGTTCCGCTGACCCTAGTTAACACACTGTGGTCCAGGAGGGAGGCTCCATGTTTACGTGAGGAGGAAAAGTGCAAGGTGGATCGCGCGGCACCCATCGGCTCACTTGAGACACCGTGCATGAAATGTTTGGCACAGATTCTGATTTCTAGCAGCTTTCGGAGTAGGAGCCTTCAGACACAGATGCCAGCCTTTGCGGCCTCCCCAACCATCTGAGATAGGTGATTTGCTAGCCCTACAGAATACAAGTGGGCTAGAAACACTGCCAGATTTAGACATAGGCCTGCCACAGCACTTGACCCCAGCAGAGATTGTGTTTCACACGGTTCTCGAAGAAGGCGGCAGAGGTGCTGGAATCGCCCCTCCCTTAGAAGTTTAGACCAAGCCTTCCCACTGAGGTCCTGCAGATTGCCACCATATCGGCAGGGCCTCTGCTCCCATATAGTGAGGCCATTCTTGAGTCTGGGAAGAAGGAAGGGGCGCAGAGTTTATTATTATTTATTCATTTATTGCACTTGTAAAGCGCGCTATCACCTCGAGAGGCATCCTGGCGCTGACAGTAACAGAGGCGAAGAGGAAGGGCGGTTGGAGGCGGCTGATAGTTAAGGCAAGCGTGGAAAAAGCCAAGTTTTTAGCTGCCTTCTAAAAGCAGGCAGGCAGGTAATCTGCCTAAGTTCCATAGGCAGAGAATGCCAAAGCTTGGCCGCAGCCATAATAAATGATCTGCCTCCAGCTCTAGATCTTTTAAACCTAGGCACAGCCACCACCCTGGCCAGGGAGGAACGCAAGTTACGGGCCGGTACATACCATGAAAACATCCTTTGGAGACAGACCGTGCCCAGCCCATGAAGGGCTTTGAAGGTGAGACACAAGGACTTAAAGGTCACCCTCTCCCTCGCTGGGAGCCAGTGTAGCTGAGCCAGGGCCGTGGCAGAAGAGGATCTCGGAGGCCAACCTAAGGCCAGTTTGGCAGCTGCAGACTGGAGTCTCTGAAGCCTATCCAGCTAAAGTGGCAAGGCGATACAGGGCTGCACCAGGGGATCCAGCCTGTCTTTTGGTGCACCATTCACTAGAGAGCCTTTTGGTTCAGGCTACCTCCACCACTAAGATTATTTCAGGCTAATTCCCTACCCATCCACCAGATAGGGAGTCAACAAAGTTGGGAGGGGTGGGAAAGAAGGTATTTTCTGCAAGTAGTCTAGAGTTGCACTTCCTTGTTGCTGCCTGCCTTTTTGCCCATTACACACATGCCCTATGGGAGATGGCTGCAATGGTTGTGCCCAGCTTCTGTGCCCAACAAAAAGGTCATTTTATGGAGTTTGGCCGCAATGGTCAAGAAGTGCCCTGGCACATAACCGGGGTGAGGATGGTCATGGCAGATTCATTTGGTTGCATTCTACAGGCTCTTCCGATAATGACCAGGTCACACTTATTGCCATGCTGGCTGAAGGCAATCATCTCTTCAAGATCAAAGCAGATGTGCAATTGGAATGCTTTTTAGCTGGATGAGCAATAGTCAGGTTTGTAGGGCTTCACTCTCAGGTGAATGAATTACACCAGTTTTGAATATTCTGCGATTTCACCAAGGGATTTCTATCTATTGGCTGCCCAGACCGTACAACAGCAGCAAAACCCCTTTGTTTGGCAGTCATTTGTCCTCCTCTTCTTCCTCTCCTGCACCATCGGGGAAGTCTCATTAGCTCGCCTCTGAAGGAGCATGCCTGGCCCGTCGGAGAGCGGGTATCCGACAGACCCTTCAGTCAAAGGACCATCTGCAGATGCCGAAGCAGAAGTTGGCCGTCCACTCGCCGAAAAGAGCAGTGGGGTTGGTGCAAGAGCAGGAAATTGTAAAGTGTTGCTACTCTCTGTACTTCCTGGTTCCCAAGGATTCTTCATCCAGTCCGAGGCCTGAGGCTCCTGGACATTTATTTGCACAGAAAAAAGTTCAAGAAAGTGGAAGACTTGATGGTACCATCAACTTGTAGGAGGTAGGCTGGTGTCCCTCAACTTGTTGGAGGTAGAATAGTGTCCCTTGACCTGTAGTAGGTAGGATAGTGTCCTTCGACTCGTAGGAAGTGTACTTCCTCGTACTGATAGTGTAGTCAAACAGTAGGTACCTGCATTTCATGGTAGGTGTCACTCACTACAGTTTGAGGGCCTCTTGTCTAGGTTGACATCAGCCCCTCGAGTCTTCATCCAGGTGATGGTAGTGGTCGTGGCCCCTCTCCGTAGCTAGGGCATCTCGCTATCACATTACCTAAAGAAGACTAGCTCCTCAAATGCCAGTTTGCCGCTGAATGTGTCGCTTCAGGTAACAGCATCTCTACTGTTCTGGTTTGGCTTTTCCATCAACATGCCCACGTCTCACCTAGAGCACTTTTAGCGCCTCCTGCTCAAGGGGCAGTACTGGAAACTATATCGCTCCCAGCCGTCCCTGCTCCACCGAAGATCCAGGAAATGTTTCTCATGATTTGGGTGGGGCTCAGTTTCCAGTCCAGACAGTTCTGCGCCTTATGAGTCGATTGGCTTTTTGGTCAAACTGGTCGCACATTTACAGTGGTACATGAGGGCCTTCCAGAGGTTCCAGCAGCTGGCAATCAGTCGGAAACTCCAGGGACACTGCAGCGGAGATAGGAGAATCTGTCTTAACCTCTATTCTTCTGTCCATCCCCCCTGAACTTGTTTTTGACTTTCTTAATAGGCGCGCCGTTTAAGCCCCTCCATTGATGCCCATTATATTTATTGACCCTCAGGACAGTCTTGCTACTGTGATGTCAGTGAGACGAGTCAGAGGGCTACAGGCACTAAGTGTTCATCCACCGTTCACTTGCTTCATCCCAGGCATGCTTGTCCATAGAACTAAAGGACGTTTCCAAAGTGGTGACACCTTTCCACTTGGGTCAGTCTATCACTCTTCCCACTTTTCATCCTCACCTCATCCATGCTCCGGAAGGGCATTTGCGCTGGCAGGACTCCAGGATGTCACTGGACCGAGGAGGCTGCAGGTATTTATTAAGTAGACCACACCGGTGAGATCAGGTCTGAAGTCCAGTCCTTACACTATATAAAGCGAGAAGGGCAAGCTGCTCCAGAGCCTTGGCCTGCTGGAAAGTGTTGCTCATTAAGATATGCTATACCTTCGGGGAGGAGCTGCTTAAAGAAATTTGGCCCCTTTCCACCACAGAAAAATCTTCCAACGCAGCCTTAGCTAGAGGTGTTCCTATAGTTGGGATTAAAGAGCAGCAATAGGGGCTTTCTTGACACCTTTGCCAAGCACCACGGTTTGGACTCAGAGGTGAGAAGGGAAGGCCATCTCGCTCGCTCTCTCCTCCTCTGACTTTCCTGGACTCTTTATCAGAAGAAAAAGTTACTTACCTTTCGTAACCATCTTTCTGGTGGCTAATCTCTCCTTCTGGAGGTTCCTCCCTGACACCACCCTCCTCCCCGCTCTGAAGGAAAGGCAGAGGGCTGTTAGTAGGGTTCTAAGTTAAATTGCTGCATTGAACTCCTATTATTGCCGATTCCTATTATTGTCTCTCTTTCGAAAGGCGCAATTAAAAATAGACAAAAGCTGATGTCACTGGAGCGAGGTGGCTGCTGTATGCCTCCAGTGAGGTTATTGCGACTCCACTTCTGGCGTCATTGAGTGACATAGAGTGAGAAATGTCCAGATCCACTCTGGCACCAGAGATATTCAAGAGGTGAGTCATTCACAGAGGTGAGTATCCACCAGGAAAATCATTACTGAAGGTAATTAACTGTTTCTTATTTTTACCTGGAGTGAACTTTCAAAACACCTTTTGTGCATATAAAATGTCAAACTTGAAGAAAGATAAAAAAGTACAATCTTGATTTGTGACAAACACATTAAACTATTATAAATATTTTCCTGAAGGAGTCTCTATATCTAAGCAATTCATTTTGACCAAGAGGGTGACTGCCACTTGGCAGCAATTAACTTGAAATTTTAAAAACACTGACTGCAAATCCAATCTCCTGGCATGCTGCAGTCAAGTAGTAGATGAAACATAAAAGATGTACTTTCTGTTCTCTAACAATTTACTCTGAAACGGAATACTCCGCATTTAAGGGAACAAAACCTCATTCGCTGAGATAACTAAGAGCTTGTTGACAACTTATTAGGAGAACTTTGTTTCAAAGAGTAGCGTACCACTGGGTTGCAGTTTGAGGAGACTACATCTTGACTCCAAAATCACCCTGCCATGCTAGCTACCAGTAGCCCAAAGGATTTATTGCCAGAGAAGGCCAAAAATTTAACTTCAGAATCTTTGAATTCCATAACCCTTTAGGACAGTGTATGGATCTGGATGTAGCCGAAGGTCTAACGACCGACATCCCAGTTGCAACCTAATTCTATGCATCATAGCTGATATTTAGACCCCCAAATCCATTAAAAAACCTTTTCTTTTTGCAGTGCAAAGGTCATACACCCTTGTAATGCTATTATCGTGCTGCTGTAACACGTTTGATCTTACCTCTATTTTCCATTATCACAGGATTGAGTGAGAAACCATACGGATCATTCCTTTTCTTGAATTCTGCGTTAACACTGGTGCGACATTGATTTCCGATGCATATCCCAGTAGATGCCCCCGATGAATAGCGGGCTGACATGCTGGAACATATCCGCTGTTTCTAGCTTGATTTCCTCTTTCCCCGATAGCCACCAAAGCATTAGTCTTTTCCTTACCAAACACCAGCACTCAATTTGTTTTGCTGTTGGTTCTTAGATTGTCGAACTGACGACACTCATACAAAGTACGCATCTCTCTGGAGTGGCGCAAGAGGCTCCTAACAATTTGCCTCCTATATGTAGGGCATAGAGTTGGATGATTAAATGTTCCCCAGTGAGTCTCCTAAGAAGAGTTTGAAAGGTGCAGAGAGACAAGGCAGTCCTGCTGAGGGCCAGCGCCAAGTTTGATTTTTGATGTTTGACTACTATCGCTTGAAACTCCCACCTTTGGCCACTTGTCCAAGCAGAGTTGCTGAATTATGGCAAGAAAGCAGGCTGGTATATACCATTCTTTTATTTTTCCCATACCCACTCCTTAACAGAGCTGTGGGAGACCAAGAAGTCAAGTCAAGTCAAGTCATAACATTTATATAGCGCACTACATACCCAGAGGGTTTCAAGGCGCTTAGGAAGGGGAGGAGGATTATTTGTCAAATATCCACGTTTTAAGCTGCTTTCTGAACGCTAGGTGATTCTGGGTGAGGCGAAGGTAATCGGGGAGAGAGTTCCATGTTTTGGCAGCCAGGTATGAGAAGGATCTGCCTCCCATGGTGGTCTTGTTGATGCGAGGTACAGTGGCGAAGGCTTGGCTGGAGGAGCGAAGTTGGCGGGAGGGGGTATAAAAGGACAGTCGAGAGTTGAGGCACTCTGGTCCGATGTCGTAGAGTGATTTGTGTGCGTGGGTAAGCAGTCTAAAAGTGATCCTCTTATTGACGGGTAGCCAGTGGAGGTCTTTAAGGTGACCAGAGATGTGTTCGTTGCGTGGGATGTCTAATATGAGCCTGGCTGAGGCGTTTTGGATTCGTTGTAGTTTCATTCTGGAGTTTTGCGGTAGTACCTGCGTAGAGGGTGTTTCCGTAGTCCAGTCGGCTCGTGACCAGAGCGTGGGTGACTGTTTTCCTTGTTTCGGAGGGGATCCAGCGAAATGTTTTTCTGAGCATGCGAAGAATGTTAAAGCAGGAAGAGGATACGGCGCTGACTTGTCTGTTCATAGAGAGTGAGGAATCCAGGATGACGCCTAGGTTCCGTGCGTGGTCTGTCGGGATGGGTGCTTTTCCGAGGGCTTCCGGCCACCAAGAGTCGTCCCATGCAGAGGGGGATTTACCTAAGATGAGGACTTCTGTTTTGTCTGAGTTCAGTTTCAGACGGCTTTGTTTCATCCATTCAGCGACTTCTTTCATTCCCTCGTGTAGGTTAGTTTTGGCGGTGCTGGGGTCCTTGGTGAGGGATAGGATCAGTTGAGTGTCATCCGCGTAAGAGATGATGTTGAGGTTGTGTTGGCGGGCGATGGCCGCGAGGGGGCTCATGTATACGTTGAAGAGGGTGGGACTGAGTGAGGATCCTTGTGGTACGCCGCAGATGATTTCAGAGGCCTCGGACTTGAATGGTGGGAGGCGAACTCTCTGGGTTCTTCCGGTGAGGAACGAGGTGATCCATTCCAGTGCCTTTCCTTGGATTCCGATATTTCTGAGGCGTTGTAAAAGGGTGCTGTGGCAGACTGTGTCGAAGGCTGCAGAGAGGTCGAGGAGGATGAGGGCGACTGTGTCTCCATTGTCCAGTAGAGTTCGAATGTCGTCTGTTGCTGCGATGAGGGCGGTCTCAGTGCTGTGTTTGGCTCGGAAGCCAGATTGTGAGGGGTCGAGTGATTTGTTGGCTTCGAGGAAGGCGGCGAGCTGGATGTTGACAGCTTTCTCGATGACTTTGGCCGGGAATGGAAGAAGCGAGATGGGGCGGTAGTTTTTGAGTTCGGTGGGGTCTGCTGTTGGTTTTTTCAGAAGGGCGGTGAGTTCAGCGTGTTTCCAGTCTTCTCGGAAGGTAGCGGAGTTGAAGGAGCAGTTGATGACGTCTCGGAGGTGCGGAGCTATGACGGAGTCTGCTTTGTTAAAGATGTGGTGAGGGCATGGGTCTGTGGGGGAACCAGAGTGGATGGAGTTCATCAGGCGGATGGTGTCCTCAGTGGAGATTGGGTTCCAGGCGTTAAGGGTGTTAACGGGGGGAAGAAGTCAAGGAAACAGCAATACAATATCCTCACCTGCTTAGCGGATGTCTTTGTGACATTCCGGGCGCTAAATCGTGACCGGTAGTAGCGCCGCCCGGATGAAAACCTGACTCTTAATCAGAACTAGATGAAGCAGGTCGAAATTAAGTTAGTGACGATCTTAGCTAAAGTATAAAACAAAGGAATGCATCTTTAATGGGCTGTATCCTGGTGAGGGTTTTTCTTTAAATTGGGCTAAACTCCCAGAGGCAAGAACCAGGACCCACTCCATTAACGAGGACCCATTTATAAAACGGAATGGAGTATATTCGTTGTCAACCGCTGCTGAATCTAAAACGACTGCTTACATTGCTGCCCAGACAGGAAGGGGTGCTTCGTGAAAACAAGCTTGGTAGGCGGTGACATTATTTTAAGAGTGCAAGGAATGGTGGCTGGTGAGAACTTTCATACAGCATTCAGCAAACCGCCACGCAGAGCCCTAGAAGTAGAAGAAACAAAAATCCAAGCAAGGGGCAGACTAAAAATAGTCTTTCCTATTTTCAGTTTCTATTTTTTGTGAATTCTGGTAGTTTTTATCAGTGTCTTCCAGAGTTTTCAAAAATTGTAAAAATAAGTGGTTTAGGGTGTTGACTCTTTTTTGCTCAGTAAAAAAAATCATGCCAGTGTTGTTTTTCAGAGCTTACATAGAATTTGGTTTTTATTTCCTTCATTCTCTCATTCCATTGCTCCTAATTCTCTTCTCTCCTTTCCTTGTATTTTCTGTGCGCATTAATTTATCATTTTCTCCCTCACCTCCCTGCATGTCTTATTTCCCATTGCCCAAACTCTGCTTTCCTCAGTCCAGTCCCACACTATGTCCAGCATCCACATAGAAGGGTGCATGTTCTTTGCACCCATTAACCCCTTCGCTGCGGGGCTGTTCCCCCCGCTGTGTTGGGGGGCAGGGGCGCGCACAGCGCCCCGGTGCTCATGACGAGCTGAGCTCGTCATGAGCGACGGCGCTCGGTGCTCCTCGTCATGACCGCGCCCGTTTATTGGAACGCTCAGCACAGCAGGGGAATCAGCCCAGCATGCGAGCGTTCCATTAAACGGGCGCGGTCATAACAAGCTCAGCTCGTCATGAGCACCGGAGCGCCGTGGCTCATGACGAACTGAGCTCATCATGAGCACAGGAGGGGTTAAGATTTGATTCCAGCAGATAAACCATTGGTGAACATTCAACACCCCTTCCTGCTGCCTTCTTCTTCAGACAAAGATAGATGGAAGTAAGATGTTCTGCTTGGAACAGGAGGTGTATAATGCGGGGTGCCTGGCACTCTGTTACTGCTAACCAGCGGCACGCTGCCCACTTCTTCGTTTCAAGATACCAAGAAAGGACTGGGTTAATAAATGTGCTAGTACTTTCTGATTCAGGCATATTTCTGCTCTATGTGGTCACAGAGGAGATGTAAATGTAAATGTATTGCGATTTATATAACGCACGTATCACCCGAAGGCATCAAGGCGCTTGCTTTGGGAACCCGTCCTGGCTTTTCCCGGTGAGATAACCCCTACTGGGTATCCCCAGGGTGAAAGCCAAGCATCCCGCCGCGCGTGGGCCACCGTAGTGGAGATTAAGCAACTATTGCCCAGAGTTGCAGCGTAGGACCCCATGATTAGAATAGGCACCGAGGCGATAATTATCGAGTCCGTGGACATTTTGGGCTCAGTACCCTGCCTCGTCGGGAATTGAACCCTGGTCCCGGGCCAGACCTCTGCATCAGGGTCTGCCGCTCTAATCAGTGAGCCACACTCCTCCACTGCTATGTCTGCTAAGGAATTAATTTGCTGATTATTAGATATACAGTATTTATTGCCAACAAACAATGATATTGTGCTGTTTGCCTTGGGTTGTTTGCTTGTGCAATTCACATCATGAAAGAAGTTTACTTAACATTGTTGGCCCAGGTCTATGGCATTTTGTGTTTACATGAAAACCAGCACAAGGACCGCTTGGAATTCATTTTTACCCGGCATGCAAGCCTTTGTGTATTTTAAAGCAGTCCAGGCGCTGTAGCTCTTCCAGGCATGTGCGCAAATTATCCAAGACTCTTTACCTTTGTGCTCTAAGCAGCCATCCCTGTTTGTTTTCTGTCTTGGGGAAAAGAAAGGACACAGCTCAGTATGATTCCATTACATTCCTCACTGTCATTTTGTACCTGTAATTCTGTCACGTGCTCGGTCTTCTTTCAGAACCTATTGCGCCTAGGTCTGTATCATGAACAAGTTCAAAGGAAGAAAGCAGGATGAGAATGGGTTCAAATACCTACTTTCGATGACGTTGTGCTGTCTCCAGCTCATAACTGGAAACGTCAGAGCAGTGACGGTCTCTTCGTGTTTCTTTCCAATCTGCACTGTCTGCAGTTTACACACAGACTCGTTGATTTTCTGAGTTAAAGTATGCTCTGTAGGCAGCTCAAAGTCAGCAAAGCAGGTGCATGGGCCTTTTCCGAGCCTGTTCTTGGTTGTCGAAGATGAAATAGCCCTGGCCCTCCTGTATGATGGGTTGCAGGTTCTTTAGGAAGGCTTTTCAGACCATCGCCATGTAACTGTGAGAACAAGAGTCTTAGGTGTAGCAATTTATGTCAGGACGTTCATTCTAGAGGGGTCGTTTGCACAGTGATTTTTGCCACAACCTTGATACCTGAGCTTTCGGAAAGCAACGCTCCTTCCCACTGTCAGTGATAAGAGGATACCATTTTGGCAGTGTTTCCTCCCTGGACTGGGACCCTGCTTACAATTCAGCTGCCAATCTGTTGGCCGCTTCACCGCCATGTGCAGTGAACAGTGAGCTGAATCCATATGATGTTCAACATTCTCCCAAAGTAGGCGTGGAAGTAGGTCCAGGGAGTCCTGGAACTTGAGGCTTGTCAAAAGGGCATATAAGCTGGCTTGTCATGACTCAGAAGGGTCATAGCAGGAGCATCCATCGCAGCAAAGTGCTTTGATAGCAGAGGGCACCATAACAGATAAAGTGCAGCAAAATCAAGTGTTTTGTGGTTTCTACTGAATAGCAAATATTCCCTTTGGTGGTGTTTTATCTGTTAGTTGGTTTTAACTGAATACCAGAAACCCTAACTAAAATGATACAATTTCTGCACACAAGCAGGACAATTTGTTGTGAAAAGAGCTAGTCTCCAGTTTTGGAAGCTCTAGAAGCGAGGGTCTAATACTTTGGGCCTATCTCTTTCAAGATGACCTATCGAACTCTCAAAAGAGGAGCCAGAGAGACCAACCAGAAGCCCTCTTCATTCATAAATACAACTACTCAATCAATTGCATGTCAGGCAGATCACTGTATGTGTTCCCTTTGCTGTGGATACCAGTGGCAAAACAGGCAGAGAAAGATAGGGGCTTTTCTCTCAAGCAGGGTAAACCTGCTCTAAACAAAGGTTTAGATTGAACCAGTGTTAAGAGTGGAGAACTGAGAAAGAAGTGCATTTAGGCCGGAGGCCCAACATTGGCAAAACTGAGTCACAGAAAAACGCTTCTTGTGTAGCATGCACATGGGGTCCAAATAGGCCCCACCATCCATCTAGTACCTATGAATCAAACTCATAAGTCTCCAGTCATGATATATCAAAAGACCTCCATTACAAAAGGCCAGCAGGTTGTCTCTCCTCAGGAGTACGGTTAAGAGGCATGTGCCTGTGAGAACTCATTCAGTGCCCCCACCACCAGTCAACGCAGAGCCTCATGTGAAGAGGCAGTTGTCTGTCAGTCAGGGGTATGCCTTCATTGTCTCTGTTGCTGAAGCCCCCACTCGGACGACAAAGATCAAAGGTAAAAAATGTCACACATCCAGTAGACTTGTGTGAATGCTGCATTCACTGGAGTGAAAAACAGAGATAACCGATAAAACGTGTGCAGCCGGACATCACAGCTTTCCCAATCAGTGCAAAGTACTTTTGTCCCAACTTTGAGCAGGCCAGAGAAAATCAAACCCGGCAGGGTGGGAGGTTTGCAAAGCCATGCATGGGATGTCTGCCTCAAAACAAAGACATCCATACACCAACATACTCCTATGAGAAAGAAGATATGTTTAACCACATCCATGCTGGTGACAGAACCACTCCGTCACCAGCCATGGACGCGCTGTGCTGGTGACGGAATGGTTCCGTCACGGCCGGCCGCCGCGCCATGCGTGGCATCAATTTCGCCCCTCCGCAGCGCGTTCTATTAAGTGGGCAGGGCCGTGACAGAACCATTCCGTCACAAGCACAGCACGCCCGTGGCTCGTGATGGAGTGGTTCCGTCATGAGCATGGCGGCGCAGTGCGGCTCCCCCTCACCCCCAGCGTCCCAGCGGAATTACTGCCGCGGCCAAGGGGTTAAAGCTCACGATCAACACAAATCCAAAATATAATTCCAAAAGCCTTTAAATCCATTGAGGAGACAAAGGGCCTGGTTTAGATCTCGGCGGACGGGTTACTCCGTCCCAACGGTGACGGATGTCAACGGATATCCCATCTGCTGAAATATAAATCCCATTATATTCTGTGGGATTTATATTTCGGCGGACGGGATATCCGTCACCGTTGTGATAGTCACCCGTCCGCCAAAATCTAATTCAGACCCAAAGGTGTGTTCCGCTCAATCGTAAAGATTTGGAAGTTGGACAGCATCAGATTAGCTCAGGTACTCTTTACCTTTCTGTAGGGTTCCTAGAGTGCCCTTGGAGTGCATGGTTGAAACGGTGCAGGGTTAATGTTTGACCTGCAAAGGACTCTAGGCGGTGGCGTTTGAGGATCAGGGACGTGCTCTGATCATGGTGAAGCGTAAGCATGAGGCGTTGTAGAGCCGCCTGAATACAGATCCAGTTCTGCGTGTTATTACCTCCCATCGTCTTTAGCAATGTTCTGCGTCATAGAGATAGTTGTAAACATGAATTCTTTAAACGTTCTTGTTAAAGCAGTTTGATGTGATCTCATTACCTTTGGGAAGGTGTGGACTATGTGAAATCATTCAGGAGTTTCAAAAGCTCAAGTAAGCTGTGAACCCATTGTTGTGTGAAGACCATGCGTGCTCTGCCTGGTTACGGTAGTCTGATCCCAGCTGTTCTTGGTAACCCTCCTCAACTCTTGTTGTTCTCTCTGCCTGGGTGACTGGAGGGGCGGATCGAGAGAGGCGAACAGCTTTGGAGGCCTTTTCAAGCCACGTCATGTTTGGAGCCTGGAACAGAGGGCTCTTTCATGAGTGGAAATAATTCAGGACCTGGCCCCCCGCAGATATCCATGCATTTCATCAGTCCACTCCTCCTCTTGTCCTGGTCAAAGTGCGCCTCCACTCTCCTTCGCCTTGCAGACTCTAGGTGCTCCACAAGTCCAGCACGTGTTTTTCGCCTCAGAGCACAAGGTTTGGGTTGGGTTGCTGTGGTGTCAGTGGGATGTGGTGCTGGGAGAAGCAGTACAGACCTCCTCAGCCCTCAAGGGCACAAAGGAATGCTGTGCAGCCCAGATCTCTAAATGCCACTCTGCTTGTCTTACAGCTGTTCAGAGAAGGATGCCAGCCATGGCCTGTGCCCACGACAGAACGGCGCTGTGCCCGCCACCACAGGTAAGGGAAGGGGCCAACAATCATTCAAGAAGTAAGGCTTGGCATTTGGGATCTGTCAGACTGTCGTGGAAAGTCGGGCTCAATGTCCTCACTGTCGTCTCCTTTCCTCTTCTCACAACCTCCGCTTATTCCAGCTTCTTCTTCAGTTTCCACATCACTTGCCCTCCCCCCAGTGTTTTCAGTCTCTCACTTGCTACTGCTCCTTTTGCTTCCTTGCTTATATTGGTACCTCACTAGTCACTCCTTTCTTTCTCGCACATTCTTTTCTTCCTTATGTTCATTCCTGTCACATTTGCCTTTGTCTTCTCCCTCTCGTTGCTATCTCTCTCCAACTCCTTCCCATCAGCACATCTCTCTTTCGCTCTGTTTGTCCCTTCTCCCTTTCCGTCTTGGCTCATCCTCTATTGTTACCTTCTCTCCATCCGCACCTTACCCTCTCCCTTGCTCTTATTCTCTCCCTCTATCTCCCCTTCTCTTTTGCTCTCATTCCTGCACTCCACGCTTCTCTAACATTCATTCCTAAGTTTTACATTCCATCCTCTTCTTTCACTTTTAGTCGACCCCTTGTGGCAGTCTTGTCCTTTGCCCGATCATCTCCTCTTCCTCCTCACATTTCCTCCTTTCTCGCTTTCACTTCCTCTTTTTCCCTTTTGAGTTTATCATTCCCTCCTCATTTGTCCATGTTCCCTTATTTAACCGTAATGGTTCCTGCTATCTCCATCTCATTGCCACCTCTATTTTTTTCATGTTCCCTTCTCTCTTGTTTTTTTTTACCCATGTTCTCTCCAATTCTTGTTCACATACCTCACTGAGTGCTTGTTCCCTCCTCTCCCTTGTACTCCGTCCTCTCCGGCGTGTTGCACCCTCCCTCCCTTGCACTTGTTCCTTCTCTAGCTTCTCTAGTCTGTCTTCCCCTCTCACCCTTCTACTGTTGCCTCTGTCCCTCATAGTTCCTCCTCTGTTCCGCTCTTAACCTGAGCGTGTCCCTCTTTCTCCGCAGCGGATGGCCTTCACATCAGTTACATCATCGGTGGGTTCCTGAGCATCCTTGCCCTGCTCCTGCTGGCCGCAGCTCTGCTTATATACAGGTAACGCTTCACCCAATAGGCTTCCTGCTCTCATACCGATTAACCATTAGTACATGTTTCTCATTCACCAATGTGGCCCCGCATCCTTACACTTCAACCAATAGGTGACCTGATGATATTAACCAATGTGGAGCCATCAACATACATGATATGCCTCTACCAGGGGTGGCCATGTTTCAATAGAGAAATAGGCCCACTGTTGAAGGCCCTGCTGCTACCCTTTTTAGAGATGCACATATGGACACCCTGCTCCATTTCAGGCAGCAAATGACTTCATGTTATGTGGATCCTGGACATGTATAAGTTACAGTTCAGTCACTGGGAGGCCCTTTGATATATGGATCTACCAATGGTAACGTTACTCATATCAGTCAAAGTGAAACTTGTCCTAAACTAATAACCGGTCAGCTGATGGAGTGGGTGCACCAGCTTGTCTAAGGCGACCTATCCTGGGGCTCCATACACACACCAACCTATCCTGGGGCTCCTTATACACACCAACCTATCCTGGGGCTCCTTATACACACCAACCTATCCTTGGGCTCCTTACACACACCAACCTATCCTGGGGCTCCTTACACACACCGACCTATCCTGGGGTCCTTACACACACCAACCTATCCTGGGGTCCTTACACACACCAACCTATCCTGGGGCTCCTTACCCACACCAACCTATCCTGGGGCTCCTTACACACACCAACCTATCCTGGGGCTCCTTACACACACCAACCTATCCTGGGGCTCCATACACACACCAACCTATCCTGGGGCTCCTTACACACACTAACCTATCCTGGGGCTCCTTATACACACCAAGCTATCCTTGGGCTCCTTACACACACCTCTCTATCCTGGGGCTCCTTATACACACCAACCTATTCCGGGGATCCTGACATACACCAACCTATCCTGGGGCTCCTTACACACACCAACCTATCCTGGGGCTCTTGACACACACCAACCTATCCTGGGGCTCCTTACACACACCAACCTATCCTGGGGTCCTTACAAACACCAACCTATCCTGGGGCTCCTTACACACACCAACCTATCCTGGGGTCCTTACAAACACCAACCTATCCTGGGGCTCCTTACACACACTAACCTATCCTGGGGATCCTTACACACACCAACCTATCCTGGGGCTCCTTACACACACCAACCTATTCCGGGGATCCTTACACACACCAACCTATCCTGGGGCTCTTGACACACACCAACCTATCCTGGGGCTCCTTACACACACCAACCTATCCTGGGGTCCTTACAAACACCAACCTATCCTGGGGCTCCTTACACACACCAACCTATCCTGGGGCTCCTTACACACACCAACCTATCCTGGGGCTCCTTACACACACCAACCTATCCTGGGGCTCCTTACACACACCAACCTATTCCGGGGATCCTTGCACACACCAACCTATCCTGGAGCTCCTGACACACACCAACCTATCCTGGGGCTCCTTACACACAAGAACCTATCCTGGGGCTCCTTACACACACCAACCTATCCTGGGGATTCTCAGTGACGCTGCCCTATCGTTGGCTACCTGGGCAGTGTGGTATCATTGTGTGTGTGTGTGCATGCTTGAATGAGATTAGCAGGCCGCCTATCCCATTTGGACGTAAGCAAGAGATTGAATGTCTGGTAAGATCAAAAGAGACCCCGCCCCCATCCACCCTCCTTATTGAAAGAGATGTGGAAGGACCGCCTTGCATGTGCTTGGTGAGGGGTCCCTTGGAGTAGCACAATTCATGCTGTTGCCCTTAGGGGCCCTCTTTAGTACCTCAGGCCCTAGGTACCAGGGTTACCATTTACTATAGACTTACAGAGAGTGCTAAAGGTTTTGCCAATTGGTAGGATCAATTGTACAGTTGTGGGACAGAGCTCTGGCACTGGGGGTCTGGTTAGCAGGAACCCTGTGCACTTCCAGTCAAAATCACATCAGTTACCAGGCAAAAGGTGCGGTGAACATGTCAAAAAGGGCACTTTCCTACACAATCTAATTAGGTGAGACACCCAATCCTGTCAACCATTTAATTGGAATAGAGATTAAGACTTGAACATGCCAGCCCTACCCTGTGGAAATCGCGTGCGCTGAGATCCTGAGCCTAGCATTGGCAGTTTCTTTCGTATCCTCCCTGATATCTGCCCCTGTCAGACAGAGACTTCTCAAAAGGCTCCAGCTTGGTGGGTTAATAGATGGCCCTTGTTCTCTTGCAGACACATCTCTGTGCAGTTCTGAGTTCTTTCCTTTTTCTTCACTGTAGACATAACAAAGCCAAGTTCACAGACCCCGGCATTGGAAACCTGACCTACAGCAACCCGTCGTATCGTACATCAACGCAGGAAGTGAAGATCGAAACTCTTCCGAAACCCATCTCACACAACCAGCTGCGCTACAAAAAAGAGGTGAGTTTGAGGAGTGTTTAATGGGAGTAGAAGTGTGATCCATTTTTCAGGTTATTGTGACCTTTTTACAGGGATGTCGAGAAGGGGGTGGTGGTGGGAGAGGTGCGATCAGTTTCTAAAGCACTAACAGCCAGATTCATCATCAGCATGTTTTGCGAGTCTGTAATAGCGAATAATAAGGAATCGCTATTACAGACTCGCAAAACGGGATTCATGTAGGAATCGCAATATTAATTGCGATTCCTACGGCTTCCTTATTTGCGATTAGCTAATTGCTAATCGCAAATAAGGAATAACTCCCCATTCATTCCTATGGGCCTAAAGGCCCATAGGAATGAATGGGAACACATATCAATGTGCGAATCGCTATTAGCGATTCGCATTTTGATTTTGCTATTTCAATGGTGCAGGGGTGTCCAAAGGACACCCTGTAGCACCCCTGAAAAGCAAATGTAGCCAGATGTTGCGCATACACATGTCCAAAGGACATGTGTGTGTGTAACATGCAACTTAGAAAAATGCACTGAAGTGCAATTTTCTAACTTTTCGCTATTTACCACGAAGTTTCAATTTGTGGTAAATAGCGACCTAAAATTGCGAATTCGCAATGTAAAAATGGTTAATGAATTGCATTTAAGGAATATCAAATAGAGATTCCTTAAATGCAATTCCTCGCAAATGTGCGAATTCTTTATTAGCGAATTTTGCATTTGGGATGATGAATCCCAAATGCAAAAATTGCACTCGCAAAGGGCCAGATTCTCAGAATCTGGCCCTTTGCGAGCGCAATTTCCCTTGATGAATCTACCTGTATAAGCCATGGGAAACTTGAGGCTTTCGTGCAGGAGTTGTTTGTTATGGAAGAGAAACACAGCATTTTTAGGGTACAGAGTGTGATAAAGAATAGTTTATGAGGGCAATTTTTATGGTGCGTGATATGGGACTCCCAATTTTTCCGCATTGACGTAAAAGAACCTTTTTCCACCCGGTGTGATGTGTGACCCATTTTCTCCGATCTAGTGTGTGACTGCCTTCTTCATGCTGATTTATAACCTGCTTTTTGGGCATCTGTCTCTCTTCCTGTTTCCTTCTCGCAGTTCTCTTCCCCCTCTGACAGCCTCTCACCTTTTCTCTTCTGAACCGTGACCGCCCCACGTTCACCTCCTGGGGTCAGGTATATGCTGCAGCATGCGTGCACGTTTGACTGCCACCCTAACAGTGTGACTCTTGAAAAGCTAACATTTGTGATCCTCAATGGTGGAAAACATATAAAAGATAAGAGGTTGGCGATGTCAGGCCTGTTTGTGGGAGGTGATGGGTAAAGAATAGTTCATCGGCACTGGCGGTATGGGTGCTGCAGCACCCCCAAAAAACCCATGCTGGAGTTCCTGGTGAATGTCAGTAATGGGCACATCAAATCTGCCCACGGTGCCTCTGCTCCAAATACGTCTTGGCGTTGTGTCGGTGCTGCACTAAGATGAACAAAAAAGGCCACTCACGACTGTCAGGCTAAACTCGCTGTTCCGAACTATATTATTGCAAAAAGTGCTCATGGTCGGGGTCATGGTGGTCCCGGTCAAAGTCAAGGATGCGCTCCCGAGGCTGCTCCAGTGACCATTGGTCACTGAGGTCCAGGCCTCAGGTCAGTACATGATGTGACACAAAAAATAAAAAAGTCAAGCATGTGTCTCCCTCTTCCCGCCACTTCCAATACTTCGATTTGAACAACACTCCATGCACCTGTGTGCAGCGGAGTTGTCCTCCCCCCACACAGAGGTGATTCTTATGCTAGTTCAGTTTTCCCGATTCCCCAAACTGACAGCGAAGCCACAACAGCTACATCAAGTTACGGTATGCATGGAGGGGGTTTTAGGTGCAGCACCGAATCCCTCTGGAGCGCCTCCTGGACCCAGAGATCAAAAGGGGACGTCCAGTGGGTTCCGTCCTCGACTGAGCCCCTCGACCTTGCACAAAGGTTCGCCCAGGGGTTGATTCCTTCCCAGGGGTCGACAACTCCTACACTGCACAACCTGCAATTACACCCTCTGCACCACGCCCGGCTCCACCTTTAACATCATGACCGATGCCACCGAAACTGGATACACAGAAGTAGTTTTGTCCCATAATACACTGCCCAGGACCCAATATTATGCTAAACTAAACGCTTGTACCCCACAATATGACACAGGGGATACTGATTATGATGCAGACAACCAGCATGAGGATGATGGAAAGATGTTTGATGATCTCCAGGATGCCAGTGGTCTGGACACTTAGCCAGATGTTGGCCTGCCTTCCCTTAGTCCTATGTCCAGTGAAGAGTCCACCTCCTTTGCCACAGTAACGCAAGAGCGGCCAGGGTGTTAGACCTTACTTTGCCCACTCAAGAGGTTAAGAGCTATGTGCTGTGGTCTTCAATCCATCCTCACTCTGCTCCATTCATTCAACATGACTTCTGGGCAGGCATTCGCATGGTGGCGGACCTCTTCAGAGATGTTGAATTCCTATTGCCCGATGACCAGGATGTATTGTTTGAGGTCAAGGACAGCAAGTTTTCATGTGTATTTTGTCCTTGAGACAAGTAGACCCATCCCCCGGCACCACAAACCCTTTAGCTGTCCGTTTACAGTACCACATTATGAATCAGGGAAGGCCAATGTGTGCAGTTAATGGGATATTTGTGTCTAAGTAAATTTAAGCTCGGACTGCACTACTGTCAGTGGTTCCAGTATAACAATTTGTACACACTTTTTCAAAGTTTGATGAGGCTATGTATAATGCTCCCGGAATGCTCTCTGTTTCCGCGGTGAAGTACCCAAGGCAGTCCTCCCTCTGCAATGCCTTTCCACCCCTCTCTCTCCTCCCAGAACACTCAAAAAGATCGCGAGAGACCAGGCCCAAGTCATCCTAGTGGTTCCAGACTTGGCAAGGAGAGTGCATATGTCCTCCAAATCGGCTGCAACTTCGGGAAGACGTCCTACCGCAGCAGACGGGTCGAGTTTTGGTCCCAGTCCTGAACAGTCTACACCTCCATGCATGGCTTTTGATCTTCCTCCCAAATTGGTTGGTGTCATCCTGGCAGCCGGGCATCAATAAACAAAATTGATTTATGCAGGATGCTGCGAGAAGTTTGTTGTCTGGTGCCCTTCCCAAGACTTTGGCCCAGCAAAGTCTTGTTGTGACAACAGTGAAAGGTTACCTCTGCCCTTCCAGCTTCTTTCATTTACCCGACAGCCATCCTTCTTCTGTGATCTATTGTGATGTGTTTTTTCGAAGTGGCAGGTCTATATGTTGCTGCGAACTCCATTTGTCATGCCGCAGTGGGACTTTAATTCGGGGCTCACCTACTTGATGTTCACTCCCTCCAAACTCTGGAACCGGTTCTCTCTTTATCATCTTACCGTTAAGACAGTTTTCTTATCGCCATAACATCAGCCAGGTAGGTGAGCAGACGCCAGTCATTGCCCATTTTTTTCCCATATAGTTCTTTCCTCCCAGAGAAATTGTTCCTCCTGACAAAGACGCCCTTCCTGCCAAAGGTAGTCAAACCCTTCCACAAAGGGGGACCCATCACCCTGTCTGCTTTCTATGCTCCAACTCAACCCTCCGAGGAGGAAGAATAGTTTGTTGCCACTAAATGGGCACTTAGCTTCTATGTGAACCGAACCAGATATTACTGATGGCACGACCAGCTTTTCATCAATTTCTCTTGTGCTTAGGAAGGCAAAGCAGTGCAAAAGAGGGCCATCTCAAGATGTATTGTACTCTGCATTAAGATCTGCTATGGGCTGGCCAAGAAGAAGCCCGCAGAAGGCTTATCCACTCATTCCATCAGATTAAAGGGTGCTACCACTGAGCTGGCGTGCTGTGTGCCAGTCAAGGGCATTTGCCAGGTCGCTATGTTGACCTCCCTCCACGAATTCACGAAGCATTCGTGCTTGAATAGAAAGGTCCGGCGAAACAGACACCTCGCCTGATCTGTCCTGCAGGATTTCCCAATTTGAGCCATTCCATAGACCCACAATCTAGGGATGCATCTGTTCATTAGATGAGGAATCTGCGTTGAGAAGCCTCTGTTAGATGCTTTTTCTGGTAGAGTCTCTCTAACGCCAGCGTCATGTCTGGGGTGGGATGGACCTGATTTCATCTCAAATCTCAAGGCCTCTGTTTGCAAAGTCCTGTAGGGGTCTATTTTATCCCTGCTGCTCTTTAACATCTACACGGCCCCTTGGCTGGGCTGCTGGTCATTCTGTATGTATGCGGATATCACCCAGCTCATTTTCAGTCTGAGTCCCCAGGGACAGCAGGAATATCTCATCCAGCCCTGTCTCTGTCAGACGTTCTCCCTCATTTGCCACTGGGTGCCTAAAAATGTTCTTAAATTGAATCCTGCTAAGACGGACCCTATGATGTTGGGTAAGGCTCCTGGTAGAGTCATCTCTCCAATCATGGCTGTCGATTACAGGGTCAGCACCGACCCCGCTGGCAAGGGTAAAAACCTTCGACCTGATGTGTGTTATATCCTATGGCGCTTGTACGAGGCGTATGGGATATCTGTCACAAATGTGACTGAGTATTCAATCAGCCGAACTCTAATTCAGGCCCTTAGGCATAATAATGAATTCAAACTTGATGATGAACCTGGTAAATGAGCTCTACAAATAAACTATACATACAAACGTACATTTAAAAGATTGTGAATCAGGTGCCACCATGATAATATGCGGGGGTACACTAGCGCTGGGATGCTCTAGGGTTACTACGCGCTCTATAAAACCTTAAAATAAAATAAATAAAATAAATAATTATCTCTTGCCTGCTTCTCACTTGTGACAGGTGAAGCCTGTATTTGGGATCCTCCAGGCAGTCAGAGACTACTGGCTGTGACTTGTAACAAACAATGACAATTAGTAATGGGTTCTTGGGGCCGCATTCCTGCTGCACTCCAGGTAATAGAAAACTTGAGTATACTCCCTTTTAGCATTTGATTCTGAGTAGTTTGGTCCAGCAGTCAATACTTACTCCAAGAGGTGGTGGGTGGGATACCGTTCGATACTATGCAATAGAGCACATGGGTGGCACTCCTGCAGTCGACGCTTACTCATGGAGGCGGTGTTTTTGGACACCGTTCAATACTATGCAATAGAGCACACAGGTGGCACTCCTGCAGTCAACGCTTACTCATGGAGGTGGTGTGTGGGATACCGTTCAATACTATGCAATAGAGCACACAGGTGGCACTTCTGCAGTCAACGCTTACTCATGGAGGTGGTGTGTGGGATACCGTTCGATACTATGCAATAGAGTACAGGTGGCACTCCTGCAGTCGACGCTTAGTCATGGAGGTGGTGTGTGGGATACCATTTGTTACTATGCAATAGAGTACAGGTGGCACTCCTGCAGTCGACGCTTACTCATGGAGGTGGTGTGTGGGATACCACTCGATACTATGCAATAGAGGACACTGGTTGCACTCCTGCAGTTGACGCTTACTCATAGAGGTGGTGTGTGGGATACCGTTTGATACTATGCAATAGAGCACACAGGTGGCACTCCTGCAGTCGACGCTTGCTCATGGAGGTGGTGTGTGGGATACCGTTCGATACTATGCAATAGAGTACAGGTGGCACTCCTGCAGTCGATGCTTACTCATGGAGGTGGTGTGTGGGATACCGTTTGTTACTATGCAATAGAGCACACAGATGGCACTCCTGTAGTCAACTCTTATCCATGGAGTTGGTGTGTTGGATACCGTTCAATACTATGCCATAGAGCACACAGGTGGCACTCCTGCAGTCGACGCTTACTCATGGAGGTTGTGTGTGGGATACCGTTCAATACTATGCAATAGAGGACACTGGTTGCACTCCTGCAGTTGACGCTTACTCATAGAGGTGGTGTGTGGGATACCGTTTGATACTATGCAATAGAGCACACAGGTGGCATTCCTGCAGTCGACGCTTACTCTTGGAGGTGGTGTGTGGGATACCGTTCGATTCAATGCAATAGAGCACACAGATGGCACTCCTGTAGTCAACTCTTATTCATGGAGGTGGTGTGTTGGATACCGTTCAATACTATGCAATAGAGCACACAGGTGGCACTCCTGCAGTCGACACTTACTCATGGAGGTGGTGTGTGGGATACCGTTCGATACTATGCAATAGAGTACAGGTGGCACTCCTGCAGTCGATGCTTACTCATGGAGGTGGTGTGTGGGATACCGTGTTACTATGCAATAGAGCACACAGGTGGCACTCCTGCAGTCAACACTTACTCATGGAGGTGGTGTGTGGGATACCGTTCGATACTATGCAATAGAGTACAGGTGGCACTCCTGCAGTCGATGCTTACTCATGGAGGTGGTGTGTGGGATACCGTTCAATACTATGCAATAGAGGACACTGGTTGCACTCCTGCAGTTGACGCGTACTCATAGTGGTGGTGTGTGGGATACCGTTTGATACTATGCAATAGAGCACACAGGTGGCACTCCTGCAGTCGACGCTTACTCATGGAGGTGGTGTGTGGGATACCGTTCTATACTATGCAATAGAGTACAGGTGGCACTCCTGCAGTCGACGCTTATTCATGGAGGTGGTGGGTGGGATACCGTTCGATACTATGCAATAGAGCACACAGGTGGCACTCCTGCAGTCGACGCTTACTCATGGAGGTGGTGTGTGGGATACTGTCGGATATTATGCAATAGAGCACACAGGTGGAACTTCTGCAGTCGACGCTTACTTATAGAGGTGGTGTGTGGGATACCATTCGATACTATGCAATAGAGCACACAGGTGGCACTTCTGCAGTCGACGCTTACTCATGGAGGTGGTGTGTGGGATACCGTTCGATACTATGCAATAGAGTACAGGTGGCACTCCTGCAGTCTACGCTTAGTCATGGAGGTGGTGTGTGGGATACCATTTGTTACTATGCAATAGAGTACAGGTGGCACTCCTGCAGTCGACGCTTACTCATGGAGGTGGTGTGTGGGATACCATTCGATACTATGCAATAGAGGACACTGGTTGCACTCCTGCAGTTGACGCTTACTCATAGAGGTGGTGTGTGGGATACCGTTCGATACTATGCAATAGAGCACACAGGTGGCACTCCTCCAGTCGACGCTTACTCATGGAGGTGGTGTGTGGGATACCGTGTTACTATGCAATAGCGCACACAGGTGACACTCCTGCAGTCGACGCTTACTCATGGAGGTGGTGTGTGGGATACCATTTGATACTATGCAATAGAGCACACAGGTGACACTCCTGCAGTCGACGCTTACTCATGGAGGTGGTGTTTGGGATACCGTTCTATACTATGCAATAGAGCACACAGGTGGCACTCCTGCAGTCGATGCTTACTCATGGAGGTGGTGTGTGGGATACCGTGTTACTATGCAATAGCGCACACAGGTGACACTCCTGCAGTCGACGCTTACTCATGGAGGTGGTGTGTGGGATGCTGTTCGATACTATGCAATAGAGCACACAGGTGGCACTCCTGCAGTCGACGCTTACTCATGGAGGTGGTGTGTGGGATACCGTGTTACTATGCAATAGCGCACACAGGTGACACTCCTGCAGTCGACGCTTACTCATGGAGGTGGTGTTTGGGATACCGTTCGATTCTATGCAATAGAGCACACAGGTGGCACTCCTGCAGTCGACGCTTACTCATGGAGGTGGTGTGTGGGATACCGTGTTACTATGCAATAGCGCACACAGGTGACACTCCTGCAGTCGACGCTTACTCATGGAGGTGGTGTTTGGGATACCGTTCGATTCTATGCAATAGAGCACACAGGTGGCACTCCTGCAGTCGACGCTTACTCATGGAGGTGGTGTGTGGGATACCGTGTTACTATGCAATAGCGCACACAGGTGACACTCCTGCAGTCGACGCTTACTCATGGAGGTGGTGTTTGGGATACCGTGTTACTATGCAATAGCGCACACTGGTGACACTCCTGCAGTCGACGCTTACTCATGGAGGTGGTGTTTGGGATACCGTGTTACTATGAAATAGAGCACACAGGTGGCACTCCTCCAGTCGACGCTTACTCCAGAAGGTGGTGTGTGGCATACCGTTCAATACTATGCAATAGAGCACACAGGTGGCAATACTGCAGTTGAGGCTTACCCCAGGGGCTGGTATGTAGTGTGACTTCAGATACTCTGGACCGGGTACACCGTGGGGGGATCCAGCAGTGGATTCTTCCCCTGGTAGGTGGTGTGCAGTTAGATACTTGGCAATAGTGTGCACAGGTGATAGCACGCCGGGCCAGATTTATATCTTGGAAGATGGGTTACTCCATCACAACCGTGAAAGTTTATCCCTTCCGCTGAAATATAAATACCATTATATACTATGGGATTAATATTTGACGGACGGGCTATCCGTCACCGTTGTGACGGAGTCACCCGTCCGCCAAGATCTAAATCAGCCTCTTAATTTGAATGTCCTGTCAGCAATTTATTCAATAAAAGAAAAATACTTCAGTGTAAGTAAGTAGGATGTTCCTCATGTTAAATAGAGATAAACAACAAAACCTAGAAGTGCTCAGCACCTACTGTGCAAGGGAATTAACCCGAAAACAGCTTGATAGAAACTTTGCACTAAATGCCATATTTTAGTGCAACACTGGGCCCTTGGGTCAGTTTTCTCTCGTGAGGGGTGCTCCACTCTGGGAAGTGTAGAGGTGTTCGGGTCTCTGATCTCAGCCTGCACTCGGGTGGTGACTCCGAGTGGGAGGACCAGATCAACTACTGAACATCTGTTGGGCCCGGTACGCACAGATTGCATGTCGTGTTTTTGCCCAGGAATGTGTGTGATGCACCCAATCGGATGCCCAAAAACCCACCACCCAAAGAAAAGTAGAATCCATGTCTTGGGGACTTTACATGTGTCTTTTGGTATCAGAAATGTAACAAGGGGGGCCCCTGAGGGCCAGGGGGCGCAGTATCTGTAGTCCATGTGCACTCTAGCTGTTTGGGCCCTCGTGATGAGTGGTCAGTAATGGAACTCACTACTTCTCTGCCCTGAAATTACCATTACTGGGGGTCTCAGTAGTATTTGGGGGCAAACTGGTGGAGCAGCCATAAAAAAGGGGACTTTAATACATTATGAGTGGCCCATTAAAAGGGCCATTATTTCTCTGCCCCTGAATGACCATTACCAGGGGTCTCAGTGGATACTGTAATTATCGATGGGGGCAGAATATATCTTCCCATTGACCAGGCGTGGTCAGGCAGGTGCTCCGCACCCGCTGATTTTCCAGGGACACCTCCATTATGAGAGAAGGCAGCATAGATCCCAGCGCGGGCAGCTTGTGACCTGGTCATGGGACCCTCCTCGTCTGTGGCAGGGGAAAGGCAGCTGGGCCCGCTTCATCTGCCTGGAACCCAGCCCCGATATGTCACGACAGTAATGCCAGAGTGACTGCAGTGGGTGAAAAACAGCGCGACGACCAAGGACAGGCAGGGCAACCAAGAGCCGTTCTAACTCAGCCTCAGTGAAGCAACTCTGCCCTTCTTAGGAGCCTTGCATGTCTGATTCTGGTTTTCAAATCAACATATTGATCATTAACTGTGAAAGAGTTAAGCAGCACTAGACTATCCTAATCTTGTTTTTGCATTCTCATCTCTTAGGCCGCGTCCGAAAACATCTACACGAAAGAGAAGATTCGCATCGTGGAGGGCATCTGCCTGCTGTCGGATGGCGACTCGGAGTGGGATGACCTGAAGCAGATCAAGCCATCACGCGGCAGCATCCTGCGCGACCATGTGTGCATCAAGACGGACACTGTGTCCATCCAAGCTAGCACAGGCTCCCTGGACAACACCGAGACAGAGCAGCTGCTGCAAGAGGAGCAGTCTGAGAGCAGCAGCGTCAGCCTGGTCCCCACGCCTGACCGGCGCAGCTCGCTGCCCGACACTGGCTGGAAGCAGCAGGAGCCCAGGCCGGCCACGGAGAGCGAGGTCTGAGCACCCCTACCTGCCACAAACTGTCGGAGATGACCAAATTGGACCTTGGTATCTGAACTCTCCAAGCAAGGCATCAGGCTGCATTCCAGAGAGGGGGAGGTGACTGTCCCAGCACAAACTCACTCTGATCTGGTGTGGACGAGATGCTTCACAAATGCTCTTTCTGGTTGAGGACTCCTGCTGAAAACTGGATGCCGTTGCAAATTTGTCGCTCTCCCACAGCATACCATTATTTATCAGGCCGCTTTCTGGCCTGGAGTGGACCTGTCCACTATGCTCAACCTTGGGTGGTTCACAAGCTCTTGCAGGCTTTAAGGATGTTCTGGCATTTCTTCCAGGGACGCTGGTCAGATCTGGACATTAGGGCAGCCACAGTTTGCAACAAAACTGCAAAGCTCAAATTTCATTAGACTGATTCCGTGTTCAAGAAAAATGAAATGAAAAACTAATCGTAACCATGGACAGGGGATTAAAGGTACTGGGGAAGCAAGGAAGAGAAGTAAGGCTGGGAGCATTAGTGGGGTTCCGCCTTTGATAGAATTCCACCAGGTTATTTCAGTGCACTCAGTCTGTATAGACACATTGCTTGGGGTGTTCCTGTGTACCTCATTGCACCTGTGAACAGTAACTGGATTGAGTGGTAAGTGAGGTTGGCGGGGGTCCATTTAAGACTCAGACTGGCCTGGCTCTCATCGATGGTGTGGGCATGCCAGGTCAGGTTGAGCCTTCGATGGTTCTGGTGCTCGGTCCACTCGGGCATGTGGTGACTGGCACTGGGTCGTTGAAATCCTCCTGAGACGAGGTCAAAACAAGATTTGTGGGGTATAGAATGATCATTTCACTAAGGCAAGCTGGTCTTGGAGTGTCAGATGCTGGGTTAGATTAGCTTCATTAATGAATTGTAACATTCCTGGCACTGCATCAGGTTGAGATAGTCATAGTCCAGCTACTAGATTCTATTAATCTTCAGAAGAGGTAGTGTATCAGGTTTAAAACTGGTTCCTGTGCCCGAGACTCTGCTCCTCCATCCCACAGCACCTGCATCTGCTCTTGGGGACGTCCGCCTTTCATCCTTTGAGCCTGGGTCAGCGGAGAGTTAGTCGGACAGAGTAACATTCCTCCACCTGCTCGATAGGAAGCTGCTGTCTCCGGATGCTTTGCTAATGGTGGCGGTGAGCACTTGTGTGCCAATGTTGGACTGGACAGTAGCTGATGTGCAAGAGGGAAGAGCATAGGCACCCTTCTGTTTAAGAAAAACATCACTATTTTAAGACATGCCTTCAAGTCCTCCCCTCTTTGCATGATGGAGCAGAAGCAAAGTGTTGTAATAACAGTGTGCCTGGCTGCAGCTTGGAGGAGAGCCACCAGCCCTCACTCTCCATCAAAATGCTCCTAACTCTTCTACACACCCTTGTTATGGACATTGGAAGTGTCGGGTCAGGACACTGCTTGTGGGTAATTGCTATGTTGCAAGCGTTGATGGAGTGCTTTCTCGGCTGGTAAGCCGAGGCCCACATGGGAGCTGATGGATGGGGAATTCTAATTTTGTACTAAGTCTAAAAGATTTGCAAGCCCTTTATGAGTTTATTTGTAATATTTTAACAATATCCCCCTGTGGGAGATCTCGGGGTTTTTATTTAACCACTATGTTCAGTGTTCTAGGGATCTGATAACTTAATATAAAGTTTGCTTTTCTTAAACGTTGTCTGTTTTCTGTCTTGGAGAAAAGGATGAGTCCTGCAGCAGTGAGAGAACAGATTATATAGTGGGGAGAGAGGATTCCGGACTCCATAGGACAGTCTCTTGCGCAGTAAATACTGCGTGGCTGTGCACAGTCTACAAGAAAATGATATGCCTTACACTACTGGGAGCTTCCAACGGATACTTCCTACTGCAAATTCCTTATCTTTTGAATCACCCAGGTGCTAGACTGCATCAAAAACATTTTAGTTTGAGGCATGTGTGCTGTAGATTCACATGCTTTGCATACTCCTGCCATCTAGTGTTGGGTCTGGATGTTTGCAAGTAGATTTTCTTCAAATAAGTCTTTTCCAGTCACAAGGTAAGGTGACTCCTCTTTTCGGTGATAGTGCGCATGGGATTCGACTACATTGTTAGATTGTTTTCTTTCTGCCATCAGGTTCGGATGTGGTTTGCTGAAATCCAGTTCAAGACCGTTCGTCGGGATCCTTTTGGTTCACAACCCACTGTACTCGAGTCGGTATTGTTCGAATGCTTTTTCCCATCCTTCGCCTGTCGAAAATCAGAAACCTTTGACAGTTGGATTGACAAAACTCCTATTGCGGCTTCCAGACCTAGCCCGTTTCTTTCACTTCCACTCGAGAAACCAACATCGAGTAATCTACCAATGGAACAGACTCCATTCTATTCTACCTTTGGAGCCACTCCAAATATCCATGCACCAACCTTCAAAAAGTCTGTAACTTGTGACTTTCTCCAGGGCTCAAGGAAAAAGACTGCTACGCCGGTCGCTCAGTTCACTCGAAAAAGACCCTCCGAGACCGTCAGACTCGATGGAAAGAAATGCAGCGGCAAAACATCGAAGAGACCCCGATATCTTCACAGAAGAAATCGAACAGGAAGAAATGGAAGCGTCTGAAGTGGAGGAGGAAGAGGCTGTATCCGTCCAATATTCAGATTTCAAGCTGGAGATAGAACTGGAGTCCCAGGACGTTCCATCTGGTCAAGGTGCCGTGAGTACCCAAGCCCCTTCACCCACAAAACCCGTTTCCATCAAGCATAAGGCTTCCAGGCCACCACTGCCATCCGGCCATGGTAGGCACTGAGACTCTGCTTTGAGCGCCCGCCCTCCTGCTCGGCACCGAAAGCGCACATCAGCCTACCGGCTCGGGCTAGAGTAGAGATACAGCACTCTAAAGAGAGTTCAGTACCTAAAGCTTCGGTCCCGGAAGACAAATTCAGCTCAGTATCCGAAAGTTTTCGGCACTGAAACCGAAAGATACCCTTCAAAAGCCTCCGGAGCCAGTTCTGGAAACCCTGCAACAAAATCTGCATCCAAAACAGAAGAAACTGCATATAAATTCAGACACAAACATATTACAGCAAAACCAGTGATACCATCCTCCAAAAGAAAGCTAGACACTGGACATAAAATCCCTCCTAAAAACAAGGAGGACATGGCTACTAGTCCTCTGTTGCTCATACCCCTCCACCCTCTTCACGAGTACCTATGATACCACCTTCAGAAGTGCAGATCCTCTGGACATCACACCACAGGGCTCTCCAGGTGCTGATTCTGATACAGGGGATGGGGATGACCCTTATGGAGAACCATCATCAGATCCATGGGATGATTACAATATGCAGACTCCTACAAATGCAGACCCAGATCTATATCCTGCTAAACCTTCCCCTCCTGATGACAGCACCTCATACCAGGAGTTAATTGCCAGGGCAGCTACATTCCATGGAGTTACTTTATACAAGAAATCTCTGAAAGAAGATTACCTATGTTAAAACATATGATGAGGCATGCTGAGGATATTTCTAAAGATCCAGTGAGGGCACGTATTATAACACCCAGGGTGGATAAAAAATATAACCCCCTCACCCCGCCCCCTCTATCTGACCCAATTTTCTATCAAGGGCCAGATTCCTTAGTTGTGTCCAATGCTGGTGAAAGAGCAAATTCACAAATTACAGGGGATGCACCACCTCCAGACAAAGAGTGCAAGCTAATAGATGCCCCTGGTAAAAGAGTGGCTGCACAATCAGCCAACCAATGGCGCATATCCAGTACACAAGGTCTTTTGGCTACGTACGTCAGGGCCCACTGGGACAAAATGACTCCAATACCTCCAACAGGAGCACAGAAAGAGGGCAGGAACTAGTACAGGTGGGAAACTCATTTCCAGTTCCTCTATTAGGTGTGTGTTAGACAACACTGATACTGCAGCCAAAGGAGTTAACACCAGTATTCTCCCAAGAAGACACGCATGGTTACGAATCTCTGGGTTCAAACCAGAGGTACAACAAACAGTACCTAATGCTCCCTTCAACAAGGAACATCTTTTTGGTCCTCAAGTTGATGAATCACCTGAAAAAATGAAGACAGAGAAGTAGCAAAATCTATAGGGGCTCTACAGTCACCCTCTAACAGAGGCTCCTTTCGACGCTTATTTTATAGGGGAGGCTCCAAGTGTACCACCACCGATGCCAACACATCTTCCTATAAACCACAGACTCAATCCTCCCCTCTAGAGGTTTTTACAAAGGCGGTTACAGAGGGAACAACTTTAAAGGCAGAGGTAGAGGGACCTCAATACGTACCTCTCCATCTCCCAACAAACAGTGACTTTATAACCATTCCCCGATCATCATAGACCTGTCGGGGGAATACTACATCAATTTCTTCCCATTTGGCAGTATATAACATCAGACAGATGGGTGTTGGACATTATCCTACATGGTTATTGCCTGGAGCTCAGCACCAATCCTCCCAGTCGGTATTCCACTTCATGTTCACAAACTCTCTCTAGAGCACCAACAACTGCTCAAACAAGAAGTACAAGCTCTTCTAACAAAAGGAGCTGTAGAACCAGTTCTAGTAAAACACCAAGGGTCAGGGCTTTATTCACTTTACTTCCTAATCCCAAAAAAAGATGGTTCTCTATGACCAATATTACATCTCAGACCTCTAAATGTATACATAGTGTCAGAACACTTCCATATGGTCACACTTCAACAGTGCTTCCCCTCTTAAAACAAAACAACTTTATGTCAACACTGGACTGAAAGGACACATAGTCTCACATTCCCATTCACCCAGCACATCGCAAATATATCAGATTCGTCATAACAGGAAAACACGATCAATTCAAAGTGCTCCCATTCAGAGTCACTACTGCACCCAGAGTATTTACAACATGTCTAGCAGTAGTAGCAGCTCAGTTAAGAAGACAACAAAATTCATGGCTTCCCATATTTAGACGATTGGTTCATCAATGCCAGCACACACCACAAGTGTTTAAAACACACTCAGATTACAATAAATCTCCTTCACCAATTGGAATTCACAATCAATGTGCAAAAATCCCATGTTCACCCCTCACAGCTGCAGCCCTATTTGGGAGCTATCCCAAACACTCAAACAGGTTTAGCCTATCCCTATGCAGCACAAATTCACAAATTTCAAACACTGCTACTACATTTCCAAAGCAACAAATATCTAACAGTGAGAACTTTCATGCAACTTTTAGGGATGAAGGCATCATGCATCGCCATAGTACCTCATGCAGGATTAAACATGCGTCCTCTACAGGAATGCTTAGCACGTCAATTGAATCAATCACAGGGTCAACTAAAAGATCTGGTGTTGGTGGCCAGCCACACTCATCGCTCTCTGCAGTGGTGGAACACACAAAACTTATCAAAAGGGTGGTCTTTTATTAACCCTGTTCCACAGGTCCTGCTCACAGCGGACGCATCCCTTACAGGATGGGGTGCCCATCTACAGCATCTAACAGTTCGGGGTCTATGGGACACCATACACAAGAGTCTCCACATCAAATACCTAGAGCTTCTAGCTGTTCATCTAGCGCTAAAAGCATTTCTACTTCACCTGATAGGGAAGGTTGTCGTAGTCTGGACATACAATGTAACAGCTATGTACTATGTACAAAAACAGTGTGGGGGAGACTCGGCAGTTATCACGTCTCTCTCAGACCCTTAGGCACTGGGAAATACATTACAAGATCCAACTGCTAGCAGAACATCTTCCAGGGACGGACAACGAATTTGCCGACCTCCTCAGCAGGATGCAGCAACATGGGACTGGGAACTCCACCCCCAAGTTCTCCTCCCATACTTCCACAAATGGGGGTTTCCACAGATAGATCTTTTCGCAACTACAGAAAACTCAAAATGCCCAAACTTCATCCTCAGCCTCACACACCCTCAATCCAAAGGCAATGCCCTATGGATGAATCGGTCAGGGATTTTGCTTACACTTTTCCGCCTCTCCCTCTTCTTCCAATTCTGTTTCGGAGGCTCAGACAAACATCCCTCACCCCTAGTTCTAGTGGCTCCAACATGGTTCTCGTCAACTTTGGCTCACCACATTTCTAGAACTCTCAGTAGTTCCACATCAGAAGCTTCACTTCACCTCAAACCTTCGTACTCAGAACCAGGGAGAAATCAGACATCCAAACCCCAAGGAGCTCAAGCTAGCTATCTGGCTCCTGGAGTCATAGAGTTTGAATACCTAAATCTACCACCAAATTGTATGACAATTCTTAAAGAAGCAAGAAAGCCTCCCACTAGAGCATGCTATGCATCAAAGTGGAAAAGGTTTGTTATATATTGTAATAACCAAACCATTGACCCATTAGATGCTTCTATACAACAAATCATTTGTTATCTATTGAATCTACACCGTGCAGGCCTTGCCTACACATCCTTATGCCTACACCTTGCAGCGGGAGCTGCATGGCTTCAAAACAGACATCACTTCTCTCTATTCAGAGTACCGATAATCAAAGCCTTTATGGAAGGCCTTAAAAGAGTGATATCACCAAAGGTTCCACCTGCATGGAACCTTAATATTGTTCTAACAAGACCTTTGGGTCCACCTTTTGAACCACTGCACAATTGTCCACAGCATTTCCTGTCTTGTCAGTTTGCGATCTTGATTGCTATCACTTCACTAAGATGTGCCAATGAGCTACAGGCACTAACCTTGGAAGAACCATATTAACCAATCAGTCGAGATACAGTATTTCTTCCCTCAACCTGATTCGGTAGCAGAGGGAGCGTTACAAACATTGATGTCAAAAGAGCATTATTGTATTTTAGTGATAAAGTAAAAGATTTTCGTAAAACAACTGTTTGTTGCCTTTCCTCCGCCTCCAAAAAAAAACCTATCTCTAAATCTGGAATTTCTAGATGGATTGCTAAATGTATCCAAGCATGCAATATAAAAGTCAAAAGAACTTTATCTATACCTCCTAGAGCACATTCAACTCGTAAAATAGGAGCATCTGTGGCCTTTTTAGGTAACATTCCCTTAGCTGACATATGTAATGCAGCAACATGGTCTACACCGCACACATTTACCAAACACTATTGTGTGGATGTACTGGCATGTCAATAAGCTAATGTAGGGCAAGCAGTGCTAAAAACACTTTTTCTAACAATTGCAACGCACACTGGTTAACCACTGCTTAGGTAGAATACTGCTATACAGTCTATGCAAAGCATGTGTATCTACAGCACACATGCCTCGAACGGATCTATTCTTACCCTGTAAGCATCTGATTGTGGCATGTATAGCTGAAGAGTCACATGCACCCTCCCTCCTCGCCGGACACCTGTGGTTGTTGTAGTTCCTATTATTCACATTACATATGCATGGAACTCTCTATGCTACACTCACTCACTTCATTCTCATCCTCTTGAGTCGATGCCCATGCACACTATCACCGAAAGGAGGAGTCACCTTACCTCATGACTGTAAAAGACTTCTTTAAAGAAAAACAACTTGCAAACATTCAGACCCAAAACTAGATGGCAGAAGTATGCAAAGCATGTGGATCTATAGTTATACATGCCAAGAACAGATGCTTACTGGGTAAGTAATATTATCTTTTTTTAGCACTTGCAGGAAGTGACACCACAGAATCTTATGTAGGCTCCACTCCCGTCTTCTGACATCAGTTCCTTTCTTTCCATGTCCTTTAAGCAGATCGGAAGCTACACTCCCAACTTTTTTGGTGCCTTACGATTCCCAAAATTCTTTTTGAAGACTGTCTGCTACAGCAATGTCTCTCCCTACAAGCTTCATGCCATGCGGTGCTGCAGGAAGCTGTCGGTCATGGACCAGAATGACTTCTCTCGGTGGCATAAGGTTTCTGGCATGACCTAAAGTCCTGACGGAAGTGCTCCTTGATGCAAAGGTGAACCTGTATGTCGCCGTCAACAAGAAACAAGGCAGATCACGCTCAAAGCCTCAGATGAGCCCCTCCTCTGTCTCTGGCTGGTTCCCGCTCCAGGTCCTCATGTTGTTGTCACCGTCCTCACGAAAGCTGAAGACAAAAGCAGACCGAATGGGATTCCTCTCTCAATTTAGAGCCCATTCCTAATCTGGTTCTAGATAGCCCAGAGTTTCCTGGCCTGTCGTCAACCCTCCAGCGATGGTACCCATGCTCCAACTCCTCTGGAGGATTCTGGGGCACCTTCGGACCGCATGGATCCTCCAGGACCCCAGTGGAACTTCAACCAGGAGGGCCTATTCAACTGCTTACTTGATTCGTTGGGTCCACGCTGGGGGCACTGGCCGATACATCAACACCTGTGCCGTAGGCCATGCTGGTCCCAACCACTCCGGCCTCGGCTCCAGTGGTACTGACAATTCCAGATCTGAACCAGATGCCGGTTTTGGATGCAGAGCCGTCTTCAGTCCAATCTTGACAAATGACTCATGAGATAAAGCAAAGCCCCTTGTCTGGAAGATTTCCAAGGCAATGGCAGTACCTTCACACAAATACCACCACAGGCTTGTACCTTATTTGGACTGAATTCAGACCCTTCCATGGTCTTCAAAACAAAACATTCTGCCTGACCATGGTCGCCCAATTTAGTCTCCCCTCATTGTAGCGATGATGGCTTAGATAGAATTGCAAAATGTTAGTGGCCCGAAAGCTTCCCCCGAGACAGAATTGGCCTCCCACTGTTGCAGCCCCACCCACCACCTCCACAGAGGAGAGTGTCTCTTTTGCAGTAGTAGTCCACATTGCTGCAGTAATGCTAGATGAGCAGTTTCCCAAGGATTAGACCAACGTGTATCTTCTCTCTGAGGTCTTGCTGACTGGCCTGTATCTTCCGAGCCCTTACTGCCTTTTAATGAGGCTCTGACATGGTCTTTGATGGTGACCCGGCCTAAACTTTGCTCAGCCATGCCTATGAATTGCCCTATAGCGATGTGCCATAAGCTTTCTGTGACCCAACATTTCTGACCCAGGAGAGTTTGGAGGTCCAGTATGCCCACCAGCAAGCACAGTCCTATGCCAGAGCAGGAGGGCAAAGCGCATTGGCCCATTTTGGCCCAATTTAAAATGTTCTTCCCTGTTAGTTTGGTATTTATATCTCCAAACGCAGTCTGTCGAATAGGCTGGGATATGGACAGTGTGACATTTCCAGCGTTGTGAGGAATTCAGGAATACTTTCGCACAGGCAATCCATGATTGTCAGTATGCAGCCATCTACGTGTAGAGAGCTGGTCTGCACATGACCGATTACTTTCCTGGGTCATACGAAGGTCATTAGTGTAATGATCCGATGATGTTTGGCGATATGCCTTTTGATAGGTCCAGGCTTTTGGAAGGAAAGGCAGACGCTGCCCTGGAGGTTTTCAAAGAAAGTCATGTTTTGGCCCATTACATGGACTTGTTGTCAAGTTTGGAAATACAGCGGTATTCCTGAGGCTTTGATTATCATTAGAAGCAACCCTCGCAGCCTGTGAAACACTGCATTTATCACCTACCCTGGAGCCACATGTTGGTTCAGCAGCAGAGACAGAATTCTTGTCTTCCTCGTCCCCTGCACCACTGCAACTAAACAGCGGATTCCCCTTCTCCACCATTGGATCTTTCATAGATTCACATGCTTGAACACTTCCCCGTCGTCAGAACCCCTGGTGACATTATCAACAGCAGAACAAACACGCCTTAACATGAACATTCATTGCAACTTTTCTAAACTATCCTCATCATTACAATGATCTGAACTTCAGCCAATCAGAACCCACCACACCGAGCCGTTCCCCTGGTGATGCTTCAAACTGTCAGACGTTATTTACTTAAGACGTGTAAATGTTGTGAAAAAGAAAATGTATGTAGAGGATCCTTATACAAAATGTTTGCACTGCCTGCGCCCAGAGCACAAGCCGGTGGAGGGCAGTGTCTGCCAGACAATGTCAACTAAAATACTGAAAGATCATGAGAGGTGGCTGGCACTGATCATTTAAATTATTTTTTTTTTAACGGTGGAATTGTAAAAAGAAAAACAAAACTCAGGACACAGTTCCTGAGCCCAAGAAGGTACATAACTGAATTATAAGGACAAACTAATAGACAAAATGCTACACGTGTCCTCTTAAAGATTTTACATCAATTCACTACATAGTTGATAAATAAAGGAATAAACAAAGCAGAGAAAAACAGATAGTACTATTCTTTTGATAGTGGTCCAAAATATGTATACTACAACATACATGAAACACACAACAAGCACTCCTGTAAAAAAATGTGTATGTCAACAGGTGACCCTGCACTCTCGGCAAAATAAAGACATACAGATGATATGATGCTTATTCAACAGCGTACACGATCACAAGGCATAACAAAATAATAAGAGTGTTGAAAAGTTATAATAAAGTAATAAGTATTTCTGTTACCTTGGATGGATGGCCATCCTGTGAATGTTGTCACAATAGGCCTCAGACCCATGGCAGACATATTCAAACCTTGTTGGCCATTGCTGGGTATGTAGTGCCAGTACTAGGTAAAGAGAACTGTGTTTCCCTTCCCTTGATGCCCCTTGAAGTGCGAATGAGGTTGATATGTTTACAGCCAGTAGTTATTGTCGCAGATATTGTTTTTGTAAAGCGCTTTCACCCACCCCCTGGGTCTTTTATGTGCATTTAAAAAAAACGCTGAAATATAAAAGTTGCACAGATAGACACACACAAACCTGCAAGCACAAAAACATAGAAACATGCCAGCACAGACAGACATGCTCACATTTGGAACACATCCACCTGCAGCTGCATACACTGATAGATGCAACTACACAAGCATCCATATACACACTCATGCACACATATGTAAGCAAGTAGAAGCACATACAAACACAGATACACAAATGCACATAGAAAAGCATATTGCAAACATGCACACAGCACTACCAAGAGCAGATACATTTACACACACACGCATGCAGATTTACAAGCACACACAAACACAGGCACTCCTACATACCCATGCAAATGTGCACACTCAGCCACACAAGCATGCAGGCTTGCACGAGCATATATACACGCACACACTCTTGGGTCTATTGTCTCACCCCTGTGAGGTGGCTTCAATGAAATGCTCTGTTGGTTCTGAATTGCTGCTGGTGTGGGCCTGTGCAGGTGCTGAGCTGGGGCTGCACTGGTGGTGGTGCAGTAATGTGGAGGTATTGCTGTGCTAATGCTGAGTTGATGTTGCGCTGGTGGCGGTGGTGCACTGATGAGGAGGTGGTACTGTGCTGATGGTAATATTGTTATGTGGTGTTACGGTGTTTAGGTGGTGCTGACTGATGCAGAGGTGCTGCTTAGTGATGCTGTGGTGGTGCTGAGTGATGTGATACTGTGGTGGTAGTGAATGATACTTAGGTGGTGCTGAGTGATGTTGAGGTGGTACTGAGTGATACTTTGGTGGTGCTGTGTTTGTGTTTAAGTGGTGCTTAGTATTGAAAGTTTGGTGCTGCGCTGGTGCTGAGGTGATGCTGCACTGGTGTCGATGTGGTGATGTGTTAATGCTGAACTGGTGCTGCATTGGGGATTATTTGCTGCTGAGGTGGTGCTGCGCTGGTTCTGAGTTGGTGCTATGCTAATTCCGTGGTGGGGTGAGTTGGTACCGGCAGATACTGGCTTAAATTAAGCCGACAGCAGGGGCCTACATTACGCCGCTGTGTTAAGCTGTGGGAGCGAACCTTTTCAGAGGCCCACCGGGGCAGGGGTTCTCCCTTCTTTGTCCTCAGGTCCTTGGACTAACAAAATAGAGATTGGCATGGAAGCTGTAATATTAAACAAATATTTGATTATCAACACTCATGAGTGGGGACTGCATCTATACAGAACCCTCAGGCAATGTATGACGCAGTACATGGAATACAGAGACTATGGTGCTTATATACACCTCTTACTTCAGAGTAAGCATGGAGAATCAGAAAGAGGCGGTACAAGTATACTAGCGCTGGGATGCTCACGGGTTACTACGCGCTCTACAAAAACCTTAAATAAATAAATATACACAACAATAGCTATTCACAAATATGGACAAGTAGAAAATACTTAGTCAACAGAGTGGGAGGAATAACGAAACTGCTTGCATCAGTTGAAATAGTCTGACAGTTACACTTAAGACAGGTGCGATCTAACAGCTACAAGCCTCTCTGAGCATGCGCAAGGCTCTGGCTCAGTACTGAAGGAGTTAACTATGTTGATGACTCAGGCGAAATACAAGGGCAGGCAACAGTGAAGACAGGAGAAGCACGTGGCAAGCAGGTGGCTAACTAAAATGGCTGCTAAAACCAAAATGGCTTCAGCTCATGCTAACAGCGATCTCTGCTATTTTCCACAAAGCTGGGGAAAGTTAAGTGTATGCCGACCTAGAGAGTGTACCCTGGCGCCACCATGGGTGTAGAAAGGAGTAACACACGTGCAGAAATGTGTCCATCTGAATGGTTTCTAAGTACGTACGTGTATGACATTCAGCTTTGCCACAACGTTTTTTGCTATCACAAGCCTTTTGTTTGCTACATTTTTAGCAGACCTTTAAATGGTACAGTTTTACATAATGTGTTTATTTTTGGTGCGCAGCGTTCCTTCCTTTGACATCATCCACCCTGGGGGCGTTGGTTATAATTAAAGGAAAAAGCGGGTCGGAAAGTCGAGAACGGGAAGTAAGAAGCAGCGTAGACTGAAAGAAAGGGAAAGATGGGAGGACAGAGTGTGAAGGGGGCATGGGGCCGAGAGAAGGAACGGGCTCAGAGAGGAGAAGGCGTTGAAAGGGACGATGCAACAGGGAGAAGCAGTTTGCACAATATCACAATGTTTGTTAGAAAGGAGTAACACACTTGCAGAAATGTGTCCTCTCTGAATGGTTTCTAATGTTTTAAAACTAACCATCTCACAATAGCCGAAACCTGCATCAAACTCGCGCAGGGAGAGCGATTGAAGTGTGGGGAGCCACGAAAACAATTGCGTCGCCTCCCGTCTCAACCGGCTCCTAGAAGAGGCACAAAGGAGTCAGGGGAGGGAAGGAAGGGGTAGAGGAGGAGGCTTTTCCATGTGCGGTCGTGTAAAGCAGACCATAAACAACCTTTGAAATATAACACTCAACAGATGGCACACTGCACGCCGTTGCTCGTATCTGCAAGGGGGATGCCATAGGCGTCAACATTTTAAGAAAAGGTGGGACAAAAAGCCGCCTTTGACCAATTGCGTGCTGTCATTTTTGAAAGCCACACGCAAAGGCCAATGAAATGTCACTACCACGCACAAGCTTGCTCGAAGTCCAGAGTGATTCCAAGAGGTCACCTCCTAGACAGCCCATGCCCACTGCTCTAGGCTCGACCTAAATAGAAGCTGGAAGAAAAATAAGCAATGAAAACAGGCATTAAACCCAAAGGTCTGATAAAAGAAATAAGTACTGAGGGAGTGGAGCCAATATTGGACACAATACCAGTGTCTCCTGTGCCTTTCAAACCACCACTTAAGATATTACAGGCCACCTCACCAGTTCAGGACACCTCACCAGTACAGGACACCCCACCAGTACAGGACACCCCACCAGTACAGGACACCTCACCAGTACACGACACCTCACCAGTACATGACACCTCACCAGTACAGGACGGAAAACGACCTTTACAACGAGGTCAAAACACCACAATACAATGACTTGCACTGGAAGGCACTCTAGACTAATGAATAGTGTGATGTAAATGATCACATTGTATTGTCATACATCCGTACAGGACACCTTACCAGTACAGGACACCTCACCAGTAGAGGACACCTCACCAGTAGAGGACACCTCACCAGTACCGGACACCCCACCAGTACCGGACACCCCACCAGTACCGGACACCTCACCAGTACCGGACACCTCACCAGTACCGGACACCTCACCAGTACAGGACACCTCACCGGTACAGGACACTTCACCAGTACATCTTACTAACATGATGTGGAATAAATGGCAGAGCAACTAAGCTTCCCAGATCCTTTTGTGAGTATCTTGCAAAGTCTTAGTTTTCCCTTAGCATTCTGGTACTTGTAGTGTTGATTTAATGACATAAACAGCAGTACAAAGAGCAAATAAGAAACCTAGACTGGATGAGCAATTTACACATGAACCTTGGAGACTTCAGAGCTCTGGAGAAGAACAGAGAGAAACTAGAGATCTCTCCTAACCTAGCACAGAGCCTCACAGTAGACATCTTGATACGATAGGAATCCAAACGTGATTTCAGGTGCCCCAAGCAACTACTGTTGGAGATGGTGGTACCCACACTGTAATAGAAAGTGGGAGGATACAGAGATGAGGAGCACTCATCATTGCTGAGTTACTGGATCAGATACCAGCACCAATCAAATGCCAAGGGTTCCATCTGTCATGCTATTTCATGTGCCCACCAACCAGGAACATGTTGGACACTTCCTCTCTCTCTACCAAGGGGAGGAGCTGCTTTCACTTACCAGTGTCATTGGTGAACTCAAGATTGTACATTAGCAGGGCGTGGTTTGCAGCCGCGGAAGATGGCCGCTTGCTAAGAGAACTGCGATAGCGGTTGGCGATTACGCTCACAATCCGACATCATATGAACCTAATTGGGGCGCCGGTCGGTGCCAGTCTGTACCGCAGTGTGGTGGCGTGCAGGCGAAACAGGTGGTGGCTGCCCTGCAGTGATGGAGCCAGCGAAAACTGTGTATGGAGCTGCCCGGCCGGACGGAGCCAAGATGGCGCCAGCCGGAGATCAGTAAGCGGGGTCCACCAATTCCCCGTGATCGCGGCTGCTGGAGGAGATCCTGAGGTGCGTGGACCATGGGAGAATCAGTGAGTCCGAGTCTGGGGCAGAGCAGGCGGAGGCAGCACGCTGAGAAGTGAAACGCGGTGAGGGCCGCGCGGCCTGTCAACGAGAGGCAGTCCCACGAGGTGGCGGCAGTGCTTACCAGCGAGCCCTGGACATCCGGCAGCGTGGGGGTTGTGCACAGTACCGGAGGAAGGGAGATGATACATTCCGAGGAGACACTGTGATTTAACCTTGTGCCTGCACCCTATGATCGCAGCTGCTGGAGGAGATCCTGAGGTGAGGGGACCCTGGGAGAGGCCAGGAGTCCGAGTCTGGGGCGGGGCACATGGAGGCAGCATGTTTGGAAGCGGAAAGCAGTAAGGGCTGCACGGCCCGACTACGAGAGGTGGCTCCATGAGGCGGCGGCAGTGATTGCCAGCGGGCCCTGGCCATTCGGCCGCGTGGGTGCCGTGCCCGGAGGGGCTGGCTGCCCGGCAGTTGGGAACTGTGTCGTTTTGCAACGCGGCAAAGTCCTGGGTGGTAAATCACAGTGTTACGTGTGGCAGTGAAGAGTGTGCCCTGTGAAGCGACTCACCTGCCCGTGTGAGCGCTCACGAAGTACGGTTTGCCCAACAATACCCTTAGGTGGACACCTGAGGCAGAGGAAAGCTACATTCCAGAGAGACGCCGTGACTTTATCTTGCACTTCCGGTCTGCTCCAGGTGATCTGCCACACGTGGACGATCACTGCAGGGCATGGACCTTTGAGGGAGGTGACAACAAGGTACAGGGGCCTACTACTTTGCACATCTAGGCTGAACTTCACAGGGGGGCTGCATACCCCAAGCCATGGGCCATGCTAGAACGCCTGGCCCTGGTCAGTCCAACCAGATAGACAAGTACACAGAAGCCATGGGGCGGGAAGAAGGTGCGATGGGAGGGGGCCTGCAGGAGGACCCTGAGGACGGCAGCCCAGAGCCCTCCTTGAGAGACCTCATGAAAGCTATCAGGGAGCTCCGGGGGACTCTGCAGCCAAAACTAGATTCGGTAACAGAGGAAGTTAACCTGATGCGAGCGGACCTCAGGAAGATGTCGGTGAAAGTGGCAGTGGCAGAAACGGGCATTGGGAACCTCGAGTCCAAATCTACGACTCGAAGAAGAGGTCGCCGCCCTCACCAAAAATCAAAAGGACATCTAATCCAGGCTGGAGGACCAGGAGGGACCGGCCAGGCACAACAACATTCGCATGGTGGGGGTTCCGGAGGGAATGGAGGGGCCGTCCAAGGACTGGTTCATAGAAGACCTGATACTGAACCACCTGAAACCCAAACGTCTATCGAATTTCCTCTCAGTTGAGCGGGCGCACCGAGCGTTGGGTGGCAAGCCCATACCCAGGGCCCCTCAGCACACCATCATCGCCCGCATCCTGAATTTGAGAGCTCGGGACGCTATCCTGCAGGCTGCACGGGTCCATGGCGATCTTCAACTTGAAAATGCCACAGTTCGCTTTTTTCCTGATTTCAGGCTCTGTGTTTAACGCCAGAGACGCTCCTTTGATGGTGTGAAGAAGGCCCTCAGGGAACAGGGTGTGAAATCTATGATGTTGTTCCCTGCTCGACTCAAAATCCTTGACGGGAGTAAGGCGTACTTCTTTGAGGCACCAGAAGAGGCCAGTGACTGGTTGGAGTGCTGGCGTACTGTGGGTAGAAAAGGTGGTCCGCACAGTTCTGAGCCACATCAAAAAGGATGAGATGCTGAGAGCAAAAGAGAGACAATTGTCAGGCAGCCAGAGACAAGAACAGCGAGTAGTTAAGTGATTTGAGGCTGGCCTGGATCTTGGGTTGTTAATGGTTCGCATTTTGGGAGACTGGTTGGCCTCCTCTGTACGGGTGGGGGATAAAAACATTAAGAGTTCTTGGACACATGGGAGCCGGACTTCCTCGCACCATATTACAATAATGTGCTGCATGCTATGGTGGTTTGACTCATCTGGCAGTATGTGAGGGTGGAGTGCCCAGGGGGATTGACATTGGGGATGCTCCATTACAGTTTGCAGTGTGGGCGGGACATTCGTCAGTGATGTATATTTCTTCGGATGACTGCATGTTCATGGTTCCTCACAAATGTTGGTTTTTGGTTTCCTGGGGCGACAGGCACTCTGCAAGTTTGAGTGGTGGGAGGTTGGGTCCCACCGAGCAGGGAGGCAGGGAGGGGGGAGTTGGGAGGGGGTTTTCTTTCGTTTAAGGGATTGGGGGGTTCGCTCGAGACCAGGATAGACGTATAGCTACAGGAAATCAGCCTAGCGACACATCAGGTCTGGTGACTATCCGAGGGTTGTGGGTTTCTATGGGGAAAATGGGTGATCCAGCTAGTATAACAGTCTGGACGTGGAACGTGATAGGGCTTGGTAACAAAATTAAACGTACACTGGTATTGCAACACCTTAAAAGACATTCGCCGGATGTGATTTTACTCCCGGAGTTGCACCTGCGTGGAAATAGGTGCAGGGCCCTAGATCGCTTTGGTTATCAAATGGTGGCTCACTCAGGGTTCACTTCTGGTTTGCGGGGTGGTTATTTTAGTCCGCAACACCCTACCCATATTTATGTCTAATGAGTGGACAGATGACGCGGGCTGCTTAGTGCCAGCCGTGGGTAAATGGGAGGGTCGCGTCATAGTGTTCTGCTCCTGCTATATACCTCCGGGCCGCCACTCCTCGACTCTACAAAAATTGGGCTCCTTCCTGGTGGGTCTTCCCCCTGGGGTTCTCCTGCTGGGGGGGGAAACACGAACGCTGTCATGAGCGCAGACCTCGACCGCTTTAACACACAGATGGACAGCAGGGGGAGCGGGGGTTATAAGGCTTGGCCACGGCACTGGGACTCAGTGACCTGTGGCGCACACACCACCCCACACTTAGGCAATATACGATCTACTCCGCCCAACACAGGTCCTTTTCAAGGATCGACCACTTATTCACCCGAACTGACCAGGTGAGGGACTTCGCTGAGTCCCAGATCATGGCTCAGCGGATCTCTTATCACTCCCCAGTTAACATCATTCTTAGAGGCACGGTGATCAATAGGGCTGTATTCCCAAGGATAGATCCCTGGCGTCTCCGAGAACCGAATATCGAGGGAAAACTCCGGGAAAGCTCCCGGCTTTACTTTAAAGAAAAACAGGGCTCGGTGGAGTCCCAAATAACGCTATGGGAGGCATACAAAACGGTGCTCAGAGGGCAGGCTCAGGCATTGATAGGGGCTCAGAAAAAGGAAGAATCGCTACAGATCAGGCAGCTAGAGAGTGACATTGAGCTACTGGAACGTAATGTTGAAACCGCCTCCTCGGTGGACCTTCGCCATAGACTGACGCTAAAACAGAGGGAACTTAGGGCCCTGGCCGAGGGAGAGGCACGGGCCTATGCTTTAGCCACCCAGCACCGGATCTACGATGCAGGAGATAAGGTCTTGAAACTGTTGGCGTGGCTGGAACGTCGCGACAAGAAGCGTTCATGGGTATCTGAGGTAAGAGATGTGTCGGGGTCCCTCCTATCAACCAGCACGGGCATAGCGGAAGCCTTTGGAACCCATTTTGAGAGAGTGTATTCCCCGGTATGTACTAGGACCAAAGCCAACTGTGCGGAGTTCCTACGGGATTTTGCAATGCCCACGTTGTCCACCGACCAAAGTGACCAACTTGAGGCAGACTTTACGCGGGAGGAGATGGGAAGCGCCCTCAACTCCCTCCAGTCCGGGAAAGCACCTGGGCCTAATGGCTCCCAGTGGAAATATACAAAAGACAGGCGGCCATCATTCTTACCCCTCTTCTTCAGATGTATTCAGAAGCGCACAAGGCCGGCATGCCCCCCTCAGATCAAAGAGAGGCCACGATTGTAGTCATCCACAAAGCAGGAAAGCTGGAGGATCAGTGCTCTTCATACCATGCCATATCACTCATAAACGTGGAAGCCAAGGTCCTGGCCAAGGCTCTTGCAGACAGGTTGGTGTCCATTATTTCAGACCTGGTGCATGTTGACCAATCAGAGTGGAGTGGTGTGGCTCACTGGTTAGAGGCGGCAGACCCGGAAGCAGAGGACGGCCCGGGACCAGGGTTCAATTCCCGACGCGGCAGGGTCGTGAACCAGGGTCAGCGGACGCGATAATTCTCGCCTCGGTGCCTAATCTAACCAGGGATCACACTCGGCAACTCTGGGCATTACCTTGCCTCATCTTCACAATGGCCCCCCACAAACGCCGGGGATGCCTGGTTTCACCTTGGAAATACCCAGGAGGGAACATCTCACAGGGAAAGCCAGGACGGGTTCCCCAGCAGTCTATAGTGCCAGGACGCCTCCGGGTAGCAGTGCGCTTTACAAGACACACACATTTACATTTACGCCCCATCGGAGCACCCGCCACAACCTGAGGTGATTATATGGGGTACTTTACATGACCAAAGATGTCGGGAATACTCCGACGGAGTTGATGGAGTTAGAAGCCGCAATGGCATTTGACAGTATCGAGTGGCCCTACCTATTCATGGTGCTACAGAAGATGGGCTTTGGCCCGATCTTTTTTTTGTAGCTGGGTGCGCCTCCTGTACGAGCAGCCTACGGCTCGGATGAGGGTCAATGGCGCTGTGTCTTAGGAGGGGTACTAGGCAGGGCTGCCCCCTGTCTCCCCTCCTCTTTGCCTTGGTTCTGGAGCCGCTGGCTCATTGGATTAGAAGGGACCCGGCGATATGGGGCCTGGCGATGATGGATGAGTGGGAAGAGCGCATCTCCCTCTACGCCGATGATATTGTTTTATATCTAGCGAGGCCATACCACTCGATAGCGCAGGTGTTGCACCACTTTGAGATGTTCGGCAGCTATTCTGGCTACTCCATCAATTGGGCAAAGTCAGTGATCTTCCCCCTGTCGGGTTCCCCTCCTCGGATCCTCAATCGGTGCCTGGCCTCTGTGGCGACAGACAGTTTCAAATACTTAGGCATCTATGTCACAAGGGACAAGGAAAAGTTCTTCAACAAGAACCTCGAGCCCCAACTGGCTCACCTGGGGGCAGACGTATGCCAATGGCGATCCCTTCCACTCTCCTATATGGGCAGCGCGGCATTATTCAAAATGATCATCCTGTCCCTCCGGGAGTATTCAAACGTATATCACAGGCGGTACGAACGTTGCTGTGGGATGGTGGCTCCCCGAGAATCGCGTTACATAAGCTTACTAGAGGAGTATATGACGGCAGTCTGGTGCTCCAGGACATCAGACTATATTATTGGGCTTCGCAGCTCCAGGTGGTCAATGACTGGGTGTACTCGGACGGTTCTGAACCTGAATACAGGGTGGATAGGATGGTCATGCCAGGGGGCAACTGTGAACGTCTCCTCTATACCCGGAGGTCTCGGGTGGGGTGGCCTGACCACACCAGAGTGGTGCTGCAGGGTTGGAGGGAGGCAAACAAACTCCTAGGTTGAGCTGACAGACTGACAGGGAGGACCCCTCTGTGGTTAGGCGACCAACTGTGTTAACAGGCCTCAAGGGGTGGAAGTTAATTGGCATCGAATATTTGAGTGATGTCTGGAAGGGCGACGCTCCTCGCTCCTTTGAATACCTTCAAAAGGAATATAGCCTCCACGCGTCGCAAAGATACCACCACATACGTCTCCTTCATGACCTACGCTCCTACATACATAGTGGTATGTCGATCCCGGAATACTCCCCCATGAAGGATAGACTACTCCTCGACCCCATAGTAGAGAAGCCCACGTCTACCATCTACCGGAAACTCATAAATAACATACCAGACCCTTTGATAACTCTTAGGGCAGCGTGGGTCAGGGATCTTGGCAGCCTCGATGACGAGGACTGGCAGGATACTATTCAGAGTCCACGCGAAATAGCAATCCGCTCAAGGTTTAGATTGGTGCAGTTAATGATCTTCCACCATACTTATTATCCTCGCACACACTTATGTGCATGGGGCAGGAGTCAATTGGCCCTCTGTGCAAGGGGCTGTCAACAAGAGGGCACCTTTTATCATATACTGTGGGAGTGCCCGGAGGTCATTCCCTTCTGGACCAGAGTCACTGACACCATGTCTGAAAGTGGTGGGCGTAGCGGTTCCGCAGGAGCCAAAGTGGCTATTGTTAATGATCAAAGGGGTCTCCGACTGGTCCAGACACGTGGAGATTTGGCTCGCATTGGCAGCGGGGTGGCGAAACAAAACATTACCAGATGGTGGGGGTCACAGGCACCTTCGCAATGGGAGGAGTGGAGGTGGGATGTTGATTGGTGCCAAAGGGCAGAAGAAACTGTATATAGGAGCAGAGGATGTGCCAAGAAATGGAGGAAAATTTGGGGGCCTGGGTTGACATACAGGGGGACAGAGGTCGCTCAGGAGGAGTAATGATGATTGTTGGTCACCACGCATGTGTCTTCATACGCTTTAAATTGTTACTTCCTATGCTATTTCCTGAAATGCTTTACAGATATCGTCTGATGTTGTTTGGTCTCATGAGCAATGTTAATAAAAAGAATTAAAAAAAAAAGATAATACATTAGCGACGAGCAGGACAGCCCCATGTGTCGTCTCCATGCCCCCTGGAACGCTACGCAGTTTGTTGGACTTCTGTTAAATGCCAGAGTGTCTGGAAATCTTGGGACTGTGGTGTACCAGCAGTCTAATCTGAGATTAGGAGTGGTTTGGATCACAGAAGATTGCTCTTCCAGCACCTGGGCTGTTGACTCTACAGGCTGCACTGCTGCCTGTGGCACTTACACTTGTCAAGAGAGACTGCAGTAAGGGAGAGGTAGAGGAGTGAGTGTGTAAGAAAGGTGTGTCTGTATGCGAAAAAGTGCGAGGCAAACTAAAAGCAAAAAAGTGTGTATGAGAGTATGAAAGAATGAAAAGCAGTAGTGTGTGTGAGAATTGTGTATACAAGTGACACAGAATGTGTTTGAAAGAGCATGAAAAGGGAATACAAATGTGTGACAGGGTGTTTGGACAAAATATCAAGTTGGAAATATCAGGTGTAGAAATGTTGTACAGAAAAATATTGTGATGTAGAAATAACGTCAACAATATCATGGCAGTAAATATCGTTTTCAATAGAACACATATATATATTTTTAACTATCTTTATGTGTGTTAGTTTATATATTATTTTGGAGGTTATTTTTGTGTAATTGTTAATAATATTTTAAAATATAGTTTATAATGTTAAGTGATTTAGGGCCTGATTACGATCTTGGCAGACAGGGTTACTCCGTCACAAACAAGACAGGTATCCCATCCGCTAAAATACAATTCTATTATATCCTATGGAACGTGTAATACCACGGACAGAATATCCTTTATGTTTGTGTCCGAGTATCCCATCCGCCAAGTTTGTATTCAGGCTCTTAAATATAATAGTAATTTATATTGTCGTAGCGCGTTGCTAGCTTTGTAGGGTGGAAAGTTAATTAAGTATAATTAAATAATAATTAATCAATAATCTATCATTGATTATTTAATTAGTTATTAATTATGTAAATTGACTAATATTAAATGGGTGAATAATTATTAATTCATTGATTAATGAATATATATTAATTGATGGATATGTAATTAGCTATTCATTATGTTAATTGTGTTACATTAATTTATTTTAATTATATATTAAGTGTGGGCTGCTAGGTTTGTGGGGTATAGTGTGGTAAGTTTATTAAGTAATATAAAATGGCTAATTTGTTTTACTTGATGATTAATAATTAAATTAGGTAATAATTCTGTTACTTGTTTTTCATATAAATATACATTTGGGGTTAATAAATAAAGTTTATATTAGGAGTTTTATATTTGTATTAAATGAATAGGGTTATGTTTCATATATATTATGTGTTTCAAGTGTAGTACGTTCCCTGCTGTGCATTGGCTGGAGTGGGAATAGTAAATTTTACTCCTTTGAACTCCACTGCTTCTCCTACTGTTGCACAGACTGGAGTGGGAATAGTAAATGTTACCACTCCGAACTCCAGCGCTTTCTCTACTGTTGCCCAGACTTAAGTAAATTGACCAGTTGTACCCCTCTGTAGTCCTACGATTTCCCTACTATTGCACAGGCTGCTGTGGGAATAGCAAATGTTACCCCTCCGGAGTCCAACGCTTTTCCTTGTGTTGCAAAGACTGGAGTAGGAGTAGTAAATATTATCCTCCAGAGTCCAACACTTTCCTACTGCTGCACAGACTGGAGTAGGAATAGTACATTTTACCCCTCCAGAGTCTAATGCTTTCCTTACTGTTATACAGGCTGTTTTGGGAAAAGTGAATTTAACTCCACAAAGATAGATTCATCCTTACTTGAAAACTGAAAACGGAAATTGGTATCCAAATCTTTAATTTCTGCCTAACGCGTTTCTATGGCAACTTAAAATTCCGGCTGTCCTGTCGGAGAAGGCTGCAACACTTGTAAAGCATTGGAGAGGCCGCAGGTTTGGAACTTTTCAAATACAAAATGCAGGACTGTTGAGGAAAATGAAAATAAAGTGTGCAATATGATATCTGGAGGCCCACTGGAGGGTTATCATTTTGATGAAATAATTTTTTAGTTGATGCAGACCCCACGAGAGGGGAAGAATTGCCTGTAAGATACTACGGGCCCGATTCACAGAACTAACTTAAGACAAAATCCTAAACTTACTACTTTTGGTGTTCACAGAAGTTAGGATTTTGTCTTAAGTTTGTCTTAAGACAGACTTAAGACAGACTTAAGACAAACTTAAGACAAAATCCTAACTTAAGTCTGTCTTAAGTCTGTCTGAATTTTGTCTTAAGACAAATTTAAGACAAAATCCTAACTTTTGTGAATACCAAAGGTAGTACGTTTAGGATTTTGTCTTAAGTTAGTTCTGTGAATCGGTCCCAACGTGTCCTAGCATGCATGACAAGTAACACTCACCGGGGAGGCCCACCAGGGGGAGATACAGTGATTGACATGCATGAAGAGAGATGGTTCTCTCAGCATTTCTGCAAAGACTTTGCAAAGCCTGTGAACAAAGAGTGAACTGTTCCAAAACGAGTTAGGTAGAAATTAAAGATTTGGATACCAATTTCCGGTTTCAGTTTGAAATATGTCTGCAGTCGAGTGCGCCTTCAAGTATAGATAAATCTATGGCAACACATATATATATATATATATATTATTCATTTTAATATGGAAAACATTTCCAAGTGTCGTTTTAATTCTATTTCTTTATTCGAGTGCTTGTGGATACACGATTTGTTGTTTTTCCGTCTGGTGCATACATCAGTGTTCGAAAGATTATGAGGGCCCTGGGGGGGCTGATATTTAAAGAAAATGTATGGCAGAAACCTTCGCGGGAGTGTACTCAACAACTTCCCAAAGTTTCATTGCGATCGGATGAATGGTGTTTTAATTCTATTTATTTATTGGAGTGCTTGTGAATACACGATTTGTTGTTTTTCCGTCTGGTGCGTCCATCAGTATTCGAAAGATTATGAGGGCCCTGGGGGGCGAGATATTTAAAAAACATTTATGGCAGAAACCTTCGTGGGAGTGTACTCAAAAACTTCCCAAAGTTTCATGCCGATCGGATGAATGGTGTTTTAATTCTATTTATTTATTCGAGTGCTTGTGGATACACGATTTGTTGTTTTTCCGTATGGTGCGTACATCAGTATTCCAAAGATTATGAGGGCGCTGGGGGGCCGATATTTAAAAAACATTTATGGCAGAAACCTTCGCGGGAGTGTACTCAACAACTTCCCAAAGTTTCATGGCGATCGGATGAATGGTGTAGTAATGCATATGCCAGAAACCTTCCCGGGAGTGTACTCAACAACTTCCCAAAGTTTCATGGTGATCGTATGAATGGTGTAGTAATGCATATGCCAGAAACCTTCGCGGGAGTGTACTCAACAACTACCCAAAGTTTTATGGCGATCGAATGAATGGTGTAGTAAGGCATAAAGGACAAACAGACAGACAGACATACATTCGTTCTTTATATATATATATATATATATATATATATATATCCCAATCAGCAAAAAGCACTCCTTCCAGGAACCGGATACCCTAGGGAGGTGGAGCGTTAGCCGGTGGAGCAACCGGCAATCAATCCCAAGAAAAATGCCGCAATACAATGCTCTAGGCCGCTAGACAGCCGAAACGCGGCACTCTTGGATTTATGATGGAATAAATCTATTTAACCCACACCCCTGCGTGTGGTTCCTGAGAGCGCACGTACTGCAGCATTTTTCTTGATATATATATATATATATAAAAAACATTTTAATATGTTTTTAAACGATAGTGTAAAACGATATTTTTTTTCTATATTTTTGGACTTACCATTATAAGTATAGGGAAACAATATTTTTGTAATTGACATTTTTGACTCAATATTTATGTCCTATATTGTTGGAATCGATGTCCTGTCAGAGATCCGTGTGAGAGGGTGTGTATGAAGGGTGTACGTGAAAGAGGCTGTATTTTGACATGCGTGAGTATACGAGTTTTTACCAGTCCATCTCTTCCGTTTCCAGACCAGCCAAGTTCTAGTCTTTATGTATTAGTCAGGAGTCATTACCTCAGCAGCATTGATTGTAAATGAGACGGTTGCAGCAGCATTTCAGACTCCAGAAACCTCGAAACCTGGGCACAGAAAGTGCATTTTTCTTTTCTTGGGCAGGAAATGTTGTTGACTGTTGAGAAATTGTTGAAATTTGATGTCAATTTCATTAACAAAATATCTTCAGCTTTGTGAGCAAATGATGAAGCAAGTTTACCTTAGTGGAGTCAAATTTGTTTTAAAAATGAGCTCTTATGAAGATAACACCAGTTTTATTAATCAGGAAGGTCCATAATGAATGGTGGAAAATGGAAAAAAATTCCTTTGATGCCATAAATCGAGGCCAACGGTTGGCAGCAGAAAGTGGACAGATGCCCGAAGAGTAGAGTTGTCAGTCAACTTATAAAGTATCTTTTTTTTAAACTCTGCCCCTAAAAATTGGCAACATGGACAAATGCAATAGTAAGTATTAATTGGGATGTTTGCATTTATTTAATTCAGAAATTCGGTGGCTCTCAACTACTAGCACCATCTATGGGGTTGGTAAAGCGCTTTCGGGATGTTTTAGTTAGCACTTGTAGCCCCATCGAGCCCAAATATTGACTTTGTGTGTGTCTGAACATAGGGCATCAACCATACTTATTGTCTGGTAGAATTGCTCGGATGATTCTCTCTTGTCCACTTCTCATATGAAATTCTTACAATACATGCTAGATTTCTTACATTCAAAGCTTGAATGTTAAAGCCTAGCACCGCCAACATGTCCCACCCTTATTCCAGGCCCAAACTCCACTCTTAGTCCACGGCTCCATTTGATGAGCCCCTGCACTCATTGTTTGCCATTTAAAGCACTTCTCATGGGTATGGTGAATGCACTGAACGTAGGCGACATTGCTCATGGACCTGGTAGAAGCAATGGATGTAAGGCACCGTGCTCATGGGTATTGTATACGCACTGGATGAAGGGCACAGTGCTCACCGGTATGGGAGGGAGACTAAATGTAGGGCGCTAATGCTCATGGGTATGTTACGGGCACTTAACGTGGGGCACAGTGCCCACGGGTAAGGTAAATGTGCTGAATGTCGGTCACATTGCTCATGGGCATGGTAGGGGCACTGAATGTATGCACAGTTGTCATGGGTATTGTAATTGTGCAGTGTTCATGGGCAGTGAATGGGGGGCACAGGGGCCATGTGTAAGTAGGTACAGGGTCACTGAGTAAATAAACTGGTGTATGGGATGCAGCGATTGAAATAGATAGGATCCAAGGGGCACGACATGTCCATATTTTTTTATTTTGACAAATACAGTTCCCCTACTAATTGTTGAAAGACAACTGTCCTGTGATGGTTACTTCTGACAGCTGAAAGGCTTGCGCTGAATGGTAAAGCAGGGAGTGTCCTGTGCTGTGAATCCGAGGGAGGGGCAGACAGCTAATCACCCCTTCTTACCAGGGTGTCTACTTGCCTAAAAGAAATGTAAATGTGCACAACTGGTCAATCTGCAAACGTAAAATGTGCTTGAAAGCCGGTATTAGCTTTAATTAATGGAATCACTTGAAGCTTCCTGAGGACATGATTACGAGTTTGGCGGTGTGAGAGCCAAACTCCACTGCCGACCGCCTGCTGGATTACAAGTTGTAATCCGGGAGGGCTGTCTTGCAGAGGCTGGCCCACGGCGTTGCCTTTCAAAGACTCGTAGGAGAATCTTAGATAGGCAGCACGTTACAGCATGGCATGGACTGTAAAGTCCATGCTGTGCAGGAAGTGGGGGGTGCAGAAAGACAGGAGGGCTCACTATGTGCCCCATGCATGCACCCAGGTGCACTGAGGCCCTGTAGGGTCCCCCAAATATTTTCTCACCGCCACCCTTTTCATGGCAGGATCACCGCAATGAAAAGGGGGTGTTAGACCTGGCACCATTGGCGTGGGTCTCCCTTCCATTTTTGCTGTTGCCTCATGTGTTTTTGCTGGTATTAGATGCTTTGGGCAATGTGCCACTGCTATTCTGTGCCACAGTGCCAGTGCTCCCTATTGTAAATTGATGTATGGATTAGTGATTCCATGTTTGCCTATTTTGGCTTACTTGTCAGACCCTAGTCTAGTGCACTGAGTGTGCCAGGGCATGTAATCCAAATGCTGCTGGTGGGCCTGCAGCACTGGTTGTGCCACCCACAGAAGCAGCCTTGTAAAATGTGTCTTAGGTCTGCCATTGCAGAGCCTGCGTGCAGTCTGGGCAAGTGCACCCACTTGCCAGTCCCTAAACCTTCCCTTTTCTTCATATTAGTCACCCCTATGGTAGGCCCAAGGGCAGTGTGCATTGTAAGTATAAGGTAGGACAAGCCCTGATGTGTGTGGCATGTCCTAATAGTGAATTACAGCCATTTTTGTTTTTCAGTATTGTAAGGCTAACTGTTCTCCATAGGCCAGAATGGGCTGTTAGAATTGTTACACTTTATAATCCTAACAGGTTCAGAGAACATGGTAGAAATTCGAGTTTAGTATACCTTAACTCAGAATAATAAAATACATCTTTTAGTAAAGTTTATTTTAATATTCTGTGTTTGCAAATACCACTTTTAGAAAGTAGGTATTTGCTTGTCTAACCATTCAAACCTGCCTCTGCTAGTTTGTGTATTCCTATGTCTGGTTTCTGTGAGTGACAGGGCTGGGGAATTCCAGGAGACAGGCTGAGTCACCCAGTGGTGAATAGAGAGATCTGCATCTAGATGGGAGGGAGGAGTGCACCTGAACTCTGAATAGGGTTGTGCCTGCCTTCCACAATGCTGGCTCCACCCCCTGGGGAGCGGCTGATGTCTCTGCCCTGCATACTGAAAGAAGAGAAGGAGTCCTGTCAACAAAGTGCTCCAGGACTGTACTTGCCTTCCACAATGCTGGCTCCAACCCCTGTGGGGCGTCTGATGTTTCTGCTCTGCACTGTGAAAGGAAAGGAGAGGTCTGGTAAACAGAGTGCTTCAGAACTGGTTTGTATTGGGCAAAGGCCCCTCTCCCCTCAGAGAACAAAGGATTTTGGGGTATAAATATTGGGACCCTGCACCCAAGAAATTAGATCACTTTTGGACTACAAGAAGAAACCTTTACTGAGGAAAGGAACCTGAAGAAACTGAGGAGAGACTATTCCCAAGCTGAAGTGCTGCTTGGGGGATTGGCCTGCAGTGGTTGCCTTACTGCCAAAGGAAGGAGAAAGGAACTTTGTGTACTTTGCTTTCAACTTGTGAAAGATCTCCAAGGGCTTCGAAAAGAGCTTGCCTCCTGCTGAAGTCTCAGGGACAACAGACTTCACCTCCCAGCTCCTCAGAGTTCTTTGGGAAGTACCTACTGCTGTTTTGGGCCTTCTGAGGAACTGCGTGTCGCAAGGAGCTGGAAGCGCGACTCAACGAGCAGATGGGTGTCACTGTCGCTGTGCCTGCCGTCGCAACTCCGGAGAAAGGAGGGTGTCGCCGCTGGAACTGTCGCACTGCACCACATCGGAGAAAAGCGTGCCGCAACGAAGAGGAAGCGTGTCGCCGTCGCAACTCCGAAGAAGGAGGGTGTCGCCGCTGGAGCTGTCGCACTGCACCGCATCGATCAAGAGCATCTCGCATCCCCGAGAAGCACGATGCCGTCAGAGCTGCTGCCGTCACATTTTGAATGTCGCCGCTGTAGTTATTGCATCGAGCGGAAGCTTCACGCATTGTGGGAGAAGAGCGTCGCCGCTGGAGCTGCTGCCATCGCATCTTGGATGTCGCCGCTGTAGTCCACGCATCAGACCGAGAACTTCTCGCATCCCCGAGAAGCGTGCCACATCTGGAAGATCTTCACGTCTTTATTTCTTTGTATCTGAACTGTGCCGCATTTCCCATCGCTGCGACATTGCTTGTCGTGGAATCGCAACGCAACTTAATGTACATTGACGCAGAGTGTTGCATCTAAGAACTGAACTGAACTACGCTTAAATCTACCATCTTAAAGTAATCATAGTGTGTATTTTTGTCGTTTATGGTCTTGTGGTAACTCTATATAAAGTCTACTTTTTTTTTTATATAAAACCTGTGTGGTGTCCATTTGTAGTGTTGTCGCTGGGTTACTGTATGTGGTCACAACTGCTTAACTTACGCCTCTGAAATAAGCCTTGACTGCTCGCGCCACGCAACTTGGAGGGTGAGCAGGGGTTATTTTAGGTGTGTAATCCCCTTGTCTTGACTCGAGGAGAGGGTCCCTACTTGTCACAAGTATCTACCTGTGCCAACTAGAGACCCCCAAATCTAACAGGGGGCAGTGAGGAAACTCATAATATGCTTGGCGGCACCACGGAGCATTTTGTGGCCCTAGACCACCACAGCCAAGGATTGCAGTGCCTGGCAGATGGGGCAGTTCTCTGGAGGTCCGACCACCATACTTGTCATACGGCAGTCGGACTGCTGGCATGGCGGTCCCCAATTGTCACAGCAACTCCACCTCGAATTTGGCGGTCCCATGAACCACCAAACTTGTATTCAGGCCCTAATTGTTCTTGTGTGGTATTGAAAGGCAGGTAACATCTGAGGTGTAAAGTGTTTGCTTTTAAAAGACAGTAATAAAGAAAATTGTACTACAGACAGTCTGAGTATTACTAAAATCTATTTGTTGAAAGCATTTTTTTATCTTAAACCTTTTTGTGCATTTTGTAGTGTCCTAACTGATACTGTGTGTAAGCAAGTTTAAAATAATGACTTACGTATTCAGTGTTTTCTGTTACAGACTGACCTCGTAGCACTAAGCATACACTTCACTATTATTTTATATGTAGTTACCTGAAGGTGAAGAGCGAAAAAATTTACAGAATTTATATTGTTTTTTTTTGTCATGCCTTTGACCCCGCCCCTGTGCTCACTCAACCTACTCTCATTGCGCACAGCATCATAGTTCTATGCCTAACCAGAGGCTTCAGATTATGCTTCTCTTCCTTTACTGCAAAAACATAACAGCCAATGACATTGCAGTAAACGTTTCAGTAAACCACAAACTGTCCCATGACATCATCACTATCCACCAATCATGGCCTGGGAAGGCCTAAAAGACCTGCTGTCTTAATTGTCCATCTCTTTTTTTGGTTCTACACCAGCCATAAGATAGTTGTTTGTTTCTACTGTTCGTCATTTCAGTATTGGTAATGCCGAATTTAAGTTTTTACTGAAATTCACAGTAATATGACAGTGCTCTGCTTTTAAGGTCGATTTACTGACTCGATCACCACTGTGGCAAGTGAGAGTGATTGGAGCATCCGAGCTACACTCTGGTTGCTGACGCAACTTAATTTCATGCAGATTTCCATTTTATACATTTTGTCAACATTTTCCCTGCCTTTTTAACTCCATCCGCGCTGATGACGAGCTCTGCTCGTCATGAGGCTTACCTGCAGTGCGCTCATGACGAGCTAGCGGGATTCCGCAAACTGCTGCGCACAGCGGGAAAAGCCGCCGCAGCGATGCGGTTAAGAGACCACCGTCTCTGCATAGCAGGCATGGAATGGGAGCAAGGAGCTGAGGACGCGCCAGCGCTTGATTCTCGTGCACGCAGTCCTCTTTCTATAGCGGGTGCCTGATTCTGTATCTTGAGTATGTTACTTCTTGTGGTACTAAAGTTTTTTTCTACGCGTTTTTCTTTTACTCGATTTCCAGATGCTTCCGTGTCGGCCGCCCGATGACTCAAGATACAGAATCGTAGTCATAAGACTACCCTATTTTTTGAGGATATCTATTAGTACGCCTGCTTGTTACTAGTTACTTGAGATGTCTTCCCCTAATTGAGAAACCAAAGAAAACAACCTGGAATACAGAGTTACATCCAACTGGTGATCCGGATGGACTCTGGGTGTGGAACTCAAGATGATTTTTTCTAAATCTGTATTTTGAACAAATACTGCCTTATATATTCTTTGTCCCATGGTAACTGAAAGTTTGGGTATCTGGAAAGGTCCTGAGGAAGGTGGTCCCAACATCTTGATTCCACCGAAACACGCGTCGACCTTGTTTTGAGCATCGCGCCCTGTATTTTGGTTTCATTCGTGGCAGGGGCTCTTTCTATTTTGTCATCTATTGTACTCAACTATGTACAGATACTGGATGTATGTAGTTGGTGTGTAAGTGGATGAGTTGGAGTAATTGGAGTATGATTGTATTTATTAAATTTAATCCAGGGGTATTGATTGTGTGTGTCTCTTTCTAAAACAAATTGGTTTTGGTTATTTTTTTTTATATAACTTTTTGGATTTGAACAATCACTGATTAAAAGAAATGTATTTATGACTTTGCAAATTGTGATGTACTATGTATAACGTGTTTTTAAAAAATATAAAGAAAATAATCATCCAAAAAAAAAGAAAAGAACGTTTTGATAAAATAAAATAATAATGAGATGATCATAGTTGTCACTGTTGTGTTCAGATGTCTGTTTAAATGTATATGAACAATGTTCGAGGAGAATAAATAACGGGCTATGAGGGAAATATACAGAGCGAAACTGCATACAGAATGACCTCACCCCTCCCTTCCTGAGAAGGTTGCTGACACACCTGAGATCGACCAGACTATGGCGGTTTCTAAGAAAAAGTATTCCAAAAATCCCAAAAAGGCATTGATCATGACTGGCAAGGACGAGGAGGTTCTGGGTTAACCCGGTCCACTAACCAATATCCTGAAGATGGCAGTTCAGCCTAAGGAGATCAAAGAGAATCTAATGGGCTGGGCCTAACAAGCAATATGATTGTTGGGCAATTTCAACTGTGCGATCTCATCAGAGAGATGTCGCTCCATTTTTATGCACATCGATTCCAAATTAGCAGAACTAGCACCTTCAGAGGCAGGCCTTTGGCTAAGGGGCAACTGTTCGGAGATCATTTTGTGAAGGATTTGGGTACATTGTGGCCACTTTCTCAACTTTAGACAAGGCACGGTCATCCCTTAAGAAGGTCTTACCAATCCCCTTTTTATCAGGACCAGGTGCAATAGCAGCAGAGCGGCAGGCCGAGGATTCAGTCAGGCATCATACAGAGGTTTACCATCCTAGAAGGGATTTGAATAAGGTCCCGAATCAAGGTGCATTCTACCTTCCCTACAATGCCAGGGTCGATGATGTTTCAAATAAGCAAATTATAGAGGTGGTGCAGCTGGGAATGTAGACTCCTCATACTCAGGTCCCCATAATTTCTCCTTCAAAGGTGATCTGGGGGGCAAAGTGCATAGTTTCCGCTTAAGTTGGTGCCAGGTTATGAACGACCCATGTGTATTGGAGACGGTGCAGGGCTTCAAACTGGAGTTCTATGGGACGAAAAACAGCTCGGGATGCCTCCTCCCCTCAGAGGCAATCGTACTGACTCACCTTCACCCTAGGGGTTTTGTCAGCACAATCTTTCTGGTGCAGAAGAAAGGGGGTGGTTGCAGATTGGTTCGCAACCTCAAACAATTTAATGCTTGGGTGATCTATTTTCACTTCAAGATGGAAGGCATTCATTTGATGAGGGTTCTGTTTTAAAAACTGATTGGTTATTCAAGCTTGACCTGAAAGACACATATCTGACTGTACCTATTTTTATTTTACCACAGAGGTGTTTTCTCCCGTTCCACTGGGACCGGCACTGATATGAATTTGCCACCCTCCCCTGTGGGCTCTCTTCGGCCCCTTGGTGCTTCACCAAATTAATGAGACCATGGTTGGAGTCTCTCAGAGTAAGAGGGGTATGATTAATAATTTACCTAGATGATCTGAAAATAATAGCCCAAGATTGGGAAGAAGTTCTGCTCCATTTATACTTGAGGATTCAGTTGTTTCAGGACTTGGGTTTCATCATTAATGTTCCAAAATCTTCAAGAAGGAGCTGAGGCGAGCTCTCTCCTCTTTGACGGTCTCTTTGAGGACCCTGGCCAGGATTTGGGGCTCGACGCGTCTTCTGTTGAGGCGATCTTTCCCGGTTCACTCCATTACCAGGCCCTTCAACGCCTGTAGATCCTCCCTCTATGGAGGGGTTTATCCTATTTGAAACTGATCTCCCTTTCAGGGGAGGCCAAAGTAGAAATGACTTGGTAGCTGGAAAATATGTAGGAAGCTGGCTCTGTATATACTTTATCAAAAAGAGATATAGTGTGCACAGAGTCCAGGGAGTCTACATGGGTATAGCAGAGGATAAAGTAGATAATACCTTACTCTCAAGTTAGTGCTAGCGGGGCTGAGTAGTTTGGCTTATCAGGAGTAGTGCGAATGCATTTGGTGTACATACACATTCAAGGCAGGAATGCATACTCAATGACTAACTCCAGGCCGATGTTTTTTAAAAATATTACTTTAGTTACTTTTATTTCTAGGACGCAAGTTGAACTCAGTTACATGCAAGTAGACTTTTTAACTGCAATATTTTCAAGTTATTACTGGCAAAAGGGTTTGTATAGCATCAAACAAAATTTTACATGTGCATGACATACTTTTCAATGTAAAGAAACATACTTTGTATTCAGGATCATACTTAGTACAATACATTGAGATACCAATGCAATCCTAGGGGAGGAACGTCAAGTGAGTAACTTACAGGTCAGTAAACGGTTTTGAGATTCAGTCTCCAGGGATTTTGGTCAACACTGGGCAAGGGTCGGACCAAGGTAGGTACTGCACCATCAGCGGCACTAGGGCGGTCGGGTACAGAGGTCACCTGACAAATGTTATCCTATGGAGGCTGGGGGCACCTCGAAGAGGCACCGGTTGCAGGTAAGTACCTGCGGGTCTGAGACACAGGTGATGGGGATTGAGGTCAGCACTGTATGGTCCACCAAATAGCACTGAGACTGCTCCACCAGCGGAACAGGGGCGGCCGGTGCAGAGTGCAAAGGAGACGTTGGGTGCCCTTTGAAAACCAATGGAGATCCTAGGTTGGAGAAAATGGCTGCAGGCTTGGTTCTGAAGGCTGGCTGAAGGAATCTCATGACTGGAGAGCTAAGATGGATAGTGGGGAGGTGCTGGTACATTGTCGGTTTGGCACACCAAGGCATGGAGGCTGTGGGTGCAGGGGTGTCTTTAGGTGTCAGATTTTTCTCACCAGATCCGGTTGCGGTACCCTTCAGATGAGGCTGCAGGCGTCGAGGGGGAGGTCAGGAAAGGTCATCCAATAGTGGATCCCATGTCAGGATCACCAGTGAGACTTCACAGAGTCAGTGTGCCACCTGGACTCGGGCCGTGGGCATTGGGTGCAGAGTGGTACAAGTGTTGTGGTTCTGCCTAGATCCTGAGTCCTTGTCTTGGTTTCTTGCTGGACAAATCTGGTGTCGACAGGAGTAAGGCTCTTTGTTGAGGACAGCACAGGTCCTCAGGGTTCTTGGAAGTTCCTGACTGCGGGCCAGGCCGGTTACTTGGAGCATGGTCTCTGGAGGAGGGGACAGGCCGGCAGGGGCAAAGTCAGTAATCATCGTCTCCTCCACTGCTGCACAGCTATTCGGTCCGTCTTCTTCGTATGTCGTCAAATCTGAGGAACCAGGTTCAGGGGAGTCCTTAAATAATAAATGGTGACTACACCTTTTGGGTGACTCCTCCCTTTGGCGAGAGGGGCACATCCCTGTTCCTATCGGGCCAAATCCACAATTCAGGATGGAGAATTTCTAAGAGAGGGATTCACCTCAGCTCCTAGCGATCTTAGGGGTGTGCCAGGCTAAGGTGGACACCCCTACTCTACTTTTTAGGTCTCGTCTAAGGCATTGCTTTAGCAATGCTTTGGCCGAGATATTAAGTAGGGGTCTCAGAAATGCTCCCAAAGGCAGATTGCCTACAGTACATGTGTGTGGGCTCGTGCATATCGCACACCATTTGGTTTGCTTGCAGCCAGCATCAGACTTCAAACACTTTAGAGGAATCCGCTTTGGCGATCCTATTCACTCCAAATACCACTCAATGCCACATAGTTACACACCAGATAATTACACTGCACTCAATGCAACATACACTCCAAATACCACTGAGTGCTACATAATTACACGCCACTCAATAACACTGTACTCCATGCAACATACACTCCAAAAAGCACTCAGTGCCACATAATTACACAACAAATAATTACACTCTACTGAATGCAAAAGGCGATCCTACTAACGAAAATTAACAAGTTGTTGTCACAAAGCTTCACAGGAAAGACCAGCAACACCATATGGACAGCAGGCAGCCACAACACATCATCCCCACTACACTTTTCCTACAATTTTTTTGTCGCTTTCCAGCCGCTCGACTGGCTTCCAAGAAAATCAAGATTCCCAAGTGAACTGCAGTCTTATTTATTATTCAAAAAAAAAAAAAGATAGAAACATATCTTGGAAATTGCAATGGGAATAATTTGAGTTTTAGTAACCTTATTTCTTCTTCCATTCGGTTGCGCTTCCTGTCCTCTTCTGTTCCATTGTTGCCTTCTCCCCAACTCTGCCCTCTTTGTTCTCCCGGATTTTCTATTGAATCTCCTCCACCCATCCTATCTCTTTCTCTTATTCTTCCCCTCTACCTATTCAGATTACTTCTCTCCTTCTTTTCCCCCTCCTTATTCTGTTCTTTATCTGCATCTCAATCCATTCTTCCTTCTTTGCCCTCTCTTCACTTTCACCCTGTCCATTTTGTCCTGCCTCTTCATTCTGCCCCAATGCCCCTATTCTGTACACTGTTCTCCTACAACTACATCACGGAACTAAGTGCAACCAAACACCAATAAAACCTCACACACAAAAGCATGTCAAGGACTGCCTCTGGGAAGTTTCACCTGATGTGTATAACTGAGAGCATGTACATATTGTTTCTGTGTGTCTGCGAGCCTTCACCAGTGTATGTGTATTTGAATGTGTGTATGCGTGACACTACTTTAGTCCACACACTGTGCCCTCACACTACTTTAGGCCACACACACTGTGCCCTCACACTACTTTAGGCCACACACACTGCACCCTCACACTACTTTAGGCCACACACACTGCGCCCTCACATACTCTGCACCCTCACACACTCTGCACCCTCACACACTCTGCACCCTCACACACAATTCAACTCTACTGAATCCAACACTCCACACAATACCACTCAGTGCCAAATAATTATATGCTACATAATTACACTGCGCTCAACGCAACATACACTCCAAATACCACTCAGTGCCACATAATTACACACCACATAATTACACTCTACTGAATGCAACACACTCCACACAATACCACTCAGTGCCACATCATTATATGCTACATAATTACAATGCAACATACACTCCAAACAATGCCACTCAATGCCACATAATTACACTCCACATGATTACTCTGCACTCAATGCAACATACACTCCAAATACCACTCAGTGCCACATGATTACTCCACATAAATTACAATGCACTCCATGCAACGTACACTCCAAATACCACTCAGTGCCACAGTTACACGCCACATAATTACACTGCACTCAATGCAACATACACTCCAAATACAAATCAGTGCCACATAATTACACACCACATAATTACACTGCACTCAGTGCAACAAACACTCCAAATACCACTCAGTGCCACATGATTACACTCTACTGAATGCAACACACACTCCACACAATACCACTCAGTGCCACATAATTATATGCTACATATTTACACTGCACTCAATGCAACATACACTCCAAACAATACCACTCAGTGCCACATAATTACACTACTGAATACAACATACACTCCAGACAATACCACTCAGTTCCACATAATTATATGCTACATATTTACACTGTGCTCAACGCAACATACTCCAAATACTACTCAGTGCCACATAATTAAACGCCACATAATTACACTGCACTCAATGCAACATACACTCCAAATACCACTCAGTGCCACATAATTACACGCCACATAATTACACTGCACTCAATGCAACATACTCTCCAAACAATACCGCTCAGTGCCACATAATTACACTCTACTGAATACAACATACACTCCAGACAATACCACTCAGTTCCACATAATTATATGCTACATATTTACACTGCGCTCAACGCAACATACACTCCAAATACCACTCAGTGCCACATAATTACAATGCACTCAATGCGGCATACACTCCTAATACCACTCAGTGCCACATAATTACAAGCCAAATAATTACACTGCACTCAATGAAACATACACTTCAAATACCACTCATTGCCACATAATTACACGCCACATAATTACACTGCACTCAAAGCAACATACACTCCAAATACCACTAAGTGCCACATAATTAAACGCCACATAATTACACTGCACTCAATGCAACATACACTCCAAATACCACTCAGTGCCACATAATTACACTGCACTCTATGCAACATACACTCCAAATACCACTCAGTGCCACATAATTACACTGCACTCAATGCAACATACACTTCAAATACCACTCTGTGCCACATAATTACACGCCATATAATTACACTGCACTCAAAGCAACATACAATCCAAATACCACTCAGTGACACATAATTACATACCACATAATTACACTGCACTCAATGCAACATACACTCCAAATACCACTCATTGCCACATAATTACACTGAACTCAACACAACATACGCTCCAAATACCACTCAGTGCCACATAATTACAAGCCACATAATTACACTGCGCTCAACGCAACATATACTCCAAATACCACTCAGTGCAACATAATTACATGCCACATAATTACACTGCACTCAATGCAACATACACTCCAAATACCACTCAGTGCCACATAATTACACGCCACATAATTACACTCTACTGAATACAACATACACTCCACACAATACTACTCAGTGCCACATAATTATATGCTACATAATTACACTGAGTTCAACGCAACATACACTCCAAATACCACTCAGTGCCACATAATTTCACACCACATAATTGCACTGTACTGAATGCAACACACACTCCACACAATACCACTCAGTGCCACATAATTATATGCTACATAATTACAATGCAACATACACTCCAAACAATAACACTCAGTTCCACATAATTACACGCCACACAATTACACTCTACTGAATACAACATATACTCCTCATACCACTCAGTGCCACATAATTATATGCTACAAAATTACACTGCGCTCAATGCAACATACACTCCAAATACCACTCAGTGCCACATAATTACACTGCACTCAATGCAACATACACTCCAAATACCACTCAGTGCCACAAAATTACACGCCACATCATTACACTGCACTCAATGCAACATACACTCCAAATACCACTCAGTGCCACATAATTACACTGCACTCAATGCAACATACACTCCAAATACCACTCAGTGCCTCATAATTACACTGCACTCAATGCAACATTCACTCAAAATACCACTCAGTGCCACATAGTTACACACCAGATAATTACACTGCACTCAATGCAACATACACTCCAAATACCACTCAGTGCTACTGTGACGGGCTCGAGAGAGATCGTCAATAAGCGGGTCTTGGTTTTAACTGGTTGTATTATATTGTATAGATGATCAGTACACGTTTTCCTTAAAGGCACAGTTCGACGTGGAGATCGACTTCTACTGGACCTCCTATGGCGACGTTTGGGTGGGTCGAGTCGGCGAAAGCCTTCTGGACTCCGTCGGGGCGTTACTTCCTCTGTGTCCGTCTTGACTCTCGGTTTAAACAGACAAAAATAATGTCTCGTGAGAGTGGTGCTCTTAGTTATACAAGTGGAGGGGAAAAGGTGTGAGGACGCAGTAACCCGTTTAGCACTCTTTGGTATAAGATACTAAGTGTGAGGGGTAGTGCTCAGGGAAAGGTAAACCGGGACAGGGAGATACCAAGTTTAAACAGTGGAACCGCCCTTACGTCCCACCCAGCTCCGGATTGAATTGCGTACCTGGGATAGCCACACACCTCCGCTGGGTGTGTGGCCGGGCGACTCGTGAAGACGTTGGCCTCCTGGCTTCTCCTCCGTCCCAGACGCCGTAGCTCCTCCGCTCTCTCTCTCCTGCGCAGCTTCTGTCTCCTCTTCAGTACTGTTCCGCTCCTCGATAGTCTTCCTCTGCAACTCTTCTTCTCTCCGGGTGAACAAGCACACCTGGCTCTGGCGTTCTTCCGTATAAGACGTCTCCGCCTCATCGTACAGACCCGCCCATTCCTCCGCTGTCTCAGAATTAAAGGGCCAGTGTATCTCTTCGTTCTCCTGTATGCTGGTTCCGGTATTGCCGTGCTGTGAAGGGTAGAAGAGGGGTGTTGAAGGTGGAAAAACCTCCTGTAATGTCCCGTGAACATGAACAGGAGTATCTTGCAAGTCTACTCTGTTACAGCTACATAATTACAAGCCACATAATAACACTGTACTCCATGCAACATACACTCCAAAAACCACTCAGTGCCACATAATTACACACCACATAATTACACTCTACTGAATGCAACACACACTCCACACAATTCCACTCAGTGCCACATAATTATATGCTACGTAAAACAATGCACTCAATGCAACATACACTCCACACAATACCACTCAGTACTGTGAATTTTAAAAATACAAACTGGGGGGGCACTACCAACCAGAATATAAGATCCTTAATTATTGCCCGGCGATGTCGCCTCTTGAACCCACAAAGAAGTTAAACTATTGAAGAGGCAGGCGCTGGAGACTGGAAGGCAGGAAACAAGGTTTTTATTCGCTCCGGAGGAGAACACAACGAAAACGGACAGAAGGTATCGTTCTGAGGTGCTCTAACTGCATCCCTGAGGCCTGGCCTCTTATATCCACATTTATGACTTTATTGCAGATTACACATACATGTTTAAAGCTTTGATGTATGGAAAAGACATTCTCGGAACTCCCCTTTGGGCCTGTTCCCACACACATTTACAGTTGAAGTCCCCACCCTAGTCACAACAGGTGATGAGCATCGCGCAGCTGGATAATCCGCCGAGTCACGGAATGTGGGGAGTTTGATCGGATCTCATGGGGTGGGGGCTTTGATCAACCCGGGGATTCTTTGATGGGGGAAGCTTTCTATAGTACGGGGAGGGGCAAGGATGGTATCGGCAGAGCTGGGTGTCGACTTGGGAACGGGGAGGACAAAACGGGCACACGGGGAAAAAGGGGTTTGCATCTAAGGGCCGGAGATCATGAAAGGAAAGCAGGGAGGCGTCGTGCTGGGAACAGGATGAGGGCCTGGGGCAGAGCAGCGCCGGAGAGGGGTTTATGACTCAAGGCAGGTGCAAGCAGGGGGGTGGTCAGCGTGCGGGCTTAGCGAAGGCAAAGGGCTATGTCAGGGGCTTGCGGCATGCAAAAGGGTTTGTTCTGATCGGGGCATCTTAAAATGGCGGGCGCGCACGACAAAAGTGTGGCATCAGGGAAGAGGCAAGATGGCGCAGATAATGTTCACCAAAACGCACTAATTTTCCACAGTCCTCCCTTTAACATATTCAAGACATCTTGCCGGTTCATTTTCTATTCGGTTCTACTGTGGTGGGCATGAGAAAGAAAACGGTAGGAACCCTAGATGGAAAAGAGTTGTAAACAATACATTTTGAGGTTTCTAGGGTTTTTTTTTAGGAGGTGCACCTATTTGATAAAGCAGGAAAGTCATAGGAATGAAATACAAAAACGGCGAGCAGCAAGTACATATCATAACGTGAACTGGCAGGTTAATACATGTTTCAGATTCGGATTGGAGCAGGATCAATACAATGGCGGCTGGGAGAGAAATGAGGCGTAGCAAAACGGTGGTTGAGGATGTCGAATGTTCGAAGTTTTATGAGTTCTCATTGTTCTTTGTGGTCTTTCGTTGGCGCTGTTGAGCACCGGCGGTGGAGCTACAAGTCCAGCTCTGTTCTAAGTTCTGCGTTGCAGGGCACGACCCTTTCCTCGCGTTTCTGGTCAGAAAGGTCCTTTTCGCCCTGTGTCCTTTGAGGTAATTGTCAGAAAGTTCCGATGGAAGAAGAGCGTTCAAAACAGTCCATAGGGTAGGTCAGAGGAAAAAGGGGGATGGAGCAAGGCCAAATTGGGAACAAACTAGGGGAACGAGAGACTTCAAATGGGCGGGCGTGCGACGGAATTCAGAGAGCGGGGACTTGTCGAAAGGCACTGGACGTCGAGCAGGGGCATCAGGTCGACCCTTTCTTTTCATGCTGCCGAAAACAGTGCCTCGTCCTGCAGCTCCTTTCAGTCGTGGTCTCGCCTTGGCTAATGTCGCAGGTGTCCCTTAGTCTGCAGTCGGGCCTCGTGCTCCCACATCCGGTCCTTCTCTCCTCCAACAGCAGTACCCTTAAACAAGTTTGAAAAGACAGTCTTTAGAAAATTTGCAGATGAAGATAATCAAAAAGTCTATTTCTCTCCCAGCTCCAGGCAAAGAATGAAAATGTCCGTTATATTTAACGTTCACAACTGGCATATGAATGACCGGTGGCGGACCTGTTGGATTTACTATGACTTTCCTTCATAATCATTTATTACAGGCGTGACAGTTCATCTGATGGTAACCCACCTTCGGGAGACAAATCTGGCAAAGATATGCCGTTCTCTAGAGTTTCACATTTACAAAAGGGTACAGTGAGTCGTCAACATGGTACTACACAGGTATTTTGCTGAGAGACGAACATGGCTAAACATTTCCTTTCTATCGGTGCATCCTGTTTTTCAACTACTGCGGGGTTCATTTTGATGATTTCTTTACCTTGGTCTAGTCTGTTAACCTTGTAAAACATCATTCTGGGTCCTACGTAACCTTTTACAGCCCGGTTACTTAACTAGGAAGGACAGGGGTTTTTATGGGAAACAACCAGGGACATAGACAGGGGAGGTAACGGGGGTGATCGTTTTTCTGGTTTGGGTATTGCGACGATTCGGGGAGGGGAGGGTCGCGCATTCTGAGGTCCTTGTTTTATACTATAGGAGCCGTTGACATGTAGTTCCCTTATTTCGGGCCAGATTAGGGAACCTCTGTCGTCTTACCTGTCCTTTCCCTTATGGCCCAACCTGGGTTCATTGACTTCTAGCGGAAAAGGAGAGGTAATGACGCGGCCTCCGGGTGATTGTATTAAGGACGAGCGTTTGTGCAAATACTGACGGTATTTGAAGCCAATTAGGTGGTGTGCTAGGGGTGGCAATCTGCCAATTTCGGGGCTAACCACTCGGAAGAGTGGTAGTGGAAAAAATAGAGAGAGAGAGAGAGAGAGAGTGAGAGAGAGAGAGAGAGAGAGAGAGAGAGAGAGAGAGAGAGAGAGAGAGAGAGAGTGCAACGGCAGGCTAAATAGTACACGTGCAACAGAGAGGGTGGCAGTGTATTCAAGAAAGGCTATTCAGTGCATTACACAGTAAAGGGTATTCACGAGTCCGCGTTAGAATCTTGTAATCATGCAGTTTGAGCATTAGACAGGGTAGAGGGGACGTGCTTTGAGAAAAGGAAAGAAGACAAAGGAGGTACCATTTTGTCGCACTTTCTCGCATTCTCGGTCCTTTGACCAGTTGGGTCAACGCCTCAGTCACACACACACATTCCCTCACAGTTTCGCATCATACGTGACGTGGGTTCATTCGTCCGGTCTGGTTTAAGGGTGATCACTTTTTATCAGGTTGTGCTAATTTTTCGGGTTTGTTCGATACGTGAGTAGTTTGCAGGCGTGCTTAGACACCACCCTGCGGCGCTAGTCCGTTTCGTGTATTTAGACATGGCAAGGTCTCAGATCTTCGCCACACCTTGGCTGTAATCTCTGATGTAACCTGCAGAGGGAGGAAAAAAAAAGGGGGGGGGGGTGGGGGAGACAGCATTCGCGCGCATTCAAATACATGGATTCATAAGTCCTTTACTTACCTCTTACTCGTCTTTCCTCCTTGGGACAGGGTCCCCGGGGATATAGTTTTCGGAGTCGGGGGGGGGTAGTGTGTTCATGTAGGGCGTGTGCGGGGAAACATAAAAAGGAAACCAGAGGTGCCTAGTGCGAGGTATCTAGTCAAAGGATATATCTCACTATCGGGATCCTTAAACCTCTTTCAACGCCGTGGCGTTCTAAAGTTCTTCGGTTCTTGGGTCCCTGCTACTTTGGAACGTTGTACTTTACAATATTTACATTATTTCATTTCACCCTCCTTTTACATTCCCTCATTTACACCATTCGTTTTACCCATCCTTGGAAGTCACGGTCTTCCTCTACGCGAGAGTTCATGAGTCAGTCGCGTACTTTTAAGACGGAGTGTCGTGTTGTCGATCCGATCCGTCCTCCAGGGCTGGGCAACCATCTTCCTTTAACCTTAAAGAGAGAGCAGAGTAGGGTGCACAGAAAAAGAACTTTCCTACCCATCCCATATTGTTTTAAAATAAAGCATGCAATACCCGTCCATAGTTTCAAAGACTTTATTTTGCAAATTCATTTCAGCATATGGATTAGGAGGGTGTGGTCGTATTTGGTCGGTCGTGGCAATGGCTAAAGTGCGTACAGTGGGGGGTGTCGTTTGCAACAATAAAAACATCGGAAAGTTTTACTCATTCATTTGTAAGAGACTAAAACGTCTATTAATTGGCTGGGGGTTCGGGGGCATATATTTTCATAATTTAGAAGCATAATCATAACAGTTGTAATCAGATTTCCTATATGCATACCGTACGTGTGCATCGTAAATGAGGTTTACATCAGTTATAAAAATATAATACATTGTACATTCGTAATCAACATTTGTAACGGGGATCTTTTCACACTATTCGTCGAGTGAGTTCTCTTCGTCTTTTCTAGCCAAGTGTACAAAGGATCATATAAAATCTCAGAACATCAAGTTTATATTAGTGCGAAGGAACACCACGAGGTGTTCGTAAGTTCCGATCGACACCAGCGCCATTTTGGGCGGGGCCGGCACAGTCCGGAAGCAGCATCAGGGGGAAATGTTTCCATTACTGGCAGTTTGGACCAGAGTCCTTTTCGGCAGTTCTAGAATTCACGCTAACAGAAGGTGTGGCAATGTCATGTTTGTTTCGTTGGCGATCAAGGCAGCCGTCCCTTACCGGAAACCTGCAAAGGCCGAAGGTTCCGCCGGGGACCTTTGTATGATCTTCAAGGCTGCGGAGATGCTGTCGGAGATGGGGGCTCGTGCTCCATGGGACAAATGTTCGAGTTGTATGGCTGGCCAAAGTTACTCTAGTGGCCGGGGCCCGCCTTCCAGCGGATCCAGACGCCATTTTGAGGCCCTACAGGGGCCACTCTCGTCGAGTTTGCAAGAATGGAAGAGACCCTTCGGAGTGAAAGGAAGAGGTCCCTGTTTTGTGAGAGCGGGACGTTCAGCTGGGGTGCAGCTGTGATGCCCCCACCTGGGGGGCGAGGGAGACTCGTTCACATCGTCTCCTTCTCCCGGTGCACTCCATGCCGCTCCTTTTCATCGCCCCGCATGAAGGCCTCTCCACATCCGGTGTTCCCCAAGCGCCACCATTGTACGTTCGGTGCTGCGCAAATACTGGGGTGCCACCATTGTACGTTCGGTGCTGCGCAAGTACTGGGGTGCCACCATGGTGTGTCCGGTGCTGTGGAAGTATGGGCACCATCGCCTGACTGGGGGTGTTCGGCGTCGGGCTGGGGGCTGGGAAACCTCCTACCGGTGGAGGTGGGAGAGGCTCGTCCGCGTCGCCTCTCCCTCCCAGCCCAACTTGGACAAATTGTTGTGGAGGTACGTGCAGGACATCCCGCCGTCCAGGACTGCTGCGGCTGTGACGGAAGAGAAAAGGAAGAGGTGCCTCGCTCTCCTCTTGGACATGTGGCGGGACTACCTTAGTCTTTCCAGGCCCGTTGCGGCCGGCCAAGGAGACATGTGGCGGGACTACCTGCAAATGCCCAGGCTGCGGGCTCCTGCCTCTCCTCCGGCTCCCCCATACGTTAAGATTTCCTGACCAAGAGTTGGCGGCGGGGCTCGCCTTATATGGGTTGCCGTTGGTTGGGCGTAGCCGTAACCCTGCCCTACTTTGGAAGGTTCCAGAATGGGGGGGGGGGCGAATGTTCTGTTTGACTTTCATTTTCTACAGTTTATCGTTATTATTCCTTGTTTGTTGTGTTAAATTAAAAGTTCAAGTTTATTAATGGTCTACGGATTTTGTTTTACCATTTCTTTCTTTCCAGGTTGCTTTGATGCTAGGTTTCTGCTAACAGAGGTCGAGTAACACGGAAACACGTGTAGAGGGATGACGCAGATTTGTACATTACATACACACAAACTCAGACGGGGGACAGTACAAGTACGACATACAAAGACCCAAGACAAATATAAAAACAGTTATTGGTCATAATTATCTCTTTCCGTCTGTGAATTTTAAACGAGGCTGGGTTCCCGTCTTGACATTGCCCGACCTAGGAGAACTTGAGCACGCCGCTGAGATTTTCCTGGCGAAATCTGTGCCATCGGGCATAATCAAACGTGGTGGTTCTGTCTGGTCTGTCTATGTAAGTCGGGTTCTTCTCTGTCTCACGCCTTTTCTCGTACTGTCGGTCTGTCGTTCTTGTCGGCCCTTTGCCTTTACTCACGCTCAGTAGAGTCGGGCATTGGGCTTTCCAGTGTCCGACATACCTACAAAAAGCGCATTGGTCTGACCCTAAGTCTGGTCGTCCTTTGCATAGTGTCGGGGGATAAGTTGTGGGTAGCGGTGTCCTGGGGTTGTCCTGTCGGTATATTTCCCTACTTGGTTTATCCTCGTCTTTTCTCTGTCGTTTCGTAGCCTCTCTGCGCCACATACCGAGACTGTCGAGCATAATTGGCGTTGTCTTATTATTTCGAAAGGCTATTTCTAACGTTTCTATTTTATCAAGGTCAAAGGATCCTGCCAGTGGCCACTGTTTGTCTTGGCTATCTTCGGTATACCTGTGCCATAATTTATTATAAGCTATGGTGACTAACCCATAGTTTATGAACATGTCCTTATTAGGGGTGCCTTCTAGTGGAGCTATATGGTCCACCTCTAACACCCGGTCCGGGCTAAACAGGCTATTTATCAGTGGGGAGAAGACAGACATGACGGCTCGTAACGAGGGACTAAAAAGTCAGCACTGCCTATCTTATCACTAGGTGCAAAGACTAGACAGAATATTTCTATTCTACGTTGTTTGCAGGTAGTGAATACCTCATGGATCAAAAAAAAATATAAAACCAAACGACCAATAAATAACAATGGGGAGAATGAGTAGGTCCGCAAAGATCTGCGTTACCTACCCTTTTCACTATCTGCAAAAAGGGTGGTCTCTTCCCTGCTTGCAGACAGGGAATCTCCAGGAAACAATAGTTTTGTGAACAACAGTTCAGTTTCAAGCAATTATTGAGTGGGGGAGAAAAAGAACAAGCACGGCTGCTACCCTACCTATCCTCCACTGCTTGCAAAGGGAGAGAGAGCCTGTTGCTTCTCCGTTTGCAGACAGTGAATCTCTAAATAAAAATAAACAAAGCAATACTAGTATTTTGAACAATCAAGGAATCAAAACAAATTTCGATTTGTCGTGGCAACACGACCTTACCCGGACCATGTGGACAGTTTCTTGTCTTCCGAATCCAGCGCCCGATCGTCCTCTTTTTCTCTTATTTCTCACGGCACTCCTGATGGTTCCCAGTCAGGACCGTAGATCACTCGAGAGAGGTCTGTTCGGAACTAGTGAAGTTCGGATGATCGGCTGCCAGACGAGGGTCTATTGGGCAAGAGCTCTCCCGATCGTTGCAGTCGTTCACTCTGTCGTCGGGACCTCTCCCACTGGATCCACGAGTCGCTGATGGGCCCCACGCTTGGGACGCCAATTGTGAATTTTAAAAATACAAACTGGGGGGGCACTACCAACCAGAATATAAGATCCTTAATTATTGCCCGGCGATGTCGCCTCTTGAACCCACAAAGAAGTTAAACTATTGAAGAGGCAGGCGCTGGAGACTGGAAGGCAGGAAACAAGGTTTTTATTCGCTCCGGAGGAGAACACAACGAAAACGGACAGAAGGTATCGTTCTGAGGTGCTCTAACTGCATCCCTGAGGCCTGGCCTCTTATATCCACATTTATGACTTTATTGCAGATTACACATACATGTTTAAAGCTTTGATGTATGGAAAAGACATTCTCGGAACTCCCCTTTGGGCCTGTTCCCACACACATTTACAGTTGAAGTCCCCACCCTAGTCACAACAGGTGATGAGCATCGCGCAGCTGGATAATCCGCCGAGTCACGGAATGTGGGGAGTTTGATCGGATCTCATGGGGTGGGGGCTTTGATCAACCCGGGGATTCTTTGATGGGGGAAGCTTTCTATTGTACGGGGAGGGGCAAGGATGGTATCGGCAGAGCTGGGTGTCGACTTGGGAACGGGGAGGACAAAACGGGCACACGGGGAAAAAGGGGTTTGCATCTAAGGGCCGGAGATCATGAAAGGAAAGCAGGGAGGCGTCGTGCTGGGAACAGGATGAGGGCCTGGGGCAGAGCAGCGCCGGAGAGGGGTTTATGACTCAAGGCAGGTGCAAGCAGGGGGGTGGTCAGCGTGCGGGCTTAGCGAAGGCAAAGGGCTATGTCAGGGGCTTGCGGCATGCAAAAGGGTTTGTTCTGATCGGGGCATCTTAAAATGGCGGGCGCGCACGACAAAAGTGTGGCATCAGGGAAGAGGCAAGATGGCGCAGATAATGTTCACCAAAACGCACTAATTTTCCACAGTACCACATAATTATATGCTACATAATTACACTGCACTCAATGCAACATACACACCAAATACCACTCAGTGCCACATAGTAAATGCCACATAATTACACTCTATCTATCGAATCACCACAGCATCACTCAGCACCACCTCAGCATCACTCAGGGTTACCACAACATCACTATGCGCTACTACAGCATCACTGAACTCCACAGCATCACTCGTCGCAACCACAACATCACTCAGCGCCACCACAGCATCAATCTGTGCAACCATTCAACAACTTGTACAAATATGTTCTCTCAATGTTTCAAGCTTTATTACAAACGTCACAAAAATATGTTAATATTTCACTTCTGTTCTCGGATTTTCGTCACAATAAAATACACTGAACATAATCTTCACAAAAGTTATTTACAAAAGTTTAAGCTATTGCCATTATAAATTGCAATAACTTTTATTTAAGTATTAATTAAAAGCAATTATTTGTAATATCAATACATCTAAGTCACGTAAATACAACACATATTGCATTACAAATGCTATAGGTGTCACATTTGCCAAAGTTAAACGTATTGGCATTGTAAATGACAAAGCTATTAATTTAGTTATTTTCAAAACCAACACTTTAATAAAAAATGTGTCATTTATGATACTCTAACTCTAAGTTAACTTTCCTAATGCCAGACCTATTGCATTGCAAATGCTTGTTTTAATAGCTATCGCGTCAAATAATTTTCATTTCTACTAAGGATACGGAGGCGAGGATTATCCCACCCACATGTATCTTATTGTATTTTATTAATGTTTATTTCATGTAATTGTTACGTTCAAGTGCACTTTTGTTTGTAAGATAATGCCTACCCTTGTGTATATAGGAAAATGTTTGGGTGCTATTAAGATATGAGACAGGGGGAGAAGGAGGAATCAGAGACTAGGTGTCATGCCTGTCGGACTCAGGGTAGCATTACACTCAGGAAGAATTAAGGCATCATTCAATTTTGTTTTCGATGTTTTGTTCCGTTTATCTTAGTGACGCACAGGCGTGGTTGGCAATGGTTGGCAGAACAGAACTCACGGGCGTTGACGCATGCGTACTAGCAGCGCATGCGCGACAGTGTAGTGCTCCCAGCCTTAAGCCCGCCCCTAACCTTCAGGAAACGCTTCGCGTTTAGCCAGAGTTTGACCCTTGTCGTTCCGGGTCGGTGGTGGCGTCCGAGGAGCTAGTGGTTCGTGTTGGCGGCTTCTTGGCGTCCGGTGTTTGTGAGTTTTGAGTATTCGTGAGTTTTAGGAGCGTCTTGCTTCTACTAGTCTGTATTGTTCTAGTTTTCTGTGTATGTCAAATATTACCGCTGTGCTCATTTAACAGTGTTTGGCATCTATTGGATTTACTCTTGAATAGTCGGTTCAGGAGCCTTTTTACCACGTGATATTAGTGGTGTTTATGATTTGGTATTAACCTAAGATACGCATTAGGTTGGATAATCTATTGAGACGTTCTCAAGTAGTAGAACTGCTGAGTAGCACAGTAAGAGGAGAATAGCTTATCCGTATAGTTTACACAATATTTATCGTGTTACTCCATATTTAGGTCACGGCTACAGTGGATAGACCATAACAAGTCAGATATCCAATGTCCCAGAAATACTTCCTTCTTTTCCTTATCAGTTTTCTCCACATTTCATAAGGTAAATACACCATTCATCACACTCCATATCTTGGGAAAACAAGGGAGGGGATAAGTCTCACTTATTGTTCTTGTGTTTTACTGCAGTGCCATCACCAGAGGAGAGTACATCATCTGAGTGAAGAGGAGTGTGGAGCGCCACTTTCTTTCCCTTTCTTACCCTTGTTTTGTTCCCCTGTGTTCCCCTTGGTTACTTGTCGGGTGTTAGTGCTTATTCCTGGCGCCCGGGGAGTGACGAGGGGGAGACAGGGTGTTAAGCATCGTGGCTCCAGGACACTTCTGAGACAAACAAGGTGCGTGCATTACAGAACGCGAAGCCTTTATATAGATTTGTCTCCCGAGTGTCATGGATCTCACACTACAGGACGTAGCAAACATGGTGGGGAATCTTCAACGAGAAACCCAAACCATAGCAGATCGTCTAGAGGTATTGAGTCAACATAGAGGAGAGGGAACCAGTGCAAGTAATCAAACCCCTGTAGTCCAAGTAGTTACACCTCATACTATTCCCCTGGCACCCCCTGAGAGGTTCTATGGGAATCCCTCGAAATGTGCCGCATTGCTGACCCAGTGCCAATTGCATTTCCTTTGTAAGGCTTCATGTTTTCCCAAAGATCAGGCAAAGGTGGCCTTTGTTCTATCGTATTTAGGGGGGTCGGCGGCCAATTGGACTATACCCTTGATAGATAAAGACGATCCCTTATTACTGGACTATGATGCATTTCGTAGAGAACTACGTAAAATGTTCCATAAACATTCCTTTACCCATGCAGCTGATACAGAGTTGTTAAACTTAAAACAGGGTTCAAAAGATCTAATCACCTACATATCCACGTTTAACAGAGGCTGATTGGCCTGCTCATAAACGCAGTGCCCTTTTTTATAAAGGCCTGCGTGACGAATTGAAGGATGCATTGGCTCATGTAGTGGATCCTCCTGATACATGCCCTGAATTATTCGACTTGGTGGTGAAACTAGACCATAGGTTAGGAGAAAGACGTAAGGACAGAGTCAGATATGACTATCCAAAAATGAATTACAAAGAAAAGAAATTAGAATGTGAAGTGAAGACTGAAGAGCCTGAACCTATGCAAATAGGTAGTATCAGAGGACCTTTGAGTGAGGCAGAGAAGCAACGTCGTAGAGAAAACAAGTTGTGCCTTTATTGTGGTAGGGCGGGACATTTCCTAAGAGAATGTCCAGTAAAACCCAAGCAGGCTCGCAAGTCGGAAAACTAGCTGACCCGAGTGTATCTGAGACCTTCCCGCCGGGTCCTAAGAGTCATATGGTCTCATCTTTAATGGCTAACGAAGGGCACTTCTACATCAAAGCTAGGTTATCCTGGCTATCTGAGTCTGTCATACAATTAGTTATGATAGATTCAGGAGCCTCAGGTAATTTTATGGACCATCACTGGGCCATTACTCATCATATCCCAAAAGAGCAAAAACAAGTCACAGAGGAAGTGTACACTATCGATGGGAGTCCTTTAAAATCTGGGCCTATCACACATTCTAGTATCCTTTTGGACATGCATATAGAACCTACACACTGGGAGGCACTTGCTTTTGATATAATCGAATCACCTCAGTTTCCGATAGTTTTGGGTCTTCCATGGCTACGCCTCCACAACCCCCATATAGATTGGAAAAAAGCCAGCATCACCTTTGATGAGGAAGACAGATCCACAGATAGTACTAGCACTATCCTTTCTACTCCCTCAGTCCAGGTTGCAGCCCTGTCCATACCTGACACGGTTTCTTTGGCGTCATATACCCCCGTAGAACAGGAATCGGTGGAACAACCAGATAAAAGTTTGCCCACTGTATATCAGGATTACCTGACAGTCTTTGATAAGGAAAGAGCAACCTACCTACCTCCTCATAGGGTTTATGATTGTCGGATTGAGCTACAGCCAGGTGCTCGTATACCGACCAGTAGAGTATACTCTCTTACCGAGAAGGAAAACATATACTTAAGGGAATATCTTGACACCATGCTAGAACTAGGCTTCATCAGACCCTCTAGGTCCCCCGCTTCCTCGGCATTGTTTTTTATCCCATAAAGGGAGGGGGGATTGCGCTGCTGCATTGATTATAGGTCCCTGAACAACATAACCATTAAAAACAAATATCCCTTACCTCTCATCTCTGTTCTACTCGACCAGATAAAGGATGCCAAATGGTTCACGAAATTAGATCTACGTGGGGCATATCACTTGGTCCGGGTTGCTGACGGAGATGAGTGGAAGACGGCCTTCTGCACCAAGTTTGGGCTATATGAATACTTGGTGATGCCCTTTGGCCTTTGTAATGCTCCTTCAGCATTCCAATATTTCATCAATGAAGTGCTGAAGGAGTATCTTGACAAAAGCGTCATTGCATACATCGATGACCTCCTAATATATTCTTAGACCCTTGAGGAACACATAGGTAATGTGACAGCCGTCTTGCGGCTGTTACAAAACAATGATCTCTTTTGTAAGCTTGACAAATGTTTCTTTCATCGTCACCAGGTCGCCTTTTTGGGATTCATTATATCCGCTACAGGTCTCAGCATGGATCCACGTAAGGGGAGCCCTGTTTTGGAGTGGCCGCCTCCCAAGAATGTGAAAGAAATCCAGCAATTCATTGGATTCTCAAATTTCTATAGACGCTTCATATATCAGTTTTCGGAGCTTGTAGCTCCTATCACTCGCTTGTAGCTCCTATCACTCGCTTGTTAAGGGAGGGGGCCCCTTTTCATTGGTCCGAGGAAGCAGACAAGGCCTTTCACATTCTAAAGAAAGCATTCACACAGGCCCCCATCCTCAAACACCCTGATCCAGCTAGTCCGTATGTGGTGGAGGTGGATGCATCGCAAGTAGCTGTAGGGGGTATCCTTTCACAGGCAGATGGGAACACCGGTGAATTACATCCAGTGGCATACTATTCACATAAACTGACTCTGGCTGAGGTAAACTATGCAGTTGGGGAAAGAGAACTCCTAGCTATCAAAAAGGTATTGGAGGAATGGAGACAATACTTACTGGGAACTAACCATACAGTTACGGTCCTGACAGACCACCGTAATCTACAATATTTAAAGTCAGCTAGAGCCTTGTCTATGCGACAATTGAGGTGGACACAATTCTTCAATGAATATGATTTCACTATACATTTCAGAGCAGGCAGACAAAATGGTAAAGCAGATGCATTATCTCGCCTGGGTTTTGAGCCATTCCCACATGACGAAAAACCTCCTTGTATCATTGCACCTCAACGAATAATAGGAGCACTTACTGGTGAAGAGGAATTTATCCTGCAAGTACAACAGGCCCAACAAAATCCCTCTTCTCTAGAAGTATTGCAACAACAACAGACCATCGTCAAAGCAAACCTCCATTACGTGCAGGGAAAGTTGTTCATCCCCACAGTCCCCATTCAAAAGCAGGTGATGAAATGGTGTCATGCACACGGAGTAGCAGGGCATTCAGGATACAAAAGAACAATAGAATTGATACGGAGATACTGTTGGTGGCCCCATATAGCAAAGGATGTACAACAGTATGTTAGAACATGTCATATATGTGCACAAGGAAAACCATCACACGAAGGATTGGTGGGGCTGTTACTTCCACTTCCCACACCTTTGGCTCCCTGGCAGTCTGTCTCAATGGATTTTATCGTAGAGTTACCTGGGACAAAGAGAGGCAACAACACACTTCTTGTTGTAGTGGATATGTTCACCAAGTCAGCTCATTTCATTCCCTTAAAAGGTCTACCTACCTCCTCTGTGCTCGCAGACGTCTTTCTGCAAAACATAGTCAAATTACATGGTTTACCTTCTGTCTTGGTCACGGATAGAGGTTCACAGTTTGTGTCCAAGTTTTGGAAACAATTATGTACATCATTGAAAATGGAAGTTCGCCTGTCTTCTAGTCATCATCCCCAGACGGACGGACAAACTGAGCGGGTTAATCAAAGTCTAGAACAGTTTCTGCGGTGTCAACTACTGCAGGACCAAAGGGAGTGGGATGAGCTGATTTGGTTGGCAGAACTGTCATATAATAACAGTCATCACTTTTCCACCTTGTTTTCCCCTTTTTATGCTTCGTATGGTTTCCATCCTAAAGTTCTACCCTTTTCTCCTTTAAGACCTTGTGCCATTCCTGCCGTACAAGATGTAGTCTCTCACTTGCAAACTGTACACGCCACCATCCATGACAATTTAGACAAAGCAAAGATGGAGTACAAGAAGGCTGCAGACACACACAGACATGCAGGGCCTAATTACCAACTAAATGATAAGGTTTGGCTGTCGACTAAGCATTTGGCTTTAAAGGGTGCTTGTAAGTTTAAGCCCAAATATATTGGTCCTTTTTCTGTCATTCAAATCATAAATCCTGTAGCCATGAAGTTGAAACTTCCACCCTCAATGAAAATACACCCTGTTTTTCACGTCTCCTTGTTGAAACAAGTATTGCCTGATACCCGTCTTCCACTAATTCCCCTTCCTCTTCCCTCCGTTGTAGATGGTGATGATGAATACGAGGTGGGTGCTATTATTGACTCCAGAAGGGTTAGGCGCCGACTCCAATATTTGATACACTGGAAGGGCTTTGGAGTCGAGGAAAGATCTTGGGAACCTGCCAGCCACATACACGCACCCCGTTTATTACGTGCGTTTCACAGACGATACCCCCACAAGCCCAAACCAGTGGGGGGCATTGTGGGAGGGGTGTTCTGTCATGCCTGTCGGACTCAGGGTAGCATTACACTCAGGAAGAATTAAGGCATCATTCAATTTTGTTTTCGATGTTTTGTTCCGTTTATCTTAGTGACGCACAGGCGTGGTTGGCAATGGTTGGCAGAACAGAACACACGGAAGTTGACGCATGCGTACTAGCAGCGCATGCGCGACAGTGTAGTGCTCCCAGCCTTAAGCCCGCCCCTAACCTTCAGGAAACGCTTCGCGTTTAGCCAGAGTTTGACCCTTGTCGTTCCGGGTCGGTGGTGGCGTCCAAGGAGCTAGTGGTTCGTGTTGGCGGCTTCTTGGCGTCCGGTGTTTGTGAGCCCGTTTTGAGTATTCGTGAGGTTTAGGAGCGTCTTGCTTCTACTAGTCTGTATTGTTCTAGTTTTCTGTGTATGTCAAATATTACCGCTGTGCTCATTTAACAGTGTTTGGCATCTATTGGATTTACTCTTGAATAGTCGGTTCAGGAGCCTTTTTACCACGTGATATTAGTGGTGTTTATGATTTGGTATTAACCTAAGATACGCATTAGGTTGGATAATCTATTGAGACGTTCTCAAGTAGTAGAACTGCTGAGTAGCACAGTAAGAGGAGAATAGCTTATCCGTATAGTTTACACAATATTTATCGTGTTACTCCATATTTAGGTCACGGCTACAGTGGATAGACCATAACAAGTCAGATATCCAATGTCCCAGAAATACTTCCTTCTTTTCCTTATCAGTTTTCTCCACATTTCATAAGGTAAATACACCATTCATCACACTCCATATCTTGGGAAAACAAGGGAGGGGATAAGTCTCACTTATTGTTCTTGTGTTTTACTGCAGTGCCATCACCAGAGGAGAGTACATCATCTGAGTGAAGAGGAGTGTGGAGCGCCAGTTTATTTCCCTTTCTTACCCTTGTTTTGTTCCCCTGTGTTCCCCTTGGTTACTTGTCGGGTGTTAGTGCTTATTCCTGGCGCCCGGGGAGTGACGAGGGGGAGACAGGGTGTTAAGCATCGTGGCTCCAGGACACTTCTGAGACAAACAACGTTCGTGCATTACACTAGGTCGCCCTCCAAAGTCTTAGTGCATAAGTTGGAATCCAAAATATTGGATACCGAGACCTAGCTCAAGTGTGGGTAACTGAACTAGTTGATCAGTGTAACCTTAAAAGAAAGAAAAAATTATTTCTAGTGTCCCCTCACTCACCGGGATTGCCCCACGGTGACATGCTTCATCATTGGGGCCATCTCAGTTCTCTATGAAAAGGGGCGTGCTACGACTCACAAACTACGCAGGAGCACTTAAAAGTGAAAGACTATGTGTAGTGCAAAAAAGTGGTGGAGTGGGTGCAAGTGAATTAAAAATACCGTGCTTAGTGGGCCTCAACAGATTTATTATGCTCCTAGGCAGGTATATTAAAAGTGGGGTGGATATCACTGTAGACCAACCTATAATGAGGATTGGTTCAGTGAAAGTGAAAGGTCAACATGTTTCATGCTACCCCTAGCATTTCTTCAGGACCGTGCCGGGACCAGCCCTGCATTTGCCACTCCTGTATCCCTAAGTTAGGGGGTGATAGATTTTAAGAAAATACACTTAATAACAAAGGCATGCGTTCACAGTGGAAATACATACGTTTGTATCGAATTTCTGATGCTGTAAAAAGAAAGCACATCGTTAGTTGCATTCATCTCCTCCCTGTGGGAAGGGGCACATAGTATACTTTCATGCCGCACACCTCCGGTACTATAGTTGGTGGTTGCACCATATTAGCGCATGCAGGCTGCCATGCCAAGTGTTTAACGTTATGACTGTGCTGTGTGTTTGTGAATTCACACATAAAAACAAGACAGGACTTAATGTGACCAAGACAATAGACACATAAAACATATAATTGGTACATAGAAATAAGATTCTCGATATTTACTTAGTAAAGTGTATAATAACACTTCATGGTCTCTCAGGGGGATCGATTTCACCTGTTGGACTCACTGCTGTTGGTCCGTGAGAAGAAAGAAGAAATGGAGATCGACATTTGTCAGTTCGCAAAATGGGACTCAATGTTTGCGCAGACGTCTAGTCGGCTTTTCCATAGTTCAGTGAAGAAAAATTACTTACTTCCTGGCTGGGGAAAGCGTTCGGTTATACCTAGTGACAGCCTCCCCGGGACCGCATCTTACTCGTCTCTTGTTCTGGTGAGGTTTAATGGAAACGGGCTTCCGGGTTCCTCCCTCAAAACCGCTAGACCGACGGGTCGCGGCGGCCATATTGGGAGTGTGCTTTTTCCGTGTATAATAAAGGATATTGAGGAATCAGGGTGATTTTGCTTGGCAATTACGAGAGCAAAAATTTAATGTTTATGTCGTCAAATTCAAGCGAGATGCGGGGAAATTCTAGTTGGTATGGGTAGCTTTCATTGAGTTCTAGTGGATCGAGGATATTAAATCGTGGCTAATAATCAGACCGTTTTTAATAAAGAACGCTTATATTGAAAAAAGGTTACAAAGCGTTATTTAATGGTTTGGAAGAGTATGTGAACATCTCCAAAACACAAAACCTAAAAAAAGGGTAGGAAATTACAAAAAGAAAGCGGTATAACAGGGCTTACAATAGTTGCTGTTGGTACAGTTAGGGCTACAGCAATCCAATTCGTACATGCCTTCTTCGGATGTTAGTCTTTAAAACCGTAATGCACATTGGTTATTATGCATTGATATAAGCGCTAGGATTGGCACGGTATGACCGGATTTAATGATATTGTAGTTGGTTAAGTAATGGACAGGGTCGCACAGGTCATACTGACTTTGCGTGTCTAGTTCAAATTGTGGTCATTAAATCACAATGCAATATGGTTAGTTTCCATTGGTATGGGTGCCAGGTTCAGCATAGGTTCTAAAATAACAGCAAAACAAGGGGGGGGGGGGGTTAAGTCAATGATAACAAAGGGGTGCCCCAACATAATATAAGAAAACATGGAATAACACTAGTTTCTGAAAGCGCCCCATGGAATGTCGTCGTGGAGTCCTTGGGTGTCCGTATGAAGTTTGAACACCCATCTTTGTTCACGTTCATGGAGTATTCTTTCTTGGTTCTCTTTAGATTTTACAACTTCCAGTACTATCCACCTCATATCATTGGGTGTATGATTCTTTTCAATGAAATGGTTCCTCACGCGTGTAGTGGCTCGTTTGCACCGGATGTTGCTCCTGTGTTCAACTATGCGGGTACTGATCTTGCGGGTAGTCATTCCAATGTAGTGTAAGTTGCAACTACAAGTGATCAAGTATACAACCCCACTGGTGTTACAATTGGACAACTCCCTCAGCTGCCATGTGACATTGTTATTAAAAATGACCGTGTTTGTGGTCACTGTCAAATGACACACACAATTGTTGCAGGGATAGTGGCCCGTAGGTAAAGGTTGAAGTCTGGTGATCGTGCTGGTTGGTTTTGGACGAGTGTGGACCAGATAGTCTCTCAGATTCATCCCTCGGCGGTGGCTGAACATTGGGATAGGTATGTTGAGGTCTCCACTGTTGACCATCGGCCAATGTTTTTTACTATTTTGGTCACTTGATCCGATACTTTGTTGAATGTTGTGATACAAATAGGTCGTGTACTCTGTGGTATTTTTCACTTTTGGTTCCAACAGTGCATCTCTGTGGTTATTTCCTGCCCTTTTCTTGGCGTTCTATGTTAGTTTGTTTGGGTATTTCCTTGCTTTCAATTTCTGGCTCAGATCATCTGCTTGCATTAGGTAGTCCTGTTTGTTTGTGCAGTTTCTCCTCAACCTTAGGAATTGTCCAAAAGGGAGGTTTTGTTTAAGATGTCTAGGATGGAAACTGTCGTAGGTCAAAAAACAGTTCCTTACCGTGGGCTTAAAATGCGTCGTTGTCCTTAGAATTCCTCCATCTGCCAGAATATTCAAGTCCAAAAATATCAGATGATATCTGCTCATGGTATTGGTGAATTTTAGAAAGCTGTCCTGTTGGTTCAACCACTTGAAAAAATTGAGAGCCTCATTCTCATTCCCTTCCCATATTACTAGAACGTCATCGATATAACGTTTCCATAACGTAATGTGGTGCCTGTAGGGGTTGTCATTACTCAGAATCTTTGCCTTTTCTAGATGATGAACATATAGTCCTGCTATGCTCGGCGCGAAAGTGCTGCCCATGTTGTTGGTCCCGTGTTGTTGGCGGTACAGTGTGTCTTCAAACCGGAAGAAATTTTCGGTAAGGGCCAGATGGCAACACTCAGGTACTACATGTCTTGGTGTTTTATAATTCCATTGGGAATCAAAGAGGACTTCTTCCAAAATTTCCAGAGTTTCTTTATGGGGGAGGCTGGTATAAAGACTCTCCACATCCAGACTGATGAGAATGCTGGATGTGGGGTCAAAACTTTGTTCTTTAAGTAGACAGAGGACATCCTTTGTGTCTTGCAGATAGGTATCTGTTTTCTGCACTAATGGTCTTAAAAAGGCATCAGCGTTTTTGGAGAGAGGTTCAAGGATAGACCCTATGCCAGAAACTATAGGTCTTCCCGGTGGTTTGTCCAAACGTTTGTGAATCTTGGGGATTGTGTAGAAGTAGGGAGTGACTGGTTTTTTGTTTACTAGAAATTCAGTTTCTTTTTTGCTCATCCTATCATTCGCCAATGATTCTTCGATGAGGTATGCAATGGATACTCTCAGTCGTTCAGTGGGATCCTCTTTGATGATGATGTAGTTTCTGGTGTCTGCTAGAAGTCGTAGGCATTCCTGTCTATAGTCAGATGTATTTTGTAGAACAATGGCTCCTCCTTTGTCAGCAGGTTTTATTGTTAAGGTGCTGTCTTTAGATAGTTCCTGTATTGCTTGCAGTTCCAAGTTGCTTGTGTTTTGGAACACTTTCACTGTGCGTGGGTCAAGTTCTTTCACCGCCTTCATGATGGGTGCTATTAAGTACAGTCTTTTTTCCGCAGGCAAAATGGCAAGCAAGGTTGAATGCTGGAAGGCCGAACTCAGTTATGGTTGACCTTTCTAATTCCAACAGGAGGATTCAGTTCCCATCGCAGGAGGCGATCGGAGGGCATTCACCAGGAGGATGAATGGTCATCAGTGATGGACGTCAACAGCGATTTAATAGCGGGACCGGAGGCTTTGGATTATGCTTCTCTTTACATTACTGCAAAAACACAGCAGCCAATGAAAACGTTTCAACACTTCAGTAGTCAGTAAACAAACGACATCTCCCATGAAGAATGCATGACATCAGTCCCTTCCTTCAATCATGTCCTAATGCAGCCTATAAAAGCTGCTGTCACCTTTCTCCTTGCTGCTCAGCAGCCTCCAGATAAATGATTTTACTTATTTAGGTTACTGACCTTGTATTCACTCATTAATAAAGTTGCCTCGGTCACGCCTCACCCGGACTCGCTCCCATTTTGATTTCACGCACTGTGTAGCACTCTTAAATTTGGTACGAGCGCGAGGTACTTGCTCTCCTTTGGGATTGTTTTTCCCCTTATGTGCACTGGTGTGATTTATATTTAGTGATTTTCCCCCTTTTTAAGGGTTTCTGTAGCCTGGCTTTGTGTGCGGCCGCTGGGAGGGAGCGTGGAGTGAGTGTCGGAAAGTGCCCCTTTTTTACATGGTCACCCCCACTTTTTGACTGGTGTACTGGGTTCCTGCTAACCAGGTCTCCAGTGCCATATGTCTTTCCCAAAACTGTACACTTGTTTTCTCAATTGGCAATTCCTTTAGCACCCCCTGTAAATCCCTAGTAAGTGGTACCCCTGGTACCAAGGGCAAGGGAGCTCAATAGGGTCCCTAAGGCCTGCAGCATGTATTGTGCCACTCTAAGGGACCTCTCACTAAACACATACAGACTGCCACTGCAGGCTGTGTGTCTTGGTGCAGGCTAACGTGAAAATATGACATGACACACATGCCTGAGTGCCATGTCAGCAGACCCTGCATGCAATATAGGTAAGTCACCCCTACAGCAGGCCTTTCTACCCTAAGGCGGGGTGCACAATACCACATGTTTGGACATATCTGCATGAGCAGATAGTCTCCTCTGCTGGCCAGTTCCATTACTGCTAGCAAAAAAGGCCAGGGAAGCCATTTTAAGTACATGTGCTGGGCACTGGTGAAAATTACATCCCCAGTTACATGAGGGTTTCACTGAAACCAAAGATGTTTGGTATCAACCATCTCGTATTAATAAGCCCATACTGGTTATAGTGATGGATGTATTAATACATGCACCCAGAGGGCACCTTAGAGGTGCCCCCTGAAAACCTAGCAGCCTTCTGTGTGCTCCCTGACTGGTTTTTGCAGGCCTGCCACCTGAGACACTGCTCTGACCTCCTAGAATATGAGCCTTTTGTTAGATGGCGACCTCAGGGGCGAGCAGGAAGTGTACCTGACCACCCTGGGGCCCACCTTCCTAAGTACAAAGTAGAGCACTGGCGGGAGACTTCTCAGGGGAAGAGTCTCGAATCTAGGATCGTACACACTATACCAGCACCACACGACAAAGAGACACCACACTGTAGCTTCTTAAGAACGTTTCTTTATCTCGTGATTCAAAAGGATCTTTATGATCGGCAAAGGCAAGTATTTACAAATAGGGCAAGGGCCCAGAGAGTCTCGGTCAGGGTAGTGGTAGCGGGACAGTCTTATGGTTCAGTGTCAATATCGGTGCGTATCCGGCGCACAGCTATCAATCCTCGAGCCGGGGAATACGATGTGATCTTTGGGGTCCAGCCGGACCAGGAGAGTCAGGGAGCCGCGAGTCACTCAGCCGGGCTCAAGCAGGATGTCGGAGGTCTTACGATCTTTAGGGGAGCCACGAGTCACTCAGCAGGGCTCAGGTGTTCCAAGGTTTGCAAGGGAGCCGCGAGTCACTCAGCTGGGCTCAGGTGTTCCAAAGTTGCAAGGGGAGCCGCGAGTCCCTCAGCAGGGCTCAGATGTTCCAAAGTTGCAAGGGAGCCGCTGTAGTTCTGAAAATTCTGAACTCGTGAATAAAACATCGTCGTAGCATGACGATTTTTATATCAAAATACCGAGAATGGCTAGTACACTATGTACAAGCATTTTCATCATATTCGAGTGACGATTTCACCTCGAAATCGCAGTTTTCGTCTTGAACCCTTGGCTTCCATTTTGTATACGGCAGTCATTTTGTGAGTTGCCCTTTACATAGGCTTATGATACAGCTAAATTCGATATCAAAGGACACGTGCACCTTGATTGACTTTTCTCTGACCCGAGCAAGCTGAAACCATTGCCCCAGGCCGAACCTGTTTGGTCAGTTCCTCTCCCAGTGGCCGAATGAGATAGCATCAAGGCACAACAGGCCATAAACCCATTTCATCGCACACACCCTGCCGAATCTTGCTCACACCTGTCCCTGCTCTTTTCTCTCTCACTTGCTTTATGATGGGGAGGTGCCCATTTTTATTGGGGGTCCACCGATATCTGATGAAATGTTGGGCCTTGCCGGGTGATTTGTTGTGGGCTGGACAAACTGAAATATGGGCTTGTCATCATGACTCTGCTTTTCCTTTGTAACGAAAATATGTGAATAGTATACTGTAAATCCAAGAATGTTTGCCTGAAGCTTAATATTTTGTATAAAAAGAGAAGCCTGGCTTTGTAAGATTGAGCAGTCTCCTGAGAATATACATCCCGTGTGTTGTACTTCTAGGACCTGTTACTTGGTTGCAGCCAATAAAATCGATCCTTGACTTCACCTAGAAGACTCTGAGTTTCTGTGGTCTGAATCAGGAAAGTACTCGAGGTCTTTGGGTGTACCCTGACACCGCTGGGTTACCGGTTCGGTACCGGTTCTGAAAAACCCAGTACCTCAGTTGGCGCCCAACAGGGGGCGATACCAGCGGTTCCGGTCCAGCCAGAGGTTCGTGAGGAGCTTCGTGTGAAAATTCTGGAGGAAGGCCAACCACTTCATCGACCCCTGCATGTCGACGTGGTCCGAAAGTCTTTGCTGCGAGGTTCCCCGCTTCCCGACGGCTACAAAGGACTGCTGCCCTGGCTATCGCCCTGATTTGGACCCTTTAAGTTTGGTAGAGCGAAACGATAAGACGAGTCTTCTGGTGACGTCATTGATAGTTAAGTATAAGTGGAGCGTCTCCCAGTCCTTAGTTGGTCTTAGTTTGGGTATCCCCTTTGGGATCACTTCATTTGGAACTTGCAAGTGCCAAAGCCAAAGGACTCGTGTATTCACGAGAAATATCGTAATCGATAATCCTTTGAAGTTTGGAGCTAGACTAGAGAGCGAAGATGCCTGGTCTTAGCAGACTTGGAAATTTGTTTTGTCTTGGTTGTAGTAAAAGGGATTCCCGATTGGAGGACTCGTGTCCAGTTCCTCCGATTGGAACTCCAACTTATGAATTATATGTAAAACATGGCGTAGGCCCCATCACATATAATGAAGTGTGGATCAAATACACCAGAAAAGATGGTGTTTTAAAATGGCCCCAATATGGTAGCTTTGATACAGAAATCTTAGATAACCTCGAAGTTAAACTTTTTAAGAAGAAAGCCCGGCCGGCGATGCTTGACTCTTTCCGCCTATGGCGTAAGGAAGCCAAACAGAAGGAAATTAAATTAGCGAAGAAAAATAAGAGAGAAAGAGGTATTTCGATAATGCAAGTTGCTATGCAGTTTAAAGACAATGAAGAAGAACAGATGAGTGAGCAGTTGCACAGGCAACGTAAAATGGTAATAGATAAATGCTATCCAGTTTTGCCGCCTCCTCAGCAAGATGCAGAAAAAGGGCTTGAAAAAGATCCGTTAATGGCGCATTTATTAAGTTCGCCACCCCCCTATGCGCAAAATGCCACGGCACCTCCGCAACCTTTAGTTGCGCAACCTGTGATTGCATTGCCTCCTGCTCCTCCACAGCACCCACCAGCTGTTCTTCAGCTGGCTCCTGCTCCTTCGGTGCAGCCTCCTCAAGGCCCACCGATCACATCTGCTTCACCTGTGCTTCCTACGACTTTGCCTAGTGCACCTTCTATTTCTCCTAATGATCCCTCTGCTATTGCCTCTGCCCCTGCCTTATCTCACCCTGTTTTTCCGCCCGTTCTTCCGTCAGTTTCTCCTTCGGTTCGACAGAGAATGGCCAACACTGTTACTAATCTTTTCTCACCTTTCTTCGGGTTGCCTAATACGACCCCTAACACGGAACGAAGACAGTTGCGGAGTCAACTGCCTGACTATCGAGAGAGAGATTTACTGAATCGTTTAGCGCATAAATGGGTTATCGACGCTGTACGGTATGATGTAGAGTCTGTCATGGAAGTCTTCCGTCAATGGGAAGCACCGAAGCAGAGATATGTTTTTGAACAAATGTGTGTTTTTCTCTGTGAAGATTTGGAAGACAATGATCTGGAATACAACCCGCCCAAGTTGTGTCGTGTACGGTTCGAGTTCGCAGAGTGCATGATCGTAGGTCCCGATGTCGAGAGAGCGGTTGAGACATTGTTGTCGTATCGGAGTAAGGGGGGCACTTCTCGATCACTATTTGAGCGTGACGCATCCGGTAGGAAAAAGGCGCAACAGTACCCCATGAGAGAAGTCCCTCCAGTCTGGAAGGAAGAAGTAGCCGCTGGTCCTGATAATGTTCCACCACTTGTGCCAGCACATTTTCAGCGTGTGTGGGTACATGTTCCTTGGAAGCGAGCTGAAGTTTTGGCCCTTAAACAGACATTGCCTGATCCCCGTAAAAATCCCGCAGGGTGGGGCGGAGCTTGCCGGCGCCGATGCCAGACGTGTGAGCGCGGAGCTCCGCGCCATCGCCATCAATATTCAATAAATTATCCTTCGATCAACAGACCCCGACACCGTTAAAAGTGTGTAGCAGATGCGCTGACCTGGCGGGAGCACTCGGCGGGCTGTCTGCTGAAAATCGACCGAAATTTGGAGGAGCTGCGAGGTTTGAGCGCCCCCGCCTCACTCGGCCCAGGGGCAGCGGACTTGCCTGGGCGCTCTGCCGGTGTGCGTGCCCCGACGTGCGGCCAGGATAGTGGCGATGCCTCGGAGAGCTGCAGGCCCATCGTTGAGGTGGCCCCCCGGAGAGACGGCGGAATCGGGCAACATTTGCTAGCGACGGACGGACACTGGTCAGCGCGAGGGCTTCCTTGCTGTGCCCCGACGGGGGTGTGTCTCCGGGTGCCTGGCGACTGGGAATCCGGAAGAGGCCTGCGGCGTGAGTAACGGTCATCCCCGCACGGGTCTGAACGCTGCCACCGAGACCCCTGCCTCACTGCATCGGGGGTGCCTAACTGGGTCCCCCACTGTCTTCAATACCTGTGTTTCGGTAATACCCCTGATTTGAAGTAACTGCCTGAGAGGGCCAGGTGGAAGTTCGCTATCTCTCCCAGTGGGAGGCCAGTACTGCTGGGCTGCTGTGCGGCGTGGGACCCGGCCTCTGGGCTTTGGGGGTGCCCGCCATCTGTGCGCCCGAGAAGGGGACTGGGAGACAAGGCATCCTTCTGGACTGGTGGCCACGTGTCTGAGTGAGCGAAGACTGAGAAGCCAGGTGTACTGGCTGTCGGAGTTCTGACTTTGTCGGTAGCGGTGCGGGACAGCGATTTCAGCGGCCACTGTCGCACTACTTGGTGAATTGTGTCGCAGCAGCTGGACTATATCACTCGGAAAACGTGGACACTTGCTGCGCCAACTCCCCGGCAGTGGAGAGACAAAGCGTCTTGCGGGGGCGCGAAGTCGCTAGCGAGAGGTCACCAGTTGCTCAGGATTCTTTCGCTGTGGGAGACAGGATATTGACCGCTACCCGTGTCGCGATATGGGTAAAAACGACAGGACCCAGCCTAAACTGGCATTTGAACAGCGTAAAACAAAGCCTCCAGAGGAGTCGGCGCCTAGCCCCGCTCAGCAGAGCTCTGGCCCTGAGAACACTATGTACTCTGATATCAAAGACATGCTTGTGTCAATGGAAAAAGGTCTGCAGGACAGTATGGCTTCCATCGGGACAAAAATCGACGCACTTACCTATCGTATGGACCGCATGTCGGAGCGTGTCGACAAGCACTCGGAGAGACTAGACATGTCGGAGTGCCGGATAACAGAGGTTGAGGAAGCACAAACAGAATGGGACAAGGACCGCAAACAGTTTTCCAGGCTGCTGCAGGTCATCCAAGACAAGTCCGAGGACTTGGAGGCCCGCTCAAGAAGATCGAACATCCGTATCACGGGGATTTCGGAGACGACCCAGACCGGCAAAATGGAACGGTTTGTGGAGAAACTTCTGGTCACCCTGCTGGGCGAAGACGTTTTCTCTCCGATGTTCATAGTGGAGAGAGCGCATCGCACTCTAGGCCCGCGCCCGCGCACGGGTGCAGCGCCTTGCCCGATAATAGCGAAACTACTGAACTACAGGGATCGAGACACGGCGTTACGGGTGGCCAGAGACAAGGGGAAGCTGCAGTACGAGGGTATGGAAGTCTCCCTATATCCAGACTTTACCGCGAGGGTCCAGGAGGAGAGGCGGCACTTCGCACCATACAAGAAACAACTACGGGATCTGGGTCTGGACTACGCAATGCTGTACCCGGCGAAATTGAGGGTCAACCGGCAGGGACATTCCCATTTTTTCACGGACCCTAAGTCTCTCCAGAAGTCGCTGAAGGAGTGGACCAAGGAACAACGGAAGAGCCCACGTGGACAGGCCGATGACCAAGCGGACAATAGCCGCCTTGACGAACAGGAATAATCTCCTATGGAACCTACGATTGGTCGGCGGCCCGGGGATCATGAGCACAGAGAGGGGAAGCGCTGAACTGTGGCCACTTTACGCGCTTACACACACTGAACATTGGCGGGGGTGAGGAGAGTCCTGCTATCCGTATATGGTCAACGTGAGGCGGCTGGGTGAGATTGTTTCTTTTTGCTTCCACTGTCACAACAAACATGTGAACTGTTATGCTATTGCAGGGACTGCTGCTTTAGTTTATTATTGGTGTCTTGTCCATCCCTAGAGCTGCCAGTATACGGTCATGGTGGCGGGGGGTAGATGAGCGTTACTGGGGGAGGAGCCTTGCGGTGTGCTGCGAGGCACCCCGTATTGGGTGTCTGTTGATGGACATAGACTGGGTGATGGCGCTACGGGCCAGAGTGCCTCGGTAGATCACTGACACAATACTGTGTGACTCACATGGTGACCTCCGCCCTAGCGCCTTTGGCTCAACACTCCCCTGAGAGACATTACTCAGGGTGTACCCAGGGATTGGTTCCAAGTTTGATGTTGTGGTTTGGGGAGGGACTCTGTCAGGCCTGGTTGGGGGTGGTCTGCAGTGGGTGGGGGGTTGGTTGGAGGGAGGGTTATGTTTGTTGTACGTATAAGAAAAAAAAAAAGAAAAAAAAATCCCGCAGGGTATTACAAAGAGTTGTCATAGACTGCTGGGTCATGTATCATGAATTTAGCAGACATAGACATGTTGTTTGGGAACGTTGTTCCACAGCCTCTATGGGGAAAGATTCGTCATGCAGATCATGATCAGGAGTTAGGTGACTCATGGGCTAATATTACTGCTGCAGATGGCCGACAAGTTGGTGGTGCTAAGCCTGAAACTTTAGTAGCTGAACTTCCTGGTAAAATAATTGATTACATGAAAACGATAATGCCTGCGATGTGTGTAAACTGGGATAAGTTGTCTGCATGTAAGCAGAAGAAAGATGAAACGGTTTCAGATTTCTTCACCAGGTTTGAAGAAACGTTTGTCGACCACAGTGGTCAAGATATGAGCACAGAAGGTGGCCAGCGACTGTTCGTCGATAAATTCGTGCACAATCTGCTTCCCGAGTTGTGTAAAAAGTTGAAAGATTCAGAGAGTTCTTGGGCAGTTTCCTCCTCAGCACAGATATTGGCTACTGCACAATATTACGAAAATCGAGACAAAGACGAGAAAGATAGAGCAGAAAAGAAAACTAAGGAGCTGAAAACGAAGGTTTTGTTACAGCAAGCATATCCGCCACGTGGTGGTGGTGGCCAGAATAGTGGTGGTCAAAATAATAGTGGTCAGAGTAACTATCAGAGTAATTATCAGCAGCCTCAACAGTATCAGAGGAACTCGCAAAGAGTCGAGTATACTCAACCACGTATCCCTGTAGGCCCCAATCAGTGTTCATATTGTAAGGAAGAGGGTCATTTCAAGTATAGTTGTCCTATTTTATTACAGCGTGCAAATGGTCCTTCTGGTGTAAGAGGTCGTGGTGTTCAACAAGCGTCCAGAGGTAGAGGACGTGGAAATTTCCCCCAGAACACACAGTCTCTTGCACCTCAAAATTCTATGAATAGGTTCGATCAGCAGAATAACGCATCTGGTAAGACAGCTCAGTACTATGCTGTTGATTACTATACAGAAGATGAGCATTGGGAAGGTAATGATTGCTAGGACAGCCATAGACAAAGAGAGGGAGTTGTTTCAGTTCCAGTAGATCAGAGTGGACCATACGTCGAGGTGATCACATCAGGTGTGTCAGAGCCTTTTCTGTTGGATACTGGTGCTACAAAGAGTTCTATTATGCACTCCAAACTCCCTGGCGCACCTTTGTCTGGCGAAACGAATGTTTCTGTAGGTTTTTCTGGCGCCCCGGTTAGGAACCCGATTTCTAGTCCTATGTCTCTTTCTGTTGGTCCTTGTGAATTAGAAGCACCCCTTATTCTGACAACAGGTTAGGTGAAAACCTGTTGGGATTGGATCTGTTAAAAAGATTGTATGCGACTTTGTACTGTTCTCCTTCTGGAGTACAACTTACACTGGGTAAGAAAGTGGTTTCTCCAATGTATTTGTCAAGAGACAAACTTCCAACAGAATTGTCATCTCTCCCTAATATTCTTTGGGCTACTGGTCCTAATGATGTGGGTCTTTTAGAAATACCACCATATGTTGTAACATTGAAAGCCAATGTTAAAATACCACGAATTCCCCAATATAGAATTTCTTGTGAAGGTGAAAAAGCTTTGCTAGCGATCGTTTACGATCTAATTGAAAAAGATGTAATTGAAGAGACAAGAGGCAACGTTTGCAATAGCCCTGTTCTGCCTGTTTTAAAACGAACTGATCCTTCCCAGCCACCTGTTTACAGATTCGTGAATGATCTTAGAGAGGTGAATAAAATAGTTGTGCAACAGTTTCCAGTTGTCCCCGACATTACTGCCCTATTGACTATGATTCCAGCTTCTGCAACATGGTTTTCGGTGATTGACTTGAAGAATGCTTTCTTCAGCATCCAGATCGCTGAGGAGAGTAGGGATATTTTTGGTTTCAGTTTAGGAGGTCGCAGCTTCCGCTTTAAACGCGCTCCCCAGGGCTACTGTGAAAGTCCATCAATATATAGTCAAGCTTTAAAAACACCGCTTGATACGATTGTTTTACCTGATGGCACTACCCTCATTCAGTATGTAGATGATTTGCTTGTTGCTGCAGATACTGAGGAAATCTGTAAAGAAGCCACGTTGTCATTGTTGCGTCATTTGTGTGATTTGCATCACAAAGTGTCTCTCTCAAAATTGCAATATTGTCGACAAGAAGTGACCTACTTAGGTCATCTCTTATCGAAGGAGGGAAGGAAACTGACCCCAGAAAGAATTCAGGCAATTGCAAAATTGAGTGTGCCAAGAACACAGAGAGAAGTGCGTGCTTTCTTGGGCATTACATCATATTGCAGGCAATGGATACCAAATTTTTCGTTATTAGCCAAACCTTTGGTGGCATTAACGTGTAAAGATACACCCAATCCTGTTCCTTGGTCTGAAGAGTGTCAGAAAAGTTTTTCTGAATTGCGCACAGCATTATGTTCGGCTCCTGTGTTGGGTACCCCCAACTACAGTAAGCCCTTTACATTGTATTTCCACGAGAAACAAGGTTTTGCATTGTCAGTTTTGACTCAGTTGTTTGGAGACAAGCAGTGTCCATGTGCATATTTTTCGTCAACTTTGGATCCGGTAGCTAAAGCATTGCCGGGTTGTTTAAGAGCAGCAGCAGCAGCAGCTGTTTCTATTCGACAGTCTGCTGGTCTAGTGATGAATAATATATTAGTCGTGATGGTTCCACATGCAGTGGACACGTTGTTGAACAGAACCAAGACACAGCACTTAACTAGTGCTCGATTGTCAGGTTACGAATTGACATTGTTAGCGAGTCATGTGCATATAAAAAGATGCAACACTCTAAACCCAGCTACATTGTTGCCAATTGCAGAGGAACTAGATGCTTCTGAACAGCATGATTGTTTTCTTAGAACAGAAGAAGAAACGAAAGGGAGAATAGATCTCCTAGACACTCCTCTTGCTGAATGTGATGGTACATTGTGGGTGGATGGTTCATGCTTCAAGCTCCCGAATGGTGATACGACTGCAGCATATGCTGTCACGACTTTGCATACAATTGTTGAAGCTGCACGTATTCCACATAATTCAGCTCAAGCAGCAGAATTGATTGCACTCACGAGAGCATGTGTGTTGTCGAAAGGAATGAAAGTGAATGTCTACACCGACAGCCAGTATGCATTTGGAGTGGCTCACAGTTTTGGATGTTTGTGGAAAGAACGTGGGTTCCTGACTTCGCATGGAGCTAAGATTCAGCATGGTCAGTTGGTGAATGAGCTTCTTGAATCACTGACCATGCCGCTGCAAGTGGCGATTGTGAAATGTAGTGCTCACAAGAAGGTGACTGATGATGTTGGTCGTGGAAATGCATTTGCTGACGAAATCGCGAAAGAAACTGCAAGGAATGTGATGAGCCGAATGTATGTTGCAGGCCCTGCAAGATGGGTTGGTGATGTTGGAATGTGTGAAGACACGATAGAGAGTGTGAAATCCATTCAAGCTGAGGCTACAGAGAAAGAGTTGAACATGTGGAGAGAAAGTACGGGTAGAATGGATGCAAATGGCTGTTGGGTTGAATTGTCAGAGCATCAGAGATGGTTGTTACCCGATGCATATGTGCTTGCAGTGGTTACAATGGCTCATGGAATGGCCCATATCAGCGTGAAAGGGATTTGCAAGTTGTTGGCTCCAGTATGGCAAAATTCAGGAATTCCCAAGTGTGCAGAGAATGTGGTCAAGAATTGCATGGTGTGTCTGAAACATAACCCTGGTAGGGGAACCCCAACTCCAGCTGGTCATTTTGCACCTCCTACGTATCCGTTTGAGGTTTTGCAGCTAGATTTCATCCACATGGAGAGGTGCAACAATTTAAAATACGTACTCGTTGTTGTTTGTGCCTTTTCAAGATGGGTGGAAGCCTACCCCCTAAAAGACAATACTGCCTTATCCACAGCTAAAGCCCTTGTGAAAGAGTACTTCCCCAGATTCGGAATGCCTAGAATGGTCTGGAGTGACAATGGGAGTGAATTCGTGGGTCGTGTGATGAAGAGAGTATGTGAAGGGCTAGGCATTCAGCAAAAGTTCCACGCTGCAAATCACCCCCAATCAGCTGGGTTAGTAGAATGTTACAATGGCACGCTTAAGTTGAAATTGGCCAAAATTCAAGCAAGCACAGGTCTTAAGTGGCCTGACGCTCTCCCTTTAGCACTCCTATCCACCAGAATGACTGTACATTTGCGAGTGAAACTAAGCCCCTATGAAATAGTCTTTGGCCGCCCGGCCAACATATGGGGAGTGCCAAGGCCCACAAAGTTCAGCGAAGTTGAACACCCTGTTTTGCTTGATTATTTGTACGAATTGACGGCTAAATTGCGTGCTTTACACCAACAGGTGCATGATACCCTGCCTCAAGTCTCTGAAGCTCCAGGACATCAGATCGACCCTGGATCCTGGGTGCTGGTCAAGAACTTTCAGCGAACAAAGAACGACCAGCCCAGGTGGACTGGCCCACACCTCGTCCTTCTTTCCACAAGATCAGCTGTTCGAGTGGAAGGGAAGAAAAACTGGATCCACGGGATCCACTGCAAGCGGATCCCTCTGCCTCTGCCGTACGACCAGTGGGTCCAGAAGGGTGTCGCTGACTCAGAGACTGAAACCGTGCCTCGTTTCCTGCCTTTCAGTGATGCACGTGTAAAAGGAAAACTGACTGAACAAGAGAGTGACGAAATTTTGCAACCAGCAGTATCACCATCAAAGCGACTGAACACTACAGAGCCTGAACTCCTGTTTCAGGATCAGACAGTACTTGGGAAAAAGCGCTATAATTTGAGGCCAAGACCTATGGACAAATAAAAAAATCTTTTTTTCCCCTCCAAGTACTATTTTTGAAAGTGCAGCTCTCCCATCTGAGAAACTTGCTTATTTTTGTTTTTCGAACCGCCATCCGGGTTCCGCTGCTAGGGCCGCGATTGCCCAAAGTCTTTGGGGTGCAGCTGACGACGTTAGGTCGGCAGTTCTGGTTGGTCCAAGGTAGTTGCCCTAGACTGACAGAAGCATTCCTTAGCAGAAACAACCTCCCATCGCGGGCAGCACTTTAGAGAGGATGGAGTTTTTCGAGATGGAGAGACCTGCCAAGGAAATGAACTTTAAACACAAGATATGTAAAATAATGACAAAGAAAAGCTTTTTGATATTGTGCATTTTCATGTTATTAAGTGTGATGATATTTTTAATAAGTTATGTGTTATTCTCTTTTTGAGTAACATTTGCACCCACTACTGCCTATACCTCCTCCTTCTACTGTTTCCCCACACTCTTTTCAACCCCTTCCTGAACACGAATCAGCTAGCAGATTAGAGTTTCTTAATAACTCCTTTGTTCAGCTTTTGCACCAACACCAACTAGTAATGAACACAACTAACTGTTGGGTGTGTGGTCTTATGTCTCACACAACGGATAAAGGTATCCCTTATCTGGTCCTGCCTTTCAGCCACAAGGGTTCTGAGTGGGCATACAGAACCATGTTCATATATGCTCGTGAAGTCCACCCCCTACGTTCTGTGGAAGACAATCCTAAGAATAGTGCTCTAGTTAAGGGTATAGTAGACATGATTAAGTAAGGTATTTCCTACGAGACTATCCCTAGAGATGAGACACTAGTATACATAGGATGGAACGTAACCGGATATGGAACTACTCTGAGTGAGAAACAGCAAGCTAAGAGATCCTCCCCGATTTGGATTGTACCCCATCAGGGTCACCTATGTCTGCAAGGTACTGGCAAGAATCCCCGAGCTCAGTTAGGGAAGAGTGTCTGTACTGAAACATATGTTTTTGGGTCTCAGACTTCCCCTTCGTTTTTAGCAGCTAAGGGTACCTATTTCATCTGCCATGATAGAGCCTATACATGGTTGCCCCCTGACTTTTCGGGCTCATGTTTTGTTTTGTTTCGTTCCTGTTGCCTCCCACCTACACAGCAGCGGCAGATTACCACAAGACAAGGATAGTTAGAGGTGTCTTGAGCAAAGAAGACACTGCAGGACAAGATTTTGGGGACTTCGTAAAGGGTTTTCTGCCGTTCTGGGGACCGATGGCTAACAGCCGGAACATAAGGCAATTGACAAGGGTGGTTGAATCCACCGTGATTGAAACTGCTGGTGCCCTTAGTAACTTGACTGCCGAGCTCCAGTCGGATCGTCTTATGACCCTTCAGAATAGGGTCGCATTAGATGTCATACTTGCATACCGAGGTGGGGTATGTAGATTGATCCAATCGAGTTGCTGTGTTTTCATTCCAGATAACGCTCCAACAGTGTACCAGGCCATCTCCAAACTACATAAGATTTCCGAATCTATTCATGTGGATAAAGGAGATTGGTCGGTAATGGGATGGTTCTGGGAACTGATATCCGCCTGGGGATGGAAAATTCTGATGGTCATTGGGATGGTCTTAGCCATTCTTTTCCTGTTCTGTCTGTGCGTGCAGTGTGCTCCTGCAATATGTGGCCTCTGTGTTACATTATGTGTAAGGAAGCCTGTATCGAGAGACGAACTAAGTAATAGAATGATGTTACAGCAACATCTCAATGACTTTAGGATTATAGACCTGGACTCAGATTAGCATGAGATTAGGTTAAATTGCCTATGTAAGGGCAAAAGGAGGGGTTGTAGTTCTGAAAATTCTGAACTTGTGAATAAAACTTTGTCGTAGCATGACGATTTTGTTATCAAAATACCGAGAATGGCTAGTACACTATGTACAAGCATTTTCGTCATATTCAAGTGACGATTTCACCTCGAAATCGCAGTTTGCGTCTTGAAATCTTGGCTTCCATTTTGTATACGGCAGCCATTTTGTGAGTTGCCCTTTACATAGGCTTATGATACAGCTAAATTCGATATCAAAGGACACCTGCACCTTGATTGACTTTTCTCTGACCCGAGCAAGCTGAAACCATTGCCCCAGGCCGAACCTGTTTGGTCAGTTCCTCTCCCAGTGGCCGAATGAGATAGCATCAAGGCACAACAGGCCATAAACCCATTTCATCGCACACACCCTGCCGAATCTTGCTCACACCTGTCCCTGCTCTTTTCTCTCTCACTTGCTTTATGATGGGGAGGTGCCCATTTTTATTGGGGGTCCACCGATATCTGATGAAATGTTGGGCCTTGCCGGGTGATTTGTTGTGGGCTGGACAAACTGAAATATGGGCTTGTCATCATGACTCTGCTTTTCCTTTGTAACGAAAATATGTGAATAGTATACTGTAAATCCAAGAATGTTTGCTTGAAGCTTAATATTTTGTATAAAAAGAGAAGCCTGGCTTTGTAAGATTGAGCAGTCTCCTGAGAATATACATCCCGTGTGTTGTACTTCTAGGACCTGTTACTTGGTTGCAGCCAATAAAATCGATCCTTGACTTCACCTAGAAGACTCTGAGTTTCTGTGGTCTGAATCAGGAAAGTACTCGAGGTCTTTGGGTGTACCCTAAAACCGCTGGGTTACCGATTCGGTACCGGTTCTGAAAAACCCAGTACCTCACCGCGAGTCACTCAGCAGGGCTCAGGTGTTCCGGAGTTACAGGGGAGCCGCGAGTCACTCAGCAGGGCTCCGGTGGTTCCAGCAGAAGTCCTTCCCTGCCAGGCGAGCCGCGACCACGTCAGCAGGGCTCTCGTCGTTCCAGAGGCGAATCTGTCGATAGTCCCGGAGCATCCCCAGTTATAGGACTGCTCCTCTTTGATCTCCGGAGTTCTGGTATGCGGGGGTCTTGGCACCTGGGGGCCGCTTGTTGGGGTTGCCTGCCACGCGGCTCTTTGATCCATTCATGTCAGGTTCGGGAGGAGTCCCAGACACACAGCAGGCGTGGAGCCAGCCCTCAGGGTGGCCGGAGGGGCGATCGAAACCCATCTCTCGAGGGGAGGTCGGAGGTGTGAGAGAAACTGCTCCTCCCTCTCTCGCTCAAGGGGAGCGCGCTGTCCTCCAGCCAGGGTGGCGGCTCTCGGCCAAGGCCGCGCTGGATCGGGCGGCCATCTTAGATGCCGGAAAGTGGGCCCACAGGGCCTACGGGCCGGGAAGATGGAGGCACGGACGGGGCAGTCCAGGGATGGGTGTGTGTAACATGGAGGGAAGGGTTGGCTAGGCCGGGGAACTCGGGGGTCTGTGGTGGGGTACAGCTCGGACGGGGGTGCCTAAGGGTCAGGGAGAACCACGACACGAGGCCGGGTCTAACATGCGTCCCCCCCAGCTGAAAGTCGGGGAGAACTACCCATCCTCTTGGGGGTTCTCCTCGCTGAGGCGGAAGAACCTGGAGAGGCCGTCAGCGTTGGCGTGGTTGGTACCAGGGCGATGCTCTACAGTGAAATCCATCCCCTGGAGGGAGATCGACCATCGCAGCAGTTTGGGTTCTCGCCCCTCATCTGCATCAACCACCGCAATGGTCGATGATCCGTCTGGACTCGGAAATGGATTCCGAACAAGTAGGGCCGTAACTTCTTTAGGGCCCAGACTACTGCGAACGCTTCTCGTTCGATGGTGCTCCACCTCTGCTCTCTGGGGAGTAGCCTCCGGCTAATGAAGGCTACAGGTTGGTCTAGACCTTCCTCATTCATTTGGGATAGTACGGCCCCAATGCCGTGTTCTGAAGCATCGGTCTGGACCACAAACTCTTTGGAGTAGTCAGGCGCTCGTAGCACGGGGGCAGTACACATGGCTTTCTTGAGGGCGTTGAACGCCCCTTGGCAGGCTGGGGTCCACTGCACCTTCTTGGGCTGCTTTTTGGACGTTAGTTCTGTGAGGGGACCTACGAGGCTGCCGTAACTCCTGATAAACCTCCGGTAGTAGCCAGTGAGGCCCAGGAAGGCTCGGACCTCGGTTTGGGTGGTTGGTGGTTCCCAGGCTAAGATGGCGTCGATCTTAGGCTGTAAGGGGGTGACCTGCCCGCTTCCGACCTGGTGTCCCAGGTAGACCACCGAACCCTGCCCAATCTGGCATTTGCTAGCTTTCACTGTTAGGCCTGCCTGGCGCAGGGCCATCAGCACCCTCCGGAGGTGCTCACTCCATTCCGAACCGAAAACCCCGATATCGTCCAGATATGCGGCGCTGAACTCTTCCAACCCGGCCAGGACTCTGTTTACCAGTCTCTGAAAAGTGGCCGGGGCATTTTTCATCCCGAAGGGCATCACGCGAAAGCGATAGTGCCCATCCGGGGTGGAGAAAGCGGACCGCTCCTTGGCTCCCTCTGTGAGCGCAATTTGCCAGTATCCGCAGGTCAGGTCAAAGGTGCTGAGAAAATGAGTAGACCCGAGACGGTCAATGAGCTAATCGGCGCGGGGGATAGGGTGAGCGTCGGCTCGGGTGATGGCATTGAGCCCCCAGTAGTCCGCGCAGAACCTCAGTTCAGGAGTAACCCCGGGGCAGTGGCTTTCGGGACCAGCACCACTGGGCTAGCTCAGGGGCTGTCTGAAGGTTCGACCACCCCCAAGGACAACATCTTCGAGACCTCGGCCTGGATGCAGGACCGGACTCGATCGGGGACTCGGTAGGCTCGGTGTCGCACCGCCTGACTGTCTCCAGTGTCCACGTTGTGGACACACCAGTCGGTGACCTTGGGGATGAGGGAAAACAGGTCAGAGAACTGCCCCAAGAGCTGGCAGCAGTCTTCGCGTTGTTGGAGAGTGAGGAAGGGAGAGAGGTTCACTCCGTCCACTGAGCCATCTTTCTCTTTGGTGCACAGGAGGTCAGGGAAAGGCTCCGTTTCCTCTTCTGCCCGTCATCTGTGGCCAACAGTAAGCTCAGCTCCGTCCGCACGAAGTGAGGCTTGAGGCGGTTCATGTGCAGGACCCGCAGGGGGTCCCGGGGGACTGGACGTCCATCAAGTACGTGACTTGGCTTTTCCGCTCGATCACCTTGAAGGGCCCCGTCCACTTATCTTGGAGGGCGCAAGGTTTTACTGGGGCCATGACCCATACCTGCTGGCCCGACTGGAACTCGACCAGAGTGGCATTCTGGTCGTACCAGCGCTTCATTTCTTCCTGGCTCGCTTCCAGGTTGGCCTCGGCCAGCTCCCGGAACTTCAGAGTCTGGTTTCGGAGGGTCAGAATGTACCGGAACACCTCCTGAGGGGGGTCTCGGGGTGCCGTCTCCCACCCTTCTCTGACCAAGCTGAGGGGCCCCCGGACAGGGTGTCCGTACAGTAATTTAAACGGGCTGAATCCCAAGGATTTCTGGGGGACTACCCGGTAGGCGAACAAGAGGCAGGGGAGCAGGACGTCCCACTTACCCCGGAGGGGCTCCTCTAAGCCCATGATCATCCCCTTTAGAGTCCGGTTAAACCGCTCTACTAGGCCATTTCCTTGGGGGTGGTACGGAGTGGTGAACCGATAGGACACTCCGCATTGCTGCCAAAGGGAGGTCATGTACCGAGAGATAAAGTTCGTCGCGCGGTCACTCACAACTTCTCGGGGAAATCCTACACGGGAAAAGATTCCCATCAGCGCCCGGCCCACCACGGGGGCCGTGACGGTGCGTAGGGGGATGGCTTCAGGGTATCGAGTGGCATGGTCCACTAGGACGAGGATGAAGCGGTGACCTTGAGAGGTCTTGGGGTCCAGCGGCCCCACAATGTCAATTCCGACCCCCTCAAAGGGGGTACTGACGACCGGGAATGGTTGGAGGGGAGCCTTGTGCTTTCTTCCGGTTTTTCCACTAGCCTGGCACGTGGGACAGGACTTGCAGTGGGCCTCTACGTTCGCTTTCATCTTGGGCCAATAGAAGTGCGTGACCAGGCGGCTATACGTTTTGTCTTGGCCCAAGTGGCCGGCTAGGGGTACATCGTGGGCCAAGCCCAGGAGGAAGGCTCGGAAGCGTAGGGGTACCACCAGCACTCGGGCTGACCCTAGCTCCGCTGACTTCTGTTCGCTGTAAAGGAGGTCATTCTCCCAGTACAGCCAATGTGTTCCAGATTGGTCGCCCGCGGCCTGGGCCTGCTGCCGGGGTCCGACCAGGGAAGGACAGGTAGCTTGCTCCTGGCAGAACTCCCCCCGGGAGGGGCCCCCTTCGTGGCTCCACTGCGCCAATTCAGGCAGATCACCCAGCTCGCTGATCTGTGCGGGATCGGGGTGTATGGGTTCGTTGTCAGCGACTTCTTCTCCTCGTGGGGAGAGGTCGGAGGTCTCGGCTGGATCGGCCCTGTCGTCATCCACAGGGGGGAGGCTGGCAGTATCATCCTCGACTTCCCCGTCGGGGGGCAATCGGGCTGCCATAGATCGGGTGGTGGCGCACACAGACTCGGGGAGACCCATCATCCCGAGGTGGGTTCGTCGCTCGACCTGCTTCCACGGAGAACTTTCCAGGTCGTTCCCCAGGAGGCAGTCGACCGGCTGGGAGGTCCGTACTGCCACTTTCAATTTACCTGCTACTCCTTCCCACTCGAATGGTATCAGGGCTACCTTACACAAGCTCTCAACGTTATCTGCTGAAATTACAGGGCACAGGACGTTGGGGAGGATTTGGTCTTCTCGCACTAAATGGCTAAGGACACCTGTGATGCTGGCTCCGGTGTCCCGGAGGGCCTCCACTCGGTGGCCATTCACTGTTACTAACTGGCGGTACTTCTTCGTGTTGGTAGGCAGGGCATTCTCGGGGACCATCTCCCTATCTACCAGGGATACTAGGGTCATGGCAGTAGTTTCCCATCCCTCGGTGTCCTCAAATTCCTCCCCTAGGGCTACATTCGCTATCTGCCTAGCCGGGGGAGTTGTGGTCGGGATGCGTGGGGTCATGGGGCACTGGGGATCACTGGCGTAGTGCCCAGGCTTTTGACATCTCCAACATGTCATGGTCACTCGGTGCTGTCTACCTGGGGGGCTGGCAGCAGCTGGTGGAGGTGTGGGGAAACTTGACGGTGGGTTTCTCGGGGGGCTATGCTGGGGACCGGTCTGGGTGTCCCTGGGTCCTCCCGGGTTCCCCCCCTCTCTGGCGGGGTGGTCCTTGATTGTTGCGGGGGTAGTCACCTACGGGGCCCCGGGTGTTCACCCAGCGATCCGCCTCGACGGCCAGCTTCCTCGGATCTGCGAGCTTGCTGTCGAGCAGATGTTGGCGTAGCTCCACAAAACAGTTTGTGGACAAATGTTCCCACAGCATAAGGTCAGTTAGTTCTTCCATGGTGGTCACTTTGCTGCCTTTGACCCAACCTTCGAATGCTCTGCTAAAAAAGTTTACGTATTCCACCCAGGTGGTGCCAGGAATCTTTTTGCAGTCCTGGAACCGCTGGCGGTACATTTCTGGGGTGAGGCCGTATCTCTTCAGGAGGGCCTCCTTCATGTGGCTGTAGGAAGTCTGCACGGAGGACGGAAGATCGAGCAGGGTGTCTCTCCCTTCGCTCAGGAATCGACCCCACAATCCGGCCCCCCAATCTTTCTGCGGGACTTGGTGGGAGGTCATGGCAACTTCGTAGGCCTTGCACCATTGTTGGATGTCGTCATTTTTATAGTATTCCTTGACCACATCTTTGGCGATGTGGACCTTCGGCTCTGCCGGGGGTTTGGTCTCTCGGTTCCCCGGGGGCCGGTTCTCTTCGTTCCTCGCCTTGAGCTCGAGCTCCTTCAAGCTTCGCTCGTGCTCCAGTTGAAGTCTTTTCCCTTCATGCTCCCACTGGAGTTTCTTCTCTTCTAATTCTCCTTGTACTTTCATTTGCTCGATCGCAAGTTTCTTTTCTGCCAATTTTATTTCGCCTTCGATCTTTAGTTTGGCCATCTCAAGCTCGTGGTGGCGACTTCTTTCTCGATCCGTGAGCGCTTCCGGGGATAGGCCCCCGTCTGGCACGATGGTTCGTACCTGGCTGCTGCTTTCTGTCTGGGGGAGTCCCGGTTCGTCTAGCTGCGCCGCCGCTCCTTCTGTGCGGGGGACTCCTGACTCCACCCAAGCTTTCAATGCTTTCTGCATGTCTTCCTTTGTTTTGAGGCCAGTGGTAGCGATTCCCAGTTCTTTGCAAAATTCCTTTAGTTCTTTGTGCGAGTACTCCTCCAGTTGTTCTACACGGAATGCTGTACTCGGGTCGACTTCAATGGTACTCATGATGGTTTATTCTGCCGTCTTTGCTCGGTAGTGCGTTAGTCGTGTACTGTACGATCTCTAGATTGTGGCTCGTATCCCACTTCTGACACCAATGTTAGACGGCGACCTCAGGGGCAAGCAGGAAGTGTACCTGACCACCCTGGGGCCCACCTTCCTAAGTACAAAGACGAGCACTGGCGGGAGACTTCTCAGGGGGAGAGTCTCGAATCTAGGATCGTACACACTATACCAGCACCACACGACAAAGAGACACCACACCGTAGATTCTTAAGAACGTTTCGTTATCTCGTGATTCAAAAGGATCTTTATGATCGGCAAAGGCAAGTATTTACAAATAGGGCAAGGGCCCAGAGAGTCTCGGTCAGGGTAGGGGTAGCGGGACAGTCATATGGTTCAGTGTCAATATGTCGATGTGATCTTTGGGGTCCAGCCGGACCAGGAGAGTCAGGGAGCCGCGAGTCACTCAGCTGGGCTCAAGCAGGATGTCGGAGGTCTTACGATCTGTAGGGGAGCCGCGAGTCACTCAGCAGGGCTCCGGTGTTCCAAGGTTTGCAAGGGAGCCGCGAGTCACTCAGCTGGGCTCAGGTGTTCCAAAGTTGCAAGGGGAGCCGCGAGTCACTCAGCAGGGCTCAGATGTTCCAAAGTTGCAAGGGAGCCGCGAGTCACTCAGCAGGGCTCAGGTGTTCCGGAGTTACAGAGGAGCCGCGAGTCACTCAGCAGGGCTCAGGTGGTTCCAGCAGAAGTCCTTCTCTGCCAGGCGAGCCGCAACCACGTCAGCAGGGCTCTCGTCGTTCCAGAGGCGAATCTATCGATAGTCCCGGAGCATCCCCAGTTATAGGACTGCTCCTCTTTGATCTCCAGAGTTCTGGTATGCGGGGGTCTTGGCACCTGGGGGCCGCTTGTTGGGGTTGGCTGCCACGCGGCCCTTTGATCCATTCATGTCAGGTTCGGGAGGAGTCCCAGACACACAGCAGGCGTGGAGCCAGCCCTCAGGGAGGCCGGAGGGGCGATCGAAACCCATCTCTCGAGGGGAGGTCGGAGGTGTGAGAGAAACTGCTCCTCCCTCTCTCGCTCAAGGGGAGCGCGCTGTCCTCCAGCCAGGGTGGCGCCTCTCGGCCGAGGCCGTGCTGGATCGGGACGGACATCTTAGATGCCGGAAAGTGGGCCCACTGGGCCTACGGGCCGGGAAGATGGAGGCACGGACGGGGCAGTCCGGGGACGGGTGTGTGCAACATGGAGGGAAGGGTTGGCTAGGCCGGGGGACTCAGGGGTCTGTGGTGGGGTACAGCTCGGACGGGGGTGCCTAAGGGTCAGGGAGGACCACGCCACGAGGCCGGGTCTAACACCTTTGCTCTCAGGAGACCCAAAACAAATGGCTGTCCAGGAATGACCTGCTGATTAGCCTTCCTAGGTTGGCAAGCTTCAAAAATCTGCCGTCTTTACAATGTGAATCTGGCTCCCTGTGAGGGGGCCCGAACCAAACCCGACCTTGGCCCCTGACGCATAAGGGAACCCGCTTACCTGTACACACTAGGATCCCGCTGTCGACTACACGGAAGGTAACCACGCCCCTTCATCCTCTGCTTACACAGGAACCAGTGCAACGCGACGCCGTATGCCCCGGAAGGACCAGCCTAGGGGCGGAGAAAAAGGACGAATCAGCTACCAGGAGGCGCGAAGAAGCCGGTGTGCCGGAAGAGACGAGAAGACGCGAGGCTGCAGGACGCTGAGGAACGTCGCGGAGAAGACGGCGAATCGTGGTGTGAGGACTGGTGGGTCCCACAGGAGGAGGCTGGAGAGCGGCCGCAACTCGGATGAGAGTTGCGGCGGAGCCGGTGAGTCACTCGGGACCGGGAGGGGAGAGGGAGGCAGAGGGGTGGTAGGGAGGGGGCAGGACTGCGGACACAGAGGGGATACAGCGGGCACGAATGTTGTTTCTTTCATTAAGGACACGTCTTTTCACGCCCCTACCCCAGCTTTAGAACCACCTCCTTTTCCAACCGCCATTAACTGAAGGAGTGCTCTCTTTTCACGAGTCTTTCCCACCCCCCTATTTGGAAGCTGCCGATTGACTCGGTCGATAAAGACCTAAAACACAATAGCAGCATACATCGACTGTCCAGTGGCAATAAAGACCCCCTTTTCTTTTGCCAACCGAATTTCCTCAGCTTGACACAAACGGTGTTTGGTGACGGGATAGCCAGAGACTAAAGGCATTGGATAGTGAATAGGACTGACGGTTCCTTCTTTCTTTTCCTCTCCTGAGCCTCCGTGGAAGCCCCTGTGACCTAGAGGAAGACCGTGTGACAGAAGACGATTTGGAAGAAGAAAGCTCAGAAGACTCGGAGGAAACAACTGACTCTCCTACAAGTGAGCCTTCACTTTTACGAACTGTCAATTAAAGCTCTTCACTGGCCCACTACATACAGCCTCCGCGTCTATATATCCGGCTCGCTCTCCCACACTCCCCTTCACAGCAGAGGAAATCTAACCCCCTTATTCAGAGCCCCTTTGGAACCGAGACAAGTCAGCAAATTAGCTAGTCAGGTAGGCGTGCCATCTCCTGGCCAGTACCACCCCTAAGATGGGCTACTGTGAAATGGGCACAATTTTTCAGAAGTAGCATCTTGGTGAAGGAAAAATTAGGAACTCTGGGACAAGGTTATGCCCACTTCCCACAAGTGGTCATATAGGGGGCGTAATGACCCCAGGAGTCAGTAGCCTATCGGCTACTACCCTACAATGACGTAAATGCAGAATTTAAGGGAGCCCCTGGAACCAGAAAAGTAGATCCCGCTCACCTACGTAGGAGGATACTGAACAGCTGCAAAAGCAGACTGAAGAGGGAGCAACTGACCTGGCCCCAGCCTTGCCAGCTTGTCTGCTGTTCCCGACGGAATTAAACAAAAGTCGTCTTGTGCTGCAAGCTGTTGAGCATGTGAAGGCTGCCAGCACTTCTATCAAGAATCCAGGAATCCTGTGGAGCAGCGTAACTGCTCCCCTGCACCCTACAGGTACCCAAGAAAGAATTGAGGACTCTAAGACTACGCCCCCTCAACAGCCAGTACCGTGGCAACCGTTGCTCCAAGCCGGTGTCCAGCACATGCTTTTATAATGTCTTCCCTGATCACTTCTACAGGCAGTAATGGAACTGACCGAAACAGGGGTATATCTGCTCATGCAGTTACGCCATCACATGTAGTATAGTGCACCCTGCCTTGGGGGTGTAAGGCCTGTGTGGTATTCATATATTATTTACAACAGCCTGTTCCTGCAGGCTGTTAACCTGTTTCATTACTTGTAGAACTTTTAGAGATTCTAGAATATGTATCTTATGAGCTGTAATTTAGAACTTTACTGTGAGTTGCTGTTGGGGTGCCTTGTGGATAGGACGTTTCAAAGAAACCCAATAAAGAAAAAAAGAACAATAAGCTTCACTGCAGTCTTCGTACTTCTTCACACTGGCAACGAGGATTGGATTCTACGAACTTGACAAAAGTTTTCTTCATTTGGTCCACAACCTCTTCAAACAGCAGTGGGTTTGGGCCAACCCCAAGGTACTGTTGCTACCCTGCGCTTCATTTTGCAACTATCATTTACCCCAACAAGCTATCTTTGGTCATAGAGCGCTTCCACTTTTCCGCTTTCTTGCACTACTCTACCCAAGTTAAGCTTAAATTAACCTGACCCGTTGTATTTATGTCTGAAGTGAGGAGCTTCAGAATTTTTTTCCCCGTTGGTGCTTTTTATTGTGAGAGTTACAGCGGTGGACTTTGGTATAGTGGTTGGATTGGAAAATTACGGTTGCGGACATTTGCTTTATTTAAAAAGTGCAGTAACCTGCCCATTCTTATTCCCTGCTGTCTTTGCTGCGCGACTTCTCTCTCTCCACACGTCTCGAGACTTTGCATCTTCACGAGAGACCCAGGGAGAGTTGCGCAGCGCTTCGTCAATATACACGTCTCCTTGACAACGGAAGCGTATGAACCAGTCACACAATCACTACCTTCTCACGGCCGCAGGACGAACTGCGCGCTTTTTGTTAATACACTCGTTACCTTGACAACACTAGCGCCTGACTCGCTTTGTAATCACCGACATCTTACTGCTGGATTCATTTGTGATCCCTGCCACAAAAAAACACCAATTTCAACTGAGGCGAGCTCTCCTCATGCTTCATTCTTTGCCGCTTTTGGTGATATACACATCTCCTTGCTACGGTGACAGGCACACCCTTCTGCTTTTACTGCCTGTCTTGTGACCAACACAGTGATAGGCACACCTGGGTTACTTGGTAACAGACGGGCACACCAACTCTCAGTGCCACACCTTATTTATTTGCATTATTTGGCCGCATCTCATGTGTTTATTGGTGATAAACACGCCTTCTCTCTTCGGTGACAGGCACACCCTCCTGCTTTTACAGCCTGTCTTTTGAACAACACAGTGATAAGCACACCTGCTCTACACGGTGACTGGCACACCTACTCCCTGTGTCACAATCTATTTTTTTTCTGCTTTAAATTTTGAAATAAAGTGAAGCGCTTTGATAAATAAGATGATACATATGTTGTATATTATTTGATTTTTTTATGCATAATTTTATGTTAACCTCACAACTGTAAGTGTTAAAAGTTTCTTGTCACTTCTCATTTTAAAGAAGTTGCTGTTGGGGTGCATATACATGCAATATGTTACTCCTCCTACATTCTTTCTCTCAAACCCTGGTGATCCAAACATTTGTTGGTCAAAATGGAAAAAAGTTTTTAATTACGCAAGAGTCTGCAGTGTTTCTCTCAGTGCTGAAAGGAGATCTGCATTACTTTTACATTGTTTGGGTTCTGAAGGACAGGAAGTATTTGATCATCTTCCTAATTTAAGTGATTCAGACGTGATGGTTTTAACAAGTTTGTTTAAAAAAAAGTGAGTATCACTATCTTCCTAAAGTTAGTGCGATCTTAGAAAGGTATAACTTTGGAAGATGCATACAAAAACCCCAAGAATCTGTAAGAGTCACATGTAACTGATCTCCGAAAACTGGGTGCCACATGCAAATTTGAGGGGTCACTTGAAGAACGTATTTGCGACCAATTTATATTAGGCTGCAATATTGAGAAAATCAAGGATAATTTGTGGCAGAAAGATGACCCGAACTTCGATGAAGTTATTTTTATTGCTAAGAGAATTGAACACTCTCTTGCATGTGTAGAGGTTATAAAAAAAAGAAAATGGCTCTTCAAATGAGAAAGTTGTTTTAAATAAAAAAGTTCAGAGGGTAACAATAACTCCTTTGAATTATCCAGAACAAACATCTCATTCTTCTTCATCTCTTAACACAAAAAAAGGGTTTATGGTTTAACTCTTTTTTATTGAAAGCGATACAGAAAGAAAAACCAAAAAGTACAACATTCACCTTCGGGGCAAATACTGGTAAAGTGACATAAAAGGAAATGGGGTTCAATGTAGGTACGTTGCGATCTCCAAAATACAATCTGATAAACCCCCAGCCACTGAAATGCCTAGATAGGTTATAACAACAAAATGAAGAACCTCCCGCCCCACCCCACCAGCCGTCCCTCTCCCCTCACTCCCCCCTGTACGGTGCTCATAACCACCCCCAGTTTCCCTGCCTCTCCCGTCCACTGTGTCTCCCCCTCCATTGCCGCCTTAAGGGTCTACCTCTTTTGGCTCTGTGAGCCTCAACAGCCGGAGGTACCTAGGACAGGTGATTTCTCTGAACTCTGTGATCAAGAGGGATCGAAATGGTTGCCAGAGCTCTTCGTATTGATCTCCTTCCCCCGCCATGGTGAGCAATAGTTTTTCCATGCCCAACACATGCCACAACTTGTGCAGCCAGCCAGTGATGGAAGGGGTTGTGTCGGTGCGCCAGTGTGCGAGGATGTTTTGCACCGCGGAACCCAGTGCAATGACTACTTGACCTCTGCGGGAGCGTAAGGGATACGTTAGAGGGTTAGGAAGCCCTAATAGCACATATGCTGGGAAGCGTGGAAGCTCCATTTGGAAGTGGTTGTCCACATCATCAAGCACCAGTGTCTGTCCACATCATCCAGCACCTGTGTCCAAAAAAAGGGTTTAAAGGAAAATGCTTTCGCTGTGATGTTTGGTCATTTAGCCAATGATAAATCATGTCCTGCTCTCACTTCCAAATGCAAAAACTGTGGGAAGCTAGGACATATATCTAAAGCCTGTGGAGCACAAACATTTAGGAATGGAAATTGAGTGAAAGAAGTTTCTTTAGAGGATGAGTGCATTTCTGATTTTGACGACTTGAACTGTGGAGAAGTCTTACTTCAAGGTTGGGAAAACAAAAGTAAGAATCCAATTGATGATCTAAAAGTGAACAATTATAATGTTAGAATGCTTTTTGATTCAGAAGCAAAAATCTCACTTATTCCCAAAGCTTTGTTTAATAAAATGCTGAAGGGGAAAGTAAAAGTTTTTAAACCCTGATACTAAACCTCTGGCCTACGGAGGTCAACCAATAAAGTTATTCGGTTATTTCTTGGGTGGCATACAATACAAAGGGAGGCTTACTGCACGAAAGATATATATCTCATGCAGAAGAGTTGGATTCATCAAGCTGATTTGGGGGGACTCCTTAATTCCTGGTGGTGATCCCTGTATAGTCCTCCGAGACATCTCTCCAAGTACTGACCAAATGAATTATATTTCCAGCAAGTCTTTGGAAATTAATCAAGAGTATGACTTGCGTACTGAGTTCAAACATGTTTTCTGCGAGAAGTTGGGATGTCTCACAGGTTACACACACAGAATTATACTTAAACCAGATGCTTCTCCTGTAACTTGTAAAGTGCGTAATGCACCTTTGATGTTGAGAGAGTCCATGCACGCTGAACTTGAAAAGTGATGTTATCATTGTGGAACCTGAAGTGAGCGAATAGTTGGCTCCAGTATTTCTGCACGCAAGGCTTCTGGAGAGGTGAGGTTATGTGCTGATCTCCGTGCTCTCAAGAGGGCAGTCATTTCTGATAAATATCCCCTCCCCAATATTACAGAAATGTTGACACAATTACAGGGTGCTGTCGTGTTCTCCACACTACGTCTTAAAGCTGCCTATCATCAAGTCAAAACTGATGACTATTCCACGGATTTGACAGCCTTCATAACCCTGTTCGGAATCTACAAATTCACTCACCTCCCCTACGGTCTAAACTCTGCTGCCTCCATGCTCCAACGTGTCATGGAAGATGTGTTAAATGGTCTAACCGGGGTTAAAATATATCAAGATGATGACTTAGTTCATGGATCTTCTCAACGACAGCATGATGATAGGCTTAGGGCAGTCCTTGAGAGGTTTAGAGCGAGCACGAGGTTTAACTTTGCGAGAGAACAAATGCAAGTTTAACCTTACAGAGATTGACTATCTGGGTCACAAAGTAACAAAATAAAGGAGTGAAACCTAGAGACCATCTTTTGGAGACCATTGAAAATCTCCCTAGTCCTCAATCTAGGGATGATTTTGTCACCTTTTTAGGAAAGGCGGAGTATTATAATAAATTTGTTCGTCAGTTTGCCTGTCGTACGTATGCCTTGAGGTCACTTTTAAAAAAAGGGGTGAAGTTCAATTGGTGTTTTTATTTTATTTTGTTATTTGTAGAGCACGACACTCATCCCAAGGGATATCAAGGCGCTTATACCAGTGCTGATAATTCTCCGGAAATGACGTTAGAGCAGATGCATTAGAGTTTGGGAAAAATATATGTTTTTAGTTTTTTCCGGAACTGAAGATAGTTGGCGGTGTGTCTTTAGTCCTGAGGAAGCTCATTCCATTTCTTGGCTGCTAGATAGGAGAATGAGCGACCTCCTGTCCTTACTTTATGTATGCGTCTAGTTCTGACGAGGGCTGATTGGAGGGATCGTAGATTTCTTGTGGGAACATAAAATTCGATCTTCTCCTGGAGTATTGTGGGGCCAGTTTTATGAAGAGCTCTATGAGCATGGCTAAGCAGCTTAAAAGCTGCTCTCTGACGCATTGGTAGCCAGTGCAATTTCTTCAGACAGCCTGAAGCAGACTCAAGCTTTCCTTTGTTGCAGACAAGTTTTGCCGCTGCGTTCTGCAGTACTTGTAGGCGAGTGAATAAATGCTCATTCATGCCTACAAATAAGGCGTTGCCATAATCCAAGAGACTGACCAGCAGAGCTTGTGTGACCGAGCGTCTGCAGTCCAGTGGTATCCATGGGAATAGTCTAGCTAAAAGCTTAAGGATGGCGAAGCCTTTGCCACAGAGGGATCGCACATGATCCTTCATGGTCAGGGCGTCATCCATAATGACGCCCAGGTTTTTGGCGTGTTGTTTTGGGGTGGGAGCCCTACCTAGAGTGGGTGGCCACCAAGTAGGGTCCCACACTCGTTTGGCGCCGCCGAACAGAAGGATTTCGGATTTGCCGGCGTTCAGCTTCAGGCAATGTGTATGCATCCACTGTGCCATTTCAGAGAGACAGTTGTGCAGTTTAGATTTGGTGATGTCTGGTTTTTCGTCCAAAGCCACCATCAGTTGCGTATCATCCCCATAGGAGCAGATGCCAATGCCCCACTTCCTGCCAATTTTAGGTAAGGATGACAAATAGACATTAAAAAGGGTGGGGCTTAGTGAGGCCCCTTGGGGGACACCGCAACTGATGGGGCTGGGTTTAGAATGGAATTGGCCCATGTGTACTGCTTGGGTGCTGTTGCTCAAGAAGGAGTATAGCCAGCGTAGGGCAGTAGAGTGAACTCCTTTTTAGGTCTCGGCAACGAGAACTATTGTCACCGAGTAAGCTCGCAAGGGAGTACAGAGCGGTGCACGAGCCGACCAGGGTCTGTGGACGCGCACACACCCAGGCAGGCAGGCAGGCACGGAAAGACACACATAGACAGACAGACACACGCACGCACACGCACGCACACACACACACACCCTCCCTCTCTCTCTGCCCACTCCCTCTCTGCCGCCCCCCCTCTACCCCCACTCACCGGGCTCTTTCCCTCCGCAGCGGGTCAGTCATGGCAGCAGGCAGACTCGGTGTCTTCTCCGGCGATCTTCAGCTGATGTGCACGCCCACGCTGCGTCTCGTGCGCGCCCACCACGCTGTTTCGCGCCCGTTGATCCTCAGCTTGTGATTACTACTCCTTCTAACCCGGATTCTAAATTACTATTTCTTGGTTCTCTAACTCCACTCTGTTGATTCGTAACAAACTGATATTCAGCACATTTCACAGTCTCGCTTTTGCTTCTCATAAATACAATAAGATTATTTTAAGCAAATGTCTACCCTGCTTTTGGTCCTGTGCCTATTATGCTTCGGACTATAGAGTTTTAGAAAGTGTGGTGGAAGATTCCATGAGTGCAGAGTGTGAGTGCAGAGTGAGTTTGCAGAGTGCAGAGTGAGTGTGCAGAGTAGTGAGTGAGTGTGCAGAGAGAGTGTGCAGAGAGAGTGTGCAGAGAGAGTGTGCAGAGAGTGTGCAGAGTGCAGAGTAGTGAGTGCAGAGTAGTGAGTGCAGAGTAGTGAGTAGTGAGTGCAGAGTAGTGAGTAGTAAGTGCAGAGTAGTGAGTAGTGAGTTCAGAGTAGTGAGTGCAGAATAGTGAGTAATGAGTGCAGAGTAGTGAGTGCAGAGTAGTGAGTAGTGAGTGCAGAGTAGTGAGTAGTGAGTGCAGAATAGTGAGTGCAAAATAGTGAGTGCAGAGTAGTGAGTGCAGAGTAGTGAGTGCAGAGTAGGGAGTGCAGAGTAGGGAGTAGTGAGTGCAAAGTAGTGAGTGCAGAGTAGTGAGTGCAGAGTAGTGAGTAGTGAGTGCAGAGTAGTGAGTAGTGAGTGCAGAGTAGTGAGTGCATAGTAGTGAGTGCAGAGTAGTGAGTGCAGAGTAGTGAGTGCAGAGTCGTGAGTAGTGAGTGCAGAGTAGTGAGTAGTGAGTGTAGAGTAGTGAGTGCAGAGTAGTGAGTAGTCAGTGCAGAATAGTGAGTGCATAGTAGTGAGTGCAGAGTGCTGAGTAGTGAGTAGTGTGTAGTGAGTAGTGTGTAGTGAGTGCAGAGTAGTGAGTAGTGAGTGCAGAGTAGTGAGTAGTGAGTGCAGAGTAGTGAGTGCTGAGTAGTGAGTAGTGAGTTCAGAGTAGTGAGTAGTGAGTGCAGAGTAGTGAGTGCAGAGTAGTGAGTAGTGAGTGCAGAGTAGTGAGTAGAGAGTGCAGAGTAGTGAGTGCAGAGTAGTGTGTAGTGAGTGCAGAGTAGTGTGTAGTGAGTACAGAGTAGTGAGTAGTGAGTGCAGAGTAGTGAGTGCAGAGTAGTGAGTGCAGAGTAGTGAGTGCAGAGTAGTGAGTGCAGAGTAGTGAGTGTGCAGAGTAGTGAGTGCAGAGTAGTGAGTCCAGAGTGCAGAGTGAGTGTGCAGAGTAGTGAGTGCAGAGTAGTGAGTGCAGAGTAGGGAGTAGTGAGTGCAGAGTAGTGAGTGAGTGCAGAGTAGTGAGTGCAGAGTAGTGAGTGGTGAGTGCAGAGTAGTGAGTAGTGAGTAGTGAGTGCAGAGTAGTGAGTAGTGAGTGCAGAGTAGTGAGTAGTGAGTTCAGAGTAGTGAGTGCAGAGTAGTGAGTAATGAGTAGTGAGTGCAGAGTAGTGAGTAGTGAGTGCAGAGTAGTGAGTAGTGAGTGCAGAGTAGTGAGTAGTAAGTGCAGAGTAGTGAGTGCAGAGTAGTGAGTGCAGAGTAGTGAGTAGTAAGTGCAGAGTAGTGAGTAGTGAGTTCAGAATAGTGAGTGCAGAGTAGTGAGTAGTGAGTGCAGAGTAGTGAGTGCAGAGTAGTGAGTAGTGAGTGCAGAGTAGTGAGTAGTGAGTGCAGAGTAGTGAGTGCAGAGTAGGGAGTGCAGAGTAGGGAGTGCAGAGTAGGGAGTGCAGAGTAGGGAGTGCAGAGTAGGGAGTAGTGAGTGCAAAGTAGTGAGTGCAGAGTAGTGAGTAGTGAGTGCAGAGTAGTGAGTGCAGAGTAGTGAGTGCAGAGTAGTGAGTGCAGAGTCGTGAGTAGTGAGTGCAGAGTCGTGAGTAGTGAGTGCAGAGCAGTGAGTTCAGAGTATTGAGTGCAGAGTAGTGAGTGCATAGTAGTGAGTAGTGAGTGCTGTGTAGTGAGTGCAGAGTAGTGAGTAGTGAGTGCTGAGTAGTGAGTGCTGAGTAGTGAGTGCAGAGTAGTGAGTGCAGAGTAGTGAGTGCAGAGTAGTGAGTGCGGAGTAGTGAGTAGTGAGTGCAGAGTAGTGAGTAGTGAGTGCAGAGTAGTGAGTAGTGAGTGCAGAGTAGTGAGTGCAGAGTAGTGAGTGCTGAGTAGTGAGTGCAGAGTAGTGAGTAGTGAGTGCAGAGTAGTGAGTAGTGAGTGCAGAGTAGTGAGTGCAGAGTAGTGAGTGCAGAGCAGTGAGTGCAGAGCAGTGAGTGCAGAGTAGTGAGTAGTGAGTGCAGAGTAGTGAGTGCAGAGTAGTGAGTAGTGAGTGCAGAGTAGTGAGTGCAGAGTTGTGAGTGCAGAGTAGGGAGTGCAGAGTAGGGAGTGCAGAGTAGGGAGTGCAGAGTAGGGAGTGCAGAGTAGGGAGTGCAGAGTAGGGAGTGCAGAGTAGTGAGTGCAGAGTAGTGAGTAGTGAGTGCAGAGTAGTGAGTGCAGAGTAGTGAGTGCAGAGCAGTGAGTGCAGAGCAGTGAGTGCAGAGTAGTGAGTAGTGAGTGCAGAGTAGTGAGTGCAGAGTAGTGAGTGCAGAGTAGTGAGTGCAGAGTAGTGAGTAGGGAGTGCAGAGTAGTGAGTGCAGAGTAGTGAGTGCAGAGTTGTGAGTGCAGAGTAGGGAGTGCAGAGTAGGGAGTGCAGAGTAGTGAGTGCAGAGTAGTGAGTGCAGAGTAGTGAGTAGTGAGTGCAGAGTAGTGAGTGCAGAGTAGTGAGTGCAGAGCAGTGAGTGCAGAGCAGTGAGTGCAGAGTAGTGAGTAGTGAGTGCAGAGTAGTGAGTGCAGAGTAGTGAGTGCAGAGTAGTGAGTGCAGAGTAGTGAGTAGGGAGTGCAGAGTAGTGAGTGCAGAGTAGTGAGTGCAGAGTTGTGAGTGCAGAGTAGGGAGTGCAGAGTAGGGAGTGCAGAGTAGGGAGTGCAGAGTAGGGAGTGCAGAGTAGGGAGTGCAGAGTAGGGAGTGTAGAGTAGGGAGTGCAGAGTAGGGAGTGCAGAGTAGGGAGTGCAGAGTAGTGAGTGCAGAGTAGTGAGTAGTGAGTGCAGAGTAGTGAGTGCAGAGTTGGGAGTGCAGAGTAGGGAGTGCAGAGTAGGGAGTGCAGAGTAGGGAGTGCAGAGTAGGGAGTGCAGAGTAGGGAGTGCAGAGTAGGGAGTGCAGAGTAGGGAGTGCAGAGTAGGGAGTGCAGAGTAGGGAGTGCAGAGTAGGGAGTAGTGAGTGCAGAGTTGTGAGTGCAGAGTAGGGAGTGCAGAGTAGGGAGTGCAGAGTAGGGAGTGCAGAGTAGGGAGTGCAGAGTAGGGAGTGCAGAGTGGTGAGTGCAGAGTGGTGAGTGCAGAGTGGTGAGTGCAGAGTGGTGAGTGCAGAGTAGTGAGTGCAGAGTAGTGAGTGCAGAGTGGTGTGTGCTGTTGAGTGCAGAGTGGTGTGTGCTGTTGAGTGCAGAGTGGTGTGTGCTGTTGAGTGCAGAGTGCTGTGTGCTGTTGAGTGCTGTGTGCTGTTGAGTGCAGAGTGCGGTGCCATTTATTTATGATTTAAAGAAAAAAAAAAAGAAATTTCATGAGCAAAGCCAATAGCTCTACCTTTAATGATGCCGAGACCATTGCATTGTAAATGCTTGTTCCTGGAGGGTGTTCAGCAGGCAGTTATGGGAGACAGTGTCAAACGCTGCTGACAGGTCAAGCAGTATCAGAGCCACCGCCCCACCTTGGTCGGTGCATAATCTGATACTGTCCGACAATGCCAGCAGCGTTGCCTCCGTACTGTTATTTGCTCTAAAACCTGTCTGGGAGGGGCCCAGGAGATGATTCGTTTCCAGGTAACTGGTCAACTGGCCATTCACCAATTTCTCCAGAACCGTAGAAAGGTATGGGAGCTGGGAAATGGGACGATAATTTTCGGGGTTGTGGATGTCCGTCCCAGTTTTTTTCAAAAGGGAAATCACTGAGGCATGCTTCCACAAGTCCGGGAAGATGGCGGTTCTTAAAGACTTATTCAAGAGTTGGGTAATCAAGGGGCAGAGCGTGGGGGCAATTTTAGAGAAAACGAAATGGGGACAGGGATCCAGGGGAGAGCCAGATTTTACTGTACTCATAGCTTTCAGAACCTCATCTGCTGTGAAGGGCTTGAAACTGCCCAGGGTTGGAGTGGCTTCCGAGTCGGGGACGGCCCCAATGGTCTTTACTGCGTTAATAGTAATAGAGGTATTTCCTACGTCTGTTATGCTAGAGGGGCTCTGGGGACTAAAGGAGGAGTAGATCTTTCTGATCTTTTCAGTAAAGAAGGCACTGATTCTTTCACAGGCCTCTACCAAAGGGGTAAGGGTTTGAGTAATGCTAGACGGTCCGTTAAGTTCCTTAACAATTCTGAAAAGTTCCTTGGCCGAGTTACAATTTTCCTGGATACGCTGGGAAAAGTAATTTCTTTTTGTATTTTTTATGGAGAGATTATAGGACCTCCGCTTGAGCATATAGCTTAGTTTGTCAACTTCATTTTTGGACTGCCTCCATAGGTGTTCTAGTTTCTGGCACTCCCTTTTGAGGCTTTTTAATTGTGGGGTATACCATTTTTCCGTATGGGGTCGTTTCCTGGATTTCCGAATAGGGGCCAGCTTGTCTAGTATTTGATAAATCTCAGATTCGAGAGTGGCTGCGCCTAAGCATACTGAGATATCGTCTGAGAACTCTATGTTAGCGTCTAGGAAATGTGTATCAAAATTTGAATCATTAACTAGCCTCCAGGCTCGGTAAGAGATCTGGTGGGTTGCCCTGGGTTTCGATGATTTAGTGGGTAAGTCCAGTATAAAAATTATGAGAGAATGGTCAGTCCAGAGTAGTGTACAATGCCAGATTGAGCTTGATGATGTCAGAAAGGCACATGCTTGTGCGGCTTCTCTCCAGAGTTTTAACACCTCTGCCTGCTCTGTCTTAATCACTGATGCCAGTTCAAAAGGTCTTGGCGCTGTTCTCAAACAGATAATGGATAATAAGGAAATAACCATCCCCTGTTTCTATCCAGAGCGATGGTTGGTATCGAGACACATTACTCTGTGATTGAAAAAGCTTTATGTATTTTTTGGGCTGTTAAAAAATTCCTCTGGGGAAGCTCTTTTGTAGTGCACACAGATCATAAACCTTTCAAATGTGTATTCTGTAAAAAAAAGTCTAGATGCTGTGTCTTCCAGAATTTGTAGGTGGCTGGTTGCCTTACAGGGCTATGATTTTATGGTGAATTATATACCTGGCACCAAAAATAAAGTTGCTGTCTCCGTGCAGGACGCCTGTATACCGGCTGAACCTGAAGGATCATGGGAAGATTATAAGTTTTGTGAGATCATAGAGGGGGTAATTAGTGAGACAGAATGGAGGGAAATAATGACGACTGATGTCGTGATCTGCGAGGTGTGTTAGATGGTGAATGAAGGGTGGCCAGAATTAACCCCTTCGACGCTAATGACAAAGCCAGCTCGTCATGGGTTTTACCTGCCCTGCGCTCATGACGAGCTGGCTTTGTCACAAACAAGCCATTTATACTTCTTCAGCGCACAGCAGGTAAACGCGGTAGCGCTGAAGCAGTTAAAGAAACTCAATGAGGAGGTTCGTAAATTTTGGAATGTTAGAGATGAACTTTCGATGAGTGGAGGTCTGCTTTGGAGAGGCACCAGACGTATTCCTTCATCGTCAGTAAGGATGAAAATTATCCAGCTAGTTCATCAGGGGCATCAAGGGGATTACAAAAACTAGAGAGAATTTGTTTACATTCCTTGTGGCCAGGAATTGACATTCTTGTAGAAAATGTGATAAGGGATTGCAGTGTGATTGATAAAATATATGATAAGAGTACAACCTATGGTTGTATGTTTCAAGTTTATTTTTCATAGTTAATTAAAACCATTGCAATAAAATATTCCAAAATTCTTAAAACGTTCTTGTTTAAAACCAGTATAAAGTCAAAGAGCGAGAAATTCATTAGTTTAAAATGATAGTTCAGTGGAGCTGATTAAAGGCAAGCATTTATACACTGGCTGCTAGAAAGTGCTTATCTCAGTGTTCGCTTGCTCTTGCCCAGCTTGATCATTTGTTGCGTTTTCCACATGGACTCTGCTTATTGCACAATTTGTCCCCCTGGTGCTAAATGGACCTCTTTGAAAAGGTTCCGCTAAGTCCTTTTGCCCATCTAATGGTTGGCGGATTTTGTAGAGCGTTTTTCACTGTTTTTGGCATTCTCCATTCGACCATTAGAAATGTTACCAATCTGCAATTTAGTTTGGTGTTTGACAGGTTTAAGCAGGCCAGCACCGCTTGCCTGATGGTGCGGATGCCTTTCTGCTTGAATTGTTCATTAAGGAACTGTTGCCGAGCTTGGTGCAGCTCTTCACATAGGCAGATTACGTGAAGGATGTCACCATTGTTGAAGTTACACAGCCTGCAAGTATCTTGTCCAGTTTTCCTCAGCCATGGTGGCAGGTGCCCAGCACATGGAAGAATCCTTAGTCTGTGCTTTAAGAAATTCAATGTTATGGCTTTGGGATAGCTCTGATTAAAGTATGTTTGTGGGGTCAGTGATTTGTAGGAGTTGGGGGTCAGTGATTTGTAGGAGTTGAGAGTCATCCACGCGCAAGATCTTTTTGAGAAAATCGCCTTATCCTCCAGTAAGGAGGGTGATTTTACATTTTTCCAAACTAATTTTTTGAAGTTGGGGTGACCAAATTGTGCATCCCAAAGATCAGAGAGTTTAGTGACTTCCACGACTAGCCGAAGATGATTTCTCGCCTCAGAGAAATCCCTGTGTTCTATGTCGCGCCAAAGCAGAGTTTAGCGTGTTTGTAGTGGCGCTTCCTATCTTGTGCGAATTCTGCTAACAAATTAAATCAAGGAAACTGTGCATTTAAATCTTCAAAGTATTTTACTCATACTTCATTGTTCACATGAACTTTTTCAGTTCCATAATTCGACATATGAATTAATGGTCAATTGCGAGTTTAGGAAAATATAATTCCATGGTTTAACTGCATAAACTTCAATATTCCAATGCATTTCGGCATTTACATGCCTTCATCAGGGATGTTACACAGTTGTTGAGTACTCCGCCTTGAGAGTTTTTTTGTTAACGCATTAGCAAATATGGAGGATGCACATTTTAATTATTGTTTTTCGAGATAACTTTCCCTTTACTACCGCGGTTATGTCTTATAGTCATTGCCGTTTATTTAGTAAAATCATCACGTTTTGTTTACACTTCCCCTTTAAATTTAACCCGGAGCATCATAGACTCCATGTACTTAGCCACTCCCCCCCACACACGCCAACTTTAAACGAGGGTTCCTTTGACGGTATACTCGATTATGTAGAGGAGATCACACACGGCACATATCCTGACGTGTCGGAGCTTGACTATTTCTTTATGCAGTAAGCGTTATCTAACATTAAACAGCCGCGTTTAGACAGTAGAAAGGTATTGCGTTGCATACCGTTTTTTAATTCACGTGTGGAACACTAAATTATACCGCACGTCGTACTTCAGGAGCAACCTTTTGAACTGTTAGTTCACGCTATCAGTCAGTAAATGTTCACAACATGAAGCTGTCTAAGCTTAAACCTGACAACCAAACATTCCGCTGTGACTATAGCTTTAATCCCTAACCAGTTTACCCTCCACGCATGTTTTTCACTTGTTTATACTTTAGATCACTGCAGTATAGAGACTGAGAGTATAAATCTGTACGCATTTTCCATGTGGTTATTATTTATTAACATGAATGTATACATACAAAATAGCATGATTTCTAGAAGTGGAATATTAGAATGTTTGTTTATTTCTTTTTTGTAGATTTCCCTGATGAAGGCATGTAAATGCCGAAATGCATTGGAATATTGAAGTTTATGCAGTTAAACCATGGAATGATATTTTCCTAAACTCGCAATTGACCATTAATTCATATGTCGAATTATGGAACTGAAAAAGTTCATGTGAACAATGAAGTATGAGTAAAATACTTTGAAGATTTAAATGCACAGTTTCCTTGATTTAATTTGTTAGCAGAATTCGCACATTTCTGTGCCCCAGGAGACATCCATACCGACAGTGTGGGTGCTACCTTCGTCTATTTAAGTTCATACTCCAGTGCAGGGAGTACACCTGAGGAGCACGAATAAACTTATTCACAAGGCTTGCAAAGTCACGTAGTGCGCAGTCACAAAATAGCTGCCTATCTTGTGCCAGCAGATGATGTATGTCCCGTACCTGGCTAAAACTTGTTTTTGCAGGCCGAACTCCAGCCTTATTTGAGCCGGTGATGTGTAAAGCGGGAGGGAGAACATGGTTCTGTCGGCTTTAACCTGCATGCATACTATCCAGGTCTTTAGCGTCTCTTCCCCGCATTGCCTCACTACCATAGGTGATCGACGGGAGCAGTTTGGCAATGGGGTCAAAGTCGGGCCCAACATTTGATTTGCCAGGTTTTTCATCGCCATGGTGATCAATAAGCCTCTCCTTCTTATTTCCTGTTTCTGATGCACAAAAGACTTTTCTTTGTCTAATGTAACTCCCAGATATTTGTACTCACAAGCTGGATCAATGTTTGTACCGCTGAGGAACCAGATCTTCTGCGGGTTCTTTTTGTTATTTATTGACATGGTTGTATGTGATACTCCCACTCGTTGGCAAGAAGTAGCTTTAGATCTTTTGGGACCTGTGACATGCAAGACTGCTCATTCATTTGTTCTGGTGTTGATGGATATGCACTCAAGGTGGCCAGAAGTAAAGGTGATGCAGAGTGTGGAGACCAAAGATGTCATCAAGTTTTTGGACGATATTTTCTGTCGAGAGGGTCTTACAGAGTCCCTCTTGGTGGACAATGGCGTTCAACTAGTCTCAAAAGAGATGGAGGACTTCTTAGAAAGGAGAGGCATTATACAAAAATTTTGCACTCCTTACCATCCCAAAACTAATGGTATGGTGGAGAGGTTTATCCGAGTCTTAAAAGAGTCCATTCAGATGGCTAAAGACCAAGGCAAGTATGGTGGCGCGGGTGATGTTTACCATCTTACTCCTCACTCTGCCACGGGGAAAATCCCCTTTGAGTTGTTATGGGGTCGTAATCCTAATACTTATATGTTTCAGTCTTGGATGAGGAAAAAGGGTTGAAGATGATGATTCTCATGATCAGGTTTCATGGAAAACAGATCTTAAGTCCGTCAAGTGAAAAGAGAATTTTGATGTTAGGCATGCTGCTTCTCACAAAATGTATCTGTAGGTGATAAAGTGAGATTGCGCTTTCCTCAAAGATTTGCTGCTGCCAAATGCTGTAAAACTTGATGATGGGCGCATATGGAACTTGGACTGAATTGCTCCTATGCGTTCTTGCAGTCAGTCCAAACCAGGTGCTCCTGTAATACGTCTGGATGTTCCTTCAACCTTGCGCGGGAGTTCTCGCACATGTACGACTCCTGTAGCATTACGAGATGTTGTTTTACACAAAAAATTTATTTTTCTTGTTTTTGCTGTTTAAAAGTGAAGTGGGAAAGATTAGTGGTACTCATGTATTATTTACAACGGCCTGTTCCTAGAGGCTGTCAACCTATTTCATTACTTGTGGAACTTTTAGAGATTCTGGTATGTGTATCTTATGACCTGTAATTTAGAACTTTACTGTGTTACTGTTGGCCTGCCTTGTGGATAGGGCGTTTCTGTTATACAAAGAAACCCAATAAAAGAACAACAAGCAGCTTCATTGCAGTCTTCGTACTTCTTCACAGCCTGCTGTTGAGGTGACTTACCTATGACGCATTTATGCATGTCCTTTAGAAGGGGAAATTCTTTGACGAGGAGCTACAAAAAACAATGATTCTCATACTTTGTTTAATACACCTCGAACGCCGATGGGATGAGGAGGGCAAGAGCCCCGCAAAGTCTTAAACTCAAGTCCTCCATCTGTGGCATCTGTCCATCGGCTCAGGTCAGCTCCTCGCGCCAAGAGCGTGCGTGCGTGCGTGCGTGCGTGATGAGCTCAGCGCGGCGTCGCACCGGATATCCGCAATGGAGCAACGGTCACTCATTGTCCTAACGTGAAGGCGGGGCAAGGCTTGACCCAAAGTCTTTTTTGACCGCGCCCCCTCACGCGCTGCGTGTTGCGTTCCCTCGCTGGCGTGATGAAGTCGGCATGACGTCACAAGCGCTCCTCTGAGGCGGAGCGTGGTTTGCGCCGTTCGAGATACCCGTGACCCAACTGCAAGATGGCGGCGTACTCCACGAAGCGCATGCGCAGACGTGTTTCCGAAGGCGCGATCCCGCATGACTGAAAAGCTGTCATCGTGAGCGCGCACGGGTGATCCGGAAATGACGTCGTGGCATGGAATCGGCCAATGGAAGGCCGTAACGGCCGTGCGCGCCTGCCAATAGGTTGAGCGGACATTGGCCCGTCAGAAATTTGAAATAGCAGCTGAGGAGGAAAGCGCCGAGAAGCAGGTAGGCCCCCCCGCCAGAGAACGCCCAGGGCCCCGTGGACGCCTCGCCAGAGCACCCGCCTCAGAGGGGGCCCCGTGGACGCGCGGGAGGGCGGCCTGGGGTTCCAACGCCCCCGGGGCACCGACTGAGGTGAAGGACGCCCCCCGGCGGACGGGGAGACCAGGTGCGGGGCCCTCCGAGCCGGGGGGGGGGGGGGTGGAGAGAATGACAGAGGAACCCCCCACTTCCAGCTGGAGACCACTGGAGCCACCCCTCACACTCCCAACTCCCCCCTCAGGGTCCACTGAAGAGCCCCCATCACTCACCTGACTACCACGCTGTCACTCTGTGACTTCTGTTGAGCCCCCCCCCCGGGGTAAGGAACACTCCAGGCCCCACCCCACGAGGTCACCCACTACCGTCCCTTCCATTAGGAGAGCGCCCCCCCCCCCCCGAGGGCCCTCCCCCAGAGGGGCCTCCCTGGAGAAGAGATAGACGACAGTGGTCTCTCCCCGTGGGAACACCCCCCTCCCCAGAGAGGGGGTAGCATTGGAAGCCCCCACCTTCAACCCTCCCTTGCCTGTATCACAGGCACTCGGAGCCATCCCCCCCACCAACCAAAGTACCTTTCAAGGAACAGGAAATGCCTTTACTTCGCATAACACACCCATGATCCAAATAAAGAGATGCCAGTGACCTCCATGAAATAGTACAATTTATTTTATTTATTTTAAACGTTTTATGTAGCACTAGCTTGACCCGTAGGTATCAGAGCACTTTACATACACACAGTAAACAGCAGAAGGATATTACATTAGGCAGTAAGGAAGCAAACCACAGAGGAGAGAGCAATAAAAGAAGTAAGCGAGAGTGACCTAGTCCTGTCACCACTATTCTTGAATGTCCAGATAGGGAGGAGACAACTCTGATAAGGAGGACTAGGTTAGTTGGCGTTGGTCGTTAAAGTATTGGTTTAGGAGATGGAGTTTCAAGTCCCTTTTGAAACAGGAGAAGGAGGGGTTGCATCTGAGGACTCCAGGGAGAGCGTTCCATATCATGGGCGCGTTGCCAGAAAAAGATTGGTATTGGGTGGTTTTCTTTTTCAATTTCGGAGGAATAAGGATTGAGTTGGAGCTTCTTAGTGTTCTGGATTGACCTGCTCTACTCAGTTTATTTAAGTAGTTGGGGTCAGGAGAGTGAAGGGTTTTGTGTGTGATGCATGCTAGTTTATAAATACATCTCCCTTCCATGGGGAGCCAATTGAGGCAGTTGAGAACTGGAGTGATGTGTTCTAATCTTTTGACTCCAGGTACGAGTCGAGCGGACATGTTCAGCTCTGCCCTTAGAGGGGCTAGGTGAGCTTTTGGAGTCCCTGTAAGGATGGTGTTCTCGTAGTCGATGTTAGAGAGAACTAGGGATTGGACTGCTGTCTTGAGGTCATCGTGGGGTAGAAAAGGTTTCAGTTTCTTGAGGTGTTTTAGAGAGAATAGAGCACTTTTAGCAGAGTTTTTGATGTGAGCCTCCATTGACAAACTCTTGTCAAGAGTGATGCCTAGAGACTTAACTGAGTCAGATAGGGTAATTCCAGTCTGAAATAAAACCTCCCAGGGAGGCTCTTCTCTGGGTTCAGCCCCACCACGGTGAAGTCCTAGTGCCGACATCTGTCTGGCGAGCATGAATCCCTGGAGGTCGGAGTGTGCCGTCAGCACGCCTTAGTATTCAGCATCCCAGATATATTTCAAATATTGGGGCCATCGCCAGTGGGATCTGACCCGTTGGAAGCAAAGGAAAGTCTTTACTTTCAGATCCTGTGCTTCGAGGAGACTTCTGCCCCCCAGGCCACCCCAGGCCACGCAGGTTACTGTTAGCATGGGTGTTCACCAAGTCCATTATTATAAACCTCCTTGAAATCCCCTTTTCCAAATACCTTAACCGTACTTATGATAACTCATGCTCCTCCTGAATTTCATTACACATTTTATTTACTCTGGCTATAAAACTGTATTTGATTTTCTGCTCACTCTAAAGTTATTTTCAAAGGTGCTTGATGTGGGGGGGGGGGGGTGTAACTCCCTGAAAATCGCAGATAAAAGTAAGAAAAGAGTAAACTGTGCTATGTATTATTGTTTATGCTATGGTAAACCCCGCCTCCTAAAGTATACCCCATTCAGCCAGTAACAACTATATATTGATATTCATTGAATCCCAAAATGCCTTTAGTTACTATGAGGTGCAAAGAATCGTTTGGCTTCTTGCTTACATCGATTTAACAAATTCGAAAATGCTTTACTTATTATAGTTTTAATAAGTTGGTTATCTCTTAAAATTGATTTATCTTCTCGCTCCCTTAACCTCTGTTTTTGTTGTATGTGTGTGAATATATATATATATATATATATATATATATAATGTTATATATATATATATATATATATATATATATATGTGTTATATTTCCGCCCTAGATGACCTCGAGTTGGTACCTTGCATCCACTTTGAGCATGCACCATTAATTAAGTGTTCCTCATATTTCAACCGCCCAGTGTAAGACTTATGGTCATAGTTGAGGAGGGTAGGTCAGAGGACATCTTGCGATCAGAAAAGGTGAATCTGTGTAGGAAATGTGTATTTTCTACGGGAGCTGAGTGATTGTCATTTAAATCAGGAGTTTTTACTAGAGACTGGACTTACCATGTGCACTGGGGAATCTGTTTGCTTGTCATTAAGATTCAGCATGCACCACCTTTGGACGGGAAAGGTGGAAATCTACGATGGATGAGTTTCTTTCTGCAGAGATGCAGGGAAGGGTCGTTGCTTTAGGGTCGTCTTTCAATGTGAATGAAATTATCTTCATTGTAATTGCAAAAGCATGTGATGCACATCAAGTCCTTCCCTTCCGGTGTGACCGCAGAGCTCGCTGTAGACTCCTATCCTGAACCCTAGATTCTGCGCACCTCTTGCCTTCCTGAGTAGATGCTCCACTCTAAAGAATACCCATCCGTTCGCCAACATTTCCACCATTAAGGTGGTTCCTATGAGCACCCCTATTTTATTTCGCCCCTAAAACTAATACGACCCCAGAATGTGCCCTGTCCTCCGAAGTGTAGCAATGCCTTTATCTAGAGTGGCCCATGACAGACCTTAGCAGGTGAACCCCCTCAAATAACACCTCTTAGTATAACTGTGACTTACAATCATCCTTTGTCCAGCTAGATGACCTGCTCTTACATTGTGCGCACCCACTGACCTTGCAGTGAGACACCCAAAGCCTCTTATCTGAAAGGTACTTTATTAGAGCCCAAAGGAAAACTTTCTCTGACAACAGACACCTCCCTACTGATGGCTACCTAGATCTTTTGATGAAGAGCACCTTTCCATTTGGAATACTTTCTCTATCGCAGGGCGGTGTGTTCGGTCTTTTTGCGGTAGGAACCTTGGCTGGAGATGGGGATTTTATCTGTTGGTGAGTTCCTTTTTGTATAGATGCACTGTCCGGCTGGATCCCTATTGTTGGGGCTTGTATCTATTCTGGAGTTCTGTCTGGTAGAGGCCAATCGTCTTTTAGGTAGAGGCTTCTGTCTGTTGGGTGGGCTCGGTCTTGTTGGGACCTGCTGTCAAGGGTGGTGGGCATTATGGTAGGGACTTGTATTTGCTAGGGCCCACTGTCTCTGTGGATCTTTGTAGTAGGGACTTGCTTTTAATGTCTGTGTGTTTGTGGTAGGGGCTTGTATCGCGGGGGGTAGCTGAGTTGCTGCTCTCTCTGTGTTTGGTTGGAGGAATGGGTGTAGGGACCGAATGCGTTAGGGGCCCGCTGTCTGTGTATTTTTGTTGCAGGTGCCTGTATTTGTTAGGGGTCTACAGTCTCTGCGTGTTTGTGGTAGGAGCTTGTCAGAAGCCTGCTGCTTGTATGTGCCCATTGTCTGTATGTTTGTGGTAGGGGCATGTATGTGTTGGGTGTATGATTGTGGTAGCAGCCTGTATGTTAGGAGCCTCTTGTCTGTATGTGGTAGGGGCCTGTATGTTTGTGTTTGTGGTAGGTGCCTATATGTGTTGGTGGCTGCTGTCTGTCTGTTTGTGATAGGAACGTGAGTGTGGTAAGGGTCAGCTTCTGTTTGTGGTAGGAGCTTGTATTAGGGCCCCCTGTCTGTTTGTGGTAGGTGCCTGAATGTGTTAGCCCCCCCGTCTGTCTGTGGTAGGTGCCTTAATGCATTTGGTCTCCCCGTCTGTTTGTGGTAGTTACCTAAATGCGTTAGCCCCCTACTCCCCACCCCCCTGTCTGTTCGTTTGTGGTAGGTGACTGTGTCAGGGCCCTCTGTCTGTGGTGGGTGCTTGTATGTGTTAGGGCTCCCTGTCTGTGGTGGGTGCTTGTATGTGTTGGGGCTCCCTGTCTGTCTGTGGTGGGTGCTTGTATGTGTTGGGGCTCCCTGTCTGTCTGTGGTGGGTGCTTGTATGTGTTGGGGCCTCCTGCCTGTCTGTGGTGGGTGCTTGTATTTGTTGGGGCCCCCGTCTGTCTGTGGCGGGTGCTTCTATGGGTTAGGGCCCCCTATCTGTCTGTGGTGGGTGCTTGTATGTGTCGGGCCCCCTGCCTGTCTGTGGTGGGTGCTTGTATGATTGTTGGGGGCCCCTGCATGTCTGTGGTGGGTGCTTGTATGTGTCAGTGGCACCCTGTCTGTCTGTGGTGGGTGCTTGTACGTGTCAGTGGCCCTCTGTCTGTGGTGGGTGCTTGTATGTATGTGTCGGTGGCCCCCTGTCTGTGGTGGGTGCTTGTATGCATGTGTCGGTGGCCCCCTGCCTGTGGTGGGTGCTTGTATGTATGTGTCAGTGGCCCCCTGTCTGTGGTGGGTGCTTGTATGTATGTGTCAGTGGCCCCCTGTCTGTGGTGGGTGCTTGTATGTATGTGTCAGTGGCCCCCTGTCTGTGGTGGGTGCTTGTATGTATGTGTCAGTGGCCCCCTGTCTGTGGTGGGTGCTTGTTTGTCAGTGGCCCCCTGTCTGTGGTGGGTGCTTGTATGTGTCAGTGGCCCCCTGTCTGTGGTGGGTGCTTGTATATGTCAGTGGCCCCCTGTCTGTGGTGGGTGCTTGTATGTGTCAGTGGCCCCCTGTCTGTCTGTGGTGGGTGCTTGTATGTATGTCAGTGGCCCCCTGTCTGTCTGTGATGGGTGCTTGTATGCATGTGTCGGTGGCCCCTGTCTGTGGTGGGTGCTTGTATGCATGTGTCGATGGCCCCCTGTCTGTGGTGGGTGCTTGTATGCATGTGTCGGTGGCCCCCTGTCTGTGGTGGGTGCTTGTATGCATGTGTCGGTGGCCCCCTGTCTGTGGTGGGTGCTTGTATGCATGTGTCGGTGGCCCCCTGTCTGTGGTGGGTGCTTGTATGTATGTGTCGGTGGCCCCCTGTCTGTGGTGGGTGCTTGTATGTATGCGTCGGTGGCCCCCTGTCTGTGGTGGGTGCTTGTATGTATGCGTCGGTGGCCCCCTGTCTGTGGTGGGTGCTTGTATGTATGCGTCGGTGGCCCCCTGGCTGTCGTGGGTGCTTGTATGTATGTGTCGGTGGCCTGTGAAAATAACAACCTAGGCCATTAACAATGAGCTTGTAAACTATAATCAAAGAGAGGCAGTAAAATAAATGACATAAAAAGTTATTGCTTTTTTATTGGTTCCGTGGAATTAACAGAATTAAACATTAAAAAATATACATTATTAAAACAATATATAATTTGCAAGAGCGAGATGCAATAACGACCATAAAATTCATAAATTCATACAATTATAAAGAAAAAGGATTTAAGACCCACAAGTGGCACAGTATCTCGACGCGCGTTTCGGCGACCAGCGCCTTCTTCAAGAGTAGCCACGTTCAATTAAGTTGCTGGATAAGATACTTTAATAAGCTTTTTATCCCCCTCACACGGAAGATTAGGATTTTCTTATTTCACTTGATTTCAGAAACGCTGATACTGACTGAGATGGTTCTTTGTAGTTTGTACAGTTACTATTCAGGTCTTCACTGAGCTCATTTTTCTGGTGAATATTGACATTCGAAGCCCAGTATTAACATCTATGTATGGAACTCATCATGATATTGCGAGTGCCGATCGAATTAACTGGGCAACGGAATCGAGCAGAAGTTGGAGCTCCAAATAGAACGATTTCAAGTATATTCAAGCAATATAAAATCTGCATACAGCGATATTTAGATTTGCCACCTGGTCTGGAATGAAAAATACTGAAGGTTTTCTTCTAAGATTTTCTAATAATGTGTATCACGCGATGTCCTCCTGATTTGGGGATATTCAAATACTATCTGGATAGGATGATATTTCAATTTGTCGCTTAGTCCTGAAACAAATATGTCGAAGGTACTTCAGTTAAGTATACCACGTAGTGACCTCCTGGTATCAGGATATTCGGAGGCTTAGAAACGACAAAAGCACCAAGTTCTTTAGTTTCAAAAAATTATTCCTTGTGGGGAACTTTTAGGATGATAAAATAAATACGCAGACCAGGGGCCAGGACCGGTGCAATCTCGGATATTCAAGTGGCCCCCTGTCTGTCTGTGGTGGGTGCTTGTATGTGTCAGTGGCCCCCCTGTCTGTGGTGGGTGCTTGCATGTGTCAGTGGCCCCCCTGTCTGTGGTGGGTGCTTGATTTGTCAGTGGCCCCCCTGTCTGTGGTGGGTGCTTGATTTGTCAGTGGCCCCCTGTCTGTGGTGGGTGCTTGGATGTGTCAGTGGCCCCCTGTCTGTGGTGGGTGCTTGGATGTGTCAGTGGCCCCTGTCTGTGGTGGATGCTTGTATGTGTCAGTGCCCCCCTGTCTGTCTGTGGTGGGTGCTTGCATGTGTCAGTGGCCCCCCTGTCTGTGGTGGGTGCTTGGATGTGTCAGTGGCCCCCTGTCTGTCTGTGGTGGGTGCGTGTATGTGTCAGTGGCCTTCTGTCTGTGGTGGGTGCTTGATTTGTCAGTGGCCCCCTGTCTGTGGTGGGTGCGTGTATGTGTCAGTGGCCTTCTGTCTGTGGTGGGTGCTTGGATGTGTCAGGGCCCCCTGTCTGTCTGTGGTGGGTGCTTGTATGTGATTGTCAGGGGCCCCCTGTCTGTCTGGGGTGGGTGCTTGTATGTGATTGTCAGGGGCCCCCTGTCTGGGTTTCTCTGGCAGGCACCTGCCCCCGGTCTGTGACTTTCCCTGCCGGCCCTCCCCTCCCTCCATCCTCGGCCCCTCCCAGGTCCGGCCTCCCTCTCTGGCCCCTCCCAGGCCCGCCCCCCTCTCTGGCACCTCCCAGGCCCGCCCCCTCTCCTCGGCCCCTCCCTCGCCCGCCCCCATCTCCCCGGCCCCTCCCTCGCCCGCCCCCATCTCCTCGGCCCCTCCCAGGTCCGGCCCCCCCTCCACCCCCAGAGGCGGGCTCCTTGCAGAGAGGATGATGCCGTCTCACGGTTGCTAGCGCCTCCCGGGAGGACTGTGAGTGTTTGGCGCTAGGAGGGTGGAGGGGGCCGGGGCGGGGTGCACGAATGCTCTCATGCTTGGGGTGGGGGTTTAGAGGGGGGGGTCCTGGCCTCACACGGGGGCTGCGGCCGCCACCGCCGCCTGGTAAACAATGCGTGAGGGAGGCGCCCCCGGGGCGTCCCGGCGGCTGCACCGTGGGTGGGTGGGCGCCCACTGCCAGCACTAGGGCGATCCGTGCCTATGGGGGGGTCCCCTCTGTGCTGCACTGCTTCCACTAGTGACAGGTGTGGTTTTGGGGGGCTCCTCGGTGCTGTGCATTGGGTGTGCGCCGCCCTGCCAGCACTAGGGCGATCCGTGCCTATGGGGGGGTCCCCTCATTGCTGCACACAGTGTGCTCTCCACTGCTTCCACTAGAGTGGCAGGTGTGGTTTTGGGGGGGCTCCTCGGTGCTGTGCCCCCACTGCCAGCTCTAGGTTGACAGGTTCTTGGGCCTCGGCGCCAGATCCTTGATGTGTTCCCTGCTCTAGGGTGATGTGTGTATCTGGGGGGTGGGGGGGATCATCGGCGCCTCATCCTTGATGTGTCCTCTTCTACTTGCTCTAGGGTGATGTGTGTGTATTTGGGGGGCGTGGGAGCCTCGATGCTTCACACTGGGTGTGCGCCCCACTGCTTCCACTAGAGTGACGGGTGCTTTTGGGGGTTCCTAGGTGCTGCTTGCTGCACTGCTTGCGCTAGGGTGATCCTATTGTATTTGGGGGGGGGGGGGGTGCTCTGTGCTGCACACTGGTGTGGCCCTCCATGCTTGTTCTCCCAGCAGAGGTCCCTCACGCCCTGGTGGTCCCTCCAGAAGGCGCCGGAGGTGAGACTGTCTCCTCGTGGTGGCAGCTGCATGGCAGGCCCAGAGATGAGCTAGGAGAAGTGTAGGGCCTGATGTGAAGGCGAGAAGTCTCCAGCTCTGGGGGGCTTGTGGTCTCACTTCCTGTGGTGGGCGGTGGGGCATTGGCAGCACGGGCTCTTCGCCAGCTGTTGGTGACGAATGATCGACTTTGCATGATGTCCACGGATGTGTTGATTGGGTTGAAGCTTAGCTGATGGGAGTATGAAGGCAGGGCTCGTGAAGAGAGGAGTGTGGAGAGAGGTGGGGGCCAGCCATACGATGCTGCTCACAGCTGCCCATGGGACGTGCCCAGTGCTGCAGGCTCAGGAACCAGTAGGTTCTGCTCATCTAGTGCGGGGTGTGACGCTACACACTGGAAACCGCTGACTGCTGCATCTTGGGACGGTACAGGTGACCTCAGGAAGGGTTGCAGCACCTTAACTACAGTGTTCTGAGAGCGCAGCTGAATCAAACCGAGTTACCACAACTTTTAAGAGTTGTCTGCTGCTCTCCCCCCCCTCCCTTATGGACACTCATCATGGAGCCTGAGGAGAGGAGTGGATGAGGTCGCAGGAGGTGCTATGTACCGTGCCTCCTAGCTGGCGGTGGTAGTAGGCCACTGCTTCAGCCAGGGTAGTGGTTGGTGGTCTAAGGATGCTCCTGTTCTGGTGCGCGTCTGGGACCTGCTGAGGCGAGGGACACTACTGCCCTAGGCAGGGTAGGGGGCACTGCTCTTTGCACTGGCCCAGTTCTTCTGAATCTAGTTCCTTGGGAAAATAAACCTATCTATGGCGAGAAGCATATGTTTTCTTCTATGTAAAAGCTGTTCTATAACTACGTAACCATAAATAGCTGCTAAATTACCCGAGGGGTAGAGCTGATTAGAGTACTGACTTGTATTCCCCAGAGGCCACAAAATAAACCCATTCCCTTAGACTCCTTCACGCAGCTTTGTAAACTGTAAACTATCTTGAGGATCCGGGGCTGGATGGCTATCATATGGACAACTACAGGTTTTGCTTTTGACAATCTGTGAAGTATTGCTTGTAGGAAATGGGTGTCGAAGCGGAATACTGGACACGATCAGAGTATTTCGTAGCTTTGAAATAATAATTAAAGAGTTTCTTTAGTACCAATTTCTTTCCAGAATTTAAAAGTTGAACCACTTCGTTATCTACTTGAAGAAGAGTCACCTAGTTCTTGAGATGAGGATGGTTGGTTTTGGGACAATGGGTTAAAAAGATATCCCAGAGTTCGACAGCAGTTTGTGCAGTGACTGGCTTCCTGTAGATGTGTCGTCTAAAGGACTGTGACCAACACCCTAGAAGGATGGTTTCAGAAATAAATCCATATGAAACCTTTAGTTGATTTTGATTTCATATTGCAGTCTCTTGAGATGTTGAGAGTCCAGACTTTTGTGCTCTCTAAACCTTGTTTGTCCTTAGGGTCTGTGTATCCTAGATTCAGAGTACAAAGAATACAAACATCCACTCACCTTAGTGACTGTCTTCAGACGTAAATTCATTTGCAACTTTTTATAGCCTTGGTATACTCGAACCTTATTCAATTGAGGAGCCCTGTGCCGTTTTTGTGAACCACATTTTTGTTCACTTTAGGCTATGTATCTTTTGTGTACCTTAAACAGCTACAGGACTGTATGTTTACTTTGTACACTCAACCATATTCACTTAAGGGTGTTGTTAGATAGTGGTTCCTATCCTAGGCTTTTCCTTCAATCTGACTAAGGGTGTAACCCTGCTCCTTGCAGTCCACCTCAAGGCCTCAGTGCCAAGTGTTTGTAGGCCATTCTATTTCCTTTTCCCTTTAGGTTCCAGCCCAGGGCTTGGCTGGTGGTGTTTGAAGGCTTGCAGAGGGTAAGACCAATCAATCTCATCTTCTTTTCATGATTTCTTCATGAACGGTGTTGGAAAATCTGCTGCCATAGGGTGTTGTTGCTGAGTGCTTGTGTCATGCAGATTTAGAGGCCTTTCCTTAGACAGGTGTTGATGAAAGTGTGGACTTTGTTGGTGGTGGTCACTGTTGTCCTCCAAATTCCTCCTCTACATAGAAGGATCAATTTTTACGTTTGTGTTAAAAAAGCCTGATCTGTGTTTGCAGCGTTAGGTCCCTGGAGCTCAAGGTCTTCTTTAGCTGAAGAAGGCAGCCCTTGGTTTGCCAATTCTTGCCTTGACAGCTGCGTCTGTGCCACCCTGTTGTCCATGATACTGCCCAGGTAGGTGAAGGCAAAAACATCTTCCAGTGCCTTTCCTGCAAGGGTGACTGCAGTTGTGCTGGCTGTGGTAGCTTTCAGGATCACAACTGAGCGTCGACCTGTTCCTCCGTTTTGCTGAGGATGTTTCTGTTGAAACCTTTGCCTGGGTTTGATAGTTATCCCTCTGTAGTTTGAACAGTTACTCAGGTCCTCAGTCTTGGGGATCTTGAGGAGTCATTCTTCCATTCTGATGGCACCTTTTTCCTCTTCCCAGAATAGTCACTATGCATACTGTGTGTTCTTTTTAAATTACATTCATCAGTATAACACGGTTCTTAGACCCTTACATTTTTTGTTTAATGATTCAAAAGTATGTTCCAAAATGAAAAGATCTCAATTCATGTGGAAACGATAAGAAAAATATAATCCCAAGGAAGCGTTACTTTAAAATCTGAAGTATTTTTTCATCAGTAATTACACTACAAATGAACTTCATATCCCCATCGGACCCCTGTGGTTGCTCATCAGAGGGAACCTAGAAATGAAAACACAGCGACACAGCATCACGTTTGGAGTTCTTGGGAAGGCATGTGTGTGTGCATGACTGCCTAAGTAAAGCAAACGACTACACCTTGTTTGTTCACAGAATAGAAATGCTCCCTGGCGCAGCACAATGCGATACGATGGCTGCGAAGGTCAGTGTCGTGCTGACTGTGTTGCATATGTATGTTCATGCTTGGAAACACGGATCACATGCCGGTGGATGCTATTACTACGTTAATATCTGAAACAAAAGCATGCAAATACCCCTTCAAGTGACAAAACCTAAAGTGTGAACGAGAATGCCGCCTGAAACATGAACAAAATGTGTTCAGCGCCCATGATTGAGCATGAGTGTTTCACTATCCGGGCTGGTTGGCCTTTCCCTTAATTTTCATTGTTCTGCTTCTATATTTCCACTTTCGTCACTTTATATAAGGGGATGCTACAGCTCTCTAGCCAGTGCTAACAGGCCGCTTGCTTGCCGCTCATTTAATCTGCAGTGCACTGTGTCGTACGTGGCCGCTTCGTTAAAACAGGAGACCATTGTGGAATGCGAGTATCCATAGCGCATTTTGAAACTGGGTGGAGTGGTGCACTACCGAAGGTCAATGATGTTCAATTAGGAAGCACAGTAATTTTCTTCCTTTAAAAAATGATTTTTTATGGACTAAATTTCGTATGGACATAAAACCTGGCTGAGGTTTTATGTCCATACGAAATTTTGATGAGCTTCAATACAAATAATTTTTTAAAGGAAGAAAATGACTGTGCTTCCTAATTGAACATCATTGACCTTCAGTAGTGCACCACTCCACCCAGTTTCAAAGTTTGTTTTCCGAGTTAAGGATTGCATCTCTCAACGGCAGATGCAGAGTAGATGTGGCACACCATCCACCTAATTGGAACTTTTCGACATTTTTGGTTTACACCTGAGGTTTGTGCGGCACTTGGAGTCCGCCGTTGGTTCTTGTGTTTGCAGTATCCATAGCGCATTGTTTTACCATTCCAGGATGGTCAACACATCAGTACTGATTGGGATCGTTGTGCTGTAACTTTAATACAATGAGACACAATACGAATACTTTTACAAGACAGATCTCACTTCTGTGTTTAGTTGCTTTATTGCAAGCATATGCCCGCAGTGTTAAGTTCTCTCTGTATCCGGAAAGCCAAGCTATCCTGTGTTCCAGGATCGTCATTCAATCATTTAAACCATCTGATCCTTTCTCCACTCAAGCGACCACCATAGTTTGCATGTTCCATATAGCGGTCTATCCCTGTAGAGCAGAATCCTACACCTCTTCAAATGGTGGGGATTTTTAAATTGCTGATACTGTCACACAAGGGTTTTATGTTACTCTTTCTCTACCACAAATGTGTATTAGAAATGTTTCTTTTGTAGCTGTTAAATCGCACAAATTTTAATTGACATTTTTTTTCGTCTGGGAAATGCTTTTAGGTTTTACTTTTTTATCATTAATGGATGTATTAGAAACTGTTCTTTTAAAACTGTATGCAATTGTTTTGGTTAACAATGCAAATACACTTGACTATATCTCCTCCTTTCATCAGTCCCACAGTTGCCCACATTTCCCTCATTTGGGGTTTTCTGTTGTGTGGATCACATCATATAGAGACATAAGAGCTGTTCACACTGAAGCAGATGATATATTGACCAGCCACCTTTCCGTCCCTGTCACTTGAACTTTTACTATGCCTACTTCTATCTCATGCTATTCGTTTTCCTCCACCTCCTAAGTAATCCCCCCTCCCCCCGTGGTATTTTGAAGAACCAGTTTACCCTCTGCCCCTCACTCTTACTATAAATAGTAAATAATGCTTGAAATAGGAGGATGCAGTTCAAACAACTCTTAAGAACAGAAGGAAATCCAATATCTGATCTTCCTAGAAAGATTTTTTTTTTATGGGAGTCTATATGCTGCGGGAAGAACAAATCTTCCTGTTTGAAGCCTTATCTGCAAAAAAGCTGCTAATGGAATCCGTCTGTTCAGGTCTTTCAATGTTATCTTTTGAAAACCGATTTAGAAATATATTTTGTAACAGACTACAAATGATAGATTTACTAAAAGTTTTGCTTCCAACAATTCTGCAGAATTTTTGGTCTGCGCTTAATTCCACTATGAAGAAATACCTTTGTACTGGAGTTAGAATAGTAAATTAACCCAATAAGTTATGTGAAACCTGAGTTTGGTGAGGTATTGGAATAGAAAGCATTGTTGTAAGACAGATGAGATATTGCCTGCTTTTTTGGTGTAAGTCCTTCATTACTGCGATATGAGGGATATTTGTTGAGAGATGCTTGTTATAAATGTTTGCTAGCGTTTTTGGTCTGTTAAATGGGCTCTTTCAGTAGGTTGATAACTGTCGGTGTAGGTAAGGAGTAATTTGCTTTAAGAGTGGTTTTGGAAATAAATTGGCTTATCGAACAATGGTTACAGTGTAAGAGCATGCCTGTTTGTCACATCAACCTGAATAGCCAATTTAATGTCCACAGGGAACAGCCCAGGGTGCAGGCAACACATGGTGGCCAGAACAATTGCTACCAAAAAGCAGAGCTATTGTCAAATATTCTAAGACCGCAATATAGTTCAAATGAAGTACAAAGCTATAAATAGTAGAAATAAGCGACTGAGGTTAGAGAGGTAAGGGAATGGAGTTTCTGTATTTGCCCATTGACCTATATGGCATGCACAGCTATCTCAGCCATCTTTCTTAGCTATTCAGCTATATTAGAGTGCCGTGGAATACACAGGTCTACAGGATTTGGATTCCTAACCCACGGGCGAAGGGACGTCCTGCACTGAACTATTACGGAATAAGAAAATCCAGATTACTTCAATCCCACACAACCCACTGAACATTTCTGCAAGCATTTTTGTGTTTCTGGGTTAATAACGGTCCCTTAAAGGTTTCAGGGATGTAGTGGCAATTCAAATACAATTTCGTTCTTAAACTAACACACAAGCATAGCGCTAAGAAAGACACTAAGTGTTTTTTAGTCCAACAGTTCCATTCTGTTGCTTAGTACAGAATTAATAAAACAGAATATTGTTAAAGTAGCACTTGTCTTATCCGCAAGAATAAAGTGAACGGTTCTAACGTTTTAGAGTGTTGCTTGCATCCTAACATCCTAATGCTACTTATAGCCCAACACTGAGCGCATGGAATGGTTAACCTGCCTCTAGTTTCTTGCGGGGGGGGGGGGGGGGGGAGAATACTGCGGATATGTTCACTACGGATCTGCCGTGGCTACTAGACTCCAGTCGGGAGAGAGCTTTCCTTTAGAAGGAAAACGCATGATTAGCTGGGCTCAGATCCTCTCATTATTTGATCTACTCTTGGCATAAAAGTTGATGCTCCAGCAGTCTGGCAGGATCTCTTGCGATTCCCCCGGAGAGAAGGCCTCTCCAGATCAGTGGTCCCTTACCTGGGTTTATATTGGATATTATTTGCAAACTTGTAGCCTGCGTTGCACAATCCAGTCAGGGTTTTTCCAGAATCCAAGATTCAACTGGCCTAAACCAATGAGGCGAAAATTCGTCTATTCCGACTAAAGGCTTACCTTTCATGTCTGTTAAACCTTGAGATGTAGCTATCGAGCAGCTTTTGGCAGACTTTTCTGAAGTTCTAATAAATCCGTGTTAAGATAAAAATGACACTTTCACAAATTCTGCTAAAGAGAACAGGCCGGTTATGGACCAAAGGCAGACCGGTTAACTTGACATTCACATTTTTAGATGTGCCACATTTCCCCAAAGCAATTTATGCTTGATAGTGTTCCTTTTTGAGTATCTGAATACATCCAGGCACTAATAGAGTATGTGCTGATTAAAAGACTAGGCACAATAACAGGAATTTCAGTCTGTGTGGGGAATTCAGGGTCCGTATTCTCTAGTGCCAATATTGGAGCTTTGAGCTGTGTAGTGCAATCCCCTAGAGAGGTGTTCCATTCTGTGGCCTGGAGACCACTGCGGGTCTGCGGAGCCTCCTCGGGGTGTCTGCGACTACTTAGAAATTAAAATATTAACAGATTAATAAAGTGTATATAAATAAAGAAGCTACATTTTTAAAACTTACTGTAAATGTGAAAGAATTTGGAATTGGAGGCTTGGTGTTCTCAGATTGGGTTGTGGGAACAGTACAGGTGCCTCAAACGGTTGCACTCAGCCTTTCATCCTTCAGAGGTTCGTAAAATGAGAATCATTGAGTTGGGTAACAAAACACATCTGTTATTCATACACTTTACAAAATGTTATCCCAGCCTACTTGGTAGCAATATAATGCCAGGGCTTGTGCAAGAGCCCACTCTGTGGCATAGGCTTGTTTTACTGTTTCAGGAACGAGGACAGAGAAAGATGGTAAAATATCTACTGCCCCTACTGCCCCCCTCGCACCCCCAACCCGGTGGGACTTTACAAACTCTGGTGGCCAATCTTTCAGCCCTAAGAATGTCAAAGGGAAGTGTTAGATTTCCCCCCAAAATTACTTTAATGGTTCGTGGCATATCACCCCCAGTTTGGATGTCCGAATCAAATCTGTCTGTAGAGCTAACCCGCTGATCTAATGTTTTCACTCAAATAACATGTTAGAATTGGGGGTCTCTGGTTGGCACAGGTATACACTTGTGACAAGCAGGGACCCTCTCCTCCAGTCAGGGCAAAGGACTACTCCTAGAAATAACCCCTGCTCACCCTTTAGGCAGCGTGGCGCGAGCAGACAAGGCTAATCCCCAGAGCATGTATGGTTAAGCATTTGTAATAATACACACAGTAACTAATCAACACACCATAGAGACACAAGGCTGATCTTATGTAAAAATATAGTTCTTTATATTTAGACTTTCAAGCAGGCTTAGTTTACAGGCCTAATAACTTTAAAACTGTTCCAGTAACTTTAATAGTGGCTCCACAATACTTAAATCAAAATGCAGGCCTTGGTTGCAATGTTTATCTAGACTGTGCGCTTCGTAGCGCTCCTGTACGCTTGTACGGCTTCAAGAAATTATGCCCCGCTAAGTCTCAGGCGCCTCGCGTTACGGCGCGGCTGGCGTACACAAGGGGTACGAGTCATAGCACTCCTGTGCGACCCGTAACGCGATGATAAAAAGCGGCTTTTAAAGTGACACACGCCTCGCGGAAACTGCAGTCCGGAGCGCGGCGTACGTTAGACGTACCAGGGGCTTGTTTAGGAAAGCGGCGGTGCGGGTCGTAGGCTGTAGCGAGACCCGCACGGCATACAGTTCACGGCTTTGAAGTCACAGTACCTTTGCTTGTAGTTCGGTGCGGACGGGGGGAAGATCCGATGTCCCACGCAGCGGTGCCTTCCTCCTTCGATGCGAGCTACGGCTCGTTGGCTCAGCAGTCTCTTCACCTTGAGTTATCCCATTTTCTCTACTGTGGCAGAGTAGAGTAGAGAAGAGTTGATGTGATCCGACCGGCTGCTGTGGTAAAACGGCCATGGCACAAGCTTGATCAGGAGGAGCTCGCCAAGCGATTAGCGGAATCTAGACCTCAGGTTCCTCTAGATATCGAGGAAGCGCATGCGTGCTTTCAGGACTGGTGATAGCAGGTTTGGACAGCTGCATACCGGCCAAACGGGGTAATAAGGGTCGGGGTCCATCAAATCGTTGGTTCACTGACCTTCTAACACATGCAAAGAAGGGGTGTAAGCAGTTGGAACGTGTCTGGCGTCGCTCTTATGAGCTATCGACCAAAGCTGTATACCGCAAGGCAGTAAAGGATTATCATAAGCTTATCCGTAAAACACGGGCAGAGTTTGTCGCTGATCAAATCTTGACAAGCTCCAACCCTACTAAAACCATCTTTAAACTGCTCAAAAATATGAAGAATGCTGGTCAAGCCAGGGTTTCCCCGGTAGGCTCTAATCATCACTGTGAGGCATTAGCTCTCCACTTTGTGGAAAACGTGGAGCAGATCTATCGGGGCCTCTCCACAGGGAATACCCACACTGAAACTGCTGGGCTAGCAGGGCCAGATAATGAGATGAATAATGGCGTGGTGGCTCTGCCATTGCTGTCGCTGGAGGAATTTCAGATCCTAAATGCTAAGATCAAGTCGGGGTCGCAGGCTGACCCGCTGGCGGCAAATCCTCTCCGCCAGATCCGCCCTCTTATCCTACCGGTGGCCGTAGTACTGGTTAACCTCTCTTTGAAGTCAGCCTCCGTCCCCAGGGCGTGGAAGCACGCTAAGATTATTCCACTGTTAAAAAAGCCATCCCTAGACCCTGTTGACTCAGGCAATTATCGCCCAATATCTCAGCTCCCCTTCATGGCGAAAGTGGTAGAGGCACATGTAAATTCCATCTTATCCAACTACATTGATGAGCATAATATCTTTGACCCATCCCAGCACGGGTTCCGTCCTCGCCATAGTACGGAATCCGCTCTTTTGGCGGTCACGGAATTCATCCGTAGTAGGTTGGAAGTAGATGATTTTGCGGCCTTGATCCTCCTGCATCTAAGTGCCGCATTTGATACGGTGTCCCATGAGATTCTCCTTCAGCGCCTCTGGTCGATCGGCATTAGGGATGCTGCCTTGGAATGGTTTCGGTCCTTTTTGGCCGAGCGGTCGTTCCAACTGTCCGTACCACCTTTCCATTCTCACAAGCATGCTCTGGGCAGAGGAGTTCCTCAAGGCTCCATTTTGAGCCCACTTTTATTCAATCTGTATGTGGGACCTTTGGCGGAGGTGGCCAGAGGCCGGGGTCTGTCCTTGGTGTCGTATGCTGACTACACCCAGCTAGTGATTGCAATTTCTAAAATATGCAGGACTAATTTGGAGAACTTTAAGGAGGACCTATCGATCATCTCGGCCTGGATGAAGGCTAATTGCCTCCAACTAAATGCCAGCAAGTCCGAGATTTTACTGTATGGGAAGGACCAGGGACTCTGGTCAGAGCAATGGTGGCCTGATAATCTGAAGCCCGCGCCGTTGTCGAAGGAGACGGTGAAGAATCTGGGTGTCTGGCTCGACACCGGACTAACATTCGATAAGCAGACTAAAGCTGTAGCTGCAGTCTGTTTTGGGCTTCTAAGAGGACTGAGACCTTTGCTTGGTTTCTTCCCTTCCAGAGTGCGCCAGACCATCTTGCAGGCTTCCATCCTGGCGAGGCTTGATTACGGCAATGCCTTATATTTAGGTGCCAATAAAGCTAGCATCAAGCGCCTGCAGAGGGTCCAGAATGCAGCCGCACGCATGTTAGTTGCTCTCCCAAAAACTCACTCTGTCGCCCAGGTTCTTGTAAAGCTGCATTGGTTGCCAATCGAAGCGCGCATACAGTTTAAGGTGCTCTGCATTGCGCATAAAATCTTGAGGCTCCAAGCCCCGGTGGGGCTCTTGGGCCTATTGAAGCCATACCTGCCTAGTCGAGCTCTGCGTTCGGCTAATCAAGGTTTGGTCTCTGTCCCCTGTGTTAGAAAAGCGAGGGCAGGGGGCTGTTCGTTCGGCCTCTTGGCGGCCAAACTATGGAACTCCTTTCCAGTAAATATTCGAGCTACCCCTAGCCTTCTGACGTTTCGCAAATCTCTGAATACTTGGCTGTTCCCTACTCTGTGATACCTGTCACTCGCTGTGTTTCCCTGCTCTCGTCTGATTTCTGGTTGCACTGGGACGCCTCTTCGCTGAGGCAGCCATGCGCATTACAAATCCTGAAATAAATAAATAAATAATTTCCATGTCCAGGGCAGGGGTAGCCCCATATTAATTTTGAATCTGTTTTAGCACTTAAGGCAAAACAGCTATTGATGGTGTACTATGTATTAAGGTGTATATTGCAGCAAAAACTGTGCCCCATGTGGCACACATCAACCGGGAAAACCATTCCTAGTGGGTGGCACATTGTGAGAATTCTATGTTTATCTTGGAGTACTTTATAGCAAAATGCCGCTTTAACCTGGTCTGTTTTTGTGCAATCTCGAACAGTATTTCCTCGGGTAGATTCGGAAACGTACCCATAAATGCGTTTACCAGATCGGGAGGCCGCTCCTTCCTCGTGGCCCGAGCCTGGAACTCCCTGCCACTCCCTCAGACAGACAACATCGCTCCCCATCTTCGCAAGAAACCTCAAAACCTGGCTGTCCGACAGACACCTCCATCTCCCTCCCCCCCCAACCCCCTCTTGATGGACTGGAGTCTGGTAACTTACCCCCCCCCCGCACCTTGAGACCCTTACGGGTGAGTAGTTGCGCTTAACAAACACCTGATTGATTGAAGGTGCACCAAGATGGAGTACAATGCATTCATGGAAACATTGCACCAGGAGTGATTTTTCCATCTCTTTAGAAACTGGGCTGTCCATTGCGTAGCAGGAAAATTAAAACAAGGATACCCTCTATAAGTAGTAGGACCAGAGGAAGCCCTCCAAAAACGTTTCCCAGTACGGAGTGGATAAATGATGGAGTAACTCCAAAGATTGTCTGAAAGTTGCTCAATAGTCCAGAACCTATGCTCTTAAATAGGTGCACAATCCCACTCGTATCAGACATGTTAAAGATGCGATGTACCATTTCTCCGAAATGAAGTGGGAAGTTTGTTCGGAGTAGTGCCTGTATCTCGGCCGAAGACCTTGCAACCTCGAGATCAAAAGTCTCTTGAGGTGAGGTTAAGGCCACATCCTTCTGTAACAGCATGGCTTTCAGTCTGCTCAGAGAATCAAACTGTATAAGTGAAACATTCAATGATGGCCATTGTGTTGCCTCCTTAACTGTGTGGGTCATAGAAAGGATACTTGCATACAACAAGTAACCCTGGTACTTGCTTGACCAGATATGCGATGCCTAGTGCCATTCCACAACAACCTTGATCATTCAACATCAGGTAATTTCCATTTGAGAGCAGTTTGAACACTGGATAAATCACAGCAGCTGGGAATCCTTTCAAGTGACACAATGGGTTTGCAACCGAAGCATTACAAGCTCCGTGAAGCAAAATATCCTGACAAATTAGAGAACCACTTAAAGTCAGTCTGAACCGCTCAGGAAAACGTCAGTTTCCCCAGTCCCGCATCTAAATGTGTACGGTAATTCCGAAGATTCCTGTATGTACCCTCCTCCCAACGCTTTGTACCTGCCTACCTAGTGATACTGTAGACCAGAGGTCTTCAATCTGTGAGGCGCGACCGCCGGGTGGTGGGGGTTGGGGGCGGGGGGGGGGGGAAGTCCTGGAAAGGGGGGTCGTGCATTTCAAGGCCTAACTTCTGCCTGAAATACAAAACCTGCTCTTCCTGTTGGGCAGAGGTCAAACGCGATCCTTAAAATGCTCCAGCAGAAGTTAATGGAGTGTCATATGCTGTAAAACCGGCAGACAGGTAAAACAATACTTCAAAACAGCCTTCATGCCAGAGTGCTTGCTTGCCTGAAAGAAATTTAAACATGTGCAAATGTAAAGGATGCTTGGGAGTGGTACAGGCTTTAATTGCGCTAATCACTTCAAGCATTGTGATGGCAAAGATGTGTTTTTTTGTGTGATGGTTAGCAACTGGGCTGTAAAGTGTGTGCTTTTAACCACATGGATGCTGCACATATTCATCTGCTGTGCTGAACTGCAATAAAAACGGGTGTGGTCATGACGAGCTCAGCTCGTCATGAGCACAGGAGCACTGTACTGCATGACGAGCTGAGCTCGTATTGAGCATGGAAGGGGTTAATGATAACTATTTACACAGGGCTTAGTACCCCATAGGAGGTGTTGAAGGGACAGTTATGTAAAATAAAATACATTACTTATGATTTGATATTACACAAAGCTATATTTTGGAAGCTCTATTTTATCCTAAAACTCTTTGCACGTTTTGTAGCAGTCTTATCTTATAATGTGTGTAATGCAAGTATAAAATAATGACTTAAACATTCACTGTGCTTTCTGTCATAGGCTGTGACCTCGTAGCACTAAAAATACACAAGTCACTATTTTCTACTGCATCAACCAAATTTAATTCTGTGGCTCTCCTTGTTACACAGACCTATGCAGGGCATTAAATAATAGTTTTTATAATGTACTATATAGTATTAACTTTTTCAATAGATTTTTAGGTCTCGCCTGTCGATGCGCATGCGCATCGAGCTTGCGAGACTATTGGGGCTTAAACAGTCTTTAACCAACTTGCAAGGAATCGTGGCGATTCCTTGCAGTGCCCGTGAAATTCAAGCTTAATGCGCATGTGCATTGAGCTTAAAAGCGCGTGCACATGCCCCCAGCCGCCTGCTTGCATGTAATTTCCCTCAGCCGCACTCCTCCCACACCCCCGCTCCGCCCCCTCCCCTGCCTGCCGTGTCGCGTTTCTTCAGTTCCCTTAGCCGCACTCCAGGCCCCTGCTGCTTTCACACCCTCATGCCGCTCTCCCCGCTCCGCCCCCTCCCCTCCCCTGCCCGCCGTGTCGCATTTCTCCTCCCCCCTCCCCACAGCAATGCCCTCCGTCTTGTTTTACCCGTTTCTTCTTTTCTCTATCTGTCCCGCGTCCCTTTCTCTCTTTGCCTCGCAGCGTCTTTTTTTTGCTTCTGATGCCCGTATGTTTCTTTACAGTATCTCAAGCATGCCAAAAGTTCTTTTGATTTAAACATAAAAAACGACCATGTCTAGAACTTAAAGAGCAAGAGATTAGTGCCTTTCGTTTTTAAACTCTGATTTCCTCAAACAAACATGAGCCCGCGTCCCTTTCTCTCTTTGCCTCGCAGCGTCTTTTTTTGCTTCTGATGCCCGTATTTTTGTGCAGGCAACCGAGGGGTTCATTCATGGCTGGCCGGTGGCCGGCCGCACTTTCAGTTTCCTGCTTCGCCAGCTCCTTCCTCTCTGCTGGAAACAGACAAAAGGCGCCAGTGGTGCACAACATAGACGGAGCCATCCGGCTTAATGATTGCTTTGGAATTCCATGTGTTAACAGTAAACAGACCAGAGGCGCCAGGAGAGCACAAGCCACACAGAGTTGCACCCCCACCTCCCCCTCTCGCCTTAGTCAAACGAGGTGTTTGTAACCAAGGCTGCGTCTTCTTTGGTGCGTTTATAATGTACATGGGATGTTTGGGTTCATGCTGGGTAGCGCTGCAGCCATTGACTCTCCCCCAGCCCTACCCTCCTTTGGCTTCTATAACGCACTGTTGTAGTACTGTTAAGGTGGGCTAAAATACAGGCACTTTCTTCTAAACTAAACATATGTTTGTCGTAATCTCTTTGTTTTAAAGTGCAAACAATGTTTTAAAATGCTGCCGCTGTTAGTTACACGAGGTGTTTGTAACCGAGGACGCTTCTCCACATGATCGCCTGCCTCTCGCACACATGTGAGTGCGTTTCAACTATGTTTTATTAGTACCGTGCTGTGTGTTGGCTTTTTCATATGTTGTCATGGGTCTATATTTTTATAATAATGGCAGCGCTTTAGGCAACGCCACCTGCAGATAATTACCCGGACGTCTGCTGAGGCAATCAGCAGCGCTGCTCTCGAAGATTAACACGGGGGTCCATAGCAGTGCCACGCGACCGGTCCGCTCTCCTCCCTGCTACCGGGGGCCAAGACAGGCAGGGATATCCTTAAATTGCACAGCCAACGAAACTCCAGGGCAAATGTGGTAAGGGGATAAACAAGGGCACGGCGAAAACATGGCAACAGTCACCGCATGCAAAACTCGATTGCTGTTTAATTTCCTACCCCACCACCATACACGCATACAACCACTCACGCATACAACCACTCACGCATACAACCACTCACGCATACAACCACTCACGCATACAACCACTCACGCATACAACCACTCACGCATACAACCACTCACGCATGCAGCCACTCACGCATGCAGCCACTCACGCATGCAGCCACTCACACATGCAGCCACTCACACATGCAGCCACTCACACATGCAGCCACTCACACATGCAGCCACTCACACATGCAGCCACTCACACATGCAGCCACTCACACATGCAGCCACTCACACATGCAGCCACTCACACATGCAGCCACTCACACATGCAGCCACTCACACATGCAGCCACTCACACATGCAGCCACTCACACATGCAGCCACTCACACATGCAGCCACTCACACATGCAGCCACTCACACATGCAGCCACTCACACATGCAGCCACTCACACATGCAGCCACTCACACATGCAGCCACTCACACATGCAGCCACTCACACATGCAGCCACTCACACATGCAGCCACTCACACATGCAGCCACTCACACATGCAGCCACTCACACATGCAGCCACTCACACATGCAGCCACTCACACATGCAGCCACTCACACATGCAGCCACTCACACATGCAGCCACTCACACATGCAGCCACTCACACATGCAGCCACTCACACATGCAGCCACTCACACATGCAGCCACTCACACATGCAGCCACTCACACATGCAGCCACTCACACATGCAGCCACTCACACATGCAGCCACTCACACATGCAGCCACTCACACATGCAGCCACTCACACATGCAGCCACTCACACATGCAGCCACTCACACATGCAGCCACTCACACATGCAGCCACTCACACATGCAGCCACTCACACATGCAGCCGCTCACACATGCAGCCGCTCACACATGCAGCCGCTCACACATGCAGCCGCTCACACATGCAGCCGCTCACACATGCAGCCGCTCACACATGCAGCCGCTCACACATGCAGCCGCTCACACATGCAGCCGCTCACACATGCAGCCGCTCACACATGCAGCCGCTCACACATGCAGCCGCTCACACATGCAGCCGCTCACACATGCAGCCGCTCACACATGCAGCCGCTCACACATGCAGCCGCTCACACATGCAGCCGCTCACACATGCAGCCGCTCACACATGCAGCCGCTCACACATGCAGCCGCTCACACATGCAGCCGCTCACACATGCAGCCGCTCACACATGCAGCCGCTCACACATGCAGCCGCTCACACATGCAGCCGCTCACACATGCAGCCGCTCACACATGCAGCCGCTCACACATGCAGCCGCTCACACATGCAGCCGCTCACACATGCAGCCGCTCACACATGCAGCCGCTCACACATGCAGCCGCTCACACATGCAGCCGCTCACACATGCAGCCGCTCACACATGCAGCCGCTCACACATGCAGCCGCTCACACATGCAGCCGCTCACACATGCAGCCGCTCACACATGCAGCCGCTCACACATGCAGCCGCTCACACATGCAGCCGCTCACACATGCAGCCGCACACACATGCAACCGCACACACATGCAACCGCACACACATGCAACCACACATACACACACACACACAAACACACACACACACAAACACACACACACACACACACACACACACACACACACACACACACACACACACACACATCTGTCGCACACACAACCGCACACACAAACACACACATCTGTCGCACACACATCTCACCCACGCCACGCCACTCACCCACGCCACGCCACTCACCCACGCCACGCCACTCACCCACGCCACGCCACTCACCCACGCCACGCCACTCACCCACGCCACGCCACTCACCCACGCCACGCCACTCACCCACGCCACGCCACTCACCCACGCAACGCCACTCATCCACGCAACGCCACTCATCCATTTGAAAAACGAAAAATGTCAAACTCTTCTATTGCGAGACCTATTGCATTTTCAATGCTTGTTTTGCATTTAAGCTACCCATTATTTTATATGTAGTTACCTGACGGTGAAAGACCTAAAAAAACGAACAAAATATTTTGGGGCTGATTTATGCGAGGCTCGCGCCGCTGGAGCGTCAGTTTTTTTGAAGCTTCGACGGCAGCATCTCAATCATATCTATGAGGTGAGGCAAAGTCACCCTGCGTGGCTTTGCATGGCCTCATAGATACAGCGTAAGACAAAAAAGCGCAAGTCGCTGCGTTTCCTTACTCTATGTGAAGTAGGTGTCCAGTAGCCGTTGCAGTGGGTGTTCCCACACAACGCCCATGGATTTTGATGCTGCCCCAGATTTACATAACCATGTAAACCTGGGGCAGTGCCTAAACCTTACGCCTCCCACACCAGGCGGAACGAGGAGAAATGTTTTCCTTTCTCCTCGTTTCTTCCTCTTTCCATGTGCACTGCATACTGCAGTGCACATAGAAAGAGGAAACCCCAAACCCCTCTCAGGATTGTCTTTGTACAGGAAGGTGCCCCTTCGGCATAAAAACCATCCTGCCTATGTTGGCGCTAGGCAGCAGTTTGTGTGTCAACAGAGGAGCAGGTTCCAGGATCGACAGGCCGGTAGGGCTGGGGCCAAGTCAGTTGGTGTCGCCTTGTTGTGAGCAGCTGCACGGCGTGTGGTCTTCTTCTTGATCTTTCTTCTTTTTCTTATCGGGATCTGAGGAAGGAAGGTTCAGGGTGCCCCTAAATTCCCTGTCCTGGGGTGAGAACGCCCCCTAGCCTGCTCCTCTTCTGCGGGAGGGGGGACAGGAGCCTAGCTGTGATTGGGCAGGGCTCCCCATCTTCAAGATGGCCGGAGCCCGGGGTCGTGCTTCACCTCGCCTCTCCCACCCGAGGGGTGTGGTTGACACAGGCTGGCACACCCCCTTCCTGACGTAGGGTTTCCCGCCAGTCTTCCCGCCAGAGTGGGAGTTTAGAACTGCTGGGGGCCAGTTGCAGAGTACAGCAAATGGTCTGGAGAAGCTCAGAGGCGGCATGCCTTTGAAGCTTCCCGCTGCCCATCCTGGGGGGAGGAGGCCTAGCACCTCGCCCAGGATGTGCATTGTCGCAGGCCCAGGAGAGCAGGGGCTCTCCACCCAGGGGTCCAGCAAAATGTCTGCTGTGTGGTAGCCTCGGCAGCCACTCAGACAAGACGTGGATTGTAGGTTAGGTTTCAGGGGGCATCTCTAAGATGCCCCTTGTGGTGCATTTTACATTAAATCCCACACTGGCATCAGTGTGAGTTTAATGTGCTGAGAAGTATGATACCAAACTTGTCTGTCTTCAGTGTAGCCATTATGGTGCTGTGGAGGTTATAATGACTACCTCCCAGCACCATATACTCTCAATGGCATCACTGCACTTACAGTGCCCAAGAATGGCCCTGGGTACTGTAGGGGCACATGGCTCATGCACCTGTGCCCACACCACTAGCATAGGGCACCCAGCTAGAGGGGTGACTGATGTATGCCAGGGCAGTGGGTTTGTGGACATGGCACACAGGGATATGTGCCTTGTCGACTCTTTGTTTAATTCTGTACTCACGCTCAGCCTGCAAAGGCAGTATGTGGGGGCCAGGGTACAGGGCCCCCAAGGGTTTCAACACAGTTTTAGGGAAGGAACACAGGCCCTGGGTACCTGGTTGGCAGGAGCCCAGGGCACACTCAGCCAAAGCACATCAGTAGTTCAGAAAAAAGTGGGGGCATTCCAATGCAAGAAAGATGGCACTTTCTCACAGTGTCGGACAATATTTCCATTGATAAGAGAAAACAGTACTTGGGATACTAGCTTTGTGGAAGAAATGATGACCATAGTGTTGGTAACAATACATGTTGTCAAAATCAGATGTATTTTCATACAATTTATTACTCATGCATCGGACTGTTCTCAATCTGACAGTGTAGTATTTACAGTTTCAAAGTCTCAATTATCAGAGAAAGTACTGGGGGTGATGATATTACTTAATGACATTTTAAATAAATGTGATATTTTTAACCACATGAATGCTACAGCAATTCATCCTCTGTGCTGCAGATCCTTCTTTCCCATTGTTCATGATGAGCTCAGCTCGTCATAAGCACACAAGCAGTGTACTGCATGATGAGCTGAGCTCGTCATGAGCATGGAAGGGGTTAAAGGTTCAGTTGGACCATATACATCATATGAAACCCTAACCCAAACTATTCCCTCTGGAATTGGAACTGCTGTAATGTTCACTAAGGACAGGTCTCTTTGTTCACAATGTGACGATGTGTGTGTTTTCAAGACCATGTTCACATTTTGTACTATGGAGGGTTCTGGGAGATAATGTCCATTCAGGAACAGAAAAAAAGACAGTCAATACACCTATCCAAAGGACTAGGAAGAGTGGACCAAAGCCAAAGGTAGAAATCATATAGTTTTTGTTTGTGGGAAACAGGAGCTGGTGGTGACTCTGGTTCACTTTGACCCAGAGAGAAAATATTGAAATCTGTAAAGTAGCCAGACAGAGTTTGATCTATCTTTGGTAGCTCACCAGGTTTTGTAGATCTGGCATATGACTCGTTTCGAGACATATTCACATAGATGTTGGAGTTCGGCCAAATTGAGATCTGTGTTTCATGTGTATTTTGTTCAACTTCAACAGGCATGAGTTTGATTCCAGTGTTGGTAACTGTTTCACTTTGGAGAGTACAATCTTCAAAGGTTATTAATCTTTCTATCTGAACTTCCTGCATGGTTGCGAGAGGAGATTGGCGGCTTCCCATGAGACCACGCAGCCTGATATTGAGTATCTATCACTTAGTGTGGTTTAATCAGATCAATTGAGACCAATCTTTTTTTTTCTTTCTTGCCGGCAAGTGGCGGAAGTACTGTTCTTGTTCCTTCGACAGCCAAGATGGGTATAGGTGCTCTATAAGAGGGCACAAACTCTTTCTTGTCTACAAGTTTTTTCTCTGACCTAGTCCCCAATCTTCAGGACCCAGCAGGTCTTGCTGGTACAGCTTTCTCTTTTCGGCAGCGCTACGTTTTACTTGGGCGTTGCTTTGTACTGCCCGGAATTCATTGAGTTCCTGTAAAACAGCCAAACAATCAATGATGTCAAATAGTTTTTCAACTGCCACTGCACTGCCACAATCTGTCTGGTACCCACATTCTAGTCCCAAACAGGACTTCATATGAAGTACTGCCCCCTAGGAAACTTCATGTCAAGTTAAGTGCCCTCTGGCACTAGTGAGTACCCCTACTGCCACACAAGCCTAATACCCTTGCTGTTAAGGATTGCTTTAAGTCCCGGTTTTTCCTCTCCACCATCAAATTTCCCTCGGGATGATATGGAAAGGAGTACAGCCAGACCACACCCAAACTTCCCATGGTCCTTTGTAAGCCCGTGATCTAAACGCAGGGCCAGGATCAGAATGTAATGTGCCAAATGCGAATTTCCCTTTAGACTTGCAAATCCTTTAACAGTTTGAGCCTCAGCTGAGCGCTGTGGCCAAACCCACAGCAATCTAGAGCAGGAATCCACTGCCACAAGGAGGTACCTGTTAGCCCCGTCAGATTGTATGTGGCCACAGTGGTCCAAATAGACACATGCGAGAGGTCGGTCTGATCTCCGTGTTGGTGTTTGCGATGGAAGTCCTTCGGTGGAACCCTTTATCTTCTGACCGATGTCATACTTGAGTACAAAGCCTTTGGTCTGTTTGGTAAGACCTGGCTACCATAACATTGTTTCAGTAGTGAAACTGTTGCAGTAATATGTGAGTGTGCTGAGCCCAGACCCTCTGTGCCGCTAGAATTAAACCTAATCTGCGATCCATGTTTGGTATTACTTTATCCCCCACTCCTGGAATTTGAGCAATACGTAATGTTTTGAGCACCTAACTTGTAGGAGTACTTGAGTAGAAAACTGTTTAGCAAGGCTGAACTGCTGTTGCCTGTGGTGTTCGTAGCGATCATTTGTCTGTCTATGCTTGTACTAGAACAAGTGATTACGTCAACTGTAGTAGTTTGCACTGTCGCCTTAGCTGCTTTAACAGCTAGTGAATTCCCTTCAACGTGCACACCAACACACTGATGACTCAATGTTTGAATTACATGAGTGCTTGGCATGCCTTTTTTCAGTTCTGCCTCTTGTCCCCAAAGCAACTTGTGATTTATTGTGCAACCTTTGGAATCTAAATCAATTCTGGCCCCAATAATGAAGATATTCGTTTTATGACTGGACACAGTAAAACGAGCAGCACACAATAAGTGTGGGGGATTACCGATCCGAGTTCTGCCAGCTATGCCATGCAGTCTCCTAGAGTCTGTGTATTCTTAGGACAGAACTTGCCTTCCTGCATATGCCAGTTTACAATCGCACATGCTGCGCTGTATTGCTGTTTACTTCCTACAGCAGGCTGGGCAGATTCTTCAGTGTAAATGATATATTCATACTGATCTACAGGCATTATTTCATTCGAGAGCCGATATTCTTGTTTGTTCTGCTGGAATGCTTGTGTTTTTAATGTAGAATGAAATTTGTAACCAAAATCTGTTGCAGTGAGAGAATTACCCCATTGTATCTGTCTCTGGTACAGTGCATTTGCGTTTAGGATGCTTGCTATGGTAACAGCCTCTAAGGTTCGTACTGGAGTCACAACAGTTATTAGTTTCCCCTGAGCTAGTACTCTTTCTCGCACTACAGCAGTCTGTACTGGTGTCAGAATTTTTTCAGTGGATGCAAAGATCATCAGTGTTGGTATACAAATGTGACTTGTATGCAATGGGTCCAGTTTTGCCTTTATTGAAGATGAGGTATGTGTACCCAGATTAACTCGCGACTACATGGATTACCATATTTGTGGTGTTTACACCTGTGTGTGTGTGTAAGTGTTTGGAAGCTATCATGTCCACTTTTAATGAATGTAGAATGTCTGTGGGTTCCTGTGTCGAACTGAAAGATCGGGTCTAATTAAGTCGTAGAAAGGTTTTACTTTTTCTGCGTGATCCAAAATGTATGTTATTCCAAAATTCAGGAATACTAAAATGGATTGTAAGTTTTTCAGAGTCTTTGGAGATTGGAGCAGCACACAAAATTTTCCAAACAATTTGTTTAGCCCGCAGCAGCGAACCTCAAGATTGTTGTTCCCCCTGTGCGTGTTATACAATAATTCATCGTCTGCCAGATAAATATCTACGTAGGACAATGTTTCCTCATCACAATTTTGAAGTAACTCACTCCTGCTGAGAACATCCCGAGGCAATTCTTATACCCTTGGGGCAGTCTACAGAATTGGTGCTGAGAGCCGAGCTCTGAAAATGCTGTCGAATGTCTGCTTTCAGGCGCTATATTTTGGCAGAAATACATTTGAGATATCTAATGTTTTGTATTTCTTCCGCACAATGTTTGGGTGTAAGAAAGTGGATCTGTATATACTGTTCCAAAGTAAGGTACAGTGTGTACAGAGTCCAAAGTCCCCAGAGGTTTGGGAGAGGTTAAAGTTAAATATAACCTCTCTAAAGTGTTAGCTTGGTCGAGCAGTAAGGCAGTATCAGAGGACGGTGTAAAGCATCTGTTGTGTACACTCAGTCAGCAAATGGTCTCACACACTCATGAACTGAATTCTAGGCCAATTGTTTTGTATATAAAAATATATTTTACTTTAGAACCACAAGTAGGTATAAAAATACTTTCTCGGAATGAGGTGCTACAGTTGAATGCTTTCAATTACCAATAGACTTTTCAATGTAATAGATACAGTTGTTGCAATAGGCAACACAAACTTCAACACAATAACATTGAGCTAAATGGGAATTTTAAGTAAATGCAATATCAATTACTTTGCATAGGTTTTTCTTACTCAGGCCTGGATTCAGCCCTGGTGCATCTTCTGTAAACAGTTGAAAGAAATCGTTTTTGTTACACAGGCAATTTCTTTTTTTTTTTTTGTTGGTAAGACTTTATTAGTAGTTGCCAATTTCACATTACAATCTTTTCACAACCCGGAGGTCAGTTGTCATACACATAATAGATATGATATGAATTGGCTTTTATAGAGCGCAGCTTACACTCCATGGAGCATCTTGGCGCTAGTCATCACGTGTCACAGATGAGAAAGAAAAGAAGGGAGAGCTGCCAAAACAGATAAGGAAAAAGGGAGAAGTATTTGAGTCGGGGATAGGGAGTGAATTAAATTAACGCTAGACATAGTGTGTCAGTGGCCTTGAAAATCCATGTTTTAAGGGCTTTTCGAAACAGGTTCTCTGAATGGATCAGACGCATTTGGGGTGGGAGCTTGTTCCAGGCTCTGGCTCCTAGCACTCCGATGGATTTTCCACCTTTTGTGGTTAGTCTGAATTTGGGGACGGCTAATAGGTTTAGGTTGGATGATCTGAGTGACCTGGAGGGAGTATATCTTCCAAACCTTTGAGACAGGTATTTAGGGCCCGACTGGTGGTAAGCTCTGAAAGTGATGAGTAGGATTTTGAATAGTACTCTCTTGTGGATGGGTAACCAATGCAGGGTTTTAAGTTCTTTGGAGGCAGATGATTTCCTGGGTAGTCTTAGCACTAGGCGGGCAGCCGCATTCTGAACCATCTGCAATTTATGCAAAACAGCTTTGTTGGAACCTGCATAGATGCTGTTGCAGTAATCTAGCCGGGATGTGATGAGGGCCACTGCTACCGTTTTTCTAGCTGTCAGGGGGAGGAGGTCAAAGAACCTTCTGAGGCCTCTAATAATGTTGAAGCAGGACCCTGCCACAGCACCTGCTTGTTGTTTGAAGGATAGGGCTTCATCGAACCTTATCCCAAGGTTGCGGGCCGACGTGATGGTGTTGGGTGGGACTTCTGCGTCTTGGGGCCACCAGTTGTTTGGGGAAAAAAGGTTGTTCTGGCCAAAGGGGAGGATTTCAGTTTTGCCTGAATTGCATTTAAGGTGGTGAGTTCTCATCCAATCAAAGGTTACGGTGAGACAGTCTCTCAGATTTGCTTCTGCTTTGGTTGAGTTGTTGTCCAATACAAGGATGAGTTGGGTATCATCCGCGTAGGATATTGTACTGATGTTGAATGATGTGATGAGTTCAATCAAAGGGGACATGTAAAGGTTAAAAAGAACCGGGCTCCGGCTTGAGCCCTGTGGTACCCCTGTTAAAGTTTTTTCATCTGAGCAGTAGTTTCCTAATATGGTGACTTGTTTCCTATGGCTTAGGAAGTTTTTCAGCCACTTGAAAGCGGTTCCTGTTAGTCCCGATTCTGCCAGGCGGCCAATTAATACGGGGTGTGAGACCGTATCAAAGGCCGCCGATAGATCGAGCAGGATCAGGACGGCCTTTTTTCCCTGATCCAGTGCAATCTTAAGTGTCTCCACTGTATGTAGAAGGGCTGACTCTCTGGAGTGTTTTGCCCTGAAACCTGCCTGGTTAGGGTGTAGGAGTTGGTTTTCCTCCAGATGTTTAGTTAGCTGTTTATTTACTGCTGCTTCAGTCAGTTTAAACAGCAGTGGAAGCAGCGAGATTGGGCGAAGGTTAGAGAGCGTGGTGGGATCAGCTAGGGGCTTTTTCTGCAGCGGTTTTACAGCAGCACGCTTCCATTCGGATGGAATGACGGCAGTGGCCAGAGAAGAGTTTATGATGGAATTTATAGTTGGATTTACCATGTCCACCAGAGTGTGGAGCAGCAGTGGGGGGCACGGGTCAAAAGGGGAGCCTGATTTACAGGAGAGAATTGCTTGTCGAGTTTCGTCGAGGCTGATGGGGGCAAAGTTTTTTAGCTGAGGTTTACTGTTGGTTAGTTGTAAATTATTATAAGGGGGGGGTTCTGAAAAGTCTGGGAAGTCTTTGGTGAGATTTAGTATTTTGTTTTCGAAGTAGTTTGCTATGGAGTTACAGAGTGTCAGTGAAGGTGGTATCTCTTGCCTGAGAATTCTGGGGTTCATGAACTCATCAACTATTTTAAAGATTTCTTTCTGTTTGTTGTTGGACAGATTAATGACTTCTAGGAAGTGATCTTTTTTGGCGTTTTTTATCATAGAATGATAGAATAGGTCAGCTTCATTGTTACACAGCTCTTCAGCCGACAACCTTCCGGTCTGGCAGCAGTTTATTGACAATTTACGTAAGGCATTTCAATTATTGGTAAATAATCGGAATCGTCCTACTTTTTATTTTATATCTTAACATAACTTGGACTCAATAGGATTAGTTATCAGCTTATAACGATATCCAGGTTTATACATTATCTCACGCTAGTGGGTTTCCCCGGGCATCTATCCTGTCCCCTCTTGTCCCTAAGCTCTACAGTTGATCAACCACGCTCGTATCCCATACTCCCTCCCAACCCCTTCCGGTGACCTCCAATGAATCATTCATCCATCTCCTCGTCCCCGGAACTATCAGCGTCTTCTTCAGGGAGAGGCTCGCACAGGTCCCCCCGATAACTGTTCCAGGACTGCCAGATCTTATTCCATTTGCGAGGGTTGGCTCTCATTTTGTATACCGCTCGTTCAACCACCATAAGTCTGTCCATTGTCCTGCACCACCACTGTGCTAGAGTCGGTGTTTCTGCCACCCCCATGCAATTTCTTTTTTTTAACATATTTTATTTATTATTTATTTATTTATTTATGATATTTGTAGAGCGCATACAATGGCCCAAGGGCGTCTCGGCGCTAAGTGTCTGAGTGTTTACCCTGGAAAATGAATGATTTATTGACTAAAGAGCCAGGTCTTAAGTTGTTTCCGAAAGGACCATAGAGATGAACTGGCTTTAATCGTTGGTGGCAGAGTGTTCCATAACTTAGGGGCTGAAACCCCTAAGTTAGTAGTATTTTAAGTTAGTAGTATTTTGTAAATTTGTAGTAACAAGCTCCATAAAAATCGCACTTTAGTCTGCATCGGAAACTCATTGGCACATAAAAGACAAAGTCAATCATACAATCATCGTTAACAATGTGACCTGCATACAAAGACCAAGCTCCTGGATATTCGCCCATTAGTCAGCATCGGAAGCTCGGAGGACACACAAATGGAGAAGGCCATCATAAATCAGTTCCATCCATACATAAAACCCAGGTCCATGACATGCCCTCAGAAATCAACGTCATAAGTTCAGTGTTTATAAAGGAGGCAGAGCGACTCCTAAAATCATCATATACAGTGCGATCAGCAGATAAAGACGAAAATATATACACAATATTAGCCGGGGTCAGACACAGACTGGTTATCCATTGACTCTCCCCTATAAAGTCTCCATGCCGCCCATATTTTCTCCCATTTCTTGGGGCACCCTCTGCTTTTATTTATTACTTTTTCGGCCTGCTGGCACCAGTCTAGATCTCGTCCCCAGTCCTCCACCGTTGGCAAGACCTCACTACCCCACAGTCTTGCTATGTTTCTTTTAGCGACCATACTCTCCAATGCCAGCCAAACCTTATCCCTCTTCGGCCAGGTGATGTTGCTAGTCACCCCCAAGATATGCCATCTGGCTTCTAATGGAACCTTCGCGCCCACCACTTCCGACATTGTCAGCCTGGACCAATATGCCAGGACCCTGGCGCAGTCCCACAAAATATGAAAAGGTGCCCACCTCTCCACATCCCCTCAAGCAAAACTGTGAGTCCACATTAATCTATCCGGTATTGTGTCATGCGTGGGGTGTAGGAACGGTGTAATATGCGTAGCTGAACCAGCCTAAACCGGGCACAAATCGCCACCTCCCGGGGACTCTGTAGTGCCTCCTTCCAGTCATCGTCCTCCAATTGTCCAACATCAGATTCCCATTTTTCCCGCAGAGGCCCGAGGGGTCAGGCTAGTTATTGATTAGCTTTTTGTACGTGAGGGAAATGGCTTTGTCGATCATGGGGTCCATCAGTAACCTAGGGAAAGCGGGGCATAGTCTGGTATTTGCTCCCCATGGTGTAGATGTTGGTGTAGGGCATGTCGAAGCTGTTGGTAGTGAAGGAACTCCCCGTTCCCCATTTGAAGTTCCGCCTGGAGGGTAGTGAATTCCAACATGTCCCCTCTTTTCCATATATCGCCCAGCACATCAATACCAATTAGACTCCATTGGCGAAGACCCTGTAATTTCGCAACCTCTGGGAGGTAATTCCCGGCCCACGATGGGGTTTGTGCTGTAAGTTTCACCTCCCAGCCCAGCAGTTTCGACGCCCGCTTCCAACACCGCAGCCGTTTGAGGTGGCAGAGGTAGGCCGCATCTACCCCTGCGATAAAGAGCAGCCAAGTAGGTACCACTTCCGAAGACCATGCGGTCCACTCTATATGCAGGCTCCTCCATCGGAGCAAACACCCACCCATTGACGTAGACTAACTGCGTCGCCCAATAATAAAGACAGACATCTGGTACGGCGAGCCCTCCTTCATATTCACCCCCGCTGTAGCTTTTTGAGAGCAATTCTCTGGCACCCTCCACTCCATAGCAGAGAGCGCTGCTCTGATTCAATCACCCGAAAAATCTTTTCCGGGACCGGAAAGGGCGTACTTTGCAGAACATATAGCAGACGGGGAAGGGCCATCATTTTAAATAAGACAGCGTGTGCCCCATCAAGGAGAGCGGGAGGGTTCTCCAATGCTCGACATCCCCATGTAACCGCTCCAATTCAGCCGACACGTTTAGGCGCAGGAACTACGCTTCCGACTTCGTAACTCCGATACCCAGGTGTCGGAATAACTCCTTCGAAACCAGCTCCCTACGGAATGTAGGGAGCTGGTTTCGAAGGAGCTCGGCAGCGGCCCCGCCAATACATGACCCAAGGATTTATCCCAATTGATACGATATCCGGAGTACTCACCGAACGTGCGCAAAATTAGCATCAGCCTCTGGATTGAGGCGGCTGGCCGTTGGACATACAATAAAACGTCATCAGCGTATAACGATATACGCTCTTCCCAGCCGCACCCCAGGTCAATGCCTCACACCATGGGGTCCGTCCGCACCCAGGTCGCCAACGTCTCCAGGGCCAAGGCGAACAAGGTCGGGGAGAGCGGACAGCCCTGCCTCGTGCCCCACCCCAGTCAAAACTCCCTGGAGAGGGCGCCATTGACTCGGACCCTCGATAGCGGCTCCGTGTACAGCAGCCTCACCCACGTCCGAAAGTTGACTCCAAAGCCCAGTTTGGCCACAACTGCATATATGTACTGCCATTCCATACTATCGAAAGCCATATGGGCTTCTGGAGACCGCAGGGCCACCGGTACGCTCGGACGGTCAGTCACCGCCTGCAACACTCTAAAAAGGCGCCTCAAGTTAAGCCTCGTGCTCCTATGCGGCATAAAGCCAGATTGATCCGGGTGGATCAGGGACTGAACGACCGCCCCCAGGTTTGCTGGCCAGAATCTTACCGAGGACCTTTGTTTTATAATTGGGAAGTGATATGGGCCTGTATGAGCTGCACAAATCCTGCGGTTTGCCGGATTTATGGATTACAACGATCGTTGCAGACCTAAGATCCTTCGGAAGCTTCCCCTCCTGTTTAGCCTCATTAAACATTCGTAACATAGGTGGAGCAACTCTACTCGATACACATCCAAACGCCTCTGCCGGGAACTTGTTGGGGCCCGGCGCCTTTCCTGCCTGCAGATCTCCCATGACATCTATCTCTTTCACTGTGGTTTCGGACTCCAAGATGTCCCTATCTGCCTGATCAAGGGTAGGCATCTGTAAGGGGGCCAGGAATTCCTCACTCTCCCCTCCCGCCTTTTAGTTTGCGGCCGATACACCGCCTCATAATAAAGCGCAAACTCCTCCGCTATGTCCACACTTGTCTTTCACCGTCCCATCTGTCGTTCGGATCTCAGGTACCCAATTATGCTCCCGGTCTCATTTCTCGAGCCAGGCTATCATCTTATTGGCTTTGTCCCCTAAGTCATAAACGCGCCTCTGGGTAGCTATTGTGCGCCATCTTGCCTGGTCAGATAGCTCATCCTTCAGTTCTTTTTCTATGAGCAGCAGCCTGTCTACGTTCCTGCTCCTGCGTTTCCCCCCCAGCTCCCTCTAAGGCGTGGAACTCCACTTCTAGCCTGTCTATTTGTGCATATTTGTCCTTTCAACGTTTCCCTATCTCCGCCTGTACAAAACCCCTAGTCACGGTCTTGTAAGCCTCCCATACAATACCGTGTGAGCTAACTGAGCCCACGTTCTCCTCAAAATATTGGTCCACGCGCTCCCGGAACTGCTCCTGAAACTCTTGGTCCTTAAACAGAAAGGGGTCGAGCCTGGGGGAAATTAGGCTACTCCCTCTCCGGGCCCCATAATTGCACCCCCACCGGGGAGTGAGTGAATGAATGAATGAATGAATGAATGAATGGAGTCTTATACCGTGCAACTTAGCCCAAGGGCATTAAGGCGCCAGAACAGGTCATCCAACACCTCATCAGAAACAGTCGGCTTTACATATACGCTTCCGAAAAAAGCCAGGTCTTTAGGCCCTATGGAACAGAGCGAGTGAGGGTTGCCTTGCAAGCTCAGGAGGGAGCGAATTCCACAATTTAGGTGCTATAGAGGAAAACGCTCTGCCTCCCCATTTCGCCTTTACAAATCTGGGGACCTCAAGAAAGTTTTTATAGGAGGAACGAAGAGATCTGCAAGGAGAATAATGGAGGACAAGAGACTTGATCCCCTCTGGGCCATTACTGTGAAAAGCTCCATGAGATAGACAAAGACAATCCTAGAGTGTATGGGGAGCCAATGTAGATTCTCCCGGGCTGCAGAAGCTTATGCCAGTCTGGGAAGGCTCAAAACCATATTAGCTGCAGCATTCTGGACCATTTGAAGACGATGGATAAGGCTCTTGTTAACACCCAAATAAAGGGCGTTACAATAGTCCAGCCTAGAGGAGACTAATGCTACCGTGGTTTGTTTCCGAGCTTCAGGAGAGAGATAATGGGCAATCTTTCTAAGAACCCTAATGATGCACAACAGGTGGAGACAGTCCTATTGACCTGCCGGTCAAAGGAGAGGCCAGTGTCCATTAGCACCCCCAGGTTCTTAGCGTACTGGCGAGGGAGGGGACATTCCCCAAGTGACGGCGGCCGCCAATCCAATGACCAGATATCCTGATTACCCCCAAGATCAAAACGTCCGTTTTCTCCCCATTCAATTGCAGGAAATTCTGCACCATCCACTGAGAGACAGCCTCCAAGCAGTTCCTACAATTCTGGGCAGAGTCCTTCACAGAATGAGTAAGGGAGACCATTATCTGGGTGTTGTCAGCATATGACAGCACGTCCAGCCTAAATGACCTAACCACCCTGGCAAGTGGGGCCACGTAGATGTTAAACAACGTGGACTCAATGAAGAGCCCTGGGGGACCCCAAAATGCACAGGTTTAGGGGCAGACAGAAACTGGCCTAGTTTCACTCTCTGTTCCCTTTCGTTAAGAAAGGAAGCAAGAAGGCTCAAGGCAGAACCTCCGACCCCTATCACTCTAAGGCGAGACACCAATATAGAAGGAGACCGTGTCGAAGGCTGCCAAAAGGTCTAAAAGGACCAAGAGTGTAGTATGGCCCTTGTCGACCAGAGAGCGGATGTTAACAGCAGTAAGCGCAGTTTCCGTGCTGTGATGTTTTCTAAAACCATGCTGAGAGGCCTCCAAAAGGGCAGAATCCCTAAGATAGGAACTAAGATAAAAAATTAAGATGGGACTCCCAACATCTTTGCGGGAGCAGGGAGAAGTGAGATGGGACGGACATTTTTCAGTAATGTCAAATGAGATGCCATCAGTGATGCCATTTGAGATGTCATCAGTGATGTCACTGACCATGTCATGAATGATGTAATATGTGACATCATCAGCAGTGGATTGCGGGTGCGCGAAATATATAGTTAGTGCAACTAACTATATATGCGAATTTCAATGGTTTTGTGTGAGTAAAATAAGGTTTTATAAATGCTAATTCCTAACTATATATGGTCTATAACCTATGGTTTTTTCAGTGAATTTTCAAGGTTTTGTAAATGCTAATTCCTAACTATATATGGTCTATAACCTATGGTTTTTTCAGTGAATTTCAATGGTTTTTTTAATAGCAAATATTAAAAGCTGTAAAATGTATTCTTCTTTTAAAGGAAAAATATATTTTATGTGTATTTAATATAATTTTTTTATGTATATACATTTTTTTTTTTAGTTTCGCTACCGGTCCGTGCACCGGGTAGCTTCCCGTTAGCTCAATTTGGTGCCACGACCCGATCCGCGCACCGGGAAACGTTCCGTTTGCACAACTGCCGCGTTCGAGAACAACATCGTGATGCGTCGCGTAAGCGCGACGTATCGCGTTGCCGCGTAATGCGTCTTATGACGTGCCGTGTTAGCGCACTCGGAAGTGCTCCGGAGCGCGAAGCGCAGCACCCCGGAAGCGCTCCGGGCGTGGAGCGGGACGCGTAACGTGAGCGTGACAGGTCATGTGACCTGAAAATAACACTTTTCATTGGTTTAGAACATTTTTTTTCCCCAAATGATGAAAACCCCACCTTCTTTCCTCACTCTGACTTTCATCTTTGTGAGAGGAAGACCTGTTTCTGCTTGTTCAGTCATGGCATCTGTAGTAGCTGCAGCTGGTGGACCCCCACAACAACCACCTAGGAAGGAAGGACCACCTGCACAGTTCCTTCCAAACCCAGAGGAAGAGGAAGAAGAAGAGGAAGAGGAGGTAGAGCCGAGGCAGTTCTTGCGTGAAGAGCCCCGGCAATCCCACCACATAGACCATTTTATATGGCAATTTTTTTCTTACCCTCGAGAGCAAAAAAAGGTCAATGCTCGGCACGTGACATGCCTCATTTGCAATGCACTTCTGTCCCGAGGCACAGACAAAAAGTATAGTTTTGGAAACTATACTATGCACCGCCACATGCAGAGGTGGCATCCATTCAATTATAGCGTTGCTGAGGTGCGTCACCTCCAGGATAACCCACCAACTCCTGTGGCCAGTATATCGTCACAGGAAACTATCGGGACCAGAGGCGAGGGAGACGGTCCCAAGTATTCAAAAGAATTTTGTGCACCTGAAGCTAGTGTGCATTTATTGTGGTGCACTAATTTCTTATGGGGAGAGGAGTATCATTTTAATTATTTTTTTAATTAATAGAGCATTTGAAAACCACAAGTGCTCAAAACACCCCAAGAAGTAATTTTTTTTTTTTTGCTCCTGTTGAGCCCTTTCTAATGCCTGTTTTTCGTTGTCCCCCCCCCCCCCAAAAAAACCCCAAAAAATATAAAATTGTTCAAAAAATACAAAAAAAAAATTTTCAGAAAAATCAAAAATAATAAAACAAACAATAAAAAAAAGTTATTTTCAGAACTACCTCCCATTTATAAAAAATTGCTAAAATGTTTAGTACTCTGGAAATCTTTTTTTTTTTTTTTATTTTTTTTTGGTTTTTTTTTTATTCGGTTCGCGCACCGGTGCGCGAACCAAAAAAAAATAAATAAAGAGTGAGTATAAGGGAAGGAGACAGAGAGAATAATGTTAAAAGAAAGACAGCTAGAGGGAGTAACACAGAGATACTGTATAATAGATAATTAGACAAAGAAAAGATGTAAGAGGGTATAATTGAGAAAGAAAATAGATAAGGAAGTGAAAGAAAAAAAGAGAGTAGAAGAATAATAAGCAAGAGTTACTTTGAGAATGTGAGTGAATGTTCAAATTAAAAAGAAAGAGAGTAAAGGATGTGGAATGAGAGGTAGGGATAGAACCGGACTAAAACAACAACCCTGAGGGAAGGTGTTAAAAAAACAGTGAGCGAAAGTAAATAGGAATAAAACAAGGTGTATGATAGTGAATAAGGTTAAAACGTGGAATGACAGAGAAAAAGCAGAAAGAAGAAAAGAAGTGACAGAAAAGTAATTGAAGCAGCAAAGAAATGTAAATAACATAGTGTGCTTGAACTACAGGGAGAAAGCATAATGAACAACTAGTAAAAGAGTGAAGAGACAGTGAGAGTAAGAGACAGACTGAGTGAAAAGGAGTGAGGAACTGTGAGAACAGAGGGACTGACAAAAGGAGTGGAAGGAGTGGAGTAAGTAAGTAATAGAAAAGGAATGAGGGAAAAAGCAAAGGAAGGAAACTGAGGGTTAAGGAAATAAAGCAGTGGAACTAATAGAAGTTGAATGTGATAGAGATGTAAGGGTAAATACTTACCTTATAGTTGTCTTGGTTTTCTAAATTCAACATTTTGTTGTTGAAGATGGAACATTCTTGCAGAGTTGGCATCAAACATATCCCAGATTTCTTCTCAGTAATTTCCATAAAAATATTCTCTGGCAGAACGTCTTCATCTGGATACAAATTTGACAGTATTCGTGCATGTAAAGCTTCCTTCCCTGTTGAAGATGGAACATTCTTGCAGAGTTGGCATCAAACATATCCCAGATTTCTTCTCAGTAATTTTCTTAAAAATATTCTCTGGCAGAACGTCTTCATCTGGATACAAATTTGACAGTAATCGTGCATGTAAAGCTTCCTTCCCATGCTCGGTCACTTTTCCGATTCTAACATCTTGTAGAATATTCTTATCTTCATCCTTCGCCTGACGCATATTTTCACGCAGTTCAGCATAATTGAAGTTTAACCATATATTAACTGTGGAAAAGTAAATTTTGCCATGTTCTGTGTCCCTACGTGTTCCCCATCTTATGTTATGTGTGCATGATTAATATGCATATGTATTCCCCATGTTCGATTAAAGACGCACTTACAGTTGTGTCCATCTCTAGTATGCCAGTTTCCAGTTCTCGTGAAAGCTACGAGTATTAGGCCTATGTAAAGTTACGTTGCCACGTTTCTCAGTGTGCACGTTATTTCATTGAAAAGTCCCCGTTTCTAGGCCTCAAAAGGGCCCGGACACCAGATTCAGCTCCTGTCTCCTGAGCCCTCGCTGAGGAGCGATACAGCCCCCACCTGTATTCCTGACCCTTCACTTACTTCCTGCCTCACAGTGCCCGGCTCGGCCTGGCTCTGCCTGCTAGTCTGCCAAAAGTATGTTATGATTCTAGTTATCAGTCCAGCCCTCCTCTGCATTCCTTAGCTACTGAATCAAATCAAAAGTTCCAGTTATCGTCTAGCCTTTACGTCTCCATGTAAGAGAAATACTGTATTAATGGTCATTTAATATTCTTCAACACGCACTACATGTAGAATAATGCATGCACCAGTCTTAGAGTCTGTTAGCCTTTACCCCGATAACTTTTGGATTCTATCAACATGTTCTCTAAACATCAGATACTAGATAGTGTTTAGGTACATGTCGCCCTGACTCTCCAGACTTCAGTCTCTGCTCCTAGCGCAGAAGTCATAGCCCCCAGCTTCTCCTAGTAACACGTCATTGTCAGTTTGCGCGCACCACTAGGTTAGAGGTCCCGGCTCCTCAGGTAGCCCCCTCCATGTTTTCGCCCCATTTATGACATATTCTGTTACGTTTACATCACATGTCTATGTATACGCCTCCTGTTACACCTACTTTCACCCTTATCTTTCGCGACTGTTACTGATCCCACCCACTGCTCCGCCTATTGTATGTATTGTAATGCATTTATTTTGGTATATATACTTGTGCACTGTTATTAAATGTTACGCCTATACGCCGTCGTCCCGATTCCGATCCTGCCCCCGGCAGCGCTGCCATCCTATTCCTGTGCAGGTTGTCCTGTTCCTGTCCTTTATGCTGTATTAAACCTGCAAACTCCTACTACCTCGAATCTTGACTCTTATTTATTGAGCTATCTGTTATTACTATGTCCAGTCAAAAATAGATCCGGTATTATTTATTTATATACCACATAATGGCGCCCGAATAGGGACTTGCCCTTTCCCCACGCGCCGGTGAAGCCACGTATGCCCCCTGACCCTCTGCAGCCGTGACGGAACCATACCGTGCACGTGCAGATATTTCTGCTTCAAGTATCCCTCAGGCCTACGGAGGAGACGGAGGTTGCGGTCCAGCATCCAGACGAGGCGGTGGAGGAACGCGGCGAGTCCCGACCAGAGCCCAAGCTGAGAGTCCAAGGTCCGAGGTATCCGGAGGCCCACCCGTAACAGAAGTCCGAAGTCCGTGTCCGTCCGGTGTCGAAGCAGTCCAGTCCAGTCCGAGGCCTTCCGTTCTTGCTGCCCGGTGAGTACCATTGCTGGGGTAGTATCTAGACAGGGTCAATCTAATTGACTCTGGTCCGTGGGTTTTGGTGGTACACAGACCCAACACGAAGTGTCCACTCCGGTGGATGCGGGTCCTGACGTGTCTCTTTATGAGACCGGTAAGTTTCGTACTGTTTCAGCAGTGCATCTAGTCTCTGTTCTAGTCAGTTCTGTTCCCGAGAAATTTCATGTATTCTGTTTTCAGTATTCCAGGTAGTATTTTGTCAAGGCTGTTATTTTAAAATATCATTCATGTATCTTTATGTCGTGGTATGAAAGTGGTGTAATTATCGTGTTCATTGTGTATTGTATTGTGTCTAGATTACAGTTCAGTCATGCCTTTGTTTTCCAAACTACGTCAGTTAAAAACCAGAAAAGGTCTGTTAGAAGCAGCAGTTCCTGTCCCGCCTAGGGACAGTCCAGGTCACTTTATGTATCAGAAGCATGGCATAAGTGCCATATTGTATCTAGATTTATGGGTGGAGTACACCAAAGAGTTAGAAGAAAAGTATAGATGGCCCGTATCAGGTACGTGGGATGCCGAGTGCATCATGCGAGTAGAAGAAGCATTATGGAAAAAGAAAGCCAGACAGTCACAGAAAGACGCCATCGAGTTATGGCGCAAAGAATCTCATAAAAGAACCGAAAAAGAAATCAGAAAGTCAGAATTAAGTAGAGAATCCTTAGAACGAGCGCAAGAAAGGGAATTAATCGAGATAGGTGAGCGAGTTAAAACCGAACAGTCAGACAGACAGAGGAATGCCCTCATTAAGGGTATGTATCCTCTTCTTGCCGAGGGCTTGCCAAAAGCGACCCCGGAGGCATCCAGTAATTTTCCGCCACCATTAGTTCCGACCAAGTTACGTCACAAACCGACCGCAGCTGATATTTTTCTCTCGTCCTATTTGGACGACACAGTCCCAGAATATGCAAATCCTGTTCCGCCAGTTCCTGTAAATAATGCAATTCCTGCTCCTCCAGACACCGGGGCACCTTTTGCAGTACCTGCTATGGTACCCCCGGTCCAGCCCATAGTACAACTTCCCGCCACATCAGCCACTCTGCCAGCACGAAGAGTATCAGTCGACGATTCTAGTTTAGGGGCCGCAGGAGGAGGTCCTCCTGGTACCCCGCCACCACACCAACGTGTAACGTTAGTCGAGTTACATGAACGTGCGTTACAGCGTACGCCCAAATATAAGTCCGTTGCAGAAATCCGACGAGCTCTTACTGAATGCCGCTATGATCCAGTCACAGGCGATGATAGTACGGTTATATACTCCATACGTGTAAGACGGGTGACCGGGTATTTGGACACCCTACCGGATATGAAAGAAGATCTAGACAGAATATATCGTTTCATCCGTACAGGGGATGATCCAGAAAGTATTGGCGAAGCCATGTCTCAAAGGAAAGCTGAGATCCAGCTCATGATATTAAAGTTTCTGATTAATTGTTTAATAAGGGAACAAGATTATCCGACCAAAGATCCGGCCGAAATGAGAACCCTGACAAGGTGGAGTGATAATATAGCCGAGGGTAAGCACAGAACTATCAGTAGTATAGAGAGTATGTACAAGAAAATTCGTAAGGAGATAATAAGGTTACACGAACAACGTAAAACAGCACAAGTAAGCGAGAAAGAGAATGACTCTCCTACAGAAGAGGTAGAGGACGAGAATACCGCCAGAATAGCGTATGTAGGAACATCTAGATTTCCAGACCGCTATTTACGCCTAGAACACAAGAAAATCTTTCATCATCCAGCACCGGAACAAGGTTCTCTAGAACAAGTATTTCAAGCTACCGATCATATCCTGAAATCACGAATCGGTTATAGTGAATTAAGTATTATGCATGAACAAGAACTAGCCCGATCAGCAGTCCGATGGACTACTGATTCTACCACTTTTCCAGATGAAATAGTGGCACAAATGTTTCTGAAACTGCCCCCAGCCGAGCAACGACTGGTGGGTATGTATATGATTCAGCACCTCATCACATTGTATGAGGGTCAACATTCTGATCCAGGTCCGTTACATGATGTCCTGAACGAGTTACTCCAGTATAGATGGAAAGGTTTAGGTACCGATTTAATTAGTGTCATTCTAGAACAGCGCCATAAATATAGAACGTTCCTGAACCCGCATTTTGTTCATGTCTCACCTCCAGAAAGTAAACCGTTTTACATATAGACAGAATCCGTTACGAGAAGTACACCCAGTCAGGACAGCAGATGGTGAAATGCAACGAGTATTTGTTTACACCCCGATTACAAAGATGGAACTCTTAGAGATGAAGAAATTAATTCCTTGTCATGACAAAGATCCAGCAGGGTTCCACCGAGAATTAAAGGACATGCTCCGTATGGGAGAATACACGTATCCAGATATTATTAAAATGTTAAAAGTCCTGTTGCCCGCCGGGGTATATGAAAAACTCAAGGAAAAAGAATGGGAGGTGGGAGAGAAAAAGATCGATTGGGCAGTTCTAGAAGCTGAAGATAAGATAAGAGTACCAGGTACCGGTCTTGGAGAGAAATGTAAAGAATTACCAGAACTGTTAATACAAGTTTTACCCAGATTATTAGCCACTAAAAAGGAAGACTGGGATGCAATCTCAGCCTGTAAACAGAAACAAGACGAAGACACTAGTGATTTTTATTCTAGATTTGAAAAATGTTTCATAATAAACAGTGGATTGAAGACGAGTAGTGAGTCATACCCTCATCTTTTTGTTACTAAATTAGTCGAGAATTCAAGTCCACAAGTTAAGAATCGAGTTTTGAAAGTCGAAAGTACATGGCAAGCTAGTACCCCGTCCCAGATGTTACAGATGCTCCAGTATCACCAGAATAGAATCAGAGAAGAGCAAGAACACGAGAGAAAACGTATGAAAGACACGAAAATGAAAGTACTAGTTGCACAATCTATTCCTCAAGACAGTCAGAAGAGGGGTCCGAATCAAGCCAGTCATCCTGCAGCTCCCGTTAAAGGGACATGCAATTATTGTAAACAGCCAGGTCATTTCATAAACGAGTGTGCAGTTCTGAAACATAATATAGCCACTGGTAAAACTAAAGAAAGACCACGTCCGCCTAGACAAGAACAAGTTTCACAGACTTCTCAGCCACAGAATGCACAACAGACAGTTCCAGCACCGCAGCCTATTGCTGCAACACAGCATGTTACACAGCAGATGTACCAGTATGCTCAGACAGAGTATCCAGAGTATCAACAGTATTCATGAAACAGCCTAGAGAGGGAGGTAGGCTTGCCTCTCATCGAGATTCCTGTAGATCAAGAGGGTCCCTATGTTCATAGTCAAGTATTAGGGAAAGACAGAAAGTTTCTGATTGATACAGGGGCAAGTAGGACCACCATAAGTCACGCCGAAGTTCCAGGGGCTCCGCTCTCAGGCTCTAGAAATGTTTCCCTTGGATTTTCAGGAAAGCCTATTGTAAACGAGATATCTAAGCCAGTTACTCTAGAAGTAGGTCCATTGTCCCGTACTACTGATCTATTACTTACGAAGTCATGTCCAGAAAATCTGTTAGGCATTAAGACACTGAAAGAATTAGGTGCAGTTATTTGCTGTTCCCCAGAGGGAATACGTTTGTTTTTACGTGACTTCAAGGGTCACTATGTTTTACGTGATTTTGATCCGAGATTGTCTAATGTTCCGCAGCATCTATGGGCGCAAGGTCCAACTGACGTTGGCTTCATGCAAATCACACCCCATCGTGTGACTCTCAAGCCAGGTGTAGTGTTACCACGAATCAGGCAGTACAGATTACCACCTGAGGCTGTAGCAGCCTTATCTAAAATTTTTGACGAGCTCATGGCTCAAGGAGTAGTTGTAGAAACTGACTCCAATGTATGTAATTCTCCGATCATTCCAGTCATGAAACGTACTGATCCAAATGCACCTCCAGTATATCGATTAGTGATTGACCTTCGAGAACTCAATAAATGTATTATTCCCCAGTACCCAGTTGTCCCAGATATCTCTTCCCTATTGACAGCCATTGATTCCGAAGCCTCATTTTTTACAGTCATAGACCTCAAGAACGCGTTTTTCAGTGTTCCCATTCATCCAGACAGCCAGTTTCTTTTCGGTTTTTGTTTAAATGGAAGGAGCTATAAATTCACACGAGCTCCTCAAGGTTTCACAGAAAGCCCTAGTATTTACAGTCAAGCACTTAAGAGACAACTAGACAACATTCACATGCCAACAGACACTGCCCTGCTCCAGTATGTCGATGATCTACTGATCACAGCCCGTTCTGAATGTGCTTGCGAGCGAGCATCACTTACAGTCTTGTTTTTCCTTGCCGAGATGGGGCACAAGGTGTCCCCTTCGAAGCTTCAATTCTGTGTCCAGCAAGTGATCTACTTAGGCCACTTACTGTCCAAGTGGGGTAGGCAGTTGACACCAGACCGTATCCAGTTAATAGCGAGTCTTCCTCAGCCCAAGACCCAGAAGGAGGTACGTGCTTTTATCGGCCTTACTTCTTATTGCAGACAATGGATTCCTCAGTATGCATTTCTAGCTATGCCACTGATACAGTTAACGACACAGGAGGCAGCCGTATCGACTGTCCTCCCTTGGACATCTGAACATACACTTAGTTTCAATGAGTTAAAGAAAGCTTTATGCCAAGCTCCTGTTCTAGCTACACCGAACTACAGTAAGCCTTTTACACTTTTCGTCACAGAACGTGATGGTACAGCATTATCTGTTCTCACACAAGATCAAGCAGGACAATACAAGCCCTGTGCTTATTTCTCTAGCACATTAGATCCAGTAGCCCAGGCTCTGCCTGCGTGCCTCAAGTCAGTTGCAGCCACAGCACTAGCTATCAGACAAAGTGATTCCATAGTATTAGGACATTCCTTGACAGTACAAGTTCCACACTCCGTGGAAGTTCTTTTAAACCGAACACAGACTCAGCACTTGACAATTGCACGTTTAACAGGTTATGAACTGACACTGTTCCAGCCACACATAGAAGTCAGACGCTGCAACGTTCTAAATCCTGCTACACTGTTACCGTCAGTTAATTCGAATCCTGCCACACACGACTGTGTGGAAGTAGTTAACACAATGACTAAGCCAAGACAAGATCTGACAGATATTCCATTACCAGATCCCGACCTGACACTTTATGTGGATGGTTCATGTATGAGAACAAGTACAGGAGAACTAGTAGCCGCGTATGCAGTGACTACTGACACTGAAGTTATAGAAACACATCGTATTGACACCCTGTCTGCTCAAGCAGCAGAGCTAGTTGCTCTGACACAAGCCTGCATACACGCCAAGAACCTGAAAGTGAATGTTTACACAGATTCACGCTACGCATTTGGAGTTGTACACGACTTCGGAGTGCTCTGGCAGGAGAGAGGTTTCATGACTTCTCATGGAACTAAGATTCAGCATGGTCTCCTTATTCAAGCTCTGTTAGATGCAATCCACTTACCAACATCTATTGCTATTATGAAATGCAAAGCACATACGAAAGTTACTGACATTATTTCTCAAGGTAATGATCTAGCAGATCGCACAGCCAAGCTTACAGCACAGACTCCAGACATGTCAGTTAATCCGACACAGACACATACTCCAGATCCGACTACTTGTATGACAGTTAAGGACCCTACTCAAGATGTCATAGATATCCAGTTACATGCTACTCCTGATGAAATCAAGAAATGGTCCGAACAAGGAGGGGTCCAGACAGATCAGGCATGGGTAACGAAGGGTAAAGCCACATGGTTTCTCCCCGACTCTATGGTTCAAGTCATTATCAATACTGCACATAGTCCAGCACATTTAGGAGAAAAAGCCATGTTAGACAGTATCCAGAACATTTGGTTTAACAAGCATTTACGAGCTGCAGCCAAGCAGAAAGTCCGTACCTGTATGATATGTTGCCAGTTTAATCCAGGTAAAAGTGTCCCGGTGGAACAAGGTGGATTCCAGCCCCCTGACCACCCTTTTGAAGTCCTCCAGATGGATTATATTCAGATGGAGCGATGTCGAGGTTTCAAGTATGTCCTTGTAGTTGTATGCGCTTTGTCTAGATGGACAGAAGCATATCCAGTCCCAGATTACACAGCCGCGACCACTGCCAAGCAGTTGGTTCGTGAATTCTTCCCCCGCTATGGACTCCCTAGGGTCGTATATTCTGATAACGGCCAGCCATTTTCATCTGAATTGATGAAACACGTTTCCCTTTTGTTAGGGTACCAGTGGAAGTTCCATTGTGTACGCCACCCTGAAGCAGCCGGTCTCGTAGAGAGACATAATCAGACCCTGAAAATCCGTATTGCTAAAGTCTGTCAAGAAAAAGGTGTAGACTGGTTAGTTGCTCTGCCAGTCGCTCTGTTTTATATGCGCATGGTCGCACATTCCAGATCAGGTCTGTCCCCGTACGAGGTCGTATTCGGCCGCCCCCCTAATATGTGGGGTACACCTGAACCCCGAAGTATTACAGATGTTTCCAGTAATATGTTGACAGATTACCTAGCTTCCTTGATGTCTGCCCTACACTCTTGTCGTTCACAGGTTGCCGCCGCATTTCCAGACAATACCGAGGTGGCACCGCATGAAATCGTTCCCGGAAGTCTGGTCCTCGTAAGGAACTTTGATCGTTCAAGTCCGCTGGAGCCCCGCTGGAAGGAGCCCAAGCAAGTTCTCCTGGCCACCCGTACTGCCGTCAAGCTGGAAGGCAGGAAGGGCTGGGTGCATTTGTCGCATGTAAAGAAGTTTTATGGACTAAAGACTGTTTCCAAGAAAATTTCCGAGGATTGTAAAGACTGCCAAAGTACTATTCTCAAGGACTGTCCCGCAAAAGACATTGATACAAATTCCTCCCTGTTAGAGAAAACTCCGCAGCAGGAGTATAAGTTAAAATTAAGGTCTAGTAAAATAAGTCAGCCAGTTTGATTGTCTAAGTCCTCCCCTAGGTGAAACGGTTAGACCGGTTTCTGACATGTATAAGATAGACCCCCATAGAGAGAGAGTTAGTGAGAACTCTAAAAGTTGCATTATTATTTTATGTTTTCTGCTATATCTCAGCCTTATGATTGCCTGCACGAGTTATGCATCTTATTTATGTTTTCCACTTTCTCATGTAAATAAGTCTTCTAATACTACAGTAGAGCATACGTTTAGTGATCTGCCTCCTCATGAACTATCTTATCGTCTTGCTATGCGAAATAATTCCTTTATCCGCATGTTACATTATTCACACCAGACCAGCAATACCACTAATTGTTGGGTGTGGCCGACTTCCCCCTTTCCAGACACCGAAGGGAGTTCTGCCACTGTTTCCTTATCCATTTTCACATAACGGTTCATGTGGAGCATGGTCCACGTTAACGTCATCCTCAAATGATATGTCCTTTCTGAACAGTACATGTTTTCCAGACAAGCAAGGTCTTCCCCACAGAACAGGGTTAGATCTAGAAAATGAAGTTTATAATTTGGGTAATTATTCTTCGAATTTCATGGTCCTGAATGTTCAGTCTGATTCTACTCCAGACTTACCTGCTATGTCAGTACTACCAGTCAAAGGTGAATTATGTGTCAGAAAGAATGGTTCTGTACATGTAGGACATAGTGATTGTACTACTATTGTCAAGTATAGTGACAGTGGGAATTCTATTTTCAAAGCTTCACGTCATTCTTATTTTGTTTGTGGTCAAACCGCATATGTTCGTCTGCCCCTCGATTGGGAGGGAACCTGTTACATTGCATTCCTACTGCCACCAGTTTTTCTAGCCCCACCTGATTATCATAGGAACTCCCACCTAGTACATACTAGACACAAGAGAGACCTCCCGATTGTTGATTATACTGAAACTGCTCTAGAACAATATATAGATATCAATAAAGGTGTCTTTCCCTACTTAGGTACTGTCGTGAATAGTAAACTGATACGTAGATTAACCAGAACACTTGAAGCAGTAGTGATTGAGACTACCTCCGCTCTAGGTAACTTAACCGAAGAGCAATCTTTTATGAGAATTGTCGTGCTCCAGAATCGTCTCGTCCTTGAAGTCATACTGGCCGATAGGGGCGGGGCATGTAGAGTCATCGGATCTAGTTGCTGCATTTTCATTCCTAATAACGCGCCGTCTGTTTATTCAGCTATAACCAGACTCCATAAAATTGCTCATCTGTTACACCAAAATCCAGGCACCTGGACATGGTCCGGTTGGTTCTGGAATATAATTTCCGCCTGGGGATGGAAAGTGTTGTCCTTTCTAGGTATTGCAGTAGCGATCATATTCAGTTGCTGCCTCTGTATACAATGTGGCCCTGCGATTTGCGGCATTTGTGCTACCTCTTGTATTCCTAGTCCCGAGTCCCGTTCTAAATCCCGTTCCAAGACAATTCGAGACGAGCAAATGATACTGTATGAAATAATAGATGGTATCATGAATATTGATGTTTCCTGATGGAAACGTAGTGACAAGGAGGGAATGTGGAAAAGTAAATTTTGCCATGTTCTGTGTCCCTGCGTGTTCCCCATCTTATGTTATGTGTGCATGATTAATATGCATATGTATTCCCCATGTTCGATTAAAGACGCACTTACAGTTGTGTCCATCTCTAGTATGCCAGTTTCCAGTTCTCGTGAAAGCTACGAGTATTAGGCCTATGTAAAGTTACGTTGCCACGTTTCTCAGTGTGCACGTTATTTCATTGAAAAGTCCCCGTTTCTAGGCCTCAAAAGGGCCCGGACACCAGATTCAGCTCCTGTCTCCTGAGCCCTCGCTGAGGAGCGATACAGCCCCCACCTGTATTCCTGACCCTTCACTTACTTCCTGCCTCACAGTGACCGGCTCGGCCTGGCTCTGCCTGCTAGTCTGCCAAAAGTATGTTATGATTCTAGTTATCAGTCCAGCCCTCCTTCTCTGCATTCCTTAGCTACTGAATCGCATCAATAGTTCCAGTTATCGTCTAGCCTTTACGTCTCCATGTAAGAGAAATACTGTATTAATGGTCATTTAATATTCTTCAACACGCACTACATGTAGAATAATGCATGCACCAGTCTTAGAGTCTGTTAGCCTTTACCCCGATAACTTTTGGATTCTATCAACATGTTCTCTAAACATCAGATACTAGATAGTGTTTAGGTACATGTCGCCCTGACTCTCCAGACTTCAGTCTCTGCTCCTAGCGCAGAAGTCATAGCCCCCAGCTTCTCCTAGTAACACGTCATTGTCAGTTTGTGCGCACCACTAGGTTAGAGGTCCCGGCTCCTCAGGTAGCCCCCTCCATGTTTCCGCCCCATTTATGACATATTCTGTTACGTTTACATCACATGTCTATGTATACGCCTCCTGTTACACCTACTTTCACCCTTATCTTTCGCGACTGTTACTGATCCCACCCACTGCTCCGCCTATTGTATGTATTGTAATGCATTTATTTTGGTATATATACTTGTGCACTGTTATTAAATGTTACGCCTATACGCCGTCGTCCCGATTCCGATCCTGCCCCCGGCAGCGCTGCCATCCTATTCCTGTGCAGGTTGTCCTGTTCCTGTCCTTTATGCTGTATTAAACCTGCAAACTCCTACTACCTCGAATCTTGACTCTTATTTATTGAGCTATCTGTTATTACTATGTCCAGTCAAAAATAGATCCGGTATTATTTATTTATATACCACATAACGTTGCCAATGGTCCCTGGTATCTTCATGCGTAAGCAGTTTAAACACTGGTTGTCCTTTCACTGGTGTCAGCTGCAGAAGATCACCGAAAACAATGATGTGTTTGCCACCAAATAACACATCATACTCTGTTTTAAGAACTTCTTGCATTCTCAAATGCACAAAGGCAAGCATGACATTGGAAACCATGCTTACTTCGTCAATGATAAGAAGTTTCATCTTCTTTAGGACTCTTGAAACTTCACAACAAGCATCTCCAGATAACTTATGGTATTGTAATTTGTTATCATGCTCCACTGGCAGCATCAGTAGACAATGCAAAGTAATACCTTTAATGTTATGTGCTGCCAGTCCAGTTGGAGTGGTGACAACACAAGACAGCAATGACTCAGTCCTTTTCTGCAGAGAACATGAAATTGCTTTAATGAGGAAACTTTTTCCAGTTCCTGCTTCTCCACTCACGTACAGTCGGACAGGCTTCAACGACGTACATGAGCACTCTTTCTTCTCATGACTTAATCCATGATCAATTTGGTTGGTAACTTCGTCATATATTTTCCTCTGCTCAACGTTGAGTTGTCTTTCCAAATCTTCGAAGTTAACCGCATCCTCCTGAGCATGTGCCATGGCTCTTTCTACTTCAAACATGGCAGTTGCAGCTTCATTTTCGATAACTGGTCCTCCTAGTGGATCCTGACTCAATGAAGTGGAACTCTGACTATCCTGAGAACTGTCTCTAGCAATTTCGGCTGCAAGTGTTGCTTCCTGCTCTACAGAGGAGACGGTGTACATTGAATTTTAGACTCTTCATTGGTACCTACATGTTGGTACTTGCATCACCCACACAACACAACAGCTCTATTCAGAGCTACCCTACCTCAAAGCACTCTAAAATATTATTTTACTGTTTCCCTTGGTTTTCCCCTTGTTACGCTTTCCGGAACGCTACCCGGTGCGCGGACCGGGCGCTAACCGAGCGAAAATTTGAAAAAAAAAAAGTTTTTTTTTTTTTTTTTTTTTTTTTTTTTTACATATATGGGCCTCCTCAGCCACCCTCAGTGAGGTACTGGGTTTTTAGGAACCGGTACCGAACCGGTAACCCAGCGGTGCCAGGGGATCAACACACCAAAGACCTCGGGTTCTCCTGAGTCAGACCCACAGAAACTTCAGAGTCTTCCAGGTGAAGTCAAAGATTAGTTTATTGGCTGCAACCAAGGTGACAGGGTCCTAGAAGTACAATACCAGTATATTCAGGAGACTGCACACTTTCACAAAGTCAGGCTTCTCTTCTTATACCTAATATTCAGCCTTGAGCAATACATTCCTTGGATTCGTGGTATTTCATTTTATGGTTACTGTTTACAAAAGAAAAGCAGAGTCATGATGACATGTACATATTTCACGTCGTGCTGCTCACAACAAATCATCCGGCAAGGCCCAACATTTCATCAGATATCGCTGGACCCCTAATAAAAACGGTCACCTCCCCACCATAAACTAAGTGAGGAAAAGGAGTGGAGAAAGATGTGAGCGAGATATGGCAGGTGTGCGCGCTGAAATGGCTTTATGGCTGGTTGGGCTTAGATGCTATCTTGTTCGGCCACTGGGAGGGAACTGACCTAACGAGCTCGGCCTGGGGCAATGGTTCTAACTTGTACTGGGGTCAGGAAGAAGTCGATTAAGGAGTATGTGTCCTTGTGGAATCAAATTCGACTGGATTAAGGCCTATGTAAAGGGCAACATGCAGCTAAGGGTTTAGAAATGACGATTTCGAGGTGAAATCGTCACTCGAATATGCCGAAAATACATGTACTTGATGTACTCGTCATTCTCGGTCTTTTGATACCAAATTCGTCCTATTTCGACGAAGTTTTTATTCTCGAGTCCAGAACTATAATATGAACCCAGATTTTTCAGAACCACAGACCCTCCTTTTGCCCTTACATAGGCAATTAATCTATCCTCATGTTAATCTGAGTCCAGATCTATATTCCTAAAGTCATTGAGATGTTGCTGCAACATCATTCTAGTGCTGAGCTCGTGTCTTGACACAGGCTTCCTTACACATGATGTAGCACAGAGGCCACATATTGTAGGAGCACACTGTACACATAGACAGAACAGGAAAAGAATGGCTAAGACCATCCCAATGACCATCAGAATTTTCCATCCCCAGGCAGATATCAGTCCCCAGAACCATCCCATTAATGACCAATCTCCTTTATCCACATGAATAGATTCGGAAATCTTATGTAGTCTGGAGATGGCCCCGTACACTGTTGGAGCATTATCTGGAATGAAAATGCAACAACTGGACTGGATCAATTTGCATACCCCACCCCGGTCCGCAAGTATTACATCCAAAGCGACCCGGTTCTGAAGGGTCATTAGTCGATCCGACTGGAGCTCAGCAGTCAGGTTACTAAGGGCACCAGCAGTTTCAATCACGGTGGATTCAACTACCCTTGTCAATTGCCTGATGTTTCTGCTGTTAACCATGGCTCCCCAGAACGGCAGAACACCCATTGCAAAGTCACCAAATTCTTGACCCGCAGTGTCTTCTTTACTCAAAACACCTCGAACTACCCTTGTCCGATGGTAATCCGCCGCTGCTGTGTAGGTGGGAGGTAACAGGAATGAAACAAAACATGAGCCCGAGAAGTCAGGGGGCAACCACGTATAGGCTCTATCATGGCAGATAAAATAAGTACCCTTTGCGGCTAAAAAGGCAGGGGAAGTCTGAGATCCAAAAACGTACGTTTCTGTACAGACACTCTTCCCTAGCTGAGCTCTGGGATTCCTACCAATACCTTGCAGACACAGGTGACCTTGATGGGGTACGATCCAGATAGGGGACGATCTCTTAGCTTGCTGCTTCTCACTTAATGTAGCGCCATATCCGGTCACATTCCAACCTACATATGCAAGTATCTCATCATCCGGGGTATCTTCGTAAGAAGTTACTTCCTTGATCATGTCAACTATACCCTTGACTAGGGCGCTAGTCTTGAGGTTGTCTTTTACAGAACGTAGGGGTTGGATTTCTCGTGCATATATGAATATTGTCCTATATGCCCATACTGACCCATTGCGACTAAATGGTAGGACCAGATAGGGGATACCTCTATCCGTGGTGTGGGGCATGAGACCACACACCCAACAGTTGGTTGTGTTCATTACAAGTTGGTGTTGGTGTAATAGCTGAACGAAGGAGTTATTAATGAACTCTAATCTCCTACTTGATTCGTGGTCAGGCAAAGAGTGGAAAGAATGAGAGGAAACAGTAGGGGGAGGTACGGGCGATGCAGTAGGCGTGAAGGTCACATGAAAAGAGAATAAAACATAGCTTATCAAAAACACCATTACGCTACATAGCATAAAAATACACATTATTATAAAAATTTTCTTTCTCATTGTTTTCAAAAGTCTCTGCTTAAAGTTCATTTGTTTGGCAGTTCTCTCCACACCAGGAAACTCCATCCTCTCTAAGGTGCTGCCCGTGGCGGTAGGTTGTTTCTGCTAAAGGGCGCTTCCGTCAGTCTAGGGTGGCTCCCTTCGACCAACTGGAACCAGCAACCTATTGTTGTCAGCTGCACCCAAAAGTCTTTAATCAACCGCGACCCTAGCAGCGGAACCCGGATGGCGGTTCAAGAAAAACAAAAATAAGCAAGTTACCTAGATGGGAGAATCTGCATTTTCAAAATAGCATTTTGGAAGGAAAAACTTATTATTTTATTAGTCCACAGGTTTTTCTCTCGAATCATAAAAATCACTTTTACTTTAGTCTGTTTTTCTCGGTCGCAAATTATAGCGTCTTTTCCCGGGTGCTGTCTGGTCCGGAAAGAGTAGCTCAGGTTCCACAGAGTTCAATTGTTCTGATGGCGGCGTAGTTTCTTGAAAAATGTTCCCATTTTCACAATCACGTTTGGCGTCTTTTACGCGTTCATCAGTTGTGCGCTTTGAGTCGGTGCCTCCTGTCCGGACCCATTGGTCATGTGGCAGAGGGAAAGGTATTTTCTTACAATGGATCCCGTGGACCCAATTGGCCTTCCCCTCCACTCTAACGGTCGACCTTGTAGACAGGAGAACGAGGTGTGGTCCGGTCCATCTGGGCTGGTCGTTTCTTGTCCTCTGGAAATTCTTGACCAGTACCCAGGAGCCGGGGTCAATGGAGTGACCCGGTGTCTCGGAAACCGGAGGCAAGGTGTTGTGGACCTGTTGATATAAAACACGCAATTTAGCCGTCAATTCATACAGATAGTCGAGCAAAATGGGGTGTTGTAGCTCGCTAAACTTCGTGGGCCTAGGCACTCCCCATATGTTGGCTGGCCGACCAAAGATTATTTCATAGGGGCTGAGTTTCATTCGCGAATGCACAGTCATTCTGGTGGATAGGAGTGCTAAGGGTAGAGCGTCAGGCCATTTAAGACCCGTGCTCGCTTGGATTTTGGCCAATTTAAGTTTAAGCGTGCCATTGTAACATTCCACTAATCCAGCTGATTGGGGGTGATTTGCAGCGTGGAACTTCTGACTAATACCTAGCCCTTCACACACTCTTCATCACACAACCCACAAATTCACTTCCGTTGTCCGACCAGACCATTCTAGGCATTCCGAACCTGGGGAAGAACTCTTTCACAAGGGCTTTCGCTGTGGACAAGGCGGTATTGTCCCTTAGGGGATAGGCTTCTACCCACCTTGAGAAGGCGCAAACAACCACGAGCACATATTTTAAGTTGTTGCACCTCTCCATGTGTATGAAATCTAGCTGCAAAACCTCGAACGGATACGTAGGAGGTGCAAAATGACCAGCTGGAGTTGGGGTTCCCCTACCAGGATTGTGCTTCAGACATACCATGCAATTCTTGACGACGTTCTCTGCACACTTGGGAATCCCTGAATTCTTCCACACTGGGGCCAACAAGTCGCAAATCCCTTTTGCGCTGATATGGGCCATCCCATGAGCCATTGTAACCATTGCAGGCACATATGCATCAGGTAACAACCATCTCTGTTGCTCTGTCGATTCAATCCAACAACCATTTGCATCCATTCTCCCTGTACTTTCTCTCCACATGCTTAACTCTTTCTCCGTGGCCTCAGCTTGGATGGACTTCACACTTTCTATCGTGTCTTCACATATTCCAACATCACCAGTCCATCTTTCTGGGCTTGCAACATACATTCGGCTCATCATATTCTTTGCCGTTTCCTTAGCAGTTTCATCAGCAAATGCATTTTCACGACCAACATCATCAATCACTTTCCTGTGTGCACTACATTTCACGACCGCTACTTTCAGGGGCAACGTCAGTGATTCAAGAAGCTCATTCACCAACTGACCATGCTGAATCTTAGCTCCATGCGAAGTCAGGAACCCACGCTCTCTCCATAATCGACCAAAACTATGAGCCACTCCAAAAGCATACTGACTGTCGGTATAGACAGTCACTTTTATTCCTTTTGATAACACACACGCTCTCGTTAACGCCACGAGTTCGGCGGCTTGAGCTGAACCGTGTGGTATTCGCGCAGTTTCAACGATTGTGTGCAGAGTTGTGACAGCATATGCTGTGGTCACGTTACCATTTGGGAGTTTAAAGCATGACCCATCCACCCATAATGTACCATCACATTCAGCGAGAGGAGTATCGAATAGATCAACTCTCCCTTTGGTTTCCTCCTCCGTTCTGAGGAAACAATCGTGCTGTTCTGAAGCATCCGATTCCTCAGCAATTGGTAACAAGGTGGCTATGTTCAGAGTACTGCACCTTTTGATGTGCACATGGCTTGCTAGTAGTGTCAATTCATAACTGGACAGTCAAGCACTAGTTAAGTGCTGTGTCTTGCAGACTGTCGAATAGAAACAGCTGCTGCTGCTGTGGCCCTTAGACAACTTGGCAATGCTCGTGCTACCGGATCCAAAGTTGACGAAAAATAGGCGCATGGCCGCTGTCTATCTCCGTATAACTGAGTCAGCACGGACAATGCACAGCCCCCCTTCTCGTGGACATACAATGTGAAAGGTTTACTGTAGTTGGGGTTACCTAACACAGGGGCCGAACATAATGCTGTGCGTAATTCGAGAGAACTTTTCTGACACTCATCGGACCAAGGAATGGGATTGGGTGTATTTGTACACGTTAGTGCCAATAAGGGTTTGGCTAATAACGAAAAATTTGGAATCCACTGTCTACAGTACGATGTAATGCCCAAGAAAGCGCGTACTTCTCTCTGCGTTCTTGGCACATTTAATTTCGCTATTGCCTGAATTCTTTCTGGGGTCAGTTTCCTTCCCTCCTTCGATAAGAGATGACCTAAGTAGGTCACTTCTTGTCGGCAATATTGGAGCTTGGAAAGTGACACCTTGTGATGTAGATCACATAGATGACGCAGTAGTGCCAACGTGGCCATTTTACATATTTTCTCAGTATCCGCAGCTATGAGCAAATCGTCCACGTACTGTACGAGGGTGGAACCTTTGGGCAAAATCATTGCGTCGAGCTGACTTTTCAGAGCTTGACTGTATATTGAGGGGCTTTCACAGTAGCCTTGAGGAGCGCGTTTAAAGCGGAAACTGCGACCACCTAAACTAAAGGAAAAAATATCCCTGCTTTCCTCAGCAATCGGGATACTGAAGAAAGCATTCTTCAGGTCAATCACCGAAAACCAGGATGCAGAGGCTGGAATCATAGTCAATAATGTTGTAATGTCGGGGACAACTGGGAATTGTGGCACCACTATCTTATTTACTTCCCTAAGATCAATCACAAATCTATACACAGGTGGCTGAGAAGGGTCCGTTCGTTTCAAAACAGGCAGAACAGGACTATTGCAAACATTGCCTCGTGTTTCTTCAATTACGTCTATTTCAATCAACTCGTGAACAATCGCTAGCAAAGCTTTTTCGCCCTCATTGGATATTCTGTATTGGGGAATTCGTGGCATTTTGACATTCGACTTCAATGTTACAACATATGGTGGAATTTCTAAAAGACCTACATCATTTGGACCAGTAGCCCAAAGAATATCCGGAAGGAGTGCCAATTCTGCTGGAAGCGTATTTCTCGACAAATACATTGGAGAAACCACTTTCTTACCTAAAGTCAGTTGTACTCCTGAGGGAGAACAGTACAAAGTCGCATACAATCTTTTTAGCAAATCTAATCCTAGCAAATTTTCACCACAACCTGTTGTCAAAATAAGGGGTGCTTCGAATTCACAAGGACCAACAGAAAGAGATAAAGGGTCAGAAATCAGATTTCTAACCGGGGCGCCAGAAAAACCTACGGAAACGTTCATTTCGCCAGACAAAGGTGCGCCAGGGAGTTTGGAGTGCATAATAGAACTCTTTGTAGCACCAGTATCCAACAGAAAAGGTTCTGACACACCCGATGTAATCACCTCAACGTAAGGTCCACTCTGATCTACTGGAACTGAAACAACTCCCTCTCCTTGTCTAAGGCCATCCTAGCAATCATTACTCTCCCACTGCTCATTTTCTGTGTAATACTCATCGACGTAGTATTGAGCTGTCCTGTCAGATACGTTATTTTGCTGGTCAAACCTGTTCATAGAGTTTTGTGGTGGAAGGGGACGTGCGTCCTGAGGGGTGTTTCCACGCCCTCTACCTCTAGGCGCTTGCTGACTACCACGACCTCTTACGCCAGAAAACTCGTTTGTACGTTGCGGCAGGGCAGGACAGTCATACTTGTAATGACCTTCTTGTTTGCAGTATAAACACTGATTGGGACCTACGCGGTTTTGATCGTACTCGAATCTCTGCAAGTTTCTCTGAGGCTGCTGAAAAGTGTTCCGGTAGTTATTCTGACCATTGTTATTTTTATTACCACCACCTCGTGGCGGATAGGCTTGCTGTAGCAAAACCTTCGTTTTGAGTTCTCTAGTTTTCTTCTCTACTTTATCTTTCTCATCTTTGTCTCTATTCTCGTAGTACTGTGCGGTAGCTAATATCTGGGCTGAAGATGAGACTGCCCAAGAACTTTCCGAATCTTTCAATTTTCTACACAAGTCTGGAAGTAGATTGTGCACAAATTTATCGACAAACAATCTCTGACCACCTTCTGTGGTCATGTCTTGACCGCTGTGGTCAATGAATGTCTCTTCAAATCTGGTGAAGAAATCTGACACAGTTTCTTCTTTCTTTTGCTTGCATGCAGATAACTTATCCCAATTTACGCGTATTGCAGGCATTATTGTTTTCATGTAATCTACTATTCTACCAGGTAGTTCCGCTATCAGAGGCTCCGGCTTGGCACCACCAACTTGTCGTGCGTCTGCAGTAGTAATATTAGCCCACGTGTCACCTAATTCCTGATCATGATCTTCATGACGAATTTTTCCCCATAAAGGCTGTGGAACGACGTTCCCGAATAACATATCGATATCGGCTAAATTCATAATACATGACCCAGCAGTTTGCGACAATTCTTTATAGTACCCTGCAGGATTTTTACGCGGATCTGGTAGTGTTTGTTTGAGTGCTAAAACTTCAGCTCGCTTCCATGGAACATGTACCCATACTCGGTGAAAGTGGGGCAGGACAGGTGGGACAGCTGTCGCGTCACCCTCTCTCCATTGTGGGGGAACTTCTCTCATAGGGTATTGTCGTGCCTTTTTCCTACTAGATGCACTAGATTCCGATGGTGACCCAGAAGTACTTCCCTTACTTCGATATGATAATAGCATTTCAACTGCTCCTTCTACATCGGGACCTATAATCATACCCAGACTAAACTTAAACCTTATACGACACATCTCTTGTGGGAGGCAATCCTGATCATTGTCCTCTAAATCTTCGCCAAGAAAGACACACATTTGTTCGAACACATATCTCTGTGTCGCTGTTTCTCATTGATGGAAAACTTCCATGACAGACTGTAAATCATATTTTGCAGTGTCCAAGACCCATTTCCGAGCTAAACTATTCAGGGAATCTCTCTCCTGATAATCGGGCAGTTGACTTCGCAACTGTCTTCTTCCTATGTTAGGGGTTGTGGCAGGCGACCCAAAAAGTGGTAAAAGAAGATTAGTAACAGTACCGGCCATTTTCTGCCGAAAGGAAGGTGAAACGGAAGAACAAACAGATGAAAGAACGGGGTGAGATAAAGCGGATGCAGAGATGGCCGAAGAGGTATGAGGAATAATAGATGTGGTACTAGGCAAAATCATAGAAGGGGCATTTGTAGAAAGTACAGTAGGCAAAATCGTAGAAAACACAGGTGAAACAGAAGTGGTCGGTGGGCCTGGAGGAGGCTGCACCGAAGAAGTAGGAGCCAGCTGAAGAACAGCTGGTGGGTGCTGTGGAAAAGCCAGGGGCGCAGCTTGTGCAACTAAAGGTTGCGGGGGTGCTGTAGCATTCTGCGCATAGGGCGGTGGTGAAGTTAATAATTGCGACATTAATTGGTCTTTTTCACGCTCTTTTACTGTCCCTTGCTGAAGAGACGGCAAAACTGGATAGCATTTATCTATTGCCATTTTACGTTGCCTGCGCAATTGTTCATTTATCTGATCTTCCTCATTATCTTTAAACTGCACGGCAGCTTGCATTACTGAAAGTCCCTCTTCTCTCTTATTTTTCTCAGCTAATTTAATTTCTTTTTGTTTGGCTTCTTTGCGCTATATGCGGAAAGAGTCAAACATCGCCGGCCGGGCTTTCTTTTTGAAGAGTTTAACTTCAAGGCTGTCTAGAATTTCGGAATCAAAGCTACCATATTGGGGCCACCGTCTTTCCTAGTGTATTTAATCCATACCTCGTTGTAAACGATGGGGCCTACTCCATGTTTAACGTATAGCTCGTAAGTCGGAGTTCCAACTGGAGGAACCGGACATGAGTCCTCCAATCGGGAGTCCCTATTATTATTACCAAGACAAAACAAATTCCCGAGTCTAAGACTAGGCATCCTTTCTCTCTAGTCTAGTTCCAAAACTTCAAAGGAGTTATCGATTACGATATTGCTCGTGAAAACACGAATCCTTCGGTTATGGTGCTTGCAAGAACCAATAAAAACCTTTATGTATCTCTAAGATAACAAAAAGTAAGTCCAGCTAAGGACTAGGAGACGCTCCGCTTATACTTAACTGAAAAATATCGATGGCTTCACCAGAAGACTCGTCTCAGCGTTTCGCTCTACCGAAAATTTCAAGGGTCCAACATCAGGGCGATAGCCAGGGCAGCAGTCCTTGTAGCCGTCGAAGCGGGGAACCTCGCAGTAAAGACCTTCGGACCACGTCGACATGCAGGGGTCGATGAGGTGGTGGGCCCTCCTCCGGAATTTTCACACGAAGCTCCTCACGATCTTCAGGCTGATTGGTACCACTGGAATCGCCCCAACGCTGGGCGCCAAATGAGGTACTGGGTTTTTAGGAACCGAACCGGTAACCCAGCGGTGCCAGGGGATCAACACACCAAAGACCTCGGGTTCTCCTGAGTCAGACCCACAGAAACTTCAGAGTATTCCAGGTGAAGTCAAAGATTAGTTTATTGGCTGCAACCAAGGTGACAGGGTCGTAGAAGTACAATACCAGTATATTCAGGAGACTGCACACTTTCACAAAGTCAGGCTTCTCTTCTTATACCTAATATTCAGCCTTGAGCAATACATTCCTTGGATTCGTGGTATTTCATTTTATGGTTACTGTTTACAAAAGAAAAGCAGAGTCATGATGACATGTACATATTTCACGTCGTGCTGCTCACAACAAATCATCCGGCAAGGCCCAACATTTCATCAGATATCGCTGGACCCCTAATAAAAACGGTCACCTCCCCACCATAAACTAAGTGAGGAAAAGGAGTGGAGAAAGATGTGAGCGAGATATGGCAGGTGTGCGCGCTGAAATGGCTTTATGGCTGGTTGGGCTTAGATGCTATCTTGTTCGGCCACTGGGAGGGAACTGACCTAACGAGCTCGGCCTGGGGCAATGGTTCTAACTTGTACTGGGGTCAGGAAGAAGTCGATTAAGGAGTATGTGTCCTTGTGGAATCAAATTCGACTGGATTAAGGCCTATGTAAAGGGCAACATGCAGCTAAGGGTTTAGAAATGACGATTTCGAGGTGAAATCGTCACTCGAATATGCTGAAAATACATGTACTTGATGTACTCGTCAATCTCGGTCTTTTGATACCAAATTCGTCCTATTTCGACGAAGTTTTTATTCTCGAGTCCAGAACTATAATATGAACCCAGATTTTTCAGAACCACATCAGAAAACCTAGGAGGTCAGGATATGTCTCCCATGCCCCCTTATACCCATTCCCAACATTGTTTATCCTCCATCTTGTGACTAAATTCGTCCGCAACACAAGATGGCGGACTCCCGTTACGCTACCGGTGAGCTACCCGGTTCGCGTACCGGGTAGCGCTTCCACCGCGAAAATTCGATTTTTTTATTTATTTTTTGCCCCACGGGGCCCTTTAATAGCCCCCACATCAATCCTAGGGGGTCAGGAGGGGTCTACCTTGCCCCCTTTCAATTCCCCCTTCGTTTATTTCCACCTCTTGCCTCTCGATCCTACCGAGAGACAAGATGGCGGCCGCTCCAGACTGTTTAGAATGTTGACAGTCACCGGAGAGCCAATCCGCTTCTCCTCGCGAAGTTCCGTTACGCGTCTGGTACGCGAACCGGGGCGCTAACCAGGACGCTGTCACAGATGTATAAATTCTTTTGAATGTTAATTTCTCAAAATCCACTGGAGCACATATCTTGAGACCTAGCAAAGGCACATCGGGCAGACAGTCTCTACAATTTTGCCAAGTTTCATAGAAATCCATTCAGCCGTTCGAGCTAAAAGTGCGACCGACCGACCGCCCTATGGAAATTAACATGGGGAAAACACGTTTTGGGACCCCCTTTTATCTCGGCCCCCGCTTCACGGATCCCCCAAACTTTCAGAGAAGGACCGGAGCGCCGCGAGGCAAAGTTGCTGAAAAATTGAGGCAGATTCCTCAACCGGCGCCAAAGTTATTCCCAATAGAATGTTGCGATTTCCCTATAGGAAATCAATCCTAACTATATATACCTACTGGCTATCGCCAGTAGGTAATATATATCTATATCTATCTCTATATCTATCTCTATCTCTATATACACGCATTTTTTTTATTAAATGAAACATTTGTTCTTTTAAATTGCATTATATATATATATATATATATATATATATATATATATATATATATATAAGGACACTGACGAAGGCAATAGCTGAAACGCGTTTGTTTTACTTTGCGCAATAAACTTTCTAACGGAGTTAACCTGCTGCGAGGGCTTTTTCTGGAGGGTTTTGCAAACCACGGAGCTCGAGATATATATATATATATATATATATATAATTTTTTTTTAAATTGCCCTTTACACCCTAAAACGAATCCCACCCTGGTCCCTTTAAATACCCCTGAACTCTATAATAATCACCCACCCTTACACCTAAAAATACCCCAACACCCTTAAACACTAACCCATCTTAACCCTATGAATATACCCTGCATCCAAAACCTATCCCTGAACCCTTAAACTACCCCTGTACCCCAAAACTCAAACCTATCCCTGAACCCTAACAATACCCCTGAACCCCAAAACCCAAACTTAGCCCTGAATCCTAAAAATACCCCTGTACCCCAAGCCTAGCCCTGAACCCTAAAAATACCCCTGTACCCCAAAACCCAAACCTAGCTCTGAACTCTAAAAATACCCAAGTTCCCCAAAACACATACCTATCCCTGAACCCTTAAAATACCCAATCACTGCAAAACATATATCTCAGAACCCCAAAACATATACCCCTCAGGGCTTGAAAATTCCACTCGACCGCTCGCATAGTCGAGCTAAATTTAACAAGGTCGAGCTGTTTTTAGGTCCTACTCGCCCTTTCTGGTGAGTAGGAAAACAAACCAACTTTTGTCCTCTGTCTGTGAAAACGGAGCAAATGTGACCAGATTTAAAGGCATTTTTATTGCTCACAAAGTTAATGAGCAAAAAAAAATGCCTTTAAATCTTATCTAGTCACATTTGCTTTGCTTTCAGAGACGGAGGTCAAGTAGGTTGCAGTTAGGTCGAGGAAATTTTTTAAGGTACTAGTCATGCAGGACTAGTACCATTTTTTGGATTTTTCGAGCCCTGCCCCTATACCCATACTTACCTTATCCTAACATTAAAAAAAACATGCTTTTACCATTCATGCATTTACAACGAATTTCGTTGTAAATGTATGCATGGTAAAAGCGTATAAAATGTAATGCCATGCGTTAAAATGGCATTGCGGAGTGATGGTAGGTTTGTTGTATAAGTATGCGGAGTAATAGTATGCGGGAAGAAAGGTTTAGAATAATGGGTGTTTACCGCTGCGGATATGTGTGTATTGCCGAAGGAGAAGGCACTTATACCCCCACCCCCCAACCCCCGGACAGGCTGAGTCTGTGACCTATCAATGTCCTAGTCATGACATCATTCATACCCCCCACCCCCTCCCCCTAAGAGCAGGACCCCAGGCGGCATATCCAGGAGCAGCTTTCCAATGTCGGGGAGAGTGGTGCTGTGCAACTTTGGGGGAATGTAAAGTGAGCAGAGGTTAATCGTCTGACCCTCCCACTGCCCAGAAACTGCCGCATAGCGCCCAAGTGGGTCTAGCCATTGTCGCCCGATCACTAGCGGAAGGGACTTTTTAATTAGGATCCCAGCGCCCCTGAAGCCAGTGGTGAAACCTGCATAGGCCCTTAACGTGTATCCGAACCTATTAAGGGCCTTGTAATGGTTCCCTATCAGGTGTGTCTCCTGGAGGAGGACTATATCTGGGGCATGCCTATGGAGATACTGCCGTCGGAGCCAAAAGAACTATACTGTGCATAAACAAAAATGCAAAAAGCAAACATTCAACATTCCCCCCCCCAACCTCCAGAACCCCCCCCCACCCTGCCACCATGCTTCTCATGCCAACATGGCCAGACATACCCCAACAAGCAGAGCGCCTGTAGCCCATACAACGAAAACCTAGGTGTGTGTACTACAACCAGTCTGGCAACCTGAGGGTCTCACCCGGCCCACAGCCATATTGCTCTTGCCGTCACACCATGTCGAGATAAGGGAGACAGGGCAAGAAGTGTAAGCCTCCTGAGTGGATACTCGAACCAGCCCCCCCTCCCCCGTTTAGTGCTACCAGTTTGCTGTGACATGTCTGATAGAGATCAGACCCCCCTCCACCCCCAACCCCCCCGAGCCACCTTTTAGGACCGTGTTTCCTCCCCACATCACTGTCCCAGCAGTCTTGCACACAAGAGTCAATATACTTTACGTGCACTCCATCTGGACCCTGCACACCAGGACGCTCGCTGCAGCTTCATCCAATGTCCGGTGAGGCAGACATGCTCCGCGCCCTGGTCCTACCAGGCGTTCGAGGACTGCCTTGCATCCGACACTCCCTCCCCGTTGAGCCCTAGAAGAAGTCTGAGACTGGGCGACCGTGTTCCTCTACCTGTCTCCTGGCCTTGGGCCACCTGATTGCTTCACGTTCTCCTCCAGCTAGGCGTGGACCTCCTCCAGGAGAAGCTTGAGACGTGCCGGGAAGAACATCATATATTTAATATTTAATATTTAATGCCACGATCGCGAAGCTCTTTCTTGACTCAAACGAGCGGCGCTCCTGTTGGACCTTAAGGGTAAAGTCGGGAAAGAATCTAATAGTGGCGTTGTCAATCCGAAGGTCTCCATGTTGGCGGGCCTCTTGCAAAATGGCATCCTGGTCCCTATAATTAAGGATCTGGGTGATTACCGTTCGCGGGGGAGCTCCGGGACGAGGCGGAGGAATCGGCGCCCGGTGTGCCCGCTCAATGACGAAAAACTTTGAGAGTTGTTTGGGCTTGAGATGATTTAAAATAAGGTCCTCCAGGAACAGATCAACACTCGGCCCTTCCATTTTCTCCGGAACTCCCACCACCCGTATATTATTTCTACGGGCCCTTCTTCCTGGTCCTCCAGTCTGGCCGCTGCGAACACCTCCACTTTCAGATCCACACCGACCCTAGGACCACCCTTAGAGGCACCCTCATTTACAGGCCCCCAGGCACCCGATCTCAATTCAGCGACGACATCACTGACTTCGTCAGCCCGCACGCCCTCGCCTCCGAGAACTACATTCTTCTAGGAGACCTCAACTACCACCTTGACAACATTCTCGACAACAATACCACCACCCTTCTGGACAACCTGTCCAATCTCGGACTCAAACAACTTGTTGACACCCCCACTCACATAGCCGGACACACGCTCGACCCTATCTTCACCTCCAGCAAGCACATCTCCTTCGATCACACTACAGCTCTCCACTGGACGGATCACAGCTGTGTTCACTTCAGCTACAAAACAACCCTGACCCACAACCGTCCACAACCCATTCCCCGAAGAAAATGGAACAAAATCACCACCGACCAACTCCTCACATCACTCAGCCAAAACACTCCCACCCCAGCAACGGACCCAGACCAAGCGGCCACCAACCTCAGGCAATGGATTACTCACAGTGCGGACGAACTAGCACCCCTGAAAAAACACCAGTTGAAATCATCCAGCAAAAAGGCTCCCTGGTTCAATGATGACCTTAAAAAATCTAAGAAGACACGCCGCACCCTGGAGAAGAATTGGAGAAAAGAACCAACCTCAGACAACATGGCCTCCCTCAAGACAGCCACCCGCAAGCACCACCAACTGATTCGATCCGCCAAGAAATCAGCATTTAAGGACCGTCTCGACAACAATGCTCATAACAGCAAGGAACTCTTCAATATCGTCAAAGAATTCACCAACCCTCCCGCAGCATCCAACGACATCACTAACTCCCAAGACCTCTGCGATGCGCTATCCTCCTTCTACAACAAAATTGCCGACATCCACAACAGCTTCAAGAATACTCCCAATGACCAACTCACTCCACCCCCTTCAGATCCCACCCCTCCAACTAACAACCTCAACTCCTGGAACCCAATCACCATTGAAGACACCATTCGCCTCATGAACTCAATCCACTCTGGCTCACCTTCTGACCCCTGTCCCCACTACATCTTCAACAAAGCCGACTCCATCATCGCTCCCCAACTCTGTGATGTCATCAACTGCTCCTTCAACTCCGCCACCTTTCCAGAAATATGGAAACACGCCGAACTCAGCGCCCTTCTGAAAAAACCAACAGCAGACCCCTCAGAACTGAAAAACTACCGACCCATTTCCCTCCTCCCTTTCCCGGCCAAAGTCATCGAGAAAGCCGTCAATAGCCAACTCGCAGCCTTCCTTGAATCCAACAACTCCCTGGATCCCTCACAGAACGGCTTTCGAGCCAAACACAGCACCGAAACCGCCCTCATTGCGGCGACTGACGACATCCGAGCACTCCTGGACAACGGTGAAACAGTGGCCCTCATTCTACTCGACCTCTCCGCCGCCTTCGACACTGTCTGTCACAACACCCTCATACAACGCCTCAACATCGGCATACAAGGAAAAGCCTTGGACTGGATCATCTCGTTCCTAGCCGGGAGAACCCAGAGAGTCCGACTCCCCCCTTTCTACTCAGAGCCCACCGAAGTCATCTGCGGCGTACCTCAAGGCTCCTCACTCAGTCCCACCCTCTTCAACGTCTACATGAGTCCCCTCGCCTCCATCGCACGTCGACACAACCTCAACATCATCTCCTACGCCGACGACACCCAGCTAATCCTTTCCCTCACCAAAGACCCCAACACCGCCAAAAACAACCTTCACGAAGGTATGAAAGAAGTAGCCGAATGGATGAAACAGAGCCGCTTAAAACTCAACTCAGACAAAACGGAGGTGCTCATCCTAGGATCCTCCCCCTCAGCTTGGGACGACTCCTGGTGGCCTTCCGCTTTGGGATCAGCGCCCACACCCACAGACCATGCACGTAACCTTGGCTTCATTCTAGACTCCTCTCTCTCAATGTCGAGACAAGTCAACGCCGTATCGTCCTGCTTCAACGTCCTTCGCATTCTCAAAAAGATCTTCCGCTGGATCCCCCTCGAAACAAGAAAGACTGTCACTCATGCACTGGTCACGAGTCGACTGGACTATGGCAACACACTCTACGCCGGAATTACAACAAAATTGCAGAAAAAGCTCCAGCGCATCCAAAACGCATCAGCGAGACATCCCGCGCCAAGAGCACATCACCGGTCACTTAAAAAACCTCCACTGGCTTCCCGTCAACAAAAGAATTACTTTCCGCCTTCTTACCCACGCACACAAGGCCCTTTATAATCTAGGACCCGAATGCCTCAACACCCGACTGTCCTTCTACTATCCCACCCGCCAACTAAGATCATCCAATCAAGCCCTCGCCGCTGTCCCGCGCATCCGAAAAACCACCATGGGTGGCAGATCCTTCTCCTTCCTGGCTGCCAAGACCTGGAACTCACTCCCCACCCACCTCCGCCTTACTCAGAACCACATCTCCTTCAGAAAAGAACTGAAAACATGGCTATTCGATAAACAGTGAACCCCTCCCTCTAGCGCCTTGAGACCCTCTGGGTGAGTAGTGCGCTTTATAAATGCCTGAACTTGAACTTGCTTGCTTCTGTTGGTGGGTCAGGTGCTGGACCTGCTGTTGCAACAGCTTGGTGGTGCGCTGAAGCTCCACAATGTCCGCGGCGTTCTGAGTGGCCTTCTCTGATGTTTTATTTAGGTCTGCCTGTTGCAGCGCCATCTCAATTGTCACTTTGTCTATCTTGGTCTCCAACGTGGTGCCCAGAGTTTGTATGGCCTGCAAGATGGAGGTCTGGGAGTGTTCTGCCGCACCGGTCAAGTTGCCTCTCCCGCCCCCTCCCCTGGCCGAGGCTGTAAAATTGTCCATTGTGTTGGTATGTGTGGTGGTGGATTTTTTGGGCTTCATGGCTGTCCTAGAGAATGCGCACAAGGCAACGGAAAGAACGCACCACTTTCCACGGACACCCCGCCACTACTCTGACCGCGTGCTCCTGGCGCCGTTCACCCCTATCCTGACAGGCTCCTGCGTATATACTGCCTTGACTCTCTCTCGACTGGACTGCCTGTCTGTGAGGGCACCTTGCATCGGTCACTGAAGCTCAGACCTCTGCCTACTCCAGAGCGCGAGGGCGCCCCCCCCCACTCCCTCCCAGCACGCCTGCGATGCTCACCCCCTGGATCTCCTGCTGGGGGCCTGCAGTGCGTCGGTATGTGGTGCCTTCCGTCCCGGGGTCTGACCACCCCCGGGAGCCGTCGCTGTTGGGGGGGCCCCCCCGCAGACTACACGTCTCACCCCCTGGATTGGGGTCCACAGCCACGCTTCAGCAGCCACCAGTCTCGTCTGGATCCTGTGCTCTTCAGACCCCTTGCTCACCTCCACTCCTGTTTGACTCGGGCTGCCTCTTCCTGCCGCCACGTGGATCAAAGACCTTTCCCCCTGGGCCCTTTGCCCTTCCGATGTGTGCGATGAAGGCTCAAAGCAATGTCTCTGGGAGGGGCTGCTGTCCAGATGTGCCCACTTCTCCCCGTCCGCGGGCCTCCGCGCTCCTCAATGTCCGGCGCCGACGCGCCCCTTGCTCGCCTCTGCTCCCGTTGGACTCTGGCTGCCTCTTCCCGCCACCACGTGGGTCTGAGACCCGTCCTCCTGGGCCCTCTGCCCCTCCGATGTGCGAGGCTCGTGGCTGGCCTCTGCCAGAAGGCTCTAAGCAGTATTGCCGGGAGGGGCTGCAGACAAGACGGGCCCGCTTCTCCATGCCCCCGGCCTTCCGCGCTCCCTGCTGTACGGCGCCGACGCGCCCTCGCTGCACCCGGCCCGCTCTGCCACGCAAGGCCGGTGCTCCCCATCACTCCTCCCGTGTAGGCCTCGGGGGACTCCTCACCGTCGGGCGGTGCCGACTGTTGTCAGAGAGGGACCGGAACAACTCCCCCCGACCCTGGGTCGCCTCCACCGGCGGAATCTAGCTTTTAAGTCGATGAAACGGCTGGATGTGTGCAGGATTTTTGGGGCCTTCGGTTCGCCCCCAGCAGCGCCGCGATGTTATGCGGCCATCTTGGTTGCCACCAAGCCACACAGGCAATTTTTAAGGAACATTTGTATGTTTAAAAAATCGACACTTAGAAGAATTTGTGGTAAAAACCAGGCAATGTTCTCCTATGGAGGAAAATCAGGGGATCGGAAAATCAGTTGTAATTACTTTTTAAGGTCAGTGCTGGGCACAAAGATTCAGCACTGGGATCTCTCCTGTTCACAGGTGAGTAATTTCGTTTTCGTTAATCGGATGGTTTTTAACGAATATTTCAAAGTTTCAAAACTCACCACTTAGAAGAATTTTCAAGCGAAACCAGTCAATGTTACCCTACTGAGAAAATGTGAGTTAATCTGCTTTCAGGTAAGTACTCGACTGGCAGATTTACGGTTCTGGGGTAAGACTCAGGGGTCTCTTAGGGTCAGGTAGGTACAGTTGTTACACCCTCAGCGGCACAGGGGCAGCCGGGTTCAGAGGGGGTAGTCCCAATGTTGGCCTATGGCGGGCAGGCGGCCTTTGGTTGGTGGCTGCTAGCAGGCAGACCACGCGGCCGTGGGAGCGAAGATCCTGGTCACTTACACTGGGCAAGTAGGGAAGTAGGATAGAATGCTGCACTTCCAGTGGCACTCTGGCAGCTGGGTGCAGGGTGCTTTTGGGCCGTCGGGCGCCCAATGTATTTCAATGGGAAAGCTGCAAGACAAACAAAGGCTGCAAGCTTGGGGATGGAGACTCTTCAGGTGCGACCACCACTTTGAGAGGTAATTTGGGAAGCTGTAAGTTAGTAGGCACCCAATAATTGGGCACAGGGGGCCCGCAGGGTGCCGGGTGTAGGGGTGTCTTTTGGTGTCGGAAATCTTACGCTCTGTTGATCGTGGTTGGAGGGGTCCCTGGTTGTGAGGCTGCAGGCGGCGTCCGAAGCGTCGAGGAGGGTCCTTGAGTGCTGGATTTGTGGTCAGTCCCCGGAGGGGTTGTCCTTGTGGTCTTTGCCCCCGCAGAGCCTGGCCTGTGCCTGAGTGAACAGAGTGTGCTGGGTTTGCGGTTCCTGGCTGGCACCAGGGGTTATTGCTGTTTGAGCAGAACCACTGCTCGTGGGAGTCCCAGAGTTTGGATGAGCAAGGCAGTCAGATTCTCCAGGGTTTTTGAGGTTGCTGACAAGAGACGCCGGGATTTAGCAGGTGCTCGTCAACAGGCCTGTAGGGCTGGGGCCAAGTCAGTTGGTGTCGTCCTCTTGTTAGCAGCTGCACGGCTGTTCTTGTTTCGGAATCTGAGGAAGGAAGGTTCATAGTGCCCCTAAATACTAAATTTAGGCGCGTTGCAGGTAGGGAAAGGTCAGGGACCAATGGTCCCTTTCTTCGGGTGAGTACACACCTTATCCTGCCACTCTCCAGTTGGAGGGGGACTGAGGTATGCCAGGGCAGTGTGTTTGTGGGCGTGGCACACAGGGATATGTGCCATATCGACTGTTTTGTTCTGCATCAAGACACTCAGCCTGCAAAGGTGGTGTGTGTGTGTGTGTGGTGTGTGTGTGTGTGTGTGTGTGTGTGTGTGTGTGTGTGTGTGTGTGTCAGGGTACAGGGCCTCTAAGGGTGGCACAATAAGTCCTGCAGCCCTTAAGAGCCTTCTCTGGTCACAGTGCCCTGGGTACCCAGGGTACCATTTACCAGGGGCTGACATGTGGCCATAGATGTCAGTTGGGTTTAGGCTTCAATACAGTTTTAGGGAAGGAACCCAGGCTCTGGGTACCTGATTGGCAGGACCCCTGGGCACACTGAAAGTACATCAGCAATTCAGCAAAAAGTGGGGGCATACCTTCCAAGAAAGATGGCACTTTCTCACAATGGGGCATTCTGCACTGCAAATGTTTTTGTGCAAGCGTTCAAATGCCTGTAGTCTAAAACTAGATGGTATGAATTGTCGGGTTTCATTACGAAAAAGAAAGGATTATTCATGGAAGAGGTGCAATTCTCAAACACACCTTGGTATTAAAGTTGATCCATGATCTCCCTGACCGGTTTCTTTGTGTCATGTTTTATTGGGTATTGCCTCTGTGGTTTAGTAGAAGTTTTTACTGGGATTTCAATTGAGGTGACTCACCAACCCACACTGCATATTTGCAGGAACTAGAGCTCTTGCTGTTGTGTGTATTAGTGATTCTAGAACGAGGTTGGAGAAAGATGATAAAATTACCTCTTCCCCCTTTGGGCAATCCAGGACTAACTCAGACGGCCAATCTGTTTCAGCCAATAGGAAATCGTATCCAAAAGTCAGGTTCTCCCAAAAGAGACGCTTCACTTTACTGGTTGTGTCCCCCCTCCTTTTGGATGTTCTTTCGTAGAACTGATGTGGAACGCTTAACCTTGTATCAGATGTTTCCATTGTGATATACTCATCCAACGCTGCTGTCACCTGTAGTTCCATCAGTGTCTGACGCGCTATTGTTACTTCTGCTTCACTGTCTAGCATAGTCAAAGCCGATTCCCGGTTTTGCAATTGAGGCCTCAGTAGCCTGGGCATTTGTTTTAAGGCCAGCTACTTTCTTCTTATTAAATTGTGGTTTACTTTTTGGTTTATCTTTTAAGATAATGTAACCGGTCAGGTTTTTTAATATCACTGTTCCTACGTTTATATTTTCTATCAGAGGGCTCCCGTTGAGGAGACTCACTCTGTGATTATTATCCTTTCGGTTTGTTTTTTTATGATTTATTACCCCATTACTTTTTAGTAGAATTGGGTGCTTGCTATGAGCTTTCTCAGGATTACCTATTGTGGTTTCTCTGGTCTAGCTCCCAAATTATCCCTACCCAGTGAAGCATGGATCTCTTCGATAATTTAAGGTAAGTGATGTTCCTGTTGTGCAGGAGTGCATTCCCTCAGGCATTGACATATATAGCTACCGCCCCTGCCTCTCCTTTTATGTTGGCTCACATAATTGTTGATACCTGGGCAACATTTGCTTTTAATTTCTTACCAAAGTCCAGGGCAGATTCTGCCGGTACTCCTTCTGTATTTGTTTCAGTACTTCTGGTGTGTCTGCTATTGAAGTACGATGCGTTATGATCTAAGCAGCAGAAAAAACTGTACCCCAAGTGGTACAATTGTCTATTGGGGGAGCTATCCCCATTGGCAAGCAAAGTGTCGGTGTTCTGTTTTTTATTGTGGGCCTGTGTGTGGAAAGACTGCCTCAAACTGTATAGTTTTCTGTGCTATCCAGAATGGCATTTGCTCACGTTTACGGGGCATTATTCCCATAATCACAATCAGCACTTGTGGGGTGATTTTCGTTGCCTGCCCCTGCAACTGACCCGCAGAAGTGATCCTTATAGGTTGAATTGTAAGTGTACGCATCACAAACTGTGTAAGATTTTTGTTTAATTTAATTAGCTATTTGTCAAGTGGACGTAGGTCTGCTGTTGGTAATGTATCGATCTCTTGATGTGGTGTGTAAGCAGCTGGGAATGGCCAAGTCGCTCAGTCTCTGCTGAGCCGACAGTCTCTCACCTTCACTGTGGTATGGGGGAGGGCTTCTTTAAAACAAATTTGTTCTTTGTAAGTCAACGGGACTTCTATGCCCTCGTTGGAGAGTATTCTTCTGGTATTTCATCTGGAGTATAAGAATGAAACGTTTGTGTGCATGCATCGGCAGGTGGGAATTTAACCCACGACTAGAACAAGCCTGTCCTGTATGCTTCATGTGAATCAATCTTAAACATTACGGTCTCACCTAATGATGAGACGCCATAGTCTGCTAATTTCATAGTAAGTGCATTCCTGCAATTCTCTGAAATAAGAGCTCCTTCAAGCTCTGCTTTCTCTGCACCAGCACCACTCGTACCAGCGTCTCCAATCTGAGACATTGTGTGAGGAAGTATTTATGAAAAAGAGAAGGTTAATACACAATGTACGGAATTATGATCCTTCAAGCTTGAACAAACCTACAGCTAATACAAAGGATATACCTACCCTGCTGCTGCAGATTTCCCCTTTCCACCACAGACGTCTATGGGTATATGTGAGTAAGTATCTCTGATTGCACAACTGAACTACTCTGATGATTTGACTGTTAAAATAAGAACCAAAACAACGTTGGTGACGCCATCTCGTGTAGTTCCTACTAATACATAGTATCTGTGCATTTAGATAACAAACTTGGGGATTGGTGTCCAGATTGAATCTAGACAATCCTGAAGGATATGTTAGCCTTTAGACTTAAACCAGCTAGCTCACAGTGCCACAATACGCCCCCTAACCTTACCAAGGAGTAAATAGTCTTGACAACTATCGAACATGACCACCCTTGATCCTCCAAGGATCGTGGAAACAGTACAGTACTTTTTGCTCAGTAAATCGTACTCACTTAGTCTCAGAGATACACGGAATAAATGAAGGGGATGTCTTCAATAAGCATTTATTAAAACACGGTCATTCTAGTATAAAAAAATATGTGCTGCGATAACCATTAGACAAACCGATGTATAATATTACACAAGCACCAACAGAGTAAACCAAAGGTAGAATTCTTCCATGGTACTAGAATAGTGAATATATAGTGCATATCAATACATGGCAGTAATCAAGGGCATTCCTACAATGCAAACCCTGTCTAATTGTACCTAAGCATTCTGAAGTTTACCTAGCATATATGTAGATGTAAAGCCTGGAAAACAGCCAACCAGATTACCTCTTGGTCTCGTGCTGGACACCCCAGAAGGGATGTCCAACCACTGCGTGCTGGAGCATCTGCAGGCTGGGACCTCCTGTTCCAGTGTCCGCTTGAAAGCTTCTCCTCTGGTTGCACATTGAAGATGTTTCTTATATACCCAAAAGTTACCTTCAGGGGGTTCTACTTGGATGTGTCCTGGTACTGTGTGTGTCGTTCAAGGATGACGATAGTGGTGACTTTTGGACAGAGTTATTATTCAAGCGATGGTAATCCGGCTGTGCATGTCCTATGCAGGGGATTAAGATACGATACTAAGAATCCTCCTGCAATAATAAATTAGGTTCGTTTTCAAAGAAAACCACGTGACGTTTATGCGGCACATAACTAGGTAAAAGGTCAGCGCCAGAACCATTGTATAGAGTAAGGTAGGACGAATGTAGGTAAAAAGTCGTGCAGCTACCTAGGCCCATATTGGGGTACCTTAGGGCTCAGGCCTAGAAGCTCTGTCCTAGTGTCCCTAGTCAGTGTTTTTTTTTTATTTTATTTTTACTTCAAACCATAGTTTCTGTCTCTTTGGACATTAGCCTTAAAGTCCAGTAATGCTGGGCGTGAGGGTGTCTGGTAACAATGCGTGAGTCATTTAGCCTTCAGTATTTCACAATCATTTTCACTGATCAGAATTACATCTCACTACAGAAAAGTTTGTAGACTCCTGGTTGGGTAAATTGAGGTGTAATGGATTAAATACAGGCATCCCTTTTTCTGGTACCTTGCCCATTGCATCAAAATCCATGCAGTCCTTCGGAATCATGTTGATGTTGCTGTGTGGCGTTGTGAATCACTGCTTTGTTAGGTGTCCGCGCTCATTAAGATGGGTAGCTCTTTACAGAAAACACTCCATTGCATGCCTGAAGTTTGCTGGACTTTTCGGTTTGGTTGTTTTTCACCATATAAATGCAGTTTCCGTTTAAATGGGTCCTAAGAAAATACATTTTCAATGCTAGAGTTTTCATAACACCTGATGGTGTAAACGTTGATACTTTTAAGTGGATGTCTATAGTCCACGGTAATGGTTTATTGAACAAATGGGTAGTCTTTATGAGCAGGTGACCTCAAAGGCAAAGTATTCAAAATCTCTTTGATTTTTTTTTTTCTCCCTGAAAAGAGATGTTCTTGAAATATAACCTGTTGAATGGACTCTTGATGTTATAGAATGAAAACATTGTTGCCTGCCTCCCGATGGTTAGAATTGATGCTAGAATTTTTCAATACTTTACACTAGTTAAGTGCCATAATCGCATCTTCCAGTTCCACCCTATATCAAATTAGGGTTAACTCTTTACTTGGCATCCTACTGGCCACAGGTTTAAATCGTAGCTCTGTGCATCCAATCAGCTGTAGGAGTTGGATTACATATGTCAAGCCCTTGAGCCCTTTGGTGATGCTGCAGGTCCAGGGTGAGGGATTGATGTTTCAGTTGAAATCGATGCAGGTACTTGCACTTTTAGTTGTGGAAATAAATGAGGATTTAAGCAAAGGCTGAGATGGTAAGCAACTGACTGGGGAAAATGTGAGCCTAAGCTATCTGAGACTTTAAAACAGAGGGTCATGGATCCTGGAGAAGGCTAAACAGGGCCATGTTCATGCAACAGGTTTGGAGAGTTGTGTGAGCGCTCTTCTTCACTGCCTCACATTGCAACATTGCTGATAGTAGTTGACTTGCTCTCGGTTTCTGAATCCATATTGAATCCCTCTTTGAGCAAATGTTTCTCATACTTCGGATTAGCTAGGTTCCTGCTCTAGTGCTCCCTGCTGTTCCATTGCAAGGCATCCATGTGCATGAACAGACCATACTACCTCTCTGAGCACCTCTGACACTGTCGTCAGACCAGTAGGTTGACTTTAATGTGCTGGTGTGTGATCTCCTTCATAGATGGTCTGGTAGGGTTCTCCATGTCAAAGCTTTGGCCCTCCATGCCCGACTGGACAGCCTGTAAGGATGCGATGTTCATATGCGAGGATGATGGTGTCTGCAGGCTCCACCATTGGATGTCCCGACACCACCACCCTGAACATGTCCTTGCCTGACCTATATAAGTACTTGATAAAGCTGCGTAATCAGCAGTCTCCTTTGTGTTGGTTCTAGCTACATACGTTTGTGTTATCTGCTGTTGGCAATGGCCCTGCCATAAGCACTCACCTGGGCAGTCTAGGCAGGCGGGGCAAGCACCTGAGAACACCGTAAAACTAATTTGTCTGAAGTATCAGTCCATAACAATAGGGGCAGAGGGGGGATGCGAAGGGGGGTGGGGGTCAGATTGCAAAAAACTACAACCAAACAATCCTTGACAAATCTGAAAGGCAGGAGGCCAGTGCCTCGCTTATTGGGTTTGCCAATGGTCATTTCCCTGGTGGCCATGAACAGTCAAATGACTGGTTTATTTAAATTTGGAGAAACGCCCTTCTGTTTCTGTAATCTTTCCACTCTCCAGAGCCACACACGGGGAAGGGCTGTTAATTCTGTGAATACATTTCTTTTGTAGCGTGGCTGATTATCCTCCCTTAAAGGAGTGGAGAGCTGGCTCTTCAGCATTATTGTACAAACCTTCATGTCTTGGTATTGCTGCTTGTTTAAGGGCCGGAAAAGCTTTGCTGCTCTTATGCCACATGTTAAGTGATTGGGGCTCAGGTTGCTGCCCGTCTGAAGTCTTGGCTCATGTTTTTGCATCTCCTAAAGGATTGTTGGCAGCACTCCTGGCTCTTGGTAACTTTAAAGTTTCCTGGCCCCGTTGCGATTATGCTCTCCACACAGACCTGCGTTTTTCTTTTATTAGAACAGAGATGAGCAGAATCACTTAGGATGAGGCCTAACAGCTAGAGCGGTCACCTGGAAGCTGGGGAACCCGGTTATTCTCCTCCGACGCAGTGAAAATCGTACTCCGAATACAAATGTGCTTGATGTTTGTACTTGTGAACCTTTTGGTATTTAATAAAACATTTTATCATTTTTAGATTTTGCAATAATAGTCGAAGACACACCTATTCACGATGGGGGACGACAGTGAATGGATGAAGCTCCCCATTGACCAGAAATGTGAGCACAAGGTCAGTGAAATCCTCCTGCAGTGGCAGTTTCATTGAGTTTTTGGTGATGGTTTACTGTTAACAATTTTGGTATACTCCTGTGCTTGTGGTCCTCTTGAAAGATTTTCTAAGCGCTGGGTAGTCCTCCTCCTGGATTTTTGGAAATCCATTAGTATGTGGGAAGAGACTTGTTGGCCCCTGCTTCACGGAGTCATCCTTCACACTTTCATTTGAGGAATAATGTATCTGTCTGACGTTAAAGTAGAGCACGGCACCGAACACCTGCTCACTTTTGCCTTTTAAATTTCACATCCCTTTTTCCAGCCCCAGGGGCTCTACTTGTTTTGACATTTGTGAGGCCACCACACTGATGCCGGCAAAATGTCACCAAGACCAGTCTTATGCGGGACACCCGTTGCAGGTCCTCTAACTACGTTTATTTCCATGTGTTGAAAATGGTACACAATTGCGACCTTGCATCAATACCGCTTGTGATAGTTTGGGTTCCTGGAACTCTAAAGGACATTGTTTTGTCATGGGAGCTCTGAAACAAGGATGTTTTATACTGTTTGACTGTCATTTCGAACCGGACTCTATCTCCTCATTCCCTGAAACCAAGCAAGATGTAGTACTTTGTGCTTACTGTGGAAACAACATCAAGCCGGTTGTGTTGCTGTGCCTCTATTCACCCACAGAAATCAATGGGGTGCAGGTTTACAAAACAGCTGCCTGTACCTGTTACTAATATCACTTGAAGTCGATTTCCTGATTGCAAGCAGTATGGTTCCTGTCATTCATGAAGTTTTGTTTCTCAGGTGTGGAAGGCACGCTTGAATGGATACGAAGAGGCGGTGAAGCTTTTCCAGAAAATAGACGAGAAGAGTCCAGAATGGTCAAAGTACCTGAGTCTGATAAAGAAGTTTGTGACGGACTCCAATGCAGTGGCTCAGCTGAAGGGCCTAGAAGCGGCCCTCATCTTCGTGGAGAATGCACACGTTGCCGGAAAGTGAGTATCCCTGTGATTGAAAGTATGTGTAAATCTTCTAGTTGCCCACCTGGTGCTGTAATATAGAATGCTTGTTGTCCTAGATGTGTGCTTGAGGGAGAGCCCAGCCTTAAAGGGGGTAGGATGGTAGGGCTGTGCAGCTCTGCCCTTGTAGGTTTCCTCTATGACTGTGTGTTTTTCTGGTTCTCATTTTGCCACCAAGACAGTGGAGTTATCCTCTGATGTGAAGGGGGCTCTCATAGCGTACTTCTTGTTTAAGGGCAAGTTACTTAATTTAGTAGTTCTTAATTATTGGAGTGTTCTTTATTTTTAAATGGCCTTCCTTCCAAATGCTCACTCTGTGGTTCCACAAAGAAGACATATTGGCGCAATTAAATTAATGAGCTTGCCTCCTTTCAGATGGTTTAGGGCCAACTATCTGCACCCATATAACTTAAAAGTGGATGGACCATTTTGCAGGGGTCTACAACTTTGTTACGATGGCAGAGGAGGAAAGGCTCAGAGATATAGTTATGGGGCTTCCGCCCATGGTTTTTACCGTGGAAGAGGTTATTTTAGGTATGAATACCCTTACAAGCAATAAAGCCCCCGGTCCCTATAGAATCCCCCAGACCTGATGTGTCTGGACATTGTTATGGGGCCCACTTCTGAAACCGGTACTAAATGCTGCAGCTTGTGGCTTTGTGCCACGCTCCTGGCCTTCCACGGTGATAGCATTGTGGGTTATCCTTGTACCCCTTCTTGAACACAGGGTTGATCGCCCTATCTCCTTGATTGACACGGTAGTAAAGATCCATGGGAGGGTCAACAATAATGTCATTCTGACTGATGTCCAGTACTGTTTTATGCCAGTGCAGTCGACGTCTGACCTATGTTTGAACCTTTACCTATCGATAAGGATACTATTGCCCGACCAGCGAGCTGACATTTGGCTTTCATGGACCTTACGTACACTTTTGATAAGGTTAAATGAGTTAAACTGTGGGCTTGGCGATAGAATTAGGAGTGGAACCCAATATAGTGTCGCTGTTGGGAAGATCTACATATGAATACCTCCGCATGCTCCTCACCCACTGCTGGCACCACTAGGCCCTTTCTCAACAGACGGGGGTGCGGCAGGGTTGCTCCATTTTTGTTCACCCTTTAACAGGCTAGGGGATTGCAAATTCTCATTGATAAGCTTGCTTATGTTGACAGTCTGGACCTGGCTGTTAACATACTGAAATCTTATGTTATGATGGTAGGCCCAAGACCTTCAAGCTGGGCCAGCACACTATTGGTAAAGTTTCAGCCTTTAACTATTATGGGGTACTTTTCGATGCCAAGATTAGCTGGCGTACTCTTCTGGTGAAGGAGAGCCCAGCGGAGCTTGGAGTTAGGTTCCTTGCCGACCTAGTGGCCCTTCGCCCTTTACTTTGCTGGGTAAAAGTCTGGACTAGACAGAAATGCAAGCTAAACAGATTGATACTCCGATTGTCTGGCACTGGATGGAGCTTCCAGAATCCTAATGATTTCCTACATTAAGTGTATACTTATGACGCTAGGGAGAGCTGAAGCTATTTGACCCCCTCATGCGCCGAGACCACGTGATATACAGGGAATTAAAGACTTGATTTTGGAGTGGGCCCTTTCAAATTATGAAGGGGCAGAAAAGTTGAAGCCATTAGTGAGGGTCTATATGTTCAGGACAGTTCAGGGCAAGGGACATTACCTGGTGCACGTTACCATGGGGCACGTTTGATTCCTCTTGGCTAGGTTTCATTTCAATCAAATTCCTCACTTTATGGCTCCTCCTGTTGGGTGGGTTTGTTTGTTTTGTTTTTGTTTGCAGAGTTTTATATAGCGCGAACTAGAACCGAACCGAATCAGTTATCAGAGCGCTTTACATAGCACCAGTTACCCAGGTCCGAGGTCGAGCGCCTTACCGTTAGGCCAACCCCTCTCCCCTCTAACTAAATTGCCTCTTTAATCATTCTATTAGCCCTTTCCACCATCCCATTGACTTTTGGACAGTACAGTTGAGTTTTTATATGTTTGATGAACAGCTACATCATCACCCTGGTAGTTGGCTGCCTTGCGGCTGGGACAATAGGTCTCCGCAGGACACCCTGCACTTTGTTACGCTGTGCAGTTACTGCAGTTGGCCCGAAAAGAGGATTCCTTTGCCATTGTGGAGGTATTTACATTTTACCCCAGTACGCCCTGCCCTGTTTTTACAATTGCTTCCTAATGAATGTTTTATCAAGTTTTTTATGGGCAGCCCTGGCATCTAGATGCTTGAGACCTGATTGACACTTGTAAGAAAGTGCCCATTTTTTACATGGATGCCCCCACTTTTTGTCAAACTGTTGTTGTACTTTGAGTGTGCCCTGAGTTTCTGCCAACCAGGTACCCAGGGCCGATGTGATTTACCTAAAACTGCATTGATAAAAAACCCAATTAGCACTGTTTGACCACTGTCCGTCCCTTGTTAAAAGGCACCATAGGTACCAAGGGCACTGTGGCTAGGGAGCGCCTCTAAGGGCGGCAGTACTTATTTTGCCACTGTAGGAAACTGGCTCTTTATATACTACACCAAAATGAGGTATAGTGTGTATGTATAGAGTCCAAGTGTCCCCAGAGGTAGGCAGAGGTTAAAGTTAGATAGAACCTTACTCTTCAATTGTGGTAGAGTGGGTGAGCAGTAAGGCAGTATCAGAGGACCTTGTTAAGCATTTGATGTACCCACTCAGTCAGCAAATGAATTCACACACTCAATTGAACACTAGGCTGATTGTATTTGTATAAAAATATATTTTATTTTTAGACCCAAGCAAGCCTGGCACAGCTAAGCATTAAATACTTTTCAGTAATAAGTCACTGGATATAGAAATGTTTGAAAATGCAATAGAACTTTAACTTTGTTTGATTTGCAGTAGGATGCCCCGGTCCACCGTGGGCTGCTCCGATTGTTGTGGAGTGTAGGCCAGGCAGCCAATCAACACTTACGGCTTAGGGAGGGTGGAGTCAGGGGTCAGCTTTCCAGGCACCGAATGGGGATGCTATTTCCTGCTCGCAGTGGACGCGCGCAGCATTAACTACTTTGCGCTACCTGCTATAAGCTGCTTTTAAATTGCCACTTTGATCTTTTACTTAAAAAAATTACATTTGTTGTTCCTTACCTGCATCACTCTCTGGGCTCCCCCGTACCTCCATTCCTTCCGCCCCTACCCTGGTCCACCAAGGGCTTGCCCGATTGTTGTGGAGGGTAGGCAGGGCAGCCAATCAACACTGCCGGCTTGGGGAGGGTGGAGTCAGGGGTCAGCGCTCCAGGCACTAATTGGGGATGCCTTTTCCTACGCGCAGCGGGCACGCCAAAGGCAAGCACGCCTGTGCCCGTCCGCGACCAGCGCCAGCCATGCTGCCTGTGGTCCCCCATTGCTACGAGCCTGCTGGTCGAGGTCTCAATTATTAGCCTTTAGGACAGGGATATGCTGCAGCAGCACTCATTGCGACCCATCCCGGCTGCTAACTAGCTGTTTTAATTGCAAGGATCGCTCATTGTCCCTCGCCCCTCTCTGAACGACCTCGCGTAGGGGACAGAGAAGATCAACTCACTAAAGCTCAGAGAGTGGTCAAAGCTTTTCTGCTGAATTGTCGATCCCTCCCAAGACACGCAGGTGATATTTGGCTCTCCCTGACCTCTCACTCCTGGGACCTGATGTTTCAGACCGAGACTTGGGTCAAAGACACATCCAATCATGATATTAGCCTGGCGATCCCCCCGGATTATCGTTTAGTTGGGATTAATCGCCCAGGCGCTAAAGTGGTAGGCGGGATCGCTGCTATCCTCCGCTCACACTGTGAGGTAACGTCCAGGAAATTGGAAAATACTGGCCCTATTGAGGCCACGTATTTTAGCATTTCTGATGCAACACACCTGATTTTAGCAGGTGTGTTGATATACATCCCCCCCTCCCCGGCACACCGCCATCCTGTCTCGCGCAGCTTCTAGCGACCATTGCAGACCTTGCACTGAGACATCTGCATTTTACTATTCTGGGTGACTTTAATCTTCATGTAGATGATACCACATGCTGAAAGGCTAGTTCTCTCGTGGATACCCTGGCAGGCATGAGCTTCGATCAGAGGTTACAGGGTCCCACCCATCACGCGGGCCATACCCTGGACCTCCTATTCACTAATCTGTCAGGTCTGTCCACTTCGTCTCCTCTTCCCCCTACCTGGTCGGATGATTATTTAATCCCATTTAAAACATGACCATTTCCCTGACACCGGCCATTTCCACTAAAAGCCAGAGACCTCAGTAGGAAATGGTACAAAGTTACCTGTGATGCCCTCAAACCTATACTTGCAAATTCGATTTGGCAGAGCTCAGGCGATCTGAACACCGATGTCGCTTATTTTAATGTCCAACTCTCTTCTATAGATGCTATTGCCCCTCTGCAACCCCTCTCATCGGCTTAAGCTAAACCTTCAACCCCATGGTTTTCGCAGGCATTACGTGAACAAAAGTGGTTGCAAGAAGCTCGAGTGCCGTTGGCAACTCGCCTATGACCCTCTCGCCAAAGCCACCTATAGAGCTGCGTTAAAAAAATGTCATATACTCAAGCGTGCTACAATGAAAATTGTTCGTGAATAAAATTAACGCTGCGGATAACTCTTGAAATCATTGTTTTAAATTGTGAAGGAATTCACTAAACCGGCTCTTGCAAGCACGATTAAATCCAGCCAAGAGCTTTGCGACGGCCGGTCTGATTTTTTTCATAACAAAATCGACCCCCTTCTCCTTCTTTAAACAGTCCGATGTGAGTAGGTCTGAATCCTGCCCAAGATACAATTATCCCCCATGATAAAATGCTTTGTGCTTTTAAAGCAATCTTACTGGATACATCCCTGCTGAAAATACGACGGTGTAAATCTGTGTCACCATTAGAACCAGTTCTAAATCTGGATCACCATTAGATCCAGTTCTCACCACCCTTGCTCCGGCTATCACTGCCCCCCTAATCGCAATATGGAGCTCTTCCTTATGCTTAGGCCAGTTTCCCACAGTATGGAAGCAGGCCATGCTGATCCCCATCTTAAAACAGGCTGAGGCCGACCCAGCTGTATTCAGCAATTACCTGCATGTATCACTCCTCCCTAAACCAGTCAAGATACTGGAACTAGTTGTACCGGAACGACTGACTTGGATTACTTGGAATTCAGAGAACTCATCCACTACTCACAATCCGGATTTCGATCCGGGTATAGTACGGAGACTGCTCTGTTGGAAGTAACCGAGACTATTTGCGAGTGCGTGGACAGAGGCGAGGTAGCCTTGTTGGTGGTCCTCTATCAGTCCACGGCTTTTGATACTGTCTTGCACACCATCTTACTTGACAGACTCCATAATCTAGGGATATGAGGCACTCCCCTTGCTTGGATAAAATCAATCTTAACGGGAAGAACGCTGTAGATCTGGTGCCGGCCCTTCGTTTCTAAAGAGAAAAAACCCCTGAGCTGTGGAGTCCCTCAAGGGTCGGCACTCGTCCCCCCCTTTTTTTTTTTTTTTAGTGTTTACCTATCATCGCTAGCTAAGGTAATAGACTGCGGGGCCAGAGTGGTCTCCTACGCTGATGATATTCAGTTAGTATTTTAGAGATCACTCTGACAACGGCCTATCCAATTTTAAACTTTGCCTTTCTAACATTGTATCGTGGATGATGTGTAACACCCTCAAGTTAAATACTGATAAAACTGAGGTGCTGTTTTTCAACCAAAGGGCACCACTGCTTCCCTCTGTGTGGTGGCCGTCCAATCTTAACCCCCCCCTCCATCCCCTGTTGAATCTGCCTGAAATCTGGGCTTTCTAATTGACCACAAACTGTTGTGTAAGGCCCAAATCAATAGTCATCTCGGCATGCTTTGGAAAATTGCGCATGATTAAAAAAATCTTCCCTTATCTCCCCCTGGATTCTCGGAGGACGATCATTCATGCCCTCATCACCTCCCACCTGGAATATTCCAACAGCTTATACGTGGGAGCTCCAGCCTATCTCATCTACCGGTTGCAGATTATACAGAACGCGGCTGCTAGGCTGATTTGCAACGTCCCCTACTGCCACTCAATAACCCTGCTTTTGAAGAAACTCCGCTGGCTCCCTGTATCCTCCCGCATCCAGTTTAAAGCCTTAAGCTGGTGCATTCATCTCGAGCACTTAGATCCAACCACCTCCACCTGCTGGCCCCCCCTCCCCCCCCCCCCCCTGTTTTCAACGCTCCGGGAAAGGGGGTAGAGCTTTTGCGGTGGTCACGGCCAAGCTCTGAACAATCTACCTCCAAGTCTCCGGCTTATAGGATTGGAATCCCTGTTCAGGCGCAGCTTGAAGACTTGGCTGTTTTCCATCCTCTAGCCCTCTTGTGGTATTTGCTGTTCTGCTGTCTACAGCGCTGGGACACCCCCGTCGGAGGTAGCCGCGCGCTTAACAATATCAATAGTAATAATGCAACACTTGGCAAATACAGTACCTTGAAATGCATAGGATCTTTCAGTAAATTACAGGTAAATTACATTGTACGTTACTATTCTCAATCCGTGCTGGATACCTAGATTCAGCACTGGGGCATTTCCCTTAAACAGGTAAGTAAATATGTTTTGGTTATTGGTGCAATTTTTAAAGAATATTTTTAGATTTCAATACTCCACACTTGAAAACTTTCACACTTAACGTTGAAAATTTTCTTCCAAAAAGTTTAACAGTTCACAGGTAAGTAATCAATTGTGATAGTTAAGGCTCTGGGGTTAGACTCACGGGTCACCCAGGGTCAGTGATGAACTGTTGCACCCTCAGCGGCACTAGGGCTGCTGGGTGCAGAGGGTTGAGGCCCAGTGTTATCCAATGTGGGATAGGGTGCCTCAGGTTGGGGGTTGCTGGTAAGCGGGCCACTGGGTTGTGGGAGCAGACCTCCTAGGGCAGTGTTCTTCAATCTGTGGGGCGCGCCCTCCTGGGGGGGCGCGACACATTCCCAGGGGGGCGCACACTCTACTTAAATCTGACCTTTGTTCTCGGCGTCGCTCCATTCTTCTTGTAGGATTCTGGTATGTCTAAGGGGGAGGGAGGGGAGATCGATGGGGCAGGAGGTGCCCGTTTTGTCATGTTAACTGTCCCGGGAGGGGGGTTAATTCACAGAGCTGACTGCTTCAGCTGCAGTGGGAGGCATGGAGCCTCCTCTGCTAAAACCAAACAAACAGACAAGCTTTCGGTTTTAGCAGTGGAGACCCCTTGCCTCCCACTGCAGCTGAAGCATTTCAGCTCCATGAATTAACCCCTTCCTGGGAGAGTTAGCTCTTCCCAGAAAGACAAAGTTTCCAGAGTTCGAGTCTCGGCAATGAAGCTGAACATCCTGTGATTCTGGGCAAATCGCAATCTCACTGTGCTTAACAAAACAATCCAACTATCATGAAACTGTGCTGCTTATATTTAAAATCACCCAATTCCGCAAGGGGCCCTTTAAGCAGTATAAATAATTGAATAAAAATTTTAAAACATGCATTGAACATCTGCCAAGCAGTGGACATAATTGTCAAATATTTGTGTGCTCTATTCCCATTGGAATGTTGCTTCCTTGCAAATACATTGTTGCTATTAGCTCTTCTTGTCGGTCTTTTTGATTTGTGAGAAGTAAGGCTCGGCTGCCAGCATATGGTGCGAAGAAACGTGTTTGTGTGAGTGCGTGTGGTAGTTGCCTGCTTGGAGTTTAAGTGTTACACAGTGAGAGGGTGGGATGCGGATGTTTCAAAGTAGTTCATACTTTGAGGGGGTTTTTGTTTTAAGTGGAAATATTTTTCCCAGCAAGCACTCATGCAAAGCAATTTATTATTACTGATCCGACAAGCTTTTCGGACAGATTTGTAGTAGTGCAGATAAATGATGTCCTGTTCGTGTAACAACTTTATATAATGAATTGAATGGATTTTATAGTCCTAATCGTGGTATATAAACTGCTTCCTTGGTAAGTGTTGAGCAGTGGCAGGCAATCAAGGAGACCGCTATCATTTCATGTTCTGTATAAAAATGCACATTTAAGTCATTCCAAGCAGATGTTTCTGGCACGTTGTGTAACTATTTCAGGAAGCATCTAAAGGCGCCTAATTCGCCTGGATTCTGTCCCTTTATTTTCATGGTATGGATTGCACGTAGGTGGGAGGTTGTCATTTAATATCGAGTCTATATCATCTGCGGGCTGTAAATGCACATATGTATGTGTGAAAACCATTAAAATCAGACCGCTTCGTCCCACTCTGTACATCAGATGTGTTAGCGCCGACTTAGCCCAGTTACCATGTGCTTTTTGTTGATTTAAGCAAAATTCAGAAACTCTTTGAAGATGTGTTTGAACTGAGGGGAAGCCATTGGTAGTAAGAGCTCCACGCCTCTTTGTACAACAAGGATTTCTACTAGTGAAATATTACCTCAGAATGTGACTGCTCGCAGCTGCTGGTTTCCACGGAGGGACCTCCTTCTGGTTCCGACGGCTATTGTAGAAAGAAGGGGGTGGGGGGTTCTTGTTGTTTGAAAGAAAGGCATGGGGCTGCCATGGTCTGCTTCTCCAGGGGGGGAAAATGTGCGAGGCCACTATAGTAAAAGCGTGCCGTGCTTGCACAATTAATAAATAAGCAATACATATAAAAGGGGCAAGTTCAGAAGAAAATAAAGGCATGCGGTCACGCGCTGCCAAATAAAACAAGTGGCGCGCACGTCACGCCTGTGTGGGCACAATCCTAGCTCCTCCCACGGCCTATTGGTGTCGATTACACGCTTGAAATTTCTGTCAGGTTGTGGGGGGGCCCAACATCTAAAAAAATTCAGCTGGGGGGGCTAAACCTACAAAAGTTTGAAGACCCCTGTCCTAGGGTTATGGTCAGGGCAAATGGGGTAAGGGTGCAGAGTGCTGTTTTGACGTCGGGTGCCCTGTTTTCTATGGAGAACCTCTGTTTTGCAAAAGTACTGCAGGCAGGGAGACTAAGGACTTCTGGGTGCGACCACCACTTGGAGAGCTAAGTTGGGAAGTTAAAGGTTGGTTAGGCACCGTCTGTTTGAGCACACAAGGCCGTGGGGTGCCAGTTGCTTTTTGGGGTCTGATCTTCTTACCATCTCCTGGTCGGTGTTAGGGGGCCCTTCTGGATTTAGGCTGCAGGCATCGGCTGGAGGCTTGAGGCAGGTCAGGGGTCGCCAGATCTCTGGTCAGGATCGCCAGGGTGACCCCCTCGTGATGTTTTTCCACTCGAGCTAGGGGCAGGTGCAGATTGGGCTGGATTCACGATCTCTGGCTGGTGCCAGAAGCTGCAGTTTGTACCAATCCGGTGATCACGGGAGATTCAGTCTTTAGAAGTGAAGGCAGGCAGGTCCTCTGGGTTTCTTGTGGTTGCTGGCTGCAGGACCCACCGGAATTTTGCAGGGCGAGAGGGCCAGTAGGGCTGGGGCCAGTGGGCGTCGTCCTCTTGGCTCTGAACGACTCTTTAGTCCTTCTTATCTTCTTTCTCGTCTAGATCTGAGGAAGCAAGGTTCAGGGTGCCCCCTAAACACTATATTTAAGGGCATTACAGGTAGGGGAAGGTCAGGGACCAATGGGTCCCTTCCCTGGGGTGGGTACACTCCCTATTGTGCCACCCTCCAGTGGGAGGGTGGCAGGAGCCTGTCCCTGGTTGGTTAGGTCCCCCCATCCTCGAGATGGCAGGGACTCAGAGTTGTGCTTCACCTCGCCTCCCCCAGCAGCAAATGTTCTGGGGAGGCTCACAAAAGCGGCATGCCTTTTGAAGCTCTTCCTCTCGTGAACCGTGCCCATCCTGGGGGAGGAGACGTGGCCCCTCGTCCCAGGATGTGCAATGTTTCAGGCCCCCGAGAGCAGCAGGCTCTCTACCAAGGGGTCCAGAAACATGTTGGTTGGTGTCCACCTAAGTAGCCACTCGGTTAGGTCACTAGGAGTTGGTCGAGTTTCAGAGGGAATCTCGAAGATGCCTGCTGGTGTGTATTTTACATTAAACCCACACTGATGCTAGTGTGGGATTTAATGTGCTGATAACTTCGATACCAGACTTCTCAGTTTTCAGTGTAGCCATTATGGTGCTGTGGAGTTCGTAATGACAAACTCCAGCACCATATACACAATGGCAGCACTGAATTTACAGTGCTCATGAATGGACTAGGGCACTGTAGGGGTAAAGGGCTCATGCACCTGGACCCTCACCACTGGCATAGGGCACCCAGCTAGAGGGGTGACTGATGTATGTCAGGGCAGTAGTTTGGGGGCATGACAAACCAGGATGTGTGCCATGTCGACTCTTCACTTTGTTCTGCACCAATACACTTAATCTGCAATGTGTGTGTGTGTGTGTGTGTGTGTGTGTGTGTGTGTGTGTGTGTGTGGATACAGGGCCTCTAAGGGCAGCACAAGAAGTGCTGCAGCCCTTAGGGGCCTTCCCTGGTCACCGTGCCCCGGGTACCTGTGGCACCAATTATCAGAGACTCCAATCGGGTTTAGGCTTCAATGTAATTTTACGGAAGGAACATAGGCCCTGGGTAACTGATTAGCAGGAGCCCAGGGCACACTCAATGAACATTAGCAATTCAGCAAAAAGTGGGGGCAACCATGCAAGGAAGAGGGCACTTCCTCACACTGACCTTTCTGCCAAAAGTGGGGCTTTGTCAAGGGGGCAGCGATCTCCACTCGCTGGAGAGGCCCTGGCTAGCATATCCAAGGGGAGCCAGCATTTGAGGCTCACCACCCTGAATGATCCTGTTGGTGGGTAGGTGTGAAGCGACACCACCCTAGCAGCCTTTGTCCCTGACCCACGAGAGGAGAAGGGCTCCCACCTTTGGAGCTCAGAAACAGGTCTGTGTGACAGGCTGCTGCAGACCAGTCAGCTAGACATGAGGGAGTTGGTTGTTTTTTTCAGGAGGCATCTCTAAGATGCCCTCTTAGAGCAGTTGGTTATAAATCTGCACACTGACATCAGCATGGGTTTATTATGCTGAGGCGTTTGATACAAAACTCCTTTTTTTCAGTAAAGCTACCATGGAGCTCCTAATGACAAACTCCTATCCCCATGTGCTCAATAGGGCTCCCCTGCACTTACAAAGTCTGTGAATGGCACACACACACACACACACACGGTAGTGGCATATTGCTCATGCAGCTGTGCCCTCACCTGTGGTAAAGTGCACCCTTTCTTAGGGCTGTGAGGCCTGCCAGAGGTGTGACTTACCTGTGCCATAGGCAGTGGTTGGTAGGCATGGCACAGACGTATTTATTTATTTTATTTATTTAAACTTATATCGCGCAACAGCTACCCGCAGTGGGTTTCCCGGCGCAAGGGATAGACTCAAGAAGGAAAACACAGACCTATCAGACAGCACCACAGATCAGAATAGAGCAGCAAAGGAGTATTTTTAAAAAAGTAAAGTTTTCAGTTTTTTCCTAAAAATGAATAGATTAGTTTCGGTTTTCAGAGAGGTGGGTAACGCGTTCCAGTATTTGGGACCTAGATGAGAAAAGGTCCGTCCCCCCATCCTAGCAAGCTTAAATCGTGGAACAACAAAGTCGCAGTTAATAGAAGATCTAAGTGTGCGACTAGGCTTGTACAGTTGGACCAGACTTTGTAAATACTTTGGGGCCAAACCCTACTTGATTTTAAAAAGATAGCAGATGGCTTTGAATTTGATGCGGTTGGAGATCCTGAGCCAATGTAAGTCACGCAGAGCCTGAGTGGCCGATCTCCTCGGGATATTACAGAGAAGTCGGGCTGCCGAGTTCTGGACGACCTGAAGTTTAACGGTAGCCACATCTGCGCCAAGATAGAGGACATTTCCGTAGTCCAGGCGAGATGTTACTAACGCCTGGACAACGGTTCTCCTGGTGGCAAGAGGCAGCATCCAGAGAATTTTCTGGAGCCATCGCAAGGTGGCAAAGCAGGTGGCGGCCTCCTTTGTGGCCTGCTGTCTCATGGAGAGTTTGTCATCTATTAAAAAGCCGAGGTTGCGGACCACAGAAGAAGGCTGAGGGAGGGGTCCCATCTCACTAGGCCAATGTTCTGGTCCCCATAGGTCTTTATGCTTCCCTAAGATAAGAATCTCGGTTTTGTCACCGTTCAGTATGCCATATCCTCTTTATAGTTTTCTCTGCACCAAAACAGTCTGAAATGGCAGGGTGTATGTTTGGTGAGGGGTCTCGGACGGTGGCACAATACATGCTGCAAACCTTGGAAGACCCTCTCTGGTCACAAGGCCCTTGGTACCAGTGGTACATTTTACAAGTGACTTACATGTAGGCCAGAGGTGTGCCAATTGTGGAAACGAAGGTACATTTTTGGGAAAGAACAGTCGATCAATCTGTAGTATGTTGAGCGCGACTGCTCACCTGTACGGACCTCAAGGCACTGGAAGTGGGAGGGTGCAGGTTCTGGTCTATCAAGGAGGGGGGGGGTCTGTCGAAGAGCCAGGTTTTGAGGTTTTTGTGAAGATGGGGAGCGATGTCTGTATGAGGTGAAGTGGAAGGGTGTTCCAGGCTCTGGCTGCCAGGAAGGAGTGGCCTCCCGATCTGGTCTCTGGTGTGGGGGGCCACGCATAGGAGAGCTGGGCTGATCGTAGGGTCCTTTGGGGTGCGTGAATTTGAGTAGACTGTTCAGGTTTGCTGGTCCGGTGTCGTGGCGGTCCTGGTGTGCGTGGGTGAGCATCTCAAAGGTGACTCTCGCTTCGATGGGGAGCCAGTGCAGTGTGCGCAGGTGCTGGGAGATGTAGCAGTGTCTTGGCAGGTCGAGGACCTGTCTTGCGGCAGCGTTCTGGATGTTCTGTTGCTTGCGGGTGAGGTTTTTGTTTATTTCGGCATAGTGCGTTGCCGTAGTCTCGTCCGCTGGTGACCAGGCACCTGGAATCTAATTGGGAGGGACTTGGGGCACACTCAGAGCGCATGAGTTATCAGACAAAAAGTGCGTGCGTGTGTGTGTTGTGTGTGTGGGAGGGGGCAAATCATTCAAAAAGGGGCACTTTCCTACAGATCGAGATTACTGTTCAATACGTTGGGTGTTAGACCTGACCTCCTTGGCATGGGTCTCCTTACATTCTCTCCCCTGGGCCTCCCACATGTATGACCCCTTCTTCAGGCTGGGGGCCTTCATGCTCAACAGTAGCCCGTGTGAGGCCACCCTAATGATAAACTAACCTCTGACTTCGCAGATCCCCCAGAACATGGGGAGATGATAGGAACCCCTGAATAGCTCCCCCGATCCCCAAGATTCATGAAACATATTTGTAGAGAAGAACAGTAGAAATTCCCAGTTTAGAAACCACCCTTTTCCTAAGACCCCTGTCTTCTTAGCCACAACACCGTACTTTGGGCCATAGGAAACGTGTAGGCCGAACACACCAGGCCAGGTTGTCTCCCCCCGCCTAAGGGTAGAGTACCTCTCCCAAGTGAGAGGGGTGGAGTAGTTTCGATCGCATGTCCTGCCTCCCACGAGGACGGCCCCACTCCCCGCTGGTCGTCTAGAAACCCGGCGGGCTTCCTTCAATGGAACAAGGTGCGATCTGGCAGGAAACTCCCACCGTCGGGACCGGGGCACCAGAGAACCCCAGCCAGATCACAGGACTTCAAAGCCGCCCAGGATTAGAAGTAGCAGCCCCTTTCTGCTAGGGAGTTGCTTTTTTCGTGGAACCAGAGAGCCCTGCTGACTGTCGCTGTTCGCCAGACCAGTACGTGATCGCTTCATCCCCGGCAACCGGAGAGCCCTGCTGACGCTGTCACGCTTGACCCATCCTATAGTATGCTTCGCTTTTCCCCGATCGAGCCCAGCTGACTTTATCGCGGCTCAACTCCGACCCAAGGACGCTTCACTTGCCACCTAGAGCCCTGCTGACGTTGTCGCGGCTCAACCCATCCTCCGGTACGCTTTGCTTTTCCCGGATCGAGCCCAACTGACTTTGTCGTGGCTCGAGCCGGACACCTCGTACGTACCCACTACAGCCTTTCAACGCGGCTCGAAGAGAGCGAGCCGGACGCTGGTACGTCCCGTACCCGCACCACAGCAGCCTTTCAACGTGGCTCGAGGAGAGTGAGCCGGACTCTGGTACGTCCTGTACCCTCACCACAGCAGCCTTTCAACGCGGCTTGGAGTGCGAGCCGGACTGTGGTACGTCCCGTACCCGCAGCAGCCTTTCAACACGGCTCAAGGAAAGCAAGCCGGGCGCTGGTACGTCCCGTACCCGCACCACAGCAGCCTTTCAACGTGGCTCAAGGAGAGCAAGCCTGACGCCAGGTACACCTCGTACCTTTCTCCGCAACCCCTCAGTCACTCTTCACGGTTCCCCAGAACCGACCCGGACTGCTGCACACCTCGTATCCGTGGACTCGAGCCCACCTCCCGTTTTGACTGTGAGTACCTGAACTGCCCCACTGATTCGGACCCTGATCGAACTGTCCCTCACGGAAACGCACCTGGGGTTGCCTTTATCCCCAGCCTTATTGTAGTGTGTATCCCTTCCCCTTTCTGACCGGATGACAATTGTTATATAAAGAACCCCCCTGTTATAAGTAACTGGTGTGGTGTCCCTTTTGTAGTGTGGTGAGACCTTACTGTGCATAAACATAAATGCGGAATCCTCTCATCTGAGCACCAGACTAAAGCACTCTGCAATGTTTCTAGAGGAGGTGGGTCCCTGTTTGGCCAGAGGCATCTACTTCTGCCAACCAGAGACCTCCAAATCTAATATTGGGCTATACTCATGTGGGATATTCCACTTTATTGTTGGGGATATAATGAAAAGATTTATAGGGTGTGTGCTTGAGATAATGAGCCATCCATCCACTTCATATTTGCAGTGTTCACTTTTATCTAACCTCCCCTTTAGTGCTGTACACAGTGACCCTGTTACTTACGTATGTGTTCTAAATATTTTAAAATAGCCAGGCGATGGTTTGATAAACTCTCCATAAATTCAGTTCTCTTTAAGTTTGCAACATGATGCGAACTAAAACTGTTGATTGTTTTTTGTAGGACAACTGGAGAAGTGGTTTCTGGAGTGGTAAATAAAGTCTTTAACCAGCCGAAAGCCAGAGCAAAAGAGCTTGGTGTTGACATATGCCTTATGTATGTAGAGATCGAGCGGGGAGAGCCTGTACAGGAAGAGTTGCTGAAAGGGTTGGACAACAAGAACCCCAAGATCATTGTGGCATGTGCTGAGACCTTGAGGAAGGCGCTAAGGTAAGGCTTCATGGTCATTGTTGATTTGTTTTTCATGTTTGTCTGCAGGCCATAGGTACTTTTAAGAGGCTCGTCTTGTAATATTCCAGCACATCTGATGTATGTATAGGATTTCCATTTCTTTAGAATTTAACTTGTTTTACTTCTAGAGCTTTAGTGTGTTCTTTGTATTTGCTTATGTTTCTTTGTTGAAGTGTTCAACTAAAAGTACAAATGATTGAAAAATAACTAGCTGTGAGGTTTTAGCAAAGAGGTGATTGGCAGCAGAATATTTTGCTGTTCGCCTTTCTTAGCTGCTCCTTTCTACCTTTTCTTTAAATTGGTATTGTAGGAAAGTGCCCCTTCTTGCCCCCCACATTTGGCCTAATGTTGATGTACTATGACTGAGTGTGCCTTACGTTCCTGCCAACCAGGTACCCAGGGTCTGTGTTACTTACCCAAACTACTGTTGCTAAACTTAATTGGCAACTCTCTGGCCACATGCAAGTCCCTTTTAAAGGGGTACTCTAGGTACCAAGAGCACTGTGGCCGTCGAAGGCCTTTATGGGCTGCAGTACCTATTGTGCCACACGCACACCCACACGTCCGCCATGGCAGGCTTCGTGCTTTGGCGCAGAACAAAGTGAAGTCGACTTGGCATACATCCCGGTGTGCCATGCCTACAATCCACTGCCCTGACGTAGGTAATCCACCCCTCTACCTGGGTGCACCATACCAGTGGTGAGGGTACAGATGCATGAGCTCTGTACCCACACTGATGCCAGTGTGGGATTTAATGAAAAATGCACTCCGAGGGCATCTTAGAGAGAGCCCCCTGTAAAACGACCTAACTCGAGTATTCTGTCTGAGTGGCTGCTCGCCAGCTGCCATCACCAGAAATGTTTCTGGGCCCCTGGTTCGAGAACCTGCCGCTCTCTAGGTCCTGAAACGAAGCATATCCTGGGACGAGGTGCCACGCCTCCAGTAGTGATGGTGACATGATACAGGCACCTTTTCTACTGTTGAATCATCTCCATTTTAAACCATGCTTTGGCGTCGTAAGACCTATCTTCACAAGAGCTAGGTTTCCTTATAATGGAAAGAATGTCTTTCTTGTGTTTGTTGGTCCTTATCTGAGAATCTCCAATGGAATACATTTAGGCTGGAATGCGTTTGTCGTCCTTTTTCGTTACCCAGATCTTGTGCACTCTTTTTTTTTTTTTTTTTTTCTTTCCAGTCATTAATTTTCTTTTTCTTCCTTATCTAGCGAATTTGGTTCGAAAACAGTTGCTTTAAAGCCAATCATCAAAGTTTTGCCAAAATTGTTTGAGTCTCGAGAGAAAGCAGTGCGAGATGAAGCCAAGCTCTTCGCAGTGGAGATTTACCGCTGGATACGGGATGCTTTGAGACCTCCATTGCAGAACATAAACTCTGTTCAGGTAAATGGTGATATTTCTCCTATTCCAGTGGTTGGGATGTGCTGGTGGTCTTCATCGGCTTCATAGCATCCTCGTCTTGAGATGTTTACAGAAAGGCTATAAACCCTACTAGTGCTATTCCGTATCCTTACCTGTGATTGTCTGTAACAAAGTGGATTTTTTTTAAGGGGGGGGGGGGGGGGAGGCAATTTCCCACTCCAAAGGACCGCCTGCAAGATGTCACGTACCTTCTGCTCGGTCCCTGCTATTGTGATAAAGCAGTCAGTCTTGTAGGCAGTTTGTAAAGTGTTCTCAGTAGACTGGAACCTTAGCAACCTTGACTGGGAGGGGTTTGGGGGTGTCTTCCATGCAGAGGCCACCAGCAAAGTCCAGTCCAAGTTTCAGTTGTCACCGGTCTGCTGACAATAGTATCAAGCAGTCTAGTCTGCTAAAGTCACTCGGAACCAGATATGTGGGCAGCTTTCCTCCCACTGGGATTGGCCCCAGCATGACTATGGCTACAAAAACCTAACATTTACTTGTGACAGGACATTAAGGTTCGAGGCATGTGTGGCTGTAGATACAAATGCTTTGGGTACTTCCATCTAGTGTTTGGTCGGGACGTGTGCAGTTTGTTTTTTCTTCGAAGTAGTGTTTTGAGTCTCAAACTAGTAACTCCTCCTTTTGGGGAATACTGCGCCCAGGCTTCGACTCCATGCTAGATTGTTTTCTTTCCGCTGTCTTCTGTCATGTGCTCCATCGATAAGAGTTGAAACTGCTCGGTCTCCTTTAAGTTAATAATTTCTCACCTGTTCCCTCGTAGATGTTTTTTCACATGCGTTCTCACACTGCGTTTTCAATTAAGAACCATCGCACATGGGTCTGACTCTGTTAGATCGTGGCCTCTTTGGCCCCGCCATCGGGGCTTTGTTTTTCTCAATTCGGCTTCAACGATGAACTGCTGATTGTAGGAGGCTGGGTTTCTGTTGCAGTAATCCCCCACACTTTTGCGAGATTTCAAATCCTCTTTGATTTGATGTGCCCTAGGTCCATGCCAATGAGGTGCCCAGAGCATGTGTTCTTTCCCAAAACTGTACCTTTTTACCCCTATTTGACACCTCTCTGGCCACATTTAAGTCTATTGTAAAAGTTACCATGGGAACCAAGGGTGCTGTGACCAGGGAAGGCCTCTAAGGGCTTCAGAGCATTGTGCCACCCTTAGAGGTCTTGTACCTTAACACACACGCTGCCATTGCAAGCTGCATGTTTTGATGAAGAGCAAAGTGAAGAGTTGACATGGTACACCTGTGCCATGCCTGCAACCCACTGCCTATGGTATAGGTAAGACACCCCTCTAGCTGGGAGCTCTATACCACTGGTGGGGGTACAGTTGCATGAGCCCTGTATCTCTACAGTGTCTAAGTGCAGTAAAGCCATGAAGGGTATATGATGTGGAGTTTGTAATGACAAACTCTCCCATCACCATAATGGTTTCACTGCATTCTGGGAAGTTTAGTAGCAATACTAATAATCCGCATAATCTGCAATAATCAGTAATTTTATACAATGCACTCGGAGCGCATCTTGTAGAGGCCCCCTGAAAATCGACCAGCCTCTGGTGGGTTCCCTGACTGGTAAACACCAGTCTGCCACCAACGGCCACCCCTGGGGTGGGAACCTTTGCTCCCTGAGCCCAGAAACAAAGCCTTTCCTGAGCGGAGGTGGTCACACCTCCCCCTAGGTCAGGAAGAGCCTGCTGCCTTTGTAATGCGACCTCCAGCCCCTACTATCAGGAGCCGGCCCCCTTCTGTCTCCACTCCTTTTTGTCTGGTAGGCACCTCTGCCAACCCCACTCCTCAGGTAGGGGGGACGAGGTGAAGATCACTCCTCAATGGCTACCATCTTGCAGATGGTAGGCATTCCCAATCACAATTAGGGATTGTGTCCACTCCCCCATGTGTTGTGAGCACAACAAGAGTATAGTCACCCTACGTTCAGTTGCCCATTGGCTACTGACCTTGAGACCCCTAAAACGCTCCCTAAATACAGTATTTAGGGGCAGACCTGAACCAAGAAGGCGGGTTCCCGCAACCTACAAAAGACGAAAGACCCCCAGCAGAGGAGACTGCAGAGAAGAACTGACTTGGCCCCAGCCCTATCAGCTGGTCCGTAGTTTCCAGAGATTCTGTGCCAAAATCTCCTTATTATCCAGCCAGTAACCTCCAGAACGTCTTTAGGATTGACTGCCTCCACAAAGATCAGATCTCGTGAAAATCTGCTCTGCTAAAAAAACTCCAAGGAAAGATTCCGAGCCTGCTGAGGACCAAGAAACCAGACACCTGGAACCACCACTGCACACCTGACTCCTACATCTGAGTGGCCCACTGGCCCAGAGTCTGAGTCCACTGTGGGTTGACCCCTCCAGGACTCCCGGATGTCGCCTGCAGCCTCTGCACGGACACACACACCCACCCACCCACAACCCAAGTGAACTAGTAAGGAGAGATCTAACCTCAAATGTCACCCCTGCATGCAGCCGCCCTGCGCCCTGGACAAGAGAACCTAAGGTGCACCTACGCCCGAGCCCTCCATCCTACCTGCCCAGCTGTTGATTCCTGCTGGAAGACTTCTGGACTGAGCCTGCAGCCAAAATCCAATTTGGCAACTCCCATTGAAAACAGGGCACCTGGCCGCCCCTGTGCATCAGTGCGTGCACTTTGTGTGCTACATCGGATCCCCCTTTGTCATAAGTCAAGGAGCTTTGCTCCCACAACCTTGTGGCCTGCTTGTGAACAGCCACCTGCCAGAGGCCCCCTAGCCCCCGTTGGATTACATTGAGCCTCCGCACCGGCTGCCCAGTGCCGCTGAGGGTGCTTTGAGTGTGCATCCTCGATTCTGGGGGAACCCTGGTTCTAAACCTAGAAAAGCAACTCCCAAACCTAAGTACTTACCGTTAAGTTGATAACATTGTTTGCTCCTCTTAAGACTGCGTGAAACTGTTCTTGTGAACAAATGAAAAAATACTTTTATTTGATCTAAATCATAAAAGGGCGGCACATCCGTCAATATACATAAAATTTACAAGCAAATATTCCGATTTGTTAGTTGGGCTAAATCTCATTAAAATTTGTAATAAAAACAAGTTGAGACAATATACACTGGTTTCCTACAGTCTTATTGGTAGCCAGCCATGCTATAAAAAGCGGACTTCTTGTGGGTTTCTGCTTGAGCTATGCATGGCAGCGCAGGGTACATTATCTTTAACCCCTACCATGCTGATGACGGCCCCCAGCTGTCATGCATCACGGTGGGCGTGTGCTGATGACGGCTGGGGGCCGTCATGAAACCGCCCACTCTTCAAAACGGCCGCACGGGCGCAGAATCACGGCCATGCCCAAGGGGTTGAAACCAGCCCTAGAGCGATGGACAAGTGTAATTGACAGTGTTCATTTCAATAAAAAGATGGTTCTAGAAGAAGAGGTCTTTATATTTATATTTGTTTTATGAAGTGGTGTGGCTAAAAATAAGTTTAACTTTGTAATCTATGATGAGGTGCTAATTCCACTGATTTCCTGTTTTTTCTCCAAGGTAAAGTGCATGGTGCTGTAAACAAATGGACTGCAAAGTGTTCAGTTGCACTTTATCACCTTCCGTGCGCAAACGTCTCGAGTTCTTTCGCTGTTTACTAGTTCATTAGCCACCAGGCTCAAACTTTTTTGCCTTGCATGACAATTGTACTGTCGAGTCTCCTAAACATTTTATTACGGCAGATCTACAAATCCTTATTTGTTCTCTTTTCAGTATTGGCTGTAGGAGTACTTTCCGTATGGATAATGGTGCCAGACAGATGCATAGTAGGTGGAGTAATGACTCCTCCCCTTGTCCACATAGGCGGCAATCCACTATAGGCCATGCCAGTGTCCATTTTGGGATAAGATCTGTTGATGGGTTGACACACAATCTCAATAAAATAAATTTCTATGTTTAATTTGCAAAATATTTTATCGGTTATGGCTGAGGTTTTAACATTTAATAGGTTGGCATCACCATCAATTCGTTGGTATTTGAGGTCAAAGAAGCTTTGTTACCTGGGATCGACGCTTGATGATTTTATTGACTATTCGTTAAAACTCTGGATAGGATGATATTGTGTGCCACGCGTCCCCTAGCTTTAGAGCTGCAATGGATTGTTGTACGAATGGGTAAACTGAGTTGCACAGTGTGGATTGCTTTTCAACCTCCAGCCAGCAGTAGTGCGCAAGAGTCTTCCTCCGCTGCCCGCATTCTTCAATAGTATTTGGCAAGGGCCCCTTGTCTTGTCGGGATTTTTTATTTTTTTACCCGAATTCCAATCTAACAGGGCTTGTGAAATATGACGCGTAATTGAAAATAGATTCTTGAAAGGGCTAGTTTGCGCAGTATTTAAGACTTGGTCCTTTGTGTTTAGGAGTTCCGATCCATAAGTGATTGATGGCAAGAATTTTGCTGCACAACATTTAGTAAATGGGTTGTCGAACAGTCACTACGTTTTTTTGCAAGGTTATAAATGCGAATAGTAACTGTTTTGATTTGACTTTCCGTAATTCTAAATATTGTTTAGAGTTGAGATGTTGATCTAATGGTACACCCAGGGGGTTCCTGTGAATCGTCTGGGTACATTTTGGTGTTTTTTTATGTAAGCTATAAAAACACAACCGTACAGTTTTGGAAATGTAGAACTAGTTTGGCTGAGGCTGTGTATTCTGCTAGTTGGTTTATCAATCTATGTTGGCCTCAATGTGTTTGAGAGAGAAACACCATGTCATCGGCATATTGCAGGCTTGATATTGAGACATTGCCCAATTTTAGAGGGTCACCTTGTGTTTGGCGGAGGTTATCTAAGTCAGCTGTTTTCATGTTAAATAAACAGGGGGCCAGAACACACCTCCGTTTTAATTTGTTGGTCATGATTTTGTTTGTTGGGCTTCGACCGTCTCCATTTTTATTTAGACCCATGTTTTTGAGTAGAGATGGATATTGCGTCTAATTTAGTGGGAGCTCCCCAGGATTTCATTTTTGCGCATATCCTGGATCTAGGGCCCTTGTCGAAAGCTGTATTGAGGTCTAAAAAACAGGCATGCAAAACATTTGAGTTGACAATAGCTTGATTGGCCAGGAGCGTGACAGCAGAACAGGAGCGTAACAGCAGAACAATTTTCACAAGACAAACTTATGTAAGTGTGGAATTACTTTGTATAAAATTCTAAGAAACTGCAAGTATATAAATTACTGATTTTACTTAACTTTTCTCTAGGGAATGTCCCAGTGTCATATCTAGGGATACACACTGAGTAGAAAAAGTAACTGAAAAGTAATTCAAACTGGTTACAGGCAAGTCATTTGTAAAGCAATCTAATTGCATTCAACTGCATTCAAGGGGAGGGGGCAGAGTGGGAGAAGAGGAGAGTAGCTGCACAATCTGACAACCACTGGCGCATTGCTTGTAAACAAACGTGCCCCAAGAGGAACTCCTTCAGCACCTCCCAGAGGAGTACAAAAAGGGCAAGAGATAGTGGCTGAGGGCTAGCTCCTCTCTAATATCACAACCATCATCAATCAGGGACTCTTTTCTTGATATCCCCCACCCCTAACACCTGATCACACACCTGTCTAGGCCAGAGTGCAAAACATTCTTCAAAATTGGCAGCCCATAACATCAGACCAATGGGTATTGGACATGATCATGACATGATCCAACATGGCTGTTGTCTAGAGCTCGTCAACACCCCCAAACATTCCACCTTCCACTCACAAAGTCTGGAACACCAAACACTGCTCACACAGGAAGTCCAAGACCCCCTCCTCAAAGACCGAATAGAACCCGTCCCTTAACAGTACTAGGGGTTAGGAACATACTCGCTCTACTTCCTCTGCCCCAAAAACGATGGCTCTCTATAGCCTACTTTGGATCTAAGGTCTTCAAACCATTACATCCTGGGGTCTCTCTACAAGACGTAATTCCTCTTGTGCAACAAGGTGACTTTCTCTCGGCCCTAGACTGGAAAGACTCCTACTTCGATATTCCAATACATCCTGTTCATCGCAAATATCTAAGATTCGTCATAGCGGTGGACAGGGTCCGAGTCTCTGCAGGTACGCTTGCCATCTGTGATTATGGGCACATCGCGTAATCCCTCGTGTCTAACAAGAAGTGAATGTCGGTCTGTAATGCAACTGGTGCTCATGTAAAGCGCTCTGATACCTTGGTCTAGTTCACGCTATATTATCCACCCCCCACCTCCCCCCAAGTTTTTAACATAATGAAGTCCTCCCATTTGGAGTGCCTACAGCACTTTGAGTATTAACCAAGTACCTAACAGCGGTAGCAGCGCACTTGGTATGCAAAATATACATGTGTCCCATATCTGGACGACTGTCTTACCACATCCTGTCTACAGCATACTCAAAACACTATAGACTTGCTCCATCAACTAGGCGTCGCCATCAATTTCCAAAAATCCCATCTTCAGCCTTTACAAATTCAACCATATCTAGGAGCTATCCTAAACCCACAACAAGTGATTGCTTTTCCCAGTGCAGCCACACTGCAGTTATCACTCCTATCTCACACCGTTTGACTTTGGGCTCTACTTCACAACGTTCATCTCTTGGCGGAACACCTTCCAGGAACAGACAACTTTTACGACCTTCTCAGCAGGATGCGGCAACAAGTCCACAAGAGGAGACGTCACCCTAAAATAGTCTTCCCCTACTTTCACGATAAACACAAATGCCCAAGCTTCGCACCCAGGTTCCCTCACCCACTATCAAAGGGCAATGCTCTGTGGAAGAATTGGTCGTGGATATTTGCCTATGATTTTCCGCCTCTCCCATTTCTGGTTCAGAAGCTCAGGCAAACATCCCTCACACTCATATCAGTAGCCTCCACATGGGCAAGACTATCATAGTTCACCACACTACTTGACCTATTAGTAGTTCTGCACAAGAAGCTTCTCCTCAAGCCGCATCTTCTCACCCTGAAAAATTGAGAAATCAGGCACCCAAACCTCACGGAACTGAACCTAGAGAGTTGGCTCCTTAAGTCATAAGTTTTGGTTAACTAAACTTCCCACCAGAATGAATGAGCACCGTTACAGAAGCCTGTAGACCTACTACCAGCGCATGCTATGCAGCACAATGGAAACTATTTGTCTTTTACTGTTGTAAAAACAGTATTCATCTATTTAATTCTACTATACAAAACATTGTTACTTGTTGCAGTCACAACTTACCTTAAAAATGGACATTAGTCCTTCATGGTACCAGTCATCAAAATAGTTTTGCAGCGTGAATCTTTCTGGATTCACTAAGCTGTGCATATTCCGCAATCTGATGGTTGGGTCCGGAATTGTAGTTTTTTTTCTCTTTTTTTTTTTTTTTTCGTAGCCCAGGTGGGCGTCTACGTCCCACCATTTGGTGTACCTTCGGTGACGTCGGCATGATTCCGGCGGAAGCTCCCACCCTTGGGTGCCATCTTCAGATTCTTTTTTCCGCCGTTGGGTCTGGATCGTCACGTGAAGCTCCAGAAGTTTTGGAGGAGTATAGGAGAAAAATAAGCGAATTTCTTCAGGAAAAAACTCGAAGACCAGGAGATCATCAGAGCCGGGATGACGAAGGAGAAGAACCTCGAGATCTTGGACGTCCGACGGAGAATGCGCACACAGGGGGCCCCCTGAGCGCAGTAATGGACAACACACCATTTAAGTTCTGCCGTAATTGCCACCACAAGTATGCACAGAGAGACCAGCACCCGGTCTGCAACCTCGGTCTGCCTATTGACCACGGGATCAAGGACTGCAACGCCTGCTCAGTCTTTACGCCGAAGACACTGAGGATTCGGGAAAAACAGACGATAGCTCACCACACGATGCAGGGCAAGGCCCCGTCGTTGTACAACCTGGGCCTCTCCACCGACGACTAGGACAACATCGCCAAAGGTCCAGATGTCTCCACGGTCGCAGAGACCGATAAGAAAACGTCAGACAAGGTACGAGAGTCTACGACCCCGAAACCCTCGACAGGGCCTCGAAAACCGGAGGCTGACTCTCGAAAATCAGAGTCTAGAACCTCGAAGAGGGCACCGGCGTCGAAATCTTCGACGACCGAAGCTGCGGTTCCCAAAAAACAGCCCAGCAGATTCTTCGAGAAGGACTCCCAGGCGGCAAAGACCAGTGAAAAACAAAGGTCATCAAAGCAAGCTCCCGAAAAGGGATCCTCTACTTCGAAGGAGCCGAGAGCCGCTTCGACGTCGACTGGACCGACTAAGAGGGCGGCCGAAACGCTCGACGCCGAGCAGGCCGCACAGATTGAGAGAAAGAAAAGAAGACTTGAGGCCGAGATGGAAAACATCATCCAGAGGAAGAAGGACTTCTAAGACAAAATGAAAAGCTTCAGGATCCCCTCGAAGCCCACGACGGTCCTCGAACAGATAGAAGAATACGAGGAGTTCGACGCCAAAGAGCAGCCGAAAACTCCAGAGCCCTCGGAGCAGGGAGAAGAGGAGGACCTCTATTACACAGAGGGTGATTATGGGGACCCGCGTTCAAGCTACGGCTCGGGATCCTCGACGGCTCAGGACCAGGATTGGCAGGACATCGAGGCCGAAAACCCGGAGGAGGCTGTAGAGATACCCCTCGAGGCCTTTGCTGCCAGATGACATTGGGGCCTACTATGAGGTCGTCAAGAAGGCTGCAGCAGCTTATGGAGTCAAATTGGAGGAGGAGAAGGCTAAGGCAGATTTCCTGCTGGAAACCTTGCTCCCTGTTCGCCTGATAGCTCGCCTCACCTCCCAGGAGGTCATACCTATTAGATTGTTGCAATGGTGGATTAATTGACTTTGTTGGCGACACCGCCCTCTTGATCCTTCCCTGTCAATCTTGTTCATCCATAAATCATAATGACTCATATCGATTATACAATGGTATGCTCCACCTTGGATTATGTCTCGCCCACTGGGTACTTTTGTGTTGATTCATGGAGGACCTATGTTTAAATCAGCTCGGTGGATAAAAAGCCCCCAAAGGATTGATGCTTATGGCGCTATATTTCACAGAATATTTCATACTTAATAGGGTTTCATGGACCAGTTTGGGATCGCTGAATGTCAGAACTATACAGTCTCCAAATGATGTCTTATATTCCCTCCCAACCCATGCGACCCTTCTAGCCATCTTAAAGCATCTAAACAGGATATTAGTAAGACTAGTTTTGTTCCCTAGCCAGTGAAGTGACTTATTCCTAAGTTCCCTCCATGTTTCAAGTTTTGTGGCCGATAGAACAGAGACATTTGTCAGGACCACTACATATGGCGTTGCAGCAGGTGGCAGATCAAGGTGGTGTGCATCAGTGAAATTGGATTTATGCCAGGGCTTCTACTCCTGTTAGTATCACGGACCTCATATATGGGATTAAGTGTCAAGATGCGCATGTCCCTTTTTCTTGTTTGCTATATTACTGGGGCCTGATTCCCTAGTATCTACTTGTGGCTGTTCTGCTATTGATGTCAGTTTGGGAAGAGTAATATGTGGACCTGTAGTTACTGTGTCCTGTGTTTTTGGCTGTAGTTGTTCCCTATATTCGCAGAGTTTTTCGCCTTAACTGCGTCCTCCAGGTTTGTCAATCTATTTGCTAGGGCCTGTATTGCTTCTCCCAGGGTGCAGCCTAGTGTATCTATACCTTTGGTAAGATTTTCTATAGCCACTATGCTGCGCTCGGATAATGTAGGCAGAGTCATTTTCCCAGGGTTTTTATTACTCTTGCGGGCATATAATTTATTTGGGAGTTGTTTCCCTTTTAGGTTTTTTGCAATCGGACGCTCTTTATTCGGGCATGTGAGGCTAATGCTAGAATTTAAGGTGGAATTGCAATCGCCCTCGGTACTAGCCGGGTTCCTAGCACGTTTAGTGGGAGGTCGTGTTTCTTCCTCTGATAAGGTCCCTTCTATAACATCTGCTATCTGATTTATACACCCATTACGTGTGTTCTTACTCGGGTTGTTCTCAGGTGTAGGAGTATCCAGATTCTGAGCAGATGTACTTGGCTCTAGGTGATTACACTTCCCCTTTGCCAAGGTCTCTTCGACAGTGTTAATCTGTTTTTCAATGACACCCATAGCCCCCACAAGGTATGATCAAAGTGGCGTTTGACACCCAGTTTGTGCCTCTGTAAGTCCCTTTAGGTCCAATTAGCTTTCTTTTGTTCATCCTCCTGCCCCTATCCCCTCCTCCACCCTCCTCCCCCCTCAACCCTCCTCTCCCCCTCACACCCCTCCCCCCTCCTCTGCTGATCACCCGGTGTCACCCGTGTGCTGCTTACTTTGCCAAGAAGATCAAGATGTACAGTTTCTCCGGCTGATTTTAGGGAGTGTGCCCAGCCCAGCCTTCTCGGGGCTACGACGGACAGGCCCGGGCTTGGCCCCGTTCCCGTAAAGTACTACAGTTGGCTCTGCCTCCTCCTCCTCTCCTCTCGCGGGACCGTGCTGCCTTCTGGATGTTGGAGTAGGCAGTGCGCGGTCCGCGGCTACTGAGGGGGAGAGGCCACAGGCAGGGAAGGACCCGACCAGGATTCAGCAACAAAACAGAGTCCCCCACGGGCACAGACCTCCTCTGTAGCAACGTGAACCAGGAAATACAGGCTAGAGAATTAACGGCCATTGAGAGTATATGGTGATGGGAGTTTGTCATCATGAGCTCCACAGCACCATAATGGCTACACTGAAGACTGAGAAGTTTGGTATCAAACTTCTCAGCACATTAAACCCACACTGATGCCAGTGTGGGATTTAATGTAAAATGTATGACAGAGGGCATCTTGGAGATGTGCCCTGAAACTCGACCAACTCCCGGAGTCGGTAGCCTCGGCCGCCTGAGTGGCGGCCGAAGCTACCACCCCCAGACATGTTTCTGGACCTCTGGGTCGAGGACTTGCTGCTTGCGGGTTTCCTGAACCCGTGCACATCCTGGGACGAGGCGCCATGCCTCCTCCCCCAGGATGGGCAGGGTTCACGAAGGAGAAGCTTAAAAGGCATACCGCGTTTTTGAGCCTCTCCAGACCACTTGCTGCACTCAGGAACTGGTCCTCACTAATTCCACCCCCCACTTTGGGCGGGGGACCCGGCAGGAAAAACAAAGTGAGGAAGAGAAGTGTGCCCACCTCTGCCAACTCCACCCCTACAGCCGGGGAGGCTAGGTGAAGCACAACCTCTAGTCCCCGCCATCTTGAAGTTGTGGGGACCCAGCTAACCAGGGACAGGATCCTGACACCCCTCCCACTGGAGAGTGGCGGTATAGGGGGTGTACCCACCCCAGGGAAGGGACCCATTGGTCCCTGACCTCTACCTACCTGTAACTCCCCTAAATTTAGTATTTAGGGGCACCCTGAACCTTCCTTACTCAGATCCCGGCTCCAAAACTACAAGAACAACAAGAATAAAGACCTGCCGTGCTGCTGCTAACAAGAGGACGACACCAACTGACTTGGCCCCAGCTCTACCGGCTTGTCAACCCACGGACCTGCTCCTGCTAAACCCCGGCATCTCCAGTGGTCAGCAATCTCAAAAACCCCAGAGGACCGGACTGCCTTGCTTAGCTAAAGACTGGGACTCCCACGAGCAGTGGCTCTGCTCAGACATCTGCAGCTTCTGGTGCCAACCAAGAACTGCAAATCCAACACACTCTGCACCTGCCGAGCCTGTGTTCGAGTGAACAAAGACCAAAAGGACAACCCACTGGCGACTGTGACCAAGAATCCAGCACCCAAGGACTCCCCTCGACGCTCATAAAGACACCCCGGTGCCCCATGGTCCTCTGTGCCCAAATCCTGGGTGTCTACCCCACCTGCAGCTTCCCAACTTACCCCAGCAGTGGTGGTCGCACCTGAAGAATCACTGTCCCCGAGCCTGCAGCCTTTGTTCGTCTCGTAGCTTTCCCATTAAAATCCATTGGGTGCCTGACGGCCTAAAGCACTGTGCACCCAGTGTTGCTGGGAGTACATCAAGTGTTCTGTTCGACTTCCCCACTTGCCCTGAGTAAGTGACCAGGAGCTTCCCTCCCACAGCCGTATGACCTGCCTGCTAGCAGCCACCAACCAAAGGCCCCCTACCCCCCATAGGCCAACAGTGGGCCTACTCTCTATGCACCCGTCTGCCCCTGTGCCGCTGATGGTGTAACTACAGCACAAACCTGAACGTGGGAGACCCCTGAGTCTTGCCCTGGAACCTTAACTCTGCCAGCGGAGTACTTACCTGAAAGCAGATAACTTGCATTTTTCCTGAGTTTTGAAACTTTGAAATATCACAAAAAATCATCCAATAAACGAAATTACTCACCTGTTACCAGTAGAGACCCCAGTGCTCTAGTTGGGTACCCAGCACTGGCCAGAATGTGATAACTGTAATTTTCCGATAACCTGATTTTCCTCCATAGGATAACACTGCCTGGTTTTTACCAGAAATTCTTCCAAGTGTCCATTGCAACATACAAAGATTTCTTAATCACCTGTTTAACAAAAACGATTTCCTTCAACTGTTTTCAGGAGTTAATCAGGGCTGAATGCAGGGCCCAGCCTTGAGTAAGGAAAATGTTTGTAAAGTAAATTACATTGCAGTTTGCTTAAAAATCCCATTGAGCTCAGTGTTATAATTGTGTTAAGTTTGTGTTGCCAATTGCAACCCTTATATCTTTTTGCATTCAGGTCTATTGCTCATTGAAAGTATTCAACTATAGCCTCTCATGTTAAAGTATTTTTTATGCCAACCTGTGGTTCTAACAATTGGCCTAGAGTTTAGTTTGTGTGTGTGTGAGACCATTTGCTGACTGTGTACATCAAATGCTTTACACGGTCCTCTGATGCTGCCTTACTGCCCGACCAAGCTACCACTTTAGAAGAGTACGGTTCTATCTAACTTTAACCTCTGCCAAACCTCTGGGGACTGCTGGACTTTGTTCACACTGTACCTTACTTTGGTGCAGTATGTACAGAGCCACTTTCTTACACATTACCTACAATGGTTGGAAGCACATAGTGTTTCTTAGATACCCCTCACACACACCAAAAGGGCCCTTGGTGTCATGGTTCATCATAGGGGTCTTCGCGCCCCGCTGCGGGACACGCCGTGCTGCGACATACGAATACGCGGGAGCACTGGTATCAGACTGTGTGGTGTCGGAATGAGTGAGTGGAAGCGTCGGGTGTGAGTGAAGGTGGGTTAAAAAATACCTAGCTCCTGTGGAGTAGATTTTAATATTCTGTGGAGCTGATATTATTAAAGTGGGTCTGAAGTGTTGCTTCAATGTGCAAAGCCTCCTGTGTGTGTCAACATGTTTCGAAGCGTACTACTTCTTCTGGACAGGTTAACAGATCCCTTCTGCTCTCACATAACTCTTTTGACAATGTCAATTGTTATAAAAGTGGTATAGATACAGGTAGTGAATGCTACGTGATAAAGACAGACTTGTCTCAATTAATATACAATACCAAAAGGAATATCCTAAAGGGTAATTTGTTGTATGAAAAGACAATGTCTCATGAGCCTTTAAACGAGGGGGACAAGTGCCTGTATTTGCACCAGGACACTGCCTGACACGAACGTCTCCTCCTCGTGGCTCCGTTCAAACCAAACACCAGTATTTTCAGTGAAGCCATCGTGTAGCTGGTGAACTCGTAGGCATATGAGCCCAGCACATATTCCTAAGATAGCAACCCTATTCATTTGTACCATCTAGTAATTGAATTAGACCGCACAGGGCATATCTGCTCCTGCAGCTATGCCCTCACATGTAATATAATGTACCATGCCTTAAGTCTACAAGGTCTGTTGTAGGGGTGACTTAGATATATAACATACAGTGACTTTGGCATGGCACACAGTGTCATGTGGTGTTTTCACTCATGGTTTGCACTACGATGCAGTCTGCATGCAAGTTGTGCCCCTTGCAGTGGCTTAAGGCATGCTCCAGCCCTTGGGGACAATCTTTAGGACCTAGGAGCACCATTTTCTAGTGACTTGACAGAGTGCTAAATTCTTGCCAATCTGTTAACAATTGAACGTCCTTTTTACAGAAAAGAATACTGGCACTGGAGCCTGGTTAGCAGGTTTCAGTGCACTGTCCAGAGTCTGAAAGCCAGCATCTGGTAGTTAAAGCTGGGGTGGGTGGGGCATATTTGCAAATTAGTCAAATTTCCTACTGTTTGGTCATTGCCACCATGTGGAGCCACCCTTCCCCAGCTGAGATTGCGCATTTAGTATTTTTCTCTTTATACTTAGGCATGTTTAGGTCGAACCTGGAGCCAGCACGCATGCTCTGTTCTGTGAAACTTATTGTAGAGGAGTAGGTGAATAGAAGCTCCGCCAACAATGCCATGGTCTGTCTTAAATGCTAAATTCGTCAATAGGCTTGGTACTACCTCCTTAGTACCGCCTCCTCTTCATTTGTCATCTCCCATAGCAACTGGCCCATTTGCTTCGGTTATTGCATAGTATGTGTTATTTAGACTGGGAGCACTATTTTCTTTAATGACGTTCTCCTACTGCAGGCAAGACATACTTTGGTGCCTTCCTTACTCTTCCCCCAGTTGTCGTGCCTTCTAAACCCCCCCCCGGCTTCCCTCCAATCTTTGTGCCTTCTCCCCCCGCCCTCCTTCCCGTTGTCTGTGCCTTCTCGTCCTCCCTTTGTCCATGCCTTCCCCCTCTCCTCCCTCCCGTTGTCCGTGCCATCTCTCTTTCGCTGTTGTGCCTTCGCTCGCCTGCCCTCCCTTCCGTTGTGGTGAAGCCTACCATTTGCAATGCAATATTGCATTGTAAAAGCTTGTTTGTTTTCGTACATCTGCAGGCAGTGGGTGTTTATTTTCCGTTGCTGGTGTTCTTTCTTTGCCTTCGGACTTGATACTGCTATCTAAAAACAATTTGTTTATTTTTCAGTTGAAGGAACTGGAGGAAGAGTGGGTGAAGCTGCCTCCGACCGCTGCAAAGCAGACCCGCTTTCTGCGCTCCCAGCAAGACTTGAAAGCCAAGTTTGAGCAACAGCAGGCAGCTGGCGGTGATGCAGATGCAGGTAAGTCAGTTCACTGTGGTCATAATTAATGCTTTGGAGCAGCTACAAGTATTTTACCAACAGGATTTAATGTAGTCTTCGTTTATGTTTTAACTCATTAGCAACACTACTTGAATGGCAAATTAGCAGCATGTAAAGCTTTGACATCTGTATGTATTGGCGTTTGTGTTGATTACAGTATTTAACGTGGACCTAAGCTTATGGGTAACAGGGAGCACTTTGCATCTAGAACTGTACGGCGTTGAATATCTTGGGAGCCAAGATGGTGTGGGTGGAGGGAAAATGACAAGCAGTAAAGTACCTCCGCATTAAAAATGAAGTTAAGAAAACCTCCAATAGAGCAAGAATGGACGAAGCAGGTGAAACATGCAGTACATTACAGCTAAATCTTGGCTAAGGATGCTTGGCAAGAGGACTCGTTCATGGTGCTGGAATTATTTACAGTTTTTGGATTTTCTGTGAAGGGTGTAGGAACCTGCCTCCTTTTTGTATAGTCACCCCCAGGCTTTTGACTGATGCTGCTAATTTATCGAATTTAAGTGCACTGATGCCTGCTGATCTGACCTCTCAGCCATTGCTGTGCCCCTAAAATGTATGTTGAATTGGCTGTACCCAATTGGAAATGGCTAACTTAACTTTAAGTCCTTAGCACATGGTATCCAGGGGATGTAAGTTGGAAGAGTACCCGAGGGCTTGCAGCACAGGTTGTGCGACTCTGGAGGTCCCACAATTAGAGTCCCCAAATCTGGCAGAGCAGTCGTGCACTGATAGCCGGACTTTGCCATTGCAAGCAATGGTAAAGCCACTACTTCTCCTGTTACATCTGTGCAAATCACCACTCTGGCAGGCCTACAGAGTCCGAAGACTGAGAGCAACATAGGACCTGGGCAGGGCATGTAGTTTACCTGTCCGACAGCAAACTTGTAAAGATTCTGTTTTTACTGTGGAAAGAATTGGTCGCCCAATTGGGGAAGTATAGGAATACACACCCCTTAACTGTGCTAACCCTTTGACGGTAAAACCAAAGTCTGCACTCCCAAGGTATCAAACGTTTTATATTAAGCCTAACTTTAATCTGAAGTCTAAACTAATCTAACTTGTTGCAGTGTGCAGCTTTTGCATAGCTGTCTTCTCTAAAACCTGTGTGCCTATCGGGCATATATTGAGCCTGTTTCATGAGATGGCTTTCTGCCCTTCCACAGAGAAGTGAAATCCACTCACGGGAAAAACAAAGAGGGATTGCAGGCCCAGGAGGTGTTACCTCCTGCCTGGAGGAGGCCATGTGGGGGATATCCCCAAAAGGCAGGCCTTTGTCACACTAGGGAGAATGGCTGCCCCATTGTTTAGGCACAGAATAACACGGGTAGCAAAGAGGAAACCAGTTGCGAACCTGTTTTCCTCAGGGGCATAGTCCTGATGTATCCACACTCCTGGGGTAGGCTAGAGAGGTCTGATCACCAAGAGAGGGGTCTTACCATCTTGGGAGTCTGCAGAATGGTGCATCCTCGGATAGCCAGATGACATAATGTGAGAAAGTGCCCTCTTTCTGCATGGTTGCCCCCACTTTTTGCTGATGTGCTTTGACAGAGTGTGCCCTGGGCTCCTGCTAATCCGGTGCCCAAGGCCAATGTTTCCCTAAAACTGCATGGACGCCTAAACCCAATTGCCATCTTTGGCCACAGGTCAGCTTCTGGTAAATGGTACCACAATGGCTACACTGAGAAGCTTCCCGCCTTTGAGCTTCCCCAGGCCACTTGCTGCTTTAACCAACTGGTTCCCACTGGTTCTGACCCTCCACTTTGGGCAGGAGAACCGGTGGGAAAACTAGTAAGGAAGAGGTGTGCCCACCTCTGTCGACTCTGCCCATCAGGTGGGGTAGAATAGGTGAAGCACAACTCAGTTAATGCATCTTGCAGATGGACGAACCCAGCCAATCAGGAAAAGGCTTGGCCCCCCTCTCCCCCTCTCCCCCCCCCCCCCCCCAACACTGGAGGGTGGCATAATAGGGGGTGTACCTCCCCAGAGAAGGGACCAATTAGTCCCAACCTTTTTACCTACCTGTAACGCCCCTAAATCTAGTATTTAGTGGCACCCGGGAACCTTGCTTCCTTATCCAAGAATCCAGTAGAAGAAAATGGCTGAACAGCCGTTCCGAAGCTAACAAGAGGAGGACCCCTCCCGGTCTGTCCCCACCTTGAACCTGCAGAAGCGAAACTCTGGTGTGTCCAGCAGCCTCCAGCACCCCGAGACCTGCCCTGCCTTCAACAGAAAAGACAGTCCCCCATGAAAACCATATTTGTTCAACACACTCTAGGTCCGCCAAAGTTCGCAACTCTGCACCACACGCCACGGCCAGAGTTAGAGTAGTCCACCACCAAGAGGAGGTCTCCCCGGCGATCCTGCCCGAGATCCGGTGACCCATGACCTGCCTCCAGCTGACAACTGTAGCCTCAAACCGGAAGGTCCCCCCCGGCCCATCGCGACCAGGAGCTGGTAAGAAGATCCACCTATAAAGGGCACCCCTGCACTAGACTTTCCACGGCCTTGGTGGCCCAACCGACGGTGCCTAACCAACCCCCAGCATCCCAAATTACCTATCGAAGTGGGGTTCTCACCCAGAAGACCTTCGTCCCTGAGCCTGCAGTGTGTTTGCAAACCAGAGACTCCCCTTTTGTACTGGCCTAAACCCCCATTTGCTCTGAGCTGAAGTCTAGGAGCTTTGCTCCCACAACCCAGTGGCATGTTCATCAGCAGCCACCAGCCAGAGCTCCCCTGTCCGCCATTGGATAACATTGGGCCCATCAGTCTGCACCAGGCCACCCTTGTGCCGCTTAGTGTGCAACAAGAGTGCATCCTTGACCCTGGGGGATCCCTGAGTCTAACCCTAGAATACAAACACTCACAACAAAGTACGGTTTCTAAGTGTGGAAACTGTAACTAATTAACATCACTTTTACTTACCTGTTTACAGGCAATGTCCCAGTGCAGTATCCAGGTATACTACACTTTTCAAGAAAAGTAATTAGTTGACATTCTACTAAAAAGACTATGTAAAGTATATGTTCGGTATATCAAAAACATTGTATTACAAGTAGCTCTACTGTAAGCAAATCAAAGTGCATATATAATTGCAATTAAAACTGACAAACTGCATTCCTACTGTCAAGTCTTTATTGCTTACCTGTGCTAGGCTTGCTTAGTTCTAGAAATTAAAATAACTAAAAATATTTTTATACAAACTCAATTGGTCAGAAGTTCAGTCTTTTAGTGTGTTATCATTTGCTGACTGAGTGTGTACAACAAATGCTTAACACTACCCTCTGATACAGCATTACTGCTCGATCACACTACAACAGAGTAAGGGGTTATCTACTTTTACCTCTGCCTTCCTTTGGGGTTCCACTGGACTCTGTGCACACTATAACTCACTTTGGTATAGTATATACAGAGCCAGCTTCCTACAGTGCCCGACACTGATTTTGCTCCTGGACACCCTTCTGGTGGTGTATTTTTTGTATTGCTTTGTCCCTTCCCCTGCCCCCTCCCCCTGCTTGCTGGTCCTAACCACCAAAGTTTGACCCCTCAACAGGTTTACTTTCCTACAAGAAGTATGGCTGTAGACACCCCAAGTTGTCTTTGAAAAGCAATTCACCGGACTATGATATTGACCTCTGTACTTGGCTGCCCCGTGCCGCCGTTAGTGCAGTTTTGGTACTCACCTGACCTTTGCCGTATTTTGGTCCTGAAGACTGGAATTGTAAGTGCATTACTTAACGTGATATTATTATTCCTATAGTATAACATTGAACTGTTCTAAAAATATTATCAATTTTTCAAAGTGAATAGTATTTTCATTTAAAAACGTACTTGCCTTTGTATGTATTTTATTTTAAGACCAAGAAATTAGCAAAGCCTGTTCTGGGGGCTTCTTAACTTTGTGGAAGGCTTACCTCGTTTTCTTAAGGGATAGTAGGGGGTTTGGCGATGGGCAACAAGTTGCTTGAGAAGTGGGCATCTGAGCGTATTCATGCCGCCTATGGAATCTTATCACCACCTTCCTCCTATTAAAAGGTACTTCTTATAATTGACTTGTTTATTGGTGCCTGGCTTCAAGTACTATCCATCTTTCTTCTGTGCTAGGAGGGGATGAGGACGATGAAGCAGTGCCTCAAGTGGACGCCTATGAACTGTTGAGTGCTGTCGAGATTCTCTCCAAACTACCCAAAGACTTCTATGACAAAATTGTAAGTAAATGAGCCATGTTTGGGGCTTTAAAAAAGCTGTTTCATAGCTCAGGGGTTGCTTTTTTAGGGACCTAGTGCTTTCTATTTAAGCTACTGGCTAGTAATGTGACTTTATGCCTTTTCTTGTGTGCTCCTAGGAATAACCAGCATTGGCAATGAAAATAAGTCTCTAGTTTGAGAAGTCTTTACCTGGCTACACCTTTCAGCCATGCTGTACAGCATCCCCGATGTTAGGCAGGAAGGCCAATGAAGAAAAGAAATCCTATTACATCACTTTGTAGGTGCCTGCACCTACAAAATGCCACAGCCACCTTTTTTTCTTTTTCATTCACTGATCCCCCCACATCGCTCGCACAGATATACATGCACCCACCTACTCACTCAAGGCTCATGCAGCCTCTCAGACCCACCCAAGCACTCACCCTCCCAGTCACAAACGCACTAAGACACTAATGCATGCACCCATTCACTCAGTCTTATGCTCTCACTCGCAGAGCCAGTGAGCTGCTCATACACCCATACAGTGACTCACACAGCCACTGAAAGACCCACTCAGACTTATGCATCCAGTTATACTCCCTCATTTACCCACGCAGTGTCACACTCACATAACCACGCACCCACTGACAACCCCTCACGCTGCCAGTCATAGACCCACTGAGCTACTCATGCACTCACAAATCACTCACGCTCCCATGCACTCACCTATTTAGACACCCACTTAAACACTTCTGCATCAACTCACAGATCCAGCCAGCTGTATACTTACTTACAAATGTGCAAAGGCACTCATGCACTTACTCACAGATTGATTGAGACTTACACAACCAAATAAGACCCCTTGTGACACTGATTCACCCACTCGTAGATGTAGGGACAGTCACGCATTTAGTTACAGAAGTATCGTCTCGCAGATCCCCTCAAATACTTAGACAGTGAATAGGATACTTAGTGATGCAGACAGTCTTAGTTTACACTAAAAGATGCGCACAGTGGAGAGGTGTGGCTCACTGGTTAGAGGCGGCAGACCTGTAAGCAGAGAACGGCCCGGGACCAGGGTTCAATTCCCGACGCGGCAGGGTCTTGGACCAGGGTCAACGGACTCGATAATTCTCGCCTCAGTGCCTACTCTAACCAGGGAACACACTCGGTAACTCTGGGCATTAAGCTTGCCTCATCTCTACAACGGCCCCCCACAGATGCCGGGGATGCCTGGTTTCACCCTGGAGATACCCAGAAAGGAACCATCTCACAGGGAAAACCAGGACGGGTTCCCCAGCGGTCTACAGCGCCAGGACACTCTGGTAGAGTAACAGTGCGCTTTACAAGTATCCCACATTTACATTTACCGTTATAGAGATATTAAGGGAGTTCTACACGTGATATAATACAGTAGTTCAACGTGAAGTAGGGTTCAAACTCAGTATTTAAATACGTTACTACACATAAATGTGTGCAAATGTTTTTTAAAGAAGCTCAACTAGCTGTGAGTTATGTGCCCCCACCACCTCTGCATCAACCCCAGCAAACCACCACAGTGTCGACAGACTCCCAGAGACTCTTAAAACCAGTGTCAGGCCCACCACTGCCTTCCGACAAAGGTTGGTACTGATTACCTATTTCAGATATGCCAGTCTCTGTGCCGGAAATTTCCTCAAATCGGACTGTTGCCTTAGACATGAGTAGACCGTTGGAACTGAAACCTTCGACTTCAAACATAAGCCAATATCTGCACCAAAGCCAGCTACCGCAGAGCCTAAGCCTTTTGGCATTAAAACCTTCGGGATCAAAGCCAAAAGAAATTCCACCCCCAAACCAGCACGTGAGGTGGCGATTGTGTAATCATTAGTCTAAAAACTACAAGAGGAATGTGAGAAGTTGGCCTGCTATATGATCACTATTCTAGTGAGCACCTTGCACCAGTCCAAACAACCCTTATGGTGATGGTTGTAAAGTCAACATTCTAGACCAGCTATCCTAGTGGTAGCATGGACAAAGCAGTCTTAGGCTAAAACTTCAGAGAGCATGTGAAGCCAGCTGTTTTACCATATATAATCCCTTGAATACCAAATGAAAGGACACCACACAAGGTATATATCACATATATATGTATTTATTACTAACACATCCCCCTCTGTACTCTTTGAGACCAGAGTTCGAGATACAGCACAAGTTACTCAATAAGCATACTATAAGTTGCACAAATACAATTCTGCCGTAGGGGCCTAACACACCATATACTAAAGAAGTGGTATAAGAACCACTTCAGGAAAGGTGAATAGGCCTAGGGCTTAGAGAAACGCTGGGGCTACACAGGACAACCAAAGGATTGGAAGGAGGCGGCCCACAGGACGCGTGTGCAGTGTTTAAGCACACACGCGGGTTTCCATAGAAAGTTAATGGGAACGTAACGTTTACAAACTAGTTGATTTAGGACACTTTGTTGAGGATTGCGAGGAAACAGTTAGATTAGGACACTTGGATAGTTATTACCCACGAGAGCACCGGAGTACTCGAGTTACCTCACCCACAGGAGACGGGTGCATAGGTGTGTAGTGTCTGGTTTCTTCGTCGAATCCTATGGAGAGCTGCAAGAAGATGGTGCAGGCGACCAGTAGGAAGATGTCTGGGTGGATCGAAGTCATGAATAACCTGAAAGCAGAGGGGACAGAGTCTGGGTCACTAGCCACTGACCAGGATGGAACCAGGAAGGAACCAGACAATGTCTGGAGCAATCAGGTGAAGATGCGAAGCTTGTCTCTGCAGCCACGTGGACCAAGAGGCGTCGACGACGCACAGGAGCTGGATACGGACTGTCCCAGGAAGGAGCTTGCTGTTGGCGATGTCAGCTTCCGGATTGAAGTCAACACGCCTTGGCAAAGGCAACACACACAGAAAGGGAAGATAGGCTTCTGTTCAGACCAGCAAGGTCTGGGGAGCTTCCCCTTTACAGGAAATATGAGCAAGCCCAGAGCAACCAGGCAAGCTGTGGAAAATCAAAATGGAGTCTTCAAGATAGCCACTAGCCAACGGGCTAGCAACCGTGTAGACGTGTCGAGGAGAATTGCAGGCACAGGCCCCACGCGGCACTCGTGGAGTGTGGAGGGCTGAGCTTCAGTGCACTTATGGCTTGGGTCTGGGGCTTCTCAAGTCCCAATGCACAACTTCGAGGACGCCTCATAAGCTGCACAGTTTTTAGCAAAGAGCAAAATGGCCAAGTGTCCGGTCCAACGTCTCTCGTGTCCGTCACAGGTCTCAGCTTTGCTGGGGGTGTGGGTCGGTGTCGGAGAAGTCTGGAAGTCCAGTCCTGTGAAGCAGAGTCGGCGGGATCCTTCAGGAGTGTCGACAAAGCAAACCGGCAATTCGCTAGGTGGTGCCTGTTTGCACAGGGTGGTCACTCCTTGACCACAAGGGAGATTCTTCAGTCTTCTAGTTGCAGTAGAATGTCGAAGGTCCAGAGTTTCGGTTCAGAGTTTCAGTTCAGGATAATCTAAAGTCTCTAGACTAAGCTCCTACCTATATACTGATTTAGGGGGCTGGATTGCCTGCTAGGTCCCTCCTATGGGTGGGACCAGGGAAGGGGGTAGTTACACCCCTTTGCCCCAGTATTGGAACTTTCATAGATTCCCATGCTTTGTATCATTCCCCGTCGTCGGAATGGGAGCCTCGGTAGTATCACAACCTTAGAAACAAAAGAGAAAACTAGGCCTAGATCTCATTTTGTATCCTATCACCCTCTTTGTGTAAAAGAGACCAAACTTTTGTCAGGACCAATCAGAGCAGCCTCACCCCATAGAACCTTCCTGAGAGAGCTCAGAGCCTCAGATTTTTCTACCGCACGTTGTGCTAGGGAGTCTCCACTGAGCTCTGCTCAGTTTTCTCATTCTTACTAGTTATTTCTTCAACTTTTCAACTACAATCAAGACATGTCTGACAAGGAGAAGAAGGCCTTATTCAGGTCCTGTGCGTCTTGTGGAAAAAAGTGACTTTTTGTAGAAGATGTTTTTTTTTAAACAATGGAGTTAGGTCCTGGGACATACAGTGGGTTGGACCTTTAATATAATGTGAAATGCAAAAATACCCCCTGTATCATTTCTTTTATGGCTCTACGTTTAAGCAACACAAACTAGTCTCAATATAGTTTGTGAGGTATTATTTTTTTATACCTTTGTTTTATTATTTTTCAGATCTTTTTCAATTTCATTACTATCTGAGAAAACACACTATAACAAACAAATACATCACAATTCAACATACATATTTACAATAACAAATTACATCTATATACAACCAGCAGATCAAATCAAATTGTCTTTTCGACAGACATTCAATAAGGTTAGAGTTATTCAATAACACTAGTGACAATGCCATACAGCATTTACCTGGACAGTCCACTACTTATGAACCAATATCATTAAATAAAGAATACATAAAACCAAAAAATGTATTTTGTGTTTAGAAAAAAGAACAAAAACAGAAATTTCACTGGAGACCACAAATTAATTTCTTGGTCAACTGGACATTCAAGGTGAATATTTTTCAAATGCCGACGCGTTCCAAACCCTGTCACTTCAGTTATTGGGTTCTCATCAGGGCTCTTTCCTTTAAAGTTGTCTGTGGGATATACGAAAAAGAGCTTTGTTTTAATCTTTGACTACCCTAATAGGTTTCCCATTTGCTTTTGCCTTCTTACTGTTACAATTTACCTGACTTCCAGCCTTTGCCGGTCCACGGGCTCCCTTAGTAGGTAATCGTTCAGCTTACATGCCCCCTAGAACACAAGTGGTCAAAGTAAGCCCTCGTTATTAAAACGAATAGGTCAGTCATCCAAATGCTTCAGCTCATCCTAGACGTACCTGGGGGTGTCTTCAAATTAGTGTGGACACCTTCTGGTACTTGTTCTGTGCTTGGGCTGTTGTTGATTATCAACGTTTTATTGACGTTTTTATGAAACAACCTGCAAGCCACAATACGAAATTTTAGTCCCCTTGTCGTATTTTTAAAATTGCTGCGCTCGCCGGCAGAAAGGCATACCTGTCTCTCCAAAGGGGTGAATACGTCGTTCTTCACCTTCACACTTTGTGGACTGGAATTACTCTCTCGCGTCCTTCAGGGCCATCATTCTAGCTTTCCTGTATGTGAAAAGACGGGCGTTTGTTTAAAATGTCCCGTATTTCAAGTAACTAACACACTTTAGCCCGCGACTCCGTGTCGGCATCTTACCTGTTTGTTTCGAGCTCCGGGTTCCACTCGGCCATCTTTCAGTGTGTTTTTATGCTCATTAGTTTCCTGGAAAAGGGCGGCGGCCATCTTACAGTGTAGTTTGCCATGTTTTTAGAAAAACAATCTTTATAATCTTGATATTTCAGATAGAGTATTTAGCCCAGTCATGGCGCTATCGAATTTTAAAATTAGATAGGCTTCTTTTTTCAACAGTATTTTTTCCACATCAGTGCTTCTTTGTCGGTGATCGGTTGTGAACAATACAGACCATCTGAAGTCATTTTCTCCGTGTTGTTTGTCAATAAAGTGATCGACCATTGGGGCAGATACGACTTTATTTTTGATTCTTGATCGGTGCTGGGTTATTCGCACATTTATTTGGTGGGTGGTTTTGCCTATATATAACTTTAGGCAAGGACATACAATGCTGTACACAACATTGCGTGTTCGACAGTTAGAGAACCCAACATGTTTCCATTTCACATTTTTGTGCTGAAACTCTTTGCCCTCAATTGTACTGACACATGACACGCAATTTCCACACTTATGGTGGCCTTCGGTGGGTTTCATCCCCCATTGTGACAATAGGTCACTTCTCAATTTGGGTAAGGCTATGTCTGCCCGAATCACTTGTTGGCCAATACTTAAGTGTGGAAATTGCGTGTCATGTGTCAGTACAATGTACAGCATTGTATGTCCTTGCCTAAAGTTATATATAGGCAAAACCACCCAGCAAATAAATGTGCGAATAACCCAGCACCGATCAAGAATCAAAAATAAAGTCGTATCTTAGATTGTTTTTCTAAAAACATGGCAAACTACACTGTAAGATGGCCGCCGCCCTTTTCCAGGAAACTAATGAGCATAAAAACACACTGAAAGATGGCCGCCACACCTAGCGTCTGACCGAGTGGAACCCGGAGCTCCAAACAAACAGGTAAGATGCCGACACGGAGTCGCGGGCTAAAGTGTGTTAGTTACTTGAAATACGGGACATTTTAAACAAACGCCCGTCTTTTCACATACAGGAAAGCTAGAATGATGGCCCTGAAGGGCGCGAGAGAGTAATTCCAGTCCACAAAGTGTGAAGGTGAAGAACGACGTATTCACCCCTTTGGAGAGACAGGTATGCCTTTCTGCCGGCGAGCGCAGCAATTTTAAAAATACGACAAGGGGACTAAAATTTCGTATTGTGGCTTGCAGGTTGTTTCATAAAAACGTCAATAAAACGTTGATAATCAACAACAGCCCAAGCACAGAACAAGTACCAGAAGGTGTCCACACTAATTTGAAGACACCCCCAGGTACGTCTAGGATGAGCTGAAGCATTTGGATGACTGACCTATTCGTTTTAATAACGAGGGCTTACTTTGACCACTTGTGTTGTAGGGGGCATGTAAGCTGAATGATTACCTACTAAGGGAGCCCGTGGACCGGCAAAGGCTGGAAGTCAGGTAAATTGTAACAGTAAGAAGGCAAAAGCAAATGGGAAACCTATTAGGGTAGTCAAAGATTAAAACAAAGCTCTTTTTCGTATATCCCACAGACAACTTTAAAGGAAAGAGCCCTGATGAGAACCCAATAACTGAAGTGACAGGGTTTGAAACGCGTCGGCATTTGAAAAATATTCACCTTGAATGTCCAGTTGACCAAGAAATTAATTTGTGGTCTCCAGTGAAATTTCTGTTTATGTTCTTTTTTCTAAACACAAAATACATTTTTTGGTTTTATGTATTCTTTATTTAATGATATTGGTTCATAAGTAGTGGACTGTCCAGGTAAATGCTGTATGGCATTGTCACTAGTGTTATTGAATAACTCTAACCTTATTGAATGTCTGTCGAAAAGACAATTTGATTTGATCTGCTGGTTGTATATAGATGTAATTTGTTATTGTAAATATGTATGTTGAATTGTGATGTATTTGTTTGTTATAGTGTGTTTTCTCAGATAGTAATGAAATTGAAAAAGATCTGAAAAATAATCAAACAAAAAGGTATAAATAAATAATACCTCACAAACTATATTGAGACTAGTTTGTGTTGCTTAAACGTAGAGCCATAAAAGAAATGATACAGGGGGTATTTTTGCATTTCACATTTTTGTAGAAGATGAGCATGAAAGCTGTATCTATTGCTTATACCCGGACCACAAGGCCACTGACTGCAAGATTTGTAGAACCTTCTCTAAAAAAACACTTCGAGACAGAGAGGGCCGGCTTTTGACCTGGCTTCAGAAAATGAAGACTCGGAAGGAGGTGCTCTCATCAGATGAAGAGGATTCAACATCTCTGGCTTCCTCTCACAGATCCAAGAAGAGGGGTAGATCTCCTCCTTCAGCCGAGCCCCCTATCAAGGCCCCTCATAAGATCTCTGACAGGTCTGAGAGGGCTAGTCCCATTAAATCTCCTCACGGAAGTGAAAAGGAGAGGCAGGGACAGGCTGCTGGATTGGTTACAGCCACTAAGGACAAAAGGGAGGTTTCTATCACTTCTCTGTCCAAAAAGGAAAAGACTGGTGAAAAATACTCTTCAGTCAATCCAGGGACCATGCCTGAGAGAAAACAGCGTCCGTCGACGACAAAAACATCAGGTACGTCAACGACGATTGCTTCTATGAAAATTTGCACTGTTTCCTTGGCTCCGTCGACTGGATAGTCTTCTGTAGCGGCTTCGAGGTCCACTGTGCCATCGACGATACCGTCGACGACTGCCGCACCGTCGACTACTGCTCCGTCAACGAGGTCGTCGACGGGTCAAACTGCAATTTCCTACACAGAAGCTGAAAATTACACCTGAAATGACGTCTCCAAGGCGAGTTTCGTCGCTTCCACCAACAATGCTTCTGGATGACGAGTCGGATGAGGAGGAGGATGATGGAGGCCATTATGGGGATGCCTACAGTCCCTCAGATTTAAATGTGAAATTGCAAGAGGCCGACACGGAGGAATATTATTATGAACATGCATATGACCAACAGGTGCATCACTATGTTCCTCGGGAGCGACGTCCACCAGGTTTAGGACAGGACATGGTGGCCATGCCAGCCTCTCTAGCCTCTGATCTACAGATGATGCTGCAGGACTATAGAACCAGGTTTCCTTCGGAACCTTCAATCCAGCCTGCACAACCTCCACCTCAGGTGTTGCCGCAAGCGCAACCAGTTGTTGTACTGCCTCCTTCGCAAGTGGTGCCTCTCACGCCACCGCCACGCCAACAGTCCTTTCCCGGACATCGGATCCCGAGCACGCCAATACCGTTCAGCAGGATACCTCTTCTGATGATGAAGTACAAGTGGATCCATTGACTGATCCATTGCAGGACCCAGACTTGGATCCCGGTGACAGTGGACTCCAGGATCCAGATGCAACTGGTCGAGATATTTCTGTTTCCCCTCCAGTCGATATAGGGGGGTTCCATAACCTCATGGAGAGAGCGTGAAAGAGGTTTGGACTACCAATTACAAGGCAACAGTCTGAATGTTTCCTGTATGACTTCAAAGAACAATGCAGAAAATCAGTCAAATCCATTCCCATAATTGAGCATGTGTGGGAGGAAGGGATCAAAATCATGCAAAATCCGGCCACGTTTTTCCCGGTTCTTCCCAGGCTGGAAAAGAAATATAAGACTCCGGAAGGCAGTCCAGCTTGTCTCCTTGGGCAGCCGAAGCCTGATTCGGTGATCTCACAGGCTGTCAAAGCAAATCCAAAAACCCATCAACGCCTTTGACTACGCCTCCGGACAAGGACGGTAGGCGCCTGGATAACGTGGGAAAGAGGTTTTCTTCCTTGGCAAGCTTGCTTGAGCGGCAAATGCTCTCGCCTTTCTAGGCAGATACGATCGCCAGATGTGGTGTGACATGGAGTCATTTGTGGAACAACTGCCTGACTCCGCGAGGGAAGAGGCCAGGAGAGTCCTGATGGAGGGAGAAAAATCATCCTCCGAAGTAATCGACTGTGCTATGTATATAGCTTCCACGGCTTTTCGTGCCTTAGCAGGGTCAGCAGTGCTACGCCGTCAGGGCTGGTTGAGAGCCACCTGGTTTCGTCAGGAGGTCCAAAATAAAATCTTGGACCTCCCATTTGATGGGGAGATGCTTTTTGGTAAACATGTTTGTTGGACCCGGCCTCGTGGCGTGGTTCACCTCTGTCCCTCCACACCCTGTGAGCGTAGGCCTGTACCCCGAGTCCCCTGCGCGGCCACCCCGTTAGTGTAGCCTGCAACCCGAGCCTGGTCGTCCTACCCAGTGACGCCTAGATCCCCCGAGAACCGTGACCAGGCCTGCCTTTCCCGCTCCTCGCCTGGCTCCGAGCGCCTAACCATACATGCCCCACAAGGTTCGGACGCCATCTTCCCTTCCTGTCATCCCCGTCTCCCTGGGCCGAGCGTGACCCCGGCCCCAGCGAAGCCCAGACTCCAAAGGCGCGCCAGTCCCGGCTGGGGGGGGGTAAAGGGCTCCCAAGTGAGATAAGCCAGGGAGTTTCGATGGCACCTCCGGCCTCCCCTGAGGGGCTGGTTTCTGTCACACCTTTGGCCCTCCCCTGTGGGCCAGGTTCAATCACCCCTCTGGCCTCCCCGAGGGCTGGCTCCAGACCCGCTGGGCGTCTGGGAATTCCCGGACCCATCTTTCAAAGGGATCAAAGAGCCAACCGCCGGACCTCGCCAACGACCAGCCCCCAGGGCCGGAGACCTCTGCCTGCGAGGGTCCGGAGATCAAAGAGTAGAAGGACTATAACTGGGGCCGCCTGATAACTAGCGGGCAGTCGTATCTTGGACCTGAAGCCTGCTGATCTGATCGCGGCTGACCCTAAGAAGACTCATCTGGAACCTCTGAGCCCTGCTGACGCTGTCGCGGCTCCTTCTCCGCCTTAAGGAACTGAACCATCCGAGCCCTGCTGACGCTGTCGCCGCTCTCACGAACCCCTCCCGATCGAGCCCTGCTGACCTCGTCGCGGCTCGAGGAGTACTCTGGCCCGGCTGGACCAGCGAGACCACCATCACGACCCAGCCGACTCGACGAAGGTGAGGCAACCAGTACGACCACCATCCCGTACCCCCCGGCTCGAGGATTGAGAGCTGTGCGTAGGGTACCCCTCGTACTGACCCAGAGACTAAAAGACTGTCCCGCTTCCCGAATCCTCAGAGACTTTGTGGTCCTGTGGCCACTGTGTATATAAGAGTGCTTCCTTCGTTATTTGCTTATATAAAGAACTTGTTCCTAAAATCCAACGGTGTAGTGTCTGTTCGTAGTGTGGTGTGGGCTCCGTGTGTACGATCCCAGACCCAAAGTCCTCCCCGGTGAGGACCTCACAATCAAGACTCGGCAAGTTCTGTGGGAGAGGTGGATCTTGGGGTGTCTGGGTGAGCAGAACCTGGCCCTCGGAGATTGCCCCTTCCAACATTGGTGGCAGCGTCGCGATAAGAACCTACGTCTAGGGATCGTACAGCACTGACACACTACCCAAACGAAGAACAACAATGAGCATCACGAGCGACAAGACCACCTTCCAGATGGAGCTTCTGGGAGACTATTCACACCGTGAGCTCAAGCAATTCTGCAAAGATCTCCATATCCCGTCAACGGGATTAAACACCAAAGAGGACTTCCAACAAGCTCTAACAGCCTGGGTGGAGACCGGAGCCCAACCTCCAGCACCGACGGAAGCCGATGGAGGGGTAGCACCCCTGATCGGAACCCATGCCCCAGAGCAAGAAAGAGCAGAGTCCCCGACGCGGACTTACAGCCCCGAGAGAGGTCTGTCTCGAGAAGAGATGACTGACCGAGAACGCAACCGAAACCACGAGCTAGAACTAGCCCGGTTGAAAATGGAAGGAGAACTCAAGCTGGCCGAGAAGAAGCTAGCCATCGAGCAGCTGCGGCTGCAAGGAGAACTGGAGAAGAAACTCCAGCGAGAACATGACGGAAAGAAGCTCCAGCTGGAGCACGAGCGCAGCATATTGGAAATCGAACTAAAGGCCCGGAACGAAGGCAACAAAACAGCAGCGACCCGAGAGTCTGTTCCCCCAGTGGAACCCAAGGTCCACATCCCCAAGGATGTGGTCAAAGAATATTATAAAAACGATGACATCCAGCAATGGTTCAAGGCCTACGAGGTAGCTATGACCTCACACCGAGTTCCGCAGAAAGATTGGGGAGCCGGGCTGTGGGGTCGATTCCTGAGTGAGGGGAGAGACACCCTACTCGACCTACCGCCTGCCGAACAGACCTCCTACAGCCACATGAAAGAGGCCCTCCTCACAAGGTACGGGCTCACTCCAGAAATGTACCGCCAACGCTTCCGAGAATGCAAGAAGATCCCCGGCACCACGTGGGTAGAATATGTAAATTTCTACAGCCGGGCCCTGGAAGGGTGGATCAAGGGCAGCAAAGTATCCACCTTCGAGGGGCTCATCGACCTCATTGCGTATGAGCACTTGTCCCTGAATTGCTTTGTGGAACTCCGACAGCACCTCCTGGACAGCAAGTTGGCCGACCCCCGGAAGCTGGCCGTCGAGGCCGGTCGCTGGGTGAGCACCAGAGTAACCCGGGGGCCCGGGGGGGGACACTGGCCGAAACGAACAAGGACCATCCCGCCCGAGGGGAGGAGGGGGTCAGAATAGACAGAGGGGTTCCCAGGTAGGGTCCCCGCACAGTCCCCCCAGAAACCAGCCAGGTACCTCACCTCCCACAGCGCGCGCAGGGTTTCCCCCAGCTAAGCCAGGGCCCCGGGTCAACCAAGCCTGCTACCATTGCCAGAAACCCGGGCACTATGCCAATGACCCCCGCTGCCCCTTGTTCCAGAAGCCTGCCGCTGCAGGACCCCCAGTGCGCCACATCACCTCAGTAGCCCTAGAAGAGGAGGGGGGAGGAAGAGTTCGAGGGAGCTGAACCCGCAGCTATGATGTTAGTCTCCCTGGGTGATAGGGAGATGGTCCCCGGAGCTCCCCTACCCGACAACACAGAGAAGTACCGGCAGCAGGTGACTGTCAATGGCCATCACATAGGGGCGCTCCGAGACACTGGGGCCAGTATCACCGCCGTCAAACGGCACCTCGTCACCGAAGCCCAGATTGTTCCCCACATCTCCTGCAGGGTGATCGCAGCCGATAACTCCGTCCGCACCTGCCGGATAGCTCAAGTCCCGTTCGAGTGGGGGGGCGTCTCTGGGGAGTTACGAGTGGCGGTCCGCTCCGACATGCCTGTGGACTGCCTGCTCGGCAACGATCTAGAGAGCTCCCCATGGCAGCGGGTTGAGAAAAGGACCCACTTAGAGATGGTGGGCCTACCCGAGTGGGCCTGTGTGAATACCCGGTCGATGACCGCCCGAAGGGCCACCCCCGAAGAGGCGACCTTAGAGGCAGCCCCGGTGACCCCCGAGGACCCCGAGGTCCCTGAACCCTTTGAGACCCCATAGCTATTCCCCGGGGAGAGCTTCCCCCCCGACGCAGGGCCCCGCGGCCCCGACGTCGAACCGACCCCGAGCTTGGACGACCTTCCTGAGCTGGCCCAATGGCGCCAGGAAGGGGGACCGTCCCGAGAGGAGTTCTGCCTAGAGCAGACATCCTGTTCATCCCTGGTGGGGCCGCGGCAGCAGGCCGCCACCCAGGCCGCCGGTGACCAGTCCGGCTCCCACTTTATCTATTGGGAAAACGGCCTATTATACAGCGAGCAAAAGTCCGCCGAGCTAGGGTCCGGCCGAGTGCTGGTGGTCCCCCTACGCTTCCGCGGCTTTCTCCTGAACCTGGCCCATGACGTGCCCCTGGCGGGACACTTGGGACAAGACAAGACGTACCAGCGCCTGGTCACCCACTTCTACTGGCCGGGCATGCGCTCCGATGTGGAGGCCCACTGTAAGTCCTGCCCCACTTGTCAGTCGAGCGGAGGGAAGCGCAAGGCTCCTCTCCAACCCTTCCCCGTGGTCAGTACCCCCTTTAAGAGGGTGGGAATCGACATTGTGGGCCCACTCGACCCCCGGACCTCCTTAGGCCACCGGTTTATCCTCGTCCTGGTTGATCATGCCACCCGATACCCCGAAGCCGTTCCCCTCCGAACGGTGACCGCCCCCGTAGTGGGGCGGGCCCTCATGGCCATCTTCTCCCGGGTCGGATTCCCTCGAGAAGTAGTCAGTGACCGAGGGACCAACTTTATCTCGAAATACATGAAGTCCCTTTGGCAACAATGTGGGGTGACGTACAAGTTCACCACCCCATACCACCCCCAGGGTAACGGTCTGGTGGAACGCTTCAACCGGACCCTCAAAGGAATGATCATGGGACTCGAAGAGCCCCTGAGGCGTTAGTGGGACGTCCTCCTTCCCTGTCTCCTCTTCGCGTACCGCGAAGTCCCCCAGAAATCCCTGGGGTTCAGCCCCTTCGAGCTGCTCTACGGGCACCCCGTCCGGGGACCCCTTACCCTGGTCAAGGAAGGGTGGGAGACGGCGGCCCCAGAGCCCCCTCCCGATGTGTTTCGATACATTTTGGCCCTCCGGAACCAGACGAGGAAGTTCCGGGAGCTGGCCGAGGCAAACCTCGAAGCCAGCCAAGAAGAAATGAAACGGTGGTATGACCAAAATGCCACTCTGGTCGAGTTTCAGCCCGGACAGCAGGTCTGGGTTATGGCCCCCGTAGATCCCTGTGCCCTGCAAGACAAGTGGACAGGGCCCTTCAAGGTGGTAGAGCGCAAGAGTCAGGCGACCTACCTCATCGATGTAGAGTCCCCCAGGAACCCCTTGCGGGTCCTTCACGTGAACCGCCTCAAGCCCCACTTCGCCCGGTCCGAGTTGAGCTTGCTCCTAGCCACGGACGATGGGGAAGAAGGAGAAACTGAGCCTCTCCCCGATCTCCTGTGCGTGAAAGAAAAAGATGGCTCCGTAGAGGGGGTGAGTCTCTCCTCCTCCCTCTCTCCCGAGCAGCGCGAGGACTGTCGCCAGTTGTTGGGACAGTTCTCGGACCTCTTCTCCCTCACCCCCGGCGTCACCAACTGGTGCGTCCATGACGTGGACACAGGGGACAGCCCACCGGTCCGGCACAGAGCCTACCGCGTCCCTGACCGAGTCCGGGCCTGTATCAAGGCCGAGGTATCAAAGATGCTAGCTCTCGGGGTGGTCGAAGCCTCTGACAGCCCATGGGCTAGTCCCGTGGTCCTGGTTCCGAAGGCAGCCGCCCCCGGTGCTGTTCCCGAGCTGAGGTTCTGCGTTGACTACCGCGGGCTCAACGCAGTCACCAGAACCGATGCTCATCCCATCCCCCAAGCCGACGAGCTTATCGATCGCCTCGGGGCTGCTCGCTTCCTTAGCACGTTCGACCTGACCAGTGGATACTGGCAGATCGCCCTCACCGAGGGAGCTAAGGAAAGGTCCGCTTTTTCCACCCCGGATGGTCACTACCATTTCCGGGTGATGCCCTTCGGGATGAAGAACGCCCCCGCCACCTTCCAGAGACTGGTGAACCAGGTACTGGCTGGATTGGAGGAGTTCAGCGCTGCGTATCTGGACGATATCGCCGTGTACAGTTCCCACTGGCCCGAGCACCTCCAGCACCTCTGGGCGGTGCTGACGGCCCTAAAAAGGGCCGGTCTCACCATTAAGGCAAGCAAGTGCCAGATCGGACAAGGGTCCGTAATCTACCTCTGGCACCAGGTCGGAAGCGGCCTCGTAGCCCCCCTCCAGCCCAAGATCGATGCCATCGTGGCCTGGGAGGCCCCCACGACCCAGACGGAAGTGCGGGCGTTTCTAGGGCTCACGGGATACTACCGCCGGTTCATCAAGAGTTACGGCAGCATCGTAGCCCCCCTCACGGAGTTAACCTCCAAAAACCAGCCGAAGAAAGTCAGCTGGACCTCCGCCTGCCAAGAGGCGTTCAAAACTTTAAAAGACGCCATGTGCACTGCCCCCATCCTACAAGCCCCCGACTACTCACGAGAGTTTGTAGTCCAGACGGACGCGTCCGAGCATGGCATCGGAGCCGTCCTGTCCCAGGTGAATGAGAACGGCCTAGACCACCCAGTGGCATTCATTAGCCGGAGGCTACTCCCTCGAGAACAAAGGTGGAGCACCATCGAGCGGGAGGCCTTCGCGGTAGTTTGGGCCCTGAAGAAGCTGAGGCCCTACCTGTTCGGTACTCACTTCCGGGTCCAGACCGACCACCGACCTCTCCGGTGGCTAATGCAGATGAGAGGGGAGAATCCCAAATTGCTGCGCTGGTCCATCTCCCTCCAGGGGATGGACTTCACTGTCGAACACCGGCCGGGCTCTGACCACGCCAACGCTGACGGCCTGTCCCGATTCTTCCGCCTCAGCGAAGAGAACCCCCAAGAGGATGGGTAGTTCTCCCCGCCTTCAGCTGGGGGGGACGCGTGTTGGACCCGGCTTTGTGGCGTGGTTCACCTCTGTCCCTCCACACCCTGAGAGCGTAGGCCTGTACCCAGAGTCCCCTGCGCGGCCACCCCGTTAGTGTAGCCTGCAACCCGAGCCTGGTCGTCCTACCCAGTGACGCCTAGATCCCCCGAGAACCTTGACCAGGCCTGCCTTTCCCGCTCCTCGCCCGGCTCCGAGCGCCTAACCATACATGCCCCACAAGGTTCGGACGCCATCTTCCCTTCCCGTCATCCCTGTCTCCCTGGGCCGAGCGTGACCCCGGCACCAGCGAAGCCCAGACTCCAAAGGCGCGCCAGTCCCGGCTGGGGGGTAAAGGGCTCCCGAGTGAGATAAGCCAGGGAGTTTCGATGGCACCTCCGGCCTCCCCTGAGGGGCTGGTTTCTGTCACACCTTTGGCCCTCCCCTGTGGGCCAGGTTCAATCACCCCTCTGGCCTCCCCGAGGGCTGGCTCCAGACCCGCTGGGCGTCTGGGAATTCCCGGACCCATCTTTCAAAGGGATCAAAGAACCAACCGCCGGACCTCGCCAACGACCAGCCCCCAGGGCCGGAGACCTCTGCCTGCGAGGGTCCGGAGATCAAAGAGTAGAAGGACTATAACTGGGGCCGCCTGATAACTAGCGGGCAGTTGTATCTTGGACCTGAAGCCTACTGATCTGATCGCGGCTGACCCTAAGAAGACTCATCTGGAACCTCTGAGCCCTGCTGACGCTGTCGCGGCTCCTTCTCCGCCTTAAGGAACTGAACCATCGGAGCCCTGCTGACGCGGCTCGACCTCTAAGACCATCCGAGCCCTGCTGACGCTGTCGCGGCTCTCACGAACCCCTCCCGATCGAGCCATGCTGACCTCGTCGCGGCTCGAGGAGTACTCTGGCCCGGCTGGACCAGCGAGACCACCATCACGACCGAGCCGACTCGACGAAGGTGAGGCAACCAGTACGACCACCATCCCGTACCCCCCGGCTCGAGGATTGAGAGCTGTGCGTAGGGTACGCCTCGTACTGACCCAGATACTAAAAGACTGTCCCGCTTCCCTCTTCCCGAATCCTCAGAGACTTTGTGGTCCTGTGGCCACTGTGTATATGAGTGCTTCCTTCGTTATTTGCTTATATAAAGAACTTGTTCCTAAAATCCAACGGTGTAGTGTCTGTTCGTAGTGTGGTGTGGGCTCCGTGTGTACGATCCCAGACCCAACAACGGCTCCGTCGACGAGGTCGTCGACGGGTCAAAAACTGCAATTTCCTACACAGAAGCTGAAAATTACACCTGAAATGACGTCTCCAAGGCGAGTTTCGTCGCTTCCACCAACAATGCTTCTGGATGACGAGTCGGATGAGGAGGAGGATGATGGAGGCCATTATGGGGATGCCTACAGTCCCTCAGATTTAAATGTGAAATTGCAAGAGGCTGACACGGAGGAATATTATTATGAACATGCATATGACCAACAGGTGCATCACTATGTTCCTCAGGAGCGACGTCCACCAGGTTTAGGACAGGACATGGTGGCCATGCCAGCCTCTCTAGTCTCTGATCTACAGATGATGCTGCAGGACTATAGAACCAGGTTTCCTTCGGAACCTTCAATCCAGCCTGCACAACCTCCACCTCAGGTGTTGCTGCAAGCGCAACCAGTTGTTGTACTGCCTCCTTCGCAAGTGGTGCCTCTCACGCCACCGCCACGCCAACAGTCTTTTCCCGGACATCGGATCCCGAGCACGCCAATACCGTTCAGCAGGATACCTCTTCTGATGATGAAGTACAGGTGGATCCATTGACTGATCTGATCCATTGCAGGACCCAGACTTGGATCCCAGGATCCAGATGCAACTGGTCGAGATATTTCTGTTTCCCCTCCAGTTGATATAGGGGGGTTCCATAACCTCATGGAGAGAGCGTCAAAGAGGTTTGGACTACCAATTACAAGGCAACAGTCTGAATGTTTCCTGTATGACTTCAAAGAACAATGCAGAAAATCAGTCAAATCCATTCCCATAATTGAGCATGTGTGGGAGGAAGGGATCAAAATCATGCAAAATCCGGCCACGTTTTTCCCGGTTCTTCCCAGGCTGGAAAAGAAATATAAGACTCCGGAAGGCAGTCCAGCTTGTCTCCTTGGGCAGCCGAAGCCTGATTCGGTGATCTCACAGGCCGCTCAAAGCAAATCCAAAAACCCATCAACGCCTTTGACTACGCCTCCGGACAAGGACGGTAGGCGCCTGGATAACGTGGGAAAGAGGTTTTCTTCCTTGGCAAGCTTGCTTGAGCGGCAAATGCTCTCGCCTTTCTAGGCAGATACGATCGCCAGATGTGGAGTCATTTGTGGAACAACTGCCTGACTCCGCGAGGGAAGAGGCCAGGAGAGTCCTGATGGAGGGAGAAAAATCATCCTCCGAAGTAATCGACTGTGCTATGTATATAGCTTCCACGGCTTTTCGTGCCTTAGCAGGGTCAGCAGTGCTACGCCGTCACGGCTGGTTGAGAGCCACCTGGTTTCGTCAGGAGGTCCAAAATAAAATCCTGGACCTCCCATTTGATGGGGAGATGCTTTTTGGTAAACATGTTGATGATGCCCTGCAATGTATAAAGAAGGATACGGACACGGCGAAGTCATTGGGATCACTGAACTATCGTAAGGTCCCATTTAGAGGTGCACGAGGCAGAGGTTTCTCTTTTTATAGAGGCAACACCCAGCAGAGATATTCCTCGCAGTCTTCGCAGTCTTATAAGACTCAATATGCGAATCAACGGCAGGGACAATCGGCGTCTTTCTCTCGTCAACCTCAGCGAGGGCGTCAGAACTGACAGGGACGCGACAATGCCAAGAGGCAATAGCGGCCTCCTGGCTCTACCTACTGTTCCTCCCCTCCCAGTCACATCAGTGGGGGGCAGGATATCCTTTTGTCTGAACAACTGGAAGTGTATAACATCGGACCAGTGGGTCCTGAATATTGTTCAGAGTGGCCATACGTTGGAATTCCAAGATCTTCCTCCAACAAGAGCTCCGGGCGCCAACCGCACAAAACATCTGGGACTGCTCCACCTCGAAGCCCACAAATTGTTCATCAAGGGGGCAATAGATCCGGTACCTCTTTCTCAGAGGGGCAGAGGTTTTTATTCCAGGTTCTTCCTGGTTCGGTAGACGGCAGAGACTTGGCGCCCCATACTAGACCTACGAGAGCTCGACACTTATCTCATCAAACTCTCTTTCAGGATGGTCACTCTCCAAGATATTCTTCCTCTTTTGAACCCAGGCGACTATTTGGCGTCTCTGGATTTAGAAGATGCGTATTTCCACATACCGATACACCCAGCTCACAGACACTATCTACGCTTCACAGTGGGCAAGAGCCATTTCCAATTCAAGGTGCTTCCGTTTGGCCTTCGGTCTGCACCATGGGTATTCACCAAAGTGTTGGCACCAGTAGCAGCTTTTCTACGAAAACAATCCCTGGAGGTTTTCCCTTACTTGGACGACTGGCTCGTCAAGGCTTCATCTTTCAAGGAAACTTCTCAAGCCGTTTCAACTTGCATCCAGTTGTTCAGTCACCTGGGCCTTCAGCTAAACAAACACAAGTCAGTTCTGCAGCCCTCCAGATCCACAAGGTTCCTTGGGGCCATTTTGGACACGACACAATGCACAGCTCGACCTTCGGAGGAACGTCAACAAAAGTTGATCGTCTCGGCTCGCCAGGTGCTCAACAAGAAATGCCTTTCAGTCCGACAATACAAGTCCCTACTCGGGTCGATGTCATCCTGCATACCATTAATACCGCATTGCAGGCTGCGAATGCGTCCTTTGCAGGAAGAGCTAGACAAACAATGGTGCCAAGCAGAGGGATCATTCAACGACAAGGTGTTGGTGACGTCACAAATGAGAACGGCATGCGAGTGGTGGCTAGTAAAAGACAATATCGCAGAAGGTCTGACATTCAGGATTTCACCATCCCCCCTGATCATGACTACAGATGGCTCTTTGGAAGGCTGGGGAGCAGTGCTCCGAGAGCTTCAAGTCAGCGGACACTGGAGTCCAGACCAGCGTCAGTGCCATATAAATTTTAGGAGCTGACAGCCATTCGGTTAGCTTTGCAGGCTTTCCTTCCCAGAGGTCAAAATCAAACAGTGCTGGTCCGGACGGACAATACGACGGCCATGCACTACATCAACAAGCAAGGAGGAACGAAGTCGCAAACTCTGTCCAAGGAAGCTCAGAGAATCTGGGATTATGCGATTCTTCACAGGATCAATTTGCAGGTCGAACACCTGGCAGGTTCTCTCAATGTCACGGCGGATGCCCTGAGTCGCCAGGCAGAGGTGAATCACGAATGGGAATTAAATCAGTCCATTCTGGAGAGTGTGTTCTCGGTCTGGGGGACACCGACCATCGACCTCTTTGCCTCTCCGGTGAACGCCAAATGCCGGTTTTACGCAAGCAAAGTTCACCATCAGGGATCTCTGGGGCACGCCCTTTCGATTGCCTGGTACGGCGCATTCTTTTCCGCTTTTCCGCCAATTCCCCATATCCCATGAGTACTTGGGAAGCTGAAGGCGGAACCATGCAAGATGATTCTCATTGCACCGGCGTGGCCCCGGCAATTCTGGTACACAGAACTCCTTCTCTCCCGGGATCATCCAATTCGCTTGTGACCAATTCCGTCCCTATTATCGAGGAATCAGGGGTAGGTGTTCCATCCGAAATCGCTGCATTTGACAGCGTGGCTCCTGAACACAGAGTTCCGTCATCTGAATCTCCCCGAGGAGTGTAGAGAGGTTTTGTCCCAGACTTGAGCACCAAGTACTAATAAAACTTACAAGGCATAATGGAAGAGGTTCTGCCTGTGGTGTCAAAGACAGGGTCTCCATCCTTACAAATCTCTGCCTCATCAACTTTTGCCATATATACGATCATTGGCTAAGTCCGGGTTGGCGCATTCATCTGTGAAGGTACATCTTGCAGCCATATCAAGGTTTCGGCACAGTTCTTCAGGCCCATCCTTATGGTCCTCTAGGATTGTTAAACCATTCTTGAAAGGCTTGTTATGGATGTATCCTCCAGTTCGCCCTCCTCCGCCAGTTTGGCAGCTCAATCTTGTCCTGGCTCAACTCATGAAAGCTCAGTTTGAGCCGGTGCACAAGACTGACTTGAAATTCCTGTCTTGGAAACTTGCCCTCCTCTTGGCTCTAACATCAGCGAGAAGAGTTAGTGAGCTTCAAGCCCTCTCCATAGTGCATCCATTCCTTCAATTCAAAAAAGATGTGCTTATCCTTCGCACCAATCCAAAATTTATTCCGTCTGAGTTCCACTTGAATGAACCTTTGATTTTAAAGTCTTTCTTTCCGCTCCCATCTAAGCCTGCGGAACGCGCATTACATTCTTTGGACGTTCAAAGATTCTTGAAACTCTACTTAGAACGCACACGACCCTTTCTAAAATCATCCAAATTGTTTGTGTCCTATAGTGCCAAAGGAAACCCCTTCCTTTGTGCGAAGAGTGGCATTTCCTGCTGGATCTCCAGTGCGATTCAATTCTGCCATCAGGAGGCGGGCAAGCCACTGGACAGAAAAGTCCGTGCACATTCCACGAGGTCTGTGGCATAGTCTGTGGCTCTTTTCTCTGGAGTCGCCATTAAGGACATATGCAGGGCAGCAACTTGGAGCAGTACTCATACCTTCACGAAACACTACTGCCTGGAGTCGGCAGGACGGGACAACGCAGCTGTTGGTCAAGCAGTTCTGCAGAATATTTTTCATTGAGAGGTGAGCTTTCCCTACAATCCCTCTGTCCTGGTGAGCACATTTTGTTTCTTGTTTTGCTATGCTATAAGTATTGCTATATGGTTATGTGATGCCATGTATCTACAAAATGTGTTCTTGGTAGTTTACTGCTAGCTACTCTGATACAAAGCATGGGAATCTATGAAAGTTCCAGTACTGGGGCAAGAAAACAAGTTACTTACCTGTAACTTTGGTTCCCCAGTATTGGTAACTGTATTACCCGCCCGCCCTCCTCCCCTGGGAAAGCTCAGTCTTTTTACTGAGATTGTGGCGGTTTGCACAACGGCTACGAAAATCTGAGGCTCTGAGCTCTCTCAGGAATGTTCTATGGGGTGAGGCTGCTCTGATTGGTCCTGACGAAAGTTTGGTCTCTTTTACACAGAGGGTGATAGGATACAAAATGAGATGAGGCCTAGGCCTATTTTTCTCTTGTTTCTATGGTTGTGATACTACAGAGGCTCCCATTCTGACAACGGGGAATGATACAAAGCATGGGAATCTATGAAAGTTACCAATACTGGGGAACCAAAGTTACAGGTAAGTAACTTGTTTTCTTCTCTTTGTCCAGTTTCGCGCCAGAGCTGGGGCTGGAGTGCCCCAGCAACTGGTTTCAACCGGGCTATGCATGGGGCACCTTGTGTGCCCCAGGCAGTGTCATTTTGTTCAGCCCTCCCTGCTCCAATACACTATGACCTGTCTGGGGTGGTGCTAGCACCTCCCAAGGCAGGAAACCTATTGTCCAGGCCTCCCCTGCCGGAGTTTTGTCCAGCTGCAGGAGGTCAGACTGTCTCTGGCAGCAGCATCCATTTTGTGATGCTGAGGCTCGGTTTAACTTTAATCGGGTAAAGTAGGAACTAACATGTCTTCACCCTCTAGAAGGGTGGAATGCTACCCCCGCCGCCAGAACTGGCGGGGGGTGAGGGTTGTATTCCAAAGCGTATGACACCTTACACGACATGTTTTGATAAATCCAAACCAAAGTTAGCAATAACCACGAGGATTATAATGCACTTAAGAGTATATGGTATGGCTATATCATAGAACAGCTTTAAGGACATGGTTCCGAAAGCTGCAGACAGGCTCAGCTCATGCTAGAGCACCATCTCTCATAAAACCAAGCACTCTACCTCCAGGATTGTCGAGGTCTACCATAGGAGTGACTTACAGGTGTATATGTGTCTATATATAGGGTTAGATATAGGTATACTATATCTAAGCAAGGGGTGATTACACGACCTTGCCCCAGCTGAGTGATCAGCCAGTTGTGTCAATTTGGATGGCCCGCCAGGGGTGGCATAATGCATGCTGCTAGGCCTTGGATGCACCTATGCCCTGGGTACCTATGGTACACTATACAGGGGCTCACAGGGTGACCCAATACCCAATTGGTGATGCACCTAAAGTACATGGTATGAATTTAGAGAGAACAGCTGGGCTGTGGGTCTGATTAGCAGGCCCACAGCCACACTAGAGTCGAAAAACCAGTGAATCGAAGCAAAAAGTGGGGGTGACCATAGGAAGCAGACCCTACTCTCCTACAAGGAACATGATCCAATAGAAGCACATCATGATTTCACCATGACACTGGATGTATTACAAGAGCCCACGCTGGTGCCTGACCCTCCAAGAGACAATTTTCTTGTGAGGAGGCTTTGGATGTTCAATTCTAACCAAGCACAGGTACAAAATGGACAAAGCCACACCCTTTAAATATCCTCGCACCATCTACACCCGCTCCACACCATACAACCGCCCAACTGTCTTCACCAGCTGCTCCTGCTACATAGCCATTGGAAGGGTCATTACAGTCAGACATAGGAGGTGGAGATAATGGGTTGACAATTTCCATATCCCACCACAAGAATTGCCCCTGGGATACATGACTCCAATCCACCTGTTACTTCAGACCCCAATCTGTGTACTGCCAATCCATCTTACCCTGACACTACTACCTACCACGATTTATTGTCTAGAGCGGCCACCTTCCATAAAGTGCAGTTGCATACAAATCCCTTTAAAGGATCCTTTAACAAAAAAATTGACACTTCTTCACAACGCTGCTTCCTATACTTAGCCATGCGCAAGGGCATGCTCTGCCACATGACTGACGTTTAAAATGACCCGGTCATATCTAAGGTCATGATGCCAAGGGTCGATGTAAACAATTTAAAGCATCACGTAATGAACACACACATATATAGATATAGATACAGATATAGATATAAACATAGACTGACATGGACGTAGACACATGTATGTAGAGACATACGTCTGTCGCAAAGGTCAACTTGCATCAGACTCTTTGGTTGTGGTAACACCACGTGAAAGGGCCACTTCACAAACATCTGGTGAAGCACCTACTCCAGATAAGGAGGGTAAAAAAGTTGATGCAGCAGGTAAGAGGTTAGCCGCCCAATTAGCAAATCAGTGGTGCATTGTAAATGTGATCGGCCTCCTCTCCAGACATGATAGAGCTCACTCGGATGAGATTGGAGAGATACTCCAATACTCCCAGATGAACATAAAGGGCATACCTGATTGCCTCCGAGGATAAATCAATATCAAACCCTACAGTTCGGTGTGCACTAGACACTGCCGATAATGCAGCTAGAGGAATACATTTGAGTGTACTATTGTGTAGGTGTGCTTGGCTTTCAATTTTGGGTTTTGAACTTGAAGTACAACAAAAACGTCTGCCCCAACCATTTGCTGAGGTGGGTCATTTTTTTGGTCCTCAAGTGGATACTCTCCTTGAGAAGATGTAAGATGAGACGCCCAGGCCTTAGGAGTGCTGCAGACACAATCTCATTGTGGCTGCTTTCTCTGTTCCTCTGACAGTGGAGGGTCAAAGACCACCTACCCTGAAACCTCCGCTACATATCAGCGGACTCAAACAACCTCGCCTAGGTGTTGCTAAATAGGCTCATACAGGGGTAACGACACCAGAAGTAGAGGCACGGGTGGATTCACAAAGCTATCTGCCACAACCACAAAGCACTGACTCCCCAATCATTCCCCCCGATCACACAGCACCTGTCGGGGGTAGACTATAATGTTTGCTTCCTGCTTGACAGAATATCAACTCCAACCAGTGGTTGCTAGATATTATTCAACCTAGTTCTTGTGTGGAGCTCACTTCCTCATCTCCCAGAATTTCACCTCGCAAGCACACTTTCCCCACAATATCAGCAGTTGCTCCAGGAAGAAGTACAAGCTCTGCTAAAGAAATGCGCTATAGAGCCCGATCCACTCCACCTACAAGGCACAGGGTCTATTCACCATACTTCCTTGTTCTCAAAAAGAACGGTCCCGTAGACCAATCTTGGTCCTCCGACCTTTAAGCAAATACATTCTCTCAGAGCACCTTTACATGGTCACTCTTCAAGATATCACCCTTTGTTACAATGAGGCAACTTCATGGCTGCAATCCACTTTAAGGATGCCTACCTTCATATTCCTATTCACCCGGCACATTGACTTCACCAACCTAAAGTGACTCAGGGCAAACAGCCAGGACTTGACTCATCGGCATGCGTTCTCCAGGAGAAAGTAGGGACACTTTTTTATATACATTTACTGCCAGTCGCTCCGGTTGCCATAATAGCCAGTCATCGGAGGTGTTGTGTGAAACTTCAGGCTTTAGGCAGTTTGAAACTCCTTCAGTAGATTAATTATTTTATTGTTCTGAACATTAAATCTGGATCCCCTCCGCATCATTGTCCCCCCTAAAGTAGAGCATTTAAGGCAATAGTACATTACTTGATTAAAAACGATACTGCTGTGTTCAAGATAGGAGTATTTCCCACTTGTTGGAAGTCCGCTTCAGTTTTTTCTTTATTTAAAAAAAAAAACCTAGCCTAAATGTGATTCATGGCTCTTAATAATTGTCCAATCTCTTGACTTCCTTATCCAGCGGAGAAATTTAATGAGCAACTTGCTTCTTTCATGGATAAGAATCATCTCCTCGCCAACTCTCAGTTTAGCTTGACGCAAGAGCATAGTACAGAATCCACGTTAATAGTGGCCTCTGAGGAAATCAGAGCAGCATTGGATGGGGGTGGAAATGCCCCCTCATCCTGCTAGTTGTCTGCAGCTTTTGAGATGCTCAACCATGATCTTTTGATTGAAAATATTCGTAACCTCAGGATAGACCGCTATGGGATCTGCGAACACTTCCAACACAGATTTCGAAGGTTAAAAAAATAAAAATCTCGGGGTGCTATTCCATATGGAATTGAAATACAAAATCCAACCTCATCCTGCCATGCTATTAGTGATGAAAAAGAAATCGAAAAAAGGCCACCCTTTGAACTTTTGAAAACTGTGGTCAATGCACTCGTTTTTGCAAGATTGGATTACTGTACTAGCCTTTTAGATCTACCCAAGGGTTCCTTAAAGAAATTTCAAACTCTTCAGAACGCTGCTGTGCATTTCCCCCTGAAAATCCCTAAATTTCATTCGGCGAAATCAGCCATCAGTAAATTGCTCTGGCTGCATATTAAATGTCCTATTCGAGGTTTAATGTACAGCCTATAAGACCCTTCATGGGGAGGGCTGTACCTATTTCAAGAAGAATCTAAAGCGGTACACACCTGGCAGGACTCTGTGCTCCAATTCTGCTGTGCATTTGGTGGTGTCCTCTTTCAAACGTTCATCCTGGGGTGGAAGAAGTTTCTTTATGTCCACAGCATTACATTGGAATTGTCTTCCTTATCTAAAAGCACCTGCATCTCACTCCATTTTCAGGAAATCTTTGAAAACCTGGCTTTGTCCATCAAGCCGACAACTGATTTCTACTTCTCTCTATCTCACACTGCGCCAAGACTTCCCCTGGCATTTGTTGCACTTTATAAAACTCCTCATTCATTCATTACTATCTCCCAGGAGTGAACAACGACTTTGTGGAGCTCCTCAGTAGGAGTAACAGCAAATCCACTAGAGGGAACTCAACCCTCAAGTTTTTCTCCAATACTTCCAGCGTTGGCGACAACCACAAATAGACCACTTCGGCACAGCAGAAAACGCAGAATGCCCAACTTTGCCTCAGGTTCACACCCACAATCCAAGGGCAATGCGCTATGGAATAGTTGGTCGGGATATTTGCTTATGCTTTTTCACCTCTCCCACCGCTTCTATTTCTGGTTCACAACCTGAGGCAGACATGTCTCACCCTCATCTTGTTGGCTCCCACATGGTCACTGAAACCATGGTGTATCGCACTTCTCAATTTCTGTAGTCCTTTCCCCCCCCCCTCCCGAACCACTCTCAAACAGCTAGGATCTTCTTACTCTGAACCATGGGGAAATCAGACATCCAGACAGCTCAACCTTGCAGTCGAGCACCTTAAGTCTTAGAATTTGGCTACCTCAATCTCCCACTATGTAGCAGCCTACTATGCTGCCAAAAGGGAAAGTTTAGATTACTATTGTCAGTCCAAGCGCATTGATCCATTAGCGGCTGAAATACAACATCTTGTCTGCAACTAATTTCATTTCCAGCCATCAGTTCTTGCTTTTACGTCTTTAAAGCTACACCAAACAGCGGTATCTGCATAGCTTCAAATAGGGAACACACTTCCCTATTCAGGATTCCAGTTGCCCAAACCTTCCTAGAGGCGCTTGTTGTTTCTTCAAAAGTTCCACCAGCCTACATGGAAACTCAATATTGTTTTAATCAGATTAATGAGCCCTCCATTTGAATCCCGCCTCTCCGCTGCAGGTTTTATCCTGAAAGGTAACATTCCTAATTGTTATCACTTCACTCAGACGTGTCCTTGAGCTTCAAGCATTAACATTTGTAGAACCCTTCTTTCAAAAACATAAGATTATGGTTGTACTTTGCATCAATCCCAAATTTCATCCTAAATTATCCAATTGTTTGGTTTGTTCTAGGAGGCCAAAAAGTGGCAAGAAAGGAAGGAGGCGCTGGAGGCCGTGGAGGTCTTGGTGAAGAATCCCAAACTAGAAGCCGGGGACTACGCAGACTTGGTTAAGGCTTTGAAGAAGGTATTGAACGATGCCTAGTGGTTGTGCTATAGCACTCTGTATATTGTATTGCTTTGTATGGTAATAAAGACCTAGCTTTGGTGCTTTGTGACTCTCGTTCAATGCACTTGCTCTCACTGTCCGAGAGATCCTGTTTTGCTGCTTTCTCCATCCCTTGTTGGCACAGATGATGCTCTGCATTTTAATTGAGTGGGGGAGAGGAGGGCAGTTCTTTGAAGGATGAAAAGTGTTTGTCACTTATAGTATTTTCTCTGACCTACAGGTTGTTGCAAAGGATACCAATGTCTTGCTGGTGGCTTTGGCAGCCAAATGCCTCACTGGATTGGCCACTGGACTGCGCAAGAAATTTGGGACCCATGCAACACACGTAAGTGTGAATCTTTCCGTAGTACAGATGGATAGCCTTCCTGCATGGGAGCACGGAGTCTAGTGGTTGGGGGTCTGCGCTCCAGTGATACTGCACAACTCTGATCTGTTCTTCTGGGATTTCTGAACTCTGGGGTCAGTGTCAATATATGAAATTCCTTCATAATATATATTTAAACAAGTGGAGTTGCACAACCAATCCCTTTCAGTTTAAATTCATTCTGCTGCTACTTACCAACACTTTTGCATTCATGTTGATCCCCAGTTGCCTTCTCAAATGTCCTGTCCAGATAAACCCAGATGCAGGTGTACTGCTGTTGTCCCGTTTTCATTCTTCATATGTTCTTACTGCTGGTCTGAAACCCCTTAAAAATGTTGCTTTGATTGTGAATTGTAGTCGTGCTGGTGTGCATGTCTGGAGGTTTTGGGTATAAGTGTTGTGTTCTGGTAACCCTACATTTGAGTGCAGTCTGATAGAGTACTTAGTATCGTCTTGTTTTACATAAAGGTCCAGGAGCTTTATTTGTTGCGAAAAGGGAACAATGGCCGGGGCCCTAACTGGTTTGATAATCTGGCGTTGCCACTGGCTACCATGCACTTCACTTTCTGATAGATGCATCTGCCGTGTGGATTCCTCACCTTGTAAATATCCCCTTGCGTCAGCAACATTCGGAAATTCTTTTTGTAGCTTCGCGCCGACGTGGACTTGGATGTCCTAGAGACACGGCATCGCACGCGACTCCGCTGACGTCACCGACGCCTACAATAGGCCCACGCCGGCGTGATGACATCAGTTCCCTTTTTTCCGCGTCGTCGACGCTAACGGTTTTGGGATACTCAGTAGCTTTTGGTAACTCTGTTACTTTTTTTCTTAGTTTTCTGTGCTCTCTTGCCTCTTTGTCTCTCTATAATGTCGACAAAGAAGACTGGATTTAAGCCCTGCAGGGAGTGCGGAAAAATTATGTCCTTTACGTACCCACACCAGGACTGTATTTGGTGTTTAAGCTCCGACCACGACGTAGATGGGTGTTCGTCATGCCAGAAGATGAACCCAAAGGCCCTGCGAGAGAGGGAGACCAAACTTCTTGTGGCGAAGCTGAAAGCCGATAAAGGAAGGAAGTCTTCAAGATCCCGTTCAAGGAAGTAGAGATCGAGGTCAAAATCAAGATCAAGATCTCGAGAGGCTTCGGCTTCGAAGTCATCGTCGGATCATGCTTTGAGGTCGCATAAGAAACACAGGAAAAGGAGGCATGAGTCTCGATGTCATTCGGGTGAGATGTCTGGCTCGAAGTCGAGGTTGCCCAAGAAGGTTAGATCGAAGGTGGTCCCGCCGCAAGAGGCTTCGGATCGAGAAGGCGAGGCCTCGCCTTGGGAGTCGCAAGTTCAATCTCGGACTCCGGTATCCGATCCGACTCCGACGCCGTCTCCGGCTCAAGAAGAAGTGGTTGAAGTTCTTGATGAGGAAGGAGAATCGGCGCCTGTTGAAGAGCCGGATTCGAATCTGCCTCGAGATCAGCCTGAAGGTGATCATCCACTTTTTCCTGCACCAGGTCAGGATCCATCAGCGTTCCTGAACGCTATGTATGGGGTATTCTCGAGATCATGGTACCCCTCTGGTGAACCTTCGGGTCCCATGGGACCAATGGCATTTAATTTGGGTGTTCCACACTCTTATGCCCCGGCAACTTTCATGCCGTATATGCCAGCCCCGACTCCGCTGTGGCAGTACCCGGCTCCGCCGAGGTCGACGCCGGCTCGGCCGAAGTCGACGACTCCGGTACCGGCGTCGCCCGCTCCAAGCAAATCTTTGGAGCATCCTTCTAAGCCTTCGGATTCTGTACCGACGTCGGCTCCGGCGCCGTCTGAGTCGGTGGTGGATCCGGTTGCGATCCGTGTTAAGGAGAGGTCCAGGAGGGAAGCTCAACGCCTCCTGGAGGAACGGAGGTATTACGAGTCTCATTCAGACATGGAGGAAGGTGAACTGGATGAGAATTATTTCGAAGAGCTGGCTGATGCTAGTGGCCTTGATTTTTCCCCAGAGTGGGTGTTGCCATCAGGTTCGAATACGCCTTCAAAGGATGTCCAGCCATAACACGTGGTAATGGTGAAGGCAGCAGGACTTTTAGGCTTGACATTACCAACTGTTGAGTTTAAGTCAAATCTGCTTACAGAAGTACTCCATTCACCAAGCTCAGCTGTGGAACCGTTATTCCCATTTAATGAGGCGTTAACTGAACCTATTATGGAGGTGTGGAAAAAGCCTCTTTCTGCTCCTGCTGTCTCAAAAAGTGTGGCGAGGAGATATATGGTGGCTCCTGAGGACCCTGCCTTTTTGTCATCTCACCCTTCTCCTGAAAGTCTAGTGATTCAGGCTGCGTGCTCTAAAAAGTCAGTTGGTGCTTTTCCCCAAGTGCCCGGTGACAAGGAGGCCAAGAAACAAGATCAAGTGGCCAAGAAAACTTTCTCCTCTGCAAGTATGGTGTTAAAGTCAACGAATGCCACTTGTCTTATGGGGAGATATGTGCACGCACTTATGGACTCAATGCGTTTGTTGATTCCTAAGGTTCCAGAGGACTGCAGGGGTGACTATGAGGAGGTGTTATCTGATACTCAAGCAGCAGCTCGTCAAGTTATCCAGAGCGGTCAGGATGCTGCAGATTCTGTGGCACGGATCATGGGCACTGCGGTTGCCACAAGAAGATCAGCTTGGCTGAAATCCTCAGATTTTTCTGCGGGTGTGCAGTCTGCACTATTAGATTTACCTTTGGATGGAGCTGGACTCTTTGGCAAGAAGGCAGATACAGCCTTAGAGAGGTTTAAAGACAGTAGAGCAACTGCTAGATCTCTTGGTCTTCAAGTAAGAGGTTCAACGGCCAGAAAGTTCAGAGGTTTTGGACGCTCTTCTTTTTGTGGCTATAGACAAGGTCAGCAGCAGCAACAGCAGCAGCAAAATACCTTGTATAGGTCATACAGGGGAAAGCAAAGGGCACGTCCTCGAGGGCGTCAAGCCTCTTCCTCCTCCACCTCCTCCAACCCCCCCAGCCACAGAAAAGCAGCCCTAGATCCGCCATTCAGGATCATGCGGGTCCGGTGGGGGGTCGGCTTACCCACTTTCTACGGGATTGGGAATCGGTTACATCAGATCTTTGGGTTCTCAATCTTGTAGAGAATGGGTATGCCCTTCCTTTTTGGGAATTCCCTCCCAATTACCCTCCTTGCCAGGGGTATTGCTCAGAGGTACATCTGTCGCTCCTTCAGGAGGAAGTTCAGACTCTATTAAGAAAGGGTGCGATAGAGGTGGTCCCGGAGCAGGAAAGGGGTCAGGGGTGCTACTCCCGGTATTTCCTGATACCCAAGAAGGATGGCAGGCTTCGTCCAATCCTGGATCTCAGAATCTTGAATCTCTATCTGAAACAGGAGAAATTCAAGATGCTCACCCTTGCTCAGGTTCTTCAGGCGCTGTTGGAAGAAGACTGGATGGTGTCCTCGACTTGCAGGATGCGTACTTTCACATCCCCATCCTGAAGTCGCACAGGAAGTATCTCCGTTTTACGGTGGGATCGCAGCATTATCAGTTTGTGGTCCTTCCGTTTGGGCTTACTACTGCGCCTCGAGTCTTCACCAAGGTGATGGCAGTGGTGGCGGCGCATCTCAGAAGGTCAGGGATTCCTGTATTCCCTTATTTGGACGACTGGCTGATCAAAGCAGAGTCGTCGGAGAGAGTGCTCCATCATCTGCGAGAGACAACCCAGTTGTTGTACAGGTTGGATTTTTCGATAAATGTACCAAAGTCTTACCTGGTGCCCTCCCAGCGCAACCTGTTCATAGGTGCTGTACTGGACACTGTCGTGCATTCCCTCCTCCTCAAAGGATTCGTGACACACAGGAAATGATTCCTTTATTTTACAATGGAGCGGTTGTGCCAGTCCTGAAGGTCCTTCGTCTGCTCGGTTTGATAGCTTCATGCATTCTGTTGGTCAACCATGCACGCTGGCACATGAGGGCTCTCCAGTGGTGTCTCCGCAGACAGTGGTATCAGCACAACAGAGATCTCGGGGAGTCAGTGAGGATCTCCAGAGAAGATGCGGCAGATCTGTCTTGGTGGGGCGTGGAAGACAACCTGTCTCAGGGGAAGCCTTTTCAGTTGCCTCCTCCGGTGGCCACAGTGATAACGGATGCATCCACTCTCGGGTGGGGTGCTCATCTGGGGGATCTGGAGATAACGAGTGGAGGCTCCATCCAGAGGTGGTTTGTCACGTCTTTCGGACGTGGGAGGCTCCTCGGGTGGACCTTTTTGCCACTCAAGAGAATGCTCACTGCCCGTCATTCTGCAGTCTCCAGTTTCCAATGCAAGGAGCCTTGGGGGACGCGTTTCAGTTGAGTTGGGGAAATCAACTCCTTTACGCGTTTCCTCCCATACCCTTTATTCCTCTGGTTCTGAGGAAGATTTGCCAAGACCGGGCCCAAGTCATATTGGTCGCCCCGGATTGGCCAAGAAGGGTGTGGTACACAGATCTTCTCCAGCTCTCCTCTCACCCACCGCTCCGTCTCCCTCTCAGGGCAGACCTCCTCTCTCAGATGGAGGGGCAGGTTCTACACCCCCACCTCCAGACATTACACCTTCATGCCTGGAGATTGAACGGGGCAACCTGAATTCCTTTTCTCTCCCGCCTAACGTGGTGGATGTCATCTTGTCGGCCAGGTGTGACTCCACTAAGTCCATCTATTCTTATAGATGGTCAAAATTTGTCACTTGGTATGGAGGGAAATCTATTGACCCTTTGAGAGCCCATTTGTCTGAAGTTCTCCAGTTTGCCCTCTCTCTGGCGCAGCAAGGGCTTGCTGTTGCCACAGTTAAGGGCTATCTTTCAGCGCCGTCTGCATTTCTCTGCTTGCCTGACCAGCCATCTCTTTTTAAGTCTCCCGTAGTTTTAAGGTTTTTGAAGGGCCTCACAAATAAGTTCCCTCCTACTCCTTTTATTGTGCCTCAGTGGGACTTAAATCTTGTCTTGACATTTTTGATGGGTGCTCCTTTTGAGCCTCTTCACAAATGTCCTTTGAGGCTTTTGACTCTTAAGACGGTCTTCCTCGTTGCAATAACCTCGGCAAGGAGGGTAAGTGAGCTTCAAGCTCTTAGTTCCAAGCCCCCTTTCTTGACCATTCATGCTGATCGAATGGTTCTTAGGACCAGGGCTGCTTTTCTTCCGAAGGTGGTTACTCCTTTCCACCTTGGTCAATCCATTACCCTCCCTACCTTTTATCCTCCCCCACACCCTTCCAAGGAGGAGGAGAGATTACACCGCCTGGACCCCAAAAGGGCGGTGTCCTTTTACCTGGACAGGTCTAAAGACTGTCGACTGGATGACCAGCTCTTCATTGGGTTTGCTGGCTGCAAGAAAGGAAGAACGGTCCATAAAAGAACTTTGTCGAGATGGATCGTCCTCTGTATAAAGATCTGCTACTCTTTGGCCGGTAAGGAACCACCAGAGGGTATAAGGACTCATTCTACAAGAGCTAAGTCTTCAACCTTTGCATTGGCTAGAGGTGTTCCTGTAGAGGATATTTGTAGGGCGGCAACTTGGTCTTCCCTCCACACTTTCGCGAAGCATTACTGCTTGGATACCGAAGTGAGGAGGGACGGTCACTTTGCGCGCTCTGTCCTCCAGGATTTCCTGGTTTAGAAGAGTGGACGCCCTCCTCCGGGAGTGGGGACTGCTGTGGGACTCTATTCACAAGGTGAGGAATCCACACGGCAGATGTATCTATCAGAAGAACAAGTTACTTACCTTCGGTAACGCTTTTTCTGGTAGATACAATATCGGCCTGTGGATTCCTCACTGACCCTCCCGCCTCCCCGTTGTCCACTCTTCTATGCCAGAGTTTCTGTAATGTATATATTTTTATTGTCAAGGAGTTGTTTATTTCAAATGTTTTATTGCATTTGCTTCACACTGTGTTACCTTGATGTTTGTACTGCGTATACTGTGTATGTCTACTGTCATTGGTACGTCCGTGTGCCTCAAAGGCACGGAAAAAAGGGCGGAACTGATGTCATCACGCCGGCGTGGGCCTATTGTAGGCGTCTGTGACGTTAGCGGAGTCGCGTGCGATGCCGTGTCTCTGACGTCCAAGTCCACGTCGGCGCGAAGCTACAAAAAGAATTTCCGAATGTTGCTGACGCAAGGGGATATTCACAAGGTGAGGAATCCACAGGCAGATATTGTATCTACCAGTAAAAGCGTTACTGAAGGTAAGTAACTTGTTCATTGACCCTTCGACTTCAAACTGCTTCAGTACTGAGCTCGCACTCTACCTTGCCAGTAAACTTTACTCTGGCCTTCCAAGCTGCTGTATTCGGCTGTTTTGAACGGCAGATGAGTTTCAGTGATGCTAATTTAAGAGCACTCCATAAGTCAGGCATACAGGGTTTGAACAGCAGTAGCTCAAGTGAGGCAACTGCACGCTTGAGGCTTTGGTTGAAAGTTTTGCGTGTAGGAGCTGTTGAGAACTGCAGTGTTTTGTTTCAGTAAGTATGATGCTGGGGACAGTGACTGAGCAGCCAAACACATTTTACAGTGTTTTCTTCTTCCTTGCCCGTAAACAATAGCAAATTTCGCAGTCATTAGACCAAATAAAATACCATTGAGTTGGGTAGCAAACATCTGTTCAGTGCCAAGATACACTTGGGTAAACTTGCGCTTTACAAAATCACGTTCTGTTTAATAGCATTATCTTAAAGGAAATGCTTCTTTTAAGATTTTTAAGATCATTGCCCTTGGAAACATTCTGCCCCCTCTTTATAAAATTGCTTGACCTTGGTTTTGTTTGAGGACATTCGTTTAAGCCCTGCTCCCTTGGTTTACAGATTTACGGTGGTGTTTTGGATGGTTGTTCTGAAGCTTGATGCACTTTTGGTTAACCTTTAGACCTTTAGGTATTGGGCAGGTGGGCTCACATTTTCCTCTAGAACGTGCTGGCCTATAGTTATTCGTGGTGGACTTCAGCATTGAGGTGGCCAGCTCCTGCCTCCGTCATAGGAGCCCGAACTATCACCACTGTACTTCCACGGTTATTGGTTGCTAGAAAGTTCTTGTGGGTATAGTCATGGGTTTTGTTTCCGTCAAACATCACATTGCTAATACCAATTGTTGGTCTGTTGTCCGGAGGAAACCGTACCACTAGTCTTGTTCGTTCAGGTGTTTTGCAAACATAAGTTCAGCCATGTTCGTTTTTGAGCTTGCACGGTCCTATTCTTGATCAAAAGCTGCAATTTGTTGTAATGAAAAAAGCACTGTGGCAGCTGCTTCCTCCGAATAGTTTGCAGAAAAACTAAAGTGATCCCTCACTCACCCCCCAATCAACACCAGCTGCTATTAAATGAGATCGCATAGGATTAATGATTTCTACAAAGTGGTATTCTATACTACACAAATGTTTACAACTTTTTACTGTCCTGCTATGACAGCTGTCCAAATAAAAGCAAACTACCTTCATTCACTGGAAGTTCCACTACCAATGTGCCAGACTATAAACAACAAACACACTGGGCCGCACAGGTTTTGTATCGTGGTTCTGCTCAGCCATGTATGTAGCCTGAGGACAACAGCCCATGAAGGACAAGCTAGATTTTGATTGCATTTCCATGCAGTCAGTTTGTCTCTGCTCAATATGACTGGCTCGATGTAAATGCATTGTGAAATAAATAACAAAAACTCTAGATGCATATTACACTTTCCCATCATGGATACTATGCATTCTGTAGTTCCGCTTTCCACCAGGATCCGTAGCACTCCATAACATTCCATGGAACTCATTCCATTTGCCACTGTAAGTTTGTTGGGCATCCCTGCGTCTTGTAAATCCTTCTTTCAACCTCTATACACCAATCCGAATTGGTGCTCCAAACATTAACTTTAGGACACAATCTATTTCCCTATAGTCTTGTGGAATTGCTCCTGGTCACTTCATCATTGAGAACCCCTCTGTGGTCTTCCTGAAAGGATTGACCTTAGCAAGCCTGCCTCTGCTTTCTGAATTCTCAGCTAAAGTACTCCTATGAAGCTTTGGTCCTTATACCAACCATCTCTAGATTGTTTGGGCTTCTAGAGACCGTGGTGAGTAATAAGGCAAGGTGTCTTAATTATTCAAATAACACATTGTGATGTCTGCCTGAAAAAGAAGGGATTTTGTCCTGTGCGATGGAAGAAACCCCGTCCGATCTCGATGGACCGCTCTCAGTTCCGACAGTTTGATATATGAACTTTTTTTTACCATGTCCCACCCAACTAGGAGACTGTGTGTATGCCCAGCTCTGGAGTGAACTGTCTGCCGACTGAGATCTGATGGAGTGGAACTCCCTTGAAGAGATTGCTTGTTCTTCTTCCCCAGGGAAAAGACTGGATTGCTCAGTGGGACAATGTTACTTACACTCAGAGCTGCCCTACAGTTGACACCATTGTTCTTCCAGACACTGATGTAGTGGTCTCCTAGAAGTCTGGCATGACCGACTAGTAAAAGGCATGAGACCACCTATTTTAGTGACAATCTGGTCCAGTGCAACATCTAACTTGTAGATGAGACTGTCCTCTGAAGGAAACACTTTCACTTTTGTAACATGGACGTCAAAGATCGTTCGCAAGTAGGGAATCATTTGAAGTGGGGTGGCCGCTGATTTCTTTATATTGACGTGCAGATCCAGGTGGAAAAAGTTTTTCGGAGCATGGTGGAAAGGAGACCAAATTTCTTGTACTGCAGCTTTTATCAGCCTGTTTAGAGAGGTGTAGATGTACAGGCCGTATCGTCAGAAAAGTGCCCCAACCTCCATGTAGGAAGCTGGCTCTTTATATAGCATTCTAAAGAGTCCAGGTATTCCCTTATCAGTGGACGGGGGCTTGCCCTAGCAATCCCGAGGTGTTCTCTTAGGAGAGAGTGCAGTCGAGCAGCCTTGGGCTTATCAGAGTAGTGTTAGACATTCGATGTATCCAAAATAAATGATACACAGGACTCAATAAGGGGGGGCCACGCCAATTTATAAAAATAGCACATATCTTTATATAACTTTATCCACCAAGATCATCCTAATCAGGTAAGTACATTTTGAGCTGGGAGTTTTTTCAGCTTTTTAAAAATACACTTGGTGACATTTCTGAAGCATTAATGTTATCCTGTGTAGTTAAGACATACACTGCAAATAGGTGCTTCACAGTGACTTACCTGGGCTACAGCACAACTGCACAGGGTTGGCTATAAAACCTACCAAATAGAGGCTGTCCCTTCTCTGAGAGGTCGTGCATCTGGTGGCCTCTTAGTGTGGGTCAATGTTTCCATTAAGCTAACTATTAAAATGATTAACACCGACTCCCCAGACATTCTCTGTCTGGAAATAAGAACAGTGGATAATAGGACATTTCATTTATTTAACGTTTATAACAGCCCCCAATCCTCCCACAAGGAATCCATATGTATAGGGAAGTTGGAGTCGCTTGTGGATTCACTAAAATCAGAGTCTGGTGTTATTTTATGTGGAGACTTGAACTGTAACTTTGAACCTATCTCAGGGATTTCCGCTCTGTTTAAGGAGGAGGACACTGCTAATGCAATACCTGCCCTGAGTGATAATTGTATGGTTGCTGGTACAACATTGGCCCTACAAATCACACGCTTCCTGACCTCACACGGACTGAGAGCATGTAATGGACGTATGCCTTCAGATAGCCCAAAAGCCCCTACATTTAAGAGGTAATTATGGGAGTAAATTGGACTATGTTATCGTCTCCTTTGATCTCTGGCCTTTTACAGTGGATCTAAAAGTCACAGAAAGATACGAAAGTGACCACTACCCCTTAGAAATGAGTTTTTTACTAAGCCTGGTTATGGAGCCTGACAACAGGGAGGGTGATCAAAGTACAGCAACCTCAACCACTACTGATAACATTGTCCTTAGTAACAATCGTAGGGCGGTTAAATGGGCATTTGTGTTAGAAAAAGAGGACCTACTGGCCAATATTTACCGTGCTTTTGTAGATACCCTGATTCAATATTGCCCCTTTAGCTGCTCCCCTAAAGAATTTATCGATCTACATAAATCCCTTTTCAGCCAATTATTAGAAATCCTTACTAGGAAACCAAAAAGAGGTGCAGGTAGGACTAGTGCAAAATCTTTAGGCAAACCTTGGTATAACAAGGAATGCCGCCTCGCCAAAACTGCACTGATTAATGCTGTTAAAGGGGAAAGTCCATTAATAGCTAGAGAGCAAAGAAAGGCCTATAACAAAATAATATTAAAAGCTAAATCCTCATGGGATGAGGAATTGTGGCTCAATATGTTAATAGCCGCTAAAACAAAGGACCAGAAACAATTCTGGGAATTGGCAGCTAAAGAAAATAAACGAGAGAAAGGTTTCAGGGAGGTCTATTTAGATGAAGACACTTGGGTCAAGCACTTTTCGTTATTGTATGCAGCCAAAACCCCGACCGAGGTAGCAAACGACGTACCCCCCCCTAAAATATCAGCTAACACTCAGCAGGTAGTGTTCACCTTACAAGAAACAGAGGCAGCAATTATTTCAATCAAGAAAGGGAAGGCGCCAGGGCTTGATAGAATCCCTGGTGACCTGTATTTGCATGACATTGAAGTCTGGGCACCCTACCTAAATCACTTATTTAACATGATTACAGCTAGTGAGCACATTCCAGATACTTGGAATGGCGCAGAAATCATCACCATTTTTAAAAAAGGGGATCGTGGTGATCCAGCAAATTACCGCCCCATTAGTCTTTTAGATATTACGCAAAAAATATATGCTAGGCATATTCTTAATAGAATAAATTCATGGTTGGAAGAGGAGTCAATTTTATCTAAATACCAGGCGGGATTCCGAAGCAAAACAAGTACTATAGACCAAGTATTCAGGCTATGCTGCTTGTATTGGAAGTATGTCATCATGCGCAAAGGTCACTTGTATGTGACCTTTGTCGACTTACGAGCAGCATTCGATCTCATCCCACGAGATCTACTTTGGGAAACCCTGAATAGGCAAGGGCTGCCTGACGACTTATTAAAACTAGTAATAGGATTGCATCGGGAGAATTACGCTAAGGTTAGATGGGGCCCAAACTGAGAACTCACACACCCAATCCCAATAAAACGGGGAGTGCGGCAGGGCTGCGTCTTGGCCCCCACCCTATTCTCCCTCTATGTAAACGACATTGCAACCTACATGGAAGATTGCGACAATGATTCTCCTCGACTGGGAGGGGAACGCGTTGCGTCCCTCCTCTTCGCGGATGACACAATCCTAATATCGCAAACGCCACATGGCCTACAGATCCTATTAGACAGGTTTCAACAGTACTGTATCCATAAAGGATTAGAAATCAACATAAAAAAAACAAAATACATGGCGTTGAACCCGCACAAAACTTTTAAAAAAGAATTTAATGTTGAATGGGCAAAGATTAGACTACGAGCACAGTTTTACCTACCTGGGGGTACTGATGGACTCCGCAATGGGCTGGGGTCCACAATTGGAAAAATCTAAATTGGTGTTCAGACAAAACTGCTACCCAATCACACAGAGATATAACAAAAGTGTAAACAAAGCAGTTACTCCCGCGATAGAGCTTTTTAGATATAAGGTACAATCTGCCTCCCTGTACGGGGCAGAAATCTGGGGTCCAATATGTAAAAAATCTTTTGAAGTATTGGAAAACAAATTTGTCAGGGGACTATTAAAAATTCCAACTAACACCCCCCTGATACCCCTATATTTAGATCTTAACATCAAACACACAGACCAGCATGCTATATTGAGACCATTGCTGATGTGGATCAGATTATGGACAACCATAGAACTATCTGACTACAGAAATGGCCTGAAGGAAGTTTTAGAGTTGGATAGAGATAATAAGATTTTTTGGTTTAAGCATGTGAAAAACTGGCTTACCAAGCTTGGATTAGCACACTTTTGGAACGAGCCGGAATCTCTAAACATAAACTCCAAGAAAATTGTTAAACTAAGCTTCTGGTCATATGTGAACTATGATTCTGTGTATTCGAGAACCCATGGCCCCCTTACTGAAAAATTTCTACTGGCAAAAAATGAGGTTCTATTCGAACAATTTCTAGATGAAATTCAACCCCCACTGGCAAAATCCCTATATCTAAAATTTAGGTACGGAACGCTGAGGATAAAAGTAACTGAGAAAAGATGGGGGAAGTCTGATAAAGAGCATTGTACTTTGTGCACCGATAACCAAAGGGAGGACATTTTCCACATATTGTTCTTTTGCCCTAGTTATGACAAAGCTAGGAAAAAATGGATAGTCCCCCTGTGCCGCAATCTTGGCTCATCCTCCCATAGGGAAGCGGGCAGAATCCTAACTATGGACACCAGTCAAGTAATCGTGTTCGGTATTAGCAAATTCCTATTGTCCACCTATTTTGTAAGAAGGAAACTATCTCTTCCATTTTAAATTAGACTCCCCGGAACCATGAATAAAGCCAATGTATAGCATTTTAATCTTGGTTGTAAATTCAATTTAATGTTTTTTAACTTTTCTACTCTTTTTAAAATATTTTTATATTTATTTGATACTGTGCCAAACTAAATTATATATTATGTGCTCTATTGAGGAAATACTTGCCAAGGTGTTAAATTGACGAAATGTAGAAGTAATGTAATACTAGGGTGCCCTTATAATGAAGATTTCATTGTTGTATGTCTTATAATGTACTGTATATCTTATTGTATCTTTTATGTTGCAATGCAACGAAATAAAGATTGAATTGAATTGAATTGAATTGACTTACAGGACTAATCTCCTGGACGTAAGGTAAGCATGTGGCAAGGACCAAGGTAGCACCAGCAGGTCACCTTGGGCAGCTCTGGGGTAGCCGGGTGCAGGGGTGCATTGCAGCGTCTGGTGCCCAATGTTTTCCTATAGGGAGAAAACATGGACTGCATTCAGGCACTTCAGGGAGACTTACGTTACCAATATCCTGGACTTCAGGTGCGTATAGGGCAAGGTCCAAGGCCACACCAACCGGTCACCTCGGAGGGTCTGGGACGTCCATGTTCACAGATGTATCAGTGTTGGGTGTCCTATTCCTTTTAATGGGGAATAGTCTGGTTACAGAGGCGGCTGCAAGCAGGGAGTGAGACCAGTCGGGCTGAACCAAAATGGCGGCCCAGGTCTGACGATGCTCGGTGATGTGGGGACACCATTGGTCCTCTTTTACTTGGGCCAGGACGGCCGGGTGTTGTGGTGTTCTGAAGCTTCTGGTTTTCATCATCCAGACACCCACAGAAGAGGTGGCATGTGTAACGAGGCTGCAGGAAGCGTTGGTGAATCCACTGTTGGCAAACACAAGAATGCTTTGTCGCTGGAGGGTTGTGGGACCACGCTTGCTCACTTCAACTCTGGCTAGGGGGTATGGGTGCAGTGGTGCCTTCCAGTGTCTGGTTGACGGCTGTCCAGAGTCCTCACCGTTTTTTTGGAGTGCCTGCAAGATTAAGGGAAGCAGCTCAGCTACTCGACAGGAATTCCTCAGTCTTGGTTGAAGGCAGGTAGTCCTCCCAGGCATTTGGAGGCACAGGAGCTGCAGGACAAGTTTGGTGGGAACAGTAGACCGGCTAGACCGGCTGGCAGGGTTGGCACCAAGTCAGTTGCTTCTTCAGTCATTGCTTCTCATGGCTCATCAGTGTCCTTCTTTCAGGTCGGCTGGAATCTCATTTCCTGATGCCAGTGGCTCCACTAAATACTAGATTTAGGGCTGTTACGCCCCCCTCCCTTCCCCCTTCTTTATGACCACTAAGTGGGCATAACTCTGTCCCAGAGTTCCTAATTCTGCTATCCCCAAGATGGCATACTTTTACATTTCATATCCACATCTGGTAGCCCACCTTAGGGGTGGAATTAGCCTGAGCATAGACACGCCACTCTGATCACCGGTCCAGGTGCCAAATGGTCACAGGGGTTGGCAACCCCTCATCTCTGAGAGAAGCCACATTTTTATACCAAAGGTGATGGGCTCTTTGAATCTCCCTTCTTTAGAATGCTAGTTTTTAGGTCATCCTGTTGGAAATGAGGTGTAAAACCTTCCAGCACAAGCTTTATTCCTGAGAGCATAGTCCTTGCCCCTGGGGCGGGTGTCAAACTAGTCTGTGGTGGCAACTGGTCAGAACCAGTGAGCCAGCGCACTAGTAGTTGGTAATTATTTATTTATTTTGAGAATTTTATACAGCGCGAACAAGATCTTTGCAGATATCAGAGCGCTTTACAAGTACAAATACAAAGTAAAAATACAAAGTAATAAAGCGTATATACAAAGTGATATATGAGGTAGTTAGGTACAAGGTGCTAGTTACATAGGTAGGTCAAAGGACATGAGGTAGGTCATAGGTGTGGTAGTGTAGGTACACTGAGAGTAGACAAACAATTGCGTCAATAGCATAAAGTGCGATACCAAGGAGCATATACTTGCTTAAGCGTGTTTAGAGTATTTAGAGTTTAAAGGTGGGCCAAGTTGAGGTGGGTGTGTGCAGGATGTATAGTCCCACAGGTGCGACAGTAGAAGGGATGTAAAGATCGTTGAGGTCGAGAGGGTAAAGTGTGCAAAGTCAACCAGGTGCGTCAACAATATAACAATATACATAATCAGCCAGGTGCATCGAACATTATAACAAAATACAAAGAGTGAGCGTATACAATTACATAATTCGATAATACGGGTGGTGCAATAGGCCAAGGTCGGGCAGGCCTTACAGAGCAGATTTATGAGTGATACGGAGTGATAGGTCATGTGTATTTTGCCATGAGGATCGCTTTAACTTCTTTCTTAAAGATTGTGTTGGAGGAGATGAGCCTTGTTTCAGGAGGGAGAGAGTTCCAGATCCTGGGTGCCATTCCTGAAAAGGAGCGTTTATACGTTTTTTCCTTCCGAAATCTTCGAGGTTTCAGCAAAAGATTGTTTGTGCTTCTAGTAGTTCGGGAGCCACCCGAAATTGTCAATTTTTGAGTGAGGTAGGCGGGTGAATTCAGATGCACAGCCTTGTGTGTCATGCATGCGATTTTCAGTTGAATTCTGGCTTCAAAAGGTAGCCAGTTCAGTGATTTAAAGTCCGGGGAGATATGCGAGTGTTTTTTTGAGCCTGTGACGAGTCTCGCTGCGGCGTTAAGGGACGCTCTTAGGGGTGCCGTTGTAGTTAGGGGGAGCCCGCAGAGGGCGGTGCTACCGTATTCTATGTGCGGGATGACTAAAGATTGAACTGCAGTTTGGAAGTCTTTGGCAGGAAGGAAAGGTTTAAGTTTTCTCAGGGTATTGATTTGGAAGTTCGCTACTTTGGTTGCCTTGCTGATGTGCTGCTGCATGTTGAGATTGGTGTCAAGTGTTATGCCTAAAGATTTTGCTGAGTCTACTACGATGGGCTGTACATTTAGAGCCGTTAATTGCTTAAGCCATGTTTGAGCCGTGGATATTTTAGCGGGAGGTGAGATCAGGAGGAACTCGGTCTTCAGAGCATTGAATTTGAGGTGATTCTCAGCAAGCCAGGATTGGGTGTTTCTGATCGTGGTGTTCAGCAGCATGATGTCCTTGGGAGATTGTATTTTGAGATAAAGTTGGGTGTCGTCGGCATACATGTGAAAGTGCACATTAGAGGCCTGTAACAACGTAGTGAGAGGTTCCATAACGAGGTTGAACAGTGTTGGGGAGAGGGAGGATCCTTGAGGGACGCCTAGCGATACAGGTACCGGAGAGGACAGCAGGTTGTTGCTTTTGATTCTTTGTGTCCGGTTGTGTAGAAATGAGGTGAACCACTTTAGAACAGTCTCAGATATGCCCATTCTTGTGTTTAACAGTTCGAGTAAGTTCTCATGTTTAACTGTATCGAATGCTGAGGAGAGATCCAGAAGGATGAGGAGACAGGTATCGTTTTGGTCTAGGATTTGGAGGGCATCGTCCACTATGTGAGTCATGGCAGTTTCGGTACTGTGCCCTGCTCGGAAGCCTGACTGATGAGTGTTTAGGAGATCAAACTTATCTATGTGTTTAGTCAATTGTAGTTGTACGCATTTTTCCAACAGTTTAGCGAGAGTGGGAATGTTTGTAATAGGTCGGTAATTGTTTAGATCAGTGGGGGTCTGCTGTTGGTTTTTTTAGTAGCGGTGTGACTTGCCCTACTTTGAGGGCGTTGGGGATGGATCCTTGTTGAAGAGAGCTATTGATAATCTTAGACCAGAGTGGGAGAAGCCATGGGGAAAAGTCTTTTACAGCGTTAGCAGGAAGGGGGTCAGAGAGGTGATTGGAAGGTTTCAAGGCGCTGAGCAGTCTGCCAATTTCTTCTACGGAGTAAGTGTCAAAGGATGACCAAGTAGCATTGTTCTTAGGTTGAGGCACTGCTGTGTGACGGGGGTTGGAGTACAGGATAGCGTCATTGAGGAGATCGCTTCTTATTCTCTCAGTTTTTTGGATAAAGAAGGCAGAGAAGTCTTCGCAGGAAGGAGTAACGTCCATGGAGCTGATTGTCTGGGGTTGCTCTTTGGATTGTGTTCTGACTAACTCAAACAGTTTTCTTGGACGGTTTTTAGCTTGGGCGAGCTGGAGGCTGAAGAAGTCTCTTTTTGAGCGTTTTATTTTCCTGAAGTAGGCGTTTCTCTGTTTCTTTAGACTTTTTAGGTGCACTGCAGAGGGGGCTGACCTCCAGGTGCGCTCTGCCATTCGCATCGCCCGTCTATCCTCATTGAGGCTTCCGTCATACCATGGGTTGGAAGTCTTCTTGGACGAGACTCTTTTTTAGTTGCATGGGCGCCACCTCATCGATTATTGTGGACATAGTATTGAGATAGTGGTCAGTCAGGTAGGTTTTCGAGGCGCACCTCTAAGGTGCCCCTGATTGCATGTATTAATCCATCACTGAGCTTCATGTTAGCTTATTAATACAAGATGTTTGATACCAAACATCTTTGATTTCAGTGAAGCCATCGTGTTGCTGCGTTCTGAACTCTGTAGCCTCTGTATTTCTGACTTGTTTGCTCCCCGATACAGTGAGCAGGCGTAGTCAAGTTTTGCCATAATCAGGGCCTGGATGATCTGCCTGGTATGGGCATCAAGGAAGCCCAGGATGGGTTTAAGTCCTCGCAACAATCCGAAGCAGGTTGCTGCTGCTTCTTAGTTTGAGTCTGAAAGTTAAGTGAGGCAACCATCCAGACCTCTAGATTCTTCTCTGTTTGATTGGAGTGGGGGCAGGGGCAGGGCCTAGGCTCTTAGCCACCAGAGCTCGTTTCATAGACCATGTCCCTTTCCCACCAACACCTCCGACTTGTTGGCATTCAGTTGGAGACAGTTGGCGGTCATCCACTCGGCGACTGCCGAGAGATCACCCTGAAATTTCATGGCGTCCTACTTGGAGTCACTCAAGAGAGCCACCACCAACTGTGTGTCGTTGGCGTAGGAGATCATGGTCAGCTCTCTGCTCTTGGCTACTCCGGCCAGAGGTTGAACATACAGATTGAAAAGCAGGGGGCTCAGGGAAGAGCCCTGTGGTACCCCTTGCCTTATGGGAAGGATGCTAGAAGTAAAGGGGGGAGCTATCGCCTGAAACATCCTGTCCGCAAGGAAAGATGCCAGCCACTTCAAGGCTGAGCCAGTGGCTCCAGCCTCCTCCAGGCGTCGAAGCAGAATGGCGTTGGACACCATGTCGAACGCGGCACTAATATCCAGAAGGATCAGTACCGACGTCTGCCCAGCATCTAGAGCTTTCCAGAGACGTTCATTCGCGGTCCAGAGTGCCGACTCTGTGCTGTGGCCAGGGCAAAAAACATTTTGGGAGGAGTTGAGCCTGTTTGAATTTAGGTGTTCCGTGAGGAGGGAGTTAACATAGGCTTTCATGATCTTTGCAGCCCAGGGTAGAAGGGAAATTGGCCGGAAGTTTTTTGTTTTTTTTAGGGTCTAAGGAAGGTTTTTTTGGGCAGCGGTATCACCCTGGCCTGCTTCCAAGCTGTAGGTACGACAGCTGAGCTGAGGGACCCATTGATCACTTGTTCCAAAGGATGTAGGATAGTGGGCAGAATTTTCCGAAATTGGTCATGCTTCAGTGGATTGGCTGGAGAGCCCGACTTGATTTTAGAGCAATGAGTGAGTAATAGATCCTGAGGAATAGGGGAAAATGCCTCTAGTGAACATTGGTGTGATTCCAAAATACCCCGGGGTGCCAGGTTGGACCTTAGGGAAGCGTTTATAAATTTCTTCTACCTTCCAGACAAAGTAGGCGGCAAGCTCTTCCCACTGCTGATCAGAGGTGATCAGTGGTCCTGCAGCGTTTTTCTGAGTTTCAAGGCCTGAGACTATCAAAGATGCTCTTCGCCGGGTTAGTACTCTTGCTGATTTGCTCAGCATAATATGCTGCGCGCTCAACTTGGATGGCCCTGTGATAACTCCTTACGGCAGCCCAGTGGTGAACCTTAGAGGTCAGATCATCATCCCTTCTCCAGGTTCTCTCCTACTTTTTACAGATTTTACGCAAGGCAGCATATTTAGTGTTGTACCATGGGCTAGATTTGGATTGACAATTCATGGACAGTTTACCTGGGATTAGGCTATCCAAGGGATGTTGGTAAAGACCAAGTTAGCCTCATTGGGGTCAGCTGGGAAAGCTGGAGAGGTGGGTTTAGAATTGGTCCCAATTCAGTTTGTCAAGGGCCTTTGAGAGAACATTTTCGCTAAGTTACGCTCTGGCGTGACGCCCTGAATGGAGAAGGGGACTAGAAAATAATCCGATCAACCATCGGGACAGGGGGGTCGGACAGTAAGAGAAGGTATGTTTGTAAAAACTGGGGCCAATAGGTGGCCAGCAGAGTGCGTAGGACTGGAGACCCGTTGGTCGAGCTGACATGCTGCAAGATTGGCCAAAGAATTATGCACTTATGTGTCGGTGATTATCCAGATTAAGATCTCCTGTGACTGTGAAATTAGAAGCATTGATCGCCAGGGCACTGACTTTCTCGGTAAGAGCTTCCCTGAACACTTTTGAGGGACCCGGGGTTGGTAGATTAGTAAACCTGTCAGTGTTGGGATTGAGGGTGATTTTAAAATGGGCACATTCGCAACGGGCTGCTTTATAAACGTGCCAGGATAGCCAGTTTTAATAATGACCGCAATGCCCCCGCCTCTTGTTGCCCTGTTTGAGGGTATGTATCTTATGCATCAGTTTGCGGGTCCCCGAAGCACTACTGCTTTGCCAGTCAAGACCTTCAAGGTGGACCTTTTGCCCGCTTTTCTGCAGGACTTTTTAGTTTGAACCATTTGAAAGACCCACCACCTTGGGAGGTTCTGCTTTAGTACTATTCAGAAGGTGGGGACTCCGCTGGTAAAAATATCTATCAGAAGCTAATGTTACTTCACTTTGCTAACTTGCTCTAGTTAATACCATGACTAACCACAGCTTCTTCACTACCTCCCCTCCCCCCGCCCCTCCCTTATGTGGTATAGACTAGTCTCTCTAAAAATATCCAAATCTAGGAATTTGCACTGTTTCCTTTTGCTGATGAGCTCTGCATCTGAGGGTGTGCTAATATTTGTGAAAGAAATACACCTTTGCCTAGTTTGGTGTTCTTATATGCTGGTCAGCTCCTCTTTTCTCCTCTTTACACGGAAACATGCTGCTCCACCTACGGCTCACATGATCACTGCTTTAGAGTTTTCTGAATCCAGTCTGGCGCCCCGGGGGAGTTACAAAGGTAGGAATCTGCTGTTACAGTGAGTTTCCACAGGAAAGACCTTGACTAAGTGCAATTCACTTGTGAATGGATTCCATCTTTCCGGGGGATTTCACAGGATTGAATTTCCCCATTGAAGATGAAAAGCCACGAAAGGTTCTTCCAAAGTGCTGCTTTAGTTTTGGACAGTGGGATTTCTGCTTCATTTTGTTAGTGGTCCTTATCTACTCTAGTGTCTTGATTAGTAATTCTGTTGTTGATGTGCTTCTTGTTCTATCACTCCTGTAGGTTGTGCCAACTATTTTGGAGAAGTTTAAGGAGAAAAAACCTCATGTGGTTCAGGCCTTACAGGAAGCCATTGACGCCATCTTCCTGACTGTGAGTAAATAACAAGTCATGTGTTCATCTGATTTTGGTATGGTTGCCTGTGGTATCCTTCTTTGTCTTCATACATCTGCCTTAGCAATGTTCTTTCTCTTGCAGACCACGCTGCAGACCATCAGCGAAGATGTTCTCGCTGTCATGGACAATAAAAACCCATCCATCAAACAGCAGACCTCTCTCTTCCTCGCTAGAAGCTTTCGCCACTGCTTGCCCTCAGCTCTGCCCAAGAGCCTGCTGAAGCCCTTCTGTGCTGCTCTGCTCAAGGTAAACATGAGCTTATCTGTGGCTTAGTTTAGAAGAGAGCTAAGGCGTTGCGTGTAGTTGAAGCAAAGGTCTTCAAATGTTGCATCATTTTGTTTTTCTTTCGACGTAGCTATACCATCAGGGCTTTGGGACGCCTTAGCTGCTCATTTCCACTCCTGGCTAAACCAGTTTTAGAATGTTGGTAAGCCTGAATGAGTCCACTTCAAGTGAGATGTAATAGCCAAGCCTCAACTCTCCGGTCTAAGAAATGTGTTCACCACATACCACCTGTAGTTGCAGCTTGAATGTTGAGGCTTAAGCCCCTCCTTCCTTAGCTTAGTAAATTTGAGCCAACCAGCCGTGTTTTATAGACGGCCCTGCTATTTTCCTCTTGCGACTCACAAGATGCCTTCTCTCTGGGCATTGCTCCCATCCTCTTAACTCAGGGGATGCAGTTACTGGTGGAATTAGCAGCATCTTTGGTTAAATAAAAGTGTAGAATCCCACATTCTCTTGCCCTGCGTTGTATTCACTTTATTGTGGAAGAAACCACATTGTGAGTGTATACATCTGTAGTAACTATATTGCAAAGGTGCAAAATCCTGAGGAAAGACGGCCCGAACCACCCTGGAGGAGGCCTCTCCATTGTCCACAAAAGCTCCCTCCGACTGACAACCTCCACCTCGAACGACTCCTCGCCCCCCACCCCATGGAGCACATCCATTTCCAGATCCAGCCCAACCTCAGTACGACTCTACGCGGAACCCTCGCCTACAGACCTCCCGCTCCCCACTCACAAACACCATCTCTGAATACATCACACCCTACGCCCTCACCTCAGCGGACTACTCATTGCTCTGAGACCTGAACTTCAGCAATCCCAACTCCACTGCCCTCCTAGAGAACCTTGCCAACATCGGACTGAAGCAACTGATCACCACCCTCACCCACATGGCAGGACATACCCTCGATCCCATCTTCGCCGGAGGGAACACTCACTTCAGCCACACCACTCAACCCCTCTGGACGGACCACCCCTGCGTCAATTTCTTCTTGAAACCCACAAAACCAATAGAATGCCCTGACCAGGTGGATCTCAGCCGCCTAGAACAACTTAGCCCCAGTAAAGTTAGGCGGAGCCCCCAGAAACTCTGTCGCCCCCTCGTTCTCTGAGGAGCTTAGAGCAGAAAAAAGTAAATGTAAACGGAAAGAACGCCTGTGGAGGAAAGAATATTGTCCTTTGGCTAAATTGACTTCGAAGGACGCTCTAAAAGAACATAAATTGATGTCGGCTGCTAAAAGTGACAACTTTGTAAATCGAATTAATACTGCGGAGATCTCCTGCAAAGACATTTTTAGTATAGTTAGCTCTTTTACTAAACCAATAGCACTTGAAAGTAAGATACCACTATCACCGTCGTTATGAGCTAAACTGTTGGATTTCTTTGTGAAAAGAATCTTGAAGGTATATGATGCCTTCATGTCCAAAGTGAAAACTACTGAATCTGAAGCTATGGAAACCCATAGTGGGGAGGCTTCCCTCTCAGAATTTCCCTCTATCTCTCAACAAGAATCCTTGGCTGAGATCCTGAAATGCAAATCGGGGTCCCCAGAAGATCCATGCCCCCTAAACTGTGGAGCGCAGTGGCCCACATTTCATAATCCCACCCTAAACCTCTTATGGAACAGCTCACTTGCCACTGGCATCTTCCCGCATACTTTGAAACATACCCTGCTCCTGCCTCTTGAAGAAGCCCAATGCTGATCCGGGTGAACCAAACAAATACCGCCCGATTTCACTATTGCCAGCTCTGCCGAAGATGTTGGAAAGATTGGTTCAATGTCAACTGACCAATTTCATTGACAGACACGGCATTTTACACAAATTGCAGTCTGGATTTCGAGCAGGCTTCAGCACTGAGACAGCTTTTCTGGAGGTGCCAGAGTCTATAAGAATGTCGGTGGAAACAAGACCCTCAGCCATGTTAGTGCTGTTGGACTTGGCCGCCGCCTTCGATACAGTGGATCATCTAATCCTACTTGCCAGGCTTAAATGTGCAGCAGTGGAAGTGATGGCTGTTGCCTGGCTAAAGTCTGATCTGAGTGACCGCACGCAAAGGGGCACTCTTCACCCGTTTAAGCCAAACCTTTATGGTGTGGGGTTCCACAGGGATCGGCATTGAGCCCTTTACTTATTTCCTATTTGGCAATCAGCGAAAAGAGGGGGGGCCAGATATATGTTAAAAAGTAATTTCCTACGCGGACGACACCCAGTTGGTATTCTCCTTCATGGACCACTCAACTAACTCCTTTGCCAGATTTAGGTAATGCATGAAGGACATCTCCAGCTGGATAAACAATAAATTAAAGCTCAACACTCAAAAATGGAGGTCATGTTTTTTGTCAAGTTACCCACCTGTTAGCCGAACTGTGGTGGCCGGAGGAAATGGGACTCCCCCATGCCCCCCCCATATGCTCTGCAACCACGGCAAAAGGCCTGGGCGTAAAATGGGAATCCGACCAGTCGTTCTCAACACAAATAAATCACATCCTCTTGCTTAGGTATACTGAAGCCTGAGAATTTCTACACCTATTACAGGTGAGCTGCCGTAGATCCGTTCACACATTTGTGACATCGAGGTTGCACTATGCAAACAGTCTTTACCTGGGGCTGCCTGCATATCTGATCAAGAGATTGCAGATGGTGCAAAATGCTGCTGCGAGATTGACCAGAAGAGTACCTTTTAGACATCACATCTGTCTGCACATCAAACCAATTCCTTGGCTACTTGTAGCCAAACGGATTGAATTCAAGTAGCTAATGGTTGCTTTCAGGGCTCTGAGGCAACTGTCCCAGCTACATTAGGAAACTAATCCACCCCATCATCAAAGACGCTCGATAAGATCGAACTCCTAGAACTTGCTTTGCATACCTCAATAGGCGAAGGTAGATCTTACACAGTGGTTATGAGCAGACTATGGAACTCTGCCGGTACAACTTCACCTAATCCAATCCGGAGTTCAGGAAAGCGCTGAAGACCTGGCTATTCAGCTGGGACACCTTTGTCAGAGGTAGCTGATGCGCTTTATAAAGGTGCTATTATTATTATTATTAAAATCAAGACCTCAGAAGCACGCACTGCCATGATGGAACACCACCAACTCATTAGATCTACGTAGAGAAATTTCATTCAGGACAGAATCTTCCTACTCCAAGGAACTCCTCAACATCATACAAGAATTCACCAGACCCCCACAGCGAAACCTCGGACTACCCTCCCTCCCAGGACCTCTGAAACACCTCCACTCCTTCTTCCACATCAAGATCAGACTCTTTACAACAACTTAGACGACCAAGGCACTGACCCAACACCATCCACAAGCAACGCCGCCCAGCAGACACTCCTCACCTGGACCCCTGTCACCACAGAAGACACAGCAAAGACTATGAAGAGCATCCACTCGGGAGCACCCGCCGACCCCTGCCTGCCATAGATCTTCCACAGAGCTGCCATCGTGCAAGAACTACGACAGACCGTCAAATCCACCCTAGAAACCGGCACGTTCCCCGATGACCGGAAAAGCGTCTAAGTCAAACCCCTCCGCAGACCCGACGGACCTCAAGAAGTACAGGCCCATCTCTATCCTCCCCTTCCACGCTAAAGTCACAGAGACAATCGTCAACATCCAGCTAATACACTCACAGAATCCAACATCCTCGACCCATCCCAAGCCGGTTTCTGCAGCAACCACAGCACTGAGACCTCCCTCCTAGCAGTCACAGGCCACACTGCAAACCCTCATCCAAGTAGACTTCAATGGCTTTCAATACAGTCTCCCACTGTACACCAGCTGCCAGACGGCATGATGCCGGCATACGGGTAATCAACCTAGAATGGTTCCGCTCCTTCCTCTCTGGCAGAATTCAAAGAACAAGACTCCTCTCACCCCCTCCCCCCCGCCCCCCACCCCCATTCCTCTCCAAACCCACACACAGATCAGATCCGAAGTACCCTGAAGATCCTCCATCAACCCCACGCTCTTCAATATCTGCATGGTCCACCTCGCAACCATAGTCAGAAAATATGGACTCAGCATTGCATCCTACACTGACCCAGCTCATCCTCTCCCTCACCAAGGAACCCGGAATCACCAAGCACACATTCCAGGAAGGAATGAAGGACGACTCATCCTGGATGAGAAGCAGCTGCCTGAAGCACAACTCTGGGGAAAAATGGAAGTCCTCATCCTCTGACCCACCCCCACAGTGTGGGCCGACACCTGGTGGCCCCCTCCCTCGGACACCTTCCCACCCCCATGGACCACAATGGCAGCCTCTATATCATACTCTACTCCTCTCACCATGAACTGACAGATAAATGCTGTGTCGTCCATATTTAAACATCCTCCGCATACTCCAAGACCTTCAAGTGGATCCGCCGGAATCCAGAAAGACAGTCACCCACACGCTCCTTACCAGCAGGCTGGACTACGGAAACTCTCCACTCCAGAATCAACAAATCTTTCCTTCACAAAGTCCAGAACACCGCAGCCATACTTGTCCTCAACATCCCATCACACAACCGCATGACCCAGCACCTACGAGACCTCCACTAGCTCTCCGTCAAAGTGACCTTCAAGCTGGTCACATGCCTACAAAGCCCTCCCCAACAACAAAAAGAATCTCCTTCCACCCCCTAAAGAGAAATCTCTGCTCTGCCTACTTAGCTTAGGCTGAAATACCTTGCATCCGTAGTGCCAGAACGGGAGGCATATCCTTCTCCTACATGGCGGCCAAGACCCAGAACAAACTCTCCCTCTGGATCAGATGAAGCCTGACCATGCAAACCTTCAGAGCGGACCTCAAAACCTCCCACTTTGGATAACTTTATAGCTGCCCGAACCTCCTCCGCCAAGCGCCTTGATTCCCTCACGACCCTCACCCCTGATTGATAGCATACACAGATGGGCGCTGTACATCTAAGCAAACAGTGCTCTTTTTTTAGAAAGTTGTTCATGTGTTTGTTTCATGTACTCATCTATATGAAAGGACGTTTGCACATTAACAGCTACATTCTTGTGTTATGTCTAGGTGCTAGTGCCGGGCCAAAATGAATAACCAGGGTAATTGTTTGACCTTGTCGGTGGTTCGCAGACTAAATCCCAGGAGAAGAACAGAACGTGAAACACATGTGCAAGTTCTGTGTGAAAGTACAATGTGGCACAAAAGCAAGTGTGTTTATATAGTAACGTGTGCAGATGAAAATGAGACCTACTTACTCAGTTAAGATAACATAGGGAAAACTACAATGGGCCATGCAGGAAACACACGACAAGTCCCTAAATCTACTTTCTTGACTCAAAGTAGCCCCTTAGTAATAACATTCACCTTTGGGCAAATGTTATAGAAAATATTGTGCTTGGCACATAAATGCTATAAAGCATTTGATGTAGTACTTTTGGCAGAAAGGTGCAACCACCCATCTGTGTATAGAATTTTTTTTAATCTGATGTATAAATAAGCCATCTTTTTTGCCATGACTTGATTGTGGCTGGACATTGAGTTAGGTAATGGTTTGTGGCTGTTCTCCGATTGTTTAGCATCCATGCCACCACTTTAAGTCCCCACTACCTTGTTTGTCTGGTCATTTGATTCTCTCAAGATGGACAGGGTGAGGGGGGGGAGGAAGGGTGTGGAGTGCTCCACTATTGTGTCTCTACACTACCGGTGGTAAGCATCTGAAAACACACCGGACAGTGCGCAGAACTGTTTTTAAACTAGTTTCACTCTGTTCATCTGTTTAACTTTGTGATGTTCCCTTCTCCATCAGGAAATAGTCTGACATTTGTTCTGCTAATGTACAAAATAAATTTTCTAGACAGTTGCACTTGTTTCACCTCTGCTACTAAATTGAGAGTTCTCTTAACAGCCTTGTGCCTTACCAAAAAAAGGTACAAGGCAGTGTAACCTGGTGGTGTGAGGGAAGGTTTTTTTGTGCAGTTGGTGTCCGCCATAAGCCACCTTATTTAAGTTCAAAGCTCGAATACATAGTCTTGGCTTGAATAAGGTACAGGTGCAGACTCATGACGAAACATTAATTTTATAATTTCATTTTGCCTTAAGTTTATACCCTTAGTATTGCATAGCCTGAAGCGTGGGTCTTGGCATCGCTATGTAGTGGTCTTTGTTTATTCTATGCCTGAATCCTCGTGTTCTCTTCTAAATGTAGCAAATCAATGACTCTGCTGCAGAAGTTCGAGATGCAGCCTTCGAAGCACTTGGTACTGTACAGAAGGTAGTGGGAGAGAAAGTGATGGCTGCTTTCCTTGCTGATGTCGATAAGCTGAAGCTGGACAGAGTAAGTACCACAAGTGCATGGTGAAGTGTATGGTTTAGAACTTCAAGTCCTGTCTGTTGTAGAGATGTTCTAAATTTACATTTAATGCAGCTTGCTTCTCCCACTGTCAGTTGTCTTTCTGACCCACAACTTGGGTCCCGCCAGCCAATGATTTACAGTGCAGTTAACCACCTCCTGTTTTTCACTTTGCCAATAATGTATATATGATAGTTATATTTTGTAATTTGATAATGACCGTGTACTGCCTTGGTATTCTGCTTTGGGCTGTTATTGTGAAGTGTTAAAAAATCCTGTCTGATTTTTCCATACTTCAGATCAAAGAGTGTGCCGATAAAGCAGAACTGGCCCATGGCAAGAAGCCTGGGGGGGCTGCTGCATCAGACAAAGAAGTCAAAGTTGCTCCTCCCAGTAAGGCGGCTGCTCCAGTTCTTGGTAGTGGTGACAAGCCCTCTGGTCCACCCAAAAAAACTCCTGCTGTAAAGGTAAGGCAATCTGAGCTGTGCTGATTGCAGTGCTGTTTAAAATGGTCCGAGATTGATGGTCTGCTTTTAAAGGTTTAGATCTCTCCTGCACACTGGAGCACCCTAAGCATGTGATCTTATTCTGTAAGCATTAGTTTTGCAGTGTGTATCTTTTCTGCACTCTCATGCTGTATATTATTCCGTAATCTAGTGGTTGGGCCTGGGACTCTCCTTTTTGTAGTTTTTTTCTCATTTTATTTGTCGGTCACCTGTTGGCACCATTTGGTGCCTAGTCCATCCTTCTGACTTAAGATGCCCGCACTAGAAGCCCCTGTGTGTGGTAGCCATCTTCAGATTCTTTCTTTCCCCTGTTATGTTTGGAAGTACTGCTCAAGACCACGCTGAGAAAAAAGAAGGAAAGCAACAGATCAAAGAAAATTCAAATGTACCACTGTAGCAAAAGGAGAAGGATATTTCCTAAATGTGATTCTCAGATATCCACTGAGAGGCATGGATGTAGTTTGGGGCAAGTGGATGTCCGACTTGGAGGTTGGAGACTGCATAGCAAAGGGGCATCCTGCTCTAGGGCAGATGGAGCATAAGCCCTTTAGGTTTTGTATAGAGTGATACCAGGTTTGCACAGAGGGAGAACCACCAGCTGGGCAACTTATGCCTGCCGAGAGACTACAACAAGAAGGGCTGCAAGGCATTGTAAGAAAGTGCCCTCTTCTCTTCCATGGGATCCTCATCAATGGTCATAAGCACTTGAATATTCCCGCCTATGCGTGGGGACCCCGGAAAACATATAAGAAATGTATCGTGAGCATTCATAATTTATTCCACATTGCGTGACAAAATCGAATTGTTTTTCAGAGTTATGTAACGTTATGAAAACAAAGTTTCATAATTAAATTTAAAAAAATACCATGCCCAAGTGTGTTTAAGTCTCTCAGTTTGTTAATCGCACTGGAGCTAGAGTGAACTCATGATTGTATTTTACAAAACAATTAAACCCAAGTGGGTAAATATTCGCAAATAATGTCTCATTGCCATCTGCTCATTCCAATTCATGGGTATTAGCCACTGGGATATTAGACCCAATAGAGGCTATTACAGAGGAGGATACAGAGGCAACAACACTAAAGGTAGAGGCAGAGGTAACACCTGTACTGCCTCCACTCCCAAACAGTGACTTCCCTCCCCTTCCCCCAGAGCATTCCACTCCTGTCAGGGGGGGAGGGGAGGAGATTACAACAGTTCCTACCCGTCTGGAATTCCATCACAACAGACAGGTGGGTGAGACAAATAGTTCAGTCAGGTTATTGCCTGGAGCTCACTTCCACTCCTCCTACAATGCCACCCAGATAGCGTCCCATGTCACAAGAACAGCACACACTCCTAAAACAAGAAGTGGCCACTCTACTGCAGAAAAATGCATTAGAACCAGTTCCAGTAGACTATCAAAACACAGGAGTGTACTCACTATATTTCCTTATCCCCAAAAAGGACGGCTCCCTCAGACCAATATTAGACCCGAGACTGCTTAATCTTTACAAACAGTCCGACCACTTCCATATGGTCCCATTATAGCAGGTCCTTTCTCTGTTAAAAATGGAGACTTCCTTGAAACCCGTGCTATGCGAATGGCAGAGCGCACATGGAGATCTGCCCCCTCATCACGGCATCGCAAAATACTTAAGAGCAAGAGAAATGCCTACTTTAGGAAAATCAAGCGCGCAAAATCTGACTTCTTCAGCCTTCAACTGGACCAAGCAAAAAACAGACCAAGAAAGCTGTTCGAACTAGTCAAAACTCAAACCAAGACGCAACCCTTACTATCAAACGACACAACAAACGACATCCCACACTGTGAAGACTTTCCTGCTTTCTTTAAGCTAAAGACCGACAACATAAGGAGTGACCTCCTTAATGATGTAAGTCGACACCCGAGCCTCATCAAAAGGCCCGACACCCAACCTAAAAATAATGCTTCCTGGTCGTCTTTCGACACCTACTCTGAAGAAGCAATACACAAACTGCTCGGCACCTTGAAGCCCTCTAATCACCTCACAGACCCACTACCTGCTAATGCTGTTAGAGACTTCACCCCCGTTCTCCTCCCACTCTAAACTAAAATCATTAACCGCTCCCTTCAGCAAGGTCTCATCCCAGACTCCCTCAAAGTGGGGCAAGTCACGCCTATACTCAAGAAACCTACAGCTGACCCGGCTGACTTAAACAACTACCGCCCTATCACTAATATCCCCACTCTGGCCAAGCTACTGGAAAAATGTGTGCAACTCCAACTAACAAAACACATTGACCAGTTCGAACTCCTCGACCCTCATCAATCAGGCTTCCGAGCGAAACACAGCACGGAATCGGCCATGACACATAATTGATGACGCCCTCCAAATACTTGATCGCAACGACTCCTGCCTCCTCATCCTCCTGGACCTCTCCTCAGCATTCGACACGGTCAAACATGAGAATCTATTAGAGCTCCTAAATACCAGAATGGGATTATCCGGGACTGTGCTCAAATGGTTCACTTCCTTCCTACACAACTGATCCCAGAAGTTCAAGATCAACAACGTGCTGTCCTCACCTGTGCTAGTAGATTTAGGCGTCCCACAAGGATCTTTCCTCTCACCCACGCTGTTCAACCTCATCATGGAACCACTCGCTACCTTGCTCCAAGCATCCAATGTACACTTCCATATGTATGCCGATGACACTCAACTTTACCTAAAGGTACAATCCCCGGAAGACATCAAACTTCTGAACTGCACACTTAGAAACACCCAATCGTGGTTGGCCGACAATCACCTCAAACTAAATGCGTTTAAAACTGAGTTCTTCCTGATATCACCCCCTGCGAAAATTACCACCACCCAAATATGGCTCAATCACCTAACAGCACTCAATGTCCGACTCACCATCGTGGACTCTGCGAAATCCTTAGGTATCACACTTGACGCAAAGCTCAATATGCAACAGCACATTAGCAAAGCAACGAAAGGAGCTAACTTCCAAATCAACACACTGAGGAAACTCAAACCTTCCTCCCAGCTAAAGATTTCCTAACTACTGTACAAGCCCTAGTCATCCCCCGCATAGACTATGGAATTGTGGCCCTCAGTGGACTCCCTCAAGCAACAACGGCACCCCTAAGAGCCTCCTTGAATGCTGCCGCGAGACTCCTTTCTGGCTCATGGAAACACTCTCATATAACCCCTGCCTTGAAATCCCTGAAATGGCTTCCCTTTGAAGCCAGAATACAACTGAAAATTGCGGTTATGACACACTCAGCCGTGCACCACAAGGCACCCAACTACCTCACTCAAAAGTTGTCTATATGAGGAGGCACGAGATCCAATAGAAGTACAAAAAGTCTGCTCCTGAAACCTCGCAGATTCCGTAAGGAAAAAACATACAAACACTCCTTCTCAGGAATGGCACCCAGGATCTGTAATGCACTCCCTCCTGAAACCAGGCTTATCTCCTCCACTGCACTCTTCAAGAAAGAAGTGAAAGCCATCCTTATGGCCAAGTTCACCTGATCCTGATCCTGATCCTGTTGCTGCTCAGAGACTTTGCACCGATTTTGTAACGTTGGATACTTAATGGTCCAATAACTTTATATTCATTTATTCATTATATTATATTCATATATTTGAGTGTTTACTGTTATCTCATGATCTCTATCAATCAATCATGCCATTTGTATAGCGCACTACTCACCCGGGAGGGTCTCAAGGCGCTAGGGGGGATGGGTATGCTACTGCTTGAACAGCCAGGTCTTGAGTTGTTTCCTGAAGGCGAGATGGTCCTGGGTCAGCCGAAGGTGGATGGGGAGGGAGTTCCAAGTCTTGGCAGCCAGGTAAGAGAAGGATCTTCCTCCGGCGGTGGCTCTTCGGATGCGTGGTACGGCTGCGAGGGCGAGGCTGGTGGACCGTAGCTGGCGGGTGGGTGTGTAGAAGGTCAGGCGGTCGTTGAGGTACTTGGGGCCCAGGTCGTGGAGAGACTTGTGGGTGAGGAGCCGGAACGTGATCCTCTTGTCGACGGGGAGCCAGTGCAGGTTCCTCGGGTGGCTGGAGATGTGGCTGCGTCGGACATCCAGGATGAGTCGGGCGGAGGCGTTCTGGATGCACTGGAGACTTTTCTGTAGTTTGGCTGTGGTTCCGATGTAGAGGGCGTTTCCGTAGTCCAGTCGGCTGGTGACGAGTGCCTGGGTGACAGTCTTCCTGGTCTCGGTCGGGATCCAGCGGAAGATCTTGCGAAGCATACGCATGGTGTTGAAGCACGATGAGGAGACGGCGTTGACTTGTCTGGTCATCGAGAGGGAGGGGTCCAGGATGAAGCCCAGGTTGCGTGCGTGGTCGGTTGGCTTGGGTGCGGTGCCCAGGGCTGGGGGCCACCCGGAGTCGTCCCAGGCGGAGGGCGAAGATCCCAGGATGAGGACTTCCGTCTTGTCCGAGTTCAGTTTCAGGCGGCTGTCCTTCATCCACTCGGCGACGTCTTTTATCCCTTCGTGTAGGCGGGTTCTGGCGGTGTCGGGGTCTCTGGTGAGGGAGAGGATCAGCTGGGTGTCGTCGGCGTAAGAGATGATTTTGAGGTTGTGCTGGCGTGCGATGGCTGCGAGAGGTTTCATGTAGATGTTGAAGAGGGTGGGGCTGAGTGAAGATCCTTGCGGGACGCCGCAGATGACTTCGGTGGCCTCGGAGCGAAACGGGGGGAGGCGGACTCTTTGTGTTCTTCCGGTGAGGAACGAGATGATTCACTCCAGTGCCTTCTCTTGGATACCGATGTTGCTGAGGCGCTGGACTAGGGTGCGGTGGCAGACCGTGTCGAACGCAGCGGAGAGGTCCAGGAGGATGAGGGCCACTGTTTCCCCCTTGTCGAGCAGGGTCCGGATGTCGTCGGTGGCTGCGATGAGGGCGGTCTCGGTGCTGTGGTTGGCTCTGAAGCCGGACTGCGAGGGGTCGAGGGATCCGTTCGTCTTGAGGAAGGCGGTCAGCTGTCTGTTGACGATCTTCTCGATGACTTTAGCAGGAAAAGGGAGGAGCGAGATGGGGCGGAAGTTTTTGAGATCGGTGGGGTCCGCTGTAGGTTTCTTCAAGAGGGCGCTGATCTCTGCGTGCTTCCAGCTCTCCGGGAAGGTGGCAGTGTTGAAGGAGGCGTTGATGATGTTCCGGAGTTGGGGTGCGATGGTGGAGTCGGCCTTGTTGAAGACGTGGTGTGGGCAGGGGTCGGTCGGTGAGCCGGAGTGGATGGTGTTCATCGTGCGGGCTGTGTCTTCGGTGGTCACCGTGGTCCAGGTGCAAAGGGTGGCGGTGGGGGGGCGTTGGTTCGACGGTTGGGTGCGTGGGTGGGGCGCCGAAGCTGTTGTGGATGTCGGCGATCTTGCGGTGGAAGAACGAGGCGAGGGAGTCGCAGAGGTCTTGTGACGGTGTGATGTCGTTGGTGCCGGTGCTGGGGTTGGAGAACTCCTTGACGATAGTTAAGAGCTCTTTGCTGTCGTGGGCGTTGTTGTCCAGTCGTTCCTTCAGGGATTTCTTCTTGGTGGTGCGGATGAGCTGGTGGTGCTTGCGGGTAGCGTATTTGAGGGCGGTCATGTTGTCGGTGGTCCGGTCGAGGAGCCAGGCTTTCTCGAGGGTGCGGCAGGTCTTCTTGGAGTCGTCGGTGAACCAGGATGCTTTCTTGCTTCTGGGTCTGCTGGGAGGATTCTTTAGTGGAGCGATGTCGTCTGCGCAGGCGGTCAGCCACTGTGTGAAGTTGCGGGCTGCTTCGTTGGGGTCCGTTGTGTTGGCGGGTGGGCTCTGGCTGAGGGAGGTGGTGAGCTGGTCTGCGGTGATCTTGCTCCAATTCCTGTGAGGTACCTGTTGCGGGTGGTGGTGGGTCGTGGATCTTTTGAAGCTGAAGTGGACGCAGCTGTGGGCGGTCCAGTGGAGTCTGGTGGCGTGGCTGAAGGTGATGTACTTGCTGGAAGAGAAGACAGGATCAAGCGTGTGGCCGGCGTAGTGGGTGGGGGTGTTGACCAGTTGCTTGAGTCCGAGGTTAGCGAGGTTTTCCAGCAGGGCGGTTGTGTTGCGGTCCTTGTTGTTCTCCAGGTGGAAGTTGATGTCCCCGGGACGGAGCGGGTGTTGTTCAGGATGCACTTGAGGTGCTTGCTGCTGGTGTTTGTCTTGGCGGGTGCGGGGCAGGTTCGGAGGCAGGTGAACTTGCATGTGCAGCAGGTGAAGGGTCCGTGGGTGCGTCTCGGGGTGGCTCGGCAGCAGGCATGGGTCCGGCCGGCATTGAGTGCGTTGAGAGTGCCGGCGTCGTAGGTCAGTCGGGTCGTCTTGCCTCGGCGGGGAGGGCCAGGGGTCCTGGCGCTGGGCGCGGGCCAGGCGTGGACGGGCGCAGACGGGCTTACCTTTGGCGCACCTCCGTCGCTCAATCGGCGTTCCCGCTGCGCGCGTCTGCTGCGTGGTCGCTCTGGGGGCGTCATAAGTAAGGAGCCGGGAGGGAGGAGCAGCTGGGTGGCGGGAGCGGGGCGGCGAATGGAATCACAAGGGGGTGGGGCCGCAGGGAGGCAGCGGTGGGAAATTCCCAGGAGCAGCGGGAAATTCCCAGGAGCAGCGGGAAATTCCCAGGAGCAGCGGGCAGCGAGCGAAGGAATCTGCAGGCAGGAGCGGCAGCAGTGAGTGGGGCGACCAAGCCCTGTGGAGGGCTGAGCGGTCACACTCTGTGGTCCCCTTAAGTAAGGAGCCGGGAGGGAGGAGCAGCTGGGTGGCGGGAGCGGAGCGGCGAATGGAATCACAGGGGGGCGGGGCCGCAGGGAGGCAGCGGCGGGAAATTCCAAGAAGCAGCGGGCAGCGGGAAATTCCCAGGAGCAGCGGGCAGCGAGCGAAGGAATCTGCAGGCAGGAGGTGGCAAAGGCAGGCAGGAGCGGCAGCAGTGAGTGGGGTGACCAAGCCCTGTGGAGGGCTGAGCGGTCACTGTAGCTAGATTAGACTCTGCACCGTCTTATATTATTGTCTATTTGAGTGTTTACTGTTATCTCATGATCTCTACTGTAGCTAGATCAAAGACTCTGCACCGCCTTATTTTACTGTCTATCTGAATGTTTACTTGTATCTTATAGGCACATCACTGTTATCCTATTATGCTACCTTTTACTATACTGTACCCAATTATTATGTCTAGTCACCCTCCTGTTGCCCACTCCCCCCCTGTGAAGCGCCCGGATATCTGTAAAGATCTTGTTCGCGCGATATAAAACTTTGAATACTTAAATAAATAAGCCTACTTCCACATTCCCATCCATCAACCTCACAGAAAATACCTTCGATTTGTTATGGACGGGCAGCATTACCAATTCAAGGTCCTCCCTTTCGGAGTAACTACAGCACCTCGAGTTTTCACAAAGTGTCTTGCCGTAGTAGTAGCAGCACACTTGAGAAGGGAGTACATCCAGGTCTTTCCCATATCTTGACGACAGGCTAATAAAAGCCAAGTCATACCACCAGTGCGTGTAGCACACGCACCAGACCATTCACCTGTTACACAAGCTCGGGTACACTGTAAACCAGACAAAGTCACATTTCCAACCATCCCTGTCAGTATCTAGTGCCACAATAGATACCGCCAGAGCACTTGCATACCCGAGTCCAGCAAGAATACAAAGTATGCAAGCTCTTATACAAAAATTCCAACCGCAACACTCACTGCCAGCTAGTGTTCTTGCAACTAATTGGAATTATGGCGTCTTGCATCTTCGTAGTACCGCACGCAAGACTCCAAATGTGCCCCCTGCAAGAGTGCTTAGCAAGCCAATGGAACTAGGCTCAAGGTCAATTAACAGATCTGGTGGTGGTGGACTAGCGGATGCATCGCTCTCTGCAGTGGTGGAACTCCAAAAACCTTTCCAAAGGACGGCAGTTCATAGAGCCAGTTCCACAGGTGGTGCTAACCTCGGATGCATCCCTCACCGGCTGGGGAGCTCGTTTGGCACAGCACACAGTACAGGGCAGGTGGACACCGCAGCAAAAGCTACTCCACATAAACCATCTGGAGTTGCTAGCCATTTTTTCTAGCGCTAAAATCTTTCCAACATTACCTATCAGGCAAGGCTGTATTAGTCTGCACCGACAATGACAGCCATGTACTACATCCAAAAACAGGGAGGAACACGCTCCTTACAGCTCTCCCGGCTGGCGCAGAGCATATGGAGGTGGGCCATTCCTCAAAAAGTCTTCCTATTGACAGAACATCTACCACATAAGGTTGCGGATCTGCTAAGTCGTCAGAGACAACAGATTCACAAGTGAAAACTTCATCTGCAAGTTCTTCAACTCTTCTTTCAACAGTGGGGACTGCCAGAAATCGATCTGTTCACCACACACCAACTCCAAATGCCCAAGCTTCGCCGCCAGTAATCCACACCCATTGTCCTAAGGCAATGCAATATGGATGAGTTAGTCAGACAAATTTGCGTACGCTTTTCCGCCTCTCCCACTCATTCCGTTAGTGGTGCGCAAGCTGCAGCAGCACTCCCTCACATTGATTCTCAAAGCACCAAAATGGGCGAGGCAACCGTGGTACACCACAATACTAGAACTCTGTGGTACCACATCAGAAACTAAAACCCTCTCCACACCTGTTAACACAGAGCCATTGAGAGAGCATGCATCCAGACCCTCAACCTAGCGATTTGGCTCCTGATGTCTTAGAATATGGATATCTCAATCTCCCACCTGATTGCATGAATGTTATCAAAGAAGCGAGACGTCCCGCCACTAGGGCTTGCTATGCAGCCAAGTGGAAAAGGTTTGTTATATTTTGCACCAATAATATTCACCCACTAGATGTTTCCATCCAAAATATCACATGCTACTTGCTACATCTACAAAGATGCAATTTAGCATATTCATCAATCAGGTTACATCTTGCTGCTATAGCAGCTTATCTTCCAAACAGACTGCATCTGTCATTATTCTGAGTTCCTGCCTTCAAAGCCTTCATGGAAGGCCTCAAAAGAATAATTCCTTCAGGGTACTACTCTCTCCTGTATGGAATCTAAACATTGTTCTCACTAGGCTTATGGGTCCTCAATTTAAACCCGTGCGTAAGTGGGACTATAGAAAGTAGCTTTTTTAATTGCTATTACTTCACTCAGAAGAGTAAGTGAGATCCAGTCATTAACCCCTGCTGTGCTCATGGCAGAACCGTTCCGTCATGACCACACCCGCGATTGGAATGTTCAGCACCGGGGGAGAATCGGCGCCGCAGGCAAGGTGTTAACAATTCAAGAACCATTCTTGCAACTTCATCACAACAAGGTGATTCTAAAGACAAATCCCAAATTCCTTCCAAAAGTAATTTCACTGTTCCATCTCAATCGGTCTGAGTTGCCAGTATTCTTCTCCCAATCTTAAACAGTTGCTGAAAGAGCTCTCCATGCATTGGATATCAAAAGAGCTCTCCTCTACTATATTGATAGGACAAAGCCATTTCGTACAACAAAACAGCTTATCTGAAAGAAACAGGTTAGTATTAGATTCCTTACCTTAGAATATCCCCAGGCGTCAGTCTGGATCCGGAAACTTTTGCGTAGCAGTACCCCTGCGCGTCGGTAGGCGTCGTCTGCAGGCGTCCCCTGCGGCTCCGCGTCGTCGGCGTCGTGCGCCGTGATGACGTCGCTGGAGTATATAGACGCCGCCTCCGCGCGCTGACGTCAGTTCTTCTTTTTTCCGCGCCAGTTAGCGCAGATCCGAAGAGCAGTACTCCGGTCTTTTGACCTAGTGTTTGTTTAACTTAATCTTCTACGGTGCCGGTAGGATGCCTGGGTTTAAGAGCTGCGACGAGTGCGACCGCATGATGTCGGTCACCGACCACCATCGACTCTGCCTCCGGTGTCTGGGCGCGGACCACGACGTGGAGTCCTGCGTCGACTGTCGGGCCTTGACTGGAAAAGCTAGGCGGGAGCGGTCCCGCAAGCTTCTCGAGCTCCGGGTGTCGGCCCCGCGTCGAGAGCGGTCCCGGTCCGGTCGGAGGTCGAGGGAGCGGTCGAGGGAACGATCGCGGAGCCGCCATGGGCGCTCCGGGAGTCGCCACCATTCCTCCGGCTCGTCAGGTAAGCACAAGAAGTCGGGGCGTCGCCATCGCACCCCCGACTCCCCCCGACGCCCGCGTGCTGCGTCCGGGGGCTCGGGTGACCCCACCCCCGCGGTCCCGCATGGGTCGCCGACGCAGTCTACCCCACACCCGTCGGTCCCTGGGGAAGGCGCGTCGCGTGAGGAGATCGAGGCCTTCCTCGTTGCTATGAGGGCGAGGTCTTCTCCGGCGGGGCCTTCGGCGCCTGCGGGCCCGTCTGTCCCGTCTGGGGGCCCGAGCGGTTCGGGTGCTCCTGCCCCGGCGCCGCCGGTGGCTCCGGCGCCGCTGGTTCCCTCTGGTTCGTCGCCGGCTGGTCTCCCGGCCTCTCCGGCGTCGGTTCCTGTGGGACAACCCGTGGTACCGCCCCCGCGTGGTGCAGCGACTCCGCCGTCGGCTCCGGCCGGCGTCGGGTCGCCTGCGCCGACGCCGCGCGGCGCCACCCCCCTTTCCTCCCCGACTCCGGACGCGGAGCCGGACCGGCGTCGATCGGCGCCGGATCCGACGCCGATGGGGCCCGTTGACCCCGATGTCTATATCGTCGACCCAGAATATGGGTATGACGAGGAGGAGTATGGAGAGGGTTGGGAGGGGTCTGAGGACCCTCTATCCCGTGCCTGCCAGTACGATGTGGACTGGGTAGGTGATCTGGGTGATGCCAGTGGCCTGGACGAGTCGCCCAACCCTGGGTTTGTCTCTCCGTCCCCTGTGGCGTCTGAGGCAGGTGCTGCCTATTCAGTGGTCCTGATGAGGGCTGCCAAGGCCTTACACCTTGAGCTCCCCGTCGCGAAGGTCAAACCGAATATTCTGACGGAAGTGTTTAAACCGCAGTCATGCCCCCAGGAGCCTCTGCTGCCGTTTAATGAGGCCCTGACGGATGTCCTTCTGGGCACCTGGTCCAGGCCCGCTTCTGGTGCGCCGGTTGACCGGAACGTTGCCAGGCGCCACCGTCCATGCTCGGACGACCCTGCCTTCCTATCCACCCATCCCTCCCCGGAGAGTCTGGTGATCCAGGCCTCCACTTCACAGTCAGCATTCCCGTCGGCTCCGCCCGACCGGGAATCAAAGAGGTACGACCAATTTGGTAAAAAAGTATTTTCCTCTTTGAGCGCTGGACTGCGGTCTTGTAACACCGCGTGCCTCTTGGGTCGCTACACCCACTCCCTGTGGGATACGGTCGAAGAGTGTTTGCCGCAATGCCCCCAGGAAGTGCGGGACAAGCTCACCCGGGCCTTGGTTGAAGGCCGGGATGCGGCGCGGTACTCGATCCGTTGTGGTCTGGACACAACAGACTCACTGGGGCGGGCCATGTCCACTACGGTGGCGATTCGTCGCCATGCCTGGCTGAGATCTGCCAACTTCTCGCCAGACGTCCAAAATACGCTCATGGACATGCCATTTGATGGCAGTCGCCTGTTTGGTGACAAAGCGGACCACGCGCTGGAGCGCTTCAAGGACTCCAGGGTCACGGCCAAGTCCTTGGGTCTCTCGACCCAGCGCCAGCAGACGGGTTCGTTTCGGCCCTTTCGTGGCCAAGGGAGGGGAGGTCCCACACGTGCTGCCAGCCACGCGACGCAGAGCGCTCCCCAGCGCAGTGGCGCCCGTGGTTTCCGCCGTGGTGGCGGTAGAGGCCAGCGTCGTGGTCAGTCCACGCCCCCCTCCGCTGCTGCATCCAAGCCTTCCTAGTCCGAGCTTTCGGGCTCACGTGACGCCAGTGGGTGGCAGGGTTCGCCATCACCACTCCCTCTGGCGCGCGATAACATCGGACAGGTGGGTGCTGCAGCTTGTCCGAGGGGGCTATGCCCTCCCCTTCGAGTCCACTCCTCCAGCCATGCCACCGCAGAACCACCGTGTGTCGGGGGACCACTTGACACTTCTGCAGGAGGAAGTTACGGCCCTCTTGGCCAAGGGGGCCATCGAGCGCGTTCCTGGGCCAGAAGTAGGGTGTGGTTGCTACTCCCACTACTTTCTGGTACCCAAGAAGGACAAGGGAGGCCTGCGTCCTATCTTGGATCTACGGGACGTCAACGGCTTCCTCCGGAAGGAGAAGTTCAAGATGTTGACTTTGGCTCAGGTCTTGGCTGCTCTAGACCCACAAGACTGGATGGTAGCGTTGGACTTGCAGGATGCGTATTTTCACATCCCCGTCCTGCCGGCCCACCGGCGTTACCTGCGGTTCACGGTAGGCCACGGGCACTTTCAGTTCATCGTGCTCCCATTCGGCCTTACCAGCGCTCCACGGGTGTTCACGAAAGTGATGGCGGTGGTCGCAGCTCATCTGCGCCGGTTAGGGGTTTCAGTCTTCCCCTACCTCGACGACTGGCTGTTGAAGGCGGGCTCGCCCCTGACAGTCGTCCGCCACCTTCAGATGACGGCAGACCTCCTGCACGAGCTGGGGTTTTCCATCAATGTGCCGAAATCACACCTGTGTCCCTCTCAAAAGCTCCTTTTCATCGGAGCGGTTCTCGACTCGGCGCAGTTTCGGGTTTATCCTCCGGAACGGCGGGTCCGGGATATTCAGGCTCTGATTCCCATCTTTCAGCCGTTATCCCGGGTTTCGGTCAGGTTGACGCTGCGGCTTCTGGGGCTGATGGCCTCCTGCATCCTACTGGTGCATCACGCCAGGTGGCGGATGCGAGCTCTGCAGTGGGACCTGAAGTTTCAGTGGGCCCAGCATCAGGGCAACCTATCCGACCATGTCCTGATCTCGGAGGGCACTGCGAGACAGTTGCAGTGGTGGCTTACGGACCGCGATTGGGTCAGAGGCAGATCCCTCTCCCTTCCCCAACCGGAGCACGTGGTTGTGACAGACGCGTCCCTCCAGGGCTGGGGTGGCCACTTGGGAGAGGCGGAGATCAGAGGCCTCTGGTCTCCGGCGGAGTCCCGGCTCCATATCAACATGTTGGAGCTGCGGGCGATTCGCCTAGCACTGAAGGCATTCCTCCCCTTTGTCAACGGGAGTGTAGTGCAGGTGTTCACGGACAACACCACCGCCATGTGGTACTGCAACAAACAAGGCGGTGTGGGGTCGTGGACCCTTTGCCAGGAGGCTCTGCGCCTCTGGCAATGGCTGGAACGTCAGGGCGTGACTCTGACGGTTCAACACCTGGCAGGTTCTCTGAACGCCAGGGCGGACGAACTCAGCCGTCGGTGCTCGGTGGATCACGAATGGCGTCTGAACTCGGATGTGGCGAGAGGCCTCTTTCAGCAATGGGGAGAGCCTTGGTTAGATCTATTCGCCACAGAAGAGAACGCGCAATGTCATCAGTTCTGCGCGTTGGAGTTTCCAAGACGGCACTCGCTCGGCGATGCCTTTCGGCGCGAGTGGAGTTGCGGTCTGTTGTACGCCTTTCCGCCTATACCACTTCTGCCCAGAGTGCTGAAGAAGATCAGGCGCGACCGGGCCCAAGTTATCCTTGTGGCTCCGGACTGGGCTCGAAGGTACTGGTATCCCGAGCTACTCAGCATGACTGTAGGTCCCTCGATCCGCCTGCCCCTTCAGGAGGACCTTCTGTCGCAGCAGCAGGGGACGGTCCTCCACCCGAACCTGTCCAGTCTCCACCTCCATGCGTGGAGATTGAGCGGCGACAGTTGAGGCCATTTGACTTGCCTCCTGAAGTCTGTGATGTCATTCTGGCAGCCAGGCGTCCCTCCACAAAATCGGTATACGCCTGCCGGTGGAACAGATTTGTGGCATGGTGCACAGCAAAGGCTGTGGATCCCCTTTCTGCCCCTCTTTCCGAGGTTCTCCTCTTCCTTCTTTCTCTTGCCCAGCAGGGCTCTGCTCTGGGCACTATCAAGGGCTACCTTTCTGCCCTTTCCGCCTTCTTAAGGCGTCCTGATCAGCCATCTTTATTCAAGTCCCCTATTGTGTTAAGATTCTTGAAGGGCATCACGCACATGTATCCTCCAACCCCGTTCGTGATGCCTCAGTGGGACTTGAACCTGGTTTTGACTTTCCTGATGTGCGCTCCCTTTGAGCCCCTTCATTCCTGTCCTCTCCGTCTTCTCACCTTAAAGACGGCCTTCCTGGTAGCCATCACCTCTGCCAGGAGAGTGAGTGAGCTCCAGGCTCTTTCTATTCAACCTCCTTTCTTGTCTGTTCATCCTGATAAGGTGGTTCTTCGGACTCGACCTTCTTTCCTGCCCAAGGTAGTCTCTGCTTTTCACATTGGGCAGTCCATCACCTTGCCCTCCTTCTTCCCGCCTCCGCATCCTTCGAAGGATGAAGAGCGGCTCCATCGTCTGGACCCAAAACGTGCGCTTTCATTCTATATGGATCGCACACGCCAGTTCCGGGTGGATGACCAACTGTTTGTTGGCTACGTGGGTGAGAAGAAGGGAAGGGCGGTACAGAAACGGACCATCTCTCGGTGGGTCGTCCTGTGCATCAAAGCATGCTACTCTTTGGCTCGGAAGGAGCCTCCTGTTGGGCTGAGGGCCCATTCCACTCGGGCCACGGCGGCTACTACTGCCCTGGGCCGGGGAGTCCCTTTGCAGGACATTTGCCAGGCGGCCACGTGGGCCTCGCTGCACACCTTTGCAAGGCACTACTGCCTGGACAGTCAAGTCCGGAGGGATGGCTTCTTTGGCCGTTCGGTCCTCCAGGACTTTCTGGTGTAGGTTGTATTGGTTCGCAGACCCACCACCGGGGTTGGTATTGCTGGGGTATCTATTCTAAGGTAAGGAATCTAATACTAACCTGTTTCTTTCAGATGAACAAGTTACTTACCTTCGGTAACGATATATCTGTAAGAAACAGTAGTTAGTATTAGATTCCTTACCGCCCCACCCATCCTCCCCGTTCTGCGAACTGATACCTAGGGTTAAGGACATCCCTTTCAGGGCCCTAGTTTCAAATGGCACCAGTGTTAGTTCTCACATGGCTCTGCGTGTTCTGGCGCGGAAAAGCTGTGTGCAAAGAACTGACGTCAGCGCGCGGAGGCGGCGTCTATATACTCCAGCGACGTCATCACGGCGCACGACGCCGACGACGCGGAGCCGCAGGGGACGCCTGCAGACGACGCCTACCGACGCGCAGGGGTACTGCTACGCAAAAGTTTCCGGATCCAGACTGACGCCTGGGGATATTCTAAGGTAAGGAATCTAATACTAACTACTGTTTCTTACAGATATATCGTTACCGAAGGTAAGTAACTTGTTCTTTGTGTCCTTTTCTCCTCCACATAAAGGTAATCCCATCTCAAAAACTGGGATTGCAGGTGGATTGTGAAATGCATTCAAATTTGCTACCAAATGGCAAAACGCACTCTGTCCATTCCCCCTAGGGCTCATTCCACCCGTAAACTAGGGGCATCTATGGCATTTTTAGGGAACATTCCCTTACATGATATCTGCAAAGCAGCTACATGGTCTACACCGCACACATTCACAAAGCACTACTGTGTAGATGTGCAGGCAAAACAACAAGCTGCTGTGGGCCAGGCTGTTCTCAAAACACTATTCAAAACCACTGCAACAGATCCTGGTACTCGCCGCTAAAGGAGAGCACTGCTATGCAATCAATTCACTAGTGTGTAATCTGCAGCTCATATGCCTCGAACGGAAAATGCTACTTACCAGAATGCATCTGTTCTTGGCATGTAGGGCTGCAGATTCACACACGCCCACCCGCCTCCACGGCTGCCTCTATCTTTTCCAGTATTATCTTAATTAGATACACTTACATGGACATCTTTCTGTTCTCACACAACTCCATCATTTACCCTGATGGCGAAAAACAATCTGAAGATGGAGTCGATGCCCATGTGCAGTATGCTCCAGAGGAGTCACCTACCTTACAAAGACTCTTTCAGGACAGCAACAAAGTGTAATCATCCGGACCCACCACCAGATGGCGATCTATGCACTAGTGTGTGAATATCTGCAGCCCTGCATGCCAAAAACCGATGCATACTGTTAAGTAGCATTTTCCTTCTTGATCCCTGGGGTGGGACCCTTCACTCTCTGAGCCCAGAAACATCAGTTCCTTGACGGAGGCATTCACACCTGCCCCTATTCAGGAAGAGCCATCCTTGGCTGGAGAGCTTCAAAGGCCTTGCCGCCTTTGTAATGGGATCAGGAGCAGGCCTCCTTCCTGTCTCCCCTCCCATTCGGCAGGAAGACAGGTGGGAAGAATTAGCCAGCCCAGAAGGACTGCTCACCTCTTCTCACCTCACCCCTCAGGTGGGGGAGGAAAGGTGAAGGCCACTTTTCAGTGCCCGCCATCATGCAGATGGGTTGCACTCCCCAATCAGGATTAGGGATTGTGCTCATTCCCCCACGTGGGGTGAGCACACCAAGGGTGTTGTCACCCGAAGGTCAGTAGCCCATTGGCTACTCACCTCGAGACCCCTAAAACCCCCCCTAAATGCAGTATTTAGGGGCAACCCTGAACCAAGAAGACAGATTCCCGCAACCTACGAAGAAGGAAGAAAGATGCCCAGCAGGAGACTGCAGGGAAGAACTGACTTGGCCCCAGCCCTACCATCCCGTCTGCAGTTTCCAGAGATTCTTCGCCAAAAGTCTTTGTCCTTCAGCCAGTGACCTTCAGAACCCCTGGGAATACAGACTGCCTTCAATAAAGACCAGATCTCCTGTGAACAGCAGCTCTGTTAACGAGAAACACCAAAGAAAGAGTCCGAGCCTGCTGAGGAAAAAGAAACTAGAGGCCTGGACCATCACTGCACCCATCGCCTATGAGCAGAGTTCGAGTGGCCCACTGGTCCCAGCGAGGTCCCTCAGTGCTCCAGAGTCTGAGTCCACTGTGGGTTGACCCCTCCAGGACTTCCTGATGTCGCTTGCAGCCTCTACATGGAGATCCCCCTGCCCCCCCAACCCGGAAATCTGAAATCCCACCTCAAGACACCCCTGCATCCAGCCGCCCTGCCGTCTGGAGAAAAGAACCCAAGGCGCACCTACGTCCCTGAGCCCTCCAACTTGCCTGCAAAGCAGTTGGTTCCTTCCTGAAGTCTTCCTGTACCGAGTCTGCAGCTAAAAACCAAAACCGAGAATCTCCATTGAAAACAGGGCACTTGACGCCAAAACAGCACCCTGCACCCAGCTGCCTCGGCGGGTGCATCCTGTGTGCTAAAACTGATTCCCCTTTGCCCTGAGCTACACCCCAGGAGCTTTGCGCCAACAACCCAGTGGCCTGCTCGGAAGCAGCCACCAACCGTCCTGGTACCAAATAGGCCTTCGGTCAGGGGATGGCATCTCCCAGGGTTGCAAAATCAACGGTTTCAGAGGCTTTGAAGCCTCTGGCTTTGGTAAGTAGATTCAGCAGTTGTGAGAAAGTGCCTTCTTTCTTGCATGGTATGCCCACACTTTTTGCTGAATTGCTGATGTTCTTTGACTGAGTGTGCCCTCGGCTCCTGCTAATCGGGTACCCCAGGGCCTGTGTTCTTTCCCTAAAACTGCATTGAAGCCTAAACCCAACTGGCATATCTGGCCATAGGTCAGCCCCTGGTAAATGGTACCCTAGGTACCCAGGGGCCTGTGACCAGCGAAGGCCTCGAAGGGCTGCAGCACTTATTGTGCCACCCTTAGAGGTCCTGAACCCTGACACACACACACACTGCCTTTGCACGCTGTGTGTCTTGGCGCAGAACAAGGTGAAGCATCGACATGGCACACGTCCCTGTGTGCCATGCCCACAAACACACTGCCCTGCCATACATCAGTCACCCCTCTAGCTGGGTGCCCTATGCCAGTGTTGAGGGTACAGGTGCAAGAGCCCTGTACCCCTACAGTGCCCAAGTCCATTCCTGGGCACTGTAAGAGCAGTGCTGCCATTAAGAGTATATGGTGCTGGGAGTTTGTCATTACGAACGCCACATCACCATAATGGCTACACTGAAGACTGAAGTTTGGTATCAAACTACTCCGCACATTAAACCTACACTGATGCTAGTGTGGGATTTAATGTAAAATGCACAACAGAGGGCATCTTAGGTCACAAGAAGTTGGTCGAGTTTCAGGGGGCATCTCTAACTGAGTGGCTGCTTGGGCTGCCACCACCAGTCATGTTTCTAGACACCTGTATCGAGAGCTTGCTGCTCTCTGGGCCTGAAACAATGCACATCCTGGGACGAGGCACCAAGCCTCCTCCCCTAGGATGGGCAGGGTTCACGAAGGGGAAGCTTCAAAGGCATGACGCCTCTGTGAGCCTCCCCAGACCATTTGCTGCTTTCAGCAACTGGTCCTCGCTGGTTCTAACCCCCACTTTGGGCGGGAGAACCGGCGGGAGAAACCAGTGAGGGAAAGAGGTGTGTCCACCTCTGCCAACTCCACCTCTCAGGTGGGGGAGGCGAGGTGAAGCACCACTCTGAGTCCCCGCCATCTTGAGGATGGGAGGGACCTGACTAACCAGGGACAGGCTCCTGCCACCCTCCCACTGGAGGGTGGCACAATAGGGAAGGGACCCACCTCAGGGAAGGGACCCATTGGTCACTGCCCTTTACCTACCTGTAACACCCCTAAATCTAGTTTTTAGGGTGCACCCTGGACCTTTCTTCCTCAGATCCAGCCTGACCACAAGAAAAGGACTTTGCAGCAAGCTAACCAGAGGAAGATACCCACTGACTTGGCCCCAGCCTTACCGGCCTGTCTCTCCTCGAACATGCTCCTGCAAAATCTTGGTGTGTCCTGCAGCCAGCAACCTTAAAAAGCCCGGAGGTCCTGCCTGCCTTCACTTCCAAAGACTGCTTCTCCAGTGAACACCTCATTTGTTCGACTGTGAATCCAGCCCACTCTGCACCCGCTGAACCCGGCCCGAGCTTGAGTGGAAAAACACCACTAGGTCATCCTGGTGATCCTGACCCGAGATCCGGCGACCCCTGACTTGCCTCCAGCTGACACCTGCAGTCTAAAACCAGAAGGCCCTCCTAACCGCGACCAGGAGCTGGTAAGATCCGACCCCAAAAGGCACCCCTGCACCAGACGCCCCACAGCCTTGTGTGCCTAAACCGGTGCCTAACCAACCCTTAACTATCCAACTTTTTTCTGTTTGTTGTTGGTCGCGCTCGCCTGAGTGGGCTCCAGAAGTATCAGAGCGTTACTTGGAGAAAAAGCGCCGCAGCCGCCCCAGCGCCTATCATCTCTTAGCGCATTTTGGCAGCGCTTGCTGAAACTACTGCTCGCGTTTCCCGCTGCGCGGGAAACACTCGCCTGGGATTACCTGCAGAAGGCTGGTGGCAAAGAGACTTCACGGACCAGAAGCCTCCAGTAACAGGAACTGCTCCTGACACGCCCCCCTCACCTGCCTTCATTAGCACCTGAGGTACGCGCATCGCGGAACGCGGGCGACGCCGGGCTAAGCCCGGGCAAAGGGCGGGCCCTCTGTGGCCCTCAGTGGCCGAGGTAGGCCGGGCTGGGCCCTGTTATTTTCGTTGTTTTATCCATATGTTATTGTATTCGGTCCGGATGTTGTAAGCTCTCTAGTCGAGAGGGTCTGCATCTCTCCGTTACCTAGAGCACCTGAACGCTGACTGCATTGATTTAATTTTATATTTTACTTCGTGTTTAATCATCTCTACGTTTTATTCTATTTGTAATACCACCATCTCGCAAAGCCGGAGTGTGGGAAGATTGCAGTAAAAGATGACAAAAAAACTTCGCTCGGGGAGAATGGTGGGTGGAAGAACCTGTGCCAAAACAAAATCTAATCCCTTGAGAAATAAGGTTGTGAATAACCAGCTGCTAAAGGGCCAATGTCAGCTTTTTGAACTGTGGGAAAAACCGGGGGAAAACTCTTCAATGACTGCTGTAAAATGTAACACTGCCTCAGACATCCAAGCGAAGGATACAAGCACTGTAGATACCAATGCTCCTCCTGTGCTTCCTGAGACACCATATGTGTCACGTATGGTCACCCCTTGCATTGTGCATTCGGAGGAGGGCAAGGCTAATAATCTTGCTGCCCTCTTACTGAATGATTTGCCAGTGAATAACTCCATGCCACCTTTGGAGTCATCCTTGAACAGCATTGAGGCTCAGGCCTCACCGCCTCTCTCAATTGACCTGGAACTTTGTGGCCGTTAGATCAGCCCGGCTGCCCCGGAAACCAACAATTTTTTAGGAGGGGCGACTCCGTCCGGGCTGCTACTTTATAGTAGTACCCCGTCTGTGAATAGCCAATGTATGTCTGATGCATTAAGTGCTTCCAGGAGTCTATTCCTTAACTTATCCGGTAATTGCCCTACAGTCGGGGCTGGAGATAAACCGTTATCAGAATCCCTCATTGCACTGGAACACCTGCTAGCTTCTATTTTGTTCCTACTGGGAAAATTTGTAGGCAGCTCGGACTGTATTCTGGACTCTGTTACTCAAATCTTGGAAAATCTATTGCAAAAACCACCGGAAATGAGGAATACCCCCCTTTTTTCACAGGGTACTAAATTAAATAAGGGGGAAGTTGAGGTGCATACAGAAAACTCCAAGATAAAGGCCCCCGAACCTGTGCCAGCTGCACTACACGACAACATTGCTAAAGGATTGTCCGTAACTGCTGCACCGAACTGTATCATGAAGGCGGATTTGGGGATAACGGAAGAAATCATGCCTAGCCCTGACCGTCAAGTGCCACAAGAACTTTTTCCAATCTTCTGCTCGGAAAATAAAAAAACTACTTCCGAGGTCAATCAAGAAGGAAGGGAAAAAAATGGAAAATGTAAAAAACAGAGAGGAAATAAAAGGAAACTGGTGCGTAAGCATAAGAAGAAAAGACAGAGGCGGATAATTTTTCAAGATTCTAGAATTCTAACTGATCAGGAAGATAAAGCCACTGAACCTACTCCATCTACCATTACTGTGATTTCGGAAGCTAATCCTCCCTATTGTGCCCCAGAGACTCTTGGAAATTCTCCACTCGTGATTAGGGAGATCTTAACACAAAAGGATGGCTTGGGCTTAAACTCTTCCCTTGAATCAAACTTAAAGAGTCCCAATCCGGCTATATTTGAGCTACTTAATCCACTAGCCTCTCCTTTCACTTTTACAGTTGGAACAGGGGAACCGTCACTTCCCACCCTTGAACGAAAAGAGGTCACATCTTATGTGGACACTCATGTGTTGGACTTTCTTCCACTATTTGAGGTTGACTTGCCACTAAATAGATCATGGCTACTCAAACGCTTTAGTGAAATGGATAAGTTACATCGTATTCAAACAAGCGATATTGAGTTAGTCTCTTTGCTAGGGGGAAATAGTGTTACTAGTATAAGGGTCAAATTTTACTCCAAAATAATTGTCAATCTGGTTTTGCAACAGGCAGAGAGTTTCCAACGCACAGGGATCGATGTTTTACCTATAGTGAACTTTGGTTATAAAGACGTTTCCCATGGGTTGTCCCAAAAGGATGATAGACAAATTGGGGCTACTTTACCACTTAAAGATATAAAGATCTGGGTTGCAAAAGGAAAACGTGTGGTTTCCCAGGTGAAACCGCCTCCACTGATTCAAAAGCCCTCACAAATAGAGGACTCTAATCGGTGGAATTGGTTGCATAACGCTTTATCATCTAAATCCACAGATAACCCCAAACTGTTTCAGCACCTTTAACAATCTATTGAAAATCATCTCATGGAACGCTGCCGGGATACACAGTAGTCCTGAGAAATTTGAGTTTCTATTTTCGTTGGGTGCAAATGTGATTTGCATCCAAGAAACATGGTGTATTAATAGAATTGATGTTAGAAAGGATTATTTTGTGTTGGAGGTCCCGGCGGTTGCTTCTAAGAAAGGGCATGCTAAGGGGGGTATCGCGTGCTTGTTATCAAATAAATGGAACTGGAAATTTTCTCAGTATATTGACCCAAGTCACCTTTTCCAAGCTATAACTATAGCCAATCTTCCCACCCCCTCAAAGATGGTGTCTGTTATAATTATTAATGTTTATATCCCTCCGGAAGAGGGTTTTAATGCTGTGTTGAAGCAGATTTTCCAATACATTGGCCAGGTTAAAAAAATATCACCTTTTTCAGAAGTTATACTTGTGGGTGATTTAAATTGTAAAATATCTAACTCCAGTATGAACCTTTTTAGAAATAAAGCCAAAGAGGCGCACTTTATTCCCCAATCCCTTTTTCCTGATAAAATAATTACTAATAAAAGAGGGAAGATACTGTTGGAGGAACTTTCGGCTGTCGAGGGGCTTATCTTAAATGGAAGATTCCCCTCGGATGTACCTGCAAAATTTACGCATAAATCGCACAGCAAGTCCTCTATAATTGATTATGCGATCTCGGACTTTAATATGTTTTCACGTATTCTGGATTTGATGATAGTCCCCACGACATTGAGCGATCATAATATTATACTCCTGACTATCTCCCTAAAACCTCCCAGTACGGCCTCATGGGCGATTAATAGCAAAAATACAGCCTTTCATGCATCCTCTGGTAGATGTTTCTGGAATCCATCTTTAATTTCTGGGGTGCATGTCATTCTATGTAAAACCATAGCAGACCTGAATGCTTGGTATGGCTCGGAAATTGCTAGTTTTGAGACCTTTATGCGGAACATCATTTTGGATGTGAAAAAGGTTAGATGTCCCCCGAAGCGGGCATACATGCCCAGTGCCTTGTGCACACTGAATAAAGAAATAAATAAATTAGTCCGAGCCCAATTCTTAAGTAGATCTGGGGAACGGGGAAAAGAACTTTCGAGGTTAAAAAGAAAGAGAGTTAGACTAAAAGTGAAATTAAAAAAGGAAAAGGAAGATTTAGTTTGGATCAATTTAAGGGAAGCAGTAGCGCATGGTAAGATCCGCAAATTTTGGTCCATAATCGGGACGGGATGTGGCAGTAGATTAACCCCTTGCCCAATCCCTATTACCGAAGAGGTTTGGTCTGCCTATATTTGGGATCTTTATGGGGGGTATGGTACCTCAGTGGATACTAGCCCCCTCGATGTATTCACCGATGGAGAAATTAAGTATCCTTCAGAGGAAACAATAGCTGCGGCCATAAAGAACATGCGCTCGTCTGGCGCAATGGGGCCGGACGAACTCCCTATGACGGTCCTGAAGCAGGAGCCCTCCCTCTGGAGTAAAATACTTTATCCTTTATTTAAATCCTGTTTTGATTCGAAGAAGGTTCCAGCATCCTGGAGGGGTAGTATCTTGGTTCCTATCTTCAAGAAGGGCTCAAGGGATACCCCTAGTAATTATCGTTTGATTGCTCTCCTCGACTCAGTCGGTAAGATCTTTGCGAAGTGTCTTTTAAATCTACTTTCGGACTGGGTCGATGAGAACAATATTTTACCACGCGAACAAACGGGATTCCGCAGGGAGCACGGCACTCTAGACAATTTGACCACCCTTCATGTGATATTGGACAAGTATACGCAGGTGAGAGGGGGAGTTGTGTATGCAGCTTTTATCGATTTCTCCACGGCGTTCGATAGAGTGGATCGCAGAACGCTGTGGAGAAAATTATCAACTCTTGGAGTCCCCCCTTACTTGTTGGAACTTGTGCGCACATTACATACGGAAACCTGGTGCAGGGTGTTGCAGGGGGGAGAAAGGGGTCTCTCTGATCGTATACCTTCCCTAAATGGCTTGAAACAGGGTTGCCTCTTGGCGCCTCTGTTATTCTCCCTATATACGCAGGATTTACCTGCAGCCGTATCTGTCTGAGGGCATTGCCCCAGTGATAGGTGGGGCCTCCATTTCCTGCCTGATGTATGCCGATGACATTCTCGTTTTGGATTTAACACCTAAAGGCTTAGCAAATAGGTTGCAAGCACTCCACGCCTTTGCAGTTTCCCACTTTATGAGGATTAATATATCCAAAAGCAAAATTATGTGCATAAGGGGGAAAAAGTTGTGCCGTTCAGAAAACTTTGGGTGGTCCATTGGCGGTCAGAAGCTGGAGGTAGTCAAAACTTACACCTTCTTGGGAAAAATTATTGCGGCCAACTTGAGCGAGAGGCCTCATATTGATCAATGTTCTCGAAAAGCCCTCGCACATGGCAAAGGCATAAATTCACTATACGCAGCGACCGGAAAAAGACACTTTTCTTGTATGCTTGAGGTTTATAGGGCTAAGATCCCCGCTACCCTTATTTATGGTATTGAACTCGTTGAGTTAAAACTCTGGGATTTCTGCCACAAAACTGAAGGGAAATTATTAAGATCTTTGGCTTCATTAAATACCAATTGCTCTTTGGCAGCGTGCAGACTTGAGTTTGGCCTAAGGAGCAGTTGGGTGCAGGGATTATGTGCCCTGGTACGTTGGGTGGCCTCACTTGCCAGAGCAGAACCGGGGACGATGAGAGCTTTACTTAAAAGCGAATTATTAGGCAACTTCAAAGAGTTTTCACAACTTGTAAAGAATTTCAGAAAAGCGGTGACTCTTCTGAAACTAGATGAAAGTACTTTGTTCCTGCACTCTCGAGCGCAACTAAAAATCCTGCTAAAACAGGCTTCTTGGGACTTAGGCTTTCAACTAGATAAGAATGAAATACAAAGAAAAGGTGGTTGTGACCTTCTTGTTAACTCATATGTTGCCAAGAAAGCCCAAGCCTACGTATTATGGAATATACCTCATGGCATTAGAAGGTTGTGGTTCCTCATTCGTCATGACCTATTACCATTGAATATTCTTTTATCCAAATGGTATGGAACATCGAAAATGTGCAATTTTTGTAAACTAAGTGTACAGGATCGTATGCATGTCTTGCTGATTTGCCCGGCACTTCGCACTTTGCGCCTTAAATGGCTAAAACCAATTTGCATCCGCTTGGGTATTTCCAATGTAAATATCTTCCTACAATTTTTATACTCGCCCTTAAATGAAATGTTCTGCTTCTACATTTTTAAATTTTTTAAAGGATTTTTAGATATTTATTAATATGTTATCTAATTTAATTTGTGTCAGCTTTTTGCGGTACTCTTGTTAATGGATGATTTATGGACTTGTATAACATATGTTTGTGGTGTATTATGTTTGAATCTGTAGAAATATGTCATATGTGTTTTCTTTTATCTTTTATGTGGCCCTCTATGAGAGCCAAAACATAAATAAATAAACTTTGAACTTTATCCAACTTACCTCTCCAAGTGGTGGTTGCACCCAGAAGTCCTTTGTCTCCCTGCCTGCAGTGCTTTTGCAAACCCGATGTTCTCCATAGGACACATGAGCGCCTGACGTCGAAACACCCTGTAGCCGGCTGCCCCAGTGCTGCTGAGGGTGCACCTTTTGTGCTACTTTGTTTCCCCATTTGCCCTGACCTTAACCCTAGAAACTTTGCTCCCACAGCCTGCTTGCCAGCAACCACCAATCGGAGGCCCCTAATTATTTATTCAAAGTTTTATATAGCGCGAACAAGATCCTTACAGATATCAGAGCGCTTCACAGAGACAGGGGTAGGGGCAGCAGGAATGAACAGAGATAATGGGAGCAGTATAATAGTCACTAACATAGTAGGATAATAATAACGTACAGAAAACATATCAATATACAATCAGGTAAACAAGTAATATAAGACGGCACAAGTCATTGATCCCACTACAGAAGGGTTCAGGTAAACCTTGGATGTGTGGATGGCTTATACCAATTTCTTAGGATAGAGAGAACACTGGGTGGGGGCATCGGGAGGGTGATTCAATAAACCAAAGTGTATCATATATTGGTCGGTAGTAAGAGAGTAGCGTAGTAGTGTCACCATCGAGTAGGAGTATAGTGCCAAAGGACAAGGTGATCAGTGATACAAAGCGATGCAGAGTCTCTGATCCAGCACCTATAAAGTTCAGGAGATCTTGGCCAGAAGGATGGTTTTCACCTCTTTCTTGAAGAGTGCAGTGGAGGAGATAAGCCTGGTTTCAGGAGGGAGCGCATTCCAGATCCTGGGTGCCATTCCTGAGAAGGAGCGCTTGTATGTTTTCTCTTTCCGGAATCTACGAGGTTTCAGGAGTAGATTTTTTGTACTTCTATTGGATCTCGAACCTCCTGATCTAGACAACTTTTGAGCGAGGTAGTTGGGTGCATTGTGGTGCACGGCCGCGTGTGTCATAACTGCAATTTTTAGGTGTATTCTGGCTTCAAAAGGCAGCCATTTTAGAGACTTTAAGTCTGGGGATATATGCGAATGTTTTCTTGAGCCAGTAATGAGTTTCGCGGCAGCGTTCAGTGAGGCTCTTAGGGGTGCTGTTGTGGATAGCGGGAGTCCGCTGTGGGCCACAATTCCGTAGTCTATTCGAGGGATGACTAAAGCTTGTACAGCAGTTTGGAAGTCTTTGGCAGGGAGGAAGGGTTTAATTTTCCTCAGTGTGTTGATTTGGAAATTAGCTCCTTTTGTGGCTTTGCTAACGTGCTGCTGCATGTTGAGCTTGGCGTCGAGTGTGATGCCTAGGGATTTCGCCGAATCCACGATGGTAGGTTGGACATTGAGTGCTGTTAGGTTATTGAGCCAGGTTTGGGTGGTGGAAACTTTCGCCGGGGGTGAGATGAGTAGGAACTCAGTTTTCAGAGCATTTAGTTTGAGGTGATTATCGGCCAGCCAAGATTGAGTGTTAATAAGTGTGGAATTCAGATGTTTGATATCTTCCGGGGATTGTAGCTTTAGGTAAAGTTGTGTGTCGTCGGCGTACATATGGAATTGAACATTGGATGCTTGGAGCAAGGTGGCGAGCGGTTCCATGACTAGGTTGAACAGTGTGGGGGAGAGGGAGGATCCTTGTGGAACACCTAGATCTGCAGGCACAGGTGTAGATAGCACATTGTCGATCTTGAACTTCTGAGACCGGTTATGAAGGAAGGACGAAAACCATTTGAGAACAATTCCCAATAGACCCATTCTAGTGCTTAGCAGCTCCAGCAAGTTCTCATGTTTGACCGTGTCAAATGCTGAAGAGGTCAAGAAGGATGAGGAGGTAAGACTCATTGCGGTCAAGGATTTGGAGGGCGTCATCAATTGTGTGTCATAGCTGTTTCCGTGCTATGTTTCGCTTGGAAGCCTGATTGATGAGGGTTGAGGAGGTCAAATTGGTCAATGTGTTTTGTTAGTTGGAGTTGGACACATTTCTCCAGCAGTTTGGCCAGGGTGGGGATATTGGTGATGGGACGGTAATTGTTCAGGTCAGACGGGTCAGCTGTAGGTTTCTTGAGTATAGGCGTGACTTGCCCCACCTCTGGAATGAGACCTTGTTGAAGGGAGCTGTTGATGATTTTGGTCCAGAGAGGGAGGAGCAAGGGGATGTAGTCTTTTACAGCATTAGCTGGTAGGGGGTCTATGAGGTGATTAGAGGGCTTCAAGGTGCAGAGCAGTTTGTGTATTGCTTCTTCCGAGTAGGTATCGAAGTACAGCCATGATGCCTTGTTTTTAGCTTGAGTGTTAGACATTCTGGTGTGGTTGGGGAATCGGCTTACATCCATGATGAGGTCATTTCTTATGTTGTCAGTCTTTAGCTTAAAGAAAGCAGAGAAGGCTTCACAGTGTGGGGTGTCGCTTGTTGTGCTGTTTGATTGTAAGGGTTGTGTCTTTGTTTGAGTCTTGATTAGTTCGAACAGCTTTCTTGGCCTGTTTTTTGCTTGGTCCAACTGGCGGCTAAAGAAGTCCGACTTTGTGCGCTTTATTTTCCTGAAGTAGGCATTTCTCTTGTTCTTAAGCCTTTTGAGATGCAGTGATGAGGGGTCAGATCTCCAGGTGCGCTCTGCCATTCGCATAGTACGCCTGTCGTCATTGAGTCTATCGTCATACCAGGGGTTAGAATTTTTGGTGGAGACTCTTCAGTTGCAATGGGGCGACTTCATTGACTATTGTATTCATAGAGTCAAGGTAGTGGTCGGTCAGTGATTGAACATCCGAGGCACCTGAAGGGGGAAGGAGGAGATTGCCGATGTGGGGAGGCAGGGTAGAGGGGTTAAGATTCTTCATGTCCCTTTTCCAGGTTTTGGATTTGGTTGGTTGAGCCGGGTTAGGTTTAACTTTTTCGTTGATAAAGAAGGTGATAATGTGGTGATCTGACCAGTCGCAGGGTTGGATCGCCTCCAGTTGGGTAGAGTTCTCTTTGGCGATGATGAGATCGAGTATCGAGCCTTTGTCGTGTGTTGGTCTATCACATATTTGGGTGAGGTCAAGCGCATTAAGGAAAGTTTTGAGACTATTCACCACTGTGTCTTTCTGATCGTTCCAGTGGAGATTGAAGTCACCCAGGTAGACTTGGGTGGTCTGCCGACCGGCATTGGATGTGATCATGTCCCTATCCCCCTTTGGATAACATTGGGCCTCAACACTCTGCACCCGGCCGCCCTAGTGTTGCTGACGGTGCAACAACCATGCATCACTGACCCTGAGGGACCCCGGAGTCTAACCCCAGAACCTTTACTCCCGCAGTTGATTACTTACCTGTGAACCGATGACCTGTTTTCCCTCCATGGAACAACTTTGACAATTTTCTTCCAAAAAGTTTCTAAGTGTGGAGTGTTGTAATCTAAAAATATTCTTTAAAAATCGCACAAAAACCCAAACGTATTTACTTACCTGTTTGCAGGAAATGTCCCAGTGCTAAATCCAGGTATCCAGCACGGAGTAAGAAAAGTAACGTACAAAGTAACTTACCTGTAATTTACTGAAAAAGCCTATTCATTCCAATGTACTTTATTTTCTACGTGTTGCGACCTGCTCATCCCCTGTAAATCAAACAAAGTACAAGTTCTATTGCATTTTCAAACTGTTATATATTCAGCAACTTATTACTGAAAAGTATTTTATGCTTCGCTGTGACAGGCTTGCTTGATTCTAAAAATAAATATTATATATTTTTATACAAAAACAATTAGACTAGAGTTCAGTTCTTGTGTAAGAATTAATTTGCTGACTGAGTGCGTACATCAAATGCTTAACACTGTCCTCTGATACTGCCTTACTGCTCGACCACAAATAGACAGTAAGGTTCTATTCTTTAACCCCTGGGGTCACCTGGGTTCTATACACACTTTACCTCACTTTGTAGTATGTATAGACAGTTTCCTACAGTAGCCATCCTGCTGAAGGTGTGAACACCTTCCGCGAAAGTAGGCATTGTTGCTGGCATCTGAGAGCATGAGCTCTCCCCCCCAGGGGGTCAGACACCAGTCTGTGGTGGCAGGTTTTCAAGGGGGAATAATATAATCAAGCGAAACCGCTTGCCCTCTATGCACTGTTGCAAATCCTGGTTGGAAATCGTAAAGAAACTCATCAAACGTATCCCATGGTTTCATAAGAAAACATCAACAAAAACAATTCAGTCGAAACATTTTTTACTGAAATATCTTAGTTCATCAGAACATTATGTCAGAACATCCCATGTTACTTATTGATACAATGCTTTTTTTTAAATTCCATTTTTATTCTCTCACAAGATGCCCATGCCCAATGCATTTCGGGCCACACGGCCCTTCATCAGGGGCTGTACCTGAAAAACATAAAAAAATACATTCTTTCACAACCTTGAAACACCTCCAACGTCATAGGTTACAGTTTGTTACAGCTTTATGTTATGGACCACAACATGTCGAATATGTTGACATAAACTAGTAAATAATAAACTTAGTGAATCTAGAACAATTCATACTCGTGAACCAACCAATGTTACATACTAAAAAAGAAACTATAGCGTCATGTTGCATGAAAATGAATTGCACGTTTACCATAGGGTTAACTCACTTGTGGGTATTAAAAAACGTTGTTCGCAAAGACAAGGAAAAACGTGTGCGGAATCCTGATGGTTCCCGGACAATAGCGTGCCAATATTCTAAAAATAAACATAAACAGACCCAGGGTTACCAAAATATCCTATTACGTGATAAAACATTACGCATTTTTCTGAAGGTTAACTCACTTGAGAGTATGGAATAAAACGGTGTTCACAGTGGCAAGGAAAGACAAATCCGAGATGCTAATCGTTCCCGAGTGATCATGTAATAGCGTACCGGTCTTCTAAAAACAGAGAAAAAGTGATTGACTATGCTATTCCCACCACAACAGTAAATAGACTATTGTAAAAAAGGATCACATAACTGACCTTTCACGACCTTTCACGACGTGAAAATCAACAAGATGTAAACCTGATGTATTCAGTCACGTTAAGGGGCACATCTAAGGTACGCTCTGGGTGCATGTCATAATAATTCCAACACTGGCATCAGTGTGGATTTAGTAAGACGCGGTGTTTGATACCAAAGCTCTATAGGTTTCATTGAAGCCGTTCTGTCTGGGTAACTGTTAACGCCTTTACGGCGGGCGCGATTTTGCGGAAGTGCGGCACTTCCGCAAAACGGGCGGGCCGCGTCGGCTATTGGCCAACGGCAGCACTGGGGAGATAGTGCTGCCGACGGCAGCACGGAAGGGGTTAATGACCTGTACTCAGTACATATTACGATTGCTTCCCTGTTCACTTGTACTTTCTAGCAATTTAACTAGAAGGCACAGTGGCATATCTGTTCATGCAAATGGAGCCTGACATGTAATATAATGCACACTGCTTTAGGGCTGTTATGGCCTGTAATGGGAGTGGCTTGCATATAGTTGATTCCGCGCATGGGTGTTTAACGCAGGCAGTGTGCAATGTTGTGTTCTCCTAAGGGCTGGCACCCTTTCGCTCATTCTGCAGTGGCAGTCTGCATGAAGTTTTTGTACGGATCCCTTAGGGCGGCATAAGACATGCTGCAGCTCTTAGGGACTTTCTTCAGTACCTGTTGGAACCGGCCTCCTGGCGTGGCCCTACCCCTTCCGCATGGCGGCCCCAGGGCGACATCGGCCCTCCGCCGAGCCTCGGGCGACCCCTGTTGCCCGACCCTGCACACCCCAACACCAACCCTGCCGGTCCGGTCACCCTCCCGGACCCTCACTACCGGCATGACTCCATCTTGGGCCCATCACGTCACAAACCACGTCCTGAGCCCGAGGCCTCGCCCCACTCCATCTTGGGCCCATCACGTCATGAACACGTGGCCTCGGCCCCGGCCCAGGCCCCAGCAAAGCCCCGACATCGAGGCACCAAGATCCACCCAGGTGGTCGAGTGGCCACTCAACTCAATCTGAGGGTAGGGAAGTTTCGATCGCCCTCCGGCCTCCCTGGGCGCTGTCTCCACCCTCCTGCTGGGTGTCTGGACACCATCATCCCGGCCCCTCTGGCCCCCAGGCGCGAGGTTCCGGACATCAAAGGACTCCAGTCCTATATTTGGGCCAGCCCCGGAGTGGGACGCCAGTTGTATCCTGGACTGGAAGCCCTGCTGACGCTGTCGCGGCCGACACCAGAAGAACTCCTTTGCCTGTAACCGGAAGCTACCCTGAGAGCCTGCTGGCACTGCCGCGGCCCACCTTAGCTGAACCCTCTTGAGAGCCTGCTGGCGCTGCCGCGGCCCACCTTCTCTGAACCATCTTGAGAACCTGCTGGCGCTGCCGCGGCCCACCTTCGCTGAACCATCTTGAGAGCCTGCTGGCGCTGCCGCGGCCCATCTTTGCCGAAATCACCTCGAGGCCTGCTGGCGCTGCCGCTGCCTCCCCTCCGTAAAAACCACCTGTCGAGTCCTGCTGCCGCGGCTCGGCCTCTCGGAACCCCTGGCTCGAGGATTGAGAGCTGTGCGCAGGGTATCCCTTCCCGCACCCGTACTAAGACTGTCCCGCTACCCTATCCCTTCTTTCTGAGACTTTATAGATCCCTCGATCTACCTGTACATATCGCCAAGAACAAGCAACCTTTATTCCTGATAAAGCCTAAGAACTTATCCTCTTGTGTGGTGTCCGTTTGTAGTGTTGTGGTTACTCTGCTGTACGATCCTAGGAGAGGGCCCTCACCCAGGAGGCCTCTCGGTAACGCTCGGCTACTTCTCGACGGAGAGGTGGACCTAGGGGTGGCCAGTCAGACCTCTTCTGCCTCCCCCGGGATCGCCTTTCTAACAGTACCCATGCCCTAGGTACCAGGGGTACCATTTACTATCGTTTTTCAAGGGTGCTAAATTCCTTGCCAATTCAGTTACTAATAGAAATGTTGTTTTTAAGGAAAAGAACACTAGCACTCGAGCCTGGTTAGTAGGCTTTAGTGCACGGTCAGTCGAAAAACCTGCATCTAGCAGTTTGATTGGTGTGGAAAAAAGTAGGGGTACATTTGTGAAGTTCAGCCTCCTTCAACGACCTTAACAAAATGAATTAAAGCTGTTAGACAAGGAATGCTTCCATTTGGTTTTACTGTAGTAAGATTGAATTGTTTAATTGGCTGATTTTTACCCTTCTAATCGTGTACAAAAAATACAAAACCTTTCCAGTTCATATTGTCTTTTTTCCCCACAGCCTGGCGGAGCTGCCAAGAAAGGGAAAGCTGCAGCATCAGGCGGGGCTGCGGCGAAGGGCAAGAAGGGGGCAGAGATGAAAGAAGTCATTGAGCAGGAGTTGTCGGTATGCGCTTTGTACTGTTTTTTATTGGGAGTGTGGTAGAGGCAAGAGGATCTAGTGGACACTCTTTAAACATCATGCCCTCTCTACAGATTGAAGCTTGCGAAGAGAAAGCTGCAGCTGTCCTTCCAGCGACCTGCATGCAGATGCTGGATAGTGCCAATTGGAAGGAGAGGCTTGCCAGCATGGAGGAGTTTCAAAAGGTAGGCTGCTCATCTTGAAGTAGAATTAGTCCAAGTCTCTCTAAACTTCTCTGGAGTTCCAGTTTCTAGTTCAGTTCTGTTCTTTTAATGCGGCTTTACCACTTTTTTTTTTTTTTTTAATGAAAGGGGAGAAACGCTAAATTGAAGTAAGTCAAAATGTCTTCAACCTCAAAGATGGTGAAGAGATGTTTTGGTCAGTTTTATTCAACTTTTGGTACTGTCTGGGGGTGGAGGGGGGATGGAGTTGGGCGGGCAGAAGGGTTGGATAGGTGTCTTAGACACTATCTTAGTGTATTCAGAAGAGTTTGCTGAAGTGGGTATTTCCCTTCTTTGCCTTCTCTACTTCGGAGTTGGAGTGGAAGAGTGTTCCTTTGGCCATTTGGAGATTGTGATTAGTAGGGTTTTCTTACTGATTGTGGTCTGTTTTTTGAGGTGCAATCATCTTGCACCGTGCAAGTCGGACAACCCGCGTATCTACTCTGCTACCCTGTTTTACTGTTATCTGCTTCTTACTAGGCCGTAGAAGTGATGGAGAGAAGTGAAATGCCGTGCCAAGCTCTGGTCAGGATGCTTGCAAGAAAACCTGGCTGGAAAGAAACCAACTTTCAAGTAAGTGGTCTCCTATATCTGCTCTGGACCTCCCCATCCCCCACCCCCTTTGTAATATAGACTCTGGCCTGCTGCTAAACTATGATAATCACATACCACCTTCCTTTAATTGTTTGTAAATTCCAGGTTGAAAATACCTTTTTATTTGTGTAGCCACATCTTGGAGGAAAAGTCTTGTTGTGTAGGTATAGATTGTCTTGTTTTATGTGCGTTCGGAACAACTGTGCGAATGTCCAGATCGGTAGGAAGATCCGACTCCCAAGATTTCAGAGCTTGCTTTGCTACACCCATTGTTATTTTTTAGTGGCCTGCAACATTCCCTACTTGATAGAAATCCAGCTGACCCAAGAGGGCTCACGATTTCTGGAGCACTTGTAAGTGTCATAGCTTTACATCACTCAAGGACATTTGCACATGAATTCCTCCTATCGTTGGCAATTTACTTAGTTTAACACTCCTTACATGTTCATGCATTGTTTTCAGTTCCGCCGGTGTGTTTACTGTTCAGAGCATTATTTTGGGACATTCTCAATGTTTGATCTGCTTGGCTCACGTGACCTTGCATAGGTATGATTGTTTTTTAACGACCAGTGGGTTGATCCAGCTAGCGTGTCACATGTCCTACCCTTTGGTATGCGAGTCAGCAATGATTGAGTACGCTGGGGCTATATAAACTATATTAAATTGAAATAGCTACTTGGTAATCTGCCGTCCAGTATTTCAGATATTGCCAGCGATTCATCCATATCCCTGACTGAGATTTCAGGGCCTCTTCAGTTGGGATCTTAATTGGGCATAGGGAATGATTTCTCACTGTAATCCCCGTTCACTTCCCGGGGGTATCTCCATTGAAGCCATAAGCACTGAATAGTCCTGCCACAGGTGGGCATCCCGGAGCACGATTTCATAATCTGAGAGGGCTGGCACAGCTGGGAGACACTTTGCATATCCTAAGCCTGTGACTGGTTTTGATCTACAAGACCCCTGACGTTGCATTAGGTGTACTTTGATCAGGCGGTACCTTTTGTGATGCAACTGTGACTGAGTACTGGGTCCCTGCTGTCCAGGTTCCCAGTATTCGTTCCCTAAAACTGATGCGCAAATGGCCTTTCAGACCCCCCTGTAAGTCCCTAGTAAAAGATACATGGGTACCTAGGGCATTGGGACTGAAGAGGGCCCCTAGGGACCCCTCATCTAGACCATGCAGATTGCCTCTTTGGAATGCATGGCCTGGGGCAGACAAAAGGACCAAGTCGACATGGCACACTGCCTGTGTGCCATGCCAACTAGCACTGCCCGGGATATTTGTAAGCGGTACAAAAGGGGGTGGTGATGGACGGAGCATCTGAACCAATCAAACACTCACCCCCAGTCAACTGATCTGGGTTTAATCCATCACCATTCTTTAGTTCACTCAGCCACCCCAGTTCAGACATGGCTATATGCAAATCAGTCTGACCCTGTGCCTCATGGGAACAGTCCAGCCCGAACTGCCAAGCCATGCCTTCCCTGGACCGGAAACAAGCTTCCTAGGACCGGTTTCTGGCATTTCAGCCGTCTTCAGCCAGGCTTGCTTGAATCCAGTGGCAAAGTGAGCAAGGGACTCGCGTCTCAGCATAGCCTGCCAACTTATGGCGAACAAAGCTTGGCAGTTCGGGCTGGACTGTTCCCATGAGACACAGGGTCAAGACTGATTTACATATGGCCATGTCTGAAATAGGGTGGCTTGGTGAGCAAAAAAACAAGGGATTAAACCCAAATATGTGAATGTTTTGCCATTGTGCCACATTCCGTCCATCATCTTGTGTCTTTACCACGCATGACGTTTAGTACGATTCACTTACCACGCAAACGTCTTTACAACGCGGGTGCATTCCACGACCGTCTTCACCACGCAACGTGCTTTCCTTCCAGTCTTCGTTCTCTCGTCCTGTTCTTTTATAATTAATAAAAAAGGAACTATAAAAAACAAAGGGGGCTCAGGGGGTTTGGGGGGGCTGGGGGGGTGTCCCCCCCAATAAAATACCAAGCGGTTTTAAAAAAAAAAGAATAAAACTGATAAAAAATAAGATTTAAGTGCCTCTGACGATCAAGAAAAGAGCCTCCCCAGCGACGTGACGTGTATGTCATAATAGTAGTCCTATCTCTATTTTTTTGTTTTGACGCTCGTTTCCGTGAAGGGCAGTGGAGAGGTGAGATAAGGATCCAATATTTATACATGTACAAATATAATTAAAGCGCATTGTAAATTAAAAATGTTTTTAGAAAATGGTAATCTGTATTATTGTTATGTGAAAAACATCGATATTTTGCTTTGTTAGGCTGTTTCGAAATAATTTATAGTAGCCTATCAGAAGGGACGTAAGAGGTCAGTTAACGTAAAAATTGCGGAGTAGAATCCTGCGTTATGATTTGCTGCGTGGAAAAGACACATGCGAGGTAAAGTTCGCGTGGTAAAGCCATGCGTGGTACAGGTAAGCGTTGTAAAATCATATATTCTATACTATGTGGGAAGGGTATGCCCAGACGTGGGTCCCGTGCTCACAAAGCCACTGGAGTCAAGCTATCCTGGCTGAAGACGGATGATAGCCAGAAAACGGTCCTAGGATGCTTGATTCCGGTCCAGGGAAGTCATGGCTTGGCAGTTCGGGCTGGGCTGTTCCCATGAGGCACAGGGTCAAGACTGATTACATATGGTCAACAAATTCAGGAAACATCGTAACACCTCACAAAAGGATCTTGATACTCTAAAATCTTTAGCTAACAACCCTGACATCCGATGTGCAAAAGCTGATAAAGGAGGAGCACTCGTTATTATGAACTCAACCATGTATGAGAAACGTTTAATGGAACATATCCAGAATCCAGAAACTTACATGGAACTACAGAATAATCCTACTAAAGAGTTCCAAGACTCGTTATCTGACATCATTAATGTAGCACATCAATCCGGCATCATTGAAGATCGAACCAAAAAATACCTAACAACTGAGTTCCCGAGATGCCCTAAAATCTTTGAGTGCTAAGATTCACAAAAACCTCCATGATCCACCTTTTCGGCCAATCGTTTCGACTAAAGGATCGATTCATGAGTCAACTGGAAAATATCTTGACAGATATTTGCAACCTTTAGTCATCAAAGCACAAAGCTACATAAAAGATACCACTGATTTCGTAAACAAACTTGCTATATTTGAGAATTCAGACAATGAATCATTGATCCTATGCACCGCAGACGTCAGCTCACTATACACCTCCATACCCCATCAGGGGGGTATTGAAGCAGTTGAACAAGCTTTGCTCAAAAGTGACATCAACCCTGAAATGCAAACTTTTCTAATGGAGTTGATGATTTAAACACTCTATCAGTTATTTCCAAGACAAAGACAAATGGTACCTTCAGCTCACAGGAATGGCCATGGGAAACTGCGCGGCTCCAACGTACGCAAACATTTATATGGAGAACTTTGAAAAAAGCTACATATACGAGAATCCTAAATTCCAAGGCAAATTGAAAATGTATGTAAGATACATAGATCTGTTTTTCTTATGGGCTAGTTCAGAAGAACTCATTGCAGCACTTACGGATCTGAATACCAAGGATCCTAAAATCCTCCTTTCATGGATGACAAGCAACACAGAAATTTCATTCCTGGATGTTCAAATAAAAATTTCAAACCAGTCTATCATCACAGACTTGCATCGAAAAATCACTGATCGCAACAACACACTTCATTTCCAAAGCTTCCATCAAGGGTCTCTCAAAAAACATCTGCCCTATTCACAAATGTTGCGCATCAAACGCATCGTGTCGGAACATGACACGTACGCTTGTCGGATCAAGGAAATGCATCAACGGTTCCTTGAGAGAGGATATCCCGAAACTATCATCAACGATGCTGAAACTCGTGTTGCTAACATTACTAGACTGCAAAGTCTAGTCAAAAGAACCAAACCACCCAGCCAACGTGTGGTTTTAGTCTCCAAATTCTCAACATCTAGCAACAGGTTTAAAAAAATCATTCTAAACCACTGGCCTATTCTCCAGATGGAATCAGACTTTCGGAATATCTTCGATAGCCCTCCATTATTTGCTTATACCCGAGGAAAGAATATCAAAGAAATTCTCTCAGCTCCACCTACAGTTCCACAAAAATTCAAAGGGACCCAACCTTGTTACAACTGCAATAATTGCAATTGCGTCATTAAAGGGAATGCAATTAAACATCCAATGAAGGGCAACCCCATCAAATTGCGAGTAAATGCTACCTGTGATTCCACAAACCTCGTCTATGCTCTAAAATGCCCTTGCGGCAAACTTTATGTTGGCAAGACCGAAAGAAAAATGAAGGTTCGCATCAACGAACATAAGTCCAACATAAGAACTAAAAATGAGAAATCTAATGTTGCAACACATTTTCAAGAATTTCACCATACCATCGCACAACTTCAATTCATAGTTCTTGAATGTGTCCCACACAGAGAAGGTATGGACAATCGCAAAACACTGCTGCAGAAAGAACTTGAATGGACTTTTCGCCTACAGACCTTGAAGCCACCTGGTCTTAATGATCGTACAGAATACAGCTGTTATTTGTAACTATCATACACCACTGTGCCTTGCTCTCCATTCTGATTTTAATCTTCAATTCTTATTAATCCTATCTTGTTAGTCCTTTTTAGGGCTCGCCTGCTGATGCGCTTCAGCGCATAGCTGGCGAAGCTCTATTGCGGCTTAAACAGAGGTTAACCACCACTGGCGATTGCATGTAGTGCATGTGCTTTTTAGGTCATTGCGCTTGCGCAAGCCCTAAAAAGCGCGTGCACAATGCCACCAGCCGCCTGCCTGCCTGCCTCGCGTTACCACATCAAAGGCAGCCCTCCGAGCGCATTTCTCACCCCCTAATTATTCACGGCCGGTCGGCAGGCACATCAAAGGCTGCTGCTGCCGTGACTCGCATTTCTCCTCCCTCCTCCCCTATCACTGCCCAGGCCGGCCGTACTTTCTCTTTACACGGGCGCCCATTCCTGAATCACTTGAAATCTCTCCACATTATTTGCATTTTGTTAATTAAAAAAATAACGCTATCTGTTCTGAACTTTACCAAGGTGCTCGGCCCCTTCTTTCTTCATTTCTTACTGACACGTGTCAAATATATTTTAAAAATTTACGTTGCGTAGTATATTTTTGTCATTTTTGCCCAGTGTTTTATCACGGTATTGACAACATCGAGTCTGCTGTGTCCTAGAATAAAAAAGATTTGGCGTTGTGGTTATGCAAACACTTTCCTTTTTTGATAGCATAAGTCATATGCTTGTGTTTTGATGTGGACATTTTGCATTTGCAGTGCCAGCTTCCATGCACGTTGTGAAGGAGGGCTGCCGCCTTGTCCACGTTGACGATGATGCTTGATGGGCGCATGCGATTTGTCCAATGCGCTATTTTCCATAATCGTGGGTTCTCCGGTTTCAGTTAAACAGTTACAAGCTGTCTCTGGAATGCGGCTATGAATCCCCCGACGTATCTGGCTCAAGGTTGCAGTAGGAATGTTTCTGTTACATTTGGCAGCAGTGCGATGACATCGTGCTGTTGTTTTGCTTCGGTAGAAAAAAACAGGTCGGGGAAGGCAGTACCAGAGGATGCTTTGCTAGGGTACTCCCAATTCAGGCATAGGACGCACGCAAGGGCTGCATGTGCAGGCATTCTCCACGAGGAAAGATTGTATGGCTTGGAGCGAATGTTAATTACATTCTGTTTTTGCATGCCGTGTGTCTCGTGCTACATTTCATAGCATCTCGAGGTGTCGAAGGTACATCGTAACCCATGTAGAAAAATTATTTTCCATTTCCATGGTGGCCTATTGTTGAAAAATCCTTACTTCACCCTTGGAAGTTAAAACAAAACTGGAGCTTGACAATAATACATTTGATTCATGATTGATGCTACAAGAAAGCTATTTTTTTTTCTGAAATAACTAGTATCGCTGTAGTTTAATTTGAACCCAATTATGAAAAGGTTTCTTATTTGATGTTTGCATTTTGTGTTTAAGGGTTCTTCAGAGGCCTATTTAAATGAAGCGTAGCCACCACAGTTTAAAGGCCACAATCTCCACCCTCACTCACCCTCACTCACCCTCACCCTCACTCACCCTTACTCACCCTCACCCTCACTCACCCTCACCCTCACTCACCCTCACTCACCCTCACCCACACTCACCCACACTCACCCTCACCCTCAACCCCTCACTCACCCTCAACCCCTCACTCACCCTCAACCCCTCACTCACCCTCAACCCCTCACTCACCCTCAACCCCTCACTCACCCTCAACCCCTCACTCACCCTCAACCCCTCACTCACCCTCAACCCCTCACTCACCCTCAACCCCTCACTCACCCTCAACCCCTCACCCTCACTCACCCTCAACCCCTCACCCTCACTCACCCTCAACCCCTCACCCTCACTCACCCTCAACCCCTCACCCTCACTCACCCTCACTCACCCTCACCCTCACTCAACCCCTCACCCACCCTCACCCTCACTCACCCTCAACCCCTCACCCACCCTCACCCACCCCCACCCACCAACCCTCACCCACCCTCACCCACCCCCACCCACCCTCACCCACCCACCCTCACCCACCCACCCTCACCCACCCTCACCCACCCACCCTCACCCACCCTCACACTCACTCACCCTCAACCCCTCACCCTCACCCTCACTCACCCTCAACCCCTCACCCTCACTCACCCTCAACCCCTCACCCTCACTCACCCTCACTCACCCTCACTCACCCTCACTCACCCTCACTCACCCTCACTCACCCTCACTCACCCTCACTCACCCTCACTCACCCTCACTCACCCTCACTCACCCTGACTCACCCTCACTCACCCTCACTCACCCTCACTCACCCTCACTCACCCTCACTCACTCACTCACCCTCACTCACCCTCACTCACCCTCACTCTCAACCCCTCTCTCACTCTCACTCACCCTCACTCACCCTCAACCCCTCACCCTCACTCTCACTCACACTCAACCCCTCACCCTCACCCTCACCCTCACTCTCACTCACTCACCCTCAACCCCTCACCCTCACTCACCCTCAACCCCTCACCCTCACTCACCCTCACTCACCCTCACTCACCCTCACTCACCCTCACTCACCCTCACTCACCCTCACTCACCCTCACTCACCCTCACTCACCCTCACTCACCCACTCACTCACCCTCACTCACCCTCACCCACTCACTCACTCACCCTCACTCACCCTCAACCCCTCACCCTCACTCACTCACTCACCCTCAACCCCTCACCCTCAACCCCTCACCCTCAACCCCTCACCCTCAACCCCTCACCCTCAACCCCTCACCCTCAACCCCTCACCCTCAACCCCTCACCCTCAACCCCTCACCCTCACTCACCCTCACTCACCCTCAACCACTCACCCTCACTCACCCTCAACCACTCACCCTCAACCACTCACCCTCACCCTCAACCACTCACCCTCACCCTCACTCACCCTCAACGCCTCACCCTCACTCACCCTCAACCCCTCAACCCCTCACCCTCACTCACCCTCACTCACCCTCAACCCCTCACCCTCACTCACCCTCAACCCCTCACCCTCACCCACCCTCAACCCTTCACCCTCAACCCCTCTCACCCTCACTCTCACTCACCCTCACTCACCCTCACTCACCCTCAACCCCTCACCCTCACTCTCACTCACCCTCACTCACCCTCAACCCCTCACCCTCACTCACCCTCACCCTCAACCCCTCACTCACCCTCAACACCTCACCCTCAACACCTCACCCTCAACACCTCACCCTCAACACCTCACCCTCAACACCTCACCCTCAACACCTCACCCTCAACACCTCACCCTCACTCTCACTCACCCTCACTCTCACTCACCCTCAACCACTCACCCTCACTCACCCTCAACCCCTCACCCTCACTCACCCTCACCCTCAACCCCTCACCCTCACTCACCCTCACCCTCAACCCCTCACCCTCACTCACCCTCACCCTCAACCCCTCACCCTCACTCACCCTCACCCTCAACCCCTCACCCTCACTCACCCTCACCCTCAACCCTCACCCTCACTCACCCTCAACACCTCACCCTCAACACCTCACCCTCAACACCTCACCCTCAACACCTCACCCTCAACACCTCACCCTCAACACCTCACCCTCAACACCTCACCCTCAACACCTCACCCTCAACACCTCACCCTCAACACCTCACCCTCAACACCTCACCCTCAACACCTCACCCTCAACACCTCACCCTCAACACCTCACCCTCAACACCTCACCCTCAACACCTCACCCTCAACACCTCACCCTCAACACCTCACCCTCAACACCTCACCCTCAACACCTCACCCTCAACACCTCACCCTCAACACCTCACCCTCAACACCTCACCCTCAACACCTCACCCTCAACACCTCACCCTCAACACCTCACCCTCAACACCTCACCCTCAACACCTCACCCTCAACACCTCACCCTCAACACCTCACCCTCAACACCTCACCCTCAACACCTCACCCTCAACACCTCACCCTCAACACCTCACCCTCAACACCTCACCCTCAACACCTCACCCTCAACACCTCACCCTCAACACCTCACCCTCAACACCTCACCCTCAACACCTCACCCTCAACACCTCACCCTCAACACCTCACCCTCAACACCTCACCCTCAACACCTCACCCTCAACACCTCACCCTCAACACCTCACCCTCAACACCTCACCCTCAACACCTCACCCTCAACACCTCACCCTCAACACCTCACCCTCAACACCTCACCCTCAACACCTCACCCTCAACACCTCACCCTCAACACCTCACCCTCAACACCTCACCCTCAACACCTCACCCTCAACACCTCACCCTCAACACCTCACCCTCAACACCTCACCCTCAACACCTCACCCTCAACACCTCACCCTCAACACCTCACCCTCAACACCTCACCCTCAACACCTCACCCTCAACACCTCACCCTCAACACCTCACCCTCAACACCTCACCCTCAACACCTCACCCTCAACACCTCACCCTCAACACCTCACCCTCAACACCTCACCCTCAACACCTCACCCTCAACACCTCACCCTCAACACCTCACCCTCAACACCTCACCCTCAACACCTCACCCTCAACACCTCACCCTCAACACCTCACCCTCAACACCTCACCCTCAACACCTCACCCTCAACACCTCACCCTCAACACCTCACCCTCAACACCTCACCCTCAACACCTCACCCTCAACACCTCACCCTCAACACCTCACCCTCAACACCTCACCCTCAACACCTCACCCTCAACACCTCACCCTCAACACCTCACCCTCAACACCTCACCCTCAACACCTCACCCTCAACACCTCACCCTCAACACCTCACCCTCAACACCTCACCCTCAACACCTCACCCTCAACACCTCACCCTCAACACCTCACCCTCAACACCTCACCCTCAACACCTCACCCTCAACACCTCACCCTCAACACCTCACCCTCAACACCTCACCCTCAACACCTCACCCTCAACACCTCACCCTCAACACCTCACCCTCAACACCTCACCCTCAACACCTCACCCTCAACACCTCACCCTCAACACCTCACCCTCAACACCTCACCCTCAACACCTCACCCTCAACACCTCACCCTCAACACCTCACCCTCAACACCTCACCCTCAACACCTCACCCTCAACACCTCACCCTCAACACCTCACCCTCAACACCTCACCCTCAACACCTCACCCTCAACACCTCACCCTCAACACCTCACCCTCAACACCTCACCCTCAACACCTCACCCTCAACACCTCACCCTCAACACCTCACCCTCAACACCTCACCCTCAACACCTCACCCTCAACACCTCACCCTCAACACCTCCACCCTCAACACCTCACCCTCAACCACCTCACCCTCAACACCTCACCCTCAAACCCTCACCCTCAACACCTCACCCTCAACACCTCACCCTCAACACCTCACCCTCAACACCTCACCCTCAACACCTCACCCTCAACACCTCACCCTCAACACCTCACCCTCAACACCTCACCCTCAACACCTCACCCTCAACACCTCACCCTCAAACACCTCACCCTCAACACCTCACCCTCAACACCTCACCCTCAACACCTCACCCTCAACACCTCACCCTCAACACCTCACCCTCAACACCTCACCCTCAACACCTCACCCTCAACACCTCACCCTCAACACCTCACCCCTCCAACACCTCACCCTCAACACCTCACCCTCAACACCTCACCCTCATCACCTCACCCTCACCCTCACCCTCAACACCTCACCCTCAACACCTCACCCTCAACACCTCACCCTCAACACCCTCACCCTCAACACCTCACCCTCAACACCTCAACCCTCAACACCTCACCCTCAACACCTCACCCTCAACACCTCACCCTCACACCTCACCCTCAACACCTCACCCTCAACACCTCACCCTCACACCTCACCCTCAACACCTCACCCTCAACCACCTCACCCTCAACACCTCACCCTCAACACCTCACCCTCAACACCTCACCCTCACACCTCACCCTCAACACCTCACCCTCAACACCTCACCCTCAACACCTCACCCTCAACACCTCACCCTCAACACCTCACCCTCAACACCTCACCCTCAACACCTCACCCTCAACACCTCACCCTCAACACCTCACCCTCAACACCCTTCACCCTCAACACCTCACCCTCAACACCTCACCCTCAACACCTCACCCTCAACACCTCACCCTCAACACCTCACCCTCAACACCTCACCCTCAACACCTCACCCTCAACACCTCACCCTCAACACCTCACCCTCAACACCTCACCCTCAACCCCTCACCCTCAACCCCTCACCCTCAACACCTCACCCTCAACACCTCACCCTCACACCTCACCCTCAACACCTCACCCTCAACACCTCACCCTCAACACCTCACCCTCAACACCTCACCCTCAACACCTCACCCTCAACACCTCACCCTCAACACCTCACCCTCAACACCTCACCCTCAACACCTCACCCTCAACACCTCACCCTCAACACCTCACCCTCAACACCTCACCCTCAACACCTCACCCTCAACACCTCACCCTCAACACCTCACCCTCAACACCTCACCCTCAACACCTCACCCTCAACACCTCACCCTCAACACCTCACCCTCAACACCTCACCCTCAACACCTCACCCTCAACACCTCACCCTCAACACCTCACCCTCAACACCTCACCCTCAACACCTCACCCTCAACACCTCACCCTCAACACCTCACCCTCAACACCTCACCCTCAACACCTCACCCTCAACACCTCACCCTCAACACCTCACCCTCAACACCTCACCCTCAACACCTCACCCTCAACACCTCACCCTCAACACCTCACCCTCAACACCTCACCCTCAACACCTCACCCTCAACACCTCACCCTCAACACCTCACCCTCAACACCTCACCCTCAACACCTCACCCTCAACACCTCACCCTCAACACCTCACCCTCAACACCTCACCCTCAACACCTCACCCTCAACACCTCACCCTCAACACCTCACCCTCAACACCTCACCCTCAACACCTCACCCTCAACACCTCACCCTCAACACCTCACCCTCAACACCTCACCCTCAACACCTATATTGTGTTACAATAGGTGTCACATTTGCGAAAGATAAAACTATTGGCATTGTAAATGACAAAGCCATCAATTTAGCAATTTTAACAACGAAAAAATAAATAAATTATGTCATTTACAAGACCAATAACTACAACTTTTCTAATGCGAGACCTATTGCATTCCAACCCCACTCATCCACGCAACGCCACTCACACACGCAACGCCACTCACCCACGCAACGCCACTCACCCACGCAACGCCACTCACCCACGCAACGCCACTCACCCACGCAACGCCACTCACCCACGCAACGCCACTCACCCACGCAACGCCACTCACCCACTTGCAAAACGAAAAATGTCAAACTCTTCTATTGCGAGACCTATTGCATTTTCAATGCTTGTTTTAGTTTCCCGGTTTTTCACCATTCCAAGATGGCTACCGTTAGTCTCACTACCAGTCCGTCTTTTATTGTTCCACTTACATATACAATCCCCGATACATCAGTCTGCATCGCCAGACCGTCGCGTTATCTGTTTTGAACGCCACGGCGTCCAGCACCAAGTAAGTTATCTTCCTTGGGAACCTTTGTTCCCTCCACGAATCTGTAAAACGTTAATCTGCACACGCGCTTAGCGCGGTCACTATTTACTTCGTTTGCACAGTACCCCTCACACGCGGTCAGCGCGTTTTTGTATATAATGATGATCCTCGTTCTTCTATTATGGTTAGTGTTATTTCCCTCACGACTTCACGCCATTAATTGCCACACGCGCATTTCGCGTTAGTATCCCATTGCATGTTACTCATCCAACACGTTGGTAGTCATGTCATTTTACCTTCCTGATCTGTTTTTCAATTATTTAACTTCATTTATCCACCCTGATTCGGGCTCATTTTTTCTTCATTGTAGTTTCTCCTTGACAAAGGGCGTGCAGCCCGAAATGCATCGGAGTATTTTGGATAATTATTGATATTCATCGCATAGATATGAGTTTAATATCTATTCATTTGTGAAACTATGAAACCTTCTACAAAACAACTAAATGTGAAATTAAAGTTGGACTTTGAACAACAATAGAGTCATTTCTATGAACACCCAGGAGTGCCTCCATGAGGGGATGTAACTGCAATGCTATTGCTTACACATGTCCATTGACACCTCCCTGTGTACCATGCCTACAAATCACTGCCCTGGCATAGATCAGCCACTCCTCTAGTTGGGTGCACTATACCAGTGTTGAGGGTACAGGTGCATGAGCCCTGTGCCCCTACAGTGTCTAAGTCCATTTTTGGATATTGTAAGTTTAGTGTTGCCATTAAGAGTATATGGTGCTAGGAGCTTGCCATTACGAACTCCACAGCACCATAATGGCTACACTGAAAACTGAGTTAGGTATGAAACTTCTCAGCACATTAAACTCATTCTGCCAGTATGGGATTTAATGAAAAATGCACACAGAGGGCATCTTAGAGATGCCCCTTGAAAATTGACCTGCCACTAGTGTCAAGGCTGAGTGGCTGCGATCAGCTCCCACCACCAGACATGTTGCTCGACCCCTGGGTCGAGAACCTGCTGCTCTCAGGGGCCTGAAACAATGCACATCCTGGGACGAGTTGCCAAGCCGCCTCTCCTAGGATGGGCAGGGTCCACAAACGGGAAGTTTTAAAGGCTTGCCGCCTTTCTGAGCTTCCCCAGGCCACTTTACAAGACACACATACACACATACTTGCTGCTTTCACCAACTGGTCCCCACTGGTTCTTACCTCCACTTTAGGCGGGAGAACCGGCAGGAAAAACAAGTGAGGAAGAGAGGTGTGCCCACCTCCGCCAACTCCACCCCCCACGTGGGGGAGGAGAGTTGAAGCACAACTCTGTCCCCTCCATCTTTCAGATGGGGGGACCCAGCCAACCAGGTAAAGGCTTATGCCCCCCTCCCACTGGACGGTGGGAGGGGGGCATAAGCCCAAACCTGCTCCTGCAAAATCCTGGTGTGTCCTGCAGCCAGCAACCGCAAAAACACTGAAGTACCGGCCTGCATTCAACTACAAAGACTTTGTCTCCCGTCAACACCAGATTTGTTCAAAAACAGACTCAAGTTCCGCACGTATCTGCAAGTTTGCTCTACTCTGCACCCTACGGCCCCAGTTCGAGTGACCCAACACCAAGAGGTCTCCCCAGCTATCCTGACCAGAGATCCAGCTTCCTCTGACCTGCAGCCAGCCGATGCCTGTAGCCTCAAACCGGATGGTCCCCCCAACCGCGACCAGGAGCTGGTAAGTTTTGCAGCGTGAATCTTTCTGGATTCACTATGCTGTGCATTATTCAGCGGTCTTGTGGTTGGGTCCGGATTCGTAGTCTTTTCTTTGGGTTTTTTTTTTTTTTTTTTGTAGCCCAGGTGGGCGTCGGCGTCACACCCCTTGGGTGTATTTCCGGTGACGTCGGCATGCTTCCTGCGGAAGCTCCCACTCTTGGGCGCCATCTTCAGATTCTTCTTTTCCGCGGTCGGGTCTGGATCGTTCCCGTTTGGGCTCCAGACATTTTTGGAGAAAGAAGAAAGAAAATACAGAAAAGACGAGGAGAAGTCATCTGAAGACTCCAGGGGACTTCATCGACTAACAGTCCGCAAGGAGAAAGCGTTTTTCATCGAGATCCTCGACGACCGTCGACGAACACGCGACCAGGGAGGCCCTGGACGCTCGATGATGGACAACACGCTGTTCAAGTTCTGCCGTAACTGCCACCACAAGTACGCGCAGAAGGACCAGCACCCGGTATGCAACCTTTGCCTACCGGTGAACCACGAAAGCGGAGACTGCAACGCCTGTTCCGCCTTCGCCCCGAAGACCCTTCGTGTGAGAGAGAGGCAGAGGGTAGCACACGCCACCCTGCAGGGGAAGGCCCCGACTCCGTCCCTCTACGAGCTGGGGATGTCCTCCGAGGAAGAAGAAAAGGCTGCCGCCGAAGACGACAGCTACACGGTCGTAGAGACCGATTACATGAAGACTTCTGACAAGGTAGGAGACTCTTCGGCCCCCAAGAACCCGAGAGACTCTGAGTCTAGCAAAATCGAGGGCAAGACCCCGAAAGCGCCGACGCCAAAAAAGGCGGCGTCCGCGACTACTCCCAGGCCCAGCGGATCCTCCGAGAAGGAGTCCCCGGCGCCGAGAGCTGCTGATCAGCAGAAAACGTCAAACCGTCCCCAAAAAGGATCGATCGACGCCGAGGGAGAAAGACCCAAAACTGACGACGACGGCCAGAGACCCAAAATCCGGTTCGACGTCGAAAACTTCGACACCGAAAGGCACGGCGCCGAGCCATCCGCCGAAAAGAACGGCCAACCCTTCCGACGCGGAACACACGGCCGAGATGGAGAAGAAGAGAAGGCGCCTCGAGGCCGAAATGGAGAACATCATGCAGCGGAAGAAGGATTTCGACGCAAAGATGAAAGCCTTCACGATCCCTCACAAGACCAAGCCACCGGTGGTGGAGGCGGTCGAGGAGGAAGAAGAGATCGCCGAAGTCACCGAGGAACAAGACCAGGACGTCGAAGTGGTCGACGACCAGGAGGAGTACGAGAATCCCTACGATAGTTACAACTATGGGGAGGAAGAGGAAAGCAGGACGGACACAGTCGGCACCCTCTGACCTACAGGAGGTAGATTACATAGATGTCGACACCGACAGCCCGGAGGAGGTGGTCGACACTTACCCCTCGAGGCCCTCGCCGCCTACAACTCGGTGATACAATCTTCCGCAGCAGCTTTCAAGCTCAAGCTCGACGAAGAGAAGCAGAAAGCAGACTTCCTTCTAGAGACATTGCTCCCAACACAAACGAGGAGCCAGTTCCTTCCAATGCTCGAAAGCGTCTTGGCTCAGGGGAAGGAAGCATTCAGGGAACCCGCAACATGCAAGGCAGTAACTCCCAGAACTGAGAAGAAGTACAAACATTCCACAAAGGACCCAGCCTACATTCAGGGCACGGTCTCCGCAGAATCCATTATCACGGCCACAGCAAGGAGGAGGGCTAACGTACCCACTACCTCGGGTCCGCCACCGGATAAGGAGAGCAAAAGGATGGATCTGGTGGGCAGAAGGATCGAACGGAATGCCGCGACCCACTGGCGCATGGCTAATTCCAACGCCCTGATAAACAGGCACATGTACCAGATCATGGAGGGGCTGGGGCAGTTGGTGAAGGACCTGCCCCAGGATGCCAGGCAGAAGGCCGAAAAGCTGGTTGAAGAAGGAAAAAAGGCGGCAAATTCTTGCCTTAAGACGGCCCTGGATGGGGCAGACACCGCCAGCAGGCTCATGATGATGGGTGTCACGGAAAGGAGGCACGCCTGGCTCAGGATCTCAGGTTTCAAACCGGAGGTGCAACACAGCATCCTGAACACACCGTTCAACGGCGACACGCTTTTCGGAACAACAGTTGGTGAAACGCTCAGTCAACTGAAAAAAGATAACGAAACAGCAAGATCCATGGGAGCATTGCAGTTCAGAGGGAACAAAAGGGGCACCCCGTCACGGAGGCCCGGCGGGAGAGGCGGAAACCAGCCAGGTACATCACACCAGGCTTTCCAGCAAACGCACCAGGCAGACTGGCAAGCTCAGCATGGTCAGCAGAAGCAGTCCTGGCAGTACCAACAAAGAGGCCAGTCCTTTCGAGGGAGAAATGGACGGGGACAAAATAGAAGAGGGGGGCAGCAGCCCGCCTCTAAGTGACTTCAAAAAACTACGTGTGCCCGCCCACAGAAAAGATCCCAAGGGGCAGCACGTACAGAGGGGTCAGGACAAACTAGACACCTACGACCACATAACACCAGTGGGAGGAAGATTAAGATTTTACCTCCAGAAATGGAGAGAAATCACGTCAGACAAATGGATCCTCAACATCATCCAATTCGGATACTGCATAGAGTTGGAGGGGAAGCCAACAAGCAGAAAACCAAAAAGAAAACCGCTAGCAAGCAAGCAGCTAGAGTGTCTTCAGGAGGAGGCAAAGGAACTCCTGCGGAAGCAGGCCATAGAACGGGTACCCTTCAAGGAAAGAAACACAGGAATATACTCAACGTACTTCCTGGTGCCAAAAGTAGACGAGACAATGAGAGCCATTCTGGACTTAAGGTTCCTGAACAAATTCATAAAAACGCAAAAATTCAAAATGACCTCCCTGCAAGAGGTGCTCCCGCAATTGCAGATCGGGGACTTCATGGTCACAATAGACCTCAAAGACGCCTACCTGCACATCCCAATTAACAGAAAGCACAAGCACATGCTCAGGTTCACCATCGGAGAGAGCCACTACCAGTTCACGACACTAGCCTTCGGGCTAAAATCCGCACCAAGGGTATTCACAAAGTGCCTCGCAGCAGTCGCAGCGCACCTACGAAGGCAAGGAATACACGTATACCCCTACCTGGACGACTGGCTGGTGAAAGCAAACTCATACCAGAAATGCAAGCAGCACGCACATACAGTGACGAGCATGCTCATAAACCTGGGTTTCTCCATCCATTGGAAGAAATAGTCAATGGAGCCGGAACAAGTGAAGATCTTCCTGGGTGCACAGATCAACACCTTACAGGGCAGGGTGTTCCCCAGCGAGAAAAGGGCGAGGGCACTGGTGAAGGAGACTCGCCTCTACCGGAAGGGACAAGCTCGGACAGTGAGGACTGCGAGCAAGATCATGGGCATGATGGCATCATGCATCCACCTGGTACCAAATGTACGACTCCACATGAGACCCATTCAAGAATGGCTACAGGGACAATGTTCACAAGCTACAGGCAGTTGGGAGGATCTAGTGGTTGTAACGCACGCAGTGCAGAAGGAGATGAAATGGTGGACCATGGAGAACATAAGGGGAAAGCCTCTAACGCCCCCAACGCCAACAGTGACCATCACCACAGACGCATCCCTGAAGGGATGGGGAGCTCACATGGAGGAGCTCAAGGTGAGGGGACTGTGGACGCCAACAGAGGCGACAAAGCACATCAATTACCTAGAATTGAAGACCATCTTCCTTGCACTGAAAGCCTTTCAAACAAGACTGTACAAACACAAGGTATTGATACAAACAGACAACACCACTGCGATGTTCTACATCAAGAAGCAGGGGGGCACACAGTCAGCCCCACTCAACACTGGCGCAGGAGATATGCCATCCCTCTCAAGATAGACCTGCTAGCCATACACCTACCAGGGAAGGACAACATACAAGCAGATTGGCTCAGCAGACAGACATCGGCATCCCACGAGTGGGAGCTCAATGCTCAGGAGACAAGGCGGCTGTTCGACAGATGGGGGACACCATCGGTGGACCTGTTTGCCACACGCCAGAATGCAAAATGCCAAAACTTCGCATCCAGACAGCCCGAGGAGAGGTCACTGGGGAATGCCCTATGGATAGATTGGTCAAGGACATTTGCCTACGCCTTTCCCCCGATACCACTGATGCACAAAGTACTGAGCAAGTGCAGAGCGAGCAACAGGACACTGATACTGGTCGCGCCACAGTGGGCGAGACAGACATGGTACTCGCAGATCATGGAGATGACACATTGTGCACCCCACAGATTCAGCAAGAGGAAAGACATTCTCTCCATGCAGAACGGAGAGGTGCTACACCCAGAGCCAGAGAGCCTGAGCCTGGTAGCGTGGCTCCTGAGGACATAGAGTTCGCACATTTGAGATTGCCAGAAAGCACCCTGAGGGTCCTTCGGGAGGCACGACGACCCAGCACTCTAAAGTGCTACGTGGCGAAATGGAAAAGATTCACAATGTGGTGCAGAAAAGAAAGGCTTCACAATAAAATGTAGAAGGACTCAACAGTGCTAAAGTACCTGACACACTTGCTGGAGAAGAACCTTAGCTCATCCTCGTTAAGAGTTCACTTGGCAGCAATAGTCGCCTACACAAGAGGAGAAACGTGCAGGAGTTTTTTCACATCACAAGTGGTGAAGAGATTCCTAGAAGGAGCAAAAAGGATCGCACCACCCAAGCGGGTGCCGCCACCCGCATGGAACCTGAACATAGTCCTAACAGAACTCATGAAAGAGCCCTTTGAACCACTTCACAAGGCCTCCCTAAAGATGCTAACTATGAAAACAGCCTTCCTGGTTGCAATAACGTCCTTACGCAGAGTATGCGAGCTTCAGGCGCTGACGCTACAGGAACCCTACATACAGATACACAATGATAGGGTCGTGATGAGGACTGACACACACTTCATGCCGAAGGTGGTGTCCAAGTTCCACATGAACCAATCTATACAGATACCGAGTTTTTTCCAAAAAACAACAACCAGTGCAGAGCGAGCTCTGCACACCCTGGACGCCAGAAGGGCAGTCATGCACTACATTGAGAGGACGAAGGGACACAGGAAAACGAAACAGTTTTGTGTCATTCGCCAACAGTTTCATGGGAAAAGCAGTAACCAAAAAGACTATTGCACGATGGATTGCACAGACAATTCAACTGTGCCACAAACGTGCAGGCCAAGAGCTAGCTGAGGGAACACGTGCCCACTCCACTAGGAAGAAGGGCGCTACAATAGCCTTCCTGGCTAACACACCCATACAAGACATATGCCTGGTGGCAACATGGGCTTCGGTGCACACGTTCACGAAGCACTACTGTGTGGATATTCAAATGAACAAGGAAGCTCAAGTTGGACAGAAGGTGCTACAGCACATATTCAATACCCAACGCTCATCTTCCACCCAGCCGCCACAGAGATGAGAAACCGCTACAAAATCTATGCACAGCATAGTGAATCCAGAAAGATTCACGCTGCAAAACGAATAGTTTTCTTACCTGTCGGTGTAGTTTTGCAGCTTGAAGATCTTTCTGGATTCACTAGCGAACCCACCCACCTCCGCCAGAAAGATGAGGCTGGAGAGAGAAGAGGTGGATAAAAAAAAAAAAAAGGGAAATATAAGGACTTAAAAGTACAAAAGCGGTAAAATATCACCTTCATAGAGCATTGCCATTACTTCGGAGACGAAAGAAACACGGAAAAAAAGAACGCGAAGATGGCGCCCAAGAGTGAGGGGTGAGACGCCGACGCCCACCTGGGCTACAAAAAACAAAAAAAAAAAACAAAGAAAAGACTACGAATCCGGACCCAACCACAAGACCGCGGAATAATGCACAGCATAGTGAATCCAGAAAGATCTTCAAGCTGCAGTACTACACCGACAGGTAAGAAAACTATTCGATACGACCCTAAAAGGCACCCCTGCACCCGATGCTGCCTAACCAACTCCCAAGATCTCAACGTACCTCTTCAAGTGGTGGTCGCACCCAGAAGACCATTGTCCCCGAGCATGCAGTGCTTTTGCAAACAGGAAACTCACCATTGAAAGTTACAGGGCAGCAGACGCCAAAACATCACTCCACACCCGGCCGCCCCAGTGCCGCTAACGGTGCATCTTTTGTGCTGGCCTAAACCCCCATTTGCCCTGAGCTTAAGTCCAGGAGCTTTGCTCCCACAACCCAGTGGCCTTCTCGTCAGAGGCCCCCTAAGGCTCATTGGATCACATTGGGCCTCAGCACTCGGCCTCCCTAGTAACAAGGGGAGCTGTAACAAGAGTGCATCCTTGACCCTGGGGGACCCAATGAGTCTAAACCCAGAATAATAACTCCATAAGTGTGGAGTTGGAAAACCTAAAGAAATCTTTTAAAATTGTACTAACAAACGCTTTTACTTACCTCTTTACAGGACATGTCAGTGTAGTATCCAGGTATGCTGCACTGTGTGTAAAGTAATCAAAGTAATGTACTGGTTATTTTACTAAAAAGCCCATTCAAAGTATATGTACTGTATTTACAAAGCATTGCATTTCAATAACAATACTGTAAGATCAAACAAAGTGCATATAAAATTACAACCCAAACTGTATTACAACTGTATATTTACTGCAACGTATTAATCACTTGCCTGTGCCAGGCTTGCTTGGTTATAGAAAACAGAATGATGAAAATAATCTGTTCGAGGCATATGAGCTGCAGATTGTACACTTAGCATTAGATCGCCACCTGGTGTTGGGCTCTGATGATTGCAGGTTGTAGTCTTCTTGGAAGAAGTCTTTGTAGTCACGAGATAGGTGACTCCTCCCTTGGACAATACTGCACATGGGCATCGGCTCCATCCTTGGATGGTTTTTCGCCATGATGGGAAATGGAGTTGGTGTAAGTAAAGAAATAAGGATGTCCATGCGTGTGCATCTAAGTAAGATGAAAGCTGGAACGGATACAAGTCCCGGGGAGGCGGGAGGGCGTGTACAACTCTGCAGCTCTACATGCCAAGAACAGATGCATACTGGTAAGTAGCATTTTCTGTTCGAGGCATATGAGCTGCAGATTGTACACTTAGCATCGATTGTGTAGCAGTGTCTCCCCTAGCGGTGGTCGCTTGTCTCCGTTGCAGTGGTTTGAAAAAGAGTTTTAAGGACAGCCTGGCCTACTGCAGCATGCTGCTTGGCTTGCACATCAACACAGTAGTGTTTAGTGAAGGTGTGTGGTGTAGACTATGTTGCTGCCTTTCATATGTCCTCTAGGGGTATATTTCCTAAGAAAGCCATAGAGGCTCCTAGTTTGCGAGTGGAGTGCGCTCTAGGAGGGACTGTTAATGTACGTTTAGCCTTTAGGTAGCATATTTGTATACACTTTACAATCCACCTTGCGATCCCACCTTTAGAGATGGGGTTGCCTTTGTGTGGAGGAGAGAAAGATACAAACTGTTTTGGTTTTCTAAAGGATTTAGTTCTATCTATATAGTATAGAAGAGCTCTTAACATCTAGAGTGTGTAAAGTCCTTTCCGCTACAGAGTCTGGGTTTTTGAAGAACACAGGTAACTCTACAGATTTAAGGGGTAATAACTTTTGGATTTTTTTTTGGATTAGATCTAAGAACCACTTTGTTAGGATGTATTTGAAAAAATGGTTCTTGTATAGTTAAAGCTTTTATCTCACTTACTCTTCTAAGAGAGGTAATAGCAACAAGGAAAGCTGTTTTCCACGTTAGTAATTGCAGTTCACATTTATGTAGAGGCTCGAAAGGGGGTCCCATGAGTCTTGTAAGGACAATGTATTAGGTTCCACTCAGGAGAAGGTGGCAACCTGGGTGGGATTTTTCTTTTTAATCCTTCCATGAATGCTTTAATTGCAGGTACTCAGAGACAGATGTTGTCTGTTTTGTAAATATGCTGCGATTGCTGCAAGGTGCAGGCGTATGGAAGAATATGCCGAATTAGACCTTTGTAGATGTAAAAGGTAACAAATTATATTTTGGATGGAGGCATCCAGGGGATCCATTTGATTATTTTTGCAATATATTGCAAATCTTTTCCATTTTGCGGCATAACACGCTCTGGTAGTGGGTTTCCTAGCTTCTTTAATGATGTTCATATAGTCTGGTGGTAGGTTTAGATAACCAAACTCTAAGACTTCAGGAGCCAGATCGCTAAATTCAGTTGGTTTGGGTGTCTTATTTCTCCATGGTTCTGTGTTAACAGGGAGGGTGTGAGCTGTAATTTTTGATGTGGAACCAGAGAGAGGCCTAGCAGTGTGGTGAACCACGTTTGGCGTGCCCATGTGGAAGCCACTAGGATTAGTTTGAGAGACTGTTGTCTGAGCTTGCGCACTATCAATTGAATCAGTGGGAGAGGCGGAAAAGCGTATGCAAATCTGCCTGACCAATTCATCCATATCGCATTGCCCTTGGACAACGGGTGTGGAAACCTGGCGGCGAAGGTTGGGCATTTTGCATTTTCGTGTGTGGCAAACAGATCTATTTGTGGATAACCCCACCTGTGGAAGAATGGCTGAAGAACTTGTGGATGTAGTTCCCATTCGTGAATCTGTTGTGACTGTCGACTTAACAGATCTGCTATCTGATTGTGAACTCCTGAAAGGTGTTCTGCCAACCGATGTATATTTTGAGGAATGGCCCATCTCCAAATGTTCTGGGCGAGCTGGGACAGTTGCAGAGAGTGTTTCTCTCCCCCCCCCCCCCCCCCCCCCCCCCACCCCCTCTGTTTTTGTATATAGTACATGGCTGTCATATTGTCTGTCCAGATTAAGACAGCTTTGTTTTGTACTTGTAGTTGAAAATTCTTGAGTGATAAGAATATGGCTAGCAGCTCTAGATGGTTGATATGGAACAGTTTTTGTTGATTGTTCCATTGACCTTGAGTTGTATGATGTAAGAGATGGGCTCCCCATCCTGTGAGAGATGCGTCTGTTGTGAGCACTACTTGTGGAACAGGTTCGAGGAACGGTAGCCCTTTTGTCAAGTTTTTTGGTGTTCCACCATTGCAGAGCGATGCGTGCGGCTGTCCACCAACACCAGGTCTGTTAGTTGACCTTGAGCCTGGTTCCACTGTTGAGCTAGGCACTCTTGTAACGGTTGCATTTGCAATCTTGCGTGTGGCACTATGAAGATGCAAGATGCCATCATGCCTATTCGTCTCATGAACACTCTGGCTTGCAGAGATTGTTGTTGTTGGAAGACTGTGACTAAGGCTTGAATGCTCTGTATCCTTGCTGGACTGGGATAGATGTGTCTATTGTAGCTCCTAGATACTGGTGTACATGGGAAGGTTGCAGGTTCGACTTGGTGTAGTTGATTGTGAATCCCAAGTTGTGCAACGTTTGAATTGTTTGTGTGTTTTGGGCACATTGATTGAATGACTTGGCTTTTGTGAGCCAATCGTCTAGAATAAGGGAAGACATGTGTTCGAGGCATGTGGGCTGCTGAATTTATATCTATGCATAGATCACTGCCTAGTGTTGGGTCCGGATGATTGCACATTGTTGTCCTGGAAGAGTCTTCGAAGTATCATGAGATAGGTGGCTCCTCCCCTGGACTACAGTGCGCATGGGCATCCTCTCCATGCTCAGATTGTTTTTTCCGCCCTTGGGTTCGGATGTACTTCTTAACTCACATTCGGAATATAGATTAAATACTCTTTCTCAAGGCCAAAAGGCCTTCGGGGCGTCGGTATTGTCTTTCGTTCGGTGCCTTATACTTGTTTCCAGTTCTTTGAACAGGACGTCGAAGGACATTGCCTTTTCGACACCTGAGGCCCCATCGACGATGGAACGGAGTCCGTTCAAGCGCTGCCCCGTTTGCAACTCTAAATACCCTCATATCGATGTGCACCCGGTGTGCAATAAATGTCTCTCACCGGACCACGACGAGGCCAGCTGTATGGCCTGTTCCAAGTTCAGATCGAAGAAAACTCTTCGTCTTCGGCGCGCTGCACGACAGTCGGCGCAGGAGTCTGCACCCGACCCAGAAAACCTCTTCGGGGGTGACGACGAGGAGGTTGTACAAGAAGCGGATCCTGATCAGCACTCTGATCCGGCGGCGGAGCAAGACTCCAACTACAATGAGGACGAGGAACAACTCTACGTCCATGATGAAGACATCGTCTAGGTAGGAGACGACGTACAACCTATCGGAGCCGTCGACTCGAGCGAAGAACTAGGCCCAACCGCAGTAGCGGGACCCATAAAGACTCTTCCATGGCTCAGGTCGAGGCATCTCCGGAAGGCCTTAGCCAAGATCTTCGACAACGTACTCTAGTCCCGCTTCAAGGCCCAACTGTGAACATTTCAAAAGAGCCATCGGTCGATCGGCCACAATCGGTGGAGAAATCGAAACCGAAAGCAAAAGACACTACATTGAAACCGAAACTGGTGAAAGCAACCATTGGCTCGATGACTTCGGAACTTACCAAGTCGAAACGAGTGCTCGACCCCTCGGGGTCGAAAGGGGGCGTCGAACCGACGATCGGCTCTACTACGCACGTGTCTACTGTTAAGCACGTCACGCTCACGTCGACTCCGACGCCAAAGATGGCGACTCTTCGAAAGGACTCGAGGCCCAAAAAAACATCGATCCGAAGATTCGGAAACCGCTGCTAGTCGAGGCCTTCGAACCGAAAGCAAAAATCGGACCGAAAGAACAGACTGCGTCTAAGCACAAACGCGTACCCGCTGCGCAACCACGGCTCGAGTCGACGCAAGGCCTCAAGCACACGGAACTCTCGAAGTCGGTCGGGTCGAAGACGACGCCTACATCGAAGCCAGTCAGTCAACGGTGCTTCCGGCGCCGGTAAAATACGGACTGCCCCCGACAGCACGGCCTAAAACTGTTCAACTCCCTAAGGCTACCGACTCATCCAAGTCACCATCGGTAGCCGCACCAACTCAGCCTAGTACGGGTGAAGTTATGTTCCAACCACCGTCCTACGACAACCAGTCAAAACTATACATCGACTCCGAATCAGGTCGACCCAGTGTTTATAAACGGAAGATCAGGCCTGAAACTCCTATGGAGTCCTACAGGATACCAACGAAGAAAAAGAGGGACTCCACCACCTCTCCTATCCTTTTTGAACCCATTCAATCATATGGGCAAGACTATACCTACACTCCCACACCTGTCACTGAAGATGTGGAGGAAGGGGACAATGAGGACCAGTTTAACTATCCCGTTGACGCAGATCAAGATGAGTCCCAGCCATGGGCTGACACTGTGGACCCAGATGAACCTCACACCACCCCTGACACTCCGTCATATGCTATCAAACCTTCACCTACTGAAGATACTGCTGCGTTCAACGCCCTAATTGAAAGGGCGGCACATAACCATGATGTCGACATGCACGCCGACCCGGTGGAGGAGGACTTTCTCTTTGATACGTTCTCAACATCAGAAAGGTCTATAAAAACTCTGCCTATGCTCAAAGGTGTGCTCAAACATGCAAGTGACATTTTTAAAGAGCCCACTAAAGCAAGGGTGGTGAACCCCAGAATTGAGGAAGTACCGGCCTGCCCCTGTGGACCCTACGTACGTCAAGGGCTAACTCCCGCTGGATTCCTTAGTGTTGGCTAATGCTCGCAAAAGAGCAAACTCTCAAACAACTGGTGATGCTCCTCCTCCGGACAAAGAATCCAAAATCTTTGAAGCCTCTGGGAAATGTGTGGCAGCTCAAGCAGCTAATATTTTGAGGATCTCCAATACACAAGCCCTGTTAGCAAGATATGATAGGGCCCACTATGACACGTTGGAACAGCTACTGCAACACCTGCCAGATGCTTCTAAGGAGGGAGCGGAAATGCTTATACAAGAAGGGAAGTTGATCTCCAACGCGTCCATTAAATGCGCGTTCGATGCAGCTGACACAGCGGCTAGGGCCATAAACACTAGCGTAATGCTAAGGAGGCATGCCTGGCTCCGCATCGCTGTTTTCAAGTCGGAGATACAAACTACTCTACTTAATCAGCCAGTTAACCCTGACTTCCTGTTTGTTCCTGAGGTAGACACCACTCTGGAAAAAATTAAAAAAGACACAAACTGCAAAATCTATGGGAGCTCTGCAGTCTCAACAGTTCAGGGGCGGTTCCTTTCGTCGCTCCGGTAACAGGGGAGCTTCTAGAGGACAAGCGTCGCAACAAGCCCAATACACCAAGAGAGGCACACAAACCACCTATAACAAGAACAATAGGGGTGGATACCGTGGGAACAGCACCAAAGGCAGGGGACGTGGAAATAATAATGCCAGATCCTCCGCCAGTAACAAACAGTGACGTCTTGTCACTGCCCCCGACCATACAACACCAGTCGGGGGACGACTTCAGCAGTTCCTGCCAGTCTGGGAAAGCATTACCACGGACAGGTGGGTGAGGCAACTTCTACATCACGGTTATTGTCTGGAGTTAACCTCTACTCCACCCAACATACCCCCAAGGCACCGTCCTATGTCCGCAGAGCACATGCACTTATTGCAGCTAGAAGTCATCTCCATGCTGCAAAAAGGGGCCATAGAACTCGTGCCTTTAGACCAACAAGGTACAGGGGTCTATTCACTGCACTTCTTAATCCCAAAAAAAGACGGGTCTCATGCCCATTCTGGACCTCAGACCCCTAAATCAATACATCCTATCAGAACACTTTCACATGCTCACTTTGCAGCAAGTTCTGCCACTGCTCAGTCAGGGGGATTTCCTAGCAACCCTAGATCTGGAGGATGCCTACTTTCCCATTCACCCCAGTCACAAGAAATATCTCAGGTTCACCATCAACAACCAGCATTACCAGTTCACGGTCCTGCCTTTCGGGGTCACTACAGCCCCCAGGGTGTTTACAAAGTGCTTAGCGACGGTGGCCGCGCATCTTCGGAGACAACACATCCATGTCTATCCGTATCTAGACAACTGGCTTGTCCAGGCAAAATCGGCCCAGCAGTGTGCCAGCCACATGTCACGCACAATTCACCTCCTACACAGTCTAGGATTTTCGCTGAATTACCAAAAGTCTCCTCTTCAACCCGCCCCTGTCCAACAGTACTTAGGCGCGGAAATCAACACTCCCACTGCGCGACCCAACTCGGCGAGAGTCAACAGCATTCAGATGCTGATTCGACGATTCAGGCCACAACACTCACTCCCAGCGCAAGTGTTCATGCAACTAATAGGCATAATGGCCTCCTGCATCTTCATAGTCCCTCACGCGAGGCTACACATGCGTCCGCTTCAGGAATGCTTGGCACGCCAGTGGAACCAGGCTCAGGGTCAGCTGAAAGACCTAGTGTTGGTGACCGGTCGTGCATACAACTCTCTGCATTGGTGGAACACACACAACCTTTGCAGGGGACGACCGTTCCAGGAGCCTGTACCACAGGTAGTGCTCACAGCGGACGCGTCTCTCCAGGGCTGGGGAGCTCATGTACTCCACTACACGGTGCAGGGACTATGGACAACGCAGCAAAAGAAGATGCACATCAACCTCCTAGAGCTGGTGGCAATCTTCATGGCGATGAAGGCATTCAAGTTGCATCTCTGCAACAAAGTCGTGCTGAACCGGACGGCCAACATGACTGCAATGTATTACATTCAAAAGCAGGGAGGGACACACTCTCCACAATTGTCACACATAGCACAGAGCATGTGGAAGTGGGCCATTCAAAGGAACATGTTCCTCATGGCGGAACACCTCCCAGGCAGGGACAACCAGATGTCGGACCTGCTCAGCATCAAATAGTGATTCCAAAAGAAATTGGAAGCATCCCCTGGCGCTCCACTTTAAGGTAATTCAAATAAATTCAAAATGAAAGTTCATAAGAAATTTTGTGTGATAGAAGTCTTATTTTATGTTCATCAGTTAAAGTTATGGACCATTATCCATTCATTTATATAGTTCCTTGAATTAGATCAAAATCAAAACAACAAGTTTTCAAGTCCGATGCATTTCGGGCTGATTAGCCCTTCATCTGGGACAATAGCTAGAAGCAAGACAGAAAATACTATTCAAATGGCTGTACATTATGTAGTATGCTTCATAATACAAATACATTTCACATTATATAGCAAATGAAAATCGTAACAAAAAACCATGCGCTCTCCCCTAATGTGTGGTCATGCAAAACTTAGAGTAGTTGTGACTCACGTGTTGTTCTTTACTAGTCTGCTTGTTCAGACGTTAGTTAAAACACTGAAGGAGAAACATAAATTGTTATTTGGTCTCAAAGTTACAGCGGACTGCTAACTGGGAAACATTAAGGCTTAGCTAGTCATAAACTTAGTGTACGCGAAGCGTCTCTTAAGATGTTAATCATGCTCGGGTGAGTTCGCGTCTGGCGCGAAGCAGCCTGAAAACGGCGGCTACTCACGGCAGATAAAACAAATCTGCAAGGTCTTTGCTTCGCGTGTGAGACAGCGTGGTTGGATAGAGTTCCGATCACGTGATCGGGATTCAACCAATCAACGCTGCTTTGCGCGGTAGTGTTTAAAAGCAAAAAAAAGAATTCGTATCAAAGTTGCAACTTTACATAAAAAAATTCCATAATAAAGGGAAGGTAATTCAAATGTAAATGTGGCAATTATATTCTGGCAAGAAAAATAAATGCTAGTGAGAACGATGTGACAATTCGCATTAAAACAAGTACAAATGATTAAACAGATCGGCCACCAGTAAATTCCAACTGGAAGCAGGGTCCTGATAGTTCCTTAAGAATAAGTCATTTTATAGGTAGCATGAGAATTCAGTTCGATCATTCAGACCATACGGTTTGTTCTAATTCAGTAGATAAATCCAGTGATTCTCTCTTTGTAAAAGAAAACGGTTATTGTCTCTACCTTCTAGTTTCTCTATGGTTTCCAGTATCACATACTGTAATTGAGAAATATTATGATGCGCTTCAACAAAATGTGTGGCTACTTATGATTTTACATTCCTTGTTCTAATGTTTGACTTATGCTCATTAAGTCTGATTTTCATTTTACGTTCAGTCTTTCGGACGTACACTTTGCCACACGGGCATTTTAGCATATATATCAAGTTTGAAGTATCGCAGGTCGCATTGACTTTTAATTTGATCTTGTGGCCCTTCATTGGATGAACTATTTGATTGCCTCTTATTACATTATTGCAGTTACCACATTGTAAGCAGGGACGAGTTCCACGATATTGTTTTGGATCATCAATGGTGGTTTTGAGCAGTTCTCCAAAATTTTTATTTCTGGTAAAAGCAAAAATAGGAGGATCATCAAAGGCCTGTTTGAAGTCTGGTTCTGCCTTCAGAATGTTCCAATGACTTCTGATAATCTTCTTGAAGTTAAAGCTCGTGGTTGAATATTTAGATCCTTGACCAGAGATGCCTCCCGGGCAGCAAACCTCACAAATTGTTGAAACCTGCATACCTTCTCATATAAAACCATTAAGTTAAAGAGTGCTGTGCAACTATCCATTATTTTTGTTCAGACCTGCTCAGCAGATACAGCCATCAGATGCACGAGTGGGAGATACAGCCCTCAGTGCTACAACCATATTTCCAGCAGTGGGGTCATCCAGAGATAGACCTATTCGCCACACAAGAAAAAGCAAAATGCCACACCTTCGCCGCCAGGTTCCCACACCCGCAGTCTCAGGGCAATGCGATATGGATGAACTGGTCGAACAGATTTGCGTACGCTTTTCCTCCGGCACCACTCATACCGCTGGTAGCACGCAAACTGAGGCAGCACTCCATGACGCTCATCCTGGTTGCTCCAACGTGGGCACGGCAAGCATGGTACACCACGTTCCTAGAACTTTCAGTGGTGCCCCACCAGCGCCTAAACCTCACACCCTGTCTCCTCACTCAGAGCCATGGAGACATTCAGCACCCAGATCCGCAACAGTTGAACCTTGCAATATGGCTCCTGAGGTCATAGAGTTTGGCTACCTGAACCTGCCCCCTGACTGTATGGACATCATCAAGGAGGCAGGCCTACAGCCAGGGCGTGCTATGCGGCAAAATGGAAGCGTTTTGTCATCTATTATTCCAATCATGATATAAATCCACTGGATGCTTCCACGCAAAACATCATGTTATTTACTGCACCTATACAGATGCAATCTAGCGTATAGTTCCATCAGAATACATTTAGCTGCAATGGCGGCTTATCTTCAAAATAGACAGCACCTATCCCTTTTCGGAGTACCGGCCATTAAAGCTTTTATGGAGGGACTCAAGAGTCATTCCTCCAAGACACCCGCCTTCGCCTGTCTGGAACCTCAACATAGTCCTCACCAGGCTCATGGGTCCACCATTTGAACCTCTTCACTCTTGTGAGATACAATTTCTCACATGGAAAGTGGCTTTTCCAGTGGCAATCACGTCACTAAGGCGGGTTAGTGAGCTGCAAGCACTCACTATTCAAGAGCCTTTCATTCAGATTCATGCTAATAGGGTAGTGCTGCGTACCAACCCTAAATTTATGCCCAAGGTAGTGTCACAGTTCCACATTAACCAAACTATTGAACTACCAGCATTCTTCCCCAATCCTGATTCAGTAGCAGACAGAGCACTGCACACACTGGATGTTAAAAGGGCTCTCCTGTATTACATAGACAGAACTAAAGATTTCAGGAAACCTAAACAACTGTTTGTTGCCTTCTCTCCACAGCACAAGGGCAACCCAATTTCAAAATCCGGTATAGCCAGATGGATTAAGTGCATCCAGATTTGTTATCAAAAGGCTAAACGCACGTTACCAGTTCCCCCTCGAGCACATTCCACACGCAAGTTAGGGGCATCCATGGCTTTCCTGGGTAACATTCCTCTAGAGGATATATGTAGAGCCGCCACATTGACCACCATACACACATTCACCACCATACACACATTCACCAAACACTACTGCGTGGATGTACACTCAAAACAGCGAGCTGTTGTAGGTCAGGCTGTTCTCAGAACTCTTTTTCAGACTGCTGCAGCTGGCACGGGCAACCGCCGCTAAGGAGGGTACTACTATTTATTCTATGCATAGATATAAATTCAGCAGTCCACATGCCTCGAACGGAATATGCTACTTACCAGTATTCATCTGTTCTTGGCATGTAGGGCTGCTGACATTTATATCGCCCGCCCTCCTCCCCGGTGCCTGTCGCAGCTGTAGCACTCAGAATTATTCTCAAGCATGGTCATCACTTACTGTATCATACTCCATCTCTGCCACAATGGCGAAAAACAATCTGAGCATGGAGAGGATGCCCATGCGCACTGTAGTCCAGGGGAGGAGCCACCTATCTTGTGATACTTCGAAGACTCTTCCAGGACAACAATGTGCAATCATCCGGACCCAACACTGGGCGGCGATCTATGCATAGATATAAATGTCAGCAGCCCTACATGCCAAGAACAGATGCACACTGGTAAGTAGCATATTCCATCTGCTGCCTTCTGAGATGTGCTGCTACTACTGCTAAGCACTTCATGTACACGCGTGGTGCTGTCGTTACCCCAAATGGAAGGACTTTGAACTGATAGTGTTGTCCTTGTATTACAAACCGTAGATACTTTCTGTGAGCAGGGTGTATTGGAATGTGAAAATAGGCGTCCTTTAGGTATAGTGTGGAAAGGAAATCTCCTTGTTGCAGTAATGGGAGCACTTGTTGCAGAGTGATCATGTGAACATGATCTGATTGTATGTACTGATTGAGGGGCCTGAGGTGGAGAATTGGTCTTAGTGTCCCGTCCTTTTTGGGAATTAGAAAATACAGCGAGTAAACCCTTGTTCACTGTTCTTCTAAAGGAATTAATTGAATGGCATCCTTTTGTAAAAGTGACAATCTCTTGTTGGAGCAGAGTCAGGTGGTCTGTAGACATTGGACGTTGCCTGGGAGGTATGTGTGGGGGGGGTTGCTGTAAGTTCTAAGCAGTAGCCATGTTGGATAATCTGTCTCACCCACTTGTCTGTTGTAATGGAGTTCCAGACAGGCAGGAACTGTGTTAATCTGCCCCCTACAGGAGTGGAATGCTGTTAGGGGAGCAGAGGGAAGTCACTGTTTTGTGGCGGAAGAGAATCTATTGCTGTTGTTACCGCGACCTCTTCCTTTGTTATTATTGCCTCTGTATCCTCCTCTAAAATATCCCTTGTTAGAGGATACTTGTGTGTGTGATTTGAAAGATGTTGTAGTGTCTGCTCCAGTTTGTTTAGAGCCTCCTCTGTAGAAGGAGCGACGAAAGGAACCTCTAGCTGGTGTGGACTGTAAAGCCCCCATAGACTTGGCGGTGTCTGTCTTTCTTCATTTTTTCAAGTATAGTGTCCACTTCTGGGCCAAATAATTGGTTCTGAATAAAAGGTTGGTTTAAGATGGTAGTTTGCACTTCCTGTTTAAAGCCGGAAATGCGTAGCCACGCATGTCTCCCAAGTATGACACTGGTATTCACAGCTCTAGATGCGGTGTCAGCCGCATCTAGTGTACATTTTATTGAGGCATTTGAGATTAACTTGCCTTCCTGTATGAGGTCAGCTGCCTGAGCCTTATATTGGTCCGGTAGGTGCTCAAGTGGTTTTTCTAATTGATCATAATGAGCCCTATCGTAAGAGGGGAGGGCTTGTGTATTAGCTATACTCCATATGTTAGTGGCTTGTGCAGCTATTTTTTACCTGACGCATCAATTACTTTGGATTCTTTGTCAGGTGGGGGTGCTTTCCCAGAAGTTTGAGAATTTGCCCCTTTCCTAGCATTGGATACAACTAAAGAATCTAATGGCAGGTGTCCTTTAATGTAGACTGGGTCTGTGGGTGCAGGCCTATATTTTTTCTCAATTCTGAGGTTCAAAATTCTAGTGCGTACAGAGTCTTTAAATACCTCTTGAGCACGCTTGATGACCCCCTTAATCATGAAGAATTTGAACAGACCGTTGAGACTGTTCAAAGGTATCTCGGAGAAAATCCTCCTCGGCTTCATCAGTGCATAGTGACTTTATGGTAAGCAGCCGCTCTGTTTAACAGATGACCAAAACTAATGTTATCCTCTGGAGGGGAAGGTTTTGAAGGGTATATCTGCGGCTCAGGAATATCAGGCGCTGTTTGTGGGTTTGGCAAGTTCCATATACCGTCATCCACAGGGTATGGGAAAGGCTCATCTGTATCATCCCCTCCACCCAGACTATATTCATCATCATGTTGTTGTGAATGTGATAATAAATGTGGAGAATGTGCAGGAGAGATTTGAGGCGATATGTGAAGAGGATCAGAAGGAGGAGGAGGTATAGGAAAGTAAAAGTGCATAGGGGATGTTGCACAGTCCTTTTTCTTGGCAGGAGCCACAGGTGTGGTTGGTGCATCTGCTGGTCTCTTTTTGTTAGGTGTAGCTTCTACATGGCCTGTTTTCGGGTCGATGTAGATCTTCTTTTGTCGAGGATCTGGCAAGAAAATTTCCTCTTCATGTACAACTTTGGGCGTCGAATTTTTTGGTTCCAGCCGAGGTTGTTTTGTCTTGGGAGGTGCTATAACGTCCTTTGGCGTAGTTTTCGGTGCCGATGGTGTTGATTTCGGCTTGGTAGGCAGTTTCGATGGCTCGGGCACATCGGTATGAGGCCTTGTGGGCTTTGGCACCGAAGGTGTTTTCGGTGTGAAAGCTGGTGTCGTCGGCTTCGAGGCGTCAGACGATGGCTTCACATTTTTATGTTTAGAAGTGGACGGCTTCGGAGCCGGTACTTCTTTTGCTTTCAGTGCAGATACTTTAGGCTTCGGTGCCGTGAGGTCTATCTGTTTCGGTGCCGAGCCATCCTTTGGTTTTGGTGCCGAGCTATCTTTAGGTTTCGGCGCCGATGGAAGAGGTGGAATCGGCACATGCAGCTTGCTCGGCGCCGAAGCACTAGAAGGCTTAGTTGTTTTCTTCGGAGCCGGGCTCGAAGGCGGGGCTTTTGAAGCGGGTGTTCGGTCTCGACTGGGCCCTGCGGGCGGAGTGCTGACCTTTGCCTTCAGTTTGGGCACTGTATGTGGTGCAGGGGCAGTAGTACTCACGCGCAGACCGATGGAATGGAGTCATCTGAGTCGTCTGCCTCTGATACGATCTGGAGATCAGGTGAATCTTCTTCGGGAATGAGCAGAACCTCTTCATTGAAGATATCTTCCGGAGCTGATATCCTCATTTCGTGTCGACGGGCCCTCCGATCCCGGATGGTTTTCTTCGATCGGAATGATGCACAAGCTGACTACCATGACGTCGAGGATTGCCCGTCTTGTAAGAAGATGACTCCGAAGGCCCTTCGAGAAAGGGAGATGAAGCTCCTCGTGGCAAAATTGAAAAGTAAGAAAGAAAAGACTTCGAAGTCGCGAACTCGGCGGTCGAGGTCTTGTTCGAGGTCGCGCTCGGAGTCGTCTTCTGCTCATGCTTCAAGGTCTTCGAAGAAGAAGCACAAGAAGAGGAGCCATGAGTCCAGACATCATTCAGAGAAGGACTCGAGTTCGAGGCCGAAGTCGCAGGTTAAGCTGCTTCGGAAGGAGGTGGCTTCGGCTTTGGAAGCACAGGACTCCAAGAGTGAGGCTTCACATGCTGATTCGCCTGAGTCACCTAAGCAGATAGTGAATCCATCTCCGGTTCTGTCCAATCCTTCTCGTCAGGAGGATGAAGGTGAGGTGGTGGAAGTTGGTGAAGGCAAAGTTCCGTTGCCTGCGGGTTCGTCGACCCCAGTGCATCAGCCTGAAGAGGAGGTCGACGTCGTGACGACTCCGCTCCCTCGAGAGCAACCTGGGGGCGCTTATCCAGCCTTTCCGACTCCAGGTCAGAGTCCAACGCAGTTCCCGAATGCCATGTTTGGCGTTTACTCCAGGGCAATGTACCCCTCTGGTGCACCGGTTGGTCCCACGGGTCCTTTGGCGTTTAGCCTGGGTGTTCCACAGGCTTATGCTCCTGCGCCCTTTATGCCATTCATGCCGGCTCCAGCACCGCATTGGAATTCTCCGGCGCCGCCAAAGCCTTCGACGCCGAATCCATCAACCCCGCCTCCTTCTTTAACTGTTTTTAGGGCTCGGACTCCTCCCCACTGAAAGTGGGAGGAGTTTCGAGATCCTAATGTTAAAGAAAAAAAAAAAGTATCTCCTAGGGCTTTGGCGAGACAAATTCCACACATTCCTTAGCGTGTTCTGTCATCTGGCCAGTGATTCGTCTTCGGTGTGTTGTCGTTTTAATAGGCTTGAAGTGATAGGGTAAATGTAGTTTTGTTCCGCCATCTTGGGCATTTTTCGTTCGTGCTCGCGCAAAGAAGTACATTTATTATAATTAGGAGCTGTCAGGGTGCCTCCGTAAGTGAATCCAGATGGCCGGGCGCGTTCACCATTCAGCAGCGCTCAGCGCGCAGCTGCTCCATGCCAGGCCGGGAAAGGGCTTCATTAGTTCAAGAACAAGAGTCTGACGTTGTCATTTCCGCCCGCCCCCCGCCCCCCTCTTCTCGTTGTGCTTGTTTAGGTTAGGTAATGTCCCAGCTGATAAATACAAGACCATAAACACGGAGGCAAGGTCTGCAAAAATGCAATCAGCGACGACGTCTACCGGGCAGCCATTTAGCGGCTATCTGGTGTCTGCTGGGGAAACTTCAGGACAACACGATTGTGTGCTGGGCTCAGGGGGAGTTAATTGTCTGCTAAACGCCCGCCCTCCATTCAAGGTTGTGTTTACCCAACATGAAAAAAAACACACCGAGGACTCTCAGCTGGGCTGCCTAGGGCATGAAACTTACATTTTCTTTTTTTTCCGAAATAAAAAAAAAGATATTGAATTTCAGGTCGTGGGATTAGGAAGAAGACTTCTAGAGGGCTGCTTTCTCGAAATAAAAGGAAGCCAATGCAGCTGGCAGGGATTAGGGTGAGCTGGTGTCCGCTAAAGCAGGACCAGCGGAGCCCACCCGCGGCCTGCATACAATGTCCCCGCAGCGTGTGCGAAGAGCAGCGGCGGGGGGGGGGGATTAACTGAAGAGGAGAGCGCCCGCAGCATGAGGCGAGCTGCCGGGCGCCCAAACAATCAAAGCGGAGCCCACCTGCAGTATCGTAAAGCCCCCTCACCCCACCGACAATATTAACTACCGGCACCCGATCACCCAAAATAAAAATCTATTTTGCAGTAAATCCACCGGCACCCGCGAAGATGTAAGAGGCTCACAGGAGCACGAGGGGACCCTCCAGTGATGCCTGTTACTGCCCCGGCACTGCGAGCGGATAAAGCAGCGCCCCCCCTGGATGCGCGTGCGACCATAAAAGCGTTGGCACCCCCCCCCCGCCGCTCATGAAGAGTCAAGCTGCAGCGGAGAGGTGTAATGAGCACGGAGACAACATCCGGCCTGGTGACAAGCGGAGCCCCCAGCGCCTCCCTATGCCTCGACACAGCAGGCTGCCGGCGGCTAATCAGAGCCGCATTTGAAGGCCGGACAGCACATAGAGGACAAGTAATCGGAGGCTTACCGGGAGATCAGTGCCCAGAGTCCATGGAGGGAACCTTTGCCTCCCAGCTTCAGAAGAGTGTCGAGGCCCTGCAGGGACAGCGTTGAAATAAGCCCTATATAGAAGGGAACTTTTAGAGTATATCCAGTCTTACCCCTCCCTATGTATATAGAGATAACTCTAATCACTAGTTTACCTGTGTCTAGATGTGCAAGCCGTCACCTGTGGACATCATTAATTGCTCGTAGTTGGGGCCCCCACATTTGTGCCGTGGTCAGTCTACAGCCGAGACTACCCTCAGTGACTGTAGACTGAGTTTCTTTTCATGTAGTAAACACCACTGCATCGCTTTGTTTGAAAGAAGTGCAGCCTTTGGCAGTGCTTAATTTGCGCCGGAGGTTTGCAGTGTTCGACACTGGTACATAATTGTCCTTGGCCTTATTCACCATAAACTACATATTTTAATTTCAAGAACTGGTGTGTGCATGGTTTCCATAAGTGAACACTTGTCTGTGGTTGGCGAGACATTAGTCTGGCTTCTGGCAAGGCAAGATCAATGCAAGGGTTGTTTTTTCTTCCTAGGTACAGTGGCATTCCCCCTTCCCATAAGAACGTGGCTTGGTTTTATGCCACAAGGGCCAATGTCGTTTGTATTGTTGTAGTGCAAGCCTGCCCCAGTGTGTAGTATCGCTGTGTCCCTAATGTTTCTCTGCATTCCCCTATGTCACAGCACACAGTCCCCAGAAGGCTGCTAACACAAAAGCCTCTTTGGCTGTGTGGAGTCAGGCAATCCGCCATTTTTATGCATGAGGACCTTTAACCATGCTTCAAGCATTGTCCTGACATGACGTCAGTCTGAACACTTCCAGAATCACTGCCGGGTATTTTGAAAGTGCCGAAGTGACGAATGTGTTTAATACAGTTTTGTTCTGTTGGTTATTATTATAGTGCTTTAGACCATGCTATGGGGTGCTCAAAGTGCGATATTTGAGGTGGAATAAGAACATGACATAGGAAAGAGAAAAGGGTGACACAGGATATGGGGAATGAGGTAGGAGGTTTGTGACTGGAGCCCTCTTCCCCTGCAGGATGAGAGTGCATTTTGTTTGCCAGCGTCAGTCATCTGAGTGGCAAAGGAATGGGGAAGTAAGAGAGGCAAGAGGGATGGGTGTAGAGGTCACGGCTGCTGAGGGATGACAGTGAGATGAATGAGGGCCTGACAGAGTTAGAGATCATGGTACACTGATGGAGAGATAGTAGAGCAGGTGAGACTGCCCCGCCCCTTTCCAGTGTCTGCAGTTAGACTCATTATACAGCCTCTCCCTCATAGATGCTTTCACAGTGGGCCCAAAGCAGAAGAGGGGGAAGAGCAGGGGGTTTCCGATTCTTGACAGTGCAGAGTGGCGGCGCAGAGTGGCGGCGCAGAGTGGCGGCGCAGAGTGGCGGCGCAGCAGAGTGGCGGCGCAGCAGAGTGGCGGCGCAGCAGAGTGGCGGCGCAGCAGAGTGGCGGCGCAGCAGAGTGGCGGCGGCGCAGAGTGGCGGCGGCGCAGAGTGGCGGCGGCGCAGAGTGGCGGCGGCGCAGAGTGGCGGCGGCGCAGAGTGGCGGCGGCGCAGAGTGGCGGCGGCGCAGAGTGGCGGCGGCGCAGAGTGGCGGCGGCGCAGAGTGGCGGCGGCGCAGAGTGGCGGCGGCGCAGAGTGGCGGCGGCGCAGAGTGGCGGCGGCGCAGAGGCGCAGAGGCGCAGAGGCGCAGAGGCGCAGAGGCGCAGAGGCGCAGAGGCGCAGAGGCGCAGAGGCGCAGAGGCGCAGAGTGGCGGCGCAGAGGCGCAGAGTGGCAAGAGGACCTGTTGGCATGGCGTACAATGTGTATGGCAGGTTTTGGCATGGAGTCCCTCTCTGACTCGGGGGGGACCAGCGGCGAGTTATTCTCCTCGTCGGAACGGGCCCAGGGGGGGGAAGGTGAGGCAGACTTATGAGTGATTGATTGTGGGGTGCATGCTAATGGACCCGGCCTGAATTCCTCACGTGTTTTGTAATGTGCTGATGAATACACTGCTGTCGCATGGAGGTCCTTCCTCACGGTTGTGGTCTTGATCCAGGGAGTGCCATAATGAGTCCCTCGATCTGTGCAATGCTGATTTAATTGATGCCTATTGTGGGGCGAGGGGGGATTTGACTGTTGTATGTTGCAAAAATTGGAAAAATAAAGTTTAAAAAAAAATGCTATTAGGTGTCACACTGTCAAAAAAGAAAAGTATTAGCATTGTAAATGACAAAGCTATTAATTTCACAATTTTCAAAAATAAATCATAAATCACAAATTTGTCATGTACAAGACAAATAACTCAAACTTTCCTAATGCGAGACCTATTGCATTGCAAATGCTTGTTTAAGAGGTGTTTGTGTGTGTGTGTGTGTGTATATATATATATATATATATATATATATATATATATATATATATATATATATATATATATATATATATATATATATATATATATATATTCACTGAAAAAACCATAGGTTATAGACCATATATAGTTAGGAATTAGCATTTAAAAAACCTTATTTTACTCACACAAAACCATTGAAATTCCATATATAGTTAGTTGCACTAACTATATATCGCGCACCCGCAATCCACTGCTGATCATGTCACATTAAATCATTCATGACATGGTCAGTGACATCACTGATGACATCACTGATGACATCTCAAATGACATCACTGATGACATCATCTAGTGTCTGTGTGTTTTTGTAAAGTTTAAATACGTTTTACATATTGAAGAATGACTGGATGTATGGAAGACTGAGTGTGTGTGTGGCTGGCTGGGAGGTGTGTGACTCTGTGCATATCAATGTGTACTTGTATCAGTGATTGTATAAGAGAGTAAGTATGTGTTAGTATATGTGTGAAAAGTATGGTGTTCTGTGTTTAACTATAGATGAGGAAATCGAAGTGTGATTGATTCTTCACAGGACTGACTAGGTGTATGAGTGCATATGATAGTGTTCTAATAATAAGTGACTGTATGTATGAGTAATTGTATGGGTGAATGAGTGAATGTGTGTGTAGACGTACGAATCAGTGAGTGCGTATGTAGTAACTGGTATTGGTGTGTCATGATGTCATCAGTGATGTCATTTGAGATGTCATCAGTGATGTCATTTCAGATGTCACTAGTGATGTCATCAGTGATGTCACTGAAGTATGGTGTTCTGTGTTTAACTGTATAGATGAAGAAATGGAAGTGTGATTGATTCTTTACAGGACTGACTTGGTGTGTGAGTAACTCCATGGATGAGTGGCAGTGTGTGACTGTCTGCATAGGTGTGTGAGTGCATATGATAGTGTTGTAATAATGAGTGACTGTATGTATGAGTGATTGTATGGGTGAATGAGTGAATGTGTGTAGACGTAGGAATCAGTGAGTGCGTATGTAGTAACTGGTATTGGTGTCATGATGTCATCAGTGATGTCATCAGTGATGTCATCAGTGATGTCATTTGAGATGTCATCAGTGATGTCATCAGTGATGTCACTGACCATGTCATGAATGATGTAATATGTGACATGATCAGCAGTGGACTGCGGGTGCGCGATATATAGTTAGTGCAACTAACTATATATGGAATTTCAATGGTTTTGTGTGAGTAAAATAAGGTTTTTTTAAATGCTAATTCCTAACTATATATGGTCTATAACCTATGGTTTTTTCAGTGAATTTCAATGGTTTTTTAATAGCAAATATAAGCTGTCGAATGTCAAGTACGTGGTAAGTAAAAACATTTTCGTGTTTATGCACACTGATCTGCTTTGAATGCTGCCCCCCACCCCTCATTTCTATTAGGAGTACTCTCTCTTTGCAGATAGTGAAGGGTAGTTAACGCAGGCCTTTGCCCCGTTGTAATCCGTCGTGCCTGCTTCTCTCTCCATTTGATTGATTGTTCTCTTTGGTTCATTCTCTATTTACAAACAAGCACAGAGTCGCAATACTCTGTTTAGTCTTTGCAGATAGCGAAAAATCGTGTAAAAAAACAAAAGGAATCGAGCAAAATCAGTAGGCCACTAATGGGATCTCTTTTTGACCTCCCTAAAATAGAAACATTAGGAACAACCTGTTGATAATACCAATGTGTATGTACATAAGCGGCGTTCATTTGTGTTCACAGTACCCCTTGTTGATTGTTTGAATCGAGCATTGAATTGTTCGAAGTTGGTTCTCTTAAGAATCTTCTCTGCCTGCAAACGAGGAAGAATAGGAATATTCTCTCTCCCTTTGCAGATAGTGAAGGGTAGGTAACGCAAACCTTTAACACGTCGTGCCTATTTCGTTCCTCATTGATTGATTGTTTCCCCAAACATTGACTGTTTGGGAATTGGTTCTTTTTGGAGGTATTCCCTGTTTGCAAATATATGTAGGAAAATCTTTGCAAATAGTGAAAGGGTACGTAATGCGGACCTTTCTACCCCGTTGTAATCTGTCATGCCTATCTACTCCCCACTGATTGATGCACCTGTTTCACCCGGACCATTTACTAGAGATACGTCATCTGGCCCGACCAGAGAGCACTCCTACTGAAAAGGACATATGCAATAATAACGAAGTGATCACTGTATCCTGTTAACAGAAACTTTAGCATGAAACAACCTGGAAAGAAAAGAATAGGAAAACGAAAATCAGTAGGCCACTGATGAACATGAACTTTTATTAAACAACGAACAAAGAAACGATAACATAACGTAATGATAAAACCTATTAATCTCCTAGAAACAAGAAAACGTTAAAATATGCCAGTGGTGAGAGACCAGAAAAACAGTAAGAGAAACCAAATCACCCCTCGCTGTCCCACCGCCTGCCACGCCAAAAAAATCGATAGACTAGGGAAAATGCAAGTCAGTAGAACATCCGCCCCCACTCTGGAAACTTCCAAGGTGGGGCAGGGTTCCGGCTACGCCCAGCCGGGAGCAGCCCATATAAGGCCGGTCCTGCTGCCACGCCTCGGCCAGGAGATCCTAACGTAGGGTGTAGCCGGAGGAGAGGCTGAGGCCAGCGGGACCCGGCCAGGGGATTGCCTTTACAACGCTGAAGAGTTGCAGGGGGGAGAATATCTCCTCGACCCTCCCCTCTCTCTCCCAGTCCGGCCGCGGTGGCCCTTGACAGTTTCAGGTAGTCCCGCCACATGCTCTTCCGGTCCGGCCACCAACGGTCGGGGGGCCGAGGCAGACGGGATCCGGCTGCAGCCGATAAACCAAGGAACCCGTTCATGGGGCCAGAGCCATGGGCGTCCGGCCGACATCCACCGGAAGCCCGGCCCGAAGACGGACGGGACACTTCTTCTTTCTTGAATAATGGCTGCGACAACACTGGGGGGGGGATGTCTTGCACATGCCTCCGACCCCCTCCCCCCCTCGTCCTCATCGCCTGGTCCGGCCATAACAAATCTCAAGCGAGACGCCGTGGGGTGCACTGGGAGGGAGAGACGGTGCGAACAGGCCTCTCCCGCCTCCCCAGGTGGAGGCTTCCCAGCTGCACCCTCAGCGCTCCAGGCGCCCGGAAAAGGGTTCTTCCACTGTGGCCATGCTGCAACGTCTCGCCCGGCAGGGTGGAGCCCGTCCGCTCATTTGACCCCGCGATCGCCAGTAGCTACCGAACTCTCAAAATGGCGGTCGACCTGGCAAGAGCGGGCCCAGCATAAAGAAATGGCCCGGTCACTGGTTGACTCCACTACCGTAGTCCTCCAGGACCTTGAAGATTCTAGAGGAGCCGCGGGAGTCTCCGGACCCCGATGGGGAATGACTGCCATGATCGCCCGTGGAGTGACGAAACTGTATCCGCGGGACGTCGGCGCTCCCATGCTGGCGCCAGCCTCACTTTGAATTACTAGAATCCTGCAGACCTCAGTTCCGGTGAAAGCACAGTGTGACCCGGTAGGAAAAATTGTTGCACCCCCTCCCCTTTTTGACTGATAGTTCAAACCACCGATCCTTTCCTTTGCCCTTTTAACGGAACTTTGGACTGCCTCCCCCTCTTTTACATTTTCTAGAGAAAACAAAACATTAACCACTACATTAGCATAGCAGTTGACACCAGAACTGTTTTCAAATTGAAAACCAACAACATCTTCAACAGAATCCTTTTTGTTTCTGCTGTGACCCTGCTACAGCTACAGCACAGGCATTGTCCCCAGCAGTAATTCTGCAATGCCGGTAAGAATAGCTGTGGTGCCTACTGGACTCACTCACCCCCGCGGCGCCCCACGCCGTTATTTGCTGGGCGGCAACTTACTAGACATCACTTTCGTGCCATCTAGATTTCAGCGCGTTCTGCTGCCTTGGAACTATTCGCACAACAGACTGCTACTGACGACCCACCCCCAGGCAACATCTTCTGAATTTTCATAATTTGAAAGAACTAGTAACATGTCCTCATCAGGAATTCAAAAGAAATTGCCACGGTCTCTTCGTTGTTTAAATGTTTTTACTGTTTTTGTTTTGTTGTATATATTTATGTTATTAAAGTTTTATATTCCTACTACTTTGTTGGAGTGCTATATATTTTTAATGTGACACATAATTGTAAAAACTTTGATGTACAAAGAGTCATTCCTGGAATCTTCCGCTTCAGGCTCGGTCCCCTCCCCAATCACAATACAGGATGGTTTTCAGATAGTAGGAACACGTGTGGTGTGACGGATCTCATCGGGTGTGGGCCTTGATCTACTATAACTCCTTTGAAGAGGGGTGATTCTTTACAGCTGGAGCCATAAACTACATCTGCAGGGCTAGCTGATAGCCTGGACAATCGGACACAGAGGAAGAGGAGTGTCAGAGGGTGCGGTAGTGAATAGGGCGAAAGGGAGGTGTCGGGCGGGCACAGAGTGTGATTCTCAGGGAAGAGCAGCGCAGATGGGGGGAGGTTTATTGCCGATGCATAAGACAGAGAGCGGGGGTGACCAGTGCCTGGGGAAGATGCTTGCGAGGGTGGGGAGCCATGCTACGAATCGACAGCGTGCAGAGAGTGGGTCTGGTCAAGGCATCTAAAATGGCTGCCGTGCACGACAAAAGTGTGGCATTTCAAAAAAGGCAAGATGGCGCAGACAATGTTTTTCAACACTTCCTCATTTCCTTCGAATCGAACGTTAACAGACGTTGGTGCATATTACCAAAGTTAAGCGATATTTATCGCTAACGATGCTTACCAACGAATTTTTTACCGCTAAGCATCGTCAGAAATTATCGAAGATAAACCTTGCTATTATCAAGGTTTATCGCAAATGCGATAATAAACGGCCGCAATGCATGAATATCGCTAAAAAGTCAGCGATATTCATGCATTACCGAGCTAATGCTCTTAGCCATGTTATCCACCTCCCATTGGATAACATGGCTAAGAACTGCTCAGGGCAGGTGTTACATTTTGGAGATATTCGCGCTTAGCGCGAATATCTCCAAAAGTTGGTAATAGGAGATAGATATCTTGCATGTTGTAATGCAAATTATTGTGGTATATGGAACTCATACCATAATCTCTCAGGAAAGCAGAAACTGATCCTTTTGGGACCGCCTGAAAAGGCCTAGGGGGTGAGGGGTACTCTACTTTGCCCCCTTTTCACGTTCCGAACTATTTTATTTTACTCTCTTCTGTAATTACACAAAATAGCAGCGATAAGATGCATCGGAGACACACAGTGAGAGAAAGGAGGCCAGAGATGTCAAATACACATTGGAGATAATATAGTGGCAGAAGGGAAGTAAATATGAGTAAACTTACCATGTAACATAAAAATGTTCCACTCTATACTATAAGTCTCATTTTATACTACAATCACTTCGCTACAACCTCATAAATTAAAAATAAAAATGAATAATGTCTCAAACAATTTTTGATTTCTAAATATAAATTTATTCTTCAGAATTTTCTAAATTTGAAAGAACTAGTAACATGTCCTCATCAGCAATTTCCTCATGAAAAGTCTGCAATGATGATTCTTGTAACTCTATGGTCTCCAAACATTCGATAAATTCGCCATCAACAGATTGATCAAAAAAATCATTCAAGTCATCTCCTCCTTGTGACAATATTTCATTATTGGTGCTGTCAATTTCAATCAATGTAGTGGAATCATTCAAGTCATCTCCTCCTTGTGACAATATTTCATTATTGGTGCTGTCAATTTCAATCAATGTAGTGGAATCATTCAAGTCATCTCCTCGTGACAATATTTCATTATTGGTGCTCTCAATTTCAATCAATGTAGTGGAATCATTCAAGTCATCTCCTCCTTGTGACAATATTTCATTATTGGTGCTGTCCATTTCAATCAATCTAATGGAATCATACAAGTCATCTCCTCCTTGTGACAATATTTCATTATTGGTGCTCTCAATTTCAATCAATGTAGTGGAATCATTCAAGTCATCTCCTCCTTGTGACAATATTTCATTATTGGTGCTGTCCATTTCAATCAATCTAATGGAATCATACAAGTCATCTCCTCCTTGTGACAATATTTCATTATTGGTGCTCTCAATTTCAATCAATGTAGTGGACAATTCAAAAGAAATTGCCACGGTCTCTTCATTGTGAGCCATTTTATTTTGAAATTGCTTGCTGTAAATTGCAGAAAAAAATAATCACTTTCATTTATCGTTTTTAGTAATACATAATATAAAACTAACTTTATCAAGTATTTAGTATAACAGAAGGACTGCAAATAAATAACAGAAAACATTTTTCAAATTATCTTCAAGTGTACAACATAGTTCCCCTTACAAATTAACAACTCACCTTTTTAAAAGTAGGAGAAGTGTTAGTACTGTGTAAATCAAACACCAGAAATTCACCACCAACAATTTCTCACAAATGTACCTCAGACAGTAGTATCACAAAATGGCTGTGGTTTCCTCTCATTTGACATATATACATAACCAATTAACTTTCATCACACACAAATACAAAACCAAAGTAACATTTTAATTGGTTCTAAATTTCAACACTTTCAAATGTGTTTTCCCCATGCAATTTTCCATAGGACATTTACATACGTCTACAGCCTGAATGGCTGAACGGAATTACACCAAACTTGGCAAAATGGTACATCAAACCTAAGAGGTCAGGAAGGATCTACTATGCCCCCTTATGGTCATTTCCCCCTTCGCTTTGGCCTCCTCTTGTCTCTCGATCCTACCGAGAGACAAGATGGCGGCCGCTACGGACTGTTTGGAATGTTGACAGACGCCGGAGAACCAATCCGCTTCGCAAGCTCCGTAACGCGAAAAGTACGCGAAGCGGAGCGCTGTTACAGATATATATCTTTTTTTGAATGTTAATTTCTCAAAATCCACTGGAGCACATATATTGAGACCTAGCAAAGACACATCGGGCTACCAGTCCCTAATATTTTGCCAAGTTTCGTGCAAATCCATTCAGCCGTTCGATTATTGACATTTAGATACGTCTACAACCTGAATGGCTGAACGGAATTACACCAAACTTGGCAAAATGGTACATCAAACCTAAAAGGTCAGGGAGGATCTACTATGCCCCCTTATCGTCATTTGCCCCTTCCCTTTCGCCTCCTCTTGTCTCTCGATCCTACCGAGAGACAAGATGGCGGCCGCTACGGACTGTTTGGAATGTTGACAGACGCCGGAGAACCAATCGGCTTCGCTTCACAAAGCTCCGTTGCGCGAAAAGTACGCGAACTGGAGCGCTGCCCGGTCCGCTGTTACAGATATATATCTTTTTTTAAACGTTAATTTCTCAAAATCCACTGGAGCACATATATTGAGACCTACAAAAGGCACATCGGGCTACCAGTCCCTACAATTTTGCCAAGTTTCGTGTAAATCCATTCAGCCGTTCGGGCTAAAAGTGAGGCCAACCGCCCTATGGAAAACTCAATGTTAAAAACACGTTTGGGACCCCCCTTTTTTCTCGACCCCCCTGGACGAACCCCCCCCCCAATTTTCAGGGGCTGCTCAGAAACAAAATGTGCCATTTTCCTGAAAATTTCAGCCAATTCCGTCCACAAACGCCAAAGTTATTAGACATAGAATTTTCAAAAAACCCATAGAGAAGAAAATCCTAACTATATATACCTACTGGCGACCGCCAGTAGGTAATATATATATATATATATATAAAAATGTTTTCTAATTAAAATTACATAAATAAGTTACCTGTGTTTGGCTCAGAACTTGATGAAGGTGATGTACTTTCTAAACATTTTAAAGCTCCGTTAAAATCGTTGCTGAAACTTTAAAGAAGATTGTATGAGCTTTAGATGTTTTGCTTATTTAAAAATGAGTCTGCAGCAGTCTTGGTCTTGGTCTGTTTTAGTTCAAATGAGATTTCATTTTAAGGCTAAATAAGGCTGTGTAGTTTGACTGTTTTTATGCCAAGTTTCCCGAGATGCTGATCTCTTGGTAAATAATTGAAATTGTGAAACAAGGACAGGCAAAAATAGTGAACTATGTTGGTATCAACCTCCGGATATAATGTAAATTCTTTGTATTTGCCCTGTTCTGCGTAGCTATATGGAGCTATTGTAAATACCAGTTTTTGTCTAAGTGAATATTATTATTAATTTAGTGTATGCACGTGAGCCTGGTCAACTTGCATTGTTAAAGTATACCCATCAGTAATCTGATTTTGAACTGTATTGGTCTTTGGAACTTTACTAATGTATTTGATATGAATTCAGTATACGTTCTCTTTTTCCGTGTAAGTAGAGTTCCACCTGTATTGAAAAACATTTTACTTAAGATGAGTCTTCATGAGTGTACATCTCTTTTTCAGCTACTTTCTCCTGTTGCCAATATTTTAGTTGTATGGATAAAGTGAGCCTTTTATTGACTGGTCTAGCACAAGGACTTTGTGCATAATCCTACACGCTTGGTGTCGGCTAGGCACTCATTTGAACACATCTTGAAGCACTTGGTTTTTTTCTGATGTTGGTAGCTGTTTCAGATGGCTATTAAAATAAATGCAGAGATCACCTTGATATAATGATGAGCAGGTTTGGACTACTAGGCAATTTGTCACCCCTACTATTGTCTTGTATTCCACTAGGTCAGTAAAATGGATTTTAAATACACTTAGAAGATCAAAATGGTATGGACATAGTGTTGCCTAATTTAGCAAGACAGGCTACTCCTCAAAGCTGCTACTCCTGCTTGTAAAGTGTGCACATTGTTAGTCATCGGTATCTTGTTCGCACTATATCAAACGTTATAAATAAATTACATGGTCTCTTATTCTTAAGCTGGTGCTGTTGTAGTAAAGCAGAAGTGAGTAAATTGCAAGACCTGCAGTGTTGAAAGTTCAGATTAACCCAGCCGTAATGAAGGGGACTAGAAGTGCACTGTTGGCGATCTGGTTTGTAAAGTGACTGCACTTCTTAGGCAATTGAAGAGTAAAAATCCAATGTAGACCAAAGTCAGTAGACGAGAATGAGCTTCGAAGCTGCACCGAATCTAGCCAGGGTCCTGTGCCACGAGTAGTTTGAAGCGATGGGTGTAGAGATTTTGACCACAGGGAGCAAATGAAACTAAGTATGACTCAAACTAATGATATGAACGAAGTGAGCTGCAGAGTTCTGACTACGGAGACAAAACAGAGGGAGGGAGTTGCAGTATTACGTGGAGAACAAATAGTTGCACTAGCGCTTCCAGAGCCATCTCGACCTGCACCACACTTATCTGGCATATGCCCAACATCACTGATTGTGTACACCACAGCCAGGAAACCATCCGGCAGCAGACTAAAGTGTAAAAAAGGTTTTAAAAAACGCAGGACGCATGCTTTATTTTTGTGCACCCATGATGTGAAACCTCCCTGTATCCATCAAGTCTGTCCAAATGCTGCTCCAATTTAGGAAAGTGTGGAAGACTCCTCTTTGAAGATCACTGTATCACTCTAGACTATTCATTACCCGTCCACATCCCAGCGTCCTCTACTGTAGCTTGTCTATGCTGGTCTTTGACCATGCAAAGCGCTCTGTTACCTTTTACCATATGCATACATACTCAGTGGTCGACAATTGGCGCACAGCAGCTCCAATGTCCTACCCAGAATGACGGAGCTTTTGCAGGACCTTTCAGGTTATTCAGTAGTGGAATGAGCCATCGCTGGTGGCCAGGACACCTGAATCCGTAGGAGGTGCATTGTAAAAGTCACCCGAATGTTGTGAAATTCACAGAATGTTTGCCTTTTTGTCTTGCACACATAGCGGACTGAAGTTGGTTACATTTTCAGTTGAATGTTCATGCCAGATTGCTGCAAAGTCTTTCCCTCAGGTTGGCATTTCCAAAGCTGCATTGTTTATTAATGAGCCTCTTCTCCTGTCTCAGGTGATGCAGATGAAGCTGCACGTGGTGGCTCTGGTCGCCCAGAACGGAAATTTCTCCAAAACCTCTGCTCTTGTGGTCATGGATGGGCTGGTGGATAAGATCGGAGACGTCAAGTGTGGAGGCAATGCAAAGGCAGCGCTGACTGCAATAGCGGAGGCCTGCATGCTTCCTTGGACGGCTGAGCAGGTCAGTTTTGATCATGAATTTGTGTTTATTTCTATAGACTGTTCTCTACCTCAAAAGCAGTAATCTTAAAGTCCTCAATCAATGGCTCTTTTTACTAAATGTTTACCTACTTGGGGGGGGGGGGGGGGGGAGTTATCCCTGTCTGTATGCAAATCAGAAATTGATAGAAAACTAATGGTCCGCCACATGACCCTTACCACCAAATACATAATGTTTAGTTTGCGGCCTTTCACTTCTCATCATGGATCAAAACGTAACCGTTTTTCTCCCGAACCGCGGGCATCTCCAACTCCACCTAGGTGCCAAAGCCCTAGTTTCATAGTACACTTACTTGACACCGCTATCTCTGAAGCGCAAGCACACTGCACTAAGAGCTAGTAAAGGGCTAGCACCTTAGCTATAGTAACAGGTTATTTCTTTTGGAGCAACAAGTGGATTTTGTTTAAAAAAGCCATTTTAATGAGGTCCTTGCAGACGCACTTTAGGGCACTTGGCTGAAGCCTTGTTCACACCCACCTCTTAAAAAGCAGGTTGCGCATCGCCATCGCACTGCACCCGGTGACCCTTCCTTTATTGCACCTCATTTGTTCCACTGAATCCAAGCCGAAAGACACCTACCATTTCCTGATAACAGAGCAGCACTTGTAGAGGAAAAGATCTGTTTTGACTCATGAAGAGGCGAAGTGGTAGAGTATGCACTGCGATTTACTATACCAGTGGACCCCTGTAGAAAGCTGGCTCTATATATCAAAATGAGATACTTTGAAAATAGTCCAGGGGTTCCTTTGAGTGGACAGTGGCTTGCTATGCTCAAGCATGGTGTGGGCGAGCAGGCTTAGGCTTAACCAAGAGGAGGGCAAGACATTTGCAAAATACACACACTGGTCAATAAATGAGACGCACAACCTAATTTTTTTTTTTTTTATATTTATTTTTTCATAAGACCTGTATCAGGCAACTGAGATGTTACACAGCGCTTTTGCTTACAACCCGTCCGGGCCAGCCGCATACATTTTTCATCATGACACTGGTATTTAGTGAACACAGCCTCAAGGCCGACAACCCTGGGGTTCGGCGGCGTAAACGGTGTAATTTCAACAGTTGGCAATCATGAAACTATTTGGTGATGTGGAGATGTAGGTCTGTAGAGTTTTTTTCTTTTTTTGGTGATGTGTGAACTCGCAGGTATTGGGCCATGGTATCACTCATCAATGTTCTCAACTAAACTGCGTTTCATTGTGATACATGCGGAACGTAAGGGAGGGCGGCACCGGAGCCTCCCTCCCAATAGGACGTTGGGTATTGATAGTGAGAGATGAGGCTATTCTGCATCCCAAGTGTGTCGGCGAGCAAATGCTTATATAGCTGATCCACTCTGGTGAGAGCGTCTGGTGTTTGTGCTAGTAGCTAGTAAGAATTACTCCAACCATGACCGTCACTCTCAGAGGTCCCAAGAGTTAGCGTGTGTTACATCTAACTTGGAGGTGTCTGGTCAAGAGGGGGAAAGGGACCAGCATTCCAATAAACTTTAGAACAATAACATGGAAAAGTTGTGCTGATGAAAAAAGAAAAAGGGGAAAAAATGAAGGGATTTGGAGGTAGAGATTGACATGGGCTGAAGGAGGGAACTGCGGTGCCAATGTATCGATAGTGGTTCAGTGGGCGGGCAGGCTAGAGCATACGGGGAGCGTTCCTCCTGCATGTTAAGTATTCAGGGGGGGAACATCGTTATAGGGGCGCGCCAGGTATGGTAATGTAGCATCATGTGTGGGGCAAACGGTGGCTGAACCCCCCGTGACGGTTGGGCGTGTAAGGATACGAGCGCGGGAGGGGCGACGCACACCTCAAAGCGGGACAGTCAGATTCGTGGCATGTGGCGATCGAGGCATGGAGGTCATGTAGGGAGCGATTAACGTGGTGTACGTGAAGACTCAAGTATGCGTAGATGTCGGGGAAGGGGGTAAGAGGGAAGATCGTGCGAGTAGGGGAGTCTAGCGGGTGTGGGTGTTCCTCACGATGTCTACTGCATGGAGGGGAAGGGAAGGGGGGGCAATGTTAATCTCTTCACGTGATACCCTGTTCCACACACTTCTGTTGAAAGGACTGGAGGATGTCATCCCAGTATTGTGCGATCGGAAATTTCCGAAGGCCCGCTGTCTCTTCTCGCCGCAGGACAGTGCTCTCCGCCCGTGCCCAGTTTGTGAGTGACAGGCACCAGTGTCGGATGTGTGGGGGTGTGGCAGCCTTCCACCGCTTGGTAAGCAGCCGCTTGGCCGTGATAAGGCCAAGATCCCAGTACCGGGTTGGGACCTTGTTCAGTCGAGTGCGTTTGTATAATCCATGTATGCAGGCCTCCCAAGTCCTCGGTACTTGTTCTTTGGTGCAGTGCGCGAGCAGCGTGGTTACCCCATCCCAATAATGTTGAAGGGTAGGGCAGAGCCAGAGCATGTGAAGGAGGTCCGCTCCCACCATGGAGCAGCGGTTGCAGGCAGTATCCGTAACCGAAAAATACCTATTTATTTTATCTGGGGTGAGGTATGCGCGGTGCAGTATGTAGAGTTGTATAATTGTGAAGCGAGGGTTGCGTGGGATGTTAACTGGGCCAGCCAGGACCATCACCCATTCCTTATCCGTCCAATCCCGTCCCCTGTCCGTCGCCCATTTTTCCCTTAGTTGCGCGGTAGCAGGACTGGTATGGAGTAGAAGAGCCTGTGCCAGCCAGTGGATGACGTGTGTGCCATTGCACATAACGTGGAGGTATTGTATAAGATGGTGTGTGGGTAGTTCGTCAGATATGTCGCCCCAGGCTGTAGATAGTGTGTGGGTGAGGGACGCATGTAATAGGAACTGTCCAGCCGGAAGAGACATGTCTTCTACAAGATTGACAAAGGGGAGGAGGGCGCCATCAGAGTACAGGTCCCCTAGTGTTTCCACTCCTGCAGTGGTCCAGCTGTCAAGTCTCACGGCCGTTAAAGTCCCTGCTGTAGTCGGGGTGCCTAGCAAAGGGAGTATCGAGGCATATGGTATTGTCTCCCGTGTTAGGCGCAGGCAGCGGAGGAAGCATCTGCGCGCCACCGCAAGGTACAGCTGGGAAGGTCGGGGAGCGTGGGTCAGCGGGTGAAACAGGAATTGTATCTGCAACAGGGATCAGACGTCGGCGTCCGTGGCAGTGTCCCCCAGGTTCCTACCTCCTAGCCGTCCCGACACCCATTGCATTTGTGCCGCCAGGTAATACAGCTCCATGTTGGGAACAGCCAATCCCCCCGCCTCAATTGGCATATAAAGTTTCGCCAGTGCTAGGCGCGGCCGGCCCTTGTTCCATATCAGGTCGAGCAGTAGGACCTCAAGGTCGCGAAACACTCGGTTAGGGACATAAGTTGGGATATTGGCAAAGTAGTACAGAAGCCGTGGCAGTACTATCATTTTTGCTAGGGTTACACGGCTGGGAACGTTTAGTGGTAGTGTTTTCCAGAATCCAATTTGTGATCGAATGGATGCGATCGCTCGCCCCAGGTTCCCCTCCAGTATATCCGCAGGGTCACGGTAAATGTGAATCCCGAGATATCTGAATGTCGTGGGGTACCACTGCATTCTCTCGCCACCGATGCGTATCTCACTCTCGGGAACATTCGGGTCAAAGGAGTAAGCCCCTGACTTGGTCCAATTTACTTTCAAGCCCAACATTTCCTCAAAGGTGCGAAAGATGTCAGTGACACCGGAACATCACTCAGGTCTTTGATATAAAGGAGGAGATCATCAGCATACAATGACACTGTATGTAGGCCATCCACCATCGGTATACCCCACTCGCCCCTCGGGACCTGAGCGTCGCAGCCAGTGGTTCCACCGCTAGAGCAAACAGTAAGGGCGACAGGGGGCAACCCTGCCTGGTGCCCCTCTGTACACGTATCGGGTCAGAAAGTAGCGCGCCAGTGCGGACGCGGACCGTGGGCCTTCGGTACAAGAGGCCAACCATGGTCTCATAGTCGTCCCCCTGTCCAAATTTGTCCATGACCGCTCGCAGGTAGGGCCATTCAACCGAGTCAAACGCTTTCTCCAGGTCCAACACTAAGCACCCGGCGCGCGGCCACCGACTTGTGGCGTATGTTTGTATACGGAACAGACGGCGGATATTATGGGACGTGTGGCGTGTCAGCACAAACCCATTCTGGTCATGATGCACCAGTGTGGGTACCATAGGGGCCAGGCGTCGGGCAAGCGTGGAAGCGAGGATCTTATAGTCAGTATTGAGGAGAGCTAAAGGGCGGTAGGATCCCATGTGCTTGCCATCTTTGTGGGGTTTGAGCAGAGACACTAGGGTAGCATCATCAAGAGTCGGGGGTAGGGAAAAGTCGTCTGTGGCCGCAGTGTACATTTTTATCAGGTGGGGTATAAGGATGTCTGAGGCGGCCTTGTAGAATTCGGCAGGCAAGCCATCCGGTCCCGGAGACTTGCCGTTCGAAAGATTGAAAATGGTGTCTCGGAGTTCCTCCGGGTCTAGAGGTGCTCCAAGTTCACCTTGTTGCGCAGCCGTGAGGGTGGGTAGCTGTAAGGGCAAGAGATATTCGGCTATGTCAGATAGCGGTACTTGCAGCCAGGAACGATACAGCCCCGAATAGTGGACAGTGAATGCCTCGTGTATTTGGCGTTGGGTGTAGAGTGTACTGCCATCCTCTGTTTGTATTGCTGAGATGGGGGTCGAGCGATCCTCCCGTGCAATCAGCCAAGTCAGTAGTTTGGCCGGCCTATCCCCCTGTCGATGCGTGCGGGCAGAGTGTGCCGCGAAGTTAACGTTGCGTAAGCGTTCCAAGAGGCGACCATGTTCCGCCCTGGCATCAGACAATCGAGTGCCTGCATTTCCCTCCGTGGCGCGCTCAAGGCCCAGCAGCTCAGTTTCCAGTTGCCCTAGGTCGCGTTCAAGTTGTCGCCGTATGTGTCCCTGTGTACCCAGACATATTCCCCGGGTCACCACCTTGAACGCGTCCCATTCGGTCTGTGGAGAGGATGCCGTGCCTGTATTGAGCTTGAAGTATTGGGCCGTCTGTGCAAGTAGGGAGTCACGGAAGGTCGCGTCTAGTAAAAGGTCAGGTTGGAGGCGCCAAGTGGGGATAGGTGGGTGGGGGTTTTCCCAAGCAATAGTTAGCGTGTGGGGATTATGATCCGAGTGTGTGCGGCCCATATATTGTGAATCCCTGACCAGTGGGAGAAGATCAGTGGTGATCATGTATCGATCCAGGCGTACGTGAAGTGCATGTGCGCCTGACCAGTATGAGTATGTGCGTGTTGTGGGGTTGCGTGTCCTCCATGGGTCCTGTAGATCCCATTGCAAGGCCCAAGTAAGGAGAGTCTTCGTAGTGGTGTGAGTCTGGGCACTGACCGGGGGTGTGGAAGATCTGTCCAGGTCTACATCTAGGACGCAGTTGTAATCGCCCCCGAGAATCCATGAGATGCCATGCCAGGACGCCAGCGTCGCGGATAGGCCTTCAAAGAACTTGCTCTGTTCAGTATTCGGGGAGTACAAAGAGGCAAGCCCCACAGGGTGTCCGTCAAGTCTGCCTCGGGCTATCACATATCTACCCTCTGTGCCAATCCGTGTGTCTGTGACCACCCATGGGGTGCCCGGCCAGATCCACATGAGTGTTCCGCGAGCGAAAGAGGAGTACTCTGTGGCATAAAGCTGTCCGCGCCACCTACGGCGCAGTGCGTGCACCTCTGCCCTGTTTAAGTGTGTTTCTTGCAGCAATGCAACATGAAAGTTGTGACGTTTCAGGTAAGAGTAGATTTGGTAGTGTCTCGATGGTGCGTGCATGCCCCTAACATTCCACGTGCATATCCTGATCTCAGCCATATTCAGTGAATCGGTAAGAAGTACCCGCCCCGCTCCCCACACGCCCCCTAGTGAGAATTTCCACCGGTCCCCCAGCCCCCACCTCCCACTCAGACCACACATAGGCATTAGCACATGAGGGAAAAATCCAGGCAAGTCTCCAAGGGTTAGGGTGGGATAAGAATCATAATGTCCAAACATTGCAAAACAACGGCAAATACCAAAAGGTCGGCTTCGGAACATGACGCCGTTCCTAACACATCAAAGATGCAAAGAAACAGTACTCAAGTCTAGGGGGTAACGTGTGCTAGTCGCAACCACAGCAGTTTACGTATTCAAGAAAGGGAAGGGGAATAGTGAGCCTCCCCTGGGCCATATGTCATTAACTCCATGCAGCCAAAGTCATTGCTTGAGGAGGCAGTGCCGCCCCTCGCCACAGGGCCTCTGCATGGCCATTCAGGTGGGGGGAAGGGAGAAGCAGATTCCGTCTCCCAGCGACCTGCGGTAGGAAAGTGCCCAGGTGTTCGGGACAACAGGCAGGGAGGGAGGAAGGGGAGAAGTTGTGGGACAGTTCCACTACCATCTTACCTCTGCTGTGGCCATGTGGCCGGGGTATACTCACTGCATAGACGTCACTTCATCTACCACCGGGGTGGCAGGAGACATCCCGGGCTGTAGTGTTCCAGCTTACGTCCAGTCCCCAGGCCTGTCCCCATCGCCCCGGCATAGTCTGCCAGGATCACTTGCATGGTGGTCAGTGGGGCAAGTCAGCTGTTTGCGGCGTGATATCTGGTAGGTCCACGGACAACTGGGAGTCCGGTATTCCGTAGATGGCGTCATCGCTCGGCTCTATCTGTTGGGAGGTATCCTGAATGACGTCCGAGGACGGTGAATTGCTCAGTTGGGAGACCCTCCGGAGTGCATCCCGTTGTTCTTGTATTATTTGGTCCACTGGTGGGGAATGACGTGCCGCCTCCTCAGGTCGGTGGAGTTGCTGGCCTCTGTTTCTTCGGCGACGCCGCGCGTACGCGGCTCATAGTTCTGTACCTGTTTGGGCGCCGTGTCCGTGCCACTATCGAGCCAGTCACTGACTTCTTCGGGAGTGCTAAAGAAGTAGGTTTTGTCCCGCGCCACCACTCTCACCTTCGCAGGAAAGAGTAGGGAATATTTGAGGCCTGCCGTGCGTAAATGTCGCTTTACCTCTAGGAAATGATGTCTTTGACGTTGCACCTGGACAGTGTAATCCGGGAAGAACATTACTGTGGCATTGTCAATGCGAATGTCTCCGAGCCTTCTGGTTTCCTGTAGGATCGTGTCTGTCTCGATAATTTAGTATCCTGAAGAGTAGCGGTCTCAGGTTTGAGCCAGTGGTGTGTGGCCTCGTGGGTACACTGTGTGCTCGCTCCACCACGAAGTAGGGCGAGAGCGTGCCTTCGGGTAGTATTTCTCTCAGCCAGTCCTCCACACGTTGGGTAGGATGGGTGCCCTCCCATTTTTCCGGGACCCCCACGAGTCTGATGTTGTTGCGTCTCGCCCGCCCTTCCGCATCCTCAGCGCGGTCTTCCAGGAACTCCACTCTGTTTAGGAGATCTTGCACTTGTTTATCTGTCTAAGTGACCCTGGGTTCGAGTTCCTGCACAGTTCCTTCCAGAGTCCTGGTCCGATCTGTCAATTTCCTATGATCCTCTCTCAGGTGGGTGAGATCTATGGCGATGCTATCTATTTTGGATTCCAATGACGTTCTGGTCAATTGCAGCGACTGTTCCATTCGTTCCATAGCGGCTAGCACGCTGTCCAGTCTTGCGGTTACCTGATCAGCAGCCATCTTGTTCTGCAATTTGTCAGCCTTCCCTTTCGGCGGGGCACCTCCTGTCCCAGTGCGAGTTCTTACCCCTCCGGACATGAGCAGAGCCGCCCGGCCAGCCGGTTAGGTCAACACCCTGGAGGACGTGGCGCCCGCCGGTCTGTGGGTTAGGTGGCGCCAAGACCGGTGGCACGTCGATGTGTGCGGCAGTGCCCGTGTGAAGAACCAGCCGGCGTCACCCACTCCGCCTGTGTCGGCCCGTAGAGTAAGCTAGTGGACTAGAGTCACGGGGCAGACACCAGTGAATAGCTGTGGGATAGCACATACACACAGTATATAGCTGGGCACGCGGTAGCAAGTTGTCTTGTGGCAGCGATGGCTAGAAGTCCCTCGGTGTGGGCCAGAGAGTCATGGTGCTTGCTGGAAGGCTCGGAGACACGTGGCAACTGTCCCGTCGTTCCCACGTGCACCGCAGGGAAGGCAGTTAATCCCGGGTCGTGGAGATCCGGAGCTCAGGGCCCTTCCGATCTCGTGTGCCTCTTCCTCCCTCACCGGGTCCAGAACCCTCGCGCAGTGCCAGAAAGGCGGTGTCGTCCGGTCTTCGGCCGCCTCCACAAACCAGTCAATAATAGGACGCGCGGAGTGTGCGCTCCTCAGTGGGCGCGCGGTCCCAAGTGGTCCTCTGTCCCCTCTCTGTAAGAGTCTTGGTGCCCGTTCAGGGTCTCAACAGTATCCACAAGGAGAAACCTCAGGGGGGGTCCTTGTAACAGCTCCCTTACCGCCCCTGTAATTCGTCGGTCTCCCCACGGAAGACGCGTCGATGCTGGGTCAAGTGGCAGACGATCCCGGCTGTTTGGCAGGGTCTGAGGGGGTCCGTTCAGCTGGGACTCCCACTGTGTCAGTGCTCCGCTGATCCTGTCACCGGAGTCACGCTGGCGCCGGGTGCGGTGTCAGGTGTTCGTCAGCGGTCCGTCGGATCACCACTTCTCTACAGCGCTGTTCCCCGCAGGCGCCCAGGAGCATCAGGGAGCCAGGGTCGGAGCGGCGGGAGGGCTCCCAGAAGTCGGATCAGGTGGGCGGGGAGGTCGCAGATTCCAGGCCGCAGGCCGAGGCCCAGACGTTAGGCCCAAGGCGCGGTCTCCCGTCGCTCCTCCAGCCAGCCGGGAGGCGGTGAGTCCCGCGGGAGGCCTGCAGGAAAGTCCGGTGCGAGCGATGTCGGGCTCCTAATTCGAAAATCGGCTGGAGTGCCGAGAACTGCTCTGCAATGGGTCGCCTGCGATTTCAGGCGGCTGCGAGTAATTTTAGCGGAGGATTGGCCCAGGGAAGGGGAGCTTCACTCGGAACTCTACCCGATCGCGGCCTCCGCCATTGCGTGCCCAGCCACGCCCCATGAGACACACAACCTAATGTGGAGCTCCACACAGTTTATAAAAATAACACATCTTTATATTGTTAGGCATCAAAAGCAATTTGTTCATGTAAGTAAATTTCTAAATAAATACTTTTCAGTTTAAAAGGTTGACAGTGCAGTTTTTTTAGAAGCTGCAATGTTATCCTATGGGAGGAAAAGGCTATGCAGCGTTCAGGTACAGTACAGCGCCTTTCAGGACCAATTTCCAGGAGTTAGGGTGAGTGATGGGCGAGGTCCAAGGTAGCACCAACAGTACACCACCAGCGCCACTAGGGCGGGCAGGGGTGCAGAACATAATCGGGTGCCAAGTGTTACTTTGTGAGTATCGGTCTTCATATAAAGAGGCTGCAGTCTCAGACTGGGAGGCCTGTCTGACTGAACCATCCGAGGGGCTCTGTCCTTGAAGCTTGGGGATGCAGGGACAACTTTATCCTCTTCTCCATTCTCGGAGTGAATAGTGTAAGAGTGGATTTAGGAGTTGTTTTTTCTTACCGGGAGCAGTCGCAGTAGAGGGCCTGTGTGCAGGGGCTGCAGGCGACGTCAGTTTACTGGGGGCAAAACATATGTTGACTCTGTCTCTAGAGGGTTAGTGGACCCCGATGACAGTTTGCCCACTTCAACTCTGGCTTGGAGCAAGGTGCAATTTTGCCTTCAGGCTTTGGGTTTGTGGTCACGGAGTCCTTCCTGGGGTCTTTGGATGGTTGCAGGGAAACTGGTCTGCTACTACTCGGGAGTACTTGGTTCCTGGGTGAAGGCTGGCAGGTCTACTGGGCTTTGGGGACTCTGCAGCTGCTGGACAAGTCATCTTTTCGTGCGAATGTCGAAGTCAGCAGGCCGGCAGGGCTGGATTCAGGTCAGTTGCTGGGTCTTCAGTTCTTGCAGTAGAAGACTCGTGTCCTTAGTGTTGTTGCAAGGATTCTGTGCAACCACAGAAATATGAATAGGATTATGGGATCTGAGCCATCCTACCACCTTAGTGCCCAGGACTGACTAGCTATAGTGTCTCACTTGCTTTCCTACTCACTCACTCAGAGAAACCAGTGATTAGACACCCCAGAACACAATGCTCCCGACTCTCTCAGGAATCTCGTTTGCAAGATACACCCTTTCGTTCACACTCTTGTACTTGTCCACAATAAGATCTAACACAAACAAGTTTAAAATATTTATTTATTGTAACTAACTTGCTCTAATAAGCAGCATAAGTGCCACAAGAAGCAGGAAAATGCGTAACACTAATATGGTAAGCATAGCAATTACTCAGTTTAGTCATGAAAGGAGCTGTCATAAAGACAGTGTAGCCTAATCACCCTCCCCTTGTATAGAAGCAGAATGATTACATATCAGAAGATGTCTGGGCATTCTATTCAGACCCCGTACCTTAGTCTATGGATGGTAGATCTACAGCACATATGCCATCTTGCTCCTCCCGGGAAAGGTCCCTCTCCAAGTGTCTGCTACCTATTCGTGTATTCCAATAAGGCAACAGTATGTATGCAGACACAGCAATAGGTTCTCATGTGAAAATGACGAGATTCAGCTTACAAAATAAACTTGTGTAGTAACCATCTTAGGCCTTGATAGTATCCTAAAGATCACCTTAGATAGATTGTCTAGTTGAGCTGGAACAGAAATTGCAACTTTTAACACATTCATGAATCAAGCTGTAGAAATTGCAATAAAGGTGAACGAAAGAAAAAGGTTTAAAGTGGTCTCCCGATTCCTCCTGCCGTTTAATCTTGAAATAAATAAATTATTTAGGGAACATTACTTTAATTACTCTTCGGAAAGTGTGAGAAAGCGACTCTATATATACTAGACAATAAGGCAGTACAGTGTGTATAGAGTCCACCAACCCCAAAGGTATAACGGAGGTTAAAGTCATAACTGACCTTACTCTCCAAAGTGGTAGCTTGGTCGAGCAGTAAGGCAGTACCAGAGGACAGTGTAAAGCATTTGTTGTACACACTCAGTCAGCAAAAGGTTTCACACAATCAAGAACTGAACTCCAGGCCAATTGTTGTTATATCCTCAGATGTAGTTTTATTTTTAGAACCAACAGTTATAAAACTATACTTTTCGAGATAAGAGTTGTGAGAAGTTGACCTGATATATGATGCTCACTAGTTCTAGTGATCACCTTGTATCAGTCCAAACAACCCTTATGGTGATTGGTTGTAAGTCAACCTTATAGACCAGCTATCCTAATGGTAGCATGGACAAAGCAGTCTTAGGCTAAACTCTTTTGGCATGTGAAGCCAGCTGTTTTACCACATATAACCCCTTGAATACCAAGTGAAAGGACACCACACAGGTTGTTATGAAAATAAACAGTATATTTATTAATAACAACACCTCTAAACTCTTTGAGGTCAGAGGGCTAAGCACATGACAATCTCTTAGGAAAATACGATAAGTTGCACAAAATTACAATGGTGCCCTAGGGGCACGACAAACCATATACTAAGTAAGTGGAATGTGAGAGTCGATAGAAGAAATGGAGCTGTCCAGAGGCTCGCTAGGACTACGCTATCTTCACCTTAGGTAAGTAATAGGAGCCCCACGGGACGCGTGTGCAGAGTGTGAACTCACACGCGAGATGCGTAACAACGTCTATGGACAGTACAGTTCAAGTAAAAGGTGAGTACGGACAATCCTGACTAGTTAGGACTAAAACGACTGTGGAATTGGACACTAGGACAGTTAAACTACCCTTGAGCACCGAAATGCTCTCGTTACCTCACCCACGGGCTGCGGGTGCATAGGTGTCAAAGTGTGTCGGGTTCTCGCGTTGAAGTCTATGGAGCCTGGAAGAAAAGATGCTGCAGGCGACCAGGAGGAAGATGTCCGGTGCGATCCAAGGGTGGATCGGTGAAGAAGACCTGAAAGCAGAGGGGACAGTGTTCAAAGTCCCTAGCCAGTGACTGGAGTGGAACCAGGAAGGAACCAGATGTCGTCGTCGCGATCAGGTGAAGAGTGGACGCTTGTCTCTGCAGCCACGTGGACCAGGAGGTGTCTTCGACGACCAGGATGGAGGCACGAGCTGTCCCACGCAGGCTCGCGCTGTCGGCGGTGTTGGATCCGGAATCGGCGTCAACAGGCCTTGGCAAAGGCAACCCACGCGGTGAGTGAAAACGGCGTCTGGGGTGGACCAAGAGGGTCCGGGGTGCTCTTCTTTTGGAAGGGAGCAAGGGCCAGTCTGGAGAAACCAGACCAGCAGTGAGGATTTCAAAGTTTGTCGTCTAGGAGGCCACTAGCCAGCCGGCAAGTGACCAGACAACGCGTCAAGCAGCAAACAAGCAGAAGGGCCCCATGCAGATCTCGTGGAAGCTGGAGGGCTGATCTTCGGTGCAGGGGCTGCTCGGGGCTGGGGCTTCTCAGTCCCCAAAGCACTTGGTCGAGTTTACCTCGGGAGTCGTGCTGAAAGCGAAGTGCAGGTTCTTTCAAGATGGCCGGTCCCATGTTTCTCGTCGCACCCACGGGTCTCAGTTTTGCTGCAGATGTGAGTTGAGGTCGGAGAGGTCTGGGAATCCGGGTCTCGTCGGGCTCTGAAGTCTGGATCCTCGAGGGAAGACGACAAAGTGAAGCCGCTGGACGCTTGATGGTGCCTGCTTGTGCAGGGTGGACACTCCTTGCCCACAAGGGAGATTCTTCAGTCTTCTGGGGAGCAGAACGTCGAACTCCAGAGTTTCTTCTTGTAGAATTGTTCAGGATAATCTAATTTGGAATGGGACCAGCTCCTACCTTTATTCTCCTAAAGGGGACTGCACTCCTGACTAGGTCCCTCCCCTGGGTGGGACCAGGAAGGGGGGTGGCTACACCCCCTATCCTTTGTCCGGTTTTCGCGCCAGAGCTGGGGCAGGGATGCCCTAGCAACTGGTTTGAACCGGTGTATGCACAGGACACCTTGTGTGCCCCGGGCATGTCTCATTCCTTTCAGGCCTGTCCTACCCAATACACAAAATCCTGCCTGGGGTGGTGCTAGCACCTCCCAAGGCAGGAAACCCTTTGTCCAAGCCTCCCTCGCTGGAAGGACTCCCAGCAGCAGGAGGTCAGACTTGTCTGTGGTGGCAGCATACATTTTGTGATGCCAAGGCTCGAGTTAACTTTAACCGGGGTTCTCAGTTACATACATGTCGTGTCCCTCTAGAAGGGTGGAATGCTACCCCCGTCTACAGAATTGGCGAGGGGGTAGTATTCCAATTCGTATGACACCTTACTCGACATGTTTTGATAATGTTATACCAGAGTTAGCATTTAACCGGGAGGTTGATAATGCACTTAAGAGTATATGGTATAGCGTTATCACGGAACAGCTATTAGGACTTGGTTACGCAAGCTGCAGACTGGCTCAAGTCATGCCAGAGCACCATCTCACATAATTCCAAGCACTCTGCCTTCAGGATTGTTAAGGCCTGCCATAGGAGTGACTGATAGGAGGATATGTGTCCATTTTTGGGTTAGATATAGGTATACTATATCTACAGCAAAGGGTGATTACACCACCTTGCCCCAGCTGTCGTGCAGCCAGTTGTGTCAGTTTTGGATGGCCAGCCAGGGGTGGCATAATACATGCTTCAGCCCCTGGGTACACCTATGCCCTGGATACCTATAGTACACTGTGGAGAAGTGTGGCTCAGGGGTTAGAGGCAGCAGACCCGGAAGCTGAGATCGGTCCTGGACCAGGGTTCAATTCCCCGCCTCGGCGGGTCTTGGGCTAAAAATTCCACGGACTCGATAATTCTCGCCCCGGTGCCTCCTCGACTCTCGGGTGCACACTCTGCGACTCTGGGCAATAGCTTGCTTAATCTCCACAACGGCCCCTCGCGGCGGGATGCCTGACTTTCACCTTGTGGATACCCTGATATCTCACAGGGGAATACCAGGACGGGTTCCCTAAGCAAGCGTCGGGACACCCACTGTGGGTAGCTGTGCGCTATATAAGCTCAACTACATTTACATTTACTGTACAGGGACTGATAAGGTGGCCCAGTACCAATTGGTAAATGCACCTAAAGTACATGGTTGTCAATTTAGAGAGAACAGCTAGGCTGTGGGTCTGATTAGCAGGCCCACAGCCAGGGAAAGTCGTAAACCAGTGAAGCAAAAAGCAAAAATCTGGGGTGACCATAGGATTGCAGACCCCACTCTCCTACAAGAGTACTCATGTAAATACTTTGCAGAGGAGCAATAAGTTCGTACACACAATTACAGGATAGCTAATAAGCAATACAGTTCTGAAACACACACTCTAGCATTGAGCTCAATGGGTTTTTCATAGGAAAGTACAGTTGATTACTTTATGGATTACTTTGGTACTTCCAGTCCTGGGGTCTAAGCTGAAACCAGATTAGCAAAAACATTTTAGTTACTGTGATGAATTTTCCTGAATATAAAGCGGTTTTAAAAGTTCACACTTGGAAACTTTTCAAGATGATTCTGACAATGTTATCCAATGGCAGGAAATTCTTGTTACAGATAAAGTACGATCGCGTTACTTTTGTAACCCAGCACTAGTCTCCTAGGGCCAGCACTGGGGGCCTAACTTAAAACAGGTAGGTAATTGCGTTTCGGTATTTCGTACGATTTTTAAAGGATATTTGCAGTTTTCAAAAGTAGACACTTAAAAGAAATTTCATAGAAAAGCAGACAATGGGTTCCTATGGAGAAAAATACAGGTTACTAGTAAACCCGCTCGGGATTACTTTTGCGGTTCAGTACTGGGCTGCAAGGTACAGTACTGGCTTCTCCCCTGATCACAGCGGAGTATTTTCAAATTCGGACTTTGGCTGATTTTATAGGAATACTTTCAGTTTTCAAAACTTCACACTTTGAAAGTCTTCGAGTCAAAATGGGTCAGTTATCCAATGGCAGGTAAGTGAATTACCGGCCTCCAGGTGAGTACTTGGTTGGTGAAAGTAATGTTCTGGGCACAGACTCTGGGTCCCCCAGGATCAGGTAGGTACAGTTAGTTCACCCTCAGCGGCACAGGGGCGGCCGGGTGCAGAGGTAGTTAGGCCCAATGTTATTCAATGAGAGGCAGGGACCTCCGGTTGGTGGCTGCTGGCTAGCAGGCCACGCGGCTGTGGGAGCTGGGCTCCTGGTCACTTCCTCAGGGCAAAGGGGGATGTAGATTAGGAGAGAGAGGTCACCGCCAGCGGCACTCGGGCGGCTGGGTGCAGGGTGCTTTTGAGCCGTCGGGCGCTCAATGTTATCCAATGAGGATCTTGACAAAGGAACAAAGGCTGCAGGCTCGGGGACGGTGACTCTCCAGGGGCGACCAGCACTTCGAGAGGTAAGTTAGGATCTTGGAGCACAGGTAGGTACCCCAAAGGAAGGCACAGGGGGCTGTAGGGCGCTGGGTGCAGGGGTGTCTTTAGGGGTCGGCAAAGCTTACCCTCGGCTGGTCGCGGTTGGGGTGGCCCCTGGTTCTGAGTCTGCAGGCGTCGGCTGGTTCGTCGAGGAGGGTCTTTGGGCACTGGACTTCGGGTCCCAGTCGCCAGGGGGACGTCCTCGTGGTCTTGGTTCGGGTTGGCCCGGCCCGGGCTCGGCTGGTGCAAAGTGGGCTGGTCCGGAGCTTCCTGGTGGGCACCAGGTGGGTTGTTGCAGCAGAGCCTCTGCTGTAGGGAGTCCCAATCTTCGAGAGGGTCAAAGCAGGCAGGTCCTCTGGGTGTCCCAAGGTTGCTGTCCGCGGAGGTCGCCGGGATTAGGCAGGAGCAGGTTCCAGGATCAACAGGCCGGTAGGGCTGGGGCCTACTCAGTTGGTGTTGTCCTGTTAGCAGCTGCGCGGTGGGTCGTCTTCTTGAACTTTTTTCTTCATGTTGGTATCGGAATCTAAGGAAGCAAGGTTCAGGGAGCCCCTAAATACTAAATTTAGGGGCGTTACAGGTAGAGCAAGGGCAGGGACCAATGGGTCCCTGTCCTGGGGTGAGTACACCCCCTAACCTGCTCCTCTCCTGTGGGAGGGGGGCAGGAGCCTTGCTGGGATTCGGCAGGACTCCCCCTCTATAAGATGGCCGGGGCCCGGGGTCGTGCTTCCCCTCGCCTCCTCCACCTGAGAGGTGAAGTTGGCACACCCCCCTTCCTGATGTAGTTTTTCCCGCCAGTCTTCCCGCCAGAGTTGGGGGTAGGCCTGGTGGGGAGCTGGTTGCTGGGTACAGCAAATGGTCTGGAGAAGCTCTCAGAGGCGGCATGCCTTTGAAGCTTCCCCCTGCCCATCCTGGGGGAGGAGACATAGCACCTCGCCCAGGATGTGCATTGTTGCAGACCCAGGAGAGCGGGGGGCTCTCCACCCAGGGGTCCAGCAACATGTCTGCTGGGTGGCAGCCTCTGCAGCCACTCAGCCCAGACGTGGATTGTAGGTTCGGGTTTTTGGAGGGCATCTCTAAGATGCCCTCTCGTGCATTTTACATTAAATGCCACACTGGCATCAGTGCGGGTTTAATGTGCTGAGAAGTTTGGTACCAAACTTGTCAGTCTTCAGTGAAGCCATTATGGTGCTGTGGAGTTCGTAAATGACAACCTCCCAGCACCATATACTCTTAAATGGCAACACTGCACTTGCAGTGCCCAGGAATGGCCCTGGGTACTGTAGGGGCACAGGGCTCATGCACCTGGGCTCTCACCTCTGGCATAGGGCACCCAGTTAGAGGGGTGACTGAAGTATGCCAGGGCAGTGGGTTCTGTGGGCATGGCACACAGGGATGTGTGCCATGTCGACTCTTGCTTTAGTTCTGTACCTAGGCACTCAGCCTGCAAAGGCAGTGTGTGGGTGCCAGGATACAGGGCCCCTGAGGGTGGCACAATAAGTGCTGCAGCCCCCGGAGGGCTTCTCTGGTCACCATGCCCTGGGTATCTAGGGTACCATTTACTAGGGGCTGACAGGTGGCCAGAGGTGGCCAGAGATGCCAATTGGGTATTTTGTTTCAGCATAGCTTTTCTTTGTAGGGAAGGAACACAGGCCCTGTGTACCTGGTTGGCAGGGACCCAGGGCACACTCAGTCAAAGCACATCAGCAGTTCAGAAAAAAGTGGGGGCATACCAAGGCAAGAAAGATGGCACTTTCTCACAGAAAGATACTGTAGAATATTATTAAAAAGGAAGATAACCTTTGGATTAAACTGAGAGAACCAGCCTCTAAAGGCCAGGTAAGAATCTTTTGGTCTCTTATCGGGGAGGGATGTGGAGCGAGATCTCGATCACTCCCTGTGGCCATTGAAGAACGTAAATGGATTAGCTTTATTCGGGATTTATATGCAGATAATGCGACAGCAATTAAGTACATCGCACCAAAGGAAGACCCCTCTTCGTATGGATCGCCCTCTCAAAAAAATATAGAAATGGCGATCAGAGGAATGTGCTCCTCAGGTGCACTGGGCCCGATGAATTACCAATCACAGTTCTAAAACAAAATAGTATGCTGTGGACTAAAATTCTTTACCCCACAGTATTATGAAAACAAAATGGTTCCCCCCTCTTGGAAGGGAAGTCTAATAGTCCCTCTGTTCAACAAAGGAGATCGAGATCTTCCTCACAACTATTGTCAGATTGCGCTTCTTGATGCATTGGGTAAAGTTTTCGCTAAATGCCTTTTGACCCAAATTAGTGACTGAGAGGATGCAGTTAAAATTGTACAGTTGGAGCAGACTGGGTTTAGGACAAAACATGGACCAATTGATAACCTAACTGCGCTAAAGGTAATACATGAAATATGTTAAAATCAGAGGAGGAAGGGTATATACAGCGTTTATAGATGTCTCCACAGCATTTGACAAAGTAGATAGTCTCCTGCAGATGCCGGACACCCTTTTGGAGTCAGTTTGTGCTCTACATACGGATACTTGATGCAAAGTCCTAGTAGGAGGGGAAAGAGGTCTCTCACAAGCTATCCCTACTGCAAATGGCCTAAAACAATGACGTTGGCTCACCTGCTTTTCTCCCTATATATTTTTGATCTCCCTCAGATACTTGGTGCAAAGTCCTAATGGGAGGGGAAAGAGGTCTCTCGCAGGATATCTCTACTGCAAATGGCCTAAGACCAGGATGTTTATTGGCTCCCCTGCTTTTCTCCCTATATATTTTTGCTCTCCCTCACAATTTGGCTCAAAGTGAGGGCATTGCCCCGTTACGGGGGGATAACCTCTTGTGTGTCTCCTCTAAATAATGAATTTAGGGGCATTAGGAGAGTGTAGTGTAGTAGCCAAAGGGCTACTGACATCTGGGGTCACTATGCCCCCTATATGACCACTTCGTATGGGAAATGAGCATAACCCTGTCCCAGAGTTCCTAAGATTGCCATCACAAAGATGGCCATTTCTGAAAAGTTGTACCCATTATCGGTTAGGCCACCTTAGGGTCGTACTCTGCTGGGGGTGAGAACACCTACCTGACTAGCTAATTTTCCTGCCTGTCCAGGTGACAAAGGGCTCTGGACAAAGAGGGTCGACTCCCTCTCCTGAGAGAGGAGCCAGACTCCCATTTTAAGGGTCTTCGCTTCTTTGTCTTGGAATGCTAATCCGCATGTCATCCTGTGGGAGGGGGTGTGATCACCCACTTCCCGTGCAGACTTTATTTCTGACCTCCTGAGAGCAAAGGCGCTCACCCTTGAGGTGTGGTAAATAAATAAATAATACCTCTCTTTTTGACTAGACATATATCATAACAGATAGCTCAATAAATAAGAGTCAAGATTCGAGGTAGTAGGAGTTTTGCAGGTTTAATACAGCATAAGGACAGGAACAGGACAACCTGCATAGGAATAGGATGACAGGGCCCAGCAGCTGCTGGGGCTGGATCTGGGATGAGCGCGCTGACTTTTAATAACAATACATGAGCATATATACATAACGCAAACACATAGCATTACATTGCAGTAGGCGTAGCAGTGGGTGGAGCAGAAGGCGTGACGCGTAGCAGTCGCGAAAGATAAGGGCGAAAGTAGGTGTAACTGGGCGTATACATAGACATGTGATGCAAACGTAACAGAATATGTCATGAATGGGGCGGAAAACATGGAGGGGGCTACCTAAGGAGCCGGGACCTCTAACCTGATGGTGCGCGCAAACTGGCAATGACGTATCACTAGGAGAAGCTGGGGGCTATGAACTCTGTGCTAGGAGCAGAGACTGAAGTCTGGAGAGTCAGGGCGACATGTACCTAAACAGTATCTAGTATCTGATGTTTAGAGAACATGTTGATATAAACTAGAAGTCAGGAGAGGAAAGGCTAACTTGATTCTAAGACTGGACCATGCATTATTCTACATGTAGTGCATGATGAAGAATATTAAATGACCAGTAAATGCAGTATTTCTCTAACGTGGAGACGTGAAGGCTAGACAATGACGGAAACTATTGATGCAGTTCAGTAGCTTAGGAATGCAGAGGAGGAGGACTGAACTGATAACTGGAATCATAACATATTCTTGGCAGACTCAGAGGCTGAGCCAGGCTGGGCCGGGTACTGTGAGGCAGGAAGTAAGTGAAGGGTCGAGGATACAGGTGGGGGCTGTATCGCTCCTCAGCGAGGCTTCAGGAGACAGGAGCTGAATCTGGTGTCCAGGCCCTTTTGAGGCCTAGAAACGGGGACTTTATAATAGGATAACGTGCACACTGAGAAACGTGGCAACGTAGCTTTACATAGGCCTGATATTCGTAGTATTCACGAGGACTGGAAACTGGCATACTAGAGGTGGACACAACTATAATTGCGTCATTAATCGCACCACAAATAAAATAAGAATGACGTGAAGCTTTGAAAATAGATTTCCCACTGTCACTATACTTGACAATAGTAGTACAATCACTATGTCCTACATGTACGGAACCATTATTTCGGACACATAATTCACCTTTGACTGGTAGTACTGAAATAGCAGGTAAGTCTGGAGTAGTATCAGACTGAACATTCAGGACCATGAAATTCGACGAATAATGACCTAAATTATACACTTCAATTTCTAGATCTAAACCTGTTCTGTGGGGAAGACCTTGTTTGTCTGGAAAACATGTACTGTTAAGAAAAGACATATCCGTTGAGGATGATGTTAACGTGGACCATGCTCCACACGAACCATTATGTGAGAATGGATAAGGAAAAAGTGGCAGAACTCCCTTCGGTGTCTGGAAAGGGGGGAGTCGACCACACACCCAACAATTAGTGGTATTGCTGGACTGGTGTGAGTAATGTAACATGCGGATAAATGAGTTATTTCGCATAGCGAGGCGGTAAGAGAGTTCATGAGGGGGCAGGTCACTAAACGTGTGCTCTACTGTAGCATTAGCAGACTTATTTACATGAAGAACTGGGAAATACAAGAAAAATGCATAACTGGTGCAGGAAATCATAATGCTGGAAAACAATATGAAACATAGAAAAACGATACATCGGATTGAGTTTTGACTAACTCTCTCACTATGGGGGTCTATTTTATACATGTCAGAAACAGTCTAACCGTTTCACCTAGGGGAGGACTTAGACAATCAAACTGACTGACTTATTTTACTAGACCGGAGTTTTAGCTTGTACTTCTGTTGCGGAGTTTTCTCTAACAGGGGAGGGGTTGTAGCAATGTCTTTTGCGGGACAGTCCTTGAGAACAATATTTTGGCAATCCTTCAAATCCTGGGAAATGTTCTTTAAGACGGGTTTCAGTCCATTAAAAAGTTTAATATGAGAAAGGTGCACCCAGCCTTTGCGTCCTTCCAACTTCACGGCTGTACGGGTGGTGAGGAGGACCTGTCGGGGCTCTTTCCAACGAGGTTCCAGCGGACTTGATCTGTCAAAGTTGCGGACCATCACCATGGATCCTGGAACGACTTCGTGCGGTGCCACCTCGGTATTGTCTGGAAATGCGGCAGCAACCTGTGAACGACATGAGTTGAGGGCAGACATCAAGGAAGCTAGGTAATCTGTCAGCATATTACTTGAAACATCGGTAATACTTCGGGGTCTAGGAGTACCCCACATGTTAGGGGGGCGGCCGAATACGACCTCATACGGGGACAGACCTGATCTGGAATGTGCGACCATGCGCATATAAAATAAAGCGACTGGTAGAGCTACTAACCAGTCCACACCTTTTTCTTTACACACTTTTGCAATACGGATTTTCAGAGTCTGGTTATGTCTCTCTACGAGACCGGCTGCTTCAGGATGGCGTACACAATGAAACTTCCACTGGTACCCTAGCAAAAGGGAAACATGCTTCATGAGTTCAGATGAGAATGGCTGGCCGTTATCAGAATATACGACTCTAGGGAGTCCATAACGAGGGAAGAACTCACGAACCAACTGCTTGGCAGTGGTCGCGGCTGTGCAATCTGGAACTGGATATGCTTCTGTCCACCTGGACAAAGCGCATACAACTACAAGGACATACTTGAAACCTCGACATCGCTCCATCTGAATATAATCCATCTGGAGGACTTCGAAAGGGTGGTCAGGGGGCTGGAATCCACCTTGTTCCACCGGGACACTTTTACCTGGATTAAACTGACAACATATCATACAGGTACGGACTTTCTGCTTGGCTGCAGCTCGTAAATGCTTGTTGAACCAAATGTTCTGGATACTGTCTAACATAGCTTTTTCTCCTAAATGTGCTGGACTATGTGCGGTATTGATAATGACTTGAACCATAGAGTCGGGGAGAAACCATGTGGCTCTACCCTTCGTTAACCATCCTTGATCTGTCTGGACCCCTCCTTGTTCGGACCATTTCTTGATTTCCTCGGGAGTAGCATGTAACTGGATATCTATGACATCTTGTGTAGGGTCCTTAACTGTCATACATGTAGTCGGATCTGGAGCGTGTGTCTGTGTCGGATTAACTTGAATGTCTGGAGTCTGTGCTGTAAGCTTGGCTGTGCGATCTGCTAGATCATTACCTTGGGAAATAATGTCAGTAACTTTCGTATGTGCTTTGCACTTCATGATAGCAATAGATGTCGGCAAGTGTATGGCATCTAACAGAGCTTGAATAAGGAGACCATGCTGAATCTTGGTTCCATGAGAAGTCATGAAACCTCTCTCCTGCCAGAGCACTCCGAAGTCGTGTACAACTCCAAATGCGTAACGTGAATCTGTGTAAACATTAACTTTCAAGTTCTTGGCGTGTATACAGGCTTGTGTCAGAGCAACTAGCTCTGCTGCTTGAGCGGACAGGGTATCAATACGGTGTGTTTCAATAACTTCGGTGTCAGTAGTCACTGCATACGCGGCGACTAGTTCTCCTGTACTTGTTCTCATACATGAACCATCCACATAAAGTGTCAGGTCGGGGTCTGGTAACGGAGTATCTGTCAGATCTTGTCTTGGCTTTGTCGTAATGTTAACTACTTCCACACAATCATGTGTGGCTGGATTTGTATTAACTGATGGTAACAGTGTAGCAGGATTTAAAATGTTGCAGCGTCTGATTTCTATGTGATGCTGGAACAGTGTCAATTCATAACCTGTTAAACGTGCAATTGTCAAGTGCTGAGTTTGTGTTCGGTTTAAAAGAACTTCCACAGAATGTGGAACTTGTACTGTCAAGGTATGTCCTAAGACTATGGAATCACTTTGTCTGATAGCTAGTGCTGTGGCTGCAACTGACTTGAGGCACGCAGGCAGAGCCTGGGCTACAGGATCTAATGTGCTCGAAAAATAAGCACAAGGCTTGTATTGTCCTGCTTGATCTTGTGTGAGAACAGATAATGCTGTACCTTCACGTTCAGTAACGAAAAGTGTAAAAGGCTTACTGTAGTTCGGTGTTGCTAGAACTGGAGCTTGGCATAAGGCTTTCTTTAACTCATTGAAACTAAGTGTATGTTCAGATGTCCAAGGGAGGACAGTCGATACGGCTGCCTCCTGTGTCGTTAACTGTATCAGTGGTTTGGCTAGAAATGCATACTGAGGAATCCATTGTCTGCAGTAAGAAGTAAGGCCGATAAAAGCACGTACCTCCTTCTGGGTCTTGGGCTGAGGAAGATTCGCTATTAACTGGATACGGTCTGGTGTCAACTGCCTACCCCTCTTGGACAGTAAGTGTCCTAAGTAGACCACTTGCTGGACACAGAATTGAAGCTTAGAAGGGGACACCTTGTGCCCCATCTCGGCTAGGAAATACAGAACTGTCAGTGATGCTTGCTCGCAAGCACGTTCAGAACGGGCTGTGATCAGTAGATCATCGACATACTGGAGCAGGGCAGTGTCAGTTGGCATGTGAATGTTGTCTAGTTGTCTCTTGAGTGCTTGACTGTAAATACTAGGACTTTCTGTGAAACCTTGAGGAGCTCGTGTGAACATATAGCTCCTTCCATTTAAACAAAATCCGAAAAGGAACTGGCTGTCTGGATGAATAGGAACACTGAAAAATGCGTTCTTGAGGTCTATGACGGTGAAGAACGTGGCTTCGGAATCAATGGCCGTTAATAGGGAAGAGATGTCTGGGACAACTGGGTACTGAGGAATAATACATTTATTAAGCTCTCGTAGGTCAATCACTAATCGATATACTGGGGGTGCATTTGGATCAGTACGTTTCATGACTGGAATGATCGGAGAATTACATACATTGGAGTCAGTTTCTACAACCACTCCTTGAACCATGAGCTCGTCAATAATTTTGGATAAGGCTGCTACAGCCTCTGGTGGCAATCTGTACTGTCTGATTCGTGGTAACACTACACCTGGCTTGAGAGTCACACGATAGGGTGTGATTTGCATGTAACCTACATCAGTTGGACCTTGTGCCCATAAGTGCTGCGGAACATTAGACAGTCTTGAATCAAAATCTCGTAATACATAGTGACCCTTAAAGTCACGTAGGAACAATCGTATTCCCTCTGGGGAACAGCATATAACTGCACCTAACTCTTTCAGTGTCTTAATGCCTAATAGGTTTTCTGGACATGATTTAGTAAGTAACAGATCAGTAGTGCGGGACAATGGACCTACTTCTAGAGAAACTGGTTTTGAAATCTCATTTACGATAGGTTTTCCTGAAAATCCAAGGGAAACATTTCTTGAGCCTGAGAGCGGAGCCCCTGGAACTTCGGCGTGACTAATTGTGGTCCTACTTGCCCCTGTATCAATCAAAAACTTTCTGTCTTTCCCTAATACTTGACTATGAACATAGGGACCTTCTTGATCTACAGGTATCTCGATGAGAGGCAAGCCTACCTCCCTCTCTAGGCTGTTTCATGAATACTGCTGGTACTCTGGATACTCAGACTGTGCATACTGGTACATCTGCGATGTAACGTGCTGTGTTGCAGCAATAGGCTGCGGTGCTGTAACTGTCTGTGGTGCATTCTGTGGCTGAGGAATCTGGGAAACTTGTTCTTGTCTAGGCGGACGTGGTCTTTCTTTAGTCTTACCAGTAGCTATGTTGTGTTTCAGAACTGCACACTCATTTATAAAATGACCTGGCTGTTTACAATAATTGCAGTTCCCTTTAACGGGAGCTGCAGGATGACTGGCTTGATTCGGACCCCTCTTCTGACTGTCTTGAGGAACAGATTGTGCAACTAGTACTTTCATTTTCGTGTCTTTCATACGTTTTCTTTCGTGTTCTTGCTCTTCTCTGATTCTGTTCTGGTGGTATTGAAGCATCTGCAACATCTGGGACGGGGTATTAGCTTGCCAGGTACTTTCGACTTTCAGAACTCGATTTTTAATTTGTGGGCTTGAATTCTCGACTAATTTAGTAACAAAAAGGTGAGGGTATGACTCACTACTTGTCTTGAGGCCACTGTTGATGCTAAAACATTTTTCAAATCTAGAATAAAAATCACTAATATCCTCGTCTTGCTTCTGTTTACAGGCTGAGATTGCATCCCAGTCTTCTTTTCTAGTTGTCAATAATCTGGGTAAAACTTGTATTAATAATTCTGGTAATTCTTTACATTTATCTCCAAGACCGGTACCTGGTACTCGTGCCTTGTCTTCAGCTTCTAGAACTGCCCAATCGATCTTTTTCTCTCCCACCTCCCATTCTTTTTCCTTGAGCTTTTCATACACCCCTGCGGGCAGCAGAACCTTTAACATTTTAATGATATCTGGGTAAGTGTATTCTCCCATACGGAGCATGTCTTTTAATTCTCTATGGAACCCTGCTGGATCTTTGTCATGACAGGGAATTAATTTCTTCATCTCGAGGAGTTCCATCTTTGTAATTGGAGTGTATACAAACACTCGCTGCATTTCGCCACCCGTTCCTTTAACTGGGTGGACTTCTCGTAACGGATTCTGTCTCTCCATGTAAAATGGTTTACTTTCTGGGGGTGAGACATGAACAAAATGCGGGTTCAGAAACGTTCTATATTTGTGACGCTGTTCTAAAATGACACTAATTAAATCGGTACCTAGACCTTTCCATCTATACTGGAGTAACTCGTTCAAGACATCATGTAACGGGCCTGGATCAGAGTGTTGACCCTCATACAATGTAATGAGGTGCTGAATCATATACATACCCACCAGTCGTTGCTCGGCTGGGGGCATTTTCAGAAACATTTGTGCCACTATTTCGTCTGGAAAAGTGGTAGAATCAGTAATCCATCGGACTGCTGATCGGGCTAGTTCTTGTTCATGCATGGTACTTAACTCACTGTAACCGATTCGTGATTTCAGAATGTGATCGGTAGCTTGGAACACTTGTTCTAGTGAACCTTGTTCTGGTGCTGGATGATGGAAAATAGACTTGTGTTCTAGGCGTAAATGGCGATCTGGAAATCTAGATTTTCCTACATACGCTATTCTGGCGGGATTCTCGTCCTCTACCTCTTCAGTATCAGAGTTACTTTCTTTCTCGCTTACTTGTGCTGCTTTACGTTGTTCGTGTAATTTTATTATTTCTCTACGGATTTTCTTGTACATACTCTCCATAGCACCGACGGTCTTGTGTTTACCCTCGGCTATATTATCACTCCACCTTGTCAGGGTTTTCATTTCGGCCGGATCTTTAGACGGGTAATCTTGTTCTCTTATTAGACAATTGATCAGAAACTTTAATATCATGAGCTGGATCTCGGCTTTCCTTTGAGACATGGCCTCGCTAATACTTTCTGGATCATCCCCTGTACGGATGAAACGATATATTCTGTCTAGATCTTCTTTCATATTCGGTAAGGTGACTAGATACTCGGCCACCTTTCTTACGCGGAATGAATATAAAACCATATTATCCTCGCCTGGGACTGGATCATAGCCGCATTCGGCAAGGGATTTTCTTATTTCTGCTACAGTCTGATGTCTAGGCGTACGCTGTGACGCTTGTGCATGTAATTCGGATAACGTTAAACGCTTGTGTGGCGGCGGGGTTTGAGGAGTACCTCCCCCTGCGGCCCCTAAACTGGAGTCTAGGTCTACTGAGGCTCTTCGTCCTGGCAGAGTGGGAAATGGAAATGTAGGCTGGACTTGTATGGCGGGCTGGACCGGGGGTACCGTAACAGGTACTCCGGTGTCTGGAGAAGCGGGAAGTGCCTGATTTACAGGGACTGGCGGGGCGCGAACAGGATTTGCATATTCTGGGACTGTGTCGTCCAAATAGGACGAAATAAAAATATCAGCTGCGGTCTGTTTGTGACGTAGCTTGGTCGGAACTAATGGTGGCGGGAAATTACTGGATGCCTCTGGGGTCGCTTTTGGCAAGCCCTCGGCAAGGAGAGGATACATACCCCTAATAAGGGCATGCCTCTGTCTGTCTGACTGTTCGGCTTTGACTTGTTCACCTATCTCGATTAGTTCTTTTTCTTGGGCTCGTTCTAAGGATTCTCTACTTAATTCTGACTTTCTGATTTCCTTTTCAGTTCTTTTATGAGCTTCTTTGCGCCATAACTCGATGGCATCTTTCTGTGACTGTCTGGCTTTCTTTTTCCATAATGCTTCTTCTACTCGCATGATGCACTCGGCATCCCATGTACCCGATACGGGCCATCTATACTTTTCTTCTAACTGTTTGGTATACTCTACCCATAAATCTAGATACAATATGGCGCTTATGCCATGCTTCTGATACATAAAGTGACCTGGACTGTCCCTCGGCGGGACAGGAACTGCTTCTTCTAACAAACCCTTTCTAGTTTTTAGCTGACGTAATCTCGAAAAGAGAGACATTGTAAACTTGAATCGGAACACAATACAATATACGAGAAACAATAACAATTTGGAGAACAATTCAGGCATACCACGACATTGGAAATACATGAATGAAAGGCAATTTATAATGCGCAGAACAATGACCCGCAGGTATCAAGGCGCCTAGCAAAATAATCAGAAAAGGGAAGAAAAGAACCAGGGAACTTTACATATATGCTTGCCGAAAAAGAAGGGTTTTTAGCGCAGAGCGGATGTGCTGTAAAGAAGGGAGAGATCTCAGATCTAGGGGAAGTTCATTCCACCACTTAGGAGCAAGAGTGGAGAAAGCTCTACCACCCCATTTGGCTCTTCGTACACGGGGGGTGGTCAGACGCTGTTTTCCAGAGGAACGCAAGTTCCTTCCGGGAGTATAGTGGGAAATAATGGATCCGATTCCTGTGTCGCTGTTTTTGACAATGGCTCTGTAGGTCATACATAGAACCTTGAACCGAATCCGGTGTTCAACCGGCAGCCAATGCAGTGTTTTCCTGGCTGCGGTGGCCGAGGAGCGTCTGGGAATATCCAAAACAAATCTAGCCGTCGCGTTTTGGACTACCTGCAGGCGCTGCAGCTGGCCTTTGTTAAGCCCAGCATACAGCGCGTTGCAGTAATCAAGGCGAGAGCCGATAAGAGCAACAGCTATTTGTTTTCTTGCCTCGAGGGAGAGATATTTCCTGATCCTACGTAGGGTGTGGATCAGACCCCAGCAGGTGGAGACGGTTCTGCTCACCTGGCTGCCTAGGTCAAGGGCAGGATCTATCAGCACCCCGAGGTTCTTGGCAGACGTTGTAGGGGAAGGGCAGGTTTCTAGAGAGTCAGGCCACCAATTGGCTGACCAGATGTTTTCTTTCCCCCCGAACACCATCACCTCAGTCTTCTCACCATTCAGTTTTAAGGAGTTCTGAATCATCCAATGACCAACCGCCTCCATACAAGATCTGAACTTGGAGGCGATCAGATCATCAGAATTGGGAAGAGAGACGAGGATTTGAGTGTCGTCTGCATAAGAGACTACCTCCATCCCAAAAGATCTTATTAGTTTGGCTAGTGGGGTAACATAGATATTAAAGAGGGTCGGGCTGAGTGCCGACCCTTGGGGGACCCCACATAGCACAGGTTGGGATGGAGATAGGAACTCCCCCAGCTTGACTCTCTGCTCCCTCCCTATAAGGAAAGAAGTCAGAAGATCCAGAGCTGCGTTCTTCACCCCCACCTCCCTCAGCCGAGATGTAAGGACTGAGGGGGAGAGGGTATCGAAGGCCGCAGATAGATCGAGCAGGACAAGGAGAGCGGTCTGGCCCTCATCGACTGTCGTGCGGATTTTATCGAGCACGATGGTGAGGGCTGACTCGGTGCTGAATTCTCTCCTAAATCCATGCTGGGAGGGGTCTAGGCATCCTGAGCTTTCCACAAAACCAGCAAGATGCTTGTTAAGATGAGCCTCAAGCATCTTTGCTGGGGCAGGGAGCAGGGAGATGGGCCTGAAGTTCTTTAATACCCCCGGATCCAGAGAGGCCTTCTTCAACAGGGGTTTTACTACCGCCTTCTTCCATTCTGTGGGGAAGATACCATCTCTAATAGCAAGATTCATTACCTCTAGCAGCGGGGGAAGGAGAGTATCCCTGCACTGCTTTATGACTTTCAGAGGGCAGGTATCCAAGGGAGAACCAGACTTGGTCTTAGTTAGTAATAGTTCTAGATCTTGCAGAATCAGCGGAGGAAAAGAGTCCAACGTGCTTGAAGGGGAGATTTCTGTGGTGGTGGAACTCATCTCTACCCCAGATGTAAATGCACTAAGACTAGCTTTTTGTTCCTCAAGGGCCAGGTGAATATCCTGGATTTTTGTGTGGAAGAAGGAGGCGATCTTATCACATAGATCCTGTGAAGGGGTAACAGGATCAGGGGTCTGCAGTTTAACCAGGGAATCGACTGTTTTAAAAAGCTCCTTCGGAGAGGAGAGCGAGGTGGTCACGGTGACATAGTATTCTTGTTTGGCCTGCAGAATTTCAGTCTTGTATTTTTTAACAAGGAGTTTATGAGCTTCCTTGTTCTTGAAGTCCCAACTAGCGTGCCAAAGCCTCTCCTTTCTCCTCACTTCTTGCCTGAGGAGCCGAAGGGAGTCAGAGAACCAGGGGGCAGATGGTCTCTTTCTGGCTCGGCACCGAGATTGTACAGGGGCTAGTTTATTCAGGGCCTCGGTAGTAACCTGTTCGAAGTGGGCGACTGCGGTCTGTACATTGTCTAATCCGGTGACAGCAAGGCTAGCAGCCCCGGGCTTGAAAGAGTCGCTGTTGATATTCCTGAAATTTCTAGCAGTCTCCATTAGGTGGTTCCCTTTTTTGCCGGGGTCAATCCTATGATAATTCAGAAGAAAAGGGACCGCCAGATGATCAGACCAGGAGAGATGTATCGGGTCCTTAGTAGTCAGGCGGGGGTCATTTGAAAAGATGCCATCCAGAGTATGCCCGGCCCGATGTGTGGCTCCGGAAACACGTTGCGTGAGCCCACAAGATTGCATGGCCTCAATGAGGCAAGAGGTGTCAGAAAGGTCAACCCGTTCTAGATGGTAGTTGAAATCACCCAGAATGGAGAAGTTATCTCGGCCAAAATAAGGTTCAAGGGCCTGAAGGAGGTTATACGTAAAGTGGGTTCTCGAGCCAGGAGGTCGATAAACTAGGATGCCATTGAAAAAGGGGCGTTGCGCTTCCTTTATTGAGAAGTAGAGAGCTTGAAAACTGTCAGGAAAATCGGGTATGGGGACGATATGGCATTGTAAGTAGTCTTTATGAAGGATCGCTATCCCTCCTCCCACTCGTCTCTGCCTATCGAGTCTGGCCAGGCAGTACCCTTCGGGGACAGCCTCGACCAGATCCGGGTCGGAAGAGTCCTTGGCCCAGGTTTCGGTCACAAACACAAGAGTGGGCATACTATCTAGTACCAACTCCTTGAACATAACCTTGTTCTTAATAAGGGAACGGGCATTCACCAAGAAGCCCTCTATTTCTACTGTGTTAGGACTAGATGTAAGGGGTTGGTCAGAGAGCGGATGGATGGGGACGGGGTTAAGGGGCCTAGACGTGGGATAGCAGCCGCACCGTAATGGGAACAGTAAGTCGTCCGGTTCATAGGAATGAGAGCAATATTTTTTACGAGGTTTAAGGGCCAACATTTGGCGAAAGGAGTAGCTGCATGAGAGAGAGAGCATATTACCAGAGTCCATAGACCAGCCGTCCAGCGCGTCCTCCGCGCGGACGGGCGCAGACGGGCTGGACTCTGGCGTGACTCCGGCGGGCATCCGGCGCATCCGCTGTCGCGTCCGCTACGCGGAGCGTCTAGTACTCCCTTTTATGTAGGCTAGAGCGCGGGAGCGCGAATCCCCACCCAAGATGGCCGCTGAGCAGCCCTCGCCTCCCCGGGACCGACTCCCAGCGTCAATACTCAGCTGGGAGCGGCCTAGGAGGTAGAGGAAGGTAGAATACGAATTATCAGGTGCAAATAAATTTTAAAACACAAGCGCCTCTTAAAAACGAGCGTCACTCAAAACGCGATCTAAAATAGGTAGATACCCTCTGCAATTCGGTCTGTGGCAGGGAGATTAAAGTAAAGAGCTGAAGAACCTCCGGCTTCCGCCTCAGAGGGTGAAAAGAGTCAATTACATTGAACAACATCATAACATAACAGTTCGGGCAGAATATTACCTGGAATACTGAGAACAGAAACACAAGAATTTCTCGAACGGAACAGACTAGAGTTACTGGATGCACTGCTGAAACAGTACGGAACATACCGGTCCCATAAAGGGACGCATCAAGACCCGTATCCACCTAGGTGAACACTTCGTTTGTGAGTCTGTGTACCACCAACCCACGGACCAGAGTCAATTTAGATTGACCCTGTCTAGATACTACCCCAGTAATGGTACTCACCGGGCAGCAAGAGCGGAAAGCCTCGGACTGGACTGGACTGCTACGACGACGGACGACGAATTTCGGACTTCAGTTACGGGTGGACCTCCGGATACCTCGGACCTTGGACTCTTGGCTTGGGCTCTGGTCGGGACTCGCCGCGTTCCTCCACCGTCTCGTTTGGATGCTGGACCGCCTCCTCCGTCTCCTCCGTGGGCCTGAGGGATACTTGAAGCAGAAATATCTGCCGGTGCACAGAAGAGTTCCGTCACGACTGCAGAGGGTCAGGGGGTCGGCGTGGCTTCACCGACGCGTGGGGAAAGGGCAAGTCCCTATTCGGGCGCCATTATGTGGTAAATAAATAAATAATACCTCTCTTTTTGACTAGACATATATCATAACAGATAGCTCAATAAATAAGAGTCAAGATTCGAGGTAGTAGGAGTTTTGCAGGTTTAATACAGCATAAGGACAGGAACAGGACAACCTGCATAGGAATAGGATGACAGGGCCCAGCAGCTGCTGGGGCTGGATCTGGGATGAGCGCGCTGACTTTTAATAACAATACATGAGCATATATACATAACGCAGACACATAGCATTACATTGCAGTAGGCGTAGCAGTGGGTGGAGCAGAAGGCGTGACGCGTAGCAGTCGCGAAAGATAAGGGCGAAAGTAGGTGTAACTGGGCGTATACATAGACATGTGATGCAAACGTAACAGAATATGTCATGAATGGGGCGGAAAACATGGAGGGGGCTACCTAAGGAGCCGGGACCTCTAACCTGATGGTGCGCGCAAACTGGCAATGACGTATCACTAGGAGAAGCTGGGGGCTATGAACTCTGTGCTAGGAGCAGAGACTGAAGTCTGGAGAGTCAGGGCGACATGTACCTAAACAGTATCTAGTATCTGATGTTTAGAGAACATGTTGATATAAACTAGAAGTCAGGAGAGGAAAGGCTAACTTGATTCTAAGACTGGACCATGCATTATTCTACATGTAGTGCGTGATGAAGAATATTAAATGACCAGTAAATGCAGTATTTCTCTAACGTGGAGACGTGAAGGCTAGACAATGACGGAAACTATTGATGCAGTTCAGTAGCTTAGGAATGCAGAGGAGGAGGACTGAACTGATAACTGGAATCATAACATATTCTTGGCAGACTCAGAGGCTGAGCCAGGCTGGGCCGGGCACTGTGAGGCAGGAAGTAAGTGAAGGGTCGAGGATACAGGTGGGGGCTGTATCGCTCCTCAGCGAGGCTTCAGGAGACAGGAGCTGAATCTGGTGTCCAGGCCCTTTTGAGGCCTAGAAACGGGGACTTTATAATAGGATAACGTGCACACTGAGAAACGTGGCAACGTAGCTTTACATAGGCCTGATATTCGTAGTATTCACGAGGACTGGAAACTGGCATACTAGAGGTGGACACAACTATAATTGCGTCATTAATCGAACATGGGGAATGCATATGCATATTTAATCATGCACACATAACATATGATGGATGACACGTAGGGACACAGAACATGGCAAAATTTACTTTTCCACAGAGGGATCCCACTAGTCTCTGGTGGCAGGCTGACCGAGACCAGACAGCCAACACGCCAGGGGCCACTATGTTTTCAGGGGGACGGGGGGGCACCTTTAAGGTGCCCTCTGGGTGCATGTATTGACTCCAACCCTGGTATCAATGTGGGTTTATTAGTACAAGATGTTTGGTACCAGACATCTCTCTTTGTATTGAAGCCATCATGTAGCTGGTGAACTCCTTTTCAACAGTGTCTAGCACATGTTCTGCAATGACTTCCCTGTTTACTTGCTCTGGCAGTAATAGAACTGACCAGTAAAGGTGCATATCTGTTCATGCACGTATGCCCTCACAATTCATATCCAGCACCCTGCCTTAGGTCTGTAAGGCCTGCTGTATGGGTGACTTTCGAATACTACTTGCTGTGTTAGGCGAAATGTCACACAGGGATGTGTCCTGTTGTGTTTTCACTTTTGTCTGCACTAAAACACGCAGCATGTGATGGCAGCCTTGCATAAGTTTGGGTAAGGGTCCCTTAGGGCGGAAACATTCATTGTGGAGCCCTTCAGAGACCCTCTTCTGTACCTCAGTCCCTAGGAACCAGGGTTATCCTTTATTAGGAACTTTTAGATTGTCAACACATTATTGCCCATTGGGGGAACACTTGGACAGTTTTGGGAAAGCACTCTAGCACTGGGGACCAGTGCACTGCTTGTCAATCACATGTACCAGGCAAAACGTGGGTGGTGACCATGTTAAAAAGGGCCACTTTCCTACAACACCTCTACCACTAAACTCTATGGCATTAGATGATGTGTAATAAGTCAATTAGACATATCAGTTTAAAGATAAGGGCACAGGTACTAAGGTATGGTTAGCAGGCCCCAGTGTACTCTGAATTAAAAAGACAACATCAGTTTCAAAGGTTTTGGTAGTGACCATGCGAAGAGGTATGTCCTTACAAGGACTCATCCCTCTGGGTTCCAAAAGATGGAGTCTCTACATCCTCAAAGTAACATTAACTTTTTTAGGTTTCGACCTGGCCGTAGCACGCAGTGCTCCGCCCAGGCAAACTTTTGTTAACAGTATGGATGTTCGTCCCGCCTCTGTTTCCCATTGGCTAGCTCCATAAATGGAGGCTAGCCATTGGAACAGAGATCTGTCCGTCAATTGCGGAGCAGATTCGGGGGCGTGCCGGCCATTTTTACTCATCCTGCCCTTTGGACACGTCAGTGCGGCGGTGGGCGTTTTTTTTTTTTCTGTTCGTCGAGGTTTCTTTTCGTCATTCCGCGGCCGACCGCTGCCGGAGGAAGTCCAGGTGAGTGCTTTCCGTGTTCCCGCACCCCCCCTCCCGCTGTCCGTCTTCCCGTTCCTGCCCCCCCCTTCCCGCTGTCCGTGTGCCTGCCCGCCCCCTCCCGCTGTCCGTGTGCCTCCCGCTGTCCGTTCATCCATTCGTGTCCCCGTTCCCAAGCACAATTGTCCCCGTCATTAAATTACAAGATATTTTGTGGTAATCTTCTACGCCTTTTGCAAGTGCACACAATCTCCATTGATCTGTCGATTGCACACTTCATGTCCTCTTTCCCATCTACACCACAAGGGCGGTGCATATGGCTCTTATAAACTAACGGGTTAACTTCACAGATGAGTTCCCAAAGTATGGCGGGCAGGATTGTTAGAGTATCCCTAGCAAAGGGGGTACAGGATCCCGAGCAAACGGCTAAACTAAATGGTGCCCCTTCACCTGACAGCAAACCTAGAACCTTCCAGCTTTTTCGAATATTTTATTTCTCTTTAATATGATTTGCTTCATGCATCTTTTGTGGGGCTTTAAGTAAATCAAATCACAGATGTTTAACATTTCACCCGCTGATTTACCTGTCAGCACAGTCTCTCTGGAGAGGGGAAATATTTCCAAAACGAGGCTAAAAACTTCTTTAAAGGTATAAAGTTTCAATGATTGGCCAGTAGTCAAGACAACTATGCCACGCTCTTGCAGCTCAATTTTCCCCCTTTTCTTCTCACGGATTTCAGGACAACGCTGTCTTCAACCCACACCATTAACCCGACAAACGTCGAAAATAAACCCCACTCCTTGGAAAATTAAACAAATCAGTCCGCAAAGTGCCGTCAAGTCCTCGCTAAGATTTCCCCTCTTTCGCCCTCCGCTTTCCCTTGACACGGGGGGTGGAGCCCTTCCTTTGAGAGCGCGCGCCGCTGGTGACCTGCAGCAAAAGGCATGGCCCTAATAACAAAAATTAACATGAATAGCCGAGTCTTTAATGGCAATTACCGCTACTCTCTTCACCATGGCAACGTGTCTGCAGCAAACAAATATTGTCCCCGTTCCCGCCCCCCTCCCGCTGTCCGTGTGCCTCCTGCTGTCCGTTCATCCATTCTCTGGCAGACAATGCCTTCTCCATGATCAAAGGAGCAAAAGGATGGGGCATTCACAGTGAAGATCATGCTCACTCTGCAAGGGATATTATGAATAGCATAACCCATTTAGCTGCAAGAAATTATCTGTGTCTACAGTGTCGTAATAGCTGCGAGGACAGTGCTGTCATGACTAAGTGCACAGTGTTGTAATAGCTGAGAGGACAGTGTTGCTGTGACAGGGCACAGTGTTGTAATAGCTGAGAGGACAGTGCTGTTGTGACAGTGCATAGTGTGTTAATAGCTGTAAGGACAGTGTGGCTGTGACAGGGCACAGTGTTGTAATAGCTAAGAGGACAGTGCTGCTGTGACAGTGCACAGTGTTGTAATAGCTAAGAGGACGCTGTCCGTCTTCCCGTTCCTGCCCCCCCCTCCCGCTGTTCGTGTCCCCGTTCCCGCCCCCCTCCCGCTGTCCGTGTGCCTGCCCGCCCCCTCCCGCTGTCCGTGTGCCTCCCGCTGTCCGTTCATCCATTCGTGTCCCCGTTCCCGCCACCCTCCCGCTGTCCGTGTGCCTGCCCGCCCCCCTCCCGCTGTCCGTGTGCCTCCCGCTGTCCGTTCATCCATTCTCTGGCAGACAATGCCTTCTCCATGATCAAAGGAGCAAAAGGATGGGGCTTTCACAGTGAAGATCATGCTCACTCTGCAAGGGATATTATGAATAGCATAACCCATTTAGCTGCAAGAAATTATCTGGCTAGTATCTTGGAATATGCATTTCAGTGAGAAGGACTCTGTTCGTCATTAAAAGATGCTTTCCGTTAACCTTTGCTCGCTGTCTGTTTGGCTGCATACTTTCTCAGCATATTTTCTCTTATGTTAATACACTTTTTTATTTATGGGTTCTCGTAACTTCAACTGACCCTGCTTTACAGAACTGTGCCGCAGTTTATTATAGCAAGTACGTTAGGCAAAATCACATCATTCAGTAAGAACATCTTCTGTCCGGGGTACCACTGCTACGCACTAACATCCACTTCCCCTCTCTGACTCGAGCTACCACAGAAATCACCCCTTGACTCTACCTTTGCCTTTGACCTACACCGCTCCACCGCCTGTCAGCTAGGTTCATGCTTTACAAAGGCCACATAAATACATACCTACCATGAGGGACATTTTTGGTGGAAAAGCTCACAAAAAATACCACTGTCACTGCTCCAGAGTGTGCGTGTATGTGACTGCTCCAGAGTGTGCGTGTATGTGACTGCTCCAGAGTGTGCGTGTATGTGACTGCTCCAGAGTGTGTGTGTATGTGACTGCTCCAGTGTGTGTGTGTGTGTGACTGCTCCAGTGGGGGTGTGTATGTGACTGCTCTGGTTGTGTGTGTGGGGGGGCTCTGGGTGTGTGGCTGGCTCTGTGTGTGTGTGTGTGTGGCTGGCTCTGTGTGTGTGTGTGTGTGGCTGGCTCTGTGTGTGTGTGTGTGTGTGTGGCTGGCTCTGTGTGTGTGTGTGTGGCTGGCTCTGTGTGTGTGTGTGTGTGTGTGTGTGTGGCTGGCTCTGTGTGTGTGTGTGTGTGGCTGGCTCTGTGTGTGTGTGTGTGTGGCTGGCTCTGTGTGTGTGTGTGTGTGTGTGTGGCTGGCTCTGTGTGTGTGTGTGTGTGGCTGGCTCTGTGCGTGTGTGTGTGTGTGTGGCTGGCTCTGTGCGTGTGGCTGGCTCTGTGTGTGTGTGTGGCTGGCTCTGTGTGTGTGTGTGTGTGTGGCTGGCTCTGTGTGTGTGTGTGTGGCTGGCTCTGTGTGTGTGTGTGTGTGGCTGGCTCTGTGTGTGTGTGGCTGGCTCTGTGTGTGTGTGTGGCTGGCTCTGTGTGTGTGTGGCTGGCTCTGTGTGTGTGTGTGTGTGGCTGGCTCTGTGTGTGTGTTTGTGTGGCTGGCTCTGTGTGTGTGTTTGTGTGGCTGGCTCTGTGTGTGTGTTTGTGTGGCTGGCTCTGTGTGTGTGTTTGTGTGGCTGGCTCTGTGTGTGTGTGGCTGGCTCGGTGTGTGTGTGGGTGGTAGTAATTGCTGTCTGCTGAGCTTGTCCGTAGGGTACAATAGTTTTCACATTTGCGAGAGATTAAGCTAATGGCAATGTAAATGACAATGCCATTTATTTATCTGTTTTCAAAACCAACACATAAATACAAATTTTGTCATTTACAATGCCAATAGCTCTAACTTCTCCAAAGGCGAAACCGTTGCATTGTAAATGCTTGTTTATCGATCCTTACAAGGAACATTGAAGCGAAAGTAAGCTCTCTGTTTCTCTCGCAAAGAAGGGCACAGCAGTGCAGAATCAGATCGGTTCTCGACATAAATATCTGCTATGCACTGGAGAAGTAACCTCCAGAAGGCTCACTGGCTCATTCCACCAGGTTCGCGCTGGTCTCGTTACAATATTTCTAGGTTGTGTGGTTTTAGGTTTAAACGAAAACATAAAACGCCGTTTCACTTTGAATGCTCTGCAAAAAAGATTCTAAGTTCAACAAAGATTGGAGTGATATGGTTTGTATTTGCAGTGCTGCAGCTACGTATTTGAAAGTTGTGTGATGATCTTTCAAAATTGATACCAGAGCTGAAGTGATTCCCTGTTGGAGATCCTTGCCACTTGTTAGATGGTATGCTGAAAGCATCTTTACAATCTTCAGAGTTAACTAGGGATGCTATTGACTTTTTAGTCCATTTTGGTGCACTGTTTTCTTATGCACAGGAACTAAAACGCAAATGTTTATAATTTGCTTTGTGTGGCATCAAAGAAAGTCACCCCAACTGGGCTATGAATGCTATATTATCCATGTGGCAACAGTTTCCAGAATTTTTGTTGAGTGATGATGCCAAAGACAAGAAATGTGAGGATCTTTGGTCGCATAAAGATAGTGATGTGAAAAAAAGCACTCTACTGCATTATTAGATTTTTACAGTTAAACAGAACTGCTGTAGTGGACATAATAAAAAAACTAGAGTCTGAAAAAAACCATTATCTGCCAAGTGTTTAGCATAATTGGTGTAGTTGTGAAACATCTCCTTGAGAGTAGGCTGGGTGACACCTTTAGTGACTTTGGCACTGCAACATGTTCCATGTTAGAGTGCTTTGCAGTGGCATGGAGAGCATGGGACTCACGTCTGAGTATACCCGTCCCACTTGGGGTGACAAATGCAAAAACAACAGGTGATGGACAGAATGCAGAACAATGTCATACATTCACCCCAGTATAGAGATCTGGGCCTAAATCCATAGTTTTTTTGCTCACCATGCCTTTCCAGTTTGAACCCAGCTATATGCAAATCAGTCTTGACCATGTGCCCCATGGGAACAGTCCAGCCCGAACTGCCAAGCCAGGTCCTCCCTGGACTGGAAACAAGCATCCAAGGACCGGTTTCGGGCTTTCAGCCCTCATCAGCCTGGATAGCTTGATTCCAGTGGCATGGAGAGCACGGGACTCACATCTGAGCATACCCGTCCCACTTGGGGTGACAAATGCAAAAACAACAGGTGATGGACAGAATGCAGAACAATGTCATACATTCACCCCAGTACAGAGATCTGGGCCAGAAACCAGTCCTCGGAAGCTTTTTTTCTGGTCCAGGGAAGACCTGGCTTGGCAGTTCGGGCTGGACTGTTCCCATGAGGCACAGGGTCAGACTGATTTGCATATAGCCATGTCTGAACTGGGGTGGCAGAGTGGGCTAAAGAACGGTGATGGATTAAACCCAGATCTTTTCACAGGGTGTGAGTGTTTGATTGATTCAGATTCTCCGTCCATCCCCACCCCCTTTTGTACTGCTTTTGGCCACCATAAGTGTGGCAGGGTATGCTCAGACGTGAGTCCCTTGCTCACTTTGCCACTGGATTCAAGCAAGCCGGGCTGAAGACGGCTGGAATGCCAGAAACCGGTCCTCGGAAGCTTGTTTCCGGTCCAGGGAAGACATGGCTTGGCAGTTCGGGCTGGACTGTTCCCATGAGGCACAGGGTCAGACTGATTTGCATATAGCCATGTCTGAACTGGGGTGGCAGAGTGGGCTAAAGAACGGTGATGGATTAAACCCAGGTTCGAGGCATGTGGGCTGCTGAATTCATATCTATAGCATAGATCGCCGCCTAGTGTTGGGTCCGGATGATTGCACATTGTTGTCCTGGAAGAGTCTTTGAAGTATCACGATGCATGGGCATCGACTCCATCCACAGATTGTTTTTTTCCGCCATTGGGTTCGGATGTAATTTCGTTATCTCCAGTTTGGAATCAACAAACTTTTTTCAAGGCCCGAAGGCCTTTTTCGAACCGTCGGTATTGTTTGCGTTCGGTGCCCGGTTCTGTTCCAACTCAGTTCGAGTCGGATATCCAGGGAGTCGTGTGACTCTTCGGTGATCGAGGCCCAGTCGACGCAGCAAGACTTTCGACGGCATGGAACGGAGTCCGTTCAAAAACTGTCCCGTGTGTGGATCTAAGTATCCCCACATTGACGTCCACCCAGTGTGCAACAAGTGCCTGTCGCCGGACCACGACGAAGCCAACTGTATGGCTTGTTCCAGGTTTCGTTCAAAGAAGACGATTCGGCTTCGGCGCGTGGCGCGCCTCGAGGCCCGGCGCTCGGCCCTGGCACCGGTGGACATCTTCGACGAAGAAGCAGACGAACAAGAGGTTCAGATGCAGATTTCACCTCCAACGGTGGACATCGAATACGACTACGAAGCGGATGTCGAAGTCCAAGACGTAGAAGAAGTCGTCGACTAGGTAGGAGACGACAAGGCCTATGGGGCCATGGAAGATAGCTCAGAGGAAGAGCTATGCCCCGTTCGAACATTTACAAAGGCTCAGGTCGAGGGATCGCCACAGGGCCTTACCCAAGACCTTATACCAGCATCCACGGCCCCGCCTTCCGGCCCGGCTACGGACACTTCGGCGGAGACGCCATTGTCGAAACCGAAAGTGAAACCATCGGTGTCGACAAAAACAAAAGTGGTTGCAGCGCCATCGAAACCAAAGACGTCTGCTGCCCCTTCGACACCGTCGTCTTCCGAGGTGTCGGGGCAATCGAGGCCGAAGAAGGCCATCGACCAGGTCAAGTCGGGCAAGGGTGTCGTGCCGAAAATGGTCAAGGACGTCGAGCAGACGTCCACAAAAGGTCGTCGAGGCTGACTCCAGCAAGGACGTCGCGCCGAAGTCCAAAAAGGGCGTCGAGCCGAAGTCAAGCAAGGGCGTTGAGCCGAAGACTGGGGCCCCAAAGCCTGTAGTCCAGACCGCCGACCCGAAACCGTCGGCGTCGACGTCTGCTGCCACGGACAGAGATCGTAGCGCCCCTAAGAAGGATGCTCCTACGCCTCGGACGGAAAAGCCAAGGTCATCGACGCTCGAGTCTTCCCATGTTGGTGGACCGAGGTCGGCTGTCGGGTCGACGAAACCATCCGCTTCCTTTACGAGGCAGGTCTCGGACTCCCTCAAACGAATTAGGGACAAGGCTTCAACGGTGGAACCAGAGACACCTTCCATCCTGAAGCTATCTGTTCCGGCGCCAAAGACTTCGACGCCGATCCTCTTCACGTTGCCGCCGAAGGTGGCGCCGAAGGCCTTCGCACCACGATCGGTGCCCAAGGACTCTGTGGTGTCGAAGCTGAATCACCCGGCTGGGAGCTTGAAGCGTCGTCCGCCCTTACTAGAGGAGCAGTCGGAGCATTTCATCGATGCCGACACCGGAAAGCTTACGCTTTACAAAAGAAAAATCACAGCATCGCAGCCTTTGGAGTCATACACAATTCCTCTAAAGCGCAAAAGGCAGGCTTCAGAATCACCAGTCTTGGTCGAACCAATAGTTCCTCAGACTCCAAGAATTTCAACACCCTCACCCACTTATTCTGATGGAGAGGATGCCGGGGAAGAGGACGAGGAATACAATTTTCCTACCAACACAGAGCCTAATGAACACCACGACTCATGGGTTGTGGCAGGTGACCAAGGGGATCAGCACACCGTCCATGACCTTCAGGTGTACAACGTCAAGACCTCTCCCACTGAGGACTCTGCGGCATTTAATGCCTTAATTGAGAGGGCAGCTAAAAACCACGACGTTGAAATGCATGCTGACCCGGTTGAGGTGGACTTCCTCTTTGACACTTTCTCAACTGCTGAAAAGACTGTAAATACTCTTCCAATGCTGAAGGGGGTCCTTAAGCATGCTGCGGACATTTTTAAGGAACCCACACGGTCAAGGGTGGTCAACCCTAGAATTGAGAAAAAATAAAGACCGGCACCTGGCGATCCTACCTACATCAAGGGCCAGTTGCCATTGGACTCTCTGGTAGTTTCTAATGCCCGCAAGAGGGCGAATTCGCAGACCACTGGTGAAGCTCCTCCCCCAGACAAAGAATCTAAAGTGCTGGAGGCATCAGGAAAGAGAGTAGCAGCTCAGGCGGCCAATATCTGGCGTATCTCTAACATGCAGGCACTCTTGGCTAGATACGACAGGGCACACTACGACACACTAGAGACCCTGTTGCAACATCTACCAGACCAATATAAAGAGGCAGGGGAGATGCTTATCCAGGAAGGCAAGCTCATCTCTAACGCTTCCATTAAGTGTGCACTTGATGTTGCGGACACTGCAGCAAGGGCAATTAATACCAGTGTGATGCTGAGACGTCAGGCATGGCTTAGGATCTCCGGTTTTAAGCCGGAAATACAAACTACCATCCTTAACCAGCCGGTAAACCCTGACAGATTATTTGGTCCGGAGGTGGATACCACCCTGGAAAAAATAAAGGATACCGAGACTGCCAAGTCCATGGGGGCTCTCCAGTCCCAACAGTTTCGAGGGAGCACTTTTCGTCGCTCAGGCAATAGGTGTTTCCAGAGGCCAGATGTCCCAACAAACACAATTCAGTAAAGGTGGGGCGCAATCCTCTTACACCAAGCAAAATAGAGGAGGATACCGGGGCAACAGCGCCAAGGGCAGGGGCAACAACAACTCCCGTTCCTCCGCCACCAACAAACAGTGACTCCCTGTCACTGCCCCCTGACCATCCAACACCTGTCGGGGGGGGGGGGGGGACTCCAACAGTTCCTGCCAGTCTGGAAATCCATCACCACAGACAGGTGGGTCAGGAAACTTATCCAGTTCGGCTATTGTTTGGAGCTAACGTCCACTCCACCCAACATACCACCAAAGCATCGTCCTATGTCCACAGAGCATTTGCACTTATTGCAGCAGAAGGTTCTTGTCATGCTGCTAAAAGGCGCAATAGAGCTTGTGCCAGTGGAGGAAGAAGGCACAGGGGTGTATTCCCTGTACTTCTTAATCCCAAAGAAGGACGGGTCCCTCAGACCTATTCTGGACCTCAGGCCTCTAAACCAGTACATTCTCTCAGAACACTTCCACATGCTAACACTGCAGCAGGTTCTTCCGTTGCTCAATCAGGGAGACTTCCTCGCAACCTTGGATCTCAAGGATGCTTACTTTCACATTCCACTCCATCCATCACACAGGAAATACCTCAGATTCACCATTCAGAATCGGCATTCTCAATTCAAGGTCCTTCCTTTCGGAGTGACCACAGCCCCCAGAGTGTTCACGAAATGTCTGGCGACAGTGGCTGCGCACCTCAGGAGACAGAACGTCCATGTCTACCCTTATCTGGACGACTGGCTGGTTCAGGCAAAGTTAGCCCAGCAGTGCGCCGCCGACATGTCCCACACCATTCACCTTCACGATCTGGGCTTCTCACTGAACTATCCGAAGTCGCACCTTCAGCCAGCCCATGTGCGGCAGTATCTGGGCGCGACGATAGATACTCTGGCGGCCACGGCTCAGCCAAATTCAGTGAGGATCGACAACATCCAGTCGCTAATCCAAAAGTTCAGACCGCAACACTCGCTTCCGGCAAGAGTGTTCATGCAGTTGATAGGCATGATGGCCTCCTGCATCTTCATAGTCCCGCACGCGAGGTTGCATATGCGCCCGCTCCAAGAATGCTTGGCACATCAGTGGACTCAGGCTCAAGGACAGTTGAACGACCTAGTGTTGGTGACCGGTCGGGCATACAACTCTCTGCATTGGTGGAATCCACACAACCTTTGCAAGGGCCGACCGTTCCAAGAGCCTGTGCCACAGATTATCCTGACGACGGACACATCTCTCCAGGGATGGGGAGCTCATGTACTCCACTACACGGTGCAGGGACTATGGACGACGCAGCAAAAGAAGATGCACATCAACTATCTAGAACTGATGGCGATCTTCATGGCACTAAAGTCCTTCAAAGTACATCTGTGCAACAAAGTCGTGTTGGTCCGGACGGACAACATGACGGCCATGTACTACATCCAAAAGCAGGGAGGTACACACTCTCCACAGCTGTCTCATCTGGCTCAGAGCATGTGGAAGTGGGCCATTCAGAGGAACATCTTCCTCATGGCGGAACACCTCCCGGGCAAGGACAATCAGATGGCGGATCTGCTCAGCAGGTACAGCCACCAGATGCACGAGTGGGAGTTACATCCATCAGTACTTCGCCCGTACTTCCAGCAGTGGGGTCATCCAGAGATAGACCTGTTTGCCACAAGGAAAAACGCAAAATGCCAAAACTTTGCCGCCAGGTTCCCGCACCCACAGTCGCAGGGCAATGCGATATGGATGAACTGGTCAGGCAGATTTGCGTACGCTTTCCCCCAGCACCTCTCATACCGCTGGTGGCACGAAAGCTAAAGCAACACTAGATGACACTCATCCTGGTTGCTCCAAAGTGGGCACGCCAACCATGGTACACCACGTTTCTAGAACTCTCCGTGGTACCGCATCAAAGGCTGCACCTCACACCCAGGCTCTTGACGCAGAACCATGGCGACATTCAGCATCCAGATCCGCAACAGCTCAATCTGGCGATATGGCTCCTGAGGTCTTAGAGTTTGGCTACCTTGATTTGCCTCCTGAATGCATGGACATCATCCGGGAGGCAAGAAAGCCCACCACTAGGGCCTGCTGTGCAGCAAAATGGAAGCGTTTTGTCATTTACTGTACAGAACATCACATCAACCCGCTAGATGCATCCATTCCTAACATCATCTGTTATTTGTTACATCTTTACAAATGCAATCTAGCATATGCTTCCATTCGGATACACTTATCCGCTATAGCGGCTTATCTCCAAAACAGGCAGCATCTCCGTTTTCAGGGTGCCTGCCATTAAAGCCTTCCTGGAAGAGCTAAAACGGGTCATCCCTCCCAGGACCCCGCCAGCTCCTGTATGGAACCTCAATGTGGTCCTCACCAGGTTGATGGGCCCACCTTTTGAGCCTCTGCATTCATGTGAGATTCAGTTCTTAACATGGAAAGTGGCTTTTCTCATTGCCATTACGTCTCTACGGCGTGTTAGTGAGCTACAGGCGCTCACTGTACAAGAGCCATTCATTCAAATTCACTCCAACAGGGTAGTGCTGCGCACTAACCCTGAATTTCTTCCTAAAGTGGTTTCGCAGTTTCATGTCAATCAGACCATTGAACTGCCCGCGTTCTTTCAAAACCCTGAAACAGTGGCCGAAAGAATGCTCCACACTCTTGATGTCAAACGAGCGTTGATGTACTACATTGATAGGACCAAAGACTTTAGAAAGACACAACAGCTTTTTGTTGCCTTTTCAGCCCAGCACAAAGGCAACCCCATTTCCAAAGCAGGGATAGCCAGGTGGATCGTTAAGTGTATTCAGATTTGCTACCACAAAGCTAAGCGCACTTTAACGGTCCCCCCAGAGCCCCCTCCACCCGCAAGTTGGGGGCCTCCATGGCGTTCCTGGGTAATATTCCTTTGGAAGGTATTTGTAGAGCAGCCACATGGTCTACACCACATACATTTACTAAACATTACTGTGTAGATGTGCACGCAAAACAGCAGGCAGCTGTAGGACAGGCTGTTCTTAAAACACTTTTTCAGACTTCTGCAGCTGGCACAGGCGGCCGCCGTTAATGGAGGGACTGCTATGTATTCTATGCTATAGATATGAATTCAGCAGCCCACATGCCTCGAACTGAATATGCTACTTACCAGTATGCATCTGTTCTTGGCATGTAGGGCTGCTGACATTCATATCGCCCGCCCTCCTCCCCGGCGCCTGTAGCGGCTGCAGACTTTCTTACATTTACTCTTAGCATGGCCATCGCTTACACTGTTACACTCCATCTCTGCCACAATGGCTAAAAACAATCTGGGGATGGAGTCGATGCCCATGCGCACTGTAGTCCAGGGGAGGAGCCACCTATCTCGTGATACTTCGAAGACTCTTCCAGGACAACAATGTGCAATCATCCGGACCCAACACTAGGCGGCGATCTATGCTATAGATATGAATGTCCGCAGCCCTACATGCCAAGAACAGATGCATACTGGTAAGTAGCATATTCAATCTTTTGACTGGGTGTGAGTGTTTGATTGATTCAGATGCTCCGTCCATCACCACCCCCTTTTGTACTGCTTTTGGCCACCATAAGTGTGGCAGGGTATGCTCAGACGTGAGTCGAATGAATGAATGAATGAACTGTGATTTATAGCCGCGCAACTTAGCTCAGTGGGCGTCAAGGCGCCTAGCTCAATATCTGGCTGAGTCATCCGAATGAAGGGAACTTACTGGTAGGCTTTAATGAAACACCAAGTTTTAAGAGCTTTCCTGAAGAGATCCAGTGAGGGCTGAGATTTAATCTCCAAAGGAAGTGTGTTCCATAATTGGGGTGCCAGGATGGAGAATGCCCTACTCCCCCATCTGACCTTCCTGGAACGAGGGACTATCAGTTGATTCAGCTCTAGAGAGCGAAGACATCTGCTGGGTACATAGCGGGTAAGCAGAGACCCAAGAGCATCAGAAGGGCCTGCCATGAGGGCACTGTAAACAAGGCAGAGGAGTTTAAAAGACACCCTAGAGGAGATAGGGAGCCAATGGAGGCTCTTCCTTGCCATAGTAGCAGATGCAAGCCATGGAAGGGCCAGCACAAATCGCGCAGCAGCGTTCTGCACTACCTGCAAACGCTGTAGAAGACACTTGTTGGCCCCAGCGTAGAGTGAATTACAATAATCCAGCCTGGAGCCTACAAGAGCAGTCACAATCTGCTTGCGTGCCTGGGGTGAAAGGTAGTGAAGGATTCTTTTCAGGGTCCTGATAACACCCCAACAGGTGGCAACTGTCCTGTTTACCTGAAGCTCCATGGAAAGCGAGGTGTCGAAGATGACGCCGAGATTCCTCGCAGATTGGGTGGGAGTGGGGCAGATGCCAAGAGATGAGGGCCACCACTCGCCCGACCACATGTCCTGGTCCTTACCAAAGACCAGGACCTCTGTTTTGTCGCCGTTCAACTTTAGGGAGTTAAGGATCATCCACTCTGCAACAAGCTGCATGCAAGACCTAAAGTTGGACGCGGAAGTACTCGCAGAGTGGACCAGGGACACCATAATCTGCGTGTCGTCGGCGTACGACACCACCTCCATCCCCTGTGATCTTACTAATCTCGCGAGGGGGGCCACGTAGATATTAAACGGGGTCGGGCTCAAGGCCGACCCCTGTGGCACCCCACATTGCAGCAATTTAGCAGGGGAGAGGAAATCTCCGGGCATCACTCGCTGTTCTCTCTGCTGTAAAAAAGAGTTCAGGAGACTCGTGGCCGACCCTGTTACCCCTGCCTCCCTTAACCGAGATGTTAAAGTAGAGGGAGACAGGGTGTCAAACGCCGCCGTAAGGTCAAACAGCACTAACACGGTAGTTTGGCCAAGATCTACTTTACGGCGAATGTTATCTACCACCTTAGTCAAAGCAGACTCCGTGCTGTGGAACTTCCTAAAGCCATGTTGGGACCCGTCCAGGAACCCAGAGGAGTCCAGGAAGATGGATAAGTGAGAGTTTGTGAGCTTCCAACATCTTTGCAGGGGCCGGCAGAAGGGATATTGGTCTAAAGTTCTTAAGAAGGCCAGGGTCCAAAGAAGGCTTTTTAAGGAGAGGCTTCACTATCGCCTTCTTCCAGACCGTGGGAAAGGTGCCCTGTTCCATAGCCCCATGGCCACTGGATTCAAGCAAGCCGGGCTGAAGACGGCTGGAATGCCAGAAACCGGTCCTCGGAAGCTTGTTTCCGGTCCAGGGAAGACATGGCTTGGCAGTTCGGGCTGGACTGTTCCCATGAGGCACAGGGTCAGACAGATTTGCATATAGCCATGTCTGAACTGGGGTGGCATAGTGGGCTAAAGAACGGTGATGGATTAAACCCAGATCTTTTGACTGGGTGTGAGTGTTTGATTGATTCAGATGCTCCGTCCATCACCACCCCCTTTTGTACTGCTTTTGGCCACCATAAGTGTGGCAGGGTATGCTCAGACGTGAGTCCCTTGCTCACTTTGCCACTGGATTCAAGCAAGCCGGGCTGAAGACGGCTGGAATGCCAGAAACGGTCCTCGGAAGCTTGTTTCCGGTCCAGGGAAGACATGGCTTGGCAGTTCGGGCTGGACTGTTCCCATGAGGCACAGGGTCAGACTGATTTGCATATAGCCATGTCTGAACTGGGGTGGCAGAGTGGGCTAAAGAACGGTGATGGAATAAACCCAGATCTTTTGACTGGCTGTGAGTGTTTGATTGATTCAGGTGCTCCGTCCATCACCACCCCCTTTTGTACTGCCTGATAATTCACCAGCTTGTCTGATCGGTCAGCCAAAGGCAGATTCCTTTATTTCCCAAGTGGCACAACGTCTAGCACAGAATCCTTCCTCTCCGTTGTCTGCTCTCCCTGATCTGGATGGGAGATGGCAGCCACTACTGTCTGGGCAGCCAACTCTCTGGCCATCTTAGGCCGCTACGATAGACAGATGTAGTCAGACAACTCTGCCTTTATCGAGATGTTACCTTATTCCTCCAAGACAGAAGCACTAAAAATCCTCCAAGAGGGAGAAGGAATCTCGGCTGAGATTATCGACTCTGCTGTGGATGTTGCTTCTACAGGTTTTCGCCAGCTAGCAGGAGCTGTAGTCATTCGGCGTTAGGGCTTGGTGAAGGCCATTTCTTTTCGTCAGGTAGTGCAGACGAAGATAAGACATGCCTTAAAAAGGATACCGAGACTGCTAGATCGCTGTACTCTTCAATTTCAGAAGCAGCCCTTTCGTGGTCGCAAGGGGTCGTGAATCCTTGTCTGTTCGAGAAGGTTACAATCAGTCCAGACAGTACCAGTCCAATCAAGGGAGCCAACGTTACTCTTAACTCCAACAATACTTCCGGCATCCACCGGCTTCATCGTATGCACAGAACAGAAGGAAGTACTCCTACCTTGGACGTTGTACATCTTAGAAGCAGTGACAACTGTCACCTGCCACCTGCTCTACTGCTCAATCCTACAAAATTTGAAGGGAGAATCTCCTGTTTCTACTCAACCTGGTCTGCCATAACTCCAGACAAATCGGTCTTGGACATAGTAGTCAGGGGCCACGTCCTGGAATCTGTCAAACTTCCTCCAAATTCTCCTCTCAAATGCCTGCCTCCAGCTCATCTCAACGAGCTTTTAACCCAAATAAATCTAATGATGAAGAAAGGAGCGATCGAACTAGTTCCAAGAGTATAAAAAGGCACAGGTTTCTATTCAAGATTTTTTCTAATAAAGAAATCGGGAGACAGGTGCCCTGTTCTGGACCTTCATTCCCTCAAGAAATACCTCAAAAAGCAATCCTTCTGGATGTTGCCTCTCCAAGAAGTCCTTCGGCTCCTCACTCCGGAGGATCATATGACCACCCTCTACCTCCAAGACGCATCCTTTCATGTCCCGATATTACACAGACACAGAAAATTCTTTAAGGTTCAGAGGGGCTAGCAGGGTCTTCCAGTTCAAAGTCCTTCCCTTTGGACTACTTTCCACGCCCCGTGTCTTCAACAAAGTTTTGGCACCGGTGGCGGCACATCTTTGACAAAGTGGAATGCAAATATTTCCCTATCTCGGCGACTGCCTTATCAAGGCGAATTCATTTGCAGTCTCAACCGGCCATACTCAGAGATGTCTTTCCCTTTTCTGATCTCTAGGCCTCTTCATCAATCTGGACAAGTCTCAACTCATCCCTTCGCAAAAGAGAACGTTCTTGGGAGCCACTATAGACACCCTGAAGACTCAAACTAAAGGCAACAAAAGATTTGCAAGCTTGCCAAGCTACTATGCTCAAGAAGGTGTTTTTCTGTCCGACAGTTCACGTCACTTCTGGGGATGCTTTCATCCTGCATTCCCTGGTCCCCAATTGTGATCTCAAGATGAGACCCTTGCAAGAGGAGCTAAACAAAAAGTGGCTACAGATTTCGGGGTCATTTAACGATCTCATCCACATCACTCCCTAGATACGGAAAGCGTTGCTTTGGGTGACTTGTATAAGGAACTTTGCAGCAGGCCTCTCGTTCTTAGTGGAGGCTCCAAGTTTCATAATCACCACAGACGCCTCCCTTGAAGGGTGGGGAGCTCATCTTCATGGACTGAGTCAACGGCAAATGGGATACTCCACAACGGATTTGGCATATCAACCTTTTGGATTTGCTAGCGATCTTCCTGGCTCTGAAATGTTTTTGCACCATCATTCTCAGCGCATCAGTGTTGATCTGGACGGAAAACACAACAAGCATGCACTACCTAAACAAACAAGGGGGTACAAGATCCACTTTGCTGTCTCAGCAGGCTCAGCAAATTTGGGATTGGGTTATCCAACATCAAATAACTGACAGCGGTCCATGTCCCGGGAGTGTCCAATTCCCTCAGCAGGTCGACCTCATCCAACCATGAGTGGGAACTCCATCAACCAACAATAGACCAAATCTTTCAGAAGTGGGGTCGACCCAATTTAGACCTATTTGCGACCACCCTGAACCGCAAATGCTCATTCTACGCAAATTGGCTTCCCATCAGGACTCGTGCTGGAATGCGCGTTTGATGAACTGGTCAAAAATGTATGCCTACGCTTTTCTGCCGATACCGTTGGTCCCCAGGGTACTCTGGAAAATGAAGAAAGTCTTGTCGCCTGCTTCTCATAGCTCCCAGGTGGCCTCGCGAGCTCTGGTTTACAGAACATCTCCTATCCGAATGCGATCCCATTCAGCTACAACCAATACCGAATTTCCTCTCTATACACAACGGCCAGATCTGCCATCCGTATCCTGCATCTCTGTGCTTACCGGCCTGGCGCTTGAGCACCTTGAATTTCCTCACTTAGACATTCCTTTAAACTGTAGAGAAGTCTTAGCTAATGCCAGAGTGCCTTCCACTATAAAAACTTACATGCTCAAATGGAAACGTTTCTGTTGTTGGTGTCAAGCCTCCAACGGCCACCCAATCCATGCAAAACTAGAAAAATGTTTACCTTTCTTTTTACATCTGGCAAGGTCAGACCTTTCCCACTCTACTCTTTATGTATTCCTAGCGGCTATCTTAAGATTCCGGCAGGATGGTTCAAACTCTTTACTTCTCTAGGATCATTCAGCAATTCTTCGAAGGATTGTTTTGTATGTTTCCTCCCATTCGTCGCCCACCTCCACCCTTGCATCTTAACATTGATCTGTCACAACTCATGCGACACCCTTTTGAACCTATCCATAGGGCTGATTTGAAATTTGTTTTGTGGCAGCCCTCACATCAGCTAGGTGGGTTAGTGACATTCAAGCCTTCACTATAAAACCGCCTTTCCTCCAATTCACCAGAGACTCTGTAGTGCTCCGCACTAACCCGGTTTTTATTACTAAAGTGCTTTCTGATTTCCATCTGAAGGAGCCGGTCATTTTAAAATTTTCTTCCCTAATCCACAATCACCTGCGGAAAGGACTTTATATGCTCTTAATGTCAAGAGATGTCTAAAATGTTATTTGCAAAGGACAGCCTTAATACGCAAGTATGATCAGCCTTTTATAGCCTACGGCAGGATGCGTAAGGGATTTCTGCTGCAATCTTTGTCATCAGCAAGCAGGTAGACAGGCAACTCCTAGAGCACTTTCTACAAGAGCAATCTCCTCTTCTACGGCTCTCTTCACTGGTGTGCCTCTTAATCAGGAATGCCGAGCTGCAATGTAGTCCAGCAGTCACACCTTTACCAAACACTACTGTCTGGAAGCTGCCAGCAATGCTGACACGTCTGTGGGACAATCGGTTCTGCGCAATATTTTTCAAGAAGGTGAGCCTCTATTTCTTCCCTCCTCGTGTGTTGATGGTATACTTATGTCTATATATATATATATATTTTTTTTATTTATGCATGCTTGATTATGTATAATTCACGCATGTTTTCTCAGTTTGCGTACAGTTTTCTTGTGTACACAGTTATGCTTCCCTGATTTCACAAGCATAATTATGGAATTACTGATTTGTACTGATTCAAGCATGTGAATCTATGAAAGACACCCTGATACTGGAGAAGAACAAAGGTTACTTACCTGTAAACTGTGGGTCTCCAGTATTGGTGTCTTTCATAGATTCACATGCGACCCACCCACCTTCCCTCAGAGGCTCCCCTCTTCTCCTAGGCTCTTATATCACACTTGTGCTGGAAAATCTGAGAGCCTGAGCCTCTGAGGAAAAGGTTCTAGGGGATGCTGTCGCTGATTGGCTGCAGTTTGGACTTTATATAATGACCTGGACGAGTCATGAAAGTGAAATGTTTTTTCCTATTAACTTCTAGTGATATTACTTCCTGTTACTCTTACCTATGATATAGCTATTTCATGGATGATCTTGCTATTTTTATGTACCGTGGGACTCCCACTTCGACTGGGAATGATTCAAGCATATGAATCTATGAAAGACACCAATACTGGAGAACCACACTTTACAGGTAAGTAACTTTTGTTCGTCCTCACCAAGAAATAGCAATTAGCATTTATGGAGATTTCTTATGTGAGTTTCTGCTGTGACACAGCTTCTGTTCTTGCTCTTCCTGATGAAACTTTTCCTCCATCGATCCAACCCTTTTTCCTCTTGCTTCCAGGTGATGTCCTTGGCCTTTGCACAAAAGAATCCCAAGAACCAATCCGAGACGCTGAACTGGCTTGCCAATGCTATCAAGGAGTTCGGTTTTACTGGGTAACTATTACCACTGGGAATGAGTGGGCAAGTGATGGCTTTTGGTTTCTGGTCGGGGATGCATTGAATCCAAGAGCGCTTCGTACTGCTTCCACTAAAGGTTTGGTCAACCTAATACTATGCAGTCGACCTTTTTATAAATAGACCTGGCAGTGCAGTGGTTTTCTGTTCATGGTCTTCATAAATCTCTGCTTTTGAGCCCTCACATTCGGGTTCTGTCCATACTCAACCTTTACCCTGTTTTCACACTTAATAGCACTATTGTGTTAGTGAAGGTGTGAAGGGGGCAGTTTTGTCTGGTATATTTTGCTATGTAAGTACTCTCTGGCTTACATTGTGTTGGGTACGTAGGTTAGTAGGAAACCAGTGCAGAAATTGCTATTTGAGAGTGGGGATTTGGAGTCCCCTATAAAGTGTTTTTTTGGGTCACAGTATTACGAAACTGCACTATTACACCTCAGGATAGTTTTTTACAGAACCTTAAAACAAATATCTTCTCTCGGACTCAAAATTGAAATCTTCTCATCAATCGCGTACTGTTTCACATCTCATCCACATAACATTAAAGGCTTTCACCACACTTCATCACATGGCAACAATCCCTTAATGCAACCCTTACAAATCAAGAACTTACCTTTTCTTACCACCTATTTTCACACATTGATCTGCCATGCCTCCCATATATCACATGGCATCAAAATTATAAAGCTGAAAACCATACATAACCAAACCACCTAAAATACCTTAACATATCACTATCCCAGTTGAACACCATGTCCTCAAACTTCATAGCACCACTGCAGATAAACAATATTGTACCCTAACTTGTCAGCGCAAACTTTGTACCTTAAGCCAGGGGATTGTTTTTCACACACTCCTTATGTATGGGTGATGGTTTTTGTGGCCGGAAGGACTGTCTGATGTACCTTGATGGTGGACTAAACAGGTGGTGCCTAGATGTTCCTGATCCCTATAGATTAGGCCTATATATGCTTAATACTTGTGGTGATTGTCATGTACTGATAGGAGATTGGCTGTTTAGAGAAGACTTAACAGACTTAACTATTTAACTTCTGTAACTTATTATTACTTTCAGGTTGAATGTCAAGGCTTTCATTGCAAATGTAAAGACTGCTCTTGCTGCTACGAATCCTGTAAGTATGTCCTCTATCCTTCTGTGTTCACAAACCTCTTTCGAGGTTGTCTCTAAATATCTCAACTGTTTCACAGGCAATCAGGACATCTGCTATCACTCTGCTTGGAGGAATGTTTTTGTACGTCGGACCACCCCTTCGCATGTTCTTTGAAGACGAGAAGCCTGCCCTTCTAACACAGATAGATGCAGAGTTTGAGAAGGTAAAGTAACATTGATACTTAAAAATGACTGGTAATTCAGACTTGATCAACTGCTAAAATTCAGACTTTGCTGCAAAATGAATGTCTTTGTAAAGCTATTGTGCCCGTCTCTTACATGTTTGGTGGACAGTCACATGATTGACAGTTCTTGAGGCTTGAATCTGGTCCTACCTTGTTGGATGCAGAGACCTAATGTCTTCTACAGAATTAGGCTTCTATTAATGAAGATTGCTGTCTTGTTTTCATAATATCTGTTAGTGTAAGCTACCTGTAGGCCCTCAGCACTTTGGTACTTTCGTGTTACGTAGCACCACCCACATTCTGAGGACTAGAGTTCCATTTAAATGACTGTGCACTCTAGAAATGTTTCCCTCTTGCTCATGCTTTCTTTGCAGAGAATTGCACAATTCTGACATGAGTCGCCTGTCCTCTGAGGCACCTCTGATTGGTACAGCAGCTGTTCATGTTCTTTATTGACAATGTGTCCTGAGTGCATGATTAGTACCACCTTCCCAATGAATGTTTAACTTATTGTACCATTTGAGTGAGGGTAATCACCGCCTGGTGTCCTTCCCAAAAGTAAGCCACATCGGAGGCATCTTCCAAGTTTGGAGCTGTCAGCTATTAGTAATGCGGCGAAAAGGCCGTTCAACACACTCTGCTTACAATAGGCCCTCAAATTTTTTCCAGGAATATTTGATTTTGCCATTTAGTTTTCTACTGTATGTGTGTCAACGATGGCAGTTGCTGCTTTTTTTTTTTGCCCATTGTCTGACTTATAAGCAAAGGACCAAGTAGTAAGAGCATGTAACTTTTTCTTTAGAGGGAGACTTTTATTCTTAGTCCATAGACCGCCTTGTCAACTACTCGGACTCCATGCACACAGATTGCCTTCTTTTTTTATTAGATAATCAATGAGGCACTTGTCGTAAGTTGCATTTCTCTCTAGTGCTATATAGGCATATTTCTGGTTTTACCGCTTTGTGATATATGTACAACTGGTGAATCTGCTTATAAGGATGCATGATAACTGTGCACAGGTCAGCTGGGGTATTCCAGTGAATAACTACCCAGATTCCAATCTGGCGAGGAGTACGCCAAGCATGTGTCCTTGCGCCCACACTGTTCTCTCTCTATGTAAATGGGGTGGTCCGCGAACTGCAAGATTTTGAAAATGGCTCTGTTAAATTGAGGAAAAGTGCCAAGCCTGTTTGCAGACTCCTCTTTACTTTTGTCCAGGACCCCAATGAGACTTAAGAGGAGAATTGATAAGTTCTTGGGATTCTGCGAGTCCAGGGTCCTGGAACTAAATGCTGAAAAGACAAATTACATGGTATTTGGCAAGAATAAAGGGAAATGTAGACTAGTAAAGATAATGGGGAATTCACTTGAGAGTGTTTAAATTTGATTATTTGGGAGTAAGGTTAACAAACGCTGAGCTGGGCTCCACAAGTAGACAAAAGCCAACTAACCCTGTTAGGAGTCCAAATCCTTACTACGCTTTCACAAGCAGACATGGTCTTGGTCAATTACTCCTGCCTTGGAGATTAACCGAAATGCTGCATTATATGGTGCAGAGTTACGGGGCCATGGTAATTTGCACATGCTAGTGGTGAGCGAAAATACATTCGCTAGGTCTCTGAAACCTGTCCCAGCTAGCACTGAGTCAACTTTTCTTTTACCTAGGGTTAAAGAGAATTGGAGACATGGCCACAATTAAACCACTGATTTACTGGACATGCGTTTGGTCCACTCCGGAGATAGGTCAATACCTTGAATCTTTGAAAGAAGTCTTAAATCTGAATTGTGATAGACGGATGCCTCAGTTTTGTCATGAAAAATTCTGGTGTATCGCGCTGGGGTTTGATGCGTTTGTGGGAAGACTGTAGAACACATCCTTTTTTTCTGTAATGCATATCATTCCCATCGCAAAAAGTGGATCCGTCCCATTTGTTGCAGATTGGAAATTAGACCATCTAAGGATATTAAAATCTGATACCTCACTACTTATTATTTTTGGTGTAAGCCGGTTTCTGTTGAATGTATGGATCTGAAAGAAACACGTAGTGATAGATTCCTTACCTTCGAATTACACCCAGGTGTCAGACTAGATCCGGAAAGTTTTTAGCCAGCAGTACCCCTGCACGTCGGTAGGCGTTTTTTTTGTGCGGCTCCGCGTGCGTCTGTGGCGCCAGAATGACGTCGCTGGAGCTACTTAGACGCGCCCACGATCGCTGACATCCGTTCTTTCTTTTTCCGCGCTAGCAAGTACCCCAGGTCAATTTTTGACTGAGTTTTTAGATGCCTTTTACCTCATCTTTTTGAGTCGATCGACTCCTTGCATCGTAGGGATGCCTGGTTTCAAGAACTGTGGGGACGGTCATCGCATGATGTCGGTGACGTACCCCCACCGCGGGTGTCTCTACTGCCTGGGGTGCGACCAAGACTTTGCGGGAGCGGTCCCAAAAGTTGCTTGAAGTCCGGCAGTGTGCTCCGCGCTTCTCGAGGTCCCGGTATCGGGTGCGGAGCCCCGGTGTCCCTGGCGGCTCGTGCCCAGACGCCATAGGCCTCCCAGGGATCCGTGATAGGAACCTGCTCAACGCAGGTCGACCTCGTAAAACCTCCACCTACGCCGATCTTCCCTGCAACGCTTCTGACGTCGCCCCCTCAAGACGTCGTCCCCAGGTTCAGCCCTGACCCAGACACAGTGCCGGATTGATGTCTCCCGAGGCAGATAGACGCCGATTGGGGCCTTTTGTGCCCTATGTCCGTCCTCCTTATTTTGAGCCTGCTCCACAGACTTCGGAGGAAGGGGAGGACTGGGAGGGATATGAGGGCCCTCTAGCACAGGACTGTGCTTATGATGAGGACTGGGAAGAGGATTTGGGGGAGACCAGTGGTCTAGACACCTCACCTGGCCTTGGCATGCGGTCTCCTCCTACCGTGGCTACGGAGGAGGGTGCCTGTTACGCAGTGGTGTTGCGTAGGGCAGCCGAGGCTCTTCACCTCGACCTCCCTATGGTGGCCGTCAGCACTAACATCCTGACAGAAGTGCTCCAACCGGCGGCTACCTCTTCGGAGCCCTTGCTGTCTTTTAATGAAGCACTTTCAGGCGTTCTTTTGGGCACCTGGTCCAGGCGCAACACAGGGGCTCTTGTGGATAGGAACGTGGCACGACTCCATTGCCCGGCTCTGGGCGACCCCCCCTCTTTCTTACCAACACACCCCAACCCTGAGAGCTTGGTTGTCCAAACCTCAACTTCCCAGAGCGCGTTCCCTACCGCACCTCTGGATAGTGAATCCAAGAAGCTGGATCAACTTGGCAAGAAGTGGTTTTCATCTGCAAGCTTAGGGCTGCGGTCGGTGAACACCGCATGCCTCTTGGGCGGTCATACCCACTCTCTGTGGAACACTGTTGCGCAGGTGCTGCCCAACTGCCCGGAGGAGGCCTAGGCAGTTCTTTCCCAGGCGACGCAGCGTAGTTCACCATACATTGTGGGCTGGATACCGTAGATTCACTGGGCAGGTTGATTTCCACGATGGTGGCGCTTTGGCGCTATGCCCAGTTGAGGACAACTGGCTTCTCAGGGGATGTCCAGAACACCTTGATGGACATGCCCTTTGATGGCATTCGTCTTTTTGGCAACAAGGCAGATAGTGCGTTGGAGCGCTTCGCTTCTAAGACTTCTAGGCTGCGGCCAAGTCCTTGGGCCGGTCTGTCGCTCGTCGTCCTCCGCCTTCTGCTTTTCGCTCCTTTCGTGACCACGGAAGAGGCGCCCCAAAGCATTTGCAGAGCCACAGGCCACAGCAGCAACAACCTCATTGTGGCCGCTGACGTGGGAACCGTCAAGGCGGTGCAGGGGGCCAGCGGGCGGTCCAGTCCACCATCAGCCCCGCAGCATCCGCTTCCAAGCCTTCCTAGTCCAACCTTTCAGGCCCATTGGACGCCAGTGGATGGATGCATACACCATCATCTCCACCACTGGCGTAACATCACTTTGGACAAGTGGATGCTGCAAATTGTCTGAAGGGGCTGCTCCCTCTTCTTCGAGACAACCCCTCCAGCCATGCCACCTCCGTGCCACTGCATGGCAGGGGATCACTTGGCACTTCTACAGCAGGAAGTTGCGGCCCTCTTGGCCAAAGGGGCCATCAAGCGTGTTCCGACACCAGAAGTAGGTCGTGGTTGTTCCCACTACTTTCTGGTTCCAAAGGAGGACTAGGGTCTGCGTCCTGTCTTAGACCTTCGGAACGTCAATCGCTTCCTCAGGAAGGAGAAGTTCAAGATGCTCACACTTGCTCAGGTCTTGTCTGCCCTGAACCCACAAGACTGGATGGTGGCGTCTGACTTGCAGGACACATATTTTCATATTCCCGTCCTGCCTGCCCACAGGCGCTACGAGCATTTTCAGTTCCCCGTGCTCCCCTTGGGCCTTACCAGCGCCCCTCGGGTGTTCCTGAAAGTAATGGTGGTGGTCGTAGCTCATCTGCGCAGATCAGGGGTTTCAGTCTTCCCCTATCTCGATGACAGGCTGTTGAAGGCGGGCTCGCCCCAGGCAGTTGTCTCCCACCTCCAGACTAAGGCCGACCTGCATTTGCTGGGGTTTTCCATCAATGTGCCGAAGTCACACCTGGTTCCCTTGCAGAAGCTCCTCTTCATCGGAGCCGTTCTGGACTTGGCGCGGTTTCATGTTTATCCTCCCGAATAGCGAATCCAGGACATTCAGGCTATGATTCCGATCTTTCAGTCTCTGTCCCAGGTTTCGGTCAGATGAACCTTCGGCTGCTGAGCTTGATGGCCTCCTGCATCCTGCTTGTGGATCATGCCAGATGGCATATGCGGGCTCTGCCGTGGGACCTGAAGTTCCAGTGGACACAGCATCAGGGCAACCTGTCCGATCACGTCCAGATCACAAATCACGATTAGGTCAATGGCAGATACCTCTCCTTTTCCCAACCAGAACATACAGTTGTGACGGACACGTCCCTTCTGGGATGGGGCGGCCACATGGGAGTGGCAGAGATCAGAGGCCTCTGGTCTCCGGCGGAGTCCAGGCTCCACATCAACCTGCTGGAGCTTCAGGCAATCCGACTTGCACCGAAGGCATTCCTACCCTCTGTCTTGTGGAGAGTAGTGCATGTGTTAACAGACAACACCACCGCCATGTAGTACTGCAACAAACAGGGCAGGTTGGGGTCGTGAACGCTCTGCCAAGAGGCTCTGCGCCTCTGGGCTTGGCTGGAACACCAGGGCATATCCCTGGTGTTTCAACACCTGGTAGGTTCTCTGAACGTCAGGGTGGCGCATGTCTCTTTCAGCAGTTGGGAGAGCCTTGGTTAGATCTATTCACCACCGAAGAGAACGCGTAATGTCATCAGTTCTGCAAGTTGGAATTTCCAAGGTGGCACTCGCTCGGCAATGCTTTTCGCCGCGAGGAGTTGCAGTCTGTTGTACGCCTTTCCGCCTATACCACTTCTGCCCAGAGTGCTGAAGATCAGGCGCGACTGGGCCCATGTTATTCTTGTGGCTCCAGACTGGGCTAGAAGAGTATGGTATCCCGAGCTACTCAGTATGAGCATTGATCCCCCGATCCATCAGCCTTTTTGGGAAGATCTTCTGTCGCAGCAGCAGGGGGCGGTCCTAAACCCGAACCTGTTCAGCCTCCACCTCCTTGCGTGGAGATTAAGCGACGGTAGTTGACGTCTTTCGACCTGCCTTCCAAAGTTTGTAAAGTTATCTTGGCAGCCAGGCATCCCTCCACTAAGACCGTATACTCCTGCAGGTGGAATAACTTTGTGGCATGGTGCACAGCAAAGGCAGTCGATCCCCTTTCTGCCCCTCTTTCAGAGGTCCTTCTTTTTCTTCTCTTTGGCCCAGCAGGGCTCTGTTCTGGGCACTATCAGAGGCTATCTCTCAGCCATTTCCGCCTTTTTAACCACTTGGCTGCTAAGGTACTCCCTCTTCTTCCCATTGACTTTCCATTGAAATCAACGGAAAGTCCATGACGAGTTACCCTTGTCATTAGCGCTGAAGGGGTTAAGGCTCCCATGTCAGCCTGCCCTTTTTAAGTCCCCTGTTGTAAATAGATTCTTGAAAGGCATCACACACATGTTTCCTCCTGTTAATTTTGTGACGCCTCAGTCTGACTTGAATCTAGTTCTTACCTTTCTGATGTGCGCTCCCTTTGAGCCACTTCATAATTGCCCTCTTTGTCTTCTCACTCTAAAAACTGCTTTCCTGGTTGCCATCACCTCTGCCAGAAGAGTGAGTGAGCGCCAGGCTCTTTATTCTAAGCCTCCTTTTCTCTCTGTCCATCCAGACAAAGTTGTTCTGAGCACTCGTCCTTCCTTTCTGCCAAAGGTTGTCACTGCCTTTCATATCGGGCAGACCATCACTTTGCCCACCTTCTTTCCGCCTCCCTCTAAAGAGAAAGAGAGGCTCCACCGTCTGGACCCAAAACCTGCACGCTCTTTCTATCTGAGCTGCACACAGCAGTTCCGGGTAGATGACCAGCTCTTTGTTGGCTACGTGGGCGCCAAGAAAGGTCGGGCTGTGCACAAACTGACCATCTCTCGGTGGGTCGTTCTGTGCACAAAGGCTTGTTACTCCTTGGCTAAAAAAAGCCTCAGGTGGGGTTGCGCGCTCACTCTACCAGGGCGACAGCAGCCGCTACTGCTCTGGGACGAGGAGTTCCCTTGCAGGACATCTGTCAGGCAGCTATGTGGACTTCGCTGCACACGTTTACCAAGCACTACTGCCTGGACAGCCAAGTCCGGAGAGACTGCTTCTTTGGCCGTTCTGTGCTCCAGGACTTTCTGGTTTGATCTTGGTTCGCTGACACACCACCGGGGTTGGTATTGCTGGGGTATCTATCGTAAGGTAAGGAATCTATCACTACTTGTTACTTTGAGATGCACAAGTTACTTACCTTCGGTAACAATATATCTGTAAGAAACATTAGTAGTGAGAGATTCCTTACCTCCCCACCCATCCTCCCCGTTTTGCCAACTGATTTCTAGGGTTAAGGTCGTTCCTTTCAGGGCCCTAGTTTCTTGGCACCAGTGGTCAGTATCTTGCATGGCTCTGCGTTCTGGCACGGAAAGTAGTGTTCAGAACTGACGTCAGTGCGCGTGGGCACATCTAAGTAGCACCAGCAACGTCATCCCGGCACCACCGACCCACGCGGAGCCGCACGACGACGCCTACTGACACGCAGGGGTACTGCTGACAAAACTCTCCGGATCTAGTCTGACGCCTGGGGATAATTCTAAGGTAAGGAATCTATCACTACTGTTTCTTACAGATATATTGTTACCTAAGGTAAGTAACTTGTGCTTCAGGTGCCAGAAGTTATTGTCCCAAGCTGTTTGTGGGGTCCCAGTCTTACCTGAATTGTATTTGTAGCCATGATTTGTCTTCATTGATTGCTTCCTAGAAACTCCCATAGAGGGACGCTGATGCCCTGAGACACACAGCACGTTATGATGAGTTGCAGTTATTTGAATCTAACCGATTACTGTGATATTTGATAGTATGGATTGATGGTCATTGAGGCACCTACTATTTCTAGTTTTGATAATGTAATATGTTTTTGTCTATGGATATTTTATATTCTTTACGCGTTGGTATAAACTATTGTCAATAGTCAACTGTTGTCAATCTTGATGTATCCTAACTGAGCAGACCTGAAACATGAAAATGGAAATTATACTGCGTATACTGATTGATACGTTGCCAGTGCTCCAAACCATCATTTTACTACTGTATATATTAATGGCATCTCAATATGAATATATATATTTTTTTTTTATAATGGATTTATTACTGTACACTTTAATGGTCTTATGACCGAATAAAGTAAAATTGAATTGAAATTTAATTGATATATGTACAAGATAAATGAGGAGTCTTTGGGCATACTCCCACCTCCTAGGAGTAAGCCCTGACTGCTGTTTACTAAACCAGGTGAGACAAGAGCCTACAGGAAATCTCCATTATCCATTTGTTGTGTGGGTTGTCTGGTATTTCTACAGTTTAGCATTGGGAAATCTCCCAGAGTGACTAGATGCTCAAGGTTAAAAGCAGAGACATTTGAAAGTCACTCTTGATTATACAAGAGAAGTAAATGTGGAATTTCTCCTTAACCTATTTCTCAATCAAGGGTTTGTAAAGTGCGACAAATCACCTGTGAGGGTCTCGAGGCGCTGGAGTTGCTGCTTGCTTCGTGGTGATCTGTTAATTGGAACAGCCAGGTCTTGTGTATTTTCATGAACTGCTTGGTGCAATGGGAGGGTCCTGAGGTAGAGGGGACGGTTGTTCTAGGCTTTGGCCACCAGGTGTGAAGAGTGTCCTCCGTTGCTTCGGTGCATCCGGGGGGTGTCTGCAAGGAAGAGTGAGGCAGATCATAGGTGTCTGGTTGGTGGAAGGTCAAGCGTTTGTTGATGTAAGCTGGTCCTACTTTGTGCAGGTCTTTGTACGCGTGGGTCAACATCTTGAATTGGCACCTCTTCTGGATTGGGAACCGGTGTAGCTCCTTGACGTGGGGTTTGATGTGGGTACGTCTGGGGAGGTTGAGGAAGAGTGGCTGCTGAGTTCTGTATTGTCTGGACTCTCTTCCGAAGGCGCCGGATTATTCCTGCGTAACATGTGCTCCGGTAGTCTGGTCTGCTGGCGACGAGGGCCTGCGTGACTGTCCTTGTATTGACAGGGAGCCACCTGAAGATCTTAAGGGGCTTGCATCGGGTGTGGGAGCAGACTGGTGAGACTGTGTACTTGTTTCTTCATGGAGAGCTTGCTATCCAAGAGGATGCCGAGGTTGCGGGTGGGGTATGGGCAGAATTCAGCAGGCCATCATGCGTCGTTCCATGGAGAGGGTTACTGGGTGGTAAGATCTTCAAGGTGTGCAAAGTAAATATGGTCCTAAACTGGGGAATAATGGCACATCTGGAAACCAATGTTCTTATCCTAGCAGAACAACTATAGGACATACACAGAAGTGGGCCCTGATTTTAAGAGGCAGCCACCCAGGAAACAGACCTTTCAAGGAGCATTTCCAGAGTTTCCATTACCAGTAGGATGGTTAAATTATCTTCTAATGAAATGGGTTATATTGCTTGGCTCCTGACCTCATACTTTGTCAAGGTGGTTGACATTGGTTAATCATTCATGCTGGATGGAAAGATGGTGTAAAGTTGTTCAAGAGACAGTAGCTCTGCCTCTTGGCTTTAATAAATCTCCCACTTTGTGCCTTGGTTATCATGGGAAATGGCGAAGATACCTGGGAGTGGTGTGCTTGCTTCTGGATCAGAAGCCTAGAATGAGGACCAAGGACGACGTGTTTAACTCCACACCTTTCAGGGAGGAAAGGATAGTGTCCAGGCTGGAATGCCATACGATATTACTAGCAACAGAGGATTCTGAGAATCTTTGAATTTCCTGGTATTTCTGACCCCATTGAGTGCACCTCTCAAATTGCTTATCAAACTCTTGTTTATGACGGACATCCCTGGCAGTGGATGATGAGAGTAGTTGCACCAGACAAATTTGAGAAACAGAATAAGTTGATGTGCTGAACCTTGGTCTACTGCTTTGTGTTTTTGATTACTAGCAACTCCCACTGTCCTCCCATTCAGTTTGTCCCACACACTTCACGTTAGTCATCTTTTATGTACGTTCCAGATATGATGGGGAAGTAGAAGGGAAGGACCCTGGTTAAAGGCACCGAATAAACCTTTTACAGGGAATACCTGTAGGCAGTCATTCCAGACGAAAAGGCGTGTGTACAATTTTAAAGTGACACAGCATTAAAAGCTATGCAGAGGACTTTTGCCAGAACTGTGTACACAACTCATTGACTCCTAGCCCTTCAGTGCCTAACAATGTGATCACAATCTTTCACACCGTGCAATGTTGAATTCCAATTTCTCAGTTATTTAATACATTGCAGCCTGTATAAGGCAGGTTTGTGTAGTGTTCTGAGATACCTGTTCATGGTCTTGACAGATGAAGGGACAAACTCCCCCTGCACCAACTCGTGGCCTTTCCAAGCACAGCAGCGGTGGTGGTGGTGGTGAAGATGCCGAGGAAGGAGAGGATGCAGATGAAGAAGCGGTGCATGATGTTGTTGATCTCTTGCCAAGAACCGATATCAGGTGGGTTTGGATCAAAGATGCTTAATTGGAATCCGCTGTGTTATGACGTACATGAACATACAGCAATTTGCCTCTTGAAGGGACTCTCCTAGCTTTGACTGTTTGAATGTGGTCTTGCATTACCCCCTCACCAGTGGCAATAGACTGATTATTCACTGTTTTTATTGTGTCCGTAACAAGCTGGCTCTTTATGATGTATCAAAATGAGATATGCCGTGCAAAGAGCCCAGGAGTTCCCTTATGAGTGGACCAGGGTTTGTTTTAACAATCCCAAGGTGCTCTTCCAGGGGACAGTGTGGTCGAGCAGCCTTAGGCTTATCAGAGGAGTGCAAGACATCAGCAAGTACGCACAATAGTAAACAAGCCATATACACGACTCAACCAGAAGATCCACTGTATTTATAAAAAATACCCAGTATCTTTATGTGTTTAGGCACCAGAAGTAATTTGTTCAGGTAAGTGCATTTTACTAGAGCAAGTTCAAAAAGTACAGTGTAATTTTCAGAAGTTGCAATGTTATCCTTTAGGAGGAAAAACAGTTGCATCCGGTAGAGTACAGTGACTTACAGGGCCAATCTCCAGGAGTTAAGGTGAGAGGTGGGCAAGGTCCAAAGCGGCACCAACAGAACATCAACAGCGGCACAAGGTCGTTGGGTACAGAGATGAAAAACTGCATCAGGCACCTAATGTTACTTTCTGGGAATCGGGCGCAGTGTGGAGGCTGCAAGCTTTGACTGGGGGTGTCCAATCAGGCTGAAACAGGGGTGCTCAGGCTGCATCAAGCTCGGGACGTAGAGACGCCTTTGGTCCTCTTCTCCACAGGCGATTGGTACAGAGGTGTCCTTAGGAGTCTGGATTTTCTTACAGAGAGCAGTTGCTGTAGAGCAGGACTGCAGGCGTCTGAGTTCATTGGGGGGAAATCTGCGGTGGACTGTTTCTGGAGGTCTGGGGATCAGTGATTCAGTTGGCGCACTACAACTCTGGCTTGGAGCGAGGGGTGCAGTGCTGTGTTCAGGTGTTTGGTTTCTGCGGTCACAAACTTCACTTGGGGGTCTACCGGTTACCTGCAGGATGCAGGGAAATAGGTTCGCTACTTCTCGGGAGGTCTTGGTTCCTTGGTGAAGTGCTGGCAGGTCTCCCAGGCTTTGAGGACTCCAAATCTGCAGTAAAAGTCTATTTTTTGCACAATTGTTAGTCAGCAGGCCAGCAGGGTTGGTGCCAAGCCAGTTGCTGAGTCTTCGGTTCTTGCTGTTGCGACTCATGTCAGTCTTTATTTTTCAGGCCAGTAGGATCTGATTTTCTGGTGCCAAAGGCTCACCTAAATACTGCATTTAGGAGTGTTAGGGGAGTCTAGGGTATTAGCCAATGGGCTGCTGACCCTTAGGGTCACCACCAATGTTGCCTCTTCATTTATTCCCCTCTGTGTGTAGCAGTGTAAGGTCTCTGTGCGCTGCAGCCAAGGCTGTGTGTGCCAGGAACCTGACCGCGCTTGTGGGTGCAGAAACCAATATCAGTGCAGATTGTGTGACTATTTATGTTAATCTCAGCACCCGTCATGCGCTGCAATTAACAATAATACTTTCTCAGAGCACACAATCTGCCCCGCACATGGCCGGCTTTAGCCCTCGTGGTGCCCTGTGCGCCAATGTTTATTAGCGCACCCCAGTGACCACATCAGCCAGTGATTCCCTCGCCACCACCCTTTAGCAATTCCCCTCAAGTCTCAATTACCACTCTCTCTGAGATGAAATTAATTTGCATTAGAGCGCCACTCATATCAGTATACGGTTTCACAGCACTTTACATTGCACAAACATTAAACCGAGACTATCATAGGTATGCAAATCAGTGTATAAGAAATGCCGCATAAGACAGGACTGCAAGTTGTAGGAGTGATATGTCATCCATACTGGTAGGCAGTATAGTTTGAGTGCTTTGTCTAGAGAAGCTCAAACTCTGATTTTAAAATGTAACACCATAGTTGGGGGTTCTCTTTACTAAAGTACCCAAATGAACCCTTTTTGCAACATTAGGAAAATGAATGGCTGGGGAAAAAAACCCTAACGCTCCACTCTATACCTTGCAGTATGCATGAAGTTCTTTGACAGTTAATAGTTTATTGTCCTATATCAGGATTTTAACTTCTAAACTACAAGTAATAAAATGACCTACTACAAAAGTAGTAGACCGCTAACCTATTTTCTGTCTATGCACTTTGTGATCTGCATGTTACACGTTCTTTACAGTAAGACATATTAACCCTCTGCGCTATCTTAACTTCCGCTAGAGAATTCCGATCTCTCTCCAGGCAGAACATCAATCTGCAGAGTTATCTTGTCATAAATAATTAACAATTTCTGGAGGCCGGGAAAGTCTCAGCAGGTGCTTTTAAAACCATATACCTGCAAACATGGCACCCACTGGTGTAGTGGCACTGGTTGCACCGCCCTCGAGATGACCCTGGCCATGCAGCCGTGCCCTATTAACAAATGAAATGCAGCAAGCCTACAAGCATGGTGTGTGCTTTCAGAATCACCTGAAAGCACACTTCGTGCTTGTAGACTTGCTGCATTTCTTTTAAGAGGGCACGGCTGTGGGGAAGATTGTGTGCCTTTGTGAAAGTATTCATGTTAATTCCAGCAAATGATGGGCGCTGCGATTAACCTGAATACTTTCCCAAAGGTTCACAATCTGCCCTGCAGCCACGCCCTTTTAACAAAAGATTTGCAGCACGTGTAGGAGCCACGTGCTGCTGAACTTACTTGCTGCTCGTGTTCTCTTCCGCAGTGGTCTCCACCTCCGCCTACTGCAGAAAGTAATTACTATTTTTCTTGTCGCTCACGTGGTGGCGCGAACGGTCCTCACAAAGGTGCTGAGTATGTGTGCTTCACACACGAAAGTGCGCACGTGGGGTGACATAGGGATGCATGCATCTTAAAGGGAACAGGGGTCATTACGCCCCCTGTATGCCCACTTCCTGTCCCAGAGTTCCTAAGGTTGCCTTCACAAAGATGGTCACTTCTGAAAAGTTGTGTCCACTTCAGATTAGGCCACCTTTAAGGTGGTACTAGCCTGTGAATGACCTGCATGTCTGACAAGCTAATTTCCCCACCTGTTTAGATGCCAAAGGGGTTTGGCTTCTCCTCTGAGGGGATACAGACTCAAATTTGAAAGGCGATAGCTTCTTTGAAGCTCCCCTGCTAATCAGCAGGTCATAATGTGGGAAGGGGTATAAATACCCTTTCCCACTCTCACTTAGTTTCTGACCTTCTGAAGGGTCAGACTTGTCACTGGTGGCAGACTGGCAGACGCCAGTCAGCCAACACTTCAGGTTTTCATGGGGCACCTCTAAGGCGCCCTCTGGGAAAATATATTAATAAATTGAACAGTGGAATGGGTGGGAGTTTTTTAATGAGATGTTTGATACCAAACATCCCTGTCTTCAGTGAAACCATCATATAGGTGGGGAACTTGTTTTCACCAATGTCCAGTACCTGTTTTTAAGATTTCTTCCCGAGTCCCTTTTACTGGTAGTAATGGAACTGACCAGCACGGAGACATATCTGCTCATGCATGTGTCGGAAGCTGGCTCTGTATATACTATACCAAAGTAAGGTATAGTGTGCACAGTCCAGTGGATCTCCAAAGTCTTACAGAGGTGAAGTAGATAACACCTTACACTCTATTTGTGGTAGTGTGGGCGAACAGTAAGGCTTTATCAGAGGGTAGTGTTGAGCATTTATTGTACACAATCAGGCAAGAAATGTCACACACAGACTGAGCTCATGCCAATTGTTTGTATAAAAATATTTCTTTTGTATTTTATTTTTAGCCCTAAGCAGGACTTGGTTCAGGGAAGTAAAGTTGTACTTTCACAGACAGGTTGATAAGGATATGTTACAAGTTGATAAAACATTTTAATTACTTAGTGATTACTTTTAGATTACTTTTTTAATTACTTTTTCTACTCAGTGTAATGTGCCTAGCTATCACCCTCTGACATTTCCTAGTCAATGGTAAGTCAAACACTTTTACATTAAAACACTTTCTTTGGTTTCCATACAAACTCAATGCTGTGGTTATCGTTTTGTAGGTAAGAAATCGGACTTGCGGGTTGAGTTTCTGGGGTTAGAATAAGCGTCCGCCCCCCCCACCCCCCCTTAGGGTCAAGGATGCTCAACGAGTACTCTCAGCTGTACTAGGGCAGATGGGTACAGAGTGATGAGGCCCTATGTTCCCCTAGGAGGCTAGGGGCCTGTCTTTGGGGGCTGCTCTCAGGCAAGCCACGGGGTTGAGGGAGCAAAGGTCCTAGGGTTAGGCTCAGAGCGGGTGGGGGGGTGCTGAATTAACACACATGGTGCACCCACAGCGGCGGCCGGGTGCTGGATTGGCGCAGGGTGCCCTGTTTTCAAAGGGAGATCTCCGGTCGGAACAAAGACTGTAGCCTCTGGCAAGGAGGCTTCCTGGAGGCGACCACCAGTTGGAGAGGCAAGTTGGGGCGCAGGAGGATGCCTGGACAGTCGGTTGGGCCGCCCAAGGCTGTGGGGTGTCTTGTGTAGGGGTTTCCTTAGGCGTCTCGATTCCTTACCAGCTCTAGTTGCGGTCAGGCGACTACAGATAGAGGCTGCTGGTGGTGTTGTGAGCTTTGAGGCAGGTCAGGGATCATCAGATCCTGGGTCAGATTCGCTGGGGGAACCTCGTGGTGTTGGGCCACTCTCGCGGGCCATAAACGTGTGGTGCAGGATTGCGAAATTGGCTTTAGCCATAGTCTGGTTCTTGAGCAAGTCCAGTGCTCACGGGACATGCTGGGATTCCGCTGGAACAGATCTAGGTCGGACACGCTGGTAGGGCTGGGGCCAAGTCAGTTGGTGTCCTCCTTCCTTCAGCACAGCTGTTCTTGCCTCCTCAGACCAGCAAGAAGGACCGGTTCGGGGTGCCCCTAATTACATCATTTAGGGGTCTTTCCGTTATGTACAGGTAAGGACCAATAGGTGCCTTCCCTGGGGTGGGTACATCCCCTATTATGCCACCCTCTAGTGGGAGGGGGTAATGAGCCTCTCTGGTTGGCAGGGTTTCCCCATCTTCAAGATGGGGACACAGTTGTGCCTCGCCTACTTTGCCTGAGGGAGGGGTGGGGGAGTTGGCAAAGGTGGGCACACCTCTTGTATCTTGGTTTTCCCGCTAATTCTCCCTCCCAAAGTGTGGGGGTGTAACTGGTGGGGGCTAGTTGCTGGAAGCAGCAAAATGCGGGGTGAGCTAACAGTCGGCAGGCCTTTGAAGCTTCCCCTTCGTTGTCTCTGCCCATCCTGGGGGAGGAGGCTTAGCTCCTCTGCCCATGATGTGCTTTGCTTCAGGAACCCTGAGAGCGGGAGGCTTACGACTCAGGAGTCTAGAAACATATCTGGGGTGGCAGCTGGCCAGCAGCCACTCACGACACCAGAGATAGGTAGTTTTTCAGGGGGCATCTCTAAGATGACCTCCGAGTGCATTTTGCATTAAATCTCATCAGTGAGGGTTTAATATGCCGAGAAGTTTGATGTCAAACTTCACAATTTTCAGTAAAGCCATTATGGTGCTGTGGAGTTTGTAATCACAAACTCCCATACCATACTCTTTCTTTACTGCACTTACAATGTCTAAGAATGGACTTAGTCACTGGGGGGGTTAGAGGGCTCATGCACCTGTACCATCACGGGTATAGTGCACCCAGCTAGAGGGGTGGCTTACCTACGGTAGGGCAGTGGGCTGTAGGCATGGCTCACAGGGATATGTGCCAGGTCTACTCTTCACTTTGCTCTGCACTAAAACACGCAGCCCAGCCTGCGGTGTCCCCGTGTATGTGTGTATCCTCTAAGGGTGACTCAATATGTGCTGCAGCCGTCGGAGGCCTTCCCTGGTCACAGTGCTCTTTGTCCCCATTGTACCTTTTACAAGTGACTTGCATGTGGCCAGAGTTTCCAATTGGGTGTGCAACAGTACACTTTTAGGGAAAGCACATTGGCCCTGGGTACCTGGTTGGCAGGAACCCAGGGCACACTTAGTCAAAAGAGCATCACCATCAGGCAAAAAGTGGAGGCAGCCATGCTAAAAGAGGCACTTTCCTACAACAAGGGACTTATATGTGAGCCAGAGGTGTGCCAATTGTGGAAAAAAGTGCTGGTTTTGGAAGGAACACTGGTGCTGGGAAACTGGTTAGACTGGACCCAGTACTCTATAGTCAATTACATCACAAGCGGCCACGACGAAGCATCCACTCATAATGCCGGGTAAAATGGGGCAAAGCCAAGGGAATGGGGCCCAGTCCAGCCACAGCCAGCCGCGGACTGGCGCTGACTGTGTGCCATGAGATGCATTTACTTACAAAAAGGAGTTAGGTCCTGGGGCGTGAAGTTGGCTGGACCATCAATACTTGTCGAAAAAAGAGATTGTCAACCTCACATTTCTTTTATCCTCACAATTGAGGAAAACAAACCGCAATTACTCTGTGATCTGTTTGGTATATCTACTTGATACCTAAATGTCTACTTTGTCCTTTGGTTTTAATTAAAATTAGAGACCATTGTGTAAATACGAATGTACCGTTGATAAAATTTGATACGAAATACCCAATGTATATATATATGTAATGTGGAATCCAATTGTCCGTAATGTTTAAAGTGTTAAATGTGTCTGTGTTCTTTTCAAACAACAAATATTGAAATAAAAAGTAAAAAGGTATCAAGTAGATATACCAAACAGATCACAGAGTAATTGCGGTTTGTTTTCCTCAATTGTGAGGATAAAAGAAATGTGAGGTTGGCAATCTTTTTTCGACATGAGATGAATTTAAGCGCCTCCGGGCGCTAGAAGGTGGCGACGGCCTCGAGGCTGCTGGGGCTTGCAGTCCCCTATGCCCACTCCTCCTCACGATGCCTGTTGCCGGTGAAAAATGCAGGTGTCAGCGGCTCACAAGCCAACCCAAATGTGTAGCGGGGTACTGCAATAGAATCCCACTTTCCTACAACTCCCTCAAGAATCGCATGCTCAAAATGCTCACTAGGATCCAGAAGACTGGATGGGAGGGGGATTTGGATTATGCACACTCCCCTCAGGAAGTGGTCATATAGGAGGTGTTGTGGCCCCAAGGCCAAGCAGCCCATTGACTTATATTCTTCACTTCCAGCACTTTTTTTTTTTTTTTTTAAAACCTTTATTGTGCAAAACAACAACAAATACGGGCCCACAACCATCAGGCCGGCCACAATACTTTCAGCACCATAGCGAACAATACAAAGTCCCAGCGGCACCAGAATAAATAGAAACAATCAAGGAGGAACTCCAAAAACGATATGTGCCACTCGGGAAACCGGAGCAGTGAAGGTTAATTTTAAATGTTTATAATGTAAACATAAACAGTGAAGAATAGAGATCAAGGAGCACTGAGTCCGTATCATCACTTCATATCAGGAGCAGGTAAACAGCATAGTATGATATTAACCGTAGAAGCCAGCATCTAAAAACCTCATGGCGGATCAAGACAAAACAATAGGAGAGTAAACTGAGAAGTACACGCCATGCACAGTGCCACCCACTCCCACTAACCGGCGCACCGGACCCAGGACAGAAAAAGGGAAAGAAAAGCGCAGAAAATAGAAGGCCATAGAAAGAAGGTATGAAATGAAAACCCCCTCCCCCCACCCTACAACAATGCGGAGGCCACGGCCTACCCCCCCCGCCAGCGTGTCTGTCGCCCAATGAACCCGAAATATAGAGAAGAAAGAAAGAGATGGAAAAAGAATCCCCTAATATTGGAGGAGGGCCACAGTCTAAATCCTAAATCACCCGAACTCCCCGGCCATTAAAACTCCTCACTACCCACGACAACAAAATCAGAGCATCAAAAGAGAAAAAGGCATAAAAAGGTAGGGAGAGACACAAAAATCGTATCAGCACGCGTCGTGAAAGCGATCCCTCCCGGGCCCCCACCCATCTCTCAGCACAATTAATACAAAGAAGATCACTCCAACCCCCGGCCTGACCTCAAGCGCATACCCAAACACAAACCCGGATAAGACACCGCCCCAGATAAAACAAAGAAAGAAGGCAAGCATCAATACAGAATCAAGTGATCATACAATGCAGTAGTATAGAAACATCGTGCAATAGGTGCCCAGTGAACACGTTAGCCAGGTCTAACCCCATCCCCTTTAGCTAGCAAAAACAGTCAGCAGCGAGAGAGTAGCTTAACCCTGACCCGATCGTGGATGCAGCCTAACGCAGATTACCACAGGAGAGCCCCTCCCCCCGCGCACATCAGGATAACATGGCTGCCTAAAAGAAGAAGACGAAACAGGATCACAAAATGGCCACCGGCCACCCGCATAAGGTCCTTTGTCCGCCATACTCAGTTCCGTAATGGCATCCGAAGGGCAGAAATTCCACGGGGAGAGGGATGAAGGCCACCAGATAAAAGTCGACACGTAGGGTAAAAGTCGCTCAGTTGAGTCCCCAAGTAAACTCGGCGGTGCAGGCTTCAAGAAGTCAAGTCCGGAGGAAGGGGGAAACAATGTAACAGTCTCAGGATCAGAGGGCCGCCAGTCGTCGGCCCCGGGTGAGGAATCCGCATGTTCAGTATCAGCACAGGCAAAGGAAAACAGTGTAGCACCGTGGATTGGCAAAGGTAGACACACACTTAGCTGAGGGCAGGCGCTGCGTTCGCGAGTCCCGGTAAACCTCATGGCATCCAGGTGAGCACACAGCGCTTGGAAGCCATCAAACATCTCTGAACGGAGATCACGGAGGGCGGCCAGGATAGACCCATGGGACAGTGCAGGTAGCAGTTCCCTCGAGGCAGGCACCAGCGCCGGTGCTCGCAAGTCGGTGTACCGCACTGGCAAGGCACGGCTGTCCACGGACAGGAATGAGGGAGTCCTCCCCAGCCGCGGCAGAACAAAGGGAGCCATGGCGCCGGCACACGATAGTGAATCTGGGGAGGGCGCAGCATAGGCGAGCATCTCCTAGAGACCTCGAGACCACTAGCGCCGAAAGCAAATCAAGCACACCTCCCACAAGCTGTCTCGGACCGGGCCGGGCAACGGAGAAAAAGTCAATAGTTTGCGCTGAGCTAGGTCGCCCGGCACCATATGTCGCTCATCTTCCCCTCGGAGCAAAAACACCGTCCACGGGCTGCTCAACTCGGCCGTCTCAGTACAAGCGGAGTCTGCAATGGACGTCAGCGTCAGTGCGGTGGTGATTGCTGTAGATGGAAAGGCGCCGCCACTGAGTCATCTGCGCTATACAGCTGAGCGGACCATCTCCGAGCCTCCAGGAGCCGACGACGAGCGGCCATGTAAGCGAGGGTCCGGGGCGGGAGCTGCACCTCAAGTTTCCCCAGCACCCGAGCGCGCTAGAAGGTCAAAAATGGGATCGGTGCACTCAGCACATCCTCATTCGCATTCCGCCGCCGGATTCAACCAGGAAGGATATCAGGATTTCGGTGCGGAATTCAAGGGCCGGCGGAGCCGGGCGACTACACGTCCGCTCCGGTCGCCATCTTGGCTCCTCCCCCACTTCCAGCACTTTAACAGTCAGCTTCTCCCTTGAAGTGGAGGTGCCACTTCCCTGCAGGCACCGACGCAACATTACGTTTACTGTTCTTCTGACCACAGGGTTCACTGATGCAGCAGCCACCCAGGTCATTGTGTTCATTCGGGTCAAATCTGACAACGGATTCGCCCGCAATTGCACTTCAGTCCTCTAAATTCCCTCAATCACAAGTTCAAAATTCTCACTGTGCCCTGGGTCCATGAGACTGGATGGGTATGGGGGGTAGGAGGGCACAGTTGAGGGTTATGCCCACTCCCGCAGAGAGTGGTCATATAGGGGGTGTTGTGACCCCAAGATTAAGTAGCCCATTGGCTACTACTCTTCACTTCTCTTAATGCCGCTAAATTGAGTATTTAGGTGGCGCCCTGACTCCAGGAACCTTGGATTCGCCTGACTAAAGAAAAATGATTGAGCAAAAGAATCAAGAACTGTGGACTACCTGTGGACTTAGGCGCCAAACCCTGCCTGCATCTGTCCCGACAATCTCCTGGGAACCTTACTCATCCTGCCGCTGTGCATCCTCCCAAAGCCTTGGAGGGCTGCCAGCACTTTGTCAACCAGCCAACATTTCCCTTGAAGTGGAGGAGCCACTTACTACAACCTGCGGGGACCGAGCGCACTTTCTGGTTCACCGTTCTGGCCACCACCGCATCCACCGACACAGCATCCACCGACACAGCAGCCACCCATAAGGTCATTTTGATCCATAGGGTCAGATCTGCCACTTTGAGTCAGGTCTGTGCACCAAGTTGTGTTTAAACTTTTGTCTCCTCCATTTCACGCAGCCTTCAGTGACCTCCATGAGTTGGGGGTGGGTCCCTTAGGGTGACACAAGACATGCTGCAGCCCTTAGGGACCCTCTTTAGTACCCATGCCCTTGGTCCCAGGGGTGCTATTTACTAGGGATTTACAGTGGTGCTAAAGAGTTTGCCAATTGGGGAACAATTGCCCATTACCTTGTATTTGGGAAAGAGCAAGGGCACTGTGGATCTGGTTAGCAGGGACCCAGTGCACCTCAGTCAAAATTGAATCCAATAGCAGGCAAAAAGTGTGGGTGACCATGTCAAAAATGGCACTTTCTTCCAATTTCCTCTGATAAGCGAAACTGCTCCCCCACGCTACCACTACAGAGAACATTTGGAATTAGTTTAAGACTTGTAAGCCAATAATGGCTATATGAACTTTCCACATAGTGTACCTAATCGTGGTGCACTCCGTAAATAGCCAGCTTCCTACATTGTAGTGTATTGGTACTCTCCGATTCACAGCCTAAGTGAGAATGGGTCAAGATTATGAATGTATGAAAGATGCCAATTCAGGGCACTGACATTACAGGACATAATTCCTTCCTTTTGATAATTAGCGCTGCCCGAGGTTGATTGTGTTCATATTATGGAGTGTGGGTGATACTGTGTTGCTGTGAGTTTCTGAAAGAAAAAGTAAGGCCACTTGTTGATGAAGTTCCAGATGTGTCGGACCTTTGGGTGGCTGTGGAGTGGGGGTAGGCAGATAGCGGTGCTTGTTGGCAAAGGTACAGTGTCAAAACCTCTTGTGATTGTTGACTTCATACATTTCTTTTAGTGAGAAGATTACTTCGGAGATGGTGTCCAAGATTGGAGATAAGAACTGGAAGATTAGGAAGGAGGGTCTGGATGAAGTGGTAACACTCCTCAATGAAGCCAAATTTATACAGCCAAACATTGGAGAGCTGCTCGGTGCTTTGAAGGGCCGTCTCAATGACTCCAATAAGATTTTGGTAAGTGCCTTGCATGTCTCATACAGGCTCAGACTTTGTCCATTGTCCTTCTGGGGCAGACTTGTTTACCAGCTCCTCTTAGTTCAATATGAAGAGTATTTCAAACAATTCAAAACCACACATGCAACAAGTTAACAAATAATCTTCTGCATTCAGGCTGAACCGTTTATGATGCCTCACTGTAGGAAGCTGGCTCTGTATATACTATACCAAAGTGAGATATAGTGTGCAGAGTCCAGTGGAACCTCAAAGGTAGGCAGAGGTAAAAGTAGATAGCCCCATGCTCTCCATTTGTGGCAGTGTGGGCGAGCAGTAAGTCTTCATCAGAGTACAGTGTTAAGCATTTGTTGTACCCACTCAATCAGCAAATGAATTCACACACTCGGACTGAATTCAGACCAGTTGGATTTGTATAAAAATATTCTTTATTTTATTTTCTAGAACCAAGCAAGCCTGGCTTAGGTAAGTTGATAAATACTTTGCAGTAAATATGGAGTTTGAAATGCAATTGTAAATATACCTTGAAGTGGTTACAGTTTGAATTTCAATACTGTGGAATGCTGTACATATACTTTGTTTCGATTTTGCAATAATAATTACAGGTAAGTTACTTTTACATTACTTTTTAGATTACTTTTTCTACTCCGTGTGATATGCCTAGATATCACACTGGGATACTTGCTAGAGGAAAAGTAAGTAAAGTCAGTTTTGCACAATTATTATTCAGGTTCCCACACAATTCAACTCCACACTTAAAACATTATTCAGCAACAAAGTCAATAGGTTTCTATAGAGAAATGAAGTTAACGGATACCAGGTAAGTAATCGGTCTTTGGAGTTGAGCTTCTAGGGTTAGAACCAGGGTTCCCCAGGGTCAAGGATGCACTCTCTTTACACCCTCAGCGGCACTAGGGCGGCCGGGTGCAGAGTGCTGAAGCCCAATATTATCCAATGGTGGATAGGGGGCCTGCGGTTGGTGGCTGCTGGCAAACAGGCCACTTGGTTGTTGGAGCTACGCTCCTGGACCTTAGCTCAGGGCAGATGGGGGAACAAAGTAGCACCAAAGATCCACCCTCAGCGGCACTAGGGCGGCCGGGTGAAGGGTGCTGTTTCGACGTCGGGCGCCCTGTTTTCAATGGCGAACCTCCAGTTTGCAAAGGCAATGCAGGCTCGGGGACGAAGGTCTCCTGGGTGTGACCACCACTTCGAGAGGTAAGTTGGGAAATTAGGGATTGGTTATGCAACGTTGGTTTGGGCATACAAGGCCATGGGGCATCTGGTGCAGGGGTGCCTTTTGGAGTCTGATTTTCTTACCAGCTCCTGGTCGCGATTGGGGGCACCTTCTGGATTTGGGCGGCAGGCTGCAGCTGGAGGTTTGAGGCGGGTCGGGGTCACTGGGGGAACCTAGTTGTGTTTGCCCACTCGAACTCGGGTTGTAAACGGCACGTGCAGGGTGGGGCGTATCCGTGATGTCCAGACTGAGCCAGAGGTTGCAGATGAAGAAATCCGGTGTTCACGGGAGACCAAGTCCAAGTGTGGGGTTGATTTTGTATGGAAAACTGAAAAAAACCCAATTCTTTAGGAAATGTCCCAGTGTGCTATCTAGTATCACACTGAGTAGAATAAGTAGTCTAAAGAGTAATTTCAAAAGTAACGTAAAAGTAACTTGCCTGTAATTCCTATTGCAAAATTGATACAAAGTATATGTACAGCATTCCACAGTATTGCAGTGCGAGTAATTCAAACTGTAACCACTTCAAAGTACATTTACAATTGCATTTCAAACTGTATATTTACTGCAAAGTATTTATCAACTTACCTGTGCCAGGCTTGCTTGGTTCTAGGAAAATAAAATAACAAAGAATATTTTTATACAAAACCACTTGGTCTGAAGTTCAGCCTTTGAGTGTGTAAATGTATTTACTGACTGAGTGTTTACAACAAATGCTTAACACTGTCCCCTGATACTGACTTACTGATCGACCACACTACCACAAATAGTGAGGTGCTATCTAACTTTACCTCTGCCTACCTTTGGGTTCCACTGGACTCTGTGCACACTATACCTCACTTTGGTACAGTATATACAAAGCCAGCTTCCTACACTTACTTCCCACATTGGTGGATCAGCGGTACGGGTCTGCAACTTCACATTTGTTGGACTTACTTGGTCAATACCTGATAACAGAACTCTGATTTTCTTGAATTGACACATTTTTCCAAATTATTAAAAAGTCCTGTTAGGGCTTTGGTTAATTACCTTTAGAATACAAAATAAAAGTTAAAAAAAAATCACTAGTTAGGTTTAAGAGGGATTGGACTTTTTTGTAGAATGTCTCTTAACAAGAACTCAGCTGTTAGTGAAAATGTAACCAATGACGTAGAGAACATGGTTGAGGAGCTCGACCTCGTCCCTTTTCTCAACTTAGAATTTAGGGAGTAAAGGTCTCTATGTAAACTTTAAAAAATTACCATGGAGTCCCATCCCTCCAAACAAAAGCTCCTGGAGCTGTTGGCAGGGTATGCTAAGGACCGCCCCTCTGAGCAAGGTGAGGACCGCTCAGATGAGAAAGAGGGTGGAGGGCATCAGATCTTCCAACCCCCCTTACTTCCTAGGGTACCTGTGCCCATGACACCAAGAATACAACTCATAGCACCTAGATCCCACACAGGTGGGGCATGTCATTCTGAGCCCAATGAGGACAACCTCAACGAGGAGACCAGCCTCTTAGTGAGGTTGACCAAGAGAAGTCTTCGAGATCAGACTCCAGGCTCTGGAAAAAGAAAGCAGAGATTGGCCTTGGACTCCACAATGGTGGCAGCAACTCAATAGAGACCGAGACAATCTTATGATGCCAAAATCCCCAAGGGGGTTGTCCCCAAATTTGAGGAAGGTGATGACATCACCAAATGTTTCACAGCTTTTGAGAGAGCTAGTGAAATGAGAAGTGAAAAGGTCACACTGGGGGGCACTCCTTTGGGAACTGTTCACTGATAACTGCAGGGACAGACTCTTGACCATTACAGGGGCAGCTGCCGGGTCTATGACCTCATGAAGAGCACTGATTGAGGGCTTTGGGCTCACAATTCCGGAATATGGAAATAGATTCAGGGGATCTTCAAAACCCAAAACCAATCCTGGACTGACTTTGTTGATTACTCAGTTAAGACAATAGATGGTTGGTTAATTGGAAAGAATGTGCATGATTTCAATGGACTCTACAATTTGTTTATGAAAGCGCATATTTTAAGTTAGTGCACTAATGAAAAGTTACATCAGCATTTGGTAGATCTAGGTCTAATTTCTCCCCAAAAATTACAAAAGTAGGCAGACTACTGGGTCAAGACAAGGGTGACAGAAATAGCCCCCTGGGGTGACCAAAAGAAAGGGGTTACAAAACCTCCCCAGGGGAAAGGTGTTGAGAATCCCCAAGATAAAAGTCTTAAGTCTTCAAAAGGGGCCCTAAAAACCTGCGCGGGGGTGAGTCCCAAACCTCTTCCCAATCCAATAATGGGTACAGGGGAAAGAACTTTAATCCCTCAAAGACCTGGTGTCTCAACTGTAAGAAGTTTGGACACTTAACTGGAGATGCTACTTGCCTTAACAAGAAGCCCCTAGACCTCCTACAGCGTCTTCTGGTGTTAGTCTCCAGATGGGATCAACACTGTGCCCTGATCAAATCGGGGTTCACACTGTAGCAGTTCTAGTCACTGAGGGTGAAGTTGAGTTTGTCTAGTTACCTGTGTGGTCTTCCAACTTAAAGAAGTATTTACAATACCCCTGGATTAATGGGACTGGGATAGAAGCCATGAGGGACACATGTGCCAGTGCTACAGGTAGTGGTTCCTCCAAACTTACAGCTGCCTGTCTACTTGGAAACAACCAGGAGACCTCAGCATGGCTGAGTAAGAATTGAAAACCCATACAGCACTGCTGGCCATCCCGGGGATTGTGTCAAGACTAGAGCACAGAACCGCAAACACAGTGAAAAAAGTGTTGGAGCTTGAACGAATGACCCAACCTTCCAAGAGAAGGTAATAAGACTGGGAAACAAGCTTCTGAACAGTAAAGTATTCAAGATACCTCTACCTGAGCCCATGAAACTTGACCCTTACCGGGTTGCGCTCTATGGACCAGGAGAACCCACTAGTCAACAGCTGTGCCTTGGACAGCAGACCTGTTCAACTCTTGAAAGCCGTAGGCAGCAAGCTGCTACACAGGAAAAGGTATTTGTTGTCGGTAGCCACAGTGCCTATTGGAAGGTGACTCCTGTATACGGATTCCAGAGACCCTAACCTTGTTACTTGGAGAGTTTCCTGACCAATTGCCCCCTCCGGTCCCTTTGCGCGTGAAGTATTTCCAGGGGGACGGCAGAGGCGGCCCTTCTCCCGCGCAACCCTACTAGCATGTCGGCTCACACACGCAGCGGATGCACACAACGGACGCACACAACGGACGCACACAGTGGGTGTGCCGCTGTCGCGCCTACGGCAAGCCCGTCTGCACCTGTACGCCGCCAGGCGCCAGGACCCCTGGTCCTGGACTCTGACACACTTATTCTAGGTAGTGCCTGCTTACCTTGCAAGGTAAATTCCCCTGTGCCAGTCACAATGGGCCCCCGACACCCCCCCCCCCCCCAAACACAGTGCAACTTGTGTAGGTTCAGAGCCAAGGTGGCCTTTGAGGCCTCTCCTGAGGCTCCCAGTCCCACAAACATTATATATTAAGTCTTAACTTTTGGTCTTTGGTATAACATCAGAAGAAATATTCGATCTTCCTCAGGACTCCACACCGGACATACTTTTCTTAACAGAAATGTGGTTAACCAATGACTCTGTGGCAATTCCTTCCTTGGCCCTCCCCGTAGGTTACTCAATGCTCGCCCAGAACAGAGCTTGTGGCAGGGGAGGCGGTCTAGCAGTGATATTTAAATCTGATTTTTCTTGCACTTTCACACCATACAACATCCCAGATTGCGAATGTGCCCTGTTTAAAATTACTATTTCATATAACTGCACTGTCTCTGGGCGTTCGAGGCATGTGGGCTGCTGAATTTATATCTATGCATAGATCGGCGCCTAGTGTTGGGTCCGGATGATTGCACATTGTTGTCCTGGAAGAGTCTTCGAAGTATCACGAGATAGGTGGCTCCTCCCCTGGACTACAGTGCGCATGGGCATCCCCTCCATGCTCAGTTTGTTTTTTTCCGCCATTGGGTTCGGATGTACTTCTTAACTCACGTTCGGAATATATTAGTTACTCTTTTTCGAGGCCAAAAGGCCTTAGGGGCGTCTGTATTGTCTTTCGTTGGGTGCCTTTTACCTTTCCAGTTCTTTGAACTAGACTTCGGAAGACTTTTTGCCTTTCAACACCAAAGGCCCCTCGACGATCGACGATGGAACGGAGTCCGTTCAAGCCCTGCCCCGTCTGCAACTCGAAATATCCCCACATCGACGTGCACCCGGTGTGCAACAAATGTCTCTCACAGGACCACGACGAGGCCAGCTGCCTGGCCTGTTCGAAATTCAGGTCGAAGAAAACTCTCCGTCTTCGACGCGCTGCACGACAGTCGGCGCGAGAATCGGCACCAGACCCGGAAAACATCTTCGGTGGTGACGACGAAGAACATGTACAAGAAGATGATCCGGAGTACTCGGATCCCGCGTCGGAGCCAGACTCCACCTAGGACGAGGAAGAACTCTACGTCCATGATGAAGACATCGTCGAGGTAGACGACGTACAACCTATCGGAGCCGTCGACGACTCAAGCGAGGAGCTAGGCCCAACCGCAGTAGCGGGGCCCCATAAAAACTCTTCCACGGCTCAGGTCGAGGCATCGCCAGAAGGCCTTAGCCAAGATCTTCAACACCGTTCTCTGGTCCCGCTTCAAGGCCCGACTAAGAACATTTCCAAAGAGCCATCGGTCGATCGGCCACACTCAGTGGAGAAAACGAAACCGAAACCAAAAGACACTAAATCGAAACCGACACTGGTTAAAACAACCATCGGCTCGACGACTTCGGAACCTTCCAAGTCGAAACGTGTGCTCGACCCCTCGTGGTCGAAAGGGGGCGTCGAACCGAAGATCAGATCGACTACGCCTGTGTCTACAGTAAAACACATCACGCTCCCGTCGACGTTGACTTCCGGCTCCAAACATGGCGACTCTTCCGAAGGGCTCGAGGCCCAGAAGACCATCGATCCGAAGTTAAAGAAGCCACTGTTGGTCAAGGCCTTAAACCCGAAGCCGAAAGTCTGATCGAAAGACCCTACTGCGTCGAAGCACAAGGGCGTTCCTGCTGCGCAACAACGGCTCCAATCGATGCACAGCCTCAAACGCACTGAACTGTCTAAGTCGGTCGAATCGAAGACAAAGCCTCCATCGAAGAAAGTCAGTCCATCGCCGATGCTTACGGCGCCGATAAAGTTCGGACTACCCCCGACAGCATGGCCTAAACCTGTTCAACATACACAGGCTACCGACTCTTCCAAGTCCGCGTCAGTTGCCGCAACCACTCAGCCTCGGACGGAAGACGTTGTGTTCCAGCCACCGTCCCACGACAACCAGTCTAAACTCTACATCGACGCCGAATCAGGTCGACTCACCGTTTACAAGCGTAAAATCAGGCCTGAAACGCCTATGGAACATTATAGGATACCACTAAAGAAAAAGAGAGACTCTACCACCTCTCCTATTCTTTTTGAGCCCATGCAATCATATGGTCAGGACTATACCTACTCTCCCACAACTGTCACTGAGGATGTGGAGGGAGGGGACAATGAGGACCAGTTTAACTATCCCATTGATACTGATCAAGATGAGTCCCAGCCGTGGGCCAACACTGTGGACCCTGCTGAACCACACACCACCCCTGATACTCTTTCATATGCTATCAAGCCTTCGCCTACTGAAGATACTGCTGCGTTCAACGCACTGATTGAGAGGGCGGCACATAACCATGACGTAGATATGCACGCTGACCCCGTGGAAGAAGACTTTCTTTTTGATACAATCTCCACATCAGAAAGGTATATCAAAACTCTGCCTATGCTCAAAGGTGTGCTCAAACATGCAAGTGACATTTTTAAAGAGCCCACTAAAGCACTGGTGGTGAACCCAAGAATTGAGAGGAAGTACCGGCCTGCGCCCGTGGATCCTACCTACATCAAGGGCCAACTCCCACTGGACTCCTTAGTGGTGGCTAATGCTCGTAAAAGAGCGAACTCTGACAACAGGTGATGCTCCTCCTCCGGACAAAGATTCCAAGATCTTGGAGGCCTCTTGAAAACGTGTGGCAGCTCAAGCTGCTAATATTTGGAGAATCTCCAATACCCATGCCCTGTTAGCAAGATATGACCGGGCACACTATGACACGTTAGAGCAGTTACTGCAACACCTGCCAGACGCTTATAAGGAGGGAGCAGAAATGCTTATACAAGAAGGGAAGTTAATCTCCAACGCGTCCATTAAGTGCGTGTTGGATGCAGCCGACACAGCAGCTAGGGCCATAAACACTAGCGTTATGCTCAGGAGGCATGCCTGGCTCCGCATCTCTGGATTTAAGTCTGAGATCCAAACTACCCTGCTCAATCAGCCAGTAAACCCTGACTTCCTGTTTGGTCCGGAGGTAGACACCACTCTTGAAAAGATTAAGAAGGACACTGAAACTGCGAAATCCATGGGAGCTCTGCAGTCTCAGCAGTTCAGGGGCGGTTCCTTTCGTCGCTCCGGTAACAGGGGAGCCTCAAGAGGACAAGCGTCGCAACAAGCCCAATACACCAAGGGGGGCACACAAACCACCTATAACAAGAACAATAGGGGTGGATACCGTGGGAACAGCAGCGAGGGCAGAGGACGTGGAAATAATACCAGATCCTCCGCCACTAACAAGCAGTGACGTCTTGGCACTGCCCCCCGACCATATAACACTTGTCGGGGGGAGACTCCAGCAGTTCCTGCCAGTCTGGGAAAGCATTACCATGGACAGGTGGGTGAGACAACTTATACAACACGGTTATTGTCTAGAACTAGCCTCCACTCCACCCAACATACCCCCAAGGCACCGTCCTATGTCCGCCGAGCACATGCACTTATTGCAGCAGGAAGTCCTATCCATGCTGCAAAAAGGCGCCATAGAACTCGTGCCTTTAGAACAACAGGGTACAGGGGTGTACTCACTGTACTTCTTAATCCCAAAGACAGGTCTCTCCGGCCCATTCTAGACCTCAGACCTCTAAACCAATACATCCTGTCCGAACACTTTCACATGCTCACGTTACAGCAGGTTCTGCCGTTGCTCAGTCAAGGAGATTTCCTAGCAACATTAGATCTAAAGGATGCCTATTTCCACATTCCCATTCACCCCAGTCACAGGAAATATCTCAGGTTCACCATCAACAACCAGCATTACCAGTTCATAGTACTGCCTTTCGGGGTCACTACAGCCCCCAGAGTGTTTACGAAGTGCTTAGCGACAGTAGCCGCGCATCTTCGGAGGCAACACATCCATGTCTATCCGTATGTGGACGACTGGCTTGTACAGGCAAAGTCAGCCCAGCAGTGTGCCGGCCACATGTCCCGCACAATTCACCTCCTACACAGTCTGGGATTTTCGCTCAATTACTAATAGTCCCATCTTCACCCCGCACATGTACAGCAGTACCTAGGCGCAGAAATAAACACGCTCGCTGCCACAGCACACCCAAACTCCGCGAGAGTCAACAGCATGCGAGTGCTGATTCAAAAATTAAGGCCACAACACTCACTCCCAGCGCAGGTGTTCATGCAACTAATAGGCATGATGGCCTCCTGTATCTTTATAGTCCCTCACGCGAGGCTACACATGCGTCCGCTTCAGGAATGCTTGGCACGCCAGTGGAACCAGGCTCAAGGACAGCTAAAAGACCTAGTGTTGGTGACCGGTCGTGCATACAACTCTCTGCATTGGTGGAACACACAAAACCTTTGCAGGGGACGACCGTTCCAAGAGCCTGTACCACAGATAGTACTGACGACGGACGCATCTCTCCAGGGCTGGGGAGCACATGTCCTCCACTATACAGTGCAGGGACTATGGACACCGCAACAGCGGAAGATGCACATCAACCTACTGGAACTGATGGCAATCTTCATGGCGATGAAGGCATTGAATCTCTGCAACAAAGTCGTGCTGATCCGGACGGACAACATGACTGCGATGTATTACATCCGGAAGCAGGGAGGGACACACTCTCCACAATTGTCACACCTAGCACAGTGCATGTGGAAGTGGGCCATTCAAAGGAACAGGTTTCTCATGGCGGAACACCTCCCAGGCAAGGACAACCAGATGGCGGACCTGCTCAGCAGGCACAGCCATCAGATGCACGAGTGGGAGATACATCCCTCAGTGCTCCAACCATATTTCCAGCAGTGGGGTCATCCAGTGATAGACCTCTTCGCCACACACGAAAACGCAAAATGCCGCACCTTTGCCACCAGGTTCTCACACCCGCAGTCTCAGGGCAATGCGATATGGATGAACTGGTCGAACAAATTTGCGTACGCCTTTCCTCCAGCACCACTCATACCGCTGGTGGCACGCAAACTGAGGCAACACTCCATGACGCTCATCCTGGTTGCTCCAACGTGGGCAAGGCAGGCATGGTACACCACGTTCCTGGAACTTTCCGTGGTTCCCCACCAGCGCCTAAGACTCACTCCCAGTCTCCTCACTCAGAGCCATGCAGCACCCAGATCCGCAGCAGTTGAGCCTTGCAATATGGCTCCTGAGGTCATAGTTAGGCTACCTGAACCTGCCTCCTGACTGTATGGACATCATAAAGGAGGCTAGGCGACCCACCAACAGGGCCTGCTACGCGGCAAAATGGAAGCGTTTTGTTATCTATTGCTCCAATAATAACATAAATCCACTTGATGCTTCCACGCAAAACATCATAAGTTACTTGCTGCACCTATACAGGTGTAATCTAGCGTATAGTTCCATCAGGATACATTTAGCTGCAATGGCGGCTTATCTTCAAAATAGACAGCACCTATCCCTTTTCGGAGTACCGGCCATTAAAGCTTTTTTGGAGGGACTGAAAAGGGCCATTCCTCCAAGACACCCGCCTTCGCCGGTCTGGAACCTCAACATAGTCCTCACCAGGCTCATGGGCCCACCATTTGAACCTCTTCACTCTTGTGAGATACAATTTCTCACATGGAAAGTGGCTTTTCTGGTCGCAATTACGTCGCTACGACGAGTTAGCGAGCTGCAAGCCCTCACTATTCAGGAGCCTTTCATTCAAATTCAAGCTAATAGGGTTGTGCTACGCACCAACCCCAAGTTAATGCCCAAGGTAGTGTCACAGTTCCACATTAACCAAACTATCGAACTACCTGTATTCTTCCCAAATCCTGATTCAGTGGCAGACAGAGCACTACACACACTTGATGTTAAAAGGGCTCTCCTGTATTACATAGACAGAACTCAAGACTTCAGGAAAACTAAACAACTGTTCGTTGCCTTCTATCCACAGCACAAAGGCAACCCGATTTCTAAATCAGGTATAGCCAGGTGGATTGTTAAGTGCATCCAGATCTGTAATCAAAAAGCTAAACGCACGTTAACAGTTCCCCCCCAGAGCGCATTCCACACGCAAATTAGGGGCATCCATGGCTTTCTTAGGTAACATTCCTCTAGAGGACATATGTAGAGCAGCTACATGGACCACCATACACACATTCACCAAACACTACTGCGTGGATGTACACTCAAAACAGCAAGCTGCTGTAGGTCAGGCTGTTCTCGGAACTCTCTTTCAGACTGCTGCAGCTGACACGGGCAACCGCCAATAAGGAGGGTACTACTATTTATTCTATGCATAGATATAAATTCAGCAGCCCACATGCCTCGAACGGAATATGCTACTTACCAGTATGCATCTGTTCTTTGCATGTAGGGCTGCTGATATTTATATCGCCCGCCCTCCTCCCCGGTGCCTGTCGCAGCTGAAGCACTCACACTTATTCTAACGCATGGTCATCACTTACTATATCACACTCCATCTCTGCTACAATGGCGAAAAACAATCTGAGCATGGAGGGGATGCCCATGCGCACTGTAGTCTAGGGGAGGAGCCACCTATCTCGTGATACTTCGAAGACTCTTCCAGGACAACAATGTGCAATCATCCGGACCCAACACTAGGCGGCGATCTATGCATAGATATAAATATCAGCAGCCCTACAGGCCAAGAACAGATGCATACTGGTAAGTAGCATATTCCTTCTTATTTACCGCCCCCCAGGGCCAGCCAGGATTTTTCACAAAGCCCTAGCTCTTACCACCTCCAATCTGGCCCTAGAAACAGCCAACTTTAGTATTGTAGGCAATCTGAATTTACACCTGGAACGCCTTGACTCCCAGGAGATTACCAACTTTCTGGGAGATATGGCTGCTTGTCAACTAATTCCACTAATAGAGGGCCCGTCGCATCTCGCCGTTCACCTATTGGATCCAGTATTTTCCAACACTAAGAAAACGGAGATCATGATCGTCGGCAGGAGGGCGGAACTATGGGGGGACAGGTGGTGGCCTGCTGAGCTGGGGCCGGCCCCCCTTCCGGTCACTGAATTAAAGAACTTGGAAATATGGATGGATCCTGCTCTCAGTTTTGTGGGCCATTCGAAGAAAACCGCGGCCTGTTGCTTTGGCATCTTACGGTCGCTGCGTCCCATCCTGAAGTTCTTTGACCATCGTACCAGGCAGCTGATAGTCCAGGCTACTGTGTTATCTCGCCTGGACTATGCAAGCTCTCTCCTGGTAGGGTCCAATCTGGCTGAGGTTACCCGCCTCCAACGCGTTCAGAACGCCGCGGCGAGAGCCATTGTTGGCTTACCCCGATCTAGTTCCGTCTCCGGCACATTGAGATCACTGCATTGGCTGCCTATCAGGGCAAGAATCCAGTTTAAAGTGCTGTGTTTGGCGTTCAAGATTTTGAGGGGAGGGGGTCCTCAAATTCTGGCGGACCTTCTGCCCTGGTATGTGCCTACCCGGTCCTTGAGATCTTTGGGCCAAGCACTTACTGTGATCCCTCGATACAGGTTGTCGGGTTGGTGGCCGATCCTTCCGGGTCAGAGCAGCCGAGCTTTGGAACTCTCTTCCTGTAGAGTTGCGGTTACTAGATGATCTTTTAGCTTTTCGTAAAGCTTTAAAAACCTTTCTGTTTTAATAATCCAGCCCTTTGTCTCTTTATCTGTTGTGTTCCCTGTAGGTGTTGCATATTACCTGCCATGCGCCAAGACGCCCCTTAGCTGGGGCAGCTGTGCGCAATACAAATGTATGTAACATAACATAACATCCGTTCTCTCAAAGTCCATGCCCCCTTCCCCTAACTTGGACCGATCACGGTCTCATCCTCATGTGCCTTAGTCTAGCGGGTGCCCTCAGCAGACCACCCGTCTGCCTTCTATGAAACGACCCTGGCACAAACTTGACACACCTAGATTTGTGTCTAGTCTAAAATCATCTGGCCCATCGACTTGGAGGAAGTGGATGTAGCCTACTGGGGGGTGGAGCACCAACTCACTCGACCATTGCATCCCTCAAAAACTGTCCTGTGCCAAGTGAACGCAATCGCATGCCTGGTACAACAAGACCCTAATGATACGGAAAAAAACACTGTCAATCTCTGGAACACACCTGGAGACGTACCAATGACCCCACAGCTAAAACTATCTATAGGCAGGCTATTAAAGTCTACCACAAACTAGTGCAAAAGTCTAAAGATGCATTCTACATCAAACTGATTACATCGAGCTCTAATCCTTGTAAAACCATCTTCTCTCGTATAAAGGACATGACAAAACCCCTGGGAGGGAACAATATCCTATCCACCAACCTGCACTGTGAATCCCTGGCACACTACTGCATCAGGAAAGTAGAATGCCTCTACAACACTCTCTACTCTAAGCGGACTGCCTCTACATCACAGCCGTCCAACCACCCACTTGACACGGTCAGTGGTAAGGCCTGGGCATGGTTTGCGTCTTTTCTATCTGATCGCTCCTTTCAGATCTACGCCCCACCTTTTATGTCCAGTTCTTATCCCCTCCGCATCGGTGTCCCTCAAGGCTCTGCGCTGAGCCCCACGTTGTTTAACATAATAATAATAATAAGGGAGTTTTATAAAGCGCGCGGTTACGCTAGCTAGCGTACACACATGTACGTACACCCTTTGCCCTTCTGGCCAAAGCCCGGAAGATCAAGAAGATTTCATACGCGGACGACACACACTTGCTATTCACTTTCACAACAACCCAGCCCTTGACCAACTGAAGTTTCTGAAGATATCTTGGCCATCTGATTGTTTGGCGGAAAACTACCTCCAACTCAACTCTACAAAAACGGAGGTGCTTCTGGCTGGCCGGGACCCCCACAAATGGGACGACCAGTGGTTGCCTGCTGCACTGGGTATTCGACCCCAACCAAAAAGCGCTGTGAAGGACTTAGGGGTCCTGTTGGAAAACTCCCTCTCGTTCGAACTCCATGCCAAAAAAGTGGCAGATACATGCTTTGGCCACCTATGCAGTCTGAAACCCATCCTGGGGGTCTTTGATGCTTCTACCCGACAGGTGATCATTCAATCGGTGGCACTCTCCCGTCTCGACTACTGTAACGGACTGCTACTGGGCGTCAATAAAACGGTCACAGACTCCAGAGGGCTCAGAATGCGGCTGCTCTCATTCTTTTCGCCCTCCCTAAGCATTGTCACACCTCCCCTCTCCTGTATCGCCTGCACTGGCTTCCTATCAAACAGAGAATTCAGTTCAAGACTCTTTGTACCACTCACAAGATCCTACACGGCCAGGGCCCTCAGATACTGCAGGGACTTTGCACTTCATATGCCCCAACGCGCGCACTGCGCTCCACAGATCTGCACCTGGCTTGCATTCCTAGGGTGCGCAGGAGCAGAGCGGGGGGGGTCGCGCATTTAGATCTCTGGCCCCAGCCCTTTGGAATTCTATTCCAATCACGGCGCGCAGCGTACAAGATCATTGGGCATTCAGAAAACAGATCAAAACCTGGCTGTTTTCATCCATCTACCTCTTGTTGCACGGACTTGCTGCGCGCTTGTCCCCTGAATCTCTAGAAACAGATGTTTCCTGGTTGTCTCTCCATCTGGCTAGTAATACTGACCTCGGCCACCCGTCTGCAAGCGCTGGTAAGCCCCGTTGCTGGGATAGCCACGCGCTATATAAGCACAGCTAACATAGCAGAGTGGTAGTGCCTCAGATATTTAAAGTTTCTACTCACTTTGGCTTAAGACATCCCCTTACCTGGGTATCTTGGCCAGACCAAGACTTGGAGCAGGCTAGTTTGCCACTTTTACTGGCCCCAATTGTCCCAAAAGTAAAGGAGTGTGTCCGTGCCTGTCAAGCCAGTGACCAACCAGGTGGACACCCAAAGGTCCCCTTAATTCCACTACCAGTGGTTGGGGTTCCCTTTGAAAGGATAGATGTGGACCTAATGGGTCCACATGAACCACCCACAGCCTCCGGAAACAAATTTATGCTTGTGGTAGTGGATCACGCCACCAGGTATCTTGAAGCAATTCCCCTTAGGACTACTACAGCGCCTACACTAGCCAAGGCCCTCATTGGTGTCTTCACCAGGGTAGGGTTTCCTATGGAGGTGGGGTCAAACTTCATGTCTGCAAACCTCTAAAATACATGTGGAATGAGAGTGAAGTGTAGTAAAGGTTTACTACACCCCATCACCCTCAAACCAATGGTTGTGTTGAAGGGTCTAACAAGACCTTGAAGGGCATGATCATGGGGCTCCCATAAAAAATAAAAAGGAGATGGGATGACCTCTTGTCATGCTTGATTTTTGCCTATAGGGATGTGCCTCACAGGGAGTAGGGTTTCCCCCTTTGAACTTCTGTTTGACCATCCTGCTAGGAGAGCACTCCTTCTTGTTAGAGGGTTGGGAGAAGCTTTTCGAGGGATCCTAACTGGATATTGTGGACTATGTACTAGGCTTAAGGTCTAGAATGTCAGAGTACATGGAAAAAGCTTCAAGAATCTTGAGGCCACCCAGAACCTCCAGAAGCACTGGCATGACCAAAAAGCCACACTGGTGGAATTCCAACCAGGGCAAAAGGTGTGGGTTTTGGAGCCTGTGGCACCAGGGGCCCTCAAGGTTAAATGGAGTGGCCTTTACCCCATCTTTGAGAAGACAAGAGGTCACCTATTTGGTGGACCTGGGTGCAAGCAGGACCCCAAAAGAGTGATCCATGTGTACCGCCTAAAGCTTATCCATGACAGGGCTGAGCTCGCCATGCTGATGACTGATGAGGATCAGGAGGCAGAGTGAACCTCTCCCTGACCTGCTCCCATGCAGCCCCAAAGATTGCTCAGGGGATGGAGTTGTCTATTCAGACACCCTTAACTGCCCAACAGCAGGCTGTCTGTAAGCAAGTCCTACAGCCAGTATGCTTAGCACTTTTCATGGACGCCTGGTCAGAAACACCGGTGTACCCCTGATGTGGACACTGGGAACAGTGTATCTGTCAAAAACATAATCTATCGACCGTGTGATCAAGTTAAGGAGAGCATCAGAGCCTAAGTCGGCAAGATGCTGGAGTTAGGGGTTAATGAACACTCTGATAACCCCTGCGCCAGCCGAGCGGTTCTGGCCCCCATATCTCATCCACAGGGTGGAAAGAGCAATGAGGTTTTTCTGTCAACTATAGAGGGCTCAACTGTCACCAAGACAGATGCCCCCCCCCCCCATACCAAGAACTGATGAGTTGATAACCTAGACTCAGCCACATTTCATAGTATCATTAATTTAACTGCAGAGTACTGGCAGATTGGTATGGCACCGGGAGCCAAAGAAAAAAACACATTCTCCACCCCTGATGGGCACTATCAGTAGACTGTTATGCCCTTTTGCTTTAAAGAATGCCCCTCCCTGTCACCTTCCAAAGGTTGTTGAATCAAGTCCTTGCTGGATGGGAGGTCTTTAGTGCAACATATCTTAATGATATTGCTGTCTGTAGCTCCACCTTGCAGGATCACCTGATCCACCCTGGGAAGGTTTTACAAGCCCTACAAATTGCAGGCCTAACTATAAAGGGTCCAAATGCCAGATACGGCCGGGCACAGTTGTGTGCTTGGGCCGCCTTGTTGATGTAGGCTAAGTACAACCCAAGATCCAGCCCATCCAGGACTGGGAGGCTCCAACAACCCAGAACCAAACGGGTGCCCAGGACCTTTGTTCTTAACCAAAAAAACTGCATTCAAAACAAAACCCAATTAGCACTCTGGCCACAGCTCAGCCCCCTGTAAATTTGTGCCACCGGTACCAAGGGCACTGTGGCCAGGGAAGGCCTCTAAGGGTTGCAGCACCTGTTGTGCAACCCTTGGAAACCCTGTACCTTTGCACGCACTTACTTTGCAGGCTGCTTGTTTTGGTGCAAACAAAGTGAAGTCGACAAGGCACACATCCCTGTGTGATATGCCTGCAACCCACTGCCCTGGCATAATTTAGCCACCGCTCTGACTGGGTGCATTATAACAGTGGTGAGGGTACAGGTGCATGAGCCCTGTACCCCTACAGTGTCTAGACCAATCACTGGACATTGTAAGTGCAGTGTTGCCATTAAGAGTATATGGTGCTGAGAGTTTGTCATTACGAACTCCACAACACTATACTGGCTTTTCTGAGAACTGGGAAGTTTGGTCTCAAACTTCTCAGCACATTAAACCCACACTGCGAGTGTGGAATTTAATGAAAAATGCACACAGAAGGCATCTTAGAGCTGCCCCCTGAAAACGACCAGCCTCTGGTGGTTTCCTTTACTGGTACACGCCAGCCTGTCGCCAAGAGACATGTTTCTGGACCCCTGGGGTGGGAGCCTTCACTCTGAGCCCATAAACCAAGCCTTTTCTGGGCAGGAGAGCTTCAAAGGCCTTGTAGCCTTTGTAATGCGACCCCCAGCCTCTCCTGCTATCTAGAGCAGCCCCCCTTCCTGTCTCCTCTCCTTTTTGGCGGGAAGACAGGCGGGAAAACAGCCAGCCCAGAAGGTGTGCCCACCTCTGCCAACCCCACCCCTCAGGTGGGGGCAGGCGAGGGGAAGCCCACTCTTCAGATGGCAGACGCTCCCCAATCAGGATTAGGGATTGTGCTCCTTCCCAGACATGGGGTGAGCACACCAAGGGTGTAGTCACACTAAGGTCCGTACCCATTGGCTACTGACCTCAAGACCCCGAAACGCCCCCTAAATACAGTATTTAGGGGGGAGCCTTGAAGCAAGAAGTCAAACCAAGAAGAAAAGAAGGACCGAACAGCCCGTGCCAAAGCGAAGAGGCGGATGACAACCACTTACTTGGCCCCAGCCCTACCGGTCAGCAATACAACAGAGGGCCCATATAGTTGCGTAAAAACTGTCTTCTAAGTTGGCAGGAGCAAGGCTGTGTCAGGACTCCGAAGGGTCACGCGGAGGGGACCTCTGATCCTAGCTCGCCCCTCTCCCGGCGGTATGGCAGCGTAGTGGCTATAATTGTGGTTCCCAGATTGCAAACATCAGGTAGGCCTGGAGGAGGTAGGTAAAGTTCTCAGTCACCTGAGGTGTACTCCGGACCACGGCATTGCCCACCTTGCTAGCGGTCCTCTCTAGGAGGACTGCAGACGTTGAGTGTTCTGGGAGGCAGGTAAGTGGATACTTGTATAGTGGGTGGAGAAGCAGGAAGGCCGTGGTGCAACTGACTGAGGTCAGTTACAGCACTCTGCCTCTCAGTGGCAAACGCATGTGGGTTTAGTGTGCTCTTGTCTGCGCTGATTATGGAGCTGTGGATGACAGTCTCGTCGGCCCCCCGTGCGGGGTCACTTGTGGGCCAGCGCCTCGGCGGGGCGATGGGGGGTATGGATAGCGGATGGGGCACTGTTTTTGGCTCCCCTTCGCGGTGTTGTAGAAGTGTGCATCCGCCTTCCCTGGTGGGTAGAGGGAGGGTGAGTGCCACAGCAGAGGCCGGTGTAGGGCTAGGCCATTTTCTGTCCCTTTTCTTTCTTTCCCCCATTTATTTGTTTCCCTTTTGCTCATTTTTTGTCTGCCCCTATGTGTGGGCATCTACTGTGCTCCCCCCGCTAGCGTTCCTGTAATTTGGTCCAGAGAGTGCGTGGAGGGAGCACGAGGCTCATTTGCCTGCAGCCTATTGTGCCATATCCTGGGTCTCCATGACCCACGGATGTTGCTGGTCTCGATGCAGGGTAGCCCATTGTCTGTGAAGCCCTTGGGCCAGCTGTGATGTAGGTCAGGCTGATTTCTGTGCTATACTCGCGTTGTGGCTAGTGCTCCTCTGTCGCAAGTCAGGGTCGGTGTGGCTGCCCCGCGGTCCGCTGCAAGAGAATGGTGCTGGCTGCAGTGAACGGTCTCTGGAGCTTGGCGGAGCTGTCACTCTGGAGCCGAGACTTTCCCAATCCTCGAGGCCAGCGATCACACCTGACTGTCGGAGGTTCAGAGTGGAATGGCGGCTGCAGCATTTGCCATGGGTTCTCCACAACATCAGAGGGCGGTTGCGAGGGAAGAGGAAATGTGCAGGTCCACTGCCGCACCAGGAAACCCGCAGCTTCACTAGGAAAGCCACTGCCTCCGTGCCTGGCCCAATTCGTAGTGGAGCTCAGAAGCAATCGGCCATCTTCGTTCGTGGCCAGACCACGCCCCGGTCTTAACTATGTCTGTCTTTATTTTTCAGGTTCTTCAGACGTTGAGTATCCTCCAGCAGCTTGCTACAGCCATTGGACCGAATATCAAGCAACATGTGAAGAACTTAGGCATTCCTATTATCACCATCCTTGGTGACAGTAAGGTGAGTTACTTTATACTTTGTGTGTGTGATGCCTTCAAAGAGCTGTATAGTTCTGTCCTTTCTGGATGAGTAGACCAGAATACAGAGGGTGGAGAAGGTCATCTGCAAAATGATTTTAGTTTTCTGTGTGGTCTGTTACATCAGAATGTATTGATCATGGGCATTAGGTATGCAGCTTGTAGAATTGTGGTTAATTTGAGTGTTCGTGGAATCGGTGTTGTAGAATGAGGCGAGAGGTGGTTGTTGGTGTTTGCTTGAAGAGTTTGGATGTAGCAGCATTGTAGAAAATCCGGTGTTTAGTGTTTAGGGAAACCAGTATTGGGAAGCTTCAGACAGTCGAAGTTTTGCTATTAGTGTCCAGGATCCACTTGGTGTGCCATTGTGGGTGGTTTGGCGCACATTTGAGTGCCAGTTATGTGTTGCTTGTACCAGTCTCGGTTAAAGGAGCAAAACCACTTGTAATGAATACAGGACTCCTGGCCTGCAGGAAAAAAAAAACCCTGTCTTCAAATGGATACTTCTAAGCACGGACTGTTCACCTTTAAATTACTCCTCAGGTGCAGGACTGAATCTGGAAGGTCTGACCTTAGTGCTCCAGCACACCTCTAGGTAAGGCTGTGCTGCTATGATCTTAGCACGTCTAAGTTCTTTTGTTTCAGAGCCTTTGATAATGGCTCTGACACACCCTTTTCATTCTTTTAACAAGTTTTTCCAACTGAAATCCAGTGTGAAAGAGGAAAATGATCCCACCTAAAAATACAGGGATCAAACCATGCCTTGACTGTATTAAACAAATATTGGTGACAGACACCCATGAGGTGTGCTTTTGCTGCTTGGTCGTTTGAGGAATGTGCCCGAAAGCGATACAAGACCTGTGGCGAAGCTTTACGTTGCCAGACATTGAAAGAAGACAGACCAGTCCGGCTCGAAGTCAAGGGTGTGTAAATGTTTCTGTAGTAAATCTTGCGACAGGTACTCTTTGCACTCATCTGATAAGTCGATAACCAGGTCAAACTGGAAACACTATCTAAGAGTAGTTGTGAGTTCTCTGAGCTTTCACCTTAAATCCCTAGTGAAACCGAATTTACCTTCTAGCAATTTAGGATGAGCAGGGGAGGTGCAGGTGGTTGGTCCAAAGGTAAAGCAAATGCTCTCTGGCTTTCTGCTACCTGTCGCCAAAGCTGTGGAACGCCATGCCACTATCAGTTCGTCAGGTGCTATCGGAAGAGCTTTTTAGAAATTGAGAGAAAGGGTCTCGTTTGATATGTTTAGCCTCTCACTTTTTGCCTGGACATTGATGTGGTTTCGACTGTACTACACATGGTCCCTGCCAACCAGGTCACATGTGCCAGTGCTTGCTCCCTAAGAACTATTCCACAATTGGCTCTTCAGGTCCCCTTTAAGTCCCCAGTGAATGGTACCTGGGTGTCAAGGGTGTTAGGACTGAAGATGGTCCCCCTAGGAATCCCACACCTAGGCCAGATCACCCTTGCATCATGCATGGCCTGGTGCAGACAAAATGACAGACTTTGGCGCACTACCTGTGTGCCTTGCCGGCTAGGACTGCCCGATAGAGGTTAGTCACCCCTCTAGTAGGCCTTACTAGCCCTAAGGGAGGGTGTACTGTATCACAGGTGTGGGCATATCTGCAATATTGAGGGTCTTTTCCTTAATATTACACGAGCCAGGGAAGCCATATAAAGTACATGGGCTGAAAACGTGAGTTCCAAGCACCATGATTGCTGCACTGAACAGAAACGGGAGTGTTTAGTACCAAACTACTCATCACAATAAAACCACATCTGAAATAGACTTGTCTATTTCAGATGTGAAATAGATTCCTTACCTAGAATATCCCCAGGCATTCTACTGGATCCGGAAAGTTTTGCTAGCAGTACCCCTGCGTGTCAGTAGGTGGCGTCCTGCGGCTCCGCGTCAGTCGCTGGCTTCGTATGCGCCGAGATGACATCACGGAGACTACTTAGGCGCCACCCATGCACATTGACGTCAGTTCTTTCTTTTTGCGCGCCAGTAAGGGCAGATCCGGATAGAGCACGTACCTCAGTCATTTTTGACTATCTTTTTGAGACTTTTGTCTCGTGCTGGTTTTCTCTGGTGCGAGTAGGGATGCTTGGTTTTAAGTCCTGCGGGACCTGCCGTCACAATATGTCAGTGGCGGACCCTCATGACTTCTGTCTTTACTGCCGGGAGCGCGACCATGACTCCCGGTCCTGTGTTGGGCCATGGCCCGAATGCCTTGAGGGAGCGGCGCAGAAAATTGCTTGAAGTTTGGCACTCGTCCCCACGCTGTTCAAGGTCCAGAGGTTGTTCCCGTGACCGCTCGCGGAGCAGTCATCCCCGCTCCTTGGGATCCAAGTCTTCACCCTCTGATTCGGGTAAGAGATGGCACACGAAGTCAAATAAGCGTTGTCGCTCTCCAATGTCCCCCCGTCAGTCCTCGGATGTGGACGAGGGGGGCAGGGCTCCACCCCTGCGGCTCCTTCGGAGCCCGAGAGTCCCGCTGCCTACCCACCTTACCCGGGTCCGTCGGCGACTCCCGACAAATGCAAGAATTCCTTGCTGCCATGTACCGCCTGTTTAGACCTCGGGCTCCCGCCGGTGTGCCTTCAGACCCCACGTTCCCGTAGCTGGATCCTGCACTGCTGGCTCGGGCCACGGCGCCAAGAGGTCCCCTGCTGCCGGCTCCGCGCCACCCTCTGCTCGGCCGGCTGCGCTGCAGTGGATACTGCTGGTTCCACCTCTGCCGCGGTTCCCGAACGGTTTTGTCCCCGCTGGGATCTGAATTGGGACACGGCGCCACTCCCGGCGCATTTTCTTCCCTCCCCAATCCCTGCCCTGCCGACGAGGCTTGTGCCAACTGCGCCGGCGGTGGAGGAGGATTGGGAGGAGTTCAAGGATCCTCTTGCTCGTCGGTATGATTCTGAGCAGGACTGGGTGGACGACTTGTAGGAGGCCGGCAGCCTTGACATCTCCTCTGATCCGGGGTTTGCCTCTCCCCCGCCCACTATGGAGGAGGGTGCCTCATATACGGTGGTGCCCTGGGCAGCTGAGGTCCTTAACGGTGATCTCCCCGCGGTGACCCTGAAGACTAATCTCCTTACTGAGGTGCTCCAGTCGATGTCCAGTTCATCGGAGCCGCTGTTGCCCTTTAACAATGCCCTCACTGAAGTCTCCCTTTGTAGGGCGATTTCCACGACTGTGGCGCTTTGTTGCGACCCCTGGTTGCGGTTCATGGGTTCTCCCTGGACATCCAGGGCTCTCATGGACATGCCCTTTGACGGCACTCGCCTGTCTGGTGATAAGGCCGACACTGCACTGGAGCGTTTTAAGGACTCTCTGGCTACGGCAAAGTCCTTGGGCCTTTCCACCATGCGCCCGGCCACGTCTACTTTTCATTCCTTTCGTGGCCATGGCAGAGGCGGCCCTGGCCATTCATTCGGTCAAAAGCCTGCGCCCAAACTCGGCGGGCCCGTGGGCATGGAGGCCGCCAGGGTGGCTCTGGGGGCCGGCGTGAGGGTCAGTTCACGTCCGCCCCCGTGACGTCAACTTCGAAGCCTTCCTAGTCTGAGCTTCAGGTTGCAACCCACGTCGGTGGGTGGCAGAACGCCAATGGGGAAGGGGAGGATGAATTCTGTCACTTCCGACAAGTGGGTGCTACAACTCCTCCGGAGGGGCTACTCCCTCCCCTTTGGGTCTACCCCCCTCCCCCACCAGCCATGCCACCTCGGTTCCACTGCATGTCTGGAGATCACTTCGCAGTTCTCCAGCAGGAAGTTATGGCCCACTTGGCCAAGGGGGCCATTGAGCGCGTACCTGGGCCGGAAGTAGGACGTGGTTGTTCCCACTACTTTCTGGTCCCCAAGAAGTACAAAGGGGGCTTGTGCCCCATTTTGGACCTCAGGTACGTCAATCGCTTCCTCCTGAAGGAGAAGTTAGATGTTGATGCAGGCTCAGGTCTCGACTACTCTGGAGACTGGATGGTAGCGTTGGACTTGCAGGGCGCATATTTTCACATTTCCGTCCTGCGGCTCACAGGCGTTACCGTGATTCACGGTAGTCCATGAGCATTTTCTGTTTACCGTGCTCCCTTTCGGCCTTACCAGTGCCCCTCGGGTGTTCACGAATGGGATGGTGGTCGCAGCTCATCTGCGCAGGTCAGGAGTGTCAGTCTTCCCCTACCGCGACGACTGGTTGTTGAAGTCAGGCTTGCCCCAGGCAGTAGTCCCCCAGCTTCGGACTACAGCCGCCCTGCATTTGCTGGTGTTCTCCATCAATGTGCCGAAGTCGCACCAAAGTCCCTCTCAGAAGCTCCACTTTATCGGAGCGGTTCTGGATTCAACCCTTTTTTGGGTTTATCCTCCTGAGCAGCGAGTCTGGTATATTCGGGGATGATTCCGATTTTCAGCCTCTATCCCGGGTTTGTTAGGATGACCCTCCGGCTCCTGGGCCTGATGGCATCCTGCATCCTGCTGATGCAACATGCCAGATGGCATATGCGGGCTCTGCAGTGGGACCTGAAGTTCCAGTGGGCACAGCATCAGGGCAACTTGTCCGATCACGTCCCGATCTCAGAGGGTACTGCACGACACTTGCAGTGGTGGCTCACGAATCGCAATTGGGTTAATGGCAGATCCCTCTCCCTTCCCCAACCGGAGCACACGGTGGTAAAGGATGCGTCGCTCCTGGGATGGGGCAGCCACTTGGGAGAGGCGGAGATCAGAGGCCTCTGGTCTCAGGCGGAGTCCTGACCCCACATCAATCTTTTGGAGCTTCGGGCGATCCAACTGGCACTGAAGGCATTTCTTCCCTCTGTCCGGGGAAGTGTAGTGCAGTTGTTCACGGAAAACACCACCGCCGTGTGGTATTGCAACAAGCAGGGTGGAGTGGGGTCCTGAACCCTATGTTAGAGCTATGTGGGCTGCTGAATTCATATCTGTGCATAGATCGCCGCCTAGTGTTGGGTCCGGATGATTGCACATTGTTGTCCTGGAAGAGTCTTCGAAGTATCACGAGATAGGTGGCTCAGGAGGCTCTGTGTCTCTGGACATGGCTGGAACATCAAGGTATTACCTTGGTGGTTCAACACCTGGCAGGATGGGAAGGATTCACGAAGGAGAAACTTCAAAGTCATAATGCCTTTGTGAGCCTCTCCAGACCACTTGCTGCTCTCAGCAACTGGTCCCCACTGGTTCTACCCCCCACTTTGGGTGGGAGAACCGGCGGGAAAAACAAAGTGAGGAAGAGGTGAGCCCACCTCTGCCAATTCAACCCCTAAGGTGGGGGAGGCGAGGTGAAGCACAACCTTGATTCTCCGCCATCTTGAGGACGGGGAGACCCAGCCAACCAGGGACAGGCTACTGCCCCCACCGGTGAGTGGCAGAATAGAGGGTGTACCCACTCCAGGGAAGGGACCCATTGCCCTTTACCTACCTGTAACACCCCTAAATTTAGTTTAGGGGCACCCTGAACCTTCCTTCCTCGGATCCATCAACCACAAGAAAAAGAGAAGGATGAGGAGCCGTGCAGAGCTAACAAGACGACGACGCCCACTGACTTGCCCTAGCCCCACAGGCCTGTCTCCCCCTCGAACCTGCTCCTGCAAAACCCGGGCGTGTTAAGCGGAGTGCAACCTCAAAAACCCTGGAGGATCTGCCTGTCTTTCAAGCTGTTTCTCCCGTGAACACCTGACTTGTTTGATCTGCAGCTTCTGGTGCTAGCCAGGAACCGCGAACCCTGCCCACTCTGCCCCCGCCCCAAGCTCGAGTGGAAAAACACTCAGGTTGACATGCTTGCCCTAAAACATGTGCAATTAGCAGATACCTTGATTAATGAGCACAGGGTCTCTCAAACTAAGCCTAATGCCCCTGTTCTGCAAGTGTACAATTTAAAAATTAGCCCCGCAATATTATATGGTGCCGTACTCTGGGGCTTTGAAAACCTAACCCCATTAGTATTAGCGCAAAATAAGTTTGTTAGATCTTTAGTTGATCTTCCGCAATCCTCTCTACTTATGCCTCTCTATTCAGATTTGGGCTGTCCTAGTATTCAGGATGCAGCACACTTTAGAACAGCATTCTGGAGAAGACTCTGGACTACTCCTGAGCTTTCCCTCTATGCTAAGGCCCTACTTGCAGTAAGGAGGCTGGGTCGATTGTATCAGATCTCATGGTTGAACAACATTAAAATCACGTTGTTCGACATTGGGAATGAGCACTTTGTGGGAGGACCCAGAGGTTACAGCATTTCCCCCCAAAAAGATCTTCAAGGCAGCATACTGGGACATGGTTAAAACCAAGAGGTTTTCACCTATCACAAGGCCGACACGGACTAGGGAGTTCCTGGAAGTAAAATATGAGGTTAAATTGGAAGCCTCTTGGGACCTCGTTTCTAGGCCTGTTAATCGAAAATTGTACCATCAGTTCAGAGTAGGTTCACTCCCAATAAGAGCGTTCACTTGCAGATGGCTTATCAGCGAGTGATAAATGTATCTTTTGCCATGGCCACACCGAGACCTTAGCCCATATTTTATTTGCATGTCCAGCTTACAATCTCCCCAGAACTAAATTGCTTAAACCCATTTGCAGGAATTTGGGTATAAGAACTGCAATGGAGGCCCTAAGGATCCTATAGTCTGATACGACAGATCTTATTGCAGTTGCCATGGCTAAATATTAGAGATGGATGTGGGCTATTCGAGCCAAGAAATTGGGGGTAGACCAACCTGCACTGTAAGAGGGATCAGACGTTAGGTCCAGAATTTATAGGGAATGATCACCTGCTACATCTGTCGAACATAGGCTAATGTAAATCAGGTGTTTCTTTTGGTTTTTTTTGGTCTTCGACCCTGTGATATGATAGATGAATGTTATCTTGCATTTTAAATACCTAATTTTATCGTTGATTATGTATAAATGTGTTTTCATAATGGATATATATTAATTTTCATAGATTTTTGATAGTTTTTTGGTCTTAATAATTATCAGAATTTTTTCATGAGATTACATTTTTATACATTTTAAATATGGACTTATTCTGTCTTTTATGATTGAGCAATCGAAATAGACTATTTTGAATTGCTACTTGCCCTCAGCAACAGAAAAAAAGTTCATTGAGTTTTTTAAATTCTGGTTTCTCACACTTTTCTTTAGAACAATGTGCGAGCTGCTGCCTTGGCTACGTTAAACTCCTGGGTGGAACAGACCGGAATGAAAGAATGGTTGGAAGGGGAAGATATGTCAGAAGAGCTCAAGAGGGAAAACCCGTTCCTCAGACAGGAGGTACTAGGTCTTTATTTTTCCATTCAGAGGACCCATTTGCATTACTCCAAATATTGAATTAATATGTTAACACTGACACTGAGGAGAGACATTGGTTGTCTGTCTTAAACGGATTGTGCACATCTCCACTTTCCAATCTTTTGTTTCTCCTGTTTTTATTTTCAGCTTCTTGGGTGGCTGGCTGAGAAGTTCCCTACTCTCCGAACTGTCCCTTCTGATGTCCTCTTTTGTGTGCCTCATCTATACTCCTGCTTGGAGGATCGGAATGGTGACGTGCGCAAGAAGGCTCAAGATGCTTTACCCACGTTTATGATGCATTTAGGATATGACAAGATGGCCAAAGCTGCCGGCAAACTTAAGGTTTTACTTTATTATTTGACTATAGATCAAACTGATGTACTTTTGTGAAATATTCTGTATCGAAAGGATATGTTCTTTCCGCTTCCAATGAGAGGGGGATATCGGTCTCCGGGCAGGCTAGAGTTGTCAGTCCATGTTGAGATGTTATGAGGAAGAGTGTGGAATGTCTGTTCTTTGCCATTCATTACTAAAAGTTGGATTTGTTTGTATTCCAAAGAAATCAAGCTAGAATACAGCTGTCATTTCATATAGTTTGCAGTTTACTAAAAGTTGACTGCATTGCTCATGAGTCTCAGGTGAATCTGATTTTTCTGCTTGATAATCTCGGATTCCTCATCTACTGAATTCTTTAGGTGCCAGAGTGGAAGTGTGAAGGTTTCCATAGCTCTGACACACCACTAGGTGATGTGCTTGGCGTCAGCCACGGGTTTATCATCACTGTGGTGTTAATTCTTTTTTTGTATTTTTTCTGTGCCCTTCAGCATTGATTTTGAGCTGCATTCCTTCAGTTTTCCTTTTAGCTCCAAATACTTTTGTTATTGAACTGGGAAGTCGCTACCAAAGATCAGATTTTAAGTCAACCCCTGTTGAAAATAAATGTTTGTTATGGACGCACAGGACCTTTGCCTGAACCCAATTCAGTCATACACTATTGCATTCACAAGCTATCCAGGAGTGTGAGGCTAGTCTGTAGCTGACAAGTCTTGCAAGAAATGTTGCTGCTCCCTTTCTAGTTCCTCCTACTCCAGTTGAAGCCTAAAGCTTCTCAGATAAAGCGCACACAGAACTGTACTCCCTACTCCTTCACCCTCAGCCCTGTTCTCTCGCCTTTCTAAGGTCTCTTGTCTTGTGACCTGTGTGAGAAGTGCTCTCTTTCTGCATGGTTGCTCCCACTTTTTGCTGAGCTGCTGATGTGCTTTTACTGAGTGTGCCCTGAGCACCTGCCAGAGAAGTACCCACTGCCTTTGTTTTTTCCCTAAAACTGCATTGAATTCAAAACCCAATTGGCATCTCTGGCCACAGGTCAGCCCCTGGTAAATGGTACCACAGGTACCCAGGGCACTGTGACCAGAGAAGGCATCTAAGTGATGCAGCACTTATTGTGCCTCCCTTAGAGGCCCTGTACCATTACACTCACACACTACCTTTGCAGGCTGCGTGTTTTGGTACAGAAGAAAGTGAGGTCGAAATGGCACACATAACTGTACACTACCAGTGGTGAGGGCACAGGTGCACAAGCCCTGTACCCCTACAGTGACTGGGGCCATTCTTAGACATTGTAAGTGCAGTGCCGCCATTAAGTGTATATGATGCTGGGAGTCTGTCATTACGAACTCCACAGCATCATAATGGCTACACTGGAAACTGAGAATCTTCTCAGCACAATAAACCCACACTGATACCAGTGTGAGATTTAATGAAAGAATGCACAAAGGGCATCTTAGAGATGCCTTCTGAAAAACGACCTACCACTAGCGTCCAGGCCGAGTGGCTGGCTTTAGCTGCCTTGTTTCTGGACCCCTGAGTTGAGAGCTGCTCTGGGGGGGGGGGTTGAAATAATGAACATCCTGGGACGAGGTGCCAAGCCTCCTCTCAGGATGGGCTGGGCCTACAAAGGGGAAGCTTCAAAGGCTTGCCACCTTTTGTGAGCTTCCCCAGACCACTTGCTTCTTTCAGCAACTGGTCCCCACTGGTTCTGACCCCCACTTTGTGCGGGAGAACCTGCAGGTAAAACAAGTGAGGAAGAAGTGTGCCCACCTCTGCCAACGCCACACTTCTACGTCCTCTGTGAAGTCTTTTTTTTTTTTTGTGAAAACTTTTTATTGAATTTAACCCCTTCAGTGCTAATGACAAGGGTAACTCGTCATGTAGGGCCCATTGATTTCAATGGAAAGTCAATGGCCCTACATGCATACCCCTTAGCAGCCAAGTGGTTAAAGAACAAGAAAATAGAGAAACAAAAGAAAACAAGGCAGTCCAGTACAAGCGTGTCATCATGTGGTTTGCGGGGGGGGGGTACAAATGTAAAGCAGACATTATCGCATTCAAAATATACTGTGGGATGGGGGGGGAAGAGAAGGAGAACAGAAGCAAACAATATATCTATATTTCTGCGGAGGAAACATCAGGTTGGGAAGAAGACCCTCTGGGTAGTCTTGACTCTATTTGCGATTCGCATCCCTCTATTTTAGTATGTGGTTTTGTTCCCTCTGGTGACCACTGTGTATTCATGCTACTTACCTGTTTTTTTTACTTACCTGTTTTATTTGCAAAGTATTGTGTACATCTCAGAGTAGGAGATATTTGTGTTAGTGAGTGTCTTATAATAAATACATATGTTCGAGGCATGTGAGCTGCAGATTACACACTGCATAGATTGCCACATAGTGTTGTGCCTGGATGTTTGCAGTTTGTTGTTGTCTTGAAATGTTCTTTGGAAGTTCTTAGGAAGTCATGAGATAGGTGACGACTCCTTTGGACCACATTGCGCTTGGGCATCGGCTCCATCCTCGGATTGTGTTTTTTCTGCCATCTGGCTCGGATGTGTTTCCTGAGCTCCGGTTTGGAACCGAATTTCCTCTGGCACGTAATCCTCACCCTGTTCGACGGTATTTCGATCACGCTCCACATTGATGCGATTCTTCACCACTTAGAAGTCTTCGATTCCGATCGTCGACGAAGGCCTTTGGGCCTACCTGGGCCTTACTCTCTGGCTCATGGAAACAACGCCATTAAAAAAGTGTCCTCGATGTGGGTCGAAGTTTCCCCACACCAATCTACATGAGGTGTGCAACCTTTGCCTCTCACCGGAGCACGAAGCCAAAGACTGTTCCGCTTGGGCCTCTTTCCGCTCCAAGAAGACTATTTGGGACCGAGTAGCTCGAAGAACAATGGCTCGCTAGTCCGCTTCGATCCCCGATGACATCTTTGAAGAGGGCGTTGACATGCCAGAACACCAGCATGCCGAAGAAAGTGCCGGCTCCTCTGATCCTGAAGACTCGGACATCAAGGACATCACTCCAGCTCAACGGTTCGTAAGTAAGACCGTCGACCCCGACCCTTCCTTGACACCCTCAAAAAAGGCTTCGGTCACACCCTCACCTTCGGGCAGGGGTGCACACAGAGACTGCTTCCCACGCCCCGCCTTCGGGCCCGGCAAAGAAGCCTACTAAGCCTTCAGGCGGCTCAGGCTCGAGTCAGCCTATTCCCGGTGCCGATACTATACCAACATCGAAGAAGAAGCCATCTTCCTCAACCACACTGGCTCCTGCTCTGATGCCTAAGCACATTGTGCCGGAGACTGGCAGGGGCTCATCGATGCCGAAACCGCACTCGGAGCGGAGTAAAAAAACGCCTAAAGGCACAGATTCACACGCTTTCGAGCCGAAAAAACACCCGGAACCAAAAAAAACATGTTCACAGTCACACTTCTAAACCAAAAGACCCTAGACCAGCTACCGACTCGGTGCCGAAAAAACCTCCGGAACCGAAAACTTTGCCGAAGGATCTGCCCTATACAGAAGAACTTTTTACACCAGATCCTAATAAAAAAAACTCTTGTAAAGGATCCTCAGACTGGCCAGCTAGCTCTTAGCTCCAAGAAGAGACCACTAGAGGCGCCGGCACCTCCTCCTCCTCCGAAGAGACATTGTAACCTCTCCATTAAGAGTCCCTTCTCCACCACCTCCGCATACTGTTCCTCCTCCTACACCTCCTCCACCACATCATTCGCCTACACCATCCACTAATCCAGATGATGATGTAGATACAGACTCTGATGACACAGGTGGGGGGCACATTACCCAGTAGGGACCAATAGTCCCCCTCAGTCACCTAACCCTTGGGATGATTGTAACACCCCTGATGTGCCTTACGTCCCCCAAGACGATGTATATCCTTCCAGGCCTTTCCCACCAGAGGACACTATAGGTTTTAACCTACTAGTCCAGAGAGCTGCCCAGTACCATGGGGTTGACTTGCACACGATGCTGTGGAGGAAGATTTCCTATTAGACACTTTTGATAACCCACAAAGGTCCACTGCCATTTTGCCCATGCTTAAAGGTGTCATCAAGCACACAACCGAGGTTTTTAAAGATCCTGTCAGGGCTCGGATCCTCAACCCTCGCATTGAGAAATATAAAGCTGTCCCTACAGATCCAGTTTACGTTAAAGGTCCAGCACCACTAGATTCTTTAGTAGTGTCTAATGCACCGAAACGTGCTAATTCACAAACATTAGGTGAGGTCTCACCACCAGATAAAGAATCTAAGCTCCTGACGCTTCCGGTAAACAAACAGCGTCCCAGGCAGCTAACATTTGGCGCATTTCCAATACCCAAGCGTTGTTGGCAAGATATGACAGGGCACATTATGATGAACTGGAGTCGATAATGCAGCATCAACCAGACAAATATAAAAAAAGGGCCAATGAACTTATACAAGAAGGTAAAAATATTACTAATACTTCCATTCGTTGTGCCCTAGATGCTGCATATACTGTATCAAGGGCAATCAGTACCCTTCTACGTAGACATGCCTGGCTACGTGTTTCAGGTTTTAAACCGGAGTTACAAAATTCCATCCTTAAACAGCCATTTGATGAGGCACATTTATTTGGCCCAAATGTTGACGTGTCTTCAGAAAAATGAAAAAACACACACCGCAAAATCTATGGGAGCCTTGCAGCAGCAAGCTCCCAGACATTCTTTTCGTCACTCATATAGATGCAACTCCTCCGAAAGTCCCTCCGCTTCTAACAAGACCCCCTAGCCAATCCACATTCACTAAGGGCTACCAGAGATAGGGCTACAGGGGTAACAACAACAAAGGCAGAGGCAAAACCAACAACTTCCGCTCTGCCTCCACCCCCTACCCAACCAGTGTGTAGAACACCCTCATGCCACGATCCAACAGCTCCACATCTTGGGGTTCACATTAAACCACACCAAGTCTCATCTGCAACCATCCAAAGTACAACAGTACCTCGGTGCCACAATAAACACCTCAACAGCGCTAGGTTATCCCTCTCCGGTAAGGATAGCCAGGATGCAAACTCTTTGTACAAAGTTTCAGCCACAACACTCCCTTCCAGCTAGAGTGTTCATGAAACTCATAGGGATGATGGCCTCTTGCATTTTCATAGTTCCCCATGCAAGACTCAAATGCGTCCTCTCCAAGAGTGCCTATCACGTCAATGGAACCAGGCTCCAGGTCACTTAACAGACCTAGTGTTGGTGGACGGTCAGACTCATCGCTCTCTGCAGTGGTGGAACACCAAAAACCTTTCAAAGGGCCAACCGTTTCTAGAGCCAGTTCCTCAAATAGTCTTGACTGCGGACGCATCACTCTCCGGCTGGGGAGCCCACCTACTGCAACACACCATGCAAGGCAGGTGGACACCGCAACAAAAGTTACTCCATATCAATCATCTGGAGTTACTAGCCATATTCCTAGCATTCAAAAGCAAGTATCAAACAAAGCTGTTAGTCCGCACGGAGAACACGACAGCCATGTATTACATACAGAAACTGGGAGGAACACACTCCCTGAAACTCTCTCAACTAACACAGGACATATGGCGGTGGGCTATACCTCAAAACATATTCCTACTAGCTCAGCATGTTCCAGGAGTGCAAAATACCATAGCAGATCTGTTGAGTCGTCAGACACAACAGACCCATGAATGGGAACTTCATATGCAAGTTCTTCAGCCATTCTTTCAGATGTGGGGATAACCTCAGATAGACCTATTTGCCACCCACGAAAACGCCAAATGCCAAGCTTCGCCGCCAGATATCCACACCCACTGTCCAAAGGCAATGCAATATGAATGAACTGGTCAGGCAGATTTGCTTACGCTTTTCCACCTCTACCACTTATGCCACACTGCTACAACTTTCTGTAGTACTGCACCAAAAATAATACCTGTCTCCACACCTTTTAACACAGAACCGTGGAGAGATCAGGCACCCGGACCCAGCTCAGCTCAACCTGGCTATCTGGCTCCTGAAGTCCTAGAATTTGGATATCTTAACCTTCCTCCAGACTACATGAACGTCATAAGAGGCTAGACGTCCAACCACTAGAGCATGTTCTGCAGCTAAGTGGAAACGCTTTGTAATATATTGTCACAACAACAATATTAATCCCCTAGACTGGTCTATTCAACACATCATAGGATACGTACTGCACCTCCAAAGATGTAACTTAGCCTACACGTCTATTAGACTGCATCTTGCGGCAATACCAGAATATCTGCAAATAGACATCTATCTCTGTTCAGAGTGCTTGCTATTAAAGCCTTTATGGAAGGCATTAAGAGAATAATTCCTCCCAGAGTACCACCTTCACCTTCACACGGCTAATGGGGCCTCCCTTCGAACCCTTACACAAATGTGAACTACAATTTTTAACCTGGAAGGTTGCTTTCCTAGTAGCTATTACTTCTCTGCCGAGAGTTAGTGAACTACAAGCACTAACCATTCAAGAACCCTTCTTGCAAATGCATCACAATAAGGTCGTTCTCTGTACCAATCCAAAATTCCTTCTCAGTCATCGCTCCCTTCCACCTCAATCAATTTGTGGAATCCCCGTGTTCTTCTCGCAGCCACAAACAGTTGCAGAAAGAGCTCTTCATACCCTAGATGTCAAAAGAGCATTGCTATACTACATCGAGAGAACACAACCCTTTCATAAGACCAAACAACTTTTTGTGTCTTTCTCACCACCACACAAGGGTAATTCCATTTAAAAATCTGGAATAGCTAGATGGATTGTCAAATGCATACAGATTTGTTACTACAAAGCTAAACGTACTTTATCTGTTCCCCCTAAAGCCCACTCTACAAGGAAAATAGGGGCTTCAATGGCATTTTTAGGGAACATTCCCTTAGATGACATCTGCAGAGCAGCTACATGGTCTACACCGCACACATTCACAAAACACTATTGTGTAGATGTGCAAACCAAACAACAAGCTAATGTGGGCCAGGCTGTTCTCAAAACATTATTTTAAACTACTGGAACAGATAGGGGTGGTCACTGCTAAGAGTGGGTACTGCTATACAATCTATGCACAGTGTGTAATCTGCAGCTCATATGCCTCGAGCGGAAAATGCTACTTACCAGTATGCATCTGTTCTTGGCATGTAGATCTGCAGAGGTACACACTCCCACCCGCCTCCCCGGCTACCCTTGTCTGTTCCAGTATTATCTTAATTAGATCAAATTACATGGACATCCTTCCTTTTCTTGCAAAGCTCCATCATTTCCCTAATGGCGAAAAACAATCTGAGGATGGAGCCGATGCCCATGCGCAATGTGGTCCAAAGGAGGAGTCGCCTACCTCGTGACTTCCAAAGAACTTTTCAGGACAACAACAAACTGCAAACATGCGGGCCCAACACTAGGTGGCGATCTATGCACAGTGTGTAACTCTGCAGCTCTACATGCCAAGAACAGATGCATACTGGTAAGTAGCATTTTCCTTTTATAAATACACTGTGTGGTTCTTTTTCACTTAATCTGTACCAGGAAGATTGTTCTGGTAAAACAAGCTGCTGTACACCTTCTGGGCTAAGCCTGAAGGCTGCTCTCCACAGCTACCACTTCGAGCTTTCTACGGTTGTCCAAGACCCCTAAAATCACTGGATTAGTGCAGGGTGCTACATTTACACAAGTGAGCACCATATACTAAGCCAACCTCCTACAGTGCTCACTTATGAATAATAGGAATGAATTGAGAAAATGTACGAATGACCAACTTGGGATTTTTGTAGATGATAAAAAGGCCACTTCACTAACAGGGGGTCGGAGCTCAAGAAGGAATAGCTGTTAAATGCATTTCATAACCATAGTTCTCCAGTTTTGGAAGCTCAGTCACATGCGGCTCACCTTATATTGCAGCATATTAGCATGAAAAGCTGAGGTACTGAGCTTCTCTCAGAAGTGTTCTAGAGTGATTCATCCTGATTGGTTAAGGCAAAACTTTGGCCTCTTTTTGAGTAAAATGTATGATAGGTTAATAAGAGGCCTAGGCCTTTTCTTTTTTTAGTCCATACCGATCATGGTACTACTAATCAAAGGTACCGGGGACTCACATCATGAGGACTGGAAATAATTCAAGCATGTGAATCTATTGGAGCTTTCAATACTGGAAAACTACTGTTACGTAACTTGTTTCTTAACTGCTAATTCCTTATTGACCTCCGTGTTAGTGAAGTGGCCTTTTTTAATCATCTAAAAGATGCCAAGTTAGTCTTCCTCACACTTTTTCAATTAATTCTTATTCTATTATTTTAGTCTGAGAGTTGCAGAAGGAGACAGACCTGAAACTGACATAAGTGTGCAGTGATGAGCCTTATATGCGACTCTGTTCCTCACTTCCAATGTGGTATGAAGTCACTGCAAAGCTATTTGTCACCATTTATCTCTTTCCCAGTCGTGCGCCTTGGAATATTTTACTTGTGATGAATCTGCAGTTAGAGTATCCACAAAAGAGAACATTACCATAGGTAAGTAAGTTTTTAGCCACGTTTTATCATTCTATCTATATTACATTGTTCTCCCCTGGGCAAAAAGATCCTTTTGAAGGGCTCAGGCTTCTTGTACCGGAGCTAAAACTGGGTCCACTAATATAAAGATAAAGAATCTGATGTAGAAATACACATCCGAAGAGGAACTGAACTCCAATAAAACACTTTCTGGTAGGTACTCTTATCTACTTGCAGTTTACTCTTTTGTCCCCTTCCTTCCCTTTCTGTGGTTTCTTAATTTAGGATTTAAAAGGACCCAAGGTGGATTTTTCGAACTACTTGTTGAGTTGTCCCGCTCCTCTCTGTGGCTGAGGGTTTTGAAAAAGGAGGCATAGGGATGTCAGTGTACTGGTGGTAGAACCTTCACATAGCTCTGTGTCCTGTTAGGACTGGGACTTGGATGCCTTTCCACCCAGCAGGAGATGTGGAATATTTTGAGGATCCAGTCTACCGCCTAAAAGTATTCAATAAGTGCGTTGGAAAGCAGGTAGGTAGTATCCGTAAGGAAGAGCAACTTATTCTACAGTTTGATTCATGATCCTTTAAATATGCAGCAGTGACATTTCACAATAAGACTCACTGTGCGCAATCTCTCCTCAGCCATCTTCCAAGGACCTGGTCGTGGGCATGCTTGAGAAAGCAAAAGCCATCATGCCAGCCAAACTTGAGCCTCCCCCGTCCAAGGCATCTTCCAAACCTGCTGCTTCAGCCGCAAGCAAAGCTCCTCCATCTGCAGGTAAGAGATTGTGGACAGCACATTTTCATGTTATGACGAGATGTGTAATAACTGAACTCCTAAAACAGCCCTTCATTGGATATTTCTTGTGCTGTCAACTTTTACAATTCTCTAACATTTCTACTGCGTACTTTATGCATTGGGTAAAAGTGTTCACAATTATGGCTTTTTCTCTCCTGTGTGGAGATGTAGTCTTGAGACACTAGCTGACAGATTGATTATGCCTTGTTTACCTGCTGACTGGATCTGTCATGGCATCTTCTGATGGTCTTGTCTACACTTTTCACACTAATGTACAAGGTCTTTCTAAATGGCTATCTTAATATTGTATTGATGTCTCTGAATTTGTAAATACATATCTTTGATTACAACTTTTACAAAAACAGCTGAGTGGCTACCAGTTTATAAATGTAAAACATGAAAAAGTTGAGTAAGTCAAAAACTGAAGTGTCTTCGAGGAAACTAGACTGATCCTGTAAACCAGCCTGCACTCTTGAGGTAGTTGGGAGAAGCTTAATCTTTCCACTGGGAAGGTTTAAACCTTTAAAAACCAGGCTCTACCTGTTCAACAGTTTTGATGGATACTTCTAACTGCAGATTCTTCACCCAACGCCTCTTCCCAGGCGGCATACTGGATCTGTAATACTTTTTTGTAGATCTGCTTCCATTCAAGCACGCTCTGTGCCGGCTCCACACTTCCCTGAATATGACAGAGCAGAGGGCATACAAACACCACCCCTGCTTGATGACTTCAGTTGCTTTCTGTGTTTTCCGACACAGATCTGGAGACTTGATCCTTTTTTGTTGCGTCTGTATTCCAGCCACTTCGAAGTTGAAACTGTGCTAGATGGGATGTCTCCACCCAAAATGAAATGCCAATTTATGCAAAGACTTCTGCATGCAAGTGTTTTTCACGGAAATGCCAAAATTGTCTTTGGCTGGATAAGACTGTAGTTTGCTGTATAAGTGTGCCTTCGTGCACCCAAAGGCAGTCCGAAACTTGGATGGAATACTGTACGTTGCTGACGGTTGTAGTAGCGACCTTGGCATAGCTACCACTCAGTGTCGCAGGCTTGGTCACTATCCCCGACGTGAGGCTTCTTCTATCACTTCTCAACCTTAGCTCCTCGTTGTCCCAGACAATTCATGACGTTCTATGCGAACCAGGGGACCCAAATCAGATTGGCCAGGGACCTTTGGGTGTAGCTATTTTATATGAACTGTGGCCCTAGCTACAGAAATGGAAGTGGGGGTTAATATAGAAATACAATGAGATCTATATAGGTTTGTCCATCTGGGCAAGGAATCTTTAGTATATTTGTCTTAAGGTAAAACAAGCAACATTCAAGTGGGGACACATGCGTCGAGAAAAATAACAAAGGAGATAGCATGCTCAGGCATTTACATGAGCTTGGATTTAAATATGCAGTATTCCAAGCAAGTGTTGAAAACACCATTGCATATTACAATTAATAATTATGATCTTGTCAAGGTGCACAGAGTAGACTACGTTTCTATCCCATAGAACTCTGTACCGGGATCATCAGGACATAAGAATATATATCTAAGACTAATGCCTGTTGAACAATCACGCCTGGAGATGCCTGGGAGCAACTGACACGGCAACCGCGTGGGCGCACGCCGTAAGAAACCCCTTACGAAGTCCGGTGGGTCCTATAATGTATTTGCCAGTATCAGTGGTGCAGGAAACAGAATTAATTGGTAGCAATCCACTTATGAGCTTCGGTGGGTCCTAGAGTGACAATGTTCGTGATAGGTTCCCGTGTGTACAGGAACCACAAAGGTTCCGCATGGTAGTGTTGTATTTAAGCTGGGAGCTGAATAAGCCAGCACCCCCGAGGATTCTGGACATAGTCTGATTCCACTGTTTTAAAATGGAGCGGCTGTTCGTCCTGAAGGTGCTGCATGTGCTCTGTATGTTTGCTTCCTGCATACTGTTGGTCAGCCATGCACACTTGCACATGACGGGTATGCTCAGACGTGTGTCCGGTGCTCTCCACACCACTGGAGTCAAGCTATCCTGGCTGATGACGGCTTATAGCCAGAAACCGGTCCTAGGATGCTTGATTCCGGTCCAGGGAAGACCTGGCTTGGCAGTTTGGGCTGGACTGTTCCCATGAGGCACAGGGTCAAGGTTGATTTCCATATGGCCATGTCTGAACTTGGTTGGTGTCGTGAGCATAATAAACTATGGATTTAGGCCCAGATCTCTGTAATAATAATAATCCACATTTGTTAAGCGCACAATCATTCGTAAGGGTCTCTAGGCACTGGGGGACGTCAGGAAGATGAAGCGAGATATTGCCCAGAGTCACATGGTGCTGGGCTAATCTGCTGCCAGTGCCGGGGATCGAACAGTGATCTCGAGATTCCGGAGTCAGTCGCCCTAGCCGCGGCGCCACATCTCTTCCACTGTGGTGAATGTATGACATTGTTTTGCATTCTGTCCATCAACTGTTGTTTTTGCACTTGCACATGAGGGCACCCCAGTGGTGTCTCCTCTGTTGTGTTGAAACCACTGTCTGCGATCTCAGGGAGCTGGTCAGAATCTCCAAAGTCACTGCAGCGGAGCAACCTGTCTCAACAGAAGCCATTTCAACAACCTCCTCCGGTGGCCACAGTGATAAGTTGCCTCCACTCTAAGGGTGGGGAGCTGATCTGGAGATCAAGGGCCTTTGGTCTCCAGAGGAAAGATTGCTTCACATCAATATCCTGGAACTGCGGGCGATTTGTTTGACTCTTAAGGCCTCTCTTCCCTCCCTTCGCAATCAGTCCGTTCTGGTCCTGATGGACAACACTACTGCCATGTGGTACATCAGCAAGCAGGGAGATAGTCTTTTCGTCTCTGCAGAGAGGCTCTATGGCTCCTGGCTCAGGACCAGCAGGTTTGCGTAGCTGCAAATAGTCTGGCCGGGGTGCTGAATGTCTCAGCAATACTAGACCGATCATGAGTGACGTCGTCATCCAGAGGTGGTCCACCACATTTTCAGGATGTGGAGGTTCTCTCAGTTGGACTTATTTGCCACTCCCGAGAATTCTCACTGCCAATTGTTCTGCAGTCTTCAGTATCAGATGCGGGAAGCGATGGGGAGCGTGTTTCAGCTGGACTGGGGTTTTCAGCTTCTTTATGCATTTCCTCCATACACTTGATTCCTCGGGTTCTGAGGAAAATTCGCCAACACCGGGCCCAAATCATATTGATCATCCAGGATTGGCCAAGAAGGGTGTGGTACACAGACACCTTAACCTTTCATCGCAACCTCTGCTCAGTCTCCCTTTCAAGGCTGACCTCTCCCAAAAGCAGGTTCTACACCCCCACATCCACAGCCTGCAGCTACATGCCTGGGATTGAACGGGGCAACTAGAGTTCTTTCGTTCTCCCACCAGGAGTGGTGGATGTTATATTATCTGCCAGAAGACATTCCACCATATCGGTCTTTCAGTAGGTGGGCTAGGTTTGTTAAATGATGTGGAGAGAGTTGAGTTGATCCTTTAAATTTCCATTTGTCTGATATTGTTAGCTTTACTCTTTCTCAGCAGGGTTGTGCTGTAGCAACTGTTAAGGGCTACTTGTCGGCCTTGTCAGCTTTTCTTTGTCCGCCAGACCAACCATAGTTTAAGTCTCCCAAAGTCATGAGATTCATTACGGGTCTCACAAATAGATTTCCTCCCGCTCCTTTTAATATGCCTCAGTGGGATTTAAATGTTATTACTCTCCTGATGGGGTCTCCTTTCGAGCCTTTACGTGTCAGTTGAGGCTTCTTTCATTCCCCCCAAAAAATTCTGATTGCGATTACCTCTACCAGGAGGGTTAGTGAGCTGCAGGCTCTTAGTTCTAAGCCTCCTTTCACCTCTATCCACGCAGATTAGATGGTTCTCAGGAGCAGGGCTCCTTTCCTGCCCAAGGTGGTTACTCCTTTTCATCTATGGCAGTCCATCACTTTACCCGCTTTCTATCCTCTCCCTCATCCTTCTAAGGAGAAGGAGAGACTTCACTGCCTGGACCCTAAGAGGGCGGTCTGCTTCTACCTGGACAGAACTATGTACTTCAGGCTGGACAACCAGCACTTCATTGTTTATGTGGGAAAATGAAGGGCAAGGCTGTCAAGCGAACGCTATCCAGGGGGATCATACTCTGCATTCACATTGAGGCTGCAAGTGTCGAGGGGGAGGTCAGGAAAGGTCATCCAATGCTGGCTTTCAGGTCCGGATTGCTGGGGAGACCTAACTGGCCCATCTGGGCTTGGGCCGTGGGCGTCCGACACAGAATGTACAAGTGCTGTGGAACCGCCTAAATCAGAAGTCCTTGAGTTAGGTTCTTGCTGGACAAATTCTGTGTCCACAGGAGACGAGTCCATGAAGATAGCACAGGTCCCCAGGAATCCTGGAGGTTACTGGCTGCAGGCCATGTTGGTTTCTTGGAGCAGTGTCGCTGGAGGAGACGACATGCCAGTAGGGCTGTTGTCAAGTCAGTTGTCTTTTCCACTGCTGCATGCGGCTCTTAGGTCCTTCTTCGTATGTCGTTGAACCTGAGGAACATTGTTCACAGGAGGCCTCAAATACTAAATTTAAGGGTGTTAAGGAGGTCGGATGGCAGTAGCCAATAGCTACTGTCCCCAATGGTGACTGCACCAATCTAAAAGAGAAACGTTAGTGATAGATTCCTTACCTTAGAATATCCCCAGGCGTCAGACTGGATCCGGAAAGTTTTGCTAGCAGTGCCCCTGTGTGTCAGTAGGTGGCATTGTGCGGCTCCGCGTCCATCGCTTTAGTTGTATGCGCCGAATTGACTTCACTGAGACTACTTAGGTGCCACCAATGCGCGCGGACGTCAGTTTTTTTTCTTTTCGCACCAGTAAGTGCAGATCCGATTAGAGCACGTACCTCAGTACATTTTTGACTATCTTTTTGAGACTTTTTGTCTCGTGTTGGTTTTCGCTGGTGCAAGTAGGGATGCCTGGTTCAAAGTCATGCGGGTTCTGCTGTCGCAATATGTCGGTGGTGGACCCTCACGGCGTCTCTCTGCTGCCTGGAGCGCGACCAAGACTCCTGGTCCTGTCTGGACTGTAGGGCTTTGGCCCCTAAGGCCTTGAGGGAGCGGCGCCGGAAGCTGCTTGAAGTTTGGCATTCGGCCCCTCGCCGTTCGAGGTCCAGGGATTGTTCCTGTGACTGCTCCTCGGGATCCAAGTCTTCACCCTCGGATTCGGGTAAGAGACTACACAAAAAGAAGTCGAAGAAGGGTTTCCGCTCTCCATCCCCCCATTGGTCCTCGGATGTGGACAAGGGGGACAGGGGCTCCACCCCTCCGCCTCCTTCAGAGCCTGGGAGTCCCATGGCCTAACAGCCTTACCCAGGACTGTCAGCTTTTCCCGCACAAATGCAAGAATTCCTTGCTGCCATGGACCGCCTGTTTAGGCCTCGGGCCCCTCGGTCCTGTGTCAGGATCCTGCTGGTCCTTCGACCCCTCCGGAAGATCCAGCCCTGGCACCGCCTGTGGCTCCGGCCCCATAGGATCCTGCGCCGCTGGCTCCGGCCACGGCGCTAAGAGGTCCCATGCTTCCGGCTATGGCGCCGCCCTCTGCTCCGCCTGCGGCGCTGCAGCGGATACCACTTGTTCACATCCAGGGGATACTCCTCAATAGTCATCTATGAATAATCCCCACCCATGTGCGGGATCCCGGAGCATATAGAAAATACATATAAATATACGTTGTCATGTGAACAAGGCTCCGTTGAGCCGAAACGTCTTTGACTTTTTTCTGCTATTAAAAACTACAGCACCTAACTGGTCCGTGTCCGTGTACTGCTTGCCGGCTGCTGAGAATCCTGAGTGCATCGGGAAGCGGAGTGAATAATATATAGCCAGGTTTATTCCGAACCGGCTTAACACGAGACCCTTCTCATCAAAACGGACGGCGCCCCAATCGGATTGTTTTCTTGGACTTTGCCCGGGAAAATTGTGTGACTCCGGAAGGAGTAGAGCGCCTGACCCCCACCAACCGGAAGAGACGGAAGAGACGAGAGAGCGGAGCAAGCTGGTCGGAGCGGAGGCTGCTCGGGCTCGAGCAACCAAACCGGCTGATTTAAGAACCGGAGTGATATGCACGCTTGACCAAGTAAGCATCCTGATCGTAATCCTCGTGGTGGGAGAGAAGTACGGTGCCCAGGGGAACTTTCAGCACTGATTTAATTATCACGGTAGTTGTAAAGTACCTGGACAATTACATAATATTGCAGAAAAATGTCGGGTGACAACGTTCGGGACCGGGAAAAACTGGCAGCTACATTGTTTCCCGACAGCGCCCCCCTCCCACCTGATATTCGTGGGAGGCCCAACAATGACACTAGTGGTGGCAGCAGCACATCAGTAATTAAAACTTTATTTAAAACATTGGAGAAAAAATCTCGCCAGGAGCAAGCAAAATGGTGGGAATCAAAGTTGTTGCAACGATATGTGGAAGTTAACCGTATACCCCGTGGGTTACGTATCCTCACAGCACCCACATACGATGAGCCTAACCCCGAACTTATGAAAGAATGGGCGGAAATCAATCTCGAGGCAGCGCGCCGACAAGTGCAAGTATTAATCAAATATGGCGACATAGATAGAACCAAGTTACTAACAGAGATTGCGGCTATTTATGAAGAATTTGAGGCCCTAGGGGAGGAAGAGGAAAAAAACAAACTCACCAAAGCAATGAATGAACGGCTTAAAAAGGAGGAGGCCAAAATCGTTGATAGAAAAGCATACAAGTTCCAAAGGGACCGGAACGATTATGAACTAGGGCAGATATTCACGTTTGCACGTAAATGATACTCTCCGTAAAGGCGCATCAAAACCCCCACCTAAAGCCAAAAATATCCGCCAGCATCAAGGGGGAATTGCGCAAAGTGACTCCTCCAACATGACTTTGAGCTCTGACCCCGAAACGGAATCAGATTCTGACCGCAACAGACAGGAACTGGCAGAAGGGTTTCCTAAACCAACACCTGGCCAAGAAATCAATTTTTTATGTCAGGAAAGACTGAAAACTTTAAGGTCCCATACACAAAAAACACAAGGAAACAGTGGGCCAATTTCCGACGACGCCAGAGGTGGAGGACGGCAAAGAGGAGGTTATCAAAAGAGGAAAAGAGGCGGAAGGGGACGGGGATCTGTCACCCAATAGAAAAAATACAACCAGTCGAACAATTGTCAACTTAACATCATTGAAATTGACAATTATAGAAGAGGAAATCCTTAAATTGGGACTCACCTATGCGGCACCTTGTAACTTTAATTACCCGGCAACCAGATGCGATGTGTATAAGGCAGTTAGAAAATTAAAACTACGTAAATTTTATATCTTGAAGGAAAAATCTGAAGATACATTACAAACTGCATCTACAACTGGTAATGCCAACACCAATGTGAATGTATCTCAAGGTACACGGATTATTACCGAACTTTGGGAAACGCATGGAGAGGGTTATGAGGAGTCAGTTAACCCAACACTTGAGAACAAGGAGATTGACCAATGGGGGAACAGAACCTCAAGGAACACCCAGTTTAGACCGCCCTCAACCTTTTGTCCCATCCTACCTCGTGATAACCTTGATATATTTCATGAAAATGTGGTGGCGGACCTCAAAGAACTTCAAATCCACATTACCAAAAACAAGACATTTTGATACCCAATCGCAGCAATATACAGCACTCACCACCAGATTGCAAAAGGAAAAAGACCTAGTGGTGCGAAACAGTGATAAATGAGGCAACGTAGTAGTCCTCATGACTAAAACTGACACGATAAGGAAGCATATATCCAGTTGAATGACCGCACTTGTTATGAGCGCATACATAGCCGAGTATTAATGACTATCAAAGGGGAATACCACCACAAAGTGTCAAAGTGGAGATCGTCCAAATTAATTACTGAGGCTGAATTTAAATACCTCAAATCACAATCCAATCACACCCATATTGTATTTTATACCTAAAATACATAAAGACCCCCTGCATCCACCGGGAAGACCCATCATCTCTGCCTGAGGCAGTCTCCTGGAACACACCTCTGTGTACATTGATTACTTTTTACAGGGGTATGTGCAACAACTGGGATCATATGTCCAAGACACAGGGGACTTTTTAATGAAAATCAAAGATGTGGAATTGGTAACTGATGATTGGCTTATTGCATTGGATGTCTCGTCATTATACACGAGTATGGCTCACAGTGACGGTTTAAAGGCAGTTGAGCATTATTTATCAAGAAGGGGCCCTGACTGTAATGAACATAATGCCATGCTCCTAGAAATGTTAGAATTTTGCCTGGTTAACAATGTTTTCCTTTTCAACCACCAACTATACCGCCAACTTCAGGGAGTATCAATGGGGGCCAGCTTCTTCCCGAGCTTTGCATGTTTACACATGGGGGCTTGGGAGGAGCTGGTCCTAGGCTTTGAATACCAACACAACATTCGTAATAATTTGGTGGCATGGTTTCGTTTTTATCGATGACCTGTTGGTAATTTGGAGGGGTAGTCGGGAAGGAGCATTAAAATTCATCAATGATATAAATGACAATAAATTGAATTTAAAATTTACAGCTACCCTAAGTCAGGAAAAGGTCACATTCCTTGACACTGAGTTGTACATTAACAACGGACATATTGAATCCAGAATTTTCCGCAAGGAAACGGCTGGTAACAGCATTTTACATGCTGCAAGTGCACATCCAGCACATCTGGTGTCAAGTATCCCCTATGGGGAAATGTTACGACTACGACGAGTCTGTAGTAACCCTGTTGATTTGGTGAAGGCACAGGGCGAAAGTAAGATGCGTTTCCTTGAACGAGGATACTGAGCCAGTTAATTGAGAGGACCAAACAGAAGTCTATGGCATTTTCTAGGGAGAAACTTTTGGTGAAAAAATCTGATCGCCAAACAAAATCTACCCCAGATAAGCAAAATGTAGGTAAGAAGGGAACCAGTTGTTTTCGAATAATAGGATACAACAAACAGCACCAACAAGTGCGTAAGATTGTTGATAAACACTGGCCATTGGTGATGGACAATATCATTGGCAAAACTGTCCCTAATAGAGTATCTCTCACTTTTAGCAAAGCTCCCTCCCTACGCGATCACATAGTGGTAACAAACCCTGAACCTTTTGTCAATTCTCCATGGTGGCAGGAGAATAAAGGCTTTTATAGGTGCAAAAGGTGCAAAACCTGCAAAGCCTGCCTACATGGAGAAAATACCAAAACATACAAAGATGGTTTTACCAATATTCAACATCCGATAACTCCGGTCCTCACCTGCAAAACAGAATTTGCAGTATGTTTTGCAATGCCCCTGTCAACTCAGATATGTGGGCAGCACTAAACATGCTGTCCACAAACGCATCCTCCAGCACCTACGTGCAATCACAAATGGCGATAATACCTATCCTGTGGCACGTCATTTTAGGGATGTCCACCACAGTGATAACACCAGCCTCAAATATTGGGTGATTGACGCAGTTATGAACAGTAGGAGAGGAGGTGACAGGGATGCCAAATTAAGAAGGCTCGAAACTAAGTATATCCTCTTGCTTAATACGAAGACCCCTGTAGGCCTGAACGTAACAGAAGATCTGTACACATGCTTGCCATAAAAACTTATTATATAAAGAACCTTATTTGTTATTGGTCTCCTTCCGGTGGATTGCACTTGTTGGCAAAACCCGGCTGGGTGAAACCACATGCGCACCATGAGAAGGCTGCGACCAGATGTACATTTAACAATAATTACTGCACTCTGCTGCTACCTATAATGAATTGTAATTTAATTTTTTTTAAAACACTTTTGTTGAGCACTTTGCACCGATAGGGACTGTATGGAACTTAATTCCTAAGCAATCCTCTGTGATTTAATTTTTTGGGATTTTTACAAACACTTACACAATGTATGGACCATTTAGCATATGTTTATTTACATTGATTATGATATGGTGAATCAAGTGGGTTGTCAAAAGATATGAGCAAAACAAAAAACAGGTTATCAATATGATATAAATATAACAGCTGAGTGTATATACCTGACTGTTGGAACCTGAGATGACAGGTCACCTAGGGTAGCCTGGCCTAGGGTAAGACATGCATTTCTAGAGGCACAAGTGTGAAGGTTGCAAACCACCCCACAGTAAATCCACGCAATAGCACTCAAAAAGGACACTACACCAAAGTATGGAAAAATAAGAGCTTGTTTATAAAAATAATATACTCTGCTTTATACTTCTAAAATCACAGCTCAGTATGGAACATTAAATCCTGTCAATACACTTAGTCTAACAAAGTTACTAAATCAACATTTTAAGCAGTTTTCCTATTAGAGTTCACAGCTCAATACAGCTTAGTTCTAAAATTGATACAATCCCTGCAGAATTGCTAAATTAAATCATCAATTGACATTACTAGTACATTACATTAAACTCTGCTGGTTTGGCTCTCCAAACCTTTCATTACAGCATTACCTTAGAAGAGGCAAGAACAGCACTTATATTTAATCAGGTATGCCATATCCATTACATTAGTAACCCTACACTTCCAATTCTTAACTTGTTACCTTCTTGTCAAAGAACATTAGTTTCCCTCAGGATAAGCTTATACTCCCCTAGAGGAAGTTATACCTTTCTTCCCCTTTACTCTAGACCAAAGAAGAAATAGTTTTAACCAGACAAATCAACATTCAATGAAGTCCCAATAGGGAGTCCTTAAGGGCACTGCACTCCTGGGGACAGACCCTCTGTTCATTAACTTGTCGGGTCTCAATCACAGATACTAGTCACACTCTGGATGTGAAGGTCACTTCCCCCACATGAAATACTCCTTACTTGTGCCTTGGTTGATGCTGGGACCTTCCTGCCAGAAGTAATGAGGAAAAACAGAAGATGAGGCCAAGGAGCCGAGGCTGGAAAGGCTCTCTCGCCTCAGAAGACTCCTCAGTGCTCCTTCCCCCGCTCGGGCCGACTCCTCTGTGAGGCGCTCGAGCGGAAGGAAACAAAGGCAGACACCACGATGCCCCCCAGGCCCCTACCGGGCTTCTTAACTCTCCCTCCCTGCTCGGGCCAGCTCCTCAGTGTGGCGCTCGAGCAGGAGGAAAAGGGCAGATCACTCGCGCAAGCTGAGGAAGCTCCCGGTGCCTCTCCTCCGCGCTGGTCGGCGAAGACACTCCTCCAGCGGGCATGCGCGGTAGCGCTCGTGCTGGGGCCGCCTCCCACTGCGCCCGCTCAAAGGACAGACTCCTCACTCCCGGGCCTGCTCGATCTTAGGCCCCTCCTGGGCCGGGGATAACTGCACGCTTGGGCATGCGCGAAGGCGCCTTTTGGCAGCGTCTCGCCCTCACTTCCTCTTGGCAACCGGGGCGCTGCACAGCAACGCGACTGGAGCGCGGCAGGCGCCCCCGGGGTCCCGCTTATGAAGGGAAGCCTCACAAGGCTTTTCAGGCTCAGTGGATCCTGTGAAGGCGCTGACACGGAGCGCGATCGGTGCCCCAGGGGTCCCGCTCCCAATTTGATGAAAGGAACGAGTTCCTAGCCCCTCACTTTCCACCGGACAGGATGAAAGGCTTGCCACACATCACAGGATAAATCAGAAGTAAGGAAATCTTGTTGTATACCAAGGAGGTGCTTCCTTTCCACCCTATAGAGAGGAGGGGGGGTAAAAGGGGGGCTCCTTCAGAGTAGAGCCACAGAGCTCTTCTCCAGCACTAATCCCCTATCCCTCCTTACTGGACAGTCTTAGGGGCACCAGGGAACTCTTACTTCAGCTCCCAGGGCAGGGTCCTTCTCAGCTCCCAAGACTACTGGAATTAACCCCTTTACCTAACTGTCCAGGATCAGCAGGATGAACTAACTTGGCTCGGACAACAGGCAGTGGGAGGTGGGAAAGCCTTGACAGAGGGCTACCCTTGTAGAGTAATCCACCCTTCAGGTTCCTACCCCTACCAGACCTCAGCCTTCACTCTAGCTGCTCCTCACTGACAGACAAAATGGCTGTCCAGCATTCCGCCTTTTATAGGCTGACCCTCTGGAGTCCAGAAGGGACCAAAAGGTTCTGGAACGCCCTATACTAGTCTATGGGGAAGTTCTGGGTTTGGCAGTTAGGGCAGTTGGTAGCCACCATTTTGTGACTCCAACTATTTCTCCTGTCAGAACAGGCCTCTAGGCCTGAGGTGAAAAACTATGAGGGGGAGAAAGAACACCTATCCCCTTGACCAACACCTTGAAAAATCTAGTGGACACAAAAATTAATAAAGGTATGGGGGGAAAAAGGGGACAAAATAAATAATAATTTGGAGGGACTACGCAAAAAAACCAGACAGGTCTAACACGCGTCCCCCCCCAGCTGAAAGTGGGGAGAACTACCCAACCCCTTGGGAGTCCTCATCACTAAGGCGGAAATACCTGGAGAGACCGTCTGCATTGGCGTGGTCCACTCCAGGCCGATGTTCCACCTGTAGGGAGATGGACCACCTCAACAGCTTGGGATTTTCCCCCTTCATTTGCATCAGCCAATGAAGGGGTCAGTGGTCAGTCTGAACCAGGAAGTGCGAGCCAAACCGGTATGGCCGCAGCTTCTTCAGAGCCCACACCACCGCAAAAGCTTCCCTCTCAATTGCACTCCACTTCTGTTCCCGGGGAAGCAGTCTTCTGGATAAGAAGACCACAGGCTGATCCAGGCCCTCTTCATTTAGTTGCGATAACACTGCCCCAATGCCATGTTCTGATGCATCTGTCTGGACAATGAACTCCTTGGAGAAGTCTGGGGCCCTCATGACCGGTGCTGCACACATTGCCTGCTTCAACTTTTCAAAGGCTTGCTGACAAGCCCTTGTCCAAACTAAATGTAAATGTAGTATACTTGTAAAGCGCACAGCTGCCCCAGCAACGGGGCGTCCCGGCGCTGTATAACTCTGGGGAACCCGTCCTGGCTTTCCCTGTGGGATGGTCCCTTGCTGGGAGTCCCCAAGGTGGAGCCAGGCATCCCCGGAAATGGTGGGGCCGTTGTGGAGATTAGGCAAGCTAATGCCCAGAGTTGCCGAGTGGAACCCCTGATTAGAGTTAGCACCGAAGCGAGAATTATCAAGTCCGCTGACCAAGGTCCACGACCCTGCCGCGTCGGGAATTGAACCCTGGTTCCGGGCTGACTTCTGCTCTCAGGCCTGCTGCCTCTAACCAGTGAGCCACACTACTCCACTACCCGTCGAGGTTGTTTCTTTGAGGTGAGCTCTGTGAGGGGCGCTACAATAGTGCCATACCCCTTCACAAAGCGACGGTAGTATCCTGTGAGACCCAGGAAAGCTCGGACCTCAGTCTGTGTCTTGGGGGGTTCCCAGGCCATGATTGCCTCAATCTTTGCCTGCAGGGGCTGCACTGACCCCCTACCCACCAAGTGTCCAAGGTACACAACCGACCCTTGCCCAATCTGGCATTTGCTGGCTTTGATGGTCAATCCAGCTTGTTTCAGGGCCTGGAGAACTGCTTGCAAATGTTGCAAATGGTCCTCCCAACTGCTACTGAAGACAGCAATGTCATCCAGGTAGGCAGCAGAGAAACTCTCCATTCCAGAGAGGACCTGATTCACCAGCCGCTGAAATGTGGCAGGGGCGTTTTTGAGCCCAAAGGGCATCACACAAAATTGGAAGTGTCCCTCAGGCGGGGAGAAGGCTGACCTTTCCTTTGCTCCATCTGTCAAGGAGATCTGCCAGTACCCTGAAGTGAGGTCAAAGGTACTTCGGTATTGGGCAGCTCCTAGCCGGTCAATTAACTCATCCGCCCTAGGGATCGGATGAGCATCAGTCTTTGTAACTGAGTTCAGTCCTCGGTAATCCACACAGAACCTCAGTTCTGGTGTGGTGCCTGGTGGGGCGGCTTTTGGCACTAGCACCACCGGACTGGACCAAGGGCTGTTGGAAGGTTCTATCACTCCTAGCTCTAGCATCTTGGCAACCTCTCCATGGATGCTAGCCTTCACCTTGTCTGACAGCCTGTAGGTCTTTGACTTCACTGGGGGGCTGTCTCCTGTGTCCACATCATGGGTACACAGGTGGGTTCTTCCCGGGACAAGGGAGAACAACGAAGAGTACTGCTCCAATACCTGGCGGCAATCCTCTCGTTGCTCAGGAGTTAGGGATGGGGAGAGAATCACTCCCTCCACCGACCCATCCTTCTCTTGGGATGAAAAGAGATCCAGGAGAGGCTCGTTTTCTGCTTCCTCGGCACCATCAGTCACCATCATCAAGATGACCTCTGGCCTCTCATGGTGGGGTTTGAGGCGATTGGCATGCAGCACCCGTAGGGGCTGTCGAGGGGTCTTAAGATCCACCAAGTAAGTGGCCTTACCCTTCTTTTCCAACACCTCAAATGGGCCTGTCCAACGATCCTGAAGGGCACTTGGCTCTCCAGGTTCCATCACCCACACTTTTTGGCCAGGCTCCAACTCCATCGGGTGAGCATTTTGGTCGTACCATTCCTTCATTACTGCCTGGCTGGCCTCCAAGTTATCAGAAGCCTGCTTCCACAACTTTGCCATCTGGCTCCTAAAGGCCAGCATGTAGCTCACCACATCCTGAGGAGGCTTCCTGGGAGACTTTTCCCATCCATCCTTCACCAGGCTGAGAGGTCCACGCACAGGGTGCCCGTACAACAGTTCAAAAGGGCTGAAGCCCACTCCCTTCTGCGGCACCTCTCTGTAGGAGAACAGCAAGCCAGGCAGGAGGACGTCCCACTTCCTTCGTAGGCTCTCAGGCAGACTTCTTATCATGCCCTTCAGGGTCTTATTGAACCTCTCTACCAATCCATTCGACTGGGGGTGATAAGGAGTGGTGAACCGGTAAGTCACTCCACACTCCTTCCACATCGTCCGCATGTAAGCTGACAGAAAGTTGGTCCCCCTGTCGGACACAACTTCCTTGGGGAATCCTACTCGGGTAAAGATTCCCATCAGGGCCCTAGCCACCACAGGTGCAGTAACAGTCCTCAGAGGGATGGCCTCTGGGTACCGTGTGGCATGATCCACCAGAACCAGGATAAACCTGTGACCAGCTGTTGGTGGATCCAATGGCCCTACAATGTCGATGCCCACCCTTTCAAAGGGGGTGCTAACGACTGGAAGTGGTTCCAGGGGAGCTTTCAGCTTCACTCCTGTTTTCCCACTGGCCTGGCAGGATACACATGTCCGACAGTAAGTGTTGGACGCCACTTTCATCTGAGGCCAGTAAAAGTGGAGGACAAGCCGAGCAAAGGTCTTGTCCTGGCCTAAGTGTCCTGCCAAGGGTATTGCATGAGCCAATTCCAGCAGAAAGGCTCGGTATTGCTGCGGGACCACCAAGGCCCTTGATGAGCCAGGTAGGGGTACCTTGGGTTCACTGTAGAGGAGTCCATCCTCCCAGTAAATATGGTGGTGTCCCGTAGCATCACCTGCTGCCTGGGCTTCAGCCTGACGCCTCAGTCCCTCCAGGGTAGGGCACTCCCTCTGCCCCTTACAGAATTCCTCTATGGTAGGTCCTCCCTCCACATGCCACTCAGCAGGGATGGGTAGATCCTCCAGAGAGTCCACTTCCCCCTCCATGGACTCCTGGCCCACCACCGCAGGTGGCCGATCTGTCACATGGGGTGTGGAAGCCGAAGCAGGCTCTTCCTGTCTCCGGGTCTGTCCCTTTTTGGCAGCGGGTTGGGCCATTGTTCCAGGCTCCAACCCAGGCGAACTCCCTCTCCGGGCAGTCGCAGACCTTGTGCTCACACAGGCCCAGTCAGGTGTACCCAGCATCGCAGAGTGCGTCCGGTATTCCACCTCTCTCCAAGTGTTGTGCTCCATGTCATTCCCCAGCAGACAATCAACTGGCACGGCAGGGCTTACGGCAACTCGAAGTGAACCTGCAACCCTTTCCCACTCAAAGGGAACCTCAGCCACTGGATAGTGGCCCATTCTGCCGTCAGCCATCGCGGCGGGGTGGAGTACATTAGGAACCACCTGCTCTGGAGACACCAGTTGACTTCTCACCATAGTCATACTGGCTCCTGTATCTCTCAGAGCCTCCCCTCTCTGGCCATTGATGGTGACCCATTGCCCATACTTTGTAGTATTTGGGGGCACCTGGATCTTTGGAACCATCTCCCGCTCTCCCAGGGACACTAAGGTGACACCCGCCCACTCACCCCCCTTATCTAAGGGCAACTCCTCCCCGAGCGCTACACTAGCTACTCCCGGTGACTTTCCTCCGGTGGGAGGGGGTGGTCTCTTTGGGCATTTGACATCTCCCTTATAATGTCCAACACCACCACACTCAAAACAGTGGAGAACCCTTGGCTGCTGGCTTTGGCCAGGATTAGGGTTTCTGGGCGGGTTTGCCTTAGGGGTGAAACCTGCTCCCTTACCTTGGAAATTATTTTGGGGACCTTTGGAGAACTCCTTTTTTTTATCTCCCCCCTCCTTCTTCTGGGGGGCGCCCTGTCCGGCTTTTTGAGAATCCCCTCCAGTCCCCTTTGAGGACACCCGGGTACTTGCCCAAGTGTCCGCCTCCTCTGCAAGCTTCCGGGGATTGGTCAGCTTGCTGTCCACCAGGTGTTGGCGCAGCTCGGGAAAACATTTTTCGAGGAGGTGTTCTTTCAAAAATAGATTGTACAGCTCCTCATAATCCTTGTCCTCACTGCCCTTGACCCAACCCTCCAAGGCTTTCTTGGCGTAATCCAAGAAATCTACCCAATTCTGGGTACTGAGTTTGTGACTTCCCCTGAATTTCTGTCTGTATCTTTCAGGGGTAAGTCCAAACTTTTTCACCAGTGCCACCTTCATTGTAGGGTAGTGGGTTTGCTCATCCTGCTCCAGAGCCAACAAGGTGTCCCTGCCAGCAGGTGGCATGTATTTATACAGCCCCCCCCCCCCCCCCAGTGAGTTTCTAAGATCCCGTGAGCCCTTAAAGAAACTTCGTATGCGGCTAACCATTTGGCAATGTCATCGCCGGTGGTGTAACTGGCAATGACATCCTTGGGTAGATAGGGTCTGGGTTCCCTGGTGTTCACTTTGTTTTCGCTGCCACCATTATCTGGATTAGGAGACCTTCGTATTAAGGCTTGTAGGTCTAGCTCCTTTATGGTTCGTTCATGGGCTAACCTCCTGTCCTCCCTCTCCATTTCCATTCTAGCTAATTCCAATTTCATTCTCCTCTCCTCCCTCCTATCTTCCAGCTCGGCGTCAGTTAAACCCCTCTCTGAGATGCTGCTGCCCGCCCTCGAAGGTGTCCTGGGACCTGTCAGCAGATTCCCCCTTCCAGCTTGGTTCAACATTGCAATCTCAAGGACAGTGTCCCCGTCACTCTCTTCGGTATCCGGTTCTTCCACTAAATGAGCTTCCACCCATGCCCTTTTGCTGGTCAGCAACTCGCCTTTCCTGGCACCTTTGTTAATGAATACCCCTTGTTGCTGACACCATTCTTTGGGTTGGGTCACAGTATAGGATTCTAGCTCTTTAAAATTCAATTCCATCTTGCACTATGGGATTAAATGAACACTCAGGAGAGAACCAGGAAGTGTGACCTGAGGATAACCTCCACCCACCACCAGAACCAAATTTGAAAAACAACAAAATTCAAATTAGGAGGGCCGCAAGGAGAAAACTCCTGGTGTAGGCCAGTGTATTGCGTTGAATTACTATTGAGTAGCTGCAACCAAGTCAGGATCCCACCGCTAGACACCAATCTGTTGGAACCTGAGATGACAGGTCACCTAGGGTAGCCTGGCCTAGGGTAAGACCTGCAACTCCTGGTGTAGGCCAGTGTATTGCGTTGAATTACTATTGAGTAGCTGCAACCAAGTCAGGATCCCACCGCTAGACACCAATCTGTTGGAACCTGAGATGACAGGTCACCTAGGGTAGCCTGGCCTAGGGTAAGACCTGCATTTCTAGAGGCACAAGTGTGAAGGTTGCAAACCACCCCACAGTAAATCCACGCAATAGCACTCAAAAAGGACACTACACCAAAGTATGGAAAAATAAGAGCTTGGTTATAAAAATAATATACTCTGCTTTATACTTCTAAAATCACAGCTCAGTATGGAACATTAAATCCTGTCAATACACTTAGTCTAACAAAGTTACTAAATCAACATTTTAAGCAGTTTTCCTATTAGAGTTCACAGTTCAATACAGCTTAGTTCTAAAATTGATACAATCCCTGCAGAATTGCTAAATTAAATCATCAATTGACATTACTAGTACATTACATTAAACTCTGCTGGTTTGGCTCTCCAAACCTTTCATTACAGCATTACCTCAGAAGAGGCAAGAACAGCACTTATATTTAATCAGGTATGCCATATCCATTACATTAGTAACCCTACACTTCCAATTCTTAACTTGTTACCTTCTTGTCAAAGAACATTAGTTTCCCTGAGGATAAGCTTATACTCCCCTAGAGGAAGTTATACCTTTCTTCCCCTTTACTCTGGACCAAAGAAGAAATAGTTTTAACCAGACAAATCAACATTCAATGAAGTCCCAATAGGGAGTCCTTAAGGGCACTGCACTCCTGGGGACAGACCCTCTGTTCATTAACTTGTCGGGTCTCAATCACAGATACTAGTCACACTCTGGATGTGAAGGTCACTTCCCCCACATGAAATACTCCTTACTTGTGCCTTGGTTGATGCTGGGACCTTCCTGCCAGAAGTAATGGGGAAAAACAGAAGATGAGGCCAAGGAGCCGTGGCTGGAAAGGCTCTCTCGCCTCAGAAGACTCCTCAGTGCTCCTTCCCCCGCTCGGGCCGACTCCTCTGAGGCGCTCGAGCGGAAGGAAACCAAGGCAGACACCACGATGCCCCCCAGGCCCCTACCGGGCTTCTTAACTCTCCCTCCCTGCTTGGGCCAGCTCCTCAGTGTGGCGCTCGAGCAGGAGGAAAAGGGCAGATCACTCGCGCAAGCTGAGGAAGCTCCCGGTACCTCTCCTCCGCGCTGGTCGGCGAAGACACTCCTCCAGCGGGCATGCGCGGTAGCGCTCGTGCTGGTGCCGCCTCCCACTGCGCCCGCTCAAAGGACAGACGCCTCACTCCCGGGCCTGCTCGATCTTAGGCCCCTCCTGGGCCGGGGATAACTGCACGCTTGGGCATGCGCGAAGGCGCCTTTTGGCAGTGTCTCGCCCTCACTTCCTCCTGGCAACCGGGGCGCTGCACAGCAACGCGACTGGAGCGCGGCAGGCGCCCCCGGGGTCCCGCTTATGAAGGGAAGCCTCACAAGGCTTTTCAGGCTCAGTGGATCCTGTGAAGGCGCTGACACGGAGCGCGATCGGTGCCCCAGGGGTCCCGCTCCCAATTTGATGAAAGGAACGAGTTCCTAGCCCCTCACTTTCCACCGGACAGGATGAAAGGCTTGCCACACATCACAGGATAAATCAGAAGTAAGGAAATCTTGTTGTATACCAAGGAGGTGCTTCCTTTCCACCCTATAGAGAGGAGGGGGGGTAAAAGGGGGGCTCCTTCAGAGTAGAGCCACAGAGCTCTTCTCCAGCACTAATCCCCTATCCCTCCTTACTGGACAGTCTTAGGGGCACCAGGGAACTCTTACTTCAGCTCCCAGGGCAGGGTCCTTCTCAGCTCCCAAGACTACTGGAATTAACCCCTTTACCTAACTGTCCAGGATCAGCAGGATGAACTAACTTGGCTCGGACAACAGGCAGTGGGAGGTGGGAAAGCCTTGACAGAGGGCTACCCTTGTAGAGTAATCCACCCTTCAGGTTCCTACCCCTACCAGACCTCAGCCTTCACTC